>NC_089730.1:5396741-10196741 GCF_035083965.1 Branchiostoma lanceolatum | reverse complement strand
ACATCCGGGACTGGGGTCGACCTTTGACCCGTATCGCCTTTCCACATATCAAATGAGGTGATTTGATCACAGCGCATTATTCATCAGTTTCCCCTCGTTTTCTCACCGGTAAGTCCATATCAGAGCTTCATATGCGGGTGGTAACTCTATAACAAAACATTCTAGTGATTTTGAGTAAAGTAGGCGCTTTTCATGGATCGTATGGTTGGATTTTTGCGGTTTCGTTTCGGTGTAGCGTGCAAGTTGGCAAACAATGCACGGCGAACATGTTCTGTTGATCGAACTGGCATGGCCACCGCTGCCTTGTCTCAACATCGTATCTTGCGCCGTTGTTCGAGCTCCTAACGATCAAACAATCGTATGATATGTTCAATTGTGTACTAGGATCGTACGCACGAAGTTTCAGGCTGGGAATCGAACGTTTGGTGACGTTTTGTGGGGGTTGCCTACCTTCCTAGTTGCTATGCTGTTCCAACAGGGTGGCTTTTGTGTCCTGTGGCCAACCCAGTCGGCCATTTTGTGTTAGTCTAAATCCGTCTCGTGTACACTTTAAAAGCGAAATGCAATGCACAAACGACAATTTCAACATCTGCTTCTCCAATTTAACCCATTTACGTGTAGGTCTGAGCATGATTAGTGGATATAGAATTGTTGTTGACATTTGAGGTTCCAGTTGTGGTGCATGTTGGTGGAGCTGTCAATCAAAATGTCCCAGACAATTGAAGTCTGCGCCTGCGTGACAACGCCCACAGCAACTATCTCATTAGGGGCACCGACTGGGGTGTCATGCCAACTCAATTGTTTCTTGCAAATTTCCATGTTTTACTCATGACTGCTTTTCTTGAAATGAAGCATTGTTGTTGTTTCGAGTTATGCTAACAATGGAATTCTAGAATAATGGAGAAGGGTATTATTTTCACCAGCTGTCAAATTTGCTGTTGCTGGCAACTCGTGATCATAATTTGTGTGCAGAAGGTAGATTGAAATGCATGCATACCATGTATCATTTGTATGATACATGTGCACAAATTGAACCATCTTTTGAATCCTGTCCTGGATTTCTGCATAATTATCAAACAACCAGCTGGCGCAAATTTGGAGCAGAAGTTGTAGCTGGGAATATAACAAAGAATGAAGAGATAGGTAAAATATGTTTTAGAGCTGTTTCACACAATTTCCTAGTGTAGTCTGATAGCTACGTAGACAATGTGTATCAAGCAGACAACCTCAAACTTTCATTAGTTTTAAACGCATTTGTGATGAAAATCGTCTTGGGAGGAAAGTATGCAACACAGCTTACTAGTAAATTGTGGAACAAGTGACATGTTGAAAGACATTTGTATTTATCCAGCAAATACTAGTAACTAACATTTTGGATTATGCACACCACTACATCATACATGTATATCAAGCACTGATTGAGGTCCAGTGAATGAATTGTACACTATGAAATGTCATTGTGCCATGCAGACAATTTTGCTTGATCAGAAAATACATTCATTGAAGTTCTGTCCGTGCAAACCACACATCAAGCGGAATCTGCAAGTGTAACACTGTAAGGGGAGTTGAGTGTGTGTATAAAGTGCTAATCGTGATTGATGTGGACTGTTTCTCCAATCCTCAGGACAAGGCCTAACCGTGATGGCGGAGGGGGATCAGGTTACAGAAATGGTGGCTGACAGCACCAGTCTGGAGGTGCCCGTAACGACCGCATCCCCAATCACAGTGAACGGTGTCAAACCACGCGTTTACTACCAATGCGACCAGTGTCCATATCTGAGTGAAAATCGCTTTGCCCTCATTCGCCACTATCGTACCCACACAGGCGAAAAGCCCTTTAAGTGTAAGTACTGCCCGTCCGCATTTGCGCAGGCGTACGACCTAAAACGCCACAGTATGGCCATACACGATCAGACCAAGCCCCATAAGTGTCCAAAATGCGAGTATGAGTGCCTGCGCAAAGCCAACCTGGTTGCTCACATACGGAGGAGCCACTCAGATGGGAAGCCATTCAAGTGCAGCTATGGGAAGTGCTCCTACAGTACCACCACTAAGAAGTACCTACAGGTACACATGGCTATCCATGCCAACAAGGTGAGACTAACTTTCACCGTTTGCCTCCCCTGCGCATGTCTAACTCTCCCCCTATGCACTACCCCTGCCTGCTGCATGGCATGCTGCTTAGAAAACTGTCGACTGGACAGCTCCTGTGTCAACATGGGAAGATTAATGCATACCTTCACCATAATGTGATCAGCCATGCATGATTAGGGGAGAAGGGTCTTTCTGGTGGCTATTTTCATTCTTCTAATCTACCTGCTTGCCAATGATCTCACGCATGCGAATAAGAGGCATACTGTGGACAGTCAATCCACCTGTATGTGCGTATTATGTTCCTGTACTGGGAACCCTTGTAAACTCGTTTATGCAGTTCTTTGTTGGAGAGGGTCTACTTATGCTGCCCACACATGGGAACTAATCTGACACCCTCTTCAATCCCCCTGTCATTCCTTCAGCCATTTTTGGCTTTGAGTTTCTTTCCTCCTCTTCGCAAAAGAAGACATCTAATTCTGATAAAAAGATTTTGGTTACCCGCTTCGCCTTTCCTGCCAATGAACACTTTGGCTGCATGTGGGTGTCTCAGTAAAATGTCTTATATTTTTTTTCCTACAATGAGTATGATCTGAGCAAGACAAGGTATAAAATACACACAAATGGTCGGGTAATATTTCAGAGGACCATAGATGTAACATTTTTTTGTCCAAAAATGTCAGCAAAGTAATACCAACATGTCCATCTGTCTGCCAGTATTGTTACACGTGCCAACAGACTGTTCCTGTGTTGTCCCTGCAGGAGAGGTACCAGTGTAGCAAGTGTGAGTACAAGTGCCCTCACCAGTGGATCCTGACTCGCCACATGCGTAAACACGAGCGGGAAGAACAACGGGCCGCGGAACAGGCAGCGTGGGAAGCACAGCAGACTAGAGTGGAGCCGCAGAGTCAGGTGACAGTCGTCCAGGCACAGGTACGGTACAACTTATAGATATCCTTTTGCTATCAATTGATTGATCGATCAATAGTAGTAGTAGTAGTATCCAGTCAATCAATCAATCAATCAATCAAAATGGTTTATTGATAAAAATGACATTGCAGCCAAAGGCTGACTTGTGCCTTACATACATAAAGTATATTACAGCTTTGTTTACACATAACAAGACATTACCCATTAAAAAGTTACAAGACCACAAGATTGCTCCAAGACTGCATGGATAGAACATTTCAAATACATCCTTCACTCCAGTTGATCATATCTCTGTTGTTTCTATTTCAATTCCCATGTGTTATATATCATTGGAAAGCTTGTTTATTACCCCTTAACAATTGTATGCAACTTGCTATCAGTGTACACTCATTCATTCACGGGGGTAAATTAAGTAACTTGGTCACCGAAACAGCAGAAATTTTCCTGCCCGTACACTATTTCACATTGGTAGGAAATCTTTTTGGGAGGCCCATTTACGAAATCAGCCATGGTGTTTACCACACAAAAGTATGATCATTACAAAAGGACAACAGACATGCTTTCCAGTGATATGAGCACAATGCTCATCTTAAAAAAACAAGGGACATATGATCCAGAGAATTTTCTGCATTTATTTCTCATGACCCACTCAACATACAGAGTGTATGGAGCCCTATTATGAAGGATATTGAAAAATGCTTTCCCATGATAAGTGATATGATAAATTGAATGATACAATAGAATTTATAGATAATAATGGAGCACTTTTTCTGTTAGGTTTACATTGTTGGGCTAAATTACCCTTGTTGTGTGGTGGTTTGTGTAATACATCATATTACTTGTACTTGTATAAGCGTTTTTGATGCCTGTACTAATGTACAACTAGAGAAGAAGTGTTCCATTTAAACATTGGTTGTCTTGATTTGATGTACATGTACTAATGGTTGTATGTCTTTTGTATCTTTTCGACCTCCAGCCAATGCAGGCTCAAGTTCAAATGAACACTACCCAGAGGGTGCCCGTTCTTATAGCCAAAGGCTTCCCCCCACCCCAGCGCCCCCCCTTACAGAAAGTGTTCATCACACCCAGCTCAGCTCAGCAAATAGCAACCATAGCCAGGACAGTTGTAACCACAGCTATACCGGTTGTGGCAACAAGCTGGGCCCCCAAGACAGTCAATATCACCATCCCCATACAGTCTGCAAGCACCAGCCAACCACAGCCAGCCACAGTAAACCTCACCAACCAAGTCAACCTTCTTCAACCAAGTCAACCAACTTCACCAAAAAGCCCCAACAGGTCTTCGTCCCGCGGTAATGCAGGTAAAAGAAGGAGCAGAGATGATGAAGACGATGACGACGAAGTGAGCATGGCTTGCCCAAGCCGCCACTCCGTCCCCGGCAGTCTGATTGACAAGCCGTTCCAGTGTGACATGTGTGGATTTGCCTTTACTCATAACTGGCTTCTACAGGTAAGTAAGAAGTTATAAATGATATGTGAGTCTCCATTAGATGAATTCATATATTATTTAGTGCCATTTAAGTTATTGTAACAGTTATAATGCTATTTTGACAGCAAGCCTGTATAGTTTTCCTGAAATCGTAAAACATGCCAAAGATAATGCAAGTTTAGCTTGTCGTCTTTGAGATGAACAATTGAAGGCTACTTAATTGGAATTTGGAGTAACTGCTGACGTGTGTTATAACTTGTAACCGACGTAAATTTACTGTATGGAGGAGCCAACTGCAGGAAGAAGGGTTAATACCAAAGTGGATTTATTGTTTTTATCCTTTAGCACTCTAAAGTAGCCGTTTGGTACCCAATTCCCTATTGGTTACATAGTTAGACAACAGGGAGAAGGTTTTGTAAATTTTCACAAATGCCATTTCCTGTTGTATGTGAATGTTGTTGTACTCAGGCCATCATACATGTATATGGACCATTTCTTGATGAACTTAAAATATTATCCCCCCCCCAGCGCCACATTAAGACCCATCAGTACAGCGGGAAGAACAAGCAGCAGCTGCTGGCTCGGAGTCTGCTGCGGGCTGCCAGGAACCAGCTGGAGCGACCGCGCCCCTTCAAGTGTGAGGAGTGTGGGTTTGCCTTCATCCAGAACTGGCTGCTACAGAGGCATCTGCGATCACATGCTGCTCGTAGGCTGAAGGTGAGATTTGCCATTGTCACCCAATATAAAATTTACTGTTATGCCCACAGTCTGACCTTTGGACGTTTTTGTGTGTCGCCAAAAAGTCACTGATTCTAAAAATCGCCAGAGACTTGAGCATATTTTCCACCTGAAAATGTACCCAATCATACTGGAAAGGGCTCTGGGATCTGTGAACTTTGGCCGATCTCTGTATAAATTTCATCTAGAGGTCGCAGTCAATTTTTTTTGCTGTGGGCAGTAGAAATTCAATTTAGTATTTCCAAAATCATTATGTAACACTAATGGAAGCATTTTCATCTGATCTCTTGAATTCATTAGTTGCACCTACTTTAATCATCTTTCTGTTCTCCTACACTCAGTCTTGTTTATAACTTCTTTCTCGTCTCTTTGTATCAGCAACAGGAGCAGGGTTCATACTTTTCTGGGAAGGTGATCACACAAGTTCAGGTATGTTTTATTTATGTCATGTTAACACTCAGCTTTATAGGTTGTAATGGACCAAATGTAGTAACTGCTCAAATCTTAGAAATGCGTGGTTGGTCAAGTTTGGCTTAGTTTTCCAAGAATCCATACTTCCATGAGTGAAATTTCTATTTTTTGGTATTTCTTTAAGTTTTTTTCTGGTGTTAAACTCAAGCACATTTACACAAGTTTTTCTTTGATGAAATGTTAAAATGTTGAGATGTGATAATAATAGAAACTACTTAACACTTGTGCAGTTTTGCAGGTACATGTATGAAAGTCAAATATACAAGGATAGTTTGAACATACATACGTAACTGCAGAGGTAGCCTAAAACAAGTACATGTACTGTATAAAATGCAGTCTATATATCTATAGTTCATCTCTGTTTCTATAGTTCATTCTAAATCAAAGTTGAACCTATAATGCCACCACAAATGAGTGTTGGCGTTCGCAGTTCAACTTTGATTCATAAATGTAGTCTATAGCTAGTTTCATGTATTACAAACTCATACATGTGCCCCCCCCCCCCCCCCCCCCCCCAGCAGCACCAGCCCCAGCAGCTGATCCAGGGCCAGACCTTTACCCCTCAGACCATCACAGTCCAACAGAACACCTACAAACAGGAGGCCAGCGAGAGTGAGGAGGACAGTGAGGAGGATGACTTGTACAGTGATGAGGACGACTCCCTCTTACCCATCCCGGCTTCCAAGCTACAGGAGTTCCAGTGTAACTTCTGTCCTTTCCAGGTTGGTGTATTGTATGTGTTTACAAAGGTTGTAAAGATTATGATGTACAGTGAAAAGTGACCAACTCTACATAAGGACCACCTGACTAATGTGGTCTCTTAGATACTTTTGTCCCATTGACACAAGGATTAAGAATACTGGTTTTGATGACCACCTGTCAGCATAGACTAAATTTTATCAGTCCCATGTGTCTTCATGGGCAGTTTCAAACACGTTATTTTGTGTGAGATGTTATGCGTCTCTTACTTCTCATAACTCTAGTGTTATCTTTTAACCTTATGTCAAAGTTTGCAGAACACATTTTGTAGCTGACACAATCTTCCCTCCACAGGCTAACAATGGACTGTCCCTGGCAAACCACCTCCGCATCCACAGTGAGAAAACCTTTGACTGCAGTGTGTGTGAATTCACCACCGACAACAGGTGAGACCCATTTACACACTGTCCTAACTTTCATTTTCTGTTCAGAACATACTCCTGTTGAGTTTCTTTAAATTTTTTGTCCAGTTTGACATTTTATATTTGTTTCTATAGCTGGGCATAGACATAGGAATCCCGAATTGGTAAACTAGCAAGTTTCAAGGGTGAATAGATAAAGCAATGTGTGATTTGGAATAAAGATAAACCTTTTTCTTGTTGAATTTCTTTGTGGAGTATATGTTTATGTTTTGATACCTTTGCTACTAGCAAAGGTATTGCCACAAAAAAGTCAAGAAGAAACAGAATCTTCTGATGGTATCTTATTCCTCCATACAGGAAAAGCTACATCACCCATGTGCAGGAACATGCTAACAAGAAGCACCACTGCACCTTCTGTAGCCTGACGTTTGAGTCAGGGATCGGCCTGTCTAACCACATCAGGGGACACATGGGAGAGAACAAGTACAGGTCAGTGATTCCTGTCTTCTCCCAGTAAAGTTCCAAAATGTAAGCTTTTGCTATGGTTTAACAGTATATTGCAGTAACAGCAGTTATTTCTCAGCAGTTGTTGTTATGTTTGACCTGGGAATCTAAACATTCTTATTTGTCACAGGTTACTACTAGTATCTCCAGTCTGTGCTTGGACCAGATTGGCAGTAGTGTGTGAATAAAGACAGTGTCTTGCTGTTTTGTTAGAGAACTAGACTGGCCGTCATTTGCTTTAAGAGCAAATTCAGGATGTTTCGCCCATACTCCTCATGCAAGAAGTGGGCTGTCCCAAAATAACTCCTGGGCAAATCCAAGTTTCTGCATAATTTATGCAAATGAGGTCCTCATGAGCATAAGTTATGTCCAGGTGCTTTCACCTTTCCTACATATACCTACATGTTGTCAAGGTAAGGGAAATACAAGTTTATGCGCTAATTATGCAAATGAGGTCCTCATTAGCATAATTCATGGCCAGGTGTGATCACCTTTGGTAACGGTACGATCATGTCAAATCTGACATCTGCAGCTTTTCCGGTAAGGGAATTAAAAGTTTATGCAAAAATCATGCAAATGAGGTCCTCATGAGCATAATTTATGGCCAGGTGTGTTCGCCTTTCCTAAAGGTACATACACCTCAAAGATGACATCCGCAGCTTTTACGGTAAGGGACATACAACTTCATGCATCGATTATGCAAAGTAGGTCCTCATTAGCATAATTTATGGCCTGGTGTGTTCGCCTTTCCTAAAGGTACCTACATGTCAAAGATGACATCCGCAGCATTTACGGTAAGGCACATACAACTTTATGCATACATTATGCGAATTAGGTCCTCATTAGCATAAGTAATTGTCAGGTGTAGTCACCTTTCCTATAGGTACCTACATCTCAAATATAACATCCGTACCATGTAACATAAGGTACATATAACTTTCTGTAATACCATTAGTATAGGTACCCCCTGACATCTGCTTGGTTTTAAGTCCCAGACACGGGGAAGTGTAGGAGGGCTTATGTTACAGTATGACCTAGTTCTTGCTGGCCCCGACAGAAAATAACGAAAAATTGCATCAAAAAATTGCAAAATAAATCATTTTGAAGTAGTGTATGCCAAAAAAAATAATGGTAAATATCCAATGCACAACTAAACCAAATTTCAGGTCCTCAGGTTTCAACACCACGGCACTGGAGGCCATAATGTGTGACTTTTGTCTGAAAATGACCAAAAAACCTCCATAAAATCATTTTAAAAACTTATATCAAAATAATTTAAAAAGGGTCTAGGGGTATACACGTACTCTACCTGCATACCAAATTTCAGCTTATTTGGTCGACGGACGACCGAGAAGAAGTGATTTGAAGATTTGACAGGAGAAGAAGAAGAAGAAGGAGAAGAAGAAGGAGAAGAAGAAACCTGACAAAAACAATATGTTTCGTTGGCGAAACATAAATATGCTTGTCAAAGAACACATTAAGAAGTACATGGTTGTGTAAAAGAGGTTTCAGCATCATAACACTAAACAGCATACCATGTAACATGACATGACATGAAATTGTTTCTTCCTGCAGATGTGATCACTGCCCCTTCTCAACCAATCAGCGGAGAGTCCTGGAGCGCCACGTGAAGCGCAGCCACACCCGCAAGCCTCTGCAGCCAACCATGATCATCAAACCAAACCTAACCCCCATCAGCCAACCACAGGAGACCTTTCATGTAGACTTGGGACCGTCCGACATCGGGCAGGAGGTGACTGTAGGCTTAGACGGGGAGGAGGAACTGGAGTATGAGTCTGTTATCTTTGAGTGTCGCTACTGTGGACGGCAGTTTGATATCCAGGAGGAGTGGGTTCGACACACACAGAGGCACATGTGGTGAAAGGACACATATCTCCACTACAACAATACAGTACATGTGTGTGGTGTAGATGATTGTTCTGCATTCTTCAGTCTATTCAGTACACCGTGATCTTAATAATGAGTGTAGATAATCTTGAACATTGATGCCAGACCTTACAATACCTCTGTCAAGGATGTATCTTTGTTTTATTGATGCTGTGGCCATTTCTAACAATTGCTGTATTTATTGCATCTCAATGGTCTTGTATAAATGATTTGGTGTTCCCCTGCTGTCTGTTATTTGACCATCACTGTCATTGGCCAGAGAAATAATACTCTGATATGTTTTTCCTAGATAAAGGTGCTGGAATTTTCTCCTGAAATGTCAAACACTAGCAGTTTTGGGCCTTTTTCCAAGTGCCCTTGTAACTAGCAAGAAAAGAGCAGACGAACTAGTTGAATTGTTTTGATGTGCTGCGGTGATAATGTCCTAGACATCTAATTTATGACTAGAAAGTATTTGATGTCATACAGGCTGTATTTATACATAGGAATTTTGAAGTGACATCCCTCAGTAGCTGTAATGTGTGTATCTGTGTGATGTAGCAAAAGTGCTAGTACTGTAAGGATTACAATGTGTGTAAACAAAGCTGCTAACTGAATGCTCATGTAACTACTTATTTGCTCTTTCACACAGTTGCCTTAATCATTAATGTAATTCCTGTGAGTTGTGCTATTCTAAGAGCTTAAGCCACTGTCAGACAGTCAAAAAGCTTCAGCCGTATTAATTTTGTTGATTGCCAGAAGAAATTAAGAAATATGCCAGACTGAAGCTTATTTTTCGCCTGAAAATCTACCCCATTATATTGGATGGGGTTCGGGGAGCTCCTAACATTGGCTGATCTCTAAAAATTGAGCAATGATTCAGAATACTGGGCGTTTTACTCCCAATGAGCTTGCGGGCTCGTCAGCTGAACAATTTTCCTGCCATCTGACTTTATAGAATATTGTTTTACACAGTCAACCAAAAAAATATGGTACCTGACTTAATATAACTGTTTTATCTGCTTTGTATAAAGGGGAATCTTTGACACTAATGTAACATGGCTACAACTTCAACATAGACTTTTCCTTCTGATTTCTGCACAAAAGGGAGCAAAGTAGTGATGTTGCCTTGTGACTATAAGGCTATATGAAGGCTTGCAAAACTCAGTAGCCAAGAGCTGTTCAGGTTTAACTTCTGATTTGGTGGTTTGGATGTATGTATATTTGTGTTGTATCATATCAGGATAGATTAATGATCGGCAAGGTTTCAGATTTTGAGTAATTTACTCATTTTGTTTCTCTTTTTTCTAGTTTGCCATGACTGAATGTCTGAAATCAAAATGTAGACTAATGATAAAACACAGTACACTTTGAGTTGTAATTTTGTTTCTCACATGAAAGGGGAGGGGGGGCTCAAACTGCTTGACTTTCACACTGTACAAGCTTGAAAAGGTGAATAAATGTCAGCAGTGGACTGCACCACAGACTTGTCGCACTGGTACATTTAGGAAATGTGAGTGTCCGTGATACATTAGTCACATTATACTTTTACTCAACAGCTGAATTGAAGCTTGAATGGGAACTTGGTAAACATCAGGCCTTGTTTAAATGGTTGGGTGTCAGTTTGAGGAACAAGTCTTTAAACACAATTTTTTGTGCTGTAGAAACACTGAATATGATCAAATAACAGCGATAAGACATCCTTAAAAATGTTAACATTTAAGAAAACTTTCTTGTTCTTTAGAAAATGGTTGTGGAAAACAATTTTACAGGTAATGTTGTCAAAACAATATGTCTTGCAAGGACAAAGGAAGGTTAGGTGCAGGTAGTGTACCATGAAAGACACTGCTGATGAAGCAGACTTGGGAGCAAAAGGTCAACCAATAGCAACACAGGATGATGTTTTTGTTTGGTCATACTGTATGCAGACGTAATGCAGTACACCGACTTAACACTTGAAGAAGATCACTTTACGCGGAAGTAAATTCCTGTAGAAAATATAAAAGCTGGAAATTGCGCAGTTCAGAACTAGTTTCTTGGCAGGCACAGCGGTGACAACATCACTGCTGTCTACTCGTTTAGGACTTTTTACTTCCTGCAGACGCGGTGGCTTACAGAAACACAGGTAAGTTGGATTATTTAGGATTTAGCACACCTACGTTATATTTCTTTTCAATCTTTGTGATGTCAGGAAGTTTTATCAAGAAAGTAGGAATTGGTTCAAAATGTCACTAGTAGAAATGGAAAATTTTTTGCTTGAGGAGACATTCTCTTCATTTTCAGATCTTTGACCTTGTCTTAATTACTATAGGTTTATCCATGCCTGAAATGTGTATTGCACATTGGGACTTGTTCTTCTAATTTCCTCTTCCCACACTTCTCACATTTTTAATTAGAATGTCCACTGATCACTTCCTTTACTTAGCTGACTCAAAAGATATCATCTACGAAACATTTCCATCTATGCCATGTTTGAGATGCGCTGATGTTTTTTCTCAATCTGAATGCAGTTGTGCCAGAAGTATTAGAAAGAGAGTTGGTAAACATGTTAAGTATTACAAAAGGGCAATGCAGTTTGAAAACCTTGAGGCACATTTTCTATCTATTTTGATGTAGCATTAATTACTCAGAAGTAAATTGACTAGGCTTACTTATAACTTCTAATCTGTAATGCTCATCTATTGTTCCAGATATGGCACTGATAGCGTCTCTTCTTGTCCTTGTGCTGATGGCACTTGGCGAGTGTCAGAACATGTCGACTGACAACTTCGAACAGTGGAACCTGTTCCGTGAGCAGTGTGAGAAGGACGAATCCTGCAGCTACGAGACCACCATGGTCATCAAGAAGGAACAGGACCAGGAAAGCGAGATCAAGAATGTGAGCAGGGCTGTCTCCAACGTGGCACAAGACGTCCAGAAAGTGAAGCAAGAGACAGAAAACCTGGAGGGCCTGAGGAACGAACTTCGTGTCATGAATGCGAAGATTGATGTGTTGCTGGAAAACAACTTCACAACAAACAACCTCGGTCTGCTGGGAACTGGCACAGGAAACTCAGCCCCCATCATCCCCACCTCTGCTCAACTGTCGTCCTGGTCAAGGAGTCCCACAAACATGTCTACTGTGGACATAGGATGGCTTCGACAGAAGAATAGGATGTATCGAGGTGCACACAGCACCATGACACGATCGTTGACCCCATACATTGCCCCTGTGCTCTTCAAACAGAAATGGTGTGAAGGAAGATTGACTCCCTATCCCAATGCAGGTATGTGTTGACCCGCCATAGTTTCATGTAGAATGATGAATGTTGAAGCTCTTTCAAGTGTGGTTTACTGTTCACAATGATCATAATTGTAACTTGTGGTCTTGATACAGTATTAAGATTTGATCCATCTATCTGAACCTGTTTAAAGTAGATTTCTAGTTTCTCCCCATATCCAAACTTAGAGAGTGTATTGTCACTCTAACTAAGGTTACTTCTTGATCTAATCACATTCCTTGCAGCCCTCTCTATGTTTGTTATGAAATGACATTTCTTTTAGGCAGTGTGACAGTTCCTATCTAGTAACACCACTAAACTATCATTTTGTCTTCAGGCTGCAAGGGGATGTTGACATCCGTGGGAGAGCCAGAGATCGTGGTCCAACGTGGCGACTCATACGGAGCCTGGATGACAGACCCGGTTGGAACAACGTGCACCGATAATGTCTGGTACATGAGTGGCTATAAAGGCACCTCTGTCCCAGAGTACTCCACGGTTTGGGACTTCCAATCAGGGTGGGGCTGCACTCCCTACACACTGCCTCAGCCCTGGGCTGGTACAGGGCATGTCATGTACAATGGGAGTTTGTACTATACCAAATTCAACTCCCGCACAATGGTGAAGTATAACCTTGCCACCAGAACGGCCATATATGAAAACCTTCCTTCCACAGTCAATTAAAACTCACCCTTTTACAGGTACAAGATGGGCATGTACACTTACACAGATTTCGCTGTGGATGAGAAGGGGTTGTGGATCATCTTTGCCACACCAACTAATCAAAGGAACATGGTGATTGGAAAACTTGATCCAGAAACCCTCCAAATCACTGACATTTGGAACACCAGCTATCCCATAGAGTACGTAGGTAACACCTTCATGGTCTGCGGCGTTTTGTTTGCCATCACTAACTATCGATCTCCAAGCTACGTCCACTATGTGTTTGACACCAACACTGGCGATACCTCCTTCCTAAACATCTCTTTCCCCATCAAAACTAACCTGTACAGCCTTGACTACAACCCCCGGGATGGTTTTCTGTATGGTTGGGACAGTGGCAAACAGGTTATCTATAACGTCACCTTTGATACATCGACACCTGTACCATCCCAGCAGTGGCCTAACATACCCTCCCTGCCACCTGAGAATGACGGTTCAACCATGACAGAGACTGAGGAGAAAATGCACCTGTTGTCAGAGAACAACCGTTTGGAAGAGCAGCTGAACGACATGTCTCCACAAGTTCACAGTCAGGAGCATCCTCGCAAGATGTGTTACGACTACACAGAGCCACCAAAGTACAACGAATCAGGTGAGTCATGGATGTCATTTTTCTCCAAGCAGAGGTTTGGATTAAGGGGCTAATGGTGGCCGTGATTTTTAATGCTGCCCTCCCTAGAGTGTTAAAAATCGTGGCCACTTCTAGCCCCTTGATCAAAACCTCTGCTTGGAGAATAGGATGTCATGCTGTATACTGAACTAATGAAAACTTAAGGTCTGATGCATAGATTAGGGAGCATGACAACAAGCACTGTTGGTAGACATTTGGGCCACACAAAGTTTATTTCATGAATGCATGCATGATTGATTAATTTTTTCTCTTTCAGATGTTGAGTTGTACTTTTTACCATATTCATAGTTTATCTGAAAAACAGCCAGTACCCATCTGAGTAATGAGGCTGTTGTAGCACCTTTTGACCTGCTCAGGGTACCTCCTCAATCACGGGACCCCAATTTTACATCCCTTCCAAAAGACAAATGCAGCTCCAACCAGGGTACCCTTCCCAGTTGATTCAAACCTGGGTCTCCCAGTAGCAATATTTGAACCAGGAGCTCATCAGTTGAGCTACAGGGACATCCCTTGATGCTCAACCTGATAGAAATATAACCTTGTCCTGAAGGAAAGAGTAATCACAGCTTCCTTGTGTTGCAGGCTGTGGTTACCTCACATCTGTATCTGCCCCAACCAGGCACAAGATCTTCTCCGGTAGCTACTATAAAACAGGAACATGGATGCAGGACCCAGCAGGGGCTGTCTGCAATGATGCTGTCTACGTCCTGCCTTACCACGGACATTCCTCATACAATTTTGTAGCCAAGTACACTTCTGTGTCCAACTTCAATGCTGGGCACAAGTGTTGTCAATACAACCTGCCACATCAGAGGTATGGTACAGGGCATGTCATGTATAATGGGTCCCTGTACTACAGTACCGGTGGGACCACAAACAACATGATCAAGTATGACCTGGCCACTCGCACTGTTACTGTCCGTAAAACACTTCCTGGTGCTGCCTACAGCTACTACCAATACAAGCATGGTGCACACAGCGGTATTGACTTTGCCATTGATGAAGAAGGCTTGTGGGTTATCTATGCTACCTCTGCTAACAGCGGTAAAGTTGTCATCAGTAAGCTGAATCATGATGACCTCACCGTACTGAAGACCTGGGAAACTAACTACCCCAGGACTTCTGTTGGTGAGGCCTTCATGATGTGTGGGGTACTGTACACTCTTACTAACTACAAATCACCTGGAGAAATTAACTTCTTCTACAACACTCACACCAGAACTAACTCCTTTGTCAACATCCCTTTCACGTTCTACACTGTGTCTGGACATAGTTACAATTACATGTATTCTCTTGACTACAATCCAAAGGACAAGAAGCTGTATGCATGGTATTACAGTCACCGTGGTCAATACTGGGGCCATCTTATCACCTATGACATAGAGGTGACACCACATATCTAGTCTGCTGACTAGTTTGGATCATAGTTGTAGTTGCATGTTCAGAAGGTCTATATTAAATGAAACAAATAGAGTCCATTCCAAGTCATCCCAAGGGTTGTCATTGTCATCATTTACAACTGTTTTTAATTCTTTATAATCATTTGTCTAAGAGATTTCATACTTTGGAAATATTGTGAATGTTTAGATATTTCAACTTTGTAATCATTTGCCCGGTTGTGTAAAACTTGAGAAATATTACTGATGTGGAATATGATCTTTCTAATAGTTTCTAAAAAATGGTTACAGAATTCTACCATTTTCTACCATTTTTTACAATTATTTGTAAGATCTTGTAAATGGGTCAGTGGGCTGTGAAGAAAGCAATTCACACATCTTTGCGAATTATGCTTGGGCACCATGCATAGACAGCTTGCCACAAAGGACCTAACAGTGTCCAGCAGTGACAACTAAAAATACACAGAGGCAGACAACAGGGCTGGATTAGCACCTACTTTTATGGGGGCAATTACCCTAACCCACTATTTGTAAACATTTCTCTATCTTTCGAAATTTAGAACAATCAGATAGATATTTGCAAATTATTCTGAATAAAGATATTTTTGTGCAGGCCCCTTCAAAATGTTTCTAAAACATCAATTTAGATTCAAATAAATTCAAATTTTAATTCCATTATTTTGAAAAATTAAGAATTATTGTGACTTAGATGTTCTTTTATTCAAATTAATTCAAACTAATTACAAATATCATTTAAAAACCCTTGTGGTGACTTGGAATGGACTCTATGTCCTGCAACCACCACCTCACTACAGTGTATATTCCACTGTGTCCTGTTCTTTTTGCAAGCATACTTATCAGAAACAAGTGTCTTTGCCTTTGTAGGAGTTCATAGTCCTCTGTCTTTGTCATCTGCCATCACTGTACACTTGTGAAGCAAGCTGTCCCTGTTGAATGTTTATACGGCAAGTTCTAACCCTTTCTGTGCAAGTGTGTTGTATCTGAGTATGTCTGACTATAGACCATCCAAATTGAGCAAGTTTTGTGGAGAGAGACATACATGTGGTGTAGCATAGCTTTGTTTGAAGTTTTGTGCTGTTTGGTGAAAAGCATTATATGTCCTGTGTTTGATATTAGTTGATGGCTTGGTGTTACTGACTGAATTGTCATAAAAATGTATAACTATAAGTGTTTTGTAATGTATCCACCTGAAGTATTGGTTGCACCATGGTGTTTTGGGTGATTTTTGGACAATGATGGTGTTTAGAATGAACAGTTTTTTTTTATACCTACACTACACAAGATTTATAACATTGTTTTCATGAATGGGGTTTTGTGTTATCATCATCATCTATCGGCCATCCGCCGGGACTAAATAAGTTATAGGATGAAAGTGAAAAGTGTGTTAAAATGAACTTATCATCATAGTGCTGAAATATGTACTGAATAATGTGTATTATCCAAGAGTATCTGATATACATTGTATAGACAAGACTTATATTGAACTTTTCATGTTTTATCCTGGGGAACCTCTGAATGCACATCAGCATTTCTTCTAAGGAAAACAAAAGTACAGAATGTTAAACCTATCTAGAGATTATGTGCAGTGACTTGTTCTCACTGGCATCAGAACTATGTGTTGCATTTGAATTGCTAACAACAAAGGTCATATTCTTATTGTTAGCAGTGAAGATGTACATTTTGCAATTTACCTGAATCTAAAAACAGTCTACTACCACTTTTTGTTACATGTAAATAAATGAAAAGTATCTCAAGTGATGTTAAATAAGTGGAGTTATCTTCAGGCACACTAAATTGCACTGCAAAGTGTCTTTGTTTGAGGATATTTTCAGCAAGAGTGTTTACACAATAACTTTACCATTTTAGTCAGATTTGATAAATTTTTTCATATGTCTCGTAATTTAGCATCTTGGCGTGGGTTTGCTAATATCATTTTTAAAGGAACATTACAACTGTGTGTGTCATTTTTGAGTTGACTAATATTGATTCCTAAAAACAGTTCTGATATGTTAAATTGAATGTAGCCTGTCTGTAAAATAAAGTTGGTGCTTTAGACTACTTACAACTTTCTAAAACATCATTTCTTGAAGAAGTCAAACAAACATCACTCTTAGTGAAACCTTTAATCACTTAGCCGTGATTCACCAGGATTTGTAATCCAGCATAACTGAAGTATCTGTACACAGAACCATCCATGGATTTCTTTCAACCATCATCTAACGTTACACTAGATCAAAGCTATAAATAGCCAAACTTTGCATCAAAGAGTTAGTTCAGGTTATTTACTGCACCAGAGAGCACTTGTCCTGAGTTGTCCACTTTGTTTCCTACCCTCGGGACGATTGAAAGGAATGCGGACTCCTTCATGGCTCTAGCAACGGTCTAAAAGCGCCGTCTAGCGGAACAAATCTGTGATGGAGTAAGAGTTAAATCCCCTGTGGGAGTTTGCGTGTAATCGATGAAAGCGCCCCCTAGCGGATATAAAAATAATCGTCACGTCACAGCTGGTAATGTTGAGGTATGTTTTCCGAACATGGTAACAACGAAAGGACTATCACTTCGGGGGCAATGAATCTAATGTATGATGTGAGCTATAGTATACTATACATATGTTTTATCACTCGAGTACTTCAAGCATGGTTTGTATGATTATTCTATCGACTAAAGGCGCTCATTTAATATCAGAAGAGTAAGGATGACCTGGTGTGCTTCAAGCTTATAAGTGAGCCATAACGGAGCTGCATGGCACAATAAGCTATCGACAAAGAGAGGAAGAGAATTCCTGAGCTGAAGTACCTCCTTGGTCACAGTCAGGTGCAACTTGTTTGTGATGGAGGATCACCGTCGTTACCTGCAGTACCTTAACTCTTCACTAGTCGGCGCTTCATGGATAACATCCAGCCACGGCCAGGTGTAGTCTGTATTTTGGTGCCTCGAAACGACTTGATAGTGCAGAGTGGAGGTAAGAATAAGGTAGCAATATAAAGAAAGAAAACAATGGTTTCAAGAGCCGTTGTTGCATTATAAAGAAGAGTTGTTGCGAATTTGTATTCTCCAACCAAAACCGTGTATAAAGTGAAAGACTGTGTCATGGTGTGAATTAACTGAGTGTTGCGGATATATCATTGCGTGTTATCTAGAAACATCAAGAACTTTTATCTACCAACAGCAATCCTATACAAATGGGGTTATCGGTGTTGGAAACAGTTACCCTTTCAGATCGTCTGCCTTAGCAGTCTGGCTGTCATAACGTGACTATATATGGATATTAGGTGTCATTGTGAGATTGGGTCAAAGGCTAAAAGGTTTTTGCCAGGTGAGTCCACGTACGTGAGTTCCCTGTCTCCAAGGTGATTCGAACGGAATTACTAAATTCAGCTGCTTGTCTGTGAACATGTTGAGGCTCAGGTTTGTACTCAGAATGTGGACAGTTTAGAGTTATGCGATGCTGTAGTAGTACTCATAGCCGCGGCGACTGTTGGAGGGCTTATTTTTCTTGCAGTCTTGTAGAACTTGTACATTTTGCCCTATCAACAGAGCTAATGAATAAGACGGCAAGCGCAAAAGAAGCCCGCCAACACTGGCAACAGTCGCCGCGGCTAAAGTAGTCATATGAAAAAGCCTTTCTAAACCCATACTATACACACTTGTATTAGGAAAAATTAGCCCTTAGATATATATAGAACTGTAGTTGTGCACCATCCATACTTTGTACCTTGTACAATTGTTGCGCAATAAAGTTAACGTTATATAAAATGTTTATTGTGGAAAATTAACTGGCATGTTTAGTTTGTTTGATATATACGAATATAATGTGATTTTGGTTGCAAACAAAATATTGACTATACCACCTGTGTTACAGATGTCATCAACATAATTTACCCAAATGGCCTTTTTGTTGGCTGAACCACAAGTGAAAGATACATCATCCAGTGTAATATCGCATAGATAATGTACTATTGAGTGTGAAGCATGTGTGTTGTTGATAACTTGTGCACAGTGTCAAAATGAAATAAGATAAAATCTTTAATTAATATAATTGTTGATGTGACATTTAAAGAAACGTACATTTCACATTATGTACATTATGTATATAGCAATTGTTTGTAAAAGGTTACCTAAATTTCATGAAGAAATGTGGTATTTATGTTATGTTTATCTTATTCCGATTTTCGTCAAAAACTCCAATGATTTGCATACAGACATTAACAAGCTAAGTGGACTATGTGTGGCTTCGTAAACGTAATGGTGTGGTAGTCTAAGAACCTTAAAAGTTACAAATGTCTAACCTTAACGGATGTAAACGTTAAACTTTGTATTTCTACAAGTTATAGGGCGAAGACTTAGCTTTGGGCATATGAGTATGTTGTATATGACTTGTACAGAGAACAGTGTTGCTTCAATGTGTATATACTTTTGATACTATAGTGTTCCATAGTCAGATTTATGGTGGTAGTATTTATGTCAAAATGAAGATCAGTAGATATGTTTTCTCCATCTATTGTCCTCTCTTCTAGTCCATGTCTAACTCATTGAATAAAGAATATTCTTCCATGATCTGTTTCTCTGTTTTTGCTTGTCTTTTTATTGTCACATAAGATACGAGGCCTCCAAGCTTTTGATTTGACATACATTTGATTTGGCCAATCCACATGGTTTACCAACTTACCAAATAAATATATCCACATTAATTACTCTCACCTGTGTCACAGGTGTAGATCAACATAATTTACCCAAATGGTCGTTTTGGTGTCCAGACCACAAATGAAAGACGCGTCCTGTAGAAGTAGTTTAAAGATTTGCGGGGGTGTAGGTGGGGCTGGGGAAAACAAACTCGGGTTTGAATAACGATATCAGATTTGCATACGATATTAAACCTTGTATTGAGGGTAGGGCTAGAAGAGTCTGGGAAATGGTGGGAAAATGAACTTATAATGACTAATTTTCGTAATATTTGTATGTTTTTTAATAATTCTGACATCATGAAACATTCTGTTACGTGACGTCTTGCGACGCAGCCTGGCGTGGCCAGACCGGCCTTGAGGGCACCGCGGAGGGCCCTAGTTTTTGAGACACTAACTTCCCAGACAGAGAAGTAGTGATCTCCTAAGCCATAGGACAGCTCAGCTCAGCCGTCCAAGGCTCGTAAATGTCAACCCACTTGAGCTGACATCTTCTCCCGAAAAGGGAGGTTGTCATTCCATGACAAGCGTGGAACGACATAACTTCAAATCATTCTTGTAAACCCCAGAGTAGCTCCGGAAAACTTTTACTTGTGGTCCAAGAACTGAGAGAAAGTATGAATTTCTGCTCATTCGTTGTTCATAACTGAACCTACTTAAGATAAGCAGTAGTCCCATTCGTACTATGATATCTACTGTTGTCTTTCCCCTGTGTTTTGCTTTTTGTGGAGAAGATTTTACTTCTTTTGGAGTCAACGATGATGATTTATGATAATATGACACCTTTGTGACGTCAGCTATGCCCACCTGTTAGTTTCAGGAGAACTAATGAACTTTTAACCTTATTTGGGTTGGTACAGTTGTTTTTCCTAAATCTAAACAGGGAGTACTCATACCATGATCGTACCAACGTGTAACTTAATTTAAAAGTCTTATTATCTTCGCCGAGAAAATTATGTTTTCGGTTACGCCAGCTGCTGGGTGGGTCTGTATGTATGTCAAGAGCATAACTCGAGAAACCTTTGATGGATCTTCATCATTTTTTGTAGGTGTGTACTAGTGATTGTGCAAAGGAAGGCCAAGTTCGAAAAACGTTCACCTGGCGTTTTAAAACAGTACTGCAGCAGACTTTGCATGTTTTTGTGCTTGTATGTAGGCAAACGTTGATGGATCTTCTAGGTAAGAAGCGGTTGTGGGAACGAAGGTCAAGTTCGAAAATAATTTATCTGGTGCTTTCCTACAGTACTGCAGCGGGCTTTGTATGTGTGTGAGTTTGTACGTCGCCAGCATAACTCGAGGTGCTGTTGACGGCTGTGCATGATATTCAGTGGGTAGGTAGGAGTGTCAGAGAGGAAGGTCAAGTTCGATGACGGGCCTCCTAGCGGATATTTAAGGTACTGCAGGAGTTTCAAAGTTTGCGGCCAAACTTTCTGGAGGCGCCAGGTTCATGATTTTCAAGTGGTAGATAGCTTCTGGGACAGGAAGTAAGTGGTGTAAATTAAGGCACCCTAGCTGCTTGTTTGGAACTACAAATGGCATTTTTGTTGTTACCTTTGGAGACGAATAACTCCAGCAGAAACTGACGGATCATCATATTTTATGGCATGTAGATAGTTTGGGTGATGCTTCAGAGAATACTTTGTTTAAAGATATTTTTAGCAAGTGTGTTTACACAATACCGTAACATTATATATGTCATATCCTTATAAGGACATTACAACTGTGTCATTTTTGTGTTGACTGATTTTGATTCCTGACATGTTCTGATATGTTACCCTGAGGGTAGCCTGTCCGTATACAAAGTTGATGCTTTAGACTACTTCTGACAACTTTCTAAAATATCAACTCCTGAACGAGTCAAACAAACATCACGCTTAGTGTAACCTTTAATCACTTAAACGTGATTCACCAGGATTTGTAATCCAGCATAACTGAACTATCTGTACACAGAGCCATCCATTGACATCATTTCAACCACCTCATCCTTCCAAATTACATTTTTATCCATATTATATGATAATCTGAAACAACAAATTACAATGAACCTTTGTTAAGAGAATAATAGAATGTACAGATCTACTGTTGATCCTGTGAAAAGAAGGTGAAATTTATAGTTTAGCCCTCAACATTAGATGAAACATCAACTTAACAGCAACTTTACAACCCCACAATGTCTGCAATATCATTACACAGTAGGTTTCCTTCTTTGATATATACATATAGAGCTGATATATACCACAGTCTTATGTCAAACATACTTTAAACAAATCATTTTGCCTTCCATTGCTGCAACTTCACACTTTGACCATAACTGTACAACTTGCATCATTATCATTAGCACAGGTATGTCTTCCTGAGAACATCCATTTTTACTTGGGAGAACAGGGTATTTTCCACATTGAGAATCACAGACCATCATTTCCTTAAGACTGGAAACACCATTGCACAACTAAGGGAAGGGACTCATGCACATAGGACTGTAGGACATTGGGAAATAAAGCTTTGGAAGGATACCTGAAAAAAAAGGTTTACAGTACACAATGAACTGAGTCTTCTAGATACCACAAAGTGTCAATGAGGAAGTTTTGATTTTTGACAAAGGGTCTGTAAAAAGAAGGAACATATCAGAACTATATCATAAACAAACAGCGAAAATGCAACCGAAACGAAACCCTGCAACAGGGGAGAAGTACACCAATGAAATATACTATAGTATCAAAATAAAATGACTTCTGGATTTTTTTCTGCCAAAAGATATTATTATCATTTCAATGCTTGTTTTGTGGAATGCTATTCACATCTCAATCCATCAAATGTCATAATTGGAGCCGTGTCCATTTGAAGCATAATGTGATTATTGTATCTCCAAGCAGATGTAGAAATCGTAACGTTTCTCAAGCTCCTTTTTCTACAGGCTCACTACTCCGCAGAAACGGAAGCTTGAGAAACATTGCAATTTTACCTTAAGGTTTCTACATCTGCTTCGAGATTGATTGCTGTAATCTCCTGCTAAATGTAAACGTCAAGTGCGTTGCCTATTCTGGATCGACAGAGAGGACAGACCCTCTGGTGTGCATAGAGCGAGTTGGTGATCTGGTCGGCACACCCCCTACAGAGGCACATGTGTCTGCACGGGAGCAGCAGCACGTTCTTCACGTTATCCTGGCACACCACACACAGACGCTTCTCCCGCTCCTTGGTGAACCTCAGCCGCACTTTCCGCGCTCGCTCGGGCGTCTGGATTTCCTCGTCTTCGGAAGACAGGCAGGAGGTCGTGGGTGTAGGGCTGCGGGGTCGTGACGTGGACGGGCCAGGCTGGGGAACTGCAGGAGAGCATTAGAACAGTTCAACAAGATGAGTCATCTAGATGATAGACTTCAGTATTGTAACTAAATGCTACAAGTTACATGTACCTTTAGCACACTGAAGTAGCCGTTTGGCTACGAATTCTCTATTGATTACCTTGTTATTTATTTATTTGGTTTATGGGGTTAAGGCAGCAGGGAGAAGGTAGATGTCAGTACTGTAAGTCTAAAAAAGGACTATGACCTGTAGTACATGCTACAAATTCTGGTACAAATCTAACTTCAGGTACTATACTGTACAAAGTTAAATTCAGGGGGAAAGGTAAAGTAGTTTAAAAAGTTGATTAAAGATCGTACAATAGCAGAAAAGCTATGAACGTCTGACGAAGAAGCTGGCGTACCATTTCGTGTGCGAAGGTTGTACCGCTGAAGTCTGGGCGGAAGCTGGCGCCTCTCCTCGCCCTCTTCACTCTCTGAGCCCCCATCGCTCGCAGAACTGTCTAATGATGAACTGTACCCGTCGTTGTCTTCCCTCCCAGACTCCTCCACATCACTCCCATCATCCCTCTCTTCCTCCTCCTCCATGTCTTGTGGCTCCTCCCTGTTTTGTGGGTTGTCCAGGTTCTGTCCAAACGTCCACATGTTGAGGTGGTGGATGATGTCGGGGAGGGGAGGGAGGGTGGTGTCATCCCACTTCTTCACCAGTAGTGCCGTGGCCCCAAGTAAGACAACAGCTGCTACAAGTTCTAGTGAGAATATAGACACCGTCAGCCAGAGGAAGTCCACTGCTTTCTTCACACTCGTCAGCATGGATTCCTGTAGGTATGTCAGTCCCTCTGCGAGGTAGTACACCGTGCTGGACGACACGGAGTACAGAATGTACGCCACCGCAAGAATCCCGTTCAACAGGAGCTGTGGCACCATCCAAGCGCACGTTCCCAGGAACGACAGGGCGGCGTGAAGTCCGTGGAATGCCTCTGCGAGGACGTAGAAGATTCCCTGTTGCAGGAGTTGCAGCAGCACCACCACGTTGGTGACCAGGTACTGCAGGGCTGCTATGATGTAGTTCACTCCCAGCTGCAGCCCTGTGACTGTCTGAAGGGCCAGAAACTGTGCTGCGGCAAAAACATGCAGTAGCACAGCCTGCAGGCCGCTCAGGATGAACGTGAGAACTGTTTGTATCGCTGTGAGGATCCCAGTCACCAACATCTGCACGGCTGCTAGAGTGTTGGTCACTAGTGCCTGTACAGCTCCTAGAGTGTTGGTCACTAGTGCCTGTACAGCTCCTAGAGTGTTGGTCACTAGTGCCTGTAGTCCACCAAACACACTCGTCCCGGCTGTGGTAACCCAGGACAACACATGGCTACCTGTCAGATGGACTCCTGTCTTCACAAACTGCCATCCTTCCAATACTCCATGGAGTAACGTCTTACCGAAGACTTGAAGGCCGTACAGAGTATGGGACCCTACTATGCACAACGCGTGCCAAGTCTGTGTGGAGACGTACGTCAGAACCAGCTTCAGAACTCCACCAAAGTCCCAGATGACACCACCAGCCACCTGAAGGCACACCAGGACGTACTGTACCATTAACCCTGTCAGGTACAGGAAGTCCAACAGGAGGGTACATATCTGTGGGAGACAAATAGCAAAAAGTGAACACAATCATACGCGTAACAATATCTGCACACAACTGTATAAAACTCCTGTAGGGCTCCAAGTTTCCGCTGTCATGTAAAAAGATAATACAGTGAGACAAAGGAATGTACTAGTAAAACGTGTAATACTGTTAAAATCTTGAAATGTTCCCACTCGAATAATTTTAGCGTTTTTTGTGGTGACCTTTTACCACGAAATCCTATCACCGCAAATATGTGTTTTAACGTTATATAACTATGCTAGAGAATTTTTTCAACCGTGAACTAAATAATAAAACACAGCCAAAATCCCTTCTACCGCAAAATAAAATGACAGCGAAAGTAAATGACTCTATCGTACCTGAGTGAGAATTCCCCAGCACGTTTTAGCCACCGACACCACGGTGCTGACTGTGACACTGGCTATGAAGTGGAGTGTGATGAAGACCTTGGACATCATGTCGTAGTGAAGGGTGAGGAGCCTGTGTCCGAAGTACAGCGCCCTCCCCACGCCTTCTTCCACCGACTCCGAGATGGCCGACAGTGTGTTCAGCACGGTTGCCATGGTGATGGTTGAGTATTGACGTGATTATTTGCCAGCCTACAAACGTATAGTCTGAAATCTGCTATGGTTGAAACCTGAAAAAAAGGGAAAATACCTCATTGTTATCTGGATGTCTTTGCACCAAAATCAGGAGCAAATTTAAAATGTTTTGGCAAGTTGTTATGCTCTTATCATAGGCCTGATAACATCTTGATCAATCCATGAATTGTCATCATGCTAAAATGGCTGTTACAATGTAAATTACCGTGCTAGCACCTTAAAAGTGATTCATATTGATTGATTGATTTATGAAGTTAGCATATTAAACAACAGCTAGTGCTACTTCTCGAACACTTCAAGCGCTCCAGTGACATAATTTTCATGCCAAGTACCACAAGCATCTCTATGTACTCTGGCGTGGTAGGTCATAATGTCATAAAAATGGGGCAAAGTCTATCTTCGTTAACGTTATAGCATTAAGTTCATAACATTCATTGGTATTGCGCAATATGTGGTAGTCCCAACAGTAGAACTGTGTTTGATCTACATGGAATTGACTGGTCGGGGTCATCACTTCATGATTCGTCCCTAAATTCCTGTAAAACACCAACTGATCTTCAGTTCAAACCTCAACATGCATCTACTCCCTCAAGAAGTAGCCAACAAGACAAGTGGAGAGATAGACCTTTACGTATTTTAAATATTAATTTCCAGTCAGCTAGCTCAAAAAGATCAGAACTTCCACATCTTTTGGAAAGTCTAAAACCTGATATAGTCATTGGATCAGAGACTTGGCTAGATCCAACGATTGCAAGTACAGAATTCTTCCCAGATTTGTATAGAGTATACAGGAAAGATAGAGGTGGACGTGGGGGAGGTGTGTTGATTGCCGTCCACAACAACATTGACAGTTTTGCAGCCCCGGAGCTGGAGGTGGACAATTGCGAACTCCTGTGGGTACGCATGAAGTTGAGAGGTAGGCGAGCCCTCTATGTTGCTGCCTTTTACAGACCGGACGTTGGCGACGAGCCTAGTCTGATACACTTGGCTACATCACTTCAGAGGGCATCTCAGTTACAGAATGCTTTCCTTCTCATAGGGGGTGATTTCAATCTCCCCGGATGGGATTGGACCACAACCACCTTAAAACCAAAGGCACCTCATCCCCGTCTTCATCAGGACTTCCTTAGTATGCTGTATGACAATGGCTTAGAACAAATGGTCAAGCAACCAACTAGGGAAGCCAACACTTTGGACCTGTTCTTAACAAACTTTCCCGACTTGGTCCCCCGGGTAGAGGTGGTACCTGGACTTTCAGACCACTGTATACCGTACTGTGAAATTAGCACCAGTGCTAGGAGAAAGAAACAATCTCCACGCCAGATCCCCCTGTACAATAAGGCAGATTGGGACAGTCTGAGAGCTGCAGCCATAGAACTTAGTACAGAAATTCAGGGAAAACATGACAATTTTACAACAGAAGAGCTATGGGTTACCTTTAAAGACTCTTTACTCGCAGCAGTTAAGATGCATATACCACACAAAGTGGCAAGGACCAAGACTGACCAGCCTTGGGTCACGCCAAGTATCCGGAAGCTCATCAATAGACGGAATAGGAAATACCGTCAGATGAAGAAAACCGGATCGGCCTCACTGAGAGAGGAGGTGAAGGTACTACGCCACACTATCCAGCGACAGATTCGCCGGAGTTACTGGAGCTACCTGAACTCAGTCTTTACCGAAGAAACAGCGGCTGGTCAGCCGGGTAAGAGGTTTTGGACATACATTAAAAAACAGCGCTCGTCCAATGTGGGCGTGGCACCACTCAAAAAGGATGGTCATTTGACTTCAAACCCTCAGGAGCAAGCAGAACTGCTAAACGACCAGTTCCAATCTGTCTTTGGGGAGGGTAGACAATACACTGATGAAGAATTTGAACAGAAAACTGGTATGCAAAACACTGACATCCCAGCAATGGACAATATAAACATCAACTGCGAGGGTGTGAGGAAACTCATGAAGAAACTTGATCCTCACAAAGCAGGAGGACCAGACGGTATAAGCACCAGAGTGCTGCGGGAGCTTGCAACAGAACTAGCACCAGCACTCACAGTCATCTTTCAGTCCTCTTTAACAACGGGGTCAGTCCCAAAGGACTGGAGGAGGGCTTATGTCACGCCAATCTTCAAAAAAGGAGAACAATATAACCCTGCTAACTATAGACCCGTATCATTGACATGTATTGTATGCAAAATTATGGAGCACATTGTGGTTGGCTCTGTAATGCGACACTTTGAAACCTATTCCATCTTGAATGACAGTCAGCACGGATTTCGACCAGGTCGTTCTTGTGTGAGCCAGCTCCTGGACTTCTCAGAGGAGATAACGACCAACTTGGAAAGTGGAAAGCAGACCGACGTCCTTGTAATGGATTTTGCAAAGGCGTTTGACCGCGTCAACCACAGTCTGCTTATCCACAAGCTCCGACGCTACGGTATCCAAGGTACCGCGCTGTCATGGATAGACAGTTTCCTCAAAGATCGGTGCCAGGCGGTCCGGGTTGACGGACACCTTTCCTCATTCGTAGAAGTCAGGTCTGGAGTCCCGCAAGGCTCTGTACTAGGTCCCTGCCTTTTTCTAGCATATATAAATGACCTACCAGAGAAGTTGACAGCACTGGCTCGACTGTTTGCGGACGATACAGCAGTGTATAAGGTTGTAGTAAACAGCAAGCAACAAGACCAACTACAACAAGATCTCCAACACCTTGCAGAATGGGAGAGAAGTTGGGATATGCAGTTCCACCCAGCTAAGTGCGTGTCCATGGCGGTTACCAGGAGTAGGACACCACTATCCCGTTCTTACGTACTACATGGTCACACCCTAGAAACAGTCCGCACAGTAAAGTACCTAGGAGTCACAATGAGTCACGATGGTACGTGGGATCACCACATCAACAACATGGCAAACAAAGCGAACAGGGTCCTGGGTTTCCTCAGAAGAAACCTGAAAATTAGTTCTACCAGTATTAAGGAAAAGGCTTACAAAGCCTTTGTTAGACCACTCCTAGAGTACGCGTCCAGTGTATGGGACCCGTACACCCAGAAGAGCATTGCCAGGTTGGAATCGGTACAACGACGGGCCGCTAGGTTTGTGCTGAACCGTTACCACAACAAGTCAAGTGTGGGTAGCATGTTGCTACAACTGGGCTGGGAACCACTTGAGCAGCGACGCAGGACACAAAGGCTCGAGGTGTTCTGCAGGATCAGAGATGGTCTCGTCGAGTGTCCGGTCATAAGGGACAAGATAGTCCCAGCACCCCCGCGTGGACGCCGCATGTACACTGAACAGTTCACAAGGATTAAGACCAGAACACTGTACAGGGCAGAGTCCTTTCTGCCCAGAACCATCCGGGACTGGAACAACCTCCACAAAGACGAAGTGGAGGCGGTGGTTGCGGCCACAGGTCCAGTTTAAACAGCAGCAGGGAAATAAGACCCCCTCCTCCCTTTGATACTGACATGGATTGGATACAGACTATGATTTTTTGGACACTGGACATGATATTAAGGAACTGGAACGACTATGAGCAGGATGCACTACTTACTTGCGATAATACTCATCAACAAGAGTGTGCGCAGTAACGGCAAGACAAGACAAGACATAACGTTAGCCGTTATGTGTTAACAGTGTAAATTATATTACAAACGGAGCTTTCTTCCTGCTCAGAGATAGGTTATATAGCTTTTTTCCTACCTCAGCATTGTCCCTCTGCGTTTGTACGTACGTTCTGTGGGTAAAGTGGCCTATAAAGTGTTATTCAAGCAGCATTGACACAGGTGACAACAAGAAACAACCTTGGAGAAACAAACAAACTGTCTTATGTCTTCCTGCGGCCATGACAGGTACTTACTGGTCGCCGGTCAAAGGGCACAGCTGCACTTTACAAAAATACCGCTAGGGAGCGCACATGCACGGTGGTGGGGTTATCATCTTGCAACTTTGTGTGCGGTCATCATTCAACCGACGTTTGAACGTTATATGTAACGTTACCTCATCATATCAGAGCATTTTAACAAAGCTATTGTATCGTAGAATATCTTGAAAGATTTTGGTATGCTTATTGTAATGCTCTTTTAACACAAAAATTGTTCTCCGGTATGTTCATCATGACTTGGTAACTTTACCCGTGAGTGACGTTTTTATGTTATTCGCACTGCAGTCAGCACGTTCCCGGCCGCCTCCAGAAAAGCTCACGAACATGAAATGATATGTCACCTGTCACCTAAACAATGGTGAGATTTGTACCTTTATCAGTAGGACTGATTTCAGTTTTTTTCTCGGCATCTTCAATTGTCCATCATCAGCATTTACCATTAACATTGATGTAAAGAATATTAGAAATCATTACCGATAACGTGATGAAGTTTCGAAAAAGTCTACTGCACGTCTTGGATGTTTTCCGCTTATTTCTTTGATATGTGCTCTCGTGGTTTTCAAGATTCAAGACGCTGGTACGCTGGCAATGATGCACAGTCTCTGCGCTGCCACATATTCCTGACGAACTTTCTATCAAATGGCGTTATCCAAATTCCTCCAGGTGTTGAGAATACCTAAAAAACATGCTGCAATGTGGTGCTTTTGAAGCTGAAAGGATGTGTTCAGCTACTCACAATTGCCCACATGTGATGAACCGCACATATGATGATTGCCCGCGTGACAATGGGGACGACTAGCGGTTTGTCCAATTATTGCAGCATCCCGACGGGCGTTTTGCTGCAGTAATTTGTTTTGATCACTAATCGGCGCTTTTCAACCATTCAGAATTCGATCATTCATACCATACGAACACGTTGATTATTCAGTCCAAGGATAAGTTTAAAGTTATCCTTCCAATGTCTTTACACGCCGTGTATACCAGTGCTACCGCTATTTGTCATGAAATCTTAAGTCTCCTCAATTCAATTCAATTCAATGACTATCGTTGTCATTTCCTTTAGAATTGATACAGGAATAGAAAGGTATTGTAGAAGCAATACTTATTCATTAATCTTGGATCATCTTGACTAAAATAGGGTTTTTTTTTTATTACATTTTTGTCCAACAACCACCTTCACAGGGGCTGTCTTGGTTGAATTAACAGACACTTTTACTAATACAAAAAAATAATGGTGACAATAAAGAATCTATTCCCTCATGACAAGAATGTTTATTCTTCACATGTAATAAGGTTGCACTGTACAAGCACTGATCTATTATACTCCGACTCTAAATTTATAGTCTGCAATTTCACACTGTCCCTGAATGTTGATGTCTGTAATTTTCCTATACTACAAGTACGCAATATAAACAACACAGATATTGTAGCATTTTGCAAGGTGATCTGCAATAATTTCTGGTCATGATTTACATGAAAAAAATGTACTTTACACCACAAAAAACATTCTCTTCAGTGTTTAAGAAACAATTACAATTAAATCCATTCACCATCAAGCCATTGAGAGAGATTCTGTCTCATGTTGTTCTCATTTTCATTAAAGTTAACTTATAATTCACAACCTTCACTGTGGAATAAACGGTCATTGCTGCCATTCTAAAACAATTACATACCGGTGCATCTCAATCTTCCAAGAGTTTAAAAGTCTTCACAGACTTGTTCTTTCCCCATCAGTGTATATAGTCTTAATCAAGACGTCTCTACTTCTCATTTCTGTAAGAATACATTAATGATAGTTACATCTTTCAAAAGCTTTTCCAATGTGATTGTAATAGTGCCAAGAAAACAGTGAGTATTATGCAGATACTGGAATGCTTTTGCACATAGATATGAAATGGTAACACAAATTTGGTGTTAATGTAGTGGAGTACTAAAACTCATTAAGATTAAGTCTCTCAAGAACAGATTCTCATGAAAACAAATGGAGGTGTTGGACAGAAAATAATTCTAAAATTTTCAATGGATCAAAATCAGAAGGGAGCATCTACATCCCCCATCTCCACATACACAGTCTTGACCTGAGTGTAGTACTCGACAGTAACCACCCCGTTCTCCCTGCCCAGGCCCGACTTCTTGAACCCGCCGAACGGCACGGCCACATCGATGATGTTGAAGTTGTTGATGTAACATGTCCCAGCCTGCATCTGTGCAATCACGCGGTGGGCCCGCGTCAAGTCACTGGGCAAGGGAAGAGAGGACAGCAAAATCAAATAACCTGCATATACATTTCAATGTCATTATTCTCTTCATTAAGTAACTGGGAAATACTTGGAAACACAGTAGACAGACAAGTTTTATGAACTATTTTCAAATCTGAATAAGTAACAAATTTTCAGATACACAACATAACACAAAAAGCAAACATACAAACCTATTAATTACTAAATTTTTCTTGCATAAGGTATCAAATGAAAAATGAGTTCACACCATCTACTTTTTAAGTTGTTTATTGGAAACAACTGAATGGTCTGAGAGGTATGGAAGCAGATGATAAGGATTCAATTCATTATCAGTCATGCAGTAAGTATAAATCTGATTGAGAGTGCTAAGGGAAAATATCTATAAAACTATCAACGTGAGCAACAAATAGGTGAATAACATGAAGAAAATTTGCATTCAGCAAACCATTTTTGGCAACACCTCGAAGGATAAGCCAGCACCACTCACTTTGTAAAAACTCCCCCGGCGAGTCCGAATTCCGTGTCGTTTGCCCTCTGTATGACCTCCTCCTCTGTATCGAACCCCAGGATGGAGGCCACGGGGCCGAACACCTCCTCCCGCACGATGGTCATGTCGTCGTGACAGTTGGTGAGGACGCACGGCGAGATGTAACAACCCTTCAGCTGGGGGTCATCCGGGGTCACCAGCTCACCTCCACAGGCCACTACTGCACCCTGGGTACAGGACAGGCACAGAAGGAACAGTTTTTAGACTATCTCAAGATTTGTGCAAGCACTGAATGATGGTGTTAATGATTTGACTATTGTAAAGGCAAGAGAAAAATAATGATGTTTTCAATTGAGCTCTGTACATGTAGCAGTATAGTAGACATACAACACTTCATTGTGTCTTCTGTCAATATTGTGTAGTTTAAAATCTATAGGCAGTTAGCACTTGATTAAAGTAACCAGTCAGTGAGTAGTAGTTCTATAAAGTAGTCCATGGGCCAGACCTCAAAATTTTACATATCACTACCACCTGAGGTGGCAAATTTTCCTTCTGATTTTCAAAAAGTAGAGTGTCTGAGGGATATATTTTGATATGATAGCCATCGCAGGGTGGTAGCTTTGACCCGGCTATCTGACCTTGACCTTTTGACCCCTACACGAACCAGGTCCTTTGATACAATTATCCAAAGGGGAGTGTCAATCAATAAAACATTAATATTTTCAATTGAAACTTGGTGGGCTGGTACAGAATAAACCAGGGATTACAGAAATGTAAGTTTTATTTCAATATTCAAATCCTATGAAGAGTTATCAATATTTGAAATGTGATTTTTTTGAAAATTTTGGGTAAAAAATGTAAATTTCCACTTTTCGAAAGCTATCATTTATTCAAAACACTTGAATGAACAGAGTTAACTACAACAGACAATCTTATCCTACCTCCTTCTTTGCTCCCTCCAGGTAGGTCATGACCTTGTCTGCCTGGTCCTGGTGAATCATGGCACCGACCCGGGTCTCGTCATCCATGGGGTCACCGACCTTCATCCTCGCGGTGCGCTCCACCAGCCTCGACAGGAACTGGTCCATCACAGAGTTCTCCACAAACACACGGGTTGCGTTAGAACACACCTGGACGCACGGGGGAAGTGATGTACCATTAAGATAGTCTGATTCAGAACATGCCTGTCACACAGGAATACATGCCATCTATTGGCACCGGTCAGAACACATCTGGAGATATCAGGACAGTCATATCTTACCACACAGGTAAGAAGGACATCATAGAACATGAAGACAGGTCAGAAAAAGCTTCTTTAAAAAAAAATAATACCAGTACAGTACAAAGATCAATGCTATATGTAGCAGGACAGGTTACTCCTTGCAATTAAATAGGACTTTAGTGCAATATATGTGTACTTGAGAAGTAAACATACATTTCACAAAAATTGATAAAAACAAAGAGGTGACAATTTTCTTAAGTCATGGTCCTGAAACTGAAGACATGACCAGACCACTGACCTCTCCCTGAGACAGGAAGTTCCCCAGCATGGCCCCGCCCACAGCGTTGTCCAGATTGGCGTCAGCAAACACGATCAAAGGAGACTTCCCTCCCAGCTCTAACGTCACAGCCTTGATGCCACCTGCGGCAGCCGCCATCACCTGTAACAGGACACCACAGGTGTGAACAATGACATACAGAAACAACAACGACATACAGAAACAAGAAAATTGCTTTGCTAAACAACTATGTACTCTTAAACCATTCTCATTCCTGCATATGAAATAGAAACAATAGGTTAAGAATGATAATACATGCATTTCCTTCAGACTTTCCTTCAGACTTTTTATCTTCTATGGGCTGAAAGTAACACCTAATCCTAATAGGCAATTGCTTTTTCTCATTTCATGTGGTGTACATGTAGAATGAAGCTTATCAGGAAACTTGCACTTTCGTCAATTGTCTTTTAAGTGCATTGTATACAGACTGTATGGACAATTCATGTTTTAGTTTACAAATGCAGCCTTCTACTTTCACTGAATACTTATCTCAAACTTTTAATTACAATAGATCTGCTTAAGGCTTGCAGAAAAAAACTGAAAAAGTTGCCACTTTATGGATATCAGCAGTACCTTAGAGCCGGTAGGCACACTACCAGTAAAGGAGACTTTAGCGACATCAGGGTGTTCACACAGCAGTGTCCCCGTCTCCCCTGCACCCTGTACTACATTATAACAGCCGTGGGGGAGTCCTGCCTCTGTGTACACCTCTCCTAACATCACCGCTGTGATGGGGGTGAACTGGGACGGCTTGAACACAAACCTGCAACATGGAGGTTTCAGAAAGTTCAGTAACTAATATAATGTAACATTTGAAACCTCAACTCTCATTATTATGCCGTTTGCCATAAGACCGCCACATTAAAAAACAGCGTCTTTGAAATGTTTAGCTAGATTTTCTGTGGAAAATTACATGTATTTGGCCAAAGGTGGACATGTAAAATATTGAGATCTTTCTCAAGCATAAAGTATGTGTGTAAAAGTAAGAGCTTTATTACATGCATACATGTATGTACTTATTGATGTAAATCTTACGTGTTTCCACATGCCAGTGCCGGTGCTGACTTCCACCCTGCCATCTGGATAGGATAGTTCCATGGCCCGATCCCGGCACACACTCCCAGGGGCTCCCTCTTGGTGTAGGCAAATGAACCATTGGCCAGTGGGACATGTTGGCCTGCAGCAGATGGAGAAAACAGTGGTGAGAAGCTACACCGTGCAACAAAACAGATAATTCCCTTGAGAGAATTGCAAAATGTAAATGGAAAGCATGTAATTTCTTAGTCTTTTTCATAAATGGCAGCATTGGTAAAGCTATCTTTTGGGGTTTCAGCCTCTAGCCAGCTGTCAGCCAATCAGAGAATGGCCTAAATGTTTGTTTAGGTAAAGCTGATTCTCTGATTGGCTGACATTTGGCTAGAGGCCATACCCACAAAAGTGGGAATCTCAGCCTGGTTTAACAGGCATCCGTAAAGCATATTGTATACATGTAGGCTGTGGGCGAGGCTCTGCGTGGAAAATGTCATCAGGCAGTTTTGTCTGATGAATGTGAACTTGAATATTTTAAGGACTATATTAAAGGAGTCTTTAAAAAAACTGACAAGAAATGTCAGCACACCTGCGATTGAAGGAGCTAGCCCAGAGAAGTACTCGATGGCATCTATGGCTGTCCAGATGTCCATCCTGGCCTCGTAGATAGGTTTCCCCGTGTCCCTGGTCTCCCAGTAGGCGAACTCCTCCTGCCTGTCCTTGATGATCTGTGCGGCCCTCTGCATGATCCTGGACCTCTGCAGGCCTGTCAGCTGGCTCCATTCTGTAAAGGCTTCCTTGGCACTCTGGACAGCTCTGTTCACCTCGTCTGGACCAGACGTCTGTAGCTCAATTAGTAGATCTCCTACAAATAAAAAAGGGAGCAAGAGTACAATCATCTTGTTGGTAAAAAAAACAACAAATGATTCTGAAACTTCACTGATTTTCATTAGGAATTTGAAAATGAACATCCAAATAAAAAGTGTTTTTTCTTGCAATGATATCAAAACTGAATACCCCAAAATTATTTCATCATTTCATTTTCACCTGTTGCAGGTTCCAACACCTTCATGACCTGGGAGGGTTCAGGGTTCAGAGGTGACACCCTTTCCCCGTTGATGTAGTTGAAGTGCAGTGGGAGTTTCCCATTATTGACTGTGGTACACACGCCCCTCCTACCAACAACCTGCACACCCCTCAGAACCACCTGCTGCAGCCACATGGTTCGTTCCTACAAAATCAAGGGACACAGTAAGTTTACAGGCATGGCTATCAACATCCTATCAATAGTCGTATTATAGTGCAAAGAAAAATCTTATCAACATCCTGTCAATAGTACAAAGAAAACTCTAATTGACAGGACCATCCTGCCGATAGTGAAAAAAAAAAATCACTGAAAAATCCTACCAAAAGTGAAATTCTTATTGACAGGAATATCCTTCCTTTAATGCCAAAAATAATTCTTATTGACAGGAGCATCCTGTCAATAGCTTCTGTCTGAATTGAAAATACTCTTATGTCTCACTATGATGAACAGAACTGTGTCAAGGGAGTGATGATTTTGCGACTTGAATTCTGTTCTGAAGAATAAAAGGTGTGCGATTCAAAAGTTGGGGGAAAATAACCATGATTAAAAAATCAAAGCAACATGATTTTGAGATATAACACTATGTATGGTGTAAATGTTATAGACTGAGCTAACACGGAAGCTGCTATGAAGACCAGATCCTCGCAGACCTTGAAGATACAAAATAAGTGTAAGCAAAGACATTATACAAGTGAAACGTCCTTGCGAGACTAAGCAGGTTAGCAGGCCAAAGGCCATATGATACTGATTTGCACCACCCTCCCCACACAGTAAACTTTCGTTTCTTTGATTTCATATCTGTTTCCACAAATTATAGAAACGTGGTGATAATGAACTCCATATCATTAAGTTCTGTCTAAAGAAGAAGAAGTAAATAATAGTCTCACCAATTGTCCACAGCTATCAGCAGAGTTTACAAACAAACTTTGCCTGTTGCAAGCATGTCACAGCTGACGGCGATGGGAAGGTCAAAGTTCACAGTTCGTTGGAATATGCCACTTTTCTTGATTAATCATTCAAAAGGTATTGAATACTATTAAGAAGAAATGCTTAAAAGCTTAACAAGTTACATCATATACACATCTTAATGTTAAATATAAATCGTTTTTTCTAAATACTTTATATTATAAAGCCTTATCAATTTTCAGTTTTTGTGAAATCCCCCTTTACTGCGGAATGGTATAAGCTAATTTGGGGCCCCAAATTCAAACAGGAAACACAACACGACCGTCTGATTGCTGCTGTCAAATTAAGGCAAATTCTCAATGTCTACAAAGCTGTGATCGGGAGTCTTCAGTCTATGTAACGCTAAGGATAACACAGGTAAGCTGTTTGTGAAATTTTATTGATCTGTTTTTCTAAATGGGGGTATTTGAAAGCGTGATCTTATTTGAGTTGTAGAAGGGTTAGCGTTTGTTGTCACAAGGTCAACGCTGCAGATGTCACGTTATTCTCAGCCTCAGTAGATCCACCGGGCTTTAGACTGAGAAAGTATTGTATGTGATGAGTCCCCGATAAGCCTTGCATTTACATAGAGAAAATAGACAGAGAATTCACTGTGACGTGTACCGTGATTCACTAAGTGACAATTGAATGAATACCTTTGAGGCTTTCTTTGACCATTTTTTTTTGATCAAATAAATACCAGACACTTCAGTTATTCGGTTGTTATTTTCTCCTAATGCCTTTCTTCTTTTGTTACAATAGTCTGACGTATTCTCGATGTTATTTTTTCACTCCATCATTCTTATTACAAGAATCTGGCATATTCAGGAGGCACTCCACACCCTCACACCACACTGGAACCACACCTCAAATCAGCATAAGAACACTATGGAGCGATCGTTCTGTACGTGTCTCCTGTTGCTATGGCAACTGTCCATCACGACCTGTCATGTCCACATCCATGAGAGCCACTACCCTGACCACTATGTGGATGGAGACCATGATGCAGAGTTTGACAGGGAAATATTACTGGGAGGAAAGGTTAGTGTGTTTGCAATGCTTCTTTGATTTTTAGCATTTCATAGACCTCTATTATTGAATTACAAGCTGACAGTCTAACCCTATTGCAGTGTACAACTGCAAGCAATAGCGATGATGTCATGGTGACCCAGTGGTGGACAGAAAGCAGGTGGTGGACAAAAGATTGATTTTCATATTAAATGATTTGATCTACCAATTCAGATATTAATTAGTAATCTTTTTGCCTGCCAGTCATCAAATACCCCAGACAGTGATCACTCTTATAGTACCATTAGTAGTGTCTTTCCTGTAATGAAATGGCTGGCAAAAGAAAAATCAATTTTGTAGACTGCTTTTCTTGCATTGACTCCTATACTAAACATAGGTGACCTTAAAAATCTAACCCTCTGAAATAGTTCCTAGTAATTTGTGCCATAGCCAAGTTTTCATGCTAATTTTTACATATTTCACTGAGCAGAAGGAAGCAGAAGAATACCAGAAGCTCTCACCTGAAGAGTCCAAACAGAGGCTGATGTTACTGGTGAAGAAGATTGATGTGAATGGGGACGGGCTGCTGGACAGAGGTGGGTCTGATGACTGCAATATAACTTTAGGCACTAGGTGGCAGGACTTAAGGTACAGTCTTCATACATTTGTAAATAGTCTTCAACCTGTCTTTACTTGTAATCCCTAGCCAGGGCTCTTTGGCTCCAGGGCCAACATGTCCCCAAGGAAACTTTCCCTTGGCCCCCCCTTTGGAAAGCCTTGATGCTCAAGGCTTTTCTTGTTACAGTACAGTCTAGCTTCCAGGTTATCAAATTATGTGGGAATAAACGTTCTGTCATTTGCTGAAATAATATATCATAATGATTTCATTATAATAGTACTCCAAATACATCTGCATGAATTTGTATTCAAAAGTTAAATAAAAGCTGCCTTTTTCTTCGCTCACATCCTAATTTCCCACTATGTTGACAGATGAACTGGTGGATCACATGCTGGAGTCTTTCAGCACCTACTCTGTTGAGGAGGCCAAAGAGACGTTCCCGACTATAGACCTGGATGAAGACGGTAAGGTGTCCTGGGAGGAGTACCTGCAGGATACCTTTGGTGCTGAGTACGTCTCCACGGATGGGAACCCTGCAGAGGATGAGGTGTAGTTTGAAAACTTATCATTTCTGTAATCCTTGTTGTCAATTTGCACGATGTTGTACAAGAAACACAGCTTTTGGGTGGGGTTCAACCATCTTTATCCAGTATTTCTTCTGCATACCTATATGCAAGTTTTGTGGTATTGGCATGTGGAAAGACTACATATTTTTATCATTTTGCAGTGTCATACTTGCATTGAAAAATGTAGGACATGTAGGAGCTTAGCTGCTTCAGATCTAAAAGCTGCCAATAATAATATAATGATATTGCCAGTAATAATGTAATGATGTTGGTAACGTTTCGGTGAATAAGGATATGTAAATGAGTATCACACAGGCTTTTATAGAAGCTATGTTTTCATGATCAACAACAACAGCTGTCAATTTAAGTTGCAGAAATAATTTCATCTCTTTGTGAAAACTTAAGTTGTGTTTGTTTCTGTGTTTGTAGATGATCCAGGATGACCGCAGGTTTTTCCAGGAGGCTGATGAGGACCATGATGAGAAGTTAGATGAGGTGGAGTGGCTGGCCTTCCAGCACCCAGAAGAGTATGTCAGGATGCATGTGAGTGACCTGGGGAGGGGGGCTCAATCAGGCATCCTTTCCTAAGACATCAACTCTCTAACTTTTGGCTACATATTATACACTTCTAGGTACAAGGGATGATCAGTAGGTTCTCAGCCTCTCCCAAACAATCATATGCCTTTTATCAATATCCACCAAATTTCTAATTATTGTGTTGATTACTTTTTAGTCAACGTCCTTTTGAAAATCGGTAGGTGAGTGGAGAGCAAAAGCAAAGCTGAAATGTGATGTGTGGGTCGTGTTCTTCTTGATATGAAATCTACCCCTCATATGATTTGGTACCATTTCATCCATGTACAAAGCTTCAAGTTGAGAGTGATCTAAATAAGGTGTAATCTGTAAAGCTGGCCATGCATCTTTTGACTTTTTAATTGATAGCAATAATAATTTTTCTCAGCACTTCCTTGTAGAAGAGAAGCTGGAGGAAAGTGACTGGAATGAAGATGGGTTGATTGACTTTGATGAGTACCTTGGTGATGATGAACCTGACTCATGTGAGTATTACAGCAGGTTTCTCCTCACTTCCTTTGTTTTTAAATCATACAACATTACAGAGAAAGCCATTACACAATCTTTTACCTACTATACTACTACTATTGGGAGGCTATTGTAAATTGTCAATGAATTTATAAATAGTCAATGATTTTGTATATTGTCAATGATTTGTAAATTTGCTCAATAAATGAAATTTGAAAAGTGAGATGGTGGCACAGCATTTTAAGGAATAGGTTTAGGATGGCTGAACATCTAAACCAAAATATGCTGTAAAAGTCAATAGATACAAGGCATTATGTTTTTGCAGAACTGAAAATAGATCTTTCCTCCTTCCTAGAAAATTCCTATGTTGAAATTTAAATTTCTTTTAAAAATCATGGAATATTCTAAAGAATACAAAAATAAAAGTTGGCATCGATTACAGTACTCAGTACTCTCTTGGTAAGTTGTTAATTTCCTGTCGTCTGACCCTCCCCAGCCTACAGCAGTGAGGAGGAGTGGAGGATAGTGGAGAGAGAACAGTTTGATGAGTATGATAAGGACAGAGACGGTCTGCTGGACGGGGAGGAGGTGGCAGCCTGGGTCACTCCCAACCACAGAGAGGCGGCAGAGGAGGAGGTCAGAACGGTTCAACTATCTTAACCTTGGACAGGATAATTTCACATGTTGGTTGGTTGGGTTATTTGTGAACAGGATAAGAGTTACTCAGTGATTGATGATTTACCTTTTGTTTAACTTTTTTTTCCTGTGAAGAAAGAACGTAATCAAGTATTGATGCCTCTAACTTAATTAAAACTGCAGATTATACCCATGTAAGTCCTATGGAGGAAACTGCATAAATCATATATGCATGGTGCCTCAGTGGAGGTTTACATTCTTGGAGCACTGTCTAACTTCTACATTTCAGTCAGTAGAGTTACATTACGAGTCAGATCCTTTTGTTTACTGCTGTTAAACACCATTTCCTAATGCAATTTTATACCATTATTTGTTTTTGCACTTAACTTTCCTATTTGACTAATCATTTTGCCCGGTTACAGGCTGACCATCTCCTGTCCATGGCTGACACCAACCAAGATGAGAAGCTGTCGGCTGAGGAGATCATGTCTGACCCCGACCTCTTCCTGCAGAGCGACCTGACAGAACAGGGGGAGCTGCTGCACACCATGGACCACCAGGAGCTGTGATGATCTCAAACCACAGGTTCCGTTACACTAAAGAATTGACTTGCCATGTACAGAAATTCTTACAGTACACCAAAAGACAGTCACTCAAGCAACAGGATTAAATTTTGAATCAGTCAAGAGTCAGATGTTTCAGACAGCATCCGCTGTCTTTTGTCAGTGACTAAATTGAAGAACTGGAGAACCAGGTTTTATTTTACAGTAGTTATAAATCAAGGCTTTGCGCCCAATCCTGCATTAAATGGTAGAATAGTGTCACTCTTCTATTTCAGACTAAATGGGTAGATGTGAATGTTGATTTTTCATGCACCTATTGATATTGATTATGTTGCTGTAGATCTGAAACTATAGGAATGGATGCTGTGGTTCCTACCTCATAATAAGCCCATAGGACAACACAACTGTTCCTTTCATTCCTTATGAAATATTTTGTCTGTGGGCTACTGGCAAATGACCATATCCACATGTACATGTACATGTATACAGGGTATGATTAGTTATAGTCTGATCAGCAAAAGTCAGTCATGCCATTATATCTTATAGGTTTAAATGTATCAAACAAAAGTAAGGAAGACTAAGCTTTAAAAATTGTATTTTTTATGGTTGAAGGTGAGACATATTAACCTGGTTAAGTAATACACTTTTAGAAACATTCCAGATGGGTTCAATTTGGAAATTAATCCCTGAGCCAGCAGAGCAGGTCAGTCCTGCGAGCAAAGATTGTTTTTGCCAACTATTGTTTGCCAAGTACAGAATACTGTACAATGTATTTAACCTGACTAGCAGGGGTAGATATGGTTAAACTAAAGGTAGTAACAGACTTTTCATGACATTTCTACAAGACCTACTTTAGGACTTTTTTAAGCTTCCTGACTCTACCTCATGGACACATGAGCTGCAGTTTCCATTTAGTTGAGGGGTGGAAAATTTAATAGGTATCTCAATCCAGTATTAGTTACAATAGAGCCATTTTCCATCTATTGTATACAATAGTTACATACAGTATTCAAAAGCATGCTCACAGAAATCTATGGTATTATACCAATAGCCTCAGACCATTAAAGTTGTCCCAGGCTTTTATCATGAGTCAATATACAGTGTAGTATGTTGCATAGTGTGACTATACAGTGTAGTATGTTGCTTAGTGTGAATAGAGATGTTGCATTTATTTATTGTTCTTTGTGGAAAGATTGTGTAGTATTTTTGGTCATAGAGACTGAATTTTCAGTGTTGCATTACTGATGCATTGCCAGTGTTTCTTCCTGTCTTCAAATACATGATAGAGAAATTGATTAGACTGATTCAGATTGTCAAGGGGAAAAACTACCTGGTCTGGATAACATAACATTATTAACCTTTAGTGCTCTGAAGTAGCCATTTGGCACCCAGTTCCCTATTGGTTACAGAGTTAGGCAGCAGGGAGAAGGTTAATAACAAGTAGAAAACCAAGGTGCTGTTTAATACATGTATTTGTTTTTCAAGATCTAGTTACCTTTGTTAGCATAGCAATTGCTGTGATTTGGAAATGCCAAGTCGTAATTAAAATGTGCTGTTCTTGTATTTTTTGTTATTTAAAGTCCAGTGTCATGTCTTGCCTGTTTTTGTTGCTGTTAAATGAATTCTACTACCTTGTATTATTGTGTTACTATTGAATGCTGGAAATAACTGATTTATTTCAAGGAGGTTGTATTCTATTAATTCAAGGTAGCTTTTAATAAAAAATGTGGAAAGGAGTTTTGTATTGGTACTGTATGTTCATTTAATTCAAGCATGAGAATTTTCATATCTGATGTTGTGAAGTATATATCACAGTCCTATCCTTTCATAGAAGGCAATTAAAATATTTCCTCATTAATCAGACAAATGGCACCCTTATTTGCATAATCTATGTCTAAATATGTTCACCTTTACCTAACTTTTACACATTATGAGAATGGAATTCTGTAGTCGCTCAGTGATCGAGCTACAACACTGAAGTAATACAGTATACTCTTTAATGGACAATTAATACAGTGGAATGCATGTGTAGCCAGTACTTAATCTACTGGCTGAAATATCTGCATTTATCGAAAGTAAACACTGTACTAGCATAAATCTTTTCCTCAATATCCAGTAATACATAATTAAACTATATCATGCTATTTTTTCTACTAGTACACATACTTGGCAGCCAAAAATAATTGATAATTTTTGCCTGTGCATAATTATGAATGCCAACAAAGATTAAGGCAACAATGGGTATTCACTTCAAAGGCCATTGCTTTAACAGGACAAAATGTCTTGGATATACATATATTTGGTAATGAGTTTCAATAATCAGTAATATCAGTAACACACTTCTTATGATGAGCTGATGATACAAATCTACAATAAAGTTATAATGTCTATATTTGTCTTATAATGCAATGTCACATGAAAAATAGAAGGTATAAGAATGATCATGATTTGGCACAAGCCAACAAATCTACTGTGCAAACGACATTAACCTTTGTGAGAACCTTTAGTCTAAGCTCTGTCCTATAAATTGGCTCAGCAAAACGTTTGCAAATTTATCATCTCCACGAATTCTTTATATTCAATATATTTGCCTCTTTTACAAAGTATCTGGTATTAGTACATGGATCAGTATGCAGATCCCTTAACATTTTGACACACTGATACAAGAGTCAGATCATATGGAATCTTTACAAATCTCTCTTACAAGTCAATTGTCAGGTCTGTATGCTTAGTATGCTACAGCGAAAAATTGTGACTTTGAGACAGCTTGGCCTCATGTACAAACTTGTAAATGAAGTTGTGATTCTTTGAAGTTTCAAACTGAATCACTGATTGTCTAGTACAAACAACATCTATAATTCTGTAGCAGCAAATGATAAAAAGGATGTTATAAAAGACATTGTGGCAAAAGGAAAACTAAAAACAGAAATGAAGCGAATGAAGAAATTCCCCATAATGAGATGGTCCAAGCATTGTGATCAGCTTAGCCAGTCCAAATCATCATCATCATCGTCAGGGAAAAGGGGTGGCGGAGGTTCAGGTTTGAAGGGCTGTAAAAAGACAAAGAAGAATAAAAACATAACATTTCATCAACCCCGGCCCATACACCTTTAAGTTACAGTCATCGGCATCACTGTCACAGTGTCAGTCTGTTATTCACATGTATGTAGCATTTCAGATGCAATATTTAATGTATATCCTAACAAGCTGCTCTCAGATTAACAGAGTATGTTACTACTACTTACATCATCAGCATCGTCAAGTGTTGCTTGTTTTGTCTTTTCCTTCTCAGCCTCCTCATCTTTAGGTTGGACACCAAAAGCATCTGCCATGCCGTCATCCAAGATGTCGTCATCTCCAAAGATATTGCTGCAACACATGTCATAGAGCTGCTTCACATATTCAATGTGTAATCTATATTTTCCCATTCACAAACTGATTCCCCACTACAAAACCACCAAGGCAACTGATAAATTTAAGTTCCCAGAAGGATACTTTACAATTGCTAGTGTGATCAAGTAAATAATGCTCTATGCACATGCATGTCAGCAGCATGTGTGACCACTTTGAAACATACTAGTCCAGTACACATGCTGGACTATAGACATGGGAATGTCCTTCCAATTTGCCATGTTCCTTTTCCGTACCTTACGTCTGGTTTCTTCTCCTCCTCAGCAGGCTTCTCTGGTGGCTTCTCCACATTCTCTGACTCTTGCTGAACATGGTTCGTTTGGTCTGATTGGTTCATAGTGACAGTTTCTTCCCCTTCTTCTTTCTTCTCAACAGTCACATTGTTATCAACACTCTTGGCTTCTTCAGAAGCCTGTTCAGTCCTGTCATTGTCTGTCTTGTTTTCTACAGTTTCTTTGCTAACTTCATCAACTGGCTGTTCTGCCTCCTTTGAATCTTCTTTATCTTCTGCTTGTTCTGCGGGTGCTGATGGTGACCCAGAATCCTCTGTGCCCTGATCATCTACAGTTGGTGGAGTTGCAGAATCAGGAACTGGAGGGGTTTCAGTTTTGCTTGTTTCTGAGCTGTTTTGTTCTTCTGTATCCTCATTGGTAACTTGAGCAGGAGGTTCTGTAGACTCTACAGCTTGAACGGGCACAGCTTCTTCTTGTACTGCGTCTTCTGTGGAATCTGTCAACACAAAATTAATTTAGAAGTCTACAAGTAACAACATTGGGTGCTTTATACTCATAATTGTTGTATTGACTGTAAAACAAAAAGATGGGTCCAGCATCTATTAAATTTTACTACAGTCAAACCTGCCTATAGCGGTCACTCAAGGGACTGGCCAAAATCGACCGCTATGGACAGGTGGCCGCTCTATAGAAACGGTTGATTGATTACGAGCAATAAGTGGCACATGTTTTCTGTACCCACTGAGAAACATTTATTCACATACATGTACAGTCAAACTTGGTCTACCGACCACTTCCACAAGACAACCATCGGCTCAAGATGACTGCTTTCGGTAGGTCCGGATTTTTCCACAAGCAAATTTAGTCCAAGTCGATCCATCGATCCGCCCCCAATCCGGAGCACATGCGACCAAAATGTTGCCAAAGACAACCGTGTCATTTTCAATTGCGCGGCGACATCATTTATCAGCAAATAATTGCGGAATTTCACGGTAAAATCAGCCTGTTTGGGTCGGATTCCTTGCCGGGAGAAAAAACAACAGCTGCAAGATGAGAGGTCATAGGGTCATTGGGATAGTCTACTGTAATGTGGGTGCAGCTGCAATGTGTGAGTTATGATTTTACTCTACATTAAATAGTACAAAATGTAAATTTATTTCGTCAAAGAAGTTCTTTGAATAAAGAGAACAGAATATACAAAACAATGGATGACTTTATAACATTTTTTTAGAGGATAAAAGGCATCTGTCTTTTTTTTAACAAACTGCTCCCCCATGGTACTACTAGTGAAGTAACCCAAGTAAACAAAACGTCCCGCTAGGACCGCGCACCAAGAGGCTCTGTTTGTCTCAAATTTCTGGCGTCTTGGCGGTTTTGGAAATTCAAAACCAACACCAGGAGCAAAATAAAACCATGTACAACATTTTCATGGGTAACACTGTAGCTATAATGACATTTTTTTCTGCGGGGATTTGAAAGAAGGCTCCCGAATCTTGCGGCGACCATGCGCCGTGACCGTTATCGGCAGTGTTTCCAGACCCGCGGGACCGAAAATCGAGTGGCCGCGACCGCGTTGGCCAGGTGACCGCTATAGCCAAATTCTTAATGCTTATGTCAATGGGAAAAATCCAAGGGACCGACAAAAAGTGACCACTATGGGCAGGTGGCCGCTATGCAAAGGTGACCGCTAATACAGGTTTGACTGTACTCTAAACTTTACTTTGTCCAATGCAGGGCCACGGATATGTAGATAAAGACTTTGACTAGCAAAATTGCCCAAAATATGTTACCATCAAAATATTTTGAAACACAAGACAAGATTTGTTAGGTTTGTAAAGAGGTGGTCAGCTTCAACATCTAGATTCTTTGCAAGTACTTAAGGCAAAAACTTCTAACCTTCCTGCTGTTGTTCCTTTACTTCCTCCTCCTCCTCTTGCTTCTCTTCCTCCTCTTCTCCCTCCTCCTCCTCCTCCTCCTCTTCACTCTCCTCCTCACTCCCTGACTCGCGGCCCTCCTCCTGCTGTGAAGGCTGCTGGGATAGCAGCTTCACAGTGGTTGTTTTGATGGCATCGACGATGGCAGCCAGGATAGCCTTCCCCGTGTACGACCCCTCCGGCTCAAACTCTGCTCGCAGGGAGTGGAACACCTGGTTCATGATCTTCTTCACCTGAACAGATGTAAATAAGCTACATTAGTTCTTACTTAGACTTAGGGGCTCTGACTCATGAGGCAGCTATACTGATCCATAAGTGCAATATATGTACATTATTTATTGATTCAATCATTTCTGTTTCCTTTCACCAGGGTGGCTCCCTCAGTGGCTGGTCACTGCTTTTCAGAGAAGCCCTAGGTATATACAGACAAACAATGCAAGAAGCAATATAATATCAGTATTAATCCATTGACAGTACATGTATATGTAGGGCAGTAAACATATTTATACTGTTATTAATCTGTTGATACATTAGTGTAGACTAGTACAAAAAAATGTATATGTACATAAGTACAGGAATAAGATTCCATCTAACTGTGCTAAATGTTTCTCTGCCAATGACAATTTAGCTTTTCAAAAGATGTTTCAGTGAAAAAACAAGCACATTATCCACACGTTTCCTTACTTCTTGAGCTATATTGGGCGTGGTCATGGCACCAGAAGACTGAGCCTGCTCCAGCTGGTCCCTAAGTTCAGTTATCTGCTCCTCGTAGCGCTCCTTCATACCCAGCGCACTGCCATGCAGACTGGTATACTGGAACATATACAAGTCAACTTCAATCAAATGTATCTTTCAAGTGGTTATTTTCTACCTCTCACTGTATATATAAAATGGTAAAAATGTCACAATTATGTTACATATGCTCAAACAAAAAAGAAAAGCTTCTGCAATGCTACAAACATAACACAGAAAATAACTTAGCAGTCTCCCTGCTGCCTATAATCCCATAACCAATACAACTTTGGTGAAAAATAGCTACCTTAGCAGGCTGAAGGTCAACAAGTACTTGCAGCAGTGTTCCCGCCAGGCATACCTCAGTGCGTCTTTGGACGCACTTTTTTTGGAAAGGACGCACTCAGCTGGGCTGAGTGCGTCCGAACGAAATTTTGAAGGGAGGCTAATTTCTGTCACAAGTGGAACTAGAATCTTAGAACAACCGCTCATTTAGTAAGAAAGAAGCCTACGATGTACTTCCATGGCTCTCTGTTACGCATTGTTAGCAGTCCAGGGCCAGGGGCGGAGCGCTGCACGCCTCAAAAACATCAAACTCACGCCGGGCGGCCCTGGCCCCAGTGAGACACGCCCCCGTAAGCTCTAAGATCCGAAGTTCAGCGAAGTGCCGACGGTCCTACGGCCGCGGGGCCAGTACACAAGATTCACTCGAACAAGGAGCGCCTCTAAATATCGTGTTGTTGCCCTCATTGTACTTTTTTGATGACAGTCATACAGATATTTGCGGCTCTATTAGTATTTCACAAGCCGTTTATATCTTGATCATGAACTTGGACGAACTCAGGCGAAAGGTTCGCGCCAAACATGATCATGAAACGCCTGAAGGATGATAGCATCACAACGTAACAAAGCACACTGCAAGCACATCGATACATGAAAAAATTATGTATGTCCCAGAAACTAATACAATTCACTAAAATCACACCCAACTTCTTGTAATCCTTCGATTTTATATAGAGAAATGTCATTGTGTTTATCAACTTACAATGTGATCGTGATTTCCCTCTTTTACGTTTGGATGCGGTGAACACACCTCAGTGCAGCCATCTTGTCAAAAGCTGTGTTGCGATTTCGTTCAATTTGCTATTGGAAAATTGACTCAAAGACCTGATCTCTGGCTCGCAGTATGACTGCACGAGTATGAGCATAGTTTTACGTACATCTAGGATAAAAAGAATGGTACGTACATGATGACGAAAGCATGGAGAGTCGTCACTGGGAGCCGAAGCACGCACGGCTTTTCTGTAGAGAATCTAGGGACACAACTTTCTTTTCCATGGCTGTCGCCTGTAGGACTGTTTGCCTTGCAGCTACGATTTTGCCACTGGATGATCATTGATTTTCTAGGATCGACCCAACATTGAACCGGCCTGGATGTCATGTTCACTTTTGTGACGGTAATTTATGCTTCTTTGACCGACAAATGGATTCTATACTTACCGCATATCGTCCGATAATTAACTAGTTTCGTACTTGGTAACGTTACGAACGTTATGTTTTTTAATAAACTACGGCCTGCTTGTGAAAATTACTTGTAAGCTCATGTTTACTTACCTTTTCCTGTTAGTAACGTTCACGAGAACTACCGGTGTTAGTGACATAAAAACGAACTCTCCGGTCGAGAACAAACGATCGCCATAAAATGAAAACTGATAGCCGGTTTTATCAAACTAATCAAAGACTTAGATAGTATTTTCCATGCTCATTATCAAACTTGGTCGGTATCTACGTACCTCAAAACACGAATATAGAAGTAAAACAATGTGTTAGAAGTAAACAACAACGGGTGACAACATAATCTACCGATTTCCTGCGTTTTGAAAAGCACATTTTTGGGTCGTTCTCGTTAGCACTGCCACCGATAATGACAATGGCGGCGGTAAAAGGGACCACTGACAACCACTCTCAATGGCATGATTTGTCTCTCAAAATGCGGGAGATTGCGTTTCTGAAGGCTTGAAGATCCAAAATTTCCCGGGGGAGAATCCCCCCGGACCCCCCGAAATTGCGACCGCCTTCGGCGGTCGGGTCGCGCCTTCGGCGCTCCCCCCCCCCCATATTATATTTCGGTGGACGCACTCTTAACGTGGGCTGGCGGGAACGCTGACTTGCAGTAAATATTCTCAGTCTGAGCCACTGTTTTACCTTCTCCTTCCACTCTGCCATTTCCTCCAGCTTCTCCTCAAGCTCTTCCACTTTCTGGTTCCCCTCCCCCTGGGAGTTTTTCACAGCAGCCAGCTGCAGGAAAAATGTGCATAAGGAGTTGTATATATCTACAAAATGTCTCTTTCTTGCCAATGCCACAGATTCAGCTTTTACAGTTCAATGACACCATAATATACATATGTATTCAACATCAAACCTAGAATGTGATGAATCCTACCTTTATAACTCAATGTGGGGCTAAAAGGGAATCTATTCTTTAACTTACTAATATCAGATCGTAACTCTTTCTGCTTACACATAACCCCCCATCATCTGTACCCCCAAATAACCCCATCAGGGGCAAAGTAGGAGGGGGTTGAGGTCCCGGGCTAGGATGGGCAGGCCTCCAGCCTGGCACGGAACGACTCAAAGGTGGGAGCCGTCGCAACCATGCCAGGTTAGGCATTACACTGGGGAATAGCACAGGGTACCCACCTTGCTCTCCATGTTGGAGAGTTTGTTCTTGAGTTGTTCCTTCTCCTCCTGTAGTTCCTCCATCTGTCTCCTGTGCTTGTCTTGTGTCTGTGCCACCAGACGGTCACACTTGTCCTTCCACTGGGTCTCTATCTCCTGCTCAACTGCTGCTACCTGGAAGGAGGTTTGGTACTTCATCTTATGATACAAACATTCAATAATACCACTTGCTGCTTGATGATTTTTACGTAAACCTTTAGCTATAGCTACCTCTACCATTTAAATACCTCTAGCCATGGAAAATGCTCTAAATGCTTTTTGGGCACACTCCACTGTGTTCATTGAAATTGACAAAAGACTTATCATTATTCAAAAGCATTCATTGAAATCAATATATACACGATACAGAATCTATTTTTTACATTAAAAATGTGAATGATTTAAAAAAAAATCATTTACAGTCTGGTACATTGCTGAATGAAGACAGTCACAATACTATTGATAAGCATACTGAGCTGGATGTATCTAACTAATATGTGTAGTATGCCATATACCTGCTCTGCTGTCACAGCATCAGTTGAAGCCCTATGTTTTCTCAGCTTGGACCTCAAGTCCTCAACTTCCTCCTGATGAAAAACAAACATTCACACATGAATGTACATAATGAATAGCAACACTACAGCTCAACAGCAAATTGCAAAACTGGCATTAATATGTCCATAAACTACAACACTTATACTTGAAGTACTAGTATGAAAAGCTTGATCCTGGTATTGAAAAATAGAAAGAAAACTATCCTCACCTCATGTTGCCTTTTGATTTCATCCATTTCCTCCTCCAATTTTCTCCTGTCTGCAGTTGCCTTGGTCTTCCTTTCTGACAGAGTCTGGAAGAGAAGTTTGTCAGAGTCTAGCTTTTCAATCTGGAAAATCTTAAATCCTACAGTCCATTTCTTTTCTGTCAGTTAGTTGTCTTCTAATGCTAGCAGAATATTTTCTAACACTTCAGGGTAGCTTTGAAATATTATGATCACACAAAACCACTGCAAAACCCTTTTTTCTAAGTACACATTAACTCCAATTTTCCACGAAGAAATCATTCAGGTTATAATTAAAATGTGTGTTAAGTGTTAAAAGCAAAGATAAGAACAGAATGGTTACAGAAGTTGAGAAGGACAACAGTTATCCAAGTACAAGTTACTACAACACCTCGAAAATGTGTATGAAATATGCTATTTCTAGTAAAATGGGCAGAAACTCTACTACTGTGCAAAATACACCACCACTAGAACAGGTCTATCTACATCTGGAAGTATTCTGTGCACCTGTCTCACCTCCCCTTCTCCACTCTTCTCAACAAATCACCAACAAGGAGACAGACAGAGAGAGGGGACCAGCGGGGTGAACAAGAAAACATTAGTCATTGGTGGTTCATTGGTGCTTTATTTGTAAATGGTAGTGAGATGAAAAGGGTGATTCAGGAATTGATACAGAATGAAAATGTCAGGGTGCTGAAGTTCATGTGATCAGTTTGGAAAATATAATATCAATGATCTAACAATGCAGTAGCTACATGTGATTAAGTCCTGTGTTTTATACTATTTGCTGGTGCTGATTCAGACAACAATGAATAGTTGACAAGGTAATGCCAACTATATAGGTCTTGCATTTTTGCTATCAACTGTAAAAACAACACTCACATGCCTTAGTATAGATAACATGTAGAAAGACAGGAAAGAGTGAAGAAAAAAAATCATATATAACCACATGTTGAGTAAATGCTAGGTTAGAGGCTATGCTCGGCAATCCTAAAGTCACTATTACATGTTACACACAGTGCTATGTAAAAAAAAAGTATTTGTTATCTTTGTCCGGCAGCTAAAAGTATTTAATACTTATATAATAATATGATATAATATAATAGTACAGCAAAACTTTTTCAACACATAACTAGAAATATTGCACTGATACATGATTCCATTTTTCTAGCAAAATTAGTTTAAAGCCCCACCCCTAAAATAAAAAAAATCCTTTGAACTTACAAGTACATGTACCATTATATTTGTTGAGAAGGCCTCTAAGCCATTGAGACACTTGTGTACAGCTTGTATGCCCTCCTGTTGTACAGACTTGCGCTCCTACCTTTTCCAGCCCTTCCTTCTCTGCCCTGAGTTCTGTGAGCTCGTCCTCCATCTCCCCCATCCTGCTGTCCTGCTGCCTCTTACTCACCTTCTCAGTCTTCATGGTCTGCTGCAGCTCAGACAGCTGGGAGTCCGTCTCTGGAGTCATGAACACAAACAGGTTATCAAACACACACACACAACACGCACCAACCTTCTTATCGTTCAGACCCTTGAAGTGCCTAGTGGCACATAGGGCAGGAAGTTTCCTTGCTGTTTCAGTAGCAGGGTATATCTTTACAGGGAGGAGTTGCTAGCCCTTCCCTTTTAACGTGCTTGAGGTACCTCCACAAACATGGAACCCCCATTTTATGTCCCTTCCGAAAGCAGTGCAGCCAAAACCAAGATGTCCTGGCCCCAGAACATGTTTCTGTGCCTGTTGTACTGACCTGTCTTTGCCTGTCTTAGTGTGTTGAGTTCAGACAGGTGTTTCTGTGCCTGTTGTACTGACCTGTCTTTGCCTGTCTAAGTGTGCTGAGTTCAGACAGGTGTTTCTGTGCCTGTTGTACTAACCTGTCTTTGCCTGTCTAAGTGTGCTGAGTTCAGACAGGTATTTCTGTGCCTGTAGTACTAACCTGTCTTTGCCTGTCTAAGTGTGTTGAGTTCAGACAGGTGTTTCTGTGCCTGTTGTACTAACCAGTCTTTGCCTGTCTAAGTGTGTTGAGTTCAGACAGGTGTTTCTGTGCCTCCTGTGCGGCAGTGTTGAGCTGTGAGGTCAGGTCTCCCTCCTGTTTCCTCAGCCCAGCCATCTCCAGCTGCAGCCGACTCAGCTGGGCAGTGGTGATGCTCAACTCATTGGCCATCTGCACCTGGAGACGTCACACAGCAAGAACGACACTTAACCTTTAACACTCTCAAGTAGCCGTTTGGCACCCCATTCTCTATTGGTTACAGAGTTAGGCAGAAGGGAGAAGGTTAAGGATGGACTTCTCTACACTTAAAAAAATCCAAGCCAGTATACCATTTAGAGTATTGCTGTCCATTAACTGAAGCTACACATGTACATCATGTTACATGCATATAGTTCAAAAATCATTTAGAGTCAATCTTGGCCTCAACAACCACTCAAGGAACTGAGGAAACATGGTCGGTAACTGGGAGTGGTTGCTTCAGACAAGAGGGTCTTAACCATGTCAAATTGGACAGGACTATTTTGATGTGGTTTATGACTGGTGGTAGTTGGCTGCGGTGGTTTGACTGTATACACTTTCATACAAAGTTGTTTCCATTACAGACAATGTTACTACTGCTGACCTTTTCCTGCTCCAGTTCAAGTACCCTGGCCTGAGACTGGGCTGCTGTGGTCTTGAAGGTGTCATTTCTCTGCTCCAACATTGTGTTGCTTTGTTCTATAAACCTACAATTCAATACAAAAATACATAATTTTCAAAATGTAGTATCTGCTGAAATCATCCAAAAACAATAAAAGAAAATAGAAATTTAAGTCCACTGTATTGTAAAAATGTTCTCAACCAAGACTGTCAAAACATCTTTGTTTTCATTATTATTTTCCAAAGGTGCTCCATAGTAAATAAAAGTGACCAATACACCCTGGAAGACCTGTTGATGTTTTGGTACATACTTTTGGTTCCTCTGTAGCAGCTCAGCAATCTTCTCATTCTGTGATTCCACTCTAGAACTCTTTTCAAACACTTCCTTTTTCAACCTCTCATTGTCCTAAAAGAAAACACCAAATGAAATTGAGACACATACACATATACTGCAATACATTGCACTAGCATACTCAATATCACTCTGAAATTTCAAACCATTAAGGTTTAAAAGAACTTGCACACAATATATGTCTGATGTAGTTGTCACCTGGAGAATTCTCTGGATGTTCTGCATGAGTACAGAAGCCTCCATGTAGCCTTGAGGACCCTGTGGGACCAGGCTGTTACCCATGCCATGGAGCTGCAGGTTGTCAACCTAATCAAACAAAGTCAAAGAACAAATACATCTTTTATTATTTCTTCCAAAGTTGACAGTCTTTACTGTTACAGTTGCAAGAGACCTGCTGTAACTGTTATTTTTACAGTAATGATGCCTATGTCAAAGATAATTGTCATAACTCCATTTTCTAAAAAGGAACATTTAGTAAGTCAACAAATATCAACAAAAATATCTTAAAACAGGGGTTATATAAGGCATGTACCAAACAAAAATCTTCTAACCTTGGAGAGAATCTGTTCCACCTTGTCCGTTACTTTACCAATGGCAATCCTCATCTCCGTGTTCTGTTGCCGCGTTTCCGACACAAGCATGTTGGTGTGCATGTCGCTTCCTGGTTGCCCTGGAAACTGCTGCTGTTGCCCTGGAAACTGTTGCTGTTGCCCTGGAAACTGTTGCTGTTGCCCCGGAAACTGCTGCCCTGGGAACTGTTGCTGGGCGGGGTACATGTTGTTGTACTGAGGGGGCGGGGCCTGGCCGGGCTGCTGGTAGTTGTAGGGTGTGGCAGAGGGAGCAGAGGTTTGGGGGTACTGGTAGGGAGGAACAACGTGGTACTAGTCAGCAGTGGTTACAAGGGAAGAGAGGAGAAGGAAAATATTTAGCATCTGAGATGTAGGAGCTGCTAAATCAATGACTGACCGAAGCTGTGAGACACTTAAGAAGCTGTACATGTTGTAAGTCTTCTGAGACGAAAAGAGCCAATGAGAAGAATTGTGTTAATTCATACCCATATTGGTAAACCAGTGGGTAATACATTGTATTTGTATCTGATCTTTGTTAAGTTGCCATCCGTCACATCGAATATGAAGTAGAGACTTATACGTAGTTTTGTTATAATCATAATTTGCACCTGGAATGGCTGCTGCTGCATCTGTGGCTGGTACATGGCCACCTGCTGCTGAGGCATGCCAGGTGGGGCAAAACCTGGGAATAAAAACAGCAAAATTGATAAAAAGAAATCAATTTTTTATAACTGCTAGGAAAGTACTTAATTCTATGCAATTAATCATTTTATGTGTTTAGCAAATAGATCAACCTGGCGAGACCAATGCATGTCTGTAGCTGCCATGCATCAGACCCTGATGCTTGTGAACAATTGACATGTGTTTAGCAGATCAACACTTGATGCCATTACTTCATCAGCATGTATCTGTCGTGCAGACTACCTTGAATACCAGGCTGGATCTGGGGCGGTGCTTGTTGCGGCGGGGCCATCTGCTGGGGCGGCTGCGCGACCGGCTGGACAGGTGCTGCCTGCTGGGGCACCGGTTTAACCACCTGCGGCTGCTCCTCCAGCTCCGGCTCCACGTCCCCCTCCCCGTCCCCCGTGGACGGGATGATGGCCTGGCCCATCTTGGCCATGCGGGAGATGAGTTTGGCCTTGCTGCTGGAGGGGTGGCCCAGCTGCTCACTGATGGAGGACGTCCTGGCCTTAACACTGGTGGCTTCACCTGCGGCCTGTACACAAAAGGAGAGCATATATCATATGAAAACAATCTAGAACATCAAGACAGGACTTACTAGTCTGGGTAACATGCTCCGTTATAACTGCTGGCTCAATGTTTTTGCTTGCTAATTACTTAAATAATTGTTAGGTGCTAGGTGTTGTAATGAAGTATCTGCACTGATGTCTTCACCTGCAGCCTGTACACAGTAGGGTGGCATATAAGAAAACAAGCCAGAATAACAAGAAAGAACTTTAAATTTGGCGAGAGAACAAACATGCAAAGTGTTGTATTGATTGTATCTGCATCAAGAAAAAATGTACTGTAAATCTTGAGATATTTGTGGTGGTTTTTATTTTTGCGGTTTTCGCAGTGACCTCCCTACCATGAATTCATAACTGTACTCCAGAACTGCAAATTTAAAACACCACAAAAACCTCCTTTCCCCTCCTATACATGTACTGCCAAATTATGTCCCCGTGAAAATAAATGAACTTACAATACTAGGTCAGCGTCTACTAAAACACATGCATGCATGAAGTGGCAGTTGAAATAATGTAAGTACACATGTAAGACTTCCCTAACCTGGGGTGCGGCCTGTGCTGGGGGTTGGGCCTCCACAACGGGTGAGTCCACTCTTGGGGCAGGGGAGTCTCGTGATGAAGTGGACCTGGTATCTTCTTTGTTGAACTTGACCTTCAAGGGAAAGAAATTTGAGGGTCACTTTATAGAAGCAAAGGTTGTTTTTTTTACGCCAATATTTTTATCTTTTACATTTACATATAAATACATATAGGTGAGATTACACCTGAAACACTATTAATTCAGCATTACATTGCTCATTGAATCACATTGAATGGTAAACAGCCCACACTTACCTTCATAGCATGGACTTCAAAGACGAGTGTAGCGTGGGCAGGTACCCTGTTGGGCACACCTTTGGCACCATACGCCAGGTGTGGAGGAATAACCAGCAGTCTCTTTCCTGACTTCTTCATCCCAACAGTTCCGTCTTCCCACCCCTGGAAACAGACAAATGTCAAATAACAGAGACAAATATATTCAAGTAGCACAGAGAGAAAAATCATCACTGGATGGAAAGACACAACCTCATGATCAAACTGTAAGAGGCATCGTATGAAGGTATTTCATCATCAAAGTCAGTTCTGCTATGTTAGAAACGGTCTTATATGCAGACCTCACCTTGATGACTTTCCCCTTTCCAATTTTAAACCTGAAGGCCTTGTCTGTGCTCATGTTACTGTCAAACACCTGAAACAGCAGAGTGATGTTTAGTGTATTTGAAAAACAATGATCAGATAGAGTATTGGCTAGTTCATGATTACTAAAATGAGAATATACAAATGTACATGTATTACTAAAAGCATAAGTAACATATGCAGCATGGTCTCAGTAATAAAACTTAATGGCAAATTTTGGATGTAAATATATGCTGTAATTAAATACTCCTTACCTGACCAAAGGTGTTGTTGCTCAGCAGCCACCCTGTATATTTCATCTCCATAGAGTCTCCCACATCTACAGTCTGGCCCTCCCCTAGAACCAGGTCCTGATGGACTATTCCATCTATTGCACCACTATTGGCTCGGGACATTCCAATCTACAGAAGAGGGACCAACATGAAATAACACTTAATCTACAGACCTTAAGGGCAAGAGATACATTAAAATTTTGAATTGCATTGAAAAAATTGTGAAATAAAACCAGTATGGTCACTCACATGTTTGGTAAAGTCCACAGCATTGGACTCAGAGTCAAACATAATAGACCATGTCTGTCTCTGGTCATCATAGAAGGAGGCATAGTTGTTGGCTTGTACCTGCATGGAACGGAACAAACTTGATATAGTAAGTTTGTTCGACATTTTTATCTAATTGACTAGTGACAAGATATACACGATATTCAATGATAGAAGTCAACATTCACATCAAAAAGCACAATACCATTTCATGTATAAATATCTTATTTTTAGCTCTAGTAAGTCTAGTCAAAGAAAATGCCCTTTGGGGCCTCCCCAGCCAACTCTTACTTTGACTGCTCATTCTGCCTCTATGGTGTACATGACATAACCTTGAGACATAGTTCACCACATCACTTACATACCAAGGGCAGGCTGATGTGATGTCATACTTACAGTAAAGCTGAAGGTCCTTGTGACCTTGGCAGTGGTGACAGGCCTGTCCTTACTGACATACAACAGGATCTTGTACTGTACACGTCAGAGGACAAGATAAAGACAATGTTATAATAGGTAGTGAGGACAGTTTCTTAGTATGGGTTGGTCTTCCATAATAATCTTTTTTGTAACGATCCTCGGTAGATTGAAGGAAAGTTGAACGTTTGGCAAAAAGTGAAAAAGAAACTTTCAAAAAAGTAAGAATAATACAGGTTTTAAAAAAAGCAGCACAGAGAAATTCAACAGCACGTAGACTTGATATGATGAGTGGTTAGGAGTTTTGTGATTCTTGACTTGCATTGGTCCATCTTGTACTTACATCACTGTTGCTATGGTTACCAAGGATGGCCGCACCCAGCTTCCCCTGCTTGACATACTGATTGTCCACACTGAGGAAAAATTCAAAAGAGTATATCAACTATATGTCTTGTGAGAACTACATGTACGAATACATACTCCATATCATTAGTCTTTGAATACGGGTAATCACCCAACTCACAATGTATAATCTATGCATAACATATCCATACAGTCTGACAGTCTGGCATCTTCTATCTCTAATTTTATTTACATTTTCGTTAAGTCCTGGGGTATATGATTTAGACTCATCAATAATCCAGTGATGTAACTACTAATAGACATTTTCACCTTTTCCCCACCCATGCTGTTCTTTATTTATATCTTATAACTATCATCCTGCCATACATAAATGACGTACTATTTGTAAGCATGTACAGCGCATGCAAACAGTAAAGCTGGAGCAGCGCCACTCTCTGCCTTCGCTGGCTGGGCCTTCTTGGGTTCCTTGGGTGCCGTGTACGTCAGAGACTCGTTCCCTGCCCTCGCACCAGCTTGGTCAGCGCTGAACAGGGAGCCAAGCTTCGACCTTCAAAACATCACAAAGGTTATATGTTAACATCATAGCTTCATTGAGAAATGTTTAGATATACATGTATGAAATGACCCTCTACTAAGCAATCAGTATTGCAGGCATGCTAAATCAACAAATTTCTCTAGTTTTCCCAAATTTAACTTCAACTATGAACAGATGACATTTTGATTTGACATGAAGCTAACTCATGCAACAACAGACATGTTAGCTGTAAAGGTAATACAATCACAAGTTAGCCTTATATTTTGGTTACCTGTGCCAGTATCTGAACTCATCACTAAAGAACCAACTCATTGTAGACCATAAAAACCCACAAATGGTCAGAACAATATAACGCTGCCCTCCCAAGTAGAGTCCAGCTATGTCATGACTCCAGCAATGTGTAGCTCTTGGCTGCTTTTAAGTTGTCGTTCAGCAGATCAAAACCACATCTGACATATAGTATTGATATGTTAAACCGATGGGATAATCAACAAGTCTGTTCACAAATCATTCTGGCAAACAATTTCCATCTGTAGCATAGCATTGGCATGTATATGTGGCATGACCAGTAGATGGGTTTTAGAGCAAGGTCTGTGACTATGCAATGTAACACTGTGTACTATAGGGACAGTTCATTGTATGTACCTGGGGGGGGGGGGTACTCATGTTATATTAACTACATATATTTGCAACTGGGTACTGGCCTGTGTGCTCAACATTTTCCATACAATTACATCATAACTATAATACAGTCTGAACTCACTCTCTTTCATATTCAACTATGGTCTTCAAATATTCTATAAATATTAGTGAGATAGTGTGCATAAATTGATTTAGATGGGTACAATGAACAGTCCCTACAGGTTACAGTTTGTTGAGATTTCCAACTGGCAGGATATAGACCCTCGACTGTCTGGCAATGACTTCAACGTGCAGGGACAAGACCACCATTGTTCGAACAACAACTGACTCACAGTCATGCATTCCTTGTTATGTACAATGTAGTTGGTGCCAACACAGTAGTGCCAGACAAACATTGGAGTTAAGTTTCCATATGTAATCCTAAGCCTTAACTCCTGAATACAAGAATGGTGTGAGACTGTGACTAAAGCCTAAGCATCCACTAGAAAGCAATACCTGAATACTCCTTCACAAGTAGATATAGACAAATGGTGATCCATCTAAGATCATACTAGAAAATCATAGAATGGTTGCTGACTTAAGAAAGATTAATAAGGTGTGTTTTTTTTCTCTGCCTAATTGTCATGTTGTTGTTAGTTGATTTGCTGTACTGCTGCACAGTTGAAATCATTATTATTCTTAGGCTAATTGCTATGGTGACAGAGAAAACTTTACATAGTAAATGCATGTTACTTATGAACTATGATGACAGAATCCCTTCTACTGAGCAGAGAAGAGTAAAATAGTCTATAGCAGAAACACAACTTATTCTGGCATCTGATCATGACTTAGGCTGAATACAATTTTGTTTGCTTTTACATTCCGTCTGAAGCACCATAGTGTCAGGACAAACATCACATGCCTCCTACAGCTAACATAACCACTCTGACTGCTGACATGGGTTAACTCAAGGTTAAAGGTGAAAGGTTGTAATTAGATGGATCAATGTCCTTGGATGGATGAGGAGACCAATGCTGGCTGTCACCATCCTCAATCCATCACATTAACTTGATTAGGTACTTTCTTTGTATGCTAAACATATGATACATATAACTACATGTTTTTTCTCCTATTTTCAAGTTGGTATAATCTATTATTGACTCTAATTGACATATTGCAATCAACTTAATGTCACCTAAACTAAAATTCAACACTTTTTTTTTCTAACAAAGTAACATCTTACATTTTTTACAGGTTAGAGATTTGCCCGAGGCTATTGACAGGATCATCCTGTCAGCAGTACATTTTTTTACTGCTGACAGGGTCATCCTGTCAATAGCCACTTCCTAGAGATTTTAGATATGACATCAAATTTGATACTATTTTGTGATTATAGACTCATGTACATACGTATTAAGGAGTTTAATCCCATTTCCAAGATCTAAGATCATGCAGCCTCTAGTTAAACAGCAAGCCTTATTTGCATAACACGTCTGGCCGTGGTCTTGACCTCAACCAGGTCTAAGCTACGGCCGCGTGGCGCGTTGGATACACCCGATCCCTCGATCTCGGAAGTTAAGCAACGCGCGGTCCGGACAGTGCTTGGATGGGGGACCAACCAAGGACGTCCGGATTGCTGTAGCCTCACGAAGCTTTCCACGAAATCGTCTTCCGGGAGGGACGTAAAACGGGGGTCCCGTGCTCGAGGAGGTGCCTCGAACACGTTAAACAGCCTCATTACCCTACACATTGGGTACCTGCCTGTGGCACTGGCTGCAAATACACCTGATATTATTATATAAACAAAATAGTGGAGTTCCACTTAATTGTAATTTCGACTAGAGAATACAGGAAAACTTCACAATTAGTAGGTAAAGCACACAGAAAGGAACATTCTATACATTCAAATACGTCTAGTTTCTAGTTTTAGAGCCGAAACTTAGTTTGACAGTGGTCAAACTAAAATGTCCCAACCGGTCATCATATAATCTTTCGCAAACAACGGACCCGCCACATAACACAGGAAGTCGAAGATTTTTGTCAAGAAAAGCTACTTATTTTCGTCATGTGTGACAAGTCTTACCCTCCTGACATGCCCGAGGGCGAGAGGAAGTCATCTTCATCTTCTCCACCAAGACTAAACATTTTAAAGATGTTCTAAGACATTAAACAGGTACTTTTCTGGTACTTTTGGCTTCGGAGAGTAGCCAAGTGGGAGGGGAGTCATGTGAGGATCTGGGCGCTTCCACTATGACAAGAAGAGGTCACGATTTTTCTCTTGAATTAGAATCCCTTCAACAGCATTGTTCACGGAATAAAAATAACTTAAATTAAATCTAATATTATTTATTTTTAATAACTAATGTATTTAAGCTACATAACTCTATACAATGTACAGTCACTGACATTTACTAAGATTAGTACCCCTATCTAGAAATGTACTATTCTTGATGGTTCTACTTCTCATGATAGTCGTAAAATCTATACTGAAGATGAAGAACGACGTACTACGGCATACTTTGCATCAATATTCCCCTTCAGATGCCTATCATAGTACTCAAAATACAGCAAATTGAAGCATTTTGATACGTTTTCATAAACTGAGAATATTATGCACTTTTACAACTGGTTTGCGGCAAATATAACTGCCCGATTCACGGCATTAGCCACACGTGAACTCTGACCTACCAACCAGTCCAAGACGAAGAGTGACGCGTACGCCTCTTTAAAGCAACCTTTGATTTCTCTCATATTTCACCCCTCTTTTGTTTGCCTTACATCATTCAACCTACATAGGGAGAGAGAGTCCTGTAGGGCGGGGAGAGAGCTGAGTTAATGTCTGTCTGTTAGAAGAACTTTCTCTGTCACTCGAAGCAAAAAGCCGGTTTAGAACGTCACCGTCTTCAAGGACAGCTACTGTTTTTTCTGGATCGATCTGACGGATCTCTAGATCTCCGTCAGTCGCCCACAAGGAAACACTTTCGTCACGAAGCGGTAACGCCTCCCACTCTCTCCCCGCACGATGTCCGCCCCAGGCCGCCTGTGGCTCGTGTTTGCCTGCTGTGTGCTCGGTGCCGTGGCACAGGACCACCGTATGCGGCACCAGCACGGCACGATGAACCATTCCGTAGACGCGGTAAGTAAACAGTCTGGAAGGAGTCGACTGTGTACTTAAGAATACTTAAGAAGTGAGATCTATCATTCGCTATTTCCCCCTACAATATGTTGTCGGGATTTGTTTAAAGAATAGACGTCAATTATCAATTCATCATGCCCAGATGATTCTACATAATGAACTATAATGATAGTTTGTAGAATTATTTATAGGACACGATCGTGACGATGAATTGATAATTTGTGGAGATTTATGTTTTTGTTGTTGTTCCCCATAACTGTGAAATCGCCTTTGGTTGCACTTGGTACATTAGAGTAGGGACTGATGGCTTACTCATGGGCTGTTATTGACGAACATCAGTGTTTGAAGCTCCTTTGTTATGTAACAGTGTGGTTTAAGTGCCACTTACTGACTAGTCTAACCTTTAAGCCTAGTGCGTGGTAAGTGGGTTGGGGCGGTGTGCTGGCTAGCCTGGTTCAATCCCCAGGACGGTACTACTCGCCTCATGCGTTTCAGTCAAATGAATCTGTTTTCGAAGTCCATCTTGAAATCACTTGTGAAATTGACTATATGATACACTGATGTTTTGCTAAATGATGACCAATAATCATGACATAGACTGTTGATAGAGGAGATCCATAGTTATCGGTGGATCTGTTATTCAGAGTCTAAGATTGTGACACATTCAGACATTTACCAATTCTTTCACTGTCAGCATTTTTCCTCAATATGGATTGTAGACTAAATGAAAAGGCAACACTTGCCAAGATTTTTAAGAGTTTATACTAGTATTTTTAAAAAAAGCAACATGTCAAGTACACAAAGCAAACAAGTTTTATACTTAATAGGTATAGCAACCATACCCAATAGGGGTGTCAGCCAATCCTTCACCATTTCCTGTGACTGACTGCCATCTTGTGAGATTTGCTGAATGTGACCTATAGGTCTAGCATTTGTGTTATGTCTTACTTTTATTGACTGTGGCCAGCATATGGTTTTGACAGCTTTCTCCATTTACACAGACACAGACTTGGCCTCAGAGGTTCAGACACAAGTGTATTCATGCATCATTTTTCGCAGCTCACTGAGTACTTTACACAGTGGGTTTGTACAATCAAGGCTTTGGTCTTTGCAATGTTCAGTTGATGATTGACTAGTTGCATGTGAACATTGGTATTCAACACACAGGACTTTGTTCTACAGAGTGCGTTGTTGGCATGCACAGTTCCCTCAAGTTGACATTGCTCAGTCAAATGTAGGAACAGCAGGTTTATGTAGAGTTTCTACTGGTAGGATCAATGTGTAGAGGGCCTAAATCTACACTATCCCTCGGTGACAGATAAAACTTTCACAAGTCATTGGCAAATGGGAAGAGTGTATAGTTTTCTTCACCATTTGAATTAGTTAACCAGTGTGTGCACTCCTGTGTATGTAAAGCTCCAGCTTACCACCAGTATTTGTTGTCCCCTTAGAAATCCCCTTACAACAGAACACAATCACACACTACGGGGTTCAAATGCATCATGTTGTACAGGGAAGGCTTGTGTAACAGAGAAATGTGGTCCCAATTAGCAAGCTGTAACCAACATGAATATGTCTGTTGTACAAGTATTGTATAAGTCAGAAATAACCCTCTCCTCCCAAACAGATTCCAAGCTTTAGGTCCTTTAAACGTAATTCGTTGTTATCCCTGGTGAAATTACATTAATGCAGTTACCAGTACTGCAGTGCATCTTCATACTGCCTACGCAATGCTATCAGATTCAGAGTGGTTTTCAAGAGAAAGCGTCAACAACCGCAGAGTTCAAAACATCTTATTTATTTGCCTGATACCGCAAAGTTTAAAGTAAAGTACACTTACAGAGTACAGGATTGTGTAGCTAGGTAAGCTCCATCTAATACCAGATGGTTTTAGGTCAGTGTTTGCGTCAGTGGTTGCCATGGACACTAAGTGTGTTTTGAGGCATTGCAAAGATGCATTAACTGGGCAATGAATCCCACTTGCGTTAAACTGATTAACATTAAAGTTTACATAAGGGCATTATCATATTGCTTCAAATATTTCTCCAGGACTTAGTGTACACATTGAGTTATAAAACATGATACACATGTACTGTATTCCTAGAAGTGCAGAGGAAAGTGATATGGGGTTCCAAAATAGGAGGGAGTCAATTTTATGTCCATAGAAGTATATATTTTGCAAATGTCAAGTTTCATACAAATTCCTGATGAAATATCATAAGCCAGTATCATTAAAGTGACTGGAAAATATGGTAATATCTTTTCTCAGAGAACCTGAGTTGTGCATGCAAAAACTGAGATATTAAACGTGAAGCTTGTGTACTGTATCTGCCACTGACCTTTTTCCGTGAGGCCTAGCAAGCTATCTTAATTCACCTTAGATCATAGCTGGCTTGTCCTATTCAACGTCAAGTATTGTCACCTCTGGCAATACTTCTTGCAGTTAGATACTGCTGATTGTCATTTGTGATGTTTTGTTAATAGCCTATCTAATAATACTAATAACATTAATCTGGCTTTTTTGTAGACAATGGCACCCATGAATACAATGGGTCCTGGGATGGACCATGGCAGTATGGACCACAGTAGCATGGACCACAGTAACATGGACCACAGTAACATGGACCACAGTAACATGGACCACAGTAGCGTGGACCATAGCAACGTGGACCATAGCAACGTGGACCACAGTAACGTGGACCACAGTAACATGGACCACAGTTCCATGGACCACAGTTCCATGGACCACAGTTCCATGGACCACAGTAGCATGGACCATGGCAGTATGGACCATGGCAGTATGGACCATGGCAGTATGGACCATAGCAACATGAACCATAGTACCGTGGACCATAATAGTATGGACCATAGTGACATGAACCATAGTACTGTGGACCATAGTAGTATGGACCATAGTAACATGGATCATGGTAACATGGACCATAGTAGTATGGCCGCAGAATCAGGAAGCCATGGTGGTCATCTTGGCATGGTATGTGTGTCTTAATTGATAACTGCATATAGATATCATCCTGACAGTAGACTCTAACACTGTGTATGATGGGCAATATGAAATGTCTTTCTACTAAATTGAAGGATAGTCTTTCCTATATCTACCATCACTTTTTGCTTTGCAATCATGGCATTTTCTACTCAAGCTTATAACATGTAAGTAACACTGTCTTGTATAGTCATGTACATGCATTTTGATTGCTTGATTATATACTCAGACAATGTCTGAGAATGGTGTAATTTGTAGCTTAAGTTTATGTCTGTTCACAGCATTCATGTTTGTGTAACATCCTGTCTTCCTCAGATGATGCAGATGTCCTTCTACTTTGGGTACACAGATGTTGTTGTCCTGTTCGATGGCTGGGTCATCAATGATATTGGAAGTATGTGGCCATACCTTGCACTCACAGTTGATGACTTATTTTGTACACATGTGTGTATCAATTGTCTCTGTGATGAATTGACTCAATATCTGTAAGTTTTTTTTTTCTGGCATGTTATTATCATTGTGAATTTTGTTTGTTTTTATTTTAGATAGTATATTTTGTGAGATATACATGTACCTGCAATCTGATAAAGTATATCAAAATTCTTCAAAAACATACCAAATGACAGGTCTTGAATTCCTCTATCATTCAGGTTATCTATCATCAGTAAGGTTCAGGTTATGCTAATCTTTTTTTCTTTCCGTTAGCCTTGATAGGCTCAATGGTTGGAATCTGCATCATTGCGGCGCTGTATGAAGGTCTGAAGGTGTTCAGGGAACACCTCCTGAGGAAGTCCATGGTGACTGTGAGCTATCACTCTGTCGCAGTGCCTGGTCCTGAAAACCTGCCTGTCGTGGAGACTCAGAAAACCACAGGGTAGGTGTGGATACTGTGCAGTACAAATAAAATGAAATCAGTTATCTCAGCTGCAATGCAGAGCCAAAGTTCCCACTTTATCTGTATCCTCCTAGGTCACAGTTCACATTATGGATACATGTATTTGCATTGTTGTATGCCTATTTACTTTTAATGCCCCCTTTCCCCTAGCGACACCACAGTGACCAAAATAGGACTTGTGTTACCCTTGATTTGTTAATTGATTCTGATGCAAAGTATGATTTAAAAGACAGCAGAACATAGAAAGATTGTTCTTTATCTATGTAGTTTGTTGAGCAATGTGTGCTTTGGTTGCAGTCTCTAATGGAAAGGGCTGTACGCTGCAGCCACCAATCTTCTAGTTCTTGTAGTTTTGCTAATGAATTGTTTTGAATTTCAGAATGTATATCGTGTATTGTGTTGATGGAGTCTGTTGATATTCCCTGCAGGTCCCGTATCCTGAGCTCCTCCCACCTGATCCAGACCCTCCTCCACGTCCTGCAGATTGTAGTCAGCTACTTCCTCATGCTGGTCTTCATGACGTACAACGTCTGGCTCTGCATAGCCGTGGCCCTAGGGGCAGGCATTGGATACTTCTCCTTCGGATGGAAACGGGCCATAGTCATAGACATCAATGAGCATTGTCATTAATGATAGAACAGAGGTCCACACTGTGTCATCAATCAGGGATATGCCTTCTAAAAACTTTACTGGCAAGTCAAAAATAACATGTCCCCACCCACTCTGTTAAAGAGTTTTCCCAGTGTCCATCATTCTCTTAAATGATTCAATATTGTTGCTAAGGATGGACAATAAAAGATTGGTGTGACTAGTATAGAAGATATTATAATCAGATGATGCTACAGCTTGCTCTGTCATATCATCATGTGTCAAAAAAGTTCAGCATTTTAGTTTATTTTATGGTACTGCCCTATTACATTCATTATTGCTATTTCAAAATCTTAGAAAGATCTTTAATGTACTTACTTAAAGAAATATTTCAACTGCAGTGGATGACTACATGTATTATTGTACTCTTCTTCAACTTGAAGTAAGACTTGATTGTTATTGATTATGAAGGAGATGTTAGCTGTGCATAGAGGAGCTTTTGTTGCTGCATTTTCTGTTGCTTTTTTGAAAGAAGACAAAACTTGAAGACAGGTATTACAATACACATTTTACAATCTACCACTGTGTGCCTGCAAAGCTGATATATTTTGAGAAAGCTAGTAAAATATTTAGAAATTTGATGTGTTTCTACACAGGGTGTGTTGTATGAATTTATATGTGAGAGGCAAACTCTCATGATAGAGTTGTTTATGAATTTGACTATTGGTTGCTGCAGAAATTTGTCATCACAAATACTCTCAAGTGGAAACAAATTGTTGAAACAAATTGTTAACATATATATGTACTGCGGGTATTCTTTTAGGTACCAGCTTTTCTGCAACCTACCACTGTTGCAGATTAACCCTTGATGTGCTGTGGCTCCAAATTTGAGTCACAAGAACTTGGAGTATAACATGTTAATGTGCATCTATCTAACACAACACTTCCCATCTACATTACAAACCTACTGTAGAATTACTACATGTAAGTTCTCGCTTAGATGTGAAGTTGTACTTGACCATATCTTAGAAATCAGAAATGTCTTTAAGGAGATAGAGTAATTTATAGTTTTTAATGTCGTATAAAGAGTGAGCTATTGTAAAACGACAGTTAGCTAATTGTCATATGTAAAATGGTGTGGATTTTGTGTTAAACTAGCTGTTACTTTTCAAAAGTACATCTTATGTTGGGAAGGATTCTTTTTAACAGCTTTGCAAATTTGCTAATCACACACGTGTACCTTAAGCTAGTCAGAAAGGAAGCAGAGTCATTTATTATTAATAATTGGTACCATCTTCCTTTTCAAGCTCTATTTAGAGGTTCAGAGTTTGGGGCTGCCTACGGATATACAGTTCATGTAACTGTGGAATATTTTTTTTAAGAGAATGCAAATTTGTGAGCTCTCATGTGAAAACAACAGATTTCACAGGTAAAGTACCCTGGAGTCACAGTGGTACAGATTATTATGATAACCAGTCTTGAGATTTCAGTAGGTTCTTGTCACCAGTTGTTTGCGTAATGTGCTCTTAAAATGACCATATTTGCCAACCAATTGCAAATTGGATACTTCACAGTTCTATTGTTTGTAATGTGCCAGTCCATCTGATAAAGGACAGAAAAGCCACCGATTTGTAAAGAGATTATGAAGTGTGTTGTAGACAGGTCTACAGCCGTGAGGATGTAGCAATAGTGCCATATCTTATGGAGCATAGTGGAAAATATTGTGTTATGATAGCAGATGGAGTATTCCTATGAGACCAACGTTCAATTATGAGCAATTGAACAATTTATTGATGTCAGTAATTTGTCTATTGAAAAGCCTTTTTGCTGTATACTCTTGCGTATTAAGTTTGCTGTTCAAACTTTGCGTATGAAACTATTTTGATTTAGAAATGACCAGATTTTAAGAGTAATTTGTCAATATTTTCAGGAAGAAATGGAATAAAACTCTATAGTTCTGGGTAAGATTTATGTGTTTCATTTGAATAATTGAGACAGTTGCCTGCTAAAGAAATACAAGAAACGCAATTAATCGGTTTACTGGAAGTACCAACAGTGAAAACAGGAATGAATTAGCTATCTGCCATTGTCAGAACATACAATGTTACCAAAAAAACTGACAGAATTATCTATGTCAACTAAATGGAATTGTAATTTATTGCAAGCAAAAAGTGCCCTTAAGAACACGCGTCATAAATCTATATATGTTTAAAAACATGCGGTTGATGACCTTTGTCCCAGTCCCTGGACCTTGACTGGGATTGCAAGAGGTGTGTCATGTAACTACCTGCGGGATGTGACCTTTCATTTCATCATATCAGCGGAATACGTGACCTTCGTATTTAACAGCCAATACCAGCTATTTGATGTATAATCTGGTTGGAAGGGTAAGATCTCCTAAGTTGACCGACACGTAGTCACGAGTGGAAAATCATATTCGCCCACCGTGATTCGCCTAAGATATCAAGATTCAGACCCGCCAGTCATTCCTTTTTCTACCTGAATATATTTCAAGCGAATATGATTCCTCATTCGCCACCACATGTCACTTACCTTAGGAAATGTTACCCTTTAAACCAGATTAGGTCTAAGTAGCTGGATTGGTATGGCTGTAGAGCTTGGATATTTTTGCGTTGTTATGAAGGCCTGAGTGAAAGGTTAACGTCCGGCAGGTCGGGAGTATACACCTGTTGACTTACCTTAGGAAATGTTACCCTTTAAACCAGGTTAGGTCTAAGTAGCTGGATTAGTATGACTGTAGAGCTTGGATATTTTTGCGTTGTTATGAAGGCCTTTATGAAAGGTTAACGTCCGGCAAGTCGGGAGCATACACCTGTTGCTGTCCCACGCAAGTCCTAGAATCAAAAAGATCAACCTGGGTGTTCATTTTTTAAGGATGTCCTGTAGCTCAAATGATAGCGGCTTCGCAGTTGAGCCTCCTGGTTCCCAATGTAGTTGGTAACTGGCACCCTCGTAAACCAGGACCGCCTATCGCTCGACGTTACATCGTCGAGCGATAGGCGGTCCTGGTTTACGAGGGTGGTAACTGGGAGACCCCGGTTCGAGTGCATCTCCTGACCGCACGGTCCAGATCCTGACCGCACGGTCCAGCTCCTGACCGCATTACACCAAAAAAGGCCGAAAAAGTTACAAAGTTGCCTGTTTTGTAACAATTGCGGCATGGCATGCAAAATCTTATAGAACAGTCTTTGGTTACCATGTTCACCCGTCCTCTGACGGAGTTTTGCTGCCCAAGACCGGCTACTTTTTTTAAGATAACCCCCCCCCCCCCCCCCCGTCGTGCTACGAGCCAGGCGGCCTTCATCGTAAAATGAGGGTCCCGTGTTCCAGGAAGTGCCTCGAGCACAATACAAGAGCCCCAGTACTAAGATGGGTACCTAATGGCTGTAATGATACAACCTGGTGAATCCGGTTCAGCATCTTATTGCGTCATGTTATGAACAAAAACTAGGAGAGGCTATTCGAGGCCGGTGTCTCTAATGTTATGATGCGAGCCGATCATACGTGATATTCACCATGCAGGTTATTACAGCCAGTAGGTACCCATTTCTGAGTAATGATTAAATGAGGCTGTTGTAACGTGCTCGAGGCACCTCCTCGAACACGGGACCCCCATTTTACGTCTCCCCGAAAGACGGTGCAGCCCGACAAGGATACCCTTCCCGGATTATATGGACACTCATTCGTACACCTGCCTAGCATCACCTGGCCTCACCTGTTAGTAACCGACAGGTACCGACAGGCACGTGACGTCACAGCCACTCCACCCAGCCTCTCGTGACTTGGATATGGTGATTAGGTGTTTGGTTTCTACATGACCTCCAGGTCGCACAGGAAAGCACACACTTCCTCCGCGTGACGTCACGAACCGGTTAGTTCGCCCCGGCGCACACATACTATCTTTAGCGGCCTCTGGAGATACGGCTTCACTGCACTGCACACTGTCTGTTCACACGACTTGGGCCCAGCTGGAACACAGAAGTAAAGAAGAAGTCGACAAGGTAAGCTTTAATATGGGTACTTAGCAGAAACGTGAGCCCTTCACATATAAGTCTGAGTCAGAGTTTCAAGCTCTTTATTCAACGTTGAGGCAGCCTTGAAACTTCCCCGAAGGAATTCTCGATCTTCTCGTGTTTGCCTTTACTCCCTCCTCTGTCAACATTTCGTCAGAATAACAACAAGCGTAGAATCAACAAAAGCAGCAATTACACAGGAATCAGATCAGGTATCGGGCGAGATAAAAAACCATACGATCTATGGCGAGGCCCGCATTAGACACCTGACACCCTAATCAGCTAAACTTAGGACAGTAACAATTGCGTAGTGTCAGGTTGGGTTGCCAAGTTGAAAAGTTCCTACAGGCCGCTAGATTCGGGTCCCTCAGAACGACTGCACATCAGCCTGGCTCGTACACGAGTTCTGTCTTTGGTTTTCTTGGTAACCATATTGCTGGCTTAATGCCGATACCTCAACGAAGAAATGTATTTAAACATGATATCCCCGAATCCAAAGTTGTTGTTCCTTCCCCCGACGGCTTGAACAGTGGGCTCGTACTTCTAAGTGCTGGGAAAAAGCGCGGTTTGTGTTCATTGTTTAAGGCAGCTTCCCACAAGAACCCTTATGCTTGCATGGTCGACAACACTGACCACTCCTGGGCTTTTCACAGGGGACAGGTGTTTTACCGTAAATAGTCGGTCTGGCGGTTGCACAAAATACCGGCAACAAAAGGACATACGTAGAATAATTTGTACTTTCCTAGTCAAACCACAAAGGCTTGCTAAATCAAACCCTGATTAAATATAACAGGGCCATAGCTCCTGGGCAAATAGCCATGGGTCATTCACGCGGCAGTTAAATTGCTGTTGCCAAGCTACAAGTACTTGTTGGTTGGAAAAAGTATGAACTTAACCACCTAACTCAAAAGAAGGAAATTTTTTTCCTTTGTACATGTATTGTGTTTCACTCGAAGTCAAAGCAATGTGGATCTCTGTAATCACTGAACAATACGCATATAATGCTATACTCGTTTGCTGTACATGACAAAGACATGCCAGAAAGTGAGTTAGTGGCTGAAAGAATCGTGTAAACACAGACTCAGCGGAAGCCATGAAGAGATCCCAGCACCGCACGTAGGCATGCTGTTCACGCCTGGTTACTCCTGGCCATCGTTGGTTTAACGTGTTTTATAACCATTTGACATCAAGTTTATTGTAGTGTCGTAGATGTACTAAGCATAGTATGTTCAGTATTTGTAGATTTAGAATAATAGGACTTACATATGTGAAGTGCTGCTAAGAAAATTCCAGAGGTAAAGTTTAGAAGTTGTCTAGCGATGGTGGGAAGAGTCTTTCTCTCTGGCATATTGTCTTTCAGTTTCAGATCTGCCGTCAATGCCGTTTCTGACAACCGAAAAGGCATTCATATTTTTACTTTCTGCTGATCATACGAAGCTTCAAAAGTAACTTCAGCTGATGATAAGCGCTTTTCGTTAGCATGGCATTTCAGATTAAGTCGTTCACCACTTCAGAGTTTGACCCTCTACCTGAGCGATCGGGCACAGCCAAGCCTTAGGCCTTTTGAAGTGCCGAAACACATCTACAAAAAGCAATGCTAACACACTTACAGTAGTCTAAAACCATTAATTTTTTTTAATTTTTCTTTTAATTTTATTTATTTATACAGGGCAAATACAACTCAGGCTGTGAAGCCTGTTTTTCAGGTATCCCTGATTTTACATGTGAAACCACAACTACGACTAAGTACACAGCAGTAAATGCAGTCTTTATGAGTACAAAGTTATGTTTCATCGATGTTTGTTCTTCTTCCAGCATTGTTTTCAGTCCGTATAGCCCTAAAAAGTTACAGCGTAAATGGCTTAATAACTGTTCGGTGATTACCCTTTGTTTTCCTGCTTTTGTTTAATCCAGGTCACTGGTCACTTTACGTCAACAATGATGGCGCAACATTTCCTAGTGCTCCTTCTGGCGCTGGTCATCAGTAATACCGCCCACGGGGCTACCACAGAGGTACGTATTTGATGACGTCAAACCTTTCAATCGTGCAGCTAGAAGCTTAATTTCCCGATCTGTGCCCCGATATACCAGCCGGGCTAGATTAACTATGGAAAGGGGTACAGGAAATGACGTTATTATACTCAATCTCTCTATTTTGCGTCAGCAAACTTAGTGCAAAAATAACCCTTTGTTTAAAACTTGTCTCGTGTTCTGGGTCGGTCATAGGCCATGTAGGCACCTAACAAGAGGAATTAGAATCTATCAGCTGAATGTGTCCATGCTTATTCATTGTTTATGAGACTGAAAATGTATTGGTGAAGCAAGTCATTTGATGTTACGTTCAGGAATATGGTGGACAAAATCACTTTGTTGTTGTTGTTGTAATCGTTGTCTGTTATATCGTCTGAATTCCTATTCCACCGCGTTTTATAATCAACAGGCTCCTGCCCCTAGCCCTACACCTGACAATGTAGAGACTGCAACTATGCACATGGGACACACCATGCACACAATAGACCACGGAACTCACCATCCCGGCATGAACCACACCGGAATACACCACACCATGGACCACGGAACTCACCACCACGGAACCCACCACCCCGGAATGCACCACACCATGGACCACGGAACTCACCACCCCGGCATGGATCATACCGGAATGGACCACTCCGGCATGGACCATGGCTCGGTAAGAAAATAGCATCTACGGTACAAGAAAGAATAGCAGATTGAGTTTCGGACATTAAAAGAAAAATGCTGGTGACTTCATAATTCCACTAACCCTACCCCCCCCCCCCCAAACATAATAGACGAAAATGGCAATTCTGACTGCACAGTAGATGTTAAGCAGGTGATAGATAGGAGGATAAAAAAGAATGCTATATCTAAGTCATTATTTTAAACAGTATATTTTGTTCTCTACCTACAGGGACATAGCTCGTATTTCTACTTCGGTCACCACGAGGTTGTTGTGCTGTTCCTGGAGTGGACGATCAACACCGTACCAGGTAAAGTTTGGACTCACTTCGTCACTAGTAAAATTGCTAGTCAATATTTTTTGAGATATTATAACTAAAAACACAGATGCGTGTTGGCTTTCTCCGAATTTAGCCTATTGTATTGGTTGTTTGGTTAGGCAGAAAGGAGAAGGTTATCACAGAATGTAACAGAAATTTGACAGAATTATATAGATAAAATACTCATTCACTATTCAAGCAGCTAGTGTAGTATCTGCCAGATTAGAGAGTGTCTTCTTTTTGTACTTTTGTTAAGCTAAAGCTATTTCGTCACTTCTCATAGTCTCCAAGTAGACCTACGGGTTGGCAAAGACCGTATCCAACAGGCAGAAGGAGTTGTCATAGATTGCACTATAAGCTCCTTCTTCCAGTTGGATACGGTCTTTGCAATCTATTGGGTCTGGTTGGAGACTAACTTCTCATGCATTAGACATGACTCGAAAACAGTCCTAACTCTGCCTGTATTTTCATGGCACAGCCCTGATTGGCTCCTGTGTCGGGGTGTTCGCCATCGCTATGCTGTACGAGGGTCTGAAGGTTTGGCGGGAAATGTTGATCGTGCGGGCACAGGACAGTAAGAAGGCGGCCTCCAACTCATACAGCATGGCCAGTCTTACAAACGGCAAAAGTACGAGCACGCTGGACGTCGAAATCGTCCCAAAGGCAACAGAACCGAGGACAAGGTGAGCATCATAACGCTGTTCTTTAATCAAATCATATTCAGCTGAATGTGAAGACACTTCATTTCACTTTCAATGGTACAAAGTGATTTCAGAACGGTTTCGCTTTGCAGGGTTAGAACTAGACTGGAGTGACATATTACTGCATTATATGTAACGAATTGCATCTGATCTTTAGCTTTGTGTTAGTCAAGTTTTCTGCAGCATTTATCCCGTTTTTAATCATCTTGTTGTACAGGGATTAGATAGTACGCATAATGCAGTATCTCCTGCTTTATCCAATGTTCAAAGCATGTTTTTATTGTTATTTTGTACAGGGATCAGATCTGTAGCTGCATGCACGCGCTGCAGTCTCTCCTGCACATCGTCCAGGTGCTGATCAGCTACGGGCTGATGTTGGTCTTCATGACGTTTAACGTGTGGCTGTGTCTGTCCGTGGCGCTCGGGGCAGGGGCTGGGTACTTCGCCTTCGGCTGGCGCAGGCCCATCACTGTGGACAGGAACGAACACTGTCATTGAATAGAACAATATCACATATCCTCAATAAAAAGCACGCATAATGAAAAGATGTGTTACTTGGTACAATCGCTTTCAATAGAATAACCGTCATTTTCGAGTTTGGATGCTGAGGCTGTCTACTGTGAAAAGGTAAGACTGCAATGGACTGTTAGCCAGTTTTGATTGAAATTAGTCAGATGTTCTATTTTTTTGATGAATTGATTCGTATGTATATTATAGCAGTGTATATCAGTATATTGACATCTTAAGTCGATCACACGAGATGCAAATAACTTAGTGGAAAAATGTAACGTTATGTAATTTGATCTACAATCGCTCTGTGCACGGAGGTTTAACCTCTTTGTTCTGTGTATTGAATGGCCCATATACGTACACCTGATTGCTATGCAGTCGTTCTGTGCATGGAGTACAACTATAGCTACATTTGCTAGTACAAGTCAAAAGTCATCCTCAATTCACTTACTATTGTAATTCACTGTGATACATACTTTTAATAGTTAGGACTACCTAAATGGCTTAGTTGTGACATATCGCAACATTTTTGATTTACATAGATCATTAATGTCTTCTACATTGTATAGATAATGAAGACCTTTATTGTACATATTTGCCCCACTGGGCTAAACACAGGTCACATGTTAACAACCATATACTAGTACTTATTTGTGATTTTGTGATTTATTGAAATTGCAAAACGATACAATACACGTGGGCCACAGGCAGCTGCTGCTGGTGTCGTGGCCCACACACAAGACAATACAAAGCACATAGACTACAAATAAATAAACAGTGGTAAATACAATCTAAAAAGCAGCGTAATAAATATAAATATACCTAACTATCACTATTGCTACAAACACTGGTCCATGCGGCGTCTGGCCGCCAGGATGTTATCAAGTCTGGGGCCGTTTCTTCTTCGTGCCTGATGCCTCGGCTGAGTCAGAAGGTGAGCCTTGCACGAGTTCTTAAAAGTGCTCAGACTGGGCGCTTCCTTCACTACCTGAGGCAACTGGTTCCAGAGTCTGGATGCGTGGGGTATGAAACTTGACTTGTAGATCTGGGTCCTGCAGCGAGGCAAGTGGAGGTGCCCAGAGTTACGGAGCTGTACATGCGTTCGTTCCCCTCGTGTGACAGGTGTCAGCGGTTGTAGGTGGGGTGGGACTAGACCTTTCACCAGCTTGTACATAAGAATCAAGGAGTGAAAGTGTCGTCTGGTAGATAGACTGTCCCATTCGAGCTCCTGCAAGACAATGCTGGAGGGTGTACGTCTCGGGGCTCCAGTGATAAGGCAGCCTGCTTGGTACTGAACTCTCTCCAGTATCTTGCTTGCAGAACAAGGTAGGTCCCCAAACAGTACCGCGGCATATTCGAGTTTGGGTCTAACCATTGTGTTGTACGCCACCTCAAGAGCCTCCCGGGATAGCTTGTCGCGGAGTTTCCACAGAAATCCCAGGGTTCTCCTGGCCTTGTTGGATGTGGTCTGGATGTGTTCCGTCCAGCGTAAGGTCTGGTGGATGGTGGCACCTATTCATGTGCATATATAAACATCTAGTATACTCTAGTACCTCCTTGGACATTCAAGTATCTGAAGTGAGAGAATTTACTTAACACATGACCGAACAGAATAATTCTATCGCTATCATACAAAGGACAGTCTACAGCAAAATGTACTTCGTATTCTACTTTACCTATTAATTAAACTACAAATATTGTTCCTTTTGGTTCCATCTACATGCAATAAAGTATAACATTTATGCTATACCTAAGGCCGCTTGGAATCCACGTCAGATTCATCTACCGTTGGCTTTTTCTTATGATCACCCAACGGCCTAGAAGTAGAACCGAGACGAAGCGCTAAGACTACTACCGCTGTAGTGTTAGAACTAACGTTAGACAATGCTCATGTAGACAGCATCAGGCATAAATTCTCTGTGCGTTGATGAATTCTCTGTGGTTCGAAATGATGAGCTAATACGTGAAATGTGTATTAACGTTAATGTTCTATCAGAACTCTTCTTAGCTGTCAATGTGTCACTTTAAATAAAGGGGTCTCCAACACTCCTTTAATTGCATGCAAATTTCCTTGCGTTAATGAAGTGGTTGAGTTGGTTAATCGTGTCCATTGTTGACGGCGCGGCAACAGGTAGGTGCTGAATTACGTCTTTCAATGAACAAGTTAATGTCCTTTTTATAACGTCTATACTTATCAAAGTATCTTCATTTGTATATGTGGATTAGAAAAATCATGTATTATGACTGACACAGATATAAAGATCGTGTCTGGCTCGATGCTTGGTAGCAAATTGCGCCGATTTCCGCCTTTCTCTGCAGCTGTGTTCAACACCTGGCTACTTCGGTAATTGTTCAAACAAGGAGGTTTAATGTAAAGCTTGGTTTAGACAACAGTTTTCCTGCATTGCGCTGGTATTTGAAATACTAGGGTCCTCACTGTGTAGTTATATAGTGTAACACCACGAGCAGTATCAGCAAGCTACCTGATGAATTGTCTGTGTTCAGCTTTATCTGTTCGCATTGGGTAGAAGGCCCACAGACACTATGATCTATGGGCCTTTTTACTGCCTCAGGGCCCTCAGGTGTTCTTTGGTGTTCCAATGTGATTGGTGTTCATGTGATAGCATTGAACGTTTGGTCCCATAGTTTAGAAGATCATCATGATCACAGTTAACGTTTCAAACATGTTTGTATGGTACAATCATGTTGGAATTTCCCTCCCAGAATAATACGTAATGCTGTAGGTTGATTTAACTTAATGTGTAAAGAAATGACAGGAATGTTTTTTTCAACATTGTCTTGATGTCACATAATGTTGCTCTAAGGGCCATGTGATATGTGCAGATGCGCATAAAGTCAGACACTAGACATCTGGAAAATGTGAGGGAAATGGCCCCATGTCTGTCAAACAAGTATTTGCATTTGTATTTGTATTTATTGACAATGAAAACGAGTCATTGCACTGGGTCAACTTAGGCAGCTCTCGCTGGTGACGGCTGACCCACAAAATACAGACGATGTAACGCTATGCTTATATACTCAGGTACTCTCCACGCCTCAGGTCTCAAGATTTGGGGTCAGGCTGTAGAACGATCGACGGAGCTTCACAACTCAAAACAGTTGCGGCGACGAAGTTCTACTGTAGCAAGATTTAAGAAACATGACGATGGCACGATATATCATCCCGCTGGTTGTGGTCCTAGTCATCTGCCAAACTACATGTACCTATGGGGCCACGGAGACAGTAAGTACCAACAAAAACATAAAATATGGTTCACCGTCATCATACGTGTACAACAACCATAATCTGTGACGGAAATGATAGTCTCTGTGCAATTTATTCAACAATAGATGAATCTAAGTACCCTGTAGAAAATAGAATGACGAAACAAAGTAACATGGACGAGATTTTCGACGTCAGTCTACTAGTATCATTTAGGCTACTAGTATCATATGTTGTTGTGCCATGTAATGTCTATCCAAGCACATTTTCACCTTTCGTTTTTGTGTGCATCTTTAATGGTGGCCTCCATGACATTGCGTTTTTCCATTGCTGTTCGTAATAATCAGGATATCGTACGTTGTGCACCAAATAGGCAAGCACCATGACGAACACTACAGGTGGAGGCGATTCAGGTCATGGCGACGGGGTAAGAAGAACGCCATTCGTGGCTTTTAATTCAAGAATCCGGGTATTTGTACAGTGTTGTATACTCTCAGTAGTCTTCTGTGATTGAGATGCATGTATGACAAACGCTACATTTCAAACGGAACATTCATTTACTCACCCTTTACCGATAGTTTGTATTACAAATCTGTCCATCGGATCCCAGATTTTCTCACTGGAAAGAATTGTTTGCTTTGTAAGCGTGAACGAGAGCGTCTCGCACGTTAGTTATTGATTCAGTGACGAATTGTCTGGCACTACTTCAGGGACACAAGATGTACTTCTTCTTCGGTCACACCGGAATCACCGTCCTGTTCTACGAGTGGAAAATAGACTCAGTAGCTGGTGAGTGCTTCTAACACACCGTATCTAGTTCCAAGTTTTAAGAAAATAATGTCATAGCATTAAATATTACAATGTACTTTGGCTTGGCTGTAGAGATCCCATGTCGAACAAGTGATGGCGATAGCAAATTACTAAATTATTTAGCAGAAGAGCTCCAGATCTGAAGATAACCCTTGCTTCAGTCCGATGACATTATACCCATTCAGTTTTCTGGGATATTGGACATGTTTTTTTACTTTGGAGTACACTTAGAGTCATCCTTTCTTTCTCTTTGATTTTTGTACGTGTTGTATGGAATGACAGATATGATTGTCAACACACAGCTCTAATTGGCTCCTGTATCGGAGTGTTCGCCATCGCTGTGTTGTACGAAGGCTTCAAGGTTTGGCGGGAAATGTTGATGGTCCGGGCACAGGACAGTAATGCGGCCTCTCAAAGCATCGAGCTGCTCACCAACGCGAAGAAATCAAGCTATACACTGGACTTCATACCCTCAGCAAAGACAAGGTGAATATTATCATTAGAACACGGTCTTGCGGGTCTTCTCTTACACTGTCTTTTCTTCTGTAGTGACTTCTCTCTAATTTCGTGAGGCCATGTTCATTCATACAACACTGAATAGTATGTACCTCCATCCTATTTTACAGGGATCAGATCTGTAACAGCATGCACGCGCTACAGTCTCTCCTGCACATCGTCCAGGTGCTGATCAGCTACGGGCTGATGTTGGTCTTCATGACGTTTAACGTGTGGCTGTGTCTGTCCGTGGCGCTCGGGGCAGGGGTCGGGTACTTCCTTTTCGCCTGGCGCAAGTCCACCACCATAGACCGGAACGAACATTGTCATTGAGTGTCTCAGACAATCTTAACATATTTTTTTAAAGTAAAAAATCATGATATGGAGATTTTACAAAAGTGCGGTTCCTCATATTGAAGTCTTTGTCATACAATATCTGTTGGAATTTTCACTGCATCAATTCCAAAGAACTTATTCTAAGTAGAATACTTAATATGAATCCATCCTAGTATTGACAAAAGACGTGGCACTCTTTTTAAGAATATGATATAATATGATATGCTAGTTTTCCCTTTTGATACTTTTCATCAACAATGTGGGGGTATAAGTAATTGCCTCCATGTACTGAGGTTTGATTTGTTTTCGGTATATCTGTTTGTTAGTGCTGGTGTGTTGGTACCTATAGTATTTGAATACAACAAAGTAAGAGGGGAAGACAGTATAACCAGAGGCTGCATATATAGGCACGTCTCCCCACATAGTGAAAGTAAGTGAGGGCAAAGGGTCAGACTTGCAGGAGCGACAGAAAGTATGGTTCAGAGGTGGTAGACCTATAGCTAAAGATACTACCTTAAGTCAGATACACTTCTGTACTAAAAATCATAAACACAAGATCCACAATATGTTAAGATTTATTTTGCATCATTAAAATCAAACAAAAGTCTTTCAAGGACCCCGCTAGCATTTTGATAGTGAGTCATGTTGTCAAAGCCAAGGTTGGTACATTGTAGGATTGTCTATTGTCTGGAACAACATAATCATAGCGCATGTATATTACTTTCGTCGAAATTTTTACATTGGGCTAATTCAAAAATTACACATCATACATATATACAAAGTACAAGATGTATATATATATATATATCATAAAAATTCTTTGAAAATGTGAAGTTTGATAGCCTTTGTGTTAAAAGAAAACAAAATAACTTTTGAACATGTTATAAAGTAAGTTCTATTTGCTCAACTAAAATATGTTGTTGTTGTCAGTAGCTGGATTTACAAGTTTTGAAATGAGGCAAACTGTGTGAAAATAATGTATATAACGGCTTTGATTTAACAATAGGATTGTATATACAATGATCAAGAGTACAGGATAACACATTTTTGTACATTGTTGTGACTATGAGTGTGTGTTTTTCCCTCGGGTTCCTAGTCCTTTAGTTTTCCTCTCTGTCTCCAGGAACGGCAGGTAGAGTTTCCTGAGGGAGTCCCTGTGCAGGTCTGCGATGTTCTCACACCGCCGGTGCAGGACGTAGTTGGAGTAGTCTCGCCTCTGCTCCACCCCCTCAAGGTCAAGGGTGGGCTCCAGGTCCACAGGTGTTCTCTCCATGGAGGGCGTTGCCCCTGGGATGACCTTCACCTTCTCAGGGTTCAAAGGGACTCTCCCAATCTGTGCTAGGCTCTCATTGGCCTGATGTTGGAAAAAGAAAAGAAAGAATTGAAAGTTCAATAAAACAAATTTGAAACTGATTCATAGGAGGCATTGCATTAATTTCATTATCCAAGCTTAAGAATTTTCACCCCATGATTTTAATCTATCACACATGATCTCCAAGTTCCTTATAATATTTGAGACACCTCCCAATGATTCAAAAACTTGCACATTGGACATTGTGATACCATAGAACAAAGTTTTGCAGTAAAAAATTGGATACATAAACCATGATATTAGACATGCAGTTACAACCCTATATTCCAACACTCCCAAACCCTAACCCTAACCGGGGCATTGTGGCATTGGAATATTGGGGTTTCAGAACATAGGGGTGTTGGAACATAGGGAAGTTGGGATACAGGGCTGTCCCCAAACATGCTTATCCTATCACAAAGCTGTCTCCTCCCTCTCACCTGAGCGGTGAGCAGCTCACTGTGCCACTGCACCGTCCGGCTCATGTAGCGCCTGTAGTCCCCCTGGATCCCCTGCAGCTGCTGCGACAGACGCATCTTGTGCCTGACCGCAGCCGGCTTCTCCTTCTCACCCATCCACGTCGCCGACACGTTCAGCTGGTTCCGTGGCAGGAGGACGGGACGCAGGGACGGCAGCACCTTGGCACCGATGGCTGGAGTCACCATGCTGGTTTCCCTTGTCTGACACAGATAAAACACACGTTTTAGCTATACTAGTAATATTTCAGTCATAATACGTATGTGTTATTAAGGATTATCCATACAGGTATACTTTTACAATAGTAATTGTTGCATCTTGTCACCTCCATGAAAAATGATGATTATTCTTTAAAATGTTTCATTCCAGTATTCCCCAAATGAATTTGCTACAGCAGCATGATTTTGTTAATCATAATATAGATATTATTAAGTAATATACTATAGAAGAGAAAGAGATAACAGGAGACCAATGGGTCAAATATATTTCCTGCATTAAAAAAGACAATGAGACAGGTGTCTACTCACTGCAGCAGTGGTCAGCTGTGATGTAGCCAGCTGGGACACGTCCAGTTTGTGGACCGTGCCTGAGGACTTGGTGACAGACATGGCACACAGCATGTGTAGGGTGGCTGTCAGAAGGACCCTGAACAAAAATATAACATTATGTTACGATGAGTAAAACCATGTTTTCTTGATTTTCATAAGGCATCCAATCAGTAGTTTTTGAGGATATCCCTGAAGTAAATGGTAATTTGCTAAAATTAAAAATCTACAACCGATGTCAATAAAACCTTCAGACATACGTATAGCAATAGTCAAAATGGCCATAAATGGCTTCAAATTTAGTTCTTGACACAAAAACCGCATACTTGATACCAGCACACAAAAGACTGAGCCATGAAAACTAGAATAAGGACTAATAAAAAATGTTGTATGGTGAAGAAAAGAATCCTGATTACTTCAAGAGACACTTAAAACCATGCACTACTCAATACACTTGCCTGTTGCTTGCCACCTTGTTAAACACCAGGAGCGGCCCAACCTGTAGGAACCCCAGTGCTGAGAGTAGCCGTCGTGTGGCGGACCCCCTGGCCCAGAGCGGCTGGACCCCCGTGTCCCCCACCCTGAGCTGCAGCTCCGGGGAGTGGAGCGTGAGGCTCAGCATGTCGATCAGCTGGCACAGGATGTCTTCTGTAGTCGGCAGGATCTCTGAGATGCACTGCGTGCACTGGTGGTTTGAAATGATGTCTGGAAACGGAGGAAAACTCAGTGATTGCTTGTGATTGTTTCTTCAAGAAAAAAATACTTGCAACGTCAAGAATTTGGCTCTCATTCTTTGACCATTTAGAAATATCTTCCCATGAACATCACACAACAGATACTTAATTACCATATCATAATAAGTCTATGTTCAAGGTCTAACCGACTATTCTTTACATATGTATTTCATGCATGATTTGGAGGTTGTGTCTAGTGGTTGTGTGTGTGGACAAGAAGAGTTTGATGAGGTTGTTGACGGGTGTGGATTGTTATGATATTTGACATGAGGGTAGGTGTTGCCATTCCACAAATGCAAGTTGTTTGTGGGCCTCCTAGCAGCTTTTCTTGTTATTGATGGACACATGTAATATTCAGACTGGTAGACAGCAATCTTTGATACAAATGTACAACATATTCATGCTGGGATCTGGGATATTCATATGCCATTTCTATAACAGATATTTACCAATAGCAGCAGTGAGTGACTCATACGACGGCAGCAGTAGTTTCCCCTGGTTCCAGTGGGGGAACAGGATGTAGGGCTGCTCCACATGTGCTCCACGGGGCTGGAAGTCAAACCCCAGCAGAGACAGGATGGGGAGGGCGCCTGGGGTGGCCACCACATGGTCGGGCAGTCGTACTGGGGGCTGCCGGTACTCAGTAGCATCCAGCAGGTCAATGGCATCTCCAATCTATGTGCAATATAGGGAGAAAGAAAGTGATAGAATGATTGATTCCGATTGTCTAACATAGATAATGATGTTGACGTAATGGTAAAAATGTGAAATGACTACTGATAAATTTTCAAAACACTGAGTTTCTAGTACCTGTAAGTGTAATTGGGTTCAAACAATTTTTACAGCTTTTTATGCATCTAATAGCTGTAGCTAACCATTTGAAACGCACATTTAGCGAGATTCTAAGGTACTATTTCTGTAAAAGCGGGACAACAAGAAAATCAATAGCATTTCAGCACCAAGGAGAGGTCAACCTTGGCAATAGACCTTTTCTATTTATTTTGCACAACACAATGAAGCATAGAAAGCTTATCAATCCATCCTAGACACTGTACTCTAGAATAGATACTCAAATGATGCTGAAATAATTAAGAATCTATATTGTGCAAAATAACACGGAAAACATCAGATTACCAAAGTTTGCTTCTCCTTAGTGCTGAAATGCCCTCAATTGGCTTTTTGTCCCTCTTCTAGGTAATAGAAATTATATAATAGTATCTTAGAATCTTTAAAACATCTGAGGGTTAAAACAGCTATCAGTGTATTTTAGTCCGTACCATCTGCAGGAGTGTTGGTATGGTGTCCGGGTTTTCTTTGGAGTGAGACAGAAGAACTGAGACACAGGCTTGTAGCCGGTACAGCAAGGTCTCCTTACTCGCAGCTGAAACAAAAGAAATCCACTTATCATGTGATGGCTAAGGTATCATCTTCAGAATATTTGCAGCAATGCCTGTTTTAAACATAGTGAACATTTCAGATTTACCAAATCAATTGTTTGATTACTTTTAATATTCAGAAGTTTATGAAACAAACCTTAAGCACAATTTGGTAATTTTAAAGGATGGCAAATTTTCTACCCTGTGAAGAAAGCCTTACCTTCAGGAGTGAGTGGTTTTGGGTTAAGGAGATCCTCCACATCCTCCACCTTATCCATGGTCTGGTCTAACATGGCACGTTTGATCTGACCCAGGTCAACCTCCACATCCTGACCAATCAGAACAAAGGTGCACCAATACACAGGGGCACTGAATCTGGAATGCAAAAGGAGGTTCTTTTATATCCATCACATTTGAGTCATTCCTACAGCTGTAATCTTTATGGTAAGTATGAATGAGACAGGATCATATTCTACTCTATTTGAGTTCAACACAGGAATATTATCTTAAATTCACCTGTCATCAGCTTTGACCTTGTCCTTTGCGACCTTCATGGCATAGGTGACCCTGGCATTTTTCTGCAGTGCCTGGTAAAAGTGGTGGTAGAACAAGCTGCTCGCTATGTTGGGCACTGGCCACAGCTGTGTTAGGACACACTTAGCCCCTGAAGAAGAGAACAAGCAAGAACATCATATAATTTAAAAAGCATCAAATGACTAATACAAGGCTTTATATTGCACAGCTTTTTGTAAATTCTATAAATGTATAAACAAAGACAGGGACTGACCTAACAAGTTTAGCTTTAAAGACAAATCTGACAAACATATAAACAAACCTGCAGCTAAGAGACAAGTCGGTAACTTCATCTGTAGGTCTAGGGTGCAGCGAAAGTTGTCTCCATGGCAACCGCTGAGGACAACAAGTTTGGCCGACACCTTTTGGTTCAAGATGTCCTCAGCTGTCAGGATGTACTTGTTCTGGGCCGGTGGGCCATCCTGAAGATAGTCGGGGTTGGGTGACAAGGCCAGGATGCCCTCCTCCCAACTACCAAAGGTGGCTGCAGTTCAAAACAAAAGATATAGGTATTGAAGGTTAGAGAAAACATGTAGTGTAACTGGCCTAATATTTTTATGATACTCTAACATGTCTAAATTCTGTACACTAAGTTGCACTTAAAGATAAACTGAAAAGTTGCTTTTTGTGAAGTTGCCAAAATTACAACCACTTCCCATAACTGACAATTAAGACCTACAACAATATTTTCTACATACAACCTACCTCTTCTCCATACACTACATCTTACATTTCAGTGTTATAGTTTGTAAGAATTGTCCATGTTGGAAGATAAGGTACCTATGTGGACAACTGTAGCCCCAGGCAGAACAGCCATCACCATCTCTTTAGTAGCCTCCTCTCCTGTCAATGCTTCTGTTCCCAGGTAGTCTGCCACCTGGTATATGGAAAACAATCATTGCATGGTTCTTTCCCATACTAGAATATACCCTGTCTTTTTTTTTCTAGGATATAAGAGAATGGCACTGATGACAATGGAGTGAAGGGGAATTTGACAAATAAATCTAATGTCATTTGACATCAGTAATGGATTAACTTTAAATGTAATGTGATATCTACAGAGTAAAAGAAGAGACCTTCAAAATAAAAATAAAAACACAAGAAAAAAAGATACATTTGAAGTTTGGTACCACAGGGCACAGAAGAACATATATGAGGGTACAGTGCCCTTGTAACCTGGCTTAGAAAAGAAATTCTGAGATAAAATTGCAATACAAAATGAAGAAGATACCTTAGAAGCCTCCTTATCAGCCATGTTTAGCTGCTGGAATGGCTTCCACGTCCTCCCAAACAGCGAGACCTGTGGCAGGGAGGGGTTCCCCACCACAAGGGTGTAGTCCTGCCCACTCAACTGCCGGAACTCTGTCACAAAAGATGCTGACGTGGTAATCTGCTGCCCTGTGGATGTCTGTACGATTTGAAATAGAGAAACACACTGTCTGGCATAACATTTCTGCAGCAGTCTAGTTAGTCTACCAAAGAAATGTAACACATTAATGAATTGAAGCTACAGGTATCAAATTGTTGACCATGCTTGAAGAATATTGGATGATTTAGTATGATGAAAGTTGTTTTAAGTTGTTGTAGTAACCTGTTGAGATGTGCTGGTAAATGAAACATTCTACATCTCAAAGATAATATTGAAGTTTATACATCTCTAAAGTACAATAATTACCTTTGTGACCAGTTTGTTGATGGTGTTCAGTAGCTTCATCCTCTTGAGCCCCTCCCTCTCCAAGTCTGGCCTCCCCTCACGTGTGGATGGAATCTCCAACAGGCCTTTTCCAGGATCCTTGCTCCTATAATGTTCAAGACACAATCAACATCTAGTTACTCCTCTTTTGTTGTGTTGATAAAAAAATATCATTCTATGATTCACAAAGCTTATCATAAAATTACAAAATCAATACAAAGTCAGACAGATGATATGTAATGTATTGGCTGTTTTGCCTTTTAAATCTACCCGCCATTAATGGTCTTTAAATTTCAACTTTCATATAGCACAAGAGAATTATTACTACAAACTACACTTCAGATCAACATAAGGCATGATATGAATATTATAATGTACCTTGTGTATGTAATGGTGGACTGGTCTCCCCTGGTCTTGGTCACCATGATACTGCCGGTGGAAGCTGTGGCCATGATGACAGACTTATCCTGGGGCCTGGTGGAAGCTGCACCCGGCTTCCTTACAGACTGGATCCCAACAAAAGCCACCTCCAGCACATACAGACAGGACACAATGGTGATCTGAAACCTCTCGCTCAGACATCTTTGCTTGAAGTCCTTCAGGAGGTCAAAGGGCACCTGTAAGAGATCTTTGTCTGGGATGATGACAAGGTCACTCTGTAGCGGGAGGGCTGATAGGAGGTCCTCCACTGGGGCCATGAGAACATTGTACAGCTCCTTGAACGGCGTTCTTGGCGGCTCCGTTTTCTTAGAACCCTCTTCAACTTCTTCCTCAAGCTCCTTCCTGAAATCTCTCTTTGACTGTGAGGTGCGTAAGTTTGCCTTCTTGATTTCGTACACCTCTGCCTTCTTCCTAGGAAGTGATCTGTTCTCAATGTCATAGCATGGGCTGGACTTCCCCTCGACTGTCCTGATGAGTGCAATGCAACTTCTGCACTTTTCCATGAAGTTCTCCTTGGTAGAGGACTTGTAGAACCTGGCCACACCCTTTCCGGGCTGAAGCACCCACAGTAACAGGGAATCGTTCACTACGGAGTAGTACAGAACAGTCTTGTTTGTAACGTTGACGATGTCAAAGAGTTGCTGGATCTTGAGTGGATCAAACCTGCCGACTAAGGTGGACAAGGAGCCGGGATCCTCAAACAGCTTTGAACAGTCCGGGATCTGTGGTCGAACATTCAGTGTCCACAGCAGGTTCTGTCTCCTGTGGCACTCTGTGTACTCTAAAGCCTGATCTGTGTTGCCCAGCTTGCTGAGAGAGGACAGCATACCATCATATGCCAGCTGAAGGGACCTGTAACAGCAATAACAATCATTGTGAAATTATGAAAGAGACGCAGAGAAAATCACAGTGATATACATTTTTTTGGCTAGTCTTAGATGTATAAATGGGGTTTTCTTTACTTATGTGTACATATCAAATATTACCTGTTCAGATCCTCAGGTAGCAGCACCTCCTCCTCATCACACCTGCGTGCCTGGTCCTCATAGATGGGGATGAGTTCTTCAAAGGTCCGCCTTGCTGTCTCTAGTTCCTATCAAAATACAACAGAATGGATTAAATACAGTTGATTAAAGCTACCAAAATGCCATGCAGTTCATGCTGGAAGATATCAAAATCTAAAGCATGGTGTGGTTTCTTTGAGCACGATTTTACCTTGAGTGAACTTGAGAACTGGCTCATGTGAGCTACATGAAACTGACAGATGGTCTGAAGGTCTGGCTGATCCTCGTCCTCCACCAGGGTCTGTGCCTGCTCGTAGTAATACAGGGCGTGCTGGTGCCGACCCTGTTCCGAGAACAGGTCCCCGAGTTTCAGTAAGGTCCTGCACTCCAGCTCAGGCTGGTCCAACTCCCTGCATAGCTGTAAGGACTCCTGCAGGTGCACCCTCGCATCCTCAAACTCCTCCGTCTTCGTCAGAACCTCTGCCAGGTGCAGGTGCGCCATCATCTGAGCCCCGACGTTGTCCTCCTTCTCCATCAGGTCCAGCTGCTCCTCGTGGTGTAACAGTGCCTGTTTGTAGTCACACACAGAGGCGTACAGGTTCCCCAGGCACCCGTGGGCAAGCGCTGTGGACGCCTCGTCGCCTGCCTCCTTACAAAGGGAGAGGAACAGGTTGTACTGTGCGAGTGCCTGCTTGAAGTCTTGCCCAGCCTCGTGGAGAGTAGCCATATGGTAATGAGCCTGCTTCATGAGCTCTGGTTGGTTGGATGACTCGATGAGTTGCATGTAGTCCTTCCCATGATGCAGTGCCCTTGAGAACTGCCTGATCTTCTTGTAAGCAATGCTGGAGAGTAGAAGAGCAATGAATCATTCAGCATCATGACATTATTGTAATCTTCCCTTAGTGCCTCCACAAAGTTCTGGATTTAAAAAAAATCTGGAAGTCATTAGAGCTTTTTTAGACCATACTTGCCGGTTGAATTTTAAGAGTATCTTCATAAAGAGAAAGTCCTATAGAAATAAAAACTAATGGCTACTGTTGTGATGTACACAGTGCAAATGCAAAGGCCAGAGTACCTTAGGTTGAGGTGAATTCCCCGCTCTAGCTCAGTGGACCAGTAGTCACGGAACTTCTTCTCATCGTCCAAGCTGGCACGTATGTCGTCCCCAACAGTCAGCAGTTTGATGTAGTACATGATGGCCTCGTACACCTGCCCCTCCTGCTCACACAGGCTGGCCAGGTTCACATACGCCTGGGCACACAGGAACAAATCAGGGTCAACTCTCAGGAAAGGGAGTGATTTCGGGTAAGGGAATAATCTATTGTAAGTTATGTTACATAATGTGAATTCAGTTATTTTTGCAGTGACTTACATCTCATGGTAGAAGGGAGAAGGAGGTTTTCATGGTGTTTGAAGTTTGCGGTGCAACCTCTTTCCCCTTCTACATATATATAGTTAAGTCCCAGTGAAAATAAATGAATTTTCAGTATGTAACATACAAAAGATATCTTTGTGATTTCATTGCAAAAACTGAAAAAATAAGACTGATCCAAACATTAAAGTTTTACTGTTAGTCAGCAGAGTCTCATTGAGAGGTTTTCATGAAGTTGTTTTTTGATCATGATATATTGAAACAAAGTTGAAGACTTACCTTAGTTTCAAGCACTACATTATCAGCCTTCAGTGCTGCAGACAGACACTGTTCATAGAAGAACTTGGCCTTGCCTCCCTGGCGGACAGCAGTGTGGGCATCTCCCAGTGACAAATACACCTGCAGAGAAATGAAAAGTGGTGGGATGTTTGATTTTGTTGCATGCAAAAAAAATGTTGTCCATGACACTATTCCAACCCCAGACCCTGGGGAAGATACCCCCTCCCCAAGTGTTGACAAGACTGGAAGGTGGAAGACACCATAGCGATAAGGCAGCCGCATCTAGGGCACTGGGCAGTGCAACATGGAGGAACCCAATGGAAGGAAGCAATGGGTTAGCTCTGGGCCTGAGGCATGAAGCAAACACTTATGATGAAATATAAAAGATCATGATCAATATCTTCCCAGATGAGTTGGTTTGATATACAATTTGTTAATTTATCAATACCATGAAGACCCACCTTGGTGACTATGTCTGTGTCTTCTGTGGGAATCCTCAGAGCTGACTCCAACATCTGCACACACAGGGCTGGCAGGCCACAGTAGTGTAGGGTCTGACCAAGCTCATGCAGAGCAGCAACCGGCTTCATCTCTGAAATATTACAACAAACTTATGAGAGTACAACATTACATGTATAAACACTGTTCATACTTATCAAGCAGTAGAGATTCTCTGTAAGGATATAAGGATAATGATATAAAGATTATGTACAAGGGGGAAGGAGGTTTCCAAAGTGTTTTCATAGGGAAAAAATATACCAATAACTTTATTTGCATGTCAATTAATCTCACTAGAATTACTGTAAATCTTGAAAATTTCGGGGCGCTTTTATTGTTGCAGCTTTCACAGTGATCTCTCAACAGCAAAATCATGACGCTGTGAATTTGCATTTCCAATGTATTACTACAGAATTGTCTGTAAAACCACGTTTTCCCTAATATACCGCAAAATAAAACCACCCAGAAGTAAATGAAATTGCAGTACAATATCCTTAAACAGAATGATGGTTTGTGTACCCATGAACTTGTGCACGGAGCTGTCCCCCAGTCGACAAACGTGTGCAGCCATACTGACGACATACTCTATGAGCTGGTCCCTGTGCTCAGGGTCCAGGTCCATGCACTGAAGGAACGACCCCAGGGCCTCCTCATGTCTGTCCTGGTGAGCCTGGGATATCGCCAGTAGGTAATAGTTCTGCAAGGTAAAAAGAGCAAAGGAACATTACTCCAAATAAGAAAAAATCGCCACTTACAATTACATAGCTTAAGTGATATTGCATGGATTAAGAGGTATTGTAAGGGTAATTCTTGGTCATTTGTTTCTTCATTCTCCATTAAAGAGTCAATAAAGAGTGTCTCTGTGTTTAGTAGATTCACATATTTCCTTGGTTACAATAATACTATGTGCGGAGTTGATATCTAAAAATCATGACATTAAGCCAGAAGCAAACAGCAACCTTATACCTTTTATTTGGGAAATAAAGGAATTTGACATTTTGTGATATATATAATTAGTAGCAGTGTAAAGTAGCCAGGTCAGCTTCACTGAGAACACAAAAAGTGAATAGAAAACTTAAGAAAGGACTGCAATCTATTATCAATATCATATACCATACAACAAACAGAATCTATGAAGAAGGTCTTTACTTGGGGCAGTTTGGGCTTGAAGCTGATCAGTTGTTGAGCATCTGCCTCTGCATTTTTGTAGTCCTCCAGCTGGATGTAGGCAGCAGTACGACAGGCACGTATCTCGTACATGTCAGACTGTAGATCCAGTGCCTTTGAGTACAGGTCCACTGCATTGTGGTACTCCCTGCTGTGAAATGCTGCATCTCCCTCTGCCTGCAGGAGGAGGATCTGGAAAGAAAGAGGATTCAGAATTACTCTTAAGCCAGCTGAGACAAAACAACAATTGCTGTTCACTCACTTACTAGAAGCTATCAGAATTATAATAATCTGATCCGCTGCTGTCTTGTAAAGGTTTAATGCTTATGATTGCACTTCAGTTGTTGAATGGATTAATAATCAAAATGTTTCCAACAAGAAAAAAGTGTATTTTCAATAAGTATTTAAATTTAGTAGTCATTAGTCAAGTAATGTATAAAGATCTTTCTTTGAGGCCACCTCTGGTTTATATCTTCAGCTCAGCTTTACTATTGCAATTTTAAATATTGACCCTGTTGAGCGATTAGTTACTATCACTATATGTGGATAACTGTGTCACAAACATAAGATGCTCACCTTTGATTCTTTGTCATCTTCACTTATTGAAGACGAGGGGCTGCTACTTGTTTGTGGGGCAGTTCTCTCATTTGAAGTCTGCTGACCTGAGGGCTGCGACTGATGTGTGTAAGTTTGTAAGAGTTAAAACTGCTTTTCATTCAATTAACGTTACTATAAAACCATCAAATTATAAGACCAAGGACATGACAAGCAAACATCATTGATGCAAAACTAACTCCATTTTATTAGCTATAACGTTAACTAAGTTAAGTCTTTTACTTGTAGTTTAATATAGGAGGGCAAGTACATAACAACAAGGAAAAGACGTCCTCTAACTTTGAGCACACAGTGCACAATATGATAATTTGCGTCTCGCGTCAGAAATCATGAGCAGAAAAAAATCAGGACTACCTTGGCCTTTCGATCAGTTTTGCTCCTAGCCCTGCGCCTGGCAGCTGCATCCCCGTGGCCTCTCTCCATTCTCCGTGCTGTCAGGTTCTAAAACGATACATTAACCATTCCCCAGGTATCTGTTTTGAGGAGAACGGAGGATATCTAAATGAGTCGCCCTCCCACTCCAGGCTCACTGTATGGCGTACCTGTAGCTTGGCAACTCCCATGAAACTGATCCGACTTGTTGTTGTTTACCTTTGACCACACGCAAACGCACCGCCAATAACTTTTATTATTCCCAAAATATGCGTTTAAATGAAACAATATTTATTCCATTATTCAAACACAATAAAATATGATAACTTTTTAAATGTCACCGTAAGGTCTGACTTTAGGTCAAATGCTTCATTATGGGAAAAGGTCTAGTTGCTTATTCTTGTATGCGATCATTGCTCCGTATCTGACCTTTAGACGAGTCCATTTTATCTAGGGGGACACTTTCTGATACAGTAAATGTTATGCCCTTATCGCCTCATGATCATAAACTTCTAGGGCGATTTTCTAAAACAAACTGTTAACATGCGGATTTCAGTGTTTTCCCAGCTAACTCCTAACAATAGGAGGCCAGTTAATTATTTCCAAGGGCAGTAAAGCAATTTTCAAAGGAAGATGTGAGGAGGAAAGGTCGCAAAGTTTCTTGAGGTTGCATTCTTAGCCATTCCCGATTCTCTGACACCTGTAACTTTTGACACGCTGAAGTCCACATAGCCTTTTGGCATAACTGTATAAACAACGTGAGAAAAGAAAGTTATCATGAGACTGAAATCTAATATGTTGCCAAAAATAACAACTTGAAAACACATTTGATTTTGTTTGGCTCTTTAGGCTTTGCAATTAACTGTGGATGGCACCACGACGTTACTTGGGTGCTGACAGAGAATGCTGTTCTTTTTGTCTTCATCTTCTGATTCACTGTTCATAAGACTCCTGTTCGGCACTGACGTTGGTAATGCACAATCCCGCCCGTCACCACCGTCACCAAACAGACTGACTCTCTGCTCTGAAAATAGGCAAGCCAAAACAACTGTTCGAACACATGTAGCAACATTCCCTAAACACATCCTACTGGTGCAACAAACATCAGACACCGCTACAAACATTCCGCCAGACACTTTGAACTTCGTTCAGAAACCAGAACGACTGCTTCTCGGCAAGCAGATCTGTACGGGGACCGGCTGGAGATTGTTGGCCGGCTGGATACTGAGCTGCCTCAGTAGGATCTGCTTGGAGATTACGCTTTAGAACAACAGGACATGTTAGCTCAGAATAACGAGATCAGCACCAGGGCCAGAGCCTGCCCTTTTTTCAAAAAAGGATCACAGTGTTCCCGGAGACATCCAGATGTGTGTATTCCTCGGTTGGAGACAAGAAAGACTCCTTTAAGTCGAAGAGGAGATCCTAATGTTGATAAGATCGCTGGTATTTTTATGGTATGGTTTATGGCCGGTTTGTTAATGTCCTCTATCTTAGGTAAGTGAGGCAGGTTTGAATTCCTGTTATATTGTACCATTTGAAAGACAAATGTGTCATGTTCTTGTGGTGAATGTGAGGCAGTTTGACAGTAAGGGAAGAAGAATCCTTGATTTGACTCTAACTTGCGCTGTAGTTGCCACTTTCTTAAGGCTAGATTTGGACAGGTAAAAAAACAAGCGGACCGAGTTCAATGATCGAGGGTCCCTTGGAAATCAGTTACTTAGTTAAATGAAGGGACTACCCTAAAGATTAATTTAAAAAATGATGGTACTTAGTGTTGTGCCAATGGTACTCAATCGTCTGAATGGGAAATACGTGATTGTCTCCTTTAGAGTCTATGTCTTCATGTCTGTTCAATATTGGGAACACGGCGATAATGAGTCGGGATGCTGCAGACAACGGGCGGAAATGACAACAAAATAACGTCAAATTTTTGTGATACGGGAAGACATATAATATATATATATACTAATTTCCCACAAACGTTTGGTTGTGTAAACACAGGGCACAGGCTACACCCAGTAGATCTGTCTTAGAAAACGTGGTTCAATTTGCGAAGTAAACTCTGCATCTTGTTTTGTCCTTCCACCACTACAATAAGACATCATGAGAGATATGTTTGGTTTTCATTTTGTCTCATGTAACAAACGAAATCTGCTAGTACCTGAATGATAATAAAACACATTTCAATATATAGTTAAGTATTGGATCAAAAAGAAACAACACAAACTATAGTTGTCATATATCTCCATACATAATCCAAGCATCAATTTCTACAAACTTGATATAACCTAGAAATTTTAAAAATTGACACGACTACAGCACTTCTGGTACCTGTCATCTAAGTATCATAAAGTTGTATGATTTTATACATTTGTAACATTATCTTAGGCACAAGGCTGACATTAAAGTTGTCTCTATCAAGACATACTTATCCCAACATATCAGAGTTTTAATAATTTCTTTTTTTCAAATTTCAAGAATTGTAAAATATCATTCTGGTCTGAAAGGTCTGAAGAAGATTGAAGACAGAAACAATATGACATTCTTTTCATAAACAATGTGAAATGTCTTTATCTACACACACACTGCTCATACTGAAGGCACCTTCCAATCATATATCTTGGTTTCTTTCTGGAATATCAAAAGCTCAGGCAACCAAGACTGGATCTCTACAACTTTGCTGATTCACAGGGCTCAAAATCAAAGTTTAGGCCTGTTCCCAAAGTCTTTTGCCTGCACAGCTGGTCAGCAGTTTCCTTTTGCTGGGCTGAAAAGTAGTTCTTCCAGTCTCCCATTATTCCTGCATCAAACAAACAAATCAACATTGTATTCTTCATGAAAGGAACCATCAAGATCAGGCCTCAAAGTAATAAAACTTCTTATTATGATGTGTCAAAAGTGAATTTGGTATGTTATTTCTTACAAATAACATATTCAATCTTTCCGAAATGGCACCTGATGTAAGTAGCAAAAGGGCAACTGCTGTCAGCTTCAGAACATGTGACAAACTCAAGCACACACCGCACCAGAGAAAATCAGTTTAAGTGACCTTTACCTTTCCTCATAAACTTGGACTTGCTAAAATCCAAAAGCCCAATCCTTGCAACTGGTTTGTGATTAACTCTGGGGTTGTCCTTCATGACGGAAAAGTGGCAGTGGTCTACAACTCTTTGCAGTGATTCCTCTGGATATTTCTTCCCAAGGAAGTCTGCGATGTTCACAACCACTTTGTAAAGATCCTTGAGAACAACATCGAAGAGATGAAAAAGCAGTACATACTTGCTGGATAACTTGTGATGATATATTATGTAGGATTTCAAAATGCTGCCATAGATATTCACACTTATAATCTCACTGCTGTCTAATGTTTTAAGATGTGAATTTGACATAACATCAGAAAGTAAGTATCATTTTACCTACCTTCTGCATGTCTTCATATTTCAGGAACAACATGTTTGCATCATCTTTGTGCTTCCAGAACCCAAGAACATTTCTATAGAAGTCCCCGAAGGCCACTGTCAGAGAAACACAACAACCTTTTATTTTAGTGTTAACCGTTAAGAGATGAAAATGTGTCTGGTGATCACATGCCACATGCACATCTCAGATGATACTAAATGAATGGATATCATTATCTTGTATAGGAAGTCCATGATGCGCTTTAACAATAGCAGTGAGAGCAGTGGAGTTGTGAGAATTATCAGTTGAAAACTCAGAAAAGTTACACATCTGAGGGAAACTGATAGAGATTTTGTTGACAGTTCAACACACTCTATGCACTGTTAGCGACTATCCAATGAAGCCTGATCACAAAGGCAAACATCATTTTCGTTGAAGATCACTTGCGTTCCAGCTCTAAGACTGTGCTCTTGCAATTTCAAAATGGAAGAAGAGTTTGGAAAATGGACTATTTGGGGATATAGTGGTACATTCCGGGAAGAGTCCACTACTTACTAGGCTTGTAAGGCTAATCCCCAAAAAATACCACAAGTAGACAACACTGGGCATCAGCCATGACACTGGAAAATAGGTTCACCTAACCTTTTCCATCCAGAAAGTTGCTGAGAAACTCATCAAATGTACCCCATGTGTGCAGGACGACGTTCGCTTGAGAGAAGTGGCAGAATGATACTGCTGTGTCGTGAGGGTTACGCGTCACATACACCACCTGATACATGCAAGGGAACAGAAAAATATATAACACTTAATGCATACCTGTTGCAAAAGATAATCCTATCTACCAAACGTTAAAATCCAGATTAATGCAGATGACAGTGAACATGATACAGATGAAACTGCTTGTGCAACTATATCAAATGAAATCAAAATACCCTTGCCTTACAACTCATTAATCCTAAAGTAGTGGTGCCAAAGAGAATTACTGTATCAGAATTGTTACCTAATGTGCATATCAAGTAGTACTGTGCAATTCTTAGGTTTCTATGGACATTAAAACAGTTTTTATATGTACAGCACTTAACTTCATTGATATAAATCTCATTGCAGTGCCCTTAACAACTGGGGTTGGAGGAAAAACTAGTCCAGTCCACTGGCAGACCAGAACAGATAGGTTACACAACCAACCCATAACAAGTGCTGTTCCTGTTACCTTTCCTTTTCCTTCCCTAACATCCTTCGGCATCAGATCATAAGGCAGATGAGTCACAATCAGCCTTGGGGAAGGGGCCGTTTCAATAGTTCTGTAGACCGGCCCTTGAGTCTTTAGGTCGTAACTTTCAAAGAATGGAAAACGTTTGTATGTGGAGATGTCTTGTTCAGGATCTGCGTCACAGTACAGGAGAGACACAATCTGTCGCACCCACGTACTGCCTATGACATGGGGAATGCATAAAAAGTTGGTGAATACATGACAAAAATTTGCAAGTGAGTGGTTGGTCAGAATATACCTCATAAAACAAAGATGAGACAGCTAGCAACTGCAGCACCACTAATTAATGTCTAGAACATATCAACAAACCAGAATATCAATTTTGGTATTGGGTCTGATAATATCAGTTGAAGCAAAATGAAATTAGATTTAGCTTACAGATAGAGTCATAAAACTCACCAGTTTTAGGGTAGGAGGCAACGAAAACGTCATCATCACGCACAGCGAATGTCTCGAAGCCTTCAAGGTGTTCCTGCGTGAGTGCGTTTGCTAACATGACACCTTTGAACCAATTGTCGTGTAGTAGTTTGCGCCTGTTTTCAGCTGACAATGCCATCCCTGTGTCCTGTAAGTCAGTCCTCATTAGCATAAATTCACATTCAACGATGTTCAGATTCACATAAATTCTAAATCCCACACGCATGATATTGCCATCATTTATCAGTATGGAATTATAGTAGTTACTCATTAAGTATGCAAATGAGGTCCTCATTTGCGTACTTTTCATCTATCATTAGAATCAACATTCCTCAGTTACAAACGTCACGTATTTGAATAGTCTTATCATGGAACGCAGTGGGTGTACTAGTACATGTAGCATTTTCTTATTAATTATGCAAATCAGGTCTTTATTGGCATAAGTGACATTTATCACTATTTCTCTTTCTCAGTAACATATGTGACATGTTTGAGAGTCTAATCATGAAATAGAGTGGACGTATAAAATGTCCTCATTAATAATGCAAATTAGACACTGATTTGCATAATTTGTATCTTATTATGTAAATCATCACTCAAGCTATCTACACACCAAAAGTTCTTACCATCCGTCAACCTCTTCTTGCGTTATTCCCTTTCAAAGTTTGAAACATAATCGGCTCCTGCAGTTCCAAAAAAGTCTCCAGGAGACCCAAACCTATACAACTTACTATCCCTCCCAAGACCTACCTACCACTCAAAATTCATGACCATGGCATGTCCAGAACGCGAGATATCAAACACGGAAGTTCCTCTGTAGTACTATAGCAAGCCGCTAGGGGGCCCAAAATCTAATCATTTTGAGCTCTCAAGAAGACCTATCTACATACCAAGTATGAAGACAATCCAGTATGAAGACAATTCATCCAGGCAATCTCGAGTTATACTGTTTATAGACGTACGGACAGACACACACACACACACAGACACACACACACGTACGCTGTGCAAAACATAACCTTGTCGGCCAAGGTAATAAAATCTGCTTTTATCAAGAAGCTCTATACCTCCAGCGAAGGTAATAAAGTAGACTGTAAACTGGCCTCGAGGATCGCAAAAGGCTAAACGTTTTAACACACAAATTATACGTTCTGTTCTAATATTTCACACGACTGTTTTGTTCTCCCATTTTGGTTTGATTATGTTCACATTGAATGTTTACCTTGAAGATCAGCCGATTAGTTGTATGTTTGAAGCTTCTTACAAGATCGATGTCCAACAATAGATTACGATAAAAGCGACTCATGAGCCAAAAGTCTGCCAACCTTTCCAAGCCAGCCTTTTCTATCCCACAGGTTGAAGGTCATCACTTGTACTTGAACTCGTCTGTTATCACGGGGAGACAGAGGAGAAGTATCTTTCTTTATGTCATTGTATGATGGAATGTATAAAAAAAGAAAGCAGATAATGTCATTCTATGCAAAAAGGATTTTCAAATGTAAAAGTACCCCTTTTTGAACGTCTGGTTGTATATATTGTGCTGTAAAAGTACACAGTATTCTATCCAACAGGGTAAAACACCCCTTTCAGTTGACACTAGTGGTATTGTCCAGTATCAGTCAAAATGGCGGCGACCTCGCGAGGTGAATCAGGGTGAGATGAATGTTGCAGAAATACTTATTCTAAGGTGTGGAAAACAAATTCACTCAAACTTGTGCTGCAGACGTTACTGAAGTTTCATGGCCTTAGAATGATATGCATTTTATAACTATCGAAGCCTCGTTGTATGAAATTTTGCTTGAAATATATTATAAGGCATCACAGTCAGACACTTATCACTTTGTCATACCTGGGCCGCGAAAACGTTCGATACGGGTGCTCTGCATCGTGTGATAATTTTCCGTACCACACGGGGTAAGTCTACCTGGTCTTGTATCACACATGAGGTTTCCATAGAATATTTAGAATATATTTCGAGTGCGCCGCTGTCGAAAGACTCGGGTGATACGGAAATTACACCGTGTTGTATTCTAACGTTAACGTTATATTCTTCATCGTATTCTAAAAAGTAAACTTTGTAAAAAGAGGTTCTGAAGAACAACGACAAAAAAGTTACCTTCTTTTTTTCAGGATGAAGGCCTCTCCACAGCATCCAGAGGCCCAGAGTACCGGTCTTAAACAACCAGGCATCGTTTCAAGTGACTTCTGTGTCGTTGATGTCAACCGAGTGGCGTGTGTCTCTTCAATATTGAATAAAGGCGTCGTTAACGCATCCGTATATTATATGTTGAATATTGAATATAGGATGATGAATCAGAATACTGTAGAATAATGAGAGGAGGTTATACATTATCCAAGTTCCTCGTTTTCTCTTCATCAGGGGATTGGAAGCACTGTTCTAAACTTCGAGTTCTTGTGACTCTAAAGCGCCGTAGTTTTCAGTAGTTTCAGAAAAATAAAAGACTGAATGTGCAAGATAAGCATTTTATTTTAGTTGCTGTAATTTTTATGAAATTGACAAAAATAGTAAAAAAATACAGTGAGAAACCTTATAACCTTAATACACAAACTAACGTTGTTTTGGATACATCTTTATATATGAGTCACACATGAAGATCCACTCACTATCAAAAACTAATGAAATAACAATAAGAATACAGTATTGGATCACAACCAAACTCTATAACCTTAATACACAAACTATAGTTGTTATATATATTTATAGATGAGTCAAACATGAAGATCTACCATCTATCAAAGAATAAGAATATAGTATTGGCCCAGGGTCACAACCCCAAACCTTACAACCTTAATACAAAACCTACCTGTATAATTGCTATATATCTTTATACATGAGTCAAACATCAAGATCTACCAACTATTGTTGGATAAAACCGTATAGAAATTGACACAGACCTGATATCGATCTTGAAAACACTACTTTTGGCACCTGCGTCTGAGGTACATGTTTTACGCAAAAGGTGTCACTTTTAAGAAAGACTGAACCCAACATTTCAGAGTTTTAATAATTGTTATCTTTTTGAATTTCAAAAATTGGAAAATATCACCATTCTTTGTTAAGGAATTGTCTGAAGAAGTTTAAAGTCAGTAATAATACAATATTCCTCTTATAAACGCCTTTAATGTCTTAAAAGACTATTCAAAATGTCTTTAATCTGATATTTTCAGCATGTTGATTAATATTTACACTGCTCATACTGAAGCTATCATCCAATCATACATATTGGTTTCTTTGTGGAAGCTATCAAAACCACAGGCCAGCAAGACTTAGCATCCCTTCAATCTCTAAACCTTTGCTGATTCACAGGGCTCAAAGTCAAACAGCAGGCCTGTTCCCAAAGTCTTTTGCCTGTACAGCTGGTCAGCAGTTTCCTTTTGCTGGGCTGAAAAGTAGTTCTTCCAGTCTCCCACTATGCCTACATCAAACAAACAAATCAAGATGCATAAACATTGCATTTCCTATGAAGAAAACCATCAAGATCAGGCCTCGAAGAAAAATGGCAATATCACCAAAATGTGTGATCTATAGTTGTGCTAAACAAACTGCAGCGTACAGCTAAGACAGTCCCCTAAAACTCCCCTAAGCCTAATATGTTGTTTTCTATCCAGCATGACAAGAGACAGTGTAGCAATCATTGGCAACCACTGTTGGCTGCGCATGTCGGTGACAAAGAAGCAAATTTCTCTTCCTACTTCCTCAAGAAAGACTGATACCGCAGACTGTACCGCAGCAGCAGAATACAGTGGACTACTACTTCCTTTAAGGAGAAAATCGGCTTAAGTGACCAAGTTTTACCTTTACTCATAAACTTGGACTTGCTAAAATCCAAGATCCCAATCCTTGCAAGTGGTTCATAGTTTACCCTGGGGTTGTCCTTCATAGTAGAAAAGTGGCAGTGGTGTACAATTCTTTGAAAAGACTCTTCGGGAAATTCTTTCCCAAGGAAGTCTGCGATGTTCACAACTACTTTGTAAAGATCCTGAATATCATAGAGAACAATATCAAAATGATAAATAATGAGCACATTCAATTTTAGAACATGAACATGAGATAAATATGTGGGATTTTAAAAGCTGACATAGATATTCACACTGCCTTATGAACTCATTACGATAAAATCATATATAATGGATTTGACATAACTTTAAAGTCTGAAAGCAAATCTTTTCACCTTCTGCATATCTTCATATTTCAGGAACAATATGTTTGCATCATCTTTGTGCTTCCAGAACCCAAGGACATTTCTGTAGAAGTCTCCATATGTCACTGTCAGAGAAACACATCAAACTTTAGCTGTTAAGAGTTGAAAAATGTTTACAATTATCATACAAGCAATTTGCTTTACATCTGATACAGAATGAATAGGCATTTTCATCCTGTATAGATCTTTAGGCAAAGGGTCATTTAACTTCACCAATATGAATAGTCTTTAGTATTCACTAAATGATATCATTTACTAACCATATGACAAACAATGAACATATTGTGTTAGTTAGCGTCTGGGGCATTTACCTCTTCCATCCAGAAAGTTGCTGAGAAACTCATCAAATGTGTCCCATGTGTGCAGAGCGATGTTTGCTTGAGAGAAGTGGAAGAATGATACTGCTGTGTCGTGAGGGTTACGTGTCACATACACCACCTGACACATGCAAGGGAACAGAAAAATATATAACACTTAATGTATACTTGACGGACAACCTGTCCAACCTAAAAATATAATCCTATACCTAGTAAACTTTAAAATCAAGAATAATGCAGATGACAGTGAGTATGATCAGAGATGTTACTGCTTAAAATGTGCAACTAGTTAACTATAGTATAAAATGACATGAAATTACCCTTGCCTAACGACACATTAATCCTAAGAAGTGGTACCAAAGAAGAGCACCAGATGATACCTAATGTACAAATCTAGCACTGTGCAATTCTTAGGTATTTATGGCTACCATACATGTACATCGATTGACGGAACAAAATACTGTTGATACTCTTTTTGCTACTGAATATTTTGAACCGAAATAACTTCAGTTTTCATATATACAATGTACAACACTTACAGTGCCTTAACAACTAAAGGGTTGCTGGCAAAACTAGTCCGATCACCTGGCAGACCAGAACAGATTCTGAGGTTATTCTGTCAACCCATAACAAATGATGTTCCTGTTACCTTTCCTTTTCCTTCCCTTACATCCTTCGGCATCAGATCATAAGGCAGATGAGTCATGATCAGCCTTGGGGAAGGGGCCGTTTCAATAGTTTTGTAGACCGGCCCTTGAGTCTCTAGGTCGTAACTTTCAAAGAATGGAAAACGTGCGTATGTGGGGATGTCTTGTTCAGGATCTGCATCACAGTACAGGAGAGACACAATCTGTCGCACCCACGTATTGCCTATGACATGGGGTGTATAAAAAGTTGGTGAATACATGAAAAAATGCCAGAATTAAAGTGTCAGAGAGGGTGAATATACGTCATAAAAGAAAGATGAGACAGTTTGTAACAGCTGCTGAGCTAATTAATGTCTAGAGCAAGATGCATATTAGTAATTAAATCAGAATATCAATTTCGGTAAAGTCTAATTACATGTATATCAACATGAAGCGAAATAGAATTAAATGTACCTTACAGACAGACTCGGGAAACTCACCAGTTTTAGGGTAGGACGCTACGAAAACGTCATCATCACGCACGGCGAATGTCTCGAAGCCTTCAAGGTGTTCCTGTGTGAGTGCGTTTGATATCATGACATCTTTGAACCAGTTGTCGTGTTGAATCTTGCGGATGTTTTCAGCTGACAGTGCCATCCTGTGTCCTGTAGTCCTATTTACTGTTTAGAAATGATAGGTTATGGTAATTAAGACCTAAGACCTAAGGGTCTGACATTACTATGTACGTGATTCATTGACGAACACTGCTTTTAGCTGTTACAAACCTGATAAAAAACGATCATGATACTTTTTTCAAATAACTCTTACTGCTAAAGTAGTATAGAAGACTAAGTTAGCAATAATGTGTTGCTGATCTTAAGATTTATTCATTTTGATAAACACTTCAAGTAAAGATGATCTTAACTTCTCTTTGGTATAAAACCTGGTGTTTTCAGTCCTATCGTTAGTCACTGACGAAAGACAGTGGATGCTGTCTGAAACGTCTGACTATTTCAAATCAAAATTTTATCCAGTTGCTTGAGTAATTATTTTTGGCGTATCTTACTACCTGGATGTCTAACTTTCATCAACGTATTAACCTCTGTTATTTGGCTGGAGAAGATGATCAAACTGATATGATTTAGGGACTGTTCGATATTTAGTGGGGGAGGGCCGGTGTACATGTAGAAGGTCGCCGCGGGGTGAAAATAAACAATTCCATGGCCATTAAATAAAAACTAGAAAGGCAACATTTGCGAGAAAATACAGCATGTTTAGCCATACTCCTCGCCATGCCAAAAATAGACTGTCCCCAAATAACAATGGACCATTCTAAAATACTTCAACTTAAAAAATGGATCGCCCCAGTCCAAAATTGAGTTTAAAAACAATTAGTCTCTCCAAAATACATAGGAACTGGAGATGTGTATCTTTGTTTAAAAAAAGTGAACAAAGCCATGTAAGCACATGTCCTACGCATTCCAATACCACATTTGGTATGAATACTAGCACACCTGCGCCAGGAATGCAAGATAACTTAATTAACTCAATTGGCCAATCAGATGGTTGCAAGGGTCACAGGCAGGCCAGGTCCGGTTGGGGTCACCGACCTTTAGGTCATATGAGGAAAATACCCAATGTTCACCCCAAAATACCCTGCAAAAATCGTATTTTGAAGTGATATATGCCAAAAGTGCGAATGGGGTTCTTTGACTATTTATTCAATTTACCCCCATAGCAAATTTCAGGTCATTTGGATGTATTTCCAGAGCACAGGAGGCCAAAATGTACGTTTTTGGTCAGAAAAAACTCAATAAAATCACTTTCAAGGTCAATATCGAAAAAATGAAAAATAGGCTAAGGGTATTTGCCAACACTACCTTTGTACCAAATTTCAGGTCATTTGGTCAAAAAATGACAAAGATTTTTCGATTTGACAGGAGAAGAAGAAGGAGGAGAAGAAACCTGAGTAAAAAAAACAATATGTTGAGCATACTAGGTATGGCTAAACATAAAAATGCCAAACTATCAAAAGATGTTTGAAAATGACACAAAATATTCAGCCGGCGGCCGGAAATGTCGTATGGGGGTGGGGGTTGAAGATATTGCTCACCGAATGTCGAGCGCCGAAATCTTGACCTAGTCTCTACCAGACTAACCGCGCCAGCTATAGGGAGAACACTAGTTTGCCGGGGGACTTTGGCCATGCATGGAGGGTAACATTCGCAGCCGCAGTTATTGGACCCTATCTCCGTAGCTGACTCACTTCATACAATTGACTCTATTTTGGCCAATTTCTACTATTTTCCCAGCGACCCGTGGAGGGTGGTAGAGCCGAATCTCGACCCCCTGAAACGCTATTTCCTGCATTTTGAGGGGCAAATTTTGCTGGTAGACCAAGGGCATTATATAGGTAGACCAAGGGGGAAGACTAAGCATCTCTATCAGTGAAAAAAATACACATGGGTTTCATCGGGGGCCACGCCCTCCCAACAGTGAAAAAAATCCAGAAGGGTTTCAGCCAGAGTGCAGCTAGATTTTCGGGAACGATGCTCTCCCGACATATTCTCCATGCAGAGGTTTCGGTCGAGTGGGGTAGGAGTGTCCGAGTTTCTTTCCGGTGAAGGGAGAGCAACGTTAAAAATCCCGGACACTCCTACCCCACTCGACCGAAACCTCTGCTTAGAGAATACTCCCAACAAATTGAAACTTATAGGTACTAAGGCATGCTGGCCCCGGGAAAAAATTTTAAATCTTCTCCTCTGAAACACTACTTCCTGCATTTTTGTTCTGGTATATAGACTTAAAGCTACGTTTAATGACTTCTCTATGATTGAAAAATACACGTTCCAGCCTTGATATTTGGGGGACGACACCCCCATTATATTTTCGACGGAGGCGTGACGATTCTAGGTGAGTCCGGGGGCATGCTGACAGCTCCCCGGGAAACTTTTGAAACCTTTACCCTTTGAAACGCTGTTTCATGCATTTTGAGGGGCAAATTTTGCTGGTAGATTATTGGCTAAGATATTACCTTGATGCCTTGAAGATAAACAGGTGAATAAGGCAGCACGCCTGTTGTAAGTGTCAACCTCGTCTCGATCAGCAAATAAGCCCACTCGGAATTTCGAGTATGTATGTGCAGTGTCAAAGGTGAAGTCCCCCGAGACGTAAACAAAATCAGTCTGGGCTTGGGCATTGTTATGCAAATCTAGACAATGTCAAGGCGCGTACTCAAAATCCAAAGGGGGAAAAATTTCCTTGGCCAAACTTTGGTCAGCTATAACTCCGTGACCACGAATGAGATAATAATGCGGTCTTCAGTTTTCAAGTACGTATCAAGTGCCCTATCGATTGAACACAAAGTTTGAAAATTCTTGTACAGACATTGATTTTATTAAAGTGTCTGTAGTCTATATTTTATCAAATCTTTAAATGACTAACATACCATCCCTTTTCTGAAACAAAGTATACAGTAAAATAGCCTCTAGGATAGCAAAACGCTAACCGTTACACAAACCATGTGCTTACATATTACGCAATTCGACTATTTTGTACTCCCATTACATTTTTTTGCGTGATTATGTTCACCTTGAAAGTTTTACGTTGAAGTTCAGCTATCTAAATGTGTGTTTGAAGCTTCTTACACGACTTACGAGCCAAAAATCTGCGGACTTTTCCAAGGAGCCTTTTCTTTCCCAATCATCCAGGTAGAAAATAAAAAGTAACACACACTAGAGTTGTTATATATCCATACAACTATAATCTTTTGACACAACAAAAGTACAGCGACTTTCATGACCCAAGCATCTAGATTTACCAAGTACTGTATCAAAGTAAGAACTTTTGCACCTAGTACCTGTGTCATCTTAATGGTATAAAGTTGTATAATTTTGTACATTTGTATCTTAGGTACAATTTTGACATTTAAGTTGTCACTTTCAAGATAGACTTATCCCAATATTTCAGAGTTTTAATAATCAATCTTTTTTTATGAATTCCAAAAATTGCAATATATCATCTTTCATTGTTAGAGCATGGTCTGAAGAAGATTGAATTCATAATCGATATCACATTCTTCTCAAAAACAATGTTGTAAAAGACTTTATTTTGATATTTAATTAATATCTACACTGTTCATACTGAAGCTATCATCCAATCACACTCCATGGTGTCTTTGTGAACTATTAAAACCTCAGGTTACCAAGACTGGATCTCTACAACTTTGCTGATTCACAGGGCTCAAAATCAAAGTTCAGGCCTGTTCCCAAAGTCTTCTGCCTGTACAGCTGGTCAGCAGTTTCCTTTTGCTGGACTGAAAAGTAGTTCTTCCAGTCTCCCACTATTCCTATATCAAACAGAGAAATCAAGATGCATAAACATTGCATTTACCATGAAGGAAACCATCAAGATCAGGCCTCCAAGAAAAATAACATCTTGCTGAAATGTGTGATGTATGGTTGTGTTAAATAAATTGCATTGTACAGCTGGGACATTCTGTTCCAAAACTCGGCCCTAAGAGGCTAAGCCCATAAGTGTCAAAGTCTTCTATCTAGGATGACATGAGGCGGGAAAGTAGCAATCACTGGCAACCACTGATGTCTTTAGAGAAGATTGGTGACTCAGCTTTACCTTTCCTCATAAACTTGGACTTGCTAAAATCCAAAATCCCCTTCCCTGCGAATGGTTCATAGTTGACTTTGGGGTTGTCCCTCATAACAGAAAAGCGGCAGTGGTCTACAACTCTTTGCAGCGATTCTGCAGGAAATTTCTTCCCAAGGAAGTCTGCGATGTTCACAACCACTTTGTAAAGATCCTGCACATCATTGAGAAGAACATCATAGAAATAAGAGGTTACATACAATTTGTAATGAGATACGTACATGTGGACTTTACAATGCTGACATAGAGATTCACACTTATAAATTCACTATGATTTACAATTGTGTTGTTTAAAGAGATGGATTTGACATAACATCAGAAAGAAGATATCTTTTCACCTTCTGCATATCTTCATATTTCAGGAACAATATGTTTGCATCATCTTTGTGCTTCCAGAACCCAAGGACATTTCTGTAGAAGTCTCCACATGATACTGTCAGGGAAACACATCAAACTTTAACTGTTAAATGAAAATGTTTGATGTCATCATACATAAATCTGATAATGAATAAATCTGAACAGTCTCTAGTCTTCACTAAATGATATTATTTACTTTATATTAAAAACAACGAACATGACATATGTTTAATTTAGCATCTGAGACATTTACCACTTCCATCCAGAAAGTTGTTCAGAAACTCATCAAATGTGTCCCAGGTGAGCAGGGTGATGTTGCCTTGTGAGAAGTGGAAGAATGATACTGCTGTGTCGTGAGGGTTACGCGTCACATACACCACCTGATATATGCAAGGGAACAGAAAATAGTATTTGATGCATATCTGAAGGACGTCCTGTCAGTAACCTGTTGTAATCCTATCGACGTGACATTAAGATCAACAATAGTGCAGATGACAATGTTTTATATATACAACAATTCATTGATCTAAATCTGCTTGCAGTGCATTTAACAACTGGGGTTGGCGGAAAAACTAGTCCGGCTTCAGTTGCAGACCAGACCAGACCAGACCTGATAGATTACTCTGCCAACCCATAACATGTGCTGTTCCTGTTACCTTTCCTTTTCCTTCCCTAACATCCTTTGGCATCAAATCATAAGGCAGATGAGTCTTGATCAACCTTGGGGAAGGGGCCGTTTCAATAGTTCTGTAGACCGGACCTTGAGTCTGTGGGTTGTACATTTCAAAGAATGGAAAACGTGCGTATGTGGAGATGTCTTGTTCAGGATCTGCATCACAGTACAGGAGAGACACAATCTGTCGCACCCACGTACTGCCTATGACATGGGGAATGCAGAAAAAGTTTGTGAATACCCAACTAATTGTCGAGTGAGTCAGAATATACCTGATAAAACAAAGATGAGACAGCTACTAATTACTGCTGCATTAATTAATGCCTAGAGCAAAATGCATATAAATTTTAAAAATTAAAAAAAAACAGAATATCAATTTTGGTCAAGTCTAATATCATGTCAGTCAAAGCAAAATGAAATCAAATGTACCTTACAGATAGTCGTAAAACTCACCTGTTTTAGGGTAGGAGGCTACGAAAACGTCATCATCACGCACAGCGAATGTCTCGAAGCCTTCAAGGTGTTCCTGCGTGAGTCCGTTTGCTAACATGACACCTTTGAACCATTTGTCGTGAAGTAGTTTGTGCTTGTTTTCAGCTGACAGTGCCATCCCGTGTCCCTTCTATCCTATTTCAAATGTAACTGTTATGAATTTGGGAAAGAAGGCAGTTAATCCTGGATGTGTTTGGTGATCTTAAGATTTATTTGTTTGTTTGAACCTTTGATTTGAAGTTAGATGACCAGCAAAAATATAGCCTATTAAAGATCACATTGCAATACATCACATAACATGAAATATTTTGAAACTGCATCGAATTGGCACTAGCAGCAGAAAACACCTGAGAATTGAATTGCAGAAATAATTTAAAAGTAACCCACCTCAACGTCAAGGATTGCAAAAGCCTGAAAAGGTTTTCACAAATGATGTGCTATAGTCTTTCCTCAATTCGACCCTTTTGTTCTAACATGTTTGCTTTGATTATTTAAGTGTTTGAAGCTACTTACACTGTTACAGTTTGTTGCTAGTCAGGAGCCAAAGTCTGCCAGCTTTTCTTTCCCAAAGGTTGAAGGTCATCACGGGTTCTTGAATTCGACCATTTTCACAGGGGTGTAGCATTATTCTTTAAGTCGAGGTATGAAAGAAAATATTTAATAAAGGGAATAAAATGATGTATTACTAAACTATGAAGTATGTTCAAATATAAAAGCACCCAGATTTGAAACACCTGTTTCTAGAATGTCCTGGCAAAAAATTGCTTTATTTTCGTCAAGATAATCAAACACCCCTACAACTTCACGCTACTGGTATTGTCCAAGTCAAAATGGCGGCGACCTCGCGAGGTGAATCAGGGTGAGATGAATGTTGCAGAAATTCTCAGGTGTGGAAAAACAAATTCACTCAAACTTGTGCAGGAGACGATGCTGAAGTTTCATGGCATCAAAATGATATGCATGTTATGAATATCAAAGCTTCGTTGTATGAAATTTTGCTTTCAATATAAGACATCACTGTTTTAACGTTTAACGTTGCTAATTATAATGTGCCGTAACGTACTTCTATATTATCGTATTTGCTAAAAAGTAAATGTCAAAAGAGGTTCTGAAGAGGAACGAAACCCTGTCATAAGTATAGCGTGTTTCATGAGCCTGGAAAGACAAACATTCGTTCATGTATAATATACTAGTCTTGTCGTGTGGATATGATACAGATAGTTTTGTTGTTATGTAATCTTTGATGAATAATTTGTAGGTGTGTCACAGTCAAAAACTTGACGTTTTTGTAGAGATGCATGATTGACATGTTCATAAAAGGAAATGATAGAAGAGTCAGAGCATTGGCAGGGTTTCTCATGAGCTTCTTAGATCACTATTATTAGATTGGACATGGTGTGATTGTGATATTTATCAAATCAAGATGCCAGATGAGTCACCACCCATGATCAGTAGTCAAACAATTAAACCTGAACTGTGAGCATGTTGACGTTATATGTACAAAAATGTATGTGTTGACAGCCACTCCTGTGGATAGAGCTGTGTTCACACGCAATTGTCCTTGTCCTTGCAGAAAAGCTGAGGTGCTGAAAGCTGATGTGGCAGGTAAGACTGAAGAATTCAAGTCATGTCTGTAGTTGTATATATTATTATAACTTTCAGCCAGTAATCAGTCGCCATGGCTGTCTCCAGCATTCACTTTAAAATCCTTGGAAGGAATTTTGCTGCTGTGACAGACAGAAATTTAACTACATGTACTAGTATTCAGTGTTCTGTCCGTCCTCATCGACAAAAGTGGAAACTTCATGACGCTTGCATCAGGTTGTCAACAGTGCCATAAAACTTATTAAAAGTAAGACTAATATCCATTTGAAAATTCATTACTCAAAGTCACAATGCAGGTAAAATCACTCCAGAGGTATAGAAAGTTCAAGGAAGTTAAGATCTACCTTGCCCCCAGATCCCCTAGACTTTTGTACCTTTGACCCATCATTATATGAATATAAGTAAGCTTGGCTCTTATCGTCTAAGTTGTACCTCACCTCAGATGGGCGGATGGGTCCAGCGGAGGCCTGGACGTCCAGGCAGACCCTACAGGACCTGTACCAGCAGGCCCTGGTCACTGACCTGGAGTATGCTTTGGACAAGAAGGTGGAACAGGACTTGTGAGTAATAACATTTGCACATACTGTATGTCTTTCCTACTCCAACAACTCTTAGACTTAGGACACTTTTTCGACACTTTTTGTCCACCGCTACAGCTTTTGCTTCGTTCCAGCCAGTTCCTATCTCCTCCAGATCCCTGATTGTTCTTCACCAGTCAGTGGCCTTCCCCTCTTCCTTTCTTCCTCCTCTTCTCTCCCCCAGCCCAAAGATGTTTGGGGATTTGTCCTTGTAGTAGTACTTGTAGATTGAGCCTATGCTCTTTGACAATTTGTGTGGGTTTTAGTAATTGCAAAAGCACTTGTGAAATGTCATAAATGCCTGATGCACATGTAACAATAACAAACATTGTAAATATTGTAGAAGAAATGACATGATATTTCACTGAATTGAATAGAGACTTTAGTCATTTTGACATGACAGCCATTGAAATGTTAAGTATTCATATCTTTTTCCTGAAAATTTGGGATGGAATTAAAAATGGACCAACTTCATTTTCATCAGGTGGAACCATGCTTTCAAGAACCAGATAACTGCCATGCAGATGCAGACCAAGGATAAAACTGTAAGTGACTCCTATTCTATTCAAAAAGTTGAAAGGACAGTAAAAAAAAGATTATCTTTGTCCTAGCAAAAGGATTCCAATGGTAAACATGTCACTTGCTAAGAAATTTTTGTGTGATACTTTGTATACAAACTGCAATTTTATGTTCTATACTATAGAAGTAGTGATATTCTTTCATGAAAAGTAATAATAGAATTTTATTTAAGAACCCCGGCAGAAGAGACATCCAGGCCAGTCTAGCAGTGTTCCTGGAGGGAGCCAGTGGGTTCTATCTCCAGCTGCTGCAGGAGCTCTGCTCCGCTTTTGACCTTGACTTACCCTTCAGGCCAAAGTCTTCCAACTATGGCATCATGGGAGGTATGTTTAGACAAGCTATGTTGTAACTGTTAAATGTTAGTATGTAGTAAAATAGGAAAACTTGTATCTGTATCTAGTCCACACCCAAAAATAAGCATATTTTTCATAATCATACAGACCATTTATGATCCATGTATGATGTGATCTTGACATTTTGAAGCTCTCAGAAAAAAATATCATTGTAAATTTCTTGATGTGTAGAGTTGTCTTTCAAGTTTAGAAAATTATTCATCAGACTGTTGCACCACTTGAAGTCTGCTGGTTTCTAGATTTGATTGTACTTGTGATCCTTCATCTGATTTTAATAGTTGTTCTTATAAACATTGCTGATTTCTTTACATTTCTAGAGCCGAGTCCCTGGCACAAGATCCTCCCTCCCCAGCCCAGCTCCTGTCTGTACATCTGTCAGCACTGTCTGGTCCATCTGGGGGACATCGCACGCTACAGGAACCAGCTAACTCAGGCAGAGTCCTTCTACAGACATGCCGCTCAACTGGTACCTTATAATGGTCAGTCACACAAAACTTATGTCTCCTGATAAGCAGTCATGCTAGTTAGGTTACTATCACACGCAGCTTTCTGTAATGTATTAAGCAGCCTTTGTAACCCTTACTTCTCCTATTGGGTTAGTAAGTCCTCACACTCTTTGATTCGAGCCTATCCCTAAAGTGGCCTTTCATAAGTATAAAAGAGATATATTATTAAGCCTTAGATTCGTCTTCTTTCTTAGGTCAAATACATTTACTTAGAATTGTTCTGGCTTGGTTAGTACAGAAAACACAGAGTGCTCCAAGTGAATTTTGACCTTTGTCCTTCAGGTCAGCCCTACAACCAGATGGCTATCCTGGCTGCGTCCCGCGCCGAGCAGCTGCCGATGGTGTTCTACTACTGCCGCAGTATCGCAGTCAAGCACCCGTTTCCTGCTGCAGCCACAAACCTCAACAAAACCTTCTCCAAACTGGCTGATGGGTCTGTTTACTTGTTCTACTACAGCTATACAGTGGTTACCTGCAAGGCTATCGTATACTATATATTGTATTGTGTTGAAATAAACCAGTCACACCTGTATGCTCAGAGATAATACCAATAGTCCATGAATGAACATGTGTGCATCCTATACTTGAAACCTGTAGATCTTTATACCGGCGACTTTTATGTATGACCTGAAATCAGTGATGTAGACATATCTGAACTTCATTGGCAGTATGAACTGTTTTAAGGTAATTTATGGGCTTACTATTCTGCTTTGCAAGATAAATTATATCTACAGTCTAGTGATGCTTTTCTCTATTGCCATGCATACTCTTAGCTTTCTAAAACACTTATTCTCGATGTTGACATTTTCTTGTTTGTGTACCTGTAGAGAAAATGAGTTGAAGACCCACAAGTTGTCCTCCCATGAGGTTGTCCTCTACTTCCTGAGGTTTCATGCACACATCTACCTGAGCAAAGGTTGGACAACACTTTTGTCGAAACATGCATTTTTTTTCCTTAATGATTGAAGCTGTAGATGCCAGCGATATCTTAAAACCTTCTAAGCTTAAAAGCACACATGGGTGATAGGACTTATCTCTTAGTTTCAACTCAGGTTACCTGTTTCAGCTCAGTTTAAGGCACTGTGTGCGTTACACAATGTACATGCTGATATTCAAGTTGTTTTTAAAGAGTGAAATGTTTTGACATGTGAAAATGTGTTTGATGTGTTCACATGGTTATCATATACTGTACGTCTTTTTTGATCTCAGATTTGCCCTTTGCTGCTAAAATCAAAGACTTGCTGATCAGTCAGTTCAGGGTAAGTAGATTCGATCTGGATGTTGTCCCATTTAATGTGGTGTGTTTGTTGTAAGAATGGCATCTTTTCTGACCCTTTCAAAATTTCATGCTGTACTTAATCAATTGGTCTTGACACATATGGAACAAAAGTCAAAGTCATATATCAGTAGTTTTATGTCTTTGATCTCGTAGACCCACTTGTATCAAGAGGCGTTCACATTACGAGAGCTCGTGTACATGGTGGCTATCAACCTGTTCTCCCTGCACCACGTACGGGACTGCACCACAGACAAGGACATCGACACGGCCGCGTACAGCGATGACGAGATGATGGGCTGGAACCTGGCCCTCGGCATGTCAAGTACGCAGGGTTATCATTGGGTCAATGGTGATAAAGTAACATAAGTTGTAAGGAACAGATTGTGAAGAGAAAGTTGCAGACTGTTCAGGTTGAGGCTATAATCGTATGCAAGAAATCATGCAAAGTAGGACATCCTTTGGATACGGACAAAATGGTTGTCAGCAAAGGTATGGGATTGTTGAACTCTAGTTGTCATTGTTAAAAAGAAAATGGGAAAGTCATGTTTAGTACCTTACACAATGCTTATACATGTACATGCACAGATGAAGTCACACTTTTAGTTAATTTTTCACTGTGTGTAAAGTAGATCTAGTCATCATATATTAGCTTGTAATGGGATTTTCAATTTTCCTGTTGATGTAGACATTGTCTCCTTCAATTTTTTTCACTCTCTCCTTATTCCCCAGTGTCCTTACTGAGCCTGATGCTGCACTACACCCCCACCAAGTCTGAACAGTCTGCTCAGGACTCTCCATGTCTGGCTGCAGTGAAAGTCACCCTGGACTGGCTCACTCACAGACCCAACCTCTTCGAAGAAGAAACGATAATGGATAAACCCTTGTACGTTTCTGATGGGCAGGGTTGAATCACTTTATATCTTGGGGTTGATGTGTTTATTTGATACCTGATACTCTTTATTGGTAGAAATTGGATGAGATATTTTTCTTAAATGTCATTGTAATAATGTTGAAGCATTTTAAGGAAATTTGACCATTGCAACTGCTACAAGCAGATGTTACTGTTCATGTCCTTGGTGCTAGTTTTGTGGAAAACAGCATTTCATTTTTACCCTTAGATAATGTCATTGACTTTGATTCCAGCACTCAATAGAGACAGGTATGAAGACATTAGATGACTGGAAAAGAAGAAAAAATGGGTCTGTCTCTGTCCATGGTGCTAGCTCAGCCTTCCATTCATTACATAGTTTAACTTGAGAACAAATTCTGAGCAAAATTGAAACTTAGTGTGGAGAAACCACAGTAAATACAGTAGTTCTTGTAATAAGTGATGATCAAATTTCAAAGGAATATTTAGTTGAGATGTTTAAGTATTGAAGCAAATAAGATACTTCTCTCATTTTCTTCAACCTGATAGCATATGGCCAAAGCTGGCAAGAGTTCTGAACTGTATCCAGTTGAAAGAAAGGATCAACAATCCAGCTAGTGAGTATATGACCTGTCTCAATAGATAGATATACATATATGTTTGTACTTTGTATTCATAATTTGTCTACCAATAACTATTGAGGCTATTTGGCTGTAGGATATTTTGAATTTGAATTGATTGGCCACTTTCTGTTTCTATTCCTTAGATCGGCCCTTACCTGAGGACTTTGAACTGCAAGGATTCCTACCATTGGTTAAAGCACACAGGTAAAAGAAGTGTTCCTTTTCATTAAGATAGAAAAGAATGCTTTGTATCCTTTTGCAAGCATTGTAAGTATTCTACACCAAAAAATATTTGATCTGCTATTCAAGGCAAGATTTGCTTAAATCTTAACTCCTATTGCAAAATATTTGTTGGACAATGGGTTTGAATAACCACAAAACATACTTCTTACTTTGAAAAGGTAGTCTACTGTTGAGCGCTGTTTGTATTATTCCCCAGGCCTTTGGACTTTAACAAAGGCCAGAGTTCCATCCTGGAGCCAGGTGAGGTGCAGGTGCAGTACAGGTGTCAGCGGCTGTGTGACATTGGAACCTGGATAGCTGACAACAAGCCAAGGTCAGTCAATACTTTGCACCCACGTTGGTCAATTTTTGTCTGCATCTTGAAAAAAATAGTTGATATTCAGGCAGTGGTACTTGTAAAACTTTGACTGCAGCCTGTAACAGAATTTGAGTTTCTTGTGTTTTTGGGGCCTAAAATTCAGGGTAAATACTGTTGTCATTTCTGTTGTTAACTAAAAGGTTCCAGGTTTCTAATTATATATTTTACAGGTTTGTTGACTCAACATTGCATCTTGTCTCATTTCTAGTTTGCTGAAGAAGCAAGGCAAGCAAGGTGTACAAAAAGTCAAGTTCACAAGTCCCCTAAAAGAGGAGACCAGAGAAGACAAGACAAGAGGCAAGTCAGAAGAAGGAGAAGGGGAAGAGTTTACTCCATCCTGGCCAGGAGAGGGGGAGGGGGGCCCTTCCTCCCTGGAGGAGATCCTGTCTGAGGAAGGGCTGAAGTCTGTGGGGATCCAGGCTATCATCACCAGGGACAACAGGTCACCTGAGGTCAACCAGGGAGAGGGACAGCAGCAGGTAGGGAAACAGTTAATATCGGGATGTTTGTTTGATTTACCATGGCCATTTACATGACACTTTCAGTCACGTTTTGTTGAAGTAAGCTGATGTTTCAAAAATCTGTTCTATGGTGCAGTTTGATTTTTCATGAGTAGTCACATGAATACTGCTAATCTCCACATTCTGATGATTTGCAATAGTGACATTGAAAAATATACACATGTATTTGCTTGTATTGTTTTCCCTGTAACTCCATGCAGATGTACATGTAATAACTGTCATTATTTCCAAAGGTTCCCCAACACCAGCCAGTGATTGCCCCACAGTCTGTACCTCTGCATCATCCATTCCAAGTACAGCATCAGGAACACCTTCACCAGCAACAGCTACAACTCTTACAGCAACAGCAGAGACTACAGCAGCAGCTACAGCAGCAACAGCATAGTCTGCCCAGCCCTCCTGTAGCAACTGTTCCTCCACGGTCCACGCAGGACAGCAGTCAGTACCCCATGCTGCCTACAGGGAACATTTCACTGGAAATGTTGGCATTGCCACCCTTCATAGGGCTTCAGCAGCAGTTGATCAAATCATCAGGCACCTTTCCTGGTGTGCCAGGACAGCTTCCCGAAGCCCCTCACCAGTTCAACCTACCAATCAACACTTCAGGAATGGAACATTCTGATCTGAGGGGACCCAATGCAGACAGCTTGCCTATGCCTGGTTTTTCAGGCAACAGCAAGTTAAACCAAGGACAGGTCCCTAAGGGGAGTGGCCATCAGTACGTCTCTCCCTTCTCCGGCCCAGCGGGCACTACTTCTGGCTTACAAGGCCTGCTGTCAGAAGGGCTGGAAACTTACTCCCCAGCTGTGTCAACATCCTGGCCCGAACCCGGCAGAACCAGGGGCATTCCAGCAGAAGGGCTGTCCAGAGCAGTGGGTTCCCCGGTGCCTGCTTCAGGTGGACAGGCGCACCACAGTCCGCTGTACAAAGAGGATGGTAAGTACCTGGCAGACCGAGCAGATGAAGGCTTCCCTGGGGTGGGGATGCCAGCTTTCAATACCGCACCTGGGGCCAATCTGAAGTTGCAGCAGCAGGGTAGAGAGCTGAGACGGTCGCCAGTAGACACCTTTCCTTCTTCCAGGATTGCAATGGCATTCCCAGCACTCTCAAAGGTAGATATTACTGTTTAAAAAAGTATTATAGAACCATTGATAAACTTTACATATTGTGTCTCAGCATAACATGTAAACGTACTATCTATTATTTATTGTTAAGTGTTTAAATCCATTCAGTCATAAAAACGGTTCATCATTCAGTAATGAATGCATTGTGATAGATTAAAAGATATGAAGTAAAATTTTCCATGGGAACATTCATACTACTCTTATGTCTTCCTTATGTTATACAGGGAAAGTCATCAGTTCCTTCTAGTGCACCATCCTTTGATGACTATTCCCGGTAAGAATACACAGATCTACACAACACTATTGGCTTGTACGTTCTTAAAGACGCATAAGATCATCCACGCTACCGGTAGATCTTTGCAGGTTGACTCCCATGCCAGAGATTAATACAAGGATGGATTGATTATAGAACTTCATCAAATGATTGCTACAAAATAATGCAGTTGCTTGTTCAGTGTGATATATCCTACCACTGCTGTGCTGCATGCCTGCAATGCTGGTGTGCTATGCCATGAGGGTGGTCATAGGACGTGTATTGAGATATAGGTACTAAAGTACTGTATTCAATACTGCCCTAAAAGTCCAAAGTAGCAACTTTGGTGAAAAAAGTTATATTTTTTTGTTTTTCATTTTCAGACCTGAGGCTTCCCCAGAGCAGGCTGTGTTCACAGACTACAGCCCTGGCCTCCTCCCACCCCAGTCTACAGGCAGTGGGTCATACTCCCTCTTCCAGTCCTCCTGGTCAACCCCCATCACCAGCAGTACTGGACAGTCCCTCACAGACAGAGGTCATATTCCAAACAACATTTTATCTCTTTACATCCATTTGCTAAGAATAGTGTATCTAATCCTTTTCTTATGGCAGAAAAAATAGGAATATTTTCTCCTCTTCTTATATGTGAAATAGTTTGCCTGGTCCGATTTTGGTACATATGAAATAGGTACTATTTTGTAAGGCATTGTGTGCAACATGACTACTGTGTTTTGTGGTAAGTTGGTTTTGGAAAGACTAGCACTATAGTAGCAAGAACTACAAATGTACAACAATGAGAGCTGTGTTATCCATTGGGATGCATCACAGTGATATATATTAGAAATGCTGGACCTTTGCTGAGAATCCAAAACGAACATCATAAAATACTGATGTTAAAATGACTATACATCTTTTCCAGGCCTGTACTCCTCTAGCCGGCTGTTGTCTGACTCCTTCTCCTCAGCGAGTGAGACGAGTTTCTCGCAGGCCTTCAGGGACACGTTACACCTGGAGGGGAACCTGGGCAGCCAGTACCTGACGCAGGAGGCGGAGGGGTTCCCCGACAGGTACGAACCAGATTCCGCTCATCCGCAGGATAGGAGCAGCTTCAGCGGCCAGGGCAGAGGGGAGTACCACGGGTCAGCATTCCCAGGTAGGAATCAGGTTTTTCTATAAAAATCGCATGGGGGCATTGCAATGGGGTGGAGCAATGGGGTGGGGGGATGTGGATGTGGATTTTCCTTCCTTCCGGTGTGGAGTTTTAGGGAATTTTAAAGTAAAATGGGGTATTCTAATTCAATCATACGACTTCTTGATTCTTCCCCACCTTAGGAAAAAGCCTGATCATTCCAATTGTGCAAAACTCCTTTCTTCCTTTATTCTACTTCAAAAGTTACCTATCTCAAATGCAAACCTGTCTCACATTAAAATATTCTTCAACCACTGAAGGAGAATTGTGTCCTCTAGGTTGAGTAGATGTTTTCAGTGTCTGAATTTGTTTATCCGGGGCTCAATGTTTCAGGAACAGAGAGCAGTCACTTGAGTCAGCTGGGGACCAACATAGGGCTGGGGTTCAGCAGTTCAGGTAGCTCCTGGCCACCTCCCTCCACATCTACCACAGACACGGGAAACACTGGCTACTTCTCCAGCGATCTTCAGGTTCAGATCTACAGTTACTATCTACCTCTGCAGTATTCTACATTTTGTTTGTTTGCTTGTAGGAATACATTGGCAATTGCAAACTTTATGTATCATGTGAAAAAGATTGCCTTTTCCCTGTAAAAATTATGGCTACTATCATTAATAGGTGTCTGCAATTAGAGCCAGTCCACCTAATTCTTGATTCTCTTTACTTGGCATCAGTCTATCTGGTCCAGTACCCCTGCTAGCTCAGGACAGTCAGCCCTGGAGCAGCTCCTGCAGCAGCAGAAACAACAGCGAGACAACACCCCGCCCTGAAGCCACGTCTCAGCCACAACTTCAACTACGTACGTCCCAACCACACTCAGATGGACCACCGGTGACGATGTGTCCAACTTGGATGAGAACAGCGAGCGTTTGCCAGCGTGTGTGTGTGTTGGTAGTAGGCCGGGAGCATCGCCCTGTAGTAGGGACCAGTCCAGGTCCCGGGGGAAAGCTTTCACATGGGGCATTTGACCTAGTAGATGCTCCATCTCTTCAAGATTCAGCCATGTCTAGAGTAAACAAGCACCTGATGCCAGTTCTAGCATAGTAGCACTGAAGGGGTATGACTACCGGTGTGGTGGCTGCTTGAACGGGCTAAGAAATAGCTGCCCAATGGCCTGAAGAATAAGTTAAAGTCTACAAAGTGCTGAGATTATAAAAGTATGTTCTCAAAGTGTCTATCAAAGTTATCAGTTTGAGGAGAGGCGAGATGTCTTAACATCCTCATGCAAACATGAAGCTTTGCTGAGGGCAGTGCTGGCTCAAGGTACATGCAGTCCTGAGCCAGAAAGAAAGAAGCATCACAAATTGTCAAGGCACTTAAAGATGATAAGTTTTAGCATATAGTATTTGATCATCAACACCATTCAGTTCTGGTGTTTGAACTGATTCCTTCTCTTTTGCTTGAATGTGTACTCTACAAATTGCACTACTGATAAGATACGATGCGCTGTGTTTCAATAAGGTACTTTCTGAAATTGAACACTGTGGAGGTAGCTCTTCATTCAATTTTTCTGGGCCATTTGTTATCATCGCACAGGGTTGACGTAACTACGTACAAATGTCGTGGTGTCTGCTTCAGTGGCATACTGTAACAAGTTCAGAACCAAGAGTTGGAACGAATGCTGATGTACTGTAGGGCAGTTGGCAAGGATTTAACCTCATGATTAGCATACGCAAAGCTATAGTTCATGTCCATTTTTCATTAGTGAAAGATAGATGAATATTGTGATATTACATTATCATGCTGCTTCACACTATGGTAGTTTGCTTTGGTAGGAGCAGTGTTGTGTGTATTAGGGTGGACACTGTCAATAGTATGCAATATCAAACATATTTACCTCCTGAAAGTGCTGATCTCATGATATGGTGTTAGTCGGTGTACTCCTTTCACTATTGGGATTTCATTCAAATTTAGCGTAAGGCTGACGGTTTGAATGAATTGAGTTATGACCATACAGTAGCAATTTTACAGTGGCAGGTTGAAGAAGGTAAGACTCAGTTATTGTTTTATATAAGAGAGGTAAGAGCCTCATTCCATTTTCTACTCTCATATTGAGACATACAGCAGCAGTCCCTTCTATGTATGATGCCCTGTTAGGTGGTTGCTTAGACTTTTTGTCCATCGATCAAAAGGAATAGAAATAAAAACTTTGCCTTGCTTGTCCTGTGGTACAAGCAATCAAGTATACCACCTGTTCAAATCATCTTCCCACCTGTTCAAATGTATCTTATCTACGCAAAATGACAGGTTAGAAAATCAAGCCATACAGCGTTGATTTTGTGGATGACATCTGCATTGATTTCAGCCTGTATAAGTGATCTGATGTAAGCAGGAAGTTGCGAGTCATACTCATTAGCATATGTTAGCCCTTGGAAAACGTACTGCAAAAACTAAGAAGACAGCACATGTGTGTCCTCATTTTAATGAAACAGAAGAAAAAGAGCTCATACATGTGGGTGGTAAAACAGCCATTGCAAAGTGAGCTTTCTCCCACCAGAGAAGGACGTTCTGAATGATGTCACCCATAGAATCTATTTGTGTGGACAGTAATTTGCTTGCAGTATTCTACCATGATGGGCATATGTGAAACAGGAAAAACTGCTCAATTAGTCATGTCTTTGAGAAACGTGTTGTTCTACCTACATGACCATGCACCAGATGCATGTATGGCCCTGAATGTGTCCTTAATGTCTAGATCACCAAGAATGGTCCTCATTCTCCCCGTAGGATGCGAGGTTGCAGCAGTAGGCGACAAGCCATGAAACGGAAATAAATATTATGTGTTATGGAAAGTCAAATCAGCGTACTTTTTAATGTTTTATTTAGATATATATTTTTAACTCATCTTCATTGGGTAAGTGTACCATCAAACTTATTCATGGAACATTGAGACTCGTACTGAGGTAGTCGTAATATCATTATTTTGCTTAGTAAACGAGTTACTAGCTTCGGCTAGGTACTATTACACATAAAAACAATATCTTTGATCTTTCCTTTCATGATTGTTACCATTTTCTAGACCATCTGCTCTGTCGTGAGGCAAATGACACACTGAACTGATTGTTATATCGCGCTTTGTATGTTAATTGTGTAGGCTCATCTTAAAATCAGTACATTTTAATTTTAGCGGACAAGAGAAATACTCAATAATAATTGAGTATACCACGCACTTTGGCCAGTCTAAAGTAAAACTGAAGGGCACTGGTCTGAAATTATTTCTGTAAGATCATATATTTGCTAATTTATTGTGAAAACACACGCACTGTCTGTCATTAGCAGTAAAGAAGACGTAACCACCTTTGGTAAAGAGCAGTAGATGTATTCACACCGTAAAATACAAGTACCATACTGGGTCTATAGTTCTCGCTCTGAGTTCTCGCTAAATATTACAGAACAGCAGCTATATGCACTTCTACTCAGCAGCAATAGTGGTGAATATACATCGTAAGTCATAATTCTACATCATAAATCATATTCGTTATCTATAGAGCAGAATTATATAAACATTCAATTCGATATTTACTTTGATATAGATGGTTTCATAGATTTTGCTTTAACTGTATTTTTCAACATCAATACTTTATCTTAAATCGAAGGATAAGTTAAGATGTACAGAAGCGTTCTGAACATGTACAACTGAGGCGTGACGCAAACGTCAATATTATGATTTTATCAAGCGAAGATTAGAATCATTATTCATGCTTTTTCAATGCTAAAATATGTACAGTCGCGACTCCTTGCAGTATCGACAACCGAAAATACCCCTTAATCGTTAAGAATGTTATTACATTCATAAACACTCCATCTGTAGAATTGCACGAGGCTTTGCCCACTCCTTACATCAAGATGATACAGTGACGTTGCGTGCGCCTATTTCCATTCATTTCGTTGTGTATTATGACAAAAAAGCTAAAATTCACCCCAAATCAGACAAGCTATTGTCTTTATCACCTTTATCGTCATTATCTTTGATTCCTTTGATTTGTTGTATCGCAACCTGATATTTGCAAATCACTGCATGTCTACATCACAACATTCTGAATACTTTTCGCTGAAGATAGCTGTATTTGAATAGGGTATGATAGCCTTGTACATTGTAGGCTTTTTCAGTCGTTGATTTAAGCTGATGTCTTGCAGGAAATGAAGCTAAGATTCACCCAAAATCAGACAAGCTATTGCCTTTATCACCTTTATCATCATTAGCTTTGTAGATGTTTGAATGCTCTCAATTGTATCGTCACTAACACTGGTCGAGTTATTAGTTTGAAGAGTAGCCCATGTTGGCTGGTTGAAGAACCTGCAGCTGGACCTTAAGAAGCCGCTGCAGCAGCAGCAGGCCCGTCCGGAGATATCCCGAACGCCGTGATGAACACGTTAACCACCATGGTGACGATGACCAGGGCAGTGATCCAGTTGTTCAGCAGGTGCATCTTCTTGCTGTTGCGGAGATTTTCCTCGTCGTCCATCTCTTCGGCCTCGGAAAACTGTGACAATCAAAAAGTAATGACTAAGGTCAACTAAGTTTCCCTGTGTTCAAAGGCCAAAGTAAATTATCTCTGATCTTCGATTACTGGATGTCATGAAAAAAAGACATTCTTCGGCATTTCAATCATTCCTGTCTTTGTGTTTTGACCCTGTGGTGTTTTGGTATTTTGTAAATCAGTAGATCTTGTATTATCTATCGGTAGGAAATGTCCTAATGTTCATTTCTTTGATGTTGCATTTTCGGTAGTTATGAAATCAACGCACAGGGGGTATGGTGTACATGAGATAGATACTGAGCTGCTGACAACAGTCTTGATATCAACTTACTGTATATTGTCAGAGCAATTGTCACAATATAGAAGACTCTTGACCGGTGTGAAGTATGTAGACTGACCTGTGTCTTGAGCAGCAGCAACATGGCCACCATCAGCTGCAGCAGCACAGAGACGGTCAGGAAGAACAGGAGTAGGTAGTACATGAAGGACACAGGACCCACCTGAAGCACGTACTTCATCTGCAACCAAACATCAAACAGTTACATGGTGACTAGGTAGATTCAAGTAGCATCAACTACCTTTCGTCCTTCAAGTAGCATCCACTGCCTTTCATCACTGACAACTAGTACATATGACTGCAGTGGCCTGATGAACGGTTTATTCGTGATCAAAACCACCACCAACAATGTATTCGACCAGTGATGAACAACAACACTTTGAAAAGCAACTTTCAAAGAATAGTATGTCTTAAGTACCTTACCTGCGATGCGTTCGCTGAGAGCAGCGCCATGTCCAGGAAACCCTGCGCCATGGTTTTCCTCGCCGTGAACTTGTTCATGTCTCTGAGCTGGTGGTGTACCGGCATCATCGCTAGCTGCTACAGAAGTATTGATAAATATCAATTTCACAATAGAAATGTATAATGACAGAATATAGCACAGATGATACTTTACTCACCATTGCACATGTGCAAGGGATAAGTGAACCATTTTCGAACGTTTGCAGCTCATCGATAATGTTCATGCTTTTTCTGTCGGCCGATTTTACGATGTATGTGATTATACATTAATTTGTTTACCTGTCCAGGAAAACAAAACTACTGTTTGTTAGCTGTGACAAGGACAAACGCTCACCTCGCCAGGTGTTTTGGGACCGTTTCCTTCATCTTTGTCCGAGTCATCTTCCTTCTCGTCATCCTTCTCCCGAGGCCGATCCACCTTTCTCACCACCGGCCTAGCTATAGATTCTTCTCTAGCCAATTTCCTTCTGCGCACCGTCCCCTCATCGGACATCTCCGGCTAATAAACAAACAATCAATTAATCAACCAACCAACCAATCAATCAGCCAATCAATTAATCAATGCATCTAGCGATGAATTCATTACACAACTGTTCTGTCCAACCACGTTCTTAGTCGCAGTTATCTATTTGTTATGTGTCTTTTCACCAGAGTCACTTGACCAACTGATCGATCATTATGAACGTGTTTGAACAAGGTACTCTTCAGTAGGTATATGTAGGACATATAGGATGTATGTAACTGGAAGAACAACTTAACGTAAGCTTAATTAAAAACGCTCTATTTCTGTCAGAAAGTTATCATCAGTGAGCTCACGGGAATATGGCATAGATAAAAAGTTTCTTCACGGTGGTTTCTTGGTTTCTATGGATCAAGTACACATTGTCAAAAGAAATATGTTCTTTTCCTGACGTTAGTATAGTAGGATGCTGGTATTTACTTATGTTATGTGGTTGATAGGTTTCAGCACTTTCCAAATGATTGATCAGTTTATATATCCATGTCGTTTCCCCCACGGAACATTTACGATCTAAATGATCTGGCGTATACGTAGCACTTGACGTTAGATATAGGTCACTCCCATGGTCTCCCATGGTCACTTCCTAAAATAGGTGGTATCAAATGGCAACTGTATGCAACACAGTACATTCTCATTTATGGTGTACGCACGACGCGAATCTCTAAGTTCTGAGTCAACTTTGTAAGCAACTGCTGATTAAGGTGATTACATTCCAACAAACTTTCCAAATTGTCAAGGGTAATTACTTTATTAGTTTTACAGCATAGAACAGCCAAATGCCACGTAGAAGACGGCATATCATTTGGCCGCTGCATGGATATTATGTTACGGGTATTGGTGCCGCATTTCGCACGAAACTGACAGCCCAACATAACTGTCTCTCATAGGCCTATTTATTGCTGCAGCCACCCGAGATCAGTCCTGATTTAGATGAGGGTGTTTAAAGGGGTTGCCGCGTCATGATATGTTGACGTGTTTATGTATGCTTTCGGTGCTTAATTAGCCATTGCCACGAAATGTTCTGATCTTAAATCATGAAGACAAGTAGACATTTTGTTCTGTAATAGTTTGATTCTCGCATCAGATATCTTTTGTTGAATACACATAGACGCAACCCTTATTCAAAATCATACAAAACCTTGAAATTAAGACATAGAAGCCTTCCCTTCAATTAAGTGCAGATGCAAACATTTTTTAAGATCATCACAATTTACTAAGTGATAGTTGCGTAAGTAATGAGGTAAAGTGTCTGATTTTTCATGACGATACTATCCCCTATTACGCCCTCTCCAATCGGCGCTCTAGACTCTTTGATACATGCTTGCATGAAACACGGGAAAACTGGCTGGCTTACGTCGACGAAGTTCTCATGGACCCAGCCCTTGAGTGTTGACCAATTTTTCGCCATGTTTTGTCTCGTCTCTCTCAGTCCAACAAAGCAGAGCTGTCCAGTGGGGCGGCAAGATGGCTGAGAGCCCGCAGGATTCTGGGTAACTTGGCGGAGGTGGAGTCATTGACATCAGAACAATGTCAGGGTGTGCTTTTGTGACATTGTTGGAGTGAAGATCCGGATATGGGGGTTGAACGAACGAACGAACGAACGAACGAACGAACGAACGAACGAATGAATGAATAAATGAAGGAGCGAAATTCAAAGTGCAGAAAGTCAGAAAGATACAACCAGTGTCTTTGATGTAAAGGTCATGACTTTGTTAACGAACATTTGAGTCCATGATTATGACTGGAACTTACTGAAATCATGGATGGAAAGATTGTAACCAGATGCGAGTATCCATGCATCTAGATCTATCCAATCATGAATCAATTAGTCATGGCTAGTAGTAACGTTACATGGCTTTATTACAGCTCTGTATCTAAGCACAGCACCTTCCACGGCTTAGGCATCTTTTGTCACAGACAATCCATGAACCGTCTGTACGTAGTTCTATAACCAAGTATCACTTTCTTTACCGTCACTTCAACTTGCTTATTTTCTACGACCTGTACAAAAATTCTGGCAATACACAACAAACAACATCGTTGATCAAGGTTAGACATCCAGGTAATAAGATACGTCAAACATTTGGAACAGTCAGACGTTTCAAATGTTATCCAGTTGCGTGAGTAACTGTTTTTGGAGTAACGATAAAGATTATTTTTGAAATAAAAAAAATTGATACTGGGATGTTTCAAACGTTTTACTGCACAACACCGCAATCATCGCAAATCGTACAAATCGTAAATTCAGATGTTTACATGCACTACTATGACATGTTGATGTCGTGGACTTTACACGGACTAGTTGTGTCACTTTATTCCCAGGCTGGATATGAGCACGTTGTCCGCCATGATGACCAGGGTGAGTGACATTGCCCAGTTGTTGTACTTGTGGGCCAAATTACTGTTAGGCTCATCGTCATCATCATCGTCATCAGCCTCCTCCACGTTCACCTGTGTCAGCAGAAATGAAGGTCAAAGGTTATAAAATACATATGGTGTATTTTTAGATACATTCTGAAATCATCTAGATGATATAATGTGGTGTTCGCAGTGCCAATTCCCAGTTTAGTGCACATCTGACTATACACTAGCTGACTAGTAGTACAATTCTATGCAAACCTGATACGATGTTTTATTATGCTTCTTTATGCTCAGATAATCAACGTTGTACAATCAAACGTTTTTTTTTTGCGTTATGTTATGACACCGCTTTTGATGCAGAAAGCTCAAGATATAAACTGAAGACTACAATTCGTAAATATTTGGATACAAGCTATTTGTATGTTTATTGAATCAGGAACTAATAATTTGCTCATCATTTTGTTGTTTTCCTTGCTATCATACCGTTTTCTATAGAGACATTTAGTGATAATTATAGAAATTATAAAGATCTGTGCGCACCTGTGACTTGAGGAATAACAAGATGGCGACGGCCAGCTGAAGCACCATGGACAGGGACAGCAGTGTCAGCAGGAACATCTGATAACCGCCGAACGTCCCGGCATCCATTGCGCCTCTCAAGACCACGGCAACCTATGTGGGACAAACGGAAATTTCTTAGCAACTTTTGCTGAAATTATACAACCCTGTCTCATGGTAGAATTAGGATATTCTATTGTGGTTGAAGATCAGGAGTTTAAATTTAAAATTTTCTCTCATGAAACTTGGATGAGTCGCACCATAAAATAAAGTCCGATGAATGAAAAGAGAAAGGCAGAATGAATAAATGAATGAATGAAAGATAAAAGATAAAAGATAAAAGATAAAAGAAAAGAAAAGAAAAGAAAATAAAGAAAGAAAGAAGCTGTAAACAGATCTGGGCAAGCTGATACCTGTGAACAGTTGGCTGACATCATGGCCATATCCATCAGACCTTGCGTCACAGTTTTACGTTGCGTGAAAGAGTTGAGGTCTCGTAGCTGATGTTTGCGTTTGGCCGCGGTGACTGGTGGTAAACTGCCGCCAGTGTCATCCTGTATGTTTCGTCTGCGAAGTTCATTACCGCCTGCGAGCTGAAAACGGTTTTATATTGAAATTAATATCCATAGCGAGGCGCTAGGCATACTGCACAAAATCAACCCAATATGACGTTGTATCAAACATCGTAACATTCATGATCAGTGCAACAATTTCGTTAGCCGACAAAAGGTGTCGTTGCGCACTTACCTCCTGCTCAGACCCATATCCAGTATATGTCGCTAATGAAGTTTCATAATTATCTTTCAGAGCGATGCGTTTCAGAGCTGTCCTCAGCAGTAGTGCCTGGCCCTTTGGGATGCCCAGGTCGCTGATTTCGGAAGCAGGCAGTAATTTCAGAATATCCAGGTCGTCTAACTCTTCTTTCTTGAGTACGGAGATGGTACTGTCGGACAGGTTGGCGTCACAACACCATGTTTCAAACGCCTTTGCTTCTGTCGATTCAGACTGTGTTGTATCCATAGCCATCATCTGAACCCTATCCTGTAGGTTAGAACAGTGTAAGTTATTAGTGAACTTAAACGCTGCGTTGGGAACATTCGATGGCGTCAATTAAGCCTTTGTATCTTTGATTGTACGATAGTTTTCTTTTACCAATGCGGAAATGTGTCCATGGTAACAATATTCCTGCAACCATGACTACCAGCATAGTCCCCAAGCAGATGTATGAAATATTGGCAGTCTCCATTGTGTCTTGGCCTCTCGAAAGCCACTCTGTTGGGTTAAGGCAGCCCAGGCTCTAAAATTCGTGTTCGAGTTCGGCCGCGTGCCTGGCCAGCGGCTCGGCCGAACTCGAACACGGTTCGAAATGTTCCACTACAGAGCAATTCGGGGGGCGCAAGGTCTATTCCACTGCCCAATCATATATATCTCAGGTGTACGTAACGTTATATGTACAAAATTGTTTTATAGGCCATGATTTGGATTGTATTACATTTTAAATTTTTCAATCAAATGGTTTGGAAGGTCTCCTCCACGAACATGTGCCGTGCCGAGTCCTACTAGCGCTGTTTTGACGGAGGTGTTTCAAATAGAACAGGGGGTTCTATATGTTCGATATGGTGTTCGAAGGGAACGGTCGTTACGTCACAGGTGTTGGATTTCGCAGGAGACAACGAGCTGCGTGTGTGAGATCGGGTTATGAGTTTTACGGCATTACGCGCGGCTCAAAACAACAGACTTGATCTTTGAAGTAATCAAATAGTCTTCATTATAGCTTTCTTATCAAAATTGTCCGGGGCTATTTTGCATAGATTTTGATTTTTTTAAACTGGGGCGAATTTTTAACAAAATATGACCCAAAAATAGTGGTTTCTGATGTTTTTGACCCCAAAAAATAATTTAATCGTCATTTTAAACAAAATAGCCTCGGACAAAAATGATTTGTATGAGGTTAGCGCTCTTCTTGTAAAATATCATAATGAAAGTTGGTGTTACCGCCTGCGCGCGTAAACCCATGAAATACACAGCTATTTTTAACCAAAATGTGTATTTCTAACCCAAAATCTAGCTGTAGAAAAACTAAAGTATAATTTATTCAATGCGTTTTAAGTAGTTTTAAAACTGTGTGAAGTTTCATCGTGGTGCGACAAGGCTATCGAAAGTTACAGGATATGTATTGATATGTATGGAATAATACTTCCTGGGCCGCCTTAACCCAACTGAGCATGTGTCAACATACCTTGCACATACATTGATGTTTCATTCCTTGAATATGCGTTCAAAAAGGAGGCCACATTAGGAATCTCCAAACTCAGCCAAAGCCCACCCTCTAACTTGTTGTCTCTATTTACACTAGCTCCCAAGGTCGGTCGACATTCTTTTCTGAACTGTACGCGTTTTAATTGTTTTGGTTACTGAATGCTGCTCAATGCCGAGAACAGGATGTTTAACGATTGACACAGTAACACAAGTGTTTTGCACACTTACCACGTCATGGCCATTGACTTCGAAGTTCGAACATAAAGCTATAGACTATGGTTTACCACATATGTTTTGTACTGCTATCTAAATACTTTAGGTCGCTGAGCCTAAGGCTTGTATTTAGACCGGTCCCATAGCCTTGCTTACTCCTCCGTCGAAACGTAGAAATGCAAAATGAGAACATAAAAATTCAAATTTTCTGACGGACATGCAGCCACACTCTCATTGGTCGAACTGCTAATTGTAATGGACAGTCAGGATCGATCTATTTCTTTGTAAGGGTTTCACACAACATCTATTTTACATATGCATAGTCATTCTCTGAAATCCGGTTGCAGCGCAGACCTGTCCTAGCGACGCTGATATGTCTTTTCAGAACGTTCAGATAAATGCAACGTTTTTCCATTCAGTCTTACCTCTATGTTTTGAATAGGGCAAGTAAATCACTTAGCGACACGGTAATGCTGTCCTACGGACTTTATCCCAGCGTTGAGTGTTATTGTTCAGCTATCGGCTGAGATTGTGTTCAAGGAGTATAGTAGGTCCGTCCCAGAACGTACTGTACATACGTGGGGCTCCAGGCGATCAGCCTGGCTGGCGAATAGCTTGTATTAATCAATAATCAGTGGCAAAGTTAACTGTCAACAATAACTAGAACCTTTTAACCCTTGACCAACATGGTATATCAGTTGCAACGTGTTATCAAAATTGTACAGGAGTTGTTGTCTTGTAGTTAGAATAGAATTCATCACGGTTTCTGTTGGATGTTTGTCGTTTGATGAACTTTGCATCGGAATTACGGCATTTCATGTTGTATATTTTCCGACACCGTATTTGAAATCTATAAACGGGAATCATCCTTATATATACGCGATCGCGACCTTATACGATACGTGCTTGTTGACTGCCCGGTCGCTGACTGCAACATTACGTAACAGAGTAAGCTATGTAGCTAGTGTGCTAGCGGCTATGAATGCGGATAACTCTCTAATCGCAAAATAAAATCTATGTATATGACATTTAGCCCTAAAACGATTTGGGCTTGCAGAAAAAACAAGATTAGTTAACGTGGATTCTTAGGATCTCTTAGATCTGCTACTCTCACCAGTGTACAAAATGAACCATACAGTGTACAATGTATCTAATGTCCCCACTGACGTAGGACAAAGGCGTTTATTTTCACTCGATACTACAGGTCACCACAAAGTAAACAGCAATACTCGCCCCACTTCTAAGATCTGGTTTCACAACGCAAGGATGTACAGGCCTTGCTAAATCTTGAACGTGCTTGGTGTACCGATCACTTGTTATCCAGATATCTAAGATATTGTCTATATATAGAGCAAGGGCATAGCCACCCTACTTAATCACACACTTCAGCTAGCATTACGTACAGCCATAGTTGGCTGGGGCGCAGTACATCTAGTGCTAATTAAAGGCTAATCATACACTTTCTACGAAGTCGTTTTTGTTACGAATCGTGAATCTGCTCACTACTCACCTCAACAAATCTGACAAATGCTGAGTTGTGGTAAGAGTCGTGCAAATTTTGCGGCTACATGCGATTTTGTTCAAGTCACGCTTGTTGACCTATGCCCTTGAACTGCACAATTACAAGTAGAAGGTGAAGAGTCACCTATCGTAAGTTTTATGAACTGCACACACATGTTGCTTTTCACTAACCACTGCGTAGATCAGCTTGCACAAGTTTTGGGTCTGAGCCTTAGATTTGGCCACAGTCCCCATTTATAGCCCTGATCGCTTAAGGCTAGCTTGTAGCTTGTTTAGTCGTTTCTTTCTATTTGAACAATTTATAAAAATGAGACCTCATATTCCCACGCTGAATGTCAGTCAATGTCTACTTGGCGGTAACGTTACACCCCAGTCATAATGCCGTATTATGAAAATCACATTGGTTAGCATCAAGCCAGTACAATTCGGCTACACCCTCATAAAATATTTTAGCACGGCGCTTAATTAAGAATCAGCTAAAAGCGAATGATATTCTAGCCTGGGTGCCGGGCTGTTTGCGGGGCATACTCGGACCAGCTGCTAAACTTTAGGGCCAACCCCTGGGGCCCTCTCTGAGTCTGCCCCTCCTGGCATCCAGGCTAAGAATATTCCCGTCAGCTTTTTGCTTTATACTGGCTTATACTTGGGCTTGCTTGCACTGGGCACGGGACCCGCGGAGGTCCCGAATGTGAGGAGGAGTATGTTCACCACCCCGATGACGAAGGAGACCATCATCGCCCAATCGTTGAACTTGTGGGCCCGTTTGTTGTCTTCTTCGTCGTCACTGTCGTCATTGTCGTGGGCTGTCTCCATCTTAATCTTAAAGAAAAGCAAACATTTCAGAAAAGTGATTTCTATGGTCAGTATCGTGCGTTATCTTCATTAACGACAGCGTGGAAGAACAACTAGTCTCTACCAGACTAACTACGCCGGCTATAGGAAGAATATTTGCGAGGGTTTCATTTGCAGGCTCCGTTAAATGTGATCTTCACCATAGACTTACTCTACTGGCTAATTATTCCTTTTTGACGAATTCTACGATCCATACGCCCGTAGGAGGGCTTGGTGGAGGCTAAAGAACAACGTCAGTTTCGAAAGTATCAGCGAACCATACACAGGCGCCACCTACCTGATACTTGCGGAGTAGCAGTATACCCTGTACCACCTGTAGGACGACAGAGCTCACCAGCAGCGTCAACTGTATGTAGTGCAAGGGGCCGGTAAATCCTGAATAGAGCACGGCCAGAATCTGCAAGACAGATTATCATAACTGTAACTGTATATCATAACCGTTTTAGTCTGTACACTTGAAGAAGCCGATCACGGCGAATCCGGTCGTGGTCACAAGCTGAATAAAAGTTCTAAACGGGAACTATGCGGCTCCGGATGTCTTACTGAGGGACGGCTGCGGGGTGAAAGTTGGCGGTTAGCTTGATGAATGAATCCACTCTACTTTATACTGTAACTGTACACAACACATGCATTTTTAAAGATAGTAAGGCAGGTGATTGGAAGCAACGAGAAACGCCGAGAGATAACAAACAAAAATACCAACAGAAATGTTGTCTTTTTGTCGTACCTGTGAGGCGTTCGCCGACAGCAGAGACACGTTCAAAGATCCGTGAGACAAGGTCTGGTGTTGGTTGAACTTGTCCAAGTCTCTGATCTTACCCCGAGTGGCTGGGCTGGTCTAACAATGTGGGAAACGATTATCAACTCACATTCAACAAGAATAGATAAAGTACAGGTAAGTTTAATTTCTCTGTATTTTAAGGTGATTAGTTTCGTTTCGTGTGTACGAATTTACTCTGATTTTGTCTTTATAACTCTACTTTCGTCATCTGATTATCGATAGTCATTATCGTTTCTTTTATCGGCAGACCTTACCTCTGGATTCTTGTCAGGCTGACTTCCGCCTGAGAAGAGAGAAAAAAAGCAGATAAGTGTCAAGTTGTGGGGTCGTATATGGCGTGACGGTAGGTTATTTGGCCCAGAACCCAGAGGTCCTGGGTTCGAATCCTGTCACGTCACGGATCTTGTGCCCTTGTGAAAGGCACTATACACGACTTTCTTACTCCACCCAGGTGTAAAAATGGGTGCCCATGACACGGTGGATAATAATCCACTGCCCCTACGGCCTCAAAAAGGCTATGGGACTACCTTTACCTTTCTTCAGTGTCATCAATGTAGCCTATTGTCCACACATCTGCTTGCAAAAAGCTGTAATAAAACGTGGGACCCCCCAACATCTGCTTGGCGATATCACAGCCACGTATCTAATATATCTAAGTACGTACGTTTTACATGTGGGTGATAATCTCTATGCAGCTGTAAGGGTCCTTGGAGCCGGTGAAAAGTGAGAAAAAGGTGAACAACTAAAAAGACGTACTAAATGGTGCAAAACACGCCCAAACAGCATGAGACTAAGCCAGATCCTTACATCTGCTTGGAGATTACTGAATGATAATGATCTTGTTTTTCTACTTATGTCTGCAGTACGTGCACGTGTGTGGTGATTGATTAGGTTTACTGCTTCTTCATCAGCCTGTGAATCGGAGCATTGTGTTACGTTAGGAAAGAGGCGGTGCCCTAAGCATACCCTGATCTTAATTTAAATGAGACCAAAAATCTCTTTTTGGTGTAAAATAAACTGACGTAGTGTACTCTGGTAAATGGGTGCTTCAAATGGGTTCTTCAAAACCTGTGTAGTTAGATGCTGAAAAACGTGTAGGTCTGTGTCTTTGTCTTAATGACATGTTTATTAGTAGCCTGACTGCCCTGGCGACCTCTTATATATGTCGAGAGGTCTTACTGCGCCCTGGGCGCTTGAAGGAGATGTTGTGCCATGGCGCGCCGGTCACATTGGTCGTGTGATATATGTTAAGACAGCACTTTGAGGGTATCCTTGGAGCAGTGGTGGATGTGTCAAACCAATTCTAGCTGTCTTGTATCAAATTGTGGCTGAAAGTTTGCCGTCTAGTTCTATTCTGCCATTGCCTCACTAAAAATCCTACCACACACACAAAAAAATCGTACGACGAAAAGGTGACCCGGGCGCTTGTACATGGGGCAGTTGTATACCCTGTATGGGCCAAGTACAACACGTAAATATTGATAGTAAATCTGTAAACACAGTGCATTTATCTGTAAAATAGGAGTGAATAGTCATACGGTAATTAGTTAGGCGTGTCGTCCTATAGCGGAACGCCCAACTGAAAAACTGCACTACTGAGCTTGGAGTGTTTGCAGGGTATGTTTTTGACAGTACTGCCTTTCAACATTGCAGTTAGACAAAACTGCATTACTCTCTACACATAACGTGGAAACACTGTGTTACATGCTCGCCAGTAGATCTATATTTGATTAACAGTAGCCGGACTGTCTAACTAGAGAGGTCCAACATAATCGTCCATGTAATTCTAACTAAACACACGGAAATGACAGAACGTATTGTCTGTATTATTCCGTTGTATCTTTCAACACGCAATGTTTGTCGTCATGAGCATACATACCATCCCGCTAATGTGACCATGACAAAATACATGTACAGATCTAATCGCTACAGAAACCTGTTATACAGTCAGCACCTCTTTCAATACGAAACACTAGTCTTAAGAATATATCCCATTTGTTTGTCTCCAGGACTGCATGCACGCAGCAAGTTTTACCACTACCACCCATATCTTAATGAATACCTACCAGGATTGCGGGAACGGATTTCGCTCATGTTTCCTGATGTCTCCGACGTCTTTTTAGTTCTGGGCGGCGTGTTCAGTCGGTAGTCTTTCTGGTCTTTCAACGTGTTTGTTTCTGATTGGCTGTTGCGAAGCGTCATTTGCCATTTGCACGTGGCGGATGTGACTGTTGGCATCAATATTACGTGCACAGTCAAGTCTATGTCGACATCTTGAACTTTACCTTTTCCCTTCGAGAATCTTCCAGAAACTCTGCAGTCTATAAAAGTGTGCCAAGATGCAACACTGTTCAAGGAGACGCCACGACAGTGTACTTTTCTATTGACTTGTTGAAATGGTACAGCTAGTGAGACTGCCCTCCAAGCAGATGTTGGATGGGAAGATTGTGACCCAGTTTTCTGACAGCCTTCCCGTCCAAACTGTTAGAAAACGGGGGAAAGTCAGAACAACGTCACAATCTTGACATTCAATCAATATTCAGTTACAGTTGGAGTCGTGAAGACCTCTACAGAGATTTTGTGGAAGTTACGGTTGTTGACCTACTCGTGAACTAAGTAATTACAACGTTACCTGAATAGCCACCTGACGTATGTGTTATGAACTGCAGGATGGTGTTACCACCCACGGCGCTGGCAAGCCCTGTGATTATAAATTGTGTCGTGTATCCTATCATTTTGCTCATTCACGCGATCTGTTTCTTGCTATGTTAAGTATTATATGTACTAAGCAGTATGCAGGTCTTCATGAAGAGGTGATGTTTGGCCACCATGATATAGCACTTACCCGGGGAACTAGACGGGATCGTTTTTAGATAGTCATGTGATATGAACTTTTACCTTTGCTAAAAAAATGTTCGCATAGATACTGTATCATGAACTATAACTATAAGTTAAAACTTATGAGTTTTAACTGATAAGCGTATAACTATAAGTTCCAATGCAGCAATATGTCAACTAAAGCGTGTTGTTAGTATTTAGTTATGATATCAAATATTTATTTATTTATTTATTCAAATTCACAGATTGCGTACAATCTGAGGGGAGCCGGCAACAGGAATCTAGTTCCTCTACGAGGCCGACTCCCCCAGAAAATTTACAAAGTTGAGATAAAAACAATAAATGAAAGACATTAAATACTGAAAGAAGTACATTAAAAAAATGAGAGTAATAGGGTCAAATGATAAGGAAAACAGGGTAAACGGTTAAGCTATGTCACTATGCAAGATGAGCAACGACAAGTGGTATTGAACACCAATGTACAAACACCTACCATTGAAACAAATACCAGCATTCATCAAATGATTCAGTTTATCAAGTTTATTTGTCAAGTTTATTTTACAAATCAATGTAAACCACTTCCTGGCCATGAAAGAGAAATATGTACATCATCATGTTATCGTGATGCCCAGTGGAATGATATCCAAGCTTTGACGCTCACTGACAACGGGAAATACTAGTAACAAAAAGCTACCGTTACAAGGTAGCTGATCCCAGACCTAAAGCACAGTGAATCATTCTCTATTGGAGCCATTCTTCTCAGTACAATGACGTCGTTGTTTAAGTCAGCATGCGCATTTTCTTTACAGTCAGACATGTCTTATTTTCTCACTAGTTGTCTTACATTTATTCTTTGAAGTTCTATGAGGTAGCTGATGGCTTTTTCCCGATCCCCGAGTTTTTTCCAACAGGTCACCAGGTTCTGAAGTGATGTGATGATCGTCGGATGTGGAGTGTCGTCTCCATAGATAGCTTTGTACGCCGTTAATATCTGTTCGTAGCAGCCAATGGCTTTTTTATGATCTCCGAGTTGGCTCCATGACAATCCTAGGGCATCAAGTGACGAGGTTATTTCGGGGTGCGCAATGTTGTCTCCATTAATAGCCCTCCTCAATGTTAGTGACTGTTCGAAGTAGCTAATTGCTTTTCTGTTATCACCTAGTGCACTCCACGAGGACCCTAGGTTGTAGAGTAAACCCGCCATGTGTGGATGTGCCACATAGTCTCTATAACTGGCCATGGTTTTCCATATCGTGAGTGCCTGTTCGAAGTAGCTAATTGCTTTCTTGTGATCACCGTGTGCTCTCCAACATACGCCTAGATCGCTGGTTGCCGCGGCAATTTGCGGATGTGCCACATTGTCTCCATAGATAGTTTTCGTCATCGTTAGGGACTGTTCTAAGTAGCTAATTGCTTTCTTCTGATTGTCGAGTTGCAACCAAGATGTTCCCAGATTTTGAAGTATCGCGGCCATGTCAGGATGTACCGTTCCCTTTCCATGAATATTTTTCATCATCGTAAGTGACTGTTCTAAGTAGCCAATGGCTTTCTTCTGATCGCCGAGTTTACTCCAAATCAGTCCTAGGTTGCTGAGCAACGTGGCCATTTCTGGACGTGCCATGTTTTCTACATAGATCGCTTTCATCATCGTTAGTGAGTGTTCGCAGTACTTGATCGCTTTCTCATGATTACCGAGTTGGCTCCAAGATGTTCCAATGTTTTCAAGAGACCTGGCAATATCCGGATGTGGCGTGTCGTCTCCATAGATAGTTTTCATCATAGTTAATGACTGTTCGTAGTAGTGAATTGCTTTCTTCTGATCGCCTAGTCTATTCCAATATGAACCCAAGTTGTTAAGTGACCCGGCAATGTCTGCATGTGCCGTGTTGCTTCCATAGATAGTTTTCCTCATCGTTAAGGACTTCTCGAAGTAGCTGATTGCTTTTATGTGATTGCCGAGTTTACTCCAAAATGATCCCAAGTTTTGTAGTGACGTGGCAATAGTTGCATGTGCCGTGTCATCTCCATAGATAGTTTTCCTCATCGCTAGTGATTGTTCCAAATAGCTGATTGCTTTCTTATGATCGCCGAGCTGACTCCAAGATGATCCTAACTTGACAAGTGACGTGGCAATTTCTGGATGTGCCGTGGTGTCTCCATAGATAGTTTTAAACATAGTTAAGGACTGTGTGTAGTGGCTTATCGCTTTCCTGTGATCACCGAGCTCTTGCCAAGATGATCCCAGGCTTTGAAGAAACATGGCAACGTCTGGATGTACCGTATCGTTCCCACAGATTTTGTTCATCATTGCCATTGACTGTTCGATGTAGCCCATTCCTTTTTTCAAACATCCGAGAACACTCCAACATGCCCCCAGGTTATTAAGTGCCTTGGCAATTCCTGGATGGGCCCCGCTATCCCCATAGAGAGTCTTCCACATCCTTAGTGACTGTTCACAATAGTTGATCGCTTTCTTATGATCGCCGAGTTGTTTCCATGGTGATGCCAGGTTTTGAAGCGAACGAGCAATATCCGGATGCGCCGTGTTGTGCCCATAGATAGTCTTCATCATCGTTAGTGACTGCTCGATGTAAATTATTGCCTTCTTCTGATCCCCGAGTTCATCCCAAGATAACCCTAGGTTGGTAAGTGACGCAGCGACGTCTGTATGTGCCACGTTGTCTCCATAGACAGTTTTGGACATCTTTAGAGACTGTTCGTAGAAGCTGATCGCTTTCTTGTAATCTCCAAGAGCATACCAAGATAATCCCAGATTGTGAAGTGACCCGGCAATTTCTGGATGTGCCGTGTTGTGTCCATAGATAGTTTTCCTCATCTTAAGTGATTGTTCGTAGTACCTGATTGCTTTCTTGGGATCGCCAAGGTCACTCCACGATGATGCCAGGTTGTGAAGGGTTCCAGCAATGTCCTGATGTGGTGAACCATTCCCGTAGGAACTTCTCATCGCCGCTAGTGACTTTTCGAAGTACCCGATTGCTTTTTTCTGGTCGCCTAGAGCATCCCAAGATATTCCAAGGTTGTTAAGTGACTCAGTAATGTCCTCCACATTGTTACTATCCTCCGCCAGTGCTGCATTTGAATAAAGTATGGACTTATCTAACAGAAACAGGTTCCCTGCTATCCGTGCCCTACACTTATTGGAGTTATCATACATGCACTTTTGTAACACCCCTATCTGTTCTTTGTCTTGTATGATCTTAAGCTTCTTCAAAGGAATTGCTCTGCAGTAGTACCGGAATAGAACTTTGGTATCTGGAATATGGAATATAGACTTAAGGGTCGCTTCAGACGCCTTATGTGCGTTTGGTTGATGTTTTATTTCGGGAAGTGGAGACATGCTGTCCATTTGTCCGCCATTGGCCATGTATGTTCTCAGTCGTAGCTCTGCCGAAATGCTGGCCAGCACTGTCAGGTGCGTAGCATTCTCTTCATTCATACCTTGTGTTTGCTTCAGTTCATCTATTATGTCCCAAGCACTGGCGTGTGTAATCTGACTGCATAGAGCTAACGCTTCGACTACTATGCCTGGAAAACGGTAGATGTCCTGTTTGACATTTAACAGTTCTCCAGTGGGTTCATGGCTGTCAAAGTGGTGCCGGTTCTCGTGTAAGATTTGAGTTGCCGATAGAAGGGACTGGAAAAATGAGAGACGATGATTTGTGATGATTTCGCCTAGAAGCTTTGTGTATTCATTCACTAGAAGCTCTTCTCCTGTTAAGAAAACAACACGTCTGAGAATGTCCGACAGGTGGTACCCTTCGGCCAGAGAAACGTCCAATTCCTGAAACTCCGCCATGCCGGTAGGAGTCTGGATAAGGCTTACGGAAGGTTTGGTCTTCGTCTGATCTCTTCCAAACGGAGTCTTACTGGCCCATGGCATGAAACCGTCGAAGGAAAATCCGCGAGGTGTGACGGAGTCATAGAACCAATCTTCTTCTGGGTCTTCAGACAGAAAATTGTTGAGGGACGGGATGGCCATGGCCGGGAGGATAGTTTCACCAAGGTTGATGACTTTCATGTTGAGATAATGTGTAAGGTTGATGAAGTACTGCCGTGTTTTGTCATTATCCTTCCCGTCTTCAATCAGAATTGCGAACTCCAGGTCAGAGTAGGGCGTGACCAGTTCCGTTGCCTGAGAGCCTAACCCGACGAAAGCGTATTTACACGGAGAAGGTCCGAGTGTATCAATACATTCGTCAACGAGGTCGTGGATAAAACCCTGCCTATCTTTCGCAATGCTCTTGAGCAAAGTCTTGACTGCTTCAGCTCGCTTGGCCTCGACAGTTGTTATTGCTGGATCATCTTCGTCATATTGATACGGATCATGCTGCTGGTCGATTACTTCTAGTTGTGACTTAACACGAGCGCGCATGTCTTCTAATTTCTTCTTATGTACCACCCTGTCAGGTGGTGTTGATTTTCTGTCTACATTTGCTGTGTATTTCAGAAACGACTGCTCTATCTCCTGTAAGACTTTCAGAAATCTGTGTTCATCTCTATCTCTTCTAGCCATGGCTGCGTTGTACAGAGCTGCTGCTTGTGTGAATTTTCTACCTTCTTTTGTAGTTTTACCTCGCTGCAGAAAGACGTCACCCAGTCTGCAAAGACATTCGGCCTCTTTACAGCGGTCGGGTTTGTTAGGATCTGTGAGTACATGAAAAGTAGGCGAGTCAGTTGTCGAACTTGAATAGAATTTGATGAAATTAGAAATGTCCTGTTTCATCAACTAGAATGTCGGTTTGGAGACAGGTGTATTGTTCATGCGATACTCACGACGACGATGGTTCTATAAAGGACTTTCTAATTTCTTTCTGTCTTGTAATGTGAGGCAATATCAGTCATTTTGGTGGGAATTACTAATTAAAACATTTCCTGCAATAAACTTGTTACCGACATAGCAGACACTGAGTGACATGGCACGTACCAACACCATATTGAAGTTTTTCAAGGGAAAGGAATGCTACTTTTGCTAAATTGTTGGTGGAATTATATATATAAGTTATAGGATTTCCAGGAGAGAAAATAGTTATGGGGAAGAGTGAGCACAAAAGACTCTGTAAGAAGATGACGTACCGTGTATCAGTTTCAGGGCGGACGAGAATCGCTGTTCTGCCAAGTCCAGCTTCCCATCTGTCAGTGCGCGGTCCCCTGTACTGAGGCACTCCTCATAAGACCTGTGGTGGTGAGAATCTTAGTCCCGCTCTGCTCTATCTTTGATTATCATCATCATCCTCATTTCGATAATATTCCAATTCTTACATTCCCCACATGGACATGGGTCAAACGCGAAATGTAACCGTCAAGAAGAGTACTTCGAATGCATGGCTGTAACACCAGATGATGTTCACTTTGCCCTACCCAAATAACACAAGTTGTTCAAATCATAAAAGTCTTATCGTTGCAAAGAATTCTATTGTAGCATTTCCTCATAGATTATGCTAAATGATGATGTATGTATAATAATGTCCACATTTAAGACTCAAAAGTCATGGCCAGAACACGAGAAATCAAAACCGGAAGTTCCGCTGCAGTACCATAACAAGCCGCAAGGGGCACCAAGCCTACTAATTTCGAGGTCTTAACAAGACCTAACCACATAATAAATATCAAGACAAACCACCCAGACATTATCGAATCATCGTGCTCACAGACACACACGTACCCGAAAACACAATCTTCTTGGCGACGGTAATCATAGATACGTTGCTGGTCTAAATAACCCTGTACTTACGGAACCTGTTGATCCATTGCGCCAGCAGTGACGTCTCTGTTTTCTGATGGTACTGTTACGCCCCGTGGGTCGTGAGCTTGCTGTTGTTGTTTTCTTTTCCCCCTACGCTTTGCAACCTTCAAAAGCAACGGTAGGAACTAGTAAGCGATGCACTGGACGTCAAAGGTAGATTGTCATATATAGAAGAACAAGAACAAGATCTGAAATAACGTTGAAAACGATACAAATAGAATAACATCCAATGATATGGTTAGCATTACCCCCCCCCCCCCCGAACAAAATTAGTTTGATGCCTCAAAATGTTCCGCGATCCGGTGACCTTTCCCAAGTATTGTACACAAAATTGAAATAAATTACCTTCTCTGCCCCGATTTTCATTTGTTGTCTGATTTTCGCCGCGTACAATAAGCGGTGAACGATTGTAACTGTGCTCTGGACCCCGTCAAACCGCGACAGCGCAGTGTTGTACAGAGCAGTGGCCTTGGTTAAACATGTCGAGTCTCTGGTTACAGTTCCTCTTTTCAGGTGCACGTCACCGAGACTTTTGATCGCTTCCACTTCCAACATTGTGTCCCCATTTACGATACCTTCTATCACTACCTTTGTGTATTCAATCAGGAAAGAATCCTTGTTGTAGTCGGCATTCAGTCTACGGTCCAAGTGTTGGAACCTCTTAGCCACCTTGGCTACCGAGGGTACGGTCTTGTCTGTATGTTGACCCTTAGTGCTAGAGGATCTTTGTTCAAGTTGTTGTGATCGTAGTTTCTCAGCGTATAAGTTACGATACTCGAGACTTTCTCTAATGTCTAGGTCCTCACACCGGAGCAGTGCAGTCTTGTACAAGATCATAGCCCTTTCAAACCTTTCCAGGTTCTTCTGCTTTTGTCCCTTTTCCAAGTTCACGTCTCCAAGACTTTTCAGCACCTCCACTTCCACCAACATGTCCATGTTATTGGCCATGGCGTCCAGCAGGGCACGGAGGTAGTCTGTCTCCGTACGCACTAGTCCGAGTCTCCTGGCCTTGGAGTCCACCTGGCGAAGTTTCTCACAAATCCTCAACATTTTGGACACTTAATGGTTCTACAGCGAATTCGAAGACACAGGGTTAGCACGCGTTTGGATATAATGCAGACTGAGAAAGACGTACGGACGGAACACGGCCGCTGCCTGCGCTGCGCACTCTACTCTGTCCTTTGTTGTCATATTCAATGCCTCCAGGTATCCGTGACAAAAATGCTCATTTGGCCTTGGAAATGGAATCCTGGGTAGGTGATAGGGTTGAAAGGGCAACACGCGACACGTCACACTTCATAGTGTGGAGACCTTTCGTGCGTATGACATTGTGTACAGGTGTAATAATGCACCTAATTCGTTATGAAGGATGACGGCCAAGTGGAGGGCGCAGTAAGATTACCTGCCGTATGAAGACTTTAAGCTTGCACCAGAAATGTCTGGCGAAATATCCTCACACATACGTAAGTAGTGTGATATGTGCGAAATGTTTCACTCGTCAATACGTGTATACACTTATGCGAGTGTGTGTATGCACACCCGTAAAAGAAAAGTCACTCGAGATCAGATCAGATTGAACTATAACGTCATATATAGCACAGTCAAAATTTACTAGATCTTCAATATTTCATTCACAACATGATACGTATAACGTACGTACGTACGTAGAATTTCCTTTTTTATTAATTCCTGGGATATATTGATTTTTCCAAAGATTCACATGGTGCTCTATTGTTACACAGTATACTCACATACCCCACAACTATAGAAAGAACCACAACAAGACACATAGTACATGTAATTTCACCTTTGACAGATTCATTTTCTTGCTGGGATAAAGTTCATGAGCTTATCACAACATTACACGTCAATCGCGGTGAGACAAATGGATTCCATTGTTGGAAGATATGGTCACATCCGATTTCATGTGCGCACGCAGAATAATCAGTTGCTAACTTGCTAACTATCAAAATATATGATTTTCCTATAGTATAGCGATTGATAAATTCTTGATAGCTCAATGCCATAATATCTTATTAATCTTGTTCACAGATTTATCAAAATCGCCATTCCGGTCGAAAATTTAGTTATGCGGTCTTGGCCTTGCTTGCAGTAAACAGAGAGGCCCCGAATGTGGAGATGATTATATTCACTGCGATGATCATGATGGAGACCACCATCGCCCAGTTGTTGTATTTGTGCGCCCGTTGGCTGTCTTTTTCGTCGTCACTCTCATCATTGTCGTTGGCTGTCTCCAAGTTAATCTTACAGGTAAAAAAAAGAAAACACTTCAGAAAAATGGACGGTTACATGATATGTATGCAGATGAAATTGAAAATAAGACAGGTTCATACGTGTGTAGCCAATTATATTGATACATGTATTGATTTTTTGTGGTGCGTTATCTTCGTTAACGGCTGCGTGAAAATTAGGGAAAACATTGTCGGTTTCGAAATGATTAGAGTGCCTATCAACGAACCATGCACAAGCGCCACCTACCTGATACTTGCGGAGTAGCAGTATACCCTGTGTCACTTGAAGGACGATGGAGACCAGTAGCAGCCCCAATTGTACGTAAAACATGGGGCCGGGAAATCCTGACTGGATCACCATCTGAAGCTGTAAAACAGATAACCGTTCTGTGTACTGATTGCTTCATGGATTCGCGTGTACATTGATAATGAATTCAAAAAACAAGTGCTTGGAGGCAAGGACAATATATTGTTAAGTTGATATGTCACTGAGATTTCATACATTCAAAAATAGTCACATACTCTCCAAGGAGAGCTTAGGCTCTGGCTTGTTTTTGACGTCATTTCAGGCGTTTTTGTCTGGGTTTCTATTCTTCACGTTTTCTTTTTGTACACCAGCCAAAGTAACAAAAAGAAAACGTGATGAAATAGAAAGTTCGACAAAAACCCTTGAAAAGACGCCAAAACAAGTCGGGTCCTAACCTCTGCTTGGGGACTGGCTGTGAAGACCCCTTTATGATGTAACGTTAACGTTACCTGTGAGGCGTTTGCTGATAGCAGAGACGCGTTCAGATAGCCGTGAGACAAGGTCTCGTGTTGGTTGAACTTGTTCAAGTCTTTGATTGGTCCCCGAGAGGCTGTGCCGAGTGCCTAAATGACAGTGCGTGAAACAATATATCACAAACATTGAACGGACATTCAACGTAAATCATAGTCTCTACCAGGCTCCATATGGCACTGAGGAAAAAAGAGAAATTGGCCATATAGACGGAATGATATGACAGAGGAGTTAGCCTACCATAAAAGTACAATTTGCATATATCAACTTCCGTCTATTGGGCCAATTTCTACTTTTTTTCCAGGGGCCTATGGGGTCTGGCAGAGAAAAAGTAAGCTTAATTTCGATATATTTTTGCTGCTAGTTTCTAGTATTTGGTTCCGTGTTTTGAACATGAATCTACTTCGACTTAAGAAAAAAACGACGTTAACCAACCTAACAATATCACCATCAGTCATGTCACTCATGTCAATCATATCAACACAAAGCAGTTCTTACCCCTGGTTTCGGAGTTGCACTATGAGGGAGTCGCCTTCTGATAAGGTCTTCTTTCGGCTGGAAGAAACAATCAATAGATTTGTCATTGATGCTGTCTAATCTCGTACATCGAGGCGATTGTGAACACATGTATATCTGCTATCACAATAGAGAAAAACAACAACTTTGCATTGTGCGCTGTCGGAAAATGCAGGAATCCCTCGGAAAATGCAGGAGTCCCTCTAGCCCCAACATCTTCTTGGCAAGTCCATAGTCATGATTTTCTGTCTATAAATCATGAATGCTGTATTTATTAGGTTGTTTTTCTTCCGGGGATTTATGATACGTTGTTAGCAGCCTAGGCAACCTTCTGTCGAGAGGTCTTGTGTACACGTACAGCGCCGCAGGCAGTGAAGACGCTTTGTTGTGGCGCGCCGGTCACATTTGTCCTACATATGTTTACGACAGCACTGTGTGTGGAGCAGTGGTGGATGTGTAGAACAGATCTAGATTTTATCTGTCTTGTGAATTGTGACCGAAAAAACTTCCGCAGAACTTCAGTGAACGTTCGCGATTTTGTCATAGGCTCCCTAAAAGTCGTACGAGGACACGACGAAAAAAAATGACTGCACCTTTACACGGGTCCGCGGGACCACATGCAAACATTGATATCAATTCTGCACTAACGTTACATATGTCTGTATACGGAATGAAGAAGCATATACGGTTAGGCGTGAACTACCCTTCGGCACTGTAGTCGCCTCACTGCATTTTCTCCACCACGCATATTGTGCATTTTCAGGGACGTTCCACACATAAGGAGCACCAGACAAATGAATACACGGCCAATCAACTGCAGATATAAGTGTCGAAAGTCTGCGTTACATACATTCTACATGTATAACGTAAATATACATATATAACGTCAGGACTATCTAACTTGAGAATCGAACATAATCGTTCATGTAATTCCAAATAAACATATATAGATTAACCGGACATACTGTCTTTACTATGTTGTATCTTTCAACACGCCAGGTTCGTCAACATGCCGGTACATATAACGATATCATCCCGCTAATGTGGGGTCAAACGTTGCAACATACGGAAATGCTATCGGCTACAGGATGTGACATACACTCATAACCTCTTGAGTTGAACCAAGGACATTGAACTGTAGACCAGAATACCAATTCTTTCGCATCTATCGTTTCAATGAAAAAGAAAAACACACTAGTCTCAAGGTTATGTCAGTTTTGTTTGTCTCCAGAGTCACTTACCACGCCCAGTTCACCCGTATCTTAGCGAAAACCTACCGGAATGGAGGAAGCGCCTGTTCCTGGTGTCGCCATCTTTTGTTTTGGGTTTCGCATACAGTGGGTAGTCCTTCAGGTCTAACAACATTCAAGTTGTTTCTGATTGGCTGTTGCGTAGCGTCATTTGCCATTTGCCCCGAGGCGTGGGCATCCGGTCACGAAACAGCAACAATATTGATAACTGAGTACAGCTACCTGAGATTGACTTCGATTTGTACTATCTGTGTATTTACAATTTAATGACACCGTGTCAGTTGTATCTGTTGTATGGTCTCGGTTAACAACACTGTCCCCATTCTGGAATGGTCCACCATTACAATTTAGTCCCCTGAGAAATACTGTACCAAAAGAAGTCATCGATCCGTTACAATCTGCCTTTTTTTGAGTTGCCGAACAAATGCACTCTTCAATCAGAGGTTGGTTATTATTATATGCCCCGATTTCTATCGGCGCGCTCCACCATCCTCTGCACGGAAAGTATAGAATAAATGATGCGGCTTGATATAATAATTAATTTTAATTGTCCAAAAGGGACCGGGGAATTCACTGTACCATTGATTCACGCAATCTGATGTCTTGTTGGTGTTTCAACCTATCGACAATTTACATTTCAGCTATGAAAAATTATGAAAAATGGTGTTGCAATGAAATAGTGACAAGTTTAACTTTTAGAATACTTAGTAAATTGGTATATACATACAGTATACAGTTTGAGATACATGTATACCTTTCCTTTATGACACTCGGCAACATAAGTGTGCCAGAGATACAAGGCTGTTCAAGGATACGATACGATAGTTCTACTTTTCTATTGACTTGTTATAATTGTACAGGGAGACTGCCCTCGGCCTACAAACAGCGGTTGGGTGGACATGATGGATGGGAAGATTCAGTGACCTTCTTCTGCAGACCCAGTTTTCTGGCGGCCCATCCAGGCTGTAAGCAAACGAGAAAAGTCGGAAGAAAGATGATTTAGGTTACAATCTTCCCGCATCCAATCTGCAGGGTACCAGGGAGACCGCCACGTTCTTTGGGTTCCTCGTCACCTCACGGCACCTCGGAGTCAGAGCCAGTAGAATTGTCAGAACATTAGCATCCTTGTTTTATGCGCCTTGGATCGGATTCATCTTTAGATCGTTACCATAAACGTATAAGCTATAGGCTAACGCAGAGAAATACGTGCGCACTAAAACGCCTCCAGGTCCGCGACGGGGTCTATTGAATTGAGACCACCCCCTCCTACCTTTGAGCCCCGTGACTGGTGCTTTTGTAAACCCCACAAATACCCTTCTATTAAGCCGTCGACCGCAGGTTTAGTTGACAACGATCGCTGCAGGCTACAGGCGGCGTACGCTCCAACAAGGTAAGTCTGAATTTACCTCCTTTAGAAGTCTCGTCAGACCTGAGAGTATAGCTAAAACGGCCAGTGATATATTGCCATGCTCTCAATCAGAGTGGACAAAAATGATATGGACAACCGTCCTTCGTGTGGTACTAGTATATTTTGGATTACACCCTGGTGCATCCTTGGTATTCGCGAGTAGTGGAGCGAAAGTAAACGAGCCATGTGTGGCAACTATCTTTCAATGGCGGTGATCATTTAGAATCAGATAACCAGTTGGCACGGTATGGTTTATCTCTTTTGACAACGGAAAATGTTATCAACATACACCGAGACATGTGATCTTAAGATCGAAAGGCCTGTCGCGGCTATAAATGCCATCTGGAAATCCTCAATATGGCAAGTTGCCTGTTGTATTCATTATTCATATTCGGGGGTTTCAGTTCAGAACAGCGATCCATCGCGGAATCCGGACAGAAGACCTTGGTACTTTTTTGTGTCACCTACGAGCTTTTTGTTCACGAACCACTGCAAAGGATTTGTCAACATGATTTCCATGTGAATTGAATTAAGTGTCTCCGATCTGCACTGTTGACCTACGTATATTCTCGAAAATAGGCCTTGTTGGCGGTGAACTCCGGGAGTCAGGCGTGTGGTATATACCATCGTGAGGCCACTGAGAAAACGATGTATCTACTTTCTATTAATTCTCTTTGCTATGCATATGGCCTTTCGGTGGCCCCAGGGTAGGATCATAGTTCATGGCATTGACGTGATGGCCATGGTTTCGGCTTCTTCAGTTCGTGCCATTCGAAGGGCGTAGTCGTAGAAAATACCTCAAAAATGTGTAGAAACATAATGCAAGTCAAAGCAATCCAAGCATTTGGAGACTACGTTGATCGAGTTCAGTGTCTCGATGATCTCAACTTGCGATAACCCCCTTAGAGACCCCCTCGCAAGACATGGAATATGAGAAAGTGAAGAACCGATAGGACAGTCCCCTGTGAGACTTCCAGTTTGTGATGATGACTCATCACATCCGGGGACGTTGGGCCTCGGCCCCAAACTGGGTTGAACGTCCTACAGGCTGTACAGTTGAAGAAGTTCGGCTAATCTTTACCCCGAGAAACAAGGGTGAACGTTCTACGGGTTGTACATCCGGGAAGGTTGGCATCTCTGCCAGAGGTCAACGTCCTACGGGTTGTACATTTGGAGGTCAACTCCTTTTTTTTCTACAAGGCGTCTTCTCGATTGACAGATTCTCGTCAGAAATAGGCCTCCGTCAGAAATAGATAAACGGAATGCACCCCACCCGATTTTGCTTTATGGTATGATTTCGCCTCATAATTTATATGCAACATGATTGTTTAGGTCACGGCGGCGTTTCTCATCACAAAATTGTCTGTTTTACGTCTAAAGCCACAGCAAGTAAATTTTATGGATGACATCAGCGCGCGCATTGATTTTGCCTGATTTAGAAATTAAAAAACAAGACATTTTTCCCATTTGGCAGTGGTTAACATACCTAAAATAGGACAATATGTCCAAAACGTCTGTCAGTTCTATCCCCAAAACGTCCTACATTCCGTAAACAGTGCAGCCCTCACACCAAACTTGTAATCAACAACGTGTAATCCGATGGGTTATTCTTTAAAATATGAGGTGAACCACTTACAAATTCGATAACGGAGCCAGATGGAATAACCTATTTCATGTAGTTTGAGTAGAGCATTGTCTAGCTGTCTGTCTGTCTGTCTGTTGAAGACAGTCAGGACATCAACAGCGGAGAGAACTTCAATAGGGACGAAGTTATCAGAGTCAGTCAGTCTGGAGGGTCATTGTACGGGAAGCCTTGTTTCTGCGTCCTTTCTCTAGTCTTGATGTGATAAACAAACACGGATCTACAATGATTTTAATGTTGACACCAGTGCTGGTTACTGTTTTATTGAATACAGGAATAAAGTACTTGCTGATTGTGATACCATGTTTTATCGCTTGGATAATTCTTACATGCTTTATTGTATTCAAATTTGAAAACGTAGGCTTGTTTTTCAGTTGTCTACCTTGTTTTGTCGCCCGCGCGCATTGATTTTGAAGCCTGTAGATGATGTCATCCATAAAATTTACTTGCTGTGGCCATAGGGGAAACATGGCCCTGACTGCAAGTTGACCGCAGTATGTTTTCCAACTTTTGACCTCATCCTGACAGTGCCATCTGGCCCTGTGCCAAACAAACAAGTCAGTTGACCGTCTTGACGCCAACCTTTGGCTGTTTTCACCTCAATGACTGCATGTGTGCTATTAAAGGTCATGGGATCTGCATACGGTTGCTCAGAAATTTGATATTGAATGTGATTATTTCGATGTGTTTATCTTTTATATTTATATTTGTGACCGATGTACTATCGTGAACTCTAACTGCAACGTTACCACGTTAAAAAGGAAGACCCTGCCATTGACTTTATACCAAGTACGATGTCACAAGAGATTTAGATGATCATACACAATTCCAAATACGTCTGTTCTTTCTCCTCTTGGCTCAATATCACGAGGTATTGCAGTTTGCATCATGCCAGTGAGTTCATGGCTTGTTTGAATGATATGTAGTCGGCGGAGAAATTCAAATTTTCTATGACAGCAACACAATCCGGCTGTAATCAGTCACTAATGGCGTTTTAACCCGATTAGCATGAATTATTTATTCCCATGGATACCCAAAGGTGCATCAGATCTAGACTCCAATGTGATATTGGATGTTAATGGTCTCGACCTAATCATTTAGAAAGGTCTCAGTAATCGCCAGGCCTACAATGTTTTATCCATTTTTCTTTATTCAGGATATGTGATTTAAAAGCTAAATACTATTCAACCACGGAAAAATGCAAGCAAAACGGTCACCACATAGAGGCATTGTCTTTGTCAACACTGCAGCAGGCACCGCCTTTTCATTTACCACGAATGAATCTAGCGAACCCCTTCTACGCCCCCGAAACAGCTGAAGAAAATCGTTCCCGTGGCTGACAGGGGCGCGGTACCGGGAGTGCTTAGCTTGCAATATTCTCTATAGTGATTATCTTGGAATGTAACGCAGGATTATCCATTTAAGCTGCGAAAGTAATATGTGACCAATTAATGCGCTTAGCGATTAATGCGCTTAGCGATCGTCTTAAACGCAGTATCCAGTACTCCTCTCAAGCGTGAAGTTGTGTAATCCAAGCGTTCTTAAGTTGCAAGATCTTCTTAGTGATCATTCTCTGATACATGATCATCTGTTTTTGTGAAATTGTATCTTAAGCTTAGTGAATACGATCATTGTGTGATGCAACTCAGAGAAACTCATGGAAAAGACTGCTTTAAGGCTAAAACTTAAAATTTGAATGAAAATACCTTCAAAGTTGATATGTCAATGGTCAGTAGGTTTGACAGTATTTTGAGTAAAGTTTTGTTGTATATACCTACGATTGCTTTGATGATTATGAGTAATATTCTATGCAAATCGGCTTAGAACAATGACGCACATATGGGCATGTCGTTATTATACTAATAACGACATGCCCATATGTGCGTCATTGTTCTAAGCCGATTTGCATAGAATATTACTCATAATCTTGTTGATCTTATATAGCTGGGCATGTCTATTTATACAACAGCACTTTACAGGACATTCATCCCTTCTTGTTTCTTCAGGCACAGAGCTGACCCTGACCCTCACTCGACCTCAAGTTAAAGGAAAACAAGCTCGTCAAGGTCACATACAGATCCAACATGGCGGGCAGAAAAACACCCGCGGCATTCTGGGTGTGCTTCGTCATTCTGCTCGTTCCCGTTCTCGGCATCTGCGTCTATCAGATCTTCGACCGCGTCTCCTTCTACCTGAGCTACCCCGTTACTCGGGAGTCCAAGGAGGTGTCTGAGCGGTCACAGTCGTTCCCGTCCGTTACGGTGTGCAACAACAACCCTATCCGCAAGTCGGCGCTGTCCGGAACTAGCCACGCCTCTCTCCTGGAGACAGACGACCAGGTGCGCCAAAGTGTGGAGAACCTGCTCGCCTCTACCAGCAGCGACGCCGTCAACCCGTCAGCCGCGAGAGAGATACTGAACACGGCTTATCAAGACAGGAAAACCGCCCGCGCGGCGCGTGACCTCGCCGGGATGTCCAGGGAGGACATAGCGAACCTCGGTCACCAGCTGAGCGACTTCGTCATGAGTTGTTCCTACAACGGACAGCAGTGCGCGCCCAACGATCTCTCCAGCGTCTTTGCCACCTTCCAATCCGCCAAGTTTGGAAACTGTTTCACCTTCAACGCCGATTTCCAAGTGTCCTCCACCGAGGTCAGCAACGGCCAAGGACTGACCATGACCCTGTTCACAGACGCCAACAACTATGTCGGCCTTTTCGGTCGGCAGCCCGGGGTGACTGTGACCGTGCACCCTGCCAACACAACGGCGTTTCCTGAGGACGACGGGATCAGCGTCAAGGCCGGAGAGAGTGCGGGCATCGGCGTGAGGAAGGTTGTAAAGAACCTCCTGCCCGCTCCCTTCGGTGACTGTGGGCAGGGAACAGACGGAGAATCCTTGTATCCCGGAGGATATTCGCTCGCGACGTGCTGGAACGGATGTCTGCAGAAAGCCATGCTGGAGAAATGCGACTGTGTGGACGATCCCAGAACAACTAGCGGGAACATGTGCACCGCCAGTGAGGAGAGTTGCCGATCAAGGTAATACAGCAATGTTCTGTATCCATATCATCTTTGTTTTTACAGATCTCATTCATTTTTATCAAAAATATAAGTTTCTGAGTTTCTGGTATAACTTGTGTTTTTCCTTTCTTTATAGCACATGCCCCATGTGTAACATAGGTCTAGCTATTCCTCTGCGTCGTGGTCTGAAAGGCCTAGGACTGAAAGCCAGATATTACCTTACGCCACATTTTCCTCTTACAAACCCTAAAGGTACTACGAACAGGACGCCACCTGGAAGGATGACTGTAATTGCAAGCATCCCTGCAAGGACGAGTCCTACGTCACCACCATGACGTCATCCCCCTGGGCCCCCGAGAACGTCCTGATCCCCGAGCTGCGTTACGTCACTTCTCTGTCTGACGTCGGCAGCCTCATCCAAAACAACGTCGTGCAGCTGAAGGTGTATTACCTGGACGGCGTCTACCAGCAGGTGGAGGAACGTGCAGCCTACCCGGTGAATCAGTTGCTGAGGGACATCGGTATTGACATCGCTGTGTGGTTCGTTGTGCTGATGATGCTTATCGGGATAGTTTACCTCATCGTCTTAATCATTCGAGCTTGTTGTGGGGAGGGCAGCGGAAATAAGATCATCTGATCCACTGAATGGAAGACAAGGCCATTATGTATGGCAACACTAGACCAAGTGTATCGTGAGGGGTTTAGAGACCGACTTAGACGACTAACGAATTGGTATGAAAAAAAAAGAATGTGGAAGTCATGATCAGTTTGCCAATGGTGAAGCTCAGTCGTTAAAACATAATGTCGATATCAGACTTTTGTAGGTGTTAAATACTACAGTATTAATCGTGAGTATTACGTGTATACCAAAATATAACGTCATATGTATTACTTCTAGGAAAGAGTGACAGGTGAAGGTTTCTAAAGAAAGATATCAAAGATTCTTGTTTGTACTGTGGTCGGGTACATAGTACACAACTACGATAGTTTCAGGAAAGCATGTTAGAATCTGAAATGGAACTTCTTTCGTAGTCTTCGAGGATGTGTTTCTTCTTGTTCCAGCAGTGGTGTTGTTGTTGCTATTGTTAATAATGTTTACATTGTATTAGTTGTAAACATCATGATCCGTTATGGAGTCGTTGAACTACAGTATTCTAATTACCTGTTGTGGGAATCATGACTTTAACTTTTCAACTGTTCAAAGGAAAATTGTTATAAGCATAAACTACTGATAACTTTGAGCAGTTTTGGTTTCAAAGTCACCATTTGGGTGCTGAAGAAGAGTAGAAATCCGTCTAGAAGGTGAATAATTTGTCAGGATTTATCCGGCTGTAGAAATACAGGGTCATCGTGGTAACTGGCTGGGGCGTGTTCACTATGCACGCATGAAAAGCGATCTCCATCTATCAATTGAAGTACTGCATTGATAGACCACACTATAACGCCGCCAGTAATGCAGTACTGCATTAGATAGAAAGAGGACGCCTTTGATCCATGCGTGAACTAACAGACGTTCGCTACATTACGCCAAAAAAGCAATTACTCAAACAACTGGATATGATTTTGGAAACGGTCAGACGTTTCAAGTAGCATCCACTACTTTTCGTCAGTGACTGTGAGCAAGATCAGTTGAACAGCAGGTTTATAACCACGAACTATGAATTGATATGCAAATAAGGAGAAGACAAATTTTTAGAAGTCCAATAGAAAGCAAATTAGACAACTCAAGACAAGGTTGAAGTAAAAGGGGACAATAGCTCCTATTGTTTTAATATAGGAGCTAAAGCTGGTTTGCCCCCAAGGCTATGTCCCAAGTGCCAGATAGTTCCACCCTTAGTCCTCCTTTCCTGTTGAGGGTTGGATTGTATATCCTCTCATATATTGCCTCCCTTACTCCACGTTCGAACCAGCGGGGTTCGCGGTCAAGGATATCAGTGGATTCGAGATTGAAAGAGTGCCCCTGGTTGTGTTTTAGGTGGTGGAAAATGGCCTAGGAGTAGCGGTTAGCGCAATGTTCTTGTACCTTTCATTAAGTGATCGGCTGGTCTCTCCGATATAAGTGTTGTTGCAGTTGGGTTCTTCACATTTGAGTCTGTAGATGACATCGGCCTTGCTACCCTTGCGGGGTCGGTCTTTAGGATGTACCAGTCTTTGTCTGAGAGTTGATTGAGGTTTGAAGCTGGTGGCAATGTTGAAGTTTTGGAAGATCCGTCGGAGTTTTAGGCAATATATGAGAGGATATACAATCCAACCCTCAACAGGAAAGGAGGACTAAGGGTGGAACTATCTGGCACTTGGGACATAGCCTTGGGGGCAAACCAGCTTTAGCTCCTATATTAAAACAATAGGAGCTATTGTCCCCTTTTACTTCAACCTTGTCTTGAGTTGTCTAATTTGCTTTCTATTGGACTTCTAAAAATTTGTCTTCTCCTTATTTGCATATCAATTCATAGTTCGTGGTTATAAACGAAAAGTAGTGGATGCTACTTGAAACGTCTGACCGTTTCCAAAATCATATCCAGTTGTTTGAGTAATTGCTTTTTTGGCGTATCTTATTACCTGGATGTCTAATCTTCATCGACGTCCGCTACATTTGCTGCATGTTCCAGTCAGTAATCAGCGGATTCCTTTGCGCGGTCTCAGTACTAGTATTGAATAATAGAAATTGGCCAGATAGGAAGGTGAGGTTCTTTCTACCATGGCTGGCAAATTTTCTTTGTGTAACAAAATAATTGCGACAAACAATGCCCTCACAAGCCTGGAATCATAATCCAGTAAAGGGCTGAGCGGCCTAAATTGGAATATGACCTTCGTACCTGGCCGAAAGGATCTACTCTAAACACGTGTAAGCATATTACATATACTGTGTGCCATCAGTTGTAAGTGAACAGCCGCTATATAGCTTCATGTAGGTGATTGACATTTCTAACCTGTACGAGTGCACAAATAAAGCAGTGTGGAGCTGATATTGCTGTACTGTCTTGCCTGTATGGCTGATGATCACTTATAATCACTTACTTGTACACACCTGAGTCCAATTACTAGGTAATTACGAAATCTGCAAGAAGATGCCGGAGGCCCAAGTCGTAGCATTTTCAGTACCAAGTTTTGTTACAAACGGTCTTTCTATTAACGAGACAGAAAGCGTTACGATAACATCTGCTTCCAGGGGATTATGAAACATCCAAAAACTTACAAATTATGAGTAAAGGAAACGCCCATTGAGAGGGAAAAACTAAATTTCCTGCCGTGATGAGATTTTCATGTTTCAGTTTCTGAGAGGACAGTTCGAAAGCAAGCTGCTAAGTATCCCAGAAGTTAATTACTTCTTATAATGCCTTATTGAAAAACAACAAGCAAACGCAGTCGGGAAATTATTGTAAAAAGAGACTTCTAGTCTTCAGCACTGAATTATGTATACGTAGACACCATTATCATACATAGATCAAGAGGAACAAGCCTATTTAACCAAGAAGGTTAGATACGGATTTTAACCTCTTTGTACTACTGTTTTCATTCATTCAACCTTCCTGATTTAGTCGATATAAAAGTACATATTCAGGTCATAATTCTTAACCATGGTGTGATATTTTACAGTATTGTACCTTCCGACTGCGGTTGGCATCCTCTGGTCTCGGGGGAAATTGCAATCGTCAAAATCTTTGTAGCTTATCGCGTGTCCAGCGTAGTGTAAAACCCTGTCAGACCCTCATTTGTACAGCGCAGTGCACCCTGGGAAGGTGCCGGATAAACACAACATGGCGACCGTGAGTAGGAGGGGGACCCAGGATAGCAGCACATTTTAACCTCTAAACCCTACAAAACAGCCCGGGGACATCGAAAATACAACTTCCAACACAGTAAGTGTATTCTAGAATTCCTTTGCACTTTTTAAACGACCGAACGCTTGCTGTTTTGATGAAATTTGGGCGTTTTCCCATCGCTTCTTCCAGCCGGTTTGTGATTTCGGCTGGTGTGGTTGTGGTGTGGGGTTAGATCGTCTGATCCTGACCTAACCATGAGTCATGGGACAGTAATGTGTGGCTGTGGCAGCTCCTGGCACTGATGGAGCTGCAATCTCGCGGCGGTCTGATGTCTACGTGAAAAAAACGGTGCAAATTATGATGTCAAATGTAGCTATTGACTCTGATGCTGGCTGCACTACAGAGCTGCCAAAAAATAATTATACAGTTGTTGTTGTTTACCTTGTAGTGCCTAGTGCCACATAGGGCAGCTTTCTTGCAGTTTCTGTAGTAGCAGGTATATTTTTACCGGTAGGAGTTGCTAGCCCTTCCCCTTTAAGTTAACGTGCTTATCGCACCTCCTCGAACATGGGACCCCCATAATTTTGATGTCCCTTCCGAAAGATGGGTGCAGCCCCAACCGAGAGGCCCTTCCCAGGATTTGGGAGGAGCGCAACTATATTATTTATGTATATATATGAGGCTGCTACTGGTTGAGCAATGGGGACATCCAAAGCAAAACAATCACTAAAATGATCATCAACAGCAGTAGCATATCATTTAATTTTTACTCAACAAAACATGAACTTCAACGATCACTCTGTGAATCAGAAAAAAACTGACCAGAAAAGCTGACCACATGGTAATACCAGCAGTAGTGATGATTTTGTACCATCAGTAGTAGAAGAGGGTGTGAAATTCTGCATCAAGCTCAATACAAACACAGATTGAATATGAGAAATTTACCAATTGAAACATGTACGTATGTTACCTTAACTTGTTTTTAGAGTCTCTACAAATTGAATGAGTTGCATTTTCAATTTTTTTATTAAGAACATAGTAAAAATGTAAACTTGCTGATCGATACAAAAAGAAATAGTTCACGGGTAGGATTCAACTGCACCAAATATATCATCATCAGGAGAAGGCTGTTCAAATCATGTTCCCTTGGGAGCTCTCACATCTGCAGAGTGATCATGATTGTTGATCCCTGAGTGTAGAAGAGGTGAAACAAGTCACACAGGAGCAAGTAGTACTGTCTGATTGTGAACTGAACTATCACCTTAGGTGCTGCTGACTCAACCAGGCTTTAAATTGATAGACCCAATCTGTTCAGGCAAATTCACCTGGGTAAAGGTGAGATCAAAGGACAAATGTACATTATTATGTTTAGCCATAAGTATGGCTAAACATATTGTTTTCTCTCATGTTTCTTCTTCTTCTCCTGTCAAATCTTCAAATCGATTCATCTCTGTCATTTTTTGACCAAATGACCTGAAATTTGGTACAGAGGTAATGTAGGCAAAAACCAATGTGCGTTCCTTTCCTTTGTTTGATATTGACCTTGAAAGTGATTTTATTGAGGTTTTTAGGCTATTTTTAGCATATCTTGGCCTCCTGCGCCCTGGTATTTCAACCGAATGACCTGAAATTTGCTGTATATGTGGCTTGAACAAATATTTAAAGGACTACATTCCCATTTTTGGCATACATATATTCAAAACGATTTATTTTGGGCTTTCTTGACAATATTTGCCACTTCTGTCACTTTCAATACTACATATGACCTACAGGTCATTGACCCCGAGTGCCTTGCACCTGGCCAAGCTGGAAGTTTGCTTACGAGGAGGAAAGACCGGACATGAACATTTAACGTGATTATCGGGAAAACACCATGTTCCCTTAAACTCAGTGGTTAAATTGCAGTTTAGGAAATTTTATAACAGAAAACAAGTTAAATCAATGATTTTGTGAATGTTTATTCTAGCATTAGTTATTCCAGATATTTTCAAACTCCAAATTCTTCAACACAACACGGGAGATCGTTTCTCCTCAGACTGGCGCGACACTCCTGTCAAAATTGATTGATGATCTCTCTCTGCCGCCGCTCTCACTGGGGACAGGCGTTTTGGTCCCGCACGTTGTCGCAGCGGTGCGTCGCCGCTACGCGATCGAAAGCACGCCGCTGTCTGTCTCGGACCAACAGACGCGTCTCCCGTGATGTGTAGCGTCCACCACCAGGCCTTCCTACATGTCCTACGTACGGGCGTATGGATAGTACAATTCGGCAAAAAAGGAATGATTAGGCCAGTAGAGTCAGTCCCCGGTAAGGTCAATGATTCGCCCCTTTGCGCTAGCTTGTAACGTTAAATGAATGTACCCTCTGGTGGCCAAACTTCACTGACAAACTTTCTCCCTATTATCATCATGAGCTTGCGTTAGTCTGGTACTAGTGACTATTATGTGCCGGGAATGTTTATCTATCGCACGCCTTGGAAGGAAGTTCAACCATGATAAATGGTCGGCCGTTGCGAAAATTTGGAATCCCATGCTGTTGATTTTCGTGATTGAATCTGTAAGAAAATATATTTTCATGTCGTTCATGTTTTTGGGACGGACGCCGGGACGGGGTGAATTTTTTCTATCATTTTCGTCCCGTTAGTAATGCAAATCGAATCGTGTTGCACAAGAGGCAAAACACTAAAAACGTGGGTCTTGTGGAGTGTTTTGGAGCGGGAAAATGCCGGATATTAGCGGTGCCGAACAGTGTACATCGTCGCGCGCGGGTGACGCTCCGTCAAAACAAATCCGCTGGTGGTCTAGCGCGGCCACCGAAAATAGGCAGAAACACACAGGAGGACTTAGCACCTTCGTTTATAAGGGCAATTGTGAAAATCTTTTGTTACAAATTGTTTGAACATTGAAACATTTGGATAGATGGTATGAAACTGTTCTAAATAAAGAGATTTTTGTGTAGTTACGTTCGAAATGTTTCCAACGTATGTGAAATAAGTTCAAACATGTTATAAGTTTCAATTCTAATTGTTTGAACACTTTAGAACTATTGTGACTTAGACATTCTTTTAATCAAAATAGTTCAAACATATTACAAATATTATATTAAAACCCTCTCGGTGACTTTGAATTGACTCAAATATGTTGTTTTTGGTCATTTCCTTCGTCTCCTGTCAATGTCAATCAAAATTGGACTAGAGTCAATAGAAAGAGTGGTTTCATTTAAATACCTAGGGCTTATTCTTGATGATAAATTGTTGTGGAATGAACATGTTGACAAACTCTGCTCAAAGGTAACCCAACGAGTAGGTTTACTCAGACGTCTTAGACCTTGCTTCACTGTAAATATAGCTGACATGTTGTATAAAGCAATGGTACTCCCCCTTCTGGATTACTGTGACACCGTGTGGGACAGCTGCGGAGTGGGGAGACAACAACAACTCCAAGTGCTACAGAACCGGGCTGCCAGGGTAGTTCTGCAACTGAACCTACAGTCCAGCAGTGTCCTCGACCTTCATGAGAAGCTCAGCTGGCAGTATCTCGCAGGGAGAAGGCGGGATCATGTGTGCATTATGGTTTACAAGTGTATAAATGGGCTAGCACCAACATACCTATCATCCACCTTCTCTCACAACCACAACTTACACAATTACCAAACCAGACAGACATCACTCCTATACAAACCTTTTTTCAAGACCACAACAGGACAGCGTACATTTGCCTACAGAGGTGCTAAACACTTTAATTCACTACCAGCCTACATTAAGCAAGTTCCAAGCCTGAATACATTTAAGTCAGCTTTGAAAGACCTAACATAGTCTCAGTACTGAGTAGTGACCTCTGACCTCCAAACTGTTTGACCTTGGATTGGATTATGATTTTGAGTTATCTGTCTTTCATGTTTCAGTTGTACCCATATGTTCCGACGTGTATGTCTACTTTTCTCTCTGTAAGTTGTTTTTTATTTTCCATGTATGTATATGTGAAACTGGGCCCTATCGAAAACCAGTGTATTGGCACTGAATAGGCTACCCAGGTGTTTCAAAATAAACAAAAATCTTCATATGTATACTATGGAAAACTTCATTCTTCCCTGGGGTTGATCTTTTTTAATTCAATTTTGAACTGGGTTGATTATGCGCAAGAGTGTAATTTTCAGTGGATATTTTTCTACTGGTTTACATGGAAATGGCACGGAATATCCCATTCTTGCAAGGGGAGGATTCTTTAATTATTTCTTTCAATTTTGAGCTGGAATGATTATGAAAAAGTCCATTTTTTAGCAGAAGTGTATTTGTTAATCAATTAGTGGATATGGTTGTGGACTGGTCCATATTGTGTTGAGGTGCTACTGGAAGACTCAATTTTGGACTGGGGTGATTCATTTTTTTAGTGCAAGTATTTTAGAATGGTCCATTGTTATTTTGGGAGAGTCCATTTTTTGCATGGCGAGGAGTATGGCTAAACATGCTGTATTTGCTCGCAAATGTTGCCTTTCTAGTTATGTTATTACTTCATTGAAGGAGGTACTGTTTTCTGTGTGTGTGTGTATGTGTGTGTGTGTGTGTGTGTGTGTGTGTGTATGTGTGTGTGTCTGTGTCTGTAAGTGTGTGTGCCTGTGGGTGTTTCTGCATAACCCAAGAAGCTACATGTACGTACATGTATGGATGTATTGTGATATATTTGGTATGTGGATAGGTGTTGTTGAGTTTGTGCGGGGTGGAGTTTACTTAAGCAGAATTTGTCAACACTTAATGAATGCACGGCAACAAATATGTACTAGTACCAGGTGTCAAGGACATTGATCGCTTACTAGTGATATTACAGTAGAAAGTGCTGAGTCCAAACCAAAATAGAAGCTAAAAAGTAGTTACAAAATGTACAAAAGCTACATATATACATAAACACAAAATGCAGACGAGTCACCATAAAAAAACATTACGTGATGTTTGTACAGATACAGATGTTTATGCATGAGCTAGATAGAATTTTTTATTACAATGAAACTCTAAATAGTGTGTATCGTCACTACAGTACATGTACAACATAATGGTAAACGCCATATGATTCTGTCCATTGACTGTACCAAAATGTAGTAAGTATAACGTTTACATGTACATCTATGTGCACCAGACCCAGGTGTATCTGTATATTGATAAGATTATGGCTATGATTATGAAAGCCAGTGCCGTTCGTCGGTGACTTGGTCTTCCTGCTATGATGACTCGAGTGATTCAGGCAATCAGAGAAGTTCCTCGACCAGAGATTTATTCATACGCAGATATATACACGGGAATGTTCAAGCGGTGATAACGATAGTACGGACAGTTCTTCTCACTCTGTGACAGGTTCACAATCGAATGGGAGCCAGTGTCAAAGGAACTTACTTTCCGAGGATCAAACTTCTGTAAGCTGCTGCTCCCGTTTCTCGGAGCGGACCAAGTCAGCGAACAGAGTCTTTTCCCAAGGAAAGCTTGTTTCCAAAGACTTCCGAAAAACTTCCGGAAAACTTCCCGAAAAATCTCCCAGTTTGAGAGTGTTTGTCTCTTTTATTTCCTAAGTTTTGGGAGTGGCCTTGATCCAAATAAGGTAAGACGACATTAAGATTCTCTACTCTTATTGGGTAGAAATATGTAAATATGTTTTAAGAAGTTCTCAAGAAAGTCCGGATCTTCAATGACAATTGAAAGACAGGTCGTGCCGTTTTGCAAAAAAAACCAACTTCGATTCGCATTAAAAGGCCTCTTGGGGTATGACCCCCAGGGTCAGTTCGGTAGGTTCACGAACTCTTGCCCCGGTCAAACACTCCTAGCCATTTCCCTGGGCACGGTCCGCCAAAACTTCTTAACCAATCGAATAGTCGGATTCACTTGTCCAAAGTTTCTGGACTGTACCATCGCAGAGTGAGGGAACAAATAACAGGGGTGTTGTAACCTGATTGCATAGTACATTACAAACGATGATCACCAGTCATTCGTTATACAATAGTTGACGCTGGAACCATTATTCGCCATTCCTTCAAGTTCATACAGTAGTTCAGTTACATTAGAAACAGGGAAATCTCTTAGAAAGTCTAACATAGGAGTTGTCTATCTGTTATCATAGCGGTCTTCTATTTAGACGGCGAACGTGATCATTAACAACATGTCAGCTACGCCTCATTGGCACCGATGGGGTCTGGCAACAATCTTCCCCAGTGACCGAGTTATAGGACGTGGGTACCCGAGGTACACGTCAATCAAATGGGAGGAGTAACAACAGTAACGACTCCGGTCGAGTTACAACGTTAGAGTTATAGCAAACTAATACAAAAATAGAAGTATATCTTAACTGGCTTAATCCTACTACTGGCAACAAGTTTCACGTGCGGTGATCAGTTTACAAGTATAGTTTGTCCTTTACTGGGACTTGACCCTTGCCACTAAGTCAACGTAAGTGATTGTCGCGTCAGCTTCGTGGAGACAGAGGCAGCTCCGGCTTGTCGGAGCGGATAAGGTTTCCCAGCTGTTGGGCCGGTGTCATGGCCGGAGTGACGGGTCCTTAATTATGTAGTCTCTTACCCTCTAGTACGGCCCTGGCCAAGTGGCTGGTCATTTCTTCTTGTGTATTTACTTACTTGTTTACACCCCCATCCTTTAAGATTGCGGTGTCCCCATCGCAAAGAAATATTATCGAGATTGGTCATTTAATAAACGCAACACATATTCTAGCTTATACATTATTAGATTATTCAGGATTATAAGAACCCGGGATGCCTCAGGCGATCCCGGAAGAGAACAATGGATTCGGCTCCATCCCTGTACCAAGGGGTAACCGGCGGATGTGTTTCACTTTGCAATTCTAGCAGCCTGGCTGGGATACATATGATGAGTATACAAAGTAAAAACTACACACTTATTTCATCGCAAGGTGTGATCTCGATTAAGAAACCTAGCCGTGCCTGCCCAACGGGGTTGTAAGAGAAGACAATACGTTTCAATCGGGAAAGGGTAACCGTGCTGCTAATCAGGTGTCACTGCCTGTTCTAGGTCAGTACCTAGCTTTAGCATCTTATTGCCTAACATCACGATCAGGAGAGGAGTCAGGGTGAGCTGTCGGGTCAGAATACAGACACAGAGTGTTCACGGCCAACAAAGGTCAGGGTCAGCAGAGGAGTAAGGAACCACCCAGTCGCTCACACCTTTAGTTGTACTACCTCAAAGTCGAAAGACACGTACTAAGGTGTCGTATACGACAGGAATCACAAGTTAAGTCTCTCCCACAGTTCATCTCAAGAGGGATCATGGTAACGAGGTAAGTTAGGAAGTGTGCTACTACCTGCATTAGGTCGTAACCTAGCTGTAACAACGGACTGCCGATCAGGACAATGAAGTATCCGACGGACACCGAGTGAATCTTTACAGCGGGGACACACCGAGGCTACTGTTACCTTCTGCTGGCCTATCCAGACCGTCCATGAAGTATCAGACGAGCATTTGTCTACCGCACGTTTCACTTGTTGCCCTCACAATTCTTGACTATCTCGGCCCTTGACCGTGTCAGTACATGTTAGTCTTTCTTATACCTTACATAACCTAACCTTATCCTAAACTATCTTAACCTTACCCTACTTGTTATATCCTTAGTTTCACCGTTCAATTCTGGAGACCGTCTTCTTGCCGTCTCGTGTTCCAAGGCTGCTTCACGGGATTAGCGTTCATACTGCGTTCCCTGTCAGGAATAGCGTTCGTAGTGTTGTGTCTTCTCTGGAATAGCGTTCATATTGACGTGGGACTGCTACAGTAATCCTCATGATCGTCCGCGCACACTAGTTGTCGGAGAACAAGATCATACCCCAACGCGACTGTTCTGATGGGGAGAGACTCGATCTCCGTCGTCCATCCAAGGGAAACTTCCTCCGGAACGCAGGACGACGATCACCTCCTGAGGCAGACTGGTATCATAGCAGTCTGACTGCGTGTCCGTGGGCGGGCGGTCGCACCGAACGGAGAAGCTCCGCGGGAGCAAGAAGTCTCTTCGCAATAAGATAGGAACAGCGGAAATGATGATGTATCAGTGTTCATCGCCCCGCTTAATTTTCAGTTGTTCGGAGGCCGTGGACGTTCTCGAACTGCACCACATGGTTGACAGAGTCTCTTCTCTCTTCGAATTATGATCGCCTCCGAACGAGATGTCCGGTGAGTTTTTCCCGTTTGTCGTACTGCGAGGACTCCATGGCGGTCTGCTCCACGTCCGTGTTGGGTCCGCCCACACAATGGTCAGGAGAATGTAGTCCTTCAGAAAACCTTGTGCCGGCTTCTGAATCTCTCTCTGGGAAGGTCGCGCTAAACAGTTTCTTTATGCTGATCCCTCCTCTGACAACTAAGTCCGGAAGTCAGTTTGGTGGACCTGGGGCTGATAATGCATGATGCTCACGCCTCCGCACGCGATCATAGCAAAGTCTTCCCTTGGGGTCGTAGGCTGCTTGGAGAACCGGACGTCTGTAGTCCCCTCATTCATCATACCTGTTAGCACTGGCTGTAGTGGGGCTGCAGTTTGTTTACCAGTTTGTGCAAAGCCATCAGGTCACGCCCGCTCAGGATGACGGGGATGCTGTACTTCTAAGCCGAATGGGGCGGCTGTACTTGGCCTTGGCGACGTTGGCTCGGAAGGTCTCGTAGAGCTAGGCTTCGCCGAAGAAGCTGATGTGTCGGGACCGGTGATCGGCAGTCCTGTAATAGGGAAACAGAGTACACGCACACACAAGCCCCACCCGGTCTCTTGCTCTATCATCTTAACCTATTATCTTTCTAATTTATAACATTCTAGCTTAATTTCTCTTGTCAACTACCGCCGGACGGCGGAAGAAAAGGAAAGAACAGATGGAAAAAGGCATCTCCGTGCCATACCAAAAAAAAGAAAAAGAATTAGCTTCTTCAAAACGTAGTATTAGTGTTCAGTACCATTTCCGTGATCGCCAAAGGCGAAGAAAGATCAAGGTCATCGTTGTTATGGCAATCTTATGCCTCAATTTGCAGTCATCTCTGCATCAAATTAATTATTCTTAGCCTAGTATTAATCTGTTAACAAAAGTTTATAAAAACAACCTTACTCTTTGACGGGTTCTGTTGAGACCTGTACTGAACCCAGTGGGTATATGAGTACAATAGAGGTTCTCCTTCAGTTATACTTATTTTACTGTCCGTTTCGTCTCGCGGAGCACATTGATCGAGGCTCGCGGGTCGCCGAGAGTATCTACTTTACTATACCTCGACGAGATGGAGTAAATCTCCAAGCAAGTACAGCAGGGATCCACCCTACAACTTCCATGACTTATCCTAACTTTCCGACGCGTCCCTTTTCTGGGTCCACGCGTCTACTGGTCAACTCCTTTGTGACTGAAATCCCTGCCTAATCGCCCTTGCTACCACGACGTGCTTCGCCTATATCCCGCCCGTTTGGGTTTAGGGTTACACAACTAGGCACTGCGAATGGTGACCGAATCTGGTGACTCCACCCATGAGCGGCAAGTAGCCAATCAAGCATCGCGAAGGGAGAACTGTCAACAAAACTTAACTAAAAACCTCATTTCGTTTTACCAAACGTCTTACTTCTAACTTCGGACGCTCCCCGCCTATGGATCCACGCGTCTATTTCACTATTTCTCAGGTGACAGACCTCTCCCCCGCTTGGTCGTCACTGCCACCGCGACGTAGTCAGCCTGAATCCCGCCCGTTTGGGTGATGGGTTACACAACTTCGTACTGCGAGTGAAGACCGGTTTGGTAGCATCACCCCTGAGCAGCAGCGGCGAACCAAACGTCTAGAAGGGGAGACTGTCAACAAACATCTCAATTTCATCACTGTCCGCGACAGATACGTCTCGTCTCAGCGTGACCTGCCCGACCTAGCTGCCCCTCCCCTAACTGTCTGGAGACCAACCTGCTAACTTACACGAGCCCGATTTGGTCATCTACACGTAACACCAGCTGGGTTGACCCGCCATGACATCAGGGGTGCGCTCAGGGAACAGCTGTCCAGGGCCGCACCCGAGGAATTTCACTACTAACTAAACTCAGTCTCCTTCCGAAACTTAACTCTTCTCTTATTTTTTCCGCAGCGAGTCCTGAATATCCTTGGATTCGAGGACTTTATGCAGACTCACAACTGCTCATAGATGCCGGCGATCGCGGACCATGAGGGTCAACGAAACAACCAGTCATATTGATAATTCTAACTCTCTCCTATTTCCTCGCCATGGACTCCGGATACGGCCATCCGTGGGTTCGAGGATTTAATACAAACTCAAAGGCAGTTACGAATGCCGGCGATCTGTGGGGATCAAATAAACCATCCACTTGTACTCGCTAATCATCCTACCCATTCCTAGTTTCCCTCCATTCATCGATCCGTTCAAATTTCAAACCAGAGGAATTTCCATTACTCGTCAATCCATAAGCCACGCTATCTGTCTGGACGAATTTCGTCCGCCATCCTACACTGAAGCGGGAACTGAGAATCACATTATGTAATTCCCGGGCCACGAATAGCTTGCCGAATGTATCCGCAACCCGTCGCGTTGGCAAGGGCGTAACCTACACTGTCCTTCCCTGACTCTGCCACGATCAACGGTGCTCCGCCAGCAGGGGCTGAGGCCATGGTCATGGCAATAGCTAGAACACCGAAGCTAACTATACATAATGCCAGCAGACTGTCGGCGATTCTGCCACATTGCATCTCCTCACACATGCACAATGTCCTACCACTATCTATGACCGGGTAAGAACCGTGCGGCGCCACTCCGTCGCCCAAACAACAGGACCACCTACCTCTCAATTCTTCATCCGCCTTGCCCATGACTTTGGTCTTGAAATCCAATGGCTGGGGTTTCCCTTGCGTCTTATTTTGAAAGTTCGTACAGCTCGCAGCGCCAGATGAAAGCCAGTGCCGTTCGTCGGTGACTTGGTCTTCCTGCTATGATGACTCGAGTGATTCAGGCAATCAGAGAAGTTCCTCGACCAGAGATTTATTCATACGCAGATATATACACGGGAATGTTCAAGCGGTGATAACGATAGTACGGACAGTTCTTCTCACTCTGTGACAGGTTCACAATCGAATGGGAGCCAGTGTCAAAGGAACTTACTTTCCGAGGATCAAACTTCTGTAAGCTGCTGCTCCCGTTTCTCGGAGCGGACCAAGTCAGCGAACAGAGTCTTTTCCCAAGGAAAGCTTGTTTCCAAAGACTTCCGAAAAACTTCCGGAAAACTTCCCGAAAAATCTCCCAGTTTGAGAGTGTTTGTCTCTTTTATTTCCTAAGTTTTGGGAGTGGCCTTGATCCAAATAAGGTAAGACGACATTAAGATTCTCTACTCTTATTGGGTAGAAATATGTAAATATGTTTTAAGAAGTTCTCAAGAAAGTCCGGATCTTCAATGACAATTGAAAGACAGGTCGTGCCGTTTTGCAAAAAAAACCAACTTCGATTCGCATTAAAAGGCCTCTTGGGGTATGACCCCCAGGGTCAGTTCGGTAGGTTCACGAACTCTTGCCCCGGTCAAACACTCCTAGCCATTTCCCTGGGCACGGTCCGCCAAAACTTCTTAACCAATCGAATAGTCGGATTCACTTGTCCAAAGTTTCTGGACTGTACCATCGCAGAGTGAGGGAACAAATAACAGGGGTGTTGTAACCTGATTGCATAGTACATTACAAACGATGATCACCAGTCATTCGTTATACAATAGTTGACGCTGGAACCATTATTCGCCATTCCTTCAAGTTCATACAGTAGTTCAGTTACATTAGAAACAGGGAAATCTCTTAGAAAGTCTAACATAGGAGTTGTCTATCTGTTATCATAGCGGTCTTCTATTTAGACGGCGAACGTGATCATTAACAACATGTCAGCTACGCCTCATTGGCACCGATGGGGTCTGGCAACAATCTTCCCCAGTGACCGAGTTATAGGACGTGGGTACCCGAGGTACACGTCAATCAAATGGGAGGAGTAACAACAGTAACGACTCCGGTCGAGTTACAACGTTAGAGTTATAGCAAACTAATACAAAAATAGAAGTATATCTTAACTGGCTTAATCCTACTACTGGCAACAAGTTTCACGTGCGGTGATCAGTTTACAAGTATAGTTTGTCCTTTACTGGGACTTGACCCTTGCCACTAAGTCAACGTAAGTGATTGTCGCGTCAGCTTCGTGGAGACAGAGGCAGCTCCGGCTTGTCGGAGCGGATAAGGTTTCCCAGCTGTTGGGCCGGTGTCATGGCCGGAGTGACGGGTCCTTAATTATGTAGTCTCTTACCCTCTAGTACGGCCCTGGCCAAGTGGCTGGTCATTTCTTCTTGTGTATTTACTTACTTGTTTACAATTAGATCTGACTTGTGCAAGCCACAGGGACAGGGTCCTTTATAAATAATCAATCGGGCATTTTGTTATATACATGTATCTTGCTTACGATTGAAGTCAAACTGTGTGCGAATGGTGTGGAAAGACGGTATACAGTCATATGTACACACACATTTGATAGATTTGTTTTAGATCGGTATGATGATTTGTCCTTATACAAATGTACCTGTATATATAGCAGCTACTTCAGTCCATTTGTAGACATAGTACATAAACTCCATACAGAAACATTTTTTGTAAGAGGCTAAAGCCAGTAAAGGAAAATCAGGTCATTCCAATGTAGCTTTATCCTGGAAACTAAAGCTAGCGAGAGCATTATGCCTTCCAAGAATTAGCCAGTCTGTTCTGTTATGTATTATCAATCAAACCTATACGTCACTGTCTAATTTGAAATGCCCACGTATAGGAACAGCCCATCAATTGAATGAATGTGATTACTATGTATTTCTGGTCCAGTTATCACGGCATTGTGGATGGATTTAGGTCACCGAGCTGGACTCAGTTTCCCATCAGATGATGTGACCTGGATATCAACTGACAAATCACACCCACTTTGAAGACTGTAGAGGTCTAGCTGCTGAAATTGAGAAATATAAAGTCAAATATTCCTAGAATCTAGACATGTACGTGTTTCATGTGCTGTCAAAAATAACCAGATATCAAAATTATCATGTACATCTGCATATTTTATATCCTGTTCCTGTTTATGAAATGATTGTTCAAAGCTTTATTTAGATGTGAAACAAGTCTTTTTATGACAGATGTACATGTACATTGTTTGTAATAAGCCATGTTATATTCATTTTATGTTTAACATTCCTTAATCAACTATAGCTACCTCTAGGATGTACAATGTATAAACAATACTGCGGTTGTTACATTCATATTTTCTGTTTGCTGTACAGCAGGAGATACAATGTCTACTTGATGCTCAGCACATTTCCTGCATAACAGCGACCATCACAGTAGCATGGCAGCCAGCGGTAAACTACTCGAGCTTGCCCAGCACCTGAAACAGGAGCGGCTGTTTGTCTCAGCGGAGAAGGACTCCCTTCAGCGAATCCACAAGGAGGTCATCAACGCGGCGGAGCGGCTGTACCACGCCTCCTGGATCGTCAAACAGCAGCGGGCAAACGTAGAGAGCCTGATTCTGTCCAGTCACTCCCAGCATGGCACGCCTGCCGAGTACTGCCACAAGGCCAACTCCCTGGACAATGTGAAGTTCATAGATGGGTACAAGGTCCTGGGGTACCAGGACACTCTGTATGGGGACTTCATGAAGGCACTGAGGGAGTGCCCACAGCTGGTGGCTCAGACTCTGGTGTGTGGGGAGAAACTCAGTCTGGAAACAACACAAGGCATCATTCAGGTACCTGTACAAGCTGTGTGTTATGTTTGTGTTTCATTGTTGTTTTCATCATCATCATCAGTGCTACATGTCACTGAGGCAGGGTGTCATTGTACTCCACAATTTTTTATGTGTTATAGTAAAATGGGGGTTACTACATGGATAGAACACAGTGATTAACTATTCATTCATGTGTCATTGATTTTAATCATTGCGTATTATTGGCTTTCCCCACAGGTGATTGTGTCTGCCATCTATGGAGGATGTATCATGCCGGAAGATGAGCACTTCGTCCTGCAGATACTCCACTCCCTCATCGAGCTCCAGCTAGCAACAAACAACGACCCTCGCCGGCTGCTGCGCCGCGGCTCCTGTGCCTTCAGCACCGTCTTCAAACTCTTCTCCGAGTCGGTGTACACCGCCAAGCTCTTCCTCACCGCCGCCCTGCACGAACCAATCATGTCCTGCCTTGCCGAGGACGACTACTTCCTAGAAACCAACGTGGACGCTGCGCTGGAAAGATTCGCTCCCGCGGAGATCAAGAGACGGTTCGGAGACCGGGGAACGCCCCAGTTCAAGCAGAAGCTGCAAGACCACATGGAGCAGCTGAGCAGTCAGCTTGTGAGCCTCTGTAACAAATTCATCACGAGCATTAAAGCCAACATGTACTGCTTCCCACAAAGTCTGTGCTGGATTGTGTCCCAGCTGCATAAGCACATGAACAGGGTTGAAACTGTAGAGGAGGGAGACATCCGCGCGATGTGTGCGGACTTGCTGTTGTCGTCCTTTATCTGTCCGGCCATCATGAACCCAGAGCCGTACGGTATCATCTGGGACGTGCCAATTAGTGAAGCCGCCCGCTTCAATCTCATGCAGGTAAGGCCATTCTTTTTATACTATAAAAATGTATAGTAATTACTTGTGTGTTAAGGCCAATAGTCAATGTGCTTTATTTGTAGAGGAAAAAGTTGCACGTTTCGACACGTCTTCCACAGATACAGGTATGTTTAGTTGGGAGTGTCTGAACATTCTAAATTGTACAGGTGCTTGATAAAGGGATTGTCTATTACATATCATTGGAAAGCCATTCTAACATGTTTTGGGACATCACTCAGTGAAATCACTAAGTGAAATATTGTCACCTAACCTGAACTGTTGTTCCAGATTGCCCAGATCCTACAGGTACTGACCCTGTCTGCACCGGAGAATGCAGACTCAAAGATGCAACCGCTGTACTCTAGGTTTGACAATGTAAGTGCAACATGCTATGTAGAAGAAGGGCTTTCTCAATCTCAAACATTATATGTACGCAGGGCACTAAATCACATTTCCACAATACGCCCTTGCCCTTAAATAATCATGTTTTAAGATGATTGCATTTTGTGTAAATTTAAATTGATCAGATCTTCTGAGTTTTATGTTACATGTTCTGAAAGCCTTATTTTGTGACTGGTTGTTCTTCAGGGCTGCATGTCTACCTTCCTGGATGCTGTGGTTGACAGATCATGTGACGACACCCCGCCCCCTGCCCCCTCCCAGCTGGCGGGGTTGGGGAGAAGTGCTGTGTTGATCACAGAAACTGAGCTTTACTGTCTGGTAAGTAACCATTTACATTGTACATTTGTTTAGATTTGGAATCATTCTAGTATTATGAAAAAGATCTGATGTCATCACGATGATAATAACTATTGAGAAAGATACATTTCAAATGGCAAAATGGTTTGATATGTATATTGTAGCCCTTTAAAAAAGTTTGTTTGAACCTTTGTTTATTCATGATAAGCTCAAATCGGCATGCAGGCAGCTTTTCATTGAGGTCATGAGGGAAGAGGTAAGGGTCAGTTAAGATAGAACAAAGATACAGATTACATCAAGTATTTTCCCTGTTGTTAAACTTAAGGTTTATTTTTCTGTGAACCACAGGTGTCCTTTCTGCGAGACCTTAAGGCTGCCGGAGGTGAACCACTGGACACTAAACAGCTGGACTCCATCCTGTCCAACGTGCCGATCTCCACTCCCCCATCCACGGGCCCCACCGTGGGGAGCGGCAGTGCCAACGTCACCCCTACCCCCACCCCTGTCACCTCCCCTCCCAACACACCCATGTCCGCCAAGAAAAACATCCTCGGAAAGGGTATGTGGGGTGTGCCTCCAAGGCAAATATCTTTTGAAAAAAAAGCAAGATGGTAGCTTGTAATTTGGGTGCTGCCAACTGCTAGTATAGTAGCTTTTTCCATATTAATTAATAGTAATGTGCAAGTTATAATGTACCATTCTTGTTCGAAAGAATTCATAGCCTGTATTTGTAGTATTTGCATGTTTTGAAAAAAAATTATGTTCTTGTACTGTTGCATACAATGCATAATGTGTAGAAAAGTTGCATAGGTACCGTAGTACATTATATAATGGGTAAAATATCATAACAGCAAGTTTTACTTCTTCAGCAAGCTACAACATATTGTACTTCATTATTTCAGTGAAAGGAGTGAAGGCACGCCTGCCAGGCACAAATGCAAACGAGTCGTCGGAGGCAGATGGAACAGGTTCCCCCTCAGAGGTGGTCATGACCCCTCCTCCTGAAGAGGTCCTGATTATTTCCCTCAGCAATGCTTCCAATGAGTGCCCTGGGATGTTACCTGAATCCAAGGTGGGGTGACGATTTTTATTGGATAATCTTAGTCTAGAAATATTTCTGATTTCAATTTGTGGACAACACATACTTGCATGTTGAGATTTTAGCATTAAAGTTTTATTAAAAATTTTTTTGTTTAACTGTATTTTTGCTTGAATTTTCTTCTATTGCAGGTTTTTGGGTCAACTGTTCACCATGTGACCATTGCTGGTGGTGATGCCTACGATGACAGAGGCAAAGATGAAGATAGACAATCGGACAAGCTGACTGGAATCTCCATAAGTAAGGATGTTCATCTCTACGATCAATTGTTGTTTCATTTCTACCGTACATTTGTAAATCATAACATCTTGATTGTGTTTTATGAAGAAATATACATGTATGGGTCAAAATTCTTGCATTTGTAGGATACTTTCCACTGTCTTTGATTCAGAAAATCGATGCTGAATCGTGGTCTTAACTTTTTTTCTTTTCATCTGTAGGTGCCCACAATAGCGATGTCATGGAGGCGACATCTGAGGGTGGCCCCTCCACTAGAAACTCTGTTTACTCCCTTGAAAGCGACCACGGGCCAGAACCCATGGGCCGCGACCCCAACGAACGCAACGCCCTGGACTTCCTGGAGAAGGAGCAGAGGACGACGAAGGACAACATCGACGAGAAGCTGCGGAAGTTCGAGATCATCCGCGACATGGGGATGGCCACCACAGAGGAGAGAGACCCGTGTGAGACCTATAGCACGTTCAGTGAGACCTGGAGCACGGACGTTCTACCGAGCGACGCTTCCGAGCCACCGCCAGAGGGAAACCCTCTAGAGAGGTTACAGGTATGCAGGGCCTTTAGTCATTTTATTTGTATGCTTCAAGCTGTGTCGACACAAAATATATTACACTTGGCTTTTTTTTATTCTACCTTTATTTAACTTTTAAAGATTACAGAATATGTTACAAACGTGCCTGTACTATAGTATTGATGTGTCAATGAAGTTTGCTAATTTTGTATAATAGCTTGGATTTTATATTTTTCACATTTGGGTTTGACAGTTTATCATATGTCAGATGCTGTATGATTGATTGACCTATTTTTAGTCATATTCATGTACATTTGCTGTATCATAGTCGACTAAAGACTGTCGAAACGTCTTTAATCCAGGAGATTTCAGGTGCAGGTGCGGAGGGCGGGACGTCCCACCTGGACAGCCTGCCTGAGAACCTGCTGGAGGTGGACATCTCGGAGACGAACAGCGAGACGTGGAGCGTGGACGTGCTCGCCAGCGACTCGGAACCGCCCGAGCAGAAGATGGAGGAGCGACTGTGCGAGGTGGAGGTGGGGCTGAGCGAGGTAACGACATCAGATTTGTCTGAGCTGTGAAGTGTTGTCATTCAGAATTATCTTTGCTGATCAACAGATTATTAAAAATTTTTATGTGGTGCTACTTACGATAACGCTTGTGTGTTAGATTAGAAGAATGGCTCTTAGGCTATAAACAGCATCTGTAGTACTTAGATGGTCAGCTCAGCATTTTATGTGTGATACAACAGTGGTATAATGTTAGATAAAACAGTACATGTGTATCCGTTGATAAGAGCCTCCATGAATTAGGGTACACAGATATGATAAAGAAGATTGCATGTTTTTCACAGTGGTGTCTGGATGGTGTGTAGTACATAGTAATTACAAAGTAGGAGTAGATGTTTTCCTTCATACATGTAGTTGTGTTTGTCTAACCCAGCATTTCAGACTGTATTGTGCATGTTTTCCTTAGTGGCTTGTTGCATGTGGTGTGAGTAGCTGGTCATTAGAAAGTAGACTTTCTTGTAAAATACATGACATAAGAAACTGTCAAAGCGGCCGAGCTTGTATTTCTTCACATTGTCCTGGCAAGGCAACCGACATATAGGAATCCTGCACTACATGTAGATGGGCTGGTGTTGTGTTGTGTTGTGTTGTGTTGTGTTGTGTTGTGCAGTGTGCTTGTTGTAGTCTTGTAGGTAATTGTCTGACTTTGGCATTGTGAATTCATCCTTGAGGGAAGAATGGTCAGAGTGACTAGTTCTTCCGTGTCTCTTACAGTCCGGTAGTGTAGAGGACATCTTGGAAGCAGAGAAAAATGAGGAGGCCACCGGAGGGGTTGACGGAGAGCCTCGTTCCAGGACTAGCACCCCCTATACTGACAGTGAGAATCCTCCCAGAACCTCGGAGGACCAGGTCTCTGACAAGAGCTCGGAGAAAAGCTTTGACAAAAGCTGCAGCCCTTTTCCGGAGGATTGTCCCAAAGGGAGGGGGTCGCAGGATTCGGAAGAATTCCAGGATGCGGTTGAAAGTTTTGATGAGAGTAAGGAGAGGAGAGGCCATGGTGCTCCTGCCCTGCATCCACCCCCAGAGATGTGTCAGGACCCGTCCACGGGGGCACGCTTCAAAATCCGACCTATCGCTCTCCGCAATCCAGTCAACGGTCCTGTGGGCCCAGGCAAGCAGCGACATGTACCTGACATCATTAAAGACTTTGAAGGAGCCCCGTCACATGCCAAGGAGGCTTTAGGAGCCAGGCTGTCCAACTCCTTAAAGGATATCCAAGAAAGTTCTGTTGCGACTGGTTTTGAAACGTTTGACAAAAGAAACTCCTTACTAGACGATTTTGACCCCTTTGCTCCCACGCCTAGTGACGACGCCCCAGCCACAACCCCTGCTGACAGTCTACGTGATTCAGTTTTCAGTTCCATGTCATCTTTGTCCCCCTTGTCACCCTCCAAATCAGAGGAGAATCTTCTTAGTCTAACTGCTTCCTATGCCCAAGTCAGGCACACATCAAGCTCAGACTCTCCAACAAAGCTGAGAAGAAGCCAGACGAGTTCTTCCTACAGTGGAGACCTCAACAACACTGTGCACAGTCCTGACTTTGACAAACCGCTCATCCAAATCGATGACAACGAGGGCTTTAGCACCATCAAGAGAAGACCCAAACGAGAAAAGACAAAAGTGGTGGACATTGTGACAGAAAATAACGTGGGAGGACTTGGAAAAGCTTCCTCATTTGACGATCAACTTTTGCAGCAAGGGTCAGAATCTCCCGGTCCTCATCATCCCATCGAACGTCCGCTGGAGCCGCTCTTTACAAAGACGCGAGCAGAGAGAGCGACAAGTAGTCCTGGTGCGGACGGACACACAAGTAGGATGGGGACGTCGCTAGCGGTCAGCGGCGGATACAACGACAGATCAAACATATCCAAGTCCATCAGTTTTGACAGCTCGCTGACTGTAGTGGACAGGGAAGAAAAGGTTGGTTGAACAAAGAGCTCTAGCTGTGTGGTTTCTTTCTACAGCTGTTGTGTTGTACTCAAAGGTTTCCTTTCTCACTAACAAAGAGTGAATTCGAACCTTAAGGGTTAGTCCTTGTGTCTTGACAGGTATTTTCTTCTGCTATAAAGACAAAGCTTTCAGATAGTAGTATTGATGTGTAGAAAAACTTTTGATCAGTTATTCATCATCCTTCTATAGCTATCCTTCTATAGGGTATACTATAGTATAGGTACTCATCAGACATATTGTTTTCAACTAAAAACTTTCTTCTGCCCTTCAGTTCTTTTGAAACCCATTCATGACTGATATGAAAATATGACTGTCTGTACACACGTAGCATCACCTACCTCTAGTTCCATGTGATTTAACCCAAAAAATTGTTAGCATTTTATTTTCTGTGTGAAAGTAGTGTTAACCATAGACTGTACTTACATGTATACTTAGTACTTACAAACGTGCCTGCGTACTTACAAACGTGCCTACGTTCTTGAATCTGTGTAAACCTTGACTATTGTTAGTCTAATCTTGTTGTGTTTCCTTGCATTTGTGAATGTAGTTTTCAACTTTTCTTTCACTCTATGTACCACAAATGTACCACAAACATAGTTGATCTCTGCACTCTTACCAATAATGCACTGTACATGTGTGAAGTAGATTTAGAACACATCTCTACTGTGCTTGTAGTTCATGCCTAACCAGTGAACAGCAGCTAGTGATGTTTTTCCCTGTTGTCTTGCCCTATAGAAGCATACAGGCCGAGGTCTCTCTGGTAGCTTATCTAAGGTCTGTAGAAATACATGTACAATTGTCATGATCACGGGCCCCACAGCATGATATCAATCATCTCAGTTCTGTACTTCTTTTGCATGTTGTGGTGATGTGCCTTCTTCATTCTTTGTGTGATCATTGCTTTGTTTCTTGGTGCTGTTTGTGGGGGTGTGTTCTAGTTTGACATTATTGTTTGTTGCATACATGTCATATACTACTTAACTATGTACATTTTTGTACAACTACAAGTAGACCTTGGTTACTCTTACATAGACCATTTCAGGATGTAAAAACTGCTACCAACTAGGTTTAAGTGTGGCTATTCTATTTGGACAATTATTGTAATTTGCCAAAAGTTCACCTAGAAATGAGTAACTTAAAGCAAAGTTTTGGTTGGCATGTTTTTATTCTGGAAATGAGCTCCATTGGTTAATGATTGTATAATGCCCTTACTTTTCCATTTCCTCTGGGCCCAGGTTGGTGGAATTTTAATAGTGCATGTACAGTTGTAGGTGGTTAAAAATTTTGTTGTAACAAAAAACATTTTTCACAATGTGTGTGAAGCATGTTAAAAGTTAATTCATACTTGGGATTGTAAGGTTAACAGTAACGCATTGTTGTTAAAGGCAATTCTGACGATGAGCAAAGAAAAATTGCACAATCTTGCCCAGCATTGCATTCATTATCCTGGGTGCCATCCTCTTCATGCCTATTAAATAACAGGGACTATCAAAATAGATTACCAGGGCGGCACTATCAAACATCCAAGTCAATGAAGAATACAAAGTTTAAGAATATTAACATATGGAAAAGGTTATTTGCTTGAATTTGAGATTAAAACAAAAAACCATAGTCATGCAGAACTGTCTTTACAAACTCTTGCCGGTATTAGTAAAGGCATGATAGATGTGACTGAATTTTGTGACGTCGCTGTTTCAGGAAGGGAAGAGCTCAGAAAGAGGCAGGTCGTGGTGGAAGAAGAAAGTAGCAATTTTCAAAGGTTGGTACTTTTGTGTTGTCTTGTATCAATACAGTACAACATGATATTAGAGCAAATTGCTTACAACACCCAAAAGATAAATAAGCAATATGTCCAGGTGATAGTTTTGATAAGAAATACATTTTATGCGGATTCCATAGACTTGTTCAGTTATTGTATTGCATACAGTGTATCTATGTATATCCAAAATGTTTTTAACATTTACACCTACATCATGACACATGTTATATCTGGAACTAAAACCTTTCAAACTTTCTTAAACATTTTTGCTGTTCCTAGTGCTCTTTTCTTAAACTATGTATTTCACACTCATTAATGATATGCTGCATTTTCACTATCGTTGTTGATTTGGATTTAACTCAATGACTCAAGACGTGTGCTTCTTTCTTTGTGTGTTTCTCTCTTACTTTCCTTTCTGCTCTTCCAGTGATAGGTGAGTATTCAACTGTCTTTCTGTCAGGGACAGTACAGGAAGAATTATGGGGGAGGGGGGCAAGATGGTAACCAAATCATTTACACATGAGAAAAACGATGTCAGAAAAAACTTACATTACCCACCCCACTATTCATCGTAGTCTGTCCCTAACTACTTTCTTTTTACTATATTTCTACAATCCTCTATTGCTTAAACTTGTATCACTGATACTGTTGCCCCATTTTATCAGGCATTGTATCTGTTTTGTGGAATTTTACAAGTCTGTTGTTTTTTGTGTTAGGCCCAAGGGGAAGCAGAAAGAAAGTGTCTGAAAGTGACCGAGATGAGCAGTCCTCGTCACCGAGCCCTGGGTTCATTCCCACTGTGGATGAGACCACAGAGCCTCAGGTGAGTTTGCTCTTGATGTTCTTTCTTGCCAGCTTAAAGAGATAGGAAATGATCTGGTATTGAATACTAGTAAAACACACATGTATGATGACAATCATGTAAAGATTTGAATTCGATAGAATTATAAGATTTTTGCACTGTTCTGTATGTCACTTTTTGTTGACAAAGCCACAGCTACTGCTTTTGTGCATTATGTAGGAATAAACACAGTATAAATTGTTTGAGTACAGTAGAATACTACAATGAATATCAACAGCATCTGCCTCCTCTGGGAGATGTATAGTACTAGTGAGATGATTTCAGGATTAAGTCCTGCTGGTATACATCGTGACAGGTCTAATTTTGTTTGTTGTCTGCAGGTGACTTCTGATGACATCTTGAACAAGTACCGTACCATGAACAAAGACATGTCTGCTGGTGATTCCGAAACAACACAGACAGATCACACCCCAGGTACAGGTCAAGTCATATCTACTTACAGTAGTAGGCATATAGTACTACAATAGTAGCTAGTGGGGAACATGTCATGTCAAATCTGGGTCATGTTATCTGTTCTTGTCTTGAGTATTCAGTACTTTGTCATACAGTTGTGACTGTAAGATATATAGTCCGGTAGTAAGAATGAAAAACGATAAAGTTTTTAACTTTGCTTTCTCCTTTGACTCATTTTTTGTGGCAGACACAACAGAAGATATCCTGGAGAAATACCGTGCTCTGCCCAGTGAGGAGTCCTTCAGTATCAGTTCATCCCCGCACGACAACATTGACGACCTGTCATCCAAGCGCAGGTAAGCTGAAACTACAACCTGCTTGTAGGCAACAGGTCTAAGTATTGAACTGCATACATTTCTGCATAAGCTTGACAATGGTGTAATGTATGTGTGAGATTTAAGTTAAGAAGGAACAAAAGCTTTAACATTCAGCAATTTAAGCAGGTGTATATACTGTTACTGATATTTTTTATTCTTTGTGTAGAGATCTGTTCTGGGTACATAAAAGTACATAAATCACTGTACATTGCTGTGGTTTCAAAGATACATGTATTAAATCTTAAGCTTATTTTGCCGCTATAATATCTTTCTCAGCTCTATGGGTGAGGACCAGATGGTCCCCACCACGCCCACAGACACGCCCATGGAGACCTCCTACTCCTTCCAAGACGCCAAGCGAAAGCTGCGCCTGGTTCTTGGAGCGGCCGACTTCTCCACTCTGCCGTGGCTGGCCAACTTTGTGTACATCCGTGCCAACAGGATGAGTTTCATCGCAGACGTGTACTGCTGTGGGGATGGCACCATCATGAAGGAGAATGAACTGACTGGTAGGTGCCTGGTACATCTATGTACAATACGTGACATTGTAGTTTTTTATGCAATACAATTCGCAATGAACAGGACACAGTGGAGAGGGTTGGAGAAAGACTGATTGCTGCTGCAGAGTGCCCAGACCACTGCAGCAGCAGAACACATGTACCTACTGATGCAATTTAATACTAGTGATTTTTCAGCAAACAATCTTTAGTAAGTCACATAAAATTGTAGTCAGAAGTTATGAGCAATGACTTAATATAAGGTAAACACTGCAACAGCTTAATACAAAATATGTACATATTTTAACTAAACTTTTAGTTATTATCATGATTGTAACATTTTGTAGTTAAGGTAAAGATGAAAGTGGTACTGAAGCTACGACCATCACCCCTACATATCATGTACCATACATGTATACAAGGTGCCCTGCTTGTATGAGACATTAAGATCTTAAATGTGACATCTGCAGCATTTCTTAAGGCCCAGCTGTCAGAGGCTATCAACCTTCAAGACAAGTCCCTCATCGCGCAGCTGCACGAGACGTTAAGATGTGTGCAGGAGTTTGACGATACTGGGTGAGAGTGGTTTTGTATCCCTGTTAATAAAAGTGTTATCTGTGTTGGTACATATTATACTGTTCTGTACAAAAAAGAGACATACATTGTCTTTAAAAGATCAGTTTGATTTTACTGAGCATTGCATATCAATAAAGGAAAGAATACCTACATTGATAGGTTAAAAGTACAGTCAAACCTGTCCTCATCAACCTCCCAAGGTACTGAGAAAAATGGTTGCCGAGGACAGGTGGTTGCTCAAGACAGGGTGGGTTTAACTAGGTAAGAATGGACGGGACTGTTTTAAGTTGGTTGCCTGTGCCAGGCGGTTGCTCGACTGTGTTTGACTATAGATTTTTTGGTCTTCAATACCACTTTTTGAAATTGATAACTAGACATTGGCTTTAACTTCTGTCTTTCGTTTGTAGCTGTAAGAAGCTGCTGACGTCCCTCCTGAGTGACTACAGAAGCCGAGCGCCGTACATCTCCTACCTGGTGCGCTGCAGACAGGGCCTGCTGTTCACTCAGGCTCACCTGGAGAGGCTACTGGACAGGATAGAGAAGTACGCAAATACTGTAAATTCATCTATTTTTGTGAGGACTAAATTTCAAGGTAGAAGAGGAATGAAGATTTTCATGATGTTTTAAGTTCACAGTTGAAAGGATTCTGTAGTACAGTAGTAATACATTGGAAACGCATTTTCGCAGTGTCATTGAGTCGCGGAGGAGAGGTCACCTTGAAAAGCACCTCGAAAATAAAACCACCATGAACCTTTCAACGTTTCAGTACTCTGTCCTGTACCATATAAAAAGGAGGTGGTTGGGAAATATTGTGAAAGGCAATTTTGTGAACCATACAAATTTCATGTAATTTGGTGACAGAATGCTACCTCGTCAGGATAAATCAAATAGCTCTTTGTTTGTGAAATGTCCCAGAGCAAAAAGTTTTTTATTGGTCAGAAATTACCCATGCAATGGCAGCCTTTCTAGTGCTGAATTGGTGCAGGGTTTACAATCACATAATTGATAATAGATAATACACAAGATACATATTTGCTCCACACTTTTCCATCTAAGGATATCAACCAACTTACTGAATTATGCATTGACTGCCATTCCTGCAGGGACCGCATGGTGTGCCACAAGTACTTCACGTCGGTGTGCGTGCGGCTGTTTCTGCAGCAGAAGGAGGAGGACATCCAGACGTTCCACCGCCGCTTCTGCGAGCTGACGGCGTCCGACGAGAAGACGGACCTGGTGGAGGAGTTCCTACATCAGCTGGGCGTCGCCATGTCCCATGATGCAATGTGGCAAGGTACTGCAAATCTTGTTGAATTTTCAGGTACTTTTTGTTACTGCAGAAAAGTTATACCAAAAGATAAGTAGTCCAAAAAGGGAAACAGCAGAGCCAAGGAGAACATTATGTAGAGGAATATTTTTTTATACTGAGCTTCCTACATGTTTCCAAAGCTCAGAAGGCTGCAGGTAGAAAACAACCTGTAGACATGTAGGAGGGTCAACTAATAATTTATAGCAATCCTCTTTCTCCGGAGTTATTGTTGGAAATCTTCAATAGAAATAATAGATTCAAAGTTTTAACTGTATCCTGTGTGTTGTAGAGAGATGAAATGAATCATGGTATTTATATGTTTCACTCTGTTGCCCAGTTGCCAACCCCACACAGTTAGAGGATGGGAACTTAGCGGTGGAGCGAAGTATCATGAGTCGTATCTACACCCACGCTCTGTATCCTAATGGGGATGGAGACATCATGAGAGATCAGTGAGTAGTTTTGTAGGATGCATTCATTCTGTGTTTAAGTTTTTGTATGTCTTAGATCTGGTCATCTTTCCTCAGGCTACTCAGGTGATTTGCCTATAAAATGATAATCATGAAGTAGAATTCTTCAGTTTCTCTTCTCTCTAGATCTATGGGCTTGAGTTTTGATTCTCTTTATCTCTTCTTTCAAAGTGAAGATTATGATGTGTGTTTTTGATGGTCCACATTTCCATTCGTTGATTCCTTCTACATCTATGTGTGGCAAGTGTTACATTGAGGTGATGCTAAGTTGTTGTGTTTGCCCGTAGACTGTTCTATGACCACATCCTGAGGCTACAGAAGGTGGTGACGGCCAGCCACAAGGCCCTGCAGGTGCCAGAGATGTACCGTCGAGAGGCCCCCTGGCCCTCCGCACAGAAGGAAATACTCACCATCAACGCGTACAAGGTAAACATGGGAGAAAGTAGCAGTGCAACAGTACTTTGTGGGATGCCTGTTTTCATATACATGTATATTATATATGTCTGTTAAAATGTCTTTTTTTTAAACGTTTGGAAAAAAACAGTTGTAGGAAATTGCAATTTGGTAGAGAATGCATGTGTACATTCTCACTCTAAGCTCTAAGCTGTAGATACTGTTAACTACCATCTTTCATTTCAGGAAATCGTTGTTTTGTTCTGTTTTACCTACTTGTTTCAAGTCTGTGTCTCTACCGTGTTTCTTGTGTTGCTCCACAGACACCAAATGACAAGCTGCGTGTGGTTTTGCGATGTTCTAACATCATCATGAACCTGCTGAAGATGGCCAATGAGAACTCTGTCCCTGGTGCTGACGACTTCACCCCAGTTCTGGTCTACGTGCTTCTCATGGCCAACCCACCAAGGTTTGTCTCCCCAGATCCTTACTACCCTCTGTTTTGTACAGAAAGTGTGGTGGCTTCTTTAGCATACCCATGGTGTAGCTCTCCTCAAATATGAGACCTCCAGCTTTAGTGTAGAGTGAAGAAATTTGTGTAAAGTGCCTTTGTAGCACTGTGTAGAACTGGTATAGGAGACCTAGTGTAGAACTGTAAGAGGAGACCGGGAGAGGATGTAGTATAACCCAGAGACGAGAGAGGGTCGAGATGTAGCTAGGTTCACATTAAGCCTTCACGTTGTGTGGGACCGTTCCGTCCCGTAGTTAGAGTAACAGCCGAAGACTACATACAGTCTAGAGTACGAGGCCAAGTCCATTGTCCCACCGTTCCCAAGGGCATGGAAGCCCTTGCTACCTAAAACTTATGACTGAAATTTCAGTTTCTACAAATGTACATTTAAGTTTAAGATGTAAGATATTCTATTATCTTTTTCAGCCTGTTGTCAACCATCCAGTATGTGAACAGTTTCTACGGCTCGCGGCTGGGTGGGGAGGAGTCCTACTGGTGGATGCAGTTCAGTGCAGCTGTGGAATTCATCAAGACCATTGATGACAGGAAGTGATGTCACTCAACAGGAAATGATGTCATTCATGGACTAGACAGACTGTTGCCTAGTGATGAAAAGTTATCAAGGATAAAACGGGAAGAAGTTTATAGTGTTGTGAGAAAATTTTGTGCAAAATAACTTTTTCTTTCAATAACAGCAGTCAAACAACATTTTTCTTACATCTCCTTCAGTGCAATTTTCTCCATCACATTTCCCCCCCAACTAACATCTGTAATTCTTCCTGTTCCATCCATAACAAGTCTATACTACCAAGGTATTGTGTCGTGCAAATAATGATCAAAGAGGAAGTAATATCACATGAAGGAGCTGATTCTATAACATAGGGGTTCAGGGTATAACAGATGAATATTGCAGAATACATATAGTACAGTGTATCAACAGTACCTAGCAATTTACATGTATTATTCACAGTGTGGCAGGGTTTGCAGACCTTACAAGACATGTTAGAACTGACCTCTGCAATACAGTACACATAGTAGCATGTATCCAACCTGCTTTATGTGAGAGTGTTAGCTTTAGGGAGTCGCGATGAGGTGACTGATGTGTGTATGGACATTGTATTCTGGTGCTGCTATCAAGATTCTATGGTCAGTAGCAACGGTGAGAGATGTGTTGTAAAAAAGTAAGACTTAAACAGTGAAACCTTTACCTAAACTTGTATGGTTGAGACACTAAACATATAAGGACTCTTGTTGTACAGTGTAGTTGGCTATGCAGCTGAAGCATACCTTATATACTGTTGAAAGCTCCAAGGTACACTAGTTAGTGTAGTGATGCTTTAATGTTAAAGCAATGGAATGGGCAATACTTATTCAACATGCCATGAAAACTTTCATGAAACAAGTTGTAAAATGTTTAGAACTAGTAAAGAAGGCAAACATGTAGCAATCTTAATCACATTGTGGCCTTTAACAAATCCATGCTTTAGTGTATAGTGCCACTCCCGATAGAACTAGAAGTCTATGAAAGACTATCAGAATTGTACAGACACGTCAAATCACTGGGGAAAGTAAAAATGAGTGACTACCAGTAATATTAAAAACAACAAAATTGAATAGATGGATATGAAAAGGTGATGAATATCTTGGTCAAAAACTAGAGTTTGGCCTTGCATCAAGTAGGCTGTATTTTACTGTGTCACTAATTATTTACTTAGTCAGTTATGCATTAGCAGACTTAAATTTTCTCTGGAAATCATGAAGGAAAAATTGATTTTGTATCATCCCCCTTTCTTTATTAAAGAAACAAGTTTTGGTAACAAGGGCATTCTAGTTGCTTCATCATATCAGCCATTCAGGTTCCTTGTATCCAAAAGTTAGTTGGAAACTGGGGATATTTACATCATCTATGCTGCATGTGCATGCAAGTTGTTATGGGCTACTGCAAATAATTCTAACACTGGTATACAACAAGATAAGATCTTTTTACTTGTCAACGATCATGGCAAGGTTGGAACTGTATGGTGACGGTACAAGACATCACAGCAGCAAATGTTAAATGTGCCATGCTATGACAGTACATTACAAAGGAGAAACTCAAAATTCTGTATGCGGGAAAACTTTGTACAGTTGCTAAGAGATAGTGTTTATGGTGACATGTGTATGTTGTTCCAATGAGTGATCGTGCTTGTGTGATCTATAACAGTGTACACGTGGGTAATCGTTGTTGTTGCTGGTATTCGTGTTCCGTGTAATTGTGGCCTTTACTGGACAATAGATCACAGTAGTAGACATAGGGGTCATAGGCACAGGAAGCCTTTGAGCTTATGATGATGCAAGTGAAGATGGTTTTGTCTCTATAAACTAGTTGTTGACTTGTTGTATACTTCACACATATAGATACACGAATGGTGCAAAACATACTACTTCATACTATGACACTAGTGATACTATGTCTAAGTGTCGTCCATACGAGTGTGCTAGTCCTGGCTTAGTGTCAAAATACTTTTACAAACCAAAGAATGACAAAAAAAGAGAAAAGTTTTCACCAGAAAGTTTGAGCCATTCACCAGAAATATTTTTTGAAAACTGCACGAATGTTTGGCAGTGGCCTAAAGTAGAATCAAATTTAAGCAGACAAATATGTGTGACTGTGTGTTAGCCAATGATCATATTGGATTCGTTGTGATGTGCTGTTGACTGAAAAGGTGATAAATTATGAATGCATTATTGAAAATTATTTCAGACCCTAGAGAAAGAAGCAAGTTGAATATGTTTATCTGGAATTATAGATAGTATACTAGAGACACTACCGTTTTTTTTTCAGCTCACTGAAGTAGCCGTTTGGCAATCAATTCCCTATTGGTTACAGAGTTAGGCAGCAGAAAGAAGGTTAACGCTGAAGCTGAATTATTACTACCTTAGCCTTGCATGGTAAAGACAAAAGAAATGGGAGTAAGCATAGATAGTGTCAAGCTTGTGACTATTTCAAAACGTAATTTTCCCTGCAGTATCAACAACAGGAAAACGTAGAGAAACAATTTTTATATATTGATGCTTTTGTAATATCTGCCAATTAGAGTTTGCAATTGATCACAAGCCATTTGAATGTTTCTGTAGTTATTGTAGACGGTTTGAAAAATCCAAAATGTGTAATTTATTTCAAAGCCTTCTTGTTCAACATGAAAATATTCTTTGCTAGATTTGTAAATAGTTTGACCTAGCATTATGGCTATGATGTGAAGCAGGAACTTGAAATGTCGACAACGTGTATAATTTGTGACATCTGTATGTGATGCAATGAGAACACTTTTGCTGTACCTTTGTCATTTCTGTTGAATTTTGTCAAATGTACAGGTTACACTATGTATTGTGCAAAAATGGCTTTTGTGATGTAATCTATATAATATTCTGACAATGCAGATCAATTTTGTCTTCTTCAATACCTTTGTCTCTTCACTTGTTTATGGTTTAGAAGAAAGTCGGATGGACGTTGATCGCTCTGATATCAGTGAACGCGTTTGCGGATAACTTGGACTATTATAAAGCCCCGTTTACACATGTGCGTGTATTCAAGTCCGTATGAGTTGCGTATTTTTTGTCTTAGGGCCCTGTCACGCCCGTGCGTATATTCAAATGCGCGTGAGTTGCGCATTAACATTTTTTTGGGTTTAAGTAAGGTTTGCGGGGAAAAGTTGTTTTCTACTTTGACCCACCGTTGTGCAGCCTAGTGATCGAACCTGAGAAATCACTTATTCGGCCGCAAACTTAACCTAAACCAAAAACATGTTAATACGCAACTCATGCGGACTTTCATATACGCACAAGCGTGACAGCCAGACAGGGGCTTTAGGTAAAGTTTGTGGCCGAAAAGAAAACTTTTTCGGTTCCATAACCAGACGGTAGGTAAAACTTAAAAACAACTTCATCCCGCAATCTTTACCTAAACCAAAATATGTTTATACGCATTGTGAACGGGGCCTTATGCCGAAGTGATTCGAAGTGGCTGGGCGCAGCCTGTGCCAAGGTGAAGCCGTAACGCAATAGCCGATGGTACACTCACGGCAGTGTGTGCGTGCAGTGTTTCAAGGCCAGAAGTATCAATGTAGTGACGCCATGAATTAATCTCCAAGCAGATGTTGGGGTGAAATGAACGTTAAGTAGCGTAAAGCCGGCTTGTCTGACAGCCGCTCGCCCCTACTCTCCAAGCAGATGTTGGGGTGGACACCTGTAAAGTTTTATGACCGGCCAAGAAGATATTGAGAGGGATATCGTAACGCTGAGCTGTGGGCTGCATTGCAGAAACACCGGCAGCGAGAGAACCACAGGATTTCAACGTTACACCGCCAAGATCTGCTTATGCGAGTTCAGACGATACCTGTAACCTGAATTGTGCTGAGGTGTGCGATTTTCGCGCCAAATTCATCGGACCAAGACGCTACGTCACCTCGCCCGATGCCAGGCTACCCAATCATCTGGCACGACAACACCCAGGCCACACCCCCACGGAAAGTGTTTGTCAAAATTCAAATCATCCAGCTGGGCCAATACCCATCCTTCTGAAAGGGGTTCTCTGACCCAGTCTACAGTACAGTCGAGTAAACAACTGCGAAAGATGCGAGTTTGGAACGATGCTGGTAACGCCATATGGGAATAAGAACCAGCCAACTGAAAGCAATTCTTGCGGAGAAGAAGTAACAACATAGCCTTTTCAAAGGTAGGACTTGCTCAAACTATTTGATTTTGAAGTTGTTTGCTCTGTACCTTTTTTATGCAGAGTCACAGTCAAAACTGGTTTAACACTAGGCAATATAATTAAGTATATCGAAGCTAGCAGTGTTGCTTGCAGTGTAGCAGCAATGCTATAGTCTACATTCACTCTGGTCTACATCATAACAAGGAGGTTATATCATAGCTACGATAGTGCTCTTTAGGTGGTAGAAAGCATGGTGAAAACATGCCGACCTGGCTATTCAAGACGGCCTTTGTGCTCGATTCGGAGTCCAGACTGTTTTGGCACTGCAGGAAAAGCCCGGTAATCCATATGGCCATGGGGGTTGTCAGTAGCCCGGCTGGGGTACGCTCGCTACAAATGTAGATTGGTTTGGATTGGAAATCAATTTATAGATCACGGATACACTTAAAACATTGTACAGCACCAGTCGCAAATTAAGTCCATTTCAGTTAAGGTGCTCAAAATACAGAATTTACGTGGGATACAGCATAGCAAGTTGCCTCGATGTGGCAAGCGTCGACTTATGTCGCTTAAGTGCTTGACGCCTTCTGCTTTCACTGAAAACACCATGGACTACCGCACCTCTGCTTGGAGATTATGTGTTGTGAGTTGTGACCTCTTGATGAACCCTCATTACATTCCTCCCGAGGCTACAGATCCGCTGATTCCGCTGACCTGGTTACACAGATGACGGGCATAATTTATCCTTGGCATGTCAAAATTCCGCCTGCCATAAGATTTTCCTTGATTTCTTTGTCAAAGCCAAGACAAATGCGTTGTACTAAGCTAATTGTTTCTGGCCTAGATTTCCTTATTGTGTTATAGGAATTTGAAGCAAGGAAGATGTAAATAATTTTCTTTTAGCTGTCGTAGAATCTCGTGATATATTGTTGAGTGTGTAACAGTCCTCAGTTGCATGTTATTTATAGGATGTTGCCTATTAGTCTAAAAGGAGATGTAGCGCTTGAAATCCTGACAGTGAGAATTGTTATAAACATTTTATGTCGGTTTGTTTATTTCCACAGTCAATACATTTGTTAAGTACGGGACTGCGGGGTTAAGTTAATATTTGATTTGCACGACAAATCTGCACGTTCATCATGACACAGGGCGATAGATAACCCTTAGATTTAGTTTGTGTCATCACAAATTGAGAAGCGCATTGACAGAGCTATTTTCATGGTTGACTTGGGTTGGGTTGACTTAGCTCCAGTTGCGTTAACCTGTTTCAGCTTGTTGAAGGACACATGACTACACCTGAATGGCGCACCTACATTGGTTGACATGTGTTTTTTTTAAGTGTCACGTCAGAGGTTTAACATCGGTGCTGGTGTTTCTGTAAACAAGGCTATATGTCACACCGGCGAGGTTTAACTCACAATAAGGGGTCTCACAACCATGTGGATACCTGGATGTATGGCAAATATTAGCCTCGGGTTAGGTGCAGACAAACACTGAAAAGCTTTGTTCACAAGAACTGGAGACACTCCTCTAACGTTCTATGATAATGGTGTTGACTCTATGTTCTTCCAGGGGGCGTGCATTTGTTACCATCACATATTTGTCGCCGTCAAAATACAACAGAGCTTGAGTTAATTAGCCTGAGTGCCATCCAATGTTTTTACTACCGGGGCTCTGAGTACACTCGCTTCCCTGTACAGTGGAACTGGGACGTTTCTAGTGAAAGAACCCATGACAATCACTGGGGTCAATCACCTGGTCTGTTAGCCTTTCATTAATCTAACGTTACAAGCAGATTTACCGGTGGCATTACAGTGTCCAAAGGGCAGAGAGATACTGCTTTTGCCCGTTGGATTCGGTTATATCATCTATTAATCTGCTTGGAGATCAGCCTTTCATACCGTTCTTTGTTGTTGAAGAAGGGCATCCATGAAGGACATGAAGGGGTCGTCATTGTCCCAATGTCTTCAAAAGAAAAGTGAGTTTCACAAGAAGACCAGCTCAGAATCTCCCTTCAATGGAAACACATTCTGCTGTACCACTACCGTCACAGTTGACATAAACCCGAACCGTTCAACAAGAAAGAAAAAATAGGTGTAATTGTTTATCTATTTACTGTTTTCAGACGGCCGCAGAGGACGACTCGCCCGACGTCAGCGCGTCACGCCATGATCAGAGTGACGTCAGCGTCACCATGCGGTGTAGCGTGCGACGTCTGGTGCTGTCCCTCAGCTGTCTCGTACCCGTCGTACTCATCTCTCTTCTCGTTCCCGGGGCAGTCTACCTCAGACATTTTGGTCTTGACCAACAGAGAAAGCTGACCTTCAAACCAGGGTACGTTTGACGTTATTTCTTTAATTTGGTTGGAATGACAGATTACTGAGTACAAAGCGATGTCATAGATGTTATAAAACGGTGGATTTAAGCGGATAATTTGTAAGTTTGTTTTTTCTAAACGTATTTCTTCTGGACTTTTCTACAGGCACCCATCTCTGAAGAGACACTTGAGCTCAAACGATGACAGAGCCAGCAACACCGATGGAACAGACGGGAAATTGCAGGCGCTGTTGTACAGAGGACAGAACGAGGTTTTACCTGTCCCTAGGCTTTCTCCGAATGGCCCCGAAGCAGCAAAGGACATCGCAGAAAAACAGAGAAAAAAGTGGAAGAAGAAAGACAAAGAGGAATATTACCAGCAGAAACGTGAAAGAGTGCAGAAGATAATGGAGACCACTGTCGAGTCCATACCAGGGGAGGATGTGTACGGAAAGGACACGTCCAATTTGCCCTGGGTGAGATTTCATTTCATTTGCTCACTTTTCAGCTTCAGTCATCTGCCGATCTTCTTGTCTTTATGGTTGACGGGACAAATTTCTTACCCTGTTCATCTGCCATTTTGCACACAGAAGTGCATGTCGTCACACCGTCTCCATGACGATCCGAACATGGAGTGGTTCTCGAGCAAGTTCGTGGACGACATTCCAGTCCTGATGACGTCACGTGACCTGACGGAGGCGGAATACAACAGACTGAAGCGTTTTCCACTCCCGTATGGTTTTGACAACACCCCCTTATCTGGTAAGTTGAAGCACCTTTGAGTTTGTAATTATTACCGTACTGTCATTAAGTTGGTGCTGTATACAAGGGTGTATGTGCTTACTTGCTCCTCTTCTACAGCTATGTACCACGCCCAGTCATATTATGATGCTGCTGTACATGTCTTATATAATTTGACGACGTTTCACAAGTACAAATAAATGTAAAGATGTTCTGTTTCATCTCCACAGATCTAGAAAAAGGGTTGACTTCTCTGCCGTTATCGGAAGGCGGCGCTCTTTTCAGCGATCGGTCGGGTTGCAGACGATGTGCAGTCGTCGGAAATGGCGGGAGTCTGAAGGGCTCCAGTGCAGGCAGCGATATAGACGGACACGACTTCGTCTTTAGGTAAAATCTATATTCCTGGAGTTTGATGTTTACAGTCGTATTCCTTCAAAACAGGTCAAATCTTTTGACAGACAGAGGCGGAATACAACAGACTGAAGCGTTTTCCACTACAAATGGATTTGACGACATGCCCTTATCTGGTAAGTAAACACAGAATTTTCTGATACATCCTTTTTTTCCTGTACAGGGTGAACCGAGCTGTCACGTCAGGGTACGAGTCAGACGTGGGCACCAGGACGTCCTTTTATTTCTTCACGGTCAACACGCTGTTGGGAACCCTGCAGCCCAGCTTTAAGGAACCACAATTCCACGTGCCAAGGGACCGGGTAAGTCACACCAAGTGGACTACATGTATATCCGACTGTTTTTTTATCTCTCAGCTCGTGTGAAGTCAAGGGTGTTGTTCATGAATGTCTGAATGAAATACACATTGTAATTTGTAACACACCTGTTCTTTTTCTGCAGGGCATTAAGTATATCCTGACGATGTGCAACAGAAGAGACTACAAGTTAGTGGATACCTTAGCGTGGGGTGCACCAGTTGACGCCAAGGGCATAGACCGATTGTAAGTACTAATGATATAGAAAACATCATGTCGATGTAATCATAAGAGCGCATCTGTTTTGGGGACTTAATTTGTCTCAAAAGTAACTTACCCCTAACACGACGAAAATCAAGTTGCAACATTCCTCAGTATGAGTGACCCATAACTTCGGACGGTTTGAACGTATAAGTAGACAATGTTGTTTACTGATCAATGTAAAGTCACAATGCAGTTTACTACAAGTTTAACAGTAAACCTAAATTGCATACCATTCTCCGTCTATCTGGTTTTCCTCAGATCTGTAGAAATGCTGTCCAAACTCCACCTGGGTAGTGACAACATCAGACTGTTACATCCAGACCTTCTCAGATACATCAATAACAGGTAAGGCCCTGCACTGGAAGTAAAAATTGTCTAAAAAAAGTAGGTTCAACCGTTGTATCTATAGGTTGTATGACTTTGCTTCCAATATGCCATTTGTCATCATAAACATTTAACATGTATCTAATGTATCTGTATATCTAGTTGCAAGTCTCACTTTGGTACATCGCTGGAAACATATCCTAAATGTTCTATATGAATAACGATACTCAAAGTGGACTTTTATTTGTCGTGAAGCGCACCTCTAAATTAAGAAATATGATACTTAGCTTATAGCGCTTCGTAAGGCACACACAGTGTATATACAAGCGTATTTATGTCGTTTTCTGATGCTTGCAAGTGTCTTATTTTATGCCTGGTTTTCTTCGTCAGCTGGCTGAAGTCCAAGAAGAGAAGGTACTCCGTGTACCGCCCCAGTACCGGCGCCATAGCTGTCTTCACCGCGCTGCAGACCTGTGACCAAGTCAGTCTGTACGGCTTCGGCAGGACCGATGGCCAATCCGTCCACTACTACGACAACGCGTCCTACGACATGACCACAGTGGTGAACCACGACTTCGACATGGAGTGGAGACTGTGGAGGAAGCTGGACCAACTGGGCGTGGTCAGACTGTTGCCATAGGAACTAAGATGACTGTTACTTAATTCTAAGAGCTCCAAAGGGGAAAAAAGTAACGTGGCCACACAGGGGCCAATGGCTGTGTCAGTAGGGAGAAATGGCCTACCAGGACCTTCATATTCCTCAGTATTCCAAAAATAGGTCAGATTTTTGGTAAATTTGTCTGACGCATTAGGACATCCGGGTCCTAATAGATGGATGCTGGGATATGAAGGGAAGACAACTCAGTTAGAGACTGAAGAGTCTCGTTCCCAACGTACTCTGATGCAGGCCAACGTGTTAACGGTACACACAGTGCCGAAGGACAATACCTTAAAAAATGGTGCAATACATGTACACCTGTGATTAACAAGGGCTCTAACAAGAATACTACGACTTCGAGGAAAGTGTCTATAAAAGACGTACCTTCTACATGGTCCAAAGTCGTTACTATCTCATGTATTGAGGAAGACCATCGTGTTGATACGTATCTACGATTGAAAAAAGCCGTATATTTTTACATCTTAAAGTGATGATCGTAATATGTGTCCTGACGTTGTCAAACGTTATCAATAAACATGTTCTGTCAAATCCTGCAGCTGCATTCTTGACATCATGAAAGCTGTAACGTTTTGTTTATGCTAGCTTTTTCGATGGGTACAGTTATTACTAGATGGATCTACCATACTCATACTGGATCGACTGATCTCGACTCCTGGAGAATAAGGACACACATGGTACAAAAATCATCCGGAATACCAATTTTGAAAGCGGATGGCTTCAAATATGTGAATGAGTGATCCCTTCAGCATAATTCGTCTCGGTAGCCATCCCAAAATGATAGTTTGAACTATTACTCCGTCATGTAACGTTATGTACTTCAATGAGCCACTCCTTAGTAAACCATGTCCATATCTATAAAACCATATACAGTATAATTATGTCCACCAGGAACGCAGGGAGGTTCTGAAGTCGGGATTTCGAAGTTCGAGCAGTGACGAGAAGCCCCTCTAGCGACAATGCAAAGGCACTGCAATTGTCATTTCATGACAAGCATTCGATCCAAACTTCTGAAATTGACATCTCATGAGAAAATGACTTGCACAGTGACACAAAGTCAACATTGACACTGCAGTAATTTGTTGATTTTCCCCTCACCTTCAATGGAGCAGCCCGCCCAGGTCTACACATGTTTGTATGATGGGCCAACCGACCGTGGTAGTCTTATGAATTGTACACAGTAAAAACAAGGAGGTTAAAGGGACCATATAACCTCCTTGATAAAAGCAAGGAGACCCCTTGGTAAATTATGTATGTTATTTTTGTAAACCAGGCAGGTATTGCTGACTGTCCTATCCATCTGTGCAATGGAACAGCCCACCGGCCGGGTGCGTTTGTCAGTGACTCAGTATAGTGTCACGTCATTCAAAGTATTGCATGACTTGCATATTTGTTTGCATTGCTGGCTGCCCTACCCATCTGTGCAATGGACCAGCCCACCCGGGTACGTTTGCCACAGTATAGACTATAGTACTCTCTAAGCAGAGGAGTGGTTCCGTCTATGTGGTTTATATAGAGAGAAAAATATCAAAGTAGAAAGCCCGACAAAAACGCCTAAAAACACGTCAAAAACCAGCCGGACCCACTCCTCTGCTTGGAGAGTAACAGTATAGGGACACACGTATTGCATGACTTTCATATTTGTTTGCATTACTGGCTGTCCTACCCATTTGTGCAGTGGAACAGCCCACCGGGGTACGTTTGTATACAGTATATACTAATAGGGTCACGTCCTGGGTCACGTCATTCAAAGAGAGCTATGTTACAGAGCTCCAGGAGCCACACAGGAGCCTGAGTCCACTGCAGCATTCAGCAACAGACTCATACTGTCAAAGAAACATGGCGAAACTTATCACCGTTTTCGGATCAACAGGTTAGTTTGTCATGTGACCGGGGAGCAGTATGTGTGACCATGTGTAACTTCAACAGTATATGGTCGTATATGTGTGACAGCTGTAAAAAAAGGAGCCAGAATAGACCCTCCCCCAGGCCCTGTTGTCCTTCAACAATTCGCTATTCACCAGCCTGTGTTTTTGTAAGGTTTCAGATGACGTCTGGACAATAAGCCCATTCGTAGATGCGAGTACGCATGTGCAATGGCAAAGATGAAGGCCCCTGGCTTGTAAACAGTTTTCGTCTCTGCACATGCGTACTCGAATCTACGAGTGGGCTTATTACAGCATTCACATGCTGTTCATTTTTAGACATCGCAGGCCTTTGAGACACTGACAACTTGGAGTCGAAAAGTTCAGTCATATGTCATCCAAATTATACAGCATCCGCCTGAGGCTGATTAAACTGTGAGAACAGAACTAGTGACAGGTGTCAAGCTTCAGTTTTCTTCAGTTATTCACTGCTTGCTTCCGTTTGAAACGTAGGAAAAAAACAGCACTTCACTTCACTTCAGGGCCGACCTGGACCATGTCATCCATTGCGTTTCCTTTGCATTGACCAGCAGGACCACATAGTGTTGGTTACTTGTGATGCATGTTTGTGCCGCCGGTTGTAAAATTTAATAATTCTAAGTACTTAGACTGTCCAGGAGTTGAACCGTTAATTGACATGGTCTGTCGTCTGGACAAACCACAGATATATTCAGAGCTGTCATCGCAGGTTAGAATAAGCAAAAGTATCATGTAGTTTTACCCTTGACTCATGTGGGTGCCACCGTCTTGTTTTGTCACATGTTTTACTCTCTCACATATTCATCTAGTCGATATCTTTGACAAGCTAGCTAACAACTCACCCACCTGTATCAGGAACGCAGGGAGGGTCTGTCGCCACCGCCCTTCTCAAGCTTCTGAAAGGCCAGGATTTCAAAGTCCGGGCTGTGACGAGAAACGCCTCTAGCGACAAAGCTAAAGCACTGCAGGCGAAAGGTGCCGAGGTTGTTGTGGCAAGTCTGGACGATCCAAGCACACTTGGACCTGCCCTGCAAGTAAGGGATTGTCTCGAAATGTGCAGCTTGTTACCAGAAAATACGTATTTTGTTAAATCTTGTTAGCTTTTTGTTTTTCAAAGAAGATTCATGATTTCTTAGCGATTAGTCAGTGATCACCGGTATCCGGATTTCTTACAATGATGATTAAGACAAAGCCGATGGAATGGTTGGAACGTCAGATAGAATAAAAGCATGGATATGATGCAATGGACTTACAGGGCACTTAATTCATTTTTCCTACACTGATACAGGGCTCACACGGGGTCTTTGTGACGACCAACTATTGGGAACATATGGACCAGGAGAGGGAAATCAAACAAGTAAGAACTGCACCTCTCAACACTGTTCTTCCACGTCTTGTTCAGAGTTCAATTTATCATATTGAAACAAAACAAAATCCTTTCTGGAAAACAGCAGATCCGATCCTTGAAAGAATAAGCCCACTCGTAGATTCGAGTACGCATGTGCAGTGTCAAAGGTGAAGGCCCCTGGCTTGCAAACAGTTCTCGTCTCGACACTGTCTCGGTTTGCATAACAATAAATGGCCAGACGGCTTTCTTTTATGGTGTCATGGGCCTTCACCTTTGACGCACGCGTACTCGAATTTACGAGTGGGCTTATACGTCTGATTTTGTGTGAGTATGAGTATGAATGTGTGTGTGTGGGGGGGGGGGGGGGTTACGTTTCTTCTTAATTATGTACTGTTGCCTTTTTTCCTCCTTTCTCGTTTTCCAGGTGATTCTTGAGTAACTGTATGTTTTATATTCACAAACAACTATAACAAAGGGCAAGGCCATAGCCGACGCCGCCAAAGCTGCCGGGGTGCTACACGTGGTGTTCAGCGGCCTGGAGAATGTTGAGAAGATCGCGGGGTTTCCCTGTCTTCACTTCGACGGCAAGGGACAGATAGAGGAGTACATGACCTCACTCAAATTGCCGGTGACTTTCGTTAGATACTCAGCCTACTACGAGAACTACACATCTGCTTTAAAGCCACAGAAACTTGAGGACGGGACGTACATTGTGGGTAAGCAGGCCCTAGTACTTGTTATCTGCCTTGATATTCATTGTCACAGGGTTAACAATTAGCCAGGCTAACAATAAAAAGCTACAATCTAGATCGGACATACAATAAAAACAACAGCAAAGGTTAAGGGTCGGTTGGGTAGAAAGTAAGAAACGATTGGTTTATATTGTCATACCAAAGTTCACGCGAACAAAATTGCTTCATCGTAAATCAAGTATACATGCAGCCATTAAAGCTTTAAGCCATATTGACACATCTGTAATTCCCTAGGAGTCCCGATGGAGGGCGCTGCAATGGACATCGTTAGTGCAGGAGATATGGGCCCTGCTGTCCGGACGATCTTCAAGAACAGGGCGGAATGGTTGGGTCGGGCTGTCGGCTTCAGCGGAGACAAACTCACCATTCAGCAGACAGCGGACATTCTCTCCAAGCACCTGGCGCCGAAGGTGTTCAAGCCTAGCGACGTGAGTATATCGCAGTACTAGATCATTCAAATGTCACTGGTACCCGTCAGTCATTCAATGAGAACGGTTGTTATGTCAAAATGAAAAAGGTACTACAGGCTCCGTCATTGAGGTGTCGCCAAAAAAGCGACGAAGAACGCGTGAGCTCGAAGAGCTTTTTTCAGCTGTTGAATTAACATTTCGTATCGTATGTCTTCTCATCTTCCAATGGACTCGGTCATTTACTCAATCATGCACTCATTTCATCATCATAGCTTGTCGCTGTTACTCTCCACCCAGTCCAGTGCAGTAATACGTTGGCTTCTCGACGGACTCATTCCCTCTCTACCCCATCATACTGTCTTCTAGATGACAGCTGACGCGTTTGGCCAGCTGGGTTTCCCTGGAGCTGACGACCTCGGAAACATGTTCAAGTTCTACCGACTTCACAACCCCGACCGAAGTGTGGAGCTGACCCGCCAGCTGCACCCCGCCGCCAAGACCTTCGACACGTGGGTGGCAGAGAACAAGGAGGCCCTGCAGAACGCCCTGGACTAGCCGGTGTCTGTGGAGACAAATAAGCACCTCATGGATCCAACCTAACTTGTCATACGTCTGAAGTCGTCTTATGATTAGGTCCCAATTGGAAAAAGGGGCCCTGTCGTGTAGTTCACGGGCTGTTTTTAAACTTTCGGGCGTGACCCCTACGTGACCCCGCGGGACACCCTGTGGCTACCTGACTATGTTGGGGCACACCCAGGGCCCGCGGTGACTTTAACCCGATATTAGTGGTTGCTCTTATTCTCTAGATCTGTCTTAACTTGTGTATACCGAAAACGCCCCTGCATATATATTAAAAGAATACTGAAAGAATGTACATGAATTGTATCATTTTGGCATGGTCTTGAATCGCTTCATAAACCTAAGATAAGGAATTCGATTACATATGTTTTAATGTTTTCTTCGTCTTAAAAATATTAACTATAAATGATTACATTACACGTCTCTCCGTCCGCAAATAAGAACGGGTCCGCGTTTTAGAAAAAATAAGCGTGCATCAAGTAACTGATTCTTGTCGTTCAAACAAGAGGCCAAAACGTGTCTTCAAACGCAGCATCTTATACAGAACACAAGTGCAACTTGACTGAGTATCCTGAGATTTTAAACAATCGACTGCTTCTCTTTTCAAAGCAAATAGATAATCAAAGCGAAGCGCCTGATTTAGCCATAACATTTAAGCAAAACTGAGACTTGTGTTTAGATCTAAAGCAATGTTATGAGGCGCCCTCCGTGCAAACCTGGGAAATTGCCATCTCACGAGAAGATAGCTTCACAATCGAAATCATGACTTGCGCACATCGTCAATACTGCAGTAGTCTACCCATGACTTGCACCTTTCCCCCCTGACCAATCGTGAATTTGCATATTTGTTTGCATTGCTGACTGCCCTACCCATTTGTGCAATGGAACGAGGTGTATATAAAAGGTCACGTCATTCAAACTAACTTGCCAGAGCGGTTACTACGGGGTACCTAGAGCGACACAGAGCACGTGTAGTGTCCATTCGACTAGCAACAGAAGAATCACAGCAATATGGCGAAACTCATCACCGTTTTCGGAGCAACAGGTGAGTTTGAAATGTCACCGAGAAGCAGTTTATCTAAACAGTGCATGTGACAGCTGTGAAACAACGGAGAACGAACCCGCCTCCTGTCGTCGTTGAATGTTTTCCCTGTCTGGAAAATTGCACCATTCACAAGCCGTTCATTTTCAGACATCGCCAGCCTTCAAGTGAGGCAGACAACGAGTCGAAAAGTCATATGTCAGGCAAATTCTACAGGAATAGCCACTGTGAGAACAGTACAGGTGCGGTAAAGCCGTGTGGTAGAGCCGTGCGGTAAAATCCAAGCATTCTAACCGTGACTACAGACTGTCCAGGAGAGGCGTTGTTTGCATAGTCTGTTGTCACGGCAGTGGTTGACAGTTATTTACCAAATGTCAAAAACGAGACTGAAGGAAAACAATAATTCATGACGTTTTTGGGTCACTGTGTGTTGATCTGGTACTAAACAATTAACACCCCATTGAGGTAAAGCGTTCAGGGGGTAGTAGTGCACACATAGGTGGTTTGCTACTTGGGATCATTTTGAACGAGTTCGGATCGGGTTGTGACGAGATTGGTGTGGAATTGGCTGCAGATATGTGTCCGACCGGCAGGGCCAGGAGGCCATGTGTAGCTTTTGGTAGTATTATGAGTCTGTTTGCTGTTTTTCTGTTCTGTAGTGTGCCCCATCCTAAACCGAAAACTAATTGGGTGGTACTTCGGCAAGTGTTGATCATCCGTCCGTGGTCTATTCAGTGCGTGGATGAGGATAACATCACCGCCGGCTTTAGACTGACGACGGTATAAGGTCGTGCGATTATTATATAGCGACAAGTACGTTCTACCCAAATGCATGATTCTTAATGGCATTCAATAATCCCAACACCATAGATATCGTTGGCACACACTGCCGCTATACTAGCATTACAGGTTAAGTAAGCAAAACCTATATTATAGTATAATTTTACTATCAACTTGTATGACGGTGCTGCCATATATACATCTTGTTCAATATGTCACATATGCTTTACTGAGAGGGCTCTCTCACGATCCAGCTTTCTCACATATTGGAATCTTTAAAAAAAAAGTTAACAACATGTTCATCTTATTAGGAACACAGGGAGGGTCTGTCGCCAACGCCCTTCTGGAAGACCAGGATTTTAAAGTCCGGGCTGTGACGAGAAACGCCTCAAGCGACAAGGCTAAGGCACTGCAGGGGAAGGGTGCGGAAATCGTCCAAGCCAGTCTGGACGATCCAAGCACGCTGGGACCTGCGCTACAGGTAAGGAACGTTCTCAAAATTTGCAGGTAACGTAATATGACCAATTAACGTCCGATTTATTCAAAACGTATTTATCTTAAAACCGCGCGGACAGAGCCAAATTTCAAACCCATGGGCAGAAATATCAGCTCTTCTAAAAGGAAAATGTATGGTCTGTAAGTTTTTCTCCGCCTGTTTAACGCCATGCGAGCATGTATTTAAACTGAGGTATATTATGAAGAATTGTGCTAGGGTAACCCATTATCGTCCACTTCTGAATCTTTTCCCTTCTAGCGCTATGCTTGAAGAACATAGACCAGAAAAAAATGCACAGTAACTGTCCAAAGTAGTCTGCAGACAAATGATAGTAAAATCACTATGTCTGTCCGGCCACTTGCTTAACGCGATGTAAAAAAAAATGTTTATCTGTAAATTTCCCCCACATGCGCGGCACGTGGCGTTCACGTGGTGAACGCATGGCCATTATGTTTTGCTGTGAAAAAATTAAAGAAATGGCTAAGGATCATACTTATGATTCCTTTATTGCTCATGATAACAGGCTTTGGCATAATACACCGCGACATGTGGACATGAGCCAAACCGGACGTAAATAGGTTCTGCACGTAAATAGGTCATGTTACGTTAGTAACATATCGCACGTTTTTCTCCCTCGATGCGATTCATGATTTCTTGGCGATTAGCCTAACATAAGCTATGGTATCCAGGTTTCTTCAATGACGATCAAGACAAAGCCAATGGAATGGCTGCATCTCGATCGTAACGTCAGATAGTCAAATACAAAAACAATCTTACTCTGTGATTCACTATGGTCGTTGCCCTTTTTTTTCCTACAGGGCTCACACGGGGTCTTTGTGGTGACCAACTATTGGGAACATATGGACCAAGAGAGGGAAATCAAACAAGTAAGAATCGTCATTCATACTGTTCTTCCCTGTGATGTTCAAAATGCAGCTTGCCATGTTCAAACAAGACGACAGAATTCTTGGAAAAGTGTCATGTCTAAATTATGTTTCTTCTTGATATTGCGCACAGTTGTCTCCAGTCTTGTTTTCTCACTTCTTATGTGGGTCGTGGATAACTCTATTTTCATATCTTCACACCCACCAAAGGGCAAGGACATAGCCGACGCCGCCAAGTCTGCCGGGGTGCTACATGTGGTGTTCAGCGGCCTGGAGAATGTTGAGAAGATCGCGGGGTTTCCCTGTCCTCACTTCGACAACAAGGGGCAGATAGAGGAGTACATGACGTCACTCGAATTACCGGTGACTTTCGTTAGATACTCAGCCTTCTACGAAAACTACATCAGTGGTTTAAAGCCAAAGAAACAGGAGGATGGGACGTACGTCTTGGGTAAGCGGGCCCTTGTACATGTTAACCTTACTTGTATTAATATCTATTGTGACAGGGTTTGCAACAGGTCGGTTGTATTTCTGATCACTTTTTGCTGGGCCGCTAGATCAATAATGAGTTAAGGTACCTGTGCAATGACAAGGGGTGGGTTCGTAAAAATGCGTAGCGACTACTGTTGGTAGTCTAAAGTTCAAATTTCCCCGAAGCAAAATCGCTTCATCGTTTATACTCAGTCGCCAATCAATGTGTAATTCCCTAGGAGTCCCGATGGAGGGCGCTGCAATGGACATCGTCAGTGCAGGAGACATGGGCCCTGCTGTCCGGGCGATCTTCAAGAACAGGGCGGAATGGCTGGGTCGGGCTGTGGGCTTCAGCGGAGACAAGCTCACCATCCAGCAGACAGCGGACATTCTCTCCAAGCACCTGGCGCCGAAGGTGTTCAATTCTAGTGACGTGAGTCTGTCGCAGTACTCGATCATGCAACTGTCATGGATACCCGTCAATCATTCAATTGGAAAGTCAAAAAGAAAAATGTACAACAGGCTCCGTCATTGAGGTGTCGCCAAAAAAAGCGACGAAGAACGCGTGAGCCCGAATGAGGTTTTTGCTGTTGAGGTAACATTTCGTATCGTATGTCTTCTCGTCTTCCAATCAACTCGGTCATTTACTCAATCATGCACTCATTTAAGCGCTCACCACTCAATCACTCATTCCCTCTCTATCCATAACCGGTGCAATGGCCTAGTTGGTAGAGTGCTCGCCTTGCACACGGTAGGTCGTGAGTTCGAACCCCGGCCGGGTCATACCAAAGACTCTAAAAATGGTACATACTGCTTTCTCTGCTTAGCACTCAGCATTTGGGAAAGAGTATGGAAGTTAAACACACATCACTACCAGCGGACCAGCCCCCTGCTGTAGTGACTTGCACAAATATGTGTGGCCCAAGGGCTATAGAACTGGAGATGGGCGCCACCCCTATGCGTCTTTTCAAGACGCCCGGGTCACTTTAACTCTCTATCCCGTCATACTGTCTTCTAGATGACAGCTGATGCGTTTGGCCAGCTGGGTTTCCCTGGAGCTGACGACCTCGGAAACATGTTCAAGTTCTACCGACTTCACAACCCCGACCGTAGTGTGGAGCTGACCCGCCAGCTGCACCCCGCTGCCAAGACCTTCGACACGTGGGTGGCAGAGAACAAGGAGGCTCTGCAGAACGCCCTGGACTAGCCGGTGTTTACACGTGGAGAAAAATACTGAGCGCATTCATCGATCCAACCTAACTTGTCATACATCTGATGATCTGAAGACGTCTTATGCTTAGGTCCCATATTGGAAAAAGGGGCCCTGTCGGGTAGTTCACGGGGTGTTTTAAAACTTTCGGGCTTGACCCCTACGTGGCCCCGTGGGACACCCTGTGGCTACCGAACCATTTGGGGGCACACCCAGGGCCCGCGGTGACTTAAACCCGATATTAGTGGTTATTCTTATTTTTTAGATCTGTCTTAACTTGTGTATACCGAAAACGCCCTACATATCTATATTTAAAGAATACTGAAAGAATGTACATGAATTGTATCATTTCGGCATGGTCTCGAATCGCTTCATAAACCTAAGTTGATAAGGGAATCGATTACATAAAATTATGCTTTAATATTTTCTTTGTCTTGAAAATATTAACTAGAAATGATTACATTATAAGTCTCTCCGTCAGGAAATACGAAGATGTCCGCGTTTTAGTGTAATTCATGTCGGGACGGGGGGGGGGGGAGTTGTGATGACACGAAGGTGACGTAATTTGTACGAGTGAACGTGATCTGGTGTTACTGGATACTGTTTATGTCAGGAAGTTATGTTTTTGTATTTTTGCATCATTAACTATATTGGTGTTGAAGTAAAAGTATTGTCCGGGAGTATCTTTTTTGTAGCGATCTGGCGACTAGTATTGAAGCCTTGCCAGTACACCCGAAAAGAAGATGGCGACTGGAAATAAGGTGTGAAAATCCAAAGATGGCGGTGCCTATCGACGGGGGTATGCGCAAGCATAGAATAGGTGGGCGATAATAATAAAAAGAAGCGTGCATCAAGTAACTGATTCTTGTCGTTCAAACAAGAGGCCAAAACGAGTCTTAAAACGCAGCATCCTATACACAATACAAGTGCAACTTGATTGAGTATCCTGAGATTTTAAACAATCGACTGCTTCACTTTTCAAAGCAAATAGATAATCAAAGCGAAGCGCCCGGTTTAGCCATGACATTTAAGCAAAACTGAGACTTGTGTTTAAATCTAAAGCCATGTTATGAGGAGCCTTCCGTGCGAACCTGTGAAATTGCCATCTCACGAGAAGGTAGCTCCACAATCATGACTTGCGAACAGCGTCAATACTGCAGTAGTCTACCCGTGACTTGCACCTTTCCTCCGGCTCCCCGACCCATCGTGAATTTGCATGACTTGCATATTTGTTTGTATTGCTGACTATCCTACCCATTGTGCAATGGAACAACCCACAAGGTGTATATAAGGTCACGCCATTCAAACAAACTTGCCAGAGAGGTTACGGGTTACCGAGAGCGACACAGGGTACGTGTAGCGTCCATTCGACGAGCAACTACTAGTCAACAACAGACTCACGGCAACATGGCGAAACTCATCACCGTTTTCGGAGCAACAGGTGAGTTCGACATGTCACCGAGAAGCAGTTTATCTAAACAGTGTATGTATGACAGCTGTGAAGAGCGAAGACCGGACCCCGGTTCGAGTTGTTATTGAACGTTTGTTTTTCTATTCACCGGTACCAGCCTGTATTAAACTCTGTAGCGTTTCAGAAGACGTCTGGACGGCAGCATTCACAACTGGTTATGTTAGACATCGTCAGCCTTTGAGACAGACAACGAGTCGAAATGTTCAATCATATGTCAAAGTCTACAGCAGCAGCCACTGTGAGAATAGTACAGGTGCGGGTCACGTAGACTGAGCTTTGATGTTGTTCGGCTTCTCATTGCTTGCTAGCGCTTCTGAAGTCCGTTTGCAACATAGAATGGCTTGTGTTCGCCCTGTTTTTTTTTTAAGGAACCACCCTAAAGATTAATGAATTAATGATTAAGTTGTAATTATCGAAGCACCATAGTGTTTACCAAAGCTCTCGCTGGCGGAAGTTAATGCGGTATCCGTCGGACCGGCCGCTAGGAGCGCGATAGTCAGGCTACATGATGATAGAAAGCAGCACAGTCTCAATCTTGGATAAAAGCAGTATGTCTGTGCTTACCGTTCACATTTGGACCGGGTGAGATCTGAGTTTGCGACAACACTACACCATCGATTCATGGCTAATAGGCAATCTCACAGTCAGGCAGCCCCACAAAGTAATTGTGACCTTTTAGGCTGTGGTATTCCATTATTTGATTTTCCCCGTCTGGAAACCGTCAGATGTACACTTAGGGGGAGACCAGATCTGTCTAACCCGAGATTAGCTATACGTGACATGCACAGCAGACGGTTTGTGTTCTTATAAAGTCTGGCAGGGGATAGTACAGGTACTTTCAACTAGAAACGAGCAGTACAGCGAAGACGTTACAGCTGCTCAGGAGGTCACGGTCATAAGCCTGTTGGATAATTCTGTATCAAGTTTCTACTCAGAGTAACTTTGACATTTTGTTTATGTTCTCATGTTTTACGAATGAGCATTGAGTGAGTGCGGCCGCACCGCTTGGTAGAGGAAAATTGCAGTACCGCTAACAATATCACCCTGTAGATAAGGATTCGTCCCGGCTTGGCACATTTACAAGAACGGGGTGAGCAAAGGGCACACGAAATTACACAGGGAGAGCGCACTTAAGGAGCTGTAAAGAAAGTAAAGAAAGGCGGCAGTAAAACAGTATAGCACATCAACTTAAGGCGTTGCCCTAAACATTCCTCCGTTGTGTTTGCATGTAAGCACTAGAAGACCTTGAAATGATCGGCGCTTCACCGTTGACACAAATGCGTAACACTACTAACAGCTGAGCAATATGCCGCGCAGGTAACATAGTGTCCGTGGACATATTTGAGCAGTGCGGTAAAATCCAAGCATTCTATAGCTAGCCGTGACAACAGACTGTCCATGACTGTGGCGTTGTTCGCATAGTCTGTTGTCACGGCAGTGGTTGACAGTTATTTACCAAATGTGAAAAACCCGACTGAAAGAAAACAATCCTTCATGACATTTTGTGGGACACCATGTGGCGATCAGTGGTTCTGGTTCTGGTACTGAAATGTGTCGACCGGCGGCTTTTGGTTGTCTAGCTTTCTGTGAGTCTGTTTGCTGTTCTTCTGTTCTGTAGTGTGTCCAATCTTAAATCGGAAACTAATTGGGTGGTACTGTGGTAAGTTTTGATCATCCGTCCGTGGTCTGTTCTGTAACTTGTCGATAGATGCGGATACATTACCGCTAACAAACATATTTAACGTTTATTATATTGCGACAAATACGTTCTACCCAAATGCATGCTTCTAAAGGGCATTCAATTATCCCAACATCATAGATATCGCCGGTGCACACTATGGTTATATTCAGAACTAGCATCACCGGTTCTAGGTGAGTAAGCAAAATATCTATTTTACTCTCGACCCGTATGGGTGCTGCCATAGGTATGCTTTACTGATAAGAGCAGTCTCTGACGCTTTCCCACATAGCAGCATCTTTCAAATAAAGTTGACAATATGTTCATCTAATCAGGAGCACAGGGAGGGTCTGTCGCCAACGCCCTTCTGGAAGATCAGGATTTTAAAGTCCGGGCTGTGACGAGAAACGCCTCAAGCGATAAGGCTAAGGCACTGCAGGGGAAGGGTGCGGAAATCGTCCAAGCCAGTCTGGACGATCCAAGCACGCTGGGACCTGCGCTACAGGTAAGGAATGTTGTCAAAATTTGCAGAAAGCATATCGCAAGTTTTTCTTTCTCGAAGCGATTCATGATTTCTTGGCGATTAGCCGAACATAGGCTATGGTATCCAGGTTTCTTCAATGACGATCAAGACACACCCTCGTTAAACCAGGACCCCATATCGCTCCACGTTACATCGGTCGCGAAAGGGGCCCTGGTCAAAAGACCCGTCACATATGGTTATGATGACGTCGCCACCAAAACAGCTTCAGCCAATCAGAGGGTTTGCTTCCTCTCATCGGAAGCCAGCGCTCAAAGAACGCTGGGAAGCTATCAACCAATCAGGTTACGTGTTACGGCTAGCTCATTAATTATTCATGAGCTACAGCTGCCGTTTGTGCCAAATAAGGTCAGCTCATTAATTATTCATGAGCAAGTCTCGTCGACCTGCCATAACCATATGTGACGGGTCTTTTGACCAGGGCCCCTTTCGCGACCGATGTAACGTGGAGCGCTATGGGGTCCTGGTCTAACGAGGGTGTCAAGACAAAGCCAATGGAATGGCTGCATCTCGATCGTAATATATACAAAAAAATCTTACTCTGTGATTAAATATGGTCGTTGCCCTTTTTTCATACAGGGTGCACACGGAGTTTTTGTTGTTACCAACTACTGGGAACATATGGACCAGGAGAGGGAAATCAAACAAGTAAGAATCGCCATTCATACTGTTCTTTCCCTGTGTTGTCCAACATGCAGCTTGCCATGTTCAAACAAGACGACAGAATTCGCGGAAAAGTGTCATGTCTATATTATGTTTCTTCTTGATTGCGCGCAGTTGTCTCCAGTCTTGTTTTCTCACTTCTTATGTGAGTCGTGAATAACTGTATTTCCATATCTTCACACCCAACAAAGGGTAAGGACATAGCCGACGCCGCGAAAGCTGCCGGGGTGCTACACGTTGTGTTCAGCGGCCTGGAGAATGTTGAGAAGATCGCGGGGTTTCCCTGTCCTCACTTCGACGCCAAGGGGCAGATAGAGGAGTACATGACGTCACTCGAACTGCCGGTGGCCTTCGTCCGATTCTCCTTCTACTATGAAAACTACATCAGTATGATGAAGCCACAGAAACAGGAGGACGGAACGTACGTCTTGGGTAAGCGGGCCCTAATACATGTTAACCTTTCTTGTATTATCTATTGTCACAGGATTTGCATCAGGTCGGTTGTACTTTTGATTGCTTTTTGCTGGACCGCTAGATCATAATGAGTTAAATCTCAAGCAAAAATACCTGTGCGATGACAAGGGGTTGGTTCGTAAAAATGCGTAGCAACTATTGTTGGTAGTCTAAAGTTCAAATTTCCCCGAAGCAAAATTGCTTCATTGTTTATACTCAGTTGCCAATCAATATGTAATTCCCTAGGAGTCCCGATGGAGGGCGCTGCAATGGACATCGTCAGTGCAGGAGACATGGGTCCTGCTGTCCGGACGATCTTCAGAAACTGGGCCCGGTGGATCCGCCGGGCTGTGGGCTTCAGCGGAGACAAACTCACCATCCAGCAGACAGCGGACATTCTCTCCAAGCACCTGGCGCCGAAGGTGTTCAAGGCTAGCGACGTGAGTCTATTGCAGTACTAGATCATTCAGCTGTCGTAGAAAGCGAACAAGGTACTACCGGCTCCGGCTCTGAGGTGTCGCCAAAAAGGATAATGAGTTCTTTTTGCTGTCTTTGTACCAGTCTACATCGTCTTTTCACCACTTTATACTAATAACTAATTCACCCTCTACCCCATCATACTGTCTTCTAGATGACAGCTGACGCCTTTGGTCAGCTAGGTTTCCCTGGAGCTGACGACCTCGGAAACATGTTCAAGTTCTACCGACTTCACAACCCCGACCGAAGTGTGGAGCTGACCCGCCAGCTACACCCCGCCGCCAAGACCTTCGACACGTGGGCGGCAGAGAACAAGGAGGCCCTGCAGAACGCCCTGGACTAGCCTGTATCTGTAGCGAAAGATTCTGAGAAAATTTAGATTTCTAGTCATATGAAGATTTCTTAGGATCATCTTATCCAGTATTAATCCAGCGGCATAGTTGAAAAATAGTGCAAATTTGTCTAAAAGCACCAGATTTAGCACACATGTACTTGACTATTCTCAACAAGTATAGATAAGGAGGCATCTCAAATTTTGCTCATAATCAATTCTATGGCATTTTTTTCTGTTTTCAGGCCAAAAAAAGCTTAATCTAACATGCATGCTTCAGACGCTCTTACATAATTGAACTTGTATAATTCTAGCGTTCCTTTGTATTGTTTTGTATTTACTATAAATTGACTTGTTATGCTACTAAATTCTATATCTGTTGAATAAATGGATGTCTGTATCAAGTTACTGTATCGTGACGTTCAAATGCGGTGGGATAATGATCGGCAATTGTTTCATTCGTTCCATTGCACAGATTTGCAGGAATAATTTTGGCCACATTGACACCCCAAAATGGTAAGAGCGCACACAAAAAGATAAAGATGAGAAAAAGGAGATTAAATCTAAGTGATAAGGAATGTTGTAAAATGATGACACGACAAACAGTGAATACTACTAGTATATTGTTCTTTCCATCAGGAGGAAGGTTTTAGACATGGCCGTATATATATGTTCTTGTTATATTATCTAGTTTATTATTTAAGCGGATGAACAGTCAAGTAAAAGGCCATTGTTGTTAAGAGAAAACGGATTATGTTCATATATATCCTCAACCTACTCGTTACGTACAGGATAAGACATGTATGAATGTAGGTGGCGCTTCTAAGAGCGGACATGGTGTTACATGGGCTCCTCGGGCGCCCTACAAATCAATCCTTTATATGTTAACTGGAGTCTTAAAAGTCATTCTAGATGTATGTCAAGATGTCTGGAGCTATTTGGGAACACACCGTACATATCAACATATTCGTGAAAACTATATTTAGGAATATGGTACTTTCGTTCTTTTACCATCCTCTCTTGTCAGTCCTGTTGCTTGCATTACACCAATACGTGGTATGATAAAAAGCAGTAATTTTATCTACTGAGCTTTGCTGAGAATTATTTCCTCTCATTCTTTCTAATACGACGCTGTAATCTCCAAGCAGGCGATGACAGTATCTTAAGGACCAGTTGGATGCTGCTTTTGCCCTTTGGATACTGTCATCGCCACTGGTAAATTAAAACTGCTTGGAGATTAACTATGCTGTGCTGTTTGATAGCGCGTTCAACAGCGCCTCCTTGTTGTCCGCCACCCACTGGTCCAGGCTCCTGGTGCCCGGGTACAGCTGGCGGGTCAGCTCCTCGTTATAGGTGGGGTTGCCCAGGCGCAGGAACCTGAACATGTCCCCCAGATGCTTCGCTCCTGGAAAAGGCAGCTCACTGAACGCGTCCGATGTCATCTGTGACCATTAGAGTTAAAATGATGCATTAGATTGATGCATTTTTGTATTTTTTACCTTTGGCCCAAACACAAGAGTACAATGCCAACAGATACTGTCAGTGATTTGCTGCTCCTCTACCAGAGTTACACTAAGACTAGAAAGGAAAATTAACGTCACTTACATCGCTGGCCCTGAACACCTTCGGCGCCAGGTGCTTGGAGAGAATCTCCGCGTGTTGCTGGACGGTGAGTTTGCCTCCGCTGAAGCCGACAGTCCGGCCCAGCCATTCCGCCCTGTTCTTGAAGATCGTCCTGATGGCAAAACCCATGTCGGCTGTACTGACGTAGTCTAATGCAGCGCCCTCCGTCGCTACTCCTAGGCAACCACAAAATGTGCCAATATTGATCAATTACTGAATATGTACTTGATAAACGACAAATAATTTTGCTAGCGTGGACTTTGGAGTTACATTACAGATAATACCTTCTACCCATTTTACTAATCTCCAAGCAGATCTAACGGTGGCAAAGACCATATCCAACTGTCAAAAGAAGTTTTTCATAGCCGCCGAGTGGCTTATTATGAAAACTCCTTTTGCCAGTTGGATACGGTCTTTGCCACGGTTAGATCTGCTTGCAGATTACCATTTTACCAACTGACCCCTTGAAGATTAAATGAAGGTCAGCTCTTCCATTCATAAGACAATGAGCAGGACCGTAGATAGTTATGATAACACAAAATACCTATTTCATACGTCCCGTCCTCCAGTTTTGTAACCAGGCGGAGGAGGAGGTAGTTCTCGTAGTAGGCGGGAAACTTCACGATGGTGACCGGCAGTCCGATCGACCTCATGTGCTCCTCGATTTCTGCTTTGGAGTCGAAGTGCAGACAGGGGAACCCCATGGTCTTCTGCACGGGATCGAGGCTACTGAACACCACGTGTTGTACACCGGTGGCTTTTGCTGCATCCGCCACAGCCTTACCCTAAGAGTACATTAACCTGACTAAATCAAGCCTCCAGTGGCCCTTCCACTGGTCAGGCCCCTAGAAGCTTGATGGCCAACACATCTGAGGAAAGAGAATTAGGAACAAACATCCTAATCCTGTTGATTTATGCATATGTGCAAGCATGGACCAATTATTGTCAGACTGAGATCTGTCTATCACCATGGTGTACGTGTTGGAGGCTGTAATGAGCGGTTTCCATAGTGACAGAGAATCCTGAGCTCCTATTGGACTGATTTTCGTGGTGAATCAGAATACTGAGATCTTACTGGTCGTTGTGGGAAGGGGAATGGTTCTCTCGAGTTAGAGGTGTATGACCACCAGCTCTCGGAGAGAGGCCCAGTCAGCCCCTGGCAGCGACAGATTGTGTAACACAGGCTCAGAGTAGATTATTACATAAATTTATGAGAATAAATTAAAGAGTCTCGTTAAACTAAGTTTTAATTTCGTATCGCTAGGAATAATGCACGAACGTAGTCTGCAGTAGGGGGGTCATAGACTCATAGCTCTGTGTCGATTACGTATAATTTGATGAATGGGAATAGACATCAGATATAACAGTATGATAACAAGACCACGTATATTGCGTACAATTTGCCGGATGTATTACTTTATGGTGGGGAAACATCATCTGAATCTTAAAGGGTTTTCGAGGTTCAGATATAAAATTAGTGTTGAGGAAATTGTTCTAGTTATACCGGAAGTTGTATCAGCCAAACGCTCATACCTGCTTGATCTCCAGTTGATCAAAGTCTGGAATTTCAAAGAAATTCTGGGTCATCACGAACGTTCCGTGGGCGCCCTGGTGAGAAAAGAGGTCACAAGAAGACCGAAGTCGGTGTGTTTCACTTTGTACCTGTCGGCCACGGTACGCTTTGGCAGAAAAGAAACGACTACAAAATTCAATTGATGGACACTTATTTCAACTGTGACGAGGAACGATATCAAGTTTCAGTCACGACGTTGGGGTGTAATTAGAGGCTAGAAGTCTTACCTGCAGTGCCCGCTCCAGTGAGCCGGGATCATCAAAACTGCCCTCAACGACCTCAGCACCTCTCATCTGCAGTGCCCTAGCCTTGTCGCTAGAGGCGCTCCTCGTCACGATTCGGACTTTGAACTCGGGATCCTCCAGAAGGGCATTGGCGACACCACCTCCCTGTGTCCCTGTCATACCATGCAAATAGCTTCGATTTAATCAAGCTACATGACTACTAATGATCAAAGAGCCACATTGTATATGAACACGTTCATGTATGTGTACCAGCACATCTGCTTGGAGATTACTGCTAAGCCAGTATGGCTTGAAAACTCACCTGTCGCTCCGAAAACAGTAATAACTTTCGCCATGCTCTTGAACTTCGAACTCTAACCTGTGACCCCAAGTTCTTGCTGTCTCTTTGAACTCAAACTTGTGATTCCAAGTTCTTTCCGTCTCTTTTGCCTTTGAAGCTGCGAGGATGGCTTTGACACGAAGCGTCCTCTGGCGAAGTCAAAAGTTCGAATCCTGGCCAAATGTTTGCCCACTGCCCAAAACAACCAGTTACACTAACCCAAAGGTAAACCGCCTCGCACAACAGGTCGGACAAGTGTTGACTCACTAATGTTTGGGACCTGTTCTGGACCATGTGATTTGACCTTTTATGCAAAGCAGTTGGGAGATTCTATTAGCTATCAAAATGGTATAACGTCAGAAAGCAGGCCTGCTCTATATGTGGGTCTGTAAGTAATGCTGAAATGATACCTTTTTGCAGGCACGGGGTGTTGACTGGCTTTAATACACCGAAAACTTCACACCTGTCAAGCATGCTGAATGTCCTTGAGGTCGAATGATCAGATACCTCATAGCCCCTAGGTCACGTACGATGTTGTAACTTGTAGTGTCATTGACGGTAATGGAATTTTCTCCTTAACATCGATATATTTTGCAAAAGTTTACAAATACATCGCTCCATGTGATGTACAATGTACCACTAGTAACGAAAAATTTAGGAGACAGAACAAAAAAATATTGTACCCTCACTATTGGCGATTCAATCAGACTTTTCACATATATATATATATATATATATATATACAAGGATGGTCAGCATATTTGTATTTCTAACCTCTGACCCTCCCACATGCAATGAAAGTAGTTGGGTAACTTATCTAAATATTAAACGTTTGCTCCACTTCATGACTTGCGCTTCTTGTTGTGTTAATTCTCCACCCGTTTGTACAATGGTACAACCCTTCCGACTAAGCTTGACGGACTGTCACTTTTGTAAAAGAGCTTCATTTGCGTATCTACTTTTGTTGTTGACACTTTTACATGCCAGTTCAATATTGAACGTCATGCCCAGTTGCGGCCCAGCTATTCACATAGGCTGCTAAGCAAGGTACTGTTGACCCCAGGTCTACCCATTTGTAAAATGGAACAGCCCACCGGGGTAGGTGCAAATATAACGCCACTTCATGCAGTGATTTAATGATTACCAGAACACTAGGAGGGACACAACACCCAGAGCTTTGTTACTTTGCTGATTGGACTCATAACAGCAAAAGACTCGCTGCACCATGGCGAAACTCATCACCGTTTTCGGAGCTACAGGTGAGTTTTACATCTATGGTCAAGTAGGAACAGATATATTAACGAAACAGGTAGCGACTACAGTATACGTATTGTGGGGAAGAGTACGTGCTCGGTTGTCCCCCCAACAGTCGGACAATTGTTTCATGGCCCTGCCTTTTACCTTCATCTAACGATTGAAAGGCATCGAAGTTTTTACAAGAAATGGACTGTGGTCGGATTAATCCGTTGTTAGCAAGCGAAAAGATTGAACCGTGAGCGGTTTAATACTACTACGGAGGATGATACCCAGACTAGTGGTCGCAGTGTTTGCAACTGTATTTGGCATCGTGTTCTTATTCTCTGTTAGAATATCATAGACCAGTAAGAATGTCGCAAAAGACCACCTCCGAGTAACACGTGGGCACGTTGGGATGTGGGAGAGAATATAGGAATTTATGAGTTCAGAGTCTGCAAAATGGAGTGGGAAGTACGTTAAGTGTATGTTGTGCGGGGTGGGTGAGCAGAGATGTCTCCATATCTTTAAACGTCAGCGATTTCAAATCACTGGGCCGTCTTGCGTCATGACTGATGTGTTTACGCGGCGGAGCGTCGCCCCGAGCGCAAAACTACGGACATCTGAGGCTCGATCCATCAATCCGCCTGGCAATCCATCACCTCTGTTTACATTGGAATGTCCTCTCGGTATCAGCTACGTCTCTAGATGTCCGGTGAGAGGCCAGGGGTTCATCACAGTATTCGATTAGATTGTCATTATAGAGAGAACCTATTCTCCAAGCAAGGGAGAATCTCACAAGGGAGAGAGACGTTAAAAATAGGACACTCCTACCCCACTCGACCGAAACCTCTGCTTGGAGAATATAGAGAGAGAGACTACACGGCCATTCTCAAGTTGTATATATTACATTACCAGTGACCGTGTCCTTATCCGAAATCCGAGTCTAACTCCGTTACATTTCTGGAGGTACTAGTATTTGCTGACGTTGCCAAATGAGGCAGTGTCATAAGTCTGTTCCACAACTATGGTCCCTATATTGCTAGAGATCTGCGTACCCGTTTTACCATGGATACCACCAATTTGTAAGGGGTACATTTAGACTGTTTGGGGCATCTGCTATTGGCAATTTTTGACAGGTTAAGAATATCTCTATCAATGTGTGCAGGTAACCTGTTGTTCAGAGATTTGTTGTCCATGGATCCAATCTTACGTATCGTCTTCAATGTCATTGAAAACACAGCCCTGTAGATGGTGTGGCTGTAGTTCCATAATCACTTCCTACTTGTTAGTACCAAATTCTGCAGATTTATTTCTACATTCTTTGAAACCCAGCAAGATGTACTGAACTGGCACTATCCTATACTAGATACTACACAGTCAACAAGTACGGTCATCAGAGTAGCCAGTGTCACAAAACCGGACTTTGCGCGAAACTGCGGGACATCCCGGGGTAGCTCGGAGCCAATATTTAGATATTTGTATTTGGACACTTTTACCATATATGCTAAGTGGGCTAGGCTGGATGTCTAAACAAATGTGTTTTGCCTCCCGTTCATATCCTACTGTAGGTCAATGAGTTGTCCTGAGCGAGCCCGGTATCATTACATACATAGTGTACAATAGACGATCAACCACTGACGATCAGTTATACACACCTATCGGTAAACTCCTCGCCTATTAAACCAAATTGGCCCAAATAAAGCCAACTGGGTTGACAAGTGTTGACCCACCGATCTTTGTTATTCCAAGCTATAGATGGCACGGATAGAATGAGGGCTATGACATGGAGATTAAGAGGATTGTTTTATTCAGAAGATGGAGTAGCAAAGTAACTTCTACAGGAGGCTATGTAGAAATCTAGCAAATCTAACTAACATTGAGAATGAACTATAGTGACATAAACAATGTGTCATTGTTACTTTGCAGTGCATAGAGATATCGATACAGCGTTTTGTCTAATGTGTTAAATACATTTTTAAAATATGGACACTCCAGATCAAATAAGGTCCCTAACAACCTGTCAGGTCGAATGTATTTCTCGCCACCTAGACTGACGCGTACGCTTTTTATCATCAGCGTATGCCACTCAAAGCTGTCGCAATCAAGTCTAAGCAGCAGTTTTACCATATTTACTGGACACTAGCGTTGCTGACCTAAGAATCATTTTCTTTCAAACACGTGCTTACAGTGTAAATACTTTGTCTACATGCTCTGTAACCAAATAGTGTGGTTCAAGCGACACTTATAATAATTACTGACCAGTCTATTGGTCCGGACCTTTTAGCGTAGTGGTAAGTGCGTTGGGTTTGTGCGCTGGCGGGCCCGGGTTCGATTCCCGGACGTGCGTTTTAGCTCTAAGACAGCGCGTTCAACAGCGTCTCCTTGTTTTCCGCCATCCACTGGTCCAGGCCCCTGGTGCCCGGGTACAGCTGGCGGGTCAGCTCCTCGCTACGGTCGGGGTTACCCACGCGGTAATATTTGAACATGTCGCCGAGGTGCTGCGCTCCCGGGAAAGGCAACTGACTGAACGCGTCCGATGTCATCTGTAAAAATTAGGGATAGACGGATGGATGAATTGATGAATTGGATGGATGGACATATGCCAGACGCACTGTGTTTTCTGCAATTCATTTGGGCAAATTCAAGGGTCATACCAAAAGATACAGTAAGTGATTTGTTGGTCCTCTTTCTAATTTTGAATGCGACAACTAAGACGCTGCAAACTTCTGTAAACTGAAACTTTCTAGTCCTTAGTATGGTGTCACCTCTTACCTCGGTCGGCTTGAACACCTTCGGTGCCAGGTGCTTGGAGAAAATGTCAGCGTGTTGCTGGGCGGTGAGCTTGCCTGCGCTGAAGCCGACAGTCCGGCGGATCCACTGGGCCCAGTTCTTGAAGATCGTCATGATGGCAAAACCCGCGTCAACAGTACTGATGCCGTCCATTGCAGCGCCCTCCAGCGGATATCCTGGAGAAAGCAGAACAAGACAACATATACGCGGAACTATATATAGGATAGCTGAGATGGTAACAACATGAACAACCCACGTAGCTGTTTAAGTAGCAAAGCACGTCATGTATAGACAATGGGAATACACCATTGGATTGTATCTCTACAACATGCATATATTCCTGGTCTTCTTCTATAGGGCGTATTCACGTGACGTCATCACCCCTGCCCTCCGTGGGCGGCCATGTTGGTGCTCACCCTGCAGCGAAGTTTCTCGGTGTCCGGCGCTCTCTAAATTTCCAAGGAGTGCGAAGTCGTCTGATCGCTGTTTTATTATACGCAAAGAGTCTCCAGCCTCACATCCTTTTCGCTACAAAAATCCAATTTCACCTACTGGAAATGACCCATTATCGGCGAGCGAGGTTCCCCAGCAGCCTACAAACATGGCCGCTAAACTGTTTACAGAGTACGCATAAAATCAGTTCACAGCATACAATTACAAGTGTTCCAAGGCCTGCAGTCACGTAGTACAGTGTCTTGAGTGTCGTGAGAAATTTTGCTGACAGGGAGTACGTTATGATCGGGAAAGTTCGACGTTGAAAGACCCCCAGTTTATGAATGAACGTATCTCAAGCAACGACTACACAACGGGCCTGTAACTTGCTTTTCGACCAGATACAAAAGGTTTCCATACACACACGTTGATTATCAAATTTTAACAATTTAGATCCGTTGTTCGTATGTCAGAAATCCACTTTTGTTTCAGTCGTTAGTCCCTTCGCGATCGTATGTTCCCGCACGTACACGTCCTACACGAGAAACGCAAAACCAATCTTACTGTTACCCGACCGGTGTGTGCTTTATCAGTCCCAATCCAACATCTGACCACGAGGCACAACACCATGATTATGAGACAAAACGTTTTGAAGGGAAATTATGAATGGCGTAGAAAACATCTGCCATTTATACAGAGAGTTCCATAGGGCTCCACTATCAAGTGAGCACCAACATGGCCGCCAGTGCTCGTTGCTAGGGGGAGGGTCACGTGACTGAATACGCCCTATATACATTGCACGTACCACTCATTTCTAAGCAGATGTCAAAAGGCAAACTTATTATGAAGATTCGGAACAAACATTATAGCACAGGGTACCTATTTCATACGTCCCATCCTCCATTTTGGTAATCAGTAGTCCGGCGAGGTAGTTGTCGTAGTAGGCGGGAAACTTCACGAAGGTAACCGGTAGTTCGATAGACCTCATGTACGCCTCGATCTCTGCCTTGGAGTCGAACTCCAGACAGGGGAACCCCATGGTCTTCTTCACGGCATCCTGGCTGCTGAACACCACGTGTTGTACACCGGCAGCCTTTGCTGCATCCGCAGCAGCCTTACCCTGGGAGTAGATTTACATGAACATGCGATGATAAAGAGTCTCTTTAAAGTTGTAATTTCACTACGAATAATGCACGAACATAATCTGCACTTGGGATGGGGCATAATTCGATGTATGCTAATCACGCATAATTCGATATCGATGAATATTTACGTAATGGAATAGACATCAGATGTAATGGTATGATAACAAAACCACAAAGGGATGGAAGGATGCCTAAGAGGCCCTAAGGCCCTAAGGTTGTGTAAAATTTGCGTTTTTATATGGTGAAGAAAACATCACCTGAAGTTTTAAGGATTCTATAAGGTTCAGATATTTCTGGAGGGAAGACAAGTGTTGAAATCATTGTCATCTGTGTCTGTATAGCCGTTATAACCGCCATTCTGCGTAACACACCAGCTATTCTAGTTATATCAGAACTTGTGTCAAACAAAGGCTCATACGTGTCTGATCTCCACTTGATCAAAGTCTGCATGTTCGATGTTAATCTGGGTCACCACGAATGTTCCGTAGGCGCCCTGGACAAAAAAGACAACGTAAGTAGATCGTAAGTAGATCGTAAGTAGATCAGTCACATCTCTCATTCTCTGGAAACGAAATGACTATAAAATCTAATTGACGTACACTTCTTTCAACAGTTATGAGAGATTATAGATAACTTTATCGCACACCAATTGTATAAGGTACAAAGTATGGCATCCGCTGGTACATAGATAACATTCTATCAGGCTAATCAATCTTATACAATATGGTGTAGTAGTATGGGATGACAATGGGATTTTACCATCATTGGAGGAGTTTCTAACGTCTAGACATTCTTTGATATATTTTCCAATGTATACCATGCGAGTTTCAATCTGTCCGGAGGTCCTAATACGCCGTTCCAGGTAGATAGTCTTACCTGCATTGCCCGCTCCAGTGAGCCGGGATCATCATAACTGGCCTCAACCAGCTCAGCACCTCTCTCCTGCAGTGCCTTAGCCTTGGCGCTAGAGGCGTTTCTTGTCACTGCCCGGACTTTGAAATCCGGGTCCTGCAGAAGGGCATTGGCCACTCCGCCTCCCTGTGTACCTGTAAAACCCAGAATATGTACTGTAGGTTTCGTAGGACAACTAACTTTGATTCAACATTGTATATGTAACGTTATGTGTATCAGCACATCAACACATTATCAGCACTGTTGACCAATCTGATGCCGTCGGTCAGTTTCTTCTGCCAGTTGGACCTTAGGTTGCCATACAAGCTTCTTCTGCCAGTTGGATACGGTCTTCGCAACCATTAGATCTGCTTGGAGATTAACTGTCCCTGCCCAGTGGAGATCTGCTTCGAGATTACATCTGCTTGGAGATTACATTAGTCAGTGCAGCATTGTAACCACTCTCAACGGGCCGATAAGGGGTGTTTGGGTCGGGATTGCGGAAAAAGCTGGCCCTGTCTACCTGGCCTGTCTACCCTGGCTACCTCCCTTTTTCGGACCCCAAGGGTATGCATGGGGGTTAGGCCTTTAATTCCTTGAGGAAAAACTGGGTCAATGCATGTCCAGATATATGTGTGTGAGCTGGATGGAAGATAATGCCTATTGGTGTTTTGTTGGGGCGGGTGTGTGGGTGAAGCTGGTAAAGCAATTCCACCAAGACTGGAAAAAAAGTTCCAGGTAAATGTATACAATAAACTGCACCTGGAATACTAAACACAATTGAAGTGGAAGGTAAGACAAGGAAGAAAAGAAAACTGGTAGGATGAGCCAGACAACAATAGGACTTTTGTGTGTCACAACAGCTAAATTCTAAACAGATGTCTGACACTCATTGGGGTTACTGTAGCTGATACTGACGAAATCTTTAGCAGCTGCTGTTCTGGCAAACCATCCTATCAGTTTTCGGTTTTCTTTGTTTATCCTGTATCCTGTATCTGATACCCCTTCTATCTTGTTTAACAACAAGAAGTTCGTTTACAAATGATAGATTTTCTTCCAGTGTTGATGGAGTTGCTCATAACTGTCCCTATCCTCCAATAGTATGATCCAGCCCACCCACAGCTGGAATTGCCACTGACCCAGTTTTTCCTCAAGAAAATTCAATCAGATGCAAAACCCCCATGCATGCCCTTGGGGTCCAAAAAGGGTAGATAGCCAGGGTAGACAGGCCAGGTAGACAGGGCCAGCTTTTTCCGCAAACCCGTTTGGGTCTTTCACTGCAGTGGGTTGCTAGGGGCAACTTTTCACTGTAAGGGAGGGTATCGAGTTACCGACGCTCCCGCGCTGAAATGAAATTAGCCAGTACTAGCGTGTATATCTTTGGTCTTTTACTAACCTGTTGTCGATAGTCCGTGAATAATTTCATCAGGTTGGTGAATGATTGAATAGTAAGGTTTGGTTATGAATAAAAGAACATTGCTATTCTGTAATCGGTAGTGTTGTGACCATGCCCCAACATATATGGGGGAGGGGGGCACATCTGGGCTGAATTAGACAGTTCTGGTGACATTAAAATATCTCCGGCCAGTCTGGAGTTGCATCTCTGGCAGTGCGTGAGAGGACCCCATATCTGTATCTCTGTATCTCGGCTACCCTACATTCGGTGGCAGCGGTGGTATAGGTACATGCATCTGAGGACGTTGCTTCGATGTTTCCTTCTTGTTTTTGTTCCATCGTCATCAATTTGACCATCTTATAGTTATATGCTACTTCTGACGGCCTGTCGTTCTAGCAACAACCTTTCTAATAAATAATAGCGTAGAGCAAATTATTAAAACCAACCCCGTATGAATTCCCCGACTTGCGCTAATGAACTGGGAGGACGGCAACACTCCCAGTACCGTAGACACATCGGGGAGCTTAGAATGTATTGTTACCAGCTAAAACCATTATGGTTTGAAAAATCGTTTGAAAACTCACCTGTTGCTCCGAAAACAGTGATAACTTTCGCCATGTTCTTGAGCTTTGAATCCGGACGTGTGGCCCCAGGTTCTTCAGCCTCTAGCCCGGGTTGGACCTTACAACAGCCGAACATGCCAGCTTGGCTTTACAGTGAAGAGTCTCCTGGAGAAGTGAAGCGTGCTGACCAAATACCGGAAGCCAATGCTCTGCGACCCAAATACCAAAGCCACGCAAACCTTAAGGCTTAAGGTAAACAACCCCGCCCAACCAAAGAATAAAGGGTTGACAGGTGCGACCATTAATCTTTGTGAGGATCATTCAACTTTCTATGCAAAGCAGTTGGAGCGTCCGAGCTGAAGGTGGCATAGATGGATTGAGGGTGCGGCCATGAAATCCTCACATTTTTTGCAAGTCTTAAACTCTGACCCTCCCTTGCAATGCAAGAAGCCGTTGTGTAACTTATCTAAAATTCTTAATACTAAACGATTGTTCCATCTCATGACTTGTACTTGTTCTATTCTCGTTTTAACCTGTTTGTATAATGGTACAACCCTACCGTATAAGCCCTGGCCTCCGTATCAGGTTTCATGCTTTGGTGTTTTCTGATTGTTACTCAGGCTGATCGCTGCCATGGCTATCGGCTTTCTAAAGCCCCTGTCATACTTGTGCGTATATACAACTACAATCCCGCATGGGTTGCGTATAAACATGTTTTTGGTTTAGGTTATGTTTGCAACCGAGGAAGTTATTTCTTTGGTTTGATAACCAGACTGCACAACGATGGGTCAAAGTAGAAAACAACTTCCTCCCCGCAAAATTTACTTAAACCAAAAGAAAATGTTACTTCGGAACTTATGCGCACTTGAATATACGCACAAGTGTAACATGCAGTGCCCCAAAGAGTCCGCAACGAATTCCATAAAATGGAAAACGAATCTTTTTATGCTCAGTGTGTTTTGTAGTCTTTTCAGTCATACTTTTACATTTTGCATGGTTACGCGCATCCAATTTACTAGGCCGCAATGAGGTCGCAGCGTGATCGCCGTCTATTGGAATGGGGGCCTAACAGCTCCAGACTTGGCGGCTTTTAGAAAACCGGTAGTTGTCAGAATAAGATAAACAATCAGAAACTTTTAACATATATGTTATGTGGGCTAAACTGGATGTCTAAGAAAATGTGTGTTTGGCCGCCCTTTGTATGACCTGTATGTGCTATGGGTGTGTCCTGAGATATCATATTACATACACGGTACTCATTCCTGACTCCAGACAGGAGTGAAATATTAACAAATCGATTTACTGAATGATACCTTGATTTTCTTATCCTCACAGGATCACAGGGAGGTGGGGTGGCCAATGCCCTTCTGGAGGACCCAGAGTTCAAAGTCCGAATAGTGACGAGAAGCGCCTCTAGCGCCAAGGCTAAGGCACTGCAGGAGAGAGGTGCTGAGGTCGTTGAGGGCAGTTATGATGATCCCAGCTCACTGGAGCGGGCACTGCAGGTAAGACTTTTTATATGAGACAAATAACCGTTGTAACTATACGCCATTCCAAAAAATTGATAATGAACACATGTAGTGAAAATACGCATGTTTTGCTAAATTCGAGTGTCGTTTGTTATCAAACCTCCACCAGACCCTAGGGGGTATGGATTCGGCAGAAAGGGGAATAATTGGCCAGGTGTGTCAGTCTGTGGGAAGGTTAACGTTCCCCCCTCGAACTGCGCGGCCAGTCAAACCCTGTGGTGGCCAAACTCCCCAGCAGGCAAATTATTCTCCCTATAGCCAGCGTAATAAGTCTGGTAGAGCATGACTAGCCGCTTGAATCACGAAGCTGATGGTTCATTTATTTTCTTCCCGTCCAGGGTGCCTACGGGACTTATATCATGACCCAGCAGTACTTTGAACTTCCTGACTGGGATCAACTGGAAATCAAGCAGGTAAGCATCTTTAAACGGTTTGGTAAAATCTGGAAAAGATTTCCACCGGCTCTCCGGTCTTCGTCAGGGATGTTTTGGACAGTGAGTCACCCTGAAGATAAACAGGCCTAAGAGGTTCGATTGAAAATTCCGTAGCCTGACATTCATCAAAGTTAAAAAGAACCGTAATTTATGACTAATATAATAAAACGTAGATGGAGGTCGTGGCAAATATCTGGAGTGTCGTTGCGCAAGTATACCACGTAGCACTAGGAAAGACAGTACGAACGGAGTCTGCGATATCCGACCACCCTGCCTTGTAGTCAGGAAGCTTAACTCTATATCACTGTTGTTTACCACTACAGATGACATGGATGAGTTTTTTTCCATTCCTAATTTTTGTCTACTCCCAGGGTAAGGCTGTGGCAGACGCAGCAAAGGCTGCCGGTGTACAACACGTGGTGTTCAGCAGCCTGGAAGACGTTCAGAAGCTCGCGGGGTTCCCCTGTCTGCACTTCGAAACGAAAGCACACATCGAGGAGTACATGAGGTCGATCGAACTACCCGCCACTTACATCATGTTCCCCGCCTACTACGACAACTACCTCACGGTCTTCAAGCCGCGACAGGTCGAGGATGGGACCTATGAGCTAGGTATCCTCACTTCTTGAAACAAACTTCATGCTTTCGAATTTGCCAAACCTTTATCATTGAATTTAAGATAGATCTGCCAGTAGTATATTCTATTGTTTAGCGTTGTTGCAGGAAATGGTCTCTTGAGTTGTAGAGATGAGCTTTTCTTTAGTAAAGGCGAAATGAATGTTACGACTGTGTATCTCTGTTATATTGTATCTGACCCTTACCTCTTCCCTCATGACCTCAATGAAAAGCGGCCGGCGTGCCGATTTGAGCTCATCATGAATAAACAAGATTCAAACAAACGAAGAGCGAATCAAGGTAGCACTCACTTCTTAAAACAAACTTCATACTATGGAATTTATCGAACCTTTATCATTGAATTTATAAAAGATTTGCCAGTAATATATTTTACAGTATGCCGTTGTTGCAGGAGATAGCCACTGGAGTTCTAGGGATGAACTTTTCTTTAGTAAAGGCGAAATGAATGTTGCGAAGAAATTGCACAGCCACTGACTTCACACAGAGCGAATCAGAAATGCAGTTGTACTTCGTGTACTGATTTGGTGCAATTTTCCAGGATGGACGATGGAGGGCGCTCCTATGCAGGGCATCGCCGTTCCTGACGCGGGTTTTGCGATCAGGGGGATCTTCAAGAACAGGGCCGAATGGCTGGGCCGGACTGTCGGCTTGTGTGCGGAGAACATCACCATCCAGGAACACGCTGACATTCTCTCCAAGCACCTGGCGCCGAAGGTGTTCAAGCCGACCAAGGTAAGCGGGGAGGTAGAATGGGGTCAATGAAAATTAGTACATATTCATATATAGTATGGGACATACATGTAAACAGTTTGTTAGGCTGTATTGAGGCTAACCTGGTAACCATTCTATATACACGGGTCGTCGTAGGAGTATTTTTACCGGACCCAATCTACTACGCATTTGTCTATTTCTGACAGCCTAGCTATCTTCCGGCCGGCCTTTCTGGCAATTACTGCCAACTTGTGAGCGAAGTAATTGAAACCAACCCCGTAAAATTCCCCCGTGTGCGCTAATGAACTGGGCGGGCGGGCAAGACTCCCAGCACCGTAGAGGTCGTAGAGATACCGGGGAGCTCACGACGCGACGGTACATAATGTGTATGGTCATCAGGTTATATTTTGGCATATGAAGTGTCACGTGCACCTTTTCCCAACCATTCACAAGTCCAGCTCTTTATTATACCAATTCATCCACCATCTCTGATGTTCGCAGATGACGTCTGACGCGTTCAGTAAGCTGCCTTTCCCCGGAGCGAAGCACCTCGGCGACATGTTCAAGTTCTACCGCCTGGGTAACCCCGACCGTAGCGCGGAGCTGACCCGCCAGCTGTACCCGGGCACCAGGAGCCTGGACCAGTGGGTGGTGGACAACAAGGAGGCGCTGCTGAATGTGTTAGCCTCAGACAAAACAGCGGGAAAAGCTCAATATGTGAAATAGCTCACAGAGTACGTTAGGCTTGTGGGAAGCCAGTCATTTCCCCAGTAGATTAGCAAGTGTAAGAATTTTGCTAATTTGCTAGCAAATGTAAGAATTCGCTAACAAGACTCAGGGAATAAAGTCAATTAAATTCTGTTGACTGTGTTGTGTACATAAATTCTGTTGTGTACATGTAACACCATCTTTAACTCTGACGTATATATATGACCTAACAGGTTATCATAATTAATGACATATTCTGGACAAGGATAACCGATTGAAAGTCTGTTCCACAACACTAGGGTAAAAGAAACGCTGAGTCGATACACTAAGAAGTAGCCTTATCACTAGTTATTCAGCTTTTTATGCATCGACACTTTTGCTGTGTCCAGTACCAATAAACTTACAGCCCTTTCGTAGCTGACTCCAGCTTCTTGTTTCTGATGGTATTACATGAGTTATATAATTACATGTGTGTGATGCAATTAACATCTTTCGGTGAAATTGTTATGCCATCCAACTATGTAATCGTAAAATATTAGAAGCTTTTTTCTTGGGAGTTGATGGATTTGCTGCTTTGGGCTCATTGATAGATACAAGTGCTTTTGAAAAAGTGTTTTAAGGAAAATGATGAACATTTTTGGTGTGAAATAATGAAGGTGCGATGATCATGATGTGGTATAAGAAGACTGAGGCTATTGACAGGGTTCCCGTCAACAAGAAGTGTTTTTGCACTATTGAAAGAAATATTTCTCAGGAACCAATCCGAGCACACCTTATTATTGCACTTAACGTTACAGCATCTGATAATCTTGTGAATAGTACTCATGATCCTGTCAACCCTAACCGGGTATATAACCCTAACCCCGATGGAGATCCTGAAGGATGGCTCTAAAACAAAACTTATTGACACTCTTGAGCAAGACTACTCAACAATATGTATTTGGTTGATGTTAGTACAATGACAAAAGACACCGGAAATTTTATCAACTTCAAGCAAGTAGACGTCACAAGAAAACGGAGGTAACCCTTCTTGGAACTCGGCGGAACTGGACATAAGGTCACATGTCAAAGTCCAATGTTCAAGAATGACCTCGACCAAGGAGGTTTGAATAGGACGAGGTCATTCCGCGCTACTTTGAAGCGAAAAGAACACATCCAGATATCGCGAACAGAACGTGGTGAACGGGAACGATCCTCCCAATAGCAGAGACACTATGGCTGGATCAGTTGTAGTTGTCTTCGGAGCAACAGGTGAGTTCTGACTAACGGTTCTACAAACGAGCTCGAGACAGAAAAGCACTTCAAACTAGGCCACACGTTGTATCAAAACTGAGCCGCCTGATTTTTCTTAGTAATTACCTTTGCCATGAAGATGTGTGTGTTAGTATGTGTGTGTGTGTGTGCGTGTATGTGTGTGCGTGTGTGTGTGTGTGTGTGTGTGTGTGTGTGTGTGTGTGTGTGACGGTATTGTGTGTGTCTGTCTGTCACGCCAGTGTCTGTGACAGTGTGTGTGTGTGTCTGTAATGATGATACGGAGTCGAGTATGAATATAAAATATCAACAAACCAGCCAATGTTTTGTTTAATCATCTACATTTTCCTGCCTTTACAGGGTTACAGGGAGGCGGAGTGGCCAATGCCCTTCTGGAGGACTCGTATGTCAAAGTTCGGGCAGTGACAAGAAACGCCTCTAGCGCCAAGGCTAAGGCACTGCAGGAGAGAGGTGCTGAGGTCGTTGAGGGCAACTATGACGATCCCGGCTCACTGGAGCGGGCACTACAGGTATTAACTGCCTGGGCAAACTTTCCCGTCACATGACGTCATTCCAGATCCTTAATTGTACAGAATTCTTAAACCATTGACTATTACAACTGTTCCTGTTAAAAAAGCTTAGTGTTTGTTTGTTTGTTTATTCACCTAACCAGGGGATATCATGCCACCAACTGGCGATTTTCAATGAGCCCGGGGGGGGGGGGGGCAAACAAAAGTTATTCACATCAAACGTTATCAAAGTAATAAGAGATAACACAAAAACGTTACGCAAACGCATGTCTTTTTCCCGCCCAGGGAGCACACGGAATGTTTGTGGTCACGAACTACATGGAACATCAGGAGTTCGATCGGGATGTCAAACAGGTAGGCATTTTTGCAGTAAGTCGAAAGTACACGGTAGCAAAATGATCAAAAGATGTATGTTTTCTTTTGTATGCTTTCAAATTCAAAAGCGTCTAAAAGAATTTTCGTAAAATGGTTTATGCTTGTTGGCTTGCATCTAAGGGTAAGGCTGTGGCGGATGCAGCAAAAGGTACCGGTGTTCAACACGTGGTGTTCAGTAGCCTTGAAAACGTGCAGAAGACCATGGGGTTCCCCTGTCTGTTCTACGACTCTAAAGCTGAAATCGAGGAGTACATGAAGTCTATTGGCCTTCCGGTCACCATCGTGAAGTATCCTGCCTACTACGAGAACTACATCAACTTTGGTCCACGGAAACTGGCGGATGGAACTTATGAGCTAGGTACTACAACGTAGCCTTTTGGGTGAAGATATCTTTTATGCATTCGAACTTTTATAATTGAATTAATGGTTAAATAGAGATGCATAAAAGAAGAGTCATTTCCACCCAAAGCTATTTGAAGCACGGCTTTATCTCTATATAAGCATCCATGGCATTGTGGTTTGTTATAAGAATAGTGTAAAGTCGATTTCGTAATTTTGTCCGGAAAGCACTGTACTTGCTAACTATTTCTTCTCCGGAACTGCGTCTATGTATAAAACAAGCTTCCCTTACGAATATATAATCTTGTCCTTTCCGGTTAAGTGCCAATAAGCATCTTCGAAAAGTTAGAAAAATGTTGAAAATATTGAAATACTGTTGAAATTATTGAAAAATTCTGAAAACGAAAGGATTCATAGTTTCAATTTGTGCAAGGACGCTATTAGTATATTGAATAAATCGTCCTTGGTTGATGCAATTCTCCAGGATATGCGATGGAGGGCGCTGCAATGCACGCCGTGAGTGTTGCCGACATGGGCTTCGCCATCAGAACGATTTTCAAGAACAGGGCGGAATGGCTGGGTCGGACTGTCGGCTTCAGTGGAGACAAACTCACCGTCCAGCAACACGCAGTCATTCTCTCCAAGCACCTGGCGCCGAAGGTGTTCAAGCCGACCAAGGTAAGAGGGACCAACATTAACGTACTAAGGACTAAAAGGGTGATGACATTGAGGACCTATATATATAGCCTGTATATAGCCTGGGTTTAAGCTGGGTACCACGTGTTTAGTTCACACTTGTTCGGGGCCCATACTTACTTATTCTTAGTAGTTATGGTAATGTAGCATCCATCCATCCATCCATCCATCCATCCTTCCTTCCATCCATCCATCCATCCATCCTTCCTTCCATCCATCCATCCATCCATCAATCCATCCATCCATCCACCCACTCGTACTCACAAACACCTTGGAGATTAATCTATTCCTCTTCCCCCCAGATGACCACAGAAGAGTACAGCAAGCTGGGTTTCCCCGGGGCTGAGCAAATCGCCAACATGTTCAAGTTCTACCGCCTGGGTAACCCCGACCGTAGTGTGGAGCTGACCCGTCAGCTGTACCCGGGCACCAGGAGCCTAGACCAGTGGGTGGCGGACAACAAGGAGGCGCTGTTGAACGTGCTGGACAAGAAATGATCATCCAGGGAACTCTCATAATAGAGGATAATGGCATTACCTTCGCCAAGAAGGTTATGTTTTCGGTACCGTTTGTGGTTGGGCGTGTCAGTTGTGGACAGCATTTATAACTGAATATGCTGTGAATAGATCATGCATGATATCAAGAAAGTGGACCATGTGTATGATCGAAAAACGAAGGTCCCTAATTCGGCAAGAAAGGGTTAACGGATCGTCCTGATTTTTGGTACGGTCGATAGCATAAGTGATGCTTGACATGATTAAATGCTAATTATGCAAATCAGGTCCAATTTGGATCATTAATGAGGAAATTTTATAAAACCACTGCGTGCCATGATAGAACTATTAAAACATGTGACATATGCATTTTGTTATGTTTCATGAAGTACGAGAATAAAGTTTTATAGTTTGCTCGGTTATCGACTTCATTGCCACTTGTCACATGCTCGCTTGCTCACACTGACTTGCTCGTTTGCTTCGAAACGTATGAAATACAAAGACTTATTCTGCCCTGGCCAAAGCCAAAGCCCCGGTCTCGACGCTAATCTTCCTTCCTCAACACATGACGCGATCAACACATGCCGCAGTGAATAAATGTGTAGTATCTGGGCTGTATCACTCCGCGGTAAAGCGTCCGCCAGCGGCGATGCACCGCCACTTCCGGGTACCCGGGTGCCCAAGCCACCATATTGATTTGAATTTGGGATTTGGCACCGATCGTAGTCAGACGTTGGTGCCTCGAGTTTCAGACGTAGAGCATCAAAGACAATCTTTTTGGTCTGTTATTATTTGGGATGGCTGGTCAGTATCACATCGCATGGTATAAATAATGATTGGCTCAGTTACTCAAGTGCAGTCCTGGCGCTTAATCATTAGGGTGACACGTCGAAAAATGACTTTATGACTTTGGGAATAGGTTGAAAATATTTGAGAAAAATATTTTGTCACGATTAGCCTGAAATGGTTCCTTGACATTGTCCCATACTCCATTTTGGCTCGCAAACCTGGTCGTCTTGTGTGCACAATGACGGCAAATGTTACTCAGTAACAGTCAGTATGGGTCTACTAATAATAATTAGGCAGGATCCAGAAGACTCCATTATGACCCCGAACTTGACTCCGTATGGCCGGACGTCCCTGTGGATAACACAGGGGGACCGTCTTAATTAGCAACCCTTGAAAATAATTGTTGTTTCCACTGATGAGTCACTGATGATTCAGTACACCGTCATGATACACAACACTGCTGAAGTTGATCCTGTCAATCAACTTGGCGTGACCTAACCATGACCCTCTCAGACGAGGTTTCCACTGTGTCCTGTCAGCGACAACCCACCCGTTTCTGGGGATCACCAATCCTCCATCAGGTTTTCCTACGGGGGTACAGGTTACTGAATTCGGCAAAAAGTGGACTAATTGACCTATTAAAGGAAAGTCAATCCGCGGAAAGATTAACATTTTCCCATTCTAAACTGCGCCTGCAAATGTAACCCTATGGTGGCCAAACTCCCCTGGCAAATATTCTCCCTCATAAAAGTGTTAGTCTGGCAGAGCTGAGACTAGAGATCCCCATGAACTGTCTGAATCTTTTGGGAAGACAAGAACACGCGCAGTCCATTACAATAATAAATCACAGCGCATCTAGTCAATCTGGCATCCGAAAGTTGAGAACGACTACATGGCTCTACCATGCATGCATGCGTGCTACAACTCCAATTTCCAAACACAACTTTCTCACGCCTCCAAGTTTACTTTGTCATCCGTGGTTTGTATAAGGCGCGGACCACTGTCCGGGACCCGGTGCAATCAGAAAACTGATGTCATGGAATGCTCTAGATATGATGTTTTACGTAATAAGTTATTCACATTTCTCAAAACAAGTACAAATTTTAAGAGTATCGATACTACCGACCGTTTTGAGTATATATTTAAATGCAACAATCCCCACAATACGAAAATAGGTAAATATCTTAACGACTGCTTTCACATTAGGAAAAATACCGAAACTAATGATTAAACCAACTCGATCATAACCGTTACGCTATATCAAAATGTACTCTAGCCCTTATTGTATTGTATTAGTAATTAGGATGCTATATCAAAATGTATGCTATCCCTTATTGTATTGTATTATTAATTAGGACGTTAAGTTTTATTCTATACTTTAACTTTGTATTATGTTTACGAATTCTTGCCATACTTTGTACCATGTACAATTGTCGTGCAATAAAGTTCTTCTGTGATAAATATGATAAGAGTAAATTAGTAATAATAAGGCAAAACATTAACAGGCAAGAAGCCTGCAATAGAAGCTCATAACGCGTCAGATCAGGTGAAGCCCATCCCTTAATTACCTGCTCGTGAGCAACGGGCATAGTTGTGGGGTGACTCATGAATAAGCTGTTTGGTTTAGACTATACCCTACCCTCCCACCTTTATACAGACAAGAGAACCCACTTATCAATCCTTTGGTATCGTGTGAAATGGGGGTGGTTGTGAAATGGGTGTATAGCCGCGGAATGTAGACATGCTCCCACGGGGGTTCTCTCAGCGTAATCCGGCCAATACTAGGCAATAGTTGAAATATTCTATCCTAAAACATAACTCCTCCGTTCCAAGGTGCACAGGCTCATCTGACAGCTAAAATGTATCCATGGCAAGAGATATTGTTAAAGTGCGAACTACGCTTATAAAATATTTGGACGTGTGCTTGTGAGATAGTAGTGGTTAGAAGTGTGTGTGTGGGGGGGGGGGGACCACGACAACCACATTATGACACATATCCGTGATGGCCACTTGTAAGTCTAGTAACGCCAAAGATGTGAAACAAATAAGTCTTCCACAGCTATACATGATAGTTAATGCATTTTTTCAGGGAGGCCTCATTGGAATGTGCCTTTGCCTGAGGATGTCACCTATGACCTCATGCAATGGGTAGGTCGTTGAACAGTAACTAAGACTAGTCTTTACCAAACCTCTATGGCGAACTAAGAAAATTGTAGAAATTGGCCAAAAAAATTGGGGGAATATTTTTGGGGGAGGGCTTTGGCTGGGTCGGGGATTGGAATACAGATTTACCCGCTTGTTGCAAATGGTAACTCAGTGGCCGGTCGACTCCTCTGGTAAAATCATTTAACCCATTGGCCAATTTCTGCAATTTTTCCAACCCACGGACCGTGGTAGACTAGGTGGTAGTCATAATTGATAATTGACATTTTATATACTGTAAGTTATCCAGCCGTTATGCTGACAACCATCAATTACCATCCCAGTGGGATGCTTGACTGAATAATGATGATTATTTTTTTCTCATTTCTATCACAGGCGAAAAAAGACACAATCGGGTGAAATTTCGTTTGAAGCTATCAAGAATATAAACAACCAATCGTGATGCTGTTCACCGTGTCTAATCTATTCTTATACTGAGTTGACGAAAACCATTAATGTTCATTAGTTCACACAAATTAACTAGGCTGGGAGTCGTGGAATGGAACTGACCTGGGTTGCATACTAACAAGCTTGAATGGCCTCGAAAATTCCAAACCAGGAATAGATAGTATACTGTACTAGTCTTTTACAGGAAAATCGGGATTGAGACTCACTGAGACCAAGGAGGTTAAAATAGGTATTTTATTTTCAAAGTTAACCTCCTTGCTGAGACTCGGGGGCCATTGTGACACTAGCGTTAGATAGACTTAGAGGATATTAAACTAGCTAGCAATTAAATTTTGAAGTGATTTGTGATTGAAATGTTTGTCGGTGGTTAGGCAAGGTCATGACTGTGCTGAGTAAGGTTCGAGAATGTGTCGAGAATTGCTGTGAACGGGTAAAATGTCTTGAGTTCACTGTTCGGCCCGGGGCCGCGCGAACGGTCACCGTGGTGGGGTGAAGTATCCGCACGGGGGCGCTTCTGCATCCGACTTCCGGCCCTGTGTATCTATCTGTCTCGTTCCAAACAAGATTGGGCAACATGGTTCGCAGAACGGACCCAGCGCGACGGGTGACGGGCGGACTCTGCAAGACTAGCCCCCCACAGCCTAAACCAGGGGCTTCCTCCAGGCCCTCCCGAGATCCCCGAGACTCTGACTCGGCTATGGAGTCGTCTGAGAGCGACGGCGAGGGCGGCATGGAGGAACTGGTGGCGATGGCAAGTCGGAGCATGCGGGCCAAGATGGCGGAGTCAGCCTCAGCCACGAGTTCGTCAGCCGCTGCCGAGGCGGGAACGTCGGCAGCCACATCTGCCGCCTCGTTCATGATCGACAAGCAACCTTCGGCAGAAGAGGAGCAGCAGACCGAAGTCATCGTACCCGATTTGTCAGGTCCGAAGTCTGGAAAGCCTTCGTGGCACAAGAAACAGTGAGCAAAACTTCTAGAATCAGATCTCTCTCAACTTCGTACTAGCTGAGGTTCTCAAAGTGTGAAAGACATGTCCGTGTGAAAAATCCAATGCTCCATAAATTAACTTGTAGCTTTCCTTCAGTTTCTGTCACACATACGAATAGACTGCAAAGCTTTATGTATGTTTACATTGTGTTTACGTTGTTTTAGCAAACGAGTTCGATGGTTACGGCCTCATTTTATTGGGCCATGGGGCATGGACGGTCCAGGTGCTTTTCGATGGGGGTACCGCATGATGTGACCTTGGCCAATCAGGAGCCAGAAAACGGTTTGACGTCATGGAATAAATATGCCCCATCCAATGAAAAGCTACCATCAAATGACCACACTTTTGGTATGGATCACTTGTCCAATGAGATTGTTTTAATAGCTGATTGATTCTTCAGGGGGTGTAATTTGACTTTTCCTTATTGTAGTAGGCCACAAGTGATATACAGTGCCTCTACAACTTAGGTAAGTACAAACAGGGAATGGAAATGATAAGCCTCCTGCTTATTCAAAATTCATTTTATAACCGTTAAATTGACAAATAGGTTGTGCAAGGTAGGACCCTATAGTATGGGCCTATATCATATGGGTACCTACTTGAGTGGGTGGCCAAACTTTTGCCCCACCTTTATCTACTAGTGTACACGGACAAAAATGATGTTGGTAAATTTTCATTTCCAGGTTCCTGTACAGTTTCATGTTACATCTCTCTATCCAATGTAACGTCTTTTATTCCCTGTCACATGGGGGTTGGACGTGCTTGCACATGGATGGGGGAGCCTGTGGACTCCTCTTCAAGTGCAAGTCTTTTTTGCAGCAAGAGTTTTTACGGCTGGATGCCCTTCCTAACGCCAACCCAAACCCTACTGTAGGGCTTAGGACATGGGAAATATGTGTTAAGGTCCTTAAGTGCCTCACATATTCAACAAATCCTCCAGACCACTTAAGGATGACAGGAAGAGCCAGAGAAAAGATTTTAGAATTGAATTGAAAATATGATATGTGGTTTTGAAACACAATACATTGTATGTAAGTATGGTGATATTGTACACCATGAAAGCTATGCTGCAACTCTTGAATCATATATTCACCGCACATACACACTTTCAGTAGGATGGGAGCAGCAGGTAGATTGATATTCCACCCTGCTTGCGGGTTTATGTCCAACCTCAAGTCATAGTGGCTATAGCTAGTTGGGGGAATTGCTATACAAAAAAGCGAGCCAACGAGTCATGTCGTGTAGTGGTGTGAGCACTCAACGACTCAAGCAACCTGGAGGCTCTGATGGCTTTATTACTGGGTACGTGGGAACACAAACATACATCTGGAATGTGGTGCTTAGGGCCAAATTGTACATGCAGTGGAGCCAATTCTAACAGTGATGTATATAATATATAATGCTAACAGTAACAGGGAGCCATTTTTTTTATTGGCATGAACTGATGAAGGACCACCACAAGGTAAGTCCACATATGACCTGGTTAAATGGAAAAAACTGGATTGGTGCAGAAGGACACTCACATGTGGCTTCGGTATGGGCTCTTGTTTTTCATGTGTGTTTAAAGTAAAACAAGGATGTTATTTGCCTGCGCATGCTTCTAGTAGTCTAAACAGGATGATGTAATCAGTTTAAGGTCCTGGAAACGTGACAACTGCACAGTCAACTTGCATCCAAGTATTTCACCTGGGTATGTTGGATAATATAAACATTGTTGACCACATGAAAAAAGTGGCCTGCTGTTCCAAAGCAGTTTGCTACCAAGCTTAAGGCAAAGCTGGCAAAACAAGGAGGGCCTTGCCAACATTATGATATACCTCCCCACATCTACATGGGAGGATAGATCAGAATGCTAGTCCTGCAAATACAGGAATATGGCACCCCTAAAATTAGCCAACGTGGCAGTCACAGTATGTACTATTAGTAATGTATCAAATAGTATTACTGTACGTATTATAATTAGCCAGTGTTTTTAGTTGTATGTCTTCACGATTCAGGCATTGATTGTGATACATGGAGCTAGTCTCTATTTTCAGATGGTAAAACAGGTGTGCATCGTTCTTCGTTATATCAAAGCAGTGCAGCAGAATGTGTAATGATATGTTTCAACATCAAACGTAGTAGCATCTAGGGGTAGATGCCTTGCTAAACTAAAAGAGAAAGATGTACATCCACACGTAAAATGGTGGAAAAGTGCATGCTAATATACTGAAGGCATTCATAGCCATAGCCATCCCTTAATGAAGATAACATTTTCTTTGACCTGTTTGAAAAGATTGAATGAACTTCATTTGCTGAAGTGGCTCACTGGCTCTGCAGAATCTATAGCTCAAACCTGATGGCTCTCTGAAAAGACCCAACCTTATTATTGTACTGGGTTTATTCACACAGCTGTCTGATGGGCCATGTAGACACTGACATTTGGTATTGCTGGCAGCATACAATCTAGGACACAAGAGCTTCTGGTAGTACTGCAGTCTGGCTGGGATATTTATCATGAAGTCTAATTTGGTACAACCGTAGATACATCCAGCTGCCTCAGCCAAAGCTGGATTCCTTGTTGTTAAGGATGAAAATGGAGTAGATGGGTGTGTGAAAAAGTGGTAACATTATACTCATGTCAGGAGCCATCATGTAAACATACCTGTTTTCATTAGAAAAAAATAATGGCACATCTATGACTCATCATATATCTTACAATTTACATGATTATGGAGAGCATAGATAATTAGATATCAATGTATATAGAAATCATGAATAGCATAGAATATTACATTACTGTTAAGTTATATAAACATGAAATGTTATAGGGAAAAGCAAGAAATCTGACAGGTATAGGGTATGAAATTGTGACCAAATTGGGTTTTCTGATTTGAAAGGAATATGTATCAAGACTGGTGGCCGAGTGCAATGACGGTAATATTTTTTGAGATTTTGACCAGATCACATCCCCAGTGTGTATAGTACTATTACTAATCACAGGAAACCAAACAATACATTGATAACAAATTCCCAGCCAGAGAGAAGTAAACACTGTGTCGGTGTATTATGCCAAAGGATGGTCAAACTGGTTAAACAGTACATGGCGCATGCCAGCATGGAGTGTCCTGGGTATTGCAATATATTGTCAGGCTGTTCTTAGTTCGGGGAAAGGACATTTTGATCGGGAAAGCCCTTTGAAATTGTGTGTGTGTGGTATACATGGGTATATGCTGTATTGAGTTTGTTTAAACCTTGTAATTGTCATGTTTTCGCCCCAGGATTCAGCTGTCTTCTGAGCTTGACCCTGGCATTGATGTCGGTGAGACATACCTGAACCTGGACAGCCGACACCCGACAGCAGAAACCGTCACCATGAAGAACATCCTCATGAAGGATAGACAGGATGAAGAGGTAGTATTGGTGTATGCTTGAATATAGAACCTCCTTGGTGTGTGACACTGATTTAATTGTACATCATCAAGATACCACCGGAAATATATGATCAGCTTCTGTTGATATTGATTTCTAGTGGTTGATTGCATTCTAAGTCCAGAAGCAATACTTATACCATGACTACATAGGGGTTAATTCTATCATATTCATGTATGTAGTCATATTCATGTATTTGGGGGGGGGGGGCAAATTGGGAAGGAAAGATTAACCATAATTACATAACTTTTGAAGGGAGCATGCTATAGCCACAATTTGAATTTATTTGTGATCATTGTGACAAATTCTATCCAGCCACAAAATTTCATGGAGAAAAGCTGATGTTCAAATTTTGGCATGCCCTTCCAAGTTGCATGTACATGGACATGTACATGTATATATGTCATACACACTGAATGAAACTGTGATTTTCATGAAGTAGGAATATTCTACCTTCATTTATGTGAAATTTGTATCTTGATATCAGGTCCATATGTGTCTGATCATGAAATCATTTGCATACATATCTAGTTGATGCTGAGAGTGCAAAACTGGGGATTGAAAACCGTGTACTAGTATCTGCTTTGAGATTAACAGATAATTCCAATGGCAATTTTGGTGGCCCAAATAAATTCATGTTTGGCCCCTTGCCATTTGCTTTTACATGTAACCCTCTTCCTGACCTCATACCTTCACCAAATGATTTTTCATTGAGTAAGAAAATTAGCCCTCATTTGCATATCTTATACTAATTAAGGAACAAGTTAACCAAAATATGAAAGTCTTATCTTAGAAAAGGCCATTAAGCATTTTTTTCATTAATAATGCTAATGAGGACCAATTCGCATACCAAAAATCATTATGATTCATCAACCCCTTCTTGAATTAATTTCAAGTCTCAAACAATATTGGCCCCTGCATTTTCAAAGAAAGTTGCTAGGTGTCTAAAACTTTCTGGGGGCCACTTCTTCACAAGCTACCTATGAAAAATGATGACTATAGCATGTCCAGAATTGGGTTCTCGAGCTATGCAGTTTACAGACACACAGACCCAAAAACATAACTTCCTCTGTGATTTTGATTTTGGATTAGGGTCATGGGGACCGGTCACCCACAGCAGGGTGATAGAAAGGTTTACACTTTGCCTTGGTCACAGGACTAGAGGCGCTATGCCTAAAAACAAAAATCACGCACTATTACAGTATCACATCCACACATTTTGTGGACCTCCCAGACAATAGTAAGACAGATCTGCATGAATATCATTGTCATCTGAAGTGCAAAGAAGCAGGCCCCAAAATAAACCTATCTAAGACCTGTACAGTTATTGTTTGTTACATGCCTCAAAAAGCAGGCAATTTGAATTCGACCCCCCGGAAATATGTCTAATGCCGTTGCTGATAAGTACAAAATCCATGCGTAGATAAGATATGGCAATGACCTTTTAAGTTAAAATACTAATTATAAGTTGTTTCATATCTTGATTGGCATCATATTTTGTGCAACAAAAACAACTGTTATAGTACTCATAGTCATTGTTTCTGTCAAGAAGAGGAAATGGTACACAGACTACAGCTAGGACAAAGAAGAACTTCCTAGTTTTGAACAGAAGCAGGAACAAATACTAGTTATCTGTTGTGTAGCCACTTCAATGTATATCCAGTTGTTGTGATTGGACACAGCTGTGTGCTTTGGCAGGTGAATGGTAAGGTGAGCTGCAACATGCAGATGTGCACTTTGTTGATTGTCAACAGCCCCATGTTCTATGGTTCAATACGCTATCCATACGCGGTCATGTTTGCATATGTAGCAGGTAAAAAGCAAGCATGACTGGGAAGTACTCTCTGTGATCTGCATACACCATCTGAACTAAACATTGTATTTACGTTGATATTTCATAATCATCGGGAGTGTCTGTAACAACTGCATTTTTGGCCCCACTAATGGAGCAGGCTTCAAAATAAGGGTAAAACAAGATTCAGTGATAGACCCATTTCAAATGAATTTTGAACATTGAATACATGAATATATGAAAAGGAAGGCAAAGACATTCTTTAGTCATGGGTCCTAAAATATTTTTTTTTTTCTAGGATACACAAAATGTTTTTCAAATCAGAAAATGAAGCGGAATGAATCAGATTAAGAGAACCTAGACATGATTTTGGAGTGGCCTTATTTGGAAAAAAAGATTTTTGAGATTGAACAGGATGTTTCCACTTCACAAACCAAGACCTGGTCAGAAACATGTTTATTATGGGTATTTTTTGGTGACCAATAACGTTATATATTTATTCAAACATATTCAATTAATAACAAGTTGAAATGTTTGGTTGAAGAAACAACTGCCCTTCATTCCTACATAATGTGTATTACCCTTTTGATTGCTGATGTGTTGCACCAAGACATAGCCAAAGGGCATGACATTCTTTTCAAGGCTAACTGACACAACACAATACACTTGGTGTTTACTGGTATTTTTAAAAAAGCCCTTATTACCAAGTTAGAAAACCAGTAAAGACAATGATACAGGGCTAATGATTTGAATTTTACTGCTTTTATGTAAACAATAGCTTCACAGTACACCCGCACATTTTGCTTATTTACCTCGAAAAAGATGAGAAAAACTACCATGAAAATGGAAAACAGCAAATTGGGGATTATTTGTCATTAACCAGATTTGTGACTGGATATACATGTAGAGGCTACATTATTACTAGAGACTTGTGGATCCCTTCACACTTACTGTGTGTGTACCGGTATCTCTTTTTGTCCTTTTGGAACTGAATCACAACTGAGGTGACCTTTGACCAAGTAGCTGTTGATCTTGTTTACTTATATTCTGCACTATGCCACACTCCCCTGTTCAAGAGATTTTACATACAATGCAAATAATTGGTTGGATTTTCCATGATGGTTGTCCTTCAAGGCTTCAATGTCATGGCTGCTCAGGACTGTCATTCAACATTTCAAATGATGATCCTGTTCTTCAACTTCCTGTTCTTCACAATATATAGATAAGACTTTGGTGATGTCAGGATAATTGTCTTTGTTTCAGTCTTATGGCTCTTGGCAACCTCTGTTGCCAGTCTGGCTGGCTAGACTAATAGTCTGTGACAGCTGTATCACTTAATGTATAAAGTATACAGCACATTGTCTAAATTTGAAAACATTTTTTGTTTTGTTTTTTTAAAGTTTTTTGTACATTTCAGATTTTCATTGTGGTTTTGAAATTGTATTTTTGTTTATCCTTCAGGTTCTTAATCAAAGGAGGCAGTTTGCCAAATTTCCTTTAAGAAGGAGCAAAACATGTCTGGACTTTACACCACTAGACTAATTGTCACTAATTGCACATTTCTCCTGGTATCCTGACCTGGTGCTTGTGTCAGCGGGGCCCATCAAATTACCCCTGACACTTCAAGGTTTTCAGACATTTTGAAAAGTCTCACACAAAAATATGCAGCTTATTACTTATGTCAGGTAGTTTTTTTTAGATCTTCTCAAAACAGTTTTTTATGTTGATTTATAATACTTCAAAGTATCAGTTGTACATGGAGGTGAAATACAGCATAGCAAATAACGCCTTCATGTTCATGGCAGTTTGAACAGTGTCAAATCCCCAATGATTATCAGGTCATTTTTTATTCATTATAATCAGGTTAATTGGTCATGGTGATGAGTATGCTACATTGTCAATGATTATTGTTTGACACTGCTAATAACAGGAGTGGGCGATATCTTGTCACGATGAATATCTGCCTCGTCCCGGTAATAATGAGAAGACAGTTGTTACCACAGGTTGCCCTTTGTTAAAAAGCCTCATCTAAAGGGTCGTTCGTGCGCAAATTCCTGTGTTCTACACCCTGGGGGCACGCAGCAGTTGCGCTTCTGCATACAAACAACCTTGTGGGTGCTTCATCTCAGTGTTCACACTATACTTAGCTTTCCACTGCTATTTGCTCATCTGGTCAACAGATCTGTAGCATTTACAGCAGGAGTCACCACAGATGGGGTTAAAGATCCCTATGAAGATGTTTGAATTTTTAATAGGCCAAGTGGTCTGCAGTTGGTTTTCTCACTCAAGCTAGAAATACATGAACATATTTCTGTCCATGCTTTGCGCATTTTTATTCAATTTCTGCACAGACCTTTGCTGGGTTCTAACGTTTTGTGTGATCACGTTTTGATAAAAATCAGCACTGGTCCAGGAGAGAGAGATAGGGCAGCATTGCAGCAATTTAGACTCTGGTGAAACATGGGAAAGGTCAGGCATGTATTGATTAGTCTGAGCCGGAGTCGGTGCAACCTGGAGGATGGTTGCAAACATGCACGATTTGAATAAACTGCGATTGTTCAATGCAGAGTGTGGTGGGCATTCCCTGTAATTTAAGTGTTGAATAACTGTCTCTAGATGTTTGCTGGATCTGTTCTAATTTTTGGGAAAACCCAATTCTATCTAGCACGGCTCAACAAAATTTACTATCTGTATCCATTGGTATTACACAAAATGTTTTGTTTGTGGCCCTTTCAATCAAACCAAAATGCTAGATCTAGAGGTGGAACATGGGGATAGTCTCTTAGTTATTATTCACCGTCAGTGCTCCTACAGTAGCAGATTGCCAAACACATGATGGTAAATGATTACAGCAAGTAAATATATTTCTTGAAAACATCAGTTAATCCTGTGTCAATGCATACAATATACACAGTATTTTCAACATCCTTGCACTATTGCAGCTACTGGATTTTTGGCACTACATCATAGTTCATAGTCATACATGTATTTTATGTAATGGCCTCCATTGGTCAATATCCCTATAACCTCCAGCTAGGTTAATATTGGCCATGGTAAAATTACATCAACCCTACAGCATTGGCTATGGCTAAACAGTCCTATACAAGAATGACAGTCTCAGAGAAATAAGATACATTTGTAAACTGATTCAGTTCTGCCTGAGTTGCAAAGTTCTTTTGTAATACATTTGTATAAAAGTCAGCATGGCTCAAACATGGTTTGTACATGTTTTGTGTGCATTGTAGGCGTAGCAATTGTAGGGATCCGAGCAAGCGGCCAGCCCTGGGCAGGTACATGTAGGCATGTGGTGCATAGCCAGCTGTAGAATCCGGCAATGGGATTTTTGGTCTGGGATTCTCATGATATGAGGTGGATTTATTAAAATCAACAGGCTACATGTACATTAAAGAATCATCCTTGACATTTTGTAAAATGTAGATATCAGTTATACACTCAACATCCTTAATGCTTTCAATTTTGGCATGGATTAACTTAATAAAAGACTCCAGATTCAAGTGCAGTTACACTAAACTTAAACCACATTGTATTTGTTAAAGAACTGTAATCACTGAAGGAGAAAAAGATGTGTTGTAATGTGAGAATGGCTGCCTCCAGTCAAATGTACAGTTGTCCAACTGGTTTGTACCGATCAATTAGTGTTGAAGTGAGGTCAATGACCTAACAGTCATGTTGTTCATTACACTTACAGTGTGCTAAAAGGAAGAAAAATACCCAATGTTTGGAAGAATGCCAAACAGGATCTGATATTCCCACTGTTCTTACTAAAACCTGATGCTAGATGATAAACATTTGAAAACAACTGTCAGATATGTGTACATACTAAACATGTCTTGGTCAATATTGTAATTGATGGCTGATTGTTCTCTGCAGTGCTACATTCCATTGTTTGAAAGATTAAACAAATGGCCCTCCATTATACTCACTATGCTTGTCTGATACATCAGAAACCCATTTCAAGAATCCATGAGACCTAGTGCTTAGATAGATGCTGGAATTTAACAATTCTCAAAACTTAAAAAGGTACGTTCTAGAAAATTGTACCGGTAGATCAACAGTCAAGGGAAACAGCAATTAATGAATGTTTTGAATGTGAGGTTCAATTTTTGAATGTAAGGTTTAATTTCCTTCTTTACTTTTTTCAGATTATGAAGAAGAGCGTGGTGACCCCAGACTTTGAACAGAAGGACAGCATACCTCCTTACAAGGAAACTGTCAAGCAACTGAAGAAGAAGAGAAAGGTGCCTTGTATTATGATTTGTGGCATCATCTTGAAATAACATCATGTATATGTCCATCTGCGGTAAACACTGTATGCAATATTTCATGTATGCTAATGAATAGTTTCTAAAAAAAAAAGAATGGTCTTATACTGGAATTTTATAAGCTACGTACAATTAACTATAAAGGGTAGGGATGGCTCTGAATTCTGAAGTCTGATAGGGACACAAAGTTGCATATTTGAATAATTTTTGTGTGTTTCCAATTGTTTTTAGGAGGAACGTGAAGCAACAACAGGCAGGAAATGGTTTGACATGAAGGCTCCCGAGCTGACAGCTGAAACTAAGAATGACCTGGATGTGTTAAAGATGCGCAAGGTTTTGGACCCCAAAAGATTCTACAAGAAAAATGACCGAGAGGCATACCCCAAGTACTTCCAGGTACGTGGCATCTTCAACTTCAAGGATAGAAATAGAAGGCCAAGTTCAGTAAATTTCTGAAAATGGATGAAAAAAATTAGTCTCAAAATAAAAAATCTAAGATTTGAAAAAAAGATAATAAAATAAAATCATTAAAAATTTGAAATGGCCTTCTTGGAAGATTAATTTGGGTTCAAGATGAATTGACAAAAAATCTTTGAAAAAAAATTGGCTGAAAATTTGTATTAAGGAGTTGTCTTATATGAAAATAGATCTGTATAATTGAACATGTATAAGGCTGTATGACCTTTGCCCATGTACATTTTGTATTTCTACACATGTAGATGGGCACGGTGGAGGACAGCCCAGCTGATTTCTACCGCTCACGGATCCCAAAGAAGGACAGGAAGGCTACCATCGTTGATGAACTACTGGCAGATGCTGAATTCAGAAAGTAGGTATTTTAAAAGCAGCAAAAATAGTTATCACTGACCTCTGAACTGTTTTAATTGCTAAAAGACACTTTTGTTTATTTAGCACTCATGACGGTAGGTAAGCTGTTACGTACTCAAAGCTGAAAGAGGCTCAGTATTTGGTGGGGAATCCCTATGGAAGTTTCTCTTGTGGCTATGACAGTAGGCTCACTTTCTTGCTCTTGACAAAATATGTGCCACCAAGTGTTTTACCTGTACAGTACTGGTAAACCCGAATTTTTTTATTGACATCTGTCCCAGCTTTCAACTTTCAAGACTTGATTTGCATAAAAAGTTGAATTCTGGGATATTTACTTAAACCATTCATAACCTATGCCCAAGCACTGAATTGAATTACCAGGCGTAGATAATTTACCCCAAAGATATATTCAGGCAGCCATGATGATGAGTCTCATTATGCCTACCCACGAGGACCCTTTCCATTAGCGCCTCCTGTTAGCTGGAGTTTGAACTGCAGGCTAATGTGCCACTTTCTAGATTCACTTGAGTGATGAAAAACATTTACAAAGACTTCACACTTGCATCATATACACATGTACAATTGTAAATAGTAGCTTTTCAGCTTGATTAGGCCACATCAAGTTATTTTCCTGGTTCTTGCTATAAATGAATGCAGGGATCCTGTGAGACACAAATGCTACCACAGGAGCCACAACGTCAACATTTGAAACATTGAATTTTCAATCTTTAATGCATTGATAAATTTAAATGGAAAATCAGTAACATCTACATGTAGAATGATAAGGGCTGTTGCTGCCCGAATATGATCACTTTGGGGTTGAGTCATATCTTGGATGGTACAAAATAAACAGTTGCCCTGTTGCACCAAACAACCATATTTTCTGTGGCGCAACTTATATACAGACTAAGGTACTGCACTGAAAGTATATGGTCATAAAACAAATTCAATTTATCTTTCTAAGGTATAACAAGAAGAAGTACTCCGATGTTCAGGAGAAGCTGAGGAAGAAACGTCCATCGGGAGCAAGCAGACACATGAAGAGACTGAAGAAACAGAAGTGATGAGGATATATCTGTGTGCAGGTGTTGAGTGATTAAGACTACAAGCTGGCCACCCCTGTTTATGAATGGTTTCAACCAATCTTTAAAAAGGTTGCTTCCATTTGAGCTATTGTCACCTTTCTAGGGATGTGTAACCTCATTCCTTGGAATGCAGAGGACTGAGAATTGTGACTGAACAAAAGAACATGTTCATCATCTTGTAAATATAAAAGTTATCCATTTTGTAGTACAAATGTATGTAGGTACCTGTTGTTACTTTGTGCAGTGACGGTGGTCTCTGCTTAGCTCATTTGCATCATTTTAGAAGGACTGGACCATAAGTACAAGGGTAGCACAGGTGCTTTGTACTGGTTAGCAGTGGGCTTATATGTTTCAGAAAAAAGGAAGTATATACAACCTGTTAAGGTTTCAGTCAAACTTTGATATGTTAAGTATTTAGCTCTAAAAGATAAGCAGATTATCAATGCAATTGATATTTTCTATGCTATAACTTTATATGGATGAGTATTTATTCGTATCTAGTTTGCAATTGCACAACCAGCGAATGAGAAGTGGGTAGGTGGTACGTAGTGCGTTGCTGTATGTTGTTGCTGCTCTTTGTGCAAGTGCTTCTTGCCAGGTCAGAATGGATTAAGTGCAGTGAATACAAAATAGCTCTGAAGATGTACATAGATATACTCAAGACACAGGGAATGCTCTTAAAACAAACCCATGGTTAACAACTGAAAAACAGCTACTAATTTACATGTACCAATGTTTCTACTTGTGCCATCAGATTATTAAAGCATTTTATGACACACATGGATTCTTTTTCCAGTTTTACACGTTCTGCTATGTGTAATGATGTAGTGTGGGATGCTATAGACTTGTAGACAAAGAAAAGCTGATAATTGCATGGATGTGTTCAGGCCTTGCCTGATCACTGTCCAGGACTTGGTGGTAACCCTTCCCATATAAGGGCTTGATGATTATCTGGAGCTCTGCAAGTTAACCAGAATACTCATATACCAATTTGATACATATTGATTATCTTAAAGTACTTATTGACACCTTAAATGTAGAAAACTATAGATTGTTTACTTAAGCCACTTTATTATGGTTTAGTCACAAGTTTAGTTGCCTTATATTTTACTCATGGATTATCCATTGTGTTCCATTTATTTTCAGTTCCACGTTCATTCTGAGTTTGCTGTATTGTACATAAAGTTGTTTTACTGTGTAACAGGTTTGAAAAGATCTGTACAATAAAGTATGGATGTATCAGTATGTGACTCTATTTTAAGATAATCATGGTGACACACAGGTAGCAAAATCCTGTTGTATATAGTACACTACGTTAGTGTCAAGAATGAAAGGCACAATTAGAATTTCGAAGATTCAATTTTCATAAATATAAAATATTTTGACATGGGGCCAAATTGATATAAGCAACCTGGCTGAAAATTTTTAATTTCTTACAATTACACACATTTTTTTTCTTCCTTTAAATACTCTTGTACAAACCTAAAATGCAAACCAGAAAACTACCACATGGCATATCACACCAGTTTAGTACTTCGAGTTTGTTTGAGCAAATAACATTATGTGGTAGGAGTTTGGGATCATTTTGTATGTGTGTATCTCTACTCTTTCTGAGTGGTATGCCAATCTGGGTTTAGAACAAGATCTAAACCAACCACCCAAAGGTCCAAAAGCAGGATGCTAACCACTGGACCACACATGATTACATGTTGACAAGTTTCACACTGTTTGTAAGTAGCCTGGGTACCATGGTGAGCAAGTGGATTGAGCCAGCAGTTAGTACTGACGATGGTACCCAGGCTGGTTTGTAAGGAACTTAGAACTGTAAATTATATTTCTATTATGTTATAATGATAACCCTCACTCTAAAGTTGATCCCTGAGCTGAGTTTGAATCCCAAATGCATACAGTCTCCTTAAAGTTGTTACATGTGCAGGCCACCTAGAACAACAACAAAACCATTGGTTAAACAAAAAAAAACAGCTCATATAACGTCAATAATATCTGATTCCAACATAGAACCATGAAATATGATGGTACTCCTTATTTTCAGGCATTCATAATGAAAAAAAGCAACAGAATCCTTTGTACTTTTTCCACAGCTAAGTTGCATGAGGTGTTTGTCATTTAGTGTTGCTTCAAAGTCACAAATTTAATGTTTCTAACCTGGTAATCATGGTAATAGATAACATACCTGCAACTTCAATACTTGCTCCTGTTATGTAACTGCTCTCTTCAGAGGCCAGGAATATGCACACATCTGCTATATCTGAAAAACAACACAGTTTTGAGCTGTAATAGAAAGCACCCTTGCATAATATTGTAGCATCTATTGAAAAATTAGTTTTTGTTGAAAGAAAAATCAAAATCATTTAAAACGATCCTCCTACCCGAGGGTTTCCCAAGTCTGCCAATGGGGATAACATCTCTAAACTGAAACGGAAAGGTAAACATTTAATTGATTCTTTTAGAAAAGACTGCCATTGAACAGTGGAATTGATGCACCAATTAAGATAGTTGTTTCATCATACCTTGTCCAGCACTTTCTGTGGTACAGCATCAGTCATTGGTGTTTCAATAAATCCAGGCAGGATGGCATTACACCTGATTCCAAATCTACAAAGCAAGAAAATGGCTGTGAAAAATGCTTCACAAAGATACCGGTAGCTAAAACTGTCCATAAAATTTGCTTTGGCAAGGTACTTGAAAAAAATAGAAGGCCAATTAAGAAATTCCACTTGCATGCGCAAGAGTATACTCCTCACTTGGCTAGTTCCTTGGCACTTGTTTTAGTAAGTCCCTCCACTCCAGCTTTAGAGGCAGCATAGTTACACTGGCCAAGGTTTCCAACCTGTTTAATCAAAGGGAATAACAGTAATGCTCAGTCTGAAGACAAAATGTAAATCTATTGTACCATGCCATAAGTACCTACAACACAGCCAATTTGTACCTATTTCAGGCTCTTATTTTAACTGGTCATACCAACTACTGCATGCTACATCCTCACTCAGGTGCAAGCAACCTCACCTTGCCAACGATGCTGGCCATGTTGATGATGGACCCATTTTGGACTTTGCTTTCCACCATAGCCCTGCCTACTGCCTGGGTTATCAGAAATGTACCCTGAAAAAAAAAAGACACTTAAATTATGCAAAGTCACTTATAACCATAGACATAATTTGAAAAGACCATATCACACTGCAGGAAATATACCTCAAGTTCAAGATTTTACCTTGAGATTAACTTTGATGACTTGATCAAACATTCTGTTGTCCATTTTTAAGAGGAACTCATCCTTGGTGATTCCGGCACAGTTCACAGTGATACAGGGGGCACAGGAGAACTTCTGTGTAACATCAGTCAGTAGTCGACTGACAGACTGGTTAGAGGAGACATCACAACCAAAGGCATGATGCTCCACGCCTTGGTCACATGACAGGGACTGGAGCGTCTCATTGGCTGGTGCTTCATTGATGTCTACCACGGCAACCTTTGACCCCTGGGCTGCAAATGCCTGACAGACTGCCCTCCCTATGCCACTGCCTCCACCTAACAAACAGAAGGCAGAAAGCTAGCTTTGTGGACAATTTCCTTTTTATAAAAATCAGTTTTCTGACAGAATTTGAAAAATATATGCAAAATTACTTGCAGCCGCCTGGTGACAAGCTATTCATAAAACCACTTGAAAAAGCATTATGCTTACTTTACTTTTTTTAAGGAAAAAATAATAGATTTTGCTGTAATTGCTATGAAACTGGGGATATTGTGAATCATAGCATGAAATCTGAGACTGAAGATTTGGATGATGCATCAAATCTCAATCCTCCAAATTATGCAAAAGCTTATAAATTTGTCAACCATAATACAATTTTGTACATCGGCCATAATATTGCTGTATCCAACCAACAAATCTAGGTTCAAAGGTCTATAACGTTATATCCAGAACGGTTCAACCTGAGAAATAGAAGCTGATTGCATTGCTGTAACGTTACTATGTGGCATGTGCTACACATATGATATGTATCAAGTATCTTGATATGTATCATATGTATATCAAGTCTGTCTGAAACGTCTGACTGTTTCAAAATCTTATCCAGTTGCTTGAGTAATTATTTTTGGTGTATATCAAGTAGTTTTTATCAAATTTCATAATTCTAATCAATCAAGGAGGTCAAACTTTCAAATCAGGAGCTGCGGCAAGAGGCAAAACACAAAAATGCACTCGAGTCATAACTTACACTTTAATGTACTTCATACGAGAACACTTGTGGTATCGACATGTTTTTATTGCAGCTATGATCACCTGTAACAAGTGCCAATCGTCCGGCCAAACGTCCTGTAGCAGCCGCCATCTTGTCTCTCCGAAACTCAACCCTCTCCGCCAATGAAAGACGTCGACTGATATCTGACCAATAACAGAACAGGTCTCATATTGTCTCCCGCGAATTTTGAAGATGTTTTCAAGATTGTTTGTTAGTAGGTTTGTCTGTGAATAGGACAAGTCGAAACTTAACATGGTTTTGAGGGCGTATGAGAAAACGGGCTCAAAATTGCAAGGTCATTTATATATTCAAAGACGTACTGTAGCGCACCACAGCAAATATTTCCTGCAGTTTTGATTGATTTCGAAAGGTGGCGCACATATCAGGATGCTTTCGTAGTCAGACCTCTAGCTGCCACCCACCTGTTACGTTGTGTTTGCTTATTTGACTTTTAGAAAAAAAATCGGCCGGGTAGGAGCTTTGGAATTTGGGCTCTCTTCTCCTGATAGACATCTCTAGTCTCTGTGTATTATCCAACGAACCGTAGTTGTACACCAGGGCAATGTGTGTTGGGGTATGTGACCAACAACAATGACGGTGCGATTTTATCGGCACCCTACAGTCTGAACACCAATGACAGTCCTTCCAAACCACCCGGACAAGTCTGCAAATAGTTACTTGCATTTGTGTGCACAGTGCAAGCCATTGGAGACAAAAACCACTGGGCCATACGGCAGTGTGCTTTAACTGTTGGTTTATCACCAGTCACTGACGACTCTAAAAAATAATCTCCAAGCAGATGTGACGTGTCGTTTTTCTAAGCGGTATTTCTAGTCAGACCTAATTCAGAGTACTTTTGTTAGTCCAAAACTGCGTAACTGTGTACGGGAGATCTGTTAGCGAGACATATTGAAAGAGCAGTATGTTTATCAGAACATGTTCGTCGGACACAATACAAACTGTTTGTCAACCTTCCTGATGCGCTCATATTACCCGTGCCAGTCAAAGAAATGTGTGTTATCACCCTGAATCCCGTCTGTCAATCAAAATTAGCAGTTTGATCTATAGAACGCTATGGGTGGTTGGGCCTTGCGATCGGCCAGTTGTGTTTAACTACAGAATTTTGTTGGATCTTCATATATGGTTTGACTCAAGTGCTTATAGAATATCTCTAAATGCTTCGCATTTTTTTGGTTATAGCACTGTTGCTTGTTCATCCAAACAATGTTTATCATATATCAGATAATTGGGAAAACACAAAAGCTAGATCAATGGTGTCTAAGACTGTACTATAGATCTAATATTCTGTGTTATGTGGTTTGACATCCATTCAGTCCCAAGCTTTTGTTTCTTTTGTTCAGCGCAAGTATGCGGGTCGCTATTGAGGAGTGCCTAAATATACATATAACGTGCAACTGAATCTGCGTATTGTCATAATCGCCAGGGATGGACTGGTCTGAAACAACTGACTCGTCTATTGGGGCATCTGGTTTCTTTTTTGTTCCTTTTTTTAGAAGCTTTTACTTAGCTACTCGAGCTCCCTCATTATTTCTTTTAATCCTAGCTTTCAGAAGAGGTCTGTGAACAATCTCAGTCTTTTCTCTTCCTCGACCTCGTACCTCAAATAAAGTGTCCTGTAAGCGTTTTCACCCTATCTTTTTTTTCTACATGTGGCTTGATTTTGTCTGTTTCTCGTTGCCGATGGTCACAACGAAATATTTAAACCTTCCGCATAGAAAGCCGTCCTTTAGCAACTCCCTGGCGATGAAGGCCGGCTGTTGCCTGGGGTCTTCCGAAGCGCGCGATTTTATCAGGCTAATCTCATGTACTAATCAAAAGTCTTTGTGTCTCGTGAGTGGGTGGATCCATTTGATATATGCCTCAATAGTATTGTACATCAAAGACCCCGCGGTCTTGGGACGACAAACTTGAAACGTCGTCATGGCAACACAAATCGTAATTTGGTAACCAAAGCAACGACGTACGCGTCTTCTGCTAGGAGTTGTGCGTTGGAACAGTCGAACATACGTACGTGCGGTCGACAGGACGTTGACATTTGAAATACCGGTTCGATTTGTCCTAAAGCTAGGGTTACGTTCTTTTTGTTTTGTTTTGTTGCCGTCATGGCAGCGTGCCTGGTGACTCCAGCTTCTATTTACCATGTCGTAAAACAGCCGCATCTCATAGCGTAAACAAAACGGCCGATCATGTTACCGAGGGGGGCGACACCTGGGCAGAGGCACTGACTGAGCAGCAATGCCGAAGTACAGGTACCTGTTCCTACTGGTGCTGGCCATACTAGTGCCGTCCCTAGCTACAGTAGGGTTGGTACAGGACAAGGCAGTAGATATCCACGCTGCCTGGGCGCTCGCTCTGATCGGGGATACGTTCTGGTCGACACAATGGCAATGGCCACCTGTAAGTCAACTCGCCCTGTATGCCGTTGGTGTTGCCATAGCCGCATGGCTTTACCGGCTTCTGCTGTGTCCATTGAAGATCAGTCGGACACTTCACGATGTCGGGTACAACAAACTTGCCGGGTATAGTCGCAGGGACGTCGCGAACGACGTGCGGCGGCGGCGAAGGAGGGGCGAGCTGCCCCCCGTGTACCCCAACGGCTGGTTCAGGGTGATGGACTCCTGTCAACTCCAACCTAACCAAGTGGAGGGAGTCACAGTGCTCGGTAAGGCCTAGGGTAACATGTTTGAGTTTCCGTGTCATGGTTGCTCTTTGCATATCAACGCACAGGTAACGTTATGCTCCATTGAGTAATCGTGTAAATTTCACATGTAGCGTTACATCTTACATGTTGTTGATGCTAACTCGGCGCATTCTGTGAAACTCGATAGAAATTTCTCGAATGTGTGTATAAGTGTGTGTTCAAATGTGTATGTGTGTGTGTGGGGGGGGGGGCGTATGCTTTCCAACGGAATAATCCCAGTGTATATATACACGAAAGTGTGTCAAAGTGTGTTAGCCAGATCCACTGAAAACAAAGACCAGAGGTTAACCAAAGCGTGGTCCATTTCCAGCGCTCCGTTGCACCTGTATAAGAAGAATGAGCCAGTTTGGCTCGGGTTGCCAAAGTAATCATGCTATACCCCAATTGTACCGGCGTGTCATACCAATGTCGTACCGACACAGACGTCCAATAGACCAATAGTTACGCTTTGTTGACTCCGGAAGGCGCTATTCTGAGTTTCGTTGGGGTGTGGCATGTCACTGTGACTACTGTCAACATACGTGTATTCATCCTGTTGAACGGTGGTCAATGCGCCCGAAAACAAGCCCTGGGCGACAGTTAACAGACGCTAAACCATTGATCTGCTAAACACAATCTGATTTCTAGAGCGGTTCCATTTGAAAAGCCCAGGGCCGCCAGGAAACGTATTTTTATTAGGGAGGTTATTACTAGAACGCAAATATCCGCCAAAACAACTTTACTCCATGCACTGGGCTTGTATGCCAAGCCTTCTAATCTGTAGTTTAATTACATCTTCATTTACAGTGACAATAAAAAGGTGGGCGGGGTCTCAAATCAAATTGAAAGGTGGGAGGGGCATTTGAAATCAAAATGAAAGGGTGGGGGCGTGGTCTTTAACGGTTAATTATCAACAGATAGACACATTGTCTTTTGCAAACGACGTGTGACAACTTCTGTCATCTGAATGACGTCGACTACCTTGCACACCAATCGTGGCAAATACTTGATACAGCGAGAGAAATACACAATTCTAATAACTTTCTTCCTTTCTTTCATTGCACACAGAAATAGAGAGTGACAAATATGCATACGAGACTTATACAGGTGCAACGGAGCGCTGAAAATGGACCACGCTTTGGTTTTTGCTCCCAAAAAACAAGCCTTTGGGAGCAAAAATGTATCTTCCCGTTTTTTGAAACATTATGTGACAAAAAGTTGATTTTGTAGGAGAGAAGCTGGCGGTGTTCCGGAGCGCTGGCGGGAGCGTGTCGGTGCTGGATGCCTACTGTCCCCACCTGGGCGCTGACCTGGCCGTGGGAGGGCAGGTGGTGGGGGATTGTCTGCAGTGCCCCTTCCACGGCTGGAAGTTCAGGGGAGAGGACGGCAAGTGCATGGGCATCCCATACGCCGAGAAAGGTGGGCAGATACTAGATAATCATAGGTCCCGTTGATGCTATAAAGTATTTGTCACGCATCATTCTTGGATCACTTTCCTTTCATCTTATTCTGTTTTATCTATTTTTCTCTATGCTGCTTTATTTCATTTGATTAGCTTAATATCATTTATACCTTATCTCATTTTATTCAATCTCATTTTTCTTCTGCATTTAATTTGATTTAACAGGCATAGACAGACAGATTACGTATCTATCAGGGAACATTGTCGCCAGATAAGAGTGTAGTCGTGTCTCAGAACACTCTACATCGACATCATCATTTCAGTTTATTTCATTGCTTGTTGTGTATAACGATCGCTACTCAGAGCCAAGGCCTCAATGGTAATATCATAAATGATTACTCAATTGTACATTCTCTGTGTAATATTAATGAAATTGTTTTATACGTCATTAGTTCCTGACTTCGCCCGTGTGAAGTCGTGGCCGTGTCTGGAGAGGAATGGATGTATCTACATCTGGTACCACTGTGACGGGGTAGAGCCCACCTGGACACCGCCCATTATCGATGAGATCGCCAGCGGTGACTGGACCTGCCGGGGAACCACGGAGCACATAATTAACGCACACATCGAGGTAAAACATAGAGCTCTCGGTAAACTATTAAATTTCTGTCGCAGTGTGATGTAAATTGAACGAAAAAAATCACTACTACATGTACTAAAATCAAGTATACTGAATTTTATTTGGACAGCCCCCCTGCGCTTGTTACAAGATGAGAAGGTCCTTTTACATGTAAGTCAGACGTGCTCGGATTTAGATCTTTCGTTATTACATCAAAATCTAATAAAACCATAAATTACCATATCATAGGCCCGCTTTACACTAGACATCGAAGTCTACTGATTCGTGGACTACATCTTAGGGTCCGATTTACACTCACTGACATGAAGCCTAGCAGGACACCTGCTTTTACCAGATTGCCACGAAACTGTGGTGACCTTAACTGACCTATCGTGACCTTTGACAAATCCATGATGGGGATTTCGGTATGGTTTATATTTGTGAAAAAATTATAATTATTTTTTTTTCTGATGCGAGGCTGGAAACTTGTAAGTGACCTCAGGTGACACTAGCTTGATGGAACACGCGTACGTTTTATTCGAATTACGTCATATCGAATATAGTCCATCATACTGTCGAACATGGTTGTCGTCTACTACAGTTCGCTTTATTATTACACCCGAAGCGAAGTCTCGCAGATCCCCAGGATGACGTGTAGTGCTATAGCATCGGGGGCTGTAGTAGACTTCTGTAGTAGACTACGCATCATTTTTCTTTATAATTTACCCAGAAAAAAGCTGTAGTCTGCGAGAGAAGTAGATTACGATCTGTAGTACTACAGCTAAAATCAAGTGTAAAGTGGGCCATAGTTAGTCATTCAAGATGCATAACTTGCCTTATTATGTATTTGTATTATGTATCTCACGTGTCAGCCCTGATGTTGTAATTATTAATAAGATTTTGGTGATAAAGAAAATGATAGACTTTGCTATCAACGCAAAGTTCCTAATGGCAAATCAATCACAAATACCGTCTATGTGTTGGAATGTGAAGAGTCTGATATAAGTTGTTGACTCTAGCTATTTTGAATTCTGATGTTTTTGAACATTAATTCTAATCAGGAGGTTCCAGAGAACGCGGCAGACATAGCTCACCTGAACTACCTGCACGGCCCGCTCGTGACTGCCGGGGTGGACCTCACCAGCATCTACTCCTCCTCATGGGACTTCGCTAAGCACGTGTGGCGGGCGGAGTGGCAGCCTGACCCGGCCCCGGACGCGCACGTCAGCACCATGCACACTCAGCACATGGTGTACCTGTTCGGACAGAAGATCTCCATCGCAGACATCAAGGCCACTGCCCGACAGGTCAGTGACACACCCGTTGTCATTCGAGTAATCATCTATATTTTTAGATCGAACCAGATAGCAAAAGATTACATTAATAAGACGTTATCTGCTGTGCATATTATACGATGGCTCTATTATACCCACATCGTTCCTCCTCTTTCGAGGTGCAGCAAGAGAAGTTCGTCCTCCAGAATTTCTTGTCATTCATTGCAGAAAGGAGTTCCTGTCCTTCCAAATTAGTTTCAGTTTCTATGAGTTTCTTGAGAGTTGGGATTATCATAGGTGAGGCTAATTATATTCTTCGCCATCCTGATAATAGGTTTGTTTATTGTAGTAAAGTTTATTTGTGGACAATTTTATTGCGGTTGATCGGAACAGCGAATGGGTAATGAACATCGAGAACACATGGGTGAATCATAAGGTTTACAACTGACCAATCCAATGCGCCGTGCAATAGATGAGAATTCATGTGCCCTTCCCTAGGTCGGCCCTGGTATTGTATACCTGTTTCTGGAGTCCGGGTTTGGGAACTTCATGTTGGTTCAGTCCATCACGCCGGTGGAGCCGCTGCTACAGAGGCTGACGCACAGCGTGTACGCCGGCCGGTGGGTGCCGACATGTCTCGCCAAGTTCATCCTCTGGGGTGAGGCCGTACAGGTGTGAAGACATTTTTTATTTCATTTTTTATTCATATACTTAAGAGGATTGGGCTAAAGCAGAATTGCTTATGGAGGCCCTCTGATCTTGCATACAAAAAATAAGATCAACAAATAACAATAACTCTATAACAAATAACAATGACGTGAAAACAAAAGTCAAAACAATAAACGACAGTGAAACATACAGCTGGTGTACAAACAATCAAAGCGGCTTTAGACGTCTTAATGTGCTAGAAGTCTAAATTCTGCCGTCAAAGATTCTAATTACGTCTAGTTGCTATGAAAAACATTGTTAAGAAAATTGAGAAGCAACATCATATTCTCAATTCAACGTTTTTTACAATATACATCCACAGGTGCTATGGATTGCTAACCTAGATAAATTGAGAATCAATATTCTCTATTCAACGACGATGATTCTTATAATTACATCCACTAGCAATGGCAGAAATAGTCAATGATAATAGAGAATTTAGGTTCGCTTTTATTGTTTCTTCAATACCTAACCAGGATATATGAAAATAATAGTTTTGAATTCCATGGCTGGAATAACTTTTTCGTTGAGGTAGATAAGGTGCTAATTTTTGTTAATACCAAGCAGAAGCAAAGACTATTTCTATTTTTATCTATTTATTTTTATTACTTATCTGCTGCATCTTCAAAACATCTGGGCAGCCCCTACAATAAGATTGTTGATTTCCAAGAGGGCCCAGAGAACACAAGACAAATGGTACATAGATTTCATAACATAATTCAAACGTATTTAAAGAAAATGATAATGAAAGCATAGTAAGGAACAAATAATACAGCATATACGAATAACTAAACAGACGTAATCATACAAAACCAAATCATCAAGTCAAAGTCGTAATCCAAAATCAAGTTCAGTAACCATTCCTGAGTCATATATCATCATCTCTTCTTCTCGTCACCAGGTGGAGAGAGACATCATGATCTGGAACAACAAGTGCTATGTGCCCAGACCACTGCTGGTCCGGGAGGACTCCAGTATTTCCCGCCATCGCCGCTGGTACTCCCAGTTCTACAGCGAGAACAGCCCCAGGTTCAAGTTCGAGAGGGACAGTCTGGACTGGTAGATGTCGTCTGCAGGGATGTTCCGTTTCAAAAGTTGAGAAGGGGAAAGAATGTCATCGCCTCTCCCGTTCATTTTTATCAATCTACAATACTAAGACAAGTTTGCATGGAACATTGTTAGGTTTTCTTACTTGTCCCACGGTTGTTGTGTGTCAGAAAGACGAGACATGACCGAGACATTTTACAATCTTCCCTACAGACAACGTTTGCTTGAAGATTATCGTTCAATTCATAATATCCCTGTTCCGCTCATTGATAACTCCCCCCCCCCGTCAACTTTTGAAACGGAATTGCTGTAAAGGCCTTTTCCAAAACAAGTATCTAAGGGGAAGACAGGGCCTTGTTGGCCTGGCATTCATACTAGCTACGGGTCGCTCCTCTGATCGCTTCCTTGCCAAAACGTCTGGCACCTGTGAAATAGAGGACAGATTGGCATTTTAATATTCGCCTAGAATATAGGCGAGAGCTATGATTGGCTCCCAGTCGCACGGTCCTCTGTACTGGCATGGTGGCGGGGTTTAAACATAACTTTGATTCCCGTTACACTGCTTCTGATAGAAAATATCTGAAACCCGAAATAATCGACGTCGGGGCCAAACGTCTCAAGGGTGGCGGGTGCTAGACGATTGGGCAGGGAAGCGAACAGAGGAGCTAACTGGAGCTGGTTATATAATAATATGGGGATACCAGGCTAGGAGCTTGCTGCTTTGTTTATTTGTTAAGACCACTGACAGTTATATTTCCTATTGACCCCCAACCCGAAAACTTGGGAAACGCCTTTATCAATTGCCTATCAATGCAACATATCAGATGAGCTTTCATGCTAACATATCATGTTTGTTGTCACCATGTGATGTGATATATGTGAGGATTTATTGTACAAAGAGCTTTATACAGTTTTGTTTGCTTGCTATTGTTAATGTTGTGCTAAATTGTTTTTAATTTGCTTTGCGTAATGTGTGGTTATGTTTTTTGATTGATAGAATTGACCCACCAGAGTCCTGAAAAAGGGCAGTGAGAGGTGTAAAACTCGTCAATGACCCGCTCAAAAAAGACTCGCTAGACTTTATTTGTCAGTGTTTTTTGTTTCGCATCTCCATGGTAGAGTTCATGACAGCCAAATGTAGTTAATGAATGGACTTTGTCTTGTTTCGTTGATGTTACTTTTAAGTTTTCTAGTGTTGTCAAGTAAGAAAGTGTGAGATTTTTTTTTACCAAACTTATCACGTGTGTGAATAAATGACCTGTTCAAACGACTCCGTACCACCCTGCTTTCGTTTGCTGAGTTTTTATCATAATCGTCATGAAGCTATAATAAACTTTACCGGAAAACAAGCTTAAGCTTTCAAGGAAGCCGGCATGAGATGGAACAAAGGAAACTAATTGCTAATTACAAAGATGATACAAATTTGCAAACTAAGCCATTGCAAGCTAATAGACTTCAGATATTCAACTGAGATAAAGAACCACTTGTAGAAGCAAATCAAAGCAAATGTAATATATCATATGTTAAACAGATGCTGGGTGTAAATGTGGAAACGTTTAGTTTCGATTTCGGAAACAATTGAATTTGTAATCCTGTCTAGATCTAAGTGTGCATGATTGTGTTGCTTGCATCGCAATACACTGAGCTGCAACCTCAGTGCCTATCTCTGGCTTGTCACATAAAAAGTAACCATCCGATTATGCAACCTGAACCTGAATTGATATTCTTCATTTTACATTATAGTCGTCAAATCACCAAGAATAAAACATAAAAAGATAAATAAACCATTATCAATATTACTGGGTGATTTTGAAATTCTCTGCCATTACAGCAGCGCCTCCGGGCGTCCAAAATTATATTGCACCATTAAGTAATTCATACACATAATGCATATCTTAAAGGGAAATTGGATTTGTCGATAGATAGACAGACAAAAGTATCACTGCACTAGTTCAACGTCTTCTTGTTTCAAAAAAATAAGATTAATGTTAGGATGTGGAAGCCGTTCAGGAAGTGACAATCATAGGGAATGTACAATCGACTACCTCTCTTGGCAAAATTCGAAGGAAATGCATACGCACGTTTATCAATTATCACCCAATAACATATTCCTTTGTTTGTGAAATGTCTTAGATATCATTATTCTTCATCTTAAATACTCGTATTTTCTAAATCTAAGCCATTTAAGCCTCAAAGATTCAAACCCCTTTGCAAGCCTTCCGCGATTTCCCCATTCCCGAAAAGACCTAAATTTGGCAATTTGGCGGTCGTTTTAACACTTTTCTGGTTGCGGCCAGGAGCGGTACTGCAGATTAGGCTATGTTAGGGTATATTGTTCCGACTTGTAAAAATGTGAAAATACACAAGAATGTAGATTTAAAGCCAATTAAAACTTTCCCAAACAGGTCATGATATCTTGACATACATTTAGAATTTAGATTTCAGGCTTTTAAAAACACTAGTTGACATAAAAAGGATCAATAGTTGTTTGCTCCGCGAGAAGCCCAAGTAACACTATGGTCTCTCGTCGAAGCGCCACCTACATTCGTGTTCGCATTACTTTATATATATTGGTGGACACCATTCGCTTTCCCATGACAACTTTGGCTTTTTACTCAACATTTATAGGTACATAGGCATAGTATCTGTATTTAAGGGGGTTCTTCAAAGCTTCCTCCTCGTTTTGTTCCATCGGTAATGTCATCGTAACCAGTACCCGCATTGTGCTGTATTCAATATCTATCGTAAGAAAAAGAAGACGAAAAAGACCCTTAAAGTTACGAAGAATAACTTTCTTGTATTTCACCTTATTGATAATGTTGTTTGAAAAGCCAGAGTGCTGGAAGAATGACAGCATGGGGAAGCAAGTTCATCAGTTTATGAATGTGCGCAACATTGACTGTCCTTTTTTTTACCTCTCGCAGTCTCGAATTATAGATTGAAGGTGTTTTTGACGTTCGACGCCTTTTATTCTGTTGCAAATAAATAGACTATTTGAGCCAACATATTCATGGTGTTGTCAGGCACACAGTCCAGCATTTTGAGTAAACCAGTCTTTACAACCAGTCTAGGTCCTCTAGATCTCACGGTTACGTCATTTTGTGGTCTGTTGTCCAAATGTTATGATAGATTTATAAGCTGATGAATCTATGACCTCCTTCAGTCAATGCTAACCATGGTTGATAAGCGGATGGGCAGTCAAGTAAAAGGCCAAAGTCGGATAAGGTCTCCAAGCAGATGTTGGGGGTGAAAGATAGTGAGTGACGGCCGGGCTTTTCTGACAGTCTCTAACCCCATATTAACAGATGAACAGTTGGGTAAAAGGCCAAAGTTGTCAGGGGATAGCGGATAACGTTCACATATACTCTTTTTCTACCTGTAACGTACAAAAAGCGATGTGCACAAGAATATAGGTGGCGCTTCGGCGGGAGGCCATCATGTTACATGGGCTCCGCGCGGGGCAAACAACAATCGATCTGTTTTGTGTCAAGGAGTGTTTGTAAAAGTCTGAATCTCATTCTAAATGTACATGAAAACGCCAGATCCTGCGCAGAAAAATATTAATTGTCTTAAAGCCTAGCTTATGTATTGCATATTTTCGCATATCTACAAGTTGGGGCACATACCCTATAAGAGCCTAATCTGCAGTACCGAGCCTGGCCGCGACCAGAAAAGTGTTGAAAACGACCGTCAAATTGTCAAATTTCGGCCTTTTCGGGAATGGGGACATCGTGAAAGGCTCGGAAAGGGGTTCGAATTTTTTTAGGTTAAATCGGCTTTGATTTCGAAGAAATACGACCACTTAAAATGAAGAATGATATTTAAGACATTTTACAACATACAACATGGTCATGAATGATATGCTTCCTTTGCGTTTTGTCAATAGAGGTGGTCGACTGTACAGTGCCTGTAATTGTCCCTTTCTGAACGGCTTCCGCACCCAAAGTTGAATTCTATCTTACGTTAAGATCTTACGTAAAGATGACGTTGAGCTAATGCAGTGATCTTTTGCCTGTTTGTCTACCGATGGATGAAATTTTCATTTTAAAAAATGTGTAAATGCGGAGTTAACGATGTAATACTGTATATCCTTTGGCGTCATATTGATAAACTTTCATTGAAACAAAGATTAACTACCTCCTGATGAAAGACCAATAATTTGTTGTTTATTTTACAATGTCCTGCGTTTACTTGTTGTCATTACATTCGTCATCATCAATGAATATCCTAATTATGATCATTTACCCATGTAGACTTGTCTGTTATCTAGCAGCTGTTTCATCGTGAAAATAATCCTTTGTGATGTGCTAGACGCAATAAGAATAGTTTATCAGAGTTGCTTGTTTAGTGGCTCTTGTTTAATACTGATGTTGCACACTCAGATCATTTGGTTAAAAACAGGATACATGATCAGACCACAAACAGAACTTTTAGATGTTACATTATACTCGGAGCATGGCCGCGCACTGGAATCTCGTGTTATCCATTATATTATGTATCGAGTAATGATGTTAGGTTAGTACACTAGTATGAATAGTTTGTAGTTGTTAATATTCCATGTTATTTGCCGTACATTGGCTGATGCAATTGTTGTGCAATAAACTTGACTTGTTATAATAACAGCTCCCTATCCATGACATACGTCAAGTCTGCCTTCCATTTGGCTCGAAAGATCACAAGCTTCTAGCGCTATGAAAGCTTGATCCTGGCCTGACTTTGAAGAATTGGGCTCTACCTTACCGAGGTGACCCGTGGAGATGAGAAATAAGAGACGGAGACACATTAGGCAAACGCAAAGGAGTACAACCGAACTCTAAAAGACAACATGAAACTTTTATTTTACATGATATCAACCTGTATCCCTAACGGTCATAGGTTTGTTGGCTGCAAGCTTATCAATCATTTTGTCTGCCAAGAACCCCCGACACGGCTCCAACGTTTTACACTACTTCCACAGACTGCCTATTTCACTTCTGGTCCTAACAGTAACACCCAAAAGAACAAAGGGGTAAACTATGTCAATGTAAACATGCCATCAAACTAATTATGATAAACTGAGAGGATTTATCAATATATCGGTGAAAAGTTTCATCAGGTTGGTGAATCAATGAGAATTTGTGCACAACCAATACTAATCACTTTCCATCATTTCGGTGGTCCCTCTGCCACCTTCCCCAGAGCAATACTGACTGGTATATGTCCTGTACGAAGAACCTTGATACCTAAGATCTGGCCAGTGAGTGAAGAAGACCATAATTGTCTATCTAGTCACAAATCATAGAAAAGACCCCTGGATGTTGGTGATTTGATATCTCAATGTTTTTATTTTAATGAACAATTGGCAAAGCTAACGAGATTGTAAAAAAGCGTGATATTTTTCTTGTGTAAAGAAACGGATTGGCATTGGTTGGTAAGTATTGTAGTCACAAACATGAACAGAATAAAATGTAACAACAATGTAAATACATGTCATAAAGATGAAGGTTTCAAGCCAATATTGAATCTGTTGGTCTATACAGCTCCAATGCTACACCTACAATAGCCAGATCTTTAATTGTAATTACTGGTGAAACAAAATTGTCTTTGGTTAAGCAAAATATGATGTAAAAACATACAACAAAACAGTACCTAAACAATGTGGTCGAACCACAAGTACTGAATGCTTGAAGATCATCGAAATGCTTTTGAAGGACTCTCTTGAAGGAAAATGTGATACAATGTTGAAAAAATAGAACATATATCAGAACAAAATAAGTACATAACAGTGAGATACATATAAGTCTGTATACTAAATACATACAGAACATTATAAACAACATATATGAAAATAGCCAGGTAAGCAGAAATCAGGTAAGCATCACATAATAACAATGAATATGATTATACAAACTTTGAACATATAGGAACCAGTATTGAGACTATCACTACTTAATAATAATACAACTTAAAAAGTGCCTCTTAAGAAAATATAGGAATGTAGCTTTGAGTAAAAGTGGCCTTAAGTTTCCAATAAAACCTTCAAATGCAGCAAATAATAGAAAATAGACATGTCTAAAATATACCTTTTCCAACCAAACAACTAAACTTCATAGAATTGTTATAAAAGAGTTATACAAAGGCTTTTGAAGAAGTCAAAATCATGAGCTTCATTTGGAATCATCCAATCTAGGTGGGGATAGTATCAAATCAAATCCAGACAGCCATTGCATTTTGATTTAGGTGGGAATAGTCCAATCAGCATTACTGTTACATCTTGTGACAGGCTGAAAATGACATACAAGACAGTAATATCCAAACAATACATGTATATGTTACAAACTCTCAAACTAGCTCAGACAGTCAGTTAGTCTATCCATGACTTATTTTAGTATCTAATTCATAAACTTTGCTACAAAAAAAATATTTCAACAGACGGACTTCAGCGTTATAAATTCTTAATCGTTGAAATTAGTTACAAAGATTGTAACATGACTCTAGACTGTAATGAACCATCTAGCCACTACGAAACTCCTCTAGCTACCACAGGCTTACAAAAATGTAGCAGTCTAGAGCAGTACTAACTCACACGATATCATATCTATCATGTTTTTTATATGAGAATATCCGTCATACTTGAAAGGAAGGGTATTGGCAACAAATGTTCATTTGGCACAGCAATACATGGCTTTGCAACACAGCAATATATATAGATATATCTATATGTACAACAGTACGTGTCTTAACAACATCAATAAATACCTTCTATCAACAGCAAATACTTACAGCGAACACTTCAGACTTTTCCCTATCTACTTACGCGGTACTACCTATCTATAGCTAAACATCAATGGGACAAATCTATCCTATTTTAATGGTAGACATGAATTATGTGATCTAGAATTTCTGAGTTTCACCACATGCAGGAGGTATATGGGGACATGTATGATGGCTTAATGTAGTAGGTACAGTCAGACATGTAGAAAGTTTGGGATTATAAATATCTACCGGACAACCTGTCTTTATCTTGGACAAAGACTGAAATGTACAAACAAGACCCATTCATTCATTTACAAGCAATTTAACAAAGCTTTTAGTGCAGCCTTCAGCAACAAAAGCTAAAGATGTGGTCATGTCATATGTGAGATGAACTAAAAAATTCCACAAGAACAAACTCGTAACTACCTATATGGATAGAGTTCTAGGCTATCCTATTCTGTCTCAATGCTGGTTTGTGGACTAAAGGGTTTCTTCTGCCATGAAATCAAATTGCACCTATTCATGTGCATACACCAGGGCAACAAGCTCCTTCAAACTGTCATGTACTGTTGCTGGCAAGATAACTCAACTCATCCTAACTGAATGAATGAAAAAAACCATGTCCTTTGGCCTCCAAAGGTGACTTGTGGAAGCTCAGACTTCTATGGATAGTTTTGTTCCAAACTTGACAAAGAGTCTTTTTAATTGACAATGAAAAATTGACATTTATTCCCAGCTTGCTACAAGCTGTTGAGAAACAAGTTTGAAACTTATCTTCATACAATTTACACTTCCATAGGTCAAACATCCTGGTTCTATATTAGAATTCATGCCCTTACTCTAGAGACTCATCTATCTCATAGAACATGGCTCTGATGTCCAATGAATATTGGATGCTCTTCCAAACTTGAGGAACAAAGAGTTCTTTAATTGACAATGAAAGATTGACATTTACCTCCAGCTTGTTACAAGCTGTTGAAAACCAAGGATGAAACTTTTGTTCATACAGTTTACACTTCTGTAGGTCAAAGGTCAAACATCCTGGTTACTATATAAGAGATTATCCTGTTACTCTAGAGACTCGTCTATCTCGTAGAACATGGCTCTGATGTCCAGGGTGGAGGCCAGGTCCAGCAGCTGTTTCTGCACCGTCAGCGCCTCCAGAACCTCGTTCTTCGGCAGCTCGGGGTGGCACTGGGGGTAGTATGCCGGGCCCTGGGAACAATACACGACAACCGTGAATAATTCCAGAAAGCTAAGGGAAAATCCCTGGTACAATGAACCTGCAAATGCTACTCACTCTCAAGCTAAGAATTAACATTTTTGGGCCAAAATAAATTTCATAGCTTTGTACAAGATTTTATCACCTCATTGCTTTGTAGTAGTGGCATACATATGACATCAAAGTAATATAATCAAGTTTGTGATCTTACCTTGAAGGCCCTGTGCAGTCTGAAGACGCAGTAACAGAACACAAACCGCAGCAACAGCAGCCGGAGGAACTCATCTCCATAGAACTGGTGGTACATCCCATCTGAAACATTCAGGGGAGAAAATTCAGGCTTTTTATTTTTCACAGATAGAAGATTATGGCTTAGAACTTTTGTATCCAGACTCTGAAATAATAACTTTCTTTGGAGATCAGTTAACTTACAAGAGGTTATCCATCTCGTTTGCAAATTACCCATGTAACTTACCCATGTTACTCACCTATGACATAACCCATGGCATTCATGTTCCCGACCCACAATAAACAAGTAATGCACAAATAATCCTCACCAATGATGTCACCCACCCATGTTTTCAACCCATGACATAACTCACCCATGTTACTAAAAATGAGGCCCCTTACCCATGTTCCCCACCCATGATATACAACTGTAACAAACCTACACTCACCACCCATGGCACTACTCACCTACATTCCTCACCCATGAAATTACTCACCCACGTTCCCCACCTTTGACATTACTCACCCACGTTATCCACCAAGACATTAACCCACCCACGCTCCCCACCCATGACACTACTCACCCACGTTCCCCACCCATGACACTACTCACCCACGTTCCTGCATCCCATCATCAGTCTGGCGATCTCCTCCAGGATCCTTCCCACCTGCCTCTGGGCACGCTCCCAGGATGCAATGGGAATGTCCGACAGCTTACAGATGGTGAGGAGGCCGGTCAGGGGGCAGTGCAGGAACAGGGTAAACAGGCTACCCTTGGCTATTTCATCTGGGTACGAGGTAAAATAAGATAAGTAAGAGAGTGATCATGTAAATCAGTTTTTTTTATCAAAGTCATATGGCTGAAGTATTGTAACAAAACAAACTACAGATATCAAAAATGCATATCATAGTATACAATTAATCATTTCTAAAGTGAGCCTTTATGTTTTGTTAAAGTCTGAAAACAGTCCTAAGATCTCACCTACAACCTCTGCGGGAACGACAATAGGAGACAGAAGACATACCCGGGGCTGGCCAAACAGGTTGGGCATGTTCTGGGGATAAAATGTGGAATTGTCATCACTTAACATGGCTTGGCACCTGTTGCATGACATATAGAAGCTACATGGAAACATAATTCCGTAGGTGACAATCTCACTTAAAGATGACTTCTAATAAGTTGCATGCCTTTACCTTTGATATAGTGAAAAGAGTCTTCAAATACTTAACCCACTATTGCTTTGTACGTAGAAAATGGTCTTACCTGTTTACTTTGTTTAAAAGTGTTCATACTTAAACCACTACTGCTCTGTACATAGAACAACAGCCTCACCTTGAACACCTCACTGTTCTCACTGTCCACCACCAGGAACAGAGGCTTCCTTGTGAAGGGGTACAGGTCACCCGGGTGGAGACTACAGGAAAACAACAAAGAAGCACCATTAACCATGTTATTTCAATTGAGATGAAAGGAAAATGGTAAGGTTTTTCACTACTATAATGTACATTCATAACCTTGAACCTTGAATGGGGACATCTAACGACGTCAACACGGAGACAATGGGTTCTTCTTCTCCACTCAGCCCTGTCCTTCAATAGTGAGCAAAGTTCTGCTTTACACACAACCTTTTCCTTAAACAATCACCTGCTCTATCTAAGACAGTATGGCCACTTTAAGTGACTATGGCCAGTGCTACATGGCACAAGGATTTATGCTATAGATAATGTGGTTCATTTGGTTGTAATTTGTTCAGTGGATAATTAAGATGAATGTTTCCTGACCAGTGCATGTCCTTCAGCAGCTTGGACTTCTTCATGAGCTCCTCCCCCTCCTTCCTGCTGTTGGTCAGGACCCCGCCGAAGTCATACGCACCTGGGGAGGGATGAACCATTAGGGATTACGGGGGTGAACAGGTACAGCTTTCTGACATATTGTCACATAAGTCATATTGACAAGTGATCCAACTATCCATAAGTGTTCACCTAATTTTTAAAATTGAGGGGAGGATAAATGTATTATAATACAGAATACAATGTTTGCGTAACATTATACACTATTTAGGTGTCATATCATGTTACTATCATACCAAATCTATTGTAAATCTTGAAACTTTTGCAGTGATTTTTCACGTTTTTTTTTCAGTGGCCACTGTACCGTAAATTCATGACACTGCGAATTCGTCTCCCTTATAAAAAAAAAAAATTTATATGACTACTGAATAAAAAGACTCTTTTTACACAACCAATTGATTTATTCGACCGACGTTTCAGTGTCCATCTGTCACCTTCCTCAAGGCAATTCTGACTGGTTTACACTGTCACTGTATTGTTTTAACTGAAAATTCATAACACAGCATAAACCTGCTTTCCCCTTCTAATTCAAAATAAAACCACTGCAAAAGTAAGCAAAAATTACAGTACCGTGTACAGTATGATACCCGTACCTTCATCCTCTGGTTTAGAACACCCTGTAGACCCAGTTGAGGACAGGTACACCAACATGACTCCATCTGGGGGCAGCTCCTGACAATCATGTAAAAAATGTGTCAGATAAATCAAATCAAAGACAGTTTTTACTTTGAATGATGATGTTAAATTGCAAATTGAATCAAAGCCTTTTGCCTTTTTCCCTTCTCCCTACACACCTTGAATCCTGAAGCCAGGAAGGTGTAGAGTTGGCTGAAGGTGGGTTTGTACAGAAGGTACTTGTGAGGGTTCTCTCTCTTCCCCGCTATGTTGTCTTCACTCTGTAGTGGGAAGTGTACGTGATTCAGCATATTATAAAGTTTCAAATAAACACATATTAGCAAATTCAAACACTGATTCATTGTTTTTTTCATACATCTTGAGGCCTAGGACACATCAAGATAGGGTGTCCCAAGAAATTTCTGTTTAATTGTTGTTGTTTACCTCCACTGTTTCCCCTTCCTTCTCCATCTGAGCACCGTTAGCTGCCTGCTCTGTTGCATCCAGGCCCTCTGGCTCCCGCTCCAATGTCTGCAGCATCCTGAACATGTCCACTGTCAGCTCACTAAACTTCACCTGTAGGTTCAACAAAGAAAAAAATATATCCATCTATATACATTTGATGGGGGGACATATTGTAACAGTGGGGTTAGAACAGTCTCCTGGCTCCCGGGGATTGAACCCGGGCCTTCCAGTCCACAGACCGCACATGCTAACCATTAGGCTAAAGGGTCTGGACCAGTTAGACTGGTCAGTCAGTGGCGCTTGAACCCCAATGTTACAAGCTTAGTCATGTTTTGGGCCGCAGCCACTGCAGCGCCACCTAGCAGTGGGAAGTAGAACCAGTCAGAATTACCCTGAGGAAGGTACATGTGGCATAAAAACTACAAAAAATGTTGGCAGGTAAATGTCTCTTGGTTTTGTGTAAAGAATAGCCTGGGTGCCAGCCTTTTCTGCTCTCTCAGCTGATTCTTCAAGGTAAAAAGGTGTAAAAATGGGTACCTGACTTCGGTTGGGGACTCCGATGTAAAAGGCAGTGGAAGAAGAGGGTTGGGCTCTACCTGCTAATACCCTGCCCTAGACACAGTGGATAACAACCCACTGCCCCTACGGCCTCAAAAAAGCTAGGAGACTACCTTAAAGTTTACCTTAACCTTTTCAGACCACACTGACCTGGTCCTTCCTGTTGCCCACGATGATGACCTCCTGTAGAGTGAGTCTGACTTCAGTGCCTGGTTCCAGTGGCGGCACGGTGTCCTTCTGCAGGCGCTGGGATATTGTGACGGGGGACGACTCCGTGTCCAGGATTACCAGCGGCTCGGCATCCAGAAAAGCCTGGACCTCCCCCAGTACCAGTGACCACTCCAGCTGGTCACCTGGGTCGTAGGTGCTCCCGTAGTCTTGGATTTGCTTGGACAACTCCTTCAAGGAAAACACAATTCATTTGTAGAAATTTCTTCACTATAGTACTGTAAAATACATCGACCTGTAGGGGCTATACAACTGCACATCTCATTAAGTGATTTTGTAGTGGCAAGTAAGCTGCCAGAAAGCACACTTTCCTGGACTATCTGGTCTGTAAAATCTTATTATTACCTTAAATTCTGAATAGTTTTATAAGAAAATGAATGAACACTGCACAAATTGAAATTAAACGATTTCTAAAAAATACATCGCTTTTACAGTAAGTGCATCAGGGCATGTGTGTGAGGTTGAAAGAAATGTCAAATTTTTATGACTATGTGTTGGAAACAGGATCTGATATTGATTTTGTTTCTTTGATAGGGAAATATTTACATGTACACATTGTGAGTAAAAATAGTTTTGTGGCATTTAGATAATCCTTGATAAAACAAGAAATGTAATGTTATACATCTATTGACTGCATGATTCTCATTCATGAATAAGGTATTTGTTCTTGCATAATGTAGTACAGTACTAATGTTGTACAGTTAAAAATTGCCTAATTATCACACAATAAAAAATAAACTACATGAAAATACATAAGCAATCAAAAGATCTGAAATACAAATATTGCAATATGCAAGTAGATGTCACATAGTCAATGAATGTTTTTTAGCATGGCACCTCTAAATGTAAGAAATAGTCTAATATCTACTAAGTATACATAATTCTGCCAGGGTACATAATTCCACCACCCTAAAAAGATACGTCCAAACAGATCTCCAACCCAACATCCCCCAGTATAATGCACTCCTGTATATCTAAACTGTGCATACCTGGGGGTGCTGCACTAGAGATCTCCCAAACCCACTGTTTTGTAAGGCGATGGATTTATGTACTCTCCAAGCAGAGCATGGGTTTCGGCTGGTCTTTGGTGTTTTTAGGCATTTTTGTCGGGCTTTCTACTTTGTCATCTTTTTTTGTCTAGCCTTGGGTTGGCAAGACAAAAAAAAGATGACAAAGTAGAAAGCCCGACAAAAATGCCTAAAAACACCAAAAACCAGCCGAAACCCATGCTCTGCTTAGAGAGTAGGATTTATGTAACCCAGCGGATTAACGTTAATGGCAGCAGTGAGACCTTACCCTGACCAGGTCCCTGACCAGGTGGGTTTTGTTGAGTAACAGACAGACCACGATGAACCTGGCGTAGTATCTCAGCTTCTTCACCATCAGATCCGGCCTGCAGACAAACAGGATACAAACTATACTTAACATTACACATATATACCTATGTCAAGAATGTTATGGATTTGGGTGTGTGAGTATGTGTGTTTGTAAACAGCATAACTCAAGAAGTCATGGATGGATTGTTATGATATTTGGCAGATAATTTTGAAAATCAGAACCTGGTTCACATATCACTAGTATGATAATGAGGAAAACTTATAATTGGGCTGCATACATGTAGTTCTTTTGATATTTTAGCTATCAGGAGTTTCATGGCACATTGTTCAGTTACCGTGTTACACTCCATCCATCTTTTTTTGTAAGAAAAGGGCTTTTATGATAATTGATATGCTATACTGAAATGCACTTTAATGAAGAGAATTCCGTTATCCTCCAGGCTGTCCACTTGGTGTGACTTACTTGTCTTCCTTGTTGGCCTTGGAGTAGTAGGCTCGCATGCGGATGGCGGAGTAGAAGGAGAACGACTCGTGGAGATAGTTGGTCTCACTGGTCCGGAGGCTGGAGGATGGAACACTGATTATTCATCAGAAATCAGGACCTTAGGGGTTGCTTATAGTGCTGCCAACAATAGGGAAACTTCTTTGTGCCACACATGGAAGTAAGGAAGCCTAAGAATGCCCCATTGCAACTTAAAATTCTCTACAACTCCATCCTTCCACACCACCACCCTGCTTAGTCGCTCCACTTGCACAATGCTCCTCCTTGCACATTTTCTTAGAAAAACCTATGGTTAGGCTAGGATAGTCTTCATTGCTTAATCCAGAATAAGTAACGCTAAGTACTCTTCAATTCATTTTGACAGAATGCTGCTCTAGATTTCAAAGCACTATTTGAGAGTACTCACTAGCAATGGTAGTACAATACTCACTAGTAATGGTAGTACAGTACTCACTAGTAATGGTAGTACAGTACTCACTAGTAATGGTAGTACAGTACTCACTAGTAATGGTAGTACAGTACTCACTAGTAATGGTAGTACAGTACTCACTAGTAATGGTAGCACAGTACTCACTAGTAATGGTAGTACAGTTGGCCTATCTTGGAGGCAATCTCTCCGATCTGCCATCTCTTCAGACCATATCTTGTATCCAGGACTTGTCTGGGAGAGAACAGAAATGTAATTACAAAAAGTCTAAGTCATCATAGATGAACGCTCAGTACCAGTATCCTAATGATGATGTTCATCAATTTGTTAGGGCTTGGATTACCTCATCTATACCTGTGCACCTTTACCAAACAATGTAATTTGAGCCCTACCCATTGTGATAAAGTCATTTTGAAGGACAAGACTTTTATTTCCAAAGACAAGGGAAAACAAAGAAGGTTCTTAAGTCCTTCTAACATTTTCAGATCTGTTCTACTACCATCCAAAAAGAAAAAGGGAAAATATTCTGAAACATTTTTTGATCAATTCGGTTTCCTCCCCAAATCATCTTGATCTTCAAAAATGGAAAAAGACTTTCCACGCCTTGGCCATTGGTCCAGATGTTGACATTTTTCCAGACGTTGCCGCTGAACAAAGAGGCCATTTACAGACTCCATACACAGGCTCTGGGTAGAACTGTTTACACACTGCCTTAACCTTCAGATGTGAACTTGATACATCTAACTGCATTACTACACCTGCCCACCTCAGCCTGTGTTACGCATGTACAATCTCTTGCTGTCAGGGGCTGATGTTCCCCAAATGCAGTTAGTTGGGCAGACCAATAGGAGCATGATGTTGGTCAGGGTACTGCCCACCCGATAAAATTATACAAGTGTTTATAATACATGTACATCATGTGTGCATGCATAACTGTAACTTTTGTACTCAAACATGCTAATGCATGTATAATATTACTAATCTAATGTTGGTGAAAGTTTGTGGATAAACTTTGTTTTAGTAAAGGCTTGAAATAAAAGGAAAGTCACATTATATTCTGCCAATCCTAGATTTTCATTCTTGTATATTTGATAAGACAAAGAAAACGATCAGAACAAAAATATTATTTTTTCTTGGGCTGACAATCTAAAAATACCTATTTTAGACTAATATCAATATTGATGACCAGTAACTCAATAGTATTGACCATATGCATATTCAGCAACCCAATTTCATCAACTATGTCCAGGCTCTGCCAAAAATACCAATTCCACATCGACCTTTGGCCAACTTTTTCTTCAGCTGATTTGCTAAGCCAATTAGTCTGTCTGTCAGAACACTGATTCTGTTTGTAGTGTGTTTGTATCTCTGGTGGCCTGAATTATTTAGGTACTGCGGAGATAATAAGGCTATAAAAGAATTGTAATGTGATTAGAGTGAAGCCCAGGGAGAATTCATATATCAAAGCATGATCAAAAGAATCAAACAATGTTACATGCAGGTATTATGTTGTACATGTAAGTCTATTTTGCTAGTGTAAAAGGAAACTTGAAATAAAGCACTAAATAGAGTAAAAATGAATCATTTTACTTCAGTTGCATCTTTTTGAATAGCATTTATTGACATACTGGCTATATCATGTTCTTACAGGTTGACTACAAAGCCAAATGTTTTGGTGAAAAATTACCATAACATACATCAAGAAATATAAAATTCGCTCAAAAAAGAAATTGTCTCTTAGAAAACTTTAAGTTGGAAGCATAAAGTTCTACTAAATACGTCTATGACAAAACCTAGGATTTGATGTTCGAAGAGAAAAATTCAAGCCACTTAATTATATACATGTATAAGCCCCTGCAAATCCTCTGAGCAAACAAAAAGCCCGCATGTTACTGCTGGTACCACAAGACCTTCATTTATACCTGCGTCTTCAGTCAACTTAACCCTAAATATTGTAAACCTACTCTTCAACATTCCTGCTTCAAAGCACCACAATGTTTGTGATCACCCAGCACTGTGTGCTCAGGCAGAACCCTTGACTTGTCTTGTTATGGAATATTCAGTTACTTTGTTAACTTAAGCGTCACCTTTACCCGCGACTTCGGCCTGCAGTTGCTAAACTAACATCCTAACAAAAACATTTGTCCTTCCAAAGTAAGGAATACGACAGTGTAAAAAAACAGGAGACTTTGACATTCGTTGCAAAAACTTAAGGTGGAAAACAAAGACGAAATGTGGCCTAAATATAGGGACATAGGAAGAGAAAAACTAGGTCCAGGTGTACGTGTTACCTGTTTTGTACCAGGTGTCACCTGTCCAGGTGAGATTGAAACACGACCCAAAGGATAACACACTTTTCTGGACCAGGTAGACTAAGGTAAACAGAGTGTCTGATCATCATTCATGCTATTGTTCTGATTTATGAATGGAACATTGTGAGCGGGCCAAAAATATTGACATTTGAGCAGACTGTCACACATATAGGTAAAACTTTGGACGGTCTCCAATTCAAGTATTACAAACCCTCTCCCTGCCACCTACTACTGGTGGCCTCCTAACCAACACAACTTTGGTGTCAAAAGGCTACAGAGAGGGTTTGCCGAACTGTTTAAGAGTGTGAGAAAAAAATGATGAAAATCATATTTTAAGAAGACAATAAAGGTAGGAAACTAACAAAAGCTGCCGCAGTATGTTACAGCAAGGTGTTATCAAGCCTCCTTAGTTACAGGTTGAAGAAAGAAATAAAACTGGTTCTTCACAAGTAAATGTTTACATAGGGCTTATCTTGACAATGTCTTCAAAGTGCAAGAGTGTGTATGTTTGTGTCCTTTACATGTTCAACTTGCCGTGTTATTTGTGGCAATACTGGTACCTGTTTTGTTGCTGGAATTTCCACAGCTTAGTGTAGACATCAAAGGTTCTGCCAAAGTACGCCTGCCACTGACGCTGGCCATACTGGGGTAAATCTCTGTAAAAAAACAGTAAGGAGGTACGGTTAAAGGTGCCCTAAGCGATTTCAGGGGGTAAAACTTGAAATATTCTGGGGAAAACAATTCTGTTTTGTGAGGTTGAAATTGACATTTGCATCCCCATATTAGCACATCTGCATCTTTATTTCATACTTTGGGCGTTTAAAAATAGCACAGAAGCAAGCCGCAAAAGGAGTAGTTTATTTATTGGGTCCCCCAAAAATCAGCCCAGAATCCAGCCGTAACCGTTTTCTGTCTACAATTTTCGGTAACTTCCGGCCGTGTGACGTCACAATGCCCAAGGACATTGAGCCATGACCACGTGATTATTTCTTCGGATGCGTTCGGGACTTATCGGTCGGAATCGTGCATGTTCGGAAGATTTGAAATGATGGCTGGCCTCCAAGTGCTCAGATTTTCAATGAGTTCCCACCACACAACGACATCACATTTTTGCTCCATGATGTTCAATATGTGATGGTATAGTGTTATCTAAACTTACTATGGATAGAAATCAGGAAAAAAATGATTTTGAATATATGACTTTTTTTAACTAAGGGTTAATTTGAAAGTCTCAAGACACATTAAAAAAAATGTCTACATACCACCTACATGACTTGTTCTTATGTATATTTTGAGCTCAATATGACCAACTGCAACATTTACACTTGGCAGCTAAAGAAAATGGAAACTCCTTTTTTTTTTTTAAATTAATAAACACGGCAGGTAGTAGAGACAGAAAAAATTTGAATTATTGTTATTGCTATGACTTACTCTACCCTGCAAAACATTTATTTGCCTGCATTGGTAGAAGAGACCAACAGAATAAGATTGGAGAGTTTGATTAATTTCTGCGTTTGAACCTGGCAGCCTGTTGCCCCCACATTAATCTGATTCCACCGCCTCACCCTGCCAACAGCACCATATATATTTACCACCCGGCGTTTCCACAGTGATGTATTGGTTATTCTACATTATTCATTGGGAAGTTCACAGCTGTACCAGCCAAGTGTTAACTATCAGTGACCCTTGCTCGGGAATGGTGCCTTCTTGATTGAGGGTCACGAGAGGCCCTGGCTACGGGTTCTCCAACTCAAAGAGGCCCTCTTCAGATTAAACACTATTCACAGGGTGCATTAGTTGGTACAACACTCGGGCAGACTCCTCTATACTTCACACAGAATGCAGCTTTTATCCGATCGTTGCACTTGAGCAGTTCCATGTCCTTGGTTCTGATTTTGTGTACACAACAACCAGGAGAGCTACTCAACTGTGGTGAATGTACAATAGTCACTGATGTTCTTGCACCACAGGCAAGAGAATGCTATGAAGGATGTGGCGAGTAATCTAATGGACAGAGACAAAGGAAGGAGCAATCAGGTTTCTGCACAGGCAGTTTGTGGTGCCTCACTGACGGTACCCGGTAACTGACTCAGATTCAAACTCTCTAAAAGTGTAGTCAGATATCGCTGTGCAGCAACTTAATGGTCCAGATCAACACCACCATCATCATCATCATTAGTCATCACATGGAAGTCAAGGATAATAACCATCTACGAAGGCCACGAATGGAGTATGCTACCATTTGATTTGTTAGAGAATTGATAGATTTTTTCAACAAAGAGGTAACAAGATTATGATCTCAAACATGGGACAAATGTGGTGATTTCATGTGACACATTTGGTTCAGATGGAACACAAATGATATTGATTATATGGCTGGTCCTTCAGGTGCAAGGGGAGATTAAATAATGAAATCAAACTTATCCCCAAAAGACCCTTTAACTATTTAACGGGACCCTTATGATATTTCCTCTGGCAAGTCCTTGAACGAGAGTCATGGATACATGTGATTTCCATTTTCTTGGAAAACTGGTACAATTTTGAGGGCCTTCTGACCTCTTATATACCCTAATCAAGTCATGTTTAACATCAATAGTCAAAACTAAGTGATGCAGAACTTTTTTCTGCTACATAGCTTTATTGAGATTCATACCAACAGTCCTGACTTTTTTAGCCTTAGATCAAAAGTTGTTTATATCTTAATTATGACCTGCAAAAAATATTGAAATCTTAATCACAGATTGCAGGTGGGCACTTAAGTATTTTGAGCAACCCATAATTTATCACTAACTCAGGTGACCCCAATATCAATGACAATCACAATGGTTCTGCTGCAGAACTATGACAGCAGGTTTTCAACCCTCTCACACACAGTAGAGCATATCAGGTCCTGATCTGAGTGATCAGGTTGTGTGTTGGCTCAAATGCTGGCTTAAGTTTATCAAACAGAATGCTAATATCTACGGCTTTTCCTTTGAAGGATAGTAAACCATGAAAGGCCGGTACAGGAGTTCAGAAGTCCAATACGTTTGTTAGAATTCTAACTATTTTAGGTATGATTTGTTAATCTGAAAACAAGATTGTTGAACAAGGTTGAATATTGTACATAACGTTAAAATAACATTGTATGATTAGCAGTGCAACATTAGATAAAATATGTTCAACTGTCTGATGATGATGATCCATAGCTAGTCTATTGACCCCTCACAGCACACACACCTTCCCCTGATAGGATTTTTACTGACAGTGACAGATGTAACGTTGGGTAACCTAAATTCGTGGGGTACTTAAAGTCGGGATTTTTCGAAAGCGGGGTATTTAGGGATATGTGCTAGATGCAAAATCAGTTATAACGCCAGCAATGCAAAGCAGATAGACTAACGTATTCAGAACACTGGCTGAAAAGCTTCGATAACCATGCATTAGAAGTTGGCGACGTCAAAAACTCTCCGTCCCTTATTGACAGAGTCTGGGGGCTTCTTGGGAGAATCACCCAGCACGGTTGTTCGCTGGTTTATAAGACAAATGTCACATCTCCTGCCTGCTAAACACAATTATTTATAAGACAACTTATTACAATCTCTTTTGCTAACCTGCAACTGGATTCTAAGTGTGATCAATCATCAAAACTCCTCTCTGTTGCTACAACCTACGGCACGTGTATTTTCCCGCCGCCATATTGTTAACCAGAATCCTGTTGTCAAGCAGACGACAAAGGTTTGTGAGGAACACTTTTTGTCTAAATGCTGCGTGTGATAGTGGACTGAGGAAGATATTTTCCTCAAAGTTTGCTCCTAACACAACAAGGAACACATGGACATAGTAGTATTACCATTGCTACGGCATCCAGCTAACTTCCCATGAATAATGTAACGTTACACGTTGCCCGATGATGACGATGGGCCGACTTTGAGTGAAGTTCTACCGACTCAACACACGGGTTGTTCCGGAACTGGCCTGATGTGTGCGGTACGGCCGTTTTTTCGTGTATTTTTTTTACTTGGACACGTCTATATCCATAGCACTCTCCTCAAGCCAAGGATGGAACGAATAGCTGCTGTATAAAATGTGATTAGCGGTAAGATATTCAAGACGAATCTTCTCTCCCGAATTAATGTGCCCCCCTGTCCGACAGCACCATAATTGTGCGTGCGGCGGACGGTAGTTTCAAGTTGAAATATTATGGTGTCAGCACGACTAGAGACAAAATCTACCATATATATGATTAGTGCAAAGATAGTACATGATACTGACAGAATAATAGAAAAAAAGGATGGTTTATTGTTCTGCTAGATTGATTTCAGTCAACCATTATCGGAAAAATCCCGAATTTAGGTTACCCAACGTTAGACGTGCAAAATTGCACAGTGATAACTTAGTACATATACAATATGACTGCATTGAATGAACAACTTTTTAACTACAATTTGTGGTTACTGCAGGAATTTCAAAAACAAAGTGAGATTCCACACCTTTGCCTTTCCCGCTATATTATTTCCAGCATTAATTAAATGTTTTTGACAGATTGATACATCCGTTAATCTGGTTATGCGACGTGCCTAGCATGTGGAGAACATCTGACCCTGCATCTGTGAGTGCGGAAACACAGACAAACACAAAGACACACATACACACACACACACACAAAGACACACATACACACACACACACACACACACACACACACACACACAGACACACACACACACATACATACACACATAAACAAATCTTCATTCCCTTGGGGAATCAGTTAGTTACCTGAGTCCATTGAACAGTTGTTTGGACTTGTCCAGCAGATAGCAGAACTCAGTCACAATCTTTCTCTCGTGTTCCGGGATCTCTTCATCAGACATGTTCGCACCGATTCATATCGCAAACTCTGCTTCCCTCCAGGTAAAATCCTTCCCGGTTCTAATCCCACCCAAGGCGGTGACGTTCTAACGGTGCGGCCCAGACAGGGTGTCTGGGAACAAGTGTGCGCGGCAGGGGTGTGGTTGGTCACTTTCCCACGGATGCGGCGCTTTTCCAGCTAAAAATACCACCTTGCATCGCTTTGTAGTCAGATTTGGCGGCGCCCGGGTTTACAAAACGTTATCTAATTAGTTTAAACGAAGCGTTGATTGAGGCGGTTGAGAAAGAGCGAGTAAAAACAGCGGCTGAATCAAACGACCAGAAATTGTAGCCCATCCAAAAACATGACATCTGACCTCCTGTGACCTGTGACCGCTTGAAGAAACCATTTTTGTAAGCAGGGGTGGAGATTTACTTACTTACGTTACTTATTCCTGTTATAAGAATTCGTTCTTATCTTTCACAAATTAAACAAATATATCATATATTCGCATCCATATTAGTCAATTTGACGGATCACACTTCATTTTAGTCTGACACAGCCAGAACAACTACGCTTTCTCCTACGTGTCATGAGCGACACGCTGCGGAATAAAATATTACTGCAGCACTAAAAAATCTTCCTGTGATTTCGCACTGGATATCTGAAAGCTAATTTTGGTGGTTGTTGAAAAAAGTGCTTCATCTGAACGTATAAGTAAATTTTTCATGCTGTCGACACTGACCTTATGTCTATGAAGTTTTCCGCTTAGGGTCGCCAATGTAAAATCCCATTGCAAACAAAAGTCTGTTGCAATGATTTTTTATTCCGCTGAGGGACGTATGTTGTTTGTCACGCAGCTCTGACATTGAGAAAGCAATTAACAACCGTTTGAATTTCTTTTATCTAACGTAGATGAACGTTTGGACTGCAACTCCCATTAAAAAGTATCCTAATTGAAGAAGGATGTCCCTTGTTATCTATCTTACAGTTCTTGAAGAAGCCTTAAAGGCACCCAGAGCATTTTATGAGGCTTGAAAACTGGAAATATTCTAGTTGCTGTAATCTTTATGAAATTGACATTTAATGTCACTGTTTACCACATTTGCGTGCGGATTTCTTATCAAAATTGCTCAAAAGCGGCACAAAAATAATCTACTTGGTGATCTTTTAGTTTCACGCGCCTACTGTAAATACTGTAGATACCACAGCCCCGCCCACCTCCGTCAAAACGTAGAAATGCAAAATTAAAACATAAAAATGCAAATATTTGACGGACTTGCAGTCACTCTCTTCTTGGTCGAACCGCTAATTGTGATGGACAGTCAGGATCAGTCTAGTAGGGCTTTTTCTATCAGTTCTCACCACACAACGACATCGTATCTTTAATTGTATAGTGTTATTGAAACTTACTATGTGTAGGAATGACTAGAAATTTGAGTTTTTTTATTCAAGTTTCAAGCCTCATAAAATGCTCTGGATGCCTTTAAAGCATATTGAAAAGGAAGGAAATTTTACTGTGAACTGTTTTAGTGGAGAAGGCGAAACGGGACGATACGTTAGTACTATGGCGGATACTCGATATCAATAAACTTGCAAATGTAGCGGTTCATGTCTGAGTAATTAAGAAAAACAGTGCAGACCAATGCACAATAAGCCATACACCATTTCAGTTTTTTAATTTCAATAAAATGGACATTTATTTATGATATGTGCATTGTCTGCTATATGACACTGCAATTCATTTCATAGCCAACAGCGATATAGCATTACTTTCTGTGATAAATACAGGGTGGATACAAAATATCAAATGTATACACAGAAATACAATGTGAGTGTGTGTACTAGCCAAAACATACGCCATACTTACAGTGTTGGAACATATATATATGTACATAACCTGGCTGAGAAACAGAGAACAAACCACATGACTTCTACCACAGGTGACAAACTATTTCTGAACCAGTTAAAATGCATGCTGAATACAATTGTCACAACGAATCTTAAAAAGTACATTGGAAAGGTTTAGCCTTTGTAGACTATATAATGTGCAAATGTACATCGTCGACATTAGCGGTTTTTGCACAAGGTACCTGAGAAAGTTATGGCAAGATTTTTACATTTTTCCCTCTACATGTGGGCGCTAACCTGAAGAATCATGGATTAATAACCAATAACAAAAGGAAAAATAATGACGTTTAGGGAAATATCAGGATCCAAATCTAGAAGTAAGTTAGATGTCTTATTTGGCAACATTTTAACATTTCACACATAGTAAAAAAATTGCCTTGTCATAAGTTGGCACTCTCAAAGTGTTGCCAAGCCTACAAATGCTTTAGCCCCCAAACAATGGATAATATCAGACATGACTTAGACTTCTAATCACTCTTTGCATGCCATGAGGTCCGAGTCTGTTTCCTTGTGATACATGTTTAATATAACCAGATGACATGTACAGGTCATCACTCAATCTGTACAATTTCAAACTTGTCATAGCAGTCGCAATTTACGTGCAAAGGTGCTGTGATCATTGCTAACGTCATCAGAAATCTGCTGGTCTTATTTTCATCGACACTTTGCTCAAACAGTGAAATCTATCGGACAAAAAGTGCCATTCCATGTAATCCTTGCTGTTGCAGGGCCCGTCGTTGTCCGGATACTTGTTGTTGAGTCCTGACAACGTGCAGTCGTTGTACCACCAGCCACTCTTCAGTCGCCCCGCGCAGTGTCTGCTCCGAGATCCGTCGTTGTCTCTGTCTGGCGTCGAGAACATCATGCCACCGGCTGCATTCCATGGGTAGGCCACTGTATTCATGGAGTCTCCAGCTGTACCAGTGAAACCTGCCAGGCAGAGCCGGTAGTTGGTGCTCTCGCTGCTCACACGGAAGCCGTATTCAGCCCAAAAGACAGTTTCCGCATCAGGTTCAAGAGTAGGGTCTGGAGTGAGGCTGGTGAGGTCGCTGGAGATGACATGTTGTAGAATAAACATGTAAAGAGATACTTACAACATTCTTTTGCCTTGTAACAAATACCTAAATTGTAACTTTTACATATTGAAAAGTGTGTTTTTTCCACAGTCAAAGGAAGAGAACGATTTCTCACTATTGTGTGTTCAATCAAATACACTGATATCATGCATATATATACCCCTTCTGTTCGTTCGTTTGTTCCGTTTAACCAATACACCACTTTTGGGCGTAACAGTTTTTTTTACACTCGGTACAAGCTGCGTGGGACCAGACTGGTATGTTTGATCCACTCACACCGGGATGGAACGTTAGTCTTTTTGATGGGTTCTTTGACGTGCTCGATGTGTGGCTCTCCTCAAACACCTCCGTTACTCATTTTCACCTGAGTGAAGTGAGGAAATAGGTGTGAAGTGCCTTTCAGAATGGCACAGCATTGGGGCCTGCTAAGCTGATGCGAACCCGGAAATTAGTCAACAACCGTAACCTCAAGACCGCCTTGCCACCTTGACTTGACCCCAAAAAATCAAATGAATATCAAAGATCCAACGGTTCTCTCACCTGTCCCGTCTCTCCAAGTCAATCCTGAGTGTCCACCTGCCCCGACTGGTCAGTTCATGGACATGTTTCAGCCCAAGCCAGTGCTCTCCGGACGGATGACCGAAGCCATCGCTGTAGTCTTTCCACCTCCTGCCGAAGTCCACACTTCCGTCGAAGCGCCGCTGGATGACTGTCCAACCTGGGAGTAGAACGTCAACAGAAGGCGGGTAACATCGTAACATGTCAGTGTAGACATCAAGTAACTTCACAGAATCGGGGGAGTCCTAATCTTCCATTTGTCCAGCAGATACAGAGAACAGTCCTATGTTCCGACGCCCCTAGCTATGTCTCGAAACGTCTATGCTTCGATCCCTATGTCAAGGTTAGGGGGTGTCAGAACATAGAGGTGACCATAGATATACTAAGAAAACCAATATCCCTCCCGTCACCGAATGATCAATGGCGAATCTTGTTACCTGATGAAGTAGATAATGAATCATTTCCATGGATCCAACGTATATATATCCAGCTTGTCATGAACATACATCATCATACCAGAAAGCACATTACCCCCCCCCAAAAAAAATACCATCCTAGTCTTACAGTTCCTCTTGCTCTGTCCCGCACACACACCCTTTTAACTAGATGCTGCCACCGATGAGCGACGTAAAGAGTAAACATTCTTATACATGTGTGTTTTGTTGTCTTTTTTATGCTTTGCACAGTACTAGAGCATCGTCATATTCCAATTATGAAATCGCGGGTCACACCAATCCGCTTTTGGTCGCTGAACAGTCGCTCAATGATCGCCATCTAGTGAAAACAGGGTATTTTTTTCATTTATTCGACTTCACAGATTTAAAATAGTAAATCTCTGAGGAGTCGGTAACAGAACTTAGTTTCTCTACAAGGCCGGTTCCTCAGTTAATACTCTATGAAACAAACAATGAATATAGGAAAAACCTCAAATGTAACTAATACTGCCTTAGCAGGCTACTTTACCTCCTCCAGCTGTGTCCATGTCACAGAGAACCGGAACATTCCGGCCAGCGATGTTCATGGTGTAGACTCCAGTACTGCGGCCGGGCAGGGGACGGAGGGACGCGCAGGACGTCGAATCAGTTAATAATGGTTCTGTCCCGCGTTCATCTGTACGATTGAAACAACAAATACACAAAATGTAGTTAGATGAAGATCAACAACATTATGTAAACCACATCATTTCTGTGCATTCTGGCCATGTTGTGTTACGTGTCAGCAAATGTGACTAACATCAGATTGGGATCGCGAAACTGAACTCAATCTTTTCAAAATAGCCTGAAAACAAATCATCCTACAAAGAAAAGTAGCAACCCTTCAAGGAGTTTTTTTCTGTTTTTAACCCCCTTGTTGCTACCAATCATCTTATCAGATAATATTGTTATCTTTGTTCCCAAAGAATGATTATCATCATAAAATGATAAATGTCACATACCGTCAGCTGTTGAGATTGGCGGCAATGTCATCAAAGTTGTTTTGACAGGGCGTGTTGTGCTGGTCGCCAAGGTAACCAGGAGGGACTCCACTACTGTGGTTCCCATGGTTACGATAGTAGAATTTGTAGGAGCTATGTCTAGATCTGTAGTCTGGAAGAAGGGATACAAAAGAGACATTCTCATTCAATTCGATCTTTTAAAACCATACATTACCGATGAAAGAGTGTTAATCGTAAACAATGCATGCCTTTTTCGCAAATGCTGGAGAAAAAATTCTGAATTTTAAGAACAACTTAGACAAAAGCAATATTTATTTTCGGGTGTCTTACCTAGCCTCCCCAGACCTTCCTACGGGCGTATGGATCATAGAATTTGGCAAAAATGGACTAATTGACCAGTAGAGTCAGTCCACGGTAAGTAAATAATAATTCGCCTGCAAATGAAACCCTCTGGTGGCCAAACTTTCCTGACAAAGTCCCTAGCTACCGCCGGCGTAGTTAGTCTGGTAGAGACCATGTCTTACCGGCATAAGAATCTTGGGTCCCAGGTGGCCTTGTGGTCCCTGGTGGTTTGGGATGACGCCGTTGATGATCACTGCCATAATTGCAGCTACGGCGATGCCGGCGCAAAAGGCCACCACGTACCCGAGGATCGGTCTGAGATTCAGGACGCATCTTCTGATGAGTGTCACGTCCTCGGCACACTGCCCTTGTGGGGAGTTACCGTCTTCCTGTGCGTCCAGGTAAGCCTGGTCCATACCAGTGTAGTAATGGTAACCTGGGCCAGCTTTGATATAAATAGAATATCAACTAGTTTTTCACCAGTTTTTGCCGCATAAAACCATTTTTTTCATCTATATGGGACAAAACGACCATGGTGCAGTGTTGTATGTACAGGCCTACCAGCTTGCTGGATTTCAAGATATTCCAAGCTCTAGTTGTGGAGATATCCATGTTTGTTATTTGTTTGGAACGGAAGAAGAAGAAGAAGAAACAGAGCAAAAACAATATGTTTACTTCTGTGAAGGTAAACATAACAAGAGGGTCATAAAGTTCTGAAATGTCTGTTAAGATCAGACTGCAACTTCAGAACACTAGAAATGTATACACATGTTATATTTTAGTTCATTTGTATGTAGGTATGTCCGTATCATGTTGCTATGAGTCAATATACCAGCTGAAATAAAGGAATTCATTATTTCATTCATGTACTGACCGGTATTTCCGGTCAACTCAGCTTGTCCACGATGTTCATTGACAGAGCTGTCAATAAAGTCTTCATAAGTGTGCGCACATGTGGCTGCTTTCACCTGGTCCACCGTAGTTTCCACTCTCGGCCGTGTCGCTGTACGTGCGGCACAGGAACAACATGAAAAGTGAAAAGAAGAGCACAGGGATGATGGAACACATTCCTAGCTCTCATGTATCTATTGATACTTACTCTACGTGTTTTATATTACCTTATTTCCCCAAGAAAATGCTGCGCTGACCTTGGTGCTGATCTCGTTATCCAGATCTAACAAGTCTTGTTGTTCGACAACAATCCGCTAGGTTCAGCAAAGGTTTGATTCCAAATTAGCTTTATTTTACCCTTTCCTTCTTCTTTTGTTGTTGTTTTAGCCAGAAACAAGAAGTGTGGTCGGTGAAATATTGCCCCAAAAATCTAACAACATTTCAAGAAATCAGCGCTGTGCTAAGGTTTATGATAAACTAAAGGGTCACAGTTACATTCAAAATTGGTTGCAAACACACAAGCGCAACCAAAAACAGTACCCCCTTCGGAGGTAATGAATGTGTGGAAAGATTTGTTGTAACAGCCGACCGATGATGATAATGATTGTGGCGTTGCATTATGACGGTGTCAAAAGTTTGCAGTGCAAAACTCAGCAGTACATCAGCGACGCACACTGGATTTGGCTGGTACTGCAGAGTAGCTGTTGTATGCCAAACATTTTAACGGAATGTGGTAAGAGATGTTGTGTTTTGCAATACGGCTTGAGTGCTTGTAAACTCATGTGTGGGAAAGAAATACACGCAATACAGAATAATCTGGAAAATGAATGGAAATGAATCCGTGAGTCTGTTTGTTTGTCTGTTACCTCCATCAAAACGGAGGTACATGTAATGTTCTTGTTGTGTCTGTTTGTGTTGGTGTATGTCCATAATTATTTGAATACAGAGGAGAGGGAGGATGTGGGGGTGTGGTGGGGGCGGTGGACATGGTGTAATAAACACAAACAGACAAAACGAAACCTCCATTTCTTTCATGGAGATGAAAATTACCATTTGGCCTGTTACTATTCATGGAAAAAAATGTGAATTCTTAGTTTCCTACAATGATGAAAAGTGGGTCTGTTTGTTTGTTTGTATTAGTTGTATTGCATACTAAGTAAACTCTCTCATGGCGTAACACACCAGGTTTGTACTGAAGAGTACAAGCTGCATATCCGGACAGATTTATTTGATCCACTACTCTTTTGGTGTGATGAGTTCTTTAACGTGTTCAGGGTCTGTCTTCCCTCGAACATGGGACCTCCAGTATGTGACTTTTAAAGAAAGCATGGTGTCCAATGATTTTAGGCATTAGACAGTTGTAGACCAGCTAGAGGCTCTGATTTGTGCTTTCTTACCCAAGAACAGACGAGCAGCACATGGATCATCAGGCAGCATGGGCAGAGGGTCCATGGGACACCTGGTGTCCACTGGTTCATCCCCTCCATCCCTGGGGCCTTGAATCCCTCCCCGAATTTCAGCCTTCACCCTCCCTGATGTGTGCCTTTCCCTAGAAGCTAAATAGAAGAGGAATCTTCTATTGATAATTGTATAAATGTTTGGTGGTCTAGTGCTATTTACAGGTTTGCGATAGCAAAACCTGTTCTGTTTTTGCATCCAAGGATGGGGGCCGCCATGTTGGATGTGACCATTTTATTCGGAGGGGTGTTTTTTTGTCGCTTATGTTGGGTGTGACTATTTTGACGGAGGGGTGTTTTTTTTGCAAGTTTTCTTTTTTTTTGTTCTTGCTAATTTTTTTCTTGCTGTGGGTTGGGTGTGACCATTTTTACTGGAGGGATGTTTTTTTCACTAATGTGTGGGTGTCATAGATGGAAGTTATTAATGTGGTGGTGTTGAGGCCTTGCCGTTGGCACAAATGGACACAAGGCCCACTGTACTAAAGGACGAGCAAGGTCCACTGAGCATCATGTTGTTGTGGTCTTGTCGAAAAGTAAGGGACGACAAGATCCCCAACGATAGAGGGTTAATATAGATTTGTTATTTAATGTGATGTTGGATTAGAAAGTGTTGGAATCGATAATATTGGGGGTGGTTTTTGTCGCTAATGTTGGTTCCCTATATCTTTCCTAGTTTCGGGTTAGGTGTGACCATTTTGAACGGAGGGGTGGTTTTTGCCACTAATTTTAGCTTTAAGAGATGAATGTTATTAGTGTGGTGGTGTTGTGACTTTGCCGTTGGCACAAATGGACAAAAGGCCCACTGTACTAAAGGACGAGCAAGGTCCACTGAGCATCATGTTGTTGTGGTCTTGTCGAAAAGTAATAAGGGACGACAAGATCCCCAACGATAGAGGGTTAATATAGATTTGTTATTTAATGTGACGTTGAATTAGAAAGTGTTGGAATCGATGATATTGGGGGTGGTTTTTGTCGCTAATGTTGGTTCCCTATATCTTTCCTAGTTTTGGGTTAGGTGCGACCATTTTGAACGGAGGGGTGGTTTTTGCCACTCATTTTAGGTGTAAGAGATGAATGTCATTAGTGTGGTGGTGTTGTGACTTTGCCGTTGGCACAAATGGACACAAGGCCCACTGTACTAAAGGACGAGCAAGGTCCACTGAGCATCATGTTGTTGTGGTCTTGTCAAAAAGTAAGGGACGACAAGATCCCCAACGATAGAGGGTTAATATAGATTTGTTATTTAATGTGATGTTGGATTAGAAAGTGTTGGAATCGATAATATTGGGGGTGGTTTTTGTCGCTAATGTTGGTTCCCTATATCTTTCCTAGTTTCGGGTTAGGTGCGACCATTTTGAACGGAGGGGTGGTTTTTGCCACTAATTTTAGCTTTAAGAGATGAATGTTATTAGTGTGGTGGTGTTGTGACTTTGCCGTTGGCACAAATGGACACAAGGCCCACTGTACTAAAGGACGAGCAAGGTCCACTGAGCATCATGTTGTTGTGGTCTTGTCGAAAAGTAATAAGGGACGACAAGATCCCCAACGATAGAGGGTTAATATAGATTTGTTATTTAATGTGATGTTGGATTAGAAAGTGTTGGAATCGATAATATTGGTGGTGGTTTTTGTCGCTAAGGTTGGTTCCCTATATCTTTCCTAGTTTTGGGTTAGGTGCGACCATTTTGATTGGAGGGGTGGTTTTTGCCACTCATTTTAGGTGTAAGAGATGAATGTTATTAGTGTGGTGGTGTTGTGACTTTGCCGTTGGCACAAATGGACACAAGGCCCACTGTACTAAAGGACGAGCAAGGTCCACTGAGCATCATGTTGTTGTGGTCTTGTCGAAAAGTAAGGGACGACAAGATCCCCAACGATAGAGGGTTAATATAGATTTGTTATTTAATGTGATGTTGGATTAGAAAGTGTTGGAATCGATAATATTGGGGGTGGTTTTTGTCGCTAATGTTGGTTCCCTATATCTTTCCTAGTTTCGGGTTAGGTGCGACCATTTTGAACGGAGGGGTGGTTTTTGCCACTAATTTTAGCTTTAAGAGATGAATGTTATTAGTGTGGTGGTGTTGTGACTTTGCCGTTGGCACAAATGGACAAAAGGCCCACTGTACTAAAGGACGAGCAAGGTCCACTGAGCATCATGTTGTTGTGGTCTTGTCGAAAAGTAATAAGGGACGACAAGATCCCCAACGATAGAGGGTTAATATAGATTTGTTATTTAATGTGATGTTGGATTAGAAAGTGTTGGAATCGATAATATTGGGGGTGGTTTTTGTCGCTAATGTTGGTTCCCTATATCTTTCCTAGTTTCGGGTTAGGTGTGACCATTTTGAACGGAGGGGTGGTTTTTGCCACTCATTTTAGGTGTAAGAGATGAATGTTATTAGTGTGGTGGTGTTGTGACTTTGCCGTTGGCACAAATGGACACAAGGCCCACTGTACTAAAGGACGAGCAAGGTCCACTGAGCATCATGTTGTTGTGGTCTTGTCAAAAAGTAAGGGACGACAAGATCCCCAACGATAGAGGGTTAATATAGATTTGTTATTTAATGTGACGTTGAATTAGAAAGTGTTGGAATCGATGATATTGGGGGTGGTTTTTGTCGCTAATGTTGGTTCCCTATATCTTTCCTAGTTTCGGGTTAGGTGCGACCATTTTGAACGGAGGGGTGGTTTTTGCCACTAATTTTAGCTTTAAGAGATGAATGTTATTAGTGTGGTGGTGTTGTGACTTTGCCGTTGGCACAAATGGACACAAGGCCCACTGTACTAAAGGACGAGCAAGGTCCACTGAGCATCATGTTGTTGTGGTCTTGTCGAAAAGTAAGGGACGACAAGATCCCCAACGATAGAGGGTTAATATAGATTTGTTATTTAATGTGATGTTGTAGGGACGACAGCCACAAAAACAATGAACAACGATTAGTTTGTTTAATGGTGAGATGGCAAATTAGCTTTTGCAATAAAATTAAGTCAATTTTGAAATGGTGAATACTTAAGACCCTTTCCGTCTTACAATAAATAATGACCGATGTGTAAATACGGTTTCTTTTAGATGCTGATTTGAAGACGACCACATCAAGGATAAAGAAATGACACAGAGACAAGGATTCCCGCATACTTACCAAGGGCGACGTAAACGTTATAACACTGACTGATTGTGACTTCATAATGTTAGCTTACTACGATCCTTACTGAAGGTCTCTATTTCTCTCTTGACCTTAACTTCCTAGTTTTACAAATCTCTCGTCTCCTGTCTTATTCTGCTCACACAACATTGATTACTTAATCTCGTCGCTGCAGTTCACTTAAACAAATGAATAAGCGTCAAAGAATTATGGCACAACAATAGCAGACTAATTCTAAAGTAACCGTTCCAAGTTTGGTATGGAGTTGCACTGTAACTTCTTGGACGTAAGTGACGGAGTGAAATGTTACTGCAGCTTGCAATTGCATACACATTTGTATTGGGTTTCTATCATTCGTACATCCGGTTCGATTTGAACTGTCGTCGACGAGGTTAATCACCTGTAGTTTCTTTGATAACGTTATACATGCAAAATCAGCCTCTAAAAGTTGCAACAAACTGGACAATACGTATTCGTTTAAATCAAATTAAGTGGACAACATGTGCACGCCAGTGTGTGGATTCTCTAAATCGTGTCAGGTTATGTCTGGTTGTAACAGCACAATCATTGTAACACGGCTCTGATGCTGGTCAAGCATGCAGTGGAAGGTCTCCGGCGGCCTCCCCTGCTGCGGTGAGAGTCTGTGTGGGAAACGGCCAGATTGCTCCAGGCCTGGATTGTTCCTCCCTAGTGGATAACCGGTGCCACGGATGACCTTGAAGTCCGGTATAGGTGACCTGTGCAGGGATCGAGGAAAAACATACAGAAACATATCAACCTGAATGCTCTCTTCTGCTCTCTTGTCGTCTCTGAAGACGATAGACAGCTTCGGTCGATTTAACCTATCATTCCAAAATCATGATTGGCTTTTCTTTCTCAAAGTCGTTGGAGGTGGCGGGTTAGTCATGTAGTTGTTAGGTCCTACGGGGAAACAAAATTTAGAATGTATGTGACACTGATAAGCTGTTTGACATATTTATTAGTACCTACGAATATGGCGTGTTATACTTACTTCAACTTGTTCAAGGTTTTGGAGTTCGATTAAAAAAATAGGGCTCGAAATTCGCATTTAAGTACAGGTAAAAGTGTGCTAATTTTATCTTTAGCTAGGAAAACAACATTTGGAGTTAAATATGTGAAACTGATAAGCTATTTCACAATTTTTGGTCCCTAGGAATTTGACCTCTTATCCTGTAAGGTGAGTGAAGAGTATTACGTGTAGGGCTCAAAATCTGCATGCTAGCACAGGTAAAATTGGAGTTGTGCAGGTAGTTTTGACGGACTTTTACTAATTAAGGCCCCCATTCCGTTGAGTTATCTGTGAAATCTTTGGTCGCTCATAAAAGGTTGCTGACATTTGAGATTTTGGGTCGCCGTAGAGATTCCACTTGAGCACGTTTTCCAGGAGTTCGGCACTCTCACGGCGCTGTGGCCAAATTAGGTCGCCGTGAGAGCGCGGCGAAAGCGCCGTCCAAGTGGAATGGGGGTATATTCCATTCCAAGTCACCACACGTTTTTTTAATGATATTCATAATATCTTCGAATTATTATTTTATCAATTACAAATCTTTATGAGTATTCATAAATGTTTCTAACAAAAGGAAATACGAGAATACTATGTTTCAGAAGTTGTTCTGATTATTTGCAAACATTTCGAAAGTGACTGTCAAAAGAGATCATTTTTTTAATAGATTTGAAAAATAGATAGGTTTATTTCATATTTCGAAATATTTTGAAATAAAGATATGGGTCATTTGCCCCCCGTAATGAGCCGCTGAACCTAACAAAGCATGTTTTGGATCGGGCGTTGACCGCCGACCGGGCAGGAAGTCACTGTGGCGTGACACTGTCTGTGGACACCGGCAAGCATGCCAAGAGTTCCTCCGGAGAATAAGCACAATTCAACTGTAATTTTGCCGCACAAAAAGGGCCAGCAACGTTGCAAATGATCAGTGGACAAAATACCACACGTAATGAGCAAAAGCAAAAGTTTTATCCACGTCAAATAAGCCCGGGAATCGGCAGAAAGCAAAGCCGGGAGAGCCGACTAGCCGCTAGTCGCAAAGGGTTTGATCTGTCACTCAAGTTCGGCAACATGTACTGTCAAAGGAAGGCTTTCTTTTCCCATGGTATCAGTAAATTTTCCCATGGTATCGGTAAATTGTAAACTAAAAGGTTATATTCTATAGAGGGATCTTACCGACAAAATCACGAAGATTCTGGAGGAAAACGCCAAAAAAGAATTTAGATCTATGTTGCAACATTTCTAACACAGTGGCCTGCTTGGGGGAGTCAAGGAGGTTAAATATACATGTATATTTAACCTCCTTGGGGGAGTCTATTCTGTGTGTAGGGGAAACTTTCTTGGAAACTATTGTCAAATGATTATAGATACAAAAGTGCACAGTAATAACGTCATAACAATACTACTGTAGTGCTTAGATTCTATTATTCAAATCTAGATACGTTTAAAGATAGATATTTTAGACAACGTGTTTCAACCCCTCCCCGGGAGAGACAGCCATGTCTGCCGCGCCGGAACAACACGGGAACAAACTTCCCACAAGACGAAACCAAGCCGAAACAAATTCCACCAGAGAGGATTTCACCTTACACTGTTCAGCTTACAATAAAGCCTGTATGTTTTCCGTGGTGGCTGATCGGCGTTCATAATTTGGACTAGGCCTTGCGGAGTTAGATCTACTGCAGGTTTTTTACGTCCCAGTTGAACATGTTGTTCTAGCGGTGTTGCTCTAGTGGGAGGGCGGCACGGTAGACTACTGTTACCACTTACACTTCGGTACTTTCTGTTATTTCTGTCGCATTTCGGTCGTTTCTGCAAGATTTCTTGGTTTGATTAATAAGCCGAGAGATTGGGCAGTGAATAGGCACTGATAATGTTTTTTTCTGATTGTTGTCCTGCTAACGTTTAGAGGCAGAAATGAACTGTTTGTTTACTTAACTCACGCCTCGGCGTGAGAGCACAACGGGGTATCATTAGCGCTCCTTTCAATCGTCTATTTTTGGGTGCTATTAACTAATTAGCAGGAAATTGTGAATTTTTCTTAAAGAATCCTCTTTTTAATCCACATGACCCCAGCACCTGTAAATTGCCATACAACATGAAAAAAAACGATTGTATATGTACGTTTATGGACGTATAAGTACAAAAGTTGAATGCAAAGGGTTCTTGTCTATTGAACTGAACATAAAGAGACAACCAGGTCTACGCCACAGAGTTCCTCTACAAGAATACGCAGATAGCAAGCAATTTGTTACAATTCAGCAAAGAAAACATTGAATTTCAAATTATGCTAATCTTGATATACATTTGCAATAAGCCGTTCTCAGTATGCTTCGTCTTGTTTAACAATCAGAATTACTGTATAATTCACACCATTTTTAAGACTGAGTCGTATATAAATCTGACCAAGTTTTTTAAACCGGGACATTAGCACTCATTGTGTAGCCTACATGTAGTATCCAAACCTAAGCTTTGAGACGAGTACACATTTACTTTAAAATTATTTGTAAGGTTTGTCATGTTCAGCTTATGTATGTATCTTAATTGCTTTTAGATTACTTTTAATTGCAAAGCATAATGCATTTCAGCCAATGAAGCTGGTACTGTATGATGTGCCTAGCAACGACGTAATAAACCATTCATTTATTTCTCTCCAAGCAGAGGAGTGGGTCCGGCTGTTTTTTGGTGTTTCTCAGCGTTTTTGTCGGGCTTTCTACTTTGTCTTTTTTTTTTGGCGCACAAACCCACACCTCTGCAGGTGGTTCTGAATTTCTTCTTTCGAAAAAAAAATAATTCAAATTTCGAAATAAAGGCAATGTGCTGTAGCAAATCTTTAGAAAGTATCAGAAATGTTGTTCCCAGTGCCATGAATATTTTGAATATTGCACGAAAATCTGGGAACATCTAGAAAGTGTAAACAAATTTCGGAATGTTAAGAAACCATGACATTTATATTACAAATAGTTACATAGGTTTCGAATTAGTTCTAAACAATGGCAGCAAACACCCGTGTGGTGACTTGGAATGGGGCCCTTAGGTCGCCGTGAGAGCGCGGCGAAAGCGCCGTCCAAGTGGAATGGGAGTATAACTAATACTCTAAGAATAGGACGAATGCGACGTATCCTTTTTTCTACATTTGAATTTTTCTATGGTTTTAACACGTGGACAAATGCGACATATCATTTTTCTACATTTGTAATTTATCTTCAGCTAATTCTACATTTGTCGGGGGTTGAGGTTTTCAAACGTGGACAAATGAGATGTACTGGAATTAGTTTTGGAATTTGTATGTTTGTCAGGTGTAAAATTTTAATACGTGGATAAATGCGACGTATTATTTTTTCTAACTACACAGCTAATTCTAAATTAGCCTGTCGGGAGGGGGGGTGCACATTTTCATACTTGACAAAAAGATGTACTAGAATGGCATTTCTACGTTTTTCGGGCATATGATGTATGGTTTTCATACGTGGACGATGGGACGTACTGTTTTTTGTACATTTGTATTTTTTCTTCAGTTAATGCTACATTTGTCGGGGGTGAGATGTACTGGAATTAGTTTTGGAATTTCTACATTTGTCAGGCGTATGATTTTCATACGTGGACGAGTGCGACGTATTATTCTTTTCTACATTTGTAGTTTTTCTACTGTAACAGTCTACCTTTGTCGGGGATGTAAATTTTTAAACGTGTACAAATAAGTTGTGTTGGAATTGATTCTTATACGTGGACATGCGACATACTAGAATTAGTTCTGGAATTCCAACGTTTGTATGGCACATGATTTTTAAACGTGGATGAATGCGACGTATTTCTAAATTCTAGGCTGCTAAGTTAAGTTACCATGGACTAACTTGAAGGTAGTCTCCGTTACGACTCTACCATAAACGAATTGCTAATTTTTCATCAAACCTAAAACGTTTCAATAACACTTTTAACAGCCATTCTGAATATCAAACATACGTCGAGATGGTTTCGAAAATGGCAACTTGCCGAAATCTCTACCCCGGCATGAAAGGTATCTGAAATGACCACGAAAGCGCAACGTTAACATAAAAACTGAAAAGACCTACCTGCACAAAAACAGAAACAGACGCCTCTTACCTTGGTTCTGTACAGATCGACTCTGGTGTTATTTGTCCTTCCAGTCTCAGAATCTAGATTTCCATAGTCGAGTCCTGTCTGCGGAACGTACAACAACTTTTCCTGCCGTGGATATTAATGAACAAACGTCTGGTGCTGCTATTTTTAACCAGTCCATATTCTTCAGTCTCTTCTGGCCGTGCTTCCCCGTTGTTGTTTCCACTGCTGACATGGGGGTGATACACCCCTTCTTGCTCACCATGTTGTCACAACTTTCGATTAGAGGTTAGAAATCTCCATATTATCGCTAGAAATGAGTTGTTTTCTAACACAAGAAATGCCCTTTGTTCTCATACGTCTAGACACTGTGGCCACGGTACTAGACTGAGCCCACCAGACGAGTACCCTGTAACTGATACTCCCATGGGTGCATCCATGTTGCTGTGCCTGGAGAAGTCATTAACCAGAGCCTGGGAAACAGGGCTTAAAATTGATACCCAGTCAAAGTTCCCATCACAATGGCACCATCCCAACTTTGCTAACATGTCATACCATTTGTGGTCTATATCCATATTGCTTATAAGACCTAAAATTTGGTCAGAACAAGATGTAACATTGACGATGGATTAAGGGCAAGGGTAACGGATTAAGGGCTAGGGTTACGGATTAAGGTTATGGTGACGGATTAAGGGTAAGGATGTCAGATTAAGGGAAAAGGTGACGACGGAATAGGTTATCGGGTGACAGATTAACGGCTATGGTGACGGGTTAAGGGTTATGGCGACGGACTAGGGGCAAGGGTGACTGATTGAGGGGCAACCACTGTGAGGGATCAAGGCTTTTGTGACAGATTAAGGGTTATGGTGATGGATTAAGAGCAAGGATGGATGATGAAGGTCAGGGGCAATGGATTAAGGGGCTAGGGTGACGGATTAAGGGATAAAGTGACAGATTAAGGGTAAGGATGGCGGATTAATGGAAATGAGTACAGATTAAGAGAAAGGGTAACGGATTAAGGACTAAGGTGACGGATAAAGGGTAATGATGGCGGATTAAGGGGAATGATTACAGATTAAGGAAAAGGGTAACGGATTAAGGACTAAGGTGACGGATTAAGGGTAAGGATGGCGGATTAAGGGAAATGATTACAGACTAGAGTTCCACGACCTCATACCTTCGCCAAATGGTGTTAACTTTTCGTAGAGACGTACGATCAATGTTATAAACAGTGGCACATTTGTCAATTGTTATTTCTTTGCTTTGTTCATACTTTCTATGTTGTTGCATTTTAGCTCTAATAGCTGCACGTCGTTTGTTAGTGGCATCTGGCTTCTCTTCTTTTCTGCGCTTCTGCATGTGCTCCCTACTAGCTGCAAGTCGTTTGTCAGTGGCATTTGGTGTCTCTTTTGACCGGTACTCCTGCATGTACGACCTGTTGTATGCCCGTTGTGCCTCGGCAGCCTCTGGTGTTAATTGTGTTATTTTTCTCTTCCTTCTTCTTTGTTCCACACTGATGGAATTTGATCGAGGCATGATTGACAATGTATTCCATTGCTGGCAATAGTTGTGACTCAGGTACTTCCCCCAACGGACTGTAATCAAATAAAAATGAAATAAGTGTGTTTTTTCCCATAGTGTTACATAGAAAAGACGATTGAAATGGAATTTCCCTGTGGGTCGTGAAATAGTTGTAAACCTCCAATATGACATCTGTAGCAAAAGCCGTAAGGGGAAATAAATTTCTGCATAGTCCTCATGAGCATAATACTCCTCCTGTTGTATTCACCTTTCATGAAGCAACCCACACCTCCAATATTACATCTATGACATATGCCGTAAGGGAAATATGAAGTCTATGCATAAATTATGCAAATGAGGCTCATTAGCACAATGACCTTGCCTTTGTATTTACATTTCCTAAAGCTACATACACATCCAATATGACATCTGTAGCATGTACACAAATGGAATATGAAGTTTCTGCATAGATTATGCAAATTAGGCCATCATTAGAATAATACATATTCAGGTGTATTCACCTTTCATAAAGCAACACACACCTGCAATAGGACATCCTTGGCATTTATCGAAGGGAACGAGTCCCTGCATTATTGATCACCTTACGTCTACTTGGTTTTTTTCCAAGGCCATTTCGGTCGTGAGAATTGTCAACTAAAAGAGATTGCATTTCCTCTTATCAAGGCTACGGTTCTGCAGGAAGGTTCCTTAATGCCATGAAGCAACCTTCCCCTCCAATATAACATCTATGACATATGCCGTAAGGGAAATATGAAGTCTATGCATAAATTATGCAAATGAGGCTCATTAGCATAATGACCATGCCTTTGTATTTACATTTCCTAAAGCTACATACACATCCAATATGACATCAGTAGCATGTACACAAAGGGAATATGAAGTTTCTGCATAGATTATGCAAATGAGGCCATCATTAGCATTATATATATTCAGGTGTATTCACCTTTCATCAAGCTATCTACACCTGCAATAGGACATCCTTGGCATTTATCGAAGGGAACAAGTCCCTGCATTATTGATCACCTTACGTCTACTTGGGTTTTTTCAAGGCCATTTCGGTCGTGAGAACTGTCAACTAAAAGAGATTGCATTTCCTCTTATCAAGGCTACGGTTTTTACTGCGGGAAGGTTCATTAATGCGTAGAAGCCGTTTATACAACTACATTTTTGCAAGAAATTGCCATATTTACTTTAAAATGAATCATTTGTAGATGAATATTGGAATGCATCACAAGTTTTTGCTGAAATGAAACATTGATTAGTTTCCCACTTGTTGCTTGGCATGGGCCAATGCATTATTTTTCAGGTTTCTGTCACAAATTTATGTTCTGTTTTGCTGTTTTGTCTCAGATCACTGCCACTCTATGTCATATGTCTTGAATGTCGGTATTACACATTTTCTAAATGTTAACTTTAACCTTGAATAGACACATATGCATACACAGACACTGGTAACAGAATGAAGTCAAACTCAAAAAGAACTTACCTTGCAATTGTTCATTCTGCTTTTCTGTCGCCCCAAAAGGTGTCCAGTTGTGGTCCTTTAGGAAACAAGACGGCCTGTAGATCTATACATACTTATACAGTACTCTCTCCCAAACGCGGTTAGACTTCAGTCTGCTATTGTGTTGCTGTATACACTGAGTGACTGACTCTGCCTGGGCTTTCAAGGATAAATGAAATCTTATCTAACCGCGGGGACATGCACAGACTGGACCATGCTGACAGATGCATAAACAAAACCCAGCTGGAACTGGCCCTGTGCAAGGATCAAGAAGGTTAATTGAAATTTTCTCAAGTTACCTAGTACATGTATACATACTTTAGACTGATTTTTCGTTTTGTAAGAAATACCCTTGTACTCTATCTACATACCAAAATCATGACCATCCATCAAGCCCGTCTTGAGTCATAGTATTTTCTCATCAATTATGCAAATGAGGTCTTCATCAAGGGCTAAGGTGACGAATTAAGGGTAAGGATGGCGGATTAAGGGAAATGATGACAGATCAAGGCAAAGGGTAACGAATTAAGGACTAAGGTGACGGATTAGGGGAAATGATTACAGATCAAGGCAAAGGGTAACGGATTAAGGACTAAGGTGACGGATTAAGGGTAAGGATGGTGGATTAAGGGAAATGATTACAGATTAAGGGCAAGGATGACGAATTAAAGAGGAATGATTACAGATTAAGTTAAAGGGTGATGGATTAAGGATCGTGGTGACGGATTAAAGGTAAAGGTCCCGGATTAAGGGCTATGGTGACGGTTTAAGGGTGATGGTGACGGATTAAGGGCAATGATGGCTGATGAAGGTCAAGGGCAACGGATTAAGGGCTAGGGTGACGGATTAAGGGATAAAGTGACATATTAAGGGTAAAGATGGCGGTTTAAGGGAAATGAGTACAGATTATGGGAAAAGGTAACAGATTAAGGACTAAGGTGACGGATTAAGGGTAAGGATGGCGGATTAAGGGAAATTATTACACATTAAGGCAAAGGCTAACGGATTAAGGACTAAGGCGACGGATTAAGAGTAAGGATGGCGGATTAAGGGAAATAATTACAGATTAAGGGAAAGGGTAAAGGATTAAGGACTAAGGTGACGAATTAAGGGTAAGAATGGCGGGTTAAGGGAAATTAGTACAGATTAAGGCAAAGGGTAACGGAGTAAGGACTAAGACGACGGATTAAGTGCAATGATGGCGGATTAAGGGAAACAATTACAGATTAAGGGAAAGGGTAACGTATTAAGGACTAAGGTGACGGATTAAGGGTAATGATGGCGGATTAAGGGAAATAATTACTGATTGAGGGTAAGTATGGCGGATTAGGGGAAATGATTACAGATTATGGGAAAGTGGAAGGATTAAGGACTAAGGTGCCGGATTAAGGGTTATGATGGCGGATTAAGGGAAATGATTACAGATTGAGGGTAAGGATGGCGGATTAGGGGAAATGATGACAGATTAAGGGAAAGGGTGACGGAGTAAGGACTAAGGTGACGGATTAAGGGTAAGGATGGCGGATTAAGGGAAATGATTACAGATTGAGGGTAAGGATGGCGGATTAGGGGAAATGATGACAGATTAAGGGAAAGGGTGACGGAGTAAGGACTAAGGTGACGGATTAAGGGTAAGGATGGCGGATTAAGGGAAATGATTACAGATTAAGGGAAATGGTAATGTATTAAAGACTAAAGTGACGGATTAAGGGTAATGATGACGGATTAAGGGAAATAATTACAGATTGAGGGTAAGGATGGCGGATTAGGGGAAATTATTACAGATTACGGGAAAGTGAAAGGATTAAGGACTAAGGTACCGGATTAAGGGTAATGATTGCGGATTAAGGGAAATGATTACAGATTGAGGGTAAGGATGGCGGATTAGGGGAAATGATTACAGATTAAGGGAAAGGGTGACGGATTAAGGACTAAGGTGACGGATTAAGGGTAAGGATGGCGGATTAAGTGAAATGATTACAGATAAAGGGCAAGGATGACGGATTAAGTAAAAGAGTGACGGATTAAGGATTGTGGTGACGGATTAAGGGCGAAGGTCGCGGATTAAGGGCTATGATGACGGTTTAAGGGTGATGGTGAGAGATTAAGAGCTATCATGACAGGATAAGGGCCACGCTGAGGGATTAAAGGCTTTTCGTGACAGATAAAGGGCAAGGGTGACAGACAAGGGTCTCTGGTGACGGTTTAAGGGTTATGCTGACGGTTTAATGTTTATGATAACGGATTAAGGGCAAGAGTGACGGGTTCACTTCACAAATCACCATGCAGCGCAGATGACAGCTTCTTCAAATTATGTACATTTTTGTCTAAGCTTCCTCCACACCATATTGCATGGTAATGTATCGTTACTGTATTCTGCAATCCTGTTTGAAAGATTTCTTAACAAAAACGCCCCTGCAGTTCCGGAGCAAGCTGCTAAGGGGCCCAAACTTACACCACTTCTTTCTTACATGAAATTCAAAAGTGGGGTAATCATGCAAAAGGTTTTAGTGAAAATGTTCTTTTCAACTGAAGGTTCCAACGGAAAAGTAATTCTCCCAAGGGGGTTGGTTTTACAAAAACATTCCATTTCAGAACTGTCAGATTTTGCAGGGGATGGAGATAAAGTGAAATATGACGTATTTCAACTATTTACTTTACAACTGTTACCTTTCTAGTTATGTTCATTTCCCCCCACATTAGTTACACTGAAACGCAAACCTGTTCATATTTGCTGAACAAGCTAATATTTATCTCTAGTTCCTGGTTGACTCTATGGTGGGGTAGTAGTACATTGCAAATAATGTATATAATTGTCCGCACTTGAATTCAACTACCCACTAATGTTGGTATGCTCAATTAGAGACTACAAAGCAAGTAAGACTAAAATGGTTATTTGTGCCTTCCATAGATTCTAAAAAGGCATGCAGACTCCTGATTTGCATTAATCTGAACAGCAGTTTAACAAATACCTCCTCTATATGACCCAGATTTTCCTTGATGTTTTCTTGGAACATTTCTATCAACATCCTCATAACTGTTGGTAGATGGAAGGATGTCCACTTTTTCTGCACTTTGCAGTCTCGGCTGTGATACTGTGTGGTAAAGAAATAAAATCATTGTGGGAACAACAATAGATACATTTTTTATCATGTATATAAAGCTGTGTCATTTCTTCTAAGCTATAATTATTTTCTTTGCCCCTTATACTGATTGCCACTGCATCATGATTTTGTGGTTAAACATTGCTCTTTTTATGCATTGTCATGTCTTTTCCCAATATGACTTTACTAATTTCACAATTCTTGTATTGTGATGTTTGTCTGCTCAGTATGACTGACAGCAGTACCGGAAGTAGTAGATTTTACTGCAGTAACCACAACCTTTAATGGTCGTAACCTATATTGTATATTAAACATATCAGTTATCTTGTCAGATTAGTCAACGACGCTTGTTGTAAATGATCTATTCTAAATTGAATGGATAAGGAAAGATCTTATACTACAATACGCCTAAAGCCTTGTTGTTAATTAAGAATGTGGAATTTATGATACTACACGTAACTGTACAGTTTTAAAAGTTTTTAAAGACGTGTTGCCTGTTAGAAATTACACAATTCAACCTGGGGCTGCAATGTTCTTTCAATTTCAATAAACCATTAAATATGAAAATAAAATTTACCATAATTTTTTGACAGTCATAAAAATCGTACCTGGTGAAGAGCACATGGGGTCTCCATCCTCCTCGGGTAACTTTGGAAGTGGATCCTTGGCACATCTCGGTTTCTTGGACATTTTCCTGCTTTCCTTGTTGTCCTTCATCCAAGCAGTTTCCGTGAGCACACCTGTACCGCCGCTTGCATATGGAATGCGAGGTATGATTGGTACCAACCTGCGTAGCAGAAGAGCTTTGTTTTCTAAGGACCTGAGGCTGTACGTCTGGGAGTTTGTCTGATTTGAGTCGCCAGAAGGTATCCTATGAAGAGACTATGCCTGGATTGCTCAGAGCAGTGACACTTTCTGATGTTAACTGAGCGTGCTGAGCCTGTGTCTTGGTATAGGCACACTGTGGTACCTACTGGCATCTAGGCCGTTAGAATAATCAGCTTGTTTTCCTGTACAGGAAACATTCCTGGGGCAACCCTGCAGACTAATTTAGAAGCCACCATTATAGTCCTCACACCTAACTCCATGTACTGTGTGTCAAACTACAAGCATTGTTTACAGCTATCAAAAAAAATTGAAGATCTTGTACCTCCATGAAATACCTTAAGTTTTTGTAAATTCCTTCAAGTTTAACAAAATATAACACGATAATGTCTATTTCACACATAACAAGATCCATTCTTATACTTTATGCCAACATACACTTCCTGCCAGCCTGTGGAAGAAATGTGGACACAGGCCAGCTCAACCTTCGCATCCTACCAGTCCCTGGCTACAACTCAGGCCAGGAACAAACTTGTATACAGCCAGGACAAGAAAACAAACCGAAAACAGACCAAAAATTACTAGTATGAGAAGGCTTTAAAATTTTCTGTATTTGTTGATGACATGTTCCACACTACAGAAGTTTTAGGGATGAACAAGTCCAGAAAAGAAAACCTTCTGATTCTATAGGTTGAATGAATAGAAAGCTGTTTCTAGTCTAGGATAAGGTATGGATTAGTTGGTGTGTCTTGCTACATGTGTGGCTACAAAATCTGGTCAGCTAAAATCCATATGCATATCAGGATTTCAGCCGTGGAAAAGGTCAGTGTGGAAAATACCTCAACAGGAATTGGGAATTTTCCAGCACTATTTTTACCAGGTGCTACAAAGTCTAAAAGCTAGATGAATATCCTTAAATCTTCAAAACCCGGGATCAAAAGGCAAAAAGACAGGAGGAATTGCTTTCCCTGTAAGGTTTTGTACTGAGCAATCTAAGAGGTGCCAAGATGAGCTCAAATCCAGGTCAATGACCTGGAAAATGGAAACATGACGCATGCATAGCCAGACTAATTTCTGGTCAGGTCAAACGTCCTTGATACTAGCCCAACCTTATACCTGCCAACACTTACATGTAGTAGACTAGTGTCCCTTACTCGCACCATTCAGTCTCCCAACCACAAACAAAGACTCTGTTCTGTACCAATCTTTGTACAGACTGCCAATTGATTTATTTTTCTAACCAGATAGAGAAGGTAAAAATACATTTTAAGTAGCATCTTAGTACACTGTTACAGGTTTACAGGCGTTACCATAATGCACTGTTTTCCTTATGACAATATATAATAGACAGTCATCTTAGAATGTTTTTGCGATCATGACATAGAATAAAGGTGAAAAAGTGTTATTCCACAAGTGTTGTCTTAATGCGTGATTATAAATAATGTACAATTGACTTACATTTATCTGTATGAACAGAATGTTTTATATCTCTTTTTTAAAGAAAAGAATTCTTCCGTGTCAAGAAACATTGCTGAGGGAAAACCTTTGTCAGTTCACCACAAAAAGCACATTGTTTACTACGGACTGTCTATATACATTAGACATTTTCTTATAAATTGTGGCAAATGAACTATAGCATCCAAAATGATGCGTTACAACATTTCACATTTCAAATGTCTCCCTATATATACATTGTACATAGTACTTTATCAGCCTGGCTGTGTATCCACAACCTACATGTATCATAAACTCACAAGAACATGTACATGTAATCAAACATGCTTTGAGTTTGTGAACAACATGTTGGGTTGGCCACCTACTGGAAGATAATAATATTGCAACAACAGGCTGATCAAATTGTGCACTTGTAACGCAAGTCATCAATAAAATCTCATTCATCACAATGGTTCCAGTATTTTCCCAAAGAATATGATGTTACTAACATTACATTTCTCAACATGCCTAGCTCTGGCAATGGTGTGACAAAAATTTTTGCCCATACTCAAGTACACAATGGCCATGAATATGGTAGCTTCATGGCCATTCCATCTAAAACATCTGGGATGGACATGACTTTAATGAACATTAAGACAAGAAAAGAAGCTTATCTAGGGTTGCACTAATACATGAACACAGGAGACTTCTCATTCAGTGTGTGTCTTTGGTTATCTTCAACTCATAAACAAGTTAGTTCCAGTCATAAACCTCTTTGTAATATGATTGTGCTCATCTCTCTCCTATTGACAATTTCCTCTATTCTTGCCATCCAGCTTACTGTGAGCTGTTAACATGATCAGTGTAAACAAGTGTTCTAACCAACCATCTGCAAATTGACTGCTCACCATTCCTTTACTTCAACAACTTTGTTTCTTTCCCAACCATTCCCTCAAACTTGGATCCTCCTATTGTACTGTTGGTGACAGAACAAGCCTGTACCAAAGTATCTGGAGGGGGGTCTTCAAACTTCATTTAAGACTTATAGATTTCCACTTGGTATAAGTTAGAGTCCCACGGCGATTGGACTCTTTAACGTCCCGAGAAAAGGCCACACAAGCATCTGGCAGAACCACGGCGAGAACCAGAGGAAACTGACGATTCGGTACTGCACTAGACCAATAACGACCCCTGAGACAACGTCGCTCACGTGGTGTCTTCCTAACATGACCCTTGACATGGCAATCGCGAATGCCCAGAGCACGAGAAAGTGTTTTATAGCCAGTGGCATCCACCAATTGCCGATAAGAAACGATACCACCATTGCCGATCGCGTTGCGTGGCCGGACGGGAAGGAAAACTTGTCGATGGAGACAGTCGCGAACATGTCCCCTTCGTTGTACGGTGGCCGCTTACGTCTGACCATGGCTTTCACGGTTCCAACGATGAACAGGTCGAGAATCAGAGCTGCACGGGTGAGAAAGTCAAACATCATCAGATCAGAATGTAATAAAAACATATAGTTTAAACATATTGCCTGTGCCAGCTGAGAAAGTATTTTCCAATTCAATTTGTCTATACTAATGTGCACAATAGACAAATTGAATTGGAAAACAATTTGTAGTGTTACAAAATTCGTTGTAACACAATATCATTACACTAATAAGAAATACAATTATCAAATTTGTGAGAATCTCAATGTAGTACATGTAATTACATGCCTGATGTACATGTATTCTAAAATCTAGACAAGTGTTTCTTGTTGTTATAATGCTACCTGTAGCATCAAACTTTTCCCTGCAGTCTAATCCTATTACAAATGTAACTTTGGTGTCAAAAGTCTACCTCGGAAGAGAGAGGGTTAACAGCATACATAGTATCACATAGAACTGTTCCAGACTTGTATACATTTTGAGAGCCAAGCCAGCAGAATGGCTTGCCAAAGCAGGGATCCAAACCAGATGGGTCACACTAATGCCAATAGTTACCCTGCCTCATTAAATGGGTTCATAAGAAAGACTGGCCATTAAGACCATAAATACTCATTGCAACAACCCATTTTGCTACTTGATATATTACATGTGGTTGTTTCTATGCCCCATCAAGCAATTACTGTTGGTTGATATATATGGGCAAATCTAAATGCTCTGAGTAACTCGGAGCTAGCTTTCCCTAAATGTCAAGTCAAGGTCTTAAACTTTAAGCAAGTAAAACCAATATACCAAGTGACAACAGGGGATTTACACAATCAGTAATACGATTTCCTTGTGCTATTAACTTTCTCTTTCAGAGAGATGATTAGAGGCAGGCGCGGAGGTAAGCGGCAGCAAACACGAGAGCTCCCGAGAAATTTATCTTTTTCACGTATCTAAGTACCAATTTCCTTGACTTTTTCATTTTGACTTAGGGCATAAGTCATACGTAAACGTATTGTGAAGCTGTGATATTGGTAAATGTTGGCTTATTTAGATTTTGAACCAATTTCCTGACTGTTTTGTAACCGACACGTAAATGTGGGGAGGGCGACGACTCTAAAGTAGGGAGGGCAACTTTAGGTACGAATTCCATTTGAAGACGTATCATTATTATATGGTCTGCCAGGGAACTTAGACAACTTATATATCACGTACAGATAGTTGTTATCAATTTTTTGCACCTATATTTGTGGATTCTGAATGAATTCAAACATGTCGGCGGCGCGTCCCGGCCAACTGTAGTCATTTGCATATGAATCTGATGCAGAGTGGGGAGGGCGAGTGAGTGATTTCATGTTTTGTAGGACGATATTTGTACCGAATTACATCTACTCTGATAGCTTACCTACTTAATTGGATTTCATACGTTGTTTGTTCTGATTTTGTGGTGTAAACTTGTGTGGTAGAAAACTGCTTGGTGGAAACTGCGTGCCAGCGGCCGCGGTATACGGTAGATTCTGTGTAGTGTAACCCGGTGTGGTGTAACCCTGTGTGGTGTAACCCTGTGTGGTGTAAACCTGTGTACTGTAAACCTGTGTGGTGGTATAGCCAGTGTGGCGGATACCTGTGTGGTGTAGCCTGTGTGGCGGAAACCTGCGTGGTGGAAATCTGTGTATTGTAAACCGGTGGTGGTACAGCCAGTGAGGCGGATACCTGTGTAAAGTAAACAGGTGGTGGTACAGCCAGTGAGGCGGAGACCTGTGTAAAGTAAACAGGTGGTGATACAGCCAGTGAGGCGGAGACCTGTGTAAAGTAAACAGGTGGTGATACAGCCAGTGAGGCGGATACCTGTGTAAAGTAAACAGGTGGTGATACAGCCAGTGAGGCCGAGACCTGTGTAAAGTAAACAGGTGGTGATACAGCCAGTGAGGCGGAGACCTGTGTAAAGTAAACAGGTGGTGGTACAGCCAGTGTGGCGGATACCTGTGTAAAGTAAACAGGTGGTGGTACAGCCAGTGAGGCGGTAACCTGTGTAAAGTAAACAGGTGGTGGTACAGCCAGTGTGGCGGATACCTGTGTAAAGTAAACAGGTGGTGGTACAGCCAGTGTGGCGGGAACCTGTGTGGTGTAAACCTGTTGTGTTGGTACAGCCAGTGTGGCGGAAATCAGTGTGGTGTAAACCTGTTGTGTTGGTACAACCTGTGTGGTGTAAACCTGTTGTGTTGGTACAACCTGTGTGGTGTAAACCTGTTGTGTTGGCACAGCTAGTGTGGTAGAAACCTGTGTGGCATACGTCTGTGTGGGTGATAATTTTTCAATAACAAAATGGAACTCCATTACACTTGCATTTTCCTGGCCCTTTGTCTGATGCTTGGCAAGGCTCAGCCAGGAGCACAGCCAATAGACAAACACGAGATAAAGGACGTACATGTCACATGCGACTTCAGAACTGACTGCACCTCTGACTGGGCTACGTTTGCCTTTATGATTAAGCACAGTGGGGTGAATGGGACTCATTTCGGTCACAAGAAAATAATGATGCACAATGATAGTACAAAGTTATCATTGATTATGATTTTGCTTCTAAGTGGAGATGTCGAGATAAATCCTGGGCCTAGACCGCCAAAGTTTCCCTGCGGGAGCTGTAACAAAGCTGTACAACATACCCATACTGCAATTTGTTGTGACGGCTGCGGTAAATGGTATCATAAAGACTGCATTGAGCTATGTTCTCAGGTGTATACTGCATTAGAAACACACCAATCATACTCGTGGATTTGCTGTGACTGTGGCATACCAAACTTTGCATCAGCTATGTTTGACATAACTGATGATACTTTTCATTCAGTAAACTCATTTGATACACTGAGCTCTAGTGCAAGCTTGACAGATGACTCCCCGGTTGCTACATCCACTCCACTTAGATCTAAGCAGGGTAACCCCAATATGAGGGGTCGTGGTTTCAAAAAGACCAATGGTAAACTCTTACTGGTAAACTGCCAGAGTATTCGAAACAAAAAAGCCGAACTGGCGACTGTAATTGACACGTACAAACCAGATATAATAGCAGGCACAGAGTCATGGCTCAATCAAGACATAGCAAGCAGTGAGATATTCCCTGACAACTACATAGCTCACCGTAAAGATAGACAGACTGGCCCTGGAGGTGGTGTATTCCAGGTTAACAGGGATGATTTGATTGTCACACACAGGCCAGATCTAGACACAGACTGTGAGATCATTTGGACACAGACTCAACTAGCAGGAAAGAAACCACTAATGATTGGTACATACTATAGACCTCCATCGGACCAGGGCAATAGCCTGGATGAACTGGACAAGTCCATAAGTAAGATGGGACCTAAAATTAACTCTGACAACGTGATCATCCTTGGAGACTTTAACACACCTGGTATAAATTGGGATGCTAGCACTACAGATAACACTCAGAGCAATTCAGGACAGGCACAGAAGCTACTGCACTTAGTGGATAACCATGGGTTATTCCAAACAGTTCAAGAGCCCACTAGGAATGGTAATCTCTTGGACCTGGTCTTAGTTAATAACCCAAACATAATCGAAAAGACCACAGTAGTTCCTGGAATAAGTGACCACGACATGGTATTGGTGGATGTCAACCTTGCACCCAAACAAAACAGGAAACCCAAGAGAAAAGTGTACATTCGAACTAAAGCTGATGAACCGGCCATCAAGAGTGACCTAAGTGATTATGCAACGAACTTTAACAAACGAACCGAGGATATGTCCGTGACACAGAAGTGGGATGATTTTAAAGACAAAATAAAGCACACGATGAACTTGCACATCCCTAGTAAAACAACATCAAGCAGATACAACCTGCCTTGGTTCAACAGAAACCTAAGAAGGCATTGTCGTAAGAAACAACGTCTTTACAACAAAGCTAAGAGAACAGGGCGAGAGGAAGACATGAACAAATACAAGAGAGTTAAGAAGGGCGTACAGAAAAGCATAAGAGCAGCACATTCAAAATATGTGGCAGACATACTGGGGGAAGCCATAATTGACAAACCCAAAACATTCTGGTCATACATAAAAGGCCTAAGAAGAGACCTTGTCGGCGTAGCCCCTCTAAAGATTGGTAATTCCATTGTCAGTGATAGCGAGAAAAAAGCAGAGGCACTCAGTTCACAGTTTAAAAGTGTGTTCACAGAGGAAGACACAACAAACATGCCAACTCTCGGACAGCCCTGTACCCCTCCCATGGAACACATAGTGATTTCCCCTAATGGTGTCGAAAAAATGCTCCAAGGTCTCAATCCATCTAAAGCATCTGGTCCAGACCAAATACCTCCTTGGTTCCTCAAAATGACAGCCACCGAAATAGCACCTGTGTTAACCAATATTTTCCAACACTCGTTAGACACAGGAGAAATTCCCAAAGACTGGAGGGATGCAAATATATGTGCCATTTTTAAAAAGGGAGATAGAGCTGTCCCCGGCAACTACCGACCTGTATCACTGACCTGTATATCCTGCAAACTACTTGAACACATTATCCATAGTCATGTCATGAAACACTTAGAAAGTTTCAACATATTGAGTGACTACCAACATGGATTCAGAGCAAAGCGATCCACAGAAACACAGCTTATATTGACAGCTCACGACATAGCTGGCGCACTGAACAGTAAAAAACAGGTAGATCTAGCAATTCTTGATTTTACTAAAGCTTTCGATAAAGTCCCACATAGCAGACTCATCACTAAACTAGAGCACTACGGAATTCAAGGCATCACACTAAATTGGTTGAAGGCTTTCCTGACCAATAGGGAACAGACGGTAGTGGTAGAAGGCAAGGCCTCAGCTCCAGTTAGAGTTGCGTCAGGCGTACCACAGGGAACTGTTCTGGGACCGTTACTCTTCCTCCTGTACATAAATGACTTACCAGACCAGCTTGATTCAAATGTTAGGTTATTTGCCGATGACTGCCTGTTATATATAGAGTTGTCCACACAGAGTGATTCACAGCTTTTGCAAGAAGATTTGAACACACTCGAAGAATGGCAAAGCAGATGGCTAATGCAGTTTAATCCGGAAAAATGTTACATCATGCATATAACAAACAAACGAAACCCAATTGTAACCACCTACCAGTTCTGTGGACAGGCTCTAGCAACAGCAAAGAGCCACCCGTACCTAGGCGTTACATTAACAACGGGGCTAAAGTGGAACACCCATATCAACAAAGTAACAACTAAGGCTAAACAGACATTGGGAGTGATCAAACGTAATTTGTGGGCATGCCCAGCAAAGGTAAAATCACTTGCATACACGTCTCTAGTAAGACCAAACCTTGAATATGCTGCAACAGTTTGGGATCCATACACAAAGAAGGATATAGATAAACTCGAGAGGGTGCAGAACCAAGCTGCCAGATTCTGCACGAACAACTATGAAAGGGGCGCCAGTGTAACAAAAATGAAAGCAGACCTGCAATGGATGTCACTTGAGGACAGGAGAACAATGTCCAGACTTTGCATGATGTACAAGATGACTAATAAACTTGTGGACGTACCGACTGATAAGTATCTAATGCCAGCTCAGAAGAGGACCAGAAATAGTCATGCTTTTAAGTACCAGAGTTATCAGCCAAGGATTGACGTGTTCAAAAATTCGTATTTCCCGAGAACCATAGTAGAATGGAACTCGTTGTCATCAAGTACTGTAGGAGCTTCATCACTAAGTAGCTTTAAAGAACGGTTGCAGTCAGATATGCAAAGACTAGGTGTAACAGACCGTTCGGTGTAATATGACCAGCTGCTGCCGCGCCGCGTGCCTGCGAAGCTGGTGTGTTACGCCTGATGGCGGTTATACCGGCTATATAGATACAGATACAGATACAGAAATCTTAACCACCCTTTCCCTATAAGCATCAACAATCATAGCAGAGAGAGCACAATCATACATATATACATGTATGCAGACTGTGTTTCAAGGACAGCAATATGGTGTACTTGGATTAGGCTTATAAAGTACTTTGCTGTCCCAATACGTAGCGCAGAACACCCTATGTATTGAGAATTCATTTAGCTAGCATTGCCATTTGCTTTACATAAATACATGGTTGGAATAAAAAGTTCTTCATTGTTAAAGATAGATGGATAGAGGTTAAAGTCAGTGTTAAACTGTTAGCCATATATCTAACATATTTGTAGTATTTATATTCTGTACTTAGTTGTCACTATTTTCACATTTACAGTCCCATTGGAAAAAGCAAGCAACCTTTGATCTTAATTCTATCTTTATAATCCCTTGTAAGTGGAAATATACAGTGTAAATATATCCTTGCAACTTCCTGTATCAATCATACTCCAATGACTTGACATATGATTATTTTGCTGTCAAGCAAATATGACTTATGGTTATCTGTACTGACATGTATGAATCATACAGGAAATGTACATAACAAGGCCACAAGTTGCCAACTATGACAAAAATGCAAATATTTGCATGTAACTGATTAGCCAAGAAGACGCTAAGCCTTGTTTGTGACATGTGACTTATGCAGGTATCTTTTCGTTGTCATTACTTGTGATGTATTGACTTATTAGCACAAACTTGATTTGCAACGTATTATCTGAGAATAACTCTTTTTTTCTAGCAGAATGCATCAAACATCAAAATGAACACTGTGGATTTGTATTACTGTTAAATGCAGAAATGTTCGCGGTGGTTTTATATTTGCGGGTTTTCACAGTAAGCTCTTTGCCGCGAACTTAAAACCAGAGGGAAACATTTTCTCCCTCCTAACCCCTTGTCTACTGTCAGTACTGATACTATTGTCTCAAATGCAAACTTAAGACCACTGCAAACACTCCATTTTCTCCCTACCGCGAAATTAAAACCACACGAACTTAAATGCATTTACAGTATCAGAAGAATTTCCCATCTGGAACAATTCCAACCAATACGTTTGCAACATGAATCCTTGGGTATGATTTGGAGCTACGTCTGCAAAATCACATGAAAATTCTATATTCATATCTTGAGTTAAAGAAAGACTTGTAAAACCAGGGTGGAACTGGAAAGAGAGTAAATCCAATTTCTGTGAAATTGACAACATATGGTCTATACATGCACCATTTCATTTTCACTTGGGCCAAAAATATGAGTAATGTGTTTCACATACATTGGATTTTTGTTGTTGATCAAAATGCAGTAACATAGAGAAACATAGATGATAAAAAACAATGCATCTTATCTGACTGCTTTACAAATTGGGTAAGTTCAATGATTTATTCAAACTGAAAGGCCACTGAAACTGTGTTCAGTAGCGCAACAAAAAGTGGACTTTTACGTACTTTGGAACTTCATGTTATACAGTTACACTGCAAACACAAGAGGGAGGGGTCATAAAAGGAAGTTAACATTTTTAACAGCATTAATCTGACTTGAAAATGACAAATTTGAATTGTCAGCATGTACAAAATGCTTAGTATTCAGCTGTGGGATATCCGACTAAGTGTCTCTATGGATTCTTGCCAATGATCAGCTCCTACAGATATTTTGACTTTGACATTGAAAGGTCAATAGGGCTAATCCATTAATACTTTAGTGGGAGGTAACTTACATTTAGACTTTAACCTGAGTTGGAAGCAGTCTTGTCACACCAATTATCTGTTTATAACTTAAATAAGATAGCTGCTTTTCAGTACATCTGACAATACCTCTCAAATAAGAAGTTGGTTAGGATAAAAATCAAGAGAAACACCTCTGCGTATTCATAGATACACCTATTCAATATCTTGATTCTTGGATTTGCCGGTTCATTTTTCTTTGATTTGAAAAAAAATTAAAAGATCATAACGTCAAAATATAAATCAATACCAAAATGCTCATATTTTGTCCCCAACATTAGAAGACCATGTTCTTCTAGCTGTTTCAGTTTTTTTCCATTTATCAATGCATTGGATGTTGAAAATTCATTGTTAATTTGAACACATTAAAAATTTATGGCTCCTGTGGTAGAATTGGGTCTATAACAGGATGTGTTTTTTCTTCTTCACTTGCCTACTCCATCATTCTCTTGCAAAAGAGCTCCAAGAACTCGAATTCCTGTGGCCAACCTGCATATCTCTCTTTTCTTACTTGGGATTTCAAACAAGCTTAGGAAATATCCACGAGTCAACGTACTGCATTATTGTGGACTACAATCTTTCCAGTATCTTCACAAGTTGTCTGCTACCTGACATCTTGTACTTTATCTAATTTGGTGGAAAATTGGAACAACTCGTGGGACCGAGATAACTCTTCAAACTCAGGAGCTGTGTCCAAAGTAAAATCAGTATGCCAAGTAAACTCCTCAAGGCCTCAGGCCATTACGCACTGCAATAAAAGCTATAAAGATTATCTCCCATCATTGCTTAATGCACAGGCATTCATGGGTGAACGTTTTACACCATTTTACAGAATCTTACAACAGTACTAAAGGGACTTTTGATGGTAATCAGGAGAGGGTGGTAAGCTTCCCAGAGAAAAATTACCTACTTTGGGTAATTTTGTGATATAGCAAGTTTGATCACGTGATACTTTTTGCTATGTGATAGAAGTAACTTTGTCCCTGCTGTAACTTTATGCTTGCTTCAATTTTGTGACCCACTCAAGTAATCAGTCCTGGCACTTATTGCACAACAGAGATATAATCAACCAAACTCAAGGTTCCAACTTCAAAAATAAATTCATCTCAAGGGAGTACTTGGGACAAGTTTGCTGTGCCCTTTTTTTCTTTCACATCATGCATTCCCTTATGAGTTATAGATGTAATCAATTTTCCAGATCAATAAAGTGGGCCGGTGCTGACTGCCAGCCATGTTGGTGTCCTTGATATGCATTTCAATTCACCAAGTTTCTCAAGTTTTTATGTATTCTTCTGGTATTCTCCTCTGTGGGCTATACTTAATACAGGTTATTTGGGAGGGTCAGAAGATCTCCAAATTCTTGAACTATGATTCACTGAAATGTAAATATCTGTTGGTGGTCCCTAGTCTCTCTACCAGACTAACTACTGTAGGTAGGTACAAACAATATTTATATGATATTATGTGGTTTCTTGAATTGATTTGCTGGATGGTGCTTTATGTATAGTTTAATTATTTTGAATGAAAAAAAAATGATAATAATTAATAGTACTAGATAATCTATTAAAAAAAAAGAATATTTGCCAGGGGAGTTTGGCCATCATATGGTTTCATTTGCAGGCGCAGCTAGTCTGAGGGGGGAATGTTATTTTTAACCTTCCCCTTGACTTACTCTCCTGGCCAGTTATTCTCCTGTGCGTCAAATTCTACGATCCATACACCCATAGCAAGGTCTGGTGGAGGCTAGGTGGTCCCTAGGACATCACATGAAAATACTCTCTACACAAACATACCTTACTTGTTTTATATCTTCCTTACCTGCGAAGAGGTTGACGAGTTTCTGCACCTGCAGGATGGAGGTGCTTTTGTACAGCATGAAGAGCGTGCCGACGATCCAGGGCAGCCCGTGGCACGAGAACTCCAGGAACATCAGGATGTGGCGCAGGTTACTGTCTGAGCGATTCGCACAAACACTTATAGTCTGTGGGGAGGTACGAGGGACAAAGGAATAGAACTTAGATCTTTTGTGGCATAGCAAGAAATAGTTAACTACTTCTTTAGAGAACTATTTCTTTCTATGGTACATTCATGACACCAGTTATGACACCTCAAGTAGGATATCTTTACCCTGAAGGACTATATACATGGTCTGTACCTACACGTACACGAACTTGCCCTTTTGAGGCATTGATTTGAATATAGATGAATTGTACACTCTGCGAGTTATCATATGCTACTTTAGAAGTGTTCCATTTCCCCCTCTTACAAATACAGTCTCAATCTCTGCATAAGGACCACCTGGCCATGGCCACTCTCTGGTAGTTCCTTGGATTATTCGTTCCATTGCAATAGAAGAACCCTGTCTATAGTGGCCACCTGTCCCTTAAGTGCCTCAAATACTGCTTCTACTGGCTTTTGACAAGCTTGTAGAACATTTTGTGGCACAATCAATGCATTGTCTGTCTATGGATGTACATTCAGTACCTTGGACAAGGTGAGGTCAATAGCCAACAGTGAGCTCCATATTATCTCCCCCAGGCTGGCATTCGGATCAGACGGACCCATGGTCTGCTGTGGCTGGAAGAGAAGGGGGAAAACAACTGTTTGTTTGTTTGTTTGTTTGTTCGTTTTATTGAGATCTCCTTCACATAGAGAAACACAATTCTACCTGGAGTCCACTAAACAACAAAAACTTATACAATTGGCAAACTGAAAATTATACAAAATCAAATGTAGTAAACTGTAATAAATAACACCTTCTGATTCCCTACCATGACAGAACTATAGACCTATTTTTGTAATTCTCTTATTTGATGACCGGATTAACTAGTATCCGGTATGTACATTATCAACAGGCTGTTGATTGAATTGATCCTCATCACTGCAGTAGTGCTAAAAACATCTGTTTTTGTCCCTCAAATGACATACATGTATATCTGTGACACCTATGACCTACTTAAACAGTAACAGTAACAGGTGCACGATCCATTTCTGTTCCTTCCCTAACTGTTTTTTTTTCAATCGTCTATATTCGCTGCCCACAAACTCTTTGCACTTCTGGTCAAATTTAAAACCTCCAACCTTCTAAGATAGACCATCCCCTCCTATGGTAGCCTGGAGTCCAGCCTTGTTACCTTTGGTCCACTCCCAACATCGCAATGTTGGCGCCTGGCGGGGTAGCGGACCAAAGCTACAAGCTTTAAGTTTAAGGCTGGACTCCAGGCTACTCCAATGGAGGACCTAGCTGTTACCCCATCAATCTCAATGCCTAATGGCTAACTTAAAGTTTTTTTAGCTATTCTGATAATATAACAATCGTTTTACCTTCATATCAAACATATGGAAAAGCTATGCCACTGTCGACTATTTTTAGCTGCTTTACTTCACATGGTTGACATTTGATCCAAATCTCCGTGGGATCAAAGACTGCATACAGATAACTAACGTTGCAGGTAAACAAAATGTTGGCATATAGCAACATGGCTAAGTGAAATGCTACAGTAGTGCAGCGAGTTACAGCAATTAATCTAGGATTATCAAACTCGATTCTGAAAGTTTATCTCCTAGCAATGGGTTGAAATGTTTGTTGCTTGAGTTAGGCCGGAATTCCTTCCTCCAGAACGTTATAGAACTTGACTTTAGCTATATAACTTGTGCCAATGTCACACAATTTGTACACAAGTCATGTTGCAAGGAGATGGAACAATTAACAAGTAACGTTATAACTTGTGTCAGAGTGTCACGTACCTTTCCCCTATCTGTACGGGGCAGTCCCCAGGGTTTCCCCAGGTTGGCATCATTCTGACTAGCCTTCCGTCCAGTCTGGCTGGACTGTCTGGCCAGACCAGGCCTTCCCCTGACCGCTTGTCTGTCCTGCTCCTCTGCATCCTCTGATGCCCGGCTGGTCCTCCGAGGGGGGGCGCGGCCCTGTGCCCTGGCCTCCGCCGCCTCTGCAGCCGCGTTCACCTCGGCGCTCCGGCCGCTGTGGCGTCGAAACCGATCCCCGCCCTCCCCCTGCGACGTGGTGTCCTCTTCAAAGCTGTGCCTACGCGGAGGGCCAGGCTTGGGAAACACTGCGTCAGGGTTCCTCCATAACTTACTCATGTCAATAGTTTCATTCACGAGATTTTCGTTCACGCCCTTTCCACTCGCAACAAACTCTTCCTCGTCATCTTCGAAAAACGCTCCTCGCGACCTTTTACTTCTCTGATGGGCCATCTTTCTTGTCAGGTCCAAGTCCACCTCTACAACAGCTCCTAGGGGGCTAAATTTGGAAATAAAACACAGACGACACGAGGGGAAGATTATTTTTAGCCGGCGGCTGCCATGTTGGATCGCACTGTACCGCGAGGTCTTGTGGGACGGTTTAAAATACCGGAAGTTGACGTTCTCTCACCGGAAAACGTGCAAATTTCGCGGCAAAAACCAGCTGATCGGCGAAACCCCTCACATATGATTACCCACAACGTTGGCAAAGAGCAGCCATCACTATAGCGGTCTTATCAGTGGCCAAAACGCGCTTCTTGTTCATCCGCTTTGCATTTCCCGTCGGGGAAAAATATCAGGCGCTCACTGTCGCTATCAGCTGGCACCAAACGCGATGGCAAGCATTTCTCCTGGCCAAATATAGCAATGCTAGAGTTACACACATGGCGATGTGTGTATACCGCACATTCTGCGAGTGCCGATGCTTGGCGAGACATCGAGGGACACTTTCCTGTCGTACGGCCGACACGGGTGGCACATTCTTCCCCGAATCGCTGTGTCTTTGCGGACTCTACAGCACCGAACCCGACGCCGGTAAAATCACCGTACGCCTGAGGTGCTCCCCGCGGGACTATGTAGGCCGGTGGCCCGATGCTCCCTCTCTCCTTGCTGGTCCAGCGAGATCCTTTTGGTACATCGAGGATGGGGTGCGTTCAGAGCAGCGCTGGGTGTAACCGCTGTCCTGCGTGTAAATTCAAGGTTTCTGTGACCGATCTACACGCCTCTATTGACACCACACCGACGATTATCGAGGAGTACTCAGACGTTGTGTTGAAGTACCGCACGCCTTACTTCAGGGCGTCCGCGAAGGTAACGGTTCCGCCGATCCGCCGAGCCGGGCGATGGGCCGTGGGCTGGATACAGGCCTGTACGCACATGGAATTCTTCAACACGTACGACAACATGGGCACGTAAGTTATAATAGGTCTTATTCCTTCCACGTAGCGTATATCATGCATTTCAAGTGATACATCTCTACGCTACACAGACACTGAATGTTTATTTATAATCGTCAACACTGAGATTAACGGTCACACACTCACTTCAACACACCGCGCGACTAACACAACACCTCATAACCTTACATACATGTTGTCACAACGGTACAGTCTTTCCCCGTGTTTCCGTGCATTTCCTTTTTATAGCTTTACCAATTCTATAAATTCCTCCTTTCGCGATACGAGCGAATTTCAACAAGAGATCACAATTCACAGCTGTGAAGCTCAACAGGATCCAAAACGACCGCTGGATTGTTGTCATATCGAGTTGTTTCGAGTCCTTTACTAGGATACCCCAAGCCAAACATGGAGTGCTATAAAACAAATCGGTGATCATGCATTACTTCTCCGTATCCCGTGGCAATCTGTATTGCACGATTCGTCTCGATCTGCCCTTAGAGTCCAAAGGCCATCCTTCTGTAACCTTCCGCCCTTCCGCAACCACAACTTCACAACACGCCTCTCTATCACTGTGCGTCCTGTCCCACACCATTGTCAACAAACAGAAACCGGAGACATATTTCTAAAACACCACTTTTACATCTAGGTCACTACGAGTCGTTTGGGCATCAATATGTAATCCGACACGTGAACATGCATCCTCAGAAATCCTCGATTTAGAAGTAGAGATTGGAATGTCGCATTATTCTTGTCAATTAGCATCCTAGGAGTATAGATCTCGTCAGTTAATCGGAGCTTTTTGACGTCCCACAATTTTAGATGTTGGTGATATCTGTAACATGAAGGACGCTCAACCGTGTACATCCTGAAATAGATAACACCAAACATCGCGTAAGCCTCAGAAGTCAAAACAGGATTTCTGGCTATTTCTGTTTTAACCATGGAACATCTTTGCTTGTACATTATATCAACAGTCGAATTGAAATGTCCCTAGATCGTGCGTGTTGCATTGAGTGCGAGGATTAGTCTGAACAGAAAGCGACTAATCTCTAGCAAGATTGCCAAACGCCCTACTCTTAAGCTTTATACATGACGGAAGGCATTGCAGTCAAAGGTTGCGGGTTAGACTATTAACTACCCATTTCTCAGCTGTGTGGATTCACGGGAACTTTCCAAACGCTGTTTTGCCCTTTTAGGGCAAAGGTCCTGGTGGCACAGTTACTATGTATACGGCCGCAGCCGCAGCGTTTTCCCAGATGCGAACGGCTGTCAAACGGCCAGCCGGGATGACGCCGCTTTTCTCTCGCCAAGCCTTCAGCGGGACGATCCACTAACGTCTGTTGAGAATGGACTCTTCACTAACACGCTTTGTTTTTACAAACAAAATAATTTTTCAGGGATTTAGATATGAAATAGGGGACCAAAATGCCTCCCGGGTTAACCCTATCACCTACACATGTAAATATTGGCACATACATCGCTCAGAAACAACGCACCGTGCCTTGTTTCATTATTCCCCGCTTTCACTGCAGGTACCAAATGTCGCTCCTCATGGAACATCTGCTACATATTCAATAACTCGCTACAGTGATTTTCCAGCCGCCATCCTGAATAGCGTCCACCCCCAGTCCCGTAGTGAATGGAGAACCACCCCAGAACCGTGACCTAGGGGGCCTTGATCAGACGATAGTGCAAACCTTCCCATCCCGTTGTCATGGCGACGTAGTTAGATTGAGTAGGTTCGACTGAATATAATTCCCGTGTCGTGCGAAGGGTGGGAATTATGCCCGCGAGGTTTCCAATAGGGACGGCTATCCTTAAATCTAAAGTGCGAAGACTTGGGACCCATGAGAGTTCTTTTTACATAATCCTATTCTGGATGGCAAGTGTCACAGATCGTCATGCATGCGTGAAATCAGACTTCCAGTGCGATTTTCAGTCTGGCAAGTTGCGAATATCATGTACGAGGTTTCATCGCTACCATCGGTGCCGAAGGAACTGCTACATTCACATACATGAAAAGATCTATATGTATCAGATCTTTCCTAGTGATGCGCCAGCCAATCACCCACGCACACAAGGAGAGTTGACTGAAACGTTCGCAGCGACTCATTGATTAAACGTTTTCTGTTCTGGCGTTAGAGAATGGTCGATTCTTTACTACTGTAGTACTGAGTTATTCAATGCTCAAGGCTTTACGTTCACGAAAATACGTGCATACCGGGTCTCTGTGGAGGCATTAGACATTTTACGATTCACTGAAAATTGCCACAGTCTAAATACGACGTCCTCAGTTCACGGTGTGATGATTTTGTTGGCAAAAATTACTAACTATGGTGCTTTTTCAGTATTGGTCGCCATATTTACAGAAAGCACGACGTGTGACGAATGCTTTCTACAAGTGCGCACGTTTGTTTTACATCTGCAAATTTTCATTAATCGGCGAAACGGAATTTTGTTGGGAGTTCCACCATCTGTTCTTCAACAGCAGAAAATTGGCGTCCACATAAATCCTTTGATAGCTAATAACGAACGCCCAATAGGCATCTAGCAACAGGTTGACCGTCTTTGGAATTTGCTTAATGGCCACTTACCCAGTCTGCACTTGACGATGCGAACACGCCGTTAAAACGTACTAATGTGATTTATCCTCCGTTATTACATCGCAACTCCAACGTTAAATATATGTATTGTATAGCGTACAATTGCGAGCACTTGCGACGCTGAATATAGGTTCTAAATATAATATTGACAATTTTTTACATATTAGCATTTTTCTATTATCGTACAAAGGGACTAAAAATAGCATGCGATAATATTTTACTTTACCATACCATACCATTACAGATTAAAGTGTATATGATTTTATGAAGTGCATCTGCCCTAGTTATTAAGATCACAATTACAGCCCTATGTTGTCTTCGCAACCTATAGATCTGCTTGGAGATTAACTTTCGGGGCCTTTCACGGACTACGGAGTCATCTGCCGCGTTCCCAGCGGATTTCCCTGCCACCCTACAGTTAATTACGCCCGTATCGATCTATTTACGACCCGATAGCCACCGGGCCCGGTACAAAAGCCGGGGTTAGAACATATTAGCACCTGACATGACCCCGCCATCAGATACAGTGGGATCATGACTTCCATTAACGCGCTGGAGTTGGGAAACATCTCGTGGCCTTGAGAGTGTATCAGAGCTGATGGAAGTTGAAAGACAGCCGATAGTAGCATGTATTCATGTTAAAACACTTTTATCCGCTCTTCCTGGAGACCTCAAAGGCACGGAAACACGTGGGAGCGAGCGATATTGACAGAATGTAACTCTACTTTCTCTCGGCTTGTAATCGCATTCTCCAGAGCTAGGGTTAACGTTATATCGAATAGTTGGAACTCGATGAGAAAGTTTGCAGCTTAAACTTGTAATGTTACAGAATTACGAAATCTAGCGGACTATTTTCGATACTGACTATTTTCACTGATAGGGGTGCTTCCCTGCGGAATGATATTTCGTTGCTGGAGTAATTCGGTCACATGAGACGTAGGCGTATCCCCGTAGACTTCCATCCACTGAGCCCGTCTCTCTTAAGAGGTGTGTTGATTTATTACAGTACAGTCCAATGGCAGACATGCCCAGAAGTTTGGCGCCCTTCTTAAGTAGACCAGATAGTACTTACAGCTTTATGATAGCTCTGAAGAGCCGGCTTCCGCCCACGTGTTAAAGCACACGCTGCTTGAAGATCGTGATATGTCAAGGTGTGACTGCACACCCCACCAAGAAGTGCACAGATATCTCGCTATTCTGTCATCTTGGCTTTTGTTTCATCAAATAATCCCCCTCCCACTTTCTTTGATGCGTCGCTGCTAGGTTTGATCTCTATAGCGACTTTTATACATTATACAGACGATAACGATTGCCTAAAACAGTCGCTCTCCTCTTGGAAGTATAACTTCAAGAGAGTCCAACACAGGATGGCTTAGGGACAGCGTCACCTTTTATCTTGTGGGAAAACAGTCGCGTTACTTTAAAAGTCTCCCAAAGGTCTGTCACAAATGGATACCCCCCCTGGGACCACACGTAAAAGCATGCATCTATGCACAAATAAGGCGCATTTTAACGATATCTTGATCTCACCACGTTCCTCGCACTCTTTCACATCTTATTTACGCATATGTGCCACGAAATCCGCAAGTCATGTTTTAGGAAAATGATGTAATGAAAATCGCAGACATTTGGAAGTGGCTATTCGTGTGGTTACTAAGGACGCCATCGCTAAAGCAATGTCATTGGTGCGGCTGTAAATTCGATTGCTGTAATCTCCCGATGCTATATGGAATAGTAAAACCGTGAGGGGGTTTCTCCGGAATATTAGGGGAGGGCCACTAACACTCGGTGTGTACTGAGGGCGTCACTATAGACATGAAAACGTTAGGAGGGCAACTTCTGTGAACCGTTAGTAAACTGATTTCTTTCGATCTGTTCTAGTTTAGAACTGTTGAGTGTTAAGAAATGTTAAAACAGTCCCAAGGCCCATATTCCTAAACATCGAGGTAGATTTTAAGACCTTTCCGGAGACCTTGCCAAAAACACAATGTTTTACTGGCTGATTTCACTAATGCACTTTGTGGAAAATTCATGCATATATGCATCTCCATCACCTGTGTAATCAACTCGTATTACTGTCATCATACACAGGAGTGGGCCGTTTTAGACGCGTTAGTGTGCATTTTACCGTAGCTTCCTCTGGTGAACTGCCTTTGTTTCTATTTGCCGTGTTTTCCAAGCTGTACCTCTCCTGGTTCTGAACATTAAGGAAACGTTGTCTTGTGTATATCACATCAACAGTTATCACTATCATATGTGCGAATCTCATAAGATAGTTGGACTTTTTACCGTCCCCAAAAGGCCCGTTCCATTTTCAGTGAGTAGGCGTGACCTTTCCGCCACCGGAAAAGTAGTCCCCGGCGATTCCAGCAGCCCATGACGAGAACTGATAATAGCCTTCCCTGACCTCCCGGGCCACAGCATTACCCTACTTAGGCCACGCTGACTGTATCACATGGATAACATCTACGCGCGCATCGTTTTTCCGTCCGTTTAAAAAAGGGGTTGGAACCGTACAGAGAAGCTAGAAAGATAGCAAAGGCACACCGTAGATTGGATACTTATCGAAAAATGGATACTAATGTTGGGACTCAAGTCTAGTAGAATACCTCTCTCCCTATCGTAAAATATACTGATTTTGTTGTAAACTTACTTCTTTCACATTGAACATTTTATTTTTGGTGCACGTATTTTGTTAAAAGTCATGTGTATCAGTAAACGGAAGAAGAAAAATTCAGTTTGAGCCCCGAGTAAAAATCTTCCAGAATCAAAGAAGTAGATATAAATGAACAAATTAGGAATTTATTGTTTGGTATATCATGTTCTGTGTGTTCGGTCATTTGTTGAACCTTTCTGACCCATTAGATTTCATAATGAAGGCAATTTGTTTTGGCCCAACTATTTTTTATTCGTACGCTCGCATCAGTTTGGGGTGCCCAGGGGATGTCATCCATATAATCGAATCAGTGTGGCTTTACGACTGTGCAGTCGGCCATTAAATCTGGGACGTACCAGAGAGTGGCGGATAATGCACGTCTGGAGGGGAATACCACCGGTAATTATCACCCGGAATATAGATGTGTGTTTCAGGGAAATGTCATCTGTTGTTTCTCATCATTCTGGTGCATAACGATCAAGGAACATGTCAGTCCAGAGATCCAGGGTGAAATAGAGAGCACCACATGTGAACTTTGCAGCCGGGTTTAGATGAACTTTGGATAAGTATGAATTCCCGAAGAATCTATTATAAGGGCAGCAAAAATATCAACGAAACAAAAATATTCCCGGCAAATGCACAACTACTCTTAGTATCCCTTCGATGGAGCTTTGTACATCATCTTACATTTTGATGATACATTGGATGTGCCGACTTCTCCGCACCCCTAGCAGTTGTTCCTTTTTTGGAAGTCACTAACTTGGAAGGTATTCAAGATGCTTTGTCCCACTTGGCGCTTGGACTCCTAATTTGAACCCCGCCCTCCCAGCAGGGTTAAACACATGCGATTGCAGATGATTACAGACGCGCTGTAGCACCGTTAACATGCCCAATTCAGAGGTGAACAGTCAACCGTCAAGACTCGCACTAACACGCACGGGGCGGGATCCTCAAAGGGATCGTTCCTAATATTTGAGCTTGACGACATTCATGATATTGTCATCACGGTGACGGATATGGAAAGTAGGGTGAAGTGCTTTTGCGAATAAACGCACAATGTAGCAGTCTATTCAAGATAAGAATATAGATTTATTATGGCTCGATGAGGGTAATTAATGGCTCCCATAGATGAAAGAACCGGACTTTGAAAGCACAGCGTAAATTCTTTATCGACTTTCCGGATTTAAAGCTACTATAAATGCATGAATGATTCGCGTTTTATTTTTGTATCCTTGCACTTTACCGCCGGCGGCTCACTGTACCCTGTGTGCTGTCTGCCGGCATATCGCATCTCCGACTCTTTTTAGAGATCCAAATGTCAAAGGATGATTCGGCTTCGGACCAGAGGATCTCAATTACAGGGTGGGGATCCCATATTTGAGCTGATTCCGCTTGATTGCCGTCTTCGCCAAGGCCGGGTGTATTTTCGTGTCGGAGCGCCGAACTCAGCCCATAGATCATTCACGCTAGCGGGCAAGGGTCCTGCAAGATGATAGCTCTGACAATGCGCTTTGGTCCAACAGATACAACGGTGGATGAGTGGAGACGGAGCTGCATAAGGGTGATCCCTCTGAAGTGCATCAGAAGAAGTACATTTCATCTCATGTGCTTCTTATGTTATATTCCAGTTTGTACGGCATTGTGGTGTCTGTGATGCCACAATCAAAGATCTTACGGTTTTGAAGACAGAACGTGGATGAAAGAGTTGAAGTTCGTGGCTCGACCTACATCTTTTCTTGCTGAGGCTTTATAGAATGACCACTTTACATGCATAAACGTTAACGTCGCGGTGCGCGTGTTGGTACATTCTACGGGCGTGTTGGTGGCTAAAACTAGGCTGCAAGTTTCTGACATTTCAAACATTACTGGGTAAATGAAAGAATCACGTTGAGCATTTAATGTTGATGGGAAAGGTTAAAATCACAGTCAAAAGAGTGGTCTCGGTGTAAAAGATGAAAATTGTAGAAAGAAAAACCGTGAGAACGTAAGTGTAAAAGCTTAACGTTCACTATCTAAACCCATCGTTCTGATATAGGAAATCACAAAAACTGCTTTGTATACGTACATGTAACGCTTACATTAAGTTTGACAAGTCTGTCGACAGTGCCGGCCCCTTTCCAGGTTCCCTGCTAGATAACGCATATATCATTGGATTCTATAAATATTACTTATACTTGAGTGAACATGTCATCTCGCCCCCTGCGGCGTCAGTTAAAGCGCGACATACAATTACCTCTTAGGCAGGAAAATCCAATAAAGTACGCCAAAATAACCTTCAATATCCACATCACTTGTCATAAATCACCCTTAATAAGAACGTCTTTAATAACGGCTTAGACTTGCTCGTGCACTCGATCCTACCAGAAATACATGTGAATCTGAATCTCCAAGCAGATGTATGGTTTTGGTCTCAACTCCAGATATAAAATACGAAAAACGCAAGTTAAAAATATGTTGGAACCATACATATGCTTGGAGATTAGAATGGAACCATGTTTTATGCTTGGAAATTAGAATGGAACCATGTATCTGCTTGGAGATTAGAATTAAATGCTCCTCATAGACATATAGCATGACTTACGAACATTGCAAATTGTATGATCACATACATACGAGTACAGAATTTACTACTCTAATGAATTTTCAATTCATACACTACTTAAGTCATTTCCATGTAGTCTACGCCGACTCAAGTTGAAACGGTCGTGTGATGAATAAAAATCCACAAGTTGTTGCCCTTCTAACCTCATCAAGGATACATCAGTGTACGGTGAATCCAAAACGCCTTTCCGTATGATACCGAAACCACCTTCTCCTGATGAAATAGCTCCATGATTAGGGTCGCTTGTACTGCGTCGTTCATTCGGTGTTCTGTTGTCTGTTACGTCCCTAGTCATCGGAGAGAATGTGCCAAGCTTTGTTCCTCCCGTGTGAGCGTGAAAAAAGGACGCCAGGACGCTTGTGAATTTAAAATCGTGCCTCTGTGGACTTGCACTGACTTTAAAATGGCGGTGTTGCGTCTTTGCAATCTCTTTCTACAGATACAAAGAAGTGGCATTTTTTGGTTAAAAAAATAAATAATCGCCTTCTATATATGTACACCTTTTGACGGCACATCCTGACAGACGATTCCTCTCGAGATTTGCTCTTTTTTTTCCATAATCCTTTGGAATTCGAACGTGATGTGTTGGAACAATGACGATGTGTCTTGCTTTAGCTATCAGTATCGCCAACTGGGCAGAAGGATTGCTGCATGCCTGCTAACTGAGCAATACTGATGGGGGGACGTGAAAGTGGATATATTTGTTTTTATCGTCTGCACGCGAGGAAGGCCGAATATGTCCGTTGTGGGCTTGTGAGATCAAAGTCTGTGTGTTCGTCATACAAACAGTTGGGGAACTCCTAGAAGTCGTGGCCAGTTGGGTTGGTACGAGCCAGTGGGTCGTAATGAATCTGTAGTCTCTTCCTGAATCTGAAAAACCGACTGCAATGTGCCAGAAATAGGCAAAAGGACGATCTGTGTAGCAGACAGACAAATGGAGCACATACACGACAGAGAGTCGGAAAAACAGCCTCCTAACACTTGGTTCAACGCCTTTCTTGGCATTCCCAACTGACAAATGCTACGTAATGTGCACATGCGGTGATAAAATTAGTAGCCCGCAAAGGTTGGTATTGGATCTTCTAGAGCGTTTGAGTGGACCAAAATCAGTCATCATTGCGCGCACGTGTGTGTGCGGGCATTTAGGTGCTGGGGGTTCAACTTCAACTAGCTACTTAGGAAACCAAACGGCAGCTGTGAATGAGGTCAAAGATGCGTATGGGTCGCATCCAAATTGTTGCCGGAAAATTGTGTATCAGGAGGGCAAAATAAGTGGGTAGTCAGGGATCAAAGTAAAGGCTGTGGAGACGAATCAAAAGATGTAATTTTCTCCGCCCGGGTAAAAGAAGATTGCATCTATCTGGAGGTAAAGATACGTTGGTGAGGAGGTGGGGGGCTAAGATCAAAGACCTAATGTCTAGAGGTCAACACTGATTGGTACCTGTGCGGTTCCAGATGCAAGCTCGTCTGAGGAGCAAACTATTGGAGTAGCTATCTTGTAAAGCACAGCTGTGCTGTGTGAAGTAATTGGGTATCTGATGTCGAGAAATCCAGTCCAGCAGCTTCGTCATAGCCTTGCTCTGTATTCTGTAACAAAACGATATCTATCGTGCAACAGTGCCCTTCTTTCTTAAGCTAATTAATACATACGCAAGCATGATTGGACGAGAGCAGAACGATGTTTTCTGCACACGTGATGGTGCATGATACACGGAAATTGGAACAATTTGTAAAAGCACATTCTCATTTAATGGTTGTTGATATATAGCAGAAGATGCCTTACGTTGTACCTTATTAACTTGTTGACGTTGTGCCGCATTTTTATCCTTTTAACTTTGTAAGATGCCAACTGACCAAACACAGCAGCCGTCCAAATGTACCACTACAACGAATTTAGTATGTGCATATTGACTGGTGTTTTCAAACCGAATATCAAGCTGTTACCACAGCGTCTCTGATCGTGACTACATCATTGAAGATGCACCCTGGTACGTCCTGCATTGTCTATGATGGAGTGGCGACCAGATTTTCCCCTGTCCCTCCATCACTCACTCGTCCTAATAAAGTGCCAGAACTCGTCTTGCAGCCTATTCCTTATTCAACATCTCATTTGTAATCTTTTCAATTTCGTCTCGGGGCGGTTAAGATCCAGATGTGTTTTTTATTGATCGCGGTTATCCTAGGGCGGGGGCTGTGCGCGTGTCCTTTCGGGGGATATGTCATAGATTCCTGGTAAGACAACTTGGGACGCATGACTTAGAAAGACACAGGAAAACGTTCAACAAAATGACAAACTGCACTGCTCTACTCGTAACACAGACAGCACATACTGGTAACAGACGTAACGATATTTAACTCTTCTGTACTGAACAACGAAAAGCTGAGCTGCATAATGGTGTCAGATATGTAATATTCCATCTAGGTACGAGACCTTTGACTTGGTTTTCGTCTGAGACAGGAAGCCTATCTCTGCTTTGACGTCATCGGTCGGTAGGAGGGCCGTTCTGTCATGACCAGAATTAATGAGTCATCATACATCTCTTTGTCTTGCAGATTGCGCTTTTGAGAACATAACTCATCACTACTTCTCTCAACTTGATTTTCCCTAGAGTACATGCCCTTATAAAGACACTAATCCAAACACTTTGCAATAATTGCATCCACCCAGTTTGAAAAAAAATTGGAAAAACTACGAAGGGTGCAACTTGTAGATAATACGTATCCACCTCTTTGCAAAAAAGTTGGAAGCGTGTTCATAACGTTTTAGTTCTCCCGTTCCGATGCACGAAATCAGCGTGTGTGAAAATATAAGTGCCCTGTGCTAGATGGGGATGGAAATTGAAAAAAAAATCATGACAGGGGACATCTCTGACCTAGTTTTCTGTAGACTGGTCCATCTATTTCCATCAACCCGCCAAGATTGGTAGCTCCTAAAACGATTCCTGGATCAGGACCTGGATCCAGATTCATACCAAAAGATTCAATTATTCAATCCGTAGACCAAGAGGTACTTACTCACAAAAATGATAAAAAATCAATTCAAAACTTTTGATCATCTAGGTTTCACTCATTCACCCATCACCCACCCCCTCACACGAATTTGCATAGAGCATACTCTCCCCGCGTCCTTACCGTAAGTAAGAGTTCGATAGAGTTGCCCATGATGATAACTATCGGACAGAAGCTTAAGCCGGTCCCTTTGCCAAACTGAGATTACGGTACCCCTGCGGAGGGGCTTACCTGCTACAGAACATCATGTTCGACAGGCGGGTAAGGCGTTAACGACGGACGTCTCAGGAAATATTGAATTTTCTTCGGGCGGCGGGCAGAGGAAGGATAAGGGTGCAAATCCCTGTCAATTTCATGTAGTCAATTCCATGTAGGTAGTTGTGTTTACGGGACAGTACGGGTAAATTCAATCTCAATACCAGGCGTGAGCTAGTGGTTTTTTTTTATAAATACGACTTCATTACGTTTGTGGGTGTGTGCTTGTCCCAAAGTATTATGGATGTTTGAATCAAGCGGTCAAACGGTCCGAACTTTTCATGAAAGAAGAAGAAGAAGAAAAACGGGTAGACAATTTCAATTTTACTACTTTCAAATTAAGCTCCACGAAAGTTGAGACGAAAGTATATATCTTTATCGAAAATTTCCCATGACTTAGAAATTCCGTTATCTGGTATGATATTTGGGATTACGCAAGTTGTAAACGTCATTCTACACCTCTACTTTTAAATAATTTCTTTATTGATAACCGTGGAGAATTTGAAACGGCCCCTTACTGATGTGCTCGTTACCGGTTCCACAGCTTTTGCCATGCCACACAGAGTCGTAATGGATTTCGGGGTGACCCAGTTTGAGCCCTCGGATTATGAGAAATTTGCCTGTGCATATTAACGCGTGCTGTTGGCACCGTTAATGTATTCCTAACGGATGACAAATAAGAAGATTTGACAAGTGGTAATCTTCTGAGTTGATGGAAATCGTGATTTGGCATTTGTGCGAAATCCTGAGGAGTCTATCAGGACGTTTAAAGGTTTGAAGTGTTCTATCTGGGGAGAGATCGAAGACTCGGAGCTAAATCTGACTTCTGGTGAACCGTTTGTTCAAGTCAACACGACTCCCTTGAGAAAGACCCTGTAAAGTTCACGAAAACCTTTGTGACAGTTTGGCAATTTCCTGCGTCCGAAAATTTATTCGACAAGAAAGAGGGCAACGAAAGTTCCACAACAAATGTTCTCTTATTTGGGTCTGTCGTAAAGATAGGAAGACAAGAAAGCATTCCATTTTATATAGAATGAAGTTCTATGGATTGTATTTTTTAAGACTAAAAAATAACGTCACGCCCAAACGTAACTTAAGAAGGCACAGACATGTATAAGATTTTATCCATACACAATAGAAGACAAAATGAAACAAAATGAAATTGAAAATCGTAAGTCGAAACATGTCACCGACACAGAATCTTTTTCAATAGTAATATACAATACGTCTGGAAGCATGTGTGTTCTCTGTCGCCCTGTAGCTATTAACTTATCTTGAAAAACTATTATCCAAACTTTCACGGTAGTTTTGCGACGCCTTGAGTTGTTACTACTTTAATAGTATGTTATAAAATGCTAGCATACATATAGTACATATATCCCCCATATCAATAACGTTCCCGTAGAACGCTCAATCGTTTAAGTAACTCCAGTCACACTATCAACACAGTAAGTCACACAGAAGTAATTCTATCTCACGTCGTACACCACTAATACCACACGTAAATCACCAGCGGGTAACGACTTACCTTATGAAGTCTAATTCCCTTCGCCAGTACATATTCCGCCTCCGCTACTTTGTAGTGAAGTGACAGCAAAGAAGGGCTCAGAGTATAATAAATGCGGCAATTCTGCGTAACTGCGTCTCCTTGTAATTTCGTTTCAATATGTATTACATACTGGAAGGCAATGTGCTAGATGATACACAAGCCTCTTAGAAGTACACCGCACGGAAATGTACTATGCTAATACTGTCCTATCTAACGCAGAATAGCATACCCCTTCGTGCTACTTTTGTGTGATAATTGGAGGAACAGAAAGGTTTGTCACTTGGAGTTTCGGTGTTTGAGTGGATCTATCCGTTGACGATAGGAAGAAGTGACGGATCACCCTTAAGGTTCTGGCTATCTAGTCAGAGCGGTATTGTTCATTAAGGGTTTTCAGGAAACATTCTAACGATTTCTGATGCAATCATTAAGTCCACTGGTCCCATGGCGGTGTCACAGATGATTCCCGTCTTTCATTGAATTTCCCGGCGTCCATGGTGGGTAATCTAGTCTAGGAATAATGAATAGGAATTTGACATTTTGGTAAGGTTCAGAAAACCTCCGTGCACGAATGGATTGTCGGCATACCGTAACTTAGATTGCGACGGGTTTAAAAGATTTCACTTGGCTCGACAATCATAAATACCTTGTGGCTGGAATACTAGTATTACGTATTCAAAACAGGAAAGTCCTGAAGGCACGTTAATGAGCAATTGTTTTGATACGCGCTAATTATCAGGTATTACTTCCTTCCTCGTTTCTTCATTAAAAAGATATTAGAGATAATGACGGTTTCTAGTAGTAGCTGTTGGCATACAGGAAATAATCGATGTATAGTTATTAATGTGGGTTAGCTGCAAAGTAGTTAGAATATTCACAGAAGCACGCAGAATATCCGGTATATCAATCATCTGAGAGTTTTGTATTTTGTTTCAAATATGTTTGAATACGTCCATGGGGCGGACATACCATTGATAAACGTTGGTGAAGTCTAACGATACGGAGGATTCTCATATTGACGGCCGACCTCTTATTGCGAGGGATAAAGTAGAGCAAATGTTGAAAGAACTTAAGATATTGACATGAAACAGGCCGTGAGATTTCGCATCATTTGGCAAGTCGGTCGCAAGAGTGTTTTGAGAAAAGTGTAACTACGTCCATAACTGCGTGGGGAAAAGCTGCGTATTTGCAGATATTTCCTAAGAGAATTGAATTCGGTTTGTTGTATTTTAGGAGAAGGCTTATGCGTGGCCGTGTGGGGAAACAGAATCAATACGAGCAGACGCCTCCTAACAGGAAACAATGCGGCGGTAATTGGTTTGCGGGCTCTGTAAGCACGGCCAAATCCGCGGGAACGACCCAAATATCCGGGACATTAACTCCGGAAGTGGGGAAATACGAGCGGCGCGGTGACGTGTGGCGGAATGAAACAGAGTGTGCGATGTTTTTACACAAACACACGATTCAATAACAACCACACCACGGCAAGTGGGGAAATCACATGACACGTAACCTTTGGAAATCTGAGACAGAACAACCAACCTTTCAGAACCATGAAATGCGTTCAGGGCCTAATTTCCTTTTTAAACCCGAAGGGCCCAAACTATTACATTTAGCTGCACCTTCTAATGTCCTCTCTCCTGATTGAAAAATAAGTTGACGTACATGTGGAAAAACAGAGACAAGACAAAGAAAGTCTATTTCAGCACCAAGGACAGGTGCCACCCTAAAGTTGTGTGAAAAATGCCATGTCTACAAACGGGAAGAAAAAAATGAAGCTATTCATTATACACTGTGCACACACTGCCCAAGGATGTACGCTCTAAACTTCGCTTTAGATTGTTCTTATCTTATCAAAGACAGCTTGCAATGCTTTCGTCTGACAGACAACATAAGCGCCCCATTCGCAAGCCTGTCCGTCCGCCGCGGGGGTTTCTCAACCCTTCCCTTAAAAGCGCTATCTCAAACCCTCGTGCGTCAAACCTCGAGTCGAATTGACGTGACAGCGATCGAGTAAGACGCCGTACGTGGGTGTTACGTAGGCAGTCAGGCCCCGAGAATCGCGACGGGAGACTTTTTACGAAATGAAATCCTTGCCTGAAAGGATGTCGGCAACATGATGGATTATTTTGACGTCTTTCTCCGTAAACGTATCTCAAATGGATTCCCAGGTTGTGTTTTTTAAAAGAAAGAGTTTGGAGCAGGAAAAAACACGATAAAAGTATGTTTTATTGGCTTAGAGGCGGCCGTGGCTACCCGTGCGTAAACTGCACGGAAAACCAATATGTTCAGTCGCGCGGGAAAATATACGGTCGCGCGTTTACATGATGGCGACATTTGTCAGCTGTGCATGCCGTTCTTATTAATACATCTGATCCGTGATAACCTTTCTTACACGGACAGTTTAACATCTGCGGCTTTAATTTAGTCTACTGTGAGTAAGAAAAACGATTATGCTGTGTTTTAGCTACTTTTGTACTTTTCCGTTTTAGAGACCGGTATTCTAACATGCGAAAACACCGTTTTGTGTTTTTTTCTGCAGTTCCAGTTGGGAGATACCATCTCTAAAGACAGGGGAGTACAAGATGATCAGTGATTCTGATGGCGTGCTGTACCCATGGTATGGCGCTACCACGGAGGTTGCCGTAGTGGAAGGTCCCACGCACAGCCCTCTGAAGGTAGAACTCAGTATGAACGACAATTTCTACCCCTCCGTGACGTGGGACACCCCCGTTAGCAGTGGAAACTTCCCACATTTGACCCGGATAACACGTGACCAGGGCTTCACCACTTGGTTGGCCGTTATGAATCTGGACTCCGGGGAGGTTCGCCCGCTTAGGACTATCAAGTGGAGAATGAGGCTGCAAATAGAGGTGGAACCGCTAGAGGACGCTGGCAAGCGGGCCCGTCTCGTCGGCACGGGGAAACAAGAACAGCCGTACATTCTGACAAACAACCAGCCGATCCCGGAAACGGCGCTGAGGAAACCGAACGCGAACGATGCGCAGATGCTGGTGTGGAGGCCCTCGAAGGGCCCACCTGTTGTTGTCGTGCCTCCCAAGGCGCAGCGATGACGCCAGCTGTTCGGCCACGCCGGTCTAGCCGCTGCCAAAGCCCGGGGCTTACCCACCCCACCCACTCTCGAGTCCATTGTCGAAGAATTGGAAGAAAATATAGACCAAGAAACTGATCTTTAACATCAGCTCAATCTGTAAAAGTGAAGTTACGGACTATGCAAATATTCTTTATCCTCAACAACAAGCGTTACATGAATCAAAATAATGCAAAACCACCTTCAATTTCAAATCCTCATTGGGAGCAATTCGGTTGTTTCAATGTAAACACTTTACAGTTGGGTCAAATCAAACAATGTGGGTGGATGACTTGAACCCCGAAATAGATTGGTGCCCCATCGACTCTTTATGAACCGGCGGCAGCAGGAATTGTGGGAAATATCAACTTCTTTCGTTTCGAAGCCCTCACGAACCGGCGTGGCCAGAACAAATATGGCGGACATCTCAATATGGCCGCCATTTTGAATTGAACAAGTGGATCGTGCTAGCATGGCCATAAGTTGTACATTCTTACACTCCTAAGAGGAGTGTCAATTGCAAAGAATACTGACTTTATGAAGAATGTACAAATACTCTGAATGGTGCGCGAATATGACTTATTATCAGTATTAACTTTGATTTGCAACGTATGAGATGCAACAGAATTTGAACCTCAGTGAGGGGTGATTATTTATATTACTTGCTGATACAGTGACTGTTACATTAGATTTTACGCGGAAAAAGGGCGCTATTTATAAGTTTTGGTGTGTGTATCTTCCGTACGCGACCGGAAGCAGTTGCAAAAGAGCAAAACAGTTGCCCAAATATGCCATGTCTCAGGTTTCAGTGCATTCATCAGTCTTAAAAAATACGGAGGAAAAGGGATGAATGCAATCTGAGAAACACCGAACATCGCTGTCTTCTTGCTCAAGGACATGTTTTCATTCATGTGCCCAAATAACTTGCCTTAAAGATGTCACAATGTATTGTGAACGCGATTAACATATTATCGTTCACCATCTCAGTATTTAAGACGTCATTGTGATTGTCATTGATATATAGGAAATTGAAAGTGTACCGGCTACATATCAGAACGTGAAATTGTGCCTGTGCCAAATGCAGTATGTGTGATCAAGACCGTCGCTGTGCAAATGCAGGACACAGAAACACAGCGGGTTTCAAACATGCATTGAGCTGTACGGATTTCTCGTGACTAGAAGATCAGAAGTGTGTAGTACATCTTTTTGACAGTAAACAACGAATCTTCCCTACATGACCTTTCCCTCTGACACTTAACAATGAGCCACCCCTTGGTACACTCTGATGGCAACCAAAGGATGTGCGCTTGACGGAATTACGGGTCACCATCTGACTAGAAATGTTACAAATGACGTAAGAAAGACCCATGACTGTAGTTCCATTATACTCAGCAATCAATGTTGCTTTCATGCATGAGTCGTCCACATTATGCAGCGCCATCTTGTCGTCATTACATCCTGAGTTATCAAAGGAGCGAGATGAAAATGTCATTAAATTGACTTCTAAGAAATCTCGTTGTAATGAATCAGTATGGTTGACTAGTTTTATGTTAGCGATTGTCGATATTTGAACTTGCAATGTGCATAGAAGGGATTTTGCTAATTTTGATAAAGCTGTCAGTCTTGCTTCAAACAATCTAGATTTACCTAGATCATAACAGTGTTTGTTTATGAATTTTTATAGATTGCTTCAAATGTAATTTATTCAGCATGGAATATTGGTACTCGGTGTTTAAACATTTGCATCTTATTTTATACCATCCATCGCAATGGTGCCGTTAAAATTACCATGACAATTGTGCTTTCACTTGTTCACTATTTAAGTTATTGTATTTATTTCCCTGCTATTTATTGACAATGCAAGCTGTGATTACGGCCGCTTTTGTGTCTGTGCAATATCTTTTTTGCAGGTTTCTGTTGAAATTAAGCCTAATTGGTACAAGAATCGTGAATAGCTCCAAATTTTACATAAATGAAAAATGATTTTAATTATTTGAACCTTGCGCAATATGAAGTTCTGTAGCAGTGTTTGTGACTTGTAGAACTTGAATACGCCGCCAGGTAATTGAAGGGCATTTAGTGTTTAGAAAGTGTCCAACAGATGCAATATGATTTCTCTGTTTTTGTTCCAAGATTTGTCAGATGCACCGATGTTACATAGACAAAGAAATGTGAAAGCTTTGGGTTTATCACTTGTAGTTTGTATAAGTATATAGAGTATGCCTTTTTCTTGTCCATGAAAATACCACTTCCCGAAGTGCCATACGACTTGCCTATATAAAAATCTCTCAATGATTCGCAGGGTGTGATAGTTGGGCATTGACATGTTGATTATGTTGTCCCTAGACCTTGTTTTATTTGTAATAATCTGAGAATGTATGACATATGTTCGTACTGGCATACAACAGTAGGTACACATAGTCTGATACATGCGTGCTAACGTGTGTAATTAAATGACGTGTGTTGCAAGAATTCGGTGCTAGGAATGTATGAATATCCAGAAAAGAATGTACAAATCCAGTTTGGTTTGATTTGATTCCAATGCAGTAATGATAAATTTGACAGATTTTGGTTGTTTTTTCAATACTTGTAGTCACTTGTGTGGCTTGTTTAGAAGTGTGATTTTAGCTGAAGCCTTTTTTGTCGGACTTAGAAAATGGTGCTAAGTTAAATATAGTTTTCTTTTGGTCCACCAACTTTTTGTCGTTTTTATTGCTTTTGTGTTTCTATGATATTAGAAAGAATAAGTTAATTTTACTGGAAATTATATCAAAGCTAGCAGTCTAAATACACTATCAGAAAAGAAAAGTCTTGATCAGAGAAGTCTTCATCATTGCATGCATTAGACGCTTTATTTGTTTTATTGGTAAGACAGATCGTTTGAAAGCGTCCTCTACCGATTTTACTCTTTACTGCAGCAGGCGCTGAACCATCGCGTACACAGCCGAGATTTGATGGCCGTTCTTGGTGGCTGCAAATTGACCAAAAACGAGTCAAATATTGAAAAATTGGAAAGCTGCAATAAGTATTTGACTTTTAATCTAGATACCAATGATGGTATTTTGCTTACACATGAACATCACCGAGTAAATATACGAGTATGAGAATTCTAAGTAAACTTAACTCACCATAGTTGGCATCTTCGTACCCCCACCTGTAATGATGGTATATTCCATATTCATAAATCAACTACATGAATTTTGTAAATCCACAACAATGCTTCTAATCTGTTATACAGGTCTTTGGGTGGTGTCTACCATCGGGATACATGTTCTGCCATTATATTCAGTCTTCCACATGACGAGTTAAAACTGCAAAGAATGTAGCTCAAAATCTGCTGATTGTTTTATTCTTATTCTGCAGCTTTGCAGGTTACGCCCTTCTTTAGCCTTTCCAATAAAGTTTGACCATATAACAGTAGTCTCTACCAGACTAACCGCGCCGGCTATAGGGAGAATATTTGCCGGGGGACTGACCATCAATGGTATTATTCGCAGGCCTATTGGACCATATTTCCGTAGCCGACTCCCTTCATATAATTCACTCTATTTGGCCAATTTCTACCATTTTCCCAGCGACCCGGGGAGACTGGTAGAGGCTAATAAAACATACCATCAGGGTGGTGGACATGTGTACATGTCCTGCCAGTATCGTTTTTTTTTACTCACCAGTCGAAGCAGCCGTTGGGGTTGCCTTTGATGTAGTCCGGCACGGCTTGAGGGAAGAGGATGATGATGTTGTTCAGTTCCCCCACCTCCAGATACCCAGTGTGCCTGGCGTAGGTGTCACCAATGGCGTTCCTGTGGTAGGGAGGGAATCATGGGTAACGTGTAAAGGTGTATCCAATCAGTTTCCTTTGAATTTTCTCTCTTTTTTGTGCGTTCAAATCATTACCAATCGTCTACTTAATTAAATAAATACAATTCATTCCAATAAATGGCGAATCAATTTTTGTTTAAAAAAACAATGTTAGAATAAATGATGAGCAACAGTAACATAACTTGCAATGGCACGAGAAAAGTAGAGTGAACAACAAAGACTGCTGGCATTTTCATCCCCTGAGCGCAAGGTCACACAGACTTACTTTCCCTGCTTGCATCCGTGGAACGCCACGTGCACCTTGCACTCTGTGGACAAAAATAATCAATTCTACAACCTTTGAAACATAAATGCATCTTGAAGACCACCACAAGGTAGTAAAGCAAAAAAAAACAAATTTTCGAGCAATCTTGCCAATCAAAGGACAGGAATTTTTTGGACGGATCATACTTGCGTCAGGGTTCCTGCATCCGGAGGGGATGTAGACGTAACCTTCAGAGTCCATGCTGAACCCTCCGGTTCCACTAGAGGTCCCTCCTGTACCAGGATCAGTGACATCAGTTCCAGGATCAGTGCCATCAGTTCCAGTATCGCCACCGCCCATACCTGGGAGCACCTAGAGGAACATATCAAGCATTTTACGTCGAGTGCTTAGCAAAAAGGCTTGAAAAATCATACAATCACATTACATATACTGAAGGGTATTAAAATGTTAGATTTCGGTATTTTCAGGAATAACGACTTCTCATGTACATCTGTATCTTGTAAAAGGGAGGAAATTGAAGGCCCACAATGCTTCCCCTACCCCTGTCCAGTCGGGTAGACTGGTGTCCCCGGTGCCGAAGTCCGGCAGCCAGCCGGTCCAGAAGTCTGTGACGGCGCCCACCGTGTCCCAGTACAGGTTGGTGGAGGCCTGCAGGTAGTCCAGCCAGCTGTCCATCAGCTGACGCTTACCGACAATAGGTAGGTTGAACAGCCCTGATGAGGAGGAGTCGTCGATGAACTCGTTCTGATCGAAGGTCTTGAGCTTTGGCGGGAAACAATACAATATTATTTTCAATATATTTTTATTATAACAACCACAATGCAGATCCGCCAACAGATTTCCTACCCAATTGGTAAAAGTTATAACACAACGTCAACCCATGCATAAGTTATAACACAACCTGGATAAAGACATCTATGTGCAAATATAGAATACCCACCTCTCCCCTGCTGGCAACATCGCTGCCTGGAGTCGGTCTCTGGGGGATGAAATGGCAGGTTTTTTAGTTGAACAATTGAGATGAAAAGATCTCGGTTTATCTTTGTATGTTAAACAGAATGCATTCACCCATTCGTTCGTAACTGTTAACGTTAGGCCATACCATCTTAATTTTATGGATGACATCCTCTGGAGTCCCCAAAACTAATGCGAGAGGGCGAAAAAAAAATCTAGCAAAAAAAAAGATGATAAACCGGAGGACTACATAGCTGTTATTGCTAATTAAACCATAGAACACAGTGTAACAACCAAACAAGTCTTTATTTTTTGACATTAGCTCATATATTAAAGTGCCTTTAACATGAATGATGCCTGGTTTAAAGACCCATATGTAACATTTGGCCGTTCAAAGAAAAAATGTGTTCGGCTGTGTACACAACATCACGCCTTCAGTCAGAGCAAAACATCAAACTCTGTAGGCAACCCGGCCAGAGATAATATAATTCAGTTTAATACATATTGCCTCAGGCTGCATGTATAGTATACATACATGTATTCCTGTGGAATGATATGCTTAATCAATGTTGCTGTAGCCTCCTTAGCAGGCTCTGATAATGAGTCGTTTTCTTTATTGCTTATGTTTTTTTCTGATGGCATATCAGTTCTATTACTACTGGGCTCATGAGGGGCGGCGCCCTCTTCAAATCGCTCCTAGTCATCACGCACATAACAGTTGTGTTGGACAATGTGAGTGTATATAGTGTATTACGACAAGCCGGGCCAAAGCTGCCCCTTTGGGGCAATATGAGTCTGCAAGTTTCGGAGCCTCTTCGGAGGTGATTTTTTTTTGAGAACAGGCGAAAATCAATGCTCGCGCGGATGTCATCCATAAAATTAAGATGGTGTGGCCTTACACCCAATTGCAAGCTTTCATTTCACTTCTTCACAAAAGAAGAGCTAGCGTTACATACAGGACTAACTCTTTCCAACCGTTTACTGTAACCTCGTTTAAAGTCATTTTGATTCCCGCTAATGGCCGTTGTGTTGGAAGAAATTTACGGTTTTACGTTTAATTCATAACTGACTATTACTGACCACCAGGCCTCCGTAGATATGGTTGAGAAGCTCGTACGCGGAGTTATAGTCACAGTCGTTGATGTAGTCCGAGGCGGTAGTACCGCAGGACGGGCCGTAGTCTTCGGTAGGCTACAGGGCGTGTGTGGGAACAACAACACATGTCGGTACATATGTTCACTCAGGTCGGTAGGAATGTTTGTATCAATATCACCTGATAAAGCATTGGAGTGTACACAATTTTCATTAGATTTTGAATATAAGGACAGGGGAGGTTGCGACAGCACATAAACACACAACTACAGTACATAGTACAAGTCTTTGAGACGGTAATGAGAGACATCTTTGCAGAAGTATACAAGACATATGGCCATGAAATCTACAATCAAGACATAAGGTTCGATACTCACGAATCCGTGCACCGCCGCCATGTCGTACTTGGAGAAGATGTCTGTGGCATCAGTGAAGGACTGGTAATACTCCTCTGTCCTCTGAACGGAGCCTGCGACAAGATAGAAGAATACCTTTGCTAACACAGAGTGATATCTTCCGAAAATAATTTCATCAGGTTGGTAGGAAATAGGATAGTTGGAGTTTCATTTGACACAACCAGGTAATCTCACCTGCTGACGTTTCGGTGTCTGTCAGACACCTTCTTCAGAGCTTCTGACTGGAGTAATGCTTCTCACCGCTATAAGTAGCCGATGCGGTGAGAAGCAGTACTCCAGTCAGAAGCTCTGAAGAAGGTGTCTGACAGACACCGAAACGTCAGCAGGTGAGATTACCTGGTTGTGTCAAAAGAAACTCCAACTATCCAACAGAGTGATATACTCATCAGCACTTACACATAATAAAAACATCCACTCAGTATGGTAGAGCCAGAGTACATGTACATATGCAATTGCTTGAAAGACTGTGTACTACCCAGGTTGACGGTAGTGTCCCGTGTCCCACCGAACAGCCAGACGCGGTCACCCCGCATGTTGGCCGGGTGGTCGATGTCCGGTTCACTGTTAGTCTTGGACACCAGAGTGGACACCGTGATGCCGGCCGGACTGCTCATACAGGCGCCCAGGGCCGTGTTCAGGTTACCCTGCGCGCACCAGTACGGAGCTGGGGGAAAATTCAGCAGCCTTTTAATTTTTACTCACACTGAAAAACACTTCATACTGGTTGGTTGAGTTGTCTATTTGCTGAGTGATATAGTTAGCAAGTAGTTTAGATTTCTTCAGACATTTGGTTTGTTTGCTATCTTCTTTTTTATTCCTTAAGTTTCATGGTGACATTTTGATACAGTTAAGATGAGCACATTTAAAGAAAAATTGTTCTTTATCAGGTAGATACTTCTGATGAACTTGAATTCTTTTTAAAGACGTGTCTTTTATTTTGTGACGAAAGTACATAAGCTAGATGTTTATTTATCGCTATTGTAGTTATTGTAGTGCTATATACGACATATGATTAGTCCTAGCATGGCTCCATCAGATATTGCGTGATGTATCACATATATGTATCATGTCATCAATGTAAGATGGTTTGTTACCGCCGGCTATGAATCCCAGCCCCACGACCTCAGCTGAGTGAGCCACGTGGTACTGGGTAGCGAAGCACGCGCCAGCAGACAGGCCGGACACGGACACCTGCGTCCCGTCTGCACCCAGCGGCTCTGGGCGGGAGGGAAACACGCAGGATGTCATGTCTGAAGTCTGCAATTAGGATGAACGTACGCTTTTCAGTTATCGTCTGAATCACCAAATAGCCACCTTATATGTAGGGTATACGTACGCCTTGTGAAGGTGAACGTATAGTACATGTATTACGTACTCTGTTGATCTTCAATCATCCTCCCATTCTCCACCAGATGACTAGTTGAAATGGATTTATAATTCATAGGGTACGCATCGAGGTACGAAGGCCAGTTTGTGGCAACTAGCATTTTCACGTTACACTCTCCACGTGCATATTCAGAATGTAACGCAGCAAATGTATGTTCCGATGATTTGATCAAGCTGTGTTGAATTATTACACTTTGTGTGCCCATGTTTCTTAGGTCGAATTTTGACATATTTTTCTTACCAAGAGGGTCTGCTGCAAATCCCACGACGATGATTGTTGAGAAAACCAGGAGCAACATCGCTGAGCCGCCAACCTCACGTTCCCGTGATGAACAATAGTCGCCTGCTGAATGGACTAGCGAGGCTGTACTAGCGATGAACTCTTCTTCTAAACAACGATCCTATGTAACACCGGAAGCAGCATAATCAACATCCCATGACGGGAAGTGTTGGGGTCAAATATCGGAGATTCGGAAGTTATATTCATTCTTCAAACAATCTAGACCAAACAATTGAGGTAAAAAAAAAACAGTGACCAAATAGAGTTTCAAATTGGCTATGAATTTTATCACACGACTGAGACGACTATTTGCAATTTATTACAGAGATTTTTGTCGTCTAGGTGCAAAGGTTTGGCGTATCATGTACGAGTTGAACAATTGACCAAAAAGACACATAACCATTTTGAATTGACAGAACAGTACAGGTGTTTTGAAGGGCACATCCCCATGACCTCTCTCACCAGGGTAACGTCCGTACGTACTCAGTACTCACCATCCAAATAAAACTAAAATCAGATGTATGCATTTCCACCATAGTCTTGGCAAAGAGAAGACTGAACAAAGTTTAGAGACAGAACATTTGGTCCGACCTCAATACCAAAGTCTTACGTATTGTGCTTTTGCCTTTCCGGGTTTAGGACGTGAAAAACGTTACGTCGTACATCATCTTTTGGTCTCATCCCGGTTACATGTTACAATACACTGAGTTACAATAAGAGTGAGAGATACGGCAAAGGGTTCAATTTGTCCCCATTTTATTCAACAAATGCTATAAACACTAAATCCATGCATATGGATAAGCAATGCTAACGTCCATGTATCATATGCAGATAGTATGCTCTACTCGCATACACTATTTAACGTAGTTACGGCCTCAAGGAGTTATGTCAAATGTTCTTTTAAGTTTCCATTTCACAAGTAATCTTTAAGCTTATTTCAAATACAAAAAAAAAACATGTTTGTACTAAAACGTCAAAATGTATTTATCTAATAACAATCTTAATTCAAATTATACAGCAGTACTATTGTAGTTGCCCACTTATGTGTGACAAAGGAAAGATACTAAAACATTTCAGATGTCAGTCAAGTGCGACATTAGGATACATTCCAATTGTCATGGAAATTCCACAGGCTTTCTATGTCAATAATAAACATTTTATCCGGTTCGTCGGTTACCGGAACCAATTTCGTAGCTTTCAAACTTTTCCTACTCAGTCCATTGTTGGTACTAGTAATGAGAATAGTAATACGAATCACGTTACATAATTCAAAACATCATGGCCACTGTGTGTGTGTGTGTGTGTGTGTGTGTGTGTGTGTGTGTGTGTGTGTGTGTGTGTGTGTGTGTGTGTGTGTGTGTGTGTGTGTGTGTGTGCGTGCGTGCGCGCGCGCATTGGCGTGCGTGTGTTTCTTTATTTGTTTATTCGATTTCCAATGTACAAAATTAAACGTTGACATATATACTCACTGCTATTAGTCTGTGAGACTGGACCGGAATGCAGTATGGTAAGGGGTGAAGTCTGCCATCTCTGACTGCCTTGTGACAGGGAAGGGAAGCGAGAGTGTGCCAAAGAGCCTTCACCAGCACTAGCATTTACTGGAATACTGGCTATCACTTTATAAACCTTTTTTTTTATTTGGGCATTTTGGGGAAATGTGGCCTATTTCATTACACTCATAACACACAATCTTTCGGCATATCTTGGCGCAGTGACCTTTCTTTTGACACTTGGTGCATTCCACTTCACTGTAGTCAACGACAACATTCCTTCCCCACCCATATTCATGTGAGTAGTCATCCAATTTCTTCAAGTAGTTGTCATCAAAGTCATTATGTGTAATATCATACGTGTGTACTGAATCTATTTGCTGTTTCATGAAGTGACTGGAGAGTAAGTTGGCGCTTGTCATCAGAATCTCCACACGGTCAGGAAACTTGGCAGCGACGAACTTGCAGTGGAAGTAGAGCCAGTTATCAGTGAAAGTAACCCACACTTTGACAAAATTCTTTTCCTGGAGGATTCCTTCAGTCTTCAACGGTCCCAGAGGAGATTTATTTGTGTCTCGGGTGTACAAAGCCTGTATTTTGTAGTCTCCAATCGCCCCCTTGATCATTTCTGATATAAAAGAGAATATGCTCAAACAACACACCGAGAAAAGCATCTTTCATTAATAAGCAAAATAGTAAACTGTAGATGTATGCACAATATATCACATAATGTATTCTAGTAATTATTAGCTCTAACCTCATGTCATAGTTTCTAAAATGATTATCATGACAAATGATCCTCAGATAGGCCAAAAATAGTCTCATTAGTCATAATTAAAAATTATTGTACTGTTTAGTACCAGGTAGAGTGGCATTCCCATTGCGTCTTGTACTTTGCAGTAACTTTAAAATGAACAGTACTAGTGTAAACATGCTATGTGCCAGAAAACTGCATGCAGTTTTCTACTGAAGGATAGTGGACCAAGATATTGGAGTAAGTTCCAACTAATATAATTCGTTACTCACCCAGTCCATCTTTGTCAATGAAAGGAGTGGCGATATATATCTCTGGTTTGGCTCTGTGTTCGCTCCAGTTCTTAAGAGTGCGAGATATCATTTCTTTGATGTCGTCACCATAGTAGAGACCGCGCCAATCCGGCAACTGTTCAGCAGCAACAGCAGCAGGAGGAGGAGGACGAGCAGCAGCAGCCTGATAGTGGAGGTAGACGTACAAATTGTATCAACAAACACTGAAATTAAGGACATCCATAAGAACTACCCACCGTAGTCCCCGGTGTAAATGGGATTACTTCTAGCCCTTCTTTCGCAGGATGATTTTTCCAAAGTCGAATAACCAGCCTACCAATGAATCAATCTTGTCTTTATTCAGATCAAAACAAGTCTGTTAATACAGTTGACAAGTTTCATTGTGAATGAGGTAACAGTATGAAATATAAACTGCTTGCCTTGTTTGATATGCATGCGTCATACGATAGTTCAACCTATTGTTTCATCGCTGCAGTGTCGTCGCTCATACGTTCCTGTCTTTCATAAATAAATGAAACATAGGTGTATGTATGGTATAAAACTTCTCATAACGCACCTTTTCGTTAATTGTCATCTCCCCAAAGTCATCTGTAATCTCGAGCTCGTCTTCACTGTCTGATGGTCCAGCCTGGTCACTCGCAGGCGAGAAGGATAACTTCTTTTTAGCCAGTGTTGTTTTTTGCTCTCCTTCATATAAAGATATGAGAATTCATGTCTTCATTAACTTTCTGCAGTTAGTAACAAGTAAGTCCGGAATAAAACAACAATCAATACAACAGCGTGAAAGTCTTTTTAAAGGACCGTATGCGTCCTCAAAAGTTCAGAGAATAAACACACAGAAAGATGCAATGGTAAAGAACATCTGACTATGCACCCATAAATATGTCTTCGAAGAGAAACCTCTTGCCATAATTGCATTGGATTGGCCAACCTCTATGAATTTGACAGTGTTGATGACGTGTACTCACCTGCGCTGGCCATCGTTCTTCGTTGATCTATAATCCGCAGCTATGCAGCTCAAAAACTACAATGGAAACAAAACACAGTGTTTATTGTTTTCAAAGATTGACAGACAAGACCAAAAGGGTATGAATCTTAGCCTCTGATTCGTTATTCATGATACACGAAGGAATTGTGTAACACTCTGCTTTAAATTTGCACGATGAACCAATCAACCATGACTCTGTAACTGTATCTTTAACAAAACAAAACGAAGCAAATATGAATGAATAATTTGTAAAATGTCTCTATGATTTGTAAACTAAATGTGCTTCAGGTGTAACATGTTATATCGCGAACAACCATTGGACAAACTTCAACTTGGCGGCTCTTAAGAAACCTTGCCTTTGCAATGTGTTTCTGGATACTTGTTTGTCACTGTATAGTCTTAGTTACTGTATTTTCCACTTGCTTTGGGTCAAAATGGACTTTGATCTTTGTCAATCATCCCATTGAAACCCATACTTAAGACTTGAAAAAAAAGGCCCTCACAATAAGTTGGCGCTCTTAGGAAATATAGGTCCGATGTTGAAAATAATTTTTGTAGAGTGTGTGTGAATAGTTATGTTTAGCCATAAGTATGGCTCAACATATTGTTTTCTCTCATGTTTCTTCTCCTGTCAAATCTTCAAATCGATTCATCTCTGTCATTTTTTGACCAAATGACCTGAAATTTGGTACAGAGGTAATGTAGGCAAAAACCAATGTACGTTCTTTTCCTTTTTTTGATATTGACCTTGAAAGTGATTTTATTGAGGTTTTTAGGCTATTTTTAGCATATCTTGGCCTCCTGCGCCCTTGTATTTCAACCGAATGACCTGAAATTTGCTGTATATGTGGCTTGAACAAATATTTAAAGGACTACATTCCCATTTTTGGCATACATATATTCAAAACGATTTATTTTGGGCTTTCTTGACAATATTTGCCACTTCTGTCACTTTCAATACTACATATGACCTACAGGTCATTGACCCCGAGTGCCTTGCACCTGGCCAAGCTTGAAGTTTGCTTACGAGGAGGAAAGACCGGACATAAACATTTAACGTGATTATCGGGAAAACACCATGTTCCCTTAAACTCAGTGGTTTAATTGCAGTTTAGGAAATTTTATAACAGAAAACAAGTTAAATCAATGATTTTGTGAATGTTTATTCTAGCATTAGTTATTCCAGATATTTTCAAACTCCAAATTCTTCAACACAACACGGGAGATCGTTTCTCCTCAGACTGGCGCGACACTCCTGTCAAAATTGATTGATGATCTCTCTCTGCCGCCGACTTCATACATGATCAAAGGCGGGTGGTAGGCGGTGCCTTCCTACATGTCCTACGTACGGGCGTATGGATCGTAGAATTCGGCAAAAAAGGAATGATTAGGCCAGTAGAGTCAGTCCCCGGTAAGGTCAATGATTCGCCCCTTTGCGCTAGCTTGTAACGTTAAATGAATGTACCCTCTGGTGGCCAAACTTCACTGACAAACTTTCTCCCTATTATCATCATGAGCTTGCGTTAGTCTGGTACTAGTGACTATTATGTGCCGGGAATGTTTATCTATCGCACGCCTTGGAAGGAAGTTCAACCATGCTAAATGGTCGGCCGTTGCGAAAATTTGGAATCCCATGCTGTTGATTTTTGTGATTGAATCTGTAAGAAAATATATTTTCATGTCGTTCATGTTTTTGGGACGGACGCCGGGACGGGGTGAATTTTTTCTATCATTTTCGTCCCGTTAGTAATGCAAATCGAATCGTGTTGCACAAGAGGCAAAACACTAAAAACGTGGGTCTTGTGGAGTGTTTTGGAGCGGGAAAATGCCGGATATTAGCGGTGCCGAACAGTGTACATCGTCGCGCGCGGGTGACGCTCCGTCAAAACAAATCCGCTGGTGGTCTAGCGCGGCCACCGAAAATAGGCAGAAACACACAGGAGGACTTAGCACCTTCGTTTATGAGGGCAATTGTGAAAATCTTTTGTTACAAATTGTTCGAACATTGAAACATTTGGATAGATGGTTTGAAACTGTTCTAAATAAAGAGATTTTTGTGTAGTTACGTTCGAAATGTTTCCAACGTATGTGAAATGAGTTCAAACATGTTATAAGTTTCAATTCTAATTGTTTGAACACTTTAGAACTGTTGTGACTTAGACATTCTTTTAATCAAAATAGTTCAAACATATTACAAATATTATATTACAACCCTCTCGGTGACTTTGAATTGACCCAAATATGTTGTTTTTGGTCATTTCCTTCGTCTCCTGTCAAATCTTCATATGTATACTATGGAAAACTTCATTCTTCCCTGGGGCTGATCTTTTTTAATTCAATTTTGAACTGGGTTGATTATGCGCAAGAGTGTAATTTTCAGCGGATATTTTTCGACTGGTTTACATGGAAATGGCACGGAATATCCCATTCTTGCAAGGGGAGGATTCTTTAATTATTTCTTTCAATTTTGAGCTGGAATGATTATGAAAAAGTCCATTCTTTAGCAGAAGTGTTAATCAATTAGAGGATATGGTTGTGGACTGGTCCATATTGTGTTGAGGTGCTACTGGAAGACTCAGTTTTGGACTGGGGTGATTCATTTTTTTAGTGCAAGTATTTTAGAATGGTCCATTGTTATTTGGGGAGAGTCCATTTTTTGCATGGCGAGGAGTATGGCTAAACATGCTGTATTTGCTCGCAAATGTTGCCTTTCTAGTTGTTCATCAGTTTTCACCCTTAACAATTTAATTCTTCTATTGCGTGGACCCAAAAATGGACCTGGGACTTCAGCAATATTTATCTCATAGGAACCAATCCTTGGGGGATAATTCCCATATGCCATCATGTATCACACCCCATGGGTCTGCATGAAGGGGCACCACCCAATTCCTGGATCAAAAATGGTTGATTTATTTCTTCATCTGTGAATAATTTTCGCAAATTTGGTTGATTTTGTGTTCATAAAGATGTGGTCTTTTAAAGAATAACACCCGCTTCTGGGGTTGTCAATTCCAGTGGGGCGACTGACATACCTTTTCCTACAATTGGCATACAGACTTTGTGCGCAGAAGTGTCAGGCACCATTTGGGACTGCCATATTCGCTGAACGGTTGAGAAGTTTAGATGTCTTGTGACATGAGAAATTGTGTTATTACAGCTTTGGTACATTTCGGCTAATGATATCCATACTATGCTTTAATCAGTCTTAACAACCAGGATCCATAAATAGTTTTGAAATGATATATGTGCCCCAAGGACGTTAAATAATCTGCCACGTATATCGAAATGCAGCAAGTCATGTTTGTCAATGGTAGAGGAAAAGTTTGTGAAATACAAAGCATTGTCACCTTGACTTAAAAAAGAACTTTTATCCACAAACGCATTACCTTTTTGGTCCAACGGACTAATTTGTTTTTCGCTGCTCTACTAGTCTTATAATATCCGTAGTCGGTTGTGGACAGAAACTGTGCTAGGTGCCTTCTGTCATACCATATAACTTTTTATGAAGCGCACCTGGATTGGTACTACCAAACAATATATATATCACATGTTTAAGAGCAAATGTTTGTAAAGATCAAACAATGGTGGCAGGGGTCAAAAAAATCAATCTGACAAACATCTACGGTACATCAAAGTGTTGACAAATTGGTCTTTAAAATGTGATACTTGGTCTTTAAAATGTGATACCGAGCTCATACAAGTCACCTTTGAGCAGCGTACAATGGTGGTTCAATTGATAATGTTCCTGGCCCACTCACAGTTATTGCAGGAGGTTGATACTGCACATGTATAAAATGCGTACCTCTATAAGCCACATGATTATTTTCATTTCTGAAATCCAATAGTCTTTCTTTTATCATTGCTGTAGTTGAGTAAGGTATGAGTTGAATTCAGAGCGATCCAGAATATGCTTTGTGTTCATTAAAGGTTGCTGTAGGCTAATTTCCCATAAACTGAGAGGACTTTTCTGTTATTTAAAGATTTGTTTTTTCATTAACTTTCTTAAGTTGATAATTAGCATAATAGAATAACACAATATTCATTACAGAAGTGTGAACATTTGTTTTACGGAACCTAGTATTCTTCAGTATTTCAGACAGTTAACATTCCGAAAGATACACTACCAGTGGTTGTGTATATCTCTACCAGGGCAGACTACCTTGTCAATCTGCATCAATAAGTCTTCGGAGAGAACCTTGATATCATAGATACATTGAATTGGCCAATCTTGAAATTGTTTTTTAGATCTATGATTTAAAACTGTTGATATCATGTCTGTTACGTACTTCCACTATCGCCGGGCATTGTTATTTCTCGGTCTCTAGACCACTGCTGAATAGCTTAAACACTGCAAAGGAATCAAAACATAGTTGACTTTGCTTTCAAAGACTGTCGTCACTGCTAGGGAAAATCAAACGGATATGAAGCATAGGCCTTTAATACGAAATATGGGGTTAATTCGATATTCATGATACATGACGAAATAGTCTGATTCCAGATTTTACTATTGCTGTGTATACATTCCCTCCTTTGTTGAGGGATCATCCAAACATGACTTTGCAAATACCTTCGTGGAGTGAAATATAGCCCTTTGAAATGCGGCTCACTCTGTGAGCCAAGTTAACATGTTTATCCTTCTCTTTCACGGAATGAGCTATAGACCCTCCTTTGTTCCGTGAATGTGACCAAGCAAGTGTGACTTTCTGGTGTTACCGTGTCCGTGTGACTCTACTTTAGATTTGGGCGGTGACCTGGAGCAAAAATGATTCTCTCCGTTGCAAACAAAAACCGAGCAAAAATGCGCGACGCTCTGATTTATAAAGCGAACCAAGCAACTATGTCTCCTTGACATTCTTCTGCAAGGTGAACTTTAGAATATGGAAAATTCCGAAATGCATAGTATTCAGTTACCAAATTGATGAAATTCCAGTCGTGTGGCTAACCTACCGTTTCCTACAACTGGCGCACAGTTTTTGTGCCGAGCGCCATTCGAATGTATTTGCCATATTTACTGTACGAAATGGTTGACAAGTTTAAGCGGCTTAAGCTTGTGACATTATTTGAAGTGTTCCACACTATGCTTAATTCCTACAGCCATCTACAGTCAACTGTAGAAGAAAGGTCTATGCATGAGAGTGGTTCCTTATCGTCCCCAAATATTTGGTATTCATAGTGTAAGTTATCATTCAATAGAGAGAAACTAGAGAGAAACTAAGCTAGATACCCCCTCCCTGCCATACCATTGTCACATTCGGCAACTCAAGCTATATGGAATTCACTTGCATTGGTAGGTACTTATAACATGGCTCAAGTTTTAACAGTCGATTTCACGTAACGTTACTTACCGAGTTTTCGACCGGCGATACTTGTGACACTTAAGTCTTCCTCAGGAGAACACTAATGATGCCAACTGGAACGTCGTCTGGAAGTTAATCATAAGCGTCCGCCAGGGCTAGTTCCTCCCTCGACAAGTTCTACTGCTCGGTTTGTGTAACTTACCTGTACATGTCACCTGGTAACAGCATACGTAGTCACTTAGCGCTGTTCGCTATTGGTCGAAGTGGACATTGGAATGCTTTGTACCCTTGAGGCCATATATAGATGTTGTTTGCAGCCACCAGAGTGCTCAAGGTATGACCTAACCCTTCTACGCTCCAGGTGTGACCTAACCTTTTCGTCATAACTGTAGATCTTGAACTACTGTACTGAAATCCCTGAAACAGCGCAGGGCATGTGTGTACAACACCTATTTACAAAGATGAGCTGTAACGTTACACTCTATCAGCAGCTCTCACTACCATAATTAGAAGGCCGGATCTATCAGAATGCTGTCTTTGCCATTTAATTCAATACAGGCTTTGTACGGATCCTGTTCGAGCCATGAAAGTATAAATCACACAAATAACAGTTTTGTATCAAAGTTAAACTGCAATTTCCAACACAAGAATTTGGACTTTCCCAAATTTTCGACAGATCAACTCCAGTCCTTATCCTTTCTTTCATAAGGACTGGAATTGATCAGTCGGAAATGTAGGTAAGTCCAAATTCTTGTGTTGGATATTGCAGTCTTTAAACAATTTACAAATTTGATGCAGAATGACTTTTACCAACACAGATGAACTTTCAAGCGACAAATTAAAGTTGTATTATCATGAACACAAAAAAGCCAACAAATTCAGAACACAAGTATGTCTTCAATACAGCAAGAGCCGCTTTATTCTTATACTGATATTACAATCAATAAGAAAACTTGATTTATGATTTTCATCAAACAAGTGAGCAGAAATATGGACTCTTTTTTATTAAACTCATAGTCGGGCGTCCTAATCAACTACTAACAATGTAACAATTACTATACATCTATCTCGAACATAAACATAACATTAAGGTGATAAAAGAGTTCAGATTATTGTCTTATACCATTGCAGTCAAGTCAAATCTAACTCATACTTGTATAAGACTGTTGTTAAAAGAACAAATGTATTCGTAAAAAAAATGTAACAACTCAGACGGACTTGAATATACGCTCAAACTCCACAAAGTATAATGGTGAGAATATTAGAGATTCTTTTTACAGAACCGGTAATTCTCACCTGCTGACGTTTCGGTGTCTGTCAGACACCTTCTTCAGAGCTTCTGACTGGAGTACTGCTTCTCACCGCTATAAGTAGCCTATGTAGGTGGCGCTTTTGCGGCAAGAACGAGGCTCAGTCACGTTTGGGATTACGTTCTTGCCGCAAAAGCGCCACCTACATCGGCTACTTATAATACATGTATCAAAATGCGTACCTCTAGAAGCCATATTCTTATTTTCATTTCTGAAATCCAATAGCCTTTCTTTTATCATTGCTGTAGTTGAGTAAGGTATGAGTTGAATTTAGAGCGGTCCAGAATATGCTTTGTGTTCATCTAGGGTTGCCGTAGGCTAATTCCTCATAAACTTTGAGGACTTAGCACAAACTTAGCACACTTCGTAGATAAACATGTCGAGTTTTATTTGTCTAAAGTTAATCATACACACAGCTGTAATCCATGCTTCCTGCCATAATTAGAACTGCGTCAGGGGAATTGATCTTTGGACTTTGATTATGACGGACCTCCAAGGGTCATCTTGAAAGCAACTCAGTCGCTCATGAAAATCTGAGCAACAAATTGAAATATGATTCAGGCTCAAGACAATATGTGCCTTTACCTTTGCGCCAAATTTTAAACTCATTCCATAAAAATGAACATGCTATGATCCAAATGAAATAACTTTTTAACGCACCCTCGTAGCACCATCCATCAGCCGTACTGCATACAAAACAACCACAAGAAGATCGATATGTTCAAAATATGTCAAATATGATTAATCCTTTTTCACACATACATGTAATGCCTCGAAAACCTTATCCAATACATGAAGGATTTCTAAAAGTGTTCAAGCATACCTTGATTTTCCTTGGATGTTAATCCAACCTTAAGTGCCGGTAAGTGTCCTCCTCCGTCTGGTAGGGCTGAGGGAAAATAATGTTTGGGTGCATGCTGGGAATAATTTTTTTGATGACGTGTGTTTGCGTGCGTGGTTTGGGGGAGGGGTGAAAATCAATGGCGTTACGTATACTTTTTTTTTTGGGGGGGGGGAGAGTCTCAACTTGATGCCTACTTTTACCAAAGTATGTCTTATTCAGGAAAAAATAGGGAAACATCGTTTCAGGTATGGAGCATTGGAGTGTACATAATTTTCATTAAATTCTAAGTATAAGCTTAAGGATAGGAGAGATTGTGAACATTAGATACAGTATGCTGAATGAACTACTGAGGTGATGAAGTCTTCTCCAAAACAACGATCTGGTGTAACACTGGTAGCAACGGTATATATAATCAACATCATCTTGACGGGAAATGTTGGGGTCGATTATCGGAGACTTTGAAGTCCGATACTCATACCTTAAACAATCTAGACCAAACAATTGAGCTCAAAGAACAAATGTGACCAAATAAAAGTTCTCTGTTAATTCTATCACACGACAGTGTGTCTTCTTGCTAAGTTCTGACGTATCACATACAGAGCTGGGTGACTAAGCGTGCACATAAGCTCACAATGAATTATGGTATAGGAACCATTTTGAATTGACAGAACAGTACAAGTGTTTTGAAGGTCACATTCCCATGACCTGGTACGTTACGCAGAAGGGCGGTTATACCGGCTACATAGATACAGGTACAGACCTCTCTCTACAGGGTAACGTCCGTAAGTACTCAGTGCGATGGCCACACGTCACAGTGCATTTCAGTGTTGACCCCCTGCGTCGGATGAATGTAGTTGTGGCTGCCATTTAAGACAGCAGGTGCCGACGTTCGAAGAAACCTAACATTTGAAATTACCAAGTTTATTTTGGACGCACCCTTTCATGAACCAAATCTATGCCACTGACTTTGGGAGTGACGACAATTACTTGCAATCTTGAACAGTGAGTCTTACAGTATTACATACTTTTGCACATTCATTATTTTCTAAAGCTCAAATCTCCCCATGAAACGCGAATGATTATATGGAGCATAGAAATGGAGCTATCATTGTAGATGATTCTACCACACTTCGTAAAGAACCACACACACAAATTGCTACAGTAAAAGGATCTACATGTACTCGAGAGAAACATTCTATCCAACAGTTCTAGGCTGTTTTCTTTTGCTGTGAATGATTCCCTTTAGGATATCGAACGTTACACCTGTTGCGCACTTATATCTTATAACGTTGTACAATAATCCACGCGGTGTCGAATTACATATGACGCTATTGCATACATAAGGCTTCCAGGTACATGTAAGTTGCTGTTACGGCTTCAGGAATTTATTCTGTTTTGTCGCTGGATGTTAACACATTTCATACCACTTTGGGAGTCATAACTAAGGAACATACTTATGCAGTTTTCTATTGCTCATGGGCACTGGCTTTTACATAATACTCCTGGACATGTGAATATTACCCAAAGTGGACGATACTTGGTAGCGCACGATAACTGCATGGTAGCGTTACCGGACTCCTCTAACAGTTTCCTCACATTAGATATCCAGCAGGATGTCCCTTCTTTTACTATAAGTGTGCTTTGATAGATTATCGGCGATTTAGATTACTTGTAATGTAATATAATGTACTTATTACATTCGTCGAGTACTACTTATAGCATTACTGATAACATAAGCCTATCTAACTTTGACAACTAGTGGAACCCTTTTAAGGCTACAACGCCGGGAGTTGATAATGATAATTGGATTTTATTTGCAAGTCCTTGCCCGAGGGCTAATTGCATAATTGATAGACTAATAATAATATCTTGCGTAGTCGCCTCTGTTGCGCCAGTCAGCTTCACGGTGGTAGTCTTCGGCGTACCTGGGCGGGAACCATGGCCGGGGCTCAAAGTGTGCTTCTGGGAACCTGTCTGTGTAGGGGTACCGGTTGTCGTATCCGCGGACTGGAGATCTAGAGGACTGGCGCTGGAAACCCATGGGCGGCTGTTGCCATCCTGTGTACGGTGCGCTCATGGGGGGCCGTCCACGAGTGGTTCCTCTCTGTTGTCGCCGCGGTTGTTGCCAACGTTGGGCCTCTCTGTTCTTTGTTCGGGGATTCCTCTGCATGTTCGTAGTTAAGATATGATCTTGGCCACCAGTTATAGGGCCTCCATTCAGGGGCTCGGGTGGTATATTCCGACTTCTTCCTTGGTAGCGACCGTCTCTCCCTGTAGGCTGTGCGAGACCGCCTCTCCATGTAGGCCGTGCGTTGCTCCCGCAGGTTGAGGCCTGTAGACATAATAATGTTACTTAGCCTAATGTTGTTTAAGATGTACTACCAAGAACTAAATTGAGTGTCACTGAGTAGTGAAATCCTCAAATGTTATAAAGCAGTATGACAGGGCCAATGCGGATATTTTAAATTTTAGAGAACAGTTCAGTCCATCACAGCAACATAATCAAAGAAAATTTTAGAAGAAAATCGTTGACACTGCAATTGTAATAAAACAAATTGACGCTGTATCTGCTAATATATGTGAATTTAAAAAAGGTCAAGATTTGTATGATATCGATACAGATGCCATAATTAAACGGTTACTTACCCAGTCATACTCATAAGTGTGACCATCTAGTTTCTTCAGGTAGTTCTCTTCAAAGTCCTTGGGTTTCTCCTGGTAAACGTGTACTGAATCTATCTGCTCACGCGTGAAGTGAGCGGAATACAAGTTGGCGCTTGTCATCAGAATCTCCACACGGTCCGGAAACGCAGCAGCGACGAGCTTGCAGTGGAAGAAGAGCTTCGGCTCCTCGTTACTATGAGCAACCCTCAGATTAATGACATCCTCTTTTTTTAGGCTTCCCTCCGGTTCCATCTCATGTTTTAGCGAGTTCTTGTGATGGCAAGGGTCACGTGTGTACAAAGCTTCGATCTTGTGGTTTCCAATCGCCTCCTTGACCATTCCTAACAGAGAAATAGAGAACATGTTCAGGGCAACTTAGATATACACATCGAGAAAAGCAACATTCAGTAAGGAAGTATAGTCAACTGTATATATACATGCATATTCAGCGTATCATGTAAGCACTCCTTATAAACTATGACGTCCTGCCATCGTTCGAAATACATGTAATTTGGATGTGACAGTATTTAATCATCATAAAAAGTTGTTGTATTGTTTAGTACAATGTACCAAGGTGACTTGCACTTTCATAGCTAGACCAATGCTATATATTCTATCACTTTGCATCTTGCACTCTGCAATAACTTTGTAAACATGACATGGGCCAAAAAACAAGAGTATGGGATTTACTAATTTCGTTTTCATGGCAGGATAATGAGCCCCATGATTTTGTAAAAGTTTCAATCAACATGATTAGTTACTCACGCAGTCCTTCCCCGTCAATGAAAGGAGTGACGATGTTTATCTTAGGTTTGGGATCGTGTTCGCACCATTTCTTAAGAGTGTCAGATATCATTCTTTTGATGACGTCACCATGGTAGAGCCCGCGCCAAGGTTCAGCCGGTAGTTTGGGCTCTTCGGTCTGGTTGAGATAGATAAGATGTACAGATTGTATTCTTAGACACTGAAATAAAGGATAAAGATGACATCTACTCACTTATAAAACGATCATATGTGCTTTGTTATCATATGCAAGCAAGATGCGATAGCAACACCTACTGTTTCATTGCCGTAGTAAGTATTTGCCGTCCTTTGCACATAAGTAAACGACAGCGATGTGTGCATGATGTTGTTATGTTATAACCCACCTGTGTTCCTGTTTCCGTGTTCTTGACTCCCTCAGTAACCTCAAGCACTTCATCCCCGGAACTCGATTGCTGAATGGGTGCGTTCTCTTTATTTCCTGTAATTCAAGGACTTGAGAATGTATTTCTTTATCAACTTTCTTAAGATGGTGATTAGTAGCGTGGAACACAATATTCATTAATAGACATTACAGAGCTGTGAACATTTCTTTGACTTAACTTAGTCTTCTTCAGTAGTTCATACAGATGATATTCCTTGATTTACACTACCGCTGGTGATGTATAACTTTGCCAGGGCAAATGAACTTCTGACTATGCCCCCATAAGTCTTGGAAGAGAGACTCTGGAAGGGAGCCTTTGTAGCATAAATACTAGTACGTTACATCGTATTTGCCTTCCTTGGTTTTTAAGATTTATGATTTCAAAACTGTTGGTATGATGTCTGTTACTTACCTTTGCTGGCCATCGTTCTTTCTTGATCTCTAGTCCACTGCTGGATAGCTTAAAAACTGCAACGGAATCAAAATATAGTTGACTTTGCTTTCAGATTGTCATCATTGTAGAGAAGACCAAACGGATATGAAACCTCGCATTTGGGTTTTAGGAAAGAAATAGTCTTATCCCAGATTTTACCATTGCCCTGTATACGTTCCCTCCTTTGTTTAATGAACCAACCAAACATGACTTTGTCCCTAGCAAAGCGAAATGCGGCTATCTCCTTTAGCTTTGTGGAGTCAAATTAGCAAATGTGAAATATAGCACCCTTCTTTGTTTAGTGAGACGTGACTGAAATACGTGAAATACGACCGCGGCTCTCCCTTTGTAAAGCAAGCCAAGCAAGTGTGCCATCCTCCGTAGTTACCACTGGCTCAATCTTTTCGCTTACTAACCGAAAAGCCAGTGGTTACGGCGGAGGATGGTACCCAGGAAGCGTGCCGGTACGGTGAACTAAGCAGGTACTGGTACTCCTTTTCAAACAAAAACTGAGCAAATATACGTGACTCTCTTATTCATAAAGCGGACCATGCAACTATGATCAACTATGTCTATCAGACGAATTTGAACCACACAAACTGATTTCCTCAGAGGGGGGATTTCACTCACAAATTAGCTATTAAAAGAAGCAAGTGCGAATGTTTTTGCTGTTGACGAGATGATCCTGTTCATAGCCACAGGCATTTCACTACCTCGCATAAAATACCGATAAAAACGTATTGTTTTCTACCCACCTGTCGTAATACAGTCGGGGCGCAGATTGTAATCGCACACCTGTTACTTCCGGGTTCGGGGAGTTTCGTTGAACGTGTTCGAACGTGCCCGATGACATAGGCAGCTTTCGAGTACCCCCTATGACGAAATCAGTTTGTGTGGTTCAAATTCTTCTATTGAATATGTAGAAAGTATTGTTGTGCAAATAGACAAACAAACAAAGAAACAATAGACAATTCAAATTTGTCAGTATTCTGTTACCAATGCAATTCTAGTGGGGCGGCTGACAAACCCTTTCCTACAATTTGCGTACAATGTTTATGCGGAAGAAGTGCCAAACACCATTCGAATGTGATTGTCGTATCTACTGCACGAAATGTTTGACAAGTTTAAGCGTCTTGCGCTATTAAAAATTATGCCTTGATTTGGAAAAGTATTCCAATTTCGACCGCCATTTTTTTCAACATTTATTTAATAGAAGAACGGATTATGAGGTACCAAGGAGGTTGGAGGTACAAAGCATAATAGTGGTCACCAACACTCATCAAACCTCGGTAATAAGTTAAGCGGAGTAGTTCATTATTGTCCCAATAATTAACAATTTGATTTCGCTGTTCTCCCAATCTTAGTGTTCGAATTCGCTGTCGTTTATATAGAAAAAGACAACCGAGATCCCTCCAGTCATACCATTATCACAATTCTAACTTTGCATTGTTGTGTACTCAAAACATGGTTCAAGTTTTCACATTCGATGTACTTACCGAGATCTCTCCGACGTGCAGGCCTTCCTCAGGAGAACACTAATGATCACAACTGTAACGTCGTCAAGCGTCCTCCAGGGCTATCTCCCCCCCCCCCCCCGTGTTCTCGAATTGGTATAACCTGCATTTGGGCGAGGACCAATCAGATCGCCCCCCGCTCGGCAAGTTCTGACTTGCTTGGTTAGTGTTATTCACCTGTCCTGTCACCAGCATACGTCACATATTAAACTGCTCGCTATTTGTCGAAGTGGACTTTGTATCCTTGATAAAACCCGATACATATAGTTGTTGACACAAGGCACCACAGTCCTCAAAGTGTAAGCTAACCCGCCCACGCTCCAGGTTTGACCTTTCCGCCATAACTGTAGATCTTGACCTTTTTGTACTGAGATCAATGAAACGGTGCAAGGCACGTGTGCACAACACCTATTTTCAAAGATGAGCTGTACACTCTATCAGTTCTTACTATTTAGAAGGCCGGATCTATCTTTACCATTCAATTTAATACATCCTGTTCGAGCCATGAAAGTATAAATCATACAGATTACAGTTCTGTATCAAATTCAAACTTATCCAATGTTCGGCAGATCAACTCCAGTCCTTATTCTTTCCCTCATAAGTATCGAAAATTTTGGTAATTCCAAATGGTTGTGCTGAATATTGCCGTTTAACTTTGATACAGAATCATCGGACTTCTACCAGCACAGATGAACTTTTAAGTGACAAATTACAGTTGTATTATTATGAACACAAAAATGGCAACATAAATATGTCTTCATTACAACAAGAGCCGCTTTATTCTTATACTGATATTACAATCAATAAGAAAACTTGATTTATGATTTTACATCAAACAAGCAAGCAGAAATATGGACTCTTCCTCATGAATCTCATAGTCTGGCGTCCTAAACAACATATCCTAGCTTAAGATGTTCTACATGTATGCAAACAAGGATACCTGTACTGCATGTATGTTAAACACAAACAAACCTGTTCACGTCAAAATACATGACACAGCCGATAGCTATTAAAGTCACTGTAACATTTTGTACATACATGTATATCTATCGGAAACATTCATCAAGGTGCTGAAAGGGTCTAGATGATAGTTTTAAGTCATTGCAGTCAACTTCAATCTAACTTGCCGTTACCGAAAATCTAACGTATAAAGCTGTACGTCACGTAGAAAATAGATGTGACATCTTACTCAAAAGTATAGACAAAACTTGACAAAAGTTGTTTGCTACTTTACTGCACAAAGAGTACTTAACCAGTACGTGTAATGTTTCTAGAATGGCTGCTCGAGTCCTCTTAAGAAATCACTGGGTAAGAAAGTCATTCATTGAAATAAAATTATATTTCAAAACCTGGAACATTACCTCTAGATGCTGTAACGTGAATCACACAGACCTCTCTTGAGTAGTCTAGATATGACAACATATCCTGACACGAAACATGAATTCAAAACGTATTCTGAATGTCATATATTGTAAGGATAAGTAATTCGAATATACACAACAAGTGTCCAAGCATGACGTCCCTTGTTCTTCCAAAAAACATTTTACGACGTTCAGGTATTTACCATTCAATCCCTCCATCACTCTTACATGTATTTGCAGTTAGCTGTCGGCCATGAGTTATCAACGAACCTGTTATTGCAAACTGAAAACTGAAAGATCTAGATCTTCTTACTTCACTTTGTTCATGGCTTGTTCTTGATGTCAATCTTACCCAAATACACAGTATAAGAATTGCTACAGGACATATAGCTAATAGTGTAACGAGAATGACCCCTGTAAAGACTTTTGGAACTGTGTGCTTAAGAATTCGTCTATTCTCTTCCTCATGCTTCTTCTGCTCTAGCTCCTTTATGGTCTTTTCAAGCATTTCTTTATCATGTTGGAAAGCTTCTCGTTCTTGTTTCAGTTTGTTTTCTGTTTCGATCAATTTATGATGGATCCTGTCAGCCCTCCTGTGAGCCCTCCGCTCCCTCTGTCGTGACTCTTTTGCGTTCTTTATCATCAGGTTTTCTAAACACATTACTTTGATCTGACTAACTGCTATGTTACCACAGTCACTTTCCACCTTTGAGATCTCGGCATGCCCAATCTCTTCATAGTTTTCCTTTCCTACCATCTGGTTCAGTTCTAACAAAGACAATATCGTCTTCCCCACATCGACCTGTCAGAAATAGAGTAGAATAATAACTACGTAATATACGACAATGTTAACACTACAGAATGCAGTTTGCCCATATTGAGACACTGGTAACTTAAGTAAAGCACAGGTTAAGTTCAAGCCTGGTATTAATAATATATGAACAGCAGGTTTTCCAATGTTTACCAAGTGATGTCATAGATACTTACAAACATCAAGCTACTTGTAGATCACCAAGAATTCGAACTTTATGGTTACAGAATGAATCTACAAACCTCCAGATCATCCCAAAAGTGTCCAGTGACATCTTTGATCCCAATCTTGTTGCGGAATCGGTAGAGTGTGTCAGACTTCAGACTCTGTAGTTCACCGTACAGAGTCCCGTTGTCCATCGGGAGGCGGTGTTGGACTCTCATTAAGACTTGGGAATCAAAGTAGTCATTGGCCTCCTTCCTAGCCTTCAGCAAGTCTTAAATGAAGGAGGAAAGAACAGAAATGAAAAATCAAAATGCTGTAATTTTATCACACAAACCTCATTGGCAATGCCAACGATTTTTTTTGTGTCCACCCTCTTATTTCTTTTCTCCCTTTAAAACTGGTTGCAGTAGCTAGGGCACTGTTTGATCAATTGAGTTTTTGCAAAAATATGCATATAAATGAATACTGGAGTGGAGTTACAAAAGAGGCCACAAATAAAAACAAAAAGCCAGAGCTTAGCCTCTCTTTTAGTGACATCTGCGTTCATTAATCAATGTTATGTAGACCGATCCACCAGGTGGACTAGGCTAGTTGGACCACGCTGCAGCTGCCGAATGCGTCCCGTCATTCCTCTAACACTCAGAGATCGCAGAAGTGTGGCTTACCTTTGCATAGTCCAGCCCAGCAGCGCTCCTGCCCCAGGTAACAAATTCTACAACCCGCACCTGGATTATTGGGGGATTCCCCTGACGCGTTTGCGGTCGCCATGTTTGTCAACGAGAAATTCGTCAGGTGGTCGAATTTGTCACGCAGGAAAATGACATGAAGCAGTGCACTGAGACAAACCAAGCAGAACGTAAGGTGCCACCGGCGGTAGACGAATCCAGCAGCTGCCGCGGCCCATGGTCTATCCGGCCGTGGCATTTTAAACACCCAAACACACCTAACAAGCTAGCGGAACCAAGCTAGCGAGCAAACTGCACTGGACAGGTAGCAGAACATGGGGAGAGCGCCTGTGCGAGTGAAGGCCAATGGCATCACATGGTCAATGAAACTTGATACCATAGTGTCAGCAAGGAGGTTCACCTCTTTGGTGTCAGGTAGTGAAAGGGAGGGGTTACCAACTGACAGAAGACTGCTTTTGAAAAGCTAGTGTAAGTATTGTTTTGTGTGCTTGAAATACTTATTATACCTATAGCCGTGGCGACTAACGAAGGGAGTTTTTGCTTGATATTACATATACTTTCCCTTCTAGAAGGGAAAGTATATGTAATATCAAGCAAAAACTCCCTTCGTTAGTCGCCACGGCTATCATACCTATAGATCGCTTTTGATTAGTTTTGACTATGGCATACTTAACGTTACTGTGTTGTAAAATTCAAGAACTAAGGACGTCAGCGTACAAAACATGTCTTCTGTGTGCCGTTACAGTTCAATGGGAATCGTACAAAACCTTATCATGAGTATCATCCAACATGTACCTAGTTTACCGGGGCTCCAATATATCACTTCCTATCTGTCATGGCGCGTTATAATAATAATAATAACTTTATTGCACAACAATTGTACAAGGTACAAAGTATGGCATTCACTGGTACATAGATAACATTCTATTAGGCTATAGGAGCCCCGGTAGACTAGATAGGATGGTACCCATACTTAGAAAACATATGTGCCAAGCATTTGAAGTCCATCCATAACATCAGTATGAACAGGACGCTCGTGAAAGACAGTGTTTTCTGACCGTTATGAATCACTTACTGTACACTTAACGTTATACCTGTAAATGATGGGGAAAACCACAGTTTGCACCTGTAGTGCATGTATGTTTACACAACCAAAAATGCTCATGTTAGAAAACCCAGCTGGTGAAGGCATTGTACCATGTATATACATATGTCTAAACATGAACATTGCAATATGTTAGACGTGCCAAAATAATAGTCTTAAATAATTGCAGGCAGGTTTACCCTCATTTTTAGTTGATGAATATCTAATTACGTATAAGACTATGTTATAAGAATAAATTGACATCTTACTTAAAAGTCTTAACAAAAGTGGACCAAAAGTTGTTTGCAATTCTAGTACACAAAGGCCATTCTACAAGTACATGTAGCTTTCTAACATGTCTGCTTGAGTAGTCTTAGAAAAAACAAGCTAAGGATGTAATTTCTCAACAAAACCTTTATTTCAAAACTTAATACTGTACAAGTAAATGTGACATACATCCATAATACAAATGTTTAAAACAGACCTCACAGGTCACTTATCAACATATCCTGACTGAACATGTTTTTGTAAACACAAGAAGATGTACTAACGTTACATGTATGTTTAACACAGTTAATAAACCTGCAAACTTCATGTTATAAACGTCGTGTACGGTCACAAAGCACTACATACTGACTGACATATATCAAGCTCTCTTTTCTAACATCTAGGTAAAAGTACAAAATTCTAACAACTCCTGAGTCTAGTAGATTAAATGATTTCTAAGAGGTAAAAGTAGTGTTAGAGAGTGGGCAAATCCTGAGTTTGATTTATACTCGCACAGGCACTATACACTGCCAAACTCTAGGCCACGTTTTCACCAGTGTTCCGTTGTGTCCTCCAGACAAAACAGACGCCACAGAACTGTGAAAGAACAGATGACAAGTTAGTAGAATGAACCATCACTAACCGAAAAGGCTTCTTATACTACAAGAAAGATTTTCATTAATCATATTCAAGGGATCAACAGAAAAACTTTTCTCTGGTCTGCCAGTTTAAGAATTGTACACCTTGAATAATCAAAGACAATGTAATAAAAATGTGCACCTTAATCAAGTTACCTAGATCAGGCAGGCATCAATATCCTTGAATGAACAGGAGTCTGATATTTCTAACAATTTGACAATTAAGACTGACACATGAGAAATTCCAACATGAAGCAAAAGATGAAACAATTGAAAGGAAGAATCTTTGTTAGCAGATCAAAATAGAGGCATGATCTACTAAGTCTTGTACATTGAATGTAAACAGGTAACCTTATGTTACTGGTACTCACTTGTATCAAAGCGACAATCAGGGGCAGAGCTATCACCGCTATCATCTTCTGCCTGAGGAACGCTGACACTTTATACAAGCACGGCTGTAAAATAAACAGTGGCAACAGGCATTAGAGTTAGGGCACTAGAAAAGGTTTATCAACGGCATGTGAGAAAACCTGTCACTGTCACAATTTTTAAAAGAAATTTTACCTTAAGTACTAGTAACACCATCCACTACGGAACTACATCTTAATAAAGGAGTATGTAAGTTAGTAACTGCAACAACATCAGAGAAGTTTGGAAAACTTCCACTGGGTAGCAACACCCTTCGCACATTCACTTGACAAAATTTTTTGTGGCATATAACAGAGTGTACTGTGCTGATTGTACATTCAGACAACATACAAGTGGGTTTTGGTGCCAAATAAGTGTGTGCATTCACCTGACATACATGTCGCTTTTAGTGGTATATCATACTGAGTGAACAATCACACAAAATACACAAGTTTTGGTGGTATGTAACTGTACAATGCTGAGAGTACTTTCACACAACATACACATGACAGTAAGTTTTACTGACAACTCATTATCAACAGTATTAGAGATAAATTCGTTAATTTTACTTATAATTATGATTAAGTCAATGTCATATACTGTAAATGCATAATCTTAAGTTCGTGTGGTTCTTATTTCGCGGTAGAGAGAACATGAAGTGTTAATGCGGTGGTTCTAAGTTTGCATTTGAAACAATAGTAGCCCTAGAGTCATAGCTGAAAAAAAAGTTTTGCGGTTGTTCTAATTTTGCGCTGAAGAGTTCACTGCGAAAATCAGAAACATAAAACCACCGCAAACATTTCTACATTTACAGTATCCTCAGACAGGTCCCTACCTCTGAATATATCTCGCAGGAACTACCAAAGGTACTGTAGGTCTTACAGTCCTCGCCGATGTTAGGGTCACACAAACACGAGTCCTGTAGGCACGGCATACCATGCTGGTTCATATCCCTCAGGCCACAGCAGGAGAACTGGGGGGACATTATTCACATTTTTAGCTGGCATATCAAATAGTCATTTAAAAAAAGCATACAGATATGAGACTGAAGAAGAATAAAATGAGTTGGGTGAAAAAATACAGCTATAATTATCTATAAGCAAATAATGTTCAAAAGGCAGCCAACTTTTTATAGAAAAAATATGAGAACAATCAAAATTTATAGAATTTGCTATTTCCAATTGATCATTATAGGTTTTTAAATTTCTTTTCTTAAACAAACTCGCTCAGTGCAAGGCTGTAGGGGGCCACTCATCTAAGCACTGAACTAATTGTTACTGTAGCAGCATCTCTTCACCTTATAGGTCAGAAACATCAATGCTCGTGACAAGCATGACTTCACTGACCCATTAGGAGAAGCCTGGGTTACGAAGGCTGCTCGGGAACTTCCCTACCCCATTTATTAGAGTTTTATTCTTATTCAACTACCTGCATTAGCACCCAGTTGGACAACTGAAGTACAGTTATAAAAGGTACAACAATGTACATGAAACAATTATCTATATTACCTCGAATACTCTTATGTAAGTGTTTGAAACTGAAGATTATGATTAATGGTGCCAACCCTACTGTAACCATCAGTGACATTCATGCATTATAATAACTCAATCAATCTTTGAAATCTGTACCTTGTTCTCAATCTTCTTGACGTCTTCCCTGAATTCATAGTATTGGTCTTCAATATACCCACGGCTGAGAGCATCTTTGAAGGAGTCATATGTGTACTCATTTGCCTGAAAAAAAGAAAGTGTTACTCAATACCTGCATCTATTCTGACTTCCGAGTCAATTCTTTAATTAAATACCTACTGGTGGTGTTAATACCGGCAACACTTATATTACAAATACATAAAGATACAATATTCAAAGATAAAAGTGACTTGAAAATAAATTTTTACATAAAAACACCTTTAAGGAATTGGAATCTTAATGTTCAAACAAACCGTACATATAGTCAATTTCGTACGAGACATAAAGATAAATTGTTGAAAACTTGGCAAGCAGAACTTTTCGGTAGTGAAGTTGAGACGGGGGAATGTTTGAGTTATGACAGTGGAGAAGACAAACCTTGTTCCTGTACATAACGCCCACAATAAATGTTGCCATGTTCACCACAAACAGGACAAACAACAGAACTGCAAACTGGAAAGGAATAGGAATAGACAGGAACATCAGGGAAAGGGATGAACTATAAAGGCATATGATAATAGTATCTAGAGCTTATTAAAGTCTATCAGGATAGAGTTGAAATAATGTGAAGTTGTACAGTAGTGATACTTAGGCACAAGAACAATGTATATTTTTAGCTATGTTTCTTCCAGTGCTGTAGAGAAATGAACTTGCAGAATTGCTGACTGTATCTTCAGCCTTTCTCGGGTAGAATGACCCACTTCAAATGCACACTTACTAGTATGACATTTTATGGGCATGTGTCAGTGAATCAAGCAGTAAGGACAATGTGTCATCTAATGTCACTCTATCCGAAGAAGGCTAGAGAAGCAGCTGAAAATAAGCCCCATTTCCCAGTAGTAAGTGTTGTTGGAGGAAAAACTTCAATACGAATACATACCAGGATTAATATGAACTTGCTTTCCTTATTTGCTCCATAGCATCCTACAAAGGCCAGGAGGAGGGTGATGGCACCCGCCACAACCATGGCGTAACAGGCATGGTAGAACCAGGTCAACTTCAGCTCCGCAGACGCAACCTTGGCGATCTCTGGATCATACAACAGCCAGATCCCCACTACAAACAGGATACACCCTGCCAGCTGATCACCAGGAAAAATATAGGATGAATTAATGAATGATTTTCATGTATCTCCATGTACTTGTTTGTCTGCAATTAGTATTTGGGCATAAACTTGCAATAAAGTTATTAATGAATGAATGCTCAGTAAATGGATGCATATCTACAATAATCTTGACTAGTTCTATCATAACCACTCTTGTTTGATATTAGGAAAATAAGAAATCTATCTTTTTTAACTGCAAGGATCTGGCATCACCAGCAGATCGGACACATACAGCTGCATTCTGCATCTGCTTGGAGATGAAATGCCTACTGGTGTTGGGTGGACAAACCACGTTTTCTGACTGCAACTGCTAGGCGCTTCTCTGACAGCCATGATCTCACACATCAACATGTGCTTGAACATTGCTACGTACCCCTACATATAACTTGTCTACTAGTACTGTAACAGTCCAAAGGTAATAGCCCAATGTTTTCGGAGTATTAGTACCGACAAGGCCTTGTACTGTGATGTTGAAGACCCTTAATTGCGAGGCCAAGGCCAAGCCCAAGGCGTGGCAGAATTCCAATCTTACTCTCAAAACTTCCCTTCCTACATTTGTCCTATGTTTTCCTTTGGGCATATCAAAGAACCGACGAAACGCATGGCTGCAGAAGCTGACCTATATGTACATGTATGCAATCCGTCCCACTTACCCCTAGCACGACGTTGAAGACAAAGAGCTGGGTCTTGGTGTTAGTGAAAAATCCCTCGGCCATTTTCAAACCCTTGCCTCAACAACAAGCTTAGGTTAGTCCTTCCCCTCTTTTCTTTCTACCCAATCAGTGCGCTTCATTATCATAGATTTATTCACAACAGCTGCGACATGACCTACTATGACCTTACTAACGCAATTATAAATCTTCAAGCAGATGTTGGGGCGGGCAATTGTAAAGTTTTCTGATAGGCTGGACACTCTTGTGGTAGAGGGCTGTCACAAAAGCCGGCCAATCTGAAATCTTTACGAACTGTCTACCCTACCCCAACATCTGCTTGGAATTGAGAGAACGCAAGGACCTTGGAGAATTCGGCACTGCGCTTTCTCAGAAATTGGTTGGACCAAGGACATTTATTATTGGTTGGACCAAGGACGACTTGTATCAAAACAAACCATTAGTCAAATAACGCTTGGCGCTTGCCCAATTACGCATTACCGCCCCAACTTTACTTCTTTAAATAGAAGACTTACAATACGAAATGCGACACGAACAATATTTATTTATATAGTCCCCAACTGATTATAATGCATAATTTTCTTATCAAATGATTCTACATAATCAGCTGTTCCCCTTATCAATAATACCTACTAGATTACCAACCTTCCTGAGAGGTAGAACCAAGTTCACTTTTAAATCAATACTCAATTAGTTTCAAATAAGCTACTCATCACCTCTGGGAGGGAAGTTCACCTCCTGAAGGAGTACTGTGATTTATTAATAATAGATTTGTCCGTACGTTCGCAGCTATTACTCTTATGTAATTTGGCATATCGTCTGCTAGTATGCGCGAAATGTTGAATTTTTTTTTTTTTTTACACCGTAGCACTTTTTATTGAAAGGCATTGTAACATATATTTCAGAAAACACCCCTATCTTCATGGAATTGTCGCTGGCTTTCGTAGTCGGCAAAAATTTGGTTTTCTTCAAGCAGATGTTGGGCTACATGTGTTGTTTTAACGTTCTTATTTGGCTAGTGGCCTGACACCACCTACTGAAAGTCTGGCTCAAATTAGGGACTCCAAGCAGATGCCAGGTCCCGGCTTCCCACATTGCCTGTATTATTAAACTGAGATGAAGAGGAATAGCAATAGATATCAAATACCAATTATGCAAATGAAGACCTAATTTGCATAATTGATAATAAAATATTATGACTCTAGTGGTAAATGATGGGAATTTCATTCTTGCAGCATTTTGAAGTTAAGTCAAGTTGAACATTATTAGATACCTCATTCGGGACCTCATTCACATGATTTATGATCAAATGCTATAATAGCCTTCTTTGCTAAGATGAGACTTTCAGACTTTGAACAACTTGTTTTTGTCTGTGTCTGTGTCTTTGCACCTACAAATCAATGTCAGCAGATAAAGAGGGTCTAAAACACCTTAGACACACCGCAAACACCATGATTACTTCATAGAGGATTGTGTCCAAAGGACTATTGCTTGGACTTGGTCAGACAAATAAATAGGCAAGTATGTTTTGAAATCATAGCTTTATTCTTAATAACTGTAATATTACAGCTAGGACATTATATTTAAAGGCTCTGCACTACGATCCAGAAAATATCCCAAACTCTTTAGAGAGAGTGATACATCTACTAAGCACATCGCAACTGATAAAGGTACAATATGCTTATAAAATAACACTATTAATCATTTGTATTATATTGTCTGTACCCTAATTAAATTCTTTAATGAGGATAGACTTGAACTATAATGACAGATCATCTAAAGTATGCGACTGGTAGCAGGCTAAAAAGAAAACATTGTATTAGAACTTTTTGAAACATTGTGAATCTCAAAGCTCTTCTGTATATGCAAGTCCTAAAATAAATGTACATACAAATGTACAGCTGTGTGTATCTGTCTTTCCCCAGGTGAGTAAATGAGAATTAAGATGATGCTTATGTTCATACTTGCAATTAGTATTGTAACTAGGGTTCAGTTAATTAAGCGGAACAAGAGCTCCATATTACTACTTGGTCTTGATAGTACTGCACAATGATGTTTCCAAATATACAATAACTACTGTACTGCACCTATTATCAGGGAGAGTTCTAGCGTTCCATACAAAGCCTTTTTGACCTAATTCTATAGCTAGTATGCAACTATTCTCTGAATTGCAGGCCATTCAGTCCAGATAGAATATTGGTTTCTAAAGGTTACAAACAGCAGAGTTTATGTTGCGTAATCACTTGTATCTATTTCCAAGTTCTTCGAAGCTTCATCATGGACCTCTGCATCAGTTTCTTGTCCCTACTCCTGATCACCTCCAGGATGAAAAAGCTGAAGGCCTGAGGAGAAAAATCAGCAGTGTTAACAATATTTCGTTCATATATGTATTGAATATGAAAGTAACAATATGGCTACATTTCTGCAGTAATGCATTTACATAGAAAAGTACTGCTTGAAATTGATATGCAATGAAGATGTTTCTATAAAATGTCTGTACAAGTATAAGGATAGTGTAAAATCCAATGATTGTCAACTCGATTCTTGTGAAAATTAAACCATTGCTTTTTATACATACTGTGAGCTGGGTGTCTGTCCAAAACCTCCAGAGCTGCTACCAAAACCTGAAGAAAATATCAATAATAAGTGCATGCATTTTTTCTGTATATCACATGGTATAGGCAAACCAAGTCATATAGAGTTCTACTGGCAAGTGGCAACAGATGTTCATGTGTATGAATAGATTCAATTAATTTTCAGCCATATATAGGGTTGTTACCAGCATAAAATTTGTGTCCTGTCCCACTCATTGTTTGGAAGTCAATGTTGTTAATTTCCTTTGTCAAATCTGTCATTTCAAGCTTATGAAAATATATTTTTCATCAACTTCATGTCTGTTTTTTTTTTTTTAAAGACATCACGTCTGGAAATTTGTATCCCGGGATGGAATCAACAGCTGCAGGAGGTGTGTGTTAGTTAATAACACACCTGACTGGGTCGGCTGCTGCTGGGGTTGTTGCTGGAACACTGCAGCAGCTACGTGCAGTGGACACATGGGTAGATTATTCATGTATCAGTCACTATGTGCGCTCAACATAAAAGAGCTAGATCTCACAATGTCTGCCTTACAACATTGCACACCAAGCATGGAAGAACTAAGTCATGTACAAGTATGTTGTTTTCTTTCAATCATTTTTTTCCATCAAATTGTATCATATATTAAGTACTTCTTGGACAAGAACTTAGATTAATCTGGGTCACTGCTCTGCCCCAAAGTACTAAAAGAACAAAGGATGTTGTACAGAGTATATGTATGGAGAGAACTGCAGTAACTGTACACTTCTTACTACATGTATTGAAGTCTATTCATTTACAACCAATATCTGTAGGGAAACTCAAAGTATTGACAGATACCATTGCCTACGAACCTTCACTCCTTCACAATCTACATCCACACATACTTACCACCAAATCCCCCAGGACTCCCAAATCCTCCCCCGCCTCCTCCAAACCCAGGAGACCCCTGCGCCAGGCCACCGAACGTCGGGGCTCCGCTACTCTGGGCCGCGATGCCTCCGAAGGTTGGAGCGTCATTAGCTGCAAAGCTAGGGGCAGCAGAAGAAGACCTCCAAGTGGAGACAACAGTATCAAAGGTCTCACTCTATCAGAAAAACTAGACCCTCCTGCTTTGGTCAGCAAAATCTTGGGTAAATGCTACAACATGACCAACTGACCATTCAATTTCATGGACTTACAATAGAGAATGCCTACAATGCAATTTTGTCATTTTACCCCTTGTATCTTTTCATACGTTCTTAAAGCAATAACATGCAAATATGGTACAAAGTATCTACTCAAACAAAATCATTCAACCAGTTGACAAGAAAAGTTGCATTATCAGTTTTCAATTAGTCAAATAAATCATTTGGACTGATCTCAATGAACATGTCATTTGCAACATCACAGCCACTCTTTGCTATTGTACAGTTGAAAATATAACTTTCAACTGCCCTTAAAAATGTTGCTTACTGTGAAAACGCCCCACCGGCGGATGGGGTGGATCCAAACACCTGTGAGGGCGTGCCGAGGGGGTTTGAGAATGCCGCAGTGCTGCCGAAACCTGGGCTTCCACCGAATGCTGGAGCTGATCCAAAACTCGGGGGGCTTCCAAATCCAGGCGTGGCAGCTGGAGCTGAGTAGATACGATGAGTGTGGTCAACACATGATGTTTTAGGAATCAAAAAGTTTGGCATTTGTAATAAAATATGTAAGGTAGTGTCTAAGCTTCATTCCTTTCCATGGATAATTGAGAAAAAAATCTAAGACTAACCAATATTTCAGGAAGCCTCATGAACATAAGACACTGACAAATCATGGCTGGAACTACAAGTTATACATATCAGAAAATTCAGCAAGTAATAAGGACAATAGTGGCATTGATAGTCTAGAGGATAGGCTAGCTGAAACAGTTTGATTTCTGGCATTTTGAAAAACCTACCTTGCGGTTGACTAGGCTGGGAAAATCCTCCGAACCCCTGCTGTGCAACACTCCCTCCTGCACTGAAGCCTCCTGATGTGGGAGACCCGAACCCTGGGTACAGAATACAGACAAGTTGTCACTTCAGCAACTCTTGGAACAGCCACAGACATGTATGCATACATTGGAATCACTGTTTAAAGACTACACATGCTACAAAATTTTAAAAGTGTAAGAAACTGTAATAAAAGTTAATTGACTAATTAGCAAATGGAAATCAACTGTGTTACACAAAACTGTTAGTGTTAACTTTTGCTTAATTTTATTTCCTACCTCCACCGGTGGACGACCCAAACCCACCAGTCCCAGGTGCTTTGGTTTCAGTTGCGCCACCAAACAGGGTGGATGCTGTTTTTTTTAGTAAAAAGGCATAAGAAGGCATAAAATAAAACCCTCAAACACATCTCTTTGCATACAAATACACAAGATGACTGTATAACTGAAAGTCAAGAATTACACCATTGTTTGACTTGGTATATTAGTATTGGTTAATGCACAACTTGTTTCTCTGGAACTACATAAAGATGCACTATGTGTGCGTTTGACATGTGAACACTAGTACTGTGGATAGAGAAGTAGCTAAAGTTTATACACAATATATAAAACAATGGTTTTCTCAATTAACAACATAACTATTATTCAGTACCTGATGTAGTTGGTGTTCCAAATGAGGTAGAGCCCCCGAAAGGGTTCTTATTGGCAGCCTCTGCACTAGGCTTGGCTCCCAGCCCACTGAAGAACCCTCCTGTGCTCTCTGTGTTCCCCCCTCCAAACAACCCCGTGCTGGTGGAAGTAGTAGCAGAAGAGCCAAACAAGCCTCCTCCACTGGAGGACGTGGTGGTGCTGCTTCCGAATGCTGACTGGCCGAAGAGGCCTCCTGTGGGCGTGGTCGAGGTCTGGCAAAACAGACCACCTGTGTTGGCTGGAAAGGTAACAGCTATTTTTAAAATTTGTATAAAACTGTCATTATTCATTTCACACCGGTCAAGATTAAAAGGGACTAAAGGTAACCAACTCCTTTAATGTAAATTTTGGAAACTATTCCATACCTTTCTGGCAATCAGGAACATAAAAACAACAGTAGAATATTTATTAACTCTTTCATAGTTTGTTTAGTGTGTTTCAAGCAATACACTGAAATAACTATTTTCATGTAGCTATAAGGGACTTACAAGTAATAAAAACTTGATACTAAGAATAATGGCACACAATTGAAGTAAACACATGTACCCTGCAGTTTTTTTTCTAGAAAAATTGAATAAGAGGGAGCACATACAGGCGAGGGAGCGAATTCTATGTATTTATGGAAGAATGGATTGCTGAGTGAAGGCTGTATGCTGGATATTAAGCTAAAATCTGAATTCGACAAGGGGGCGCTGGGCTGAAACAAGAGGGCCCAGCGCCCCTCTTTCCTGATTTAGATGAACCCCTGCCATGTATTTAAAAAAATGCACATGTAGTGAAAAAATGTCATTGTAAAGGAAATCCTAAAAGTACACCAAGAAAGCCTACCTGTTGAAGCTGCTGGAGCACCAAACAGACCTCCCGACGTTGGTGTCTGCCCAAACCCAAACCCTGAGCTACTGGACTGCCCAAACGCACTACTACTTGTTGTGGCTGGTTGTCCAAAGAACGATGTTGTAGTACTGGTGGTGGCGGCGGTCGCAGGTTGTCCAAACAAACTACCGCTGGACGTCGAGGCAAACAGGGAGGTCCCAGCTGAACTGGAAGCTGCTCCAAATGCTGAGGTGCCTGTGACTGTAGGAGAGAGACACATGTTAAATGCTCAAAGTGAAATATTACATTCATAAATCATAGGACTCTCCAAAGTTTTAAATGGGCACTGGGCCTTTAACTACTATGGAAACATGCCAAATATGATGAAAAATGAAGATTTAAGAGCTAAAATTTGCTGGTAAATGCAGGATGTTTCTCTCTGTCTTTTCTGAAAGTGTTGTCCTAAATGTATCGATGGGCCAAGATTAATACAACAATACAATATATAGGTGTAGATGGACATTCTTGACCACACCTTTGCCCATTGAAGAGAGATGTAACTAGTCCTAATCGTTCAATCAGTCATACTGTTGTATTGCCCAAATGGTGGAAGTGTTGGTTGACCCCAAACAGAAAAGGTAGGGAAAAGGAGATGCTCTCTATACAAGAAAAACTTCTCACCAGATGTAGTGGGCTGTCCAAATCCTGACGTTGAGCCTCCTGTGGTCTGTTGACCAAACAGTAACCCCCCGCTAGCTGCAGTGGACTGTGCCGGAGCCCCAAAAGCTGTGGAAGTTGTGTTGGTGGTGGTCTGCCCAAAGAGGGAGACTGTTGTGGTGGTGGCTGCTGTGGCAGGTTGTTCTGATGTTGTGGCAGCAGGGGTAGTAGTTGTAGCTGCTACAGGCTGGGCACTGGCTGCAGTGAATATGTGTACAAAAGAAAGATTGTTAATCTGTTCCAGGGCTGTCTCCAGGACCTGTCCCTCTATCCAGGGGCAGAAATCAGCTTGTTGGGACGGACAAAAAATTCCCATCTGTCTAATAATTCTTATCTTCATGACATGAAATTGATATTTTTCATCAACTTAAAATGACAGATTCAACATCAAAAATTGACAGCATGGGCTCGGAAAGCAATGAGTGGGATGGAAAAGAACTTAAAGCTAGAGACAGCTCTGATCTGTTGTCTACATTTGTAAGTACGCAGGTTACAATGCAGTTTAAGTCTTTGCAGTGAGCAGTTTTAGAAAAAAAAACCTTACCAGTTGTAGCAACAGTCACTGGCACAGTAGTGGATGGCTGGACAGGTGCAGCTGTTGATGTGCTGTCTGACGAGCTTGCTGCTGTTGTTGTAACAGCACCCACAGATGTTGCTGCTGTTGCTGGAGAAACAGCACCGAAGCCACCGGCACTGGCGCTAGTAACAGCTGGAAGTAAGAAAAATCATGCATTCTAATTTGGTCCGGTAGCATTACAGTTACAGTACTTATGAATGTCAGTATCAGAAAGGACTGCCAAATGTTTTGAGGTGCTAATGTTAACATTTCCATTTTCATTTTACTGCCCTTTTTTCTGAAGCAAGTTACACAAAGTGCACTGAGCATATTTCATTTCCATAGAGTTATGTGTATGTCATCAGTACACTTGTATATAGTGCAAGCAATGCCCAACTTATAGCAGCTGTAAGAGCTGTTTTATCAGAGGCTGTGGTCTTTTGTAGGGCAAAAGCAAATCCACTGGAAGCTGCAGAACTGGAGCCTGTTGTGATTAGAGACCAAGGAATGGAGGAGAAACAACTCAGTTACATCTCAGAGTCTTCCATCATCCAGATATTCTGTAAATTTGATTAATTAGAAGGCATGCATTAGTTAATACCCAGTCTTAACATACATGTACCTCCCTTATCGTTCAGTACTTTTAAACGTAAATGGGCACTTAATTACAGTGTGGTGTAAATGGCACATACATTGGCAGAGAATATACAATAAATACAATGTGCAGTTGAGGGTTTGGGCACCTGTTGTATCAGCAGCTGTGGTCTTTGGTAGGGTGAAAGCAAAACCACTGGCAGCTGTAGAACTAGGACCTGTTGTAAACCAGAAAATGGGATGGGGGAGGCAAAAAACAGCTCAGATACAGCCTTAATGGACAAGTTGCAGAAAGCCCTACATCATCTGGATATTTCTGTGAAACTGACTAGGACTAGAATGCATGCATTAGTAAGTAAATGTTTACGTAATCTTTAAATACAGGTCCTTATCAAGTGATGCATGGCAGGTCATCAATGAGAGTGTAGTTACATGTATCTGTCTCTTGATATAATGTGTACAACATGCAGTGTCTAATTGAAGGTTTGGGCACCTGTTGTGTCAGCAGCCGTTGTCTTTGGTAGGGAGAAAGCAAAACCACTGGCAGCTGTAGGGCCTGTTGAATACATGAGTATGAATTTTGTAGAGTTTCATCAAACAGAATATATCTAACAAAAGGCTGGGATGCCAACAAGAAACCATAAGCATGCTTGTAACAACTATGCCTTGACACAAAATACATGTATGGGACTACTTACTAGTACTTAGTTTCCTTCTAAAAAGAACAACGGGGATTCAAGTTTTAAGATCACAATGTATTTTTCTTGAGTGTCAATCTGATGACACCCCCTTTTCACTTGAGGCTGAGACTGCTAAGCGAAGATTTGACTGATTTCTCAATGAATTCAAAAGATATAAAAAGGAATTTAAAAATAAAAGTTTCTGTATGTTTTGTTGTCTTTTAAACATTTGCATCATATTCTATTCATAAAATGAAGGGTCTCACACAAATCCAATTTTGCGTGCTCAGCAATTGCCGTCTAGTAGAAAGGGGGCCTGAGAAACAAACCCACACCTGTTGAAGTAGCTGGACTTGTGAAGGAGAACCCAGCAGCAGTAGCGGGCTTCAGAGCAGAGAATCCACCGGGGGTGTTCAACCCAAACCCGAACCCTGTGGTAGATGTAGTACTCTGTCCAAATAAGGATGTCGTGGCAGCAGTTGTCGTTGCTGTGGGTTTGGATTCTACCAACGTGGCAGGGGCGGGGGCAGTCCCTGTACTTATAATGGAAGGTGCTGGTGGATCTGGGGGTGGTGTGTCAGATTTTGGACCTGTCGGGTAAATATATTGCTATAATTGATATCTTCTTTAAAAATTAAACATATGCATGTTATAATGAACAGCAATTTGAGCATGATGCTGGTAGCTGAAAACAACGGACAGAGTCTTAAAGTGGGTAAGAATAGTATTAGTACATGATGGAGACTACGAAATCTATTTGGGTTAAAGCAATAAGTCACATCAGCATCTACTCAGAATTCAAATAGAAGAGGCAATTGATGACCAAGCCCACAAGTTCTTTGTTACAGATATTGTGCTACGTCATACATGTAGCTGAACAATCATTTATCACAAATCCTTTCAGTTAAACCATAGTCATTAACCAGTTTTGCTGTAAATTTATCGATTTATGAACAAATCTTTATTGACACAACAAAAGTACAGCGACTTTCGTAAGGTCTCCTACATCTATACATACAGTCAAGTGAATACAAATGAATTAACCTATACAAATGTATATGTATAAATATGAGTAAATCAACATGTTGAGTTTATCTGTTTACTTACTTAGGAAGAAACCTCCAGGTTGGACAGTGTCAGCTTCAATTTGTTTGTTAGAAAAGTCAAATGATGGTTTTGGAGCAGGTGGTACATCAGGGACTTGGGTAGAGGAGGCAGGAGTTTCCTCAGGAGTGGGTGGTGGGGTGATGTCCTCTACCCCGGATACAGGTGGTTCCCCACTCCCAGGAGGCTTCACTGTTGGAGGTTGGAGGTAACAGGTGTCAGTAGCTGATTCCAAACAACAGAAATGTTTTGATATTGTTTTTACACTTCAAAATATGAAAGAGAAGACTTATTCAATAGAATCATTCACATGATTCTTATGACATTTGACACAAAATATGCTGGTGCATTACGATGAAGTTCAGTTATACTGGCCATACAGATGTAGCTGATGGTACCTTTCCATCCCAAGGAGTAATTGGTACATTCCAAGATGGCAGACCCATGATGTCACAAATTAACATGGTTGGGTCCATTGATCCGAGGGTAAAAACAGAATATTTTTTTGGGCTGTAGCAAAACCTGTAATATTATGATAAAACAATTCCTCCTACCATCCTGCGGTCTCTCTGCCAGTGTTTTGGCCAGTAGGGATCCACCACTTGTTGCTCCTGGTGCTGTGGAAGTTGTGCTGGCAGCAGTTAAGCTTCCAAATCCAAAAGATGAAGTACTCTGTCCAAAACTGAGGCCTGACTGACCAGTAGGGGCTGCAAAACTGAAGCCTGATGTTGGCTTGGTTTCGACTGGCTTTGGTTGAGCTTGTGTTGCCTGCATTGGTGAGAGTAATTGTTGTAATTTACTTTGTAGTGCCTAGTGGCATACAGGTTAGCAAGTTTCCTCACTGTTTCTGTAGCAGGATATATTTTACAGGGAGGGATGGTAACCCTTCCCCTTTAACGTGCACCTCCTCAAACACGGGACCCCTATTTTACATGTACATCCCTTCCGAAAGATGTGTGCAGCCCCAACCGAGATGCCCTTGCCAGGATGAAGTTATGATTAAACATCTGAAGACTTGGTAGAATGGGCTTTTTAAAGACACATGACAGTATCAACACTTCCTATGACTTGGCAAGTCGGACAGAAGAAACCTATAAAGTATAATACACACATTCTATCAATCCCTTTCACTGTGACTCCACCAAACCTTAGCCTCCACTAGGCCTTCCTATGGATCATAGAATTCGGCAAAAAAAAAGGAATAATTGGCCAGTAGAGTCAATACTCGGTAAGGTTAACAATTCCCCCTCCAGTGCAAATGAAGCCCTATGGTGGCCAAACTTCCCTGGCAAATATTCTCCCTATTGCCGGCAAAGTCGGTCTAGAGAGTAGCCAAACCTTACCTGTGCAGCTGAGGACAGAGTTGCTGTGACAGCTGGCTTGAATGAGAAGGAACCAGACAAGCCTTGGCCAATCACGAATGCCCCCATGCCTGTGCTGCTGGTCTGTGGAGCGGTGGTAGAGGGCGCTGTTCCCAGGTTCCCAAAGCTGGCAGGCTGGCCAAATGCAGTCTGCTGGGCTGACATGGCAAAACTGAAGCCGGATGTAGACGGTGGGACGGGCATGGCAGCAGTGGTGGTTGCCTGGAACATACACAAATCAATAGTTACATGCATACAATTAAGACTGTAAACAGATAAACAACTTTTGTTGGAATGAAATACCAGCATGTTGTACCCAAAATCTTAAAGCATAAATCAACGATTTTGTAGCAGTATTCACTGTAACTTCATAAGACTACAAAATGAGTATAAATATTACAAAAAAAATGACATTGAAACTAGAGAGGTTATAATTGTAAGCAAATAAACAATGTTAACCTTCACATAACCTAGCCTAGGTAACAAACTACTATTAAATATTACACAAAAAATGACATTGAAACTAGAGAGGTAACATTTTCAAGTACATAAACAACTTAACCTTCACATAACCTAGCCTAAGTAACAAACTACTGCTCTGTTCATTTTTGCTACACGTTCATATATAAGGTGACTAGCCCCTCCAGCTCTGTCATGACTTGCTACATGTACATTATCAATGATTATGTAATCAAACACCACAGTGTGTTTGCTACTTTGCCAGTAACCATGGCGACAGCCGTCTGGTCCAGGTCATTGACTTTATTCGTTTGGAAAGAAAAAGAAACTGACCTAAAACAGTACATTTACTTTGTGAGGATAAAAATAATGACTCAATTAGAACCCTTGTACATGTTGGGAACTCACTGGTTTGGATGTAGCTGTTGCTGACTGAAGAATCTTTTGAGCAGCTTCCAGGGCATTGCGGTTAACACTGTAAAACAGGAACAGTAACAAGAAATATGTACACCCCAGAGTGGCATGTTTACAGCAAATCTACTGAATAATTTTTCCATAAAAATATCCAACAAATTAATGACCGTCAAAAGTATTCCCATTTCGTGAATTTTTGACAAAATGCTGAAAATCACACTTCATAGGGTCAAAAATCAGGGTAAAAAAAGCTGAAATGTAGCATTCAAATTTTAACATGTAGTCTACATCAATGCTTGTACCTTACTTCTGGCCAATAGCCTCATTGAGATATTTCCAGCCCCAAGCCTACAAATTTGTCTAGAAAACATTATAAACTATAAAGCACTTGTATTACTGAAAGAGGAAAGATTTCCTTCCATAAAAATGCATAGAAAATGTGTCATTTAGCCATAAAACAGTGATTCAGGCAAGAAGATATCTAATGTACTTGCCCTATACATAGCGCTATAGGTTGTCCACTTGAAGTAACATTCATCATTATTAATTCATTGAGGTTAATTTATGAGAAAAGCAAAGCGAACAAAACTTCAGTGTAAATGATAGCTTACCTGTCTGACACTACAGTCGTCATGGCACTGGTTGAAACTGGTTTCAGATTTGCAACATCTTTAATGTTCACCACTGGAGGTGCCACATCCTCAGTTGAGCCCCCCTCATCACCTAACTCATCTTCAGCCTCCAGCTGATTGGCTAGCCCAAGGCTGAGTACTGGGTGCTGATTGGCTATGCCAGGTAATCCTGACTGCTGACTGGTTGCTCCAAATCTTAATGGCTGCTGACTGGATGTACTGGACACTGCTGGTTGCTGAATGGCTGATCCAAACCCTGCTGTCTGTTGATTGGTCAATCCAAATGCTGTTGGTTTCTGATTGGTTGATCCAAATGCAGCCGGTTGCTGATTGGGTACACCGACACTTGATGTTGCTGGTTGCTGATTGATTGATCCAAATCCTGATGTCTGCTGATTGGTCAATCCGAATGCAGGTGGTTTCTGATTGGTTGATCCAAATGTAGCTGACTGCTGATTGGCTGCACCAACACGGCTCATTGCAGCAGCAGCTGCAGCTTCCTTTGGGGTAAGAGCTGACGGCCCCTTCGGTACTGCTGTACCTTGGGAAAATGGCACTGGTGCAAACCCTGCAGACTGGCTGGGAACTGGCTTAGTAGCGGCTGGTTCGGGTGGTTTGGTTGTCATGGGAACCGGTTGGGGCCTGTCCAACGGCAGCTGTGGTTCTTCTGCAGGTGGTGAGAACTGTAGAACTGTTTTCACCCTGGACTGTGCAGCCAATCCTGTGGAATATAAAACTGGCATGTTTCAAACTGCCACAATGTCATAATATCAACAATCAGAGCTTACTTATTCATTTCATCTCTCAAGACAACTGGGTTTGCCATTCAACTCATAAAAGTTGATTTCCAAGAGGGCCCAGTATGCACAGAACATTCAGTAAAAAGATAAATTTCGATAAGTCAAAAGAACATTGCTGTCCATAACTCAAAGTCTAAGACGTTTGCTCACTTGCTGTCAGATTTCACAATAACAATCATTATTTCAGTACCATGTTATGACTGTTGGATCAAATCAATGATGAGCAGCTATAGTACCTGCTGGTGTTTCCAGTGGCGGGGACTCAACCTGTAAGCCAAGTTGGGGGGTCGGAAGACCATCTCCTTCCCTAACGACCCCATGGTCTTCCCTACCCCTGGGGGTGGAGGAGGCAGGCCTGGGGGAGGCGCGGTACATGCGCTGGGGAGACATCAGCCTGGACTGGGACACTGATGCTGGAAGGAATGTTCCAACAGTTAAGACCTTGTCATCTCTGTTTTATATTCATCCATGTCAAATCATGGCATCTTCAAGAATACAATAAATTCATTTACTTTCATGGTGGTTTTATTTTGCATACAGTATATCATACAATATCAGTAATAATTTTCTCATTCTTAATATAATCAGACAACCAAACAACTAGTAAACAAACCAATGCACAAATGCTACAAAAAACATAGTTAGGTTGATTGACACTCTTTCTTATGTCAAACTCAAAGATGATACATACCTGGAGTTGTTGAGCGAACAGGTGTGACCTGTCTCTTCCCCAGGAGCTCTCGAAGTTGGGACTGCTTCTTGGACGACAGGGGGGAGGCTGTGCAACACAACATCAACACAACCAGTCATTTCACATGGGATACTGTTGGCATTTTAATGACAAAAACCAGAAGGCATCATATTTGCTTTTTAAAATCTAGCTAAATATTTTTCTGTCCCCTACCTGAAGAAGACTTCTGCTTCCTCTCAGGTGTTGTGTCCTGTCTTGGATGTAACAGGGTATCAGCTAAGGCTGACAGCTCTGTGTCCCTGAGGCACCAAACATGTGAAAACAAATCAGTCAACAAGAGCATTTGCAAAACAAAGAAAATTTTAATCAAATCATTAGAGAGCTATGGAAGCTCTAGCCAGCATCACCGGTACCATGTCTTGTAGTGCCTAACCATAGTGAGAAATTATGGTCATTCTACCTTCCACTTGATTCCAGTACAGCCTTTGTCCAACATGAATCATAATTGCTTTTGGATAAAAGGACATTTGTAAGAAATTCAGGGTTTGAACAGTTTGAAAAACCTACGTTTTGCTGCCGCTGTGTGCCACAGGCCTGTTGGTCCAGGTGGAGGTGGTGTTGTACAGACGCATCTTCTTCAGCTGCTCAGACAGCTTCCTGATGTGCTGGGACTGGTCCTGCAGGATCTTGTCGTGGTTGGAGACGGCGCGGTAAACCACGTCCAGCGCTGGGCTCTTCAGCTTACTGTAATAGGGGCAGCAAAAAGAACTTTACTGACTAAAACTTATCCAGGGCCACACTGTAAAGCAGTGTCTTACACTAGGTTGGACCACTCTGGCTAAATAAAACAGAAAGAAAGAACTTAAAACTGTGATGTTTTTAACCTTTAGCACACTGAAGTATCTGTTTGGCACCCAGTTCCCTATTGGTTACAGAGTTAGGCAGCAGGTAGAAGGTTAAAGAAATCTATAATCACATTACTTAATGTCACAAGATAAAATCAGAAAGAAGAAGAAAGACAGCCATCTGGGCATCTTGATCAAATGCATGAAGGAGGTAGTGCCCATTTCCATCAAAATCAGGTTCCCAAGAAATATATCAGTGCAATTTCTCTTATATACTCAACTCAATAATAGACTGCATTTGAGGGCTCCATCCTTTGGGTGTAGCCAAAAAACTCTACCTCCTAAAAGTTCTAAACCAACCCATAATGCTTACCCAGACTTGTGGGTCTTCTGCTGTTTGAATTTGTCCCACTCATCATCCAGCAGGTTGTTGACATCCCTGATGGTGGTGTCCACATAGTGGTACATCTGTCGGATATCCTTCATCTTGCTAGCACTGGCTGGGTCCAGGGCCTGAAGAGGGATGCAGATGTATACATGTGAGCACTGTCTACTTTATATTTCTGCTGCCTTTTAATTGTACACACGTACAAGTTATTGTGCCACTTCAAGTCTCTAATGCCAAAAGGCAAAAAATATACAATCTAGGTGGCCATAGTAGCGAGATAATTCAATGGATGCAGTGTGATCAATTAATTTCTCCAAATGCCTGTTGACTGTTATGAACATATGTGTTTTGAAAGAGTCATTGAACAGTTCACTTGGGGGGCCTGCACCATAAGGAATTGTGGGTCACCTTTCAACTTGGGAGATACCAAATAGAGGCTACATGGGGGTGGTTAGACTCACTTCACCTGGCCACAATGTCTGACTGACAACTGAGGGAATGCACGAGACAACTTCCTACCTTTACAGATTCTGATCCTCCACAATAGCAATAGCTAATGGTTGCTCTTCGTCTATCTCTCTAGGTACATAAACATGTCCCTTAAGTTGAAATGATGATAAAAAATTTGCATGAGACCTGTGAGCGCAGCAGCTGGTGGTAGTACGGTTCCTTGTTCCTGTCGCTGCGAGACTTCCCCTCCTCCAGCATCGCAAACGTCTCCAGGGTCTGCGTACGCAGGTCGTGGATGTCGTTGTGGATGGACTATAGCAACAATGAAGAAAAACATCATCACATGCCAAAAACAGATTATGCTCAAGCATCTGGATAGAATTCTAATCTTAGTTGTTTGAGTTATTGATGTTGGTGTGTCTTATAAACTGTAAGTCTAAGCTTCATCAAAATCTCATCACAGTATACATGTACAAAATGTTGATCATTTTCTATTTTCACCTTTTAGTCACTACAAATTCCTACTTCAAAGCAGAGTGAAGCCAGATTGAATTGTGCTCATAGCAGCCTGCCCAACATCAGCCGGCAACCATTACAGCCTTGGACAGCGGAGTCTGCATTGCACAGGCTGATGAGCAGAGTGTGTTTACCTCCTTCTATACTAAAATCTAAGGTAAAATGATATTTCCCTAAATGTGCTACCCTCCCTTGTGGTCTCATACCTGTGTTGTGTCCTTGATCTCCTCACAGAACCTTGCGACCTGCTGGGTCTCCTCCTTCAGTTTCCTGAGCTCGTCAGGATGACCGACTTTCCAGTCTGTCTTTTTTGTTGCATCTTGAAGGTTGGCCACTTCACTCTCAAAGTGGGCAATCTGCCAAACAATGATTAACACATTTGTTTGTTTGTCTGTTTATTCCTTTTACCAAGGGGATACATATCGCCATAAAATGCATTTTACCAGCACATTATGAGTAACAGATAAAGGGTACTACCTTCAGCTTTAAGTACAAATCTTGCATATTTGCAATACCTAGTCTGCAGAAAGCAAATGTGAAATACAACTTTTGTTTTCAAAAGGCATGTAATTGTTAACTTTTTTATTCATTCTTTGTTACATCAACAAAGATTATTTTCAAAAGATGAATAACATAAAATCATTTCCCTTGAGTTCATACTTCAACTCGACCGCTATTTAGAATAGAGCTATTTCTAGAATAGACAAAGGAACAAACAAACAAACAAACCTCATCCAAGATACTGGCAGAAAATGTGTCTTCCTCCGCAACAGCACCTGCCTCTTCTGCGGGTGGTTGTACCGGCTTGGCAGGTGTTCCAGCTGCGGTGACAGGTGCAGCTGGTTGGGCTGCGGGTGGTCTGTATGGTGGTGGTGGTGGTGGTTGTGATGTGGCTGGCTGGGGGACAGCAACTGGCTTGGCCTGCTGGGCACTCGGTTTGACTACCTGGGTCGGACCTGGAACATGCAACACATTAATTACCTTTCTATGGGTGCGTACAAACATGACGACCATTTCATACTTGCAACAGAAATTTCAGGTACAAAAATGACCACATTTTGTAACTAAAACTGCGGCAACCAAGCCTGACTAAATCACAGTTGTCCTCCCCCTAGGAGGCCCCAGCTAGCGAGAGATAGTGTAAACACAGGCTATTAGGGGCAACCCATCTACATGTAAACTCTTTGAACAAGCAAGACATACAATACTATATACAGCACCCGAAGGTACAAATTTACACCATTATCTCAGTTAAGAGGGACAATACCAAAGTGGAAAGTTTGGATAGTATTGAGATGGTTGTGACCCACCATTGCCTGGTTGTAGGGATGATGCCTGTACCATAGCTGGTGGCTTAGAGCCTGGCTGTACAGCAACTGACTGTTGTGGTGGTACAACTGGTTTTGACACCGGTTGTGGCACACTGGGCTGTACAGTAGTCGTCCCTGGTCTGAAGCTGAAGCCCTGAGCGGCGCTGGGGGCTCCAAAACTGAACCCAGTTGTCTTGGGTGCAGCTGGGGCAATGGCAGACACAGGAGCATAAAATTGTCAACTTTCACAGGTTTTCAGTCACAGACACTGCAGTAAAATCTCACATGCAAAACTCCTAGAATCACTTGAAAGTCATTGACTAAGATTAGAGTCAAAATGATCATGATTAAAAAAGTCCACGATTACGAGGTATCATCATGATGGTACAATGATATGGACATATCTTTTTCTCCTAAGATGACACTGAATACCATTAGGCTACAGAGATTCTAAAAGTTTCTTTCACTGCATTTATTCTATTAAACTCAACCTTATGAAACATTATCATATATTCTTGAATGTACACCATTTGCACTCACTGTATGTACGTAATTCATTTTCATAAACTAAAGCTTAATATGTAACCTTAAATTCTTGTACAACGATTGTGCCTGTATGTAGTACCTGTAGTAGATGCTGGCATGGAGAACAGTCCAGTGCTGGTAGTGGCAGCAGGTGCAGCAGTAGCAGCAGTGACAGCAGCAGGTTTCATACCCCCTGCAGGTGCGGCCATGGAGAAGGCACTAGTACCAGGCCCTGTGGAGGCTGCAGGTGGCTGCGTGCTGCCTGGAGCTGTGAAGGAGAATCCCTGGCTACTGGTAGCACCTGGGGCACTAGGATGGGAGGAACCTAGAGATGGGAGTATAACATAAACATGCATCTTTATTTTGCTGAGAAATACCAAATTTGTGCAAGCTGTAAAAACTACATGTATCAGGAACAGACCCATCCAAAACAAAAACAAATATGGCTGGGGACGTCCTGATTATGGACAAAATGTTACTTTATGTCGCAACCATTAGTAGAAGTAAAATTGTATTTCCAGTTTCCCAAACAATTTAGGAAGAATGTAACATTCACAATAACACTACTCTAAGCTACAAAGGTTTGGTTAGAAAACCCAGCACACAACAAACCTGGTAGTGAGAAGGAAAAGGCAGAACTAGAGCCAGCCTGTTGTCCGCCAGGTAAAGCAAACGTAAACCCTGCACTTCTGGCGTTTCCTCCAACAGATAAACCTCCGGCAGAAGTAGTAGTGGAGGCGCCAGGCAAACCAAATTTGGGGGCGGCAGAGCTGGCGGCACTACCAAAGAGAGACAAACCTCCTCCAGAAGTAGTAGAGGGAGTGGTTTGTAGCCCCATTTTTGGGGTGGACGTTGGAGCAGTAAACAGGGAACTGGTGGGGGCTGTAGCAGGCTGTGCTTGTGGTTGAGTGAAGCTGAAGGCGGCAGATGCTGGAACTGCAGCTGGTTTGGGGAGCGGTGCTGCGTTCTCCTTCCCTGCTGTAGCTGGCTGCGGCTGCTGCAGGGCCACAGGTGCTGCAGGCTTGGCTGCAGCTGCAGGGGATGCAGCTTGAGCTGTAATTTAGAAAGGAATACGTTTATGAGCAACACATGTATGCTGAAAATAACATGTCATGACAATTCATGTTGACAGATTGTACAAGAGCACTAATACAATGTAGTCACACCCTTTAAATTTTGTGCTAGACGTAAATAGCCCTCACACCATTGCACCAATGTATTTTATAACACCAAAGTTCTATACCATCACACATGTACTGCTCTTTATCAAATACAATACCTTATAGTTCAGACATAGCTGCAACTACATGAATATACATGTCATGACATGTACATACAAGTTCTTGAACACAATAATTCAGTCAAAACGTTTGCTTTACCTGGAGCTAGCCTTTCCCCCTGGGCTGACAGGGCATTAGGAGGCTTGACAATGGTCAGTGGCTGGGGCGGAGCTGTGTGGACCATGTAGAATGGACACAGCAAGCCATCGGTGGACATCAGCATGAAGATAGGCATTGGTGGAAGGCTCTGGCTCTCACCTGTGTTAAAAGGGAAAGTTTTTTTTTAGAACAATGGGTTCATTGAGTTTCAAATATTTATAGTATGTGTCCATGGATTGCTTGTGCTTAACTCTAGGTTGGAAACATTTATGAAGGTTAGACATCCAGGTTAACAATATGGAAAGACAATTCAAACTCTACAACTGGATAAAATTTTGACATTTACTTCCGGGCATTTCGAGTGACATAAATCATCTTGGTTGGACTATTTCAAAGATTGAAATATGCTTCAATAACCTGAGTTCTTTATTCACAACCACATGTTTAAAAGAGCCAACAGTTTGGAGACTGTCTGTCACCTTCCAAAGGGCAGTAATGAGTGGTTTTAAAGGAGAAAATTATGCTTCTTTAGCACTATGAAAACACTGTTGATCCTGATTTCTAAGTCCAAGCCTACAGTATAAATGAGTTGCCCACAATGCATTTCTCATCTAATATTATGTAGATAACTTGGATAACTGAAATCTGTTAACCATGAATGAAGACCTTTACTGCACATTCCCTGAAGCCATGATATAAACTGTATTCAGACTAACCAATAGGGATCTGATTGGTTGATGTGAGGTCCACAGCCATGCCCATGGGGTAGGTTTCATCGTGATTGGTGGACAGAGGAAGCTCCGCCCTCCCTGCATCATCCAGGTTCCACAGTTCCCACACATTCTACAGACAAGATGCAACATACATGTATCAACCTTACTTCAACATAATAAAAATAAATGTTTACCTTTCAAACATATACGTTTGATGGAACTTTCAGCAGATGGAAAACATTATGAGGAAACAGTTCTGTCAAAGTTCTCAGAGGGTTTTAAATATCAGATGTGCTTTTTCTCACCTTGTCATCCAGACTCTTCCCAATCACAGCTGCTTCCATGGACCTACTGGAAGCACACACCACAAGTCCCCTGCAAAAACATCAACAAAGTTTTAATGTGCATTTTATACACTGTCTTAAAATTTTATTTCATCGGTGAGCATTTTTCTATACATTAGTACAAGGCTTCACAAGTGACTATGGCTAGCAGTAGCAGGCACTTCAAATTTGATGGTTTCATCTCTTAATCATGAAAACAACCTATACCTGCATCAAGACTTTAAAATTCTTTTGCAACACACAATATTGTCCCTTAGGCATATGTAAGCAAATAACATTGTTCCTGTAATCCTACAAATACTTCAAGACTTGATCGTGACTATTGTTAGCTAGAAATCCGTACCACTCATCCGTGTGGTGTAGGAAGTACTTCAGGTCTCTGTCCTCCCCACCACCAAAGCAGATCTCCTCAAAGTTTGTAAAGGTGGTCGGACGCTGCTCATCTTTTTTCTGCAAACAGAGAGATAGTGCTTTCTTTTCTGAACAGTATTGCATTTGATGACTTAACAAGGAACGAATGTATCTATTGTCGACCTAGTAACACATACTTGTACATGAAGAATATGAAAATACATATCATTATGTACATTTTCAAAAGAAAAGGCATCAACATTTTCATATGTACGCTTAACTTTCTGATAGTGATAGGGTCCTGCATGATGTGATCACAATGGCCTTCGCGTATCATCAAATGTTGTATCAAAATAAGTAGAAGACATTGCAGCTTACCGGCAGGGAGACCACAACCAGGCTGGGCTGGGAAGCATCGTCTGTGATGACATCATACAGCACCACAAACACGTAGGTGGACACCCATAGGATGTCATGCACTGCACAGCAATAAAGGAGTTTATAATTAGTAAAGTGGATTACTAGAACATGAGCTTATGCATTGCACTTGGTGCAACAAATTCAAGGTTTATAAAATGGGACAGGAGGGAAATGGAGGTAGAAATCTGACTAAAATCTTTCCAGCAACAGAATTACCTTGTGCTTTGCTGTCCCCAAAAATGTCTGGCTTTGGCACAGCTTTCTTTTCTTGCAATAGCTGAGAGGAACAAGAATGTCAGACTGTTTGAGCTTTGATACTGGTAATACATGTGTATGTCTACTACAATGTAGTATGTAGGTCAGGCTGCTGACTTTTAAGGAATCCTTTCTTTCACACCTAGACAAAGTTACAAACATGTACTTAATAATGTAATGTACAGAATAGGCAAACATCCTTACATGAAAACAAAATGTATTAAAACATAGCTTCTTCAATAGTTGATGATTGAAGTGATTAGACTTACAGCTGTGAACTGTGCAAATGATCCGTCCTGCCTGCCTGCCACTAGCTGTTTTCCTTTGGGACTCCAACAGACTGAAACACAGGACAACAGAGAAAGACGTTATCAGAAATCATTCATCCAAGTAGCATAGAACTTTATACATTCTTGACTTCACATCAACTGCTTAACATATGTACGAAGTAGCCTCCACCAGGCCCTCGAGTGTATGGATGTAGAATTTGTCAGAAAAAGGAATAATTAGCCAGTAGAGTCAGTCCATGGTGAAGATCACATTTCTTGGTGTAATGTAGCCTGGAAATGAAACCTTTCAAATATTCTCCCTGTAGCTGGCGTAGTTGGTCTGGTAGACTTAAGCACTATGACTTATTGTATAATTTAGCCAATTGCTGAGTAGTGTTATTTGAAACAAAATCAAAATATATTCCTAATGTTATATTGCCTAGTTTAGCACACTTCTTAACGAAGCAAGGTTACATACATTTCTCAATAGTCTACTCACTTGCAGTGGTGCCTTTGGTGTTGTCAAACGATGCCATCATCTTCATGCTGTTGCTGTCAGTGACCTCTAATATGACCAGTGTTCCGTCCGACCGCAGGCACGCCAGAACGTTAGGGTTGGCGGGGTTCCACTTCACATCCGATACTATCACACCCTTGTTCGTGGCCAGCCTTGTTTTACAAAACGGCTGCTTTGGATCCTGTGGATTACGGTTCATGTGTGTTACCACATCAGAATGGTAGGAGGGACACTGAAGAATACTTGGTGTGGACATATCTTGACCAGAACAACAACTGCTTTAGCCTGGGTGCCAACCAATTACTATCAGGGCTCCAAAAGTTTTTCCGGGCAGCGAGTGTGGGATCCCTGGTAGTAATCGGAATTGGCACTCATGCAACAACTGCTTGTCATCTAGAATTTAATCCTATGATTCAGAATTCAGGAGTCATTTATAAAAAATGATGAAACTTTACTCTAACGCCTTTACACTTAAACTAAAGAAGCTGAGTACGAAATAGAATCTGTGACCATTCCACAAGTTTCTGGATAAAACTTAAAAGAGTGTAACATTGTGTGAATAGAGAAGGTATTACACACATTGCTGAGGAATGCCCTGGTGTCATATAGTAACAGAGCCAGGCCCTCCTCTCTGGTGAGACAGACAGACAGAGTCAGCTCATCACAGCTCAGACTCAGGTGGTGGATGGATGGGATGGGGACCCGCTTCATAGGCAGACTGTCGACTGGAAGAAAAAGGAAAACAAACAATAAAGTTACAGGAAATGATATTGTGTCATACCATTATGTCTATGTGTGTAAAAATTACTAAAATGTCTGCCTCTTTTATTCATGTGAACCTTAAATGTTTTACATCAAATGAAGATACTGAAAATGTTATATACACGTGAATACATTCATCACCATCTACAATGGGATACATGTTGAAGATGTTTGTAATGCAAACCCACAATGTCGCTGTTATAAATAAAAATATAATAAGTGCTTACCAATAGTATTGATGTCTCCTGACGTACTACTGTGGTGAATCTTTCCAATCTCAGCTGTCTGGATGATTTTAAGGTCTGGGGACACATGACGATATCAGATGTTATTCAGTTTGATCATTCATAAATCTTATGCATGTTCTCTCTTACTCTGCCTTCAACAAGTCATACCTTGAGGATGAATTCAAGAACATACATTTGTATAAGGACACGCAATAATGAACAAGGAGTGATGTGACATTGTCAGCAACTAACAGACAGTCTGAAGCAAGTAAGCAAGCATCTATGCCAATTTTTAGAAGACCACGATCAAACGTAACGTTTTAGATGCAAGAAGACATTCTGAAGGAGTGATGTTGCATGCAGCTATATGCAACTTGTCTCAAGGGGGCTCTTCTACCAAATTCTAAAAACATTTCGCACACAAACACTTGACATTAATCTAGTTAACGTTACATACTAGTAACTTTATCAAAGTCTACTGGCAAAATACAACTTATGACAAAATCTCAACAAATATATATACACAACCATGTATTTATCAATATCACATCACAACATTACCTGTTGGACACCCGACATAAGTTATCCCATAAATGTTGGAGACAGCTATCAGATTGTACCGGCCCACACTACTGGTCTCATCAGGGAAGGGCTGGGAACTCACTCGCAGTTTATTCATCTGACGGAAGGAAAATTCCTACAAAGGGAAAAGTCAAAATATAAATTCGCATCTAGATCTGTAACGTTATAATGGCAGTAGATGACATAGATAAGAACCTGCAGGGCTATATTCTTAAAACGATGGAATAAAAGTTACCAGCACTTTTAACAGAGCATCATCTACTGATAAATCTTGAAGAATATATACTATTATATAATTTTGGCAGATCGATCTTACGCATGTTTGAAAATGAAAGAGTGAAAGTTTCTGACGTCCGACTTGAATTTGAACCCATTTTTCTTACCTTCATGTCCTTCTCTGGGAAGTCTGACATGGTGTTGTCGACTCCCGGGTACAGTAACTCTGGAATTCTTTCAATAGATCTAAACGCGGAGCTTATCCACGAGAGATTCTGATGTACAAAATATCAAACGACGACCGAAACCATTTTTTTTTTCAACTGGACGGCGCCATTTTAGTTACCACAAGACACGGTGGAACTTCCCGTGGTCCCTTCTCTCGCTCGTGTGTTCCCTTTCTTTCATGATTTTATGCTCTCAAAGAATACACGGAGGGTCTTATACTGGTACGCTTTTATAGAAGAATATGAAGTTTGTATTTCAAAGAAAGTTTCCATCAAATCATTCTGAACAAGAGGTTAATTTCTGTCCAGGCTGAAGACATCGTGTATCAAGGTAAGAACAAATGGCCGAAACCATAGTATTTAAAGGAGATACGTTGATAATCTAATAAGTTACTTACTTTAGATAGATATAGACTTAGCATAATTGATTTTAAATTGATGATAAGAGTATCTTGTATTGAACATTTCTGCTTATTTCCGTATCATTTTCATTTTATTTTAAGATAGAAATCATATTTTCCCCACCTTATTTCTGCTAATGGTATGGCCCAACATCGTTCCCATGTTTGTGATTACTTCCGGGACAGAGATCAAAACAACAGAAATGTCGGAGCTGAACCAGCTCGACTTGTTCCGTGCAAGAGAACAATAGTGAGTATATATATTATTCATGTTCCCAAGGCTATTCAACCCCGTACACGCCTCGGGTATTGTCTGGGGTGTCTTCTGACACGCCGTGTGTTATTCTGTTGACTGTTAAATGAAATCATTTCTGTATCATACCTTTGCAGAAATTCCAGCATAACGTTATGTAATTTTGTGTAGCTCTGTGTTACCCAAGTGATTGCGTTGTTTTCTAAGACTCTTACTCTTCGTACTCAGATTTAGCCTTTGACCTTTTAAAAGGGTAAGCTTGCTGGAGATCTTGTGTGCATGCTGGAAACGTGTCCACGTCACAAGTTGGATCACCAACCTAGGCTGGATCACAAACCTGGATCTCTTCTGATCCCTCAGGATCAACCACCAAGTGTTCCTTAGAGTCCTCCGGATTCTTCTTAAAGATAGGACTGTAGATCCTTGAAGACGTCATGTTACAAACTGCGACGGCAGCCAGCCATTACCACATGCGATCCGGGGGATCCCGTGCGATCTACGCACCTCCGAAAGGCAGACCCAGTCGTTCAGAAGAACGGGTTAGTAACCTAGTCGCTAACTTATTGATACTAACTAACTCGCTGGGTGTACCTTTTCAGGTTTAGTCGGGAGGTGTTCGTGGTGATGTGAGATTTTCCCTCATCCTTGCTCCATCCTCCTCCCTCCCTTTCCACTACTGCATGGTAGGAAGGTAATAGAAATTCCAGGATGCCTCCAAAGTTCAAGAGATTCCTGGACAGGAATGATGTTTACGGGGCAGGTGTAGCAGAGAGAGTAAGTAAGAGGGTTCTTCTTGTCTTGACACATCTATGAATGTTGGTGTCACAATTTTATATGATCACATTCACAATAACATAATCTTTCATTCTTTGTGATTCTGATGTATGCTACTTGTACCTATCAAAGAGCACACATGCAATGACGGAGGTATGTAAATTACACATGTGTATTTATAAAACACATTTTTTGTGCAAAGTGTACAACTAAAAGTAAACTTTGCACTAAATCATAATGATTATTATTCTTTCTCACTGTCACTTACAATTTCTTTATGTATTAAATTATAATGCTGGAACTTTTGGTTCAACTTGGTTGTAATGTACTGTAATGCTAATTACAAACATAGCATGTCAAAACAGATTGGAGCAATACCAAGAATATCATTTGTTTTCTAATGTTGATCACAGGCAAGCCTACTTGATGGCAGTGATGATGATGAGGAAGACTTTTTTGTGTGAGTACGAAAATCCTAGGATATCTCATCCTCAGCCTGACCACATCTCCTAAACTAGGCTAAAGCTCCTAGCAGTCAACCCGACGGTTACCGAGAGGGTCATTAACCCCAGCCAGCTTGAGATTGTGTAAACACAGGCTAGTGTCGTCCTGTACAGTATTCAAGCTCAAAACTTGGATGCAGCCAAAAAGTTTTTATATGCTTAAACTTTTAACCAGCATCGATTTCAGACAGATAGATGTTTAAATCCTAGCTAACCCATGTTGTAACTACAATGTACAAATACTGACATCATAGTAGCTGTTCTGTAACAGTCACCTGTTTCATGGGGTGAACACTAAAGGATTTCATTGTTTACACTTCAATATGGAGGTCTTGCCATAAACAGAACCTGTTGTCTCTCTCTATAGATCAGTGTAAACAACAACAAGGAAAGGGATATGCAAAAACATTCTCAAGGTTATCAATAAATTTTTGTAAATACATGTATGTAACGTTACTGACTTGCTTACAAAACAGAGAGAATACCAGAGCTCTCTGGTAGGTTTTTCACATGCATCATGAACTGGCAAGGAGGAAGGACAAGCATTTGTTTTGTCTGATGTAATGTTATTGTTGCAGAGCTGGAGGTGGGAGGCGCTACAACAAGGACACCAAAATCAAGAGGTGTGTAGCTAAATATATGATAGAATCACTCAGCTTTATCATCTCAAAATTGGTGCATATCATTCATCATATAGAATACCCTGTATTGAGGATAAAAATGCATAAACAGGGTTTGAAAGAAGGCCTCAGTACAGCTTTATTTACATGTATACATAATGTAGATCAGGAATAATAGGTAAACGTTAAGGAATGTAAAATGTATTAAAGATCCAATGATGAAAAAAATGTGTTGAAATTTGAGTACTTGATATATAATGTATTTGTACAATTTGTAAATGAAATGCAATGAAAAGGTGCCCCTTGTGATTTGTCCATTTTTGTGTTCTACAGAGTTCAAGGTCAGGTGGATGAGGTCATAGAGGTCATGCAGGACAACGTTGCCAAGGTGATAGACAGGGGAGAGAACCTGGAGCTTCTACAGGACAAGTCAGGTCTGTCACCATGGCAACCATGTCTGTCACTATGGCAACCTTGTCTGTCACTATGGCAACCAGTCAACATTTGCACCACCAAAGTCATTCCATGTGGATGTTGTCGTCTACTCAGATAATTATGGTTGCTGGTTGTATACTGTATCATATTTTTATGGTCTTTGTTATGCATTATAGCTGCCTCCGAGAAATGCGTGCCAGGAGTAACAATCTAGAATAGTTAAATACAGTCTAATTTCACATTTGCGCATTTTGGTGGTCACAATATAAAAGATATGTCTAACATACATGTATACTCTTATTTATTACAGAGGAACTTTCTGATCACAGCATCAAGTTTCTAAACACCTCCAAAAGACTGAAGTCTACAATGCGATGGCACAACTGCAAGGTAAGAAATATCTTCTGTTACTTTGCTTTCACAATTGACAGGTGTTTTTTTTGTCACATTGTTCATGGAATTTATAACCTTTGTATTAGATATGCAAATTTTGTCAATTAAATTTCATATTCATGATGTAGAAGTTAACAAAATTCAAGGTTGACTTTCAAAATAACATCACCTTGTCACCCACAGATGTATGCCTTACTGTTCACTGTACTCCTGGTCATCATCCTCGTCATTGTGTGTAAGTTGGCTCCTTCTGTACTACTTTTCCAGGACTTTTGAAATCACCTTCATCTCTAGATAAGATTCCATTGAAACTACTTTGACTTTCCAACTATGAAATTAGTGATGAACACTTTGGAAGATATACATTTTAACAAAATAATTGATAAAGACTAAGATGGTGTTTTTTTGTCTATTTCCAGTGCCTATCATCATTCAGAAGTACAGGAAGCAGCCATAGTGGTCCTTGGTCTCAGAAACATTATCCTACATGAACTCAAGTGCATTAAAAACCTGTGAATAACAACTGTAAAAAGGCAACAGTCAACCAACATTTTAGAGGCATGTGTTTTGTAAACTGGAACAAAAACAGCAAGTATGTTATAAAGTGTTGTTTCTAACAGTAGAAACCATGGACAATGGAAGAATATTATACTACTTGGTGTTTTGCTTGTTTGGTTGTAGAAAGCTGTAATGTGTATATTATGCATATTTGTACAGCAGACAATAGGTTAACCTTTGTTAACATTACGCTGCTGGGTTACATATAACAACCGCTTTAAAAAACAGTGCGTTTAAGAAATCTCTAGTGCAGCGCCCCCGCGTGTGCACGGTTTAGACGCACATGATCAGTGCATTATACCGGGCGATCTCTTGAGACACAGGGTGGTAGATATATGTCACCTGGGGTAATTATGTAACTTTGAAAATGTTACATTTTACATGTGTAATTGAATCTGTTTGGTGTTTTGATCTGGGAACAATCTTGTAAAATATATACCTGGACTGTTTTGCTGCTCCAAAATCTAACCTAAGCTTTGCTGCATGGTAACAATATTAAGGGGATTGCTGTGTTTATCAGATAAACTGGGATAGTGAAAAAGATATTTGGAGATCCTCTATAGAGGAAATATTATTCTGCCTTGTAGAAAGTGCTTTTTTACTATAAACTGTTGAGGGGGTCAAGGGTAATTGACTAGAAGACAGAAAACATATCTAGCCTAATAGTAAAAATCCTGTTTATACATTAAGTATTGTAGTAGTAGAGAGTTGCAGTTTGCAGGAGCAAAAACATTAAGGTTAGCTGCTTTTATGTCAGTCATGGCAGAAACTGAATTATACTGTTATTTACCTGTTTCAAAACCCAAGAACAGAATCATGAAATAAGTGCGCCAAAAATAGTTACTCAAGCAACTAGCAAAATTTATCCAGTTGCTTGAGTAACTATTTTTGGCGTATCTTACTACCTGGATGTCTAACCTTCATCAACGCATGAAATAAGTGATGTCATGAAAATTCTTTATTTCCAAAACTTGGCCTCTATCTGTCCAAAAGTTTTGTGGATCTTTCATCCTCCTCCACAATTTAAAGTCAGATGTGAGTGAACTCTTTGCATTGCCACAAAAGTATTTATTCTACTTCCAAAAGGTATTTATCCAGGAATTTACATTGCTGTCTTAGTGTTAACTGTTTACCTGGTCTGTTCTTTCATATTTCCTTTACTATAATTAATCTGGATTCCTAAAATTTTATACATCGGATGCCTTAAAATCATGTACAGTGTTGATGAAAATAGATGCTGCTTATGTTTCAGGTTTGTTTCATGCTAGAAATTATAACAGAATTGTACGCAAAAATAGTTACTCAAGCATCTGGATAAGATTTTGAAACAGAATTGTATTTGAGCACAAAGTCTCCTCACAGCAACATAGTAAAGGATTATTAAGACTTACTGCCTTAACTAAAAAGGATTTAAAGCAAAGATGAAATAGGAAAAAAAGATTCCATATTTTTCAAGACAGAGCGACAGCAGAATTACCTGGGCTATTACCTGCCTAATCTCCAAGCAGATGTTGGGGTTGAAAGTCATAACATTTTGTGATCTGCATTATTTTCTGACAGTACTCTCAGAAGCGAAGAAAAAGCAGATCAGAAAATGTTACCATTTTCTACCCCAACATCTGCTTGTAGAATCACCTGCCTGATCATGCCACATAGTGCAATATTCACACATGCTGTACACATCAACAGTCTATATATTTTTCTGAGAGCTAATCTGTGCTACAAAAACTTGTTAAACTTTAAGGTACATTATCTGCTTGTATTTCTACCATATCTGTATCAACTAGTCTTGCCTTGGAATATAATAAGGAAAATATGATATGTATATTAATCTTAAAGTAAATATTTGGATATAAAGAGACTGGCGATTTGTGATATTCTCTTTCTACGGGGTGAATAATGATGTTACATTAATGTACTTGTGGTCACTTTACCTTATTCTGTTTGTATGTAGTTTGTGTAGCCTGGAACACAGCCAGAACCCAGCCCACCAGCCACACCTTTTGCTTCTTTGTCAGTAGGCAAAAGAACATACAAGAGAGCTGGCTACCAGTAGGCTGTTTACCAGGCTACATAAGCTGCATACACTGCAAGCATGTTTATACTCCAGTGGTTTATCAAAGGAATAACTTGTGAGAGACAGTGTATTCTAGTGTTGAGTGCTTTGCAGACTGTGTTTTGGTCTTGCTGGTATTTGTTTCCTCAATGTTTGGTGCCAAGGTGGAATGTTATGCCATGGTTTGGTTCAGTTGACGACATTGTGATGAAATAAATGTTGTTTGGGTTTTCCTTGTTCCACAAATATTAAGAGCAGCACATGGGCATAACATCCATTTTCTTGCCAGGCAAAGGATTGATGTTGTTGCTATTGATGTGCTATGAATGGAACACTGAAGTGCACAATGTACTGTGAACCATTGCTTTATTTATAAGCTTTGCATAAACCCCAAAGGCACACCATTGCTAAGGTATTTTGTAAGAGTGGTATACATTTCATAAGTTGAAAATGTGTGCATGACAGTTATATGTGTATGTGAAAATGTTTGTATTATTTTTTTTTTTAGCATATGTCACTTTCTGCTCTGTTACAGATTTAAATACCCAAGAAGGTTAAATTGTGTATTACAAGTGTACTGAAATAAAGGATTGGTACTCTGTTTTTGCATTCTACATTAAATTAAGACTTTTACATCAACATTTCTATCCCGGCTTGTACTTTATCAGAATGATCTAAGATATGGTCTGTGTTCCTCATCAAATGATCAGACTTTCCTGTTTTTGTGTATAGATAAGGACTGTAGGAATTGGGTCAAAGGCTAAATAAAAAACGTGCTAAGAGCCTAGTGTGATAAGTGCTGATAGACAAGGAAGCCCTGTTCTGTATAAGGCTTCCATGTATTCTAATTCCAAAGTTCAGTTTGTATGCCCAATTGGTATTTTCTTAAACATGTTTTGGAGTAGACTTGAGCTGAATTTAGGACTGCACCATTGCGGCTATATGCTTGAAAAAAATGACGAACATTTGGTTACAAACTTACTTTTCAGTTTATTGGAAACAGCAACTGGTTTTGAATATCTTAAAATGATACACAAGCAACCTTAGTTAAACAGTCCTGATTGTTTTTCTCAAAGAAATGTAATATTGTATAAACGACATCACAAACCGAAAAGGCACAAGCATTTGATTTTTCAAGATGTGATATTCTATACCTGATGAGTTCAAATTATAAATAACCTAACAGATGCCTCCACCCTCTTCAAGGTTTGGTTTAACATGTCATGTGCTTAACTTTGGCATAGTCGTTGATATTGTATCAACTGTCTATAGCCCTTTGCGATTAACATGAAATACATGTAAAACCATAAGACACCCATCTTGATTATCTAAACCTCTACATAGTTTCTATTTCTACATTGTGACAAATGAAAGATTAGAAAGTAACAAGTAATACATGAATTTCACTACATGATTCTAAGACAGATGAACTTTCAAGCTAATTCTAAAACCGTCTTGTCACAGAAAAGAACCCCGCTGAAGAAATGGATGTCAAGAATCCCGCTAATCTTCCAGGCGTTTAATTGCGCATCGACTAAGAAGTTAATATATCATTTGTTACAAAATCTACTATTGTTTCGAGCATGAATCCTTATATGTACAAAATGAAAATCCCAAAGTAAACCACTACATTCCTCCAACATAGATTAGCAAAAGATGGCAAGGGACGGACCCGGACATTATTTAGAAACACGTAGTGTTTATCTAGGGTAGGCTGGACAGGTCACGTTTGGGCGGTATTCCCTTTGGCCTCTCCTTTTCCTTCTTCTTCTCCTCAAACATCAAGATCCTGTAAGACGTACAAAGGAAGACATTATAGAGATACCTACATTACCGACATTACAACACATATGGATCACTAGAAATATAAGCATTACAGAAAATAAACAAAACAGTAAAAGGAACTTCATTCAAAGTGAATATGTCGTACATGACGCGTCTTCAGTGTCTTCTTCTGGATCCGAGTAACTAGCAAAATTATCAATTTCAGGCCTTTCTTTTCTCAAACTCCGTGTAAAACTGGGCTGACAGATGTCCCATCATTGCACTCTTCCCTCCTAAACTAAAAAAAAATGTCCTGGTTTCTCAATATGTGGAGCGAACGTTAATTCCCATTTATGATTCAAGATTGGTTTTATACATGTATCTAAGGTTGTACACTACTTACAGTTTGAGGACAGAGCTCTTGGAGCCCAGCATCATCCCTAGGAAGTCCCTGTACGTGATGACGCCCCTTGCGGTGGTGTCCACTTCCGCTATCATCTTCTTCAGCTCCAGGTGAGTCTTGGCCTGACCCAGCTTCTCCATCATGCGCTTCACCTCCATTATACCTGGAAAAGAATGATATTTTCATTTCATACATATGTTTACCGACGCCGATGCTAATGGTAGATCAACAGTACTAGTGATGCGCAAAAAATAGCCGGTTACTCAAGCAACTGGATAAGTACTAGTGATGGTACTAGTGATGGCACAAGCACTAGTGATGGTACTTTAGGTCAGTTTATGCTCTTTTCCGACAGACATGTCTGAATCATATGCTTTGTGTGACTGTTGATATCGAAGCTTGTCAGGATTTCATTTTCGCGTCCATTTCTGCTTTCAGACTTTTAACCTACAATTGATTCCCAGCGCTATAAACCTATTTTGTGTAACAGGCTACGTCACAACTACTTACCGAGCTCTCCGTTGTTGTTTTCATCCATCTCAATAAACGTCTCTGGAAATGTGGAACAGAAAGAAAGATTAACGTCAGCAACAAATATTACACTTTTCCATATAAGATTCATCTCAATATACTGCCTACAAATAGATACTTGTTTGAAGTTATGGGTACGTTAAACTAGGTCTGCATTTGAACAACAGAAAGTAGAACACTCACTCTTCGATGACTCCAGCCTGTCGGCTAGTTCCTCCACCTCTTGGTAATCTTCATCCGTCAGGAACTCCTGTGACAAGAATGGAATGATTGAATGACATATGTATGACACATAAACACTCTTTTGAAACACCTGCTCATGATCACCATCACGTTAAAGGCTGTGAAATACGAAACTTTTTTAATTTCTTCAAAAGGTAAACAGTTTGTGCATTTTCGAACATTGAACATGCATCCTTTCAACTCAGTCCTACCCAGATCTACCCACAGCAAACATATCTGTCCTTGTGTGATGGTAACACATCTAACGAGATAACAAATACTTCGGGTACCGTAGTATTACAACACACAGATTGATCACGGAAGACTGAAGTCTCAACCAGATTGTCGATCCTTAGGTTTCTTAGCCTCACTGAGTCTGTTAGAGGACCTTAAAGAGACTACCACCGACCGACCAAACCTGGTTGCCCTCATTTCAATGAACTGTATCAACCTAGCCTAGGGGAGTCTGACAGAGGCTATAGAAAACAATCAACGTCAATGTCACAGGACTGTCAGCAGATCTAATCTCCCTGGATTAACCCGGCACACAAGAGTCTGCACGACGTGCCCTACTGTACGGACAGATGGGCCTCATTAGAACGCTAGATTTGTGGCATGAACCCTGAAGGGGTCGCCGTGGATAAACAGACAACAGGCATGTGAACTCGGAGTTTGTTTTTGTTCTCGGAAAACAGAAAGGGATGATTTATACGCACTGAGGTATGAAAAGTGGGACGAAAAGCATATGACCCAAAAACACTTTGTCACACATCAATAGACAAACACTGAATCGAGAATCGCAGGCGCATATAGACTGTACATATCTAAAGGAACAGAAACTTCTCGATCACAGGAAGACTTTGTGTGAATGTTATATATTGCCGTATTCATTCACTTACTTACATATAAACATTCCGCGGGGAGGGGAGAGAAACCCCCAGACAGCTGGAGTTTGCGTTATACAGACTACGTTTATCCGGCTTTACCTAAGATTCACATCAAGTGATTCACATCAAGTGTGTCGCCCTGACTAACGTTAGACCATACGTCGCTACTGGCCTGATTACTACGTTCCACGCCAGGTCGGGCCTAACTAGATCTGTCCACACTTTGCACATCAAAGCTCCATTCTGTTTCATGGGAATAGACAGTGCTCCCTACAGATGTGTTCTCTTTCTTTCCTTTTTCACCAAAGCATATCCGGTGACGACACATCTAAGAAAGTGAAATGGTTTTGTCGAGTGATCTGTTGTCTTTGGACAAGCGCTGTCCTAGTGTCCGGGATACTTATAACGAATCATGAGTCATTGGTTCCAAGAAGTTGATCCAAGACTTCTAAATCTCCTTATTTCTCGCGAGAGCTCACCTGGTTAATCTCGTCCAGCATCTCTTCCTGTTTCTTCTTGAGTGCTCCATACTCTTTCCCTCCTGCAGAAATATGAGAGAGAGAGAGATGTTCGTCAGATGATTAGATTATCTAAATGACAACTTGTGTAATTTGCGGAGGTAAATTGAGGCTCCGGCTTATGTCATTAGATTGGTCAATCACATTTTGACAAAATTGTTGCAGAAAAGCGTCGAGAGAAGTTATCAAAATACAGGACTGAAACAAGATTTATCAAAACCTTACAGGGCTTATGCCTGGTTGAAATAAACATAAAGAAGAAGAAAACAATATCTTCGTGTGATGATGATTGCTACAGCTACGACTCATTTCTGACAAGTTCAGGCCAATAAATTCTTTCCTATCTTGGACTTGGACGGGGTTTGAATTATAGTCAATCACCGCACTTTAAATGATCGTTAGAAACATGATAAGGTATCTAGTATTCCGGAAATCGATATGGGCCCTCCATATATGGAAGTCGAGGGGAATCCCCATTCCCAGGTGAGATCAATATGATGACATCATCCCAGCCTCAGCGCCCAGTGTGAGTCATTATTGAGTCATTGTCCCACATGTGTGCCGTGAAGGGCGCCTGATGTCGGGGATGTGGTTGATTTAATGCGCCCATGTCAGGACTAGAGGCCCTGGGGATGGGGAAATGAGCGCTAAATGACCACCGTTCCGGATCCGTGGTCTTTCTCTGTATACTCCGCAGCAGGTGTAGATACTAGTCCGTATCTTCTGTTCGGAACTCTACATACGCGTATTTGTGGACAATATACATTCTGTAGAGTGTAGAGTATCCATAGCCATTGTTGCGCTAAATATCAAAGTTGTGAATAAAGTTTTAAAAATCACAGCATCCGTGACTAGGCATCATCACTTGTGCACAAGACGAGACGGTGCATACAATATGACGATTTATCGCTCAGTGGTACACGATGTTATTGGGCGTGACTGATTTGTATCAAATTTTCTAACCCTTTGGGATAGCAAGATACTCTTAAATCTCTCCATCTCACACCACGAGGAATAGTCCCGTTACATCAAAGATACATTTTGCATTGTCCTGGATGTGAAAGCCTGTGATGTGTTCATATACGTGAGGAGACCAGTTAAGTGGCTGTACATAGAGACGGCAGCTACAGTACCGGAGTGGGTCCAGACTGACAGATGGTCGCACTGGGAACGTTATGGATCACACAATGGGGAGGGGAGGGGGACCGCGACACTTGCAGCTGGCGTGTATGCATGCGTCCCTGTATGATTCACACTAACGTACATCATTTCAACGTTTCAAAACAATCAACATGTTGTCTCATTCCCGCAGCTGTCCCAGCGAAAATATCAAAAGGAAATATTATATCTTTATATAAAATCCTACCCAGTTGTCAAAGTCTATATATGGGTAAATCGTACAAACGGATGTCAGAAAGTCAAATGAGCGATATATCGCGATTTCAAACGTAACGAGTCAAGAATCTGCACGAACCATTCGAATTCACGCGTGTTTTAGCTTATTACATCCATGTTCATGTATTTTCTATAAACAAGAGTTAAACTATAAAGGTTATGGGTACTCAAAGGAATAAAATGTTAAAAGTTCACAATCTGAGGCCGATCAAGGCTTTCAAAAATGTTAAATTTGAGCAAATATTCTGAGTGTGGATGGAGGAAGTGCAGTACGCTCAGCGTTTTAGTTACTTCCTCATTACAAAAACACCGTCAGTGTGATCAGGTCGATCTATCTCACTGAGTCATACGGACATGTAAACAGCTGGGGAATCCGTAAATCTATCTACGGTGTAACCTAAAGGGTGCTGATTTCCGAAACAACATGTACGTTTCAGGTAAGACAAGATGCGTACGCATAACAAACAACAGATCAGGAGGAAGCAACTGTGGGTCAAAAATGTGTTACCTTTACCATTCATTTGTATACCACACAGAACGACAACAAATACAAACGATATGATTAGTTAACCTACCTTGGTAGTCCAAAGAATCGGCAGAAGCTAGCGTCGGCATGTTTCTTATCTCTTGGAAGAGGTTGCAAAATCTTAGCTTGAAAGTAAGGCCTGGCTGGGACGATATAAAGAAAGCGGAACGAGGAAGAAAGTTGAGCCGTCCTATCTTCCGCCTGCCTGTTCAGTATAATGATGATAACTCGGGTCTGCCCCCTACGTAATCTATGTGACGCATCAAAGGAGCGGTCCACTCCAATTTTGAGGGGTGACTTTGTTATGAAAATTTATTATATGCCAAGATTATAACCTGAATATTCTACATATTTTGTATTCATAGCGATTTTATGTGTAAAGTGTACAAGAAATTGCTATAAATTAAACGGTACAACAATCGTTGATGTTACATTCATGTGTTATATTCCACAAACGTTCCCTGCGCAATTCTGAGTTGAGACAGTCCAAAATTTCATTCGGGGAATCTCCCGGGAAAAGAGTAAGCCGCTCACAGATAGGCAGGGGTTCTTCCCTAAATGTCCTAATTAAGACTGGCGTTACAGATAAAGACACATCCTGTGGTCACAGGGTGTGGACAGGTGAGACAGGTGGATAATAACGTGAGTGTTTCGATCTTCTTGGAAAAAGAGGAACAAACTTAACTGCGTGGGAGAAAAACTATGTTGACAATGTGTTTCAATAGCTGTCCTTTCATCGATGTACATTTCTCTCTATTGTTGTGTTCTCTATTTTCTGTTCCTTAATTTAGATGTATCGCATTGACAACTTCGTTTCCCCAAGAAGTATCTTATTCAACGACGGAAAAAGATGCACAGAGTCTCGAAGGACGTCAAAAACAACACTGCTGGAAATTCATAACACGTTACTAGTAATAGTAATGCGTTTTTATGTAATGAATTCCGTATGTTTGGGAGTCACGGTGCCAAACGTTTGAGGAAAGATGCACTGCGCGAAGGATACTTTACTAGGGATACTTTATTAAGGATACTTTATTAGGGACATGCATCATGTATCTGGAAGTCTTGGGTATGTGTGGAAGAAACCAATTAAAACAGTAAGTGCGATTTCTTCATCGTCCTTCCGCTTTTTGTCAACTTTCTTGAATATAGTCAGGTATACTACCGTCCCTGTTAATGTTTTTCTCCTTGCTCTGTTGTTTACTGTCGTACCAATCAGCCTTCTTGGCACATCCTCAAGTTTGTAATTGGTAGGAACATTTTTAAGATGTCGTCTTTCCTCGTAAAGAGAAATAGGTCATCATTTAGCAATGAAAGGGAATACACCCTCATATCCGAAATAGGTGGGCCGCTTGTTTCCGAAACAACATAGTTTCACTGAAACAGCGCTGTGTAGCCCACTGAAATATGTAACATAAACACAGAACCCTTTCAAACTGCCCTGCGGCACGCGGTGGTTGTGTTGGCTCTATCATGTCTATAATGTACACCTTGGTTTGGAACAACGCCAACTTACCAAGTATGCCAGGAATTTGACAAAGGTCGGGGAGCAACCATGACTCGCAACGGTTCGAGGGGAAAGTTGCAGGTTGTTGTTCGTTCTGTCGATAACAAAATGTTTTCACCTGCACCAGAAGTTTGGATATATAACTGAAAAGGGTAACTGAGAAGTTTTAAAGGGTTTAACTGATGAATTATCATTTTTTTCCTATATACCCTTAGTCTGTAAAGTGACGATATGTTGCCCCCTTGCAGCTTCCATTCAGACTGCAGCATGTTGATCGTATGAAGAAAATTACACTTATTTGGCGAAGGTTTGCCCTCTTTAGATAAGTTTAATGAGGATATTTCTCATTGTTAAGGTGCTGTCATGCTCCTACATAAATAATTCAAACCAACTTAATATAGAATTCAAACTGATACGATGAACAAAGCGAGAAATATTTCTTCTCATAAACGACTTCGGTCAGCTTTTCCTTTGTAGGGTAGAGTTAAGTACAATGGGATGGAATTAAAATGGATGTCCCAGGTGGTATTGGGTTAGGCCATGGTAAGACAGTTTAGGTTTGACATCATTATACTTGGTCGTACAATGTGAGAACAACGTGACAACAACGAATCAGATACACTTGACATTCTGTCACAACGGCGAGACAGGGGTCGATCGTTATTGTTAGGATGAAGGAGGAGATGACGGAATGGCTGGGGACCGATCGTTATTCAGGTCCGGACCAAGGTCGTGACTGTTTCAGTTTATAACCTAAACAGGAAATAAGTCGACTACTCTCCAAGCAGATGTATGGCTTTGTCTCGTGTTCTGTGTCTTTGCCATGCACAGCAGCGGTGTGAGATTCTTGACTGAGGAGTCTACGTCTAGGCCTAAAAGTTCCAAGTAAGGAAGAGCTAGTCGTGAGAAATTTCATGTGTCTGGTGAATATTTCCACAATATTGATATTTAGTCTGGTGTTATAGGAATGTCGTAGGAAGGAAAGAAAGTGGGCGTGGTTGTCACGATGCCCACAACAACCAGTTCCTCAAAACAGACTACTATTTTTCCTGTGACCCGCCGAGATTTGAATACAGATATTGTTTACCTTACACCTCCTAACGATAAGACCAGATATAATGGCTTCCCAAAGGGGCTCAGGTAACGTAATTCAATTGTTTCTGTCAGATCACGCACAAAGCTTCATACAATGGCGTCTTACATGAGATTGAATGGTCTTAAGCCGTACATACACAAAAGCTATACATAAAATCTGGGTCGACCTCGCTGGATGTGTTTACTCAGTGAGTGGGTTAAACCTAGACACATGAGGAAGTGCAACAGTTAAACAAATGGAAGTCTGCATAACTGCTAGCATAGGCAATCCGCTGGGCTTCCAGCCCTTCCTGTTCTCAAGACCAAAGTTCAAGTTAACATTGAGGGAGGGGAAGGGTAATCTAAGCTAAAGGGGGCACCAGGGTACTTGTCACTTTTTGTTAAAGGTTTTGTGTCACAAACATAAGGCCTGATAAGTATCTTCTGGCTTGCTGAACCACAAAAGCAAGACCGATCGTTATTGTTCTTAGCAAGCAGCTTTACTCAGTGAAAGGCACCGTGTAACAAGAATGAAATATCTTATAGTTGACTCAGCAACACGGAGAGCAAACTATTTCTGTGTTTAACTGTCACATATCTGTTTCCTCTGAGTTGTTGCGCGACTGAGTAAAACTTGTTCGTGCATTTGAATTGCTTGTAGTCTTGTCGTTATTCAGATATTCCATTAGTTCCACTGCCAGGTACCCTGATTAAACTGATTAAGTTATATGTTACGATTTGTGAGTTTCCGAAATTCAACACTTTAATACACTGTGAGGCTCATGGTATTAACTATGAATGGGGTTATTTCGACGAGTATACTGGCGTACATACCAGTACCCCATTATCGGTGAAGGTTCTGATCGCGTTACTTTGCAAGTGTCACTTGGGTGAAGACTCGTTCAACACATTCACATACATACCTGGCCTGTGATCTACAACGTAACTCACCTTGGTGGCCGTAGGACATGGCTGGATTTGAATGGTTCCCCTTCGGCTTCCCAGATGACAGCACAACTCTTCTTACTTCCTCCTTGGTCACACCTTCAAAGTCCCCACCTGTACCGAGTGAACTCTGACACGCTCCAGGTAACGTTAGCCGCTGACCCCTGTCCCGTCCTACGTTCTCAAAAACACGTTCACAAAAGAAGCCTTCAGGCCAAGTTTTCTGGAATCTTCTCAGATCAAGAAATGTTTTGTGCAGTGGATCAGGGACGTTGTTTGTGTGACCTCACTTCCTGTTCCCCCAAGTTTTCAGGCTGGCGTGTTTTGTGGCGGGCTGTTGGGTGTCAGGGCGATGGGAGGCAGTCCGACCGACAGACTACAAAACGGTTGGCAGCCAGGGGATGGCCTTGCCCCACAGGGGAAAACCATTGTTGCGCCGGGGTGGGGCGGCGGATGGAGTGCAATCGATATCACAGACAAACAGTAAACTTAATGATCTTCTTCTTCTCCCACTAGAAAACCCTACAGGAGTATAACGGAGGATCTTTTTGTACAGCCGGAGGATGCACTCCAATATGAAACATTGGTATTGAATTTTGCTGTTGATAATCGATTTTTCCATCGACACTCCAAGCTCAACATCAAAGTTCAAAGGAAACTCTTGACACCGCCCACACACACTCAATACGGGGGATCGTGTTTTAGAGGGATTTTGTGTTTAGTGATCTTTACGGCGTACACTTCTTGCACATGTCCGTTTCACAGTAAGTGCGTAATTAGGCGTACGCCCTCCCTTATAGGACAATTAGCACACCGCCCCCATAATGCCCAGGAGCTTTGCCGCCGCCCAAAAACAAACTTCTGGTCCAAGCATAACAATCGCCTGAGCAAACCTGGTTGGACTTGGCAGTTGAGGGCAGGTAGTGTTACACTAGGAGCGTGCCTGTACCAGAACAAGGGCCAACTGTTCCGCAATAACTTCAAGACTGGGGACTAATCCATTCAAACTTAGGGAGGATAGTCAGTGACAAAAAAACAAGGAATTGGACAGGGAGAGGGGTTGCCATATTGAAAAATACGACGGTTATTGCATTATAAATAAACCTCCTACATTGATAGAAAATGGTAAAAACTTTTGATGGACTGCTGTGAAAATCTCTCGGCAGAAATTAAAGTTGCTTACCCTCCCTTTGCTCAGTACTCCGGAAATCGAAAGCATATACCTTTAGGTTCATCATGATAAAAGAAGACAAACATATCTATTTCATTTGTAACTTTATTAGCTGAGCTTACCACAAACAACAACAAATCATGTTTGAACACCTAGTGTATTCAATGTATACAGTTAGTTCGTAATGTAACTAAATGTACTTGATATTTCACCCTTGCCTTTGCTCTTTGTAGTGCAGTTAGTTCATGTAAAGTTACCCTATCAAAGTACCACACAAGGATTAAAACAGGCTTTATAAAACACTATCATAATGACATTTATGGTCGATATTTCTTTAATCACATATAGCACACATGCTAGGAATTGCTTACAAACACACAACAAATCAGCCACCTTGTGTTTACAATCCATTTTCGATTACATAGTCAGTGCTCATGTCTATATTTAAAGAATGCAACTTTTTATTGGGCATCATCAGAAAAAATTGTCAGACCACAAGCGTATGCAACTTTCTGTACAAGAACAATGCTAACAAGAACGACATAAACGACATACATTACTATTATATTTGATTCATCAATTTATCAGCTGCAAGGGTTGTCGTAAGGCCATATCTTTCAACAGTTATGATTGTGACATTTATGTCCATAGTTCATAGTCGAAAAATCGTACGGATTTTCAAAGCCGTTTCAACTTATGGTGCTCAGCAAAATAAAGCACATTGGAGCTTTGAAAATCAACCAGCAAACGAAACGACCTTAAGTACACATAGATCTGAAAAGTATGATTTTGAATGCAATATTTGTCATTCCATTCTGTTTTGCCAAATCTAATAGTTTCTTTCTAAGTTAGGCTCACAAGCCGAAAGAGGGAAAGGATGGAAATTTAGGAAAGAAACTTTTACTATTTTTCGTCTTAATCGCTTCCTGGACTTTCTTGACCTGGTCGTCAAAAGGGATGGGGTCGAGGGCCCTACAAGTTGGACCAGCGGCTGCATCATTCCCCGGGCCTGTGGTGGGAGGTGAGCCGACGATGCCGCCGCAGAAGGGACTTTTGTACGGACCTTTATCCTTGTCCCATACCTCTTTTACAATGTCCATCAGGCGTTCCACTTGTTTCTTCTTCCCGTCTTCGTCCTCGTTACGGTTGTCGAAGACAACGTATCTGTTGTCGACTTTCTTCATCAGCTTGGGAAGACCACCCCAATCTTCGGACACGTAATCTTCGATGGACGTCAGAGACCCGTCTTCCACGGCTTCCTTGAGCTGATCCCCATGGGTGAAGACGACGACGGTGTGCTTGTAGATGTCTTCGCCGAAGTATTTCTCCAGTGCCCCGAGAAGGGTCTTCTGTTGGTCGGTGAAGCGTACTCCGAACTTGTGGATGAGGAGGACTGCGTCGATGCCATCCTTGGTCTCCACGAGCCACTTGGCGACTTCCTGGTCAGGATCCTTGTTGGGGAGGTGGTCAAGACTCTCTGTTATGTCGGGGGTGTCGACAACCCTCAGTTTACCGTTGTCTCGTTCGCAGGTCTCAATCTGGTATGTCTTCGTTGCGTGGAACATGGGCGACGCAGCAAACGCCTTGCGGCCCAAGATTGAGTTCCCTGTGGCACTCCTGCCGCTTCCGGTTTTCCCAAACAACAGCAGAGTGGTGGTCTGTGCAGCTGATCCCGCCTGTCGAAAAACAAACGATATATAGTTCATCATACGTACGGTAGCTGCATCATTGTGAAGAGTGACGGAGCTTTTCTTTGACGTATTATCCATTCAGGAGACCCAGACGCCTAGCGACTCGTATTGGAAAGGCATGACCCCACATATCGTAGACTGACAAGGGACACAACAGGCACCGAAACTGAAAGCTCAAAATTATCTGGAAATGGCGCTACATATGTGCAAACTGAGCGGAAGATTGGCGATCACAGCAAGTCAACATTGACACTCATGATTAGGCATGAACGTTTTCAGTTCATGCTACAAATATACCAACCATAGACGGAACTACTGAGTCGTGAGAAGTGGACAGACTATGGTTATAAACCCCAGATACTTAGAGGTGAATGGCACGTAGGCTTTGAATTTGGCTAAATGTGCGTGACATATGTATGAGTCAGTTAAACTATAACTGGTGATTCCATCGGATCCTAAAATCACCATAATGCAAAAACTACGCAAAATAGACCCTACCTTTTCGGCCATCTTGTTCACCAGTGGTAGGTGGCTAGCAGCAAGGTGGGGAAATGCTGAACAACAGCTATACGTGTGATTTCACAAGTTAGGAATGTGTGCATACGTGGCAACTTGTGACGCATGATCACATGAAGGATGGACTACTACAAGAGCAGGTGTGTCAGACGACATCACCACCTTATCAAATATAAAACTTGCGACGTCTTCTGGTTGGCAATGGAAATACCATTGCCACCATGGATGATGAGTGAGATCTTGGCTTATTAGTAGAGTAAACTGAATGCCGTTGTTCATATTGCGCTCGGGGCTATTCCCTCTTAGGAGTTTCGCACCTTCAACATGAAATGGTCAAGACCATTTCAAACAAAGATATCGCATCATGTGATTTCTTAGTAATCAGACGTCAGTAGGCAACTTTGCCAAGGGCTCGACAAGAGATCACCAAAATGGTAAGACTTGTGCTTGTGGATATCTTTTACAACTATCTACTGCTAAAATAAGTCTTATATAAACTAGGGTTCGCTAGATAAGGAGTCACACACTTGAGAAACCATACAATTCTGTGCAAGCGGACCTGGTATGACGCTAGCCTATTCATGAACGCTCATGATGCCCGCTCAGTTCTTCCTCCGCTCTGTCTTTGTATTAGAGCATGTGTTATAGTAAGCGACATATTTCTTGTCCTTGTACAACTTTTGTACAAAACAAGAAGCGGCCCTGGGACCGTTACTGCATGGAAAGCGCGAAGCAAATCGATGATGTATTTCATACGGCGTGATTACGTGGCGTCTGATAGTAGAATGAAAGTGAAACTACGGTATGCAGTGACTACTACTACTTGTCGTCCGAAAGTGAAACTATCACCTTGCGACTGGGGTGTCAGCGAATGGATTTTTCTGCTTTCACTTTGGAGAGAATAATTACATACATATGTGGTTCAAAACGATCCTCCTTTTAATGAGCCAGGTCTCACGGAATGATACAAGTATAGAGCACTAAGAAATCAGCAAAAATCATGTTGGTATTCTTATTAGAGCATGTGTTATAGTAGTAAGTGACATATTTCTTGTCCTTGAACAATTTTTATACAAACAAGGAGCGATCATGGGACCCGGTCACTCTATGGAAAGCGCGAAGCAAATCATCTATTTCAGACCGTGATTATGTGGCGTCTGATAGTATAAAAAAGTAAAATTACTGTGGCAAACGTCCGAAAGTGAAACTATCACAGGGGTGGGCTGGTGTGTCAATATGCTAAATAGTCCAAACCATGTCATTTTGAACTTAGCCGAAATCGTCATTGATGATGAAGAAAATATGTCAATTTCCTTGCAAATGCTATCTATTGGTAAAAAATTTGTCCAGTTGGCTAGAAGTAAGCCATTGCTTCCATATAGAATTATACAAGGTCTAGCAGTCTTTTAAAATTTCTTTGCCTTTTTTTGTTTGCATTATAGTCTGAACTCACTATTGTGATGGTCGGGAAGACTGGCCACGGTAAGAGCTGCCTCGGTAACAGCATCCTGGGCCGATATGGCACAGACAAGGCCTTCGCATATTCCCCAATGGGATCATCAACAACCAAGACGTCCATGATGGAGTCGGCAAGGGTAAGTCTGGTATTGCACAATGCCATTTGTGGTTCCCAACATAAATTATTACTTTTCAGTTAGTCTACTAAGTTTTAAGATAGATCAGACAACTTATTTTCTATTGCGAAGTTGATGTAGATAACTATGACCTTAGAAAATACTTAATGAGAATGACATACAAATTGTCGAATTGTCTTCATAAGTTTGTTGTAGTAATACCTATGGACCATTGTGAAAGTTCGGTGGGTCTTAATGTGAAACTGCCATAATTCCATGCTATAATTCCATACTGGTAAATGATGGTTATTTCATACTTGTGGCATTGGGAGGTTATGTAAATGTAAATATCGTTGAATAAAGCATAACGCAAATGAGAACCTCATTTGCATTTGCATAATAGATGATAGAAGAATGCTAGAATAGCCTTCTTTGCTAAGATAAGACTGTCATACTTTAAACAACCTTTATTTGTCATTTGGGTGAAGATGATCAATTGATATCTTTTAATGCCAATGAGGACTTTATTTGCATAATCAATGAGAAGCACTCATAATACATCAGTCATGAAAGCTTAAATCATTTGGTGAAGCTATGAGGTCGTGGAACTTTGAGTGGCAGTTTGAGGTGGCCAAGGTTCAAGAATCGCATGTGTGCCAAATTGGGTCATGGTAAAGGGTTGGTTTAATCCTTGGTTATAGTGTAGCTGGTGAGTACTAGCTTGACGAAAATGTGAAGAACCTCATTATGTAAAGAAGGATTACTACATTATCACACTGCGTCAGTAGAGAGGCAGGAAGTGCGAACATTGGATAAAGGTCAGACTTGCGAGGGGGACTTGCGAGGGGATGACAGGAAGTATTTTTATAAGGTGGTACAACTAAGTTGTTAATCAGACCAAGGAGGTCAGACACGACAAAGTGATCAATGGACACATCAAATGCATCATTAATGAACTAGAATTAATCCAGACAAACAAGACAAACTACATATTTTCACGGAGGTGTGAGATATTCAAACTCATGTTCATGTTGTTCTCCATAGATCAATGGCATCCGTTTCCACGTCATTGACACCCCAGGAGTGATGGACACAGATGCTGAGGGGAAGAAGACCCTGGAAGAGATCTCCAAATGCCGCGAGTTTTGCCCTGACGGTGTCAACGCTGTTCTCCTGGTGATACCATTTGGTCAAAAGTTCACCAAAGAAGAGGAGACTTCAATCGGCCACTTGAAGACCCTGTTTGGAGATGACCTGTTCAAGTATGGCATTGTCATCTTCACACATGGGGATAGATTCGACGAAGCAAAAGAAGATGGGCAACTCAACCATTTCAATGAATACCTTCACTCACAGCCACCATACTTCAATGATGTTCTACAGAAAGTGGGGAGACGGTAGGCACCGCTTAGTAATTTTCTGCACAGAAAAGTAAAATAAGTACCTGTACATTTGTAGACCAAATACAAATCATTTTTTTCTGGAAATGCATTTACCAAATCACATAATGTTGCTTCAGATGACAAAGTTGGGGAACAACTAGTAGTACAGTACATAACTGATTGTGTACTATAGTGATAAGGAGCTCTGACCTCAAAAGGATTCTTTTGAGGTCAGAGCTCTGTATCACTATAGTACTACTAGATGCTTGCTCCCCAACTTTGTCATCTGAAGCAACATTTATCTCCTTTTACTGACACCTTCTTTCAGGTATGTCCTTTTCAACAACAAGCTAAGAGGTGGTGCAGCAAAACCTCAGCGTCTTCAGCTCGTGGAACACATCCGGGCAGTCATGGCAAATGTGGGTCAAGTAGCATATAAGATTCCAGTTTATGTTAACACAGCAGGTGCTTGTTTCCCTGCCACGTCTACCGTCCTGATCGATGGCAAGCATCCTGAGAAAATGGCAAGTCTCCAGCTCGGCACCAAGGTCCTCTCCATCCCCGAGGACGGCATCACACCAGCTTCACTGGACACTGTGTACTTCTTCGGCCACGCAGCAGATGACATCATCGCCCCTTTCGTCCGCATCACGACCACCGGTGGGAAGACCCTGCACCTGTCAGAGGGCCACTACATCTACGTGGGGAGGGACGCCCTGAAGACCAGCGCACTCGTCACCGCCCGCAAGGTTAAGGTGGGGGATGTGGTGCAAGTGGTGGATGCTCCAGACCAAACTCCTCGTCCTGAAGAGGTCACGGAGGTCAAGACGGAGATCAAGCGAGGCCTGTACTGCCCTCACACCCTGGGAGGGTCCCTCGTTGTGGACGGAGTCTGCGTGTCGACCTACACGGAGATGATCCCGCCTACCGTGGCTCACGGGCTGCTGTGGCCCGCCCGAGTCCTGTACCGCATCGCCCCCGAGGTGGCAGGAAAGATAGCACAGCCGCAGGGGGAGAAGGGAATGCCTACTTGGCTCGGGTGGCTATATGATCGCTACATGGCCTGGGTCTAAACAGGATGATTTTGTAAAGTACAACATCCTGATCAATACACTCAATGTGTAAAAGGAAAGATGTCAGAATTTTGTTGTTTAAAGATACAACGTTAAGCTTTTTTTGCTTTGAGTACCATTGCACATGTTGCAAAACCTTCATCTATTGAAGTTTAATCCTAGCATATGCATGCAAACTTGAAAGTTGAAACACTATATTCAGAAGTTATTTTTCATTGGTATTACTATTAGGGTGTAACAAATATACTAATGTGTGATGCAACAATATGCTCTATATTACACTATAGAATAAGCAAACTTGGAAAATTATTATTCAGAAGTAATCATTCATTGGTGATAGTGTAACAGTATGTAATCAAACATGCACTATATGTTACAGTAGAATTGTCAACTGTTTTTGAACAGAAGCTTTAATAGCAACACACAATCTGAAGTGATGAGGGGTCAGCATGTAATTTCCAGACAGTGCAGAGAAGCAGCAAGCTACTTTCTATACTCATAACATACATAATACATTCCAATTAACACATTTAAGCTTATTCACACTTTGTATAAATGTTAAGAGATAATCTGAACTTTACCACATTGGCCAGATGATAAATGATGGTAAAATGGGAAATATGTTTGAAGCTGAAATAAACTGCTTGTTTGCTTTTACCTTTGTGTGCATCATGCCTGAATGGAAGATTTCATCTGTCTGAAAAGAATGGCCTTGGGGTGAATAGCTTAATATTGCAAAAATTGTAATAAAATCTCAGTACACTGGAGTAACAGCATAAAACAAACAAGTTACCTACCTCCCAGAAACCAAACTCTGAAATTCAAAGTTTCCTCTAGCAAGCTCATGTTCAGTTCAATGTGTAGCAAACAATGTAAAATGTATTTGGAATCTTAACTTACAAAGTAAATCAGCTATTGTCAAACGAATGAAAATTTTAAACTTTCACCCTACACTAACAAAGTTGTTTTTCCCACTTCCCCCTCACTCCTCTGGCTGCCTGATGGTGAGGTCCTGGGCATGACTGGAGATCAGTCGGAGCAGCTGCAGGTGAAAGTGTTCCATCTGTGTGTCATTCTGGAGAGAAAAAAAAAACATTGACAAATTGACCAATTGTATTACAGCTACTATGCCCACTTCTATATCGATCTGCTACAGTCATATAGGAAAGGATCTAAAAAAAAACACCAGTATAAAGTATACCGGTACACTTATAGAGTGCAAATATCATGCCCAGCAACATTAACAGTTTGCTCCATCATAATCTGCAGTTCAAAAGAAAGCTGATAGCTGGGACCTGCATATATGTGTGCACGTTGATTTCCTTTAACGGGATCATTTGGGCCGCAGCTCAAATGCATGAATTAGATGCATGAACTCTGAACCCTAGCTCACATGATCAGTTACTACGTCATATACACAGCAATAGTGTGTAGTGCAACAGGTCTCCAGAGAAATTATTCAGACTTCTCCTTCATCATTGTGAGAGAGTGCAGATAATTAGCTTTCTTCATCTCAATAAACATCTGATTTATATCAAGGAATCTATGCTGCCCTGGTAACCACATACCAATGCTGGCCAAAGGATCAGTCTCAGAGAATCGGAGAAAATTAAGTACAGCAGATTGCTGCATCTAAAGGGGAAATGTCGACTTACTTCCTTTCCCAGGTACTGTACAATGTCGGTCCCCCGAAAGTACGAAATGGAACGAAATGGAACGAAATGGAACGAAATGAAACGAAATGGAACGAAATGGAACGAAATGGAACGAAATGGAACGAAATGGAACGAAATGGAACGAAATGGAATGAAATGGAATGAAATAAAACATATGTAACATTATGAAATGAAATAACAGTAGATAGCGAAATATAAGGAACGTTGTAACATTCACAGTAGACCGGAACAGGAAGCAAATATAACGTGTTTTATTTCTTGAATCTACTGAGTATTTGATAATATTAAATACAACGTTTTTGCCGCGTTTGTGTGGCTAGATTCTTCCCTAAAAATGGGAGCACCTCGTGCAAAGCGATCGGCCGCTCTTCCTTGATTTTACTGCAAATGAACTACTGCAAATAGCAGGGGGAAACCAGCAAACGGAACTGAGTACCGAAGTAAGGACTAGATTATACAGAAGTTGGTGGCAACATTGCATCTCGTAATTCACCAAGTGGGCATGAGGCAATTCACAAACGTAATTTCAATATTTAAACAGCGTGTTTGCGTGTTGCGTGAACTGTGAAATACATGTCCTGCTCGTTCACACCCTCCCTTTGTTTTGTCGTGAACAAGGAAGCAGAAATGTCCCCAGAAGGAGGTAGTTCTCAGCCCACGTCCGTGGTTGAATGGAGTGTGAAATTTTACATTGGTGACGCAGCGCAGAGCTGCATTTGCATATCATTAGAGGAGGGGTCCATTCTCCGACAGCCGACCAGCCGAACAATTGGTTATATAAAAATCATTGTTGCGGAGATATGCATATGCTACGTACTAGTTATGGACTAAACCGTATGTAAATAAAACTTGGAAGTCGGAGTTTGATTCAACCTGTCGGTAGCACGCCCACGTGCACAGCTCCGATGCGCTGGCAACATTGGCGGTTCATTTGCATGCGGGGCTCCATTTGCAACACGCAAACACACTGTATAAATAATAAAATTACGCTTGCCTCATGCCCTCTTGTTGAGATGCAATGTTACCACCAACTTCTGTATAATCTAGTCCTTACTTCGATACTTAGTTCCGTTTGCTTGTTTCCCTGCTATTTTCAGCAGTTCATTTGCAGATCGTTGGTAAACACAAAGGAAGAGCGGTGGATAACTTTTCACACGGCGCTCCCATTTTCAGGGAAGAATCTAGCCACATAAACGCGGCAAAAACGTTGTATTTAATATTATCAAACAGATTCAAGAAATAAAACACGTTATATTATGTATTTGCTTCCTGTTCCGGTCTACTGTGAATGTTACAACGTTCCTTATATTTCGCTATCTACTGGTATTTCATTTCATAATGTTACATATGTTTTAGTTCGTTCCATTTCGTTCCATTTCGTTCCATTTCGTTCCATTTCGTTCCATTTCGTTCCATTTCGTTCCATTTCGTTCCATTTCGTTCCATTTCGTTCCATTTCGTTCCATTTCGTTCCATTTCGCACTTTCGGTGGACCCTACAATGTTGCCATGTCTGAAGTGAGGTGTGGGCTGTATCCCCAGTATGGAGTATCCGTATCTAGAAGTAACAGACTCCTCAAACAGGTAGATGGACATCAGAGCATCCTCCTCTGCTACATACGTTCTCAGACTCAGTCTGCATAGAGGCAACACATTACACTAGGCATTACTTAGACCTGAACAACACTGAATTACATTCTGTATATAATGATAGTGACAACAATGCAACTGAAAGCAATGAAACATATCTACTCTATAACAATTACGTTGCCTAAGGTCCCCTTTGGCTCGATGGAGACTGTTGAGCAACCAAAATTTCTGTGACCTATGACTTTATAAACTGAATATGATCCATGATGTAAAACGATTTGAAAGACAACAAAACACACAAACGTACACTTCTTTAGCAATGAAACTTGTTTTAACTACATGTACTAAATGAGATCTTTTTGTCACGTTATGATCAATTGAAAGGGGGTACAACCGCTTTGCATGGAAGTTTCATACCCTCTGTGCCTAAGTACTAGACTAAGTGTAAGTAGTAAAAGTAGTGCACCAGAGAACTGATTTTCCCTACTTGGCATGAGCACAAGCCACAGCTGTGAGAGTCCTGAGGGCCGTGGGAGGGAAGGGGCAGCTCTGGATGCTGTTGGACCTGAGTCTGCGGGAGGAGACAAAGTACCCCTGGATCAGGTACTCCGCTGTGGGAGTCAACTGGGGCTGTAGGCAGCACGCAACCTGGAGGAACTGAAGATCAGTTTGCATCATCTATATTCAAGAGATCTTTAAGTAATGTTCAAGAACTACATAAGTATACACAATCACATGAATAATCTGACTAGTAACTACCATATCCCTTACTAGGTGTGTAGGTTTTTAAAACTATCAATATTTAGAACTGAAATCATGGTTGTGGCCTTACAAGTATGAAAAGAACTTCAAGGAAAAAGTATCAAATTTTATGTGTATTAGAATCAATTGAACTTGACACTTAAGTCACATGGGCCATGGCAAATTCTCACAACATGACAAATATATATACTGCTATAATATGGAGTCTTCATTTACCTGTTTGATATCCTCTGTACTGAGAAGTTCACTGACATTCTCCAAGTCTTCTTCCTCAAGCATTGCACAGTTGAGTATATCCTCAACAAGCAGGCTCTCAGCATACATGTCTCCTGTCTCACTGGTACCATCCATGTAGCACACCAGACTGAAGCAGTCAGCTAGGGTCTTGGAAACGTTGCCTAGTTCCTGGATGTTCACACAAGACAATAAAATGAAAATCTTCCATCAGACACTCTGTCTAGTTGCATCTCAAACTTGGTTTACCTTGAATGCATTGAAGTCAGAAGAAAAAAATTACACTTATCACAGGAATTATACTTTTTTTGTGCGGTACAAAGTCTGAGAATTATAATCACAGACATCACCTGTTGGAGGTACAGGTCTGCAGCTGCAATTGCAGCTGGTTTCTTGCAGGTGTTTGGGTCTGTGTAGGCCCAGATGCTACACCTGATGGGCAGCTCCAAACTCTGGAGCACCCCACTGTCTTCATACTTCTTGGGTATCTGGAAACAAATTGTGTGTATATGTATTACAAAAAAAATGTTATTTTTCATGTAGAAATATGATTAGTGTATTACGTATACAGGTACTGAAAAGCTGTTGCTGTCATGAAAAGATTAATTTCGTTTGAACAAAACATAACATGTGCAACATCTTTAATGGCAGTCTTGACAGACAAGTCAAACTCAATATTCGAATACTTTTGAAAATGGCATATTGAATACAAGTGAAACTAAAAACAAGACCACAAAAGACCTGCACGGTGACAGCATCCTTTTCCATGACCCCCTGCAGACTGGACTGGACATCTTTCTTCATCTGTCCTACGTCTCCTAGGAAACAGCATCCTCCATGGCTGAGGAGGAGAGAGCCTGCATCGATGCTGCAAGTTCCTGCAAAGGGATAGTTAACACTATGGTCACAAGGATGCCCCCATGGCCAAGCCACATGCTAAGTTCTGCATGTTGCACATTACTAAGTATCGCTGTACTGTCTGTAGATTGAGTCAACAAGCTCATGACTATTGGATGATGCTTTACAATTTCTCTGATGATCTTCAGCATTAAGTGTCTGGCTGATAAAACATCCTCTCTTGCTGACCTCTGATGATGTTTTAATAGTATTACAGATCACTGAGTTCAAATAAACTTGCTTTCATAGGGACATACCCAAGATGAAAGTAGAAGATTCAAGGTTTAAGGTGGTAACGTTGAAACCTGCCTGTGCCATGGGTGTCTTTGGTAACCTTTGCAAAGAGGTGCTTGTCCACAGTGTGATGTACACATCGTGAGGAAATAGCAGTACAGTATGTCAGCAGTCTAGACAGCAGGAGGGTGTCACTACCTACAGCCATCACATGGAGGCCTCCACCATCTTTAGTCTGTGCAAAGTCATGGTATCACAAATACGCTCCCTTCACTTGTTGAAATAAGGTTTTGTGAAATCATGGTATTAAACAGTTCACTTCAATCCATACAATTTAACTCTGCATGTTAAAACAATTGAAAGTAGAAATCTAATGGAAAAAAAGGAAAAGAAAATGGAATATGTACAACTTTGTCGTTGGAATGAGTTGACACCAGGCTGAGCAGCATGCTTAGTTTCAGCTTGTGGTAGGTTCCTGGAGGGCTCACTGATGATGCAAATGCAAAGGCTAGGCTGGCTGAAAAAAAGAAACATAAACTCATCCCTGTCCCTGAATGACACAACTATCCCTGTCCTTGGTGCTGAATGATACACACTAACTCTACCATCCCTGTCCCTGGTGCTGAATGATACACACTTACTCTACCATCCCTGTCCTTGGTGCTGAACGGTACACACTTACTCTACCATCCCTGTCCCTGGTGCTGAATGATACACACTTACTTTACCATCCCTGTCCTTAGTGCTGAATGATACACACTTACTCTACCATCCCTGTCCTTGGTACTGAATGATACACACTATCTCTACCATCCCTGTCCTTGGTGCTGAACGATACACACTTAGTCTACCATCTCTCTCCTTGGTGCTGAATGACATTCAAACTGACACTGCCATCCCTGTCCTCGGTGCTGAATGACACATACTAGCTCTATTTGACAGAGGAAGTCCATAACTATTCTTATTTCATACCTGCAAAGCTGTAAGGAGAGCCCAGTCTGTCCTGGTGCAGCCTTGCCACACTGTCAGGAAGGGCTACAGAGGGTGATGGCTGGACAACATGTTTGACTATGGAGTTTGCCTCAATGGACATGGTAATATCTCCCCTGCATCTGTCAATGGTAGGAATTCCTGCAAAAATCAGTGACTTACAGTGTATATTACGGTAAGTGAAACAGACTATATTCTAAAAGAAACAAGATTCATGATGTCCCTTGTACATTGTAAATATGGATACAAATGGTTCAACCTGCGTCTGGTTTACATGTCAAGTATTACATTATGCCATGAATTTTGTTTCTAATTTCAGTAAGACTTGCTGTAAACATTGTATAGATACTTTTTGATCCATGCAAAAACATTTGACATCACCCAAAACAGTTTGGAAACCAGTTTAAGTACTGTACAGTATTCTTCTGTTTCAGTGGTTCAAATCATTCACAACTTTCATCTCCAAAATACTTTGCCACTCACCTACCACAGAGTAGTGTGCCCCCATCTCTATCCCCTGTACCAGCTCTTCCCTGAGGAACACAGTAACAGCCTGGTGCCGCCTGCCTTCTGCACCAGGAGACCAGGAGAGACCCGGGATTGCAGCAGGGTCCATCATCTTCACAACTCTCTTGTCTGCCAGGACTCGACATGAGACATCCTCCTCCAGAATGTTCCCACAGTAATGGCACTCAAAGTCTGGTCTAAAGAAGATCAGCACAGAAATTACTCTGTTACATTGGTGAAAATTCTTGACAGTATTCCTTCATGCATAGGTTACGTTTCTTTGCTTCAATGTTCAAAGTTACTTCAAGTACTTTTTATTTCACTTGTTTGACTACTTAGTCAAGATCTGTCTGGTCACAATATCAGAAAGAGGAAATCGATAATGTAAAAATCCACAAACTTAGTTTTAAAAAGCAGAAAACAGTCAACGTAACAAGAACCTGCTTCTAGACTACAGGTTTCCATTGATATATCCTCTGCATTATTCTGTAAGAATCTATCAATGCAAAATCTGAAGTTGAATATCGATATGTCATTTGTATTGTACAAATGACAGAGATAGAATCCCTCTGATTGACCCTAGAGCAAAAGGCCATCCTTACCTGATGGTTCTGGACTCACTGGCCCCTGCAGTGTGTAGTCTGATGTAGGTGTAGGGTTCAGAACCCACACATCCTGACTCAGGACACTGGTACCTCGCACTCTGGGTGTACTGTATCACATTGGTCATGGAACTCACTATGCCCTCAAACTGGAAGTACCTGCAATCGTATTCACCAAACGTTACACTGAAATTCGATTCACGTGAAGACTTTGATTGCAACCAAGCAACAAAATGTATGATGAATTTAACTATCTTCTTTTCCGGGGATGTTGCAATAATCAAAACATGCTTACAAAAAGAAAGCACCGGTTCCCTAAAACTCCATGCAAACCAAACAAATCAACATTTTGGTGTCAGTAAATAAATAGATGAAAAATTGTGTCAGACTGGACTGCCAAAGAAGAGTAACACAAATTTGATCCATAACTGCAATGATACAAAGATGCATGGCGGAAATCAAAATAACCGAAGGTAACAGAAAACTTAAGGCCTAATTTTGATTCCAGCTAATTCTACCTCTGCTCCACTGCCTGACATGACAAATCCCTGAGGTTGAGTGAGTAGGATGGGAGGGAGGGAAGGGTTGAGATGGAAAGGTGAACCAGGATCTGGGTAAAAAAGTGATTATCAAAAAGGCATGTCACTATAGTCTAGATACACCATGTGATACATTTGAGTGGTGGTGTGTTTCTTGCTACTGTAGATTAGTAGCTATTTTGTTTGAATTCTATACCATTAGTGATGTCAATTACAATTAAATGTACTGTATAGAATTATGTACTCGATTTTCTTCATGAACTGACAATAAGCAGTTCTGTAACTCTTCATTTAAGTAAAAAAAGTGATTCTTCAAGTTGTCAAGGTGTTCGTCAATAAAGCAGTCAATAACCTATTCATCTATTTTATGTAGAGTTTTTTTTTCTCTCTTAAATGTACCTGATTTCGAGACTCGACTTGTGGTATCAAGTCCAATGCCTTTATGGACAAGTACACAACATCCTGGAAGATTCTACCAGCATCCAGGGGGTAATGAAGGACCAGGTTTCCCAGGGTGGAATCGAAGTTCACGAGATCCACAGGATCAACTGTCAGGACAAAGCGGAACACAGCAATGGGCTTGTCCTGGCGACTCTCTATCTCAGCTCGAGTTCGACAATCCTGGATGAGTATCTGTAGAGCCCCTGATCGGTCCAGGTACTCAACGGTTGATTCCTCTAGGGAGTTCTGCATTCTGAAATGAGCTAAGCTGGAGAGGTATGTGTATTATTACTATTATTGTTAATAATGATGTAATATAATATTTCATTCCTAATCTTACCCTATACAGAAAAGGTATCAACTACAAAACAAGTCAAACTTTGATGATAACAAGCTAAATTTTCTATTTTTGATTTATTGATTGACGTGTTGGGATCAGAATTATGGAGAACTGTAACGTGCCCGTGCAATGAATATTAAAACTTCATAATCTTCATAACCTTGTAAAATTACATGAATAAATAATGAGCAACTTCTTTGCTTTGATTTGAAAATGGATCCCTATGACTGATGCTGGGCACACCATGGAGGTTTTATCTACCGGTATATAAAACCTCATTGGGCACACCAATCAACAAAAACAATAACAAACAGTGGACATTTCTAAAGGGCATTTACACTGGTGGAACAAGGAGGTTAAAATAAAAAACCTCCTTGGGTGGAATCACAGCAGACATTTTCCCCCTGGTACAGACACCTAGAAACATACTCAGTAGGTAGAAACCGTGATAGGTCATCAGAGATCGAGATTGTAGATAAACTGGGGGTAATGTTATAGAGTTATCGTTTAACGTCCCAGGGGGAATCAAGCAACATCTGCAGGCGACACTAATTTCTAAAGAAACATCCATTTCCCATTAATCCATTAATTAACCTGGCATTCAAAATGGATAATCCGTCTCTGCCATGTGTGCGGACTAAGAGGCACCACCTTAAACATTTGATAAATCAAAGGTATCAAGTTAAAACCATGGAAAGCTAAAAATCACCGAGCAGAATCGCAAGCCTCGACGTTACCTGTCCTCCAGCTGACAGCTTTATCTGAAACTTCCCGCCAAAAGGGGCGTGTCATCTGACGTCATAAGATACCTTTTATTGTCCTACATACGACTTATTTACTGGCATCAGTGTTTCACTGCTTTGGCGAAAGAAAGAGTAGAAAATTCTGAGTGAAAGTTGTTCCACAGTAGCACCAGGCGATCATCTTGATGAAGAAAAATAGAAGTGCTGTCAGAAGCTGCATTGCCCGGATATATTCTGACCCTACCATTAAACGTTACTCTGATAGGGAGGATTCAAATTTTACCTTAATATCTTCCAATTATAGATTAATCATACATATCTAATGCAATAAATGCATACTATATAGTTGGTTTAAGTACTAATTCCACGTATATATGATAAGAAATACACAGAATGCGTAAATGAAACCCCATTTCCGGAGAATCTTTCCCCCTACTATTGTTATTGAGCTCGTCCAAATTGTCAAAACATTCAAAATGGCAGCCGATGAGGAAGGTCTTCCAACGCTTTCTTCTTCAGAGTCCTTTTTTTACTTCCTCGTGGACGTACCATGGGTAAGACTTCCTTTGACTTGTCCTTGATGCTTCAAAGAACCTATGTAGCTGTTTGGTTGGTGTAGATAGTGTCGAGGGTTTGCTGAATTGTCGACAGAATGTTGTCTCCTTTTCGACCTTCATAAAATCCTGCGTCTTGCTCTCTGCTACGTGAGGTCATCATAGCAAATAATGTGACGAGTCTACGTTACTAACTTCCCACCTCAACTATGCCTCTGTTTGTGATAACAGCTGATGAAACAAGTTTGTATTGAAAGTCCATGTGTATGAGGAAACGCAGCAACTTGCTCACAAGAGCAGGCGTAGTCTACAGTTGACGGATCCGGTTGAAATCGATGCCATATGTGACTGATGAGATGACCGTGTGAATACTCGTATTAGATGACACATATGACATTTCCGTTTTGTACTGTGAAGTCACCAAGGTTTTTGGCTTTTATTGAAGTTGCAATTGGACTGAATACTGATTGAGCCAGTTAATTGATTATCACATTTGAAAATTGTGAAGATTGTGCCACATATGATAAAAACAACAACAAAAAAACATTATTAACGTTATTCTTCCAATTTTTTTCCTTCAGACGATCATCATCCTGGTGAGCCTGGTGATTTGTGGGATTGTTACCGGCTTGTTCATGTGTCTAAAGAAAGTCAAGACAAAAGGTAAGAAATCCTACTTCTTACCTGGCTGAAAACTCTAGCCAACACAAAGGAATAGCTTTACGATATAGCTTCATAAACACCAATTACAGTTTTTATTACTTTTTGCTAGCCTCATACACCAAGGCAATAGAAACTAGATTGAGACGAAAAGCACAAAAAGGAAAGCTTTAAAATATAACTTGAGTTTTGTACAATACTGTTGTATGATAAACATGAATCTATTTTCATTTACTAGTAGTTGAAAGAAATGATATTATTAATAGAATATGCCTTTACATCATAAATCTGACTGAAAGAAGTTCCATTAACATGTTTTGTCCTTTCTTATATTTGCAGTGATTGGCCACCCTCCCCCAGTGAAATACCGCTTCCGTAAAAGGGACAAGATCATGTTTTATGGTAGAAAAGTCATGCGGAAGGTGAGTGATCCTCAGTCACGTGAGCTCCATTTTCTCAACCATATGCAACAGTTCATTTTGATAAAAGGTCAACCCCTTTCCAATGCAATCCTGCATTGAACCCTCACAGCGTGGATTTGTATATGATTAAATGTACTGATGTCAACAAGGAGCAGCTAATTTTTAACGTTCAGTGCTTGCTTGGTTTTTGCATTCTCTTAGAAGATTTTCATTTATTTCCTTTATTTCATTTTGTTCCATTCTATTTCATTCCACCTCCCTTGTACTAACAGATTTTCCCTATTGGCATTTCTCCTCCTCACCTTCAGCTTTCCCAATGGCGCACATCACAAGAAACCGTATTCTCCTTCTTTCCTTTTCCTTTTCACTTCTTCATTATCATGACATGCTAGCATAGTGTAGCAGTAGCATGTACTATTTTTCAGATTTACATGACAAACATGTATTTCCATTTTTCCTGCCCTTCGTGTTTCCATCGTGAAGATCCGATTTATGGAACGTCTTGCCCCACAGCTAGAGGATGCTGATGACCCCAATGCTGTAATCCTGCCTTTCCTTCATTTGCTTGAGTTTTTCTTTGAACTTGAATGAAGATTGTATAACTATAATGCACCCACCCTTCTTTATAAAGTCTGTAAGGCTCAAATAAAGCAAAAGGGTTATCCTGGACTCTATGACATGGTTGTTTTTGTAGGATGTCAACATGCATGCTACAGATCCATATATCCTGTATTATTGTCCATCAAAGCAACTGCGCTGTAACAATGAATAAGAATCAGACATAAAAGGATAAAGCAGGCTTGATTTGTGTTTTTTTCTTTTTCTTTCAATAATAACCAAGATTTGTTACACTATTTTTAACATAATGTACACATTTCAAGTCACACAAATATTTTACAAGCAAACAGAACAAGGCACTTACTCCAGACCTCCATTAAAGTGCCATTTGTATATGATTTGATTTTTTATTGTCTGATGTCAGCCTTAACCTTGCCAAGACAACCAATCTTGAAACTAATTTGAGCCTTATACATGTTTATATAAACTGTTGTCATGTTCTTCACCCACCTGCACATTTTGAATACCCCTATGTAGCTAGATGTCTGCGTTATGCTTGCCAGTATTAAGACAAAAGAAAAAAGCAACAATTTGTAAAATGTATCACACATACTGCAAGAATGTGTCTTTGAAGGTTTGATGTCATTGTCTGTCAGTGTTATTCAAAATCATGTACAGGAGTGTGTTTTAATGTAACATCTAACACCTCGGTAATTTGAAGCCGTTTGTCACTAATAAACAGTTAATATGTACAGAGTTTAAAATCATGCTGGTTCATTTCATAATATTATGTAATTCTGAAAATTAAGGTTCATCTTATATTCATGATTGATTTGCTGTAAAATAAGCAAATTTGCCTCAGATCCTGACGTACTATGTACTACTACTTGTGTTGGTCATTAGGACAATACTGATACATGCATGTACCTTCTGTTTACACTATGTAGTGTGTACACTGTTTTTATAACACTCACCCACACAGATCACAAAGTAGTTCTTCAGTAAGTCTTGCAAGCTACATTTGTAGATTTTTTTTTAATGTTGCAAATTGTATGAGAAGCTATCTACTAGAGATAGAAGTTAATAGGACAACACTAGATGTGTTGCTATGCATAAGAGTCACAGAAAGAGGTTGAAATGTGGTCTGTTGAAAGACTACATATATGACAACCAATCCATTTTAGGTTGCAAACTGACAAGTTTCCTGGTGCCACTGACTTGACTGTTATCAGATTTTCATTGAAAAAGTCACTTCTCAAGTCATGGTTAATAGAAGACTTTTAACTTATCTGACTAGACTAGTGTGTAATGGGTGGGTGTGAAAGATATGGTAGAAAAGTGTAGGGTATAGGGTACGTAACAGGATTTTTTGACTGCCTTGTAGTTTATTCTTTTCCTTGTTCTTTTACAGGTGAAGTCCAGTGTGAGTAACACCGTCGTGGTCCAGGGGTCCTCCTCACGGACAAGGATAAAGAAACGACAGAAGTTTGTCCAGCTGGTCAAGAAGTAAGATTTTTACCTCCTAGAAATTGGTCATCACTTCAATATCAATGGCCTTTATGCTACAAAAAATTGTATCTGTCCAAACAGCTTTTGGGGTTTGGGAAGAACCCAGCTGGGCATAAATGGGTACCCCCCTTTTAGGCTCCGTAACTGTAAAGCATTGATTGTGTTATGCCATCTAGCTAAACAAAATGCCTTTAACACAGTGATATTGAAGTCAAGTACAGTGTTAAGGTGGGTCTGAATCTTGTAGCTCAGCTGTGTTATGTTTAATGTACCTGTCATTGTCCAGGATCCTACGTCTGCGTAAGGAGGGGTCCAAGCCAGGTGTTCAGCTGAAGGAGCCCCCACCTGCCCTGTTGGAGGCAGATTTAACAGAGAGCGGGGAGAGCCACCTGCCTCCAGAGGTCATGTACATGCTCAACTCTGTCAGGTCAGTTTCCTTGTTTGTTTGTTTGTTGGTTGGTTGGTTGGGTGTTCGTTTGTTTGTTTATTTTAACATGTTGATATAGCTAATTCATTAATTCTTTATAGCTCCAGAAAAGAAGTAGTGAACAAAGAAAACTGGCTGCAGAAGTTATAGCGTAAACATAGTATTAGTGTGTTTCCTTGAGTTTTCAAGCATTGATATATGGTACAATTATAGGTGATGAAAGAATGATTTTATTTTGTACTGAATGGTATGTATATATAGATGGCTGAAGATAGCTACATAGATATTACAGTATGGAAAATTACATACTCAGAGTTGCAACTGAATGTGCATGTTGTTGTTTCTAGGGTTTTTGGTCACTTTGAGAAGCCCATGTTCCTGGAGCTGTGTCGCCATATGGAAACCATGAGTATCAATGAGGGGGACATGCTGTTCAAAGTTGGACAGGTAACTTAACTTACTTTGTTAACATGCTTGGTTGTTGTTTTACTATACTGATAGAAGCCTTTTGTAGCACAAATCATAAGGTATCATTGTTTTTAATCTTTGAATAACTTTGTTTCCGCTATTTTCTGTGTTAACAGCCAGATGACAGCATCTTTGTGGTGGTACAAGGCAAGCTGACTGTATATATAACAGAAAAGGTGAGAACTGATGCATTCCAATTTGAAAAAGTATATCCTTATAGCAACATGATATTATTTCGTTAGTCTTTGATTTTAAATTTAACACTTCAGTTATGTGGATACAGACCTTTGCATTTGTGACAGGTGTTTTTTAAATTTTCAAACTTGTTATCGCTGAAAAATAACAACAACTAAGTATTATAAAGATAAAGCTTTTACCCGTGGTATTGAATCACTTGTCTGCTGATTTATGCCACCTTGCAGGATGGCACAGAAATGCAGATGAAGGAGGTGCTTGCAGGAGACAGTGTGCACAGTCTGCTGAGCATTCTTGATGTCATCACAGTAAGTAATGTAACATGTGCAAGATACATATGCACATTGTATGATGATGTTTTTGAAAAGCTACTCTTACTTGTGCTTGTTGGTTTTGACATGTAGTACACATAGAGTTCCTCAAAATGGGATAAGGCAAGATTGATGTATCAGTGTATGTGACAATATATTTTTTGCCATCCACAGGGTTACCCAGCACCATACAAAACTGTGTCATGCAGAGCGCTGGAAAAGACCACCATTCTCAGGTTAGTCACGTGGGCTTAAAAGAGCATTAGGGCTTAGATATGTGAAATAATGTCTTGGTTGTCATTGGTAGCCTCATGTAAATGTTGACTGGTCCAGGCTACAAGCCCTGTAGTCTAGAATATTGCTTATTTTGTGACTGACATGGTAAGTTGAAACTTCTCTTATTGTAATGGCCTTGCCTTTTTACATTCATTTATAACAAATTGTTGTTCTTTAAAGAAACTACATACCTAGTCTAACAATGATTTATTTTTTTGAATCCACAGGTTACCAGCTAATGCATTGCAAACTGTTTTCAAGAAGTACCCAGAATCTCTGGTCAGAGTGGTGCAGGTATTTGAGTTTCTCAGCTCTAGGAAGCTGCTTTTTAGTCCTTCCATCTTGTAAAAATTGTGGTACAACAAGCTAGACAATCATTTTCTGGAATGGAAGTGTCAAAACTACAGTAATTTGGTTTGATTGTAATGCTGACTTAATGTATTGTACTTATGTTACATTGTCATGTGAAATGATTAGACTATGATGGTGATTGTTTTATCTAGACTTCATATTTGTTACTTATAGAAAGCATTTACAATGTCAATCCATACCTACAGCCAGTCTATCTGTACATACAATGTTGAATATGTTGTTTCTCCCATTTGTATGATGTGTTAGATCATCATGGTGCGTTTGCAGCGGGTAACTTTCATGGCTCTTCACAACTACCTGGGCCTCACCACACAACTTATGAACAAGGTATCAATGCTCACTGTACTTTGGTAAAGAGTTTAAAATGATTTTAACTGTCTACTTCCCCCAAATGTCATATCCAGGTGATAATGCTCCGTCTGCAGCGAGTGTCTTTCATGGCCCTGTACAACTACCTAGGCTTGAGTACTGAGCTAGTCCGTAAGCTAGATAGGGGATACAGCAAGACACAGGTGAAAGCAGTGATATGGTTTGCCTGTTTGGTGCACAGAAAATGTTCAGGGATTTTGGTTTTTGGTGCACAAAAAAATGTTGTGGATTTTGATTTTTGGTGCACTAATCATGTTGGGGCAATAAGGTTGTCAGTATTGTCAGTTGTGTGTTACAAATCTTGTTGCAACAGTTGCAAATATTGGTTACCATCACAGTTGTTCTTTTTTGGAAAGTAAGGTTCTTACAACACAACCTTAAAGACGTTTACCTGGATGTTTCTGTGACTCCTCAGCTACCTTCTTCAGGGTCTGAATTGACTCCACTATTCCTTATTGCATGCTGGCATTATAGCAAGGATGTGGTTCCAAATGTGACTAAGTCTATATCCCCCTTGTCTCTGTTCATGGCGGGTGTTGATTTTTTGTTGCTCTTTTTGTAAGTTGCCTTTTTGTAACTTACAGATTCGAAGCATCATTGACTTTATTGTATGGATGGTCTAAAACTCCATAACTTCAAGCCCAGTAAAATGTTCTTTTTCTTACATTTCACTGTTATTCGACATAAAAAGAATTTGACACAAGAAAGTGCTGTGATTTCTAGTTAAAAAGTTAAAAGATCCACCCTATTCACTCACCTAATAGTCCATGGGCCAGGTCCCTCAAAATAGCCATTTGGTACCAAACAGAGGGACAAAGGGTGACTTACTTTTTTGAAAAGGTTAATTCCTCTACTTTATAATTATGCATGATAACAATGTCAAATGTCCAGCTTTTTAGGAATTATCACGTGATATGGTGACGTCATTAAAATGGACCTCGATTTTTGGGACTTAATTCAGAGGACTGGGACAAAATGTCAAACATCAATAATCTTCGGTGAAAATCGGTTTGTAGGCAAAAGATACCACAGGAATCATGAAATAGTATGTTTTGGGTTGATATTTTAACTCTATAAGAAGCTATGAGTCTTTTAAGTCCATTTTTTGGCGTAATTCTGTGTAAAAAATGTATTGTTTACTTTCCAAAAACAGGCATTTATTTGGGCCACTTATGGGGTCTTGTGTAATACCAAGGAGGTTTTATATAGAAGGAGAGCGGACGAGCTAGCGCCCCGCTGGGTCCTTTTGTTTCGCCCCGCTGCGACCCATTGTGTATAGCTGGCGCGGCGCCGTCTTTGAACCGATGCGTGAATCGCGGTTTTCTATGCAAAGGAGCTTCGGCATGACGTCACACGTGCCGAGCTTGAGCCGACCGGCAGCCGAGATGCCTCGGGTTTCCGACGATTTCCTTATTTGGAACACCCGGTAGGGTTCGGCTGACGTCATCATTCGATCGAGGACAAAATGGCGGTCATCTGGATACTTGAATTTTTACCGTGCGACGAACTAGGGCGAGTTTTTGGTCATTTTTGTTGACAAGTCTCTGTTTTTTAGCGTCAAAAATATAGATTCATACCTATATTTCATGTTGCCACAAAAAATTTGTATCGTTTTTCTTTGGTAAGTTTTCGTTTTTTCTGAGTAGCTAAAGGGGTCCTCGTTCCAAATTTGTTGTTTTGGTCAACGGAACCTGGGTAGATTTTCCGGCACCTGGGAGTGACTTTTTGTATGATTTTCGTGCATGGAGGTCCTTGGTTCGTATCCATGGATTAGCCGGTTCCTTCCCCCCAATCCCTTCGGCGACCGAAAGCTCCAAGCCCGCCGATGCCGTAATTAGCGCATCGGGGGAGTCTAGTCCGGTCGGGCTGAGTTCTTGGACCGCCGCCGAAGGAAATCGCTAGCGACCCGGTACTAGTCTGGGCTCCAGGGTAATGCGAGCCAAGTCAAGCTAAGTTTGTAGTTTCTCCTCAGTCGGCATATATGCACATTAAAAAATACTGTTCTCTAAGACTTGTGTTTTTCAAGCCATCCGGCGGTTTTGTATACATTCTCACAGACTTCGCAATCAAATGTACCGCGGCTGCCGGCGGCAGCGTTGGTTGCCACATAGTGCTTTGATTCTCGCCGTTAGAGAGATCATCTTCCACGTTGCATTCTTGTAACTCAAATGTTTCAAAGTCCTCCTCAAAAGTAACTGCTGAAAAAAAGATCGAAGTTGCTCTACAGAGTCATTATGCCTCCTTGGTCGCACCCGTGAAAACAAAGCAAAGCCGCCAAGCTGGGCGTGGGGTGTATGCATATCGGGGTAATTCGCACCTTGACGCGACATTGACTTTTCACACCCGTTACACGCATAGTACAATAGAGACTTAGCTCGTCCGCTCTCCTTCTATATAAAACCTCCTTGGTAATACATTATGTTGATAGGCCATATCATTTTCTGCATTTTGGGCTTTGAACCAAAAAAATCTGTCGAAAATATCAGGAGTTATAAGGGTTTTAAGAATTACACCCAACGGCCATGTTATCGAATCGCCACAAATATCGCAATGCATCATGGGTAATTTTAAGAGGGTCTGTCTGTAATTATACCTTGTAGCAAAGGACAAAATGTCGATTTTTTTAAATTTTGGGTGGTGGTAAGGCCTTGGTCCAATTGTAGAAAAATGGGTAAGTTTTGGGTTAACTGGTGGTCACCGGTTGCCATGGAAACGGTCATTTTTTAAAAGATGGCGGATTTCTATCCGCAAAGGCTCAATCTCGTCCAGAATAAACTATCTTTGGCCTACAGAAACGCCACCTAACTAGAGGGACAACATTTGCGAGCAAATGCAGAATGTTAACCTTCACATGGTCTATCTTTACGTTTCGAACACGGAAGGATAAGTAACAATGTTTTATTTAGTTGGATAAGTCAAAAAGGGACGAATGAATTCTCATAAATTTCGACCTGTAAGGGACGTGGATGAAGACATGGTTACATAATGTGCACAATCAATAAGGAAGATTTATATTTCAATAAAATACTCACTTACATGACAAAAGGTCAGGCTCAAGAGCATGGTTCCTTAATATTCATGAACATTCATGAACATTCATGATTTTTCCTGAATATTACATTAACGTTCCTGAAAATTTTCCTGAACGTTCATGAACATTCCTGAAAATTCATCAACATTCATGAATATTCATGAACGTTTATGTAAATTCATGAATATTCATGAATTTTCAGGAACATTCCTGAAAAATCATGAACATTCATCAACATTCATAAACGTTCATGAATGTTGATTTTTCATGAACGTTCATGAATTTTCATGAATTTTCATGAACTTTCATGAACATTCATGAACGTTCATGAATTTTCATGAATTTTCATGAACGTTCAAAATATTCATGCATGTTCATGAATGTTCATGAACGTTCATGAACGTTCATGAACGTTCATAAATTTTCATGATTTTTCATGAACGTTCATGAATATTCATGAATTTTCATAAACGTTCATGAATTTTCATGAATTTTCATGAACGTTCATGAATTTTCATGAATTTTCATGAATATTCATGAATTTTCCTGAATTTTCATGAATATTCATGAATTTTCATGAATTTTCATGAACTTTCATGAATTTTCCTGAATTTTCATGAACTTTCCTGAATTTTCATGAACTTTCATGAACTTTCATGAACATTCATGAAAATTCCTGAAATTTCATGAATTTTCATGAACTTTCCTGAATTTTCATGAACTTTCATGAACTTTCATGAATTTTCATGAACTTTCATGAATTTTCATGAATTTTCATGAACTTTCATGAATTTTCATGAACTTTCATGAATTTTCATGAATGTTCATGAATGTTAATGAATATTCATGAATTTTCCTGAATTTTCATGAACGTTCATGAATATTCATGAATTTTCATGAATTTTCCTGAACTTTCGTGAATTTTCATGAATTTTCATGAACTTTCATGACTTTTCATGAATTTTCATGAACTTTCATGAATTTTCATGAATTTTCATGAATGTTCATGAACGTTAATGAATATTCATGAATTTTCATGAACGTTCATGAATATTCATGAATTTTCATGAATATTCATGAATTTTCATGAACGTTCATGAAAATTCATGAAAATTCATGAACGTTCCTGAAAATTCATGAATATTCATGAATTTTCATGAATTTTCATAAACGTTCATGAACATTCCTGAAAATTCATGAACATTCATGAACGTTCATGAAAATTCATGAATATTCATGAACGTTCATGAAAATTCATGAATATTCATTAACGTTCATGAACATTCATGAAAATTCATGAAAATTCATGAAAGTTCATGAAAATTCATGAAAAGTCATGAAAGTTCATGAAAATTCAGGAAAATTCAGGAAAATTCATGAACGTTCATGAACGTTCATGAACGTTCATGAACATGCATGAATATTCATGAACTTTCATGAAAATTCATGAATATTCATGAACGTTCATGAATTTTCATGAATTTTCATGAACTTTCATGAATTTTCATGAATTTTCATGAACTTTCATGAATTTTCATGAATTTTCATGAATGTTCATGAACGTTAATGAATATTCATGAATTTTCATGAACGTTCATGAAAATTCATGAACGTTTATGAATATTCATGAACGTTAATGAATATTCCTGAAAATTCATGAAAATTCATGAAAATTCATGAATATTCATGTACGTTCATGAAAATTCATGAATGTTCATGAATATTCATGAATTTTCATGAACGTACATGAATATTCATGAATTTTCATGAATTTTCATGAACTTTCATGAATTTTCATTGACTTTCATGAATTTTCATGAATGTTAATGAATGTTAATGAATATTCATGAATTTTCATGAACGTTCATGAAAATTCATGAACGTTCATGAATATTCATGAACGTTCATGAATATTCAGGAATTTTCATGAATTTTCATGAACTTTCATGAATTTTCATGAACTTTCATGAATTTTCATGAATGTTCATGAACGTTCATGAACGTTCATGAACGTTCATGAATTTTCATGATTTTTCATGAACGTTCATGAATATTCATGAATTTTCATAAACGTTCATGAATTTTCATGAACGTTCATGAATTTTCATGAATTTTCATGAATATTCATGAATTTTCCTGAATTTTCATGAATATTCATGAATTTTCCTTGAATTTTCATGAATTTTCATGAATTTTCATGAATTTTCATGAATTTTCCTGAATTTTCATGAACTTTCCTGAATTTTCATGAACTTTCATGAACTTTCATGAACATTCATGAAAATTCATGAAATTTCATGAATTTTCATGAACTTTCCTGAATTTTCATGAACTTTCATGAACTTTCATGAATTTTCATGAACTTTCATGAATTTTCATGAATTTTCATGAACTTTCATGAATTTTCATGAACTTTCATGAATTTTCATGAATGTTCATAAATGTTAATGAATTTTCATGAACGTTCATGAATATTCATGAATTTTTATGAATATTCATGAATGTTAATGAATTTTCATGAACGTCATGAATATTCATGAATTTTCATGAATTTTCATGAATTTTCATGATTTTTCATGAACGTTCATGAACATTCCTGAAAATTCATGAACATTCATGAACGTTCATGAAAATTCAGGAATATTCATGAACGTTCATGAAAATTCATGAATATTCATTAACGTTCATGAACATTCATGAAAATTCATGAAAATTCATGAAAGTTCATGAAAATTCATGAAAAGTCATGAAAGTTCATGAAAATTCAGGAAAATTCAGGAAAATTCAGGAAAATTCATGAACGTTCATGAACGTTCATGAACGTTCATGAACATGCATGAATATTCATGAACTTTCATGAAAATTCATGAATATTCATGAACGTTCATGAATTTTCATGAATTTTCATGAACTTTCATGAATTTTCATGAACTTTCATGAATTTTCATGAATTTTCATGAATGTTCATGAACGTTAATGAATATTCATGAATTTTCATGAATGTTCATGAAAATTCATGAACGTTTATGAATATTCATGAACGTTCATGAACATTCCTGAAAATTCATGAACATTCATGAACGTTCATGAAAATTCATGAATATTCATGAACGTTCATGAAAATTCATAAATATTCATTGACGTTCATGAACATTCATGAAAGTTCATGAAAATTCATGAAAATTCATGAAAGTTCATGAAAATTCATGAATATTCATGAACGTTCATGAAAATTCATGAAAATTCATGAACGTTCATGAAAATTCATGAACGTTCATGAATATTCATGAACGTTCATGAATATTCAGGAATTTTCATGAATTTTCATGAACTTTCATGAATTTTCATGAATTTTCATGAACTTTCATGAATTTTCATGAATGTTCATGAACGTTAATGAATATTCATGAATTTTCATGAACGTTCATGAAAATTCATGAACGTTTATGAATATTCATGAACGTTCATGAACATTCCTGAAAATTCATGAACATTCATGAACGTTCATGTAAATTCATGAATATTCATGAACATTCATAAACGTTCATGAAAATTCATGAACGTTCATGAATGTTCATGAATATTCATGAACGTTCATGAAAATTCATGAATATTCATGAACGTTCATGAAAATTCATGAATATTCATGAATGTTCGTGAACATTTCTTGTAGCGCTAAGAATTCCTGAATAATGGCTTTATGTCAAAAGTCTATGTTAGAAATCAATCAAAACATATGATTTTGCAAATTTATCTTATTATTGTTCATTGTCAAAGATGTTAAGTAAATGTTACAGGCATGTAGAATATATGTTGATTAGGTGGCGTTTCTGTAGGACAAAGATTGTGTATTCTGGATGAGATTGAGCCTTTGCGGATAGAAATTCGCCATCTTTAAAAAAATGACCGTTTCCATGGCAACCGGTGACCACCAGTCAATCCAAAACTTACCCATTTTTCTACAATTGGACCTAGGCCTTACCACCACCCAAAATTAAAAAAAAATCGACATTTTGTCCTTTGCTACAAGGTATAATTACAGATAGACCCTCTTAAAATTATCAGATGCATTGTGATATTTGCGGCGATTCGATAACATGGCCGTTGGGTGTAATTCTTAAAATCCTTATAACTCCTGATATTTTTGACGGTTTTGTTGGTTCAAAGCCCAAAATGCAGAAAATGATTATGGCCTATTAACATAATGTATTACACAAGACCCCATAGGTGGTCCAAATGAATGCCTGGTTTTGGAAAGTAAACAATACATTTTTTTACACAAAATTACCGCAGAAAATGGCCTTCAAAGACTCATACAGTAGCTTCTTATAGAGTTAAAATATCAACCCAAAACATACTATTTCATGATTCCTGTGGTATCTTTTGCCTACAAACCGATTTTCACCGAAGATAATTGATGTTTGACATTTTGTCCCAGTCCTCTTAATTAAGTCCCAAAAATCGAGGTCCATTTTAATGACGTCACCATATCACGTGATAATTCCTAAAAAGCTGGACATTTGACATTGTTATCATGCATAATTATAAAGTAGAGGAATCAGCCTTTTCAAAAAAGTAAGTCACCCTTTGTCCCTCTGTTTGGTACCAAAAACCTGCTTGGCCCATGGACTATAACTCTAGCTTTGTTTGTTCAATGCTAAGCCTAGTTAAACTGTCTGTTCCACTTTCCAGTCCCTGCACCGCCACCATCACCATGACCACCACCCCTCCCACCCAGCGGGACAGCCCAAGTCTCCTAAGAAAGCCAGCACCACGTCTGTAGGGAGTTCTACTGAGAAGGTCATCAGATCTGTCAACTTCGAAGATGCTCCACGTATGTCACATTCTCTACTACATTGTACAATTGTCCTTAATTTTGAGAATCATATAATAAAGGTAAGCATGTTAGGATTGTACAGTCCATTGATATTGTCATGGACATATGGCAAGATAATTATACTTTTTCAGAAAATGTTATGATTGTTTGCTGTATCAGAGTTTTGATTTGGCTTTTGTACATGATATATGGTTGAGATCTTTCAGACCCAAATCCAAATGGTGTACAATGTATGTGCCTTTTGATAGACATGTTATGACCTTGATTTGTACAATATTGATCTTGCTTCCTTATGAACCTCATGATTTTTTACATGAAAAAATTTAAAGCTCCTTTTTTCTTGTAGATTTGATGTAGCACATTAATGCTATCATAATGATAGAAATTGTACAGAACCCTATATTCAAGTTCTGGTCCAACCGATGTTTTTACATTGCAGTCTTCATTTACATTACTGTAACTGTGTTAGTGTTACAGCTTTCAAACCTTGTGGGTACAAGTATATAAGCCCACAGTTGGAAATGTAAACATGATATGATGTACAGTTTACTCTATTATGTTACCTAATGAGTAGTGTTTCCTTGCCAGCATCCTGGAGTGACAGTGAGCAGGTCTCTGCCAAGACCAGTCGGCCATCCCGTGCCAGTGCCCAGTTGGAAGTGCCTGGTATGATCATTTTGCCTCCATCAGATCAACTCAGTGTTCTCTCCCCTAATTGTTTTCTCTTCTTCTGTCACTTGTTTTCTCTTGTGTTCTTCTTCCAGATATTGTAAGCGACTTCTTCTGAAATCTTACAATTTTATTTTCTTGTCCTCAGTTTCTAAGAAGTTTCATAGCGTGAATGTTTTTTTCAGACCCTTTCCACCCTATCTCCCTTCTTTTTCCCTCTTTCCACAATTGCTTAGCTGTTGTCAATCCTCTATTCATGTTCTGAAGTATAGAAACATACCAATAGATGAATATACAGATATTTAAACATGTAGGTCATCACTTGTTGAATGTTGACTTGGCTGAATTACACTGTAGTTTCATCAGGTTGGTTAATCAATATATACTGCATTCTCAGGTACACAAACAAGGGATTTTATCTGACAACATTACAATGCAGCAAGAATTAATAGAGTTCATTAATTAAGCCATGAGGAAGGTTTTTTTTTCTTTCTTTTTTTATCATTTATTCATACAATAAACAATAAATAATACAATTATAAACTGAAAGAGCCATGAGGAAGGTTGCTGAAGGGTTACTGAATATTCTACAATAGTATATAAGAAGATAGAATCCCTTTGGTTGTGTACCTGAGAACCCAGTATATTGTAACTGTTGTGGCTACTCATAGCCCTTCACTGCCATATTCCCCCATCTCCAGTCAAGGAACGCCGCCGACGTGCCATGAGCTTAGGTATGCTGTCACTACATGTAGATTCTCTCTCCATTCATTATCAATCACTCCTCCTTGTGCAAGGCTTGTACAAAGTTGTAGTTTAATTGTGGAAGAAGCTTTATCAAAGTTTATGTACTTGTCTGCTGGTGTACTACCTTTTTGGTATACTTGAAGAGCTTTGCAGGCCAACAACAGTTTTCGTTTCCAATGGAATAGTTCATACCTCAATCTTTCTTGTCTTTAGCTAGGCACTGAAGTTTATTTTAGTTATGATTTACCCTAAAAGAGAACTTGAGAACATCTTGAATTGTTTCTTTCATTCACCTTCAAGTTGATTGCATTCAAGGCTTCCTGTCACCCTTCCTTTTATCATTGCTGGAACACATCTTTCAATTGCATGTAGAATGACTATAATGCCATCACATGGCTGATACCATTAGATGTTCTTGTATTTGTAATAATGGACAGTTGAAAAATTACTTTGCACACTTGGCAGTTCTTTTCACAGCCTTAGACTACCAGCAGTGGATTCCATCACATGATCAGACTTTTTACTTTGTTTATTTGTTACATCAGATTCTGAACTCCTTTCACCACTCTTGACAAAGAGTCTTGTATTACTGGCAAAATCTTACACTCACTGTCTTGATTGTGTATCAATTATATAATTGTGATCTGAAATTAAGAGAAAGACTTGACAAAATTTGCATGAGTTTGACACTAGATATACTCACAGCATGCATGTACACATAGAAATAGTGTACAACTGTAAATGTGTATGATGTACATGTGTACATGTAGTGATAGACTACTGTATCCCTGCCTGTACCGTACTGACTTGTTGGCTGTCCCATTCTCCCTGCTTGCTCATCACATGTAGGATCTGCTCTTCAACCTGCCCTTCTTCTCGCTTCATCCAATACAGAAGGTATAGATATGATACATCTTCTGGGTTTCTCCTACACTGCAATAATGAGTTATATGCATGCTGGTCGATATAAATGTACGTGTGTCCATCACTTCTTGCTTATCTGTCCTTTTACATGTGTTGGATGCTAGTTGCTGTTTAGTGCTAGTAATTACCACAAAGCTATGATCTGTGACAATGGTGACTTGAGTGTTACATGTATGATTGCATGACTTTTTGTCAGCATACTTTTTAGTGGTAGAAAAAACTTCTAGTAATAGGTACAAAAGCTTGTATGGAAACCTTTTGTCAATTGTATTTTTTTCAGGCATGTCAACTTGATGGAAGTACTTTTGTTGGAAGAGAAAACTTGATAAGCAAGGATGGTTTTGTTTTAAGGATTGTGTCACAGGTTTGCATTGTTAAAAGGTGGTTTGGATATGTACTTAGTCAAAAATGATACTCAGATTTTCTTTCAAGTTGCTTTAGGAATGGATAGGAGAAAGCCATATGCAGAATTGACTTCTTTACAAACAATGTTCCTCTTTGACTTTTTCTCAGTTGCCACCCTCAAGAAATATTTCAGTCATATTTAATTTTGTTTCTTCTGCAATATCCAGCAACCCACCAGTGGCAATGCACTGTCGGAACTATTTCTAGTAGGAAATGGTGATATGCACATTCGTCAAGATTGGTACTTGACCAAGGAATTGTTTCTTTTCATTATGCCATTTAGTTTGTCGTTGTTAAAACACAATTTTCCTGTGTTGAAATGAATGAATTTTCATCATTGGTGTCATGTCCTTTTTTAGGTGCTAGGATTTCCCGCCTTGCGAGTTTCCGGGGCATGTCGGTAGACAGCGAGGGGAGTGGAGCGGAGTCAGGCCCCTCGGACTTTGACACTGCCTGTGACAGGGCCAGGGTTGGGCAGGGTGTTGTAGGAACCCCTCCAGTGGCCAGGAGACATGTAAGTTTTTGGTTTCAAAATAAGAGAACGTCCTGTGTATTGTGGGTAGCCCTAAGACTTACTAGGACAGAAAGTCAAACCAAGGGTTTGGAGTCAAGGTGTCAGATGAAACTCGTAGAACACAAATGTTGTCATTAAGAATTATAAAATGGGCATATCTTTCTGCACGTACATGTATTAGGAGCCTGGTATTAGCCATAATTTTGTGGTGTTAAACACACATCTTTGTTCACTAAATTGTCTGCCTGATGTTATAAGGTCAAATCAGGTTGCTGTTGCTGTGGGAGGATGAAAATAAATAGTCCATAAGTAAAATGACTACTCTTTCTGCTGATAAATTTTATCAACCATTTTTTTCAGAGTGTGGATTACCGACGTAGACTTGACTATTATGTAGAACACCATGTGAGTTTTAGAAAGTACTAATGCTGGTGACAAGGAACTTTGGTGCAGGCTTGTTTACCTAATACATGTATGGTAGTAAAGTCATCAGAATGACTTTAAACCCTCAAAGGTTCTAAGTATAGTATGAGTCATACATTGTATATGATACAACTATAAACAGAGGATCAATATAGATATTCTGCTTTGAAGGGTGATCTGCAAGACATCATCAATAAAAGATGAATTAATTCTTCCATGTTTCAGAGTTCAACTTCTGCACGAACCAGTCCAGTGTATAAGGATAATGTGAGTTTGTTTCACTGTGGTGTGACCAAGGTGATGGGAAGGTGGTATTAATGTAATTGTACAAGTCATGAGTAGATGCAATAGACTCTAAACAATAAAGGATTCAAGAAGGGCTGAAATGTTCCTTGAGCATTGCCAAGGAAAGGGACACTCCAATAAAACAGTTCCAGAATTTCTACCAGTTCCAAAACTTCCAACAGTTCCAAAAGTTCCAAAACATCCTCAACAATAAAGGACTCAAGGATTGCTGCAATATTCCTTGAGCATTGCCAAGGAAAGGGACCCTCCAATAAAACAGTTCCAGAATTTCTACCAGTTCCAAAACTTCCAACAGTTCCAAAAGTTCCAAAACATCCTCAACAATAAAGGACTCAAGGATTGCTGCAATATTCCTTGAGCATTGACAATGAAAGGGACCCTCCAACAAAACGGTTCCAAAAGGTCCAAAAGTTCCAAAACATACAATAGATCCTTAACAATAAAGGACCCAAGGAGTGCTGAAATAACCATTGAGCATTGCCAAGGAAAGGGACGCTCCAACAAGACAGTTCCAAAAGAAACTGCAAGTTGATATGTGCAAAGCTTGACAGATTTTGTATCCCTTACAGCGACTGCGCCACACCAGTCACGATGACAGCTTCCTGCACAGGGCCACGTTCTTTGACCGTCAGGAGAGCTCGGACGCCGCTGTCCTCTCTAAGTACCAACAGTGGACCGAGGATGATGAAGTCTTGGACGCGGCAACTGAGGACTTGGCCAGCTTGTTTGGCTTGGATGTAAGGACACTTTGATTAATTCATAAATAATTTTTTTTCTCTTTGATTTCCTACAATGTAGCATAAGAATCAGCCAAGGCATGACCTACTTGACAGAAAGTTTCAAACCATTACAGTAATGGTTTGGCAAGGAATCATAATATACCATTCAAGTTTGACACATTTCAAAACAATGCTGCACGCACATGGGCAGAAAATTGTGCCTTCATAACTAGGTGTTTGGCTAAAAATCCTTAGTGATAAAAATAATATACGTTTTTCATGCTAATGTAACCGTTATTCTTACAAACATATAAGACTTAGAGCCTATTAAATGTCTGACTTTCTGCCCAGAAGTTTGAGATACATCTGTCCCCCCCAGGAGGAGACGCTGCTCCGAGGCCGACTGACCCTGGAACATTACCGGGCGGGGCAGTACCTGGTGCACCAGGGTGACCAGGACTCCAGCCTGTTCTTTGTTGCCACAGGAACGCTCCTGGTCTGTCAGAAGACTGTCGACACTGAGGAGGAGGTCAGTAGAGCTCAGCCTCAGCACTAATTTTACGTTGAAGATTCTTCCTTAGTTTTATGCCTCCTACGCTTATGGAGAAAAATAAGGGTGACACGGTGTGCTTGACTAAAAACACATTCAAGCTATGGCAAGGCTACATAGCGCATTATATTGCCTTGGTAGCTATCATGAAAGCATCATGGCTTGTCCTCAGCCTGAAGTTGGCGACTTAAACCTTACATATTCACATACCTTGTAGCCACTGGCATCGTACCTTACTAGGAATTTTGGTGATTTCATATCTTTTATTCTACCATAACTTTTGGGAAGTTAAACTAAAGACTATACACAATTCCCCTTTAATTCATCTCCAGTTTGTTTCTTAGAAAACTTGTCTGATTTCATATTCCTCCATCTAAAACAGCTATTTTTTTCTTGATGTCCACCTTGTAGGAGACAGTGTTGATAGTGTCCCACTCAGGTGAGCTAGTGGGAGTGTTGGCAGCACTGACAGGAGAGCCGTCATTCTTCAGTGTCAAGGCCAAGCACGACAGCAGGGTGGTGGCTATCACCAAGTCCAACTTTTACAGGTACGTCAATCAAAGTACCGTTTTTTATGATATATAGAAAATCTAAATCTCCATACATTACGATTTCATGGATACTTGATGTTCTAGTGATATCATTCATGACCATTATTCATACCAATTGTCAGATGATCATTAGCCATAATTATTATATCATCATTTATACTTTATTCCAGGCACCAACTGGCCATACATCGAACATTTAAGTTAACAGAGAAACGTAACAATGTATTTACACAGATGGCTCCAGATCTAGAGGTTTTAGACATGTAATGGTGTTAGATGAGTGGAAAAGCCAATATACAAAAGATTAACCAGTGCTCTTGATTTAAAGTATTCACACAACTTGTGATGCAATATTCAAACCTTGTGTTCGGTGTTTTTCATTAAATGTTGGCTGTTCAAGCAATATAAACCATAACCATGGACGTTTTTCCTGTTTGTATTGCAGCATCATGAGGGACTGTCCCCATGTTGTGTTGAACGTGGCCCATGCCTTTGTGAGCAGGATGTCCCCGTTTGTACGCCAGATTGACTTCGCCCTGGACTGGATGCTGATCGACGCTGGCAGGGCACTGTACAGGTACGGAGGGGAAATTTCTTTTATCCACTTATCTACTACTTGAAAGGCAGGTTAATGTTGTACCCTTCACTTCCAGGGTAACAAAATGTCATGGTGTTTTTTTTCAATTTTGTTACATGTTTAATCTATCTGTGAGTCAGTGTATTTGTGGAAAGCATACCGAATAAACAGTAGAGGCTAAATGGACATTGACTGTGTTCTACAGACAAGGAGACCCGTCAGACTCCACGTATGTCGTGCTGAACGGCCGTCTCCGTTCCGTGCACACCCTCGCTAACGGCAGGAAACAGCTGATGGGAGAGTACGGCAGAGGAGAGATCGTTGGAGTGGTGAGTCTGAACCATCATTACGTAGAAGTTGAGAGTCAGGGCAACATGTTGGAAAACTGACATTTAAAGATGTTTCTTTGATTAGAGTAAATTGCCACTAAAAAAAATCTTACTGTAGCTGTACAGTAATAATTATTTATGTCATAATGAACGTGTATCTATAGTATGAATTTCTTGGTTCAAAATTTGTGAGATATACACGATTTTCCAATTTGAAACTTCTTGCATTTTTTTTTAAAATTCAGCGTAGAGACTTTTGCATGTTTAATCAGTTTTGTACACTCTCAGCAACAAAGAGAGAAAGGTAATAATTATGCTGTATTGCATGACTTGTGTTCCCCAGGTTGAGACCCTGACCCAGTCTCCTCGAGCCTCCACTGTTCACGCTATCCGAGACACGGAGCTGGCCAAGATGCCTGCCGGGCTGCTGGACACCATCAAGAGAAAACACCCTCAGGTCAGCAAAAAATAACACTCAGTGGTATCCTCTATGTCTTATCATTCTTGTGTAAGGTTTACTTGGGTGTGCTACTTACTGCTTTTAGACTAATTTTCGTTATGAAAATGAGGGCATAATACAATTTCATAACCACACAAATGCAATAGGTTCATTATGGTGCATGTTGCTAAGTACCAATTACCTTTTATATGATTGAGTCATGACAAGGTGTCCACTCCTGGATTTTGAACAATGTACATAGGACTCCACCGGTACTATTTCAAGTGACATGTTTCTAATTGTATGTTTGATAGGTTGTGACCCGACTGATTCACCTGCTTGGCCAGCGGATCCTGGGCCACATGCAGCAGCGACCACAGACACCTCTTCTCGACATTCCAGGTACATGTAAGAACTGAACAAGGAGGGATCAGACAGTTAGGCTTTTAAACATACATGTACATTTGTGCTCTGTACAGACACACTGTGATGGACAGATATAAATATTATAATGGCAAAAAGATGGTTACAAAACTATGTTGGACTGTTACGGTTTGTATGGGGCCATCTTAAGATTTAAAGCACTTGAAAATTCAGTATTGTTAAACTTGTGCGCTGAAAGCCAGTTGGGTAGAAGTATGATAAATTACACAAGGCAATGGACAAGATACTGCATCAATGTCAAAGGCTGGCATACATGTATGGTTGTTGTTGTAAAAGCTTGTAGCACTGTTGCTTGTGTTTTTGTTTTTTGCACTACGATATTTGTGCTTTAGATTTATGTTGTAGCTAGCACAATCATGTTGCATTGGAATGAATGCAAGATATTCTCTGTGTTTGCTTTCTGCCAATAACACTCTCACAGTTATCATTTTGTTAATAAACTGGTACCTGCTTTAAATCTAAATCTTTGTACAATGTTTGCAGAAGATTGGTTTAGATACATTTCCTTCCCCCCAGTTGACAATTACATACATGTTAACAGGTTTGATACAATCTCATTTTTATCTTGAAGGAAAGCGAAGAAAAACATTTGGAAATTTCAAAGATTTCTTTCAGCTAAAAATGCATGTTTTAGTTTAGCAAAAAGGTTATTTTGCTGCATATAGAACGCTTGGTGTTTGTGATGTGATGAGCTGCATGTTTTTGCTTTTTGTTTTTTCCTGGTGTGAACAGCAGGCATCCTGAACCCAGCGTACCTCCCACGCCAGCAGTCATGGGGTACTGTATGATACCACGTTCGGGGTGTTCACATGTCACGGGTTCTCTCCTCATAACTTCTGCATGCATGAAATAACGGTGTCATCTTCTGCACTGCAATACCTTCTTGTTAATATCAATGTTAGGCCACAGCAAGTAAATTTTATGGATGACATCAGCACGCAAATTGATGTTCGGCTGATTTTGAAAAAAAAGAAATAATTTTTTTACCATTTGGCAATGTTCAATATACCTTTAACTGGGCAATATGTTTCAGATCCATTGCAAAAACGTTCTAGGTGCCGTTAAAAGGCATTTGCACAATGTAGAAATGGGGATTTTGAAGTGAGCAGAGCCAGCATTATTAATTCACAGTCAGTCTGCCGTATAACTCAGGAGACTCCCTTGCCCAGTGTACGGGGAACCTTGTCTCTGCATTCTTGATGTGCTATACAAACCCGGATCTAAACTCATAATGATTTTGATATCGACATCAGTGTTAGTTACTGTTTTATTGAATACAGGGATAAAATACTTGTTGGTTGTTATACCACTTTTTATCGTTCTAATTCTTCTTACATGCTTTATGGTATTCAAGTTTAAAAATGTGGATATCTTGTTTTTTGGGCCCGCCTTGTTTTTTTTTTGCCTGCGCGCTCTAAATTTGGAGTCCGCAGAGGATGTTATCCATAAAATTAACTTGCTGTGACCTTAATCAAGATACTAGTAACTAATTCTGTTTGTAGGAGAAAAATGAATCCATCTCAATTCGTGTGCTGCCCCTAACTGTCATGTAATACAGTTTGGCTGTTGAATATTACATTATAGAACTGAATCAATATGTTATCTTGTTTCAAAAATGACATTCATGTTTGCAGTATGTTTTATTTGACTATGTACATGTAATACAACTTTGATTGTTATCATTGTTATCATTGTCATGGTAACTATTGCAAAAAAGAGATATAAAACAATACCTCTTTCTGCAGACTTCTGTTAGCTATAAAGCAGTTTCAGTATGCATATATGTAAATATTATGTTCAATGGACCTCCCATTTATGCAAATCTAGAATCACCTAGTTTCTTAATCTTTGATCTTTTCTTGTTTTCTACTCTTGATCTTAAATTTCTTTTCACCAGAATGCTGCATAGTATGAGAAATCACTGTGATTCTACCCTATTGCTGCAATAATCTGAGCACCATGTATACTATTTCCTTTACTTACAGAATCAGTAGCCGCTAGATACATGTAGGTCCTTTTACATTGTAGTTATAAACAGCAACATAATGGATAATCTTTTCTTTTTTCTTGTAATATATTCAATGTCTTGTTGCAACTGTAACTAAGGGACAAAAGAGCATTGCTTGAACCACAGTGTCGTTAATGAAGAATACTGTTTTTCCTGTAGATGCCCCGAGTGTGAACTGTCACATGGCCAATGCCAACCTGACCACTGTGGCCCTGCTGCCAGCCTCCGAGGACGTGCCACTCACCACCTTCTCATTGGACATGTACCACGCCCTGACAGCCATAGGTAGGGTTATGTATTAGAAACACATTTAGGCTTTTAGATGATGTTTGTCTCTTGAAAGAATGTCAAACACTGACTAAAATGTAAGACTCAAATTAACTCAGAAACACAACTTTAAAGTTTTGAAACGAGATTGAATTATACAATGTAGCTAAAATTTTAAAGACTGATATATTTTTTTTACCACTAGGTGAGGTTGCTTTCTGACTGGACACATACATTTATTTCTGAAGGGGTTCATAATGTTTCTGCCTCTCTTTTTCAGGCTCGACACTGACACTAACCAGTGATATCATCAAGACAAGGCTAGGAATTGCTGCGTTTGACAGGTAACAATAACCTCCAGATATCCTTATTGTATTATGTAGGCATTGCTAGTGATTTGCTTTTTTGCTCCCAGGCTTTAGTAGTCCGAATTCTATGATGCATGATGTTTTAGACCAGTGCTTGTGAAGGCTGATCACTGTGCAACCTGTATTCATAAAGACGTTGAACGAAACAAAATCCTGTTGCCCAAGAAGGCAGGTAACCCTGATTTTCATTTCAAGTATTGGGTATCTGTATATAGCTGGTATAATTGCCATTCAGCATAACACACCAGCTTTTCAGGCATACGGCGTGGCAACAGCTGGTTATATTATACTGAACGACCTGTCACATCTAGCCTTCGAATTTGCATATCTTATTGTAATCATTGGTTAAAGGTATCTAGTGAGTTCCACTCTACGACAGTTCTAGGGAAAAACAAATTTCTTAACACCTCAATCCTTGGTTGATAACTCTGGTACTTGAAGGCATGACTACTTTTGTTTTATTGTAAAATTCTGTTGCTAATGTTGAGTTGAACTGCCCTCCTCCCCAGTGTCCAGGAGTTCCGACTGTCCAGCTGGCTTGGTCAGCAGGAGGACATCCACCGGATCGTGCTGTACCAGGCTGACCCCAGGATGACCGCCTGGACCCAGCGCTGTATCCGACAGGCTGACTGTATCCTCATCGTGGCTCTAGGGGACAAGGACCCGACCGTCAGTGAGGTGAGGGGCTTTTGTTCACACTATGATCTATGACCACAACTGTTTTTTTTTTGTGTGGAGTACTTCTGTGTTAATGCAGCTTGTTAATGTTTGCCTTCCGGTATGCAAAAAAAGTGATGTTTTGCCATTCCATTAAATTGTTCAAAATAGAAATGAATTTTTCAAACCTGTAAGTGTTAGTGACCTGGATGTCAGGAGTTCACCAGACATGAATATTACTGGAAAAGGTAGCAGACCTTAAGACTACATGTTAAGCCCTGATCAACTGTTCATTGTACATTTAAAAAGAGCAACAGAAATGTCCCCAGTGAATGTCCAATGAAACTGCATGTACATGCACTTTTACTCTTACTCACAACCATTAAGAGATTAGCTCTCTACAATGAGCTAAACTGATTCAATAGTGTTTTCCATTTTGCATTTTCTAACAAGTTTGTAACTTACACATATTCCCCAGCTGGAGAACCAGATGGATGCGATGGCTGTGCGTGCTCAGAAGGAACTGGTGCTGCTGCACAAGGAGGACGTGGTCTCGCCTATCGGCACAGCGGACTGGCTCAACGCTCGCAGCTGGATCTCCTCCCACCACCACATCAGCTGTCCCAAGAGGATATTCACCCGCAAAACACCCAAGAAAGTGGTATGAAGTACTGGACATTTAGAAGTGTTAAATTTAAGTCCTCAGCTTTTGAGAAATTCAAGCCTGCCTGGAGATAACTGGGAAATTTTCAGGAACCCTGCTCCTCTAAATTCAATGACACATAGTCAAGTTAAGCCAGTTATATTCATATCCAAAATTTCTACACGGTTACCATGTAGAAATTCCTTATTCAGAATACGTATTTCATATATTCTTGTGATGTCTACAAAAATGACTTAGTATGCTACATTTGCAAGTCATTTGATAACTTAAAGGTACTAGATAGACTAATAGTACTTGTCTTTGAAAAGGCAAGGATAATGCTGACAGTGTTATCTTTGAAGTTCTAGCCTCTGTGGATAAAGGAAGATACACAGTACATGTATGCTGACTATTTGCACCCTCCCCAGATGGAGATGTATGAGAAGATGTTTGAGAAGGATCCTGATCGACACTCAGACTTCGCTCGCTTGGCACGTTTTCTCACTGGAACGTCCGTGGCCTTGGTGCTGGGAGGAGGTGGAGCAAGGTATTCAACTTTTCAGGCTATTTCATAAAATTTTATTTGCATCTTCATGGAATCCTGTGGCCATGAAGTGGCTTTAGTAACTGAAACATTAAACAAATTTTATTGCAAAACAATTGTAACGGATACATTGTGTGGCAAATAATTTAAGTTTTATACAGTAAGAGTAATATCTACGCTATATTCTATTTATAGGGAACAGAAACTACAGTGTACATATTATGATAATGTAAAAGTGTGGTGATCAGAAAACACAGGAGACATTGTGTACATTAAACGTTCCTGTGTTTCCCACAGAGGTGCATCCCATATAGGAGTGATGCGAGTTCTGCAGGAACAAGGCATCCCTGTGGACATTATTGGAGGCACCAGTATCGGCGCCTTGATGGGAGCGCTGTGGGCAGAGGAGAGGAACTGGCGCGCAGTCGCAGACAGGGCCAGGGGCTTCTTCTCCGTAAGTGGAGAATGATGCTGACGAATGAATGTATAAGCTGTGTTTACCTACTTAGCCTTAGGCAAATAGTAGTGAACAACCTCAAGTCAACTGTACACACTCACGCCACATCTTCAGAGAAGACGCTGTAGCCGCATAGTTCCCGAACTTTATTCAAGCCCACATCCAGACTAGTTTCACCTTGTGTGTGGCTTTCTCAAAGGTTATGGCTCAAATGAGCACAAGTACAATGTGTACAAATGTATGTGTATAAGCTATTTTCACTTTCTTGTTTCTTGATGAGATCTCCTCAAGTGTGTCGAGTGGCCTGTGTGAAGGATCTTCTTAAGCTGTGTTTAGGTCATGATATCCTATACTGTAACATAATCTAAGAAAAGATTTGTCTAATTTCAAAATGTGCTCTTCCCTTATGTTCCAGAACATGACGTCTATCTGGAAGAAGCTTGTCGACCTGACGTATCCTGTCACCTCCATGTTCTCTGGCAAGTAGAACAGATTGTAATATTGTTTGACTATTTGTATCTTAGCTTAAAGCTTCAGAATAGAGTTTTAGTACATGTCAGTAATTGATGTATACCACTGCACGACTGCTAAACCTTTGTTTGGCTTGTTCTAATAGAGAGATATTTAGCAGTCCATGTACAAATGTACATGTAAGGAAGCAGCCAGTTTTTTTTTTACCCCTGAAGGGTGTTAAAGTATGGAGTTTTAGTTCTAAAGTTAGGCTTTTGAATTGACTATTTTCTGTGTGGTCTTGTGCTGTAGACCATGATATAGTGTACGTGTGTGTCTTTGTCACGAAGTAAACTAAAGTAAAGTGATAGCTTTTTTGGCTTACTAACATTCTTTTGCCAAATGGTAACAAAAGGACGCCACTGACTAAGTTAAATTAAACATAGATTTTACTAGCACTCAACTTTCCTTGCACAATGTATTTGCTGTATGGTGTCACTCCTGGTATACCTGTATACCCATGTGGAAATCAGATATTTGTTTCGATAGGGTACAATTTCAACAGGGATATTGAAGAGGCCTTGGTGGACAAACAAATTGAGGTAAAAAGATATGGGAGTGCTACTGTGTGAATAATCACAAAAAGTACCACTTAAACTGAATGACTGCCACCTTTCATTTGTAGTTCCGTTACTTTGACAAAATTTTTATATCAGTGATAAAAGAAATTCCTGTTTTTCCAAACCGTATGTTTTGATAATTATTCTTGACAGAATGCAGTTCTCAGAACTAGTGGTACTGTTTGTGATAAAAGGCTTTTGGGCTGTAAGTGAATTCTCAGGCTCCATGTAGCTCTTGAAGTATTGTAGGATTTTCTATTGGCTAAAACTGAAGATGACGGTATCAAACTCTAGGGTACATTCTGCATGGAGCCTAGAATTCACGTTCACGCTGCTTGATGTGGTTTTATAAGCACTGGTGTTAACTTGTGACATCTCACTGTAACTAAACAGGTGGTGCCTTCAATAAGGGTATAGAGGGTGTCTTCGGAGACAAACAGATCGAGGTATTTTTGTTGCAAGCTTGTTTGTTTAGCTCAGCTGAACTGTTCCGTCATCTGATCATTGTTGATTTTTGTTTTGATCCTTTGTTTGTTTGTTTTCTATTTCACATTGCATCAAGATGGGCATGTGCTTGTTTCAGCATATTAATGTGTTGTTAGTTGCATCAAATTATGATTTTTTAGAAGCCTCGTTTGTGATCTTTATTATTTGATGATTTTGCTTGCATCATAATAGTACATCAACAGTTCTTTTGCCTGCAGCATGTCCAATACTTAAATTCCCATGAATGATAATATTGTCATCCTAAAACAGATACAATACCTTTTGTATGATCTACTTCTAACCAATTTATGGTAATTGCGGATGAGTAATGATTATAGTGATGATGATTTATCAATAATACCAGTAACAGAAATGCCTATGTATGAAGATCGTTCCACAATATATAATGTTATTTTGCTAATGAATTACCTTTTGATTTTTCTAGCTTTTTATTCCCCTTCCAATAATCGCATGCTTCCTTTTTTTTTTCCCCATTTTTTCCCAGATGGATCATCAAGAAGGAAAACATGATGTTTTCTTGATAGACCTCTTCTAAACCCTGAAAAATCGATATCGATTTTATAAGTTCTCTATCAGATCGATACCAGAACAGAAATGATTCTTGCATATGTGTTCAAACTACATGTACTAAACTACATGTACTAGTATGTGTTTGTAAATGACAGGAACTGAGTGTTGTTGTTTTTGTTTGTTTGTTTGTGTGTTTGTGACACCCAGGACTTGTGGATCCCTTACTTCAACATCACTACAGACGTCTCCTCCTCCAAGATGAGAATCCACACGGATGGTAAGATTGTTCAAATGATGTGTGCAATAATGTGTCAAAATTGGTGGGAACCCAGGAAGTCTTTTTGTTGTTATAGCTAGAAATCCAAATTCTTAAAATCACTAAATATATACGTACCTATATACAGTAACTAGAGAAAAATGGTGATAGTAGTTTTGGTCACTCGTAATTCACAAGTACAGAAGATTTTCACCAAAATTTGAAAGTTGGTAGAACTGTCATCATGGTCTTTGTATCCTTACTATATTGTGCCCTTAAGAGTGCAGATCTGCATGATAAGGCATGCCAGTTGAACTGAAACAACTGTCAGTCTGAACTATCTAACATAAACATATACATGTACGTTGAACCAGAAATTGCAAAATTGTCATAAAATATGCTTATGTAGACATTCAAGTGTTTTTTCTACACACACACACACACCCAAACAATAAGCTTTTTGCTATTTATTCTTGTTTTCAAGTTTGTTATGCCAAATTGTTATCAAAAGATTCAATAAGAAAGCGCATTGTGTCGGAGACGCATATTGAAGTCTGTTTACAGCAAGTTGCTTGCCCTTCAGATACTCTGTTGCATCAAAATGTGTATGTTACTTGAGTCATTGCATTGCCAGATCTCTTTAAGAGGTGAATGAATGTGATTACTTGTCCACCCAAAAAGGCCTTTAGCTAGTAACATACTCCCCCACATGTCATCTATTCAAACTGCTTCTTACAGTCTGTGGGTGTTACTGTTTCTTTCTTGCTTTACTTTGCTACCATGCTGCCTTATATGCCTAACACATCATGGTTTAAACATTTGGCAGTTGACTTAACTGTTCTGTTAACAATCTGTATTGTACATATCTGCATGGAACTCATCTTCAACAAATAGGCACAAGATTCAATTCAACCTTGTTCATCACACACTTCCTTGTCTATCAAGTGCTCAAAATCAATTCGACGGACATTTCAATAGCTTAAGGTGGTCGGGAAATTTCATCACTTAATCTGTCATTCGAACTGTCATTTTCAACATTTAACATTACCTTTTGAATTTGTGCTTAGAGCTGTACAAAATTCTTACTACATCAGTTAGAATTATTGTAACTAGATTCAGTGATACATATGAGAGGAATCATGTGAGTTTGAGTATATTTCATTCAACATTATTGTGGAGACCGCAAAAAGTCTTGCAAATGAGTAAGACACCAAACTTATTGGTAGAAATGTACAGTAGTTGAAAGTACAAAAACATCAATTAAATGATAATGATAAATGTACAAAGATTTAAGTATAGACAAGTTGATTTTGAGCACTGGTATATCATGCTGTTGTTTGCTAACATCTTTCACAGGGTTGCCAAGTTCCCAAAGTTTGAAAAATAATATTTTCTGAAATTTGTAAAACGAAAACATACATTACAGTTCATTTTCATAGTGATTGGAAACATGACATGGGTCAGATTAGGAAAGGATTGAAGGTTGTCATTGGTCTGTTGTTTATTCAATCAAATCAAAAACGGAGATCCTGATTGGTTGATCTTGATCGTACGTGATTGGTTACTGAGGACTGGTGTCATCTCATTGGGTAACTCCCTTGGCAACCCTACCTTTCACATGACCAGCTGTGGAATCTTTCTGGTTTTGTTTTGCCCTCCTAGGTGACGTGTGGCGGTATGTGCGAGCCAGCATGACCTTTCACCCCTACCTTCCTCCCATGTGTGATACTCGCGATGGCCACTTGCTTGTTGACGGCTGCTACGTGAATAATTTGCCAGGTACTGCCTCGGGACAGCAGTGGTGGGCTGTTCCAGTGCAGTCTGGTGGAGCACAGCAAACGGACAAACTCGGATGACCAAATTCTTCCTGTTTGGTAGCATTGCACATTGGTTTGCAGCCGAGTGCTGCAGAAGCTAAAAACAAGGCTTTCAGTAGCAGTGCAATAAAATTTCATTTTATGCTGAAGCAACAAGTGGATATTTGAAGAGTACCTCCCAAAAGACATAAAAAATAAAGCCCAAACTCAAAACATCTTCTTGGAGATAGATAAAACTTGTGTTGTTTCATTGCAAGACTGTGCACCATCAGCATTGGGACAGCCCCGTGGACAGCCCAGTAGTTTTGACACAGCGATGTGTGTTATTTTGCCATAGGTTCCTTGTGGCGCTATGTTCGGGCCAGCATGTCCCTATCAGGGTACCTCCCCCCACTTTGCGATCCCAAAGATGGCCATTTGTTACTGGATGGGGGTTACGTCAACAACCTACCAGGTAAGGCATTTAGTACACAGGCAGCATGGAATCATCCAGGTAGAGATGAAGTTCGATACTGTCTGTTACTATACTCTTTATATACCTGTATAAGAAGTAGTAAGACACTTTATACCTGTAGATAGACGTAGACACTAAAAAGCATATAGGTAGTAGGGAAACGTCAAGTATACTGTATAGTATACATCACCAGTCAACTAGCGGAAACACGAAAAAAAAGTATGGGCTCAGTATTATAGAATGTTGTGCCTTCCTTTCTGTAGTGTTGACATTTGCCAAAGTCAGGAGGTGTAGATTACACGCATGCAGTTGTCTACGTGTAGTAGCATGGTTGGTAATAATGGTTTTGAATCACAAGATCAGGCAATCGGATCCTAGTTATGAGATCTGAAGCCCTAATAGGGATGTGTCAAGTCAAGTCAAAGCCTTTATTTTCTTTCGAATGCTTGTTCGGCCACACAGGCCGCTTTTCAACAAGGTTAAAGTAGAGGGGGAGGAGTCATAGATAAAGAGTACAAAAAAAACTGGTAATGATTAAAGTTTTGTAAATTGAATACACTGTATTGTCATTTGTTCAGTGTTTAAAGAAATCAACACCTTGACCAGCCTTCTCAAAAACACAAGGGACTACCCCAGTATGTGGTCATTGTGGTGCCTTACCAGCTCTAAGCATGGAACTGTTGTATTATGAAAATATGGTTTTCCATGTGTGAAATTTAGATGTTGTATTATTGTGGACATGCCTTTTTTTCTCTGTGTGCCGTCTACAGCCGATGTTGCCAAATCCATGGGTGCCAACTTCGTGATAGCGGTCGACGTTGGTTCGCAGGACGATCGGAACCTAACACACTACGGAGACTACCTGTCAGGCTGGTGGGTCCTGTACAAGAAGTGGAATCCCTTCACAGAAAAAATCAGGGTAAGAAATCCTCCTCTTGTTTAGCATTGGTATCAGCCAGCCTATATGACTAGTATGTGTTTGATAACGTGTATCCTTTCAAAATTTACCTCGATAGGTGTGAATGAACTGAAATTTGATTTTTGTTAAGTATTTTCTGTTGCAGGACCATTGCCATGATGCCATGTCATTGAAATTATATCTACGATGTGCATATATGGTACAACCATCTGCTGTAATGTTATTAGACTGATTCTACCAGGTGATCTTGTAATGCATTTCTGTCAATGACAGACTGTCATCAAATATTTGTAGACATCCATGAAATGTTTTGGATGACCATGTATTTTGCAAAATCGTTCATGAATTGTATAGAGAACATACTCAAACGGTCCATAATTTAGGTATACTGTGTATGAATTGGAATTTTTTGCATCATTTGATCCTGTGTTGTTGTACCAGGTGCTGGACATGAGTGAGATTCAGCAGCGGCTGGCCTATGTCTCCTGTATGAAACAGATGGAGGAGATCAAGTGTTGTGACTACATCGAGTACGTCAGACCACCCATTGACAGGTACCCACATCACTGTCTACATTGTCTTATATCAAATGGTGAAGGTGTCGCTACTTAAAGTTGTTTTCTCACTCTCACTATACAATATTGATCATGATGTGAAGATTAGTTTGCCAGCTGTAACATCCATAACGATGCCTAAATGGTACCTATATATTAGTGGATAGCAAATCAGCACCAAGGGCATTGTAGGGTCAACAGAAACCAATCAGCACCAAGGACACTGTAGGGTCAACATTAACCAATCAGCACCAAGGACACTGTAGGGTCAACATTAACCAATCAGCACCAAGGACATTGTATGGTCAATATTAACCTATCAGAACCAAGGACACAGATGTTGTGTTATTGTGAAAGTAGATAAGGAGGCCCTGAATGATGAAAACCATATGAAACATGCCAAAAAGGGAAATTGCTGGTCTCCCTCTTTACCATACCAGCAAGGTACTACATGGTATTGTATAAAAATAGCCTTAAGCAAGAAAGTATGAAATGTTTAACATTCAAAAATTGATTTGAACCAGAAAAAGTATACTTACAGATCCTTGACTCCCTTCACAGATACAAGACGTTACAGTTTGGTGCCTTTGATGAGATCATGGAGGTGGGGTACGCTCATGCCGTGGCCATCTTCACCAACTGGCGGCGCATGGACGAAGTGTTCGGGGTCCGGCCCCCTGTGGAGGAGCAGACAAGACATCCACTGGTGGGGAAACTCATGTGCTTTTATTAGAGGAAAAGAGATATGATATGATATGATAAAGGGAAATTGTAAGCCAAATGACAGTTACCTAAGCAACAAGATAAAATTTTGAATATCCAAAATTATTTTGAATATTCAAAATTGTATCCAGTTGCTTGAGTAACTGTCATTTGGCGTATCTTATTACCTGGAAGGTTTTTTAAAATAGAACAGCTCCGTAAGTGAATGTTAATCTTTAAGTCCATCAAGGCCGTAAATTTAAAAAAAAAGGTAAGTCTTGATCACACCATATGGTGTATACGTCAATGCCCATCTCTGCTCTTTTAGCCCTTGGGTCGCTCAGCTCTGCAAGAGCTACAGCAGGAGGCTAGTCCACTGGAAGTATTGTGTGTTTAACTGCCATACTCTTAATTATAACATAATATTTTCCACTGTATAGGAGGTATACGTACATGCTTATGGCACATGGCATTAGAAACATAAACTAGACTCACTAATCTGTCCATTCATGCTTCAGACTGGGATCCAGTCCAACGCCTACTTCACCGACCTGGCTGAGCTGGTGTCCAGGATTCCCCAGCAGATCTCTCAGAGGGAGCCCACCTCAGATGGTACAAAATACATGTAATACTAGTATCTAGTAGTGCAAGAATTCAACACAGTGCTTATAACTCAGAAATGTGCGATCATAAAAAAGGAATCTTCTTTTAGAGCTTTTTCTTTATGTAGATTGTGTGTTAAAGTTGCATAGAATATGCCACAGCGTTGCAATGATTGTTATTTTGTATATACAAAGGAAATGGGCTGGCAAGCAAATTTCAGGTTCTTTTCTGCAATTTATATCAAAATTAATGGGCTGTACTCTGTAAGAGCTTCCCCTTAAATCCTTAGTTGAATTTAGTGAGAACTTGTGTGGGCCTACATGTATCACACAATGAGAGTAATGATGGAGTAAATAGTTGACAGACATATTCATTTCATTTTAATTCTGTGATGCTGCATCGGGTGCCTGCAAAGCTGTTACAAAATGTTACACCGAAGGGCGGTTATACCGGCTATACAGCTGCAGATACAGACAGACATTAATTGAACTATGTTCCACCCACAGATGAGTATTCCTCAGAGTATGAGGATGAGGAGGATGATGCAGACAGTGGGCTGGTGGTCTCCACGTCTGTACCAAACCTGGCAGAGGCCTCGGACGAACCAAAGAAGAGAGAAGCCATCTCAGAGGGCGGTACTCCTACAGATGAGGTACTGTCCCTGACAGTGGAACATGAAAAACTTCCCACTGTCCCTGATGGCTGCTTTTTAATGCATTTATCCCCTAACTCTGCAGCTCAGAAAAGTGGTGTTGTCTTTTAACTGTTAACATATGAAGCACACACATAAAACTTAACAGTGTTTGCTCAATAGATGCACCTAGTTTTACTTGATCGTAGCTAATGCCACAGTTGCTTTTTCCCCTGCATTTACTTTTTTTTCTGAGCACTATTTTTCTTTTCCCTTTGTACAGGTCTGGATAGTACTGCACATTTTAAATGATACCAAAATAGTTGCATATTCTAAGGCCAGACTAGGGCTCAGAAAAAGTCGCTTTTTTCCAAATGATATTCTCATCATGCATCACACCCCGTGGGGGCACTACTCAATTCCTGGATTATGGTAGATGGTTCATTTGTTCATCTATAGATAATTTTTATAAATTTAGTTGATTTTGTATTCATAAAGATGTGGTCTTTTACAAATAACACTTGCCTCTGGGGTGTTTCTATGCCTTTAACTAATGCTAGGGTCACATTTCCAACCCGGGGCCCGGCCGGGCAGCTTGTGGGAACGAAAACTATGACATAAAAGACAACAAAACACACAAAACTTTTGAAAAATTATTCCTTACAATACGTTATGTATATCCTTGATATGCGTCTTTTATTCTTTGTTTTCTCAAACAGCCGGCCGGGCCCCGGCTTTGAAATGTGACCGAAGCATAACCCATTCATTAATATTTTTATCATCTTTAAGTTAGTAACAGACATTGTAAAGATTGTAGTTGTTGTTGTTGTTGTCTAAACCTAACAATAACAATACCACTAACAGTAGTATAGCTCGGTGTGCTGTTTGTCAGTGTGCGTTGACTGGACTTCTGGCCCTCCCAGGGCAACTTTTCGTTCCTCTCTTGCCAACAGAACAACCTGGGGACCCTGGAGACGGAACTCCGGCAGAGACACAGCCACGCCGAGCTGAGGGAGAGTGCAGAGGAGGAGGAGACTTAAACAGGAAGTCATGCTGGTGGAACAGGAAGTGATGTCATCATCACCATGACAACGAGGATGCCTCCCAGCTTGCCTTTCAGTAGCCATATTCAAGTAGATGTGCAGTGTACTGGTGTGGTAGGTGATCTCAAAATGTTAATCTATCATGTACATGATAACCAGGACAACATTTTGAAAGAATTTACGCCTAGTATCTAACACAATAGATTTCCCGAACACTCATGTTTAAACGTTCAGACAAACACGGCCAGTATATATCATATTTATATGTTTAAGAAGTTGTGACTCAATACAGTGGCTTCTTTAATCTGTGCTATTCCAACTTGTTGCATAATGCTGCTTATTAATCTAGCAAGTTGACAACTTACAAATTATATTCATTAACAAAATAATAATAATAATATCCAACAATGTGAGAAATAAACTGTTTTGCTCGCACTCAGCCATGCTGTATTTGAGAACAAGAGGCTCAAACTGAATACCTTAGCAAACGTTGTGTATTCATGTATATGTTTTTATCTTATTATGATATGTTGTCATATATATATATAGTCCATCATTTATTGCATTGAAGTCATGGAAAGTTTGCCATTCCTTGCTACTTGTGTTGAAACAAAAGGAGCTTTTATTTGGAGAGTAATTAGAATCTAGTATTACTATTAGGGTTCTTCTGTTCTCTTCCATAGAAATGGTTGGTTTTGAAGTTTTTGCTTTCTCTCTTTCGGTTTGTTATTTTATTTATTTATCTATTTAGAATAGATAGCTGTGTTTTAGTTTCCGTTTGTTGTATGATTTAACATTTCTGTTTCTTATTTAGGGTTAATTGGAAAGTTGTTGTACAGAGATTTATTTCAACAGAGTATTTATCTTCTCACATATTGTTTTGCCATAAAAGATAATCACACATATGGATGGATAACTTCCTGATGTGATATATTGTATCATTGTAGGCTTTGAATCTAGGGGAAACCCTAAAGTGGTAATAATCAGAATTCTACACTGCAGAGATGACAGCCATGAATGGCAGACATGTACCCATCAGGATAATCATTTCCTGTGGTTTGTAGTGGTCTAGTAACCAGCAGTCTTGTCTCTGGATCAAAAGGTCTTAGGTTAGAATCCCACCCAAACTGCTGTTCTTTTCTGAGCTCTGGTTTGCATGCTAAATGAAACAGCTGTAGTCGTTCAGACATTGTAACCCCTCATCTCCATGTACTATAAGTGCAGCGTGTAGACATGGATTACAGCACATTTAGGGAGGGGAGAGAAACAGATGAAGCATCTGTTATAACCTGGCTACATATTTGCTGGCATAACTGTAGTGTTTCTTGATGATTGAATTGATATTTTGTAAAGGTAGCTGTAGGGTAGCTTTGCATAAGCTGCTTTTGATATCTTGTACAAGTTACAAGTTGACTTTGCTGTAAGCCTGAAGGGATGTTTTTGTTAGATTAAAAAGGTTTATAGTATAGAGCTTTTTGGTTGCCAAAATTGACATAAATGCTGGAAAGATAACATGACTATTTGCCAACTGAAATAACCCTGTGTGTTTCCTTCATTTCACCTAGCACTTCATTTTCATGTGTCTTTGGTGAAAGATTTCAACTTAGAGAGCATTTGTGATTTAGTTCAACTTAGAGCATGGGCAATAGGCTAACAAATCTTTGTTGAGATCGTTGTTGCTTTGTTTTAACACTAAACAAACTGTGAACTCAGTCTGCTGAAAGAAGATTCCCAACAATATCATACACTAAGCACACCGTTTTCTTATCTTTGTGTTGAAAAGACACAATTTGTACTTGTGTGGGATTCAACCAACTAAGTGAGTACACAGTATGCGTTTAATAATGTAGTGTATGATTCAGCAGACTGAGTTCACAGAGTGTTTACAAAGCAACACCAATTTCAACAAAAACTATAGTTGGTAGCTTATTGCCTATGCTTGGAGCCCACAAAATGATAGCAGTACATAACAGAAAACTGTAGACATGAATACATTATAGGTCTATTTTATTTCCTTTGGAACAACACATTTTTAACACACTTAAGTCAATAAATAATCTCCTGACTTACATTTATATATGGCAGGGACACATTTTTTGGTGTGTTTGCTACAAAAATTGTTAATGATTAGATATTCAGCAAACATTATTTAGATGAGAACAAATATATATAATACTGTGTTATATTCAGTGAGTTCTTGCTGTTTGCAAATACACTGTATTTCCACATGCTTCTGATCTGATGTGCACTCATCACTCCAACTGTAACAATTCTCTAGCACAATGTAATGTGCACTGGCGTGTTTGCCAAATCTTAAAAATCCAATTGCATTTAAAGAATCGGTATGGCTGGTTGATATCAATATCAATGACGATCAATATTTAGTGAGAGTCAATCAAGACATAGTGGTACGTTTCCAGCTGCCCTTGACTAGATATTACACTGTGCTGATTCTGCAACAATATTTCTATACAGTCTAGTATAAAGAAGTACCCGTCATTTTCTGTCACAAAACAAAGCTTGCTGAGGTAATACTGAATGCAACAAAATATCCTCTTACTGCTCCAACATCTGAATCTGCATTGTCACATGCATAGATTGCAACTTTGCTTATCTGACATACAGTACATGTACAAGAAAGTTTACAATAGCACCAATCCTGACTATCTAGTCATAACACTGCATACATGTACACTTTTATAGACTAGATAGATATTGCCACCATGTTGATATGTTCTCCCGACCATCTTGGAAAGGAAACCCTGCTATCTATATAAAGAAAAACGTTATATGTTATACTGATCCTATAACTTAAAAGAGGTCTTCTTGAACCAGCTTTTGGAAGCCCTGGCCTGGCTTTCGACCTCTCCTTCTATGGCCTGCCCCTTGCAACTTGAACTTCATTTGCATATTTGCAAAGTCTTCCGGCTGTTCCTTCTGCCGCGTCTTGGCTGCCTGCTTCAGCCTCTGCTTGGTCTCCTTGTTGACCTTGAACTTCAGGAACCCGTGAAAGTCATTTCCCGGCTCCGAGTTGGACCTGTCTCGTAACTGTACGCTGTAGTACGGCATGCCGCCGATCACGGGGGTCAGGGCGGGCGGGGTAGGCTTAGCCGAGCGAAACGTCATGAGTGTTCCTCCGTTTCCCGTCTCTCGTGACGCTGTTACTTGCAGCGACTGGTAGGCATCCTCGGGGGACGCTGTCGTAAGACTCGGAGAAGGAGATGTTGTATTTCCACTGGTATAGGAGGTGGCAACAGTTGTGGCTGTTTCCGCAACACTCTTAATGTTCTGTGCTGCCATTTCTGGGTTATTGGAGGCAGTGTTGGCGCCCTGAATGAGTGCCTCCACACTTTGCAGTTCGGACAGGTGTGCGGTACGGATATGTGCCTCCATCGCCTCCCTGTCCTGGTCGATGCGCCCGCACAGTTTACACTTCATGGCGCACCCTACGTCAGCGATGTCCGCCGTCACGCCCGACTGCAGGTGTTTCTCCATGTGGTCCCTCCGCCGCGTGGTGTACTTGCACTGCTCACAGAACAGCAGCTGCTTCCCCGGGTGGCTGGTGACCACGTGTTGGATCAGCTCCTGCTGTCCCTCGTAAGAATCCCCGCAGATCTGACAGATGTACTTGCTGTACCTGATGACGTTCTTACACCCGGGCGCGACCTTCGTTGTCTCAGAGGCGGACTCCTTGCCAGGACTGGCGTGCTTGTTTGCGTGTAGAGCGAGTAGGTTCGCATTGCTGGAGGTGAAGGGACATTCAGGACACTTGTTGGGTTTGCTGGAGTTGTGGTTCTTGACGATGTGTCGGTACAGCACTGCTGAGTTGGACGTCACAAACCCACAGTGGAAACAACTCTTCAGCCCACCATGTACCTGTGGAGATGATATGATACAGCCTGTTAGTCTAAATTTTATAGTAAAGTTTAGCATTTTGTGTGTTGTCACAGAGTCGGTTTTCTGCTGGTATCTTTTTTCTTTGAAATTTGCTCACAGACAAACCAAAATCGGGTCATATATTATAACAAAGTCATTAAGTACATGGTATAATCTGTCTTTCTATAGTACTGTAAATTGTGAAATATTTGTCTGATGTTCGCCATTTTCATGGTGACCAGACTGCAAACTTATCACACTACAAACATGCTTTGTCTTGCATTGCATTACTATGGTTGTTTCAACCATGAATGCCTCCTGAAAAACTCCCCAAATTCTAAATGAATTTACAGTAGACAGGTTCATGTTGAACATACATTCAGTGCCTTGTGACTGAATCAAAAGAATTTACGTTGTTATCAAGACTTGACAGCTGCAGTGACCATGCCCACCTTCATGTGCTGTAGGAAGCCTGGTCCCCAGCTGCAGGTGAAGTTACAGATGGAGCAGGTGTAGTCCTTGGACACCCTGTCACCCCCTACTGACAAGTGGCGCAGTCTGTGTGCCTTCAGCAGCTGCTTGCTGGCAGCCTATAGTAAAACAACAGTCATACAGATATAAGAAATTACAACAAATAGAAATATGCCTTTTTTAATTATGGCTATATTGCTTTGAAATACAATCCAAAAACTTAGGAGAAGAGTTTTAATGTAAAGGAGGTTCAATCAATAGATAGAGTAGAACGTCCTTGGTTAAGCAGACAGAAATGGTAGCAAAATGTACTCTCCAAGCAGAGGTTGAAACCTTTTTATCATATGCTCCATATATGATAGACAGGTCACAGTTTTCTACACAAACCTCTGCTTAGAGGTAGCAAAATTAAGCATGTAACAGTTTGTACCTGATAGCTACAGTGCTGGCACTTGAAGGGTTTGTCCAGACAGTGTTTGCTGTACACATGCTGCTTCAGGGTGCTCCAGATGTTGGTGGCGTGGCCACAGTAGATACACTTGTACCCTCCTGTGTATGTATGGAAGGTAGAATACGAGTTATTTGCTGTACATTACATGTACTTGCACTGAATCAAGAAATACATGTAGCTAAAACTAGCAGTACCTTGTTAAACACAAACCTTAGACATTAGGCATGCGTTAAGTATACCATGTACATGTGTACCTGTGTGTACCTGTACATCTAAGGATGATAGCTCCTGCATCAATTAGCAACTCTTAAGCTAGCTTGTATAGAATTTAGAATAAGATTAAGAGAGAAGTCAAACTAACACCTGAAATTTCAGATAAGACATGGCTCTTCGATCTCATGCCAGTTTGTTGGAAAGTAGTAATCTAACTGTCCTGTCCATATAAGGTCATGGAAGAAGCACTGACCTTGATCAGAGTGACACTTCAAGTGGAAGTCTAGATCCTCAGCAGTCTTGAAGGACCTACGATCACACTTGGGGCACTTGTACTCAATCCATGATGTCTCCTTAGTCAGCCACTCTCCACTGTCAGTCTGCTGGGTCTCTGATTGGTTCTCCTCCATGGCTGCATCTGTTGCCATGGAAACGGTCCTGGCAATCCTGGGCACGACGTCGTCGGAGGCGCCGCCCTTGCTGGCGTCCTTCTGCACCATGTGCATCAGGTGGATCTTCTTCACGAACCCCTCCCTGGTACGGAGGGCGGCCATGCCGTGGTGCTTCTCCAGCTCCTTCCGCAGAACCGGGTGGAACTGAGGCAGGCTGCTCTCCGACATGGTGTCCAGGCGCACGGGGAGGCCCGGGATGACCGCGCTGTTTCCCGCCAGACAGAAAACGTCCATGTCTTCCTCCGATGAGGGAACGTCCACTTCAGAGTCGTTACCTGAATGTTCGCTGCTGTTGTAGTGAGGAGAATATTTCCCTCGTGGTGGGGAATCACTCCCCGCCGATGACAAGTGAGCCCTCCTCGGCTGGTCCTGGGAGGAGTCTGGACTCATCTGTGGTTCACTGTCTGCTGGGCTCTGTTTCCCTGAGGGTGGCTGGGTCGGGGACATCGCAACATCCTTTCTAACAGGCTCGTACGAGACAAAGGGCCACTTGTTTATCCGACACAGCTCCATTTCATCCTGAGGCTCAGTCTTTATGCTGCGAAGACTGTCGTTCAAACTAGTCGGTCTGTTCACAGCTGGCATTGAAGCGTTTTGAGGTTGTAGGCCCCCTCTTGAGCACCCTTCCTGGGAAGTTTGCATACATCCACAAGGAGAAGAGCAGTCTTCCCTCTCTTTCTTGATCTTGACCTCAGGAAACTGCAGGATTTTTTGATCCTGAGCTTCTTTTGAAACTTCACCCTGTAGCTGTAAAGTTGTTTCTCCTATTGTGGACCCCTGCGATGTGACACTGGAGTTTTTCTGCACAGGCATACTGTGTGTTGATGCCTCCTTATCACTTGTCTTGTCAACTGCATGTGTTTTGGCAGACAAGTCCATGGGATTACAGTCTATTTCTGAATTAACCTCTGACCCTTCAGGAGAACCAACCTGTTGCATACTCCTTGCACAGTGCACTTGTCTGACATGTTCTAGCACTGTTATTTTCTCAGAAGTGTAAAACCTACACTCCTTACACTTGAAGACTTCGATAACGATTGTCTCTATCATGTCTTCGGCGTCGCCATCATAGTTGACGGTTGGGTTTGAATGGTCCAATGAGAATGGGGCTTCCTCCCTGAGATGCAGCTGAGGATGGTAACTGTTGAGAAGGGAGAGTCCCATGCCCCCATTGGTCAGGGGTAATGATGAACTGTGGTCCATTCTGGAGGTGTCTGGATGCATGGCTCCAGATGCCAAGATTGTTCTTTGTTATTCTCGTCTTATTCTGACATCTGCCTGTGGTGCAGTTGAGATTACCTCTTCCTGTGGAGAAAACAAAGAAAAACCGTCATCAGTTTGTCCCATCAATTTTCCCTCCTACAGCAGTGTCACAAATTAAAACAACAGTTAACTAACTAGTCACTCGATTTTTAGGACAATTCTTTCACTCTCTTAATCTAGAAGAAAACAAATTGCACGTGTTAGTTCATATATTAGAGTCTGAGATTTCCAAAGTCAAAGATTATAGCAAACGCAACATGCGAACCTGGCAACAAGTAGAATGGTATTGTATACTGTACAATTACCTACCTCCTGTTTTGCTAGCTTTGGCTTTGACAGAGACTGACTGATGGCCCAATTGTCCCGTTATACGCAGCCCGACTCATCCGTTATTCTAACCTTCACAAATAACTGCCTCTACGCAAATATCCCGCCCCTATGGGACATGTTATGTTTCTGGGATGGCCTGCCCTTATTTGGTAAAAACCTGTGGCCGCTATGTGTAACCCAAAAACAGAAGTCTCCCCTTCCCACTGGGGATCGACCATTTGTTTTCATAATTAGTGGACTGTTATCCCTTTGCAGTGACTTGCGTGTTAGCTACAAAACGTTCGAATTACTACTACAGTTTATTATCTTTGTTAATCCGAAAAGAGACTCATCGCTAGCACAAGGGTTATCTCCCAAAACTAATAACGTCCTGTCCGTCGTTTTTTAAAGGCCAGAAGCCAGGGGAATTAAAACAGCTGTAGATGACAAATGGAGGATATGGGACGATAAAACGCTGTATTCAGCACAGCACAATGTCGGTGACGTAAGGATGAAGATGGAAACCGCAAGTAAGAATTACGAATGTGGGTGTTAGATCTATGGAGGAAATGAAACTGTAGAATGATTCACGTGAAAAATATCTTCAATCTAATTTTTCCTTCCGCTTCAACCTCGTTAATTGTATAGCTGCCTAATTGCAGCAAGGAGGTTAAAATATTTTAACCTCCTTGATTGCAGCAAGGCACATGGAGGTATATATGGGGGACTATAACACATTGTGTTCGCGTAGAATGTTGATGAAAATATCAAAACACAAACGCAAGGCTAAGAGTAGGACTACAACATTTGTTAACAAAATTTCAGCCTGTTGAGTTTATCTTTGAATAGATTCATTGGGCATTTTCAAAACATAAGCATATGGAGACGATTAATTCCTTGTATATGTAACGTTATACGAAGGAATAATTGATTGGTAAGCACGGTAAGAAACAACTACTACTGTTCTTATTCTACCAAACAAAAGTTACAAATCGCGACACATTTCATGAGATTTCAGGCAATTTCATGTTGTGTTTCTTTTGTTGTGGCCTCTTCGACCTAGGTCAGGTTATGTTGGGTTCCTGCCAAGGAATTAGGAACTCGGATATGTCAAATGTCAAAATATCTACTTGCGCTTTGCACCGAGTTTCGCAGCAAAGTCCAGGTCTCAACAACCCGGAAGTAACGCAGGCATCCCATACACTCGAGCCTAGTGGCGTAGAACTGCATGTAACAGATACGAAATGTTACAAAAGAAACCACAACTTACCTATTGAATCCGTGATCTGGAAAGAAATCCTTCGGCTCAGCTCACATAACCCTCTGTACAACGTGCCAACGGCATAATACCGACTTCATCATAACATCATCTCCCGGTGAGCCTACGCAACACAACCCGGAAGCGAGTGGGTTCGCGGAATGCCCATCCTCCCGTCAAGCTTTGCCAAGGAAAACAACCCGTGCCCATATATGGGCAAAACTATCTATAAACCTCGGATGCGGCACTTCCTTATATGGGCAAAAACTCGCGTGTAAGGAAGCTGGGGCTGGCCAAGGGCGAAGGGAGACTTCCAAATTCGGTGGATTCGGGCACAGCGATTCCTTTTTATAGCGTGAGAAAAATTTAGTAGGATAAATATGTACTGGAAGGAAATAGCAGTGCCGGCTGTGTATGAGCATGTTTTGCGTGTCCATGATAACTTTGCCCGTGTTTGGCGGCGCGCAAGTCAATATATTCCTTTTCCGAATCTGAAGGAGAGTAGAGGAGAAAATGCCGAATTGGGGTAAAATTCAATGACAGGACGGGCAAAACACAACAAGCTAAATCCTTCCTGGTGTATCATTATTAGTCATATCAACATGCAACATTTATTAAGGACGCTTAGTATGAAAAAGCCAGGCGTTTCCCCTAGGCGCTTGTTATAATTACATAACTGATAACCATTGTAAGGTTTTCAACATGGTGGTGAAACAACAAAGAGATATTCAAGGACATATGCCAATGTCAAACTCGTGCGCTCTTATTTTAGAAGGAGAAACAATTCGATCGTGCTTCTACTATTGATTTTGCGTCATTTAATTCCGTCCCCCCAGTTCGATGTAACTACTCTCCAAGCAGAGGTTGAATGGGCAGATCGTCATCGTTTTATCATATGCCGTCATTTTTTGTCGCTAGCCCATTCATTAGAAGGAAAACAACCCGAGAATTAGAATGGGCTAGCGACAAAAAATGACGGCATATGATAAAACGATGACGATCTGCCCATTCAACCTCTGCTTGGAGAGTAGTAACCACACATTTTCCTATCTGCGTCACGAGTGCACTGCTGTCACCGGTGCAGTCAATTTGGTGATTTACGGTAGAAATTGCGTGTCTGATGTCTCCAGACACCCCGTTATTCAGTGGCTGTCGAGTCTATATCAGTCTACTGTCCTTGTCGCTATATCATGCAGAAACGTTCACTTATACGCACAGATAAGCACAGAAATAAAGAAGTTTAACCCCATTTTCCTGTGTGTCTTCTGTCAGGGAATGGTTTTGAATTTTGTATAGTAATGGTAGTTTTTCATTTCTCAGAATTCTTTTCTCTCTTGCTCCCCGTCGGTGTTTTCCTATGACGTTTATAGCAGCCTGGGGTTTGAAAATAGACTCCACCTCCGTATGAAATGCCCATATATGGCTGTGCGGCTGAGACGTAATGTAACACCGCGCAATTTCATATCTCAGAGTATGTGTCGTCTTCAGACATCCTTTCCGTAATCCTATTATTCTATATTAGGTCTGGCCATGCGTCTGCTTTATTTAGGTCACCCGATATTGCAATGAGCTAACAGTCTTAACAATGTTATCTTCCTATTGCTATGTACTCAATCTCCAAGCAGATGTTTGTGGGATTGTCCAGCTAAAATGATCGCCAAGCAGATGCAAAGATTCGATTCATCATCAGTGTTTCATGCTTGTTTTTGAAACATTGGCAATCTGTTTTTGTAACATTCGTACTAAACATGCTGTATTTGCTCGCAAATGTTGCCTTTCTAGTATTGTATTGTATTCATAACGGTACCGGTTTGCCTCAATGTTGCAAAAGCAGGTGTAAAACACTGAAAATAAGCCAGGGCCTTACATCTACTGTATATCAAGTGAGAGAAGCCACCGCTAAAACACATACCAACGTACAACACGCGAAAAGACACTGCGACAAGCCTAAACCGAACATCTGCTTGGACATTGATACTTCATCCCTGGGGGGGGGGGGGTCGCTGTGCTGAACATAGCGAACCAGACTCATAAATTTCCTCCCTGACCAAATTTGGCTATCAAGGCTGTCAGACGTACGGCCTTGTGCGTACTTCAACTGTCTCGTTATCAGCTGATAAAAGTAAATCGGACCGATGCGCCTTAGATTGTCTGGCTTCAACGATAAAAACGGGTAGCTGCATAGTTTGTTTTTGGACAGATCGAATCGATATCGCAATGTCCCTTTGATGGAATACTATAGTAATACTTTATAGTATGACTAATACGGTGATACTTCGTGAAAATATCACGAAGTTATTACAGAAAAGTCGATATAAAGATTGATATGAGATTCCTGTTTTGGAAATAGCAAATGTTATCCGGAACACGGGAAGCTTTAGCCTGAGTACCATCCTCCGTAGTGACCGCTGGCTCAATTATTTGCGGTTAGCAAGCGAAGCGAAAAGCATTGAGCCAGCGGTCACTACGGAGGATAGAAAGCATTGGAACACTTTGGTCGTCTCCTACAGCTGCGCCCTCCTCTGTTCATAGATGGAACTGCAGGACTTGCGGCGCCTCTCTTTGACGTCATCAAATTGGAGGTGAATCACGGAGAAAAGAACGCGTCCCGCCTGACTAATGATACACCCTTCTGTACGTTCTCACGGGTTCCTGTGACCTTGCCACTCCCTCTGCGATCTACTGTTTACCGCAGAGAAAGATGACACATAAAATAGCGCATCGGACATGTATTATTCAGTATCCTGGTCAGAGGCTCAACCGGGGGTTCCAGTGTCACTGTTGCTACTCTGTCTATAGTTGCAGCTATTAATCATTTCAGATATACCGTCCAAGTCTGTGCTTTTGTAATAACGAACATTCTGGTATACGTGCGATTTTCCCAATCTTTCTTGTGATTATGGTAAATTTACTTTATATTGATAAATCCGTACATAAGCAACTCTTTTTTCGACGACAAAGAAGATGAATATATAGACAATATGTCTGGATTACAAATTCCCACTATTACTAAGGGCCACAATAACATACGTATACACTTTAGCTGTTGTTCTCATTTCGAGTCACTATACAAAGTACATGTACAAGTTTTTCACAATTGACACAAGATAGCACCGTCCACCACACAATAATTCCCATAAACATTAAGGTTATAAGACAGTATTTGCCGACGTTGTCACGAGTTAAGGGTGACCTGTGACAGTGTGATTATCAATCCACGTGAACTCGTGCACACACACAGGCAGGTATAAAGGTGATCCCGCTGAACACCTGTCCGACCAGTTCTTACCTCCCCACGTCAGCCAGGTGAGCTGTGAAACACGCCCTAACAGGTACGTACATTCTAAGATTATATTTTACTTCATCTCTTCACTGTTTTCGTGCATGTATTTAAGATTCGAGTCAATGCGACGCTCTCATATTGATAGATGTAGTATTCAGCTTTATGTACATTTGTTCAATGGCGTCCCAAACGTACAGTTCATTGTCAGGCCCCGCCTATCTGTTGGTCGCTCTCAGGAATTGGAACTATAGCTGCTTTCTGTAGGCTATGAATGGACTTACAGAATGCCACGTTTTCTGTCACTCTAGTCGAACTGCAAAACATGGAAATATCGAAAGAGATACACCTCTGTGACAGCTGTTTTGGTGACCTTGATTTGTTGAAAAAACGGTTGTCAATTCTCGTCGGTTGTTGGATTATCCAGATTATAGCAGATCGGATAATATTCTATTTTGATTGTAGAAGGGTCTTAATAGAAATATTCGACACATTTTAGTCCCATTGACATCGGTAAAATGAAGTCATCGCATTGTAATCCAACAACAACAACGAACGGATGGTCCATAATTTGTTTCGAATAAAAGGCCTTTTTCAACAATAGTCTCCATGACCTTGTACGGAAAGTCCAGCGCTCTACACACAAAATACGCCGCTATCATTCTATGCTTCAATGTTTTTTTGATGATAAAAGCGTTGTGTACGTAAACATAGGCATTTGTAGATCGGTGTCTGTATCTGACGCTTGTGTCCCACATGTCCGGACGCTTTCTTCTCAAACAAAGACCTGAGATATTTATCCTACGGGTATCTAGGCACCTCCCAGACAGCGTCTACCTAGGCCAAGCCAAATCATTCTGTTATTCACGTACAGTAACAACTAACAAACATGTATTCTTGTGATAGTTTCTGGTCTTATATAAAGATATACTTGTAATGGAGAAACAATGTTTTAAGTTGTAGCCTGAAGTTTTAATTTCTTGATTGTTTTGACTCAAGGACAAACGATATTTTTTTGTTACGATTATCTCGCACCTTATCATGAGACAAATTGCGAACTAGTAACGGCCTACATTTCACGGGCCACAAAAGGTGTGTAGCCTCGGGCAGGTATTATGCAAATCAACAACGGGGGACGCTAACAATTACAACGTTAACTTTTACTTGCCATTGTCCCTCTGCATATAGTGCTCTCTTGTCAATCAAATATCAGCAGAAATATATCATTTCTTGTATCAACTTTGCCTACGCAAAGCTGCCATAGGTACGTATACAATATTGTGCATGTTTCGAAAATATACAGTACAACAGCTTTATAGTTATTCGATACGGTAAATATGTGCATGATATACGTGTCACTTTGAACGTGGCCATTGTTCTTGAAATACATGCACGAATACATTGTGTTTGAATGGACGATAGAGTGTAACAGATGAGAGTAATTGTGTGATATTTACAGGTGCATATATGGAGGCAAATACACAAAAGTCTTGATATCTGGATATGGGGGGGGGGGGGGCTGTGCTGAAAGTCCTCGAAATTTTCGAAAATGCAAAGATACTTGTGCACATTATATGGCTTTACTTCCTACTTAAGATTTCCAGACCAGCTCATGCTGGACCTAATGCCTACCCTATATCTGTGCTATGTTGTTCACAAAGCAAATGTTACAATGTGTAAGTACTTTATCTTCAAAATGTAATTAAAAGCGACAACATTTTCCTTATTAGTAAGACTTGCATTGTTTATTCAATCTTTCAATTCCTAACTCCTAGTTTTAGATACGCAACCACTATCATTGCGTTGCAAGATAATGATAACTTTGTTGCACAACAATTGTAAAAGGTACAAAGTATTGCATCTACTGGTATAACTACAGTTCCATAAGGCTAATCTACCTAATACGAGTGTGTAGCATGGGATGAGATGTATATATGTCATGCTGTCTATTTCAGCAAGGCTTGAGGATGGGGAACGCCAGCGGGTCTTCCTACCGGCGGGTGTTCAGGAACTATGACGGGTCGGAGGAGGTGGAGCCTCTGGTGGCGTACTTCACTCCGGTCAGGGGCAGAATGATGAAGGACCCATTACCAGGTAGGCTTTGTGTGTGTGTGAGTGTGAGTGAGTGTATGCGTGTGTGTATGTGTGTGTGTGTGTGTGTTTGTGTGTGTGTGTGTGTGTGTGTGTGTGTGTGTGTACGGATGGATGGATGGATACATAGAAGACATATGATTCGAGAAAGAATGTAGAAAAGTTAAGACTGAATATGATGCAGAGAAGAAGCAGCTTGTAACTTAGTTAACATCTTTGTATTTGTATTGCATGTCTTTGACAATACATTCAAGTCGGTTAGCAATCAGTCACATCACAGACACATGTACAGGATGTAGTATGCATGTTGTTTCATTCCGACTATCTTATCTAATGATTGATTAAAATTCACCGTTGTTTAAATGTTGAATTCCAGGTATGAAGTTGGACACGTCGTTCAAGAACCGCGGAAAGGACGGTCTGGACCCCACCTGGCAGATCGCGGCGGTAGTGCACCACGCCAGCGTCAACAACCTGCGGGTCCGCGCGGTGGGGGTCGGGTACTCCTGGTCCAAGATGACAAGCACCAGGGACATATTGATAGGTAAGACAAAACGAGATAGGGCTTCAATGTAATCATTACAGGCAATGCAATGTTCAGTATGAAGCCTAGATGATTCTATGTAGACAAAAGTCAAAATTAAGCTAAGCCAGAAGCAGTTGACAATGAGAACTTAACGTTACATCGGGCGACTGTTGGCGCGTACCTTGTGCAAACTTGTGACAAAAAGACCCAGCTGTAATATAATATCATTGATGTCTACAAATTCTGGGCTTGACTGTGCTTGATTGTTATAATCATTAGACGAAGATCCTGAATGTGATTTAGTCTTACTTTTCTAAAATGTACTACATGTATATGTATATCCACACAGATATGTCCGGTCTAACTCGTGTCATCACCAAAAAGCCACAAAAATATTTCGAAAAGTACCACCTCGTCGAGGTGCAGGCTGGGAAGGTTGTCCGGGAGTTTGTCCGGGAAATCGACATCAAGTTCAAGTTGGCTCTTCCTGGAATGGACAACTTCATGGGGCAGACGGTGGGCGGGGCCGTGTGTACGTCATCACACGGGTCAGGGTTCAACCTGCAGAGCATAGTAAGTCTCAACGACCAAATGTCAGAATGCAAATTAATGGCACTAAAGCAAAGCGGCAATAGTTGAATTGAGTGTCAAGAAGAGTAAACGTGCACTCTTTGAAGTTGGATTGTGCAGAAAAGAGTGGGATTTGATAGGATGGTTGTCAAAATTTATTTTTAAACTCTTCTTATATACGGTATACATGTACCTCTTTAAAAAGTTACGAAATCAAAGAGAGGAAGGTGTGCATATTTCTACCGATAGATTTTCGAAGGCCATTCCCAGAAAATGATAGGGAATTACAAAAGATGAGCTAAGCATCAAATCATATATCAATCTGAATCGAAATATAAGAACGCCTAGTGGTAAAATTGGACTAGATGTACTAAATATTTTGATAGATTATCAAACTGTTATTCCCTGCTATCTATGGACACAGAAGACATGTACACTAAGATCATAGTTTATATATACAGTGAACAGCAATCAACAAAATCACTCTGTTCCTTTCCAGTCCAACTCCATTGTAAGTCTGCACATGATCATCGCCGGCGGGATCCAGGTGACAGTTCGGGAGCCCACAGCCACAGAGACCGACATGCCCCTGGAACACGTCCGTGCTCTAGTCGCGAGGGCGCAGTTTGGAGACGGTCCCCTGGAGATCATCAGCAAACAAGCCTTCAGAGCTGCACAGGTAGGGATCGTCTAAAGATCTGCGTCGTCGTTTGAAATAGAAATTAGTTTGCTGGGACTTCATCTGCTCGAGAACTACATCAATGTTCTCAACGTTCATACTTGTTTGCACAGGTCGGCCTAGGCTGTTTGGGCATCATCTATTCCGTAATATTCAAGTGCGTGCCCCTGTTCGAGATCATGGAAGAGCGCCGCCTGACGACTTTCACGTGGCCTGCTTCTGGGGACTCGCTAGACTTCAGGATCCCCAGAAACTTTGACAGCAACTACATCGGGTCCAACGAATTCTTCTCCTTTTTTGTGAACCCGTTTCCCAAGAAATGCTGCTCGCGTGAAGGTACATATATGGTCTAACCTACCCACAATACTTACTACACGTACATCCTAAGTTTCCTAACAAGATTTTGAATTGTAAAAACAAAGTCTAGTCTACTCTGAGCCAAGACATCAAGCTATCTTCCTTGACTATAACTCGTCAAAGTGTGATCTTTTGTTTAATTGTTTCTTGATTACATCATTTTCTTTCTATATCTCTCAATCTGCTTACAAAGGATGGTTGGGGCCTGGTAAGTTGGCAAATGATCCATGAAAGACTGCGTTATGATGCTTAAAATTATTTGTGTTGTTTTGAATTTGATGATTTGAATGTAAGTTTTACCAATTGTATAACTCTAAATAAATCTGTTTTATTCGCACAGGAGTGGAACATGTCCGAGTTGTGTACGTCAGAGGGAGGAAGGCTACAGAGAACGACTACCTGGCCAGACCCCCGTGTCGGGAGGCATGCGCCTGCTGCTGCTGTGAGGGGTGCAGGGGCTGTACTGCCTGTGAGGGATGTAAGGTACGTCATCATTGTTTTTGACCAATCAAAGCTTTAAACGCCATCCTTGCTGCTGATTGGTCTACAACAGCCGTCTGGTATGTACCTGTCCTTGGTGCTGAAATTCCCACCCGTTGAGTAACCTGTTGCGTTCCTTTGCGTGCGTGCAAACGTCGAGAATTCTTGATAGAGAGAAGAAAGGATATTTTTCTTTAAAGAACAATAGTGATGAATATAAGGATGAGATTTTTGTTTGCTTTCATGAAATTAGAATTGCGCCTTTATTGATGGATATATGTGATAAAGGAATGAAGTTCTGTAGCATTCAGTGACACAGATGTTTTTGGTTTGGGTACTTCTAGACGGACTTATGTGCGAGCTGTTTTTCAAGTTACGTCATGCGCGAGCCCAGCTCCATCCCCGGCTGGATAGACAACTGTATGAAGATGTCCATTCACAAGGGACATTACGTTAACACCTGGTACAAGGTGCTGCAGTACAACAATGGGACCGCTCAGTAAGTATGGTATACGGTATACTAATGGTATACGTAGATGCACGCATTTTTCGGGTGCAAGGCATTCTAAATCTTATTTTGTATCTTTGACTTAAAGATTGATTTTCAGCGGGTATATTGACAATTGCTGTCTTTTTTTCACTTTTCCCAGCTAAATGGTTTGCAGTTTGTTTGTGTGGTGATTCTAATGTTTAACCGTTAAAAGAATTCCACCAATCGCAGCGTGGCGTCTTCTGAGTGGTCAGTCGCTCTGGAGGACCTGGAGGCCGCCCTTGGTGACATCATCGCCATGGCGGTTGAGTATGGGAGGAAGCACGACTACTTCAACCTGATGCCGCTGGCCTGCCGTCTGACCAAGTCTGACGACGCCTACCTCAGCCTGGCCAACAAGTACAGGCCGGACGGCAGCGAGTGTGAGCGGTATGCACATATAGAGGTGAGAAAGTGTTCATTGTAGTGCAAAAGAAAAAAATATATTTACTATTGTCTCAGAGAAGATAGTAAACGTGTAAGATGAGTTTAGGAACCGGAGTTTTGGAGGCAACCGAACTAGTTTGCTTAAAGCAGTTGGGACCGTTAACAAGAAAACACATCTGTGTTGAAAAAAAATACAATACATGAAAGAAACATAAGCTGAGTTCTGTCGATCCTTTGGCGTTCCAAAGTTCTCAAATGGGGACGAGGGGGTACCGGTGATACAGGCTTCCATGTAACTTTGACCCACTGCTGAAGTCACTTATTAAATTAAAGTCACGTTTTCCATAAATCCACACGTACCTGTTGTCTCCCTCCCCCAGCTGCCGTACTTCCCAGGTTCGTACGGAGTGGAGGAGTTCCACCGTGCGCTGGAGGACATACTGTACGAGCGGTACCAGGCGCGTGCGCACTGGGCGAAGAACCGCTGGTTCGACGCACGGCGGGTTCACGACCTCTACCCGGGACTGGAGCACTGGAAAGAGGTCTACACAGTCTTCAACAGGTACACATCATGTGTTTTTTATATATTAATCCCCTTAGCTCAATTATTTTTCATGCTGACTATATGTTCTATATTCTTCCTGTGGAGAAGTAATCTGAGTCGAGATGAGTGACAAATCTACCTCTTATCTAATGAAGGTACGTCGTTGAAGGTTAGACATCCAGGTAATAAGACACGTAAAAGGAGTTACTCAAGCAACTGAATATGATTTAATTTTGGAATCCAAACTGCTTTTGGTGTATGATGAAGGTACTTTTAGGATGCAATAGATATATTCGTAACTAGTTTTGTGACAGTGTGATATGTGAAATTTAAACCCTATGTTTAGTTCTAGCATTGTTGAACCAAAGCAGGAAACTTAAACATTTTGATTTTTTTTCTTGTTTCAGTGACCACACGTTTGACAACCAGTTCACTGCCAGGTGTGGGTTCGAGGACAGTCACGAGGAAATGGCGCACTTACCGGAGAGGTCAGGCCACATGACGTGGCGCAGGAAGGTCGGAAGTTACGTCATCTACAAGACGGACGGGAGCCCGGCCATCACCCGGCAGCCGAGCCGCATCAGCAGACAGTCCAGCCGCTCCAGCCGCTCCAGCCGACACGGCAGCCAGAAGGGCAGGCCCAATATGAAAACGTTCCAGTAGGGGGCGCTGCTTCACATTAACGACAAGGACGGGCAGCAAACTTGACGACCACGTCACAAATTTACCAATTCTGTATCAAATTGATAATCTAGAAAACAAACATGATTTAGGGTTTGATCTTTTGCATGAAAACTGTTGGTATGCAGGTAGAAATACTACAAGTTGCATCAATTTTCTTTGATAAAATGTGTACTAAAATGATCAAACATGAATACTGTTAAAGGAGACATGTGTAAATCTTAGAATTTTATTGTGTTCAAACTTAAGCTCATCAGATGTAGCATAATCACAGAGTAGTAAATTTTTATCGGTATTAGTGGATACTTGTTTGTCCGTGCGTTATGTGATAACGTTGTTAAAACCTTTTATGGCAGTGAAGAAGAGTACGTTTAATGTTTTACGCGCTTTGGGGCGGCATGAGATGTTTTACCGCTTCACACGCAAATAGATAGATATTGTGATTTATTACGCTCCAACATTATTAAACCCTAGTGCATATATAGTTGGGCAACTTAGGTGCAATGTCGTGCGAGTTAGAGCTAAAACAATATGAGCTTTCAGGTCATGTATGATTAGTCAATGCAAATTGGAAGAGAACTTAATTATCAATCTATATCGTACGGTGTGCATTTTATGTTTTTCTTTAATTTGTACCACTGATAAATCTTGAAATTCAATTCTTTTTACACTGATTTGATTAAGAGCAGCTTTTATGGATTGAAATCAATAAATCTGTCAGATTTTATCCTTAATCTTTGTCATAAAACGCACTTTTTATTCAATAAATGATCAAACAGAGGAACGAAGAAATAAATGAAACTTGAGTCCATGCATACACATTTGAACGTCCCGTACCGACACTCATTACAACATACCTGCAATAATCTTCTCTGAACAATAATGGCAGGCTGATTTCTTACTCCGTCGTCCAAAAATATCAATCTTTCCACACGAATTCAGTATGCTTTGATAGGAACGGTTTGTCCTTACTTTTTTTGCATCCATGTCGATGAAAGACGGTTAATTTTTTTGCCGATTGCTCAACATCACCTCTAGTGGCTTCAGGGATCAAATATCGCGCCTTTTCAAAGTCTGACCCGCCTAATCGCGTGGCATGCTGGGTAACTAAAACAAGGCCAACTTCTTGCTCCATAGCGACAGAACTTTTTAATACGTTGATTTTATTACAATATTCATCCTGATCTTACCATTAAGTACCCCAGTTGTCCAACACCGGGCCACTTAGCGGCAAGGAGGTTGAATATAACCTCCTTTGTTTTAGACAGGAACAACGACCTCGTTTGACAACCTGTCAATCAATCAAGTAGGCCCCGCCCCTGACTACCTGGCTTCACTGGCAACACACAAGATGGCGTGAAACGTGAATCACTGCAAATCCGTCCAGGTAAGTTTCCTATGTTTTCTTTGGCGGCAAATTCAACAAAAAGGAGATTTTAAGACATACCATGCAGTCCTTTTTTTCAAGTTTATCATTAGATCCTGGAATCTATCGACAAAAGGAAGTAAGGTGCCCAGGTGTGCTATGGAACAGGTGTTCTCATCGGCAGTTGTAGTGCAACAGGTGTGTTTGCGTATAACAGGTACTCCCGGTAAGCCGCCATTCACACGTTGTCAAGTCTTTTGTTTGAAGACTTATCAAGCCTTTTGTAGAAACCTAGCCCTAGGGAAATCATCTATGTGTCTGGTGTGGTATTCAGGCATCTGAAATATTTTACACAACAAGTATAGCAGAGTTTGTACGGTTTATAAGCCTTGCTTCAGACGCAGTGTAAACTTTGCCGTAACGACTGAAAAGAACAAAGCTTAGTGTAAATACAGGAATAGTTCGAGTGGACAATGTACTGGGTGATTAAAGTACTTGGTCTTACCAACAAAACCTCCTTGGTCTTACTTAAGTCTAGGCCAGAAAGAAACTGTCGGAACAAAATTCAGAAATTGGTTTTGTTTTCATAGTACTGAACTTGTATGGCTGTGTATTTGTTTATTATTGTGAATGAGTGTTTGCTATTGTGATTGAGTGTTTACTTATTTATCCATTCATTACTACCACTACCAAGATTATTCAAACAACACAATTTCGAGGTACTACTTAGATCCAATCAATACATTCGTATTGTGATTCCTTTTTAGCTGTGTTGCACTGTTATGAAAAACACAAATCTCAGATATTAACTGCTTAGGGGGAGGGGGAGTGTTGATCTGTTCAATCCACTGGGGAATGAACTATGAAAAGGTAGATGTAATTATTGTAATCTATGGTAATCCTCCTATTAAAGAAAATGATTAGAAAATGGCACAGTGAACTTTTGAAACCTTATTCTTTTACTTCACTCTGTAAGTTCAATCATATAATTGGTAGCATAACAAACCAATTCTGTACTTGGAGTTTGTACGTGTAATCTGCATGTGGCAGGAAGTAATTTGAATGAGTGAGCACACGGTACTGTTCATGCATTAATTATTATACCTTTCAAGAAGGGTGATAGTTACTTGTTATTCTTAAGTGGGATTACTACCTATTAAACCACAACATGCTTATTACTGTAGTTTTGTTATTCTGTGCATTTAATGCAACATCATTACTCTATGGCAAAAGTTATTTAGTGCTTTTAATGTACATAGCTATTACCGTAAAGTAATAATGCTAAATCGAATGCAATATCATTACTCAAAGCTAATAGTTATGTACATGAAAAGCACTTAATGTTGCATAATGTTGATGACAACATAATTTTGTATTTGTTTTTATGACAGATGTCTACTGCTATTGCTGCTCAAGACAACCAGCCCCCTCCCCAGCCCCCTGGGGAAGGTGGTGGGACTGACGACACCGCCCCTGGGGAGCCAGCCTCCAAACCGTCCAATATTGTAGTTGAGGCCTTCTCCAGCTCAGGCTCTGTTAGTAACAGGAGCGAGGAAACCACGGACAATGTTCCCGCCCTAACCGAACAAAATGTTGCTGCTAAAGACAGAATAGAGGAAGAGGAGGACTTGCGAGTGGTGGAGGACCAATGGGAAGGCAGGAGGCGGCCCGACACAGACCACGCCACTGACAGAGCGACGCTCGGAACAGCAAATGCCACAAACGTTACCGTAAGGCTGCCCCGGGTCACGCGGAGCAACGAGGGAACACCACGCGGCAGAGCAGCGACACAGACGGGACATCCGCTAACACCAGCGAAGGCACATATTGACTACTTACCCAACAGTGCAGACCTGAGGGCGCTGAACGCACTGCTAACCAGGAGTGGAACCAGGTTTTCTACAAGAAGCTATCCTGCACAAGTCATGAGGATGTCAACAATATCACTCTCCAGGGCAAGGTAAATATCACCTTCCAGTGTAACAGGCCAAAATGTACCACTGGCAAGAATAGACCTGGGTACATATTTGCTGTGGGTATATTCTGGCCTGCTACACCTGATTCTTTGCAGTGTAACTGTTGCTTGATAAAAACCGACATTGACTTTGGCATCATTGCTGAACAAAATTAAAATCTGAGCATGAAAAATATCAAAGTCAAGAGAAATAGTTTGCATAACCAAAACACAGTGTACAACCATTCATTCAGTCATTACTGGTTACTGGTCAATGTTATCAGTTGATTGCTCTGACTAATGTAACAAGCAAGCACAATTTATTCTTGTTGTCAAGCAATCCAGCTGACAAATAATGCACTTTGTCAAGTGCTTTGATTCTATTGCAAACATGTGGTTTCTTAGGCAAAGCCAGTGTGAGCTATTAATCTTTACATGCCAAATTTATTTATTGCAGGCTGGTGGTGACCAATAATGTTGTTGAAGACAATGTTGGTTTAACGTTTAATGGCATGGTCATATCAATCATTTTGCTGCAAAATAATACAAATTTTTCATTTCTTCTTCAAGTAGAACTATCTCTGTTGAATTGCACTTAAAGTTGTAAAGTTGTCAAAATGATAAACTGTAAAACAATTTTGTTATTCTAAAAATTATGACTCCAAAATGTCCAAAATTGGCCTTATTTTGAGGAGTGACAGTGGAAATGACAATGACCATAACTAATGTTGTGTGCATGTGTTGTGCATACTATTAGCCTAATTTGTTTACAAAATGCATGTACCCAGTAGACATCTTGGGTATCCAAGTGTAAGTAACCTGTTTTATGTTACCAACTTAAGACAATGAAAAGTGTATTTGGTTTCACTTGTCTTAGCCCTGTTTCCTTTAGAGCAGTGTTAGTGTGTAAAAAGTTTTACAGCCATGAACAATGGTACATTATAGTTGCCAAAGGAAAACAGCTTTTGATGTTGCAAGCTATTGTCACTTGATCTGTTGGGTGAAATTTCATCGCTTTCTAAAGAAAACAACTTTCCACAATATATTTGTTCAAATATGTGTAGCTACTTAAAGAAACTTCAATTGTTCAACTTTTTTTAAAGGAGACATTATTATACTGATTATTAATTATAAGTCATCAGATGTGCAAATGTTGTCTATAATCCTTCAATGTAGAAATTTACATAGACTTTATTACACTTAACATAGTTTGCTGTATGGTGAAGTTTTTAAATGGAAAAAGAGTTTTGTGACCATTGTATTTCAATATGTATAGCAAGTCACAATTATATTAGGCATCGAAACAGTTGAATTGCAAAGAAATTTTTATCATACAAACATTTATTACTAAGCACATTGATTATCATTTGGTGTAACTTTGATGAACTGAACATTCATAAATGATGTCAGCTGACTGTTAAGTGAAATAGTCATAGAATAGATAATAGTATCTCTATGATGCTTATAAAATGGTTGACTATTTATGGGTAATGCTTTCAAGTCTTCTGTTCAAGAATGTTTTGAGGATAATCTGCAATGATTTCTTTTACAGATCACAGCCAACTCGCATGGGAATAAACAACTACTTTGAAGAACAAAACATCAATAAAACTATGTGTAAGTATCTCCTGGTATCATTTATCATATCAAAATTATTATGTAACAGTTTTGAATATCATATCTAATATGCCACACACATAGAGGAACCCAAGATATGTGCAATGCCATAGCAAAAGTAAACAAGGAGAAACACACAGGTGAAAGGGTGATATTGTTACAGGGTGGCTTTTGTTGGGTCGTTCATAGGAGCCAGTCTTTACAATGTCCCACGGTTCATACCACCTGACCCCTGCTATGTCATTGTCAGCTACCCAATGAAAAGGGCTTCTTTTCTTTGGAACCAACCAAGCAGGTGCACCTGTTGTCAAGTAGCCAATTTCAACAAACTCAAAAGTTGTTTTTTGTTGTCCAGAGGAAAAGTTTGTACAGTCGTGCTGTAGATTTACATGGTGGACTTTTTATCATCATATACAATAAGATTTTTGTCGACGTCATTAACATATCCAAGCTTTTCAATCGTTTGAAAAGAAATTGAAAAGACAAAGATATATGGACAGCACCCCTCGTGCGGTATTGGTATAGTCTGTCACCAACATCCATACCCAGCATTCTTTAGTATTGAGCATAATTCCGCTGAAGCGTACATGCATGTCAAGGACGTACTTCCAGCATTGGTCGAACTTAGCAACGCACTCGCCGTGTCGCAGTCCATGGACAACGATGCTCCATGTCAGGTTTTCGATTTAAAGTGTGCCATAATCGCAGAGTGTCTAGATCTGACTCCATCACCAGTCTATCATGTGAGTAGTGCATTTAGCTTTCATGCCCGTCATGGTTTTATAGGATGATTTTGCAAGAACCTGTCATGCTACATCCACTGGTATGTTTGCTATCTTGGTACACATAGTTTGAAACAATGAAAAATTGCCAGAAGTTATCATTATAACCAAATCTGTCTGAAACGACCAGTGATTTAAGTCTTTTTGAAAAGTTTCTAAATGCATGAACGCAACACAGGACTTACGTAAAAGAAATTTTGCAGATAAGCGGGTTGTCTTTGCATAGAAGCGATTTAGGTGGCGTTGCTTTTAGTTTCACCCTTTCCAACAAACCTCCGCAGCTGTTACCAAATTTACGGACGGAGAAGGTTAAATTAATGCACATAGCAATATTCATTATCTGACTTCTCTTCAACTTTCTTGTAGGAAGCTGTAAAGGAATGCAAAATGTTTGCCTTTTTCTGGAACCCTTTGGTTAGATGTTGTTTCTTGCCATTGATCTGTGTGTGCAGCTGTCGTAATGCTGGAGCTTTGAGTTGCTGACTTTGGCACACTTTGGACAATATGGCCATTCATATACCTAAGCCCACTCCCTGACATACAGGTTGCCATGGGGTAGAGAGCAAAGGGGAAATGTAATAGTCTACAATAGAACACCAGTCGGACATATCTGGTACTGGTTTCCCATTAAGTGTCCATGAACCGAGGAGGGTGACACAGTACTTAAGTTACCAACCCCTCCTTTATCACAAACGATCACGGATGTGTACTTAGACAGAAGAAGAAAAAGTACTGAAAGATGCTCTCCTTTGTGTTGATTAGTATTGAACGTTGGTGTTGAACTAGGCGTCACATGGTCACTTGGAAGTCTTGTGATTATTTGGTTTAAGAAACTTTAGAAGCTGTAATTACCCGCTTTTGTAGAGTGGTACATTCCATCGTAGCTGTTTCACCAAGGCCTATTGTTTATGAAGTGGTGTTCATGTTACACTGAGACCACTAGAATGTTAGGACATAAGCTCAGGCTTTGTAATGGCAACAAACAGCAGTAAGAATCACCATACAACAAATTAATAGATTGAAGCACAGCATTTTTATTCCAGATAGATTCATACATGGAACAATACATGTGAAGTTTCTTCTTTTGCTTAACATAGCTTTTAATCGCAAACCTTGGTATCTGTACGTATATTTCTAGCTGGAATCTATGCGTTGAAAAAAGAGATCAACTCTGTTTATTTATTTTTCCTGTTGTTGATTATTTTTTCTGTTCCCACCATCCAGCATGGGACAAAGCAATGGAGAGCAGGCCCCCCCTCCAGGTGGACATGGATCAACCCGGCCCCACCAGCTACAGGCCGAGGAACAAACCTCTGTATGAGACCAACGCACCTTGCTTCACCTTTGGCAGAAAATCTCCACCCAGAAGTGAGTGAACTCCGCATGCATGTTTATCTGTTGTTACATCATAGTTCAGCACCAAGGACAGGGAATGCACCAATACTGCTTGACTGTAGTTGACACATATTTTAATTGTACTTACATGTTTAGATTTCTAAAAAAACAACACTTCCCATCTCTCACAACATTAGATCTGAATTAAGACTGATTTTTTAAACCTCAGGTTTCTAATTGCCTCGAAAGTTATAGCGTGGAAAAATACAGATCCTTTCTGCCATGGCCGTTTTGTTAGACATCCTGATAATATCTTATTGGAAATGTTGTCGAGCAGCCTTTCTTCCACCTGTACTTTTTAGTTGGAGTAATGATTCTCCTTCCTCCCTACCTGTAGATGGAGGTGGCAGAACAGCCTGGGCCACACCCTGGATGCAGTCAGATTCTGGATTCACCAAGAAAACCAACTTTGAAAAGACGGTGAGACACAAGAAATAAAATTGACTTTGAATTTACTTTATTGCTTGACAGTTGCACATGGCACAATGTATGGCAACAATGACATAGCAATCAATACAATAATGCTAGTCTATTATAAAAATTATGCCTTCAGCAGTATGAACCTAAATGGCGTATTGACAAAATGTATGTTGAAGGTTTCTTTCTGCATTATCATGATAACATCACAGGTCATAGATTGATCAACTGAAGTCAGTCATAACACTAACTTAACTTAAATTCCAAATTGCATGTTTGCCGACAATCAAGGCATTTTAGCAACCTTACTCTTGTACTGTTATATGAATGGTTATATCTTTTTTCAGTGGCCAACTCCTGTGCATTATCCGAACAAACATGAGAAGCTCACACTGGTAGGAAAGAGACAAGTACATCTGCCCACGTACCCACAGTTCTCACTAGGGGCCCGCAGGGAGTTTGTACTGAATAAACAAGGTAAGGACATCTGTGGGGAATACAGAATTAAATAAATGTATGTGTATCTTTGAATATGCGGACGAAAAATGAAAATAAATGAAAAGCGTAGAGTGAAAAAGGAAAGTGTGCAACTGTGTCCTTGAATGTGATGTTTCTTCGCAAGTTTATCATATTGTCATTAAAATTTCAGTCTTAATGATTTATTTAAAGGTACAAACTTGTTCTATGTTAACTGTTTTGAGAAATACTTTGGAGAATTTGTTTAGAATATTCCATAAATGTGGAATACACAATGTATTGAAGATCAAAAATTGACAAGTATGTAATATAAGTGTGGCTGAAGCCTGTTTTGTTTTTCCCACAGGATCAAACTTTGAGCCTTCACCTAATGAATACAACATCAGTTCAGCAAAGGTTGTCGTTTTACCCAAGGCACCCGCCTTCTCAGCTACACCTCGCAGGGGAACGCTGTGGGAAAAGAAATGTAAGTCAGAACTGAACATCAAACTCTAGGGACATATAACTGTAAATGCAGAAATGTTCAAGGTGGTTTTATGTTCTCGGTTTTTGCGGTAAGCTCTTTGCCGCGAACTTAAAGCCACTGCGAGCATTTTTTCGCCGGTGTTTCCTTAACGCTACTATTGTTTCAAACGCGAACTCAAAATCACCGCGAACATTCCATTTTCTCCCTACCACGAAATTAAAATCACCCAAACTGAAATGCATTTACAGTACTTAGAGCAATCAAACCACTTCTAATGGTCACAATTGAATTGGTACAAATAGTAAATTAACAGTTGATCAACAATAGCAGTTAAAAATTTTTTGTATTGGTATTCAATAATTCATACTTGGATAGCAAAGGCTCAGCTCAGTCAATCCATCTCCTTTGTCTGTACTGGTCAGGGGTTCAATAGGGTGAAATCATACAAAGGAACTCTTACAGCTAGTCACAAAACATGGCCCATTATCAGTGTTTATGTAACTATTGCAATGATTTTAAAAGTTGTTTTTTGTCCCCCAGCTGAGACCCCAGGTCCGGGTGCGTACAGCCCCAGTACTGGCTGGACCAAACCTCACAAACCTGCCTTTACCATGATCGGCATCAGGGGCATCAAGAAACATGAGCTGGGACCGCATACTACATTGTAACTGTGGGGTGTACTATAGGCTGGAGGACCACTTACTACATTGTAACAGTGGGATGTACTATTCTCTGTCTGTGTAAAACATTGTACCAGTCTAATGTACAACATGACCTGTAGGACTGTAGCACTATGTTACCATATACAACTTTGTAATACTCTCATATATAAACAGGACTGCAGATCACCAAAGAGACAGACCCAGAAGGACAGTCACAAACACAGAGAGATCCTGAAGAGATGGAAATGTTGCAATGAAAAATAAGATGTGCTCAATAATGGCAGATTTGAGGGAAAAAATCTCAGTTATTTGTGTTGAAGTGAATGTATTTTCACACACATACAGGATCCTTCTCTGTACGTTAACTCACATTTTGATAATACATTATATGGGGTATCTTTACACTTTGTTTATTTGTAGCAAACATGGGCTAGTGTCATGTAAACAGTTTTCATTCAGTTTTGTTTTCTTTCTGATGGTGAACTATATAACGCTATGGAAATAGTGCATTATTGTAAACCTAATTGTGACATAAAGTGTAAATGACAGAAGTAATAACAATATAGATTATATGTTTTATGCCATTATAGAAATGATGTAAATATTTAATCGTTAGAAATGTTGGTAACTTGATTGTCACAATACTTTTCTAAGCTCTTTTGCTTGTATATATTGCAACTTTTACTTACTATTTGGTGCAAAACCTGCCTTATGAGATTCTTCTGTCGCAAGTGTCAGTTTCAAATGATAAATAAAGATGATTTGATAGGATAAAATTGATGTCTGGTCTGAGACAAATTTTGCTTTCTCTGTTTAAGAATACCAAGGAGGTATTCTGTGGTAAAAAAAAAAAACATCATGTATCTAAATATGTATCTAAAATTGACCGGCTTGACCCTTGCGTCAACAACACCTACCGACATAAAGAAATATAATCGCAATCCGTCCAGAGGTTCTTAAGTTATTGTTCCGGATACGCATGCGCAAAGACACATTCAAACGGAGCCAAAACAATGCCTCCATTTCTCACGGAGATTCACAAAATAGGAACTGGTATAAACCGGGTAACGTTACATAACGCTATCTACAAGGGACATAACGTTATATACAAACGGATGATTCAGTGTAATTTGTACGGACTTCCACTAAACGGGTTGACAAACCAATCTTGTTCTACATTGAATATGACCAACCTCCTTGATATGACAGGCAAGCTGATGTCGGAAACCAGGTACACTGCATCTGTGTAAAGCACAAATGTCCTGGGATCGAAGGGGCAGTCTGATTTGTATTTCACACGCTATAATAAAATTGTTTATTTATTCATCGTACATCTTGAGCACGACTGGGAGTGAGGTAGGCGTGACTGTGGCAGTCTGGTTGACTGTGTTGACAACACGCACACTGGTTACATTATCTGAGAAACTCCTGCTGTTCAGGGCTTATCTAGATAATCCACCAGTAGCCGGATAATTATAAGGGGTTGACGAGCTCTAGGCGTGATTCGCCTAAGGCGGGTGTTGTCGGAAATTATGCAAAAAAAACAACCTTTGCAAAAACTATCATTCCATCCTCTACTTGAAATGTCTACAGGTGAATTGTTTGTTACATCGCACTTTTATTATGATAAACGGTTAGTTGCTTGTAATAACCTCACCAAACGCAGTGGGTTTGTTTTCAAAGTACTGTACTTTAATATAGCATCGGGTGTTTACACAGTGATAGGGGGCGTGTCCCTGTAGCTGACAGTTGAACTTATGACCCCAACTGACCCACATTAAGCTGTGACCGGTAGATTGAACTGCCTGAGTTGACAACTTCGGACATGCAGCGATAGAACGGTTCTACATAAGGTAAGCTTAAATTGCAACATTCTCTTTCAGTTCAGCGTTAAAGCTTGGCTAGAATTATCTTACCATCATGGAGTCCGATTCAGTGGAAAGTGGACCCTTGAACCCTGACTATAGGTCGAAGCAAGGAGGTTCTATCATCTGATAGAGCCTCCTTGGGTAGTTTGGAGTTAGGTTAAAACTGCAATTTGCCAGACAGTTTCAAAACCTTAATATAAGGTATTTTAAGCAGACGGTATCACTTGTTGTTAACTGGCACTAGACCTACCAGATGAAATATAACTCAGTCGCTTTCAGTGACAATAATATGCCGTGTCATTGACGGAACAAAGTATTGATACATGTAGAGTTGGTCTTGGGTCAAGGTCGAGCCTTACGAAGTGGTTGGGTGAGGTCATTAGGGATAATAAGTGTACAGTTAGACTACTCATGATATCAATGATAATTGTTTTCTGGGGACTGAACTGACACCCCATTTTAGTACGTGTCGGCGATTTCAACAACATGTCACGTTATCATCATGGATGGGAATTTTCACACGACGGTCGGATTTTAGTTGCTAGAGCAGCAAGGTAAATATCATAGGTAAGAGTTCTTTCTTTCTGTTGTTGTTGTATTGATCTGCAGTGAATCAAAATGAAGTATGGTCTCGATCTTTCTTTATGAAAATTCATTTTCATCATCATAGAAAAATGAGAGTCGCCGTCGTAGGAGCAGGAATTGTGGGTATGACCTCTGCCCTGCACATCATGGAGCAGTGTTCGTCTGCGCATGGGCAGTTGGAACTGACAGTCATGTCCGAGAAGTTTTGTCCAGAGAACACGAGTTACGGTGCAGGGGGTTTGTGGAAGCCGCCATCACAGGAGCACATGAGTGATGCAGAACTGTAAGTGACTCCAAATTTTTCGTTGTTTCACACAATTTCAAACAAATTCTGAATGTGTTTTAAATGTAGGCCTTTTGCCCGATGTGTCACTTATCTTCGGTACTTTAAATTGTCCAGGCATATCAAAAAGTCCTCTAAAAGTCCTAATATGGCATAACTTCTTCAAGTCTCCAGCTAGAGTAGTAATGGAAATTCTAGAAAGAGCAGTCTTTTGCCCGATGTGTCTCTTATTTTCGGAGCCATACGTTTTTCAGGCATACCCAAAAGTCCTCAACCCCATTATGGCATAAATTCTTAACGTCCAGCTAAAGTAACGAGCGAAGAAATTACCAAAATTCTAGAGCAATCCGTCCGATTATCCCAAAAACTAAATTCAGAATAATCATTCCAAAGTTTATTTTATCTGTACCTATCCTATGGAGGTTTTCACCGTAGTGTAAAACACCGTATAGAATATTTGATAGAATATTATCCCTTTTTGAAATCATTTCCCCATGATTATGCCTTATCTTATCAGGAAACGACTTCAGGGCTCTTTTGACTTCTTGACATCGGTACTCCGGACAAGTTACGCACACGAGGCCGGTATCTTCCTACAGCCGGGTTACATCGTCCACATGGACCCCGTACCGGTATGGAAGGATAATCATAATAGGCTACGATAATGACGCCCCAAATATCTACATGCTTAGACGAGACGAGACTTATTCTTCTTTTAGCCGTTATGAGTAAGGCCACAGCAAGTAATCTTTATGGATGACATCAGCGCGCTCATTAATTTTCGCCTGATTTCGAAATAAAAAAACAAGAAATTTCATGGCCCTCCGACGGTGGTCAACTTGCCAAAAATTGGCAAATATGTCGTAAACGTTGGCAGTCTAATGTGTTTCATTGCATATGAATACCCAGGGTATTTCCTGCCCATGATGGTATGATAACAAGCTGTTTTCTGCATTTGTTCTAGCAAGGACATTATATAAATAATGGCGGGGGGTCCTAGATAATTGAGCTGTATACACAAGGTGTTTTATCGCATATGAATTCCCAGCTTCAGCTTCAGATGATGGTACAACAAGCTCTTTTCTGCATTTGTTGTAGTTAGTCTATTGAGATGTATACACATCTACAAGGACATGTTTACATTAAATCAAGGAGGTTTTATATTATCTATGAAACCTCATTGGTTGAATACAGGAATAAAAGATCTGTTGGTCATGATATCATGTTTTGTCGCCTCAATTCTTGTTTAACAAGACTTATGATCTCAAAATGTGAAAATATAGGAATCTTGCTTTTTTTGGCCCGCCTTGTTTTTTTTTCGCCCTATCTCATTAATTTTGGAGTCTGCGGAGGATGTCATCCATAAAATTTACTTGATGTGGCCTAAGCTTTGGTGACACGATGTCGATAGAAAACACATAAAGACAGGGCTTATTCTAGAAAGATATGAGTAACCAAGAATGTCTTTTTCGGTGTGCCCTACAGGACCCGGCCTGGAAGGACATCGTCGTCGGGTTCCGGCATCTCACTCCGTGGGAACTAACGAACCTGTTTCCTGGCTACAAGTGCGTGGTGTTTCACAGTTGTTGTACGTCTGGACATTTCGGTCTTGAAGTGGTTCTGTGGTTTGCTGTTGCATTTTGCATTGGCATGAAAAAAACGGACATTGCGACCTGCCTAAGAGCATTACGTCGTCATGATTGATATTTGAGACACATATTTTCAAGCCACAGAGGTCGAATTGTTACTTCATAATATATTTTCAGACAGGGCTGGTTCTACACCTGCTTTATCTGTCAGCCAAGAGACTTTCTGCCGTGGGCAAAGAAAAGGTAAGAGACTCCTCTTATTAATAACAATCAAATGCAAGAAAGAAACCACGAAATCCTTTGTGTCGTCGTTCCTTGGCAAAAGATAATAACCGTTAACCGATAATAAAGATATTAGGAAAATACTAATGATGTTAATTTTTCTATGTTTAACTTTATCCACAGATTAACTGAGAGAGGCGTCAACTTCGTGCAAAGAAGAGTTGACTCATTGGAAGAGGTGCGGACAGCAAACTTTATATTATCTTCTTGATTGATTGAGTTTTCATGATGTCATACAAGTTCATTGTCAATCTCATACGAGATTATTTGTATTCCAGTTAGCCCCACATTACGATGTTGTTGTGAACTGCAGCGGCGTGGGAGCGACAGAGCTGGCGAGTGACGCGGCCGTTTCAGCGAGCAGGGGTCAGGTCATGAGGGTCTGTACTAGCATGTGTTTTACTGCAAATGTGCCAATGTGAAGTTTCAAACCTTAGGTGTAAAAGCTTAGTAAAACAACGTTGACTTCTTCGACGCTAGATTTCCGTTACTATGATAGACTGGTACCGGTGTCTCTATCAGAATCTGGCATTGCCTTCGTTGTCATTGACATTACCGTAATAAATGTATTTTCTTCAATATGATCAGACGTACATCTCTTACCTTTCTCTTAGCATTCTGGCCCAACTAGTCGAAATTTAACCGGTGAACTATTTCCTTGTTTACCTGATAACCATATTTCCTAAACCCCGCCGTAGGTAAAGGCTCCCTGGCTGCGGTACTTTGTTGAGACGGACGGAAAACATCCAATCATCGACGGCATACCATATATGTACCCAAAGTGAGAAAATGTTTTCATTCTAAACTTCGAATACCTTGTTCCTATTTTTTTTCATCATTATGTTTACCTTCACAGAAGTAAACATATTGTTTTTGCTCTGTTTCTTCTTCTTCCTCTTCTTCTTCTTCCGTTCCAAACAAATAACAAACATGGATATCTCCACAACTAGAGCTTGGAATATCTTGAAATCCAGCAAGCTGGTAGGCCTGTACATACGACACTGCACCATGGTCGTTTTGTCCCATATAGATGAGAAAAAAAGGTTTTATGCGGCAAAAACTGGTGAAAAACTAGCATTTTAAGCACTAAATGGAACTTTAGAATCTTAATAGAATGCCAAACGAAGTTTAGAAGGCTGTTCGTGGCCGCGGGTGAATGGAACACGCTGCCGAACTCGTAGAACACAACGTTCCAAATGAGTTTTGACGGCCGCGGTCAACCGCGGTCATACTGTAAACCGGCGCCGTCTAAGCTCGGCTTCACAACGACTCAACTTAAAACCAGTCATGACACTTGGATAGCGGTATGAAATGCTTAAGCGCATACCCGACGATGCCGTACCTCGATTATTATTGTAAAGTACCGTGGCAACCTTTCCTCACCCGGAAGTAAAGTTCGGCACGCATCAAAACGCCAATAAAGCACGTATATCATACTAAGGAGTTAACACACGATCGTTGCGTAAATTGAGTGACTGTTTTCTAATTGTAATATTGATGGAACATTTTCAATGGAGACAAAACAAGTAATTTCGAATCATTTGTACCGAGGGCGTTTTATTTAAAAAAAAGATTAGCGCGTTTAGGCAGTCAGGAAGTATAGAAAAGTTCATATGACTCTACAGGAGTCAAAGATGTTATAATATTGAAGTTTTCATATGATAAAATAAAATATTGACAAAACGTACACACCAATGTATTGATAATAGTTTTCTGATGTAAAAAAAATGCTATACATGAAAAAACTGACGTAAGTCAGACGTTTTGTACTAGAAAGAATTTTGCTTTTCCCCCTTATAGTAATAGAATGTTCCAAAGAAATGATTTGCATAATCGGAACGTCTAATTTTGTCTTGGGTGAACACAACCAAATGAAACGACATTTTCTGGCCAAAACATAGTCTTTAACCCAACAATATATGCATAGTAAAAATAATTAACTTTAGTTTACAATAACTAATTGTGTACACAGGAGCATAGACCCAACTACGATACTATTTTTAGGGTCTTTTTGGTATTTCTCTCCCTTAATGTCAGACAATGGTATCGACCGTTCCAAATATGGTTGTGGTTCGAATCGTCCGCGATCCACCACAAATTGAGAGTTGATTGTTTGAAACAAGACTTTCAACTCCAAATGTTCCAACTCGAAAACCAAAATTTTCAACTCCAAGTTGCAGTGACGACATCGGCGAACTTTGAGCATCATTTTTTCAAAGTTGAGTCGGTTCAGAGGCACTGCTGTCCCGTTATTTCTGGCGCCAGGGAACACACGATCGTTGCGTAAATTGAGTGACTGTTTTCTAATTGTAATATTGATGGAACATTTTCAATGGAGACAAAACAAGTAATTTCGAATCATTTGTACCGAGGGCGTTTTATTTAAAAAAAAGATTAGCGCGTTTAGGCAGTCAGGAAGTATAGAAAAGTTCATATGACTCTACAGGAGTCAAAGATGTTATAATATTGAAGTTTTCATATGATAAAATAAAATATTGACAAAACGTACACACCAATGTATTGATAATAGTTTTCTGATGTAAAAAAAATGCTATACATGAAAAAACTGACGTAAGTCAGACGTTTTGTACTAGAAAGAATTTTGCTTTTCCCCCTTATAGTAATAGAATGTTCCAAAGAAATGATTTGCATAATCGGAACGTCTAATTTTGTCTTGGGTGAACACAACCAAATGAAACGACATTTTCTGGCCAAAACATAGTCTTTAACCCAACAATATATGCATAGTAAAAATAATTAACTTTAGTTTACAATAACTAATTGTGTACACAGGAGCATAGACCCAACTACGATACTATTTTTAGGGTCTTTTTGGTATTTCTCTCCCTTAATGTCAGACAATGGTATCGACCGTTCCAAATATGGTTGTGGTTCGAATCGTCCGCGATCCACCACAAATTGAGAGTTGATTGTTTGAAACAAGACTTTCAACTCCAAATGTTCCAACTCGAAAACCAAAATTTTCAACTCCAAGTTGCAGTGACGACATCGGCGAACTTTGAGCATCATTTTTTCAAAGTTGAGTCGGTTCAGAGGCACTGCTGTCCCGTTATTTCTGGCGCCAGGGAACACACGATCGTTGCGTAAATTGAGTGACTGTTTTCTAATTGTAATATTGATGGAACATTTTCAATGGAGACAAAACAAGTAATTTCGAATCATTTGTACCGAGGGCGTTTTATTTAAAAAAAAGATTAGCGCGTTTAGGCAGTCAGGAAGTATAGAAAAGTTCATATGACTCTACAGGAGTCAAAGATGTTATAATATTGAAGTTTTCATATGATAAAATAAAATATTGACAAAACGTACACACCAATGTATTGATAATAGTTTTCTGATGTAAAAAAAATGCTATACATGAAAAAACTGACGTAAGTCAGACGTTTTGTACTAGAAAGAATTTTGCTTTTCCCCCTTATAGTAATAGAATGTTCCAAAGAAATGATTTGCATAATCGGAACGTCTAATTTTGTCTTGGGTGAACACAACCAAATGAAACGACATTTTCTGGCCAAAACATAGTCTTTAACCCAACAATATATGCATAGTAAAAATAATTAACTTTAGTTTACAATAACTAATTGTGTACACAGGAGCATAGACCCAACTACGATACTATTTTTAGGGTCTTTTTGGTATTTCTCTCCCTTAATGTCAGACAATGGTATCGACCGTTCCAAATATGGTTGTGGTTCGAATCGTCCGCGATCCACCACAAATTGAGAGTTGATTGTTTGAAACAAGACTTTCAACTCCAAATGTTCCAACTCGAAAACCAAAATTTTCAACTCCAAGTTGCAGTGACGACATCGGCGAACTTTGAGCATCATTTTTTCAAAGTTGAGTCGGTTCAGAGGCACTGCTGTCCCGTTATTTCTGGCGCCAGGGAACACACGATCGTTGCGTAAATTGAGTGACTGTTTTCTAATTGTAATATTGATGGAACATTTTCAATGGAGACAAAACAAGTAATTTCGAATCATTTGTACCGAGGGCGTTTTATTTAAAAAAAAGATTAGCGCGTTTAGGCAGTCAGGAAGTATAGAAAAGTTCATATGACTCTACAGGAGTCAAAGATGTTATAATATTGAAGTTTTCATATGATAAAATAAAATATTGACAAAACGTACACACCAATGTATTGATAATAGTTTTCTGATGTAAAAAAAATGCTATACATGAAAAAACTGACGTAAGTCAGACGTTTTGTACTAGAAAGAATTTTGCTTTTCCCCCTTATAGTAATAGAATGTTCCAAAGAAATGATTTGCATAATCGGAACGTCTAATTTTGTCTTGGGTGAACACAACCAAATGAAACGACATTTTCTGGCCAAAACATAGTCTTTAACCCAACAATATATGCATAGTAAAAATAATTAACTTTAGTTTACAATAACTAATTGTGTACACAGGAGCATAGACCCAACTACGATACTATTTTTAGGGTCTTTTTGGTATTTCTCTCCCTTAATGTCAGACAATGGTATCGACCGTTCCAAATATGGTTGTGGTTCGAATCGTCCGCGATCCACCACAAATTGAGAGTTGATTGTTTGAAACAAGACTTTCAACTCCAAATGTTCCAACTCGAAAACCAAAATTTTCAACTCCAAGTTGCAGTGACGACATCGGCGAACTTTGAGCATCATTTTTTCAAAGTTGAGTCGGTTCAGAGGCACTGCTGTCCCGTTATTTCTGGCGCCAGGGAACGTAAAGCCATTCAAGGTGAGTGTAACTTATAAGCTCGATGTTTCATTTTCCCGCCATTTCTTATGACAGAACCTCCTTGGATCATAGAGTCAGAGAACTATTAAATTATAATTTGTTTGAACTGATCGAAATGTTGAGATCCATCTTGTGTCGGATTAATTTTCTTCCTTATAGTATTTAAAGCTTCAGATTTCTTTACCTGCTAATTTTTTACGTCAGGGTCTTGAGTAATTTCTAGATCTAGCAAGTACAAATTGTGTCCTTGGATCGTAGAACAGAGAAATTTTGGTAAAAGAACTGGGTTCGAATTTTCGACGGTTCGAATATATTCAATAATTTATTTTATGCAAGTGTCTTTTTTGTGGTAACCATCCATTCATGTCCATTGGTCTTGCTATCAAGAGTAAAAAAATTGATAAGATAATGCGGTATTATTCCCAAGATTATCCAGTCACTAGTGCAAGAAAATTCTTATTGACAGGAAAATTGTCATTGTCAGTAACGTCCTGAGAAATTTTCCTGACGGGAACATCTTGGCAATTGCTTGTAAGGCTGCACCAAGTATCTTTATGGATGACGTCCTTTGGAGACCCTAAATCTAATGCGAGAGCGCGAAAAAAACGCAAGAAGGGCCGAAAAAAACAAGATGCCTAGATTTGAAATATAATAGTCGACGACACATGTTAGGAGACAAATTGAATGAGAGAACACAGTGTAACAACTAACAATTCTTTTATTCATCATGAAAACAGCAATAATTTGAATAATAAGTTGAAGTTGAACAGCAGTTGTTGTCCTGTCCTGTTTCTTTCCATATCCCATTGATTTTGCAGGCCTGCAGAAACATAGTATATTAAAAAGACAAAATTAGTTGGTTATTAACTCTTCGCATGCATTTCTACATTTCTACTTATGCTTTAGAAATCCTAATGAATAATAGCAATTATTCAAGAGCCAAATATGGACCAAAAACGATAGAAATAAAAAAGCACATATTTCCCCAACAAGTATAAATAACAAGAAACGAATGAATGATCATTATCCATGCAGAATAAATGAATGCATTCATCTTACACTCCCCCTTCCCAGATTATAATTTTTTCGAACATTGTACTTGATCCAAAACAGACTAAAGAACGGAACCTTACATACCTCAAAAACAGACATATACATGTATTTAGCGACCGAACCCACATGACATATTCATATGCTTGATCTGACCAGTTTTGACTTTACTATTGACAATTTCTACTGCTGACAGGATGATCCTGTCAATAGCCTTAGGCTTTCGCGTGACGAGTACGTTAATCTTTCGCGATTTGCGGCACTGTCGTAACTCTTTGGTCATAGTTACAGGAAGCGGAATTTCTTGGGTTTTTTTCTGGGAACAGACCAAAATCAATGTGCGCGCGGACGTCATCTATAAAAATTACTTGGTGCAGCCTAACGTAAGTTTTTTTGGGCTCAAAATACTAGGTGCATGTGCGCTTTTGTGTACCCAATTTTTATTATTATTTAGGGGATTAGGTACAGGTGGCTGTAATGAGGTATAAATTTTCACTCCTTTACTAGTAGGTAATTTTTGTTAACCAGGCTGAGGACCATTCAGAGGAAAAGTATTCCTATTTGACAAAACTTTTCAATATGGAAATGTGTGCACAATTTTAATTTAATTTCAAGCCTTCATTCCATAGCTGACCTGCGGCAAGCAGGATGGGGGTTGACCTGGGAACATACAGGGCGCGGATAGGCTGCTTCAGCAACCCTGGACCTGACTCCCTGCACTGTTGGGCAGAGGCGTCATGTTTGCTGGTGTGGCTGGTCATGTCACAACTAATGCTGAAGCTAGCGGGGGATGTGGAGGAGAATCCTGGACCCAAGCAAAGGTGAAAATCAGTAATGACAGCTTTATCCATTAGTATTAGAGTACTTTGAGATATGTTGGTGTATATTTTACAAGATGAATTTTGAACATTATCATTGGATAAACTTAACATTTTAGTAGGTGTGAATTGAACTTTGAAGTGCTTATGGCTTTTGATTCCTCCACAACAGGGGCTTTCAGTTTTCACATATTGCATGTACAAATTTCCCCTTCATTGTTTTTCATAACAAATTTGTCTTTGTGCATTGCTACCATTGCTATAACCATCTCATATTTTCACATTCTAGGAAGGCACCAAAGGAAAAGGGTGGCCAGGGAGGACAGAAAAGGCAGTGGTCCCCAGATGTGCAGGAGACAGGAGCAGATGCTGGTGAAGGGTTTGTGTTTTGCCCTTTGACGCAGACTGACCAGTTCACATTATCAGGTCAGTTGGGCATTCCTGTTGCAGCGTTGCATGAGTCCCCCTTGCCCCCCGGACAAAATAGCGTTCCCCTAGAGTGTCCATTAAATGTGAAAAGTATTGGGGGATTTGGGAATTGTTTTTTCAAAGCAATCTCATATGCAGTGTTTGGAATTGAGGAATACCATCTTGCGCTCAGGTCATTGTTAGTTGCACACATGCAGACACTACCTCATGCTTTTTGCAGGCTTTTCCTTCCTACAGGACTGTCCATGACTGATTACATAGTAACCAGTCAAATGCATTTTGATGGTACATGGGCAACTGATATTGAAATCTACTGCATGGCTTCAATGCTTAGAAGACCTATCTTTGTATATAGTTATTGTGGTACAAGGGAGGGGTGGAGATGGATGAAATTTTCTCCAACAGGAATCGTAAGAGAGGACACTTACTTGTCAGATGGTGGGTATAGCTCTGGTATCTATCTTCGGAATACAGATAGAAATCACTATGACATTGTCACAGATGTAATGAGCTTAGAGCAGTCGAGGAATATGTCGAGGGGTCAACGGTGGCGCCACATGAAAAAAATTACAGCAGAACAAGCAGAACAGTTCCTTGCGGTAGACCGCATGCGAAAGGCTAAGCGTGCCCATGATGAAGAATACAAGAAGTGTAAAAAGTTCCAAGAAAGTTCAAGATATCATAGTGATGAGGTCCTCAGAAAGAGAAAACTTTGGCAACAACAGACCAGGTACCACACTGATGAGAGCCACAAGAAGGAGAAACTTGAACAACAACAGACCAGGTACCACACTGATGAGAGCCACAAGAAGGAGAAACTTGAACAACAACAGACCAGGTACCACACTGATGAGAGCCACAAGAAGGAGAAACTTGAACAACAACAGACCAGGTACCACACTGATGAGAGCCACAAGAAGGAGAAACTTGAACAACAACAGACCAGGTACCAAACTGATGAGAGCCACAGGATGGAAAAACTTGAACAACTACAGACCAGGTACCAAACTGATGAGGACTACAGGATGGAGAAACTTGAACAACTACAGACCAGGTACCAAACTGATGAGGACCACAGGATGGAGAAACTTGAACAAGATAGGAAAAGGTATCAAAGTGATCCAGAACTAAGAGCAGAAAAAATAGCACAGGTTCAGAATAATAGAAGGGAGAAACATGATTCCATAATTGTGGAGCAAGCTGTTAAAAAGTTCCAGAAGGAATGCAGGGAAGGACTTAAACATGTTTGTACTGTGTGCCATAAGATATTCTTCCGTTCACAAGTCGTGGTGTGTGTTCGATCTAAGTTTGATTCTTCAGTTCATGGCTGTCTGACAGGTGAGTATGTTCATAAATGTAACAAAGAGTGCACCAGACAGCCTTGTCCTAAAGTTAAGTCACATGGTAAGGAATGGATTTGTTACACCTGCAAAGGTTACTTGTTGAAAAAGAAAATTCCAGCCCAGGCGCAAACTAACAAGATGAGTCTTCCAGAAATACCACCCCAGTTGAAATGTCTCAATACACTTGAGTCACAGTTAGTAGCTGTGAGAATACCATTCATGAAGGTAACAGCTCTTCCGAAAGGTGGTCAGAAAGGAGTTAATGGTCCTGTAGTGTGTGTTCCAGCAGATGTAAGTAAAACACATGCGGTTCTACCCAGAATGCCTTCAGAGGCGCAGTTTGTCAAAGTGAAGCTAAAGAAGAAGTTAGAGTACAGAGGGCATTACATGTACAGACAAATAAGTCCATTGAAGGTTGACACTGCTCTGCAATATCTTGTAGACAATAACAAACATTACAATGGTGTTTCTGTTGACACCGACTGGGTCGTGCCGTGGACTGAGGAAGGGGGGTTCATCCAACCGGCTATTACTGAAACTGAACATGGTCACGATGACACACAAAATCATACAGACGGCGAGCAGCAGGAAGGGAGTGACATGGTCCGGGCAGCCATAGATGGCATGGAAGACGAGGAGATGGACAACATTCTTGGACAGATCAATGTTGAAAAAGTAACGGAAGAGGCAGCTCTGAATGAAGACGACGATGACGACCAGCTAAGGGGTCTTCCACATGATACATGCCTGCAACCAGTAGACATAGGACAGGACTTCCTTGATCACTATGATGAACACGTACTTTGTGTGGCCCCGGGAGAAGGTAATAGGCCAGTTTTTGTCTTCAAGGAAGTCGGAGGAGAGGCGATGTCTTTCCCGGTACAGTTTCCAACGGGAGAGTATTCTTTCAACGATGACCGCGAGACACGTATAACTGCCAGTCAGTACTTCAAGGCACGCCTTATGGGTGCAGACTCACGGTTTGCGAGCGATGCCAGCTACATATTCTATGCACAATATGTAATAGAAACGCACTTCATACGATCAAATATTTCCATTTCGTTGCGAAAAAGTTCACCAATCACAAGTGACGGGCGTAGAATAGGGGCCCAAATGTTGTCGGACAGAGAGGACGTACAGGCCATTCTTAAGTCAGATGAAGGCTATCGCTTCCTTCAGCCAGTCAGGGGTACTCCACAGTTCTGGGAAAAGACGCTCAATGAATTGTACGCAATGATCAGGCAGATTGGAATTCCCACGTGGTTCGTGACTTTTTCTGCGGCGGACTTGCGATGGCCAGAAGTTTTGGAAGCAATTCGACAAGATCGTGGTACCGTACCAGTGAGTGAGTTGACGTGGGAAGAGCGTTGTGACATTTTGAAGAGTAATCCAGTCACTGCTGCTCGCATGTTTGATCACAGAGTCAAGCTGCTTTTCAAACATCTCATTCAGTCTCAGTCGCAACCCATAGGGGAAGTTGTAGAAACTTTTTCAAGAACTGAATTTCAGGCCCGTGGCAGTCCACACATACATTGCTTGTTGTGGGTGAAAGATGCGCCGAAATTGAACGTAAATTCTGAAGAGGAGATATGTGCCTTTGTGGACAGGTATGTGTGCAGTCAGCTACCCGACTCAGAGGCAGATAAGGAGCTATTTGACATAGTTAGTCAGGTTCAAACGCACCGGAAAGGTCATACAGCATCCTGCAAGAAAGGTGGCAAGGTCTGTAGGTTTGGATTCCCAAAACCTCCCGTGAAGCAGACATTTATGTGCGGCCCCGTGAAACTGCAAGATCTAACTGATGCAGAAATGGCATCCTTCAAAGGAAGAAAGAAGCAAGCCGAAGCAGTCCTTAAAAAATTCTGGGACGTGTTGGACAAGACCAAGGAGCCAAACAAGTGCTCCACGGACACCATTCTGAAGGAGGCAGATCTCTCGGCCGCAGAGTTCTGTGACGCCTTCAATTTGATGGCAACCAGGAAGCAAGTAGTGCTCAGGCGCGAGCCAAAGGACATGTGGGTGAACAATTACAATCCACATCTACTCCGGGCTTGGAATGGTAACATGGACATCCAATATGTTCTCGATGCGTACAGTTGTGTTAAGTACATTGTATCGTACATTAGCAAAGCAGAAAGGGAAATGGGAAAGCTACTTAAACAGGCCCAGAAAGAGGCTAGGGAAGGGAATCAGGATGTAGTTAATGAAATGAGAAAAGTAGGCAACGCCTACCTTCACCACAGGGAAGTGAGTGCGCAGGAGGCAGTGTATCGAGCCTGTAGCCTGAAGCTAAAGGATTGTTCAAGAGAAGTCATTTTCATACCGACAGATGAGAAAGCTAGTCGCCTGTCTAAACCCTTGGCAGCGATCCAGAACATTGCTAGTGCAGAAAACGGCGAGGAGGAAAGCATCTGGATGCCGAGCATTATGGACCGATACAAGGCGAGACCACTGGAAGAACCCTTCCAAACAATGTGTGCCGCAAAGTTTGTCTCTGAGTATCGTGTGGTTTCCTTTTCGGGGAAGCAACAAGATGGTGAGCAGCCATCTCGAGGCACCAAGAAGTATGTCCTGAATGATAATTTAGGGTCTGTACAAAAGCGCACCAGATCGAACCCTGCTATCATTCGCTTTGCCAAGTTTAATAAGGAAAAAGATCCAGAGCGATTCTACTTGACGTTGCTCAAGTTATACTTGCCGCACTACTCTGACATGCAGTTAAAACGAGAACAGTTTGCAAAGTATGAAGACTTCTACTTGAGTGGCTCTGTTTTATTGTCTGAAAGGACAGGTGTCTTAAATGTCAGAGATATTGTGGAGAATAACAGGTGTCAATTTGAGAAAAATCGTGAAGAACTTGAGGGGGCACGTAAAGAAGTAGAAAACACCAGCAGTGATCTAGATGATGCTTGGGCCCAGATCTTCCCTGTACAGGAACAGGACAGATTTGAGTGTCAAGACGCGCAAGTAAAAGTCCAACTTTTTGATGATGAAGATATTGAGGATGACATCCCTGATCTTGCGATTGTGGACAGGACAGACAAGTCGAAAGAACAAGGCTTCACCCTAGAAAAATGCCAGTTGCAGATCGCTTCAAAAACTGCACTCCCTCTAATGCAGTCGCTCAATCCCATGCAACAAGATGTTTTCTATTTTGTACGGAAGTGGTGTTTGGAAACTGCAGTGGGGAAGCGACCGGAGCCCTTTCATATTTTTGTAACGGGCGGTGCTGGGACCGGAAAGAGCCATCTTATCAAGTGCATATGTTACGAAGCTACGAGAATACTTAAGCAGACACAAGAGAACCCTGACGATATCTCTGTCCTACTTACGGCGCCCACGGGAACGGCCGCTTTCAACATCGGTGGAAGCACTGTCCACCATGCGTTCCACTTGACATTTGGTTCTAAATATCAACCCCTCTCGGAAAAAACACTGAATACAGTGCGCGCACAGTACCAAAGTCTAAAGATTGTGGTCATAGATGAAGTGTCGATGGTTGATAAAAATGTAATGTCCTTCATCGACGGCAGATTGGGCCAACTGACACATGCGCACCCAGATGCAAAGTTTGGAAATGTAAGTATATTGGCAGTTGGCGACATGTACCAACTACCTCCAGTCAAAGGTAAGAGCCTTTGCAGGGATAGAAAAAAGGAGATCATTGACCTCTGGAATCCCATTTTTGAAGTTGTGCAACTAGAGGAGATCATGAGGCAGAAGGATGATGCTGCATTTGCCGAGCTTTTGAACAGGCTTAGGGTAAAGAGAAAGAAAGACAAACTTTCAGATGAAGATGACAAAACTCTGTGTTCAAGGGTGCTCTCTCTTGACTTTGCATCAGATGATTACCCTAAAGATGCCCTTCACATTTTCGGCACCAATGATACTGTTGATCGGCATAATGACAACATGTTGATCCTCCGGTGTTCACCGATTAGACGATACGAGGCCTTTGATTTTTCCAAAGATCTGTGCTCAGGTTCGATTAAAAGGAGAGATTTAGTTGAAGGGGTACGAGACGACCTACTAGATGTGCTCCGAGTCGGAGTTGGTGCTAGGGTCATACTTTGCCGCAATGTCAACGTTGAAGATGGTTTAGTGAATGGTGCATTTGGAACTGTGACTGGAATGAAAGGTGGGGAAGATAATGCCAGTGAAGTTGCAACTGTTTATGTGCTATTTGATAACCCAAGGGTAGGTGCTGAGGAAAGGCAAAAGAGTGCTGTTCCCAAGGAGATACCTGTCAACTCAGTGCCAGTGCGTCAGATCGAGAGCACCTTGAAAAAAATTCGCAATGTTACACGTCACCAAATCCCGTTGAAGCTAGCCTGGGCATGTACGACACACAAAGTGCAGGGCATGACTGTTCCTAAAGCGGTTGTCTCCATGAAAAAGGCTTTCGCATCAGGTATGTCGTATGTGGCATTAAGTAGGGTTTGTTCAATAGGTGGGCTCTACATTACCGACTACAAGCAGGACTCTATCTACTGTGATGAGCAAGTAGAGGAGGCGGTCAAAAGTATGAGGCACTTACAGTTTAGATGTGACCCGTTCATAAATATTGATGACAGATCTGAAAGCAATAGGGTCCTAAATATTGTCCACCACAATACTGAAGGCCTGGTAGGCCACTTTAAAAGTCTGAAATCCACCTGTCTGCTCAAAGCTGATATAATATGCTTGACTGAGACATGGCTATCTGGTGATGTGCAGTCTTCTCAGGTGCAGCTAGAAAACTTTACTGTGTTTCGTCAAGACAGGAGACGTGTTTGTGAGGCAGACTCTATGACAACAAGTTCCCCTCATGGAGGAGTGGCAGTTTATGTCCGTGATGGGTACAGATGTTCTGAAATACCTATTCCAAGTGACATACGCCTTGAATGTGTGGTTATGCGTATGTCTGCTGAGGGAGTGGAAATTCTCATTGTACCTATTTACAGGCCACCCAATGTGAAAAAAGATGTATTCATATGCAATTTAGAGAAATTGATGCAGCACCTGGCCACGGTGAAACGAAATACTACAATCTTTCTTGGGGACTTTAACGAGAACTTGATTTCAGGGGAAGACAACAAAAAGATTCTGAATTTCTTTGTGACAAAGGATTTCGAGCAGTTGGTGGAAGATCCTACAACCATGAAAGGAACCCTTATTGACCATGTTTACATTTCACCAGTGCCATCAAATGTAAGCTGTGGGGTCATACAGACATTTTACAGTTACCATGATGCTGTGTATTGTTCGCTGTATCAGTGATGCTGCAATAACCTGTGAAAAGGCGATGGAATAGAAAAAAATTCCTTCCTTTGTTATCATAATGAGGATATGCACCAGCTCTGCCCTTGCCAACCGTATTAGGTGGGCAAGGGAGAGGAGGCATTACCCGCTCCGCCTACGGGGGTTCCTGGTGCAAAAAAAAAGGATAGTCGCCAGTCTGGCCTTGCATACTCTGATTGGTCAAACTCAATGTTGAACAAACAGGGTATGCGAGGGGGAGGGTCATATATACCCGCTCCGCCCTTGCCAACCACTAACCTCAGTGGTTGGTAAGGGGGTTCCTTGCGAAACAGGAACCCCCTTACCAAGAAACCATTGAGGTTTGGAGTTTGTAAGGGGGTTCCTGGCGACATAAGGATCATCACCAGCTCTGGTCTTGGTAATCCTGTTTGGTCAAAGCTGAACAAACAGGGTATGCAAGGGGGAGGGGACATGAACGATGAAGTCGTACCCACTCCGCCCTTGCCAACCCCTAACCTCAGTGGTTGGTAAGGGGGTTCCTGGTGAAACAGGAACCCCCTTACCCACCCCTAAGGTTAGGGGTGGGTAAGGGGGTTCCTGGTGTTACAAAGGAAGGAACAAGAGCTCTCCCCTGTGATTGTGGTTGAGGAAGGAAAAATAGCTCTCCCTGTGATTGGGATAGAGGAAATGAAAAAAGAAGAAAAAAACGGAATGCACAAGGATAACAATAGGTAGTCACTTTTAAACAATGATCTAATCTCTTCTTTTTTTCCCTTTCTTTTAGGAGACCATTCTTCTGTTCGAAGAGCACCTTAAAGTACCTTGGAAAATATATCAGGCGGTTTTTTTTCTTAACTTTTTCTTTATATTATAGATTCTATATTTGTAATCTTGTATCTTGATCTTAATAATATGTAATATATCTTTTTCACTCTTATTGTCATGTTTCAACTCATTTTTCCTTTTGAAAGCATGAAATTCCATATTTAGAGTTCTCCACCACTGCATCATTGTCAGTAACCATAATTTTCCTTTTCTTTTAAGTGGTTAAGCAGTCAGAAGATCATGCTCAAGCAGTCTGAACATACAGCAGGTATGCTTGTGCTAATATAACAAGGAAATAAAAATAGAATTGTTTTCTGTTAAAACACCAGTAAACATGTGTTTTAGATCTAGAGAAAAGGTGATGTCAAGTGTAAGTTGTTGGGTCAACAGCAAAGGGTGCACATGATGTTGATTGTTTCTTTAACTTCAAAGAGACTGATTAACCTATGATTTTTATCCTGAATGCTTCTTTTCCTCAAACCTCACTCCTGTTTCTGTCCTCCAGATGGGACCCATCTAGAGAAGAGAGGCAGAACGTGGTCCATGTCTCCATGAGAAACTGCATGGGGAGGTCCCAGCAAGCTGCAGCTGCGCAGAAGGACACCAGCTTTGCAAATTTTGATAACAATTATTAAGCTTCAGATTGTTTGGCTCACATAGTTAATACTCAAAGTGTATATTATTTCAGCTTGCATATTTTTTGTACTTCCATTTTTCTTGTATTTACAGTTTTTGTATTTGCATTTTTGTATGTACTAAAAAGTAATAAGATTGTGAGAGAAGACAAAATGTAAGATTTCAAAAATTGTTTGATTAAACCTGTCAAGAAGATTCAAAGTGTACATGACTTGTGCTTGTATCTCTCCTCTTAATTACATTGATGGTGAGAGTGTGTGCTGAGAGAATCATTTGACATTCATTCTTGTTGGGGCTAAGAACATCCAAACTATTCAATGAATGGCACTCCAGTAGTATCTTTATGAAAGTCTTGCAATATGAGCGAAGGCAAAATATTCTCTTTCCCATCCCTCCAAAGTACCTTAAGTTTGTAGAAGTATGAATGGCAGGCTAGACTATGCGAAGGTAAACATTTTGCATTTGCCCGCAAATGTTGCCTCTCTAGTTGCGATATACTCTTGCAAACACGATGAAGATTGAAATCATATGTCAGAATATCTTCTTCGTACTTCAAGACACCTAGGATCTGTCACTTTAATAGCCCAATGAATCAGGCTTTGATCACAATAATGAGCTTTCCGTACCCAAGAAAATCCTTACATTTTGTACCAAACTAAACCTATTGAAAGATTTTGACGATATTGTTTGGCAGTTTACACAACGTAGTTATCGGTGGCATCAAACAGACGGGCAATTTCCGGAAAACGAACGACCCACGTGACACGGAGGCGATCTGGAAAGGAATTTTGGCTTTGAACTCTCAGATGAAGGTAATTAACATTAACGTTGGGTAACATAAATTCGGGATTTTTCCGATAATGGTTGACTGAAATCAATCTAGCAGAACAATAAACCATCCTTTTTTTCTATTATTCTGTCAGTATCATGTACTATCTTTGCACTAATCATATATATGGTAGATTTTGTCTCTAGTCGTGCTGACACCATAATATTTCAACTTGAAACTACCGTCCGCCGCACGCACAATGGCAGTGTTGTCGGACAGGGGGGCACATTAATTCGGGAGAGAAGATTCGTCTTGAATATCTTACCGCTAATAACATTTTATACAGCAGCTATTCGTTCCATCCTTGGCTTGAGGAGAGTGCTATGGATATAGACGTGTCCAAGTAAAAAAAATACACGAAAAAACGGCCGTACCGCACACATCAGGCCTTTGCTAACATCCCGTTTGTTGAGTGGGTTGAACGTCACTCAAAGTCGATCCCCACCGTCATGGCAACGTGTACATTATTCATGGTAAGTTAGCTGGATGCCGTAGCAATGGTTATACTACTATGTCCATGTGTTCCTTGTTGTGTTAGGAGCAAACTTTGAGGAAAATATCGTCTTCAGTCCACTATCACACGCAACATTTAGACAAAAAAGTGTTCCTCATAAACCTTTTGTCGTCTGCTTGACGACATGATTCTGGGTAACAATATGGCGGCGGGAAAATACACGTGCCGTAGGTTGTAGCAACAAAGAGGAGTTTTGATGATTGATCACACTTAGAATCCAGTTGCAGGTTAGCAAAAGAGATTGTAATAAGTTGTCTTGTAAATAATTGTGTTTAGCAGGCAGGAGATGTGACATTTGTCTTATAAACCAGCGAACAACCGTGCAGTGTGAGTCTCCCACGAAGCCCCCAGACTCTGTCAATAAGGGACGGAGAGTTTTTGACGTAGCCAACTTCTAATGCATGGTTATCGAAGCTTTTCAGGCAGTGTTCTGAATGTGTTAGTCTGTCAAGTTTGCATTTCTAGTGGTATTACTGATGTTGCATCTAGCACATATCCCTAAATACCCCGTTTTCGAAAAATCCCGAATTTAAGTACCCCACGAATTTATGTTACCCAACGTTACAATGTTTTGTGAAAGAAAACTACACGAAAAGTGATCTCAAACATACAAATGTGTCTTAGCAGCAAGCTTAGAAAGAAACAGTAGGAAAGAACAGCAGAGAAAGATAATTGTAATCAACAATATAGAATTCAAGTCGAAGGCTCCAGCTCTTTGGTTATCATTTTTCGAGACATTATTTTGCACAGTTTTGAATAGATGACAGAGAAATTAATCCATCTTGTATGAAATAATTCATCTGTCATTGATAAAGGATGCGGAGGTAGTGGAGGAGTGGACGGGGTTCCGACCCATGCGGGATGGGGGAATCCGGCTGGAGAGGGAAACGCTGGCGGGCAGCAGTACTTCAACAGGGCGGCCACTGGAGGTACTGACGTCACCCACTTGTGTGATTATCTCGTTGCGCACGCGTCTTCTTCAGAGAGAAGTTCTTACTCTCCAAGCAGAGGTTGATGGAGAAGACTGTGACCCTTTTATATCATACACTCTTCACCACTGCTGGAGAGTGCCGACAGAAAATGAGGCATATGATAAAAGGTCACAATTATCTTCCCCACCAACTTGTGCTTGGAGAGTAAGAACTTCACTAAAAGGCAACAAAAGTAATCCGCTCATTTTCTGAACAAAGGCAGAAGCTTTGCAGTTGAGATCATTTAAGCCATAAGCCAATTAACGCGCGGTGGGGCGCGACCAGCAGCTAGACTGATGATGGCTTTTTCTGTTACCCTGGCCTATCTGCCTATCTAAGATGAAAATGTTTACCCTCCCGCCGACTGACTTGGCCAATCATTCCCCTTTTTGCCGAATTCTACGATCCATACCCTTGTAGGAAGGCCTGGTGGAGGCTAAATTGTACTACTGTCTGTTTTAATGTCATATTATCGATAGATCGTGTCCTTTTAGTGTTCAGTGAATCACGTCTTATAATGAGTGATGCATCTTCGAATTGAAGTTATGGTAACCTTAGATATACATGTACTCTCGGGAACAGAGTAACTTGTCACGGTGAGGATATTTCTGTTTCTTAGAATTTAGGAATTGTACTACTGTATGTTATTGATAGATCATGTCCTTTTAGTCTAGAGGTGTTCAATGAATCTATAAATTGATAGAAATATGATTGATGTCCACTGTGATAAAACAAGCAGCGAAGTATGCAATGCAAAACATTTACGATGAGAAAGAAAGCGAAAAGAAACAAACACACTAGTAGTAGTCACGTCTTATTTTCCAGGTGGTTCATAACTACGGGCATGGAGAGAACGGGGTCACGTGGTCACATGGCTGTGCCAAAGAAGTTGCTGAGATCGTGAAAACCATCATGGCGGAAAGAAGTCTAAAATCTCGTCTGTAGAGAGAACATGCTGGAGACAGAAAAAGAACTCTTTAGACTATAAAAGTTGGTCTGGAATAGCGCCATTCATTCTGATTTACTTAAAATGCTGCTTAATGAATTGACTGACTTCATCATCCCTTTAGACATTAGTAGCCACCTCTTAAGTCCCATCCTTTACCTTAAACTTTACAGTATCTGTAAGATAGTGTTAAAATCTTCTCTTTGCATTCATATCAATACTTTTTCCAGTGTCATACACCTAGCAATATGAATCAAAGTGAAGTTAGCCTGTTATCTGCCAATCTTTCGACATATAATAAAAGTACCAAAATGAATTAGTGTTAACGTTATATGCACAATACAAAATCTGATGTAACAAATATTCAATAACACAGAATATTTACAGCGATGCAGTTAGCTTTATTTATATATAAATGATAATATTCTTGACTAGTGTTCAGCAAACAAAAATATATCATCACTTTCCAAGAAAAGTCAGTCAGCTCCAGTATGATAAGTCTAGCATAGAGAAAAACAATGACACAGATAAATAAAACGACCCTTAATCACCACCGATGTCCTGCACATTGTCAGCTCCAATAAGCAATAAAATACTTTCTTGAGTAGTGGTATCCAAAGAACAAACAGAAATCTCATTACGTTTCAAAAAGAGTAAGTTCCATTTTGTATGTTTAGTCCAGCATAGAGACAAACATTGAAACAGATCTGGATAAATACAGTACTTGGCAACACCCTTAAGTTGGGGTAACACTTATTCTCCACTAATGGTCTGTACATCTTCAGCTGCCTCAGTTTGGTGCATAGTTCATGATGAAAGCTTCCTGAAATCTTTTGTTCTTGTTAGGTTAACACGGAGCCATAGCCTGGTATCCGTGGGTCTGCAACAGCTTCTAGAGAGAGAAAGTATGGAATCAATTTGAAAGCATATTTCAAAGCATTCACTTTTGAACACCTTTCTAGTGTACTTTATAAAGACTTTTGTCTTAATGTGATGATTTCAGCGACATAGTTTTTAATGCACTATATGAAAAAGGCAAAATGTTGCGTACTATCAACCTTCAAGGAGATTCAAACAATTATGAAGTATGGCAGTGACCAGACGTAATCATGTTAGGTTTTATAGCATTACACCTATTAATAATAGACTGTCTCTTTATTAGATACCATTGAAAAGTCACAGGCACACAAGACATCTCCACTATTCGAGAGGTACAAGATTATTACATTCCAATGAGAGGTTTCCTATGGTCTGTACCTACCTTGTGGTAGAGGCTGATACTGTTGTCTCTCCACGACAACTCTCTCAGGTTCAGGTGCAAGCCGATCTCTGCCCCTGCGCTTGGGAAGGACGAACTTCTCCAGCTCTAGGAATGGAACTTCCGCCATCATGGATGCAGCGAAACCACAGGCAAACGCCAGGAAGGAGAATGAAATAAACAAAAACAGCTGAAAAACAAGAGGAGATGACTCTGTTGAAAAATGCTGCATTAACGATTAAGTTTTTATGACGGTTAATTCCATCAATTTGCATTGAACGCTGATCACAACAAAACACATTATAAACAGTGACACTGTTTGCTATTCTCCAAGCAGAGGTTTTGGTCAAGAGGACACTCCTACCCTACTCGACCAAAACCTCTGCTTGGAGAATAACTGTTTGCTATCTCTTTGTTACAGAGTAGAATTATCTTGAAGTTCATCTCACCCAGTTGATCTCAGAGTACAGAAGCGCCCCCTTGTAAGACATGTAGTAGACCTGCATGATCATGGGATGTATGAGGTAGGCCGAGTAGGTCAGGCGACTTAACGGCAGCCAGCCACTCCAGGACAGGAACTCTGAGATGATACCTAATACAAAGCAAACACATGATGTGGTTTATATGATTGTATTATATGCAAAAAGATATTCGAGAAAGGGTCGCAAAATATGCAGCTTATCTCTTGATATCTTTTGTCATTTTACCATTTCTATGATGAAATTCAAACGTTTCAAGCAAAAAGATTAAAAGACTTATACAGTTGATTCTGTGATGATGATGATCATCATCCATCTCCGTACCTCCATAGCCAACAGAGGAGGCATAGATGACCCAGGCGACACCCGTGGCAAACAGAGTTCTCTCCATGGCTCTCCAGGCAGCATCGTTCTGTATGTTGTATGGAGGGTTTGTGTTCTGCAAAAGTGCAGCGGGAGTCACCACACCAGCCAGGCTACACACTGTCCCTACCACCCAGCCAAGAAACATCCACATCTGGGGGGAGAAAAACAGAAATGATGCTGTCATTTCTACTGTCGTTGTCATTTTTACTGTCAACAATGAACTAATCAAAACATATGGCATCTTTTACCTTGGTGCTCTGAGACAATTCAGTCACTCACTCACTCACTCACTCACTCACTCACTCACTCACTCACCCAATCAATCAATAATTTCCACATTTGAATGTGGATATATCAAGATGAAATTCTTTGACAATCTAACATTAACAATATACTTAAAACGTGTACAGCATTAGTCTATTTTCCTGTCATTTCTAAGCCAAAAGATAAGATGTCCTTCACCCGGAATAGGTATGATAGCTTTAACTGTGACAAAGGAGCTACTTGCCATGAAGGATATGAGTTTATGCATCAAGGCATTAGAGGAGACTGTAGAATTGATACCTTTTTGTGTTGAATGTTGGGGATGGTCCTGTTGGTTCTGAAGAGCACATAGCCCAGCAGCACACCCATCAGGTATGGGGCCATTCTGGTTACAGTATACTTATATGTTGTGGCAAGATAGTCTAAAATGGAACTGTAACAAGAGATATTCCAGAGAGAAAGTTTTAATCTTGCACACTAATACCAAAAACACATATGTTATATAATAACACTAGTGCAACTTTCCCACATGATAATTTGGGAACATATTTTGTAATTTCGTTGTTGAATTGAATTAGCCTGAAATTATACACTGTGTGTCTTTTACATTATAAAGCAAATCAAGTTTGCTAAGGTTGTAAATCAAAAAAAAAGTACAATTTAGATATTCATTGATTATCAAGAAACTACAAAACAATGTTTTCCTACAGATGCGCGTTGCTACTTTTAGTTAATTTAAGTTTCTTTGTTTTATAATTTTGATATATGTCTTCAAACAAAGAGCACTCTAATGTACTTACTGGGCAAGGAAGTGATACAAAACCCCATGCAGAACCCAGCAGAGGACGATCAGACCACAGGTAACAATGGCTCCAATCTTAGGCTTCCTAGAGTATTGTGAATGTGAAAAACACACATGTGAAGAATATGAATAAGTCTATTCCTTGATAGTAACAATGGCTGTGCTGTCTTTGATAATGAAATTTACAGCATTACCATCAATTGATTAAACAATATTTATCAAAATGATATTTGGTCCATACAGTCAGTCAAATGTAACTGATTTTTATTCTTGCACAAATAGGTTCAGAAAGGATTCATATTACATTGACACAGCAAAACAACATTGTCAAGGACACATTGTATGAAACTCACTTGTAGAGAAGCAGAAGGACCCCTGGTATCATCACATACAGCTGCATGTCCACACCAAGGTACCAGCCCCAGCCAAAACACTGCACAAGGGAAACAAATACTCATTAGATGTATCTCAGAACTACACATGCTGCCCTGAGAGTTGCTTGTACTCTCTAACTGCTTCTGTATGGTGGAATGTATAAGAGACAGCAGAGCGTTTTTACGTGACACCATTGATGCCATGCTGGGGTTTCTACATATGATATTTGCACTTCGGTAAATCATAGCTCAAGCATTTTCAGACATCTGAAGATATTGATCTTCTGAGCCTCTTAAAAAACTTCTTCTATACTGCACAAAGAAGAGAAGACCAGAAGGGAAACAAAGCGCACTTGGGTTATGATCCATTGAAGTGCAAAAAGGGACACCAACATTACTCTCCAAGCAGAGGAGTGGGCCCGGCTAGTTTTAGACGTGTTTTTAGGTGTTTTTGTCAGGCTTTCCATTTTGTCTCGTTTTCTTTATGTTGCCAACCCACCCTGTCAAAAACCAGCCAGACCCGCTCCTCTGCTTGGAGAGTACACCAACTGCTTCTGAATCATAGACGATGGGAATTGAGTGAAAACCTTCTATACCAGTACCTCTACTCCTGAATCAGTAAAGTAGTTGTTGATGTAGAGCAGGTTTGTCCACCAGTTATGCTCGCAGCCATGGATACTGGGCATGACCCAGTTGCTAGGCGTGGCCCAGTACGGCCCATCTCCCATGTACACCAGCAGACAGGTGTAGACCATTATCAGGAAGGCGTAAACCGGTGTCAACCTGAAAATGACACAAAGATGATGTCTCTAAAAGGAGTTACATTTGATCAGGAAAGCAATTTTACACTGGTGTCAACCTGATTATGACAGGAAGATGATGTCTATGAAAGGAGTTATATTTTCTTGAAACAGAACTCTAAAAATTGCAGCAGGTATATAATATAATAGGTTGCTGTATATAAACAAAGTTTGAAATCAACCGCATGAATTCCTCTACATCTAGTCTATGTGACCAATGGCTCATCTGTGATTGGCAGCAAAGTATTTTATAATGATAGACTGAACAGGTCTGTGTCATTTCCTTTCATGTGAGTTCTAACTCATCTATTCTAAAATTGACTAATTTAAAATTCTAATATCTAGACAAAGGAAGAGTAGCTTAAAATCTCCTTTTCACTGTATCAATATATAATGTTGATATCATATTTGTAGTTTATGCTGTCCTTATTTCCTAGAAAAACAGGAGACACAGTATTACCTTAAGTACCGGTGTAGAATGTGCAGACCATAGTCCCTCCATGTAAACACACCCCCTGTCTGTGTCAGTTGTTTCATGAACAGGTATGTCGCCAGGAATCCACTGAGGAAACAATTCTAGCATAAATTGATATCACATATTCATCTGTAGAAATTTGACTGTTGGGACACTTTAGGATGCATTTTGTACCATTCAGACCCATCCAAACATTCATGTACCATTTGAGTTTCAGCAGCAAACATTGCAAATGAAACTGCCCCAGGGCCATCTATTCTCTGTACATTCAAATTCCAAATGGGCAGGAGTCCATTTGAAATGGCTTAAAGTAATGGAGCTTTTAATCACTCATGACTCATGAATTTATCACAGAAAATTACCATCTGAAAAGTGGTACTATCATAACATTGGTGAACAAATAAAAGAATTTCAAACTTACAATCTTTACAATCTACACTAAAGACAAACATCATGTTACAGTATTAATACACTGTATCCAACAATATACCTGAGCAAGAGGAAAGTGTCCACTGCCATGTCCATGTTGTTTTGTATAAAGTACCACCACTCCTTTCTTGCCCCAGACGCCTCTACCTTGTTAGCTGAAACAATAGATCACCATTTATCCTATTACATACAAGTGTCATAAGTTTTTTTTCCAACTACACCTGGAGGCATTTGGTAAGTACTGGTCCAAAATATCATACCAATGTTTCTCAAGTATTTCTTTTCTGATTTCAATGAGCTATAAAAGTGGTTGAATCAGCTGTCATTTGGACAAGGCACTCACATATTTCAATGTTGCCAATGGTGTAGAAGTTAGTGTGTCCATAGATGATCCACAGGGTACTGATGACCCGGATGCCATGGAGTGCCGGAAGTTGTCCTGGAGGGGACTTGAGACTGAACACCTTCCTTGCGTTGGTGAACACGGAGAAGGACAGGAACACAAGAGTTGCTAAAGAAAGTACAAAAGATTTGTAAGATGTACCGAAGATGGAACCATCTGACAAGTGTAAAATGTCATGAAATATGCTGTGTTGGATTGATTAGTTTAGGCAATTTTTGAATGATTTCATCTTGACTTGTCTGAAAAACCAGCTGAAAGCTAGAGTTGCAATATTACAAAATTTATAAAATTACTGTAACGTTGTATGTTGAGTGCACCTGTCATCCAACAGAGAACTTGACAATGTCTATTATTGCAAAGTTTTAACAAAACAGCAGCAAATTCTTAGATTTGCAGTGCTGACAGTGTTGTACTTACAGAGCGCTAAAGACTTCCTTGTCTCTGGAAAGTACAGAGTGATGATGAACTCATAAAGACTGGAGACAGTGATGATGATGAAGATGATGCAGATGATGACTCTGTAAAAAAACAGAATCATGTTACTTTCATTGATGTTATAGCACATACAATGTATATCCAATCTTGTCAAAGTTGAATGGGCCTAGATAGTTCTTAAATCATATCATAAATACATAAATCTTTCATAATATTTTTGGATAAATGTTTAATGTCAGACTGGTATATTTCTATGATAAATCAATCAACCTTCAATAGGCAGAATATGAATTACTGAAACGTTTGCTGCAAAAGTTAAAGCCAGTCTATTCAAAAGACTAAACTGCAGTCAACTCTGCATCGCTGAAACTATGTCAGACATTTTTATCACCAGTATCAGATTTCACAAATTATAGTACAAAATGTCCCCAAGTGTTAATTGATAACCATTAACATCAACTAACATAATTGCACCAGGGCCCATAATTCCGCCATGCTGAAAAGACACGTCCAAACAGATCTTCAAACCAACATCCCCCAGGATAATGCACTCCTGTGCATACCTGGGGGTGCTGCACTAGAGATCTCTCAAACACACTATTTTTCAAAGTGGCAGATTTATGTAACCTGGCAGATCAATGGAGGTTATAGCTTTACTCACATAGCAGCAATGGCAGCGCCTGAGAAGTTTGCGTACGTTTCCTCTCTCTGACAGGTCAGGCCTATAGGATACCAGGATGCCATAGGCTTCACCCCAAGGAGACCTTCATGGGAGAGAAACTGTAGTATGATACCCAACTGAAAGTGTTAACCATTGTTATAAAACATTTGTTAAAACTTTCTCCAGAGGAGCATGTCTTAGCATGGCAAACTGAATTCTTAAAAGTAGTAGAAAAAGTCCAAAACATATTTACCTGTGTTTGTGAGAAGTCCTACATCTTTGTCAGTACAGGTGTTGGGAACACACACACCTTGTGCAAAGAACTGGTTTTCAGGAGCAAGTAACTGTACAAGCAAAACATAAACACAACAATGTCCAGGTTAACAGCTTGACTACCAAGTTTAACATTCTCTTTGATTTTTAACTATACTATAGTCTTTCAAATTTTGTTTCTTGGTATTTTTCTTGCCTTTTCTTCAAAACTCTTCTGGGTATTCAGTAGAACATTATGTTAGAATATGTGTAACTTCCAGTTTCTTTTGAACTGTCTATGATTTTCACACACAAAAAATAGGGTAAAGAAATAAGAGCCCACCTGTGGTATTCCTCCCCATGCTACGGAGCAGTACATAGTTTGAAAGTCTTCAGGCCTGTCTGGTGCGCTGTTGGCGTTCACTGTGCACTCTGTGTAGTCTCCCATAGCGACCCAGTTTCCCTGGAACATGCCAGATGGAGTCATCTTCCCTGTACTGTCCAGCACTGTAAACCATGGGGAAAGGTACATCCACGAAGGTTAGACATCCAGGTAATAAGATACGCTAGGTAACTGTCACTCAAGCAACTGGATAGATTTTGGAAAGATGATGCTATCTCATAGACTCAATCATGACACTTAAGCAAGCTTATATATCATTATGTTTCAACTTACTCACTATAACTATAAGTTAGAATTTTTAATGTTGCCCTGGCTAACTTTGTACAGAGAATATAATGCCAAAAGATAGTGTAAGATGCTTTATTGTAAACAACAACAAACTTCAAAGTAATAATAAGAGATGGCAAACTTCACCCCCTCAACATTAAGGGCCATCTGGCACACAGAAACTGCACTGCAATGCACACACACACACACACACACACACACACACACACACACACACACACAGACAGAGAGAGAGAGAGAGAGAGAGAGACGGACAGACACACACACACATACATACACGGACAGACAGGCACACACGTACAGAGAGACACATAGGTACACAGACGTCTCAGGCACAAAACCAGTGAAGTAAACAAAGCAGGGCCTAACGCAGTGTCCTGCAGGCCGTTCAACCAACCGTGAACCAAAACATGGTGTACTTACTATTACTTGCGTAAGACTTGACCAGTATAGAATCATTGTACACTCTGAAGGCATCGTTGAAACACGCCGGGGTGACTTCACCAGTGTACAGCAGATAAAGAGTGGAGTTCCAGTCGATCACCTTGTTTCTCTCCAGTCCAGAGAGGTAACCCAGGAACTCGTAGAAGGCTGGGCCTTGTGCAGACACGGTTTGTACACAGCAGACAAGCGACAACAGAGCAAGAACAGCCACCACAGTGGTCGTCATGTCTGCTGTGTGATCCAGGGGTGAGCCGCACCCAGATGGATACGACGTTAGTGGTCGTATTAAGATCGATCTTTGTTGACCGCGATCTAGGCTCGAACCCGGAACCCGTACTACCAGACTGGCCTCAACACGACTGACCCTCACGTGACTGTTGACTTTTGACATGAAACCTGACACCGAAATCTGGACCTTTCTATTAATACACAAGTACATGTAACTTAATCTCCAAGTAGATCACGGGAGGGAAATTGTTACGTTTTGTCAGCTGCTCCGAGACAGTCTGTGACAAAATCGGGCAGGTAGGGAAACGTAACGATTTTTGCCTTCTGACGTCTGCTTGGAGATTACCTGTAACTATCATTTTGCGCTATTATATCAAAAAGCGCAAATCAAGATATTCTGGGATTCGAGCTAAGCAACATACTTTGTTCCTGGGACACACTCACACACCTCAAAAATAGTTATTGCAGAACAGAAAGTGTTTTTGATTTTTAATGCGTTCATATAACGTTACACATTTTCAAGATAAATTCTGAATACCGACCCCAAGTATCATGATAATACTTTTGTTGTGTGCCACAATCACATGCTATTACCTACGGAGGATCTCATCATTAGCCATATAATGGTATGTTTGATGAGATCTTGACGTTTTTATTGTACTTTGTATCGTTGACTTGAGTCGTCAGATGTGTCCATACTGACGTTGTATTAGTGTATAGAAATTCTATTAGAATCCATTACTGATAAGCCATGTGCACAAGTAGTATACAGTTTTAAAGCCGCAAATCAGATTCTGAATTCGGACATTATCTGACATGTTGACCAATAAACTGAATTGAATCACGTGTAGATCGAGTTACATCGCCTGGTCCAAGGTTTTTCTGCTGCGTCTTTCCATGTTGACGGATTTACTTATATTGCTTCCATTGTCAGTAATACTGATGTTTGTTACAGCATTGCCGTTCCGCGCGGTCTCGGTGGTGCTGGTGGTGCCGTACCCGCCATGGCGGAGCAGAGGCAGGTTGGGGTTGCTCTCGTCTGCAGAGGAAAATCAATCATCATCAAACTGACTCAATACAAATGGCAAGATATCTAAAACTGTATCTAAAACATGAATAAACAGCTATGATAATGCTCAGAATAGCCATTTCCCGAAGCTGCGAAGTTCTCATCTGCTATATCGCTGGATCGTATCCGTGAGGTATAGCCAAAAAAGATTTCCACAGGGACTCTCCGCATGAGAGGATCAGCATTAGTCTGTGCATTGCCGTGGAGCTCATCACTTAACTATCAACTAATCTATGAACTCCACGGCCCCAGACCATTTCAAACCGAGCTCTATCTAGAAGGCCTTGCCACTGAGGCGTCGCCCAAAAACGATCTAACGTCACCGATGGTTACAAACTGCGCTTTCTCACAAAAGTACATATTTCGCTTTTTTTTTCTGCAACCACACGTACACATTGGCATTTACCTTTATAAATACAGAAGGAAACGCGCAAAAGATGATTGAAAGATAAGAATCAAACACGAGTTGCCACGCCAGTTACTGTTGTCAAAACCATTCATGAAGAAAATAAGTTAATGTTATCATCATGACGTTTTATTTTATAAAACAAAAATATTGCAAAATTGATACTAGTACTATGGGGTGGGTTCAAGCATACAGGGTCATGCATCTCGGGATCATATGATTGTTTTGAATGCATGTGTCTACCTTTGTCATTGGCTACGTTGTCATGACTCTTCTCCGCCTCAGATTTGGCCTCTCTGCCCCTGCGCTTGGGAAGGACGAACTTCTCCAGCTCCAGGAAGGGAACCTCCGCCATCATGGAGGCAGCAAAACCACAGGCAAACGCCAGGAAGGAGAAACTCACGAAGAGGAACCACTGGGGAAATGGAAATCCATCAAGACATGACTGAATGTTGTGCAGTAAGGTATGCATACTTCTCATCCTTTCATATATTCCTAGGGAGCACGTGCACTCGTTGCCTCCGGCTTGATCTTCAATATCATTTACAGGGGAAGTGATTCCCAAATTCTGTTGCAAGAGACATGCGCCTTAGTACAGGGGTGCATCACATAGGAATGTTTGAAACAATGTTAAGAGGGCAGAGGTACTGTAAAAAAAGCGTTGTTTATTCGTTGGAATTTTTACCATCGGTTGGCCAAGTCCAATACCAAGTTGTTGTTGACAATCATGAATCATGAATCAGCCTAGCGTCTCACCCAGTTGATCCCCGAGTACAACAGCGCCCCCTTGTAAGACATGTAGTAGACTTGCATGATCATGGGATGTATGAGGTAGGCCGTGTAGGTCAGTCGACTTAACGGCATCCAGCCACTCCACGACAGGAACTCTGAAATGATACCTGTGGAAACCAAGGTCATGGTGAACGGTATGTGACGTATACAGCAAATGCTTCTATCCTTGTTTATATTTTTCTAGATTTGCATACCAGCTTAATTTGGTCAGTTTGCGGTAGGAGCCTTTGATTGTAGCCTCCATGGCAGGCTCTCTGGGCCTTTTTTTGGCTTCATGATGATACACTTTTGCCGATGACTTCTTTTTGTACTGGGTCGTTTGTGCAGCCAGTCCGTACCAAATAAAAAGGCCCAGAAAGCCTGCTATGGAGGCTACTTTGATTGCACATTTCATCTTAAGCTTAGAACGTTGTCTTACCCCCATATCCCACGCAGCAGGCGTACACAACCCACGCGACTCCAGCAGAGAACAGACTTCTGTCGAAAGTTCTCCAGGCGGGTTGACCCAGGAGGTTGGCCCCAGGAGTACGGAACGGGGTCACCAAGGCAAACAGAGCGCAGGCTGTCCCGACAACCCAGCCTAACAACATCAGCTTCTGCAACGGAAAGCAATCACATCAGCTTTAGATATTACAGTTCAACACTGCTATGGAAAAATCATAATCGATTATCATCATCATTTAGCTATGTATAACATACAAGCAATTATCTACTTAATGTAAAAGATCACAAAATGTAATCTACAAATGTCAACATTATCTGTTTGCTACCTAGGACTCATAGGTTCTCAGTCAAGGAACTTGGATGGAATCAGCTAAAGATGGAACCTGAACGTGGACAATGGTCATGTTTCGTCGAGATGCAAAGAGATGATGACAATCCGAATCAAAGAGATCACATTTCACTTTCCGACATGTACGACAAGTTGAAAGAATAGCTAATCATGCATCTTTCTCAGTGAATGCAAGACAACAACAAAAACTCAAAAGCACCCTCGGCTACGATACTCTATCTAACTTGAGTTTTCTTTATGTACGTACCCTTGTGTTGGGGTTATTGGGAACTTGCCGGTTGGTGCTGAAAAGCCAGTACCCCAGCAGCATACCCATGAAGTACGGCGCCATTCTGGTGAACGTCCATTGGTACGTAGTGCCAACATAGTCTCCACCACCCTCACTACAGGAAAGTAAGCACGTCTGTTAATAGCATAATCAAATGGTCAAAAATAATCAAACTGGAGCGGGAGAGTGGTGACCCGAGAAGAAGATCAGATGGTTGTATTTCTGTATTTCTTATTGCGGCGAGAAGCAGTACTCCAGTCAGAAGCTCTGAAGAAGGTGTCTGACACACCGAAACGCCAGCAGATGAGATTTACTGTTTGTGTAAAAAGAAATCCCCAATATCCAACTGATTGTATGTTCTGACAAACTGTAGCAAAATAGTTTGTATCCTGCTAAATCATGGGATTACAATACGCGAAGAAGAGTTGATTGTTCTAAACTAAAGAGAATAGATGCCAAGATGCGCATTGATAATCGATTTGACCACCAAGTATTTACATGTTAAAGAAAGCCAATGGGTGCGCCTCTTGGAAGTATAAAAATAAAATATTCTCTCTCAGAGGTTATACGCGAACAAGTCATTACAAATGTGCAAGGCATATGAACAACGTACAAGTGAAGTATTAGTACATACTTGTACTTAAAAATGTTCTCAGTCTTCAGGACTTACTTGACTACGAAATGATACAACAGTCCACTCAGAAACAGGCCGAGCGCCATGACACTACAGGCGATTACAGCCCCAGCTTTTGGGTACCTGAAAGGCAGAAGAAAGGCTGCATGAAGATTGTGTTTACGTACCCGATCAGTACTGTGGGTGTACGAAGTAAAATAACATCAACATAGTCCTTATCAATGCGTCTGTGGCAATGCGTTCAACGTCAAGAACTTATAGTGGCCACGTTCTCTCAGATGTAAGAGGCAAGCTTACTAGGAAAATGTTTGTTTTTATCACAGAAGTTATGTAAGAAGCATATGCACTGAAGTTAGGACTATATGATGTAATTGCACAATTTTACAAGTTTTTCAACACGCGCGTCATTTCACTTACCTGTAGAGTATCACGAGAACCCCTGCAAGAGTCACGTACAGCTGCATGTCCACAGCTAGGTACCAGCCATGACCGAAACACTGTAAATCGATGTGGAATTGAAGGGAAAAAATGCTTTGATTAATCATTTGTTGACTTCCGATTAAGTTTTGATTTTCCGTATTTCAAGTTTATATTTTCAAATACATGTATGTATGTGTGTGTGTGATTTGGGGGACTGTGCCACGAATCTTACATTTGCATTCCTATAGATGCATAAAGGTAGAATTTAAAAAAGCAACGCAATCAAAAAAGACAACAGATGTTACCTCTCGATATAATCGTTATCCAATACTATAGCTATTTGGGATATAGCATTCTTTACCCCCTGTCCGACATAGTTGTTGATGTAGAGCAGGTTTGCCCCCCAGTACGTCTGGCAGGCGCGGACACTGGGCATGGTCCAGTTGTCATGGAGAGCCCACCATGGTCCAGATCCCATGTACGCCGTGAAGCAGGTAAAAATCATGATCAGGAAGGCGTACACTGGTGTCAACCTGTTAGTATAATACAATTTAGAATAATTTTTGAATAGTGCTGTATAACATATATTTTTCAAACAAAATATATTCGTTTAACCACATTATTAGTTCCGCACGCTAGAGACCAACTTTTCATCTTTTGGTAGACCGAATTTTTACAGGTCGCCAGCTAGCTTTCCACCATGGATGTTTTGCCACAGATATTGCCTTCAACCTCCACCAGCAAGTAATATTTCCTACCTAAAATAACGGTGTAAGACGTGCCGACCATAGTCTCCCCATGTAAACTGTCCGCCCGTCTTCTTCATCTGCTTCATGAAGAGGTAAGTCACCAACAAACCACTGGAAGATGAAGGAAATAATACTCTTCCAAGAGAAATACCCAATGCACTTTGTCGAGAAAAATCCCCCAGAGAAAATCCTATGAACATTTTGATGTGCAAAGATCTTTGTCTAGTTCCTACTGGTGGTTATAGCGGTACCTGAGTAGAAGGAATGTGTCCACCGCCATGTCCATGTTACCTTGGATGAAGTACCACCACTGGTCACTAGCTTGCGCTTTTTCCACCTTGTTAACTGTAATGAACAACATTGTGCTTCAAAACTCATTAATCTATATAATACCAGCTATGGAAACATTTATAAGATGATCTATCTCCAGAAAACCCAGTCTAAGAGTTGATTGACTACGTTTCGACTACAGTAGAGCTGTTTTGAGGCCATGTCTCAGCGACATTGATACTTGCCTATGTCGATGTTATAACTGGTGAAGAAGTTAGTGTGTCCATAGATGATCCACAGAGTGCTGATGACCCGGATGCCGTGAAGTGCCGGAAGTTGGCCGGGGTGCTGGTACGTGTTGAACAGCTTCTTCGTGTTGGAGTACACCGAACAGGACAGAAAGAACCGGCCAACTCCGGCTGTCAGGTGGTCAAGGAAGTTTTAGTCAACTAAAAGTATGTTTGCAAGAAAAGACATACATTTCGCTGTGTGTTGCTGGTTACTAAAATATTACGTTTTATGTCAAAACTAAAAACACAATATAGATTATCATATATATTTAACCTTTTTACGGCGTATACGTATCATAGTTACATTTCCAAGTAGGATTTTGCGTATGAATATGCCTCGGCATTCTCTGCATATGCTATATTGTCACATGCTATATTGTTACCGATTGTCTGTCCGTCCTTCCATGTTTCATGTACTTGCAACTAGCAAGAACGTGCAATAAACTTATTATTATGACATAAAATATTACCCGTGTGTGTTTGTAAAGGTCTTGAATCCACTTTTAAATGAAGAGAAAAAAATATGAACACTTACAGACGGTTAAGTATTTCCTTTCCTCTTCAGAGAACCACATGGTGATCTTGAACTCATAAACCGTACTGACTGCAAGGACGCCAAGCATGATAGACACAATGATCCTGTAACACACATTACAATTAATTCTAACTTTGTAATACCAGCCGTTTTGTAGACCATCATTTTCTGTGTACTCACAGCGACAAACAGCACGGTTTTAGATAATACATCACAAAATTTATTCAAATCAAGCCCAATACTATAAAGTAGGCTCCGTCCCTGAGGCGTAGCCAAAAATTGCTGTATTTCTTCTGTCTAACCTTTAACTACACGGGAAAACAATACAGACTTTTTCGCGGAGTATGACGTGATAAAAGAAACCAGTATCATAATTAGGTTATAATGTTAATCAAAAGTGATGTCAATCATAAAGATTTGTTTCGGATATCTATCAAACGCATCAAAAGTGATTGCATGAAACGCAATTGAAGAATTTAGTGAGTTTTTAAAACTGTGATGCTGACGTACAGTGCAACAATTGCTCCAGCTGAGTAAGTGGCGTAAGTCTCCTCTCTCTGACAGTTCACGGCCACTGGAAACCAGGATGGCATCGGCTTCACCCCGAGGAAGCCTTCGAGAATGGGAAAATAAAGTGATAATTTGAGGCACTCACCCTGTCTTTAGATTTAATCATAGGCCGTGTTGATTTACTCGCAATGTTAGTCTACATATGTTCCAACAAAATCACCATGAGACATATAAAAAAAGCTCCTCTTGTGTAGACATAAGCTATAATCAGTTACTGGTCATCCCATAACAAGATAGTTTCGATGATGCAGTGAATTCAATAAGACCAGACATACACGCACTCGCCCGCGAGACTATCAAATATACTCCTTCATACATAGCCTCTACCGCGTCCACGATAGAAGAAATTGGCAAAATAGACAGATAACATAGCAGAGTAGTAAGCTAGCCATGGAGTTTAGGACCTAGGACTACCTCATACACGTCATGTGTTCGGACATAAAACAAGCGTACCTGTCCATGTTAGATTTCCTACAGCGCGGTCACTGCAGGATTTAGGAACACAAACGCCCTGTGTGTAGAACGGGGAATAGCCAGAAATCTCCTGGGAAAAACATTGGTTGATTTGTACATGTATTTCATAGTACTAAACATACTTCAGACGCCATGTACTGCAGCGAGTAACCTTGTTCCTGGAAACTAACCTACAACTTTGGTACATAGACGGAGTACATTCACAGCATCCCAATTCCACAAGTACATTTTATCAGCTTGACATCGATGTGAGTATTACGCCCTTTCAATGTTTTTTCCAAGACAATACAACCGTCCTTACCCCCGGTATCTCTCCCCATAACACCAGACAGAAAAAAAACGTCCTTACCCCCGGGATCCCTCCCCATAGCACCAGGCAGTACAACCGTCCTTACCCCCGGTATCCCTCCCCATAGCACCAGACAGTACAACCGTCCTTACCCCCGGTATCCCTCCCCACATCACCAGACAGTACAACCGTCCTTACCCCCGGTATCCCTCCCCATAGCACCAGGCAGTACAACCGTCCTTACCCCCGGTATCCCTCCCCATAGCACCAGACAGTACAACCGTCCTTACCCCCGGTATCCCTCCCCACATCACCAGACAGTACAACCGTCCTTACCCCCGGTATCCCTCCCCATAGCACCAGGCAGTACAACCGTCCTTACCCCCGGTATCCCTCCCCACATCACCAGACAGAACAATCGTCCTTACCCCCGGGATCCCTCCCCATAGCACCAGGCAGTACAATCGTCCTTACCCCCGGTATCCCTCCCCATAGCACCAGACAGTACAACCGTCCTTACCCCCGGTATCCCTCCCCACATCACCAGACAGTACAACCGTCCTTACCCCCGGTATCCCTCCCCATAGCACCAGGCAGTACAACCGTCCTTACCCCCGGTATCCCTCCCCACATCACCAGACAGAACAATCGTCCTTACCCCCGGGATCCCTCCCCATAGCACCAGACAGTACATGGGCTCGATGTCTTCAGGCCTGTCCGCAGCATTCCTGGCATCGACTGTACATTCCCTGTAGTCGCCAAGTTCCAGCCAGTTGCCTTGGAACATCCCTGATGGTGTCAGTTTTCCTGTGCTGTCCAGCACTGACAGGAGTGATTGGGATACATTCATTGTCATTCACCGTGTAGTGCAATGCCGCTTTTAAAATAACAATCAATAGTATTGAAGTAACAGCACCAAACACAATGATTTCAGATGCCCCATGCATTTCCCCTCACTCTACACTGCCTACAACATGCTGTTGTTTGAATTAGTTACAACTTATTAACTAATAACCGTGCCCTCAAATCGGTGGGAAGCGTATAGAAACTTTTATCAAATGTATTTTCTCATATAACGTTGCACAATGGTTGCATACAAAAATAACAACAGCTCAGACTCATTCGAAGTGATTTGATTTAGGCCTAGACAACCCACCAACAGCAAACTTCATAGCAAGATCATCATGACCACTGAGTGATATCACTTGTTGAATCACTGGTTCAATCATTTTATAACTATGGATCAAAGTTCAACAAGCGGCTTACAATTGCGAAGAAGTAACATTCACACGACAGCAAATTTAGGACATCATTGGTGCAGTTGTGGATGTGTCGTATACATTTTATTTGTCTTGTGTCCGAAAAAGTTGTCGTAGACCGGCGTTTGATTCTGTCAAGATCTTTCCGAAAATCGAACGACAAAAAAATCATACAATCATACATGGCTACACCATGACTAAAAAATCCAAAGGTTCCACTTACTATTTGCAGCGTACGACTTGGTTAGTATGGTATCATTGTGCACGGTGTAGGCCTGGTTGTAACACGTAGGGTCGAGTTGACCAGTGTTCAGAAAGTACAGAGTGCTTTTCCAGTCGATCGGCTTGTTCTTCTCCAGCCCTACGAAGTAGTTCACAAATTCAGTCAGCGCTGGTGACTGTGCGTAGGTCGATTGTAGGCAGCATGGCAGTGACACCACAGCTAGGATAGTCCCTATTGTAATCTTCATTTTGGCATGCTCTTTTTCTGCTTTGTTACCCTCCCAATGAACATACAACCAACTCGACTTACAAGGAACAGTGACATTTGGACCTTTAACCTGGCAAACATTGCCGTTCTGTTTGTCCAGACCAATCAGAGAACAGATGACAAACACCAGCATGATCTTCATGTGACCATACAATGCGACCTACAGGACGCTCATCGACCGCTCTGGTTCATTGGCTAAGGCCCCCTTCACACTAGCCTGGTCCCAGTCTATAGGGGTCGGCTTAGGGGTGTTTTACCGGGCCCAGTCTGCTTTATTGACCCGTTTCTGTCAGCCTGTCTACTTAGCTTCCATATAGAATTTCGCATCCTTTCTACTTTAGCTGCCATAGAGAGTTTCGCCGCCACCCTATGGTAGGGTTTCCAGGCTACCTTCACACTTTTGCGTATAAACAAGTCCGCATGAGTTACATGAGTTGCGTATTAACATGTACATGTTTTTGGTTTAGGTTAAGTTTGCAGCCGAAGAAATCATTTCTTTGGTTCGATAACTATGCTGCACAACGGTGGGTCAAAGTAGAAAACAACTTCGAATTTCTTTCACGCAAACTTTACTTTAAAAAAATGTTAATGCGCAACCCATGCGCACTTGAATATCATTGTGACGCACGCAAGTGTGATAGGACCCCAAGGCTGGCCAGGTTTAACCAGGTCACACATTCGGATGAACAGAAGTGTAGTTAAGAATATCCAGTTCTATCAGGACCTACCTGATACAACATGTTTGGAAATTTGCGGGAACTTCGAGTTACTAGTTCTAAGATACCATTGCTCATAACTATGTATCGCATCTTGGAAAATCTTCATGTTATCTCTAAATGTTATTTCTAAGAGCTATAACTATCTCTAACTCATAGAACTATATATGTGTCATTTTACCATAATTGGATGGTGTCAACATGTCACCAGAGAATTAATATAACCTCTACTAACATAATTCCACCCTGAAAAGATACGTCCAAGCAGATCTCCAGTGTGTTTGTGTGTGTGTGTGTGTTTTCAAAGCGGCTAATTCATGTAACCCGGCGGATTGATGTTGATAGAGGTTACATCACCAAAGAATATATTTCCACGCTGATTATCGCATGATGTAGTGGTAACCAGTTAGCCTCTACCAGGCTCCGCGAGATGGCTGGGAAAATAGTAGGAATCGGCAAATAAAGGGAGTTAGCTACGGAGAGAGGGTCCAATCTGGAGAGAGGGTATATCTGCAGATATACCCTCTCTCCAGATTGGACCCTCTCTCCGTAGCTAACTCCCTTTATTTGCCGATTCCTACTATTTTCCCAGCCATCTCGCGGAGCCTGGTAGAGGCTAGTAACCAGTGCAGTTCAGTGTAGAACATGTACTTGTAGCTGACGTCAGCCATCAGAATTACTTACATGGTGAATACATGAAAAATTTCTATAGATGACAGGGCAGTCTTCGCCTGTGGCGGAAACTATGGAAAAGTCCACCATTGTGATTTATTGGTAAAAGGGAGCAGAGAAGCAAACAAACCTGAAGTGTAATACAGACTAGATGAGAGAGTGAAAAGGATAAGCGCTAATTATATTTGCAAAGTGTGCACAGTCTAGCCGGACGGCTTGTTGTCGTCACATCGTCTACTAGTCATCATCATCTTCTTCACCGCTTTGCAGTTGTCCCGCCGAGGCAAACCCTCATTGTTTTCCACATTGATTTATTTAATGCTACCCGCTGCACCCGTCCCAGTGCACCACATCCCATCAAGGTCTTGTCCTTAGTTCACCTCCTCTAACTCCAGAACATGTGTCATTGACTCCGCCTCCATGGTGGCATGTTTTGTGTTAGCCATCTGTTCATGTCAACTTGACATTTCTTCGGCTGTTGCTTTAACGGTGTCCCCAGATGACCTACACTGTAGGTCATCTGGGGACACCGTTAAGCCCCCCTCTCACTGGACCCGCGGCACACCGGCGGCGTCGCTGCGCCCTAAACTGGATTTGTGTTACCCTTGACTTTATATTGGGAATATCATTCAAAACGTACAAGTATGACAAAAAAGACAACAAAGCCCACAAAGCTGTAAAAGATTCGTTTTTTGTCGGCTTATCCATGTGTGGCATAGGAAAGTCCATTTAGAGGTCCCTCCCCTCAAAGAGCCTAACGTGTGACCTACGTGGGCGTCTTTTTAGTTGGCCGTCTGGATGTGATTAACCCGCATGTCAACTTGGCACTTCTTCGGTTTTAGGCCAGAACGCGTTTGTAGTACTGAGAGTACTTGAGGGAACAGCAAAATGAGGGGTACAGCAGGAGTTATGCTCCTAGTTGTGCTGTCGCTGTGTTGCTGTCCACAAACTACTTCAGCTCAGTCATCACAGGCAATTGTGGATGAGTTTTCGGACTACTTCGCAGAACTAGAGAAGAATAAGCCGATCAACTGGACAAGTACTCTGAACCTTTTGTCCACCGGCCAGGTCAGCCCAACGTGTTACAACCAAGCCTACACCGTGCATAATGATACTTCACTGGCCAGGTCGTACGCCCAACTTAGTGAGTACAACTTTCATTACAATGATAATCAAATGCTTCAGTGCAGTGTAAACAACAGTTTAGCTGGATTGAATTTTGGACAATGCTTGAAAAGGGTCTGAACCAGTAACGTAACAATTGATAAGTACACAGAATTAGAATAATGCCGACTGATATGCCAACTGGTATGTTTATATTCACTGAAGAATTGAGAAACTCAGATTTGGTCAATCTTACCTTCGTGACCCAAAGTGGGTGAGTCATAAAGTAATGCAAGTGGCCATGGTTTTGTAACAAGCTCATTTCTTTATCGAATGAATTGGCAAGGTCAAAAGCACATATCTTCTTGAGATTGAAATATCTCAATTTGTTGTTCAGATTTTAATATGAGCGACTGTGTTGACATGAAGATGACCACGCTCTTGGAAGTCCATCAGAAGCAAAAATCAGTTCCTCTGACCCACTTACAATTACTGCTAGAAGCTAAAATTACATCTGTGTGATAATGAATGTCTGTATTGCTGGTCACAGGCAAATGATCGTTTCTGAACTCCAGTCAGTTCCTCTTTCACAGTTGTTAGGTTATGGAGTGGGGTTTGATAATACGACCAGTTGAACTCATAGCCGAATATTCGTCATGTGTTGATTAAAGTTTTTTTAGACTGTTTATTAAAGTTTTTTTTAGACTACTTTCCCATAAACTAGGAAAAACGAAACCTGACACAGTTATTATTTGTTTAACGACCGAAAAGTGTGCTAAGTTTCGCTTGATTTATAATAAGGTAGTCTGCATAAATCTTTAATCAACACAGACGCGTATTCAGGACCTTGACGACCGCTTTGAATTCAATTCATACCTCGCTCGTAGTCCACTTCACTTCAGTAACGAAAAAAATAAAAACTGACTTGATTTCAGAAATTGAAATAAGCATGTAGCTTATAGACATATGCATTTTGATACATGCGCAGTTCCAGTCTCCTGGAATAGTTGGAAGTCTGTCAGGGACATTTGAATCGAACCTCCATTGTGAGAATGAAAGGAAGAATGGAAGCTAGGCTGTTAACACCCCAAGAATGTTCAGCTCAGACGGTCCAGTCAACCGTCGATGGCAATGACTGACCGGAACTTGTTTAGCATGGAGAAATTGTTCTCTATACGCCCGACACAAAAACGTATTTCGTCTTGCCAGTTATAATGTTCATCTTCAAGAACCGTCATCTTAACTCCAGCGACACTTGGTAGAGCCGTGCAGGTGTTCTGATTCATCCCAATGTGCTTCTGTTTAGAACGTATTCCAAAATGCTTCGCTTCCTTTAACTTTTGAGTCTCCTGACGGTTTGATTTTAGCAACTGCTGCGTTAACTTTAGGCCAGTGGGGTCGTGAGATCGTGGAGTCGTGTGGCGTAACGGCAGGGTGTTCGGCCCAGAACCCAGCGGTCCCGAGTTCGAATCTCCCTGACACCACCGATGTTGGGAAAGGCGCTTAACGCGACTTTCCTCACTCCATCCAGGTGTAAAAAAGGGTCCTCTATACGTGGCACTGTTGAAATAAGTTATGAAAAACTTGAGTGCAGTGCCACGTCGTTTTTGTCTGTCAAAAAGCTTAGTAGTAACAAAAACCTTAGGCCGGCCCCGACTTTGATCCGTGATTTGAGTAACCCCTGCGGTCACTGGGCACGCAACTGGTTTGCAGCTTTACCATGTTTACGGGGAGGACTGGAGGGGGGAGGACTTCTCGCTGAGAGTCTCGCGTGCAGATGGCTTCACCATGCCTGACCACTCTATGTCTAGACTAGTCTATGGCGTTTTTTTCTCGATCTTCGTTCTCCCGACACCTGCAGCTTCCTGAGTTATGCTGTTCATAAACACACCCACCCAACCACCTCGTGAAGAAGTACAGTATCATTAAATTGGCTCTCTGGCAGATTTCTTTGGAAAGGAAGAGGGTTTCGGATGTCGGCTCTGAAGGGATATCAAAGGGGCTTTCAAACCAAGCCTTTTTAAAATCACTTGCCTTTTTTTCCCATTCACTGATCGTTTGTATCCCCTAACCCATCCCAGTGCTAGACAGCACAGGAAAACTGACGCCTTCGGGGATATTCCAAGGCAACTCGTTGGACATCGGTAACTACAAAGAATGCACAGAGGATGCTAACAACGCTGTGAGCAGGCCGGGAGATATCAAGGCCATGTACTGCCTTGTGACCTGGGCAGGAACACCACATGCCCCAGTACAGGTAAGGACAACGTTAACGGTAGACGCATTTGTAAGACCATGATCGATGGTTTGATTATATGGATGACATCCGCACGCGCATCAATTTTCGTCTGTTTCCCAAAAAAGGTTTTCGACCATAGTGTAAATCGTACACTGACGCTGCTGCAAAATAGCAAATGTATGCCGCGAATTGCAAACAAATATATTTCGGGAAAGGGATACTCATGTTGCAGAATGCCAATTCCAAAGTCAAAGAAGACGTGGAAGAAAAAAGAAGAAGAATCTATTATTTGCTATACCATACTCTGTGTGTTTATTCATTTGTCCAACCTTCCTGACCACTTAGACTGCATAATTATGGCCTTTTTTTGGCCAAACTCTTTTTTATTCGCACGCTCGCATCAGGTATGGGTATCCCAGAGGATATGTCATCCATATAATCAAATCAACATGGCCCAAGGAAGGCAAACTGAGTTAATTTCTCACAAGCAATAGGGCTTGGTAGCAACTCATCTACTAAGCCATTACCACCTTTGGCTAAATTTCACTTTTATTCCCATATGCCAGGTATATGTCAAGAAAACATTTTGATCTTTCTGTTAGTTTGGTTGTGAAAGACTGGCACGAAGGCCTAGCCCAACTGATATATGCATACTAAAAAGCATAACAGCTGTTTATTGCACGATAAGCTCTTAAATAGCTGCAAATTGAACATGTGTTAAAGATCATATTTGATTAAGCTGGTTGAATATGAATTGGATGTTGAAAATATCCGAATCAGATGATAGTGATTAAAAACGACAAAGTTATCCCCATTTTCACTATTTTTCATTCGTGGAATGTTTCGTTTGGAACGGACAGCCAACAAAGGGCAGGTAGATACATGCACATTTATGAAACGAAATTGTTCCTTTTTTCACCCAGAGTGTCTCTTCTACTGCTGAAAACTTCAAGCAAGGCGTTTGCGTTCCCAAATCCTGCAGTGACTCAGAAGTGCAGAACCTAACCGAAACAGGTATGTTGGTTTGTAGCAAGCTACGTGAATGAGTGTACTCAATGGTTTTTGTAGTTGCACATGTACTATGACATGAGAGATAGATTGATAGATATGTAGTCATAACGTTATATGTCATGTCATATTGCACGTCCATATATATGCACATGGTGAGAGAGCACGAGCGAAAGAGCGAGGGAAAGAGCAAGAGAGTGTGTGTGTGTGAGTGAGTGAGTGAGTGAGGGAAAGAGAGAGAGAAAGAGAGTGACCATAATATTTCTTTACTTACTCTCTCCCGAAGGTTTCCTCGGGGTGAAGCCGATGCCATCCTGGTTCCCAGTGACCGTGTACTGTCAGAGAGAGGAGACTTACGCCACCTACTCAGCTGGGGCAATCGTTGCACTGTGAGTCATCAGCTTCCACACACTAGTAAAGTCATACATATTGCGAGTAATACTCAAAATTACTAAAACATCATGGAAAACATTACTGTACAGCATGACTTATATGTTGACATTCTACAAGTATTGACTGCTTTTACGAATTTCATTCAGTATACATGTTCGGTATTAGTGCACAGCATGGTGATGACTTAGCGATCGCTGCCCAGTGGATTGATTAGAAGAAAAATCACAATGAGAACCTTATTGAAGTATAGAGTTTTGCAAATGTGTCTAATTTGTGTCACATATACAGCACTGTTATCGTCGTCATCCTTTGCGTTCTCGCAGTCAGCACATCGTATGAGTTATTCATCACCTTCCGTTTTCCTGATGAGGAAAGGAAATCTTTTACTACCTGTAAGTATATTTGAATGCAAGTTCATCTGTGACTTTAATTGGCATTATAAAGATGTATACGCTATCTCCGTACACAAAGTAAAATGCTAACCAACAAGCTTTCGATCAGTACTCTGATCCTCCTGATAAAATGACCCAAAGCCTATGTCACGTGACCTGAACAAGTGTGACGTCAGCAAAGGTGCCCAGCGGTCGGTATCGGCCCCCGTCTCAGTTGAGGGATGGTTGATTGGCCCTGATTTAAGTATTTCAACCCTGATAACATGTATCATTTTATGAACATGTACATAAGGCGTTCTTTTTTTCGCGGACTAAAGAATGGTCTTCATGATCTGCTTTGTTCTTTGACCATCTGACAGCCGGAGTTGGCCGGTTCTTTCTGTCCTGTTCGGTGTACTCCAACACGAAGAAGGTGTTCAGCACGTACCAGCACCCCGGCCAACTTCCGGCACTTCACGGCATCCGGGTTATCAGCGCGCTGTGGATCATCTATGGACACACAATAATATTTAACTTTGACGCCGTCACAGGCAAGTAACGATGTCGCTAACATGACTTTCAAGATAAGAGATCTATCGTGTTTCTCGCTGTACCTGTATAGCCGGCATAATTATTAAAAAAGCCCCCCTCTGATTTGACCCGCGGCACGCTGGCGGCGTCGCTGCGTCCTAAACTGGATTTGTGTTACCCTTGACTTTATACTAGTAATGGGGATATCATTCAAAACGTTAAAGTATGACAAAAATGACAACAAAACACCAAAAGCTTAAAAAGATTCATTTTTGTCGATGAAATGCGTTGGGTGCTTTGTCAATTCGATCGGCCGCAGCGACGCCGCCAGCGTGCCGCGGGTCCAGTGAGAGGGGGGCTTAACTCATCAGCTCTTGGGCGTAACACACCAGATACACAGGCATACGGCAGCAAATAGCTACACTGAACGACCTGTCACACCTAACCTTTGTACATTTAGCTGGATGAAACACCAATAGCTGTTGATTACAGGGAACCAGGTGGAAGAGGAGCAAGCTAGCGACCAGTGGTGGTACTTCATCCGCGGTAACTATGACATGGCAGTCGACACATTCCTACTACTCAGGTACAAACATTATATGGTCAAGTCTCTATCTTAAGTCTCTAAATAGTAACAAGACTCCCAGTACATTTTGTATATTACGCCATTTCCCTTAAACCCTGTGTCTGTACAGACGAACACCACACTTCGCAGTATTAATTAACCTCTTTTCATCAACATCGAGGCACATTCAATTCCAAGCCTTTGTTATTGCACCTAGATGCGTGATGTTCGTCTTTTGTTCTAACATGAATTGTATCTACAAACTAATTTTCGATTGTACTGCAAAATCATATGCTACAATGACATCGGGGGTTACATCAATGATCTACGCTTCGAATTCTCTATAGACTTCCTGTGTTGCTTCAAAACAAAGTGCGTTATTTCATCTTCCAGTGGTTTGTTGGTGACGTACCTCTTCATGAAGCAGATGAAGAAGACGGGTGGACAGTTTACATGGAGGGACTACGGTCTACACGTCTTACATCGTTATTGGAGGTGGGACATTTACATGGAGAACTTTTGGTCTACGGGTCTTTCGCCGTTAATTAGAGCCTATCTCGTTTGATAATGCATTGCAAAGTTAAGTTGGTCCTTACTTTACAACATATCACTGTTCTCTATTCTTTGTGAATGTTGTGATGTAGACCATGAATATCGCAGGAGTATCCAGTAAAATGCATGCAGTACTAACATACGTTTGTTGTTCTGGTATGCCCAGGTTGACACCAGTGTTAGCCTTCCTGATTATGATTTACGCGTGCCTAACGGTGTACATGGGGTCCGGACCATGGTGGGCTCTCCGTGACAACGCCACCATGCAGTTCGTCCGCACCTGCCAGACGCACTTCTGGGCAAACCTGCTCTACATCAACAACTACGTCGGACAACGGGTAAGGCTGTATAATGTTTCACTCCATATCAACAATCATCACGAAAAACAGCCGTCATATTTGTGTTTCTCACATGGCATAACTGAAAAATCAATGTCGAGGCTTAAATCTCTCACGGAATCTCAAAATCCCTATGGTAACCTTTCATATCATATAGTAGATGCAGAAATGTTTGCAGTGGTTTTATGTTCGCGGTGGTTTTATGTTCGCGGTTTTCGCGGTGAACTCTTTACTTAACTTAACACCAACGCGAAAAAAAATTCATTATGTGACTGTAGTGCTACTATTGTTTCGAACGCGAACTTAAAAATCACCGCGAACACTCCATTTTCTCTCTACCACGACTATTTCTGCATTTACAGTATATCATGCAGCAAAGTGGGACAAAGGCTTGCCGAGTCTTACTTATGATAGCTGTTCATCGTCACCTTAAATACGTCACACCATACGTCCCATCACACCATTTCCGCCTCAGTATACATCCTGTCAGGCTGCCTCTCGCCAATATCCACACGACTGCAGACACACACCAAGATAAACAAACACACCACCAGATCAAAATACAACAAAGCATTCATTCGTTAAAGGAGTCGTAAACTCCAGAAGGGGGTGTTATTTTCCGCTAGATTATGTATCAATGAATACATATTCAGCCAACCTTTTACAGAATTCCACTTATGGGGAATTACACAAGGTGTGTTTTGTAAAGCAATATGATACTCACTAAACCCGTGCAGACCCTACCCATGTATTCTCTACGAATACACACTTCCTTCATCGTGAATATTTTTGACATAAATGAGGGTGATAAGCACAATTCTAATAGGTCCAGGTGTTCATAATATATAAAAGAACACATAACAAGACGAATTTTTCTTAACACCCCTGAAGTTCTTTTTGTAAGCTCTAGTCAGGAACATTGTATTCAGCCACAGACTGAGGTTGTTTAACTAATTAGAAAAAAGAGGGTCACCTGCTGGGGAACTTAGTAGAATACTGAATGCTTTTTGATGGGCACGGGACTAGTGGGTACTTTATCGTATAATGTAAAAAGTATTCGTGTTTACTTCCTAAAATAATTATCTTTTGGAAAAAACTCCCCCCTCCTGGACTTTAGGACTCCTTTAAAAGAAGAAGTTATCAAAGCATGTTCATAAGCAATGTTTCTCCATTTAACAGTGTTTTGTGCATGGCTGGTACCTTGGTGTGGACATGCAGCTGTACGTTACATTTCCGGGACTGCTCCTACTGCTTTACAAGTAAGTGTATATGTGTGTGTATATGTGTGTGTGTGTGTGTGTGTGTGTGTGTGTGTTTGTGTTTCCGGACTACTGAAGTCAGCATAACTCAAGAACCTCTTAATTTGCATAATTAACGAGGGAAATCTACCGTATATTTGCAGTGCTTTCCACTATAAGACTCACATACATGTAACATGTAGTTTATGGCAAGTGGAACATTAACAGGTACCAATTATGCAAATAAATTCCTAATCTGCATAATCAATGCCAAATTGGCATAATTTATCTTAGTGGTACATGATAGAACCGTCAATATTGCAACATGCATGTGTAAGTTTAGTTAAAGGTATAAAAGCATAGATTATGTAAATGTGAAGTCATTGCATAAACAGAATAGTTCATGGAGATATGAGGTCTCCGACCTCTTGTTGTATCCGGTTTATTGTAAGCCATCTTCTGTTAAGGAGTCTATAGCTACTACAAGGGAATTCTTTGATTCAAATCTCTGCTATAAAGGAGTAATGACAACAAACGTTTTATTTGCCCCCGGCGGTTTGACATAACGTTAACATGACAACAACCACAACAGGAGTGTCCCTTACAGTAAAACTAAAAGCGTGATTTTTATGAACCATTCTTGTGCCCTTTAGATACCCAAAAGTTGGCGTCGCAGTGGCCTGTTTTTTGTTTGGGTGCACTTGGCTTCTGAATGGAGTTTTGTACCATTTCTTAGTCGAGTAAGTATTTTTGATACTTCAAATAGAATCTAGAATATGCAACTCATCTAAATAAAATGCCTCTGGGCACTACAAGGTGAACAACATATACAAACTTTTTAAAACTTTCGGATGAAAACGTTACTGTTTACTAAAATATGAAATTAATAATTATGTTAACAAATTTTCTTCTTTTTCTGTAGTGTGTATGGAATGTGGTACAGAATCACGACCTACCGATATGCGTTCACCAGGATTGCACCATACCTCATTGGCATACTGCTGGGCTACTTACTCTTCAGGACCAACCGGAAAGTCCCAAACACACCTAAAACAAGGGTACATCTATATAACACACAATAGCATAGACTGTGACAGGTTAACTTACTTACCTTGACATACATACATACATAATATACTATATAAGTAATATTTGCTGGTCGACTTGTTTTTTATCCCTAAATAATTTCTCTGTGTCGTTAGATGTTTTGAAAATCCAGCAGTTAATGTTAATGCTAACATATTAATCACCCTGTATTGCAGAAGTTGATGCTGTTCGGTTGGATCATTTGCACTGCCTGCGCCCTGGTGGCCTTGGTGGCGCCATTCGGTGCTCCCGAGGCCAACCTCCACGGTCATCCCGCCTGGAGAATGTTTGACAGAACTCTCTACGCTGTAGGAGTCGCTTGGGTTGTGTATGCCTGCTGCGTGGGATACGGAGGTAAACACAAAAATCAAAATCATCCGTAAACTTGACGGTGTAAACTGTATATTGTTAAAATAGGGCTAAGGTCATAATTGAATCAAGATGGCCTTACTTTAACTGTGGTCTCTGACAGGTATCATCTCGGAGTTCCTGTCCTGGAGTGGCTGGATGCCGTTAAGTCGCCTGTCCTACACGGCCTACCTTATACATATCATGATCATAGAGGTCTACTACATGTCTTACAAGGGGGTGCTGTTGTACTCAGCCATCAACTGGGTAAGACAATCATTATGTTAAGTCGCCAGCTACTCGATAAAAATGAAAGAACAACACTCGGATATGCTTGAATGCTGTCAGGTGTAACTGCTGCGTCCCTGTGCACTCCGAACCATGCCTACAAGAAAACTTACACATGCACCTCTGCCAAACCGTGGACATAGGTGGACTTATCCCTTTCCATGTCACGTATAAACCAAATTCTGAACTGCAAGAGACTATATGTAGTACATAATCTCATAGCTCCCCAACAAAGCACAATATTTGAAAATAGTTCCCAGAGACATTTTGAATGATACCAAGTTTGGCCTGCTAGGACACACTTTAGCCTAACCCTAACCCTGGCAATTTAGAAGTTGTGTATAGAGTTTTACCTCATTGTGTTTTCCCTCCCACAGTGGTTGATGTTTGTGAGTTTCTCCTTCATGTCGTTTGTGTGTGGTTTTGCTGCCTCGATGATGGCGGAGGTTCCCTTCCTGGAGCTGGAGAAGTTCGTCCTTCCCAAGCGCAGGGGCAGAGAGGCCAAATCTGAGACAAAGGCTGAGCAGGATCAAGACAACATAGCCCTGGGAACAGGTACTGTTATCAATGTCAAAAGAAGCATCAAGTTTAGGCCAGACCAGGACTTAGAAAGTCTTTGCATTCTTTCTTGAGTTCTGCTATTCACAAATGCTGCTGAAAACGTAACATCCTTGAAGCTAAATTTTTGTTCAAGTTCTAGTTTCATGATGCGAACAAGCAATCTTAGGGCCTTGTTTTTCATTAACATGTCTTTGGAGCCTTTGCAATGACGACAACAATCTGTTTCCTCACAGTTGAGTGCGACCCAGACCCACAACAGTCACCCAATGACAGCAAAGGCACCACAGGTCCCAATGGATGTTAGTACTGACTCCAACATTTCTGCCTGCTCCAACATGGAAAGTCATAGGCTGGCTGGCAGAAGCCGTAGTTGTATCTCCATTATTCTGGAATTCTTATAATCTGATGCTTTGCGTGTTTTTACTTTGTAAATGTGCACCGCCTAGCGACACTATGTGAAACTACTGCATAAGGTACTCCCCGAACAAGGTCCAATAATTGAGGTATAATTCTTAATATAATCTGATGTACAAGTACAAATGTAATTCCCTCTTGAGGACGTTAAGTTATAGTACTTTATAGGAACTGCCGACCTTTTGTATTCTACTGACATGTAACATTAAACATCATAAATTAGATGGTATTGGTGCAAAATCAATGAACACAACAACATAAGTAACTTCACAATCCTATTTTAACTTTACTTGAACCAACTCCACATTTACAAAAGACATCATCACACAATAAAGTTACAGTTGACTTGTGAACATACGAAATTCAATGTAATTCTATGTAGGATTGCACATAGTACTGTATAATCGTATACTTCATGTTAAACATCACATAATTCTATTTACAACTCCGTACAAAGGCGCATGTATTATACAATAAGGAATAAATAAAAGCAAAAGGTGAGAGTTATATATAACTAATTGCTAAAGAAAAAGCGTCATGCTTCGTCCTCAGTTCTACCGCTTTACCTTTTTAATGGTGTTTTTGTCACGTTAGACAAATACATTGAATCATTTATCAGGTGGTGCATTTTAACTATAAATAAGCGTGACACAATAGAAAAGTTTTTTAGATCGACGTAAGCAAAATAACTCTAACTCCTTAGCTGCCATACTTCTAACTGAAGTTTGTTTGCTTCAGCTGTGACTAAAGCAGTTATACCTGTTCTTAGGTTACGTTCACATCATTAAATAAAGGATTGGTCCTCTTCACAGTTTCATTTTTACTCCATTTTCCATTTGAATTTCAACGAGGCAAAGCCTAGAATCTGGGAATCAACTAGATGTGACCAGGGAAAGAAGTACACTGCATGCTGTACATATCAACAGACAAAACACATTCACTACATCTTCAATCAACCATATTTCAATACATATACGGCACCAAGGTACACTGTACCTTAAAAACACTGCTACACAGACACGATTATGTACATGACATACCTCATTATGTATATGACATACTGACATACCAGAGCAATTTCTAAATGACATGATTATGACTCGTTCCTTGGAATTCAAATATTTCAACATGAACAAAATGATGTAACAAAACAATAACAAAAGTATATCACAATGCAGTAATTTTTGTTAGTTAGCAGTAAAGGTTCTGGGAAAAATTCAAGCAGATACTGTACATATAAGATGTACAAGCGACACATTTCCTTAAAAAGATGCCTTCAACAAATGTTGTTTGCTACATTGACATTCTATACTTTTCCCTTTAGTAACTTTGTAATATCCATGACCAAACCAAGGTAAATTGGATATGCCCTACTTGGCTGAAATGTAAATCCCACTGCTAAACCTGTCCCTTCAGAATATAGGTATCAGCTCCTTACTCTGGGAAGACACACAGATGATACACCTGACTGATCCTTAAAAAATGCTACCTGTCAAGTCACATACAACATGTACAACATAACACAATATGCATTGGGCCCACTGGGGTAGCTTACAAATGTATGTGATCATCTCTTTAAAGCTGGTGTGTTATGCTGAAGGTTATACCGGCTATTTAGATGCAGAAAATGTGAAGACCAATGAATGCAATTCTGTAGTGACACAATATAATCCATGGCAGTTACAATATTTTGTTAATCCCAATAACAATGTGTGGTAAAACTAACCCTACGGGAGACTGGGACAAGACTATACACAGCAATCATCGGCCCCTTCCTTAAGCTTGCTCCATGTTGTGCGGGAGAGTTCAAGCACATGTATGTAGGTATGCAGTGTCCTGTGATGAGGATGATCACACTCTGAGGGTGTCCTCTTCTCCCTCTCCTTCATCTTCTTCATCTTCCTCCTCCTCCCCATCTGCCCACAGTTGGGGCTTCTTCACGGATCTGTCAATCACAGAAAATAATTAGATTCACCACACACTGCTGCGTCAATTAGAAATAGACTAAGTGTATTTCAAGATTCACTGACTAGCATTCTGAAAAGTACAGGCAGGCATTGGAACATTTGCAAAGCTGTGGACCTTTTCCTTACACAGTGGATTCAAATGAGCACAAAAAGCAACAGGCAAAGACAGAACAGCTGCTACAGTTCCGTCACAGAGTCATCTGTGGAAATGATGTAATACAAGCCAGTAGCGAAGGGTATACACATACATGAGAATGATACTTGAGAGAATTCATTATACAAGCATTATACAGCAAATTACCAAACAGGAACAGACACAACTTCATTATGTCAAGAAGGGATAGAACATCATAGTCCATGCCACTTTTATCCATACGGTCTTCACTGCCAACCAGGTCATCAGTTCCTAGGAGCTTCATGCAGTCTAGCCCTTACTCATGTTGGTACATGTAGCTCATTTCAAAACAAGGCAGTCTGTAATGTACCCTTAGCCTCTAATGGGTTACAAGAAATAAGGTGGCGCGAGCATGTCAAGCAGGCATGCCCATACATGTGTACACATACACATAATGTATAAAGCTGATATCAAAAGATATTGGAAAAACATGCATGTACTCAAAGAACAGAAACATATTCAACTGAAGAAGCAGGATGGCAATTTGATAGCTTGTGTTTCACCCGTATTACCTTCTTCAACACTGGACCACGGTGTGTTTATGAAAAAGGACCGGCGACGATTACTAGTACCGGTATCCTGATCTGAAGGTCTGCACACGTGTGGACACACAGGGGTGCAGAGGACAAACACAAGAAAAACACAAAACAACACATGTGGGAGTGACTTAATGGAATAACAGGTAAACTATACCAGATTTTCTTGGAAAGAAATATTACCCCTCATGCAGATTCAATGACTGTCAGACAGTTTGAATCGATAGCAGCAACATAATTCAATCTAAAGAATAGGAAATTGGACAATCAAGAAGACCACAGAACTATGACTCAAGCAGAAAGACAGAATAAAAATGTATGCATGAATCTGAACATTATGGCCTAACCAATAAGTATGCAAAACATTCTTATAAAGGAAAACAGGCAAGAGAAAACTGGAAATCTCAGCAGACACCTGTATGTCACGGTATATACATCTTTAACCTGAAGTCAAGGTTTTTGTACAGAGATTAGAGAGTCCTCTTCTAATGACTTTCATAGCCTCATTCATTTATTTCATTTATTCTACCTGTAAAATCACACTCAGGCATGCACACAGCCTGTTTTTCAGGCGTCCCTGGACACATACAATTGTAAAAATAGCTCAGCTGATAGAATTCTTTACTTTCTGTCCTTGCGTCTGTTGGTGACTCCATCCTCTTCGTCCATCATCTGCTCCAGCATGGCCTGGTCGTCCTGGTTCAGCGGAGTCACGGAGATGTCTCGAACGGCACGGAACTCACCGCAGTTGTTCAGGTGCTCATTCTCCAGACGGAAGAAGTTCCACACAAACCTCCTGCAGGAACACATTTCAAACAATCAATCAATCAATCAATCAATCAATCAATCGACCAATCAATTAATTAATCAATCAAGCTATTGATCAACCAATCAATCAAAATGGCTTATTGACAAAAAAGGCATTGCTGCCAAAGGCTGAATTGTGCCTTCCATACATAAAGTTTATTACAACATTTCAAAACATAAAAAAATTCCAACAAATTTTTCCATCTCAAGAGAACAGCAGCAGAACATGTTTTAAAAAGCCTACATTTGCAAGCAAATGCAGAATATTTCTATACCATCCTTATCAATGGTTTTATTCCCTGACAATTGCATATGAACCTCCTATGCCCACAAAAGCCATTACTGCATTTTAAGGATGGCAATGGATTAACATGCTGATTACATCCAAACACAGGAAGAAACCACTCAATAACATTAAGAATAGTCCTCATCATTTTGTTCAATACCTACATAGTGGTCTCGTTACCGAAAAACATGCAGGTGAGTTAATGAATTTCTTAGTAAGCGTAAAGTTGATTTACCTTTCTGTTGGAAGTTTGTTTGAAAATAACTCAGTTTATAACTGTGTAACAGTCAATAACAGTACGCCAAATAGCAGTTACTCAAGCAACTGGATATGATTTTGGAAACAGTCAGACGTTTTAACTCGCATCCACTACTTTTCGTGAGTAACTGCGCTATTTGGCATATCTTCTTACCTGAATGTCTAACCTTCATCGACGAGTGAATAACAGTGTCTAGAGACGAGCCCTTACCTGTAGACTTCTAGTGGTGCCAGGAGGGAGCCCACCAGCTCCCCATGCAGGATACCCAGCTCACCCAGGGAGATGGACATCACCCAGGCAAAACGCAGGAAGAAGTTCTGTACTGCACTCAGGTAGTAGTACAACTGTGGTGGGTGGAGAGGATTTCTTTAATGCATAAACAATGCTACCAAAACTATATCTATTCAGTACATGCAGATGGTACAAATGTGAACAATGACAAATCCAGGTCCAAGAAACTATTCCTCAAGAAATGTAAGTGAAACCTTTGAACTTGCACAATTACTGCACAAGAACACTGCAAGGAGGTAACAATAATCAGCATTTAGGAAAAAAACTGTCTTCTTGTTGTGTAGGTACAGTCATGAATTTCATTACAGCAGTTTATTGTGTGACTCTGAATTGTGTGAATGAAAACTACACTGTACAAGCTGTGAACATTTTAGTGTGTTGTCTACAAAGTAACCTTTTTAGGGTTGCACTAACTGTGAACACGTGATTTGTGTTGTCTAAAAACCTTTTGTGGGTAGACGATCTCCTCGCGGAGGAGTGTGTTCTCCCCGGCGGCCCTGTCCAGCAGGCCCCAGTCCATCTTGATGTCCCAGCTGAAGGTGTAACAGGTGGAGATGATGGCTGCACAGATCCACAGGTAGTAGAAGGTGTGGCTGTGGGTCTCGCCTGTCACCTCTGGGAAAGAAAGAAAGTGATCGTGGAAGTGATCTCAAACCAGTTTAGCTAGCTGAAGAGCTTAGCTATTCTTCCACTGGTTGTGACAGAGAAGACAGGTGCTATATTCAGTATTCACAGGTTCATTGTATTTACAGGTTCAAATTCCCCTAGCTCTTTTCCACAAGAACAATGAACGGTGGACCATAACTTGACGTCCTGTCCTAAGGACTGCAACCCTTTCCTATAGCGTGCATGCCGGGTGAGGGACACAGCTGGGATTCAAACTCGTGGTTTCTTGGTCAAGAGGCAGGGTCACTTACCACTGAGCTACGCATGCTACACAAGGGGGGAACCATTACATATTATGCTTTAGGGACAAAATCAAATCAAGTACATTTAGTATTTCTATTAGACTAACATTCAATACTGAATTATCTCTGACACAATACATGTGCCAGAGTTATCTCATTGAATCTAGACGTGTAACCCACCTCCATGGACTCTGGACAGCGTGGCGAAAGCGATGACAAAGAACGAGGTGGAGTACTTCCCAGCATTCACCAGGTGAGGGAAGGCGTGTTTGGTGTCCCGGTAACGCCGCAGGCACTGAGCGAAGCGGAACCAGGCCGGCAGGCAGGCCATGACGGAGCGAATACCGTACTTCCAGCTCGTGCAGATCTTGGGATCTAATAGAGGTGGCAGAAACTTGATGTAGAACGATATATATTAAACAACATACAAACAGTATGGAGTGAGAAGCAACAAAATATTTCTTTCTTCCAAACAAACTTTGACTTCAGACTTTGACTTGGAACTACCTATAACAAGTAACCTACTTGCGGGTTTCTGAAAATGGTTTGTATTCCAATATCAATAAGATGATACATTCAGAGTTCTCTTCAGAGGTCTCTATCACCAAAATGGAATCTTAAAGTATCATTGACAGAGTCCCATTAATAAAGATAAGGCTAATGATAATGATGACTTTAAAACAACGAACAGAGAAATGACAGAATCACTTGATGTTCCTAGGAACAAAAGATCTTACTGGGATCGTCGTGCCACTCCACTTCATAGATGAAGTAACAGATCATGTACTCGAAGTCCAACAGTACAGTCACCAGGCTGTTCAACTGGTCAGCCAGCCAGAAGTCTGCAAAGTTCACCGGGTGGAACGGTGCCGTGAAGATTCGGAACTGGGAACAACACAGTCACACAGAGAAGAAATGGTCAATGACAAATCTACTGTATACATGAGAAAGCTTGTATGCATTTTGTTCCTAATATGTACATTGACATAATTGTGCCTTGCAAAACTAAAAGTGTTATGATATCATATACAAACTTGTCAAAAAGTACATGACAACTACATATCAAAAACAAAAACAATCATCTGCCATTTACATATTGGTTGTGGATTGAAGATTTTACAATCAATGAATGGAAAGTACTGTCAAAAGTTATGGAGTTCAGCAAATACACTTCAATGCTGAAATGTTGTGAACAACAATATTCATTAATTCATTCATTCTTTTATCCATCCATCCATCCATCTATCCTTCCCTCCCTCCGTTTCTTCTGTTCATCTTCTTTTATTATCTTTCATTGGTTTCTTCATTCCTTAAGTTCTTCATATCCCTACACTCCCCATACCCCACTCACTCACCAGTATTCTGAGGAACCAGAAGCGAGCCCTGTGGTAGAAGATCTTGAGCGGGTTGAGGAGGAACAGTAGCATGAAGCCCACCAACACCAGTGGATGTACAAAACTGGGGATCTTCAGCACATCACTGTAGATGTACCCCAGCACTGACAGGGACCACATCACTCCCATGAAACTGGCGACCTGTGGAGTAACAATGATTAGAGATGGACTTGTATTCTTCTACTTATTCTGATTTTTCCCAATTGCATAACATGCACAAATTATGGCCTACAGTTAACGTATTGTAAATCTGGAAGTGTTCACGGTGGTTATTTTTGCAGTTTTCGTGGTGGCCTCTCCACAACAAAATCACCGTGAATATGCATTTCCATTGTATCAATATTGAACTTAAGAACTGTTTCAATCGCAAACTTAAAACAGCACAAAAACACCTTTCTCCTTCTATCGCAGAATTAAATCTCCACAAAAAATAAATGAATGCCAGTAATTGGACTGATAACGAGTTGGTGTGTTATGCTGTAGGATGGCTATACGGAACAGATGCAGATGACAAACAATAACTGAATAAGGCTATATTCATGTAATCAAAGCAACATGGCCTAATAGGAAGACCAGAAAATAAAAGAGGTCCTTACCTCTAGTATCTCACTATGTGAGAGATGGTGTCGCGGGTCGATCTCGAAGATGAGGACGTGGTTGACGCCGAACTTGCGCCATCCCCAGGTGTTCAGGCCCAGCAGGTACAGGAAGAACACGATCAGGAACGACCCACGGTACATCCGCACAGCCGGCCAAAGTTCAATGTGAAACCGTGAGAAGATGGCTGTTGGGTAGAGCATGGTTACAATCTTTTGATAATCCAAGGGAAATGATACATAACTTTTGCCAAATAACTACATGAATACAATATATTGTGTCTAAGACATCTTCAACTCCAACAAGCTTAAAAATCCAGGGGATTCTAAATGGCCTTAAATTGGGGTCTATCCCAAACAGTGGCATACTAATTGACAAAGGTGTTTGTTGTGTGTTAACTTTTGATAAGGTCATCACTATGGTGATGGTGATTGATTGACACCAATGAGGGTCATTGAGGGCAATGAAACTGACCCTATTTGAATAACCTACATCTTGAATAACCTACTTCTTTCAGTCTGTCAGTATTTTTCTTTATGCAAGCGCTACATATAGACCAAATACTACTAGTAACAGATTGACTTAAACAAGAAAGAAGCCTTACCTGATATGACCACCACCAATGACAACACCAAGAAGATGCCAGAGAACAGACCCACACGAAATGTCGTCCACGGCGTTTGCTGAAAATTAACAAAAAATTCAACTTAAACAACTTCGGACATGTCTACTATGGGCTGAAGCAGAGTTGTGGACAAGTGATAAAATAAACATTACCTGAGTCACCAGTATCAGTATCTTTCTTTCATTATCCAACTCTAACATTGCAGTTCTTAGAGTTTAGATGAAATCAAGAAAAGCATTATACTGAGTGGTTTACCTGTTCCCCTAGAGGAGGTACTCTGAGTCTCTTCATGGCCCTCTGCCTGTTCCCCCCCTCCAACTCTGACGTCACCACAGCCTGGAGGAAGGACAGATCAAGTTCATGTTGATTGTTTAACAGCAAGTCCAGAAAATACCAGACCACCTTGGCTATCAGAAAATGATAAGAAAGTCAGCTAGCTGGAAAACACTGTTGGACGTTTTGTTCGGAAAAACTTTTCATTCTCATGAAACAATTGGCGACAATCAGCTGTTCACAAGTTCTTTAACCTTTAGCACTGAGACTCTGAAGTAGCTGTTTGGCACCCAATTCCATATTGGTTACAGATCTAGAGATAGGCAGCAGGGAGAAGATTAATACAAAGCAAAAAGACTTCTTGTTGTCTTGGATGCCTGCAATAAGTGTGCACATGTGTAGGTCATGGTTGATTTCACCCAGGTGATAGCAATACCACAGATAATACAAAGCCTACATGACAAAAGCATGTTGTCCAACATTTACGTATACTATTATACTAATTTATAGTGGTACATACAGTACATCAGCTTCTCAAACAGCACTCATCTGGCTTGGGGTTAGTCCCCTGCAACCTTTTGAAAGGGTGGAACTAATAAATTTTCAACACATCACAACAGCATAACAACATCTTTTTACAGACTGAATAGTTTTTCATAACTTCCAGGTAAAAAGTATTTCTGTTCATCCCTAATAACACAGAAAGTGGAACGGCCCATGATAAGACTGTTTAAACTGTACTTCTTCCAACCACCTGGTGACAAACAGTGTGATCAGCTGTTCTCAGGACTACTGATAAGAAGAACAAATTTGTCCACATTGCGGTGAGAAGACACATTTTTGTGGTCGTATCAACATGCAGACACAAGCATTTTTTCTGTACTCAGTAGAGTCAAGGATACATTATCTCTCAGGGCTCCTTGACATGAGTTTGCTGGTGTCTATCTTTCATATCAACATCAACTTTTCACCCCCTTGCTGTAGCTACAACATGCCCCTGGAAGTTATATAACAAAATGGTAAAAAACTAATTTACAGTTAATAGCAATACCCCGGTACTGTAGTAGAGATACACTTTACCAGTTAAAATTATCAAGAGCTTATTCCCAAACATTTTGATTTAATACCATCCATTAATTACCATGGAGCAGGTAAAAAACTTAATATAACATCTAATAATATGTGAAAAAAAGAAAGGCATGGGTGAGAGTCAATGCATGTCCTATCTATCAGTTCCAAATTCTCACCACGTCTATCATTTCATACTGTTTGAAGACCAAAACATTCTTCAGTAAACAGTGTAACTGTTACAAGACACAAGTTTTGATTAAGACTGAAACATTTGACGTACTGAGCACATTAAATCTGTCCTTCAAAAAGTTATAACGAAAAACATTCGACAGCGAAAAAAACACTTTTTTTCTGCACTTTGATACTTTGACACTTTGATAGCCAGGCTATTACAGTATAACTGCAACTTTTAAAAGTCTTACCCAAACTTTGACATCTCCACATATCCTGGCCGTCAAAACTTCCTTTCTCCCGTTTAGGTGTGTGACACAGAGTGTGGCCACGGGGAGAGACTTGGGCCGGGGGTACGTTAGAACCATCTCGCTCTAACGACAGGCAACGAGTGAGAAGCCCGTACACTTCATATAGTGATTCGGACCTTTAACTGGCTTAAGGAGGTCTGCACTGAGCTAATAGATTCTTTGAGGGTGTGCTGGGGAGTTTGATCATCAATAGAAATTTCTTAAAGTCACAAATTAGTGCTTTCTTTAAAACAAATAAACCGAAATTTTATTTCATTTGCTTTCTCAGAAAAAATACAACAGCAACACACCATTAGGTTTTTGTTATCCCACAAAGTACAGGAAATTTGCAGTTGTGTATAGTTTTGAAACCCTCCATACACACCCTCTGACTGTCAACTCTAGGCGGGAGATGTGCATGCATGTGACACCCCGTGGTACAGCTGGTGTGCACGTGAAGACATGATGGCTCTATTGACAAACAGTCTAATCTCCTGAGGAGTTACAGAAGGAATACTGTATTATGTGTGCATAGCCCAATTGTGCTAATTCTATAAGAAGCTACAATGGTAACTGAGACATACGCAAAACATTACTCCTTCTGAAGATGACCTTTCACAGACACAGCTTTTTTTTATACTTTGGAGACTGACTGTTGGCATAATGACTATTGTACTCTTATCTAACTGTAAGGTGTGACAGGGTCAAAGGGCACAGGAATAATGACAGCCTAATATACCCATTGACAACGTTGCCCCAGGGTATACATGGTGGAATTACTCTCAGATATTGGCTTCCTGTGGGCTTTAACTGTCTGGACAGAACTAAAGATGCTTCAAAGCATTTGTTCATTTTCTTAAAGATGACGCTTGGTGAGTTTGAGGACAATGGGCTATATAGAAAAGACAGGTAAGATATCATGAAGCTCATTATATTATTAACTTTGTGATTTCTGGTATGTGGACATAATCATTTTTCTTGATGGTGTGACTATGTACTTGGCAAATTCTTATTGTAGTAAGAGTCAAGATGTTGAATCTCTCCTTAACACTCTCCCTGCTACCTAAACCAAAACATAAATGATGGAGCCAAAAATCTTCTTCAACAGGAAGAAGGTTAATCTTCCTTTAATACCTCCCCAGAACTGGTATAACATGGGAACAACTGCCATGGGAGAAGAAGAATGTCTACAATGGTCTCTCCAAGAGAGAGTCGATTGTGAGTCAAGGTTGTACAACTGTCCTTGGAGGTGGAGGTTTGGTGCGGAGAAGAACTGATGCACATTTGGTGGTTTGGTGACAGCTACCCTTAGCCTGGATCCCATCCAAGTTAGTCTAGTGGGGTCTCAAACTCACTCCCTTATGGCCAGGCTAAGCTATCCTCAGTGTTTCAATTTTCTTTTCATAATTGCTCTTTAGTACTGTACAAATCACTTAAATTTCGTACCATGGCAAAAATCCAATTGTTTCAACTTTGCTGTATCTTTGAGCTTGCAGATGAAACAATAGTAGGAACACGATGGAAAACAGCAAAAGTTTGTGTGAGTGATGAGTTCATATCAACTATCTTAGAATTTATACAAAATATGGTATTCTATGAGTTACCTCACATAAAATTTGCATGCTATAATCTTCTTTCATTTGAAAGTCAAATCTTAGCTTCACTAATATTTATCATTTGTATATCTGATGGTGGGGATATAGATTTACCTCGGTATCTCCAATGAGTTTGTCGATCTGTTTGTTGGTGTAAAACGGAGCGACCTCCACGTGCTCTGTTCTCCAGGCCGCTCCTCTGTCAGTCTCCATCAGCTTGTCGTGTTTCTTCAGAATCTTCCTGAATCCTGTGAAGTTTAGACTCTGGAAAATCGGTAATAAAAAAAGGCTTAGAAATGTAGTAGAAGCTACTAATTTGTGTATTTGATATTACACTGTATTACAAGGTAAAAATCATGATTTGCTTTAGCATAAAAAATATGACCCACAAAAAATTAGTGACATGAGGCAAAATTGTACCCTCTATGATTCAATGTTGCATTCACTGGATTCATGGAAAAATAATGGATGAAAAATTTCCAGACCTACATGTAGTGTGATGTCAGAAAGCTGGAAAGAAAAAAATGTACAGAAGAGGTTTTTTTATTTTATTTCTTAAAACAACATTTAGTACTTTCAAAACCATTGTCTTTCTCAGACATCTGTGTTTTTAATTCTACATATCAATAATACAACTAAATCTTGTTACCTGATAATTTTGCAACAGGATGAGACTAAGGTAAAACTCGGAGAAGGCCAGCTTCAGGTCCTGGATGGTTCGTGTTCTCGTCTTGATGAGTTTCTCCTTGGACCTGGACCTGCGCAGGAGACTGCGCCGTCTGCGTACGGTGGAGATCGATTCTTCCTGCTCTGTTACCTGGTTCATCTCGCTCTGCAGGCTTGCAAACTTCCGTTGAGCTTCGGCAAGCTTTTCTGAAGTTCCATGGAAACAAAAACAAATTTGGTTGAGTATTCACATGAAAAATGGTTGTTTTGTTGTTTTTCCCAAGGCCACAACATTGGGGCCTGCTACTCTGCTAGGGATTCGAACACAGAACCAGATTTCTATACTCAACAACCACAAGATTATCTTGTCTGCTGGCACCATGAAATATTGACTTAACTAGATGTAGTTCCTGAACTCACCTGAGAAGAATGTGTTGATTTTGGCCAGCTCCTTGTCAGAAGTGACGAAGAATTTTTCTTCAAACTTCGCAAAATATCGCTGAATGACAGCTGTGCCTGCCACTATGGGGTAAAAAACAACATCTTAACTCTGAGTCTGACAGCATAAAAGATTTCCCCATACATGACTTCAATTTTTGACTTGTATCTCTGTCCCAATCATAATCTCAATTGCTCACAATGATATGGAGCTTGCTACATAATATTGTTGGTGATGTTCACAACATATAGATCTACTGTCTGTCGTAAAAGTTATAACGTTACATATGTTTCAATATTTCCTTTTAAAGCACATTTTCTGTAAATAAAGGTGTAGCTACCATAGTAACCACACAGATATGATCAAAATACAGCAGCAGTCTTAAAATCATAAGAATATGCAAACAATTTTCATCTTTCATTGCAACGTTTTCTAATGCAATGATTTACAGTCTGGTTGTTTGTGAAGATGATTGAGCTACTTTAAAATTTATCATCACAAAAACACCATTATCAGATAGAAATTATATGAATACTAATAAACTGTATCTGTGTTAATCTAGCTTACCTTCTTCAGTTGGAGCATTTTCTTGTGCCTCGTACAATAAATCTTTCATCATCTGGCATAAAAAACAAATCATATTTCCTTTATATACAACAAAGAGTGTATCAAAACATTCCTTTATACACCTTAGTTTATAAATGATTATGGGTCAAGTATAACAGTCGGAGTATAAGTAACACATGAAATGGTTTAATGAAATGGTCTATCATAATTGTATGAAATTTTGCACATTTATTGCCCCCATGAATAATTGAAAACACGAAATTATTAATCATTACCATGGTATTCAATAAACATAAGATCAGTATCAAAAGTGAAACGGTTTCTACAGAATCGTAACATAATCTTTGCTCTTTATACACGACGTGTTGTGTGTGTTCGTCTTTTGATAATATCAACGGTGAATCACAACATCATAAAAGTAGTACGACAGAAAAATACCCACCTCGTACTGTATGTACTGAGTTCGCCATTCCGGCGTGATATGCGCCGATAGATGCTCCGCAAACTTCATATTCGGTGACTGGAGACAGTTATCTACCCACACATCTCAAGAAATCTGTTCTATTTCCTCAAAGACGGCGCCAAACGCGGGAAAACATCACCAAGGGCGTAGACGATTTTATTTTTCCGCCATTTTGTTTTGGGCTAATAGTCCCCTGGGAGTAAAATGCAAGTACAGCAACTTCCGCTAGTCGGCGTTAGTAAGCAGGCATATGTCCAAACATCTAGTGTGGGAATACTTCAAATTCAATGGATGAACTTTGTGCAAAAAATGGTCAATCATTTATAAAGCCCATATTTTGTTGTCTTTGAATGTTTGTACATCTTTTTCTTTGATTTGTGCATCATTTGCAAGGAGTGCCCCTTTATTAATTCACTCCTTCAATTATAACACCGTTAAATATTTCATTGTCATTTGAAAATCATGGTTCACTGTTACCGATATACCCCGAATTCAATTCAATATGTTAGATGACCTAACCAGCCCAAAATAACGCAATTGGATGGTGCAGAATGACAGTCGAACCTGGATTCAGCAACCACGCAAGGACTGAAGAAAATGGTTGCTGAGGACAGGTGGTTGCTTAGGACAGGACGGGTTTAATAAAAATGGATGTGGCTGTTTTGATGTGGATTGTGACTGGAGGTGGTTGCCCAACCAAGTTTGACAGCAGTTGCATCAAATGCTGTCTTTAATTTTGCATCAATTAAAGTGGAAACCATTTTTACGAGCCAAACTTTGGCTTTTCTTGTAAACAAAATCTTTTGCATGGGATGTTTCTTTTCAAACAATGTTTTTCTTTTATTTCTGGATAAGAATGAAGATATACATTATTTCTTAAGGCAACAACTAACTAACAGTTAACGTTACCTGTAAAACATAATGTTATATGCATGCTTTGGGGACAGCTTTCATCACCGAAGGAAAAGCTTGAACGTTACGCTCCACTGGCCATGCAAATTTTGTGTAAGTTTTTAAAATCGGTAGCATGGCAAACATATATCATTATGTATAAATAAAGGCCCCATAAAGTTTAAACTGAGATTGACTTCCAAAAAGTGTTTGAACCATCGCCGTCACGTGACGCCCTGCCCTCTGACCTCCCTGCTGGGATTTTGAAACTCAATCAACCATAAACCTGCCATGGTGTAAACAGCGTTCGGACGGGGCGAGGAGACTCACAAACCGCCGATCTTGCCCGGGTTTCATGGCCGTGCTGCGGTCTCCACACGGCGGGCTGCCGCCGGGACCGTCCCGGGAAGACCTCGAGGACGAACCGAGCCTTGAGGATATAATCTTCAGCCTGGGACTGGAGCTGGGCGGCCCGGCGGTGGATGGGGAGGGCAGCGGCGGGGACACGTCCTCGACTAACGACTCCTTCCGTCCGCAGAGACTCAGTAACTCCTTCGGACACGTCTTGTCCCCGCCGTCAGGCTCTCCTGTAGACGCAGACGTCTTCCTTAGCAAGCCACTTCCGTCCCAAGATGGTGTAGAAACGTCTTTAGGTGCTAGAGTCGGGGGGAACAGTGTGGAAGTCACAAGGCGGAAGGGAACACAGGTAAGAGTTAATAGTCGAAGGGCCAACGCTCTAGAACACGCTTATTTTATTAAACAGCGAAAACGACGTAACGCGCCCCTCCCGTGAAAATACCCTCTATTAGGCTCTTCTTTAACACTCCTAGCAGAAAGTTGGTTGACTGCAGGTCCATAAAATTTGGTATACTTAAAGAACAAGCATTGGTGCGCCAACCGGTGGCCAACTTATTGGTGTCAAATGAATCACACTATAAGAAATTATCCACTGAACATTGCGTATTTTAGACTCATTTTACGCCATTTGTGTTGGTTTGCAGCAGGTATGTAGCGTTCATGAATATTCTTGGAAATCTCTGTGCTGATTTCCAGAAAACTTACCTTTCATTTGATATATAGTTCATTGTTTATTTGAAAACAGGGGAGCGCAGCACCCGTATAGAAAATGTTCACTTTGTTGAAAAACAGGACGCGGCGCCTCGCGCGTTCCGAACACAATTGGAACGCGTCGGCGGGGCAGAAACCACGGGACTTGATGTTCATCATTGTCACGGCGTCGTAAACACCAAGAATTCTCTAACCCTCTTATAATTCGTCTGTTGATTCTCTCAATGTTTAGCTTCTCATTGGTACGTGGTTTGATGTTGATTTAGATAATTGAGTACACGACGAAGAATACTGAAAATGCCCACTCCGTTATGAAGACGCCACAACTAGCGCGTTCTACCTGCGCGCGCGGTCGCTCTCCGTGCAATCATGGAACTTCGCGGTCAAAAGTGTAACGGCGTTGTAAGCATGTTAAGCTAATGAATCGTCGTAAAAATTTGTGACCTGATTTTTAGAAACCAAGGCTTTTATTTCATATATAGTTTATTGTCGACTTGAATATAAGGGAGCGCAGCACCCATATAGAAAATGTTCACTCCGTTAGCTCCTCGCGCGTTCTACCCCGTGAGCATGAAGCCAATGAACCTGGCCGTCTTGTTTTTATCGTTACCATAAGCATGTCGAGTTCCTGAAACCTTCGCAAACGTGTGCCATGATTTCCAGGAGCATTTCTCATTATCTTCAATTCGATAATATAGCTTATTGTAGATTTGAATTGTTGATAGCGCAGTGATGTCGGCTGCTTGTGCGTTGTACATTGGAACGCGGTCCCTCGGGTAATTTCGATCTTGAAGCCTGTTCTGTATTATAAGTTTGTCTTCCCGGTGATTACATGCAATGAAACAGCCCCGTTCTCCTCTTGTTATCGTTGTTCACACTCAAAGATATAAACAGGTACAGGTCAACTTGAACATTTTGTTTATATATGTGAAGAACAGTCAGTTTGTGATCAACATCAGACAAGTTTGTCATGGGCTTTACGCGTACAGATATAGATCAACTGTGGTTTTGCTGACTGTGGAAATAATCTGCTGATTTTGAAGACACTGAGCTGTCACAAAGTGCATAAAGTATTCAATCATATACATGTTCACCTGTTAACCACAGACTTTATTCAGTTTGTGTAACACCAAATCCACTGTCCCAGAAAGTGACGGGCTCATCACTGGCTGATGCCAGTTGGTCGCGGGCCTTTATAAAACCCCACAAAACTCCTTTCTGTTGTACCCAGTAATTCGTGCCGTATCCGCTACAAATTTGTGCTGTACCTGGTGATTTTTGCCGTACCCACTGAAATTTCCTGCCGTACCCGGAAATTTGTATCGTGCCGGGTCCTTTTGTGCTGTGTCCAATTGCGGGCATCGCACGGGCATAGTGTTTAGTCACTAGAAAGTTGTGTATAAAAGCCAAGTACGGCAACAATGCACTGTCTCATATACCTATGCTGACCCAACTTCAAGTTTTTTTCCCACACAATACTAACCTGGTACCTCCTATTTTTGGACTGACACAAAATATTAGATACTTTCTGTACAACAGTTGCCTTTTCTATAAATAGGAGCGTCTTGAGTATGGGGTGCTAGCATATCACTAAAATAAGCCGCTAATAACAAATCCCTGACGTCAGACCCAAATGTTCACCAAATTATTAGGAGAAATACATGTATAATTGAAAGTTGAACCACAAAAAGGGCTCAACCTGGTCCTTATCTTCTTGATCCCACCGCCATTACCGGTCCCGGTGTTTATTTTGCGGGTGAACTGTTAAAAGTCAGAGGCTACCCTGGTTTCTCGTGCCCGCTACTCGTGCCAAGGGTGTTCGATCTTGTGCCGTTTTAGAAAAACCCGGAAGTAGAATGGAATATTCGATGCTTGGCCCTTCGACTATAAGACTTCCTACCTCACTTAGCTTGGGAGGAAACGTATAAAACTTGAAACTACCAAAATTAGACTCTAAAGATACATTTTCCTACATCTAGAAAGTACATAAAACTAATCAACTATATCTTTTATGACTAGGGCCTTAAGAGTAATCAAGAAAATGGTATTGAATGGATGACTACCAACATTAACGTTAGCTTGGACGTTTTGTGTGTTTACGTTAAAATGTCTTATCAAGGTAATAGTTGTGGAATTTTGATTTTTTACGTAAATTGGGAACAAAGTACAGTAAAAGTAGGTCTTACTCTTAACCATAGTCTTACTCTTAGAAAACATGTACGCAATTGATATTGAGGAGAATACGCAGTTACTAACGTTATCCATCATGAATCGGATCTGTGACTGTGAAAAATAATTCAGAATCTGTTCAACACCAGAATATGCTACAAATCAGTTAGGTAAGATCAAACAGTCACCAAAATAGATTATCCAGAAAAAAAGAAAACCAAAGATGTAGCAGCCAAAGTACATGTCATCACGTAGCTTCACCAGGCACTAAAACACTTGTCTTTCAGCTGCAAAGGCCATGAATGAGGTTGTCAGCAGTTACATTCTTTTGTGTTCACTAGTTGACAATTTGTCAATGGTTTGAGGACAATTGTTTGGTATAGTGTTACTCCTGGATTGATAAAAGAAGCACACCTCTTCACTTTTCTTCTTAAATCATGTATTTTTCCTGTCCTTCTAGAAGTTCTACTTGAATTTACGATGTAGACGTCTCTCAGGAAGTTTGAACGTTGCAGCACGTAATCGTGACGTGTGTCGTTTTCCGTTCAACGCGTTCAAATATGGTTAACCCGAGGAAGTCCATTGTTTCGTTGACAGGTGTGTTTTCACACACGTTTGTCTTGTCAAACTTCCATGCAAATGAAGTATGTTTGAAACAAAGCTTATAGGGTCCAACATGTTTCGACGACTACATTCAAAGAACCTTTTCGCCAATTCATCAACGGTCAAAAGCGTTGAATTGCGACACATGGAGTGATTTGTACGTGTATTACCTTTGTGTCTATACACCCCTATGTGAACCGAGCAGTTGTAACTTGGGTAAATATACGGTCATGTTTATACTGGGAAGTGTGGAATGCCTGTACTGTAACTTGTGACCTGACATCTGACACTGTGAACTAACTCGGCTGTAATACAGCTGTAATTGTTGTACAATTGTCAGTTGTGCAGTTTTACTAAAATGTTACCAACATACACTGTAACTGTAAAAAAATTCCTACTGCACAACTATGCTCAGCACTTTGCTGAACAATTATAGATAGATTTCTTATATTTTTTCACACTGTATAGCTCTTTCAGGTTGATATATCATGCCTTGATATTGTTAGCCATCTTGTCGTAATTCTAGCTACATGCATTTCTTTCAAACCTGTGATTCATAAGTTGTAATAATGGACACTGTGAATCATCCTCACTGTGCTCAATAAAAAGCAGGAAGTACTTTCAAATTCATAGAAGAATGCTTTGACCTTGAAAAGGTACTGGTCAATGCATAGAATTGTCACAGACTGTTGTGTATGGAAATCTACCAGTATGTGACAGAATGATCCAGCATTCATCCAGGAAATATTACAGCTGTACTAGTAAATGAATGTGGCTGCTTTCAGATGTTTGATATTCAACTTGTTGAAGGTATATGTTTGGTTTAATTTGTCTAGACTGCCCTATTTTTGAGACGAAACATCTGGAAAAGCCTGCAGGAGATTGAAAGCCAAATAGTTGAAGCTGACCTTTTAAAGGTATAACTATGTGCATAGGACTGTAGCCAAGTCTTGAAGGTCTGCAAATGTGCAAGACCAGCAGAAAAGGGAACTTACTGATTGAGAACTGTAGATTTTTCCCATATGGAACTACATGTAGATCTTTTTTTTAAACATAACCTCCTTGATTTATGTAACAATTCAAGAATGTTTATTTGGACCCCAAAAGATCCATATGAAAGACAATTACATTTTGTGACATCTTTCGTTATTTTTATCCTCCAATGGTACATTCAGAACTTAGTTAAAGTGTTCCTGATTCTTACAGAACGGTTTCATGAATTCAAAGAAAGATGATATAAAAGTTTCTATTTGGAGTAAAATTCTACCTCTTTGTTTTATATGTTAGGATTGTTGTAAAAGACAACCTACATATGGTGCAGGAGTTGACAGTCTGGTTTTGTCACCCAATTAGTTTCAAATAGATCACAGGTTGTTGTCACATAGTAATAATAGTAACAAGCACAATTCAACATTTTTCACCTTTGAAAGTGTTCATTTGTTCTCTGCTCGTTCATGAACCTGTAGTAAAAACTGTATCTACTACAAAATCAGACAGATTGAAGAAAAAGTCTCCAACGTAGCCAAGAGAAATGTTTCTCAGTTTCTGTCGGGAGAATCCATCATTAAGGCTGAACCAATTGCCTAATGACCATGTCAGGGGGGTGGGTAGCTTCTGTTAATTATACACGCATAATTAGCAACAGAGCTGTCTCTCTAGGTTAGGTTGACCTTTGACAGTTTCACCTTTTTCAGATAGTAAACATTTGTGAGAGTATATTATTTTACCATCATACATTACATTATATTAGAGATGATAAATGATGAAAATCTACTGGTTCAAGACTATATGAGTAGTTTGATAAAAGACTTATTGCCTGACTACATTTCAACATCTAAATGTATATATTAAACATTACCCATGACTGATTGTAGAATAGCTTCTATATTTTGTACTAGTGTTGTTTATTTAGTGACTAAATGAGTGCTATCATGTATGTGTATTAGGACTGTAGTTGAGACCCTTGTCTAAGTGCAGATTTCATGGCAAAGTAAGTGTGAAACAACTGTGAAACTTCAGTCTGTGAAAGCTTTTAACACCAGCCATGGTTCCCTTGTAACTGCATGCTGTTTTCCCACCACCCACTGTACTTATGCTACTGGTAATGCACTAATTCATCTTTTGAATTTGATTTGAAACTTGATCTTGCCACCAGGAAATCAGAAAGGTAACCAAAAGGCTTGTGTTCTGCATGGCTGGGCCCCTAACCAACTTGTCTCTAAAGGGTTCAGGTCATGTTTCTGAGATCTGGCCCCTGATTGGTCGGTTCGCTAATGTTATCAGAAAATAGAATTTGGCTATATGAAGTAATTGTGTGGTGGAACAATTTGTTGTAACTGCAGAATGCTGGTCAGGGGAACGTATACTGCTTTTTAGGAAGATATTGCAGGCTGACAACTAAAAGTAAAAGGTTACTGTAGTGTAAATGGCTGGTAGACATAATACAAGTGATATATATTATTACTTGGACAAGATTTTCTGCAAGTACGGGTGTTGTTAAGTGATTTTGTCATTCAAAATACATGTTCAGATTTATATTGTACAAAAGCATGATTGCATTCTGAAACCTATGTATAAAATCATAAAATCAAATTGATTTTCCAAAGCCGTCAATATGGATGGTACTGTATAATAGTAATACCTTCTATAATCTTCATAGATAATCATGCATGTATACATGTATAGCAAACAGGTACACTTGTACCCTAAAACCACCTGTATGTCTACCTGGCTACTATCAGACAATAAGAGCTCTGTTGTGTACGTGGTGAGAGCCATGCTGTTGTGGACATTCCACGGTAATTGTACCTCTCCATTCCGATCGTCACTTACCTGGTAACCCATAGCAACAAACAACCCACCTGTGTAACTACCTCTTGTTGTAAATATAGCGGGTAACTGGCCAGGACCTTTAGTATGTAGTAATGAAAGTCTTTTCAAACAATTTAGTGTAAATTGTAGCTTCTGTATTATGACTAACCATTCTTTTCAATGGTGATACAACTTTGCCAGCCTACTTGTTTTTTTCAAATAGTTTGATAGCAGATCTAGGAACAGTGATATATAACAAATATGTATAAAAGACACACTGCAGTGTATTGGTTGCGCTGTTTCTGTTCTACAAAAATAGATATTTCCCCAGACCCAGTCCCCCATTGTTACAGAAGATCTTGTCCCTTTCCCCCTTTTTAAGTCACAACCAGTGTTGAATTTCCGTTATAATGTTGTGATAACATATGTCAGTGATTTCAGTAGCCTTCGGGGAAGGCAAAGCTAGTGCTGTAAGTAGAAAAAGCTTGCATCATTTATAGACCAAAGTACAGATATTTTGAGCATGCAATCATGTATGTGGGTCCTATTAGAGGGGGTGGTTCAGTAATGATTTATTACTGGTGTCCTTGAAAGCAGAGCTGGGCAGGCAAGAAAGGCTTGAACGGATTAGCCAATAGTGTGAACGAAACAATACAGACTACTTAAATCTGGTTTTGTGACAGTGTGTGTGAGTTGCCACAGAAAGTAAGACAAATGCACGGCCAAACCTACGCCATAATCCGAAGTCTACAGGATTATACTGGCTATGGCACTTTACCCACTATTGTCCCCGGGATTACCACCCATGTGCGTCACAGTTAGACTATACAAACTTCGCTGACCCCAGTGCCAACTTCTGTCTACAAATCTTCCTGTACGCTGTCTTTCAGGCTTTGTAACAGAATCAAAGTAATTCTTTTCGGATTCTAAGAGCTTTTCAGGATGTGAGAGTCTGGAGAATTTGATGATTTGCATGAGAGTGCAGTATCGGTGCGAAATTTACGCTTAGCTGACTGTGTTTTCGGTAAAGTAACAGAAGAGCAGTTGTTTGGGTAAAGTATTAGGTCGATCCTGTGTCCTCACATTGATGTATGCGTAGCCATGTGTACAGTCATTCTGCAACACAAATAATTACAATTAACCAAGGAGCTTTAAAAAGGATCAGTCAACCAAATCATGTTTTTGAGAAATGGAAGGGAGGATAGGAATAGCATGTTTAGATTTGTTAATTTCTTTGCATGTATTTTCATCCAAATGATACTGAAAATAAAAATCTTTGGTTGTAAGTTGTAGTATGTTAGCTTAATTTTTTAGGAAAAGTAGAGAATTACATTCAGTATCATTGGTTTTAATGATTTATTCTAATGATTTATTCTTCCACTACAGCAAAAGCAGCCGAGTAGCCTATCCACCACTCATGTCGAGGAGCCCTTATCACCCTCCAGCCATCAACCCTCCAGACTATTGTCCAGATTTTATGACGACCTGAGAAAAAAGAACCCAGAGCTGTTTGATAAACATGACAGATCATCAATAGGGGAAAGTCCAGTTTCACCCAGATCAGATGTCACATCCCCAAGGTCAGAGTTCACAGTAGGGAATCATGGGAGTGAAACAGACAGCAGGGGAAGGAGGAGAGCGGGGTCGCTCGCTCGCTCCGACAGCGGGCACAGCGTCGCGGAGAGCCATTCCAGCCGGGGCAGCGACGAGAGCCGCATGTCGCTGAAGGAACGTCTGGAAAAGAACAAGCAGAACATGCAGCAGCTGCTGTCCAGACAGCCGTTTCCCCCAAAGGGCCTCTCCAGAAGCCGCGAGAACCTGATGACGAACAGAGGGAGATCCGAATCGGACCCTTTTTCAGAAAGGAGGGAGGTAACGTTAACCCCGGAATTCAGAACTGCAGGAAATTCTCTCGCCCCGAGACAAACTCCGAGCCCGAACCAAAGAACTGGACCTTCACCAGGGTTGAGACAGAGTGCGAGCTCGAGCGATTTGCCAGCCAGAGGACACAATCACTTGCCACACTCACAGGTGCCAGCAGCAGACTTGCAGCAGCTCAGACTTGCCAGGACGCGGAGTCCTGACTCCCACCATGACAGTGCAGTAGACATGGACTCTGTGTCCCTCCAGTCCGGCCAAGGTCCAACTGAGCAGTCGTCAGAGGGGCTCTCCAACGGGTCGGAACCCTACCATTATCACAGAGGTAGGACTTCATCAACCCCTTTTATAACTTTTTAAACGTGTACAGTCAAGCCTGTCTACCGGGACTTGAAAAAAAAGGCCACAGTAGACAGGTACCCACTATAGACAGGATTTCTAATGCTTGGATCACTGAGGAAAATAAGCTAAGGAGTAAGACTTAGTAAGAGTCCACCAAAAACTGGCCACAATGGCCAGGCGGTCTTTTTGCAGAGGTGGTCACTTGCACAGGTTTGACTGTATTCTGCAACAAGTGTTACAATGTAGATCCAGAAGTACACCAAGCACTGTTTTTTATAAGTTGACCTTTTGACATACTATTTTGTGATACAACATTGTTTATATCGCCTTTGAATGTGTCTGTAGTAGGGTATAGGTCAAAGATTGCTGTCCAACAATTTTACACTTGGAAGCAGACTTTGTTGTTGAAAACTAGGAAACCATATGGTATACTTTCAAGCTGCCTTGCTGACCCCATTGACAGTTTGTGATAAGCCTGGCACAATCTAATCATTCACTAATGTCAGGGCACATTGTGTGCATACTTTCATCACATAGGAACAATGCAATGATGCTCTAACTTACACAACAGGCCAGGGCCAGGGCACTAGATATCTGTGGAAATCATTTACATTCCATTGAAGTGTTCTCATCTCACAGTACATAATAGAGTCACTTGTTAAGCATTACAAGTACAAGACAATACTTGTGAGTTAGTTTTGCCATGTACATGTATTGGTTATACAAAATGTATGTGTGTAAATGTTTTTGTACAATCCATACGTATACATACGCAAATTAAGGCAACACTATATTACATGTGTACTTGCTCACTGGTGCAAACATAACACAGTTAAATTGTTTCTACCATGTTTGGCACAAATTTGGCACAAATTGCAACAGGACTCAACTTACACGTTGTTTGGAAAGTTTTCCATTGGCTACAAAACAGCACCCCTCTACATAGTTATACCAGCTGTCACGTCAAGTGGCTGGCAGGTATTGATTCTGTTTCACAACATTCCGTACACAATATACTCAGCTTTGGAGAACGCCAACTTCCGTCACCGCCTACCGACCGGATGGCAGGATCTAGTACACTAGGGCTGTGCAACAGATTTTCCCGTCAAGGCCATCTGTTTTATTCTTTGTTCATCCTTTCAATTGGATATGGGATTACCTGCATGATTTCTACTGCTGTGTGACTGGTCTAGTGAACGATGGTTTCGCGAAAATGGTTGAAGACCAAGCCGAGTGGTTTCTGCTGTTGCCTGCGTACTAAGAGTGTTGTACTACGTGGTGGGTCAGATCTGCCATAGTTAAATCCCCAGGAATGTGTTATGGTTTAGCACAGGATTATGTGCATAATATGTGTATATTATATGTGTGTAGAGCACATAGAATCCTTTGTTGTCTGCATGTAGTATTGTGCTAATGGGGATTTACCTGTAAGAGCCTCGGATAGAATGGATTTTTGCCATGTTGTTTTCTTAACAAACTGTACAATGTACATGTACCTTAACTTGCGTGATGATATGTCTTGATTCATATATTTTGTACTGTTTTTTTCTAGATCTAGTATTCTGCTGTACTATACTAGTGACAAGATGCCATGGACTGATGAGATGTGAACTTGTATTTGTCTTGATAACCTTGATAACTACAGCAAATAGAATGTCTTTAGGAATAGTTGAGGACTGTGGCCACCTGTGTCCCAATTGCATGGTCATCATCAGTAGTGATCAATCTGTATATTACACAAATGTTAGAATCCCCTCCCAAGCTGAAGGGTAAGATGGAACATGTTAAAAGTATGAAGGTGCAGCCCCATTTAGAAACCCTCCCATTTATCTAAACAGTTTTATCGCACTGGTATCAAAACTGAATTTTATCGCAGGTGATATCATGGCACCTTTTTATATCTATCATAGGTTATCACACTGCAGACAGCGATGCAGACTCCGGTATCTCCCGTCCACACTGCCCGGTGGTTCAGAGGAGTACTGCAGCGTCGTCCCCAGATGAGTCCGATCCGTCCACAAGGCACAGAGGCAATCATAGGTGTGTGGTTTTCCATTAAGGAACCTCTCATATTAAACTTTTAACTTTCTCCCTGCTGCCTAACTCTGAAACCAATAGGGAATTGGGTGCCAAACGGCTACTTAAAAGTAAGTGCTAAAGGTTACAAAGTGGAATAATGTATTCATTTGGCCTTTCCAAAATGACTCCTGCGGTTGTAACAAAATGTTGCTTCATGTTGTTTTAACTTCAAGGCACAGGAATGAATTGTTGAATATGTATTATCTTAATCTTTTGTTTATGTTTTTCATGTGTTTTTTTTGTAGGGTTCGAGAACGACCTCTCTCAGCCAATCACAGAGAGGCGTTACGGCTGCTACAGCAAGCGCGATCAAAGGCAACGCCGCTGAAAGCTGACCACTCAATACGTCCTGTTGTAGCCAGGCCCAAAGACAGGTATGTGTGTGTGTGAATGTTTGAACTTAAGCCTATTCTATTTATTATTGTTTGTGTACATTCAGCTATAAAGCATCCTCTTTCTTTCAAATTTTTGAAAAATCTTGATTTTCTTTTGAGTTGTTCTCTTACTCTCAGTTTTCAAGAATACTAGGTCTTATCACATGGTTAGCTTATTGATGATACTCATACAGGATAATGATTGATGTTTGATCTTTCCAGTCCCCACGGCATCGATAGCTACTTACAACAAGGTGCTCGTCCCAAGAACGGGATTCTACAAAACGGGAACAGCGGCCATCTTGTTAAATCTGGTCATGGCAGTGACCGTGAGAATTATCCACCCGGGAATAACCACTCTCCCAACAGAACTTCTCGTAAGAACGCACGAAATGGCGAGACAGCCCGCGTACGATTCATGGATGATGTAGGAGTTAGTTCAGATGGAGACGTTCAGAATGGAGTTGTTGACGGACCTTTGGGCGCTCTGACCAGGGAGGGGGATGCCCGCGTCACGGACAGGGAAAACAGGAGGAACAGGAAACGGAACGGTTCCCATGGCAACAATCCGCCAAGCCCCTGGTCGGAAAGGAACGGTGCGCTTATCCATGAGGAGATCATACAAACAGACAATTTCATACTGCCGGATACATACATAGGTAGTAGCCCAGAAGGTTCAGATCGACAAGAAACACCGTCTCCTAGAAATTACAATACACCATCTCCAAGAAATCACTATACTCCATCGCCCAAAAATCAGGTGCACAATACTCCATCTCCGAGGAACCAAAATCATAATGTTCAAGTTCAGGTTCATTCTTCAAGCCAGTCTGACAGCACCATTTCCAATGGCAGTCTGTCATCACATGGTAGAGTACCAAGACCGTCCTCTAGAACTGACCGACATAGCCCCTCTGCAAAGTCCACTCCGACCAATCAAAGACCAGGTAGTAACAAACATCTAGAATCATACCAGCGCCAGCATAGAAAATCCCCCGATGTCAATGGGACTTACAGAAGTTCTTCAGCTTCTCCCTCAAACATTTGTGTTGAAGATCCTTACGAAAACATTGACCTTGACAATGGTAGAAGTAGTCGGAACTCAAGACAACCGTCAGGACTACAAGATGTAAGAGACAGGCGAGCACAGGATGAAAACTTTCTTAGAACAAGCTATGTTGGCGTCTTACCAGATTCCTTGAAGACATCAGAACCTGAGTACGCCACTGTTGACAAGACAAGGAAACAGAGGAGAGGGAAGGAACGACCTGAGTCAGCGAAGTCTGCGGGGTCATCGTCCTCAAGTAACCCCTGTGTTGTTGGAGAGGTGGATGTTGGGATAGAATCTATTGAGAAGCCTAAAGAAAAGACAAGGGGCAACACAAGGTAAACAACAACTTTTTATATTTTAGAATTTCACAACTTTAAAAGATAAAATCTTTGCAGATGAAAATCTTTCTATGGGGAAGCAGGCACGTACTGGAGTCCTTGATACACCCAAATTTGCATGGTACAGTAGGTTATGGTTTGATCTATCAGGATATATAGAGTTTTTTCTCCCTTTGGTTGATATGTACTCTTCATAACTTTTCAGGGATCTAGCAGGATTTCCAGACGAAGACCTGCGCTCTTCCAGATCATCGTTGTTCGACAGGATGCAGTCCTTTGGAAAGGCGTCCAAGAAGAAGCTTCACTCTCTGCGGAGAGCAGTCAGTATGCAAGCTCTTGACCGTCCAAACCAGGCAGCCGAGCCGGAGGCCAAACTAAAGAAGGCGCCGTCCCTTATGTCGCTTAAGAAGACGCCATCACTACGCTCCTTGACCAATCTGAGTTTCCGGCGAAAGAAAGACATTGACCGTTCACGTCAGTACATGGTGGAAGACGACTTACACCGCGACACAAAGACGAGATCGAGCGATAGGCGGAGACCCAGCAGCGCAAAGAGTGACAACATCTCTTCTGGAAGGTGAGATACAAATATACACTCATGTGTGCCTCTAGACTATATGTAATGTATTCTTTACTATATGACTTGACGAATTATTATTTGATATTTTTGTGTATTAACTATTTATCTATTCTTTGTATTATTGATGTAATTTCGATTCACCTTGTTTGACCAAACTTTTCGTTATTCATTGTTATGTTGACCCTTTGACATCCCCTCATCTCGACCTCTATGAAAAGCGGCCCTGAAGGCCGATTAGAGCGTATTTCGATAGTAAATAAAGGCACAAATAAACAAACAAACTATGATTGACATGGTTTCTTAGTGCCGCTGATGTGATATGTTTTGTTTTACCTGCACACCCAATGGTTGCCTTTGTTTTGGTAATTCAAACTATTGCTTCACCATGTAAATGACAGCCTTGAAATAGCTTTGTTCCATCAACAGATTGTGTATTGTATACAATGTTTTCAGCTGTGAAAACTGTGTGTCCCGTCATCCATTAGTTATTGCTACACTGACTCAATTATGTTGGAAATGGGCTAAAGAGCACAGCTGAGACTAGAAGTAAGAAAACTAAAACCATCCAAAGTCCAAAGATTGATTGTCAACATGTAGAGATCTTGGTATTTTTTGTTAAGGAAAAGACAGAGTGTTGGTGTAAGCTTGCTGAAATACAGATGTTCATGTAACGGTACCACTTGTACATGTAGGAGTCTGTTTGCTATAGTGATGTAATGCATGTATTGTTCGTTGTACATGCTTGGACAGCTGACAGTTGTAAGGCTTTGTATGGCCAATGCTTTTACATCAAAAGCTGCGTTGAGGTGTTTCATCTGCAAGGTGAACAGTATGTTGTTTGTAAAACGTTCTTTGGGTCCCTCAGTTGTGCTGGAATGCTGCTGCTTGGGATAGTATTTAGGCTATTTTTGAAACAATGGGACACCTCAAATTCCAGGTTTTGTTGTCTGTGTTCTCAACCTTTCTTGACATCTCATGGTTTTTATTGCACACTGGTCCTATATTTGTACAAAGGCAGAGGTTGATACAGGTCATAGCATTTCACTGTAGCTGGTTAGGAGGAAGGGGGGCTGTTCAGTACTAGTGCCGAAGCAGTTGATTGTTGTTTCAGATTCATGCTTTAGGACGCTTGAATCATTCAAACAGTCCCTGAATGACATTGGTCTGTGAGCTGAAATGTCTCTGCTCTAAGAAAACAACACAAAAATTCAACTCTGTTCATCATACTTCCATTCTTTACGATATATATCCTTATTTCTTTTCTCTGTTCTTTTATATATTATATCTGAAGGCTTCCAGTTAAGTGTTTTGTACAGTTGTTTAAAGGCTAATCTTAAGTGAAATTTACCAGTTATTTGAAGGAACTTTGCACTAAAATAGACTTTTTTCTTTCCACCACCTTTCAGTAAACACCCCAGCCCACCCAAGAGACCTAGCAGCGCCAGGGGTGAGCAGGACCTGGACACAAGCTCAGTCTCCTCCCCGGGGCACTTCAGGACGATTGGTCGGCTGGTGAAGATGATGCCTGACAACACCCAGGTCATTGAACTCATCAAGCCTCCTCACGGGCCGTTTGGGTTCTACATCGCCCGGGGCAACGAGAAGTACAATCACGGTGAGACTTGACTCAAGGATATTGTTGCATGTTTTGGATTAGAAACTATTGTTGCCTCTCAAAAGTGGGTCATGTTTTTAGTCTACCGGCATTTGTTGTTTTTTGACCAGCATACTTCAAAAGATTATATAATTTTCTAGTTGACTAAACTTTGGCATTAGGAAATGCCAATGAAAAAAATTTCACCCATATCTTGGAATTTTTCCTCTCAAATTTGTGGGTCATGTTTTTATCAACATTTTTTTGGTTTGTGACTAGCTTAATTCTAAGGATCATTTGATTAGGAAAACTATGCTGAAAAATATTTTGGCCCATATCTTGGAATTATTTCGAGTATTCCTTAAACTTAAGCAATGTCTCCGGAAGCTTCCTTCAAAATGTTGTTTGCATCAGTTATTGACCTGAATCCAAAGGAAAAAAAGAAAATGTTGTAAAACATATTCCCCCCTCTTACTCAGACTTGTTTATGTCCTTGACTGGTTTTCTTCCAAAAGACCACTCAATGCATATTAGGGAGTTAAGTACTGTTAACATATTCATTGACATACATGTATGGTGCTCTTCTAATGTCTTCATGTTTGCATATCTGACCACAGCCAATAATCAAATCCTCAGGATTTTTCACATACTCTGACTTGATGAATGCTTTCTTCAAGCATATTCAGTTGAGTACTTTCTCCAGTACATTGATGTATCAATGTAATATGCTTACCCTATACGTTTTGACATTGCAGGCCTTTTTGTGTCCCGCTTGAGCGACGGTTACCCCGATAAGCTGTTCGCTGGGCTGCTGGGACTCGGAGACGAGATTCTGGAGATCAACGGGGTGCCGGTGAACACGATAACCCTGGACGACGTCTACGACCTCATGGCGGAAACGAAAGAGAAACTTGTGTTACGTGTGCTTCCACTGCTAGCTCGAAACGACTGGTAGCATTTTTTCAGCATTAGTAGTAGCCAGAAGTGGCTGGTAAAGAACTTCTCATGATAAAGGAATGATAGCAACTGTTTCTCAAAACATTTTTATCTAGCAATAAATATCTGGTAGCGAATGTTTCTCAAACTATCCCAAGCTATTCCAGAAGCGATGAGCAGCAAATTTTTCTTAAATCATTCCAAGTTGAAGAAATACTGAAGGAAAATACTTTTCATATCAATTCTTACTCTAGAAAGCATTGCTAGATGTGTAATTTCAAAAATCTTGAAGCAAGTGCACGTGCTAGTAGCAAATATTCCTCAAATCACCCATAGCTAAATGTAGGCATGATTGGGGCATTTCTAGATATGCCTACTGTCTAAAAAGCGCAAGTAACAAAATTTCTCAAGTCATTCCAAATAGACAAATCATTGGTAGCAAAGAAATTCTCAAACCATTCCATCTAGATATTTCTTGAATAATTTCATGTAACAAGTTTCTGAAATTATTCCAAAAAGTGTGCTTATATTGTCTTCCATTTGAGGAACATTCCATATGAGAAAATCAAGTCTATTTCTGAGATCACTAATGTTGAAGAGAAGTGAATCACCCATCTTGTTGCTAGTTTATAACTTCCAATTTTTTGCATATGACATATTCTTATGCCATTTTACATGATAAATTTTGTTGTAGATGCTGTGGAACATTAATCATTTTAATGTGAACATTGACAGAATGATATACACTCTGTCATTTCATCGTGAGAGTCTTATACATTAAAATGTCAGAGTTACAACACCAAACAGCATTTTAGTTAATAAATGTACATGCAGGGGAACAGAACAGCATGATAAAGGTGATCTCAACTGATGCTTTTTCTGTGATTGATATTTATTGAATTTATGTATAAAGTACAGTAAGGCGATAACAAACATGATTCTAATGTTCTATTGTATGTGTTAAATTGGTTTAATTTCATGCTCTTTCCAGTATTTGCTTAAGATAAATGGAGTTGGTTAGTGTTATTAAACAAAGCTATGATCTAGACTCTGTGCTGCTTCTCCTGTATTTTTATACCATAATCCTCCTAATTGGTGCTTGATTTCTTGTGTCTAGTTCAAGAAGCTACCATGGTCTAAGATTCTTAGCTTTTTAGCTGAAGTAGGCATTGATGTACGTATCTATGTAGCACATATTTCAGCTGAAGTCAACAAACTTGTATTAGATAACTGCTGTGGTAAGTTTTCATCCATTTTATAGATAAGACAGCAAATGTGTGGTAATGACTAAAATATCACCAGTGTCAGTACAGTTTTTCTGCTATAGATGCTCTCTCCAAAAATGATGAACCAGTATAAAGTAGGTGCAGAGCAGTGTGATGTAAAAAGTAAGTTGGCCTCATTTTCATACTTGAATGAGACCTTCTGATCTTTAGGTCTGCTTTTGGATAGGTATGCCAAAGAGGCCAACTATAGTTTAATAGTTGTCTTATTTATAAATCTGACCACATAGATATAGACTTGAATATATTTGTATTGTGAAAAGACAGCAATGTACAACAGGGGTGTATGGAGTGATCCTATTATAGCACAGTTTGTAAAATGTACATGTAATGTATTGTTTTTTTCAGAAGCCACTTGCCGAATGAAAGCAATAAAACATTATGACTGTGTTACCTCAAATATTTAAGACTCGTGAAACCAAATGGAGGGGGCATTTCAAACATCGTCTTCCTTCCTTACAGATATTTGTATGTCCTATACATGTCACATTTATGACAACTGTGATATTTTTACCACTATATGTACTTGACAAGAGAATGATTTCCTTCAAAAGAACTCTTTACTTAGTATTACATCTGTACTTTTGCATTGTACTGAATGACATTTGATGTGTACTAATATGTGTACTTGAAAATCTTGAAATGATGTTTATGAACCAGTACTATGATGCCATTGTAGTGACCTGTATTGTACAGAGTACTTGTATGATGATTCTTACTGTGGGCTAAGAGTCTTGTGTGAGACAATAAAACAAGCTGTGCCATTTTGGCCTATATTATAAAAATGTAGCTGTCTGTCTTTTGTACAAGTGCCATACAGGTAGATGAAAAGTGATGCTATATTTTTGTATAAGGGGTCTAGTTGACTCACAAATTGGATTTCAAGTAGCCATTCTCTAGTTTCCAGTACATGTATGATACAAAAAAATATGCATAATAAAATGTGTACATAGATTGATACAAACCCCAGAATACAAAGTTGAGAGTTACAAAGTATCAAAACTTTACAAAATATAATTTTTTTCCTGAATATCACACTTTGACTAACAAGAAGAATACGAAATATCTAACAAAATCAAAAGGAAGCTTCAACAGTTCAACATCTAAAGTAGAAAAGTCGTTAGATAGGTTCCCCTGAGTCATCTCTCCACGTGACTTCCACCTCGTCAGTACGAAATCTCTGCGTGCACCAGGAGTCCGCCAGCGGCGTGACGTGGCCGGTACGAAACATCTCCCACCCTGCCTGTGCTATCATGGCTCCGTTGTCAATACAGTATCTGGAAAGAGAGATTTCAGTAAAGGTGAGGGACACATTTTAGATTTGCTAGCGAATATGAAAGGAAACATACCTAAGAATGTTTTAATGTGTGAAGACACATTGACAGTAATCACTGTAACTTATATGTGAAGGTCTTATCATCAGTGTAAAATGAAACTTGTGCATGTTACCTCTCATCAGTAGCAAACACTTTGGCTCCCCTCTCAGCTGCCATGATCCCCATCATCTCCTGTAGCCTCTCGTTACACCCCACCCCTCCCACGATCAGCACCTCCTCAGAGCCACAGTGGGCCATGGCTCGCTCTGTGATCTCAACCAGCATAGCAAACACTGTTTCCTGGTAAAGACATCATAGACAAAAACATTACTACATGTGATAGGCATTACAAGGAGAGGGAATGTTCTCATAAGACTGATGTTAAAGGTACGTGAAAAAAAAAAGATGAATTGTAAGTTGTACAAACGAAATCGAGGAAGGGAAGTCAGTTGTAAAGAAAATAGGTGTACAAGCTGCAGTACCACTTTTGACCACTAGATGTCTCTTGTGAGTGGACCAACCTGCAGGGAGAAGCACAGGTCCTCTGGTGTGGCCTGTTTGGAGTCTAACAGTGACTGTGCCGCGTCCTCGATGTACGACAGGATCCCAGAGAACGACACGTCCATGCCCTTCACGCCATATGGAAGGTCGATAAGCTTTTCCCCCTTCTTGGCCATCTGTTCTATGTTGTACCCTGGGCTGGGGTCATTGGAGATCTGGATAGGAAAAATTGACATCTCCATAATATACCTTGAATTGCTGACACGTATATATCTTAGGGACAGCAAACTTTGACTCTAATGTCCATGTTGATTCAAGTAATTGAGAAAAACAGCCTTTTAACCTTCTCCCTGCTGCCTAACCCTGTAACCAATACAAATTTGGTGTCAAAAGGCTACTTTAGCAGGAAGAAATTTAAAAATGTATGTGAAAAAGAGAGGGTTTTTATTCTTTTAAAGAAAACATTGCAGAAAAATTGTTTTTACCACACACATGATTGTGTTTTCTTTGGATGTTTCCTTACCTTTCTTTACTAACGTTAGATATTTTGCTTACCTTGAGTACTCTTGCAAATCTGTCCAGACAGTTTCCAACAGCGATGTCGATGGTCTCCCCAAAGATCCGGTACTTCTTCAGCTGATAGGCGATGACCTGAGTGTTTCCTCCACTCACATACAGAACAACTGGATTCACTGCACCTGAAGTTATACAACAGAAAGATTAACCTTTGTCTGTGAGTAAATTAGCAAAATAAGAAAGAAGCCACATCATGCAGCCTTTCAAAAGAGCTGTGAAACATTTGCCTCATTCAACATCTTCTACTGTAACATTCATCTTGTTTTTCTCATGACTCAAGGAGTCAAGAAGGAAACTTTGCATTATGAATGTGATCAATGTTTTATATACAGTGTATTCCTTTTCAGGTTGTTCCCGGTACCTGTGACCCTTCGTCCCATCTCGATGTGCCCTATGCAGTGGTTCACCCCCAGTAATGGTTTGTTCCACAGCTGTGCCACAGTCCTCGCCACTACAGCCGTTGAGACTAGGGGAGCTCCCATTCCTGGACCTGGGGGGTATAGGATGTTGTCATTGCCTGGTATTACTGTCGGTTGTGTTGGTGGGCTATATATCTCTTTAACTGGCAATGTAAATTGTTCAAGTTTCTGTACAATTCATGGAGAGATGTAATCTCATACATGTATATCTATAGATACATAACAATGAGACTGCTAAATGTGACATCATCTAGGAAAGTCATAAATACATACACGTAGATCATAAAACCAGGGTTAATCAAATGTTAATCTTTGAAATTATTCAAGTTATATTGAATTCTAGCACAGATTAAACATTAAGAAACAGAAACAGACACATATGCTAAATGACAGTCATGACAGTGACAATATAATAGTCATAGTGTGCAGTGCACTATCGTGACAGTAATAACCTTTTGTATATGCCACACAGTCGATGTCCTGTGGCTTGACCTTGGCCATGTCCAGTGCCTGCTGTAACACGTCCAGGATGTGAGCCTGGTGATGTTTGGCCGTGTCTCTGGGCAGGAACCCTGCGGAACAGATGAAAGTACATGAATAATCACAAACTTCCTACACTTTTTTCTTAATTCACAACCTTGCTCAAGCTCCTCTTACTTCCCTTTCCTTACTACATGTAAATACAAAAGTGTCACAAAAGAACACAGTTCCTGATAGAAACAATTTTTTATGTTGTTGAACTTTTCATAGATGTCTAGACTTTGCCATTTTTTCAAAGAAACCTCCTCCCGATCCCTACTATGTATCCTTGTCACTGTCATCGATGACAAAGGGTTCCCTCAGCAAGGGAAGGGTTAACTGAAAGTGCCCACCTTGCCCAGGAGGTGTGATGTAGGTGTGTCTGGGGTTGGACAGCACCTCTCCATCCCGAATAATCCCCACACCCAACTTGTTAGCGCTGCCTTCAAACCCAATCACTGTTATGGGTTTGGGCCCATCAGTTCCTGTGATAAGCAGAACACATGTTGGTGGTTAATATTTGGTGTAACGTTAATATTAGTAGATACAGACCTCACCATAAAAATTCAACAATAAAGCTAGTTTGGGGCAAAAAAAGAATTACAAATTATATAACTTGACAAGACATGTAACGTCATATCAAAATTCAAATCAAGCAGGTTGATCAAACCAAAAGTCAGGCAATTGGAGATGGCAGACTTCACCCCAATACATTATCAATGCTCGTGATGATGAGTTCCCCCTGACAGAACGTACAGAAAATGCAATATTATGCAAAAACACAAACAGACAAACGCGCACATGAGAACACTCAACTCAAGATCTCCTCATGATCATGAGAGATATGGCACAAAATTACTAACTTTTCTGCAAATTTCGGCCTTTTTTGGCAAGCTAATGTTTCCATATTTGCTATACACGTTCCCTCACACTTACTACACACATAAGTTACAGCAGACAGACATTTCTAACCGATTTTTAACCGTAATACCTTGTTTCTTGTCCATACTTTCTTTTCTTGCACGTTTGTAGCAATATCAGCAGGTCAAGGGTTAAAGTTCATCCGCCCCGGGGTTTACTTCCGGTAGTGACGTCACGAGAAATGTGACAGTGGTGTGGGAGATCTCACGACTGTCCTGTCGATTTCATCAAATATAATTCCTTCCATTTCTCAAGATTGTCTCCATTTCTCAAGACTTTCCAAGGCGAAGGAGTCGTAGAACGTCATCCCCGATTTCCAGTCTCCAACATGTCGTTAGAAGATCCATTTTTCGTTGTCAAAGAGTGAGTATTTCTTTGCAAATTTAAATGCAACACTGTGACAAAGACGCCAAGCTTTTTAATAGTTTTCCTTTTTCGCAAATCCTCATTTTACAAGCTTCCTTCACACTTTTACAGATCTATGCTGTTCATAGTTATATCTACGATCCCACTCAAAAATTTAGTTTCTTGTTTGGTATTTGATTTCTTTGTGATTCGTAGAATTTAAAGCCAAGCAACACTTTTGTTTATGTCTACACACTGTCTAGCTATCCTACAACGTGTCAAATATCTATCAACAACTACTATGCTTCATTTTCTCAGATCCACAAAATAGTTCCTGTACGTAAACTGTATATTTGAGAGTTCCTTAACATTCATTTACGTCTGCAACAAGCCCAAGTTAGGAGTGTTTACCATGTACTACTTGAGGTATGCCAGTCACACTCTCTGTCACAGACTGGCCAGCCTATGACGTGTTTCCTTCCTGGCTGCCAAAAATACCAGCCGTCCCAAAAATACAGAACATTTCCATGGGTGGAACACCCTGCCCTCCCTCCTCTAGTCTTCCCCTGTATATGGCTGTTCCCTAAATGTTGATGCGCTATGAGTCTCCCCGCGCTCACAGCAGAAGATGTGGGGAGCCTGCTGGGGTTTCTGAGGAAGGAGTTGAGGTTTGTGTTTGAAGATTTGATAGCTCTCCTCCAAGATGGAGAGGAACAGATGCTGTGTGTTTCACATCCTTGTCTTATGTCAATGAGCAGTTATGCGGAGTTGACGGTATGGAGAGTACCCTCGTTTTCTCTATTGTGGCCGTTCGCACCTATACAATAAGGATGTGTATTGTGGCCTGATTTATATCATCTCCGTGTGGTGTGTACGTCATGATTTTTGGGAGGTCAGATGAGGAATTTCTCTGTTTGTGTGTCAGTCTTGGCTTCTGCCCAAAACCGGAGACCATGTCATGCCTTTATCAGTACTGTATCAGTTATTGAATGGAATCAAGGAAAAACATGTACATATTACTAGGGCACTGGCGGCTTGAACCCAGAGATTTTTGAAGATATGTACACTCGTTGTCCACATAGATGGGAGTTCAGCCATTTAGATTAGGGATTATCTTATAAGTTATAGCATCCCAAAACTGCTGTCTGATGAATGAACCTACATGTAACGTTACATGTATGCAGAGAGCGTTGTATATAACACAGGGGTTCATCTAAATCAGGAAAGAGGGGTGCTGCACCCTCTTGTTTCAGCCCAGCACCCCCTTGTCGAATTCAGATTTTAGCCTAATATCCTGCATACAGCCTTCACTCAGCAATTGATTCTTCCATAAATACATAGAATTCGCTCCCTTGCCTGTGTGTGCTCCCTCTTGTTTAATTTTTCTAGAAAAACCCCTGTAACATTGATATTACAGAATCAAACAGAAACGACCTTTCTATAATTAGACAGTATATTTTGTTTACCAGCTACTGGTTAGAATAACAGAAAACAAGTTCCTTTCCAGGCTATAGATGCTGACTGTCAGACGTGATGTTTTTGTTAGTCTGATCCGTATGAGGAAGCGGAACTCAGCTACATCCTGGGTTGTAACGGATCACTGTCAGTCTTTAGATGGTCTCATCAACCTGTTTAGTAACAAATTCGGTTCAGTCCAGATTATTTCTTTATGAAGAATAGCCATTGCTGATGTCTTGCCTCCCATTTGGTTCTAGCTCTCGTGTCCAATTTTTGACTGATTCCTTGTTTAATCACAAGAAGAGATATTTTATTTTTAGGTCAGCCCCAGAGACCATGAATATTGATTGCCATCTCAGCCTACAGTGATATTGTGTATCAATGATAATAATGATTACCGGTACTGTCTGCCCTACTTTTACAAACAGAGAGATACTAGTACTAGTACGCATATATCACATGACCTTACTTTCTTCACAAAAGATATATTTGGTCAAGAGTTACATTAGTTTAATGATTTTTATTTCTATATGGACATTGACATTTCATAAGTTACCAAAGAACTTAAGAAGTCAAAAGCATATTATGATACCGGTAAGTAAATTGTATTCCTCATCTTTAAAAATTTATTGAATCTTATAAGAGTACCAATAACGCACTACCTCCCTCCTAATGTTATGTCAATAAAGCTTTGCTGTTTTTGGGTTGAGCAAGTATACCCCCATATGTGTATCTTACAAACAGGACATTGGAATCTAGATCATGATGTTATATCTAGGGTGTGAAATGACATGATGAATGATGAAGAAAATTGGATTAGACAGAGCCCCACCCATGTGTGTTGTACCTTTATGACCCAATTTGTGACGACTTTCAACGATCTATGATATGACAGATGTAACTGAAAAGATAGACACAAGCCAAACAGTTACGTATATGTAGTAGTTGAAACAATAAAACTGCCACTACGTAGAATACCTGAAATGTTTAGTTTCTAGTGTTCTATGAACTATAGAATTAGGCAATTTAACTTTTGAATTGCATTGTAGTTCTTGGTTGTTGCCACTATTACTAGTATTAGTTTAGTAGTATTACGCATCCTATTATGTTTTCAGCTTTTCATTGTTGATGATGCAAATTCTTTCATACTATAGCTTTATTTATGATCAGCCTTTTCTCTGACCTAGATTGCCCATTGTAGCAAACAAAGAATAATGCTGAAAACAAATTTGCATACAACAAAGGAGGTTGTGTTTTTGTTCCATTCAGTACAATGCAGAATGTCATTGTAGTGCTGGAATCAAACTGAGCATTACAAAAATTCTAAGGTTTTGCTTAGCTCAGCTGGCCCCACTTGGGGATTAACTCTCCACTTTTGCATGATGTAGCCAAAGACATTGGAAACTGAGAATGGTTGGCCTCAAGGGTATGGCTGTTTTGCTGGTACTGTTACTCTAATTAGTCTAAATTCATTTATTTTTGCTTGGACTAAATTTCACGATAGAAAAGAGATGTTTGAAATTTCCAGTTCTGTAGTACAGTGGAATACAAAATACATAATTTGCAGTGTTACGATTTTGCAGTAAGAGGTCACCACAAAAAACGCAACAAAATTAAAAGGACCACAAACATTTCAAGACTGACAGCATTCTTGTCAAATGTTTTTATTGAGCTAGAGTAAGACTGATCATATCCATGATCCATTTTTGCTCCAACTTCACTGTGGTGCTGGAATCAAAAGGAGCCTTATGAGAATTCTTAGGATTTGCTTAGCTAAGCTGGCCCCCCTTGGAGTTTGGCATTCTACGTTTGATACTGAAGCAGAAGCCAGAGATATTGAAATTTGAGTATGACTGGCCCCAAGAGTTTCATGACAGTTTTGCTTTGTACTTTTTATTGATAAAGCCAGGCTTATCATATCCACCCTATTTGTCCCCACAGTGAAGTCCAGAAGGCAGTCCAGAATGCCACGGGGCTGTACCAGCGATGGTGTGAGCTCCTCGAGGATCCCGTCTCCGTCAGTAAGGAGGAATATGATTGGACGAGCAACGAGCTGCGGAACAGCTTACGGAGTATTGAGTGGGATCTGGAGGATCTCGACGAGACGATAAATATCCTTTGTGTGAGCAATAACATGGTTATGATAATGGTGATAATGATTGTTAGCTTATGTATCTTCTTATCACCTATATATCTATCAGCATGGAGTTGAATGCCATCTATGATGAACGACTATTTTATTGTTATCAGCTGTTTTTCACTCAGATTTGATAAACATGTTATATGTTACATGTTATGTTAGCTTGCCACATTTATTAATTTTCTTGTTTGCAAAAGTTCTCAGCTCCTAACCAATATAATGCAGTGTAGGACATTCTATGTGCATTTTTAGATGTCATGTTGTGATGAACAACATTATCGTAGTAGCAAAAGGACCTTAACTTTGTTCTCAAGTATTGTGGAGTCCAACCCGAGGAAGTTCAAGATAGACCAGCAGGAACTCGGCGACAGACGGGCCTTTATCTCAAGGACACGGCAAAGTGTCAAGGTGAAATAAGTGCAACCACTTAACACCTGGAAATTATATTCAACATTCACTCCTCATGAGTGATACTAGCTTAAGATAGTATGGCACTGTTAGCTGCATGTTACCATTGTTATTTGCAGTAATGATAATTGAGGTCTAGAAGGTTAGAATAGTTATTTTCTTCAAATGGCTTGATTGTTTCTTACATCTTCACCAGTTATAAAACCATAACATGTGTTCTATTCAAATTACATGTAGTGGATAAACTTGAATACTAATGCCTATGCACTGAATTATTGATATCATGAATATATATAGAGTGTGAAACATCAATAGATGTCAGTACAGTGAGCTTTTGAGAGTGTCACAAAGTCAAAGTTACTTGTAATGGACATTACCCCTTACAATTACATGTTGTCGTCATGTCATTACCTCCATAGGAAATGAAGGAACACATGGCAAGTCCAAGTGCCAAAGCCAGAATAGAGGGCAGAAATAGACAGGTACACCTGGGTTATCTGTAGTGTGATGTGTGTGTGTGTGTGTTTGGTAGAACTCATTGATATGTGAAAGCTGTCAGATGTATACACTGCAAGATCAGAATTTTGTCGAGTTTAATACTGATCCAGATTTAAACAGTTATGGATATACTTTCCTTTAAAGTATTGTATACAAAAGAATACGTACCCGTATGATAAAAAGGATACCATCCTTTGTAATAGGTACATGTGTCCAAATTATGATGCTACTGCTTTGTAACAGAATTCAAAATGACAAAATTCTTTCAGAAATATGACAGCTTTCACATTCAAGAAGTCCTGCCCACGTTCTGTTGTCCTCACAAAGTTTCTGATGACTGTGAAAAATGCACCCCTATTCCAGGACACGCAAAATCAGATGAAAACAAAGATGCAGCACGTTAACACGTCACCCAAAGTCATTAAACCAGTTAAAGAAGACAGGAGCAGGGAAAGAGAGGTATCCCGCGGTGCACCTTGGTTTTTGGGTGGTGCTGGGAGAAGGTCTCTGTCCTGTCCCTTGGGTGTGATGATCACTAACCAGATTTATTAACCACTTTTTGGGGGCTTGGTCTTTCTGATACTGTTTAGTTCTCTGTCCATTGGGGACATCTTAACAAATTGCATAGAAAAGAAAATGACATGTCCCACAATATTTTTCTTTCTTTTTTTCAGAGCCTCATGATTTTGTAAACGTCTTTTGTGTAAAAATGTTTTTTGCTCAAACATATAATGCTTGCACTGACTGTGCTCTTATGGCAGCTGTATTGGTGTTGATATTCATGGGCCATGGGTTCTTTCTATACATGATGTCTGACTCTTTTCCTGTTCTTGGCCTGGGTTTTCCCTCTTTCCTTCCAAACTTGAAGGTCCTTTGCAAGAAAGCTGGAAAATGGTGCTGGTATATTGTCTTTATCATCAGTTTATGGCAATATTGTATACACTACCATGTACTAATAGTAGTAAACCATGTGAGTTTGTCAATGATTGTGCATGTGTGATAGTTCCACAATCAAGTAAGACTAGACACACACCTTAAACATGTTGATTTAGAAAACAGTTATTTTCACATGACTCATTGTTAATGAATCCCCCCCCCCCCCACAGCACCTCTTTAACGGTCCCAGTAAACGACAGGACCGCTACACAAAACTGGACTCAGAGATGGAGAATACCAACCAGAAGTTTATAGGTGAAACAAGACAACAGCAGCAGGTAGGCTCTCTGTGTCTTTTGTATGTTCTTAAAGTAAAATCCTACATCCTCTGGAACAAGCTTAAGACCAACTGCATCATTTAGATTATCATATTTTTATGATACTAGATTTATGAAGAAGTTTAACAGATATACAACACTTTGGTATCAAAAAAATCAAAATGTATAGAATGGGTTTGTATTTCAATTACCTTTTTTGTATGCAACATTAGCCAGTACTCAAAATACATGTGAGCCAGGAGACCACTATGTCCATACTTGGAAATAGCATGTGTATTACTAGCATATGATTTACAAAGTTGTGACAGATCTGCTTGAGTGTTTTACAGAGATGTCTCTCTGTTTGTTTGTGTAGTTAATAGTTGAATCCCAGGATGACCAGTTGGAGATGGTATCAGGCAGTGTGGGTGTGCTGAAGAACATGTCCCATCAGATAGGCAATGAGCTGGATGAACAAGCTGTGTAAGTATGGTGATTTATGTACTCTGTATCTGTATCTATATATCTGCTAAGCTGGTATAAGCTTTAATCATGCAGCATTGCAGCAGCTGGTTACATTACACTGAATGACCTGTCACACCTAACCATTGTACAAGTGTTGTTTAAAGCTACACATATCTAGTGAGGATGCTACTACAGTACTTGGTGGCAACAAGTTTCACTCTATGATAGTTCTAGGGAAAAAGAGTTTTTGAACACCTCAATTCAGGGTTGATAACTCTACTTCAATGCATGGCTATTTCTTTTTCTTTCCTGAGCTGGTATTAAATACTTAGTAGTCGGAACATCCACCAGTTTATTCGTCATTTTGTACATCATGCTGAGTCTCTGTACAGTTGCATCTGCTCTTGGGATCTTGAATATCGTCATATAATCATTTCTGCAATAAGCTTATAAATCTATGATATATAATACAATCCTGTAACAGTTATGAAACATACAGTGTTGTTCTGATTTTATCCACATCTACAGACATAACTTTTCCTACTGACATTCTTGTTAAAAAGTTTGATGCACAAAAGTAGATATCGTCAAATGTCAAATCCCATCAGTAACCGTAAGTTGTTCCCATTTCCTTGCAGGATGTTAGATGACTTGGGACACGAGATTGACTCGACTCAGTCCAGACTGGACGGTGTTCTCAAAAAAATTGCCAAAGTCTCACACATGTCCAATGGTACGTCACCACTTAGTGTACTCTTTGTAATTGTATCTTCTTGTTTTTCTGCATGGAAATACCTAGGTTCAGGTATAATCAGCATAATTAGGACCACAGGTTGCCAATTAGTCTGGCTCTAATGGGGTCGTGTAGGTTTGGTAGTGTGCCCAGGGCATTCAGTTCATCTGATAAAGTATAAGGAAGGGGATATCAAGTTAGTGTTGTAATCACAGACAGTGGTAGTAAATTGGTACAGTAACTGAAGTTGACCGATTTGTGAAAGTATATGCTTCAGCGGTTCAGAAGTTTCACCTTGTGTAAAGTGCTTATTTTAGGACCATTCTGTTTGAAATTACATGTATAAATTTGAAAAGTGAACCAGGCTATATAGCATGGACTATTCAAATTTTGAATTGTTAGCTGTGTCATATATACTCTCCTAACTATATGATCATTCTCTATTTTCTCCCAGACAAACGTCAGTGGACAGCAATCATTGTGCTGCTGGTCATCATGTTCATTCTCATCATCCTGTTCCTGACCTTGTAGTAGGGAGAATCTCCACTACGATCATCCAGTGATTTTGTTTTAATTTTTTTAGAAGAAGAAGAATTGTTGCACCTGATCTGTGCTAAAGATAAAGGCAGTTGAGAAAGGGTCACTGACAAATGTAAGATATCTCCTGATCATTTGTAATTATGATTCACAAGTTTGCTCTTTCAAGTTTAAGGGCAGGACTGAATATCCATAGTAAGAAAAATGTCTCAAATACATGTTGATATTGATGAATATTGCAATTTACGAAGTTGGCTTTGTCATATACTATTGTCTACTTTCCCAGAAAGGTCTTACCATCAAGATTGACCAATAAGTTGGCAGTCGCAAGTGTAACATAGAAAACACAGTAATGAAACAAGATGGCATCTCATTTGCAGCTATGACCATATTCTGTACAATTTTGTCATATTTGGTACATATCAGCCCTACAAATTTCTCAGTGATCTGTGCTAGACTCTATATTATGCTTATGGAGGAGATGTAGAACTACAATGAATTGTCGGTGGGAATTGAACCAGTGATCTTTGTCCACTAAATCTCACTGCCTCACATCAACTAAGCTTATATTTTATCTCATTGTGTTTGATGTTTTAATCATGATTGAGTAAAGATTTTTGTTCTAAGTCTAATCAGTTAGTCATGAAATTAAGTGAAATTCTCAAACCGACTAAGTGACATTGTAAACAGTAAAAATGGTAATTTCCAATCTGTACAGTTTTAACAGTTAAGGGTAAGGAGTACTTCTTTAGTTTTCTTTTCTTTAGTCTTTTTTTTAAATAGTGCAGTTTGCTGTATTTGCTGCAAGATGTAATGAAAGTGTCCAGAAAATTGTTGTAGCAGTTTGGAGTATAAGCTTAGGAGAATCTTGTAAATATGCCATCTTACATGTATTTACAGTTTAGCACTTTTGGGCTGTTTCATTTTAAAAGTTCGGGAGGTTGATTTTATTGAGAGTCCCCAAAATGAATGTTAGTCAATAGATTGAATACTATCTTCCTAATGTCATACCACCCCTATTTTTAAGTGTAACAGCCCACAGTAATTTCTGTGAAATTTTCTGCCTATCATAATGTACTAATCCAGTGTATACAGTGCATTCTATTGTGTAGTACGACTCAGTGTTTATATATGTTTAAAGAAAGCAAGCAATATATCTTCAAACTGTACTTCAGTTAGGCCAGATCAAGTTTAATGATCATGAACTCTTCATCACAGTTCACTTGTCCATTAATTCGTTTTCATTGTCACTCAGTAATTATCTTGTGTATATTACAAGTTAAAACAGTGTATCGTCTGCTTTCCTGTGCCTCATGCTGCAAGCTATTTTATCATTCATTTGGAGAAACATAAGATTCACACTACTGACCTGCATGATCACAAAATGACTAGGCAGCTTTTGTGTATATATGGCAAGCTACGGTAGATATGATTCATTTCCTTCAATTTGTGCTTTGTTTTCAGTAAAGTAGCAATTGCAAAAATGGAAAAAATGACCAATTGGTGATATTCTTATAGAGCTGCATTCCTGTAATCCCTGGAAAGATGTCATAAAAATGTAATTTCATTGGTATGACTGTTTCCCCATCATGCTCTGTGCAATGTAAGTTGGTCAAAGTGCTCTAATTCCTAAAAAAACTTGCCCATGATATCACATACCATTCTTGTATTGATGGACTGTATATAGCTCCCATCTCATGTTGTGCACCTATTGTGTCCACTCTCTTAATACATTAAGGTATTTTATCATCTTTTTTGTGCTGGCAGTTTTTGTGTGTCTTATTTCATATTCCATGTTCCGATGACAGTTTTAAAAACAAATCACAGACGAAACTTGGAAAAGCATCACTGCATAGGGCATATTTTTAAATCAAATTTATCTCTTAGAAGAAAGTTTCCTTTCATATGGCAGGCTAGAAGGCCAGTTGAAAATATTTGAAGTTGTGTAATAAGATTTCTGTAATTTCCTTTAACCTCACTGCACACACACCACTGTCAAATTAAATCATAAACCAAAAGCAATTGACAAGATTGAAGTGTTGTAGACGTCACTCAGAGAATTAGTGTTCTGTCAGTATGAACTGGGACAGTCGTATTGCATTCTTTTCATGGATCAAAAGCGACTCCTATTGGCCACTTGCAGTACTGCATCACTATCCTAATGCGGATGCTGCAGTACTGCAACTGTATATTAGGAGTCGCTTTTGATCCATGAAAAAGATGCCCTTAGAGTTGTTTTCCACATATAGATGCGTCTATTAAAATAAAAGGGTTGTTATCAAGTATTTATGGTATAGTGTGATATCCACTTTACCAACAGTATTTCTGTACTAAAGTTGTGTCATTAGAACAAAGTGAAATAACTAAGACACATATCTTGGAGTACAAAATAGGTTTATTTACACAAATAATTATAAATGAGGATTCTTATAGAACAGAGAACAAAACTGCCAACATAACCGTATAGAAGTTTTATCTCGAACATTACTTTCACGAGAAACATAAACAACAAAACTCAGGTTTCCTTCTTTGTATGGATTTTGTACACTCTAATCCCCCCAAACACAGATATGGAAAAATCACTCCCATATACAAAAAGGGTTTTAAATAAAAATGCCAGGAGGAATGGAACAAACATGGAGAAAACAATGTATTCCCACTCACTGGGGATTATAAAAATTGAATAATTATTCCCTTTTGAGTTTTGACGTCTATTAAAATAAAAGGGTTGTTATCAAGTATTTATGGTATAGTGTGATATCCACTTTACCAACAGTATTTCTGTACTAAAGTTGTGTCATTAGAACAAAGTGAAATAACTAAGACACATATCTTGGAGTACAAAATAGGTTTATTTACACAAATAATTATAAATGAGGATTCTTATAGAACAGAGAACAAAACTGCCAACATAACCGTATAGAAGTTTTATCTCGAACATTACTTTCACGAGAAACATAAACAACAAAACTCAGGTTTCCTTCTTTGTATGGATTTTGTACACTCTAATCCCCCCAAACACAGATATGGAAAAATCACTCCCATATACAAAAAGGGTTTTAAATAAAAATGCCAGGAGGAATGGAACAAACATGGAGAAAACAATGTATTCCCACTCACTGGGGATTATAAAAATTGAATAATTATTCCCTTTTGAGTTTTGACCTAGTACAAACACATCTACCTCAACATTTACATACTTCACCTGTGAGACCAGTTACTAGTACCATGATATTGTCTCTACCAGTACATGATTAACTAAAGGAAGTAGGTAACTTCTACCTCTAGCATTTACTACTGTTGTGTCTACATATCCTCTTTCAGACAATTAATGCAGATATCATTGCAACATTGGCCTAATGTAATGTTACATTCTATAGCTAATATCATAGCTACAAGATCAGGGAAATACCAGTGGACTGTTCTTGTATCCATTGGAATTCGAAGCTTTACATGAACTTATGTTTGTAAGTTCAATATGCATGATTTACAATTGTGATAGAATTACATGTCTTTCCATTCTAGACCATACAATGGAATAGTACTAGTTGAGCAAGTACTAGTATATGTAAATAAAACAAATCTGCATGTTGGTATGCATGTGTTCCTACCTCAGTTTCTTTTCCTATCATTTGTAATGCAGCTTTTGTTTGGCAATGTCAACAATCTGGTCTTTTAAGAATCCTATGCCTTTTCACTATTTTGCATATACATGTACGTATAATATTCTAATTGACTCTAAGAAGTCTTTCACATGTCGCTTTGACAGTTATATTTCTCTGTTTTGTTTTGTTTTTGTACTGTGTTACCTGTTACAATAGACAGTATCTTAACCAAGTAGAAAACCTAAGTAACTGACATGACAAAATAATTCAAAATTTCTTTTTTCTGATTTAAAATCAAAAGTATTGCTATTACATGTACCAGTTATGTCTGACAATGACCATATTTGTGCATCAGTGATTGTCTTCTCAACTTTGCAACACACATCATAGAATTCACTGGTTTTGAACATCAGTGAAAAAGTGAAGGAACAATCTTAGGCTTTTTTTTCCTGTTTTGCACATTTATGTAAGAATGGAATGCAACATTTGTGTGGTTTACTTAAAAGTTAAAAGGCTTGATATAGTCACCCTCGTTAAACCAGCTTTTTACCAGGGCCCCTTTTGCGACCAATGTAACGTGGGGCGAAATGGGGTCCTGGTTTAACGAGGGTGGATATAGTGTACAAGGGTGCATACTTCCAGTTGGATAGACAAAACCTGCATAATTGGCCTACGCCACATTTTTGTTCATTAGGGGAAATCTTTTGTGTATAAAATGCAGATTGAGATTTTGCCTTATAAGATGAGTCAATGCAGTATTACTTAATATAAGACTCTTTTGTCATAACTCCACAAACATGAGAGAACACCACCCAAAGCCTCCCACCATCAGCATGGTGAAGTGGATATAGTAGATGATTAGGGTGTTGATCTTGGAAAAGTCTATTCTTCTTCTGCCCATCAGAATAAGTAGAACTGTGAACTTGTACTGGAACCTGTGGACAGAGGAGAGACAACGTTATATTGTTATTTCCTGCATATGATGACAATATCATATTTCTAGTGGAAAGCTTCCATAACAACAGCTATCTTTAATAGCCAATACCATGTGACATGATATGATAACATCAACACTACATGGACACGTTGATGAACACTATATGGACAGTTTTTAAAGATCTGTTCAAATGGTCACTTCCCATTGCAAACAGTTGATCTTCGCAAATCTTAAGTATATACAGATACTTGACTTGCAGAATGTACACTAGTACTGTAAATGCAGAAATATTTGCGCTGGTCTTCTGTTTTCAGTTTTCGCGGTGACCGTTTCACCGCGAAGTTAGAGCCAAGGTGAGCATTTTTGTCCAATACTGTAACAGTATGTGACTATAGCGCTGCCGCAAACTTAAAACCCCACAAACTTAAATGCATTTACAGTATATCTGCAGAGCGAAGTGACTGTTGGAGTGGATCGAAGCTAAGATAATGGGATTGGATACCATGCTAGATACTAGTAGATGAATGAATCCATCATTCATCAAACACTGACCTAAGAAAAAGCTGTATGAAGATGTACTCTGACATGAAGACTATCCCACAGAACACGAAGGCTGCCAGCGTGAAGAGAGCAGCGCTGAGGTACAGGACCAGTCTGAGGAGGCCGTGCATGGGGTGACAGCGGTGGTAGATCTCGAAGGAGGCAACGTTATCGGCCTTGGATCGGTGCAGCCTCCGAGCGTACGTGTTGGCGGTCTGGAGACATGTGGCGTGAGGTCCGGAGAATGTGCGTGTCCGACGCGGCATGGGGAAGAACGGCATGATCTTTGTCTCACTGTCTGGGTTTCTTCTGCAGAGGCGTGCAGTTCTTTTCTTGTCGAACATCAGACACTGTCACTGATGTGTCTGTGGTTTTCTGTGGACAATTCCACTTCACCATTGGTTTGACATCGAGCGATCTGTTTGTGTAATAATGTGACAAAAGTGGTGCATTGAAGATAACAAGCCTGTAGTCCAGCCTCTGTAGTTGTTAACTAACCGACATCCCAACTCAGCTGTTTAAGCTTTACCTCTTCAGATTAGTGTTAAATACAACCTCCTCGTTGAGAACGATGTTGCTGAGCAAAGTATTGCTTTTGATGATGATCAGTTATATGACTATAAGCAGCTAACCACCAATGATTTCCTGTTAACTGTTGAAAATGTGATCCAGAAATTTTTCATTAGAGGCTCTGGATGTACGTAAAACAGGTGGTAAACGATGTCAAAGATAATTTACAGCGCAGTTTCACTTCCGGGTTAGCTGTGATGTTTCGATGCTTGAATGGCGAAGTGGTCGTCCGCCAAGAGCCCTTATCCTCAGCACGTCTTCGTCTTAAGAAGTCCTTGCTATCTGCCGATCACTGTCACCATCACAGCCAAGATAAGTGTCCAATCCGTCTGAAAATGTGAGTTTCTCTTCCACGAGAAGATTACAGGTGGTCACAGGCCGCCATCTCGTCTCTGTCCAGGTCAATGCGCAGGTGCAAAACATTGCTCTTTTGTCGTAAATTTTACGAATTTCAAACATTTTGACAAATTTTGAAAAATACTGCAAAAGACGCAAATCGATAATCATTTTTCTTAAATTATTCACATAATCAAGATAGGGAAAAATCTCCTCTGCCGTGATGTCGTAAAACAGGAGTGTCCGACGATTTGCGGCTTTCAGACGACAGAACACGGGACAACATGGCCGCCGGTGCAGACGACAGTTCGGCTTCTTCTCTGTCCGACGTGTTTCAGCAGGCGGTGGACCACGTAGCCACCATAGCCCCGCAGCTCAACAGTGATCAGCTCCTGCACCTGTATGCTAGATATAAACAGGTCAGAGATTTGGGCGTATATAGTTATCGTTACAGATCGAGAGGGTGGTCGGGAAGGGGGAGGGGGGCGTTGTTGGTAAAGATGTTTTCGTCGAATCATAATGTGGTTTGTTATTTTATTGCAAGGATATTATATTGAATTGACTTTCCTCATCTGTGATAACGACCTATTATGAGAAATTGTATATCTTTTTACCTCAAGAGATCGATCTGTGAACATCTTCAAATTATGCTAAACCTGTGTGTTATGCTATCAACTAAACTCCTTGGGAAAGATTTCTCAGCTATGAAAACAGAGCTTATCCGACTTTGTTTTGATATATGTTGTGTTTGTTTCACTCTTGGATTTGTGCAGGTTAACGTAGGAAAATGTAACACAGCCAAACCAGGCTTCTTTGACTTCCAAGGAAAACAGAAATGGTGAGTCACAGAGTGCCATTCTGTGTATGAACACATACTGCTAGGCAATGCCCCCTACTGGGATCGATAAGTATTGCATATTATAGTCTTATCAGTGCTTTTGATGATGTAGATGTGAAGACAAATATTGATCTTCAAATTTCGGTTCATTCCTGATTGAAAGCATGTTTTAATGATGATAATTGAAATTAACTGGTCTGCGTGGCGCGTTGGATACACCCGATCCCTCGATCTCGGAAGTTAAGCAACGCGCGGTCCGGACAGTGCTTGGATGGGAGACCAACCATGGACGTCCGGATTGCTGTAGCCTCACGAAGCTTTCCACGAAATCGTCTTCCGGGAGGGACGTAAAACGGGGGTCCCGTGCTCGAGGAGGTGCCTCGAACACGTTAAACAGCCTCATTACCCTACAAATTGGGTACCTGCCTGTGGCACTGGCTGCAAATACACCTGATATTATTATACCATGGAGAATATGTGATACGCCTCTGTAACTTGGAACTGGAATCCTCACGCTGAGAATGGCTTCATGGACGGGCTACTCCACGAGCTTACTGCGAGGACTGAGACGTGTGACCCAACCGTCTGGACCTGAGCTAAAGAACCACTTGCTGAGTTTGGGGATCTGGAGATTCAGGAGCAGAGCCAGGGGATCAAGAGCAGGGAAACGGCACGCACGTAAGATTTCCACTGTTATCGGTAACAGACCCTCCCAGTCGTCCATATTTGACTCAAATTTACGTGCTGTATACACATACACATGCAAATCACTCGACGGTGAAGTCTCCTTCCAGTCAAGTCATCGGCGCGTCCCACTGAGATGGAAATCGGCGGACGAATTCCATCGCTCCGTGTTTACAAACAGTGATCTGAGCACGTTCTCAAGCCAACCACGCACCGCCCGTATCCTGACGCGGATCCCCGGGCCTGGAGTAACTGCAGACCAAACCGACCATCACGCTGAACCCATGCAACGATGCCTTCCATCCTTTTTTCTCTGCAATGCTCGGTCATTGATCAATAAAATTGACGAATTCGAAACCATGGTTGCCACCAGTGGAGCCCAAGTAGCAGCCGTTACTGAAACATGGGTTTCCACTGACCACGCAGAAGAAAACGTACACATGGATGGCTTCACTGTGTTCATGAAGAGCCGATCAGACCGACGCGGTGGTGGCGTCGCCGTGTTCGTATCTGATGACATTCCTTCACGTGAACTTGCTGAACTACACGTACCTGGTGAACTAGAATGCGTTTGGGTCTGGATGCGTCCATACAAGCTCCCTCGCTCTGTGTCAGCACTAGCGGTATGTTGCGTTTACATCCCACCCAATTCACCCCATCAAGAAACTCTTATTGAGCACTTAGTCCACAGCACCGACACTCTGCGTACAAAGTACCCGGATATTGGAATCGTTATACTCGGCGATCTGAACCGAACAGATACAACAGTTCTCCGCAGGGGTAACGTCCTCAAGCAGGTAGTTGAGGGACCAACGAGAGGCGACGCTACACTCGACGTTATTGTCACCAACATCCACTCCAAGTACAACACACCTGTTGTAGGTGCTCCAGTGGGACTTAGCGACCATTGCTCCGTCACCTGGTCACCGAAACTGATGAAGGCGGAGAATAAGACGCGCACTCGTGTTGTGAGGCCTCTCAAAGACTCTGACATCAGAGCATTTGGAGCATGGATATCCCAACACAACTGGCACGAAGTCTACAGCGCCACAAGTACAGAAGAAAAGACCAACGGCTTCTACAAGACCCTTACTCAACATGTTGACCAGTACTTCCCCACCAAAGTCGTTAAGATCCACCCGACAGACAAACCTTGGATAACAACAGAAATCAAGGGTTTGATAAGGAAACGACAGGAAGCCTTCTACCAACGTAAAGACGATGTGTGTAAGAGACTCAGAAATAAAATCATCTCCCGCATAAAACTTGCTAAGAAAACACACTACGCGAACAAGGTACAGCAGTTGAAAACAGAAGACCCGGCAAAATGGTACAAAGAGTTGAAGTCCGTGTGCAATATCGTAAAACCTCCCTGTACCATCCATGTACCAGGTGTTGCTCCTAACAACCACAAGGCTGTCGCAGATGCGATAAACAAGCACCTGTCATCGATCTCACAGCAGTCCCCACCTGTGTGCACCAGTGAACTACCAGCCTACCTCCCTGCACCCTCCCCACCGCCACAGATCCTACCTTGGGAGATGTACAGAGAACTGGCCAGTGTCAGAGTCCGTAAAGCGGGAGGCCCAGACGGAATTGCTCCCAGACTGGTCAGAATGTTCGCATGCGAACTCGCAGAACCGCTCACGGACATCTTCAACACTTCATTGAGAGAAGGAACTGTCCCGGCCCAGTGGAAGGAAGCGGTAGTCACGCCTATCCCCAAAGAAATGCCAGCTGTCATCAACAAGTTGCGACCGATATCTCTGACCGCAATCTTTGCGAAGATTTGTGAAGGCATCGTAGGAAAATGGGTGATGTCAGACATATGGAACAGCATTGACAAACGCCAGTTTGGGGGAATCAAGAGGAGCTCTACCAGTCACTACCTGGTTAGCCTTACTGACTTCCTGTACCAAGGAGCCGAAAGAAGCAATAACGTGGGCACAATCATCCTAACCGACTTTACTAAAGCATTTGATGCTATTAACCACCGACAAGCGATCTTGAAACTGCTTAACATGGGGACAAGACCTTCCATCGTGCCTTGGATAGTGAACTTTCTTACAGAAAGACGACAAAGGGTCCGGTATGGTCTCACACTCTCAGAGTGTGAAACCCTCACCGCTGGAGTTCCTCAAGGAACAAAGTTAGGGCCCATCATTTTCCTCTGCATGATAAACGATGCCTGCCAATCATTCAGTGACCGTTGGAAATACGTGGATGATCTGTCGCTCGGAGAAAATAGACACAACTCCGAAGAATCCCACCTACAAGATCAAGCCAACTCCTTGGAGAAATGGACTGACAGCGCACAACTGAAACTCAACCCTGGGAAGTGCTTTGTTTTCTCAGTGTGCTTCATGAGAAATCCGAGTCCACCTGTACCCATCAGCCTATGCGGCAACCTTCTCACAACGGTAGAAATCGCCAAGGTGTTAGGTGTATGGCTCCAGTCCAACCTAAAATGGGATAAACATGTGAGCGAAACAACAAAAAAGGGCAACAAACGGCTATTCATGCTACGCCGGCTCAAGACATTTGGAGTACCAGTAAAGGACCTTGTGACTGTGTACTGTGGCTTTATAAGGGCGATCCTCGAGTACTGTGCACCTGTATGGCACCATGGACTCACTCGTAAACAGGCTGCAACTATTGAAGGAGTACAGAAACGTGCGTGTCGAATCATCCTGGGACATACGTACACTGACTACAAATCAGCGCTGCGGGTGTGCAACCTAGAAACACTTGAAGCGAGACGAGAGACCCTCTGCACCAAGTTTGCCCACAGCATGACCGCATCGGAACGTACAGCAGATCTCCTGCCTAGCACACGACGACAGGAACATGGCCGGAACCTAAGAAACTCTGATAAAAGGACTATGGTGCCCTGTCGTACCACTCGCTATCAAAATAGCCCTGTGCCATCACTCTTGAGACTTTTAAATAAGAAATGACATTGCATCTGTAACGCAAACCAAACTTGCGACTGTAACACGAACCAGACTGTTCAAACCAACCATACACTGTGTGACGTCTGTAATAGTTGTTCTGTTATTTTAATTCTACCGAATATGTGCCGTTTCGTGTGAAATTTTATCTGTATTGTTATAGTTGCGTTGTTTTTAAACTGATGTGAGTAAAACGTACTTCAGCCAAGGGCTGCAAAGTTTTACATGAATAAACCATTCATTCATTCATTCATTCATTCATTCATTCAATATTCACCAGGGGAGTTGGCCAGCTAGGGGCAGTTCAGAGGGCTGGGGAAATGTTAACCTTCTTGGACTGGCTCTCCTAGTCCTGGCCTATCATTCCCATTTGGGCCGAATTCTATGATCTATACCCCAGAAGGAAGGCCTGGTGGAGGTTAGTAGATAACCATGTTATGTGGTGCTTTGTCTAGGGATGCCTGGAACAGTTTAGGTGACATGGATCCGGACCAGGCCATGACAGAGTATGTGGATGGTGTGAGGAAAGCTGACCCAACATGGGAACCAACAGAAGGGGTCAGTCATAATATCTTTTAAAGGGCTGTAGTATCAGAATCTAATAGGTAATTAATAAGCAGGAAAAGCTAATTATGTAACTTTTTATTGAATAGTTGTCTTTTTTGTGTAGTCAGTAATACCTATTCCTGAAACCCATCACAACATCATCTTTCCTTTTTAAAAAGATTTTATATGCTATTTCCACACTCCACTATCTCCTTGGCCTTATTCTATCAGATGTCCCTGCTTGAAACATTCCGTCATGTGTTGATTATAAGTTAGTTCTTGATTTTGAAAAAAAAGTAACTTTTTATTTCTGTCTCCAGGGAGATTCCAAGAAGAGTACCTTCATGGGCCCAGTAGTTAGTACAATGTCATTTGATTATGAAGAGGATTATATCAGGTAAGGTTTCAAATCAATCTTGATTTTACACAGTAAAGTACACTATGTCATAAAAATCTCAATCACAAAAACATGACTTAAGTTGTTGTTTAAAACTGTACGACAACATTGAAAGTCACATTTTGAAAAAGGTGTTCAACTAGCACCTTACATGGAAACAGACACTCTCTTGGATGAGTTTCAAGATGTTTCTCATTGTTTTGTAATTTTTAGATTTTATCCAGTTGCTTGAGTAACTGTTACCTTGCTTATTGTGTTTTTATTAAGATTGTTCTTACAATAATCAGTATTTGTACTATTGTCTTAGTCTAAGATAATGCAACATTGTGGTAACTATCTACAGTATCTTTTCCATTTTATAGTGACAAGAACAAGACAGCGTTTGATTGGTGTAAAGAAGGAAACATTAAGCAGATGGCAAGGCTTCTGTCCAATGGGGATGTAGATATCAACCAACAGGACACAGAGGTAAGTTACAAGTAACCATACAGTAGTTTGAAGCCTGAGGCTATTGATAGGATGATCCTGTCAGCAGTGGCAAAATTTGCACTGTTGACAGGATGATCCTGGATAGCTTTATAATCATCATCATTATCATCATCTGGTTGTGATGATTTCACAGGTGTTCATACCTTTATAAGTTACATATAACTACTTAAAGTGAAATGTAATACATTTATGTTGTTTCACCAGGGCCTGTCTCTCTTACACTGGGCATGTGACAGAGGCCATGAAGATGTTGTGAGAAACTTACTACAACAGAAGGCAAACATCAACATTCAGGTACACCACTCTATCTTTTAGCATTCAACTCAATAACAGTATGCAATAGTGTTTATTCACTAGAAAGTTTATCTGTGTTGGTAGAAGTCATTCTGAATCAAAGTTGACCTGCAATTGCCAACACAAAAATTGGACAAAGTCTTAGCCTGGAATCCATCCTATTTAGCTTCCGGCCGCTACCCTAGCTCCGCTGCGCTACCCAAGCTCCGCTGCCAGCGGAGCTTGGGTAGCGAACGGAAAGCTTATAAGGCTGGATTCTAGGCTACAAAGTCTGGAGCTGATCAGCTGAAAATTTGGGTAAGTCCAATCTTCGTGTTGGCGATTGCAGTTCAACTTTGATTCAGAATAGTGTTTTCTATTGGTGTTGGTATTTTGTTTCTGTCACATATCATGACACTAACCTTTTCTTGGTTTTCCTTTTGTATTTTCCATCATGAACTCAGGATGAAGATGGACAAACACCTTTGCATTACGGTGAGTCTTTATATATGGCTGTATGCTTTTTCTCCCTTTAACCATTTGTATGCTAAGGTAGCTGTTGGCACCAAACTTGTATTGGTGTGATGGGGTTTGGTAGCAGGAAGAGGGTTAAAAGCTACTAGATGTATAAGAGTATGTAAGCTTTCTGACTCAAAATGTATGTGTATTTTTGTGATACATGACCAAAATGGTGGCTGGGTATGTCTTAAGATATCTAACCATTCTGTAACATTCTACTTTGTTTTTCCTTTTCTGAGTGCAGTTACAACATTTTCACCCATTACTGTTTTTTCTACACCTCTTCTCCCCCCACTCAGCTGCTACTTGTGAGTTCCTCAGTATTGTCCAGCTGCTGTTGGACAGCAGTGCTGATCCCTCCATACCTGACAGCGAGGGCAGCCTTCCACTGGACAGCACGGACAGCAAACAGATCAAGGAGCTGCTGACTCAGTGGACAGCAAAGAGTCAGACATAGTAGCACCAGAAATTGGAGCTGTGTAAATGTGATTTGAATATGTTCCAGACTTTTTCCCACTCTCTGCATACATAGTTCTATTACAGTTTTCTTTTTTTCTTCTCAGTCTTTTAACAGAACATAGGAAAACTTAGTGTTAAGCTGTTATATATTGTTCGAAATACACTGTAGATCACATTAATGTGATTTTAGATATTGTACTAGGAAGCACAAACACAGTCTCTGTAAATGGCATTTCTATAGGTAATGTAATTCCTGTAATAAACTGAAATCCATTCCAACAAGGACTTAGAGTTGATAATTGCACATTGATTTGTTAAGGATCTCATATATAATTGTTGTGCCAATATGTCCGGACATATGCTATCATTATTAGTTTCTTTTTCATAGTTGACAATGTACATATATGACTTAGGCTATGGTTTAGTTGTGGCAACACTTATGGGCCAAGTTGATAAACTAACATGAGGGAAAAGTTAGGGGATCAATGAAGACCTGTTCAGAAGGTATTTCCTCACCGTAATCACAGTTGATAGCTTTTGGTCACAACATCATAGAGGAGAAAAATAATGTGTACAGTGCCCCCTCCCCCAAAAAGCCAGTAATAGTGCAAGGAAACAAGGTGCAAGAAACTACTTTTATTAACCCCATATTTCTTAACATCGGTCTTGTAGATCGTTTAGTATTAATATCACCATCACAATCTGTTTTTGCAACTTTGTGCTACAACACGGACAGACATAGGCATCATGTTCACTTCACTACTGTTTATCATGAATACACTGAGGTGTGAGGTTCGAGTGGGGACAAGGATGCTGACTATCGTGTGATCGTGAGCTATTGGCAGGCGTCCTGTTATCGAGAATGTCAATTTGCTTCTTTGAACTTGTAAAATGTCAATTTACTCCTTCGACAATAGAACGCTATTCAGCACCAAGGACACTCTTGCGAAATGCGTGCCGAACTGGCCATGGGATGTAGTAAAGTGATACCGAACACGCGATAGTGGGGTTTGATATGATATTCAAACAAGCACATAGAATACTTGGAGAGTTTTCCACCTTTACGTTTGAACTATAGTAGAAAAAGCTAACGTCTAAACGGTTCTTTTGGTCTTACGCCGAACGCCTCGCGTTGCACACGCCCTAAAAATGTAGCACAGTTTGAAAATGAATTGGATGCCAATGAAATAACGTAAAAAACTAACCACACACAACCAGCCCACTCGCACTCAGAGAGTAGTTAAAATTCTGACGCACAAAGACAAACCGAACCATGTATCTCCTTTAAAGTTGAATGCCCTGTTTGACGTCACTGCATGTGACGTGTAAATGTAATAGTTTCCTGTTTTCTCGGTTACACACGCAAATCTTTTTATCAATAATTCCTTACATGGTGGTGAGACCGACCTGTCGTGACCTCGCGATTTCATTCTTTATGCACGAAGGCGTCATAATTATTGCTGCAATAAATCCATCAATAATCCTCTTCGTTTACAAGAAAGAAATCTAACAAGAACCAACGATGACTGTTAGACGCAATGCAAGCACTTAAACACAACAACATTTGAACAAAAGCTACCGAAAGCTGCATGGCGACACTGCTTCTTATGGTAGAGTTTGCTTCTTTTTCTTCGCCTTAAGACACATCTTTGGCGAAACCTAATGTTGTTTCTGATTCGCGATCACAAAGTTTCGCTTACAGGTTTTGGAGCACTCAAATATTTTCTCAGTTTGAACTACTAGTACTTTTTTCCAAGAATGGGGCAACAGATCGACCAAACGTACAATACATTGTACTATCATTATCCATGCTAGACAAATCACCAAAGCAAAACTTTCGGTATCGAATCTACATCAACAATGGCAAACAATCTCTGGTAGTTTCCTAGAAACACTGAAATGCAAGAGCTTCCTCAGTTTTCTTGAGAGCAATGTTTAGTGATGTATGCGAGCTATGGGGTCAGTTCGGTAATAACCCTCCTCATGAAAGTGCGCGCCTGACGTTCTTTTCACAAACGTCAAAAAGAAATTCGGTCCGCTATGGACGCATGAAAAGAGATGCGAGTAATACGATATATTTGTTCAATGATGTGACCTGATACATGCACATGTCTATAGGGAAATATGAATTGTGACTGCAATTGTTAGTGATCTTTTCCTTTATCTGTACGACCTATTTCTTAACAATAGTGCGCCCTGGAATGAAATCGTTGATTTAAGAAAATGTACCGGAAATGATCCAGCCGTTGACGCACATTAGAAGTTTCACAACGGGGTCAAGAAAAAAAAGGGAAGTCATTCAATTTTTTGTAACGTATTGATGTTCGGAATGTTCCAACTAAAATGGCTTCAACAGGCATCAATGTACTACTCATTCCTTTAACAATAAAATGACTTCCTTTTTGGTATACGTATCACTCATGCTACGGTAATTATACAGTCGTCATTGTATACATAAAACGGACAACACTTCGTGAAGAGCATAACTCGATTTCGCCCTGATAACGATCACTTTAGCACGTAAACTACACTCTGGAAGAATAAAATACACGATGACTTGTCTACGTGACGTATTGTTCTGACGTATCCATTGCACGAAATGCACGAATACCGGCATGATCGCGTATAACTGTCAATTAAATGATCGTCTAGAATTCTGGCAAGGGCAAAGATAGCATCGAATCGATATCGAAATCACAGGAACTGGTAACGTAACATGACCTATTTACGTGCGGGGGCAGTTTACGTCCAGTTTGGGTCATGTCCACATGTCGCGGTGTATTATGCCAAAGCTTGTTCTCATGAGAAACAAAGAACGTCATAAGCATGATCCTTAGCCATCTCTCTCTTTTATACAAAACATTTAAAAAGGTTTAAGTCCAGCGACATAACAGAATAAACTCCTGAACCAGGAACAACAAGTTGCACGGAAGCGTCGTGCGTGACGCATTTCATATGTAATTCGACACCGCGTATTTCATCATGTTTTTCTAACTTACACGATAGCCAATATCTTTTAAAAGTAGCTGACGCTAAACCTTTGTTTGATATGCAGACTATCCATGGTGATTCGAGGTTTGAAACTCTTGCCAGTTTTAGGAAGGTTTGATACAACCTAGCGACCCTCGCTCAAAAGATACATTTTTGCACGGCATAACATCATGGCCATGCGTTTATCACGTGAACGCCACGTGCTGCTGATGTCGGGGAAATTCACAACACAAAAATTGTTTTCTTCCATCGCGTCAGGCAAGCGGAGGGACAAACATTGTGACTTTACTGTGATTCATCTGTAGACTACTTTCGACAGTTACTGTGTATTTTTTTCCGGTCTATGTTCTTCAAGCATAGCGCTAGAAAGGAAAATACTGAGGTGGACGATAAAGGGTAAGCCTGGCACAATTCTACATCATATACCCCAGTATAAATACATGCTCGCACGGCGTTAAACAGGCGGAGAAAAACTTACAGACCATGCATTTTCTTTTTAGAAGAGCTTATATTTCTGCCCATGGGTTTAACATTTGGCTCTGTCCGCGCGGCTTTAAGATAAATAACGTTTTGAATAAATCGGACGTTAAATGGTCATGTTACGTTACTAAATGATTTTGTGTATAGTGACTCGTCAAGACGGCGAGTATTACAAGAATTTATATGGTTGTTCCAACAATATACTTTTCATACGCAAAAGTAAGACAAATTATTATTTCTGAGGAGCTACAGGTTGTTTTTAATCTTACTGTGGTGGGTATTTCGATACTCGTATCTACGTCATCATAAAGAGTTTGGCTCTCACTTTAGATTTATTGCTCTGTATTGTACATATTGCTTAATTGACTGTGACACAAAGAGGACACATTCTTCTGTAACGACTTGCATTTATTGGCACATTAAACTGCTATAATCTATAGTATAATTGTGCCTTCATGTATGAATATCAACGTCTTGATGTATTGAGTTGTTGATATTTCTATATTCTTTTGTCTCTCAAAAACGCTGACTAACATAAAGTATCATTTTGGAGATGAGACCTTCATTGTAGACACAATTGTACCATTGTACTTGGCTTATTTAGAGACTATGTACAAGGTTACAAGTCACAAGAAACACACGCAATGAACTAATACTCAGGGCTGTGCACTTTGTTACTACCATAGGGGTCAAAATTACACATGATTAATATGTTTATACAAACAAATCTTTCAATTAATTATTGTCTCTTCAAGTTCAAGTTATGCGTGCGACTAGCGGCTATCTTTCAATGTTCCAGTCAATCATATGAACTGAGAAGTAAGTTTAAATTTCAAGTTTTCTCCTCTTTTGACTTACTTCCATTCTAATGCGTTTATATGCATCAGCATGATATTGACTAGGTAGTGGTATCGATGGAACAGTTACTTTTATAGCAACGTATTCCTGAATTGGTGCTTCAGTGAGTGAATGTTTCCAAACGTATAATTCTCCCACACATAACTACCGTAATGGACTGTCTTGGAGACGACTGTTTGGGTTCTGTTGGTACCGTGTACCAAAAGTACTGTAGCTCTGCCGCACTATGTTATTAAATGGATAACAAGAACACTTTTATGAAAATTGTAGAGGAGTAACTCGGTCCACTGAGGCCAATTTTAGACTGAGGTGAAGGACTTTTCAGGACTGGAATTGGTCTTTCATGGGAGTTTTTTTTTTCAACAACGAAACGAATGGTTATGTTCAAAGGTCTCCTCGGAAAAAATTTCCGATATATTTATTGCGAGTAGTGTATTGATTATCACGGTATTGTATTCATCGTTGCAAGCGATGATATGCTGTTTTACGACTCGACTACAATGAATTTGAAATCATTGGGCGACGGGAATCATGAAGACGCTGTACCTTCTCTCCGTGTCTTGTGACATTTTGCCGGGCAATGTTGTTTCAGCTTGCCCTTTCCCCGTCTGCTCTGATTGTCTCTAAACCGCCTTTTCATGTCCAGAGCTTCATAAATCATTTACCATCCAATCATCTTTATTTTCATAACTTCTCTTCCTTATCTTCATACAAGAAAAGTAGACAATAGTTGTGTCCTTTCGCCCAGTCTTTGTTGTTTTTGTTTTGTTTCTGACTGTCTTCCGTCTTTTGTTTAAAGAACCGTCATGCTTTTGTGCTGAAAATGAGATGTAGATATTGGATATTGACATCGAAGTCAATAAGGCATTGATGCAGGGCTCTGAATTATTAATATGATCTTTTGATATCTCGGCACGCAACCGGCCGTCCCATGGGTGGGGTGACAAGAGCGAGGTGTCGCTTTTTTCTTCGTCAAAAGTCGTGGGAAGATACCATTTTTCCATTTTATGAAAAAAAAAAATCTTACATTTAAAACCTCAGCAATCTTTTCTTAAGGACGATGCGGAGTAAAAACGCCCGCCAGAGTTTTCAGTGACGGTTATGATAGTAGGAGTAACAATAAACATCTGAACAGATAGTTTTATTCAACATTCGCATCACCCTATTAATAAGTGGACTAACCCAAAACCCAGCGGACATAGCGTGTTGTTTAGTCCGGTATATCCCATTTAACAATTGTTACGTTCTAACCGCCAGGTTGTCAACTTTTTATTCTGCGTTCTTCAGGCGTACAGTTGGTTAATCGTGCAATTTTATGTTTATTGTTTGCATTGTATAAGCCTCTGGTTCTATTCAGAAGAGGGTTACGTATAGCATTTTGACTAGACAGTCTAGTTCTACATAATACGCTGGTGAGAACCCATCTCACCTACCGGAGTCAGAGTCAGAAGATGGCGCGCTCGCCCAGAGGATCCCCGCAGGAATCCAAGATGGCGTCCCTGACGGCCCCTTCCCCCACCGGCACGTCCACTGTCCTCAACAAGATCTCTGACGAGATGATCGTGTGTAACATCTGCTTTGAGACGTACAACCGGCCCAAGGTGCTGCCGTGTCTCCACACCTTCTGTATGGACTGTCTGGCAAGGTGAGAGATGTTCTGAAGTAGGAAACGCAAATATAGGGTTAGCTCTTAAGTGTAACTTTGAGTTCTGAAGGCAACGTTAGGTACTAGTAGATGTTTCAAAGCTACCTTGAATAATAGACCCAAGTCTCAGATACATTCTTTTCTCAACAACAGCTCTAGATAATAATATGCGTGACCAATTTCAATCAAAGAGGAGAGAGGTATTGTATTGCATCGTATTGTATTGTATTGTATTATTTCTTGCACATCATCAAAAAAATGATCCAAAAGGAATTCGGAGACGTGCTGTTACAGGTGTTCGCAGACCCTTGGTTGACTGGGTGCGGTCCCCATTTTTTACGCTCCAAAGTATACTTATCAAACTAATAAAAAGACCTACCCTGTTATCATATTGGAAAGCCAAACTAAAATTACCGGGTATGACGTAAACCGCACGTTCGTAGATCCTATTATATCTTTGCCATTGTCCATTTTTCTCTCTCCAATGTAGAATTATCTAAGATTCATATGAATCAGATCTATCAGATCTCCATGGTCTCTGTAATAGATCTAGAAATAAGGCAAAATGTGCCGTTTGTATGATACCAGACCTAAGGACCACAGCGAGCCCGTAGCCAGGGTTTTATTTGGGGGTCTTTTTTGTAGCTTTCAGGGTGGGCTTCAGGGCCGCATGCTCCCCCAGAAAATTCTTAACCTTTTTAGAGGATTTCAAAGTAAGAAACGAAGACTGTCGATAGCAGTACTGTCAAGAGCTAGAGAGGATGCATTGATCATTCTTTTCGGGTACCAACTTTTTTCCTCAGGTTAACAGCCAGTAAGACGGCAAAGAGCCCCAAAGGTAAGCTGACGTGCCCGATGTGCCGAGAGGAGACACCCCTGCCTAAGAACGGAGTGAAGGGTTTGAGAGACAACTTCTTCGTCTCCAACCTGTGTCAGATCTTACACGCCGAGAAGGAGCGCACACGGAACGCCCCGCGGCCAAAGTCACCGGCCCCGCCCAGGAGAGAGAAGAGGGTACGGGAATTAGAAATCTTTCAAACTTTCAATGTTTATTTATTCAAATAAACATGGCAGAAATACATGGACAACATGTACTCCTGACTTACGTTGATCTTACAATATAGTCCTATTTGCACATATTTACAGAGTGAAAACATGAACACAACGACTGGACAAAAATATATTACGACTCAGTCTGCGGCTGGATTTGTCTGTTGTACAGACGAATTGTGTAGTGCAGCAGGGAATTGCAGTCTTTTGGTCCGAGCTTTAGAAGAAATGAATAAAGAAACGAAACAGAAATTAAAAACTTTTGTCATAGCGCAACACTTTTTACAATCCGTAGCTTTAGATATCCATTTACGGTGTTCAAAACAAGTTAAACTTCATCAAATAAAGTTTCTTATTTCAAATACGTGTAATTTAATATCAATTCTTATTTCGTAAACGCATGCATGTGCAAATGACTCCACAACGCACCCTTGATCGCTGGAGATATTACCTACTGATACCAGGGATAGTTGATCAATGCTATTTGTCGTGGCATGCTGATACACAGACTGTGAACCGTCATGATATCTTCCGCAGGAGGTGACCTGTGGGACCCACGAAGGAGAAGTCATCAAGTACTTTTGCGACAAATGTGAGGTGCCGATTTGCGGCGACTGTTTCGTCATGGAGCACAACGGCCATACTGTCTCTAAACTCAAGGTTTGCCAAAGCTGTCTTTGTTTTTATAAATCTTTATTTTGTATTAATCTCGGATTCTGAAGCTTTAAGAGTACAATTCAACAAAAATGGACTATTCAGTATAAAATGTCATCAAATGTGTCCACGCCTCCGTTTCCTGCCTGCGCCTCAATCAAACATTATTCGTCTCCACGTGTTTTATAGACCGTTAATAACGTCCCTGTGATTGACGTATTTGACCCCAGGACGCGGCCAGTAAGTACTGTGAGCGGATCAGGGAGCGGGTGGGGGAATGCCGGGAGCGCGCCAAGCCTCTACAGCAAGCCGTCAGCCTATTGGTGGCCATGGAAAACGAACTGAAGCAGGACAAGTAAGTGACCATAACTAAACAACAACAACAAAAACAAAAACAATAGCACGCAAACTACAAGCTATTGTATCTATAGCGTTATATAAAACTTTGACACAAAACAAGCAAATAACGCCACTTTACACCATGGCATTACATACCTGTCCTTGGTGCTGAAACGAAAATCGCTCGCTGGCACCAAAGAGGTTTTATAAACCTCCTTGCTGGCACAAATGTCTGTATTCTGCATTTCCTGAGCTTCTTGCAATACATATCTAATTGATGTCAACATTTTCTATGTCTAAGATATTCATCTTTGTATGGCGATCTTGGTGCTTATACAGTACCATGGTGCTTATACAGTACCATGGACAGGCGTGTAAACCCTTTAAGTTTGGTTTGAGGATAGACGAATTGACTTTTATTTGTGGTCCAGCATGTGAACAAACAAAGAGGTCTTTCAGTACCGTACATCCCCAAGTTCTACTGTATGTTAGATGGCACCCGACATGAGCATCGCTGCTTGTGTGACCGGTGAAATTACTGTGTTGCAATTTCAATAAGATAAAAATCCCGAAGTTTCTTGTAAACCACATGCCGCGTCATGTTGTTACAGAGAAACAACCAAGGAAGAGATCCACCAGCACGCGGAGATGCTGATCGAGGCCATCCAGCAGAGCGAGGAGGAGATGGTGTCGGCCCTGGAGGCGCTCTACACCGACAGGAAGGACTCCCTGGCGTCCCAGCGGGGAGAGATGCAGGCAGGGCTGCACAAGCTGGAGGAGTGCATGCAGGTAACCAGGTTTCATCAGCTATTCTATTGGCTGTTAGCCGTCACGTGACCATGGCGTCATGTAACGTCCGCCATGTTGGTGGATTAAAGACTAGCCTGTGTTTACACAATCTCTCGCTGGCGCAGGTTGATGACCCCCACCCTCTAGAGGGCGGCATCCATCGGGCCAGCCACTAGGACCGCGATTTAGTTAGTCTCTACCAGACTAACCGCGCCGGCTATAGGAAAAATACTTACCGGGGGACTTTGGCCATGGAGGGTTTCATTTGCAGGCGCAGGATTGCAGATTGGACCCTATCTGCGTAGCCGACTCCCTTCATCCATTTCGCTCTATTTGGCTAATTTCTACTATTTTCCCAGCGATCCGCGGGGCCTGGTAGAGGCTAGATTTAGTCAGGGTAGATGAAAGACGAGGTCGGAATGGTTCAGTGAGAAATGTTCTGAACCGTTGATTCCTGTCTATCTCAGATTCTCAACTTGCCATCATTCTTGGCTCTGTGTATTTAAAGATCACGAGCATGTGAATAATGTGTTTTTTTCCAGTCGACGAAACCAAGTAATAGTGATAAATGATGTGAATATTTCAACAGCACGAATAGAAGAACATACACAGAGAGAGTCAGTAGCTCACGTCTCCCATGGGTTAGGGGAATATGGGTTGGCGGGAATTTATGATGAGTGTTTTAACCACATAATCAGACAGATACGGGACAGTAGCAATTTCATAAAAGGAAAAGTGAACCTGGTAAATATCATGTTTCGTTTGGATGATTTGTGTCTCCCCTGGGATAAGATACACATATATCTAGTCTGCTGTTGCAGATGTCACAACTCCCTTATTAGGCAACGCCGCCATGTTGGACTCGTTCCCAGGAAGGTGCTGAGGACAAACATGCCGATTATCTTTTAAGCCAGTTAGAAACCTGAACTAAAGACGTGTTCAGGACACGTGCATGTCAAGCACGTTGTGAACACGTGAAAAGTCCTCTATGCAAATGAGCAAACCTAACGACATGTTTAACCATTCGTCACGTTGACAGGCACGCACCACAGGCAGAGCATCTCTTTTGTTAATGAGAAAAGCTATTGTTACATTCATAATACAATTCCACCTAGTCAACACTTCTTATTCTTCCGGTTTTCGCTGAGATCTTCTGAATTTAGAATTTTCTTCAATCGAAGCGCGTTTTAAACATGCGAAAATTCAATGACGCTGCCATTTCAAGCATCTTAAGATACCAAACTATAGATAACCTTGACCCATATCATGAATTTTATCCATAGACAAGTCATATCAACGTTTAGCAAACAATTTTTCCAACATTTGTTTGAAAAACGAAGTATGTGCTTTTCTGTCACCTGATATAGCATATAGCATATATGCATTTATGTCATACCTAGGCCTGATACGGGTGTTCCGGACCGTGTGATAACTATCCGGATCACATAGGGTTCGGAAGTGTTATCACACAGGCTTCGATGGAATATTTCGAATGCATTTCGAGCCCGTCGGTTGCGCCGCCGTCGGAAATTCGAATACCAGATTCGGAGGTTAGAATCAATGTTGTTGCAGTTTCTTGTTCGAGGACACAAAACTCCCTCAACTTCTGGCGCATTCACTGCACGAAATGGCCTCGTATCCCGGCGTATACGTACAGGGATTCCTCCGGAAATATTCCATATCCCGGTGCGGATTTAGCGTTTCCGATATAATTAACGGATACGCTAAATCCGCACCGGGATATGGAATATTTCCGGAGGAATCCCTGTACGTATACGCCGGGATACGAGGCCATTTCGTGCAGTGATTCCGCATTGAAATGTGTGCCTTCTCGGGTGGGCATGACATAAATAGAATACAACACGTTGTATTCCGCATCACCCTCGGTCCCAGCCCTTCCGCGGTTCGGATCGCCAAACGGCCGTACCCGCGGTCGGGCTGGTACCCCGGGTGATACGGAATACCCCGTGTTGTATTCTATATATATATGCACCCAGACTGTAATTGTGGGTATGCTAGAAAAATATACGATACCTCAAGAAAGTAGTATACAATACTGATACCCAATGTTTATCACAACTATTTACCACTGTACGTGATATTGAACAGCACATTTCTGTACATCTGTAGGCTGCTGACGAGGCCCTGGAGAAAGACTCTGACGTAGAGAAGCTGTCCCAGTGGTCCATCCTGGAGAACTCCATCTCTGAGGCCGGGGACCTGCTGCCCACACAGGGCCCGGATGTAAACACCTGCGTCAAGTTCTCCGCCGAACACCTACACGAGGTGGGGTGGATATCTCTGTCCCACGAACAAAACATATTCTAGATAACTGATTCAAACCACTGCCCAATGATGTGGTCTTATCTCTCTCTGTGACTGTCTGTCTGTCTGTCTGTCTCTCTCTCCCTCTGTGTATGTGTGTGTGTGAGTGTGTGTGTGTTTGAGTGTGTATGTTCGGTGTGTGTGCGTGAGTGTGTGTGCATGTGTGTGTGTGTATGTGTGTGTGTATGTGTGTGTGTATGTGTGTGTGTGTGCGTGTGTGTGTGTGTGTGTGTGTGTGTGTGTGTGTGTGTGTGTGTGTGTGTGTATGTATGTATGTGATTGTTTGAGTGTGTGGGTGGTGTTATCAGTTTTCCTTGTTTTCAATCTGTTTATAAAACGTGGCTAGATCTTAGCTCTTATGCAGGCAGTAGGTAAGTCCCAGGATCCTCTATTGGCCTTGTTATGAAATTGTTCCAGAGGTCATTGACACAACACCCCAGCATAGCCTGTCCCTTTATCCGTGGCACAATACACAACAGGGCATCGCCCTTACTGCCAGTAAGATTGATGGAAGACAATCATAAATAGGCGTGAGACAGTTCATTATCGCCAAGTGGGAAAGACACACATGAATATTTCATGACTGTAGAAGATCAGCTACAAGACTATTTGAAATGTATTACTGACAAATCAAGTGGAAACACCTGTCACGTTACGACATGCCACTTGCCATTAATTTATTTATTTCTCTGCTAGACAGGTAATAATGAAGTAGGCTATATGAACCTTTTTGCATTGTCCTTCCTATACGTAACCTATATTTGTTGTATTCTTGAGCCAATTTTGCTTTATACTTAGACATAATGAAGAAAATTTGGAGGAACTATGCCCAATGATATCGCTAAATCCGTAGCGTACAAACAGAATGAAAGGGAACTTGATAAACTAGAGCGAGGATTTGACTAGACCAATGCAAAAACACCCTACCGTTGCTATCACGTCTGGAGTGGCTGGCTATCAAAAAAAGGGCGAAGGGGAGTCCATAAGCATAGCCAAGCCTTACAGCACATCTGGTGTGTATAAACGACTTTGAAGGAAAATCAACAACCTAGTTTTAAACATAATATCTCTGGACAAGACATGGTGTGGTGTTTTATGCTGCAACACTGGTGGCAGCGGTGGGATGTTTTAACATACACTGCTTAACCGGAAGTACAATCTTCTCTACCCGTAGAATTTCCGGCTGGGAGTGCTGATCACAGAGCCAGTGTTCCAGTTCGGAGCCAAGGGAACCAAGGATGGGGAGTTCGACTCTCCCTTCCGGGTAGTCACCAACAGTCAGGGGGAGATTCTGGTGGCAGACAACGGCAACAAGCGGTTACAGGTCCGTTCTTTGTGTGCTTCTGGCTTTGTTTGTTTGTTAATTCAAAATAGCACTGCACAGCATGACACTCATATTTACGTTCAATCGACAGCGACTTTTGCAACTGTCAACATTTATCTTTCAAATAAGTTCATTTATTACTTTTGATGCTATCAGACGATATCTAGCTGGGACTATATATTTGTCGTGATCTTTCCCTTGATTTGTACATTCTTATTAGCGAGGCTATAGGATCATGATATTCATGGAGCGATCAATTTCCACTAAAGACATGTTTGATGATATACTAACCACATAATTGGGACGTACCAAACAAGTGTATTTCTTGCACATTGCTTGCAATACAAAAACACGTGTCATTACCAGTACACCTAGCTGTAGTGCTAAACATGTCAGAATTTCTTATTATTAGTACTGTTGGGAGCTCATGATGATTTACAAAGACCTGTGAAACGTTCCAGATGTTTGACAGTAAGGGCACGTTTAAGTGGAAGTCTGAGAAGGAGGAGGGAGACAAGTTCCTGAAGCCTGTGGACGTGGCCGTGACGCCTGATGGGAACATCTACATCACTGACGTGGCCAACAAGTGTGTCAAGAAGTTCGACCCAAAGGTACTAGTGCTGATTCAACCTAACTGTGCTAAACCTTTTGTTGATAGCACCTCTACGCTTGTATGTTGTTCATTGTAATATATCAAAAGCTTGACCTGATTTTTTTTACAATAACTTGGAATGGAAAATCTATTTTCACACAAGGGCAATTAAAGTCAAATGTGCACCATTGGAAAGTTATATTTCAAACAGAATGTCAAAGGCATTGTGAGCAAAGTGATCCAGAAAATGGGAGGAGACTATATATGATGTGCATATTGGAAGCGTTTGATAGAATAGGTATACACAAAAGTACTTCTATAACGTTGAATGATAGAAAAATGTTGACCAGCTAGCAAACCTGTCTTTCAGGGCGAGGTCATCAGCAAATTCGGAAATGACGTCCTAGACATCCCATCAGGCATTGCGTACGACGCACGTACTGATCACGTGCTGGTGACAGATGCAGGTACCGTTATCAAGCTTTGTTGTTGATACAAACAATCATACATTTCGCAGATAGTTTTCTTCTGAAGCTATCTTCTGATGGACTCCTTTGTATGCAACAACCGTTGCCGTAGCTCATGTGACGTTAGATCTAGAGGCTTCTAAAAGTTTATAAAGTTTTGAGGAATCTGGCATTGCAACTTGTATCAACGAACGTTTGCATGATGTTTTTATGATCAAAATCAAATTGTGCAGGAAAGAACCGGATCACCATCCACTCGTCTGACGGCGAGCTGCTTCACCACTTCGGGTCGACAGGGGACGACGATTCCAACTTCAACAGGCCGATATTTGTGGCCGTGAATTCGCACTCGGACATCATCGTGTCCGACTACAAGAACCACTGTGTGAAGGTAACCATTCTCTGGTGTTCTGTTGCACCAGTCGCTTATCTATCACAAATATATACACATATGGACCTTCTTGAGTAGTATTTGAAAGACGTTAGCGTTATATACTAGTAGTATTTTATTCTCAGTGACAGTCAGTAGTAGAAATGGGCCACTGGAAATGTTTAATATAGACAATGAACGCGAAAGTTCACGTCGTTGGAAACTTGGTTTAAAAGCAAAAATTCTGGAATAATCAATCACAGGCATTGCTCTTTAGTCTAAAAATATTGTAATGCATTGCCATTTGTTTTTGAATCGATTAATTGATATGAACAGATGGTTTTGTGAAGGTCATGACTGCACAATGTACCCGCATATGTTCTGACAATGATTAAACGGATACTTTGAACGATTATTGTTCGAAAAAAGCTATCCCGCATGTATGTTACCTTTAGGATTTACCTCTCAAAACCCAGCTTTAGTTGATAACTGACGTGTGATTTCTTAATTTCCGTTCTAAAGGTGTTTGATTCCGAGGGGCGGTTCCTGTTCAAGTTCGGGGGCGAGGTCGGAGCGGACGCTGACCGGGGGAAGCACGGCATGCCGGCGGGGCTGTGCGTGGATCCGCGGGACAACATCATCGTGGCGGACATCCACAACGGGCGGGTGGACCTGTTCCGGCCCGACGGGTCGTTCCTGCGGCACATCGCCACGGCCTCGGACGGGCTGTTGTCCCCGTACGGAGTCGCCATGACGCCCGAAGGCAGGGTCGTGGTCACCGACGTGTCGGATTGTGCAATCAAAATCTACAAGTACTGATCAGAAACTGTATGATCTAAATGTAAATGCAACATCTACTAACATAATTCCACCAGGGTACATAATTCCACCACCCAGAAGAGATACGTCCAAATAGATCTCCAACCCAACATCTCTCAGTATAATGCACTCCTGTATATCTAAACTGTGCACACCTTGAAGTTGCAGACTTATGTAACCCGGCGGATTAGTGTTAATGGAGGTTATAGATAAACTTGCTTTTAGCTGCAGGAACATATGATATACCAGGCATTTCTAATCGTCGTGCCACAGAAACAACAATGTCAATGACACATCCAAAGTTAGTAAGAGTGTAACAATAAAACAAAGTGCAATGTACAAAGAGCCCAATATAATGCACCTTCGATGTACCAAAGAAGACAACGCAGTGAACAGAACAGAAATTACAGACCAGAACAGAACACAGCTCAGCATACCGTCCAAGCCATGGCGCTGTATAGTAGTACTGCAACGTAGTTTGTAAACAAAGTAAAGCAAGGGGCGGTGTATGATGAAAAATATGTACAGACAGGATCATATCTGTAAAAATAAGCACAACAGAAAATATCAGAACCTAAGCACAACATGATGATCAAAGAGTAGCCAAATTCATCTGAATTACTTTGTGGGAATGGGGCACGTCGCTTTTATTCAAAGTCAGTTGTGCATGAATAACGCGATATGTAAGAATATCAGAATTTCAATGGCTCAAACAATAATGTTTTCAATGTTCGGTCATGTGGCACGACGATTACATCTAGGCCATTCTGGTATGACGTCTCATTGGTTTGCTCGGTCGACCTATGCAGCTACATCGGTTCTAAATGTTACACATGCACACATACTTTTAACACTATAACCAGTCTGTATGTTAATGCGGCTAAGGGATGGACTGTTCACTGCACACCGTGTAAAATGTTTGTAGTGATAAGGCGGTTACACACGGTTAATAAAGTAAAACATGATATATATTCAATTGATACGCAAAAATGGTATAGAAACCGTTATCATATAGCTAGCTGTACTCATCACGCCATTTTTCCAGTTATCTTTTATGCCAGTGCTTGCAAGGCTGTAAACATTTGGGAATAACAACTTGAATTGATTGTGAATATCACTGTTGGATAGAGAGCGATGATTAATAAATCTAAAAACCAATTATTCAGTTTCTTCGTGCGTACGTTTCTTTGAAAATAACCAAAAAAATTAATTTCTGTTTCAAAAACTTGCAAGTTATCGAGATAGAACTTTAATGAAACCACGCCTAATATTAATGACGACACGAAACCGACGAGAAAGGAGGTGAAACATATCGTTACATCCGAAAGTGAAACAATTACTAATATCACAACCGAAAGCAAGTGCACGTATCAGGAGCGACCTCTGTCGGCGCGTACAAAAACTGGATCCTGGATTTTATGCAAAGGTTCGGTGACACATGATATAACTTGTTCTAGCTGTGCGTGCAGTGGCATTCCATGATTTATCATACAGTACCCCCATTCTGGTGCGGAAAATGATTGAATAGAACAAGGTAGCAATTCATTTTATTTTTCCTATACTGGTTAAGAGAACCCCTTCCCTATATGTAGTGTCGTCCACTGACCCTTGGCCTTTCGAGTGGGGATTCCCATGACGTAAAATCATGACAGCTAAACGTTGCAGCCTGCCTGCACTGCATCCATGTAATGTGCACGGTGCTGGTTCTTCTTCTTTCTTTCGTGGGGCCACCAACTTCAAGTTATTCAAGATTCTGTAGACGGTAGACCGTATACTGTAAGGTTTTATCCACACACACCGGGAAGGACCGCTACTCCTTTCGATAACGATAAGTGTGGTGTGGCTCTCCTCAAACATGGCCGGGACGTCCTGTTCGAGGGACGTCGGTTCTGTGGGGATTCCAACGGAAAACGGGGACTTCCAGCACAATGTGGGGATGATAGGGCGAAACGGAGTAACATGGCAGGAAACCGATTAAGGTATGATCGCGGTTTGACATCAAATTGTATTTTCATTATGCCAGTTCAACCGTTGAAGCATCTCTCACGCCGCCGCTAGCCTCCATTTTTAAATACCTCCCATCAGCTCCGCATTTGTGGGTGAGTCATATTCTCCAAGCAGACATAAAACTCAAACGGGACAAAATACCAGCCGGACCAATTTCTCTGCTTGGAGAGTTAGTGATAGCGATCGAAATCATCCTTTCTTACTAAATGTCTCATGTGTGAATTATAAACATGCTTCGTCAAACAATTGGTGCATTACATTCCCCTGACATGCATTGTTCAAAAATCAATATGGGACATTCGTCGTGAGTCATTATTGACATATGTCAACCTGAACAAGCTTGTCTAACAATTAACGCAGGGACGGTAAACTGATAAGCAGACATGTTATCAGTTAACCGTTTTCTCAGTAAGCCCATCCATTCACCGTGTCTGTCAGCTCTGGACGACGTCAATGGGGCTTGTCAATATATCAGAGTTTGGCCTGAACACAGTCTAAAGCAGATTTGCCTTGTGATTTATTTCCGAAGGAAGACATGTTGTAGTTATGTTCTTATTACTCAAAGTAATACGGTGCCCTGTCTGCAGACCGCTGTTCGCGATCGGTGACGTGTCATTGCAAATCAAAGGTAGACATAATTGGGTTATGGATGACGTAACGTTATAACAGGGTGACTAAATGTCCTCAGGGGTCGCTAAAGAACTTTATGGAAGGGGTGTGTATGTGTGTGGGCACAATGTTAGGTGTCAGATCAGCAGTTGTTGTTATTTATCATCCTTCTGAATTTTCTTTTCTCGTAGCTCTTTTCTGTCTTTTCCGGATCCCCGAGTTGTCCGCTGATGCCACGGCTTTGATTCTAGACATGGATAAAGAGGAAGCAAGGGACACTTCTGTCTGTAAGTTTGGCAAACATACATGTATTTCTGTTCCTCTGGCTCTACCGTGTAAACACAGCCCGTTATGACGTCCCGTTGTCATAACAACATCATGCGACTGTCACGCACTACAGTAGGTAGTGAAATCCTAGAGTGAATCTTTTGTGCTTATAATGTTTGTTTTCTTTCCAAAGGTACAGTTGGACGTGACTGGAAAGACGATACTGTTGGGCATCTGCCAAGATCGTCCATAACAACGAAAAAGAGACACCTAGCGGAATAGAACAGTTGTGTCAGTTCAGCAGCGCACATGAGAGAAGAAGCTAGCGAATCTATGGTGTACATTCCTTATGAAGTAAAAGAACTTAAGCAAATTTAACACATGGACATTACCCACTTCTTCACAGGGACATTTTTGACTTCCAAAGTACTGCCAACAGTGTCAACAGATACAACCACCAGTGCCATTGGTATCGGTGTTTCTTGTGTTTTTTTCCGTCAGAAACAATCATGAATAAGTTTATTGCAATTTCTCGTCCGAAGCATAATTGCAAGTAACGGGACAAAAGCAGTGAATGAAGAACAATATAACAATTAAAGAAAGACGTCGAAAATGGCTCGGCAAATAGAACTTCAAAAGAAGGGCCTTACAAAGGTCCCCTCTAACGTGCTTCGGGCTGGTAACGACTTGAGGGAACTAAACATGCGGCAAAACCAACTCTCTTGCCTGCCGGACGGATTTCGGAAACTGACGGGTTTAGTGAATGTTAAATTGTGGGACAATAAGTTCCAAACCTTTCCGGAGCAGCTTTTGGAGCTTGTAGAGTTAGAGGAATTAGACATCGGGTGCAATGAACTAACAGAAGTTCCAGAAAACATCGAAGTATTACAAAAACTGAAAATGTTGCGGTTGTATAAAAACAAGCTGCAAAAGCTTCCGGACACCTTTTGCAACTTGCGCAAACTGGAAATGTTCTACCTTGGAGACAACGGGTTCTCGTCTCTCCCTCGTGACTTCGGCAAGCTTACGAACTTAGCCGATCTGTGGTTCGGTAATAATCGTTTTGAAGATTTCCCGGAGCAAGTTCTCTGCCTCGTCAACCTTAAGATTCTAAATTTCAGTGGGAACAGGTTGAAGAAGATACCAGAGGACATCCAGAAGTTGAACAAACTTGAGAACCTGTACCTGGACAAGAATGAACTGACGTCACTTCCGGAATCGATTTGTAGAATGACGTCATTGACCGTCCTTCATCTACAAGATAACCGAATCACCGCGCTGCCTATGGGGTTTGGGAGCCTGGTCAACATCAGAAAAAAGGCTGATCTCAGACTTAAGAACAACCCTCTAGGTCAGCCTCCACATGAAGTTTGCGCGGGAGGCATTCAAGCAATTGCCGCGTACCAAGAGGAACTCGGGCGGTCTACAGCGACTGTGGTCCCGCAGTTAAAGCTAACCCTGGTCGGGACGCCCCTCTCAGGGAAAACTAGCCTGAGCAACGCCTTGATTCAGCAAGTTTCCGCACTTACCAAGGAAGAAGACCGCACGCATGGGGTGCAGATCACACCATGGCCGACAGAGGGCGATGTGAAGTTGCTAGTGTACGACTTTGGCGGACATCCTATCTACCACATGACCCACCAGTTGTTGCTCACCAAGGGTAGCCTCCACATCCTAACGGTGGATCTCGCCAGCTACAGGAGGGAGGCTTTCCCTGCGTCTGTCGGCAAGTGGGTTGACATACTCCGCGCAAGGGTTCCTGGGACACACGTCCTTTTGGCGGGAACGCACGTGGACCAGATAAAAGACGCGGAAGAAATACGGACGAAATGTGAAGACATCGAAACACAAGTTGATCAAATGCAACAGAATTACGTAAAGGATCTTGACCGACAAATGAGAAACATCAAGAAAGAGCTTCAAGGCACCCGCGAGGAAAGTTCAAACTCCAGTCAGAACGCCTACGCCAAACGTCTGAATGAACTGAAGGACTTAAAGTCCAAACCGCTGAAGTTCTCTCGAGTCTATCCGCTTAGTTCGGCTGAAGGTCTCGAGGGAGTCGATGCACTGCGAGCTGAAATCTTAAGGGTTCTGCAAGACACGTCCACCTTCCCAGACTTACGTCGTGTACTCCCCAAGACATGGGCTGACCTGGAAACAAGACTCGAACGTCTAAGAAACAAGAATAACTTCTTCTCAATTTCATGGTCAGCGTGTCGAATGATTGCGGCGGAGGTTGGTCTCACCTCGGAGACCAGCATGCAAACTGCGGTTGGATACCTTCACCGAAAGGAAGTCATCCTGCACTACGGCGAAAACGAGGCTCTCTGTGATCACGTGTTCCCGGATCCTGTGTGTATAGTTGAGATCTTCAAGGGTCTGTTCCACTACGACACAGATTCTGTGTTCAGCGTCGACAATCCACGATTTGAAGACATGGTCTGCATGGATCTGGACAGAGTCAAAACCTCCTTGCTCCAAAATGGCCTCTTGTCACGTGACGTCATCCACATGCTCCTCTCCGACAGTCCCATGATGCTTCAGCCGGACCTTGTGATGGACCTGCTCCTGGAGTTCGGTCTTTGCTATCCGGTTCCGGCCAGCCCTTCCACAGCCGCCATCTTTGGTACGGGCCAACAATATCGGTTCCCTTCCTACCTACAGAGTAACCCTCCGAAGACATACAACGAAGTGTGGCCGCCACAAATCCCAGAGAACCAAGATCAAATCGAACTAGGTCACATTCTGAAGGGATTTTGTCCGCCGGGACTGTTTGAACGTCTTTGCGTCCGAATCCATCCGCACATTACCTACAGAGAGGACTGGAAAGATGGCGTCATGGCCTGGAAAGGCGCCGACCTTCAGATCATGGTCCAGAGAACCCTGCGTCGCTCAGGAGACTCTGGGAACGAGAACGCCCCCGCAACACAGTTGGCGTCACGATTTGACGTCATCAATCCCAACGACGAGATTGACATTGTCCTCACGACAAGGGCGGTCGCCACCGACGTCAACCGGATGTGGAAGGCCCTACTTCCGCTTCAAGAAGAGCTGGACAACCTCCTGAAGGAGTGGCCTGGGCTGACCCATTCTTCCTTCGTCACGTGTCCGCACTGTATCAAGAACAACGCTGTTGGAGACAGGTGCGTCCTTTTGTTGTTGTTTTAGAAATTTTGCCTCCCATTGACTACATCGATCCATCCCTAAGTTTTGATTTCAGCACAATGAAAGAACACGCCGATCAAGTACCAATTCCTTGTCTAGTAGAAAGTTACATTTCATTAGCCTGAATCGCGAAGTCGTTTATGTTGAAACGACCCTGTCAAAACTACATTTGTTCCGTAGGTTCCGTTTTCCCGGCCAAATCTTACAACAACACGCTCCCGAAGAAGACAGGATGGTGTGTCCGAGATCCGGAGGAACCGCTTTCTTCAGAACGTCTTTAGTCTGTCCTCTGAGAGCAGCGGAAGAAGGTAAGACGTCAGCTCTGTCAGCTTTAGAATAGTGTTTGTTTATTGTATTTGAGCTAACCACTTTTTCGCATCAGAAGTGTAGAATCTAAAGAAATTACAAGTATGTGGCATGACTTGCAACAAGACAGCATAATTGCCCAAGTACGACCGAAGGCCTAGATATGTTGGTCAGACCAAGAACTTTCTTTATCTACTTGTCCAACTTTAGGGTGATTACGCGCTCTTTTCAACAAAGTCTCAAATTTCTGTAAATATTTTTTCAGGGTGTAATTCATATAATATATGTGGGAATATCAATTTGACGTTGTTTACCGAGATATCGTAAATTTAATTGGTTTTCATGAAAATTCTTACTAGTCCGCCAGGAGTACTTTGGTTCTTCAGCTTACCAGGATGGCCGAGTGGTTAAGGCGTTGGACTTAAGTTCCAATGGACGTATGTCTTCGTGGGTTCGAACCCCACTCCTGGTAGAAAACATCCTCTCATAGGATTTCCTTTTTAAAATTATTTTCTTTTATACATATTCCTTTTGTGTCTCCTCATGTAATGTTTTCGTGTTATTTGAATAAATAAAACTTTGACCCAAATTCTACAGCCGACATCGAAGCTCCGCCGACGAGCGGGAAATCCACTGGTGCTGTGAACAACGCTGATGTAACAGGCTTCGGGAACATTGTTGTTCAGACTGGGGATGACTGCGTTGTCAACGTGAATATAGAACATAACATGGGTGAGTAAATACTCCTTTTCAAATACTTTTTAATCAAAATTGAATTCATATCTATAATCAAATATTGATATTTCACTGACCTATTTCTGTATTAGAAACAGTTTTCTCTGTATAGTTCTTCTTGAAATGTTATTTTATAACATCACAACAGGAACCGCAGACTCTGAGGTACAGTCACTACAGTGTATGACAGTAGAAGACGTCGAAGAGTTCCTCCAGTCCCTGAGACTAGATGAATACACGGAAACGTTCCGGCAAAAGGGAGTTGACGGCGCCATGTTGGCTAGCTTTGATGATCGCACGCTGAGGACCATGGGAATGAGAAACCCTTCGCACCAACAACGCATCCTTGGAGCCATTGCTGCGCTTGGTGTGAAAACTTCTTATACTGTTAGTCCCAAGCGATAACTCTGTATGTCTAGTTGCAATAAAGTTTATACCCACTGTAAATATCAGTATCAACATATCAATGTCACTTCAGATAATAATTTGTACTTAAACTCAGTATATATTGATATAGACCTTACGTATATCCATCACATAACATGTAAGGAATATTGGATTTATACAAGTATTTTAATGCATCGTATAGAATGTAAGGAATGGTCATGGAAATGTAGTACCGATGTAGTAGGACAAGTGGCGTTCTACCATGGGCGATAGGCCATCGAGTTTTTGTTGAAATGAATCGCTGTTGTTTTGTTTGAACACCAAAGTGTGTACTTGGTCCACTGAAGAAGGAATCCCGATAACCATACTGTTCTCTAATATAATATACGTTCACGTAGTGCACGCAGTACGCGCGACAAACAGCATCAGTTGGTGACTTCCGTGTTCTGGTCACAGCTCGTGCAAAGGCTGGCGGGAGTATAGTTTGTTCGAACGCATTCGCGAACCAACTGTTCGAAAATGTAGAACCGTCAAGAGCTTACTTCGCTAACTTCATACAAATAACAGGGTAGGAAAAGCTACCCGTGGACAGCGTTACCACTTGGGGTGGACAGCGATTTTGGTGACTTAGAAACACGTTCGACGGTGCTTCTTAGGGAAATAGGCTACTACCCACTAAATGCGCAGCCCGACGTACTCAGTGAATGCGGCCTGACTAACGAAATTATTACGAACAAACGACACCCACCGCTTACATCAACAACACTCCGTCTACTTATTGGCAACTATCTGCCATGTCTGTATTCAGTTTTCTTTTCACAGACGGTACCAATCACATGTTAGAGTGTAACAAATCTCTGGACCTCGCCGTGCCGAATAATGGTTCCATTTTCGAACGTGGCGGGAAATCTGGGCCTTGCGTCTTATTGGCTATCAATGATGTCATTGCCGCACTGCTGGTAACGCTGTCCCCCGGAAATCGGACTTTTTAAAATGCCGCATATCTCCTTTAAAATTAGGTATTGTATCCTAAGAAATTCTACATTGCTAGTAAGTAACCCCTAGATTATAAGTAGTATCAACGTGTTTAATTTCATGGCCGTTTTTCGCCGAAAATAAGGGCTTTTGAAACGGCATTTCCTACCTATCTATTCTTGTTCTTAACACTACCCAAAGCGTTCGGAAATCGCTGTTCGGCTCTCGGCAATCTTCGGGTGACTTTCGGCACCCGTTCGTATGGTTCTTTGGAATAGACGGCGGATCGGGCGTTGTGGTTGTTACAGTTAGTGTACGATTCTCGGGAATCCATCAGTGGATCAAGTACACAGGTAGTGCGGATCGGGCGTTGTGGTTATTAGAGTTAGTGTACGATTCTCGGGAATCTTTCAGTGGATCAAGTACACAGGTAGTGCGGATCGGGCGTTGTGGTTGTACTGTCACAGTTAGTGTACGATTCTCGGGAATCCTTCAGCCGAGTACACATTCAGTGCGTTAGTCTACGATTCACCGAAATCTTTCCGTTTGTTTGTTCCTTAGCGGACCATCGGAGTTTTTATATATATACGGCACAGTAATGCCTATTTCAACAAAAACTCGATGGCCTACCGCCTATGGTTCTACCAGTTACAGAATCTAGGATGTTTTCAGAGCTGAGGCCTTTAAATGGTAACTAGCGCTCTTATGATAAATTTGGTCTACGACGGATCTTAGGGAACCGCTCAACAGGGTTAAATAGATTAAGACACATTTAATTACAGAAGTAATATTGTTTTGACATGATTTAGCAGAGACGATTATCACAAAATTGAAAAATCTTATCCAACTAAACATACACTTAAAAGTTAGTGTATACTTAACCCTGTATCTGCCCATACCAAAAGATGTGAATAAGACAAAAATGGCGCACTTTCCGTGAGAAACATTGTAACATGGAGCCAAATTGTTCGGCCAGTTGTACCATATATTTTTGCACTTACTGAAATAAATATAAGCTGTATTGTGAACAATATCCTACGCATCAGGGATGTTCCAAAATGCCATTGAGTGGGAGGTATACCATGGGGGTAATGGTATTAACGTGTGTGTGCGATGGATGAATTAATTATATAAAGAAAAGTTTTTTTTGGGGGGGGGGCTATGGGAGAGAAGATGGCAGCGCTTGGAATTCAAAATGACAAATACACATTTGATATGTGCAGGTTTTAGAGAATCAATCGTCCGCATCCCTTATCAATTGATCCAACTGCGTTTATCCCCCATTGAGTACAGAGATAAGGTCTGAGTTATACTCCACATCCCGCTATCTACTTCGTTCAGCCTCGAATTCCCTCCGCCCGCGACCTTCGGTTCACCGTACGCTGACACAGAAAAGGGTTCACCGGAGGTCACAGCTCACAGCGCTAGTGGCGTCACGCGGCGAAGCCACATGAGATTTAGTTTAGCCACAGGGGACAACACAAGTCTCTGTGTACGTTTATGTGTCACAGGTTGTGCTCTATGAAGACTCTGGACTCAAGATAAGAGTATTGATCCCGGGAGACCAATCAGACGACGTCGTTACCACGGTACGTGCAGATCTATATGGGTGGCATGACCCAACATTCTCGGAGTACCGTTACTAGTCCTTTAGTCTTTACGCTTTCAGACCATTTAGATTTGGATTTGGTGTGGGAGTTTGGCCTATTTGACGGCTCTGCATAGCTAGCTTTCTTGCAGATCAAATGTCGGCCATTTTACAGACATTTAGGAAGTACTGTAGTGGCAGAGATTCTCTAACGTTAGAATGTCAATCCATTTTTTTAGAGTTCGATTTTCAGCTGAACTATTCGTGAACATTCTTTTTTATATCTTCCAACTTGCTGTTGATGCAGTCTTGCACACTTTGTGCTTGCGTATATTTTCAATTTCTTTCGAAACCGTGTAGCGGTATTAGATGAATGCTAAGTCGATTCATCTATCTCCCTTGATTCCAAACGAATTGTCCCTCGTTTTGTATCCGTGATTCAGGATTCATTACGACATGTCTAGACTCATTCACCCTTTTTCAATCCATCTCTAGGACAACGTTGTGAACTGACAAGATTTCTCGGTGTTAATGTCAGGAAAATGCAGTGATTTAATAGCTTACATGCGGCTGCGCCAAACTTGTCCGTCCTAGTTTCACCGCTAATCTGCCATCAATTCTCTTGGTTCACAGATGTATTAACAGGATCAGCTGCACACTGAAAGCAGCGCCCAGCCTGGAGAGGTTTAACGTACGTGGTTTGATAGCTATCTAGCCTGACTAAATGGCGCTCCCATATTAGTATGCTAAGGGAGTCGGCTACGGAGAGAGGGTCAAACTGTACCCCTATAGTAGACTAACTTCTCTTGTATGTTTTTCTGTGTATTTGGCCAATTTCTACTCTTTCTAGCCGCCTCTGGAGCCTGGTAGAGGCTACTCCCAGCGCGCCCGGAGAGTCACTGGTCCCCAGCGAGAGATTGTGTAAACACAGGCTAGTTAGCTACCATGCTACTGTACGTGGATACGTTTCAATGTCAAGTACGAAGTTAACATATGCGGACGGCCTTCACATCTATCTACGCTCACTCACAAGGACTGGCGTATAGAATGGAACAACATTTCACCAGACATTCTTACGTTCAACCGGGTGGCAAACACTCTAGATCTAAAGAAAGACCTGTACGATCGCCAAGTGATTCAATTTGATAGCTTACACACGGCGGCGCTAACACTGTTAACTTCGGCCTTGTCTCTCCGCTAAACAACCATTAATTTTCTTGGTCCACAGACGTATAAATTGGACCTCAGCTGCACACTGCAGGCAGAAGCCGATCTAACACGTTAGAGAGGCGTAACGTGAACTGACAGCTACCGTACGTGCTATGGCAGTTGTCGACTCCCTTAGCATACTTTTCACTCTGTTCGGTCAATTTCGATCCACGGAGCCTGGTAGAAGCTTAAACAAATTGTTAGAAAACTAAGAGCAAGTTGTACTGTCAAATGGAGAAGCGTAACCGATCTAAAAGGACCTGTACACGATCGCAGAGTACGCGTTGTATCAGTTAAGATATAGCCGCTGACGACAAGTATCGTGCGAAAATTACGATATGCTTTTTCTTGTCCAAGCGGCTAACATCTCGATACAAATACCAATATATGATAACGTTATGTGCTGAAGAACATACTAAAAACCTACAAGGTTTGCTAAAGTGGTACCCTGGCTTCCCGATTTGAGCATTTTAAGGTAGTAATTGCAGTGCAAACATGTAGTTGGTTGAGTGGGATGGGCGTGAACAATGTAAATAGCGATGTCATGTTTGTTCTTGCCTTGAACTTTGACCGTTGACCTGTCCTTCAAGAGTTATAAATGTTCACCGGATACGTTTCACCTTGGTGTGCACCTGGCAGCCGCTGGTAGTTCAAGACGCCCCATTCACCGCTCAGCCTGGTAAATATCACATTAATCTTCTCTCCATATGGTTTGGGACATTTTTGGCGATTTCTGTTACCGTATTAGCGACTTGAACGACTGCAAAGTGTACGACTGAACGTGTTGTTCGTGCTTGAATGAAGAAGCCTGTTGTATTGGTCGTCACACCGATCATATGGTGTGTAGTAACGATGAAAATGTGAGTGATTTATGTGACAGGAAACAAGTGCATGTAACGTTATGTATCCAAGAGAGAAATTTTTTGGCAGAAATTTTCAGCGTGATATTTGAAGGCTAGATATCTATGTTTAAGAGTGATGCGCTACATTCTTATTTTGGGTCAGGGTCATTCATTAAATGGTCTGTGTGTCGGTCTGATGCTATTATTATGTTATTCATATACAGTGCTGCTACGTGATATTTGGGGGACATAGGGATTATTGTCTTTGACGTGTGTTTGTGTATGCATTCTCAGGCAATGATTACACTTAGTTAACTACTATTTGTGGACGTTTGTGGGAAGGTGCCAACTCCACTGAACTGTTTACAAAGACAACAGAAACAAGACCGACACAATCTGACATATTGTTACATCTAGGTCAGCCAAGCTTCACTACTGCACACAGGATAGTTTGGTCTGCCAAGCGTTCACACAAGGGCACGGTTTCCGGGTTGGCCGCAAACTACATGTGCTTGACAACACACAAATGACAGTACCCACCTTTGACCTTTGAGTTTAAACAATCACGTTTCCATACACGGACAAACGTCATGTTTTACTGATGATAAAGTTCAAACGCTCACCTCAAAACTGTTCAAAATTCACGATGAAAAATATCTTTATTTTGACATTATGTAGGAATTAGCTATAGAGTACACGTGAACTGTCACGAAACACGCTCTCTGAACTGTACTGCCTGGTCGATACATGTTGAAGTAATTTTCACACTGTTTTCTCCACTGGAATGTAATATCTTTCACCGAACGAGAATCAAACAGACGCCGTGTGCATACCGTATACGTGCCGTCATGTACATACACATCCAATTAATCGTTCCCAGAATTGGGTAGCCATTTTATACAGCGCCATGATCATTATTTAATGTCAGAGTCGGAATGAACATTCAGTGTTTACAATAATGTTCCGGCTTCTCCATTTCCTGGCGTTTTTGCCCCAGTTGTGGACCTGTGAAGTGACACAGTTTGTAGTCTTCCAGACGACCTCACATACCAGGGATCGTGGTGAGATGACCTGCGGATCGGACAAGGTCGCCCGCCGCCACGCGTGGCCTAGACTGCCCGGTCGTTATTTAACGGTTTGGCACGTAATAATTCACCTGTCACAGGACATAATACATTGATCTGAAAATTGAATGGGACACTGATTTAGTTTAGCGTGACGAAAACTAGTTGTTAACACTGCTGAAATGTTCACGTATCATCTTGAACACGCGCCCTCCCCAAGATAATGTCATTTTCTCATTTTGCAGAAAATCGATGGTTGTGGGCCGAACATTTCACACATAATTGCACAACATAATTGCAACCAAGCGTGCATATTCATCGCAGAAAAAATTAATAAGCTTTATTCCCAAATGTAATTAGCATTTGACATTGATACGTGGGGATGGGGGTAGTGTAGCGCACAGTGCTACACCCACAGACAGTTGTTTTCGACACATGACATGAACATCCCCTCCTGAGCTGACTCTGGAGTCCTGCGCACTGCCAATCAACAGATCACGTACCCACAACCCACGCTGTCTAACTTCCCGTCACTCACCGCGGCTAAAGCCCTGCGGTTCAAGGTCGGCCAACGACCTCAGAGATGCGCTTCCACAACAGACGGCAGCTCGGATCAATGGTGGAATGCAAGCAGATACACTGGCTTAACTCTGCATTTGGAAGATTCTACTCTGGCGCGTAAAGGGGATAGAGGAGCCAATCTTCTTTTAGCTCCGAGGGCCTAGTAGGGTTGTAGAAGGTTATCACCACTGCATAGAAGTGTCAAGATTGTTCAATAATGGGACTACTCGCGTAGTTTGAAGATGAATGGGCAATCAAATAATTGTGTTCTTAGCTAGCTTGACATCAAACAAGTTCGCTAGCTGTGGTGCCAGTGGCTCGATCTTTCGCAATGTCGCAGTCGCAATGTCGCAGTCGCAATGTCACAGTTACAATACCGCAGTCGCAATGTCTCAGTCGCTATGTCACAGTTACAATACCGCAGTTGCAATGTCTCAGTCGCAATGTCACAGTCACAATGTCGCAGCTGCAATGTCGCAGTTGTAATGTCTCAGTCGCAATGTCTCAGTCGCGATGACGATGTCGCAATGTCGCAGTCTATAGCTAGTCGCAATGTCGCAGTCGCAATGTCTCAGTCGCAATGTCTCAGTCACAATGTCGCAGTTGCAATGTCGCAATGTCTCAGTCAGGATGACGATGTCGCAGTCGCAATGTCGCAGTCTATAGCTAGTCGCAATGTCGCAGTCGCAATGTCTCAGTCGCAATGTCGCAGTCACAATGTCACAGTCACAATGTCACAGTTGTAATGTCTCAGTCGCGATGACGATGTCGCAGTCGCAATGTCGCAGTCTATAGCTAGTCGTAATGTCGCAGTCACAATGCCGCAGTTACAACGTCGCAGTTGCAATGTCGCAGTTGTAATGTCTCAGTCACATTGTCGCAGTCTATAGCTAGTCGCAATGTTACAGTTGCATTGTCGCAGTGCAATCAAATTCAGCGGTTACAGTTACAATGCCAAAGTTCCACAATGCTGCAGTTAACAATGTCGCAGTGCAGTCAGATTTGATCAAGCTTTCGCATCAGTGCAGGCACAATGTGTATACGTGAAGTAAAAGAAAGCTCCACAATGTAACAATTAAAGTACCACACCAAAACATATGTGCAGTGTTTCAGTTTCATTGTCGCAATGCAGTCAAATGAAGCATCCGCAATTTTGCAGCATCATTGCTACAGCACAGTAAAATGAACCTCCCATGAAATTAGACTCAATGTCTATAACAGTGTCCCAGTCATGTGCCAGACCCATTAAAACCTCCCTAGTTCAACGCCCGCACGGTCACGGCGGGCGTTGTCCTCATATGACCGGGCGGGGATGCATCACGCGATGTTGCGGAGAAATCTCGGTCTATTGACGGTTTGTTACCGCCGGCGGCAATCCTTATCGATTTTTCCGAGAAAAAGGGAGGGGGCGAGCGCGATGCTACTGATCCATCAAAAACACTGCATGTCCCACGGCAAGACTTTAATCACATATCGTGCTGTTGTGGTGCAGTTGTGCGTGCCGCATGGAGATGTCGTCACAGATCATACGCTTCAAATGAGATTCAATGTCACTTCTCAAGTTCACCCATACATTAGTGTTAGCTTAAGTGAAGCGATTTGCGATCATGCCAAGATATTTCAAGACTGTCTGTCTGGCTCCAAATGGCAGCAGACATATGCAGCGCCTGCCCTTACCAAATTACGCCACTGAAATATGAACACACTGAGATCAACCACCCAGCGCGCGAACTTCTACTATTGATTGCTTCAATCTACCGAGTCTGACGCAAATGCCCTTGATATAGACGTAGGCACAGTGAACTAGTGGCTTAAAACTGTGCCAGGCATGTCAACCTGCTGTTCAAGCGGCCATATCTAAGACTTTATTTCATTTTCTATCAAACTAAAAGAAAATCAATCTTTCTCTCCTCTCACATGCACACGTACACCCCATAGTAGTAATAAAACATGTAACGTTACATCGTTCCAAATACCGTGAAGTTTGATGATACAATGCTAAACTTTCCGTGAAGTTTGTTTCTCTACCTCCAAGATTAAAGTAATACAAACTTTCAGAATCTCTAGATTTGTGGCCAGTAAAGTCAAAAGGTTTTAATGAGCCGTGCTTTTGATCGTGAAACAGTTGCACCGGTCTACACCGTTTGTCATTGGTAAAACGAAAGGGTCCACTTCTTGATTTATTGTTGTAATTAGCCTACTAAAGAAAAAAAATCTCGTTAAGAAGTTTTTATTAGACCACTTCAGTCGCATTCAACAGTATGATTTATATCCCTGGAGGTTAGAAATAGCGAGGCAGGAGATGACATTTTACAAGGAATGTTTTATCACGATGATTTGTATGCAGAAGGCGTCCCACCCACCGGCGCCGTACGACCGAGGTGTCAATGGAGGACGTGTCCTCAGTTAACCTCACGTCCCGCATACTCCACGGGCCGTGATTGGTTACACCGGGTGCTTTGGGCTATTCTATTTCACACATATAGGGAGGACAGAAGTAAAAGTTTGAAGAGATATATTATATCAAGGAGGTTCAGTTCATCATACGTATGCACGGATCCTCGTTGACTGTATTGCTCACGTTTTGATCTATTCAGTTAGTGTTTATCTTATTCTTAAACGTAATTTTTTCAGGTTTTCCACAATAGCTTACATCGTACCCTTTATGCCTTTAGGCTGAATCACATCCGATGTTGGCGTCCCGATTTGCTCGTTCATTTGAGTAGAATAGATAGGTAGTTTACACCCCTTGATTTTCTAAATGAACCCGCCCTCTTTTTCCATAGACTTGGCAGTGGGTCCCTGGATCCGATGTTCAAAACAAGTTCAGCTCAGCCGTTTTGGAACAAGAATTCCACCGTCAAGAAGACGAACTAAACTAGTCCTTACAGCATGAGACTTTCTTGAACAGCTCTGATCTTCGTGGACTCCAATACCGTCCAAGGTATGATATAATGTTCTCTCTTTTCCCCCTGTATTTTCAATCGTACCCTTTTCTTCTTTCTGTTCAACTAATGTATCCATAAATCAGAAACTTTAAATGGCGGAGGAGCAGCTACCAGTATTACACGAAAAGGCTTGTGCTTAGGTTGTCTTTTATTGGTTTTTAAACGTTTGTTTTCCTCGGGTATGTGTGTTTTCAAAGGTGACAAACGCGAAGCCCAGACATAAGAGCTTGATCGCGTATCACGGTATATGATAGATCCTATCAATTCAGTCTACCTAGGCAGAGCACGTCTTGTTGTGTCTGCATGCATGTTTTGTAAAGCCGCGGGTCACGAAAGATGTTTCCTATCAGAGAATGAAACATTACCACCGTCTGCGCGCTCGCGGTATTCCTACCGAGTCAAGGCATTGTTTCCCTGCATTCGCAGTCGCTACACGCGATGATTTGAACGCGAGGAGGGCAAGTACACGCCGGGTACGTGTAATTATTTATTAAGGGCTATGTTAGAATTAATGTTAGCTGCCGATATCGGCTATTCTGCCATTCATCATGGCTAAATCTACACCTCATGTAACCTCATAATATCAAACTTAAATAGAGTTATTGTATTGATAATGCAATTGCAAATTTCGGTTTTGTAGTGTTTACTATGAGAGCGTAGTCTAGTCGTATCGTTATCGTAGCCCTTTGGATATATGTTATTGTTTTATCGGTAGCTGCATCGTATTATGAACGGTTGGATAAGGCACAATGATTGATTGAGCTGACCGGGTATTGACCTGAACCACAGCACAGGCGAAGTTCATTGGCATTGTATTTTATTGAGCTGTCTTACACTGTCATATGAATTCATAGTTCTGTTTTTAAAGATAAATACAAATTTCTTTAATATTTCAAAAACCTTTACTTAACCTTGAAAATGCAGCTCTTTGGTTTATGTCGTCTTTCAAGAATTCAAGGGAGCGGTCATGAATCATATCAACACAAGCATAGTATAGGATGATATATGTTTAACATATGATAAACGTAACATACATAAGCATTACATACTCCCACTTTATTTCAAAGAGATGGGGAAATGTTGTATACAGTAGCTATAGACATTCAACACACTGCCAATGTCTGCCATGTGAACCGGAAAGCACGATGTACTGTGCTGTACTGTACGCTTCCCCTGAAACATTCAGCGATCCGTCCCTCAACGCACGCGACTAGATACCTGCCCCGCCGTAAACGTAATAGTTTAACGTCCTGTCGGTCGTATTCATACGTACGTATTGACGTAGAGCGACGGTTTGTCAGTCTATGCAGTTTCCGTTTTGAATATGTAGCTTGTTAACTTGTTTATCTGTTTCCATGCACTGTTCACCGAGTCAAAATGATAACGGAGACGGTGTATTTCTATCTTGATTATATATCACCGTAGAGTGTTAAGTATAACTAGCATTCATTTGCACGCTATATTGCACATAGCAGCGATATATTAACTATTAGAAATAAAACGGTAATTATTTACAGTCCAGATTGAAGCTCACCTTTTTTGTATTCTGGGTATTATATACTCTTAATCGTCGTTGCCATTAGTGTTTTTGTTAGCGGGACTGGAGGGAACCCAAGTCCATTTATTCACATCGTTCGATTGATCCGGGCATAACGCAACATGGGCGCTGCGAAGCTGTTTGGATCCCGCTAAAGGCTTGATTTGTAACCGGTTAACCGATACGGTTATACGGTCTTATGCTAGAGGATGTGATCATTCGTAAGAGGCGCTGTTTTGTACCTTGTATAATTGTTGTGCAATAAAGTTATTATTATTATAATTCATTATATATCGAGGCGGGAAAGTCGCCGTACGTATTTGCTAGGGACCGGTAAAGGAAGGGTATGTTTTGTATTACAGTGTAATTTATACACCTGAATCATGTTGACAATAATGAGTCCATGCAGAGGTAACCGAATAGAAATCCACTTCACCCAGTCAAGGAACGTCTGTTTACCTCAACAAGGAATACATTTCACCTCAAGTACCCACTGTGTACACAGGAATACACTTGTTGTAGTTCTTACTAAAGGACTTGTTCTTCCACTCCATCTTTAACAACGTTGTAGTTTATTTTCGGCGAAGTAAATCATTACGCGACATGAACGTGTTACCACGTACACTTGAGACATTTGAACTTTGGACTTGACGAAGAGATCACGTCAATACACCGCCCCCCCCCAAAAAAAAAACGCCAGTCATGATGAAGGTACAGTTACTACCATGCCAAAACACAAAGGTAATGGTGAAATGTGAATAAACAGTTGTACACTGTGTTTTTACAAGCCTGAGTGACTAAGCACTTCGTATACATAGGGAGCCAAGGTGGGGGAGGGGTCCCCAAGTTGAACAGGACATATGAGGGCAAAAGTCAAGCGGGCTGTAAGTCAAAGGAAAATTTATTTCGAGATAAGCAGATGCCAAAACCGTCTGCATGTTGTTAACAAATCCCAATGTTTCGTCGTATAAAACTACGAGTACTGCTAGCTGACTGGCAAATCATGGTTTTGTTATGCTGCTATAGTGGATAGTCGATAGCCAGGCCTATGATTTGCAGTTTTCAGGGATTACATCCCTGGTTCTCACGTGATGTCTGAAAAAGGTTGGGAATCCTTGAAAGAAATTCCCTAGAGTCGGACAGGACCCACCCAGATCTTTCCCGAAATCTCGTCATCTCTTCCATAGAACAAGGTTTTCCAGTTCCAACCATTTGTAGCTTGTTGGGATATTTTAATTCACGGTTTAACTGAATTAAAACACAACGTTCTTCGCAATGATAACTAGGACAGTAACCACAGTTCAATGCCCGCTCGGTCAATTTTGTCCCTGTCCTTTGGTTGTGTAATGAGGCACATTATATCTGGGTCGACTGCATATGTGTCGTTTTTGTTTTCTCAGGAAGTTTGAAAACACTTGATACGGTTTTGTTTATAATTGGCAATTTGCTGCAAAACCTTGGAAGGGGGGGGGGGCACGCTGATATCACACAGTTGGCGATATAACCAAGGTCAGAAGGGGGCGTGGCTTTTTCGTCGGCTTAAAAACACTCGATAAGATTTTGTTTATACTGATCACTTCCAAGGCTATATGCTGGTTAATGTGTAACCCTGAGCGGGAAGGGTGTGTGTTTACTGATATCACACAGATGTCAGGACTTCAACTTGTGTAACCAAGGTCACATGTGGGCGTGGTTATACCTGCTCGGCCCGGGCCTGCATGCCACAGATGACACCTGGGCGCTCCGAGGGTGCAGGCTAAAATTAGCTGGGTTCGATCGAGGCAAAGCTGAGCAGTTGGCAGACTCCGGCTTCACTGTTACCATACTGTTTTGATCTTACGAGCTGACTTTCTTGGTAAGTCTTGCTATCTTCTACAGTTCTACTCCATGATAGCCGGTTTGTGTTCAACACTTCGTGAAAGCGTTTGGCTTAGCTCTTTGTATTAGCTTTGTTTGCTGTTTCATCGAGTTTCTTTATTAGTAACGACAATACTACTAGTATGTCTACCTGACTACCCAACTTGCTTACATAAGTGTGAAGCATTCATCTCATAATTGTGACCACCTCAGCGAACTGACACCCAGTCTTAGAGTCCGGCTGTAATTAGGAATTTACGATGAAGGTATCGAGTAGAAAGTAGGGCAAGGTTATACCCTATAGTTCTGTCAGACGTGGACGAATGAGAATATGCAAATCTGTCTCGTGTTTCTTTCTTCGTTCTGGTGATCATACCTGTGTGGTGGAAAGTACGATAAGGTTGGGATTGAACGCGTACTGGATTTATCGTCGCTCTATAAAAGGGGACAGGCATGGCCTTGGCCCCGGTTTAAAGAAGCCCTGCCTAGAGCAGTCAACCGTTTCCTACGGGACGGTTCGCGATATCGTTAAATTTGGGGTTGGACTTCGAACCTGCATCATGACCCTATACCTCCTTGGTTTGTTCAAATACTTCCACGCGTGCCTCAGACGGTGGTAAAGGTCGACACTGTGAGAGTTGTTTTAGTCGGTATTTTCGTCTTTCTGCAGACATGGTTGTGGATTTAGTCCAAGGCTGTTGGATGTAGGACAGAACAGGTTGTCTGGCACGGTACTGGTGCACGCGAATGAGTCTTGTATACAAAACGTGACACAACCAGCACGTTTAACATACGCGTGCACGCCACATACGCGATAGACACAGTCTAGAAGTATCGGCACTTCAATTTTCAGACAAAGAACCATTGATTATGGGATAAAGGTTCTTCTGTGAGATCCGCCGGTACTTAAGTGGACTCGAAAATATATGGCATGTCAGAGTGCCACTATGACAGTTCGTAATGGCTGTTAGCAAGAGGTGCTTACCGCTTAGTCATGTTGAATATACACGTGCGCCACAGTTTATACGCCATTAGGAACGTTAGTATACATGACACCTGCCAGCCACGGTCCGTCTAGTGGTAGTGATTTACCAGTTGTTCTGAAAATGTGTCCTGTTTCTGGTTTAAATGATTTCTTGTCACGTACATCAATCCATTTAGTCCTCTTTTTATATCAACATTTGTCGTTGATATCTAGAAATGTTTTTTTTTTCTTAATGTCAACATACTTTGATATTGTCACATTACTTTGAATAAAGGTTTGCAAACTCAGGTATTAGAGTCGTTGCAAAGTTGCCGTCCTTGAATCCTGTTACTCTCTGGTACTTAGCTGCAGCTGTATCGTGTATTATTTATCTCCAAACCTAAAGGCTTGCCGTACTGTTCAAGGTTTGTCATGGCTTGCCGGTGACCTTACGGACCTTGACTCCGTCACCCCTAATCCCAGTTTACGTGCTGGTAGTGGAGCGTGCCATATGTACCTATTCCTTAGGGGTGTTCCATTTAACACCAGGGAAGGGGGAGGTAAAAAATGTTTGCTGTCTGTTTTATAATTATGTACTTGTATCCATACTATACACTCTTGCATTAGGTAGACTAGCCCTCAGATATATAGAACTGTAGTTATGTACCAGCCATGCTTTGTACCTTGTACAATTGTTGCCCAATAAAGTTATCATTATAAATTTATTTTTTGCGAAGCCCGAAGCGGGCACCTGGATTTGATCCAGGACATCGTCATTGGGGTATATTTTTCAGTTCTAGTCATATGTGCTTTCTTAAATGTGTTCGTATCCTTTTCCATGACATAGATTTTATTTGCTTCTTTATATTTACTCCATGACGATCTCTTTGACCTATTCCATTTCGTAGCATCCACGGGAGAGGGGGGGGGGCAGTTATCAATAATCTATTCATAAAATCACCTGAATCCAAAATCATAATCTAATCCTATATGAGAAGGTAGAAATTGATTGAAATGAGAGGAGATGCAAGTTCTATTCCTTGAGAGTGGACAGTTCAAATGCGAAGAAAGCTAAAAGCTGCCATACCCGAAGTCTAGAATGGACTAGCCCTTACGTAAATATGGCTGAAAATGGCGTTGTTGATGGTCTGGGCTCTAGTATCCTGGTTGGGGTTGTCAAACATGAACCTGGCGGCAGGGGAAAAGTGAGTTGGCAAATATTTCATTTGCGTATTTAAGATCGACTTATCAGCAGGTGCGATGCTAAGCTCATATGCTTGTTTCTTGTTCCGTTCATTTTTAAATCATTTTTTTTCATGAAAAGCTTCGCCCTATAAATAGATTTCTAAATGTTCATACCAAATAGTCATTAGAAGGCATGATATATTATTGTAGAATCTAGTCATTCATTGTTTAACTGATTTTTGAAAAACGGTTGCATTTATATGATTATATCAAATCACACTTCTCTTCGTTGATGTATGTATCAAAAAGGACCCACTCCCGCCTTATTAATCAGTTATACGGCTACGGAGTCACTTCATATATATAAGTATCAGGAAACGCCGCCTTCTTACCACGAATTGCCACGACCATATTTTCCCCAGAGAATGGTACGTGACATGTTCAAGTATCCGTCTGAACTCCTGGAACTCTGGACATGTCTACTTTATGTAATATGCGATCAAATGTAATATGCCTCCTCCTGCCGCAAGCGTAGGCACTGTGAATTGCTATCCACGTTCCAAGAAACGCCCCCAACTTTCCAAGAAAAGTCATGACGCTCCTTGACGACGGAGGGACAGATCGTAAGACAATTCGGTGAGGAGACCAAATTTGGCAAAGTGTCAGCGCGAATCTAGTATATTACGTGCGTGCAGGTGCGTTAATATTGTGCTCTGTTGCCAACGGCTCAGTAGTACCAATGCCCCCAAAAAAGGATTTTATCGCAAAAGTAAATTAAAAGTAAGCGATCTCTGACAAAACTGGACCTTTTCAGACTAATAATATGTTATAATCAAATAGGAAGTCAGGCATATAAACGTAAAGCTGGTGTTTATTACAATGACTACTGTAAGATACAACTCGGCGAGGGAAGTATATTACGTGCGGGCAGGGGCGTTTGTATTTTGCATCAGGGGTATCAATGCCCCAAACGACACAACATGATGAGAGCGGCGCTAAAAATTCAATCTGGCGGTAAACGAGAAAAACGCAATATTGTGCTCACATTCAGCTACAATTTACTGCTATCGTCCTCTTTTGACTTCAGAACGCATGTATCTATTTGACCGTTTTATTTTGATTTCAATGCATATGTGCAACTCGACGACGCTTGATGTTTTTGCCATGTTTTGCAGATCATGACGGTGCGTTACACCAAGCCTCTGGATGGGGGCTGGGGCTGGGCCGTGGTACTGGCGGTTTTCGTCATCTGCGCATGTACCATGGGAGTGACACGGTCGTTCGGTGTGTTCTTCATCGAGTTCACCGCGCAGTTCAACCAACCGGCAACTTCCACGTCATGGGTCATCTCTGTTGCTATGGCAATAACATTTGGAGGAGGTAGGGAGATTCAAAGGCCTCTTTGAGATACACTTGTAGAACAACAGATACTGGAAATGATCCTCGGTTGGTAGTCCAAGTCTTCAATTTCATAGATAACGTCACACGTAAATCAGATCGATTCAGATTCACCTTTGTAATGTTGTTTTTCATGATATTGAGAGCATTCCACATCAGACCAATAATTATGAAAAAAAATGATTTTACCACAAAAGGAAAAGAAAGCTTTCTCTTGCAAAACTGGACATTTTAAAGGCAGGCTAAACTTAATTTCGTGAAGCATACTGCAGTATGTTAAATATACCACTAAGACCAGTTCTGACTTCTTTTACATGAGTCCATCATAGTTTAGCGTTTTTACAATATTTGAAATTCGCGGTGTGGTGATGTAATACTGGCGATGTCCAAAGACCTTTGACCTTTGTGACGTCAGATTCCGAGTCGGCCACACCTGCACCATAGGAATTGTTCCAGACGCCATTCCTCCGACTCGGAATCTGACGTCACAAAGGCCAAAGGGCTTTGGACATCGCCAGTATTACATCACCACACCGCGAATTTCAAATGTTGTAAAAACGCCTGCCTTTAAGAACAAGAGCTAGAGGATGTTACTTATAGAATATAAACGTGAAGCTGATGTTTATCATAACAATGTCTTCCAGCGATTTTCGGCGGGATGTTCGGCACGATGTTCGGCTTCAGACCGGTGGCGATGGTGGGCGGAGTCCTGGCGGCGGTTGGATGCATTCTGACGTCATTCGCCGGCAGTATAGTCCACCTGTACCTCACCACGGGGGTTCTGACTGGTGAGTTATAGATCTGGGTTTGTCCTAATCGCTTCTGCAGGCGTCACGCGGCGATGACCCGGTAGATTACGGCAAACGACTTATGGATCAGAACCTACGGCCTACGTATATTTCAATCTACGCGATGTAGAAAATATAAAAAGAGGAGGCCTAGTATCTGAGGTCTATTAAGCCACGTGTATTAAGCTGGTGTGCTACGCCGAAGGGCAATTATACCGGCCATACTGATACAGATATTCATCGGGACTACTTCGACGGAGCTGAGACGGAGTATGGAAATTACAGTTTTAGAGATAGTGTGGGTGGGTGGTAATAAAACGTCTCAGAATTACCTAGCCTGGAGTCCAGCCTTCTCAGCTTTAGTCCGCTACCCAAGCTCCTCTCCTTGCCAAGAAGGAGGAGCGGAGCTTGGGTAGCGGGCTAAAGATACATGTAAGAATGCTGGACTCCAGGCTAAGAATAACCTACGAAGGATCTAGTATCTGTTATCACCATTTCTCCACATCGTTTATGCGTATGCTAGGGATGATACATGAGCCCTATCCTTAACAACACTGATAATGCCGTTGTGCCCACTCCAGGTTTCGGTTCGTCCTTGGCTTTCATCCCAAGCATGAGCATGGTGGGGAAATACTTCGACAAGAAGCGGGCCCTCGCCAACGGCATCGCCTTCTCAGGCGTCAGCGTGGGCAACATCGTGTTTCCCCCCGTCTTCACGTATCTGATAGAGGAGTACGGGTGGAGAGGGTCGTTCTTGATTGCTGCCGGAGTCATGCTCAACATCACAGCTTTCGCGGCCTTGTTGAGGCCGATCCAGCTGCCCATGCCGACACCAGGGCCCGACACACAAGCGCCTGCAAACCCCAATGCACCGTATCGCAACGGGCCTTCAGACGCGGAGCAAAGAGGCTTGCCCCGGGACGATTCTGAGATCGGGCCGCCCACAGGCGCTGGTCCTGCTGACGATATGAAGGTTGCAATCGTATCAAATGGGAAGTCAGCAACGCCAACTCCCAGAAGTCCAGGGAAGATGATTCTGGCTCAGTGGAAGTCACTCTTGGCCTACATTCCATTCGTGTGTCTGACAATTTCCGTATTCCTCCTCGGCTTCGGCTTCTTCATTCCCATCGTGCACATGGCCCCGCGCGCAAGGTATCTCGGGATCGAGCAGTACCAGGCGGCGTTCTTGATCTCGATGATCTCTATAGGAGATGTGGTTGGCCGGATAGCGTCGGGGCTGCTTCCTACGTTCCGCAGATTCCGTCTCCTCCATTGGTACATCCTGGCCATGTTGGGGATGGGTACTACATCTCTTTTGTCACCGCTGGCAAATACGTACGCAACGTTAGCCACTTACAGCGTCTTCTACGGGATCCTGGGAGGAGCAAGCATGTCCATATCACTCACAGTCCTAGCGGAATTGGTTGGTCCTGCAAGGCTCTCCAACGCCATGGGGCTGATGACGCTGCTGATGAGCGTGGCAATTCTGGGTGGACCGCCTGTCGCCGGTATGAACGTCTTTACCTTATTCCTTCCTTCCAACCTTTATATAACTTGTTATTTTATGAATAGATCATTCTATTTCTCTCTCTCTCTCTCTCTCTCATACATCATATAGTACCATATGCCTTCTAGTTTTATATAACCTGTACATCTATAAATAATATATATATATATATATAGAGAGAGAGAGAGAGAGAGAGAGAGAGAGAATTACGCAACGATGTATGCCGTGTTTAAATTAAATTTATGTAATGCCTTGTCCAACAGGAGCACTGTACGACGCTACCCAAAATTACAACATGTCGTTCATCGTTGCCGGATGCGCCCCCGTGCTAGGAGGACTAGTAGCCGCCATCATGCTGTGCCTTGGGGACGAGAACGTTCGCCGAGTGTCTGGGAGGGAGAGCTCTATTCCCGACCCCGTCAACGGAGCCCGACCCAGCGTCGTCAAGTCAGACGACAAAGACGTTCTGAAGCCGTTTGCCATCGAAACATCAGTGTAATATGTGGTTGCGAAGCTTGTTATTAATGTTTTCAGCAATGACTTGTCCGGCAAGACAATATCATAGACGTCTGTTTCATTGGAAAGTGTTAGAATCTATGAAAGTCCTAGCTTGAATTTCTCTGACCATTGCAAACATGTTTCCGGAAACTTGCGATCGTGATCATGTGTTTGTATTTGTGGGTGGGTTGGGGTGGGGGAGGGGGGTGGTCTTGAAAAAACGGTTGTGAAATGTGCAAGGCAGGTTGTTCCAACGATCCCGTGTCATAAGATGTCATGGGCTATTTTATGAACGTTTCATGGCAAATTTAAAGACAAAGAGAAGTTGAAAGACAGAATTACGTTTCAGTCAATGTCCTTTTGTGCAACAGATGCCCCCACGTCACATTGACGCTAAGGTATACCATTATTTTTTACTCCAGAAAAATATTTCTACTAGGTATTATGTGAAACTATGTACCTTCATGACAAATGTCGTGAGAAGAGAGCAATCCATATAAACATGTGCAAAGAAATCACACACACGCACACCACTTGCAATATACTGTTGATATTGTTTTGTTGCTTATTTAGGTGGAGGATGAGTTCCAATATCAATGATATTACACATCGTATCCAAAGCAATATTTTATGTGCAAGCAACGTACGCGTATTTGATAAAAAATTCAAATATATCTTTGTTTTAGCTAGAGCTATTTCTACTTCTAACACGCAAATGTTTTGTGTCATAAGGCCATCACAAACGTGTATACTGTTGCAAAATGGTTTTAGATTACATCTTGTGAACATCTACCCGAAGTTTTTCTTCAATTCGCTATTGTCAGCATTAGATACGCATTGTTTACTGGATGGATAATGAAAGTGTATAAAGTGCAACTAACATAAACTCCTTTCCGGGAAAGTCTGAACTTAAACGGCTATGTCATCATTTCCTATACAAGTAACTGACACAAGTAAGGTGTAATGCTGGCACTAAAAGATATGCCCTTAAATGTAAGGGTGAGGACGGGAACAATTAGTCGTATTGCGATTCAGTCCTTTAGCCTCTACCAACCTCCAGAGTCGGTTGGAAAGAGTAGAAATTGACCAAATAAACAGATAATATGCCAGAGGAGTTAGTCCGCCAAACTGTACTCCTTTAGCGGACTAATGCCTCTGGCATGTTATCTGTTTATTTGGCCAATTTCTACTCTTTCCAACCGACTCTGGAAGTTGGTAGAGGCTAAAGAACTGAATCGCCATACGAATAGCACCTCTGGAGCTAGCCTGGTAGTGGCTAGCAGTTTGTTGTTGATAGTGTCAATTTCTGTTGCTAAAAGAGAGTCCCGAGTCTAAAATGATCTGTACAATATCATGGACTACAGGTGTATTCGGGGTTGGATCTACCGTTACTATATATAATGCTTGCCCGTGTTTTTTAATGGCAATGTCAGTACAAGGCTGTTTGATAATCGTGAAACAAATTTCCAAATTGAGGCAAAGACGATGGTGTGATGAATACAAATTTAATGGTGGGTAGAACCAAGAATACCCCGCTATTCAGTTATGTAGGACATAGAAAGACACTTGCAGTCAGAATGTGAAACGAATGGCGATGGTTACTGTGAATCAACTTGATGTTAAATTAAGCTAAAATTTCAGTTTTCGCTTCAGCTTAATTTTGAGACGAGTGGTTTAAAGGCACTTCGACACCCGGCGTATCACCATAAGGATCTGTATCGGATATGGGAAGTACCTAAGAGACAATTTAGGATAGAGTATCCACCGGAACGTTGATCTGAGACCCCAACATTATTTCTGCATCAATGACGTCAAGGGACGGACGAGTCGATTAGGTGATTGGGGATCCGGGTAAAGTATAGAACAAGATGCTTTCCCCCATTAATTTCATAATGTATATAGTTATTGACACTCAGCCCATCTCATAGGTACAAGACAGGTACACGCTTGCCTCCTCTATATAGGCTTCCCTAAAGACATGTCAAAGTTCAGCATTTATAAGTCTCCACTGGTCCTTCGGCACATTTACAGACTGGTTGATCTACAGACTACACGAAGCACACATCGCCCCAGGCTAGAGACTGGTTACCGGTTCGTAAAGTTTGATTCCAACAAAAGGTAAGGTAAGTACTGACAATACAGTTTTTCAGTTACTTTCAAAATGCAGTCACGCATATATACATGGTTAAGGTTAACTCTACATTGACCGAACTGAATGGATAGATTTGAAAACTTACTGAGGCTCGTGTATTAAGGACTACAGTTAAGGCTAGTTGTTTAACATACATGCACGGTTCTAAGACAACTAAGTGCAAAATGAAGATCACCCTTAAGAAGTTACTGTTGGATATGTTTTCAAACATGATTGTGTCACGAAATAATTTTGCATATGCCCCCCATCCAGCGGCTTAGACAAAAAAACAGGGGCTCGTTTACCGGTAGGTTTTTATTTCCAGTCGTTTTTACCTCGCCCTTAGAAAACCGGTTTTCGATCCTGTCCATGTTTCGTGAATATTGTGCATACTGCGCCGTGGTATGTTAGATCTGAAAGAAGAAGACAAGCACTAGACCATGTCACAAGTCCGTAGTAACCGCGGACTCAATCTTTTCGCTTGCTAACCACGATTTAGCCAGCGGTTACTGCAGAGGATGGTACCCAGGCTAACGCTATTCTTACACTTGCCATCACAGATGCCTGTACGTTACACCAGACCCTTAGATGGCGGATGGGGGTGGGCGGTGGTTCTAGCCGTCTTCATGATCGGCACCTGCAGTTTTGGAGTCATTCGATCCTTCGGCGTGTTTTTAGAAGAGTTCACAACGCAGTTTGACCAATCAGCTACAGCCACGTCATTGGTCATCTCCGTTTGTATAGGCATCGCATTTGGAGGAAGTAAGAGACGAGCATCTCATGAGGCCAAAGGGCTTTCATTACATTTCATTTATGTATCTTCACTCAATTGTTGTCATATATACCACAGCAATGTATCTGATCCTATGTCTAGATCTGAACAGTAACTTGCAAAATGTGGTGCGTTTAACCTAGATGTAAAAAGTCTAAATACAAGATAATTGTAACAAACACAAGTAAAGTAAGTACAAGGATAGTTGAAATTCGTCCAGCCTTTTTATTGAAACGAGATTTTAGACCTTGAACAAAGAATTCTAACCTTTTCAATCTATTGACGTGACTTGACTTTCATCTACCGTTTCAGCTTTACTTGGCGTCATGCTAAGCGCGAGGTTCGGCTTCAGACCGGTGGCGATGGCGGGTGGGGTCCTGGCGGCGGTTGGCTGCATTCTGACGTACTTCTCGACCAGTATTGTCCACCTTTACATCACTGTAGGCGTGATGGTTGGTGCGTGAACACGATGTCCAATATGAAGTACACGTTGTGATTTTGCACAAGACACACACACACACACACACATACACACACACACACACACACACACACACACACACACACACACACACACACACACACACACACACAGAACGTTGTTGTTGTTGTACATGAACTGTAGGCGTGTTGGTTAGCGTGTGAACACGATGTCCAGTCAATGCCCATATATAGTACGTGTTGTGATTTTGCTCAAGAAAATGCACACAGAACGTAAATGGTATATCATTTTTTTGTCTTCAGGCTTAGGGTCATCTCTTGCTTTCTTCCCGAGCTTAAGTCTGGTGGGGAAATACTTCGACAAGAAGAGAGCCATTGCCAACGGTATCGCTGTCTCTGGCCCTAGCGTGGGGAGCATGGTGTTTCCCCCCGTCTTCACGTATCTGATAGAGGAGTACGGGTGGAGAGGGTCGTTATTGATTGCTGCCGGAGTCATGCTCAACATCACAGCTTTCGCGGCATTGTTGAGGCCGATCCAGCTGCCTGAAAAGCAACTGTCGTTGCCGTCAGACCGAGCGGAAACAACGTCATTCTCAGAGCTTAATGAGGTCCCACAGGACCGACCAACTGTCAGAATTAATGAGGGTAAATCGTGCCTCTCCCGCAGTCATTGGAGGACAGTGATAGCTGAACTCAAGGCTCTGTTAACCAATCCTCGTCTAGTTTCCTTCATAACTGCAGACATGTTCTTCTTGGGGTTTGGCTTCTTCATTCCCGTCGTGCACATCGCGCCGCGCGCACGGCATCTCGGTATTGAGCCGTACCAATCGGCGTTCCTTGTTTCCTTGATTGCTATAGGTGACGTCATAAGTCGGTTTCTGTCGGGATTTCTCCCAACATGTCGGAAGTTTCGGCATCTTCATTGGTACACACTTTCCCTATTAACGACTGGCATCTCTTCTCTGTTGTCAACCCTTGCAAAGACTTACCCAGCGCTGGCTGCCTATTGCATGGTACTAGGGCTTCTCGAAGGGGCAGGTTTGGCAATTTCACTAACCGTCCTAGCGGATCTTGTCGGTCCTACAAGACTCTCTGGTGCAATGGGACTGGTGATGTTGCTGATGAGCGTTTCAGTAACGGGCGCACCTCCCATCGCAGGTGAGAACAACTAGATTACTATGAGTCGTACCTACTCATTCCGTTTGAACGTAAGATTAAAAAACAATTTTCTTATAGAAAAGTAGTCAGTTATCCTAAGGAGGTTTTATATATAAAACCTCCTTGGTTATCCCCTAGCATCTTGCATTTGGTTTCAACAATCACATTTCGTTTAAAGGCAATGTCACCATTTTCTTGTTAGTTTTTCTATGTGATTTCTCGCCCATGTAAAAATTCGTGTCTGTAGTAAGCAATGATATTCGTTGTGAATGATATGCGTACATCGGCCTGTGTTTCAGGGAAGCTGTACGACTCCACACAAAATTACAACATATCGTTCATCGTGGCCGGATGTGGCCCTATTCTTGGAGGACTGATAGCCGCCATCTTGTTGTGCTTTGGGGACGAGAACGTTCGCCGAGTGTCTGAGAGGCAGAGCCCTTCTACCGCTTTCGTCAACGGAGCCCGACCCAGCAGCGTCGTCAAGTCAGACGACAAACAACTTCTCAAGCCGTTTGTGATCGAAACATCAGTGTAATATGAGATTTCTTGCAGTGTTTCAACAATGTCCTGTTTGACAAGGCGACAGTAGACGTTTGTTTCATGAGAAAGCATCGATCTGGTTCTACGAAAGCCTGTGACCATTGCAAACATTTAATTGACAAGTGACTGTGTCATGATTACATTAACAAATACTCATCACAGAAAGACTCGGTCTCACACTAACACTCATGATTACTTCTACAAAAAAAGGTTATTGGCGAGAAGTACAGTATAATACTCATCACAGAAGAACTGGATCTCATGCTTGAACCACCCTGATCTTGAGGGCAATAAAGATATCAAATATTCACCAGGAAATGACTTTTGTTATCCATTATCATCCAATAATACAGAGTCCAAGGCTAAGATTAATACTCTGATTCATTCTCATTCAATGAACTCGATGTGGCTTTAGCGTTCAGCTATATGAGTCTAACATTTCGATTACGTTAGTTCTCGCCATAGTAGCGATCAATGGTAGTGGACTAAAGCTAGAAGGCTGGCATCCGGGGTACTTAGCTTTGTTAAAATATTTCCACTTTGGTCTCAATTGAAAAACTGCGTAAGTGAAACACAATCATTACCCGCCAGAACGTTGACTTCAGAGACCGCAAGAAACATAACTGAGGCAAAGATGATAGTATGCTAAACAGAAATTTAGTGGCGGGGAGAACCAAAGATCTTACACGTGGCTACTCGTGATCAGCATGATCTGTTTGCCTAGAAAACAGAAACACAAGTACAGAAAGTACTGGTAACACGGATTGATGTGGGAGATTCGGGTGCTTTCTTTTCGTTTAACTCAGTGTCAGCGAAACGACATTCGGTATTTAAGAAAGTTATTTACTGATATAGGCGTACCGTGTAGCACTACCTACGAAATAGCATTGACCACAAGAAGCACCTAGTACCTGACACATTTGAGGACAATAAAGTGCCCGCTAGAACGTTGATTTCTGACCCCAATATTTACACTGCATGCACCGATGAACAGAGCTCTAGTCAGGGGACGGACGAGTCGATTCCGTGACTGGGGGACAAGTAACCGTGAGAAGAAATGTTTTTCTTTCTCACGGCTCTTTCAAACACTGTTCGTTTCATATGGTGCTCTATTATTGTTACAGCCTTGCTGCTCTCTTCGAAGATTCATTAGGACCACACTTTCTCATTTTTATGAATTCGAAGTGGGTCGATGTGTCTGTCGACCTACACCCGAGACGCATCGTCCTAGGCTACAAACAAGGTGCTACAACAGACTGGTTCTCACCATTTCTACGTAAAGACCATAATATTCACGATGAACATTAACTGGATCCTTTTAAAGAATTCAAATCTCGGCGAGTCCTCTTGCCCTTTGACCCAACTCAAGACAGGTTGAACGAGCACACATCGCCCCTGGCAGTAGAGACTACTAGAGAGTATGTCCTACCGTTTGAGACCAACACATTGAGGTAAGTAGAACTGACAAAGTGTTTGAGGTTTATATTCTAACGATTTAGTGAAATGGTTAGATTTACTTTGGCTGTCCAGAATGTATAGACACAATGTTCAAACCGCACCTGTTTCGTGCGAACTGCACCATGAACCACTGAATGCCTGATGATAGGGGGTACTGCCAATCCGATGTCGAGCTCACCGCAGTGTATTGGGGAAGTAAGGAGGCCTGAACGATTGACGTTTGTTGATATATCATCACATAGCACACAGATATATCACAATGATAGTTCTCGGTCGCTGCGGGCTGTCTCCTGTCTCTTCTGTATACACGGCGCTCAATCTCAGTCGTCCGCCATTTTGACCTGGGGAATGGGGGGGGGGCAGTATAACTTGATATGGAAACACTAACGATATCTACTCTTGTAGTATTGTTTTAACTTCTACTTAGTAATGATTTGAACTTGATGAAACAACTTTGCAATTGGACATAGACAATAATTGTAGTAGCCTATCTTAAATCATAATATAGGCCCATTAGCCCAAGTTGAGGTCCGTTGAGGTGTTAAGTGATCTTAAGTGGCACCGCTATAGTTAGAAACACGCACGCTTCCAGTTTAAGGGGTTGCTGTTGTGTCTCAAGCACCCTTCTTTTCACGAGTCACGGCCTAATACCCACGGTATACCATGTCTAAGTGCTCCCCCAGCCAGGGACTTAAACAGGAAACAGAGGCTCCAAACACAGGTAGGTCTTCAGACCTCGCCCCTCCCTCTTCGAAACAAGTTTAAAACTACATGTGGTAAATGACGTGTGTATTTTGCACATTCTCCCACCACGCTCCACCAAAGTCCCAATTAAGACCAACTTATTCTACCAAATATGCATGTTAGTCTTTTGCGGGGAAGGCCACATTCCCCACCGTGGTAAATTTGCTCCCGTGACATAACTCCATATGACCATTGTGTCAATATTTTACACACCCTAAAATAGTGTGAAACCTACGTTTTGTTTAGGCCCTGGTAACTGCAGACCAGGCTAGTAACGCACATATGTACATACTGGCGGCGTACACAACTAAGGATCTTAGGTAAATTGACACCAGCACGAAACAAAACAAAAATGGCAGCTGTGAATTCAAGAGAGTCTATTTTGTTGAGCTTGGGGTGACAATCGAAGCCAAGCTAATATTGGCTTCTTCTCGGCGCAAGTATTTTTTATTTTTTATTTTATTTATTAAACTTCACAGATCTCCTACGCAAAGTCCTCCTCGGGTTCTTAATTGAGTTATGCTGACTACAAAATCCTGAAAACACAAACACACACACACACAGACAGACACACACACAGGTAGACACACACACACACACACACACAGACACACACACACACACACACACACACACACACACACAAAGATAGACCAAAAACTATACCTCCGTTTTCATGTCGGTACCCAATATGCATTATGGCCCTAATGTATATTAAGGCCACGGAAGGACTTTGCCTGAGTGTCATCCTGTATTAAAGTTCCAAGGCATGTCTGGTGAAGGTAGAGCCTGAAACTAAACAGCATGGCACTCAGGCTTGGACTCTACGTGGGAGAATGATTGTGGATTGAGTGCGGAGATATGCATGATCAAAAAAGAACTGTCAGACTGCCAGTGTATGTCAAACGTTCGACATGATTATGTCTAACACTAATGTCATTACAGATGCCTGTACGTTACACCAGGCCCTTAGATGGCGGATGGGGGTGGGCGGTGGTTCTAGCCGTATTCATGATCGGCGCCTGCAGTTTGGGAGTCATTCGATCCTTCGGCGTGTTTTTGGAAGAGTTCACAACGCAATTTGACCAGTCAGCTACGGCCACGTCACTGGTCATCTCCGTTTGTCTAGGACTAACATTTGGAGGAAGTAAGAGGATCTACGATTATTTTCATTTACGTTTCTGTACTCAATTGCAGTCAAATACTTGATAAGTGTACCGTACTTTAATCATTTTATAGATCTGAACCATAACTAGCCAAATGTGGTGCGTCTATCAATGTTCAACCAGGATGTTCAGAATCCATAGAGATATAAAGTGTCATTTTGAACGTTAACACACGGTACACTCAACGATTTTTCAACCAATGCTTCGGCCCTCTTCAGGAAAGCTGATCTTTTCGCCCCTTCACGTGATCATGAGTGGGCCAGTTTTCATGAGGACAACGGAAGTTCGGTGACACTGAGTGCTTTGTTATAGTAGAGTTTAGATCTTGAACTTGAATACTATGGTTTGAAATGTATTGATCTGAACTTCGCCTACCGTTCCAGCTTTACTTGGCGTCATGTTGAGCGCGAGGTTCGGCTTCAGACCGGTGGCGATGGCGGGTGGAGTCCTGGCGGCGGTTGGCTGCATTCTGACGTACTTCTCGACCAGTATAGTCCACCTGTACATCACTGTAGGCGTGATGGCCGGTGCGTGAACATATTTTGGTTTTCTGCTCCCGAAACGCATCTATTCATATGGTAAAAGCACATTGATACATGCGTACCCGCCCCTTACTTCAATGTTTATGTGTACAATGCTGACTGTCGTTCATTCTGGTTACTTATACATAACTATACATGTATTAGTAAAGGACGTTTCCCAATTTGATCGTTTGTGTATTCCCTTCAAACCATCGGTGACTAGCCTCCACCAGGCCCTCCTACGGGCGTATGGATCGTAAATTCGGCAGAAAAAGGAATAATTAGCCAGTAGAGTCAGTCCACGGTGCAGTGAAGTTCACGATTCGCCGGAGCGCTAGCCTGCAAATGAAACCCTGGCAAACATTCTCCCTATAGCGGCTACTAGTAGTCTCTACCAGACTAACTTAGCCGGCGTAGTTAGTCTGGTAGAGACTACTAGTAAGCGGTGACTATAAAGTTCGTACGTGCTGTGATGTTGTTGAAAGCCCCACAGACTGTCATTGATCTATATCGTTCTTTCTCTTCAGGTTTAGGGTCGTCCCTGGCTATGTTCCCGAGCCTAAGTCTGGTGGGGAAATACTTCGACAAGAAGCGGGCCATCGCTAACGGTATTGCCTTCGCGGGTGTCGGAGTAGGCAACATCGCATTTCCTCCCCTCTTCACGTATCTGATAGAGGAGTACGGGTGGAGAGGGTCGTTCCTGATCGCCGCCGGAGTCATGCTCAACATCACGGCTTTCGCGGCCTTGTTGAGGCCGATTCACCTGCCTGAGTCTGAATCCTTGCCGCCGCCACCAGAAAAGGCCGAGGAATTCCATGCGTACATCAACGAAGCTTTCTCTGCAGACCTCAGTGACATCAAGATGGACCAACCAGTGGCTCAAAACAATGAACAAAGGGAAAATATGAAAGACCTTCCACCTAAATCTGAATCATTATCGCTACCATTAGAAAAGCCCGAGCCCGTAGAAACCCATGCGTACATTAACGAAGCTCTCTCTTCAGACCTCGGTGACATTCAGCTGGACCAACCGGTCGCCATCAACGAACAAAAGGAGGATATAAAAGACATTCCACTTTCCAATGAAAAGGGGAAACCAGGCCGCCATTGGAGGAAAACGCTAGCTGAATTTAAGACATTGTTGGCCAATCCTCGGCTAGGTCTCTTCATAATGGCACAGACGTGCTTCTTGGGGTTTGGCCTATTCGTTTCCATCGTGCATATCACTCCGCGCGCAAGGCTTCTCGGGATCGAGCAGTACGAGTCGGCGTTCCTTGTTTCCTTGATCTCTATAGGCGATCTGATTGGTCGGTTTCTGTCGGGATTTCTTCCTACGAACAACAGGTTTCGTCGTCTACATTGGTACATACTTCTCGTGTTGGCGACTGGCATCTCTTCTCTGTTGTCACCCTTTGCAAAGACTTACCCAGCGCTGGCTGTCTACTGCACTTCTGTAGGACTTCTGGTAGGAGCTGGATTGACTCTCTCAATGACGATCCTAGCGGATCTGGTCGGTTCTACAAGACTTTCCGATGGAATGGGGCTGATGACTTTGCTGATGAGCGTTTCAATCATGGGTGCACCGCCCATCGCAGGTAATAACAACTTGCTTACCTTATCTATCCATACTGTTTCACTCTGCACTTACGAATAGTATTAACTTAAGCATAATTTGCTCAATGTGACATGCCTGAACCAAAATTGTCCTTTTGTTTCTTGATATCAACAACGAGTAATTGTGTACAAACACAGCGTCAGCTATTTTCTAAATCTCAACAAGGAGGTTTTCCTTGATCTCAAGCAGACAATGCTGTTAATTGTAGAGCGTGTCAGTCACATGTGTACATCGGTCTGTGTTTCAGGGAAGCTGTACGACTCCACTGGAAATTACAACTTGTCGTTCATCTTTGCTGGATGTGGTCCCATTCTAGGAGGACTGATAGCCACCATCTTGTTGTGCCTTGGGGACGAGAATGTTCGCCGAGAGTCTGGGAGGGAGAGCTCTTCTCCCGATCCCGTCAACGGAGCCCGACACAGTGTCGTCAAGCCAGACACGATGGACGATTGTGGAAATTATGAAGTAACCCGGTTATAGAAGACCGTGACGGTGCTTCTTTTGCATTTCTTAAAGAAATTTTGGTTCATGATTATAGCTTCAGCATCAGTGGACAACCAAAAAAACTTTATCTTAGACGACAAAGAAGTTCTAAGGCTTTCTGTGATCGAACTATCAGTGCAATATGTAGTTGTGCGCGTGCTATCAATGCAGAGACAACCATAACGTTGTCTTTCACAGTACGTACTACGTTCAAGTGCAATACTCATCACAGAAAGACTCGGTCTCACTCTAAATACCCTCATTGTGAGGACAATAAAGGTAACAAATATTCACCAGATGATGGCTTTTGTTATCTATAATCCGCGGCAAGAAAAGTGATGATGATCAAAACGTCATTATCTAATACAATAAGGGAAAATTAATTTGGTAGGATATCATATGTTCACACGTTTGGTTTGGTTGATCAAGATCTCCATTAGTGATACATCACTATTCTTCCTGGAGGCCAGAATTGTACAAATTATAGCAACTGAAATATACAACAAATTATGCGTACCTTGTATGTGTACACATGCAAAGTTCCGATGTGTCTTATAATAAATGAGACATCTGTATAATGTGTATCTTTACTTAACGATTTCAGTCATGACACAGGCTAAAGAAAAATCAGCCGAACTATTTTTTCCTCCGCATCACATAACTTCAATGCAGACTGTTATGCCTTGGGTTTTTGTTCAATTACTGTAATTGTAAAACACCTTCCTACAAATTTGAAAACACCTTCCTACAAATGTGAAAGTTGTAATAGTTTGGGGGGAACAAAAATCGAATGAATTGGTTTTCTGTCTTTACGTCACACCAAAACTGGTCGAACTAGCTCACAGAGTCGTTGATCAACAACCGGAGGACAGTCACATAGTTAGTTGTAGGTCTCCTTTTGGTTGCCCATATTACTCATTGTGGTGAATTCGGAATCACTTGTCTCCCAATAATCTGAGTTGTGAAACAAAACATCAGCCCGTCCGGTTATTGAGAGAAGAGAAACGTCACTGCTACAGTTGAGACTGTTGGAGTCAAGTGAAGTTAGCCTGGCGCCTTGTAACCACTGCGGGAACACACAGACGATTTCCCTGTAAAAACTTTGAATAGTTTTCAACCACTGGTGAAATCCCAGCATACCACAGTCGCAGGTCCATGGATTTTGGTCAAGCTCCACGACTAGATCTGCAAATAAAATACAGTAAATCTATCATGCTTAAAACCGCTGGCTTCGTATAATAGATATCCAATTCTGTTACTATAGTACTACATAATAAATGTGATGCTAGATACCAGAAAAGAGAAGAATCAGTACTGAATGTAGAAGATATGAACCTTGTCTTGTAACTAAATTGAATATGAAGGTCTCCAGTGTTCAAAAGTTATTTTTTGTAACGGTCAACTTGTTAACAGCACTAACAGTATCCATAGTTAAACTGATTAATGCATCTAGTAAAGCATTGCTCCTCACCTGGAGACCTATCAGTGAAAATGGTGGATGGTAGGTTCCGTAAGTTGTTTACTCTCAAGTCCAGCTGTCGTAGTTTACCGAGTCCTTCAAAAGCGGCGTCATGGAGGCGACTCAAGTTGCAGTTACGCAGCCCCAGTATTCTCAGATTCGGTAACTGGGAAAATGACGAATAACCGATGGATCTGATTGGGTTATGGTCCAAATAAAGGTCTTTCAGATTTGGCATCATACCGAGGCCACTTTTGGGTACCCGCTGTAAACGATTGTTCTGCAGGAACAGTCTTCTCAGTGAAGCCGAGTGATTTCCAAATGCACCAGTTTCTATGTGACGTAATAAGTTCCCCTTTAAGTTGATGCTGAAAATGGACGGCAAGTTTGAGAATATCCCTGATGGAAGTTTAACAATGCGGTTTCCATTGAGAAATACCCCCATGATTTGGTTTAAACCATTGAAAGCCTGGCCAGAAACGGTGCGAATCAGGCAGTCGCGCAGAGACAAGAGCCTGAGGTTTTCCAGCCCTTTGAAAGAATGCTCACGAAGTTCCAGAATAGGGTTCTCAGACAAGTTCAACACCACGAGCTTGGTCATGACGGTTAGTCCTTCTGTGGGCACGCGTCCAAGTTTGTTGCGGCCAAGCAGAAGTGTGTGGATTTCTGGTGCATTCCTGAAAGTCACATCCGGGATCTGTTCAATCTCGTTCCCAGGTAGGGACAGAAAGCGGAGGCCCGGATGTTGGTGACGAAAAACAGGTGGCCGTTTGAGGCGGTTGAAGTCCAAGTACAAATAAGTCAAGTTTAGGGCTGCTCTAAAGGCTTCCGGGTGGATGAAGTTGATCCGATTATTCTGAAGCTCGAGAACTTGGAGGGAAGGCAGACCATCTAACATGTCTGACGTAATATTGGCCAGACTGTTGTTCGAAAGATTGAGTGACGTCACAGATTGAAGACCTGTACAACATAAACGGTAATATATATTGAGAGAGAAATGGTTGACACACTGAGTACTACATACACATAGAAACGTGTCACAGCCAGCTACTCTGCAGTCCAATATGTAGCGACGCTCATCAATATCTAAAAATTGTGCTAAAAGTGTACTACTATTTCGTACTGCAGATTTCTACTCATTATGGATTAGTGCTATTACAGAATAACATGGGAATATTTTGCAACAAGCACAAAGAAAGCAAGAATCTGTATCTAGTATATGTGTATAAACAGTCAAGATGTGAACTGACCTCTGAATGCCCCAGGCTGAACGTACTGCAGACTGTTGCTGTGGAGTAAGAGTGTGTGTAGACTACCCAAGTCTCGGAATGTGCCGTCTGGCAGCTCTGATAAACAGTTGTGGCTGAGCGTCAGTGACTCCAGATTACTCAGGCCGGCAAACAGACCTGGGTGGAACAGATGAGCTTGTCACGAATACAATCTGGACACCATCAGTTCTTCGTAGTTCGAATACATTTTACACAACAATAATGATAATTCTTTTATTTGCCAATTCATGGCCGTAGGCTATTTGCAAGGGTACAAACAGTAAGAAAAGTAACAAGTGCCTAATCTATACAACTAACAAATGTTCTACATACATCATAATTACCATAGAGGGATTAACTTCTTCTTTTGAGGGAAGTGACTGATGAAAAGTCCCACGTTTTTAGTGATCAGTGGATTTTGTGATTTAGTAGATATGTGTTTTTTGGAGGTCTTCTAGATGTTAAAAACTCGGGAATGTTGTTTTAATGGTTTAAAACGATTACCTGAAACTTTTTCCTTTATTTTTTGTTACAAAACAAATTTGTACATACTACCACCGTCCCCAAAACGTGAACTACAGAACGCTGACCTTCTGTAACTGTACAAATGTTGTTGTTGTTCAACTGGACAATCTTTAGCCTGGATAGATGACGGAACGTGTCAGAGTGGAGGTGAGAGACGCGGTTCCACCCCAGATAGAGATGTCGTAGCCGCAGAAGCCGTCTGAAAGAGCGGCGCGAGACCACACCGATGTTGTTCTCCGTCAGATACAACCGGCGCAGCCCGTCGATCTGGGCGAAGGAGTGTTCTTCAATCCTCTCGATCCTGTTCCTCTGCAGGGACAGCTGCTGAAGGTACGGGAACCAGCGGAAACTTACAGACTCCAGGTCGTACAGGCTGTTGTCGGCCATGTTCAGCACCCTGACGTGTCTGGGGATGGAGGCTGGTGCCCGGACGAGCCCCAACTTCGTACATTCCACGGTTTCGGAGGGGCAGCTACATCCGGCTGGGCAGAGGGCGTTGGATGCCACTATCATCTTCAGTGTATGAGCAAAGAGAACGATCAAAATATGTAACCACATAGTAATACTGCGAGCTTCAAGTGGTATATGGAATCAAAACGCAAGGCACTACAGCGTTCGCAATTCGTTGCGAAGTGGAGGGGACGGAAGTCGTAGCCTGGAGTCCGGCCTTGATCCGCGCCCAACGTCCGCTGTTGGCGGCTAGCGAACGTTGGGAGCGGGTCAAAGCTAACAAGGCTGGACTCCAGGCTCCGGATGTCTATCTGTGCGTCTGGACTCCACAGTTTACATCTGGAGTGGATCATGTTGTTGATATTTACTCAAACAGACTTCACGGCCATTTCAGGGCGCTTTTGAACCGTCACACTCAATGTGTCATTTGAGCCTTTATTTGAGGTCAAGTTTGAAAGGTGAACGTCGTCATACTAGTAACAGGCAAATATGGTCTTTATCACATGTTTTCACAAAAAAACTTTCGGGATCGGGACAGGGTCTATTGAACAAATCACACAAAAATCACAAACCCACGTGAACCATGTACTAGAAGCTGTTTATTCACAGGGATTTTCTTTTCAAAGGAATCACAAAGAGGGGAAACAGGATTACCATGGATAAAGATATATTTTTCACACGACTGTTTCTTGATCTTATCCGTATTTTGTATAAAAGTATTGAACTTCTGTGCGACTTCGTCTACCGTGTATTGGACCTTGTTTTACCGCCGGGGCTAACAAGAGTACGCCCAAGTCTGGATCTATTACAAAAAAACAGCTTCCAGAAATTCTAGCCTTTTAGTCAGTAGCTCCTTCGTTCTCATTGCCTTGTTACTTGCGATTTTAGTACATACGCCTTGCATCTTTTTAAATCATTTTGTCCTCGCCATGCTCATGAACGCGCTGGCAGATTTTCTTATCCCATTTTTTGCGTGTATTTTTCAAATCTCGGCAGAACTCGGGTTTAATCTCGACCGCTTCGTTCCACTTGGATGCCGGAAAAGTTTTCTTCTCCGTGGGTCGTCCTGCACAGTAACTGTTGACGTCGTCGTTTAACTGTTGAAAAGCTTCCAGCTCGTCTTGAAAGTCCGGTCCTGCTGCCTGTATCTTACTCCACAGACTTGTGTTGAAATGTTGGTACAGTTGATAGTCGACCCAGCTCAAGTTCCGGTGGTTCTTGAGTTGATGCTCGGTGTAGACTGACGCTGGCTTGTAGTATCTGAAAACACAACAGCGAAATATCATCAACACTGCTAAACCAGCTCCTTTGATAGATGCAAGCAAGGCATGGTTTGAAATAAGTATGTACAAGACTTGGAAATCCAGTCTTTTCTCAGTATCTAAAGCACCCCCCCCCCATATCACGTAGAGGGAAATCCTTCTTCGAATTCGCCAAGAGCTCGAGTTTTAAGATTAAGCCCAACACAGCAAGTAGCAGATTCCTCCCGAGTGTCGAATTGCGTTTTCACCTCAATGCCCCTTACTATCTTCCAAAGCTATCGGAAGAGTATGATTTAGCTAAAAAGGACAACATTTTGTCACAATTGGTACAAGATATGAAGTCCAGCCACTTCCTTACAAACCCAGCAGCGAAATACTTAATAACTGCATGATATGAGAGGCTAGTAGTACTATAGATCAGAATGATGGCTCTCCTTACGTCTGTTTGTTCCTGGGCTGCCTGTCATACAGGATGTTGTAGAACGTCCAGCACATCAGGCGTCTGAGCAAGACTAGCGACGCGTCGAAGTACTCCAGGATGAGGACCAGGGAAAAGTCGTTGTCGAGCTGGGAGATAAACTTCCTCCCTTCTTCTCTGTCGTCATCGGTAACGTTAAAGCGGTCCTTCCAGCCTGAAAGAACACGTTATAACTGAATTAATTTGAATGTAACGAACAATATGATGACAGGATTGTCTCCCGACAACATATGACATGGTTACACTAGAAAAAACTTTTCTCAGAGAAATCGAATGAATCATAAAGAATGAATGTTTTATTACGTCGCAAGACACAACATACAGTAGCAGTATGACGTCATCATTAAAAAGTACAGTATGATTTACAATGAAAATCAGTCTAAAAGCTAGTAAAGATAGACACATAAGCTTACAAATCACATATATTACAATACTCAATTTAAGATATATGTGTACTCGTCGTCTATTATGTACTCCGATGTATAACCAAACAATATGTCGCCAGCTAGCTCAGGTTGACAGGAAAGACATACATGTATGTTTGACACTGTCACATGCATGTTTCTCACATCTACTTTAACTTTTTCCTGGACAATGTGTTCCTTTCAATTACAACTTTCTCGTGGAAAGTACCGATTTTAATTTGGGATTTGCTTAAGTTCTCAATAGAGGAAAATGTCGGTAACAACTACTAACATACTTTCCACCAGGTTACATAATTCCGCCACGTACCCTGAAAAGATACGTCCAAACAGATCTCCAACCCAACGTCCCCCAGTATAGTGCACTCTTGTATATCTAAACTGTGCATATCTGGGGGGGGGGGGTGTGCTGCGTTAGAGATCTCTCAAGCCCACTGTTTTTCGAAGTGGTGGATTTATGTAAACCGGCGGATTAGTGCTAGTGTCGGTAAGTGAAAACCTACCTAAGACAAAAGACTGCAAGTTCATGGTCATGAGTCCCCTAGGCCTCTTTGTCACATATTGCCAGGGGTTGTCCAGATACAAGCCCAGTGGGTTTTCCTTGGCCGATAAGCCCAACTTGCTGTCTCTAAAGAGTGTAGCAACAGAATAGCGCATCCACCACGTGTAGAGTAACTGTTATTAACATTTTCCCACCATATATATATATCCCCCACTTTAAAAAAAAACTGTGTTTGAGACACCTCTAGTGCAGCACCCATCAGGTATATTCCATTTGCATATACCTGAGGAGTGTATTTTACTGGGGGAAGTTGTATACTTTTTTTCAGGATGTCGGATACATGTGACCATGTGGAATTATGTCAGTAAATGTTGGGTGGCTAGTTTAAAAGTTTAATGTTGTATATCTTGTTACAGTCATAGAAGTGATAAAATAAACTGAAATAAGAAAAAATAAAATAGATCTTGAAACGATTATATAGATATGTGGAATTACCTTCACCGGAATAAGAAGAAATGAATCAACACAACACGAAATAAACAGGATGACTGAATTGGATGTAATAGAATATAATTGATAGAACACCATAAGAAGCCGCTGGGGCCCGAAGTCTAATCATAATGAGGTCTCATCAAGATCTACCCGCATACTACATATGAAGAAAACCCATCTAAGCCTTCTCGAGTAGATGGATAGATAGATAGATGGATAGATAGATAGATAGATAGATAGATAGATAGATAGATAGATAGATAGATAGATAGATAGATAGATAGATAGATAGATAGATAGATAGATAGATAGATAGATAGATAGATAGATAGATAGATAGATAGATAGAGAGATAGATAGATAGATAGATAGATAGATAGATAGATAGATAGATAGATAGATAGATAGATAGATAGATAGATAGATAGATAGATACACAGATAGATACACAGATAGATAGAAGACTAATGCCCCATACTCTGTGAGAATGTTAAATTTGTCATGATACCACTGAGAGAACAAACTACATACATGTTGAAGTAGAAGAAAGCCGACTTGAGATGGCTGAGCGGTTCCCTGAGGATGGCGACGTACTGTGTGTCCGGCGCCATGAGCTGGTGAAACTTGACCCTGTCGTACACAGTGTGATGTATCAGCATATTGTACTCATCCACGTCCTGCTTCATCAGTCTGTCCTTCGTCAGGCCTTCCGGGAAGCCCAAGTTCGCACTGCCACATTTCCTGGAATTGAGTGACAAAAAATAATTGCCATTTCTAACGAATACAATAGTTCATCAGTCTTCAAAGTCGGCAGTGTTGCGTAAATACCTTTTACACAGACAATAGACCCCTTTCCAAACTCCGGCGCCATTTTGAATCTGCTCTCGCGATAGCTTAATCTCGCGCGAGCGCGCGTGATTTGAGCACGTGAGCAGTAAACAAGCGGTTTGAGGACGGGAGCGGTAGAAGCTAAACAATAGCGTCCCCAATAGAAAGCAGTGTCAAGTCATCTTCGGTGGAGAGATCTTCTCCAATGTAAAATTCGTAGATATATATGCAAGCCTAGCCACAAGTAGATAATATTGCTGTAGATACTTGGACTCAAATACATACCTTTTCATTGAAATAGAGAGACAGAGTGAAATTGCAGTGAAAACAGAAGGTTTGAGGCGAAAAGATGAAGTCAGCCCTCACTTTGGCAGGACGAAGTTGAGCCCGTGTTCGTAGCCGAACCGCTGCAGAATGCAGGCTGTTGTGTGAGACCCTGCCTTGTGCACCTGAACAGAATTTAAAGCGGGACGTTTTGAAATACTACTGATCAAATTCTGAGAAAACTAACGTTAAATCTGATTTTATACAAATAATTGAAATACAGAAGCTGTCTCACCTTTAGAAATGCGAGATTCGTCTTCATCTTGCACTGCGAGTTTAAACCTCTAGTACTGGCACCGGGTGGGTTATACAAGCAAACAAACAAACAAACAAACAAACAAATAAATAAATAAAGCACAAGTTGTCAACGGGATAGCATACATGTACATGACGTCACGTCTGCATCTACAATGTAATCCAAGGAGGTAGAGGCAGAGGCTTAACCCATTCATGTTCAATGATCCTTTGATCATGCGATGGAAAATATTTCCTAGATTACTTTAATTGAAGAAAGGGGCACGGGTGCGCGATAATGATACAGGAAACGATACATGATTACAGCAGTGGCAGTACATAGTTTACACTCTACATGAACATCACCTTGCATTCAAGTTGCCCTGTATTGCAGCCGCCATGCGAAGATCTTTGTCTGAGGACGGACTCGGCATGATGATATTACCACGACGTACTATCTGTAATAGACGTAATAGAAGGTTAAAAGTTAACGTTACAGTTATTCTAAAAAAAAACTCATTTTCTCAATCACGTAAGGATTAAACTGTTGCATTGATTTTCCCGAGGTTCGTGATTTCTGGAGCAATAGAATAAGCACATTCGTAATTCCGACTACGCATGTGCAGTGTCAAAGGTGAAGGCTTGGCTTGTAAACAGTTCTCGTCTCGACATTGCCAAGATTTGCATAACAACGTCCAGCATAACAACACCTGACGCCTACGGGTTTTGTTAACGTCTCAGGGGCCTTTTAATACCTTTGACACTGCACATGCGTAGTAGGAATTACGAATGGGCTTATCATACTGCGAGGAAACATGGACATCTCCATGGAGGAAATAAGCGCTTTCACAATTTGGAGTACGCATGCGCGGCGACAGGAATTTTGGGTAATATGTTAAGTAATATGTCTCGACCATTGTTTTGATTTTCATAATAATTTCCTGACCTTCACCTTTGACATATTACCCACAATTCCTATCACCATGTATGCGTACTCGGAATTTAGGGTGAAAGCGCTTACTAGTATTGATTTTTTGGATTATTACAAAAAGTGAAAGTTTGCTTACTCCAAGGTGGTGAAAAAGTAGAATGAAGACGCAAGTAAGGATGAGGAGACCCGTTGATGATGTTCCTAGCTTCTTCTTACATGGAAAGTCCCATATTTTCCGCTGTAAGGAGAGCTTCCATTAAACCACAACATAGAAAACGTGGTTAATTGGGTCAAACACCTGTGCCGGTGTGACGAATAACAAAGGAAGCGGTGATCATCACTTAGCACCCAAAATATGACTTCGAATGTACTCATTGTGAAATATGAAATATCTACCGCACACTAGCTCTTGAAACAAGAACGATGTAAACAAAACAGGTGTCTGTTGAAAACAGTTACTGTACAATCAAAAAGGTGTAGGAACACCGGTACACGAAATCTTCTGCCGTAGCTAGGAGGACAAATAAATCCATCAATGTTACTCATTAAAGTTACAATACTCTGGTTACTTACTAGCAAACCCGCTCTCCTACTTTCACAGGAAGAGGCAGCGGGTATAGTATTGTCCGGCAAGCGTGCCTGTGTGTCTTCGTGGCTCGTAGACATTTTTCTCCGGCGATCGGCTTGAAGGCGAAGGAAGCTCCCCCTAGCGGAGAACAGAGAACTAGGGGGCGGGGTGGGGGTTGGTTATTACCATGACTATACTTGTACCGTAAGGTGAAAGGTCACAAAGGCCGCTGGCCACGTCACGTCGAGAGTATGCATTTTCCTTTTCCTTCCGCGAGAGAAAGTAGTCCGTTCCATGACTTCGGTGGTCGACACACATTACAAGAAAGCGTGTCGCTATAGTAGCTTGCTGCAACCATGTACCTTTCTAATCAAATCAAGTGTTCGAATCTACACTGTATTTGCAATATTTCAATTTTTACTCGCAAGAAAGTTTTCAATCAATGGTCTATTTTCTATCAACGATATGACCCGAAATCAGCTCTTTTGCGCAATTTCGAATTTCTCTTCTTACTTTTAACCTGTTCTAGATTTCAAACCAACAGAAAAGCTTATGTGTGGAAGAGCAAAGATCATCAACCTGTGGACAATTTGTGAACACGTGCCTCGTAGATGTCACAGAATGCCCTGTAGGTTATGTAACTGAAGTTGAAGTTGAAGGACCGGTTTGGTCATTAGGATGCAAATGAAGGCTGTCAGTTGTCTGGCCAAAAGAACATGTAGCTGTCGTTTATAAGTAGTTTTCAGTGTCGTACAAGTAGAAGTTCTACTTTCGAAATTCTGTCGATTCATAACTTATAATACATTTCGATGGCTATGTAGTACAGCGACAGGTAGAAGTATATTTCAAATTTAATGTCGACACTGAAAACTACTTATAAACGACAGCTACATGTTCTTTTGCCCTGACAACTGATAGCCTTCATTTGCATCCTAATGACCAAACCGGTCCGTCCAGTTACATAACCTACAAGGCATTCTGTGACATCTACGAGGTAAGGTAGGCACGTTTTCACAAATTGTCCACAGGTAGACCTTGTGCTTTTAAGCACCAATTTATCTTACCCCTGTAAGAAGCCAGGTGTTTTAAACCGTTCTTTTGATGGTGCCATTATAGTCAGTAGTATTGTTTATAGAACGTAACACGGCAGACTGGTGGGAGGTGTCTCAGGGCGTTGGAAACTGACATGTTCACAAACGACTAACGTGTTTTTGTGTAGCGAGACTGAGACTGTCACAAAGTACCTATATCTGTACGTGTGTCACTTATTCCGTGTTACAGTGCCTGTATTTGTGTGTGTGTGTGTGTGTGTGTGTGACGGTGTGTGTGTGTGTTAGGATTGCCCCCGAGGTGTTTTCAAAAGCTTTGGGGACAAACAATACGGTATACACCTGTAATAAGGAGGGTATAACAAGCCTAAACGTAGCAAGGCACCACATAAATACACGACCTAGAATACAGAATATGACAATACATGTCACAACAAAGGACGACATAACACAACACCAAAGGGCACGTTGGCATTTGGTGCCTGTCACACACAAGCTGGATAACCTAGTAAACGTAAATACATAGTGCACATGTCAGGCGGGATTCAACTGCCAGTGGTTAGACCGGTCCACCTATCCAATTATGTAGCCGCGGCGACTGTTGGAGCAGGAGGACGAGGGCTTCTTTTGCTTACAGTATTTGAAAGGGAATAACTCAAGAAGGGCTTGATTGATGGTCATGATTTTTGGTATGTAGATAGCTTGAGTGATGATTTACATGTATTGTACATGTAACGTTACAACACAGAAACTTCAGGACTTTATATTGCAAGGTGCCATCAGTTTGAAACATTTCTTTTTGGGTTAATGAAAGCTAATTTCGTTACAGGTGATCATGTCGAACCTTCCATGTAAGAAGAAGCTAGGAACAGCATCAACGGGTCTCCTCATCTTTACTGGCGTCTTCCTTATAGTTTTCGTCAACCTTCGAGTAAGAAAACTTTCGCTTTTTGATCAACTTAATCATTTCCTATAGTATAATTCCATTACTTGTGAAGACACATAGATTCTACCTTAGAGGGAAATAATTGTGGGAAGTTGGCATAATTATTTTTGCTTTTCAAAGAAAGAATTAACGACGTCGAAAACTAAAGATCACGACATCTCTTTTACAGATAGGACGACAAAGAACAGCGGCGAGTTTTCCTTCTGAGGACAAAAGTCTTCGCATGGTGGATGAGATACAAGACGACTTAGATGCAAGGTGATGATCACGTTAGATTTTTCCGGTGTGATTATGCCTGGTTTGCCGTATAAGTAACGATCACACGTGTCCCTTTTTTTCACTCCAAGTAATCCACAAAGTACCTTTCCATTGCCCATTTTTTTTATTTCACTGCCTTCCGCCGGTAATACATATACGGCACTGTCGCTTGTCACCATCTTTCAAAACAGATTCCTCGACTCAGATTGTAGCAACTTTGTTTAACAGAATGGATCAACATCTGGATACAACATCTCCCTCTGTGCCATTGTGTAACATTGTTGATGCAGATGTGCCATCAGTATACTATCCCATTGACGATGTGTGCTCTACTCCCAACTGAGTGGACACATTCTAGGTTTCAATCATTTCACAATACCTGCGCCTGTACGATCTATATCCTGTAGAGTCACAGAAGAAAGGACAGAAGATGCTATCATTAGCGATGCCGACAACATACGCTCTGAAAACAAGTACCTCGAGCACAGTGTCACAAATGCACATGGCGGTGCGAGTGGTTCAAACCCACAGTGCAAGATGAAGAAAAGTATTGCATTTCTAAAGGTGAGACAGCTTCTTTATTTCAATTACTTGAATGTATAAAATCAGATTTAACGTTACTTCTCTCAGAATTTGATCAATAGTATTTCAAAACGTCCCGCTTTGCATTTCTGTTCAGGTGCACAAGGCAGGGTCTCACACGACAGCCTGCATTCTGCAGCGGTTCGGCTACGAACACGGACTCAACTTCGTCCTGCCAAAGTGAGGGCTAACTTCACTCTTTCGCTTCAAACCTTCTGTTCTTTACTGCAATTTCTCTCTGTTTGTTTGAATGTTTTAATTGTCTGTATGAAAGATATTTGCGTCACAGCGCCCAACTTTAAAGTTTGGGCAATCCTTTTATTCAGTATTGTTAACAACAATTTTTGTTAATCTCCAAGCAAAACTTTTTCAGATCTGCTTTTTTTTCTGACAATACTCAACCTTTATGCCAGAGGCAAGATCGCATAAAAAACTTTACGACTTTCTACTCAATATCTGTTTGGAGATAGAATCTTTGTAGCCTGGTCACCACTCTACGGGTCAGCTTAGGGGTGTTTAACCGGGCCCAGTCTAATATATAACTCGTTTCTGTCAGCCTATGTTCTTAGCTGTCATAAAGAGTTTCGCCGCCAGGCTCGTAAACCCACCCCGAGCAGGTTAATCTGTATTGGCGGGCGGACACCACTCCCAGTGCCGTTTTGATACTCGGGAGCTCCCGACGTTATGGTTTCCATGCTAGAATCTTTGTTGAATTCCAGGAAATGTCCCAGTGTGAACTTGGGCTTCCCGGAAGGCCTGACGAAGGACAGACTGATGAAGCAGGATGTTGATGAGTACAACCTGCTGGTGCATCACACTGTGTACGACAGGGTCAAGTTTCACCAGCTCATGGCGCCGGGTACACAGTACGTCGCCATCCTCAGGGAACCGCTCAGCCATCTCAAGTCGTGTTTCTTCTACTTCAGCATGTATGTCTCAGATGGTAGTTTGTTATCTCAAAACGTAGAAATGCAAAATAACGACATAAAATGCAAACATTTGACGGATATGTACCCACTATATAGAGTTTATCCTTCCTGTCCATTGCAGGTCAACCAATGATAGCGTGGCAATTAGCGGTTCGACCAATGACAGAGTGGGTACTCTCCAAGCAGAGGTTGGTGGGGAAGATTGTGACCTTTTTATCCAATGCCCCGTTTTTTTATCGGCTCTCCCCACCATTTGTATTACTGGTCTATTGCTGTTTGTGCGGAAAGCCGACAAAAAGTGGCCTAGAATGAAAAGGTCGCAATCTTCCCCACCAACCTCTGCTTGGAGAGTATCCACTCTGTAATTGCCACGCTATCATTGGTTAACCTGTAATGGACAGGAAGGATAAACTCTTTAGAACACATTTTGGGCATTGGTGTTCAATCCATCTGATTTGATGCAACTTGATAATTTATCTTATTTATTTTTGTTTTATTTACTTATCTTTATTCTATTAATTTATCGCATTTTGCTTCATTGAATTCTATTTCATTTGATTTAATTCCATTTATTTGTTTTTTCAAATCATTCAATTATTTTCTCAGTCTCATTAACTGATGTCTTTAATCGTTAACTGTCCATACCATTGTCCGATCATATCAATACATTGTGAATATGTTATTTTGATATCATTCAGGGACAGAAAGACGGGCTTAGCGGCCGAGAAAAACCCGCTGGGCAGGTATCTGGACAACCCCTGGCGTTATGAAGGTTCGGCAAAGGCGAAGAAGAAACAGGCGTCCATGACCAAGAACCTTCAGTCCTATGTCTTAGGTGGGATTTGATTTACCCTTAAATAGCCAAGCAAGTGAATTCCAAAGTATAGTTGATAGTACAGTATCAATGGGAGCATTACCAGTCGATGCAACATTTTTCTCAAGAAATCTGCCATTGCTTTCCAAGCTGAAGAGAAACTTGCAATTAAAAGGGATACATTTCAAGGAAACATCTTGTATGTAAAAACTAGTTCTTAAAACTCAGCATTTCATTGTCTCAGATGTGTATATTTATATCCTGTCTGGCAGCCTAGCTAACTGGAAACATATTGATATGTTATATCGGTGTAAATATAAATACTAAATCGATTTTTCTTAGAGTAGTATTTTCTGATATTGTCGTGAACCAAGCCTGTTATCGCTGATGAAGGTTAGACATACAGGTAATGAGATACGCCCAAAATAGTTACTCAAGCAACTGGATATTCTTTTTACTCCCACCACTGAAAATTCACAATTTTATCCAGTTGCTTGAGTAACTATTTTTGGCAAGCCTGTTATCCCCATTTTTCCTCGTTATCTAACAGTTATGTCCACAATGTGTTTCCTTTAGGTTGGAAGGATCGCTTCAACCAAGACAGAGAAGAAGTGAGGAAGTTCATCTCCCAGCTCGACAGTGACTTCTCACTGGTCCTCATCCTGGAGTACTTCGACGCGTCGCTAGTCTTACTCAGACGCCTGATGTGCTGGTCGTTCTACAACATCCTGTATGACAGGCAGCCCAGGAATGAACAAAAGTGAGGGGGAAACACCATTGTGATATACAATACTGCTAGCCTGCCATGTCTGATGCAGTTATCTATAAAAGCACTCTACTGGGTTTGTAAGAAAGTGGTTAATCTTCATATGCCTGTATTGTGGCAAAAATGTAAACCGGTCAAATCATTTTCATGTTAGTTGCATAACACTTTTCTGGTAGCAAGATAGGGAGCATTACGACGAAAAACGCAGCTCGACTCCAGCGAATTCAGCTACTAGCTGTTTTGGACTGCAAAGTCGAGCTCTCGGCGAAGAAAGATTTCCCTTTACGTAATAGGGTGTACGGTTTAGATACAAACAGGCTAATTTTCTTATAAGTGGATTTCAGAGGCGTGTATCCATTTCAAAGCACATCTGTTCTGATTTCTATCAAAGAACTGGTCCATTGTTGTTGATATTCATCTGTTGTGTTTTCAGATACCGTAAACTAGAGTCAGTCTACACCGAGCAACAACTCCAGAACCACCGCAACTCTAGCTGGGTCGACTATCAACTGTACCAACACTTCAACACAAGTCTGTGGAGTAAGATACAGGCAGCAGGGCCGGACTTTCAAGACGAGCTGGAAGCTTTTCAACAGTTAAACGACGACGTCAACAGTTACTGTGCAGGACGACCCACGGAGAAGAAAACTTTTCCGGCATCCAAGTGGAACGAAGCGGTAGAAATCAAACCCGAGTTCTGCCAAGATTTGAAAAAGGAGCGCGTGCAATGGGATAACAAAATCTGCCAACGCGCAGGCGCGTATGGAGAGGACAAAATGGACAAAAAGGAAGCAAGATTCGTGAACTTAAAGAAGGCAACTTCGTCTACCAACTTAAAGAAGGCAACTTCGTCTACCGACTTAAAGAAGGCAAACTCGTCTACCAACTTAAAGGATGCAAAGTCGTCTCAGACCACGGGAACGAAAACGAAGACGGCGCTATTGAGTAAGACTGAAATTGATAAATTCATGGGAGAAGTGAAGAAACATTTTCCTGGAGTGGATCTTATTGCCGCGATAAAGAAGAGTGGCTTTCCTGCAGCTGATATGATCCCGGCAATAAAACAGGGAAAATACACGGTAGACGAAATCGTGCAAAAGTTGGAAATTATTATATAAAATGGAAGTGAGAGACAGTGGCCGAAAGATTCATCATTATCAAAGAAATACGCACTTCGTTTTCCTCTTTTTGGTTTGTTGATAAATAGTTTGTGTGTGAATAAATAAATAGTTTCTATTACAAAAACATGTATATGGTTCACGTGGCTTTGATTTAATCTCCAAGCAGACCCAACGGTTGCAAAGACCGTATCCAACTGGCAGAAGGAGTTTTTATTGCAACCCGGCGGTGCCTAACAACTTCTCTGGCTGACTGGAGCTTCTCTGGCTAGCTTGTACGATTTTGGCACCGTGGAGATCTGCTTGGAGATTAGCTTTGATTGTCTGTAAATACCCTGTACCGATCCAAGAGCATTTTGTGAAAAAATATCGTATCAAAGACCATACTTACCCCAACAGGATTACCCGTGCACGTCTTTACATGCCCATCACTGACTCCCACCATTGGGACATTATAGAGATCGTTAGAGAGATCTTTATTGACACAACAAAAGCACAGCGACTTTCGTAAGGTCTACTACATACATACATACAAACGAATAAGTGCATACAAATGAGTTTGATTACACACAATCATATGGGATAGAGCAACATATCGTAATATCACATGTCATATACTTATACATTGCTTATATAGTGTTCTCGCTCCCACCCCCACTCCCACATCGTATTTGTTATCACAAGAAAACAATTGCGTCATATACGTAGCCTATACCAGGGTCCAGTGGCGGCTGGAAAGAGTAGAAATTGGCATAAAACATGCCAGAGGAGTAAGCCGTACATTTTATGTGACATTCTTACAGAAAAGTTCAGCTCAGTAAATCGTTACGATTCAGCCTCCCCAAACATCTGCTTGAAAATTACGGTCAGTGACCTTTTGACACGCCAGCTGCGGACTCTGACCCCGCCCTCGACACGCCCCTTTTTCTGCTCAACAGGCTGCAAAGATGGCTGCTCCGTACCTCCCCTCTCCGAACCCCAACCCAGAGATCAAGTTCACAAAGGTATGTACGGACATGTCACATCGTGTGTAGCTGCCATACTCTACCATCATAGCTTGGACTATCTTTACTTGTCCTCAATACGACCAACACTCTTTCTTTAACTACTACATAGTTTACGTTTTGTATGTAGCTGGGAAGTCACGAACACTGTGAGTCAGGCGACCCAATTTGTAGGCACCATGCCAGGACTTGCATATTTTTTGCATTGACACTGCACAATACTACTATTGTTAAGACTGCGTAACCGTTCACTTGTCTGATCTGCCATCAGCAAACGCGATTGTTATGAAACTACGCTTTGCTAGATCGTACTCGAGTCTCTATGTTCAAGAGTTCTGCTAAGTGCATTACCAGCCCAGGTGTCGTGAAAAGAGGTTGAAGTACATGGCCGCAGGGCAAAGAGTGACTGATTAATTCTGGTGTTGTGCGTGCTCAGAATGCCATGCACAAAAAATCACCCTTTTTTCACTGATTTCACGCCGTTGTTTTTGCACCACATGACGGCCTGTGAATATTTTTGTAAAATAAAAGTCGATGAAATCAAAGATTGTACTACGTTTGTAGTCTACTTAGATTTCACGGCCTTTTCAACAGGCAAATGCCATCCTAAGTGAATTAATCTTGACACAAAGCCATTATGTGTGGTTGGCTGATCAGAACACAAACAACCAACTGTGTTTTCTTCCTATCGGAAAATCATACTGCGGATTGAACAGAAGTATTTTTGCTGGGGCCGTGTCGGCCCTCCCACGGTGACTAAGGGAAAGTAGTCGCTACATGCACGGTATGCTCAGAGTATACAAACATTCACATGATTCAGCTACAGAGTCCAAAGGTCAGCTTTGCTCGATCTAACAGCTGTGACCGACATTTGGCCTAGCCTGTAGTTACACAAGCTCTCGCTCGGCCGGAGGTTACTGACCCCTACCCAATTACAGGACCGGCTGGCCACTAGGAGCGCGATTCGTCAGGCTAACATCAGGCCCTGTCTACGGTAAACCCAAATTTAAACTACCGCGGTTGGATCAAAAGTAGCAGATGACATTTCGTTCTATGACGTTAACGTCACGTAGCTTGTTGATAATGCTGTAGTATGTGCCAAGCGATACCTACCGATGCAAACACAAACTGCAGTAGCACAATGGTTTCTCTAGATCCCCTGGTCATGGTACTCGGCCGTCAGTACGGACGCGAAGAACTAGAACAAAACGGTATTTTTGATGCAAGTCCTCTGATGGTAATAAAGAGCGTTAGAGTGGCTAAATCAATGAACACTCACCACAGACAATCAACTGAAATCGTTTCAGCACCAGGGACAGTACTGTTCAGTCATATAGCTGTGTAAAACTGTTGCATTTCTTAACATATGAGGAGCAACAAATTTGTCTTTTTATAACTCTATAATAACATTCTAAGAGCCTCCTTATCATATTGTTGCTACTGTATTTTTTATTCATTGTGATTGTGTATATTTGGGCCACTCCCCACTTCACTCGAAGCTACCTGCTTTTGGGGCAAATACTAAACACAGATAGCACAGAAACGTCATCACTTCATCTCAACACAGAACCTATGAACATCAGCCATATTTTCAAAACTTTGAACTATATGTAACAGTGTTATGTTTACTTTGTTCAGCTGTTCATCAACAATGAGTTTGTGAACGCGGAGAGTGGGAAAACCTTCCCCACCATCAACCCAGCTACAGGGGAGAAGATCTGTGATGTGCAGGAGGCTCAGAAGGTATGGGGTTAAGCCCAGGGGGAAATAACCTGGTCAGAAGTCTCTATGGGTCAGCTTAGGGGTGTTTTACCGTACCAGTCTGCTATGCGTTGGCATGTTTCTGTCAGCCTGTCTTCTTAGCTGGCATGTCGAGTTATCGCCCCCTCTTCGGGAGCGAACTAATTAAGCCAAGCCCATAACCGGATGGGACATAACGCCACTCTGAGCCCTCTCATTGAAAAGAGTAGGGGTCCATCCCGGTGTGAGTGGATCAAACCTCACAGTCTGGTCTTACGTATCTTGAACTTGCTGTATAAAACTGGTGAGTTACACCTGAAGGCGGTTTACCAGTTATACAAAATAAACAATAATTAGTGAACAAACAAAAACAAACAAACAAACAAAATGTTCTGTTTTGCAGGCTGATGTTGACAAGGCTGTCGCTGCAGCAAGGGCTGCGTTTAAGCTGGGCACGCCATGGCGGAACCTGGACGCCTCTCAGCGCGGGAGACTCCTGTACAAACTGGCTGATCTGATGGAGAGGGACAAGGACTACCTCGCGGTTAGAATCCATTCTAACTTTTCCACCATGTTTATACTGAGATTATTACCAAATGTGACAGCCAAAATCATCAGTTCATTAAATCTCGTATCTGCGATTAGTAGATAAGATCAATAAGAAACCCATAATTGTGTGTGAGATTCAACCATGGATCCAAAACTGGTAAGAAATTTTCAGCTGTACAGCTAAAACATTGACAGTTGAAGCCATTTTACAAGGACTTTTAGCTACCATTCTCCTATGCACAGTTATGTTCTGCGTAGGAGAATGTTTGTTACCAACACAAACAGAAATTAAACAAATAAACACTAGTTTTTTTTCTTGATAACTCTCAGAAATGTAGTGGTGTAATATAACATCATATATGCATAAGACTTTTGAGTATCATAATTTCCTTATTCCACCTTGCATATTCAACATGTCTTTGCTATAATGTCTAAGAAAAATCGAAGGGAAATGGTACCTCATTAACAAATACAAACAACCAATGAACGCTTACAGAACTTGGAGACCCTAGACAACGGGAAGCCCCTGTTTGAGTCCTACTATGTGGATGTGCTGGAGCCCATTAAGATCGTCAGGTACTTCGCTGGGTGGTGTGACAAGATCACTGGGAAGACCATCCCTGTTGGTTAGTAATACTTCCGCTTTTTGATTGTCATAACATTAGATATCAAAGAAATACAGTAAAATTTTGATGATGTTTTTTATAAAATGTAGCAAAAAATGTGTTTACTTTTAAAATACCATGTAGTACAAGGCATACAGTAACTACAGCAGAAGCCGTACATGTACATGACTATACAGTTACTGTAGTACTAGTAGTATGTTCAGCATATGTACATGTATATGCTTAGTTAAATGTACCTTATCACAGACTATTGTGGAAATGTTATTTGAAGTTCTATTTTAGATGATCATAAATAGTTTTCAAGATCATGTTTACTGAAATTTTAACTTTCATGTCCCAGTAAATCAGTCCAAGACACCTTCCTCCCTTTCATCATAACGAGATGTTTAAAACTCAGTCATTTTGTGTTCTTCACTACCAGATGGCCCTCACTTCACCTACACTCGCCATGAGCCTGTGGGTGTGTGTGGACAGATCATCCCAGTAAGTACTGTAATAACACAACACAACACAACACAGGATATGGCTTCTATTAATAATAGCATTTTAAGCTTTTTATCAATGCTTTACCTGGATCATAAAATTCTACCCCAACCTACACAAGACATGTAAATGTTTTGACACAAAATGTAATGTATGTTTACATTTCTGTCTGACAAGATGACAAAGTTGTGAAGACCTCCTTTTGTGCATGCACACTTATCAAAACTGATTGTTGAACAGTTTCATCACGTTGGTAATTATTAGATAGATATACCGAAAGAGTTCTTTCCACACATACAACAGAAAACTACCTGCTGATATTTTGGTAGTCCACTGATAATAATAAAAGTACTTGATGTATCAATCAATGAACGTCCTGTTGTTTCAGTGGAACTTTCCCATCAACATGGTGGTGTGGAAGATCGCCCCTGCCCTGGCCTGTGGGAACACCTGTGTCCTGAAGCCGGCTGAACAGACACCGCTCACCGCACTCTACCTGGCCGCACTGATCAAGGAGGTCTGGTCACCTTTTGGTTTCATAGTTTGTGACTCCATGGATTGTCAAATTTGTATGTTTGCCAGGTGCTTGGAGAGATGAGATTTCTTTCTAAAGGGCAGATTTGATACTTATTTGTCCACATGTGTTTGACATTACACTGGAGAGGGTAGTAAGCTAAAAATCTATTGCTTTTGCAATGTAAAAAATTGTATGATTATAGACACAATGAAAAGGTGGATATTTACTATAGAAAGTCATTGGTAGAATATGAATCTGGTGGGGATGCTTGCTTTGAAAGTTTATGATATGTTGATATATTTTATTCTTTTAAATAAACCATTGTTACTAATATTAGTCACATGCAGGGTCTCCGGTTGTCAAGGTCTGATTATAAAGTCTACTTCTGCTATCATTGGGTTAAAGTACATGCCAAAAGAACTGTAAGGCAATACGTTATGTACATGTTGATTACAAAGTCTACTTCTGCTATCATTGGGTTAAAGTACATGCCAAAAGAACTGTAAGGCAATACGTTATGTACATGTTGATTACAAAGTCTACTTCTGCTATCATTGGGTTAAAGTACATGCCAAAAGGCATATAACAAATGTTATGTACATGCTGGTGTAGGCTGGGTTCCCCCCTGGTGTTGTGAACGTCCTGGCGGGGTACGGGCCGACCTGCGGCGCTCACATCGTGGAGCATCTGGACGTGGACAAGGTCGCTTTCACCGGCTCAACCGAGGTACGCTTGGATTCTTAATGTGGAGAGAAGCACTCATTTGCTTTTCCCTCTTTAACCTTCAGCCCACAAAAGTAGCTAATTGGGACCCCATTCTCTATTGGCTACAGTGTTAGCTAGGCAGCAGGGAGGTTAAACTTGAAATATTCTGGGGAAAACAATTCTGTTTTGTGAGGTTGAAATTGACATTTGCTTCCCCATATTAGCACATCTGCATCATTATTTCAGACTTTGGACGTGTAAAAATAGCACAGAAGCAAGCCACAAAAGGAATATTCTATTTATTGGGTCCCCCCAAAATCAGCCCAGAATCCAGCCGTAACCGTTTTCTGTCGACAATTTTCGGTAACTTCCGGCTGCGTGATGTCACAATGCCCAAGGACATTGAGCCATGACCATGTGATTATTTCTTGGGATGCATTCGGGACTTTTCGGTCAGAATCGTGCATGTTCGGAAGATTTGAAATGATGGCTGGCCTCCAAGTGCTCAGATTTTTAATGAGTTTCCACCACACATCGACATCACATTTTTGCTCCATGATGGTCGATATGTGATGGTAAAGTGTCATCTAAACTTACTATGGTTAGAAATCAGAAAAAAGTTGATTTTGAATGTAACTTTCAGCGCCCTAGTATTGCTTAGGTTGCCTTTAGATTATTAAGATAAAAAAAAGCAAATCAAGACAGCACCTTGTATTTGCAATTGTTTTAGAAGAATCATTTATATTAGGAAATGGAAATTGTTTAGGTATCTCTGCTGATACAATGTAGCTGAAATGTTTGTAAACAGTGATGGTTTCTTGTTTGTTGTTGGGTCCGGTTTGGAAAAGGCACTATATATAAAAACTGATGTATAATGTCCATGCAATAGAGTTGATTTTCAACGTTAGGTGATTCATATTTCTTTAATCTTAAAGTGCCTCACACTTCACAAGTTGTAACTGCTTGTAAAATTAAACATAACTAAATCATGATCATTACTTAAAGAGATAATTTTGAATTTTCCACCAATGTTGTTCTAACTGTCACCATTATCCTACAGATTGGTAAGATCATCCAGGCAGCAGCTGGTAACAGTAACCTGAAGCGAGTGTCTCTAGAACTGGGCGGGAAAAGTCCTAACATCATCTTTGCTGATGCTGACAGTGAGTAGCGTTTTCGATCACACAGTTTACTCACAATCAGAATATAAAAGAGTGGACAGGACTTAAGCTTATCAGAAGCAGTGAGAGCAGCAGAGGATAGAGTGAGGTGGTGGAGGATCTACTAGTATTCATGGTGTCTCAACGACCCAAAAAGAGGTCAAGGGTTAGGTGAGGTGAGAATATAAATGCAACTTTCATTAAATCTCTTTCATGAACAATTGAAAATGATTTGATAAGTTGAACTTGCATTGGTTATGACTATTGTAGTGCTAATGTCAACTCTCCTTTAATGGCAAATCTGAGAGAAAAGGCGTTTAAATTATGATTCTGTTGCTGTGGCACTCTGATGCTAGAGTCCATCCCAAGTCATTGCAATGTTTTTTGCTAACATCTGTAATATTTTCAAATCATTGTCAAACAATTGTAAATTGTTCTGAAGTCATAAACATTTCAAAAGGAAGTAAATATGGGGTAACCATGCATGTTTTAGGAATTGTTCTGATAATTTGCAAACCTTTCTAAAGTGGTCATCAGAAGAAATAATTTTTCAGCATAAATTTCAAATATAGATTGGGATGTTTCGAATTGTCCATAGGTACCGTATGTATATTTTAAAATCTTTGTCATCTTCTACAGTGGACCATGCTGTTGAGGAGGCCCATCAGGCCCTGTTCTTTAACATGGGTCAGTGCTGCTGCGCCGGGTCCCGTACCTTTGTGGAGGAATCTGTCTACGACGAGTTTGTCAAGCGCAGCGTGGAGCGTGCCAAGAAGCGTACGGTCGGGAACCCGTTCGACCCTAAGAACGAGCAGGGCCCACAGGTGAACCACTTTGTTTTGTTTTGCAGTGATTGAAAATGTTACATTTGTTGGTATGTAGTATTTTCATACTGACATTAACATTTAGCACACTGAAGTAGCCGTTTGGCACCCCATTCTCTATTGGTTACAGAGTTAGGTAGCAGGGAGAAGGTTAATCAGACCCAGGACATTCCTTGATCAGACTCAAAAGTCACAGGGCTTTTTGTTGTTTTTGGTCACCTATGGTTGAGCTCAAGCACTGATTTACTACTTTAGAAAACATTGTGGAGTATTCTTTTGTCATCAAACTGGACGACTCTAAAGTCTTTTTATTTTTTTTGTGACAATAGGTTGATGATGAACAGTTCCAGAAGATTCTTGGTCTGATTGAGGCAGGAAAAACCCAAGGTTAGTTACAAATTTACAGATAGCATCAAGTATATGTTATCATTTAATTAAAAGAAACACTTAAGATTAAGAGTGACAAAAGGTTTCTGCATACAAAATGTATCAATCTTTTATTGTAAACCTAAGTTAACTTTGTTCCAATACAGATTTAAGCAATAAGGGACCATGATAGCTAAGTGATCTTTATGCAGAGGTGGTCACTAGTACAGGTTTAACAGTACAATGTAGTTTTATCACAATGTGACCTCTATCTTGAGAGATGTATACCATTGCATGTCAAACCTGAATATTTACTTTCCTCTACCAGGTGCCAAACTGCAGTGTGGCGGGGCTCGCCATGGCGACAAGGGTTACTTCATCGAGCCAACCGTGTTCTCAGATGTGGGAGATGACATGACCATCGCCAAGGAAGAGGTACAGGAACTACTGACAGACAGTATTGTCAAAGGCAACCAAACAATATCATATTTGATTATTAGATTAAGGCAAATTAAAGCAGTCTTCCTCGACTGAGGTGAAGCATGATGCTCTTTCAAGTAGCTTGGAGAAGTGAAATCAAAGAACATTGGACCGTGTAAAGAATACCTACTCTTCTCGATAAGTGTGTTGGGTTGTTTTCAATGCAGAGGTTAGAAACCTAAGTCTAACACCTGAAGCTCCCCAATACACAGGGCCACTGGCTTTATGTCCCTTAACATTGCAGTCAAAAACTTTTAGTACTGAAGCTTTAAAAAAATTTCACAATATATTTCAAAATACATGTACGACAACCATAGCTGCATTAACTGTGTCAACTCAATCTTTGGACTTGTGGTGAAGAAGATAAGGTATAAGCCACAATTCTGACTACATGTACGTGTACATTGTATTCATGGCAAAGTCATGAATTGAGTAACTGTCATTTGGTGTATTCATGGAATATCTTCTTGCTTTAGATTTTTGGTCCTGTCCAGAGTATCTTCAAGTTCAAGAACATTGAGGAGGTGATTGAACGTGCCAACAACACGACCTACGGACTGGCTGCCGCTGTCTTCACCAAGGACATCAACAAGGCACTGACCATCGCTAACTCTGTCAAGGCTGGGACAGTCTGGTGAGTGTGGTTACCCATGGTTAGTCAGTGCTAATCACCAAGCAGATGTTGGGATAGACAATTTTCTGGCCTGCTACATCCGTTTCTTTCCGACAGGCAGTCCTCCATTCATTAGGATGGCTGCATGTTGAAAAATCCAGAAAACAGTTTGATTTTCCATCCCACCATTTACAATAAAACTCTTAGATGTTTTGTTCAAAACGATCCTGGCATATAGTTTCAGGTACAATCTAAACACATTGAAAATCACCAAAATTTCAAGGTTTAAAAATAGAGATCTCATGCTTTAGCTGAGGAAGAAATAGAAGTCATCAATCTTCCCATAAAGATTTTGTGACTTTTATGTTTTTCCATCCCAGGGTGAACTGCTACAATGCCATAACCCCCCAGACTCCATTTGGAGGCTTCAAGCAGTCTGGAAACGGTCGTGAACTGTATGTATTAAATCATAAGTCTGATATCTTTCACTGTTTTAACCTATCATTCTGGCCTTGAATATCTCAATTGCAACTGGTTACTATTTTTTTATGACAGAAAGGTAAATGCAAATGTTTTCTCAGTTACAGCACTTATTATGGAATCTAATTACCATACTAATGCACAGTAGTTTTAAAACTTTCAAGTGGAAGTGCCAGAGAAGGATATTTTCTTCTACTACAGTCTGTAATCACTATTGGTAATCACTTCTCATATGAGAAACCTCTGTTTTCCTTCAGGGGTGAATATGCTCTTGAGGAGTATTGCGAGGTCAAGACGGTAAGTGTGCCTTCTTGTAACTCTTTTGTTCCCTGCTTTTGAAGATAACAATGTGCTAATTATTTTTGTAAAGGCATTGTATAGGGATCCCCCAGATCAAGACAATTCAACATGATTGTTTGCTGTCACAGGTTACCATCAAGCTCCCGACGAAGATGTAAGTCACACAATCCAAGACGAGATCAACAACGGACTTCACCAGGATTTCAGTTTCACAGAGAGTAAACATTCTTCCAAAATTGCGCATTCCAGTTTCCTTGCAATGATATTTGGAACCTTTAGATTGACTGCTTGCAAATGCACGATTTTGGACTTTGTGTGATGTTGGTTTACTAAGAAAGCTCTAATCCAAAAGGAGAAATATACTAAGAGTACATACTTATCATACATGCACTTGCAAAGAGATCAAATTTTACATGCTGGTATATGTATGTAAAAGCTTTTGTGCTTAGTATGAAAATAACCTGCTTTGTACCTGCATTTTAGTAGCTGTTACCAGTAGATGCACTTAAATGTTGGCAAAGGGGAAATTATGAGGTATGTCTATGCACTTCAGAAAATTAATTCTCGCATGCAAACTTCTACACTGTGCCAAACGGAATTATTCATATTTTCCAAAAGTGCCTTATCACTGCTGTAAATCATCAGGCTTAAGCCTTGACTTAGAAAACAGCATACAGATGTACTTGTCTTTGATAGAATAAAGATAAATCTATCATATTTCTTATCAACTAAAAGTCTAGTGCTCTTGTTGCAACTTATTCATTGTGCAATGCCCATGATGTATAAAATTTGCTTTTATGCCATCCTATGTGACTAAATCTTTGGGTTGTCTTTTTTATCATGGTTGATATGATCTCTACTAGATAGCAAGTCCTTGAAAATACTAGTAACAAAAAGTGAAGTGAGTTATTTTTCTGCTACATTTTTGTACTTCTATCCAATGAAGTAAACAGCTTCCTTTTGAATCTATTTGTCAAGTAACATTGAAGCTTGCTATGGGGAGGCCTTTAATTTGCTGCACTTACCTCAACTCAGTACTACTAAGGTTACAAGCCCTGCGTATGTTAACCAAAGCAACTTACATACTAGTAACACACAATATATACAGTTTCGGGTGGAGGTTGATTATGTAGCTTAACTTTTATTGGGGGGGGGGGGGGGAGCAAGTGTTCAATGAACAGAATAACTTTGTGATGTTATTTGGATATGAATCTGAAAATAAAGTTCTTATCCCCATACCTTACTCACATACTTCATACAAATGTTACCATCAACCGAAGTCCTGGGATGTTCCTGTTTGCAGTACTTTCTGACTAAATGACCCAGGTTTATTTTCTTCAACATGAGGAAACAATTAAGCATTCTTGGAAAACCTGCATTAAAATTAGTTCCCTACAAACCATTAAAGAGATTGAAGCCTTAAATATCTTCAGAGATGCCTGGAACATACAATGTTGACGGAACCAAGAATCTCTCTATCTTGCTTCACATTATATTTTATGGTTTAGCACTGTAAATCTTTAAAATTTAAAATACTCCCAGCAGTTTTGTGTTCATGATTTTTGTGGTGACCCTCTCCAAAGCAAAACAACACACTATGAACAATACAGATTTTCTGTCAGTGATCCACTCTAGTCTACAATTGAAAAAGTGGCTCAGTGGGTACAGCTAAATGCATTTGTTACTAGGTCGTAGGTTCAAACCTGGCGGGGTCAGACTTTAAAATGGAACATACTGCTTTCTCTGCTTAGCACCCAGCACATATGGGGAAGCATGGTAGTTCAATATACACCACTACTCATGGACTAGCCCCCTGCTGTACTGAAATGGAGGTAGGCACTGTCCTGTGCAAAATATGGTTTTCAACTTAATACACAGTGCCCATAGTGCAACACCGGTGCAATGGCCTAGTGGGTAAAGTGTTCGCCTTGCATACGGTAGGTCGTGAATTCGATCCCTGGCTGGGTCATACCAAAAACTCTAAAAATGGTACATACTACTTTCTCTGCTTTGCACTGAGCATTTGGGAAAGAGTATGGTAGTTAAACATACACCACTACCAGTGGACTAGCCCCCTGTTGTAGTGACTTGCACAAAGTTGTGTGGTCCAAGGGCTGCCGAAACGGAGATGGGCGCCGCCTTATGCACCGTCTGGAGCGGGAAGGACTTTAACTTTTAACTTCAGCCCACTGTGACCCTAACAACACCATGAATCCCTCGTTTTTGGAACTTGAATAAGTTTAAGGAATCTACTGCACAAAAAGTCCAATGTCTTGTCTTGAATGTCATTTATGTCTTGAGGAATAGTACTCTTCCTCTAAGTCGTACAAGTCCGCTGCCATGTCATCCCTGAGTGCCAGCAGTTTTGTGTCACACTCCGCCTGGATGGCCTTGAGCTGCTGAGTTCTCTGGTTGATGCCTTCGTTTACAGAAGGGAAGTCATTAAGGATGAGGAATGTCTTCAGGTCGGAAACAAGCTTCATCAGGGACTCACCAGCTCGGACCTGAAATGTAAGGCACCGCACTTTGGTATCACTGAAGGTAAATGATTTAAGAGTTATACAAACATTCTTGACACTCATGAGATTTAAAAAAAAATTATATTTCAACTCTGGTTAAATGACACGCCAGAAATACAGTATAGTGCGAATTGCAACTATCTATTGTACTACAGACATAATCATTTGACACTGTTTTTGATTACACTCAAGAAAATGTTTACTGTTACATTATTTTGTTGTTTTGAATGGATTCTATTGTCTAAAACCTTATCATTAAAAGGGGGGGGGATAGAAAGTTATAAAAAAACTAAGGAGGTTTCAATCACTCTCTGCAAAAAAAGGTATTGATACTCACAATATTTGCAGCTCTGACATGCATTTCATATCTAGCCTGGTCTGACTGTGTGAGGGTTGATACTTGGTTCTGTTCTTCCACCTGGGAAAAAGGGCAAAGAGTTATCTCCAAGCAGATGTGTGGATATAACCTATCCAAGCAGATGTATGGATATAACCTTACATGACTGCTTGGAGATCAGATTTCGTTGTTCCTCACTGTTGAGCTTAATAAAAAATAACACACTATTGGCAGTTTTTTTTGCATTTAAAGAAAATGCTAGAGAAAACAACAATGTTGATTTTGAAAGCTTCAAAGTGACAGAGGTTTGGTTACCTTCGCCGCCTTGAGTATCTCTGTGAAGTTGTCCAGAATAGATTTGACGTCATCTTTAAGGCGCTTGTTGTAGGACTTGAGTAGTGACTCTTTGCTCTGCGTTATACCTCGCTGTTGTGACATCTTATCACCTAGAATTTAATATTTTTTTCAAAACTAAAACCTGCAGTCACACACCATCCTGATCCCACTTCCCGCTTTGTGCTCGGTAGTAACCACTCTCGCCAAGGGGTTACCTCTGAACAATTCGTTGTGAGAGGGGCTATTGATTATAACAAATAGAATACAGTTTGATAAAGAAATACCTAAACTAGACGTTACATTATTTGCAATTTGTTGAACCATCCTCGATAGATATATATGATTTATTTTTCAGAAATAAATCAAAAGAATACACACCCATCAGAGATAATGGCAGAGTCTCAACTAAAATCTCGTAACATAACGTGAGATTGGACGAGAGAATAACTCCCACAATCCTCTCCTCTTCCTTTTTGGACCTTCGTCAAAATGGTGGGTATGGAAATTGTATAGCGGCGTATGAATCAAGCAAAATCCTCGCTATTTATCAACATACTGGCTTGTATTTTAGGTCGTACTTAAAGTGAAAGTGATGAAGATATTTTCCTTGGCGTTATTTTCGACGATGGTTGTGAAAATCTGTCAGAAATACGGGCGTTTGTTTAGGTGTATCAAGATGCCGGATTCAGCATGGACCGGAATGGAAAAGAGCATTTTGTGACGAGACACATGTACAGACACCAGATTCATTTTACTCATTTAGAGATTTGCCAGCTTGGTGTTTGTGCATCTGTATGTAATAGCTTGCAAGTGTTGTAGAGCTAGTCATAGAGAGTTGCCGAGACATGCACAGTTGGCCCGGCCCTGTGCACCTCAAAACAGAATACTACCTGACCGAAAGGGTCTACTCTACTCAATAGTATATTCTTATGAACCTGAAACTCTTCTGATATGTTAGAATCCCATATATTTGTATGTCGTGGCTAATAATTAAGCGTTGCGTAAGTTTATATAACCACAGTTCATGACTTGTGTGGTGAGGAAAACCTTATCTTCACTCGCCGATCTGAATACTGTGGCTTTTATGATATAAAGGTTTATGCTACATGTTACATCACTAGTCAATCATTCCAGTGCCTATTGTCAAAGTATTGCAAGACACGTTTTTGATAGCAAGATACAACAACAAAGCTTTGACAACATGGATGTAAAAGCTGGCCATGGTACTAAATCAAATAAATAGATACAATTGTATGCAGTAGTATAAATGTCAAATGGTGTGTATCACACTTCACAGCTGCAGTTTTGTTAACCTTAAGTATCATCTCTCCCCAGCCGAAGGGAAAAGTTGCTCGCTCTAGGGGCAAGAAGGTGGCACCGCCTCCTGCGGTGGCCAGGAAGGCTGAGCCTAAGAAGAAGGAACAGAACCCACTGTTCGAGAAGAGGCCTCGCAACTATGGCATCGGTATGAACTTTTTGTACATTTTCCCATCAAGATTATAGGAATGTTATGGTTTGAAATTGTGTGTGTTATAGAACTCAACAAAACTAGTTGATGCATGTCATTTTTGAACCCTTAAAATTTTGTTAAATGTTGGTTGCTTCGACATACTAGATAGTTTAATGTGCCAGTGATGAAATCCAATATTTGCTAGTTGATGCGTCACTGATATCAACCCCAACCACCAAGATCGCTGAGGCACTATTAAAAGTCTAGTTCTTTGCAACCAAAAAAGTAAAAATGTACTTGACATGTTGTAACAACGAATGGTTATGTGTTAACAGGCCAGGACATCCAGCCGAAGCGCGACTTGAGCCGTTTCGTGCGTTGGCCTAAGTATGTTCGTCTCCAACGTCAGCGGGCGATCCTTTACAAGCGTCTGAAGGTTCCACCACCCATCAACCAGTTCACACAGGCACTAGACAAGCAGACAGGTAGGGAGACATTTTCTTCTGTCTAAAATATGGATTACCTGTATGATCCTAATGTGCCATTGATGAAATCCAATATTTGCTAGTTGATGCGTCACTGATATCAACCTCAACCACCAAGATCGCTGAGGCACAATATTAATGTACCTGGTATACAACTGTAGCTTTGAGGCATATCAAATGTGAGAATCAGACTATGGGACACAAGGGATCCTAGGTTAGGATATTCCTTTTGTCTAGTAAAGGTTAACTGCACGGTTAATTGCTAAACTTCTTAGAAGTTAGATGGCAACCAAAGCAATATAAGGGCCCAAAATATGGAAATAAGACAAGTGCTGAAATCTTAATCGTAATGACATTTACTGACAGTATTCAGCATATCTGTGTTATAATTTCACACTTTGAGCATTTCAAAACGGCGCAAAAAAGTCCCGTATGATGATTCCCTTTTTTAGTTTCGCAAGCCTACATAAATCCTGGCAACGGTTTTCAGTGAGTTTTCATATCACCACATCATATTTTTTGCATGATTGACGTCGCTATACATTGTGATAGTGTTGTTTGAACTAATCATGTTAAGAAATGACTTGATAAATTGACTTTCAAAATCTGATTTTCGGGCCCTAATAAAGTAATATTGCTTGGGTTTCCTTTAAATGTTTGAGGACTGTTTGTTAAAAGTGTTAGTATTTTGAACCACAGTACATGATGAATGGATGTCCAATTCACACTTGTGTGGTGAGGAAAACCTTATCTTCACTCGCCGATCTGAATACTGTGGCTACTACTTTTATGGTTAAGTGAAAGTTCATGTTTTCTAGTGGTCCCCAGATATTGTCTAAAAGGTAGGCCATTAGTTATGTTATACAATTTCTATGGTAACCTTACTACTACATGTTACCTATAGTATAGGGAACCCAAAGTCAGACTGTTCAGTGTTCTGCATGGTTACTCTTAGCCTTATTAACGCTCTATGACCTTCAATAAGACTCCAGTGTGCAGTTATAAAGTTGTAGAGGGTGTGAAAACTGATTAGCAATATAATAAAGATATTCCAGTCAGGGTTAGGACTGTGGTTGATGTATTTCTGTATGATTTTCCAGCCACACAGCTGTTCCGCCTTGCTCAGAAGTACCGCCCTGAGACCAAAGTCGAGCGCAAGAAGCGTCTCATGGAGCGTGCCAAGAAGCGCGTGTCTGGTAAGGAGGACGTCCCAACAGAACGCCCCGCTGTCATCCGTTCTGGTGTCAACACGGTCACCACCCTGGTGGAGTCCAAGAAGGCACAGCTGGTGGTCATCGCTCATGATGTCGACCCTATCGAGGTATGGACTTGATACACCCGTCATTACTAATGGTTTTACATCTGTTGACTTATATGCTAAGTCACTGCTGTAGAGGACGTTATGGCCAATAAAAGCTTTATTGGTGCTGAAGTAGTTTTAAGTTATTCATTCCTCGTGCTGCTGTGATGTTTGAATTTCTTCACCTGAACTGTTGTGTTGATCAACAATACGAGCTTTTTAATGCTGAGCAGCCAACATAGCCAGAGGAACCCACTACGTTAAGTCTGAAAACTTCCCTAGCTCAGATATATGTACATCTTTCTTACACCCTCATGCCTGATATATTGTGTTTTTGTCCAACAGTTGGTGCTCTTCCTGCCAGCGCTTTGTCGGAAAATGAACGTTCCCTACTGCATCGTCAAAGGGAAGGCGCGTCTGGGCAGACTGGTGCACCGCAAGACCTGCACCTGTGTAGCCTTCAGTAAAGTTAACCCGTAAGTATAGCATGTTCTTGGAATTATTGCTTTTTGTACAACCAAAATATATTAGCATTTTTCGAAAATGTAGTAACTGGGCTGCTGTGATGTATGAATTTCTTCACCTGAAGATTTTTGATGAACAAAAAAATCGAGCTTTTTAATACTGAGCAGCCAAAGTCAATATCATTTTGCTGTGTCATGTATACAGTCAATATTTTCAAAAGTCAATCAGTTACCTAGATGCATAAGCTATGAAAATTTAAACTGCTGTTGGCTTCTTTTCCATTCTTACACATCTTACCTACCCTACTCGTGATAAAACGGTACATGAGATAATGATACAGGAATGATAACAACAGGGCCATTGGCTTACAAAAGTTAAAACTTAACATTCTGAGAAATGCTGTGACAGGGCACGAGGGAATCAGGTATTGCTAAGACCGGGACGTGAAGAACGCCTTCAGCACATTGTAATGTCTTGGACCAATGGATTCTAACAATCAGTAAGTTGTGATATGGCGTCAGTACAGATGAATTGTTTAAACAAGCTCTAGAGAGAAATTTAAACATAGCTGAAACATGAAAAAAATGAGTAACAATAAAGCTCATATTGTGGCGTGAAAAGGGTCCGTAAGACTTAACTGTTAACTGTGTATAAGTAGTAGGGTAGACAGTGTGAATGGGAGTGAAGAGGGGAGACGGAGGGCTAGAGAGAGACCCTCGCTCAGTCAAGAATTGGGGTTTGGGGTTGGCTGGGAGAGCAATGACCACATGCAGGTCAGAGCCTGGGACCCAGATGTCTGGGCGGGGCTTGTGGGCTAAGGCCAATCACCAAAAATGATTTCCAACCATTTTTCTACCAAAGTGTAGTTACTTGGCTGCTGTGATGTATGAATTTCTTCACCTGAAGATTTTTGATGAACAAAAAAATCGAGCTTTTTAATACTGAGCAGCCAAAGTCAATATTATTTTCCTGCTTCATGTCTACAGTCAAGATTTTCAAAAATCAATCCGTTACCTGGATGCCATTAGATAAGCTATGGCTTCTTTGTACTGTAGTCCTGACATGGCCATTTCTTTTGGGTGATAGATTTCCTTCTGGGAAGATTTAATCTGATTTTCTTTCCAACTGTATAGTGAGGACAAGGGGCAACTAGCCAAGCTGATTGACGCTGTCAAGAACAACTACAACGAAAGATTTGACGAGGTCAGTATGTGGTTCCATACAATCTGGATTATCTTTCGAACTGCTTATGGTCCTGAATGCTATGATGATACATTTGCGCAGTGTCTGAACTAATAACTGTTGTTACCATGTGGGTAATTCTGAGCATTCTTAGCACATAACTGCTTTGCAGAATTTTCATGCTGGGAGGAACAATCTTACGGGTTTAATTTTATGCATTCCTTGCAAATTAATAGGAAAAAGTGACAAAAAATATCTGTTAAAACGTTAGTGCATTAGTCATCCAGGAACTGAAGAATCATATTTTCATTCAATCGTAAACTCAAATTGGATTACAAAATGTTGAGCATCTATATTTTGTTTTTCCAGATCCGGCGGCACTGGGGTGGTGGTGTCATGGGCAACAAGTCGCTTGCCCGCGTCGCCAAGTTGGAGAAGGCCAAGGCCAAGGAGCTTGCTCAGAAAATGGGATAGATATCCACAGATTTATCAGAGGAAAAGCTCTAAAAAGTGTAATAAACAATTCCAACAAAACATGTATTCTGGTTTTTGTGTCTACATGGGTTGAGTTTCATGATATACATGTAAGCATAAAGGTAGATGAGACATTTAGAGAAGACTGGATCATCAGTTTATTTCTTACTCTTAAACACAGAAAAAAGCTGTGGACAGGAAAGCTATGGTAGCTAAAACTCTACAGCGTTGTGTTGTATAGCTAGCTGAGCTACAGTAATATACATGGCAAGATGTGTATAATAAACCGATCCATGAATTAATTTCTGTTGAAGAAAATATCCACACATACACATGATTGCTGAATAGCCATGTTTTATCAAATAACAGTTAACTTGATTAGACACAATGATGAATGAAAACCTGCCTCAAAATTTGCTGGCTCTTATAACTGCTTCACTACAGAAGAATGGAACCCTGCCTAAAGCCTTTCTCCTATACAAGCTAACGGTATATCCTTATCTTGGCACTTTCTTGAAGTAGGTCCAGTACCATCCCAAGGTAGTCAGGATGCTCAGTGAGTACCTGGAAGAACAACAAACATATCATTGTCATTATTACAATGAGGTGAAGCCCAAAAGCTGGCAAGATGTTGATAGGATATGAGCTGCTTAAACAAGATGGGTAAGTTAATACAAGGCTATATTTTTGTTGGATCTACAATATGCCAGTCTGTACTGAGATTGACCCATCCGGAAGTTTGAGAGTATTGCAAGGGATCAAACTTTACCGACTTTACATGTGGTACTAGAGCTAGAGGGGAAACATGAATGCGTATCAAACAGTAGTGAAGCTGTAACATATAACTAGGGAGCCAAAGTCAAAGAAAACATTCTCAGAAGGCATTTTGTACATGTATATACACACCATGTGAGAATATACTGCATGTGTTCATTTCTAAGCTGCACCCTGGTTTGACCCCCTATAGGTCCGCCTGGCACAGTGCTTCCTGTGGAGGAAGAAAACCAAAATCAGGAGATACTGTAACTGAATAACTTCCTTAGTAGTGTGATCAACATCATACATAAATAGCAAACAGATTCTATGTTTGAATTGGTAAAGACCAATGACGGAAGCTTTTAGATGGGATATGTTAGACTATACCAGTCTCCACGGGTCACTGGGAAAATAGTAGAAATTGGCCAAATAGAGTCAACTGTATGAAGGGAGTTGGCTATGGAGATAGGGTCAATCCAGGGTTGCAATATTTGACCCTATCTCCATAGCCAACTCCCTTCATACAGTTGACTCTATTTGGCCAATTTCTACTATTTTCCCAGTGACCCGTGGAGACTGGTAGAGTCTAGGGATATGTCCTAACATTTTACATTTACCACACTAAATGCTTAGTTTTAAGAAAGTAAAGACGAGGTCTTTGGAATAAATCTCAAGACGTGAGAACAAGTTTTACATCCAGAACCAAACTAAGAGTTATACCTCCAACTGCTTCTATATAGATGGGCTGAGCCTCCGTTAACTGAGCCATGGCCTCCACATCCCTGAAGTGCCATCTGTTGTGTGCGATGTCGTTCTTTGGGACAAATGGTGCTCTCTGAGGGAATGAAATAACTAAATTAGGAGAACTTACTTTCAGAACTTGAGGACAGATGGTCTCCATGAACAAAGCAAATATGACACATCTGCATTGTATTGATTTTTTAAAAGCTCCTTAGATTTCAAACAAGCCACCACTGGTCTTTCACTTCATAATATCTAAGCACACCAGCATTACAAAATTCTCACCTTTTCATTCAACCTTACAAGACCAGTAACTTCCACCTCTCCTGGAACCTGTGAGGAAAACAAAATCGGTGAGAACCTCTGACTAGCTCATGGAGTAGCCAGAAATGCTCTTGATAATTGGGTTAGCAAAATAAGAAAAGTCAGAGACATGTTAATAGTTAACCTTCTAACAGGCTATCCTGAGATCTTTTCTGGGTAACAATGCTACTTGAAAATATAAAAAGGCAAGCCCAGGTTCCCAGTTGATAATAACTTAAGATTACTTCCGATAATAATTTCATCAGGTTGGTAGAACATAGGATATTTGGAGTTTCTTTTAACACAACCAGGTTATCTCACCTACATCGGCTACTTCTAGCGGTGAGAAGCAGTACTCCAGTCAGAAGCTCTGAAGAAGGTGTCTGACAGACACCGAAACGTCAGCAGGTGAGATTACCTGGTTGTGTTAAAAGAAACTCCAAATATCCTAACTTAAGATTACATGTGAGCCTCCACAAAGAGATAAGCTTGTAGCAATCGTACATTTTTAAATGTAAAGTACTGACCTGGCCATTTGGTCTTGTTTCTGGTTTGACGTTTTTCATGGACACCCATCCCCTGTTCACTAGAATTGTCCTCCTACATGTGAATCAAAGAACACTGAAATCTCCATATCGTACACAAGAACTTCCAGTGAATATCATAAAATTAACATATAAAAAAAGCTGTATTATTTCGATTATTACAGCAATTAAACAAACAACACAAAGCAAACAGCCCAGCACATACAGAAAATTTGAGCACCACCTACCCTGTATCCGAACAGTGAAAGGGTGTTACCACCTGTGCCCCTGACTGTGCCCTGGGTCCCAACCCACCTCCTGCATCATGGGTGTTCAGGGAACGGGGTAGGAGGTACATCTCCTTGGAGTGATCAAAACTACCCTTCACTTTGACTGGTCTGTACTCCATCATCTCAAGATCCTGCTGCCTGAAAACAAAGTAAGAACAAAAATCCATGTGATTGGCAGACATTTGTGTACCGACATTTGGTATATTGCCTGTAGCATACTAAAGATTGAATCATTAAGGTAGCAAGCACGTAACAGTGTACCTACGAGTACAAGATACATGTATCTATTAGGAAAGAAACCCACATATGGGCTGTAATGCTTATCCAGTAAGTAAACATCTCTATATTCTGAGCAGTCTTCTCATACAGAAAAATGACCACCGTGTACATGTATATAGAGAATATTACGAAGGTAAAGCGCTCAGACTGAGGCAAAGAGTAACGTGTAGGCTTTGTAGATAGTAGTGCAATGCGCCTTGCCATGGCTCGCATTTTCAGCCAAGCACACTAAATCACCCCTACTCTTCTCTATTAGTGTTTGGTTCTATCTTTAGTTAACATAAACCCTACTTACTCTGTAGGTATAGGAACAGGAGGTCTGTTAGTCATGGCTTCCATGTCTTTAATCAACTCTATCTTCCACTGTCTCCTCTGGACCTGCCACGTGCCCAGACCAAAGGCTGCAGCTGGGATAGACAGGAGGAACCAGGCATGGGGAGGGGGGAGGAGGCTGGACCGGGAGGTGGCCTGACTGGCATATCTGGTACCTGGGGAACAGGTAGAACGTAAATAGGTTACGGTCACAAAGCCATTGAGGCCATTGGGGCAGTGTTTTGTTAATCTACTATGTCTATTAGTATTGGAAGGCAGAGCCTCTCCTTCTATTGCTTTTTACTTACCGAACCAAAGTCAGATTATCCATTTTCTATCAGGGTGGAATTGAGGAAAGTCGTGTTCATTGCCTATCCCAAGGACATGTCTAACCAGAACACCAGGAATAGAACCTATGACCTCTCGATCTCGTATCCACCAGCCTAGCCACTCTGCCCACCATAGCGCACAAGAAAAACATCATTAATCCTGGAAGTGTCAGATAATATTGGTATATATATTGGAAGTCAAGTAAGGTTGATTAACTTGATAGAAGTACTGATCTCTTTGGCCCTGACATTTGACATTCAACATTTTCTAGGCTGACCTTACGAGCCTGATGTTTTGGTTCCCTGACACCCAGATTCAGGGAATTATAGCAAGATATTTCTGCTGATATCAATTTATGATAGATATTGAGATTATCCATCATGGCATCATCACCATTTATCTACGAGTCCATCTCTTACCTGGACAAAATGTCCTGTTCCTTGCTGCCAACAAGCCAGACTGGAAAAGGCAAAACATAAAGTGAGACTCTGATATACAAATATGAACTTACTGAATTTTAAATTGATGATCAAAATTATTTGTTGCGTTATCTCTTTACTTGTAACATGCACTGACATAGGACCAATACTTAACTCTGCTCAGTGCAATACCTTAACAGATTTATAAGCACTGTTAACCTTTCAATAGTCAAACAAAATAAATTTCGACTGAATTGTCAAACTGTGTTGTGGTAGTATCCTATGTAATACATGTTACATGTATGTACAAAATTAAGGTTACCTGTGACCCGTTCCTGAGGCACTGTAACGTGACCCTACTCAAGGAAAACGCGCTCATTTTGTCAGCAGCTTTCTTGAATGTCCACAGGTATGGGTTTAATCAAGGGAATCATCTGCAGAGAGGTGTAGTCATGTAATAACCCATGGAGTGTGTAAATGAGTGAGGTTGCATAAAATGTTTTAGGTCAAAGGTCGATCCAAAATGGCACTAACCACTATGTCTGATAGGGTCCAATCACAAACTAAGAAAAAAGTAATTAATGAAAATACAGCTAATTGAATACACTATGGACCAATTTATAGTCTATTCATATTATTTTCAAGTACGTTTGGTTCATCAAACATATGTAGAATGGTATCAATCTTGCATGAAGCACTGATATTTTATCCCCTTTACCTTAGTGGTTCCAGCCATAAACATCCAAGCGTCATGGCTGTTGTTGGTGGGAGTGTGCTCCTTCCAACATCGTCTTTATCCGTACAAACTTGTCGCTGAAGCTTGAAAAGTCAATACTGTAGAAGCTGACATGCGTGTAATGATACAGAGATATACAGGACATGCCGAAGAGAGGAAAGAAGGCCAGGGGGAGGCGCGCGAAGTTGGGCGGCACAGACGCAGACGTCACCCTTCAACAGTTTGCGGACGCCGGTGGTTCTCAGCCCCCATCTAGCAGGGTAGGTAAGGGCGAAGCTAACGCCTTCGTCCGGCAGGCCAAGGCTCTCTGTTACGTCCAGCCTTCAGAGACGTTGAAGATGGAGGAAGAAGACGCAGTCCCCTGGTATGAGAAAGACTGGGACAGTGACCATGAAGAAAGTCGTGCAGACAGTGACACTGAACTTGAAGAAAAGTTGATTATTAGCACTAACCAACTTAACAGTAAATATGACAGGCCAGAGCACGACAACATAGATCCTGAAGTTGAATATCCAATGGATTTGTGGTTCGTACTCGCTCCCTACATCAGGCCGGAAGATACTGGAAGGTTCGGTGCAATCTGTCGAAATACTTGGCTTCTTACAAGAACCATTGGCTTCTGGCGAAGGCTCTACAACAGGCACTTTCTGTCCAGCACCCAGCTGCCTGAGCGACTCCAACCTGAGTGCATGGAGAGAACCATGTGCCTGCGGACGTGCGTCGTCCGTTCCCTGTTCTACCTGTACGCGCCCTTCCTGCAGCGTGTGAACACGAGAGCACCTGTGGACCAGGAGAGGTTCAACGGCATCATCGGCAGCAGGTGTATGTACAGCTGGTGCTCCAAGGGGCGCACCTGGCTCTCCACACAGTCTGGGATACGAGACGTCTGGTTCTTCTACTTCAAACTGCAGCTCCCCGGCCGGCCACTGGGTGGCGCCTACCATCCCAGGAGGAGGAGGAAGCTGTGGGATGTAGATGAAGATAACGAAGATGCCCTGGTGAACCCGGAAGATGGTTACTGCATACTCCGTATTGTGGCTCCCCACTTTATCGCTGTGCCGGGAACCGTTATGGGAAAAGTCATGGCTGACATCAAGCTTGCTCTCAGTGGGAACATGCAGAACCACTGTATAATGATGAACTTCTCAGATCAGCTGTGCACAATGAGGAAGAAAATCAAGGCAGCTAATGCTTCAAACAGGGCTAGGACTAAAGCTAACTGCTCAACCATGCTGGGGGAGAGAGTTATTCTGGACCCCGTTAAAAGCATTCAGGTCTTAAACTGGTGGCATCCCCAGTATCCATACAAGTATCCTGGCTAGCTGTTGTGCCATTACTGGTAGATATTCTATTGTAATTAAGCCTAGACTTATTATGGATTTGTTAAACCATGTGTATTTGCTGCAGAGGTAGCAACATGCCAATTGAGTCAAATACACAATGCTTATCTACTTTTGCTTTACAAAGGATTTTGAAATACAATTTTTAGGTTGTAATGTAGCTAGCATCTTATTTTCTGACCATGATGTTGAAATTCCAAGCCTATTCCTTATTCATAATAATAAAATTAATTTTTTGATTGATTCGGCTATCAGACATTTCCAGCCTTTGGTTTCAAAAACTATTGGTGTGCTGGGATGCTCTTTGGATCAGATCAGAGATACTAGTATGTCAATACAAGGAGGTTATAACCACCTTGGTCAATGGCAGCTATACAATAAATATCGGCATGAAAACTACAATAGGTGCAATAGAAATGTGAAGTATTGTAAATGTACATGTAAGTTGAAGGCATTAAGAAAAAGAAAACTTTTACCCACACGACTAACAGAGATGTACATGTATCAAGCTTCAGCAACATGAACTGAGTTCACAAAATAAAAAGTAATTTATCATATAATGTCGTGTTTGTCTTTATTGCAGATATGACTGATTGGGAACAAGTAAAAGTTACGAAATACACTCTCTTGCATACTGTTTGTGTCGCACATAAAGTGTATAACTTCTGTGTCTCCTTTTTAAAGTAATTATTCTCTACATAGAATAGATCTAACGTTATCAATTAATCAAAGTTTTCAAACATATATGATATAAAAAAAGCAAATCAGATTGCAAAGTCATTTCTTCCTCCTATGTTCGGTCAAATTTCGGAGTAGCTGTTGGGATGGAAGATTACAACGGTTTAGACTGTCTTTGACATGGGTCAATCGCTGTTTAATAGAGAAACCAGCAGTCAAACAGTGTTACGGTCCTCCACCCAACATCTGCTTGGAGATTTACTAAGTTGGGTCCAGTGACCTCTGCCCCTGAACGGACTGTACCACTTTTCATAATCATCATCACCATGGCGGCTCTGGAGACAATGCGGACCCAGTTGGAGAAGAAACTGAAGGAATTCCAGGGAGTTCAGAAAGGTAACAGTGAGATTTAAGTGTTAGATGATCCCTTGGTAAGCTGGCTGTCTCCATATGTCCGGGAAACTAGCGGATCAGGCGGATTTAGCTCACGACGCGCGTAGACACGTGTGGGGAGGGGGGCAAAAGTAGCACGGGCAGCACATTTTTTGCTCGAGTTAGTGTAAAAATATGTGTTTCCGTTGATTGACGTGTTTTCTACATAGATATGTTCTTTGTTAGCAATGTCACAGAAGAATTGGTTGCTCCGAATACAAGACATGACTTTCAAAGTTATAGTATAGCCATAGCTTTTGAACTTTGAAACGTTACAGTCAAGGCTATAACGTTAATAATAATTTTGACAGAATGGCCTGTCAAATTATAAGAATTTGGGGTTTGGTAATCTTATGAATAACACCTCATGATCCTGTCAACTTTAACCTAATCCTGTAAAATGGTGAGAGAAGACTTATTAACATTCTGAGCAAGAATAATCAACAAGAATAGAATTAAAGTGAAGGCTGGATGTTGAAAAAATGTTCAAGGCGGGGATCGAACCCGCAACCTCTTACTCACTGGACCATTTGAGCCATAATTTCCACAAATTCTTTGTTTGGACGTTTGCTAATGCTATTCCTGTGCTTCCTGTCATAAGACTTTGTTCCTAAATAGCCATGCTGTTTTGTTCAAAGTCTGTCCTAACCACATTTTCCCTTCCTCTGATAAATAAAACAGATCTACAGAAGACAGCGTCGACTAGGAATCAGCTGGATGTGCAGCTGAATGAAAACAAGATTGTGAAAGAGGTGAGGTTTTCAATATAGTATACAATAATATCATTTCTCATGTGTTAGTTTTAAGACAACTTATTTGATAGAGAGATGATGATGGTATCACTCCTTCCCCAAATAAAAAAAAAAGTGAAAAATTACTAGTTACTAATTTAGAATGACTGTCACCATCTTGGGTCTATGTCTTCCATAGATCCACCAACATGGCAGCTCCTATGCATTCAACATTGCATACATAGATATAAGTTGTACCCTCATGAGCAAACACAGTCTTGATATTCCACAGGAGTTGGAACTGCTGGAGACAGATGCTAACGTGTACAAGCTGACCGGACCGGTACTGGTCAAACAGGACCTGGACGAGGCCAAGGCCAATGTCGGCAAGAGAATAGAATATATTGACGGGGAAATGTAAGTATCTGAATACTTCTGTCTACTGGGTTGGCTCGAAGTAAGGTGGAGGTCTTCCCTTATGTTGTTAGACCATCTCTTGCGAGGTCTTCCCTGTGTATTTTACTTCCTGCCTACTGTTTATTGATTAAAACTCATGAGCCATAATGAGAATAGTTTGCAATATCTTTTCACGGTTGAAACAATGGTAGTAATGCAATGGAAGAGAGAGGTCACAGCAAAAAATGCAAATTTAGCCCAGCAAAAATATCAAAATTTTGTATTCATAGATTCATAGAAAATATAAAACTGCAAGTAATAAGCTATAGTTGCCTCAGTCATGTCAATGCAATTTGTTATAAAAAAGTAGACAACATTTTATATTCATATTGTATTTTGTATTCATAGAGTCATGGAAAGTATATACAGAAACTGCAAATATTAAGCTATAGTTGCCTCAATGCAGTTTGTTAAGAAAAAGTAAACAACAGCTATTTTATTTTGCAGTAAACGTCAAGATGCAACCATTAAGGATTTCGAAGAGAAACAAGAGAAGAGCAGAAAGGAGCTGACAACTCTTCAACAGCAGTTCCAGCAGGCCCAGGCTAAAGCTACTGGCAAGGCATAACATAACAGGTGTTAGGAGGGATCACTGACTGATTGTGTAGTCAATTGTGACCATTGTAGTGATTTCAATGTTTGCTTTGTATGTTGTCAACATATATAGTTAACATAGTTTGTGGGGTTAGTCTGATGTGTTACATACATGTGTATAAAGTTGTTGTTACATTATTTGGCAGTTCTTTTGTTGTAATGGATTATCTGCATGTTTAGATGACTGCAAAATCTGTCATAATTTGATGTGTCCTACACGTTAGAACCTCCATCAACAATCAAAGCTGTGGACTTAATTTTCCGTCTTTTGACTTATTTGCCAGCATCGGAGCCCACACTGTTGTACTGGATAAATGCTGCTTTGTGCATGAGGAACTTGATAACTCTATAGTATCGGTTTCAATAGGTAACGTTTACACTACATACAGGCTAAGATGTTGGCATAGAATGGCAAGTATGCAGAAGTTTTGGATGGAACCTCACAATTTACATATGAAAATTCATAATAATCATCTTTAATACTCTCAGTCTCTGTTCTGGATTTTGTTAATACATACATATTATTGTGGTAAAATGTGGTTGTGTTTTTGGTGTGTGTGTTTTGAGTTCTTTTATTTGTAAGAGACCAATGCTGGAATTTTGAATTTACAGTTGACTTGAATGATATTAGCTCTATTAGTTGGCACAAAATGCACAAGTATGACACACCTTTTATAGGTGTATAGTATTTGTTTACTTTGATGTGTTTACACCAGTAGTATGAGAGCACAAAAGATAACACTCACTATATCCCGACATTATGCATTAGAAGAGTGTGCTGTTATCATGCATTAAAATAACTTTGTACCCTACATGGAATTGTAGTGTTTCCTATGTTTTGCATATGTGTGAAAGACAGGAGGTCCCCTATCACTATAGTGGTGTTGCCACTCTGACAATGGTACTCATTGCAGTGACTGAGACTTGGCTCAACTTGGTCAAGTGTTTCTGACCCCAAATTTTCTCCCCAATGTTAGTATTGTTACACTGTTTACAGCAAAGACAGTAGTGACACTTTGCAGGTATTAAAGGCTGGTAGAGAGGTCTTATGAGCTTTTATTTTTAACATGAAAGTAAGTCAAGCGTCCGTAGGGTGGTGCTCATACATGGTTTGTTGTTGATCCAGCAACTTCAACCAGCAATTTGTTGTTTTATTGTAGCTTACGTGCATTAGAGGACTCCAGATTCTAGATAAATGAACAAACAAACAATCAACCAATTGGTTTTATCCTTCGTTATGATATTTTATTCTGCCTTTGTTACCAAACTAAGATCAACTGATTTTCCTCATTTTAAGGCTTCAAAGAGACACTCTACAACTGACCTAAGTACTGCAACTTGAGCTCATAGGAAACTTGTCTAATTACACGGTAATTGTTTGTTGTGTGCTGTTGTCTGGGTAATCACTTCGACTGATGATGATGAATTAAGCCATATTGATTTCTAAACTTCGACCTTTCATAGTGCCGACTGAGGACAATATGGTTGCAGTACTCCAGTCTGCCGCAGTGTGTCTCTTTTGAACCGTGTCGGCGCTGCAGGTAGATCGCTCTTCATTTTAGTTATGCGTCCATAAAAGGTGTGGAAACTACAAACAACTTCCTTGTGTTACATATATCACTAAAAGATGTACTTACACCATGTAATAAGGTACACGAACTCTCAAGTCTCAACACAATGAAAGAGCAACACCATTCGATTCATTACAAATTTTATTGTGACAATCAGTTATAATCATCATGAAACTTCTTCGACTTTGAATACTATGCATTTGTGAAATATCTACGGCTGTCTTTTCAATGATATGGTTGATAAACATATCAGTAGCAAGTACAAAACAATTTTATATATCTAAATAACATAAATATGATATTCAATGCCATCATTTCCTCAGTATAAACACCAAAATAGCAATAATACGATATGAAACGTTACTTTAGAAAATAAAATCTATAGAATACAAAATCAAAAGAGTCAATGGGATGGCCAATGGGATTTATGCATTAATCTAATTTACCATAAGCACCATTGATATCAAATGTTTGCCCTTTGTTATACATGACTTTATGTACTACCCATATACGTAAATGTAACATAAATGGAATGACTGTTAACAATGTGCAGGGTCAATGGTAAAAATTAAGGTCTAACAATTTACAATGCCTTAATCTATATAGAATATTTACTTGGGGATCATGCATGGTTTGTAAACTGTATGCAGTTTTGAACCTTCAGTCTTGAGATGCAATACTTGATGGCATATATGACTTATATGGCAGTTCAGTTAAACTCATGTTTCCATGGGCTAAGTGAATTCTGTATCATGTCTCTGTTAGTTTAAGTGCGCAAACATTTCCTATACTTCAAGAAGCGATGCAAGATGAAGACAACAGCAGCAACTGCACCCAGTCCCAGAATGTAGGTCTTAACCTAGAAATATCGAAGCAACGGTTTGAGTAAAATATGATAAAATCCAGACAAAACAACTGGATAAAACGGCTATTTTCTTCACTATCATTTGTCTAAGAACAATACCAAATACCAGCATATGATATCTGATATAAATGATTATTGCACTTTGTGGTAGGCAGTCTTACTATTGCATTTTTTTACCAAATTATATGTAAAACTTAGGCCACACGGCCCAGCCTTCTGTTTTCACAATTTTTTTTTCACAATTTTTTTTTTTTAATAAAAAAAAAATCCATTAACCAAGAAATCAAATTGGTGTGGCCTTATGGTGTATTAAAAAAAACACTAGAAATATTCAACAGTTTCACTTCATATACATATGAATATCGAATTACCTGAGTGCCCCCGATCTGTTCCTTCCCAGTTTGGCACCAGTTTGCGAAGTTCTGACTGTTGGAGAACGTCAGGTCGTAGCTGTAGGAGCGCCCCACCTGCCCCTCTGCCCGCTTCACCACCTCGGCTTGCGAGAACGTCGTAAACGTTCCCTTCAAGTTCACTGGTTTCACCCTTTCCACCTGCAGTCACCTGACTCAACCACTTCTTTACCACCTGCCAGAATATGCGTTAGAAATGTCTTCAAGTACTATAACAAGTTTGTAGTATTTAAGCCCTTAGAATTACTGTACATTGAATATTTCAAGTCCAAGAATGGCCTACATGTACAATGTGTAATTAGAAACTTTACTATAATGATAATGTCTCGCACAGTTACATTGAAAAATGGCCAAAATACTGCACTATCAAACCATAGACCAAACTTACTACTGTTAGTTACATACTGTATCATGATCATGGAAAGGGGAGTCTCAATTAGTGTTTAATAAAGTCAACAATAACTCAGTCTGGTAAAAATTGTCTTCATGACCCGAGAGATTGCTTGCTTCATACTTTTCAAAATGAGGGAAAAGCTGCAGTTTTAAGCAGTTTACTACATGTAGTACTCCACCTACATTGTGGTGGTCATCGTTGTAATGCACCACTTTCCCCTGTCCGACATAGATGGCGTGACGTTCGGACAGACCGTTGTCAGACCTGGACCAGGTCTGATAGGAGATCTTGTCCCCCGGCTGGGCCTGGAGCTCTTCAGCCAGCTCCATGGAGGGCCTCAGGTGACTGTCTTCCATGCCTGATATCACCTACTGCAACACAACATGAGGAACTGCCATAAGACTAGTCCAGCAAGACACCACAAGACAGCCCTACCGGTAGAAGCTCATTTGATGCCTGCTCCGCACCAATTGCGACACTCAAACCAAAATTCATATAAGGCTCTACCATTCCACAAACTTTAAGACTGTAAAATTATAGACACTCATTTTACCCTCAAACTGTGAGAGACTGGAATTCACTACCTCAGGAAGTCACGGACATAGCCGACCCTCCCAAGTTCAAGGGGGCTGTGCTGCTGCACCTGAGAGGACAATAACAGCGCAGCGCACTCCCCCGGGCGCTTTACCCAGACAAGAGGGGTTTTGCCCAGTTCTCGATCAAGATCAAGATCATCAACACACAAGGGAAAGTCAGAAAAGCTTGCCCCCCCCTAGTATTTCCTTTGCATGGAACCACTACGAATAGATTTTTTAAATGACCAAAGTAAAATATATGGCCTATCGACCTACCTACATGTAACTAGAGAAGGCCACACTCCCAGTGATGAGTATACTGACAGTCGTCCTTGACTACGAAGGACTACTGAGATTACAAGACTTAGGGAAACCTAGGCTACAAACACACACTTAGTCTAGATTCTCTGGTTTTTCTACAGCTGGTTTTGTCTACAATGAAGCTAATTCTAAGTCTTTGTATGATGTGATCCTTTCCCCTTGTGTGTCACACAACCGCATTGAATTTATCACATGGCTGACCCTGTTGTATTTCTGGCTTAGCCCTTGACACATTTAATATGTACTTTTAACAGGCTCAAGCTAACTGCAAATAACCGCAGGATCATAGGAAACTCAGGTCAACCTAAACTGTTCACTACTAGCATAAGCATTTAAACACTAGGTAAAACCTCAGGTTTGTTGGATGGCAGCCTACAACCACTGTTGTAAAAGAAGCACACAACAATGTAGGTTGTTTACATGACACTATCAACATGGCTGGGCATCCCCAAACAGACACTGACAGTTACCATGTCACACCATGCATGCATGCTCCCAAAATAACATTCACTTTCAAATTGAGCTCACATTAAGTAGTATATTGAAGGCACTGACCTAAAATATGTCGGCTTGTCGCCAGTGTCTGGGTGCAGTCTCATAAACAGGTTAGTATGCCTTATGGCAGAGCATAGACAAAGTGTAAACACATTCAAGGACTTCTGGTCTGCCTTGCCTGATATTTAACCCTTGACCTGCTTTTGTTCTTAAAGTGTCTCCTTTTCCAGATCCTGTAAAACCACATTCTACTTGATATGTGGTGCAGAACAACAAATGTTTTTGTTTTTTAGTTTTAGCTCACTAGAACTTGACTAAAAATGTGTAGTTACACACTGAAATTTTAAGCATGCATATGATATATGCGGAAGACTGAATTGAACTTCATGTTCTGTTCACGTGAATAGTGTGTGACTTCAGACATAGCATGTGTGAGGTGAAGCAAATATTTACTCAAAAAACACTCACTAAGATTGGACATTGGAACTGTTTATTACTGTAGCTGTTACAGTCCATTTTAAGATATACTTTTACTTTACACAGTCATGTATTTACATACAGAATATACAGTATCAGTTAACCATACTAAATATACATTGAACACTGATTTGCATATCCTTAAAAAAATTATTAGAATCGTACCCCAAAGTTGCATGTTTGTCATTTACATGTCAGAGTCATGTAATTCTATGTCATATGCAACAAAAGGTCACGTCATGATGTTTGTCTTCCACAATGCAGAATATTAATCATGATTACCATACATTTTTCCTGTCGATGCACCTTAGTGCTAACGTTAAGTCTTAAACTGAGATATGAGAAGTATGATGTTAAATGCGCTTACATAACTGGAACATTATCTCACTACCTTAACATGCATAAGATTGTAACAGGTGTATGGAGATAAAAAAAAAATTGTGCAAAACTTTGTCTAAAGAAGCATTTTTAGCTACAATAACCTTAAGTTAGAAAAAACTTAAAAGTTTTATATCAATTTTAACTGTGGTATACAGGATATATACAACTTTCTCAATATTTACAAAAGATACAGCCTGAGGGCAGGCCAAGGAGAAGGGAGTAGTGGTGTGTAAAAATAATTATAAAATTGTTTTAGATTAATATTTTCATCGAAACATATCCAAATTACATGTACAATGTACCCCTCTTTTCCATGACCACACAGTTATTCTATTGTTTAATGTACAAATGTTGACATGGAATGTTTACAAGCAGTAAATAGGTTACTGATCTACTTCTTCTCTCAATACCCTTCACTTGATATGTTTGAGAGTTTAGTTACAAACTAAGATGGAGTGAGCGGATTATAAATATTAATAGCCTCTATGTAGATATCACAGAGATAAAAGTAGGAAATATTTTTAGCTGCCTGGCGGGTACATATAGAGTATAGAAAGTAAGCTACGCTGAAGAGACTACATTCTGTGGCTTTTGAAACACACAGGGAAAGTAGTACAGTCTCCTGGCTCCCAGGAATCAAACCCAGGCCGCCAGCACACAAACCTAACACACTTACCACTAATGGTCCAAACCAATTAGACTGTTCAGTAAGAGGTGCTTCAACCACACTGTTTTACTTTCATAGTACTGTCAGTAATTCACTTTATCTTCACGGTAGCAAAATTTCAGTGTAAGGAAATTGGACATTTTCACTGAACTTTAACTTCACGGTGGCGGCAAGTGATTTACAGACCGGATGTGTGAAGGAATCATAAATGATAACAACACAGTTTTTTCACGGTGATGATAAGTTCACGGTACAGAGGTGACAGCGAATACAGTGAACATAAAGTTACAGTAAAAGAAACAAGAATTACAGTATTCATGTTGTGCAAGGGATTCCAAGGCAAGTGTACGACTCATTGTCAACTGGGGCTCTGTAGCACATGGTCCGGGGAGGGGGAGGTAGTGGGGACACAGACGGACTCGGTGACCACAGGCACGGCATGTCTGTTGTGGTGGGCCGTCAGGCTGTGCTGCAGTGCTGGGGAATACTGACAGGAGGCGTGCAGGTGCGGGTCTTTGCCGGGCTTCAGGTTGGCTGGAGGTGACCTGAGGACAAAACATTAAAGGTAAGCTTTGATCCAGAAAATCAGCTTTGAACTAAATGTTATCAAATAAATGAAAAGTTTTATAACCTTATTTAACGATGCACTGTGTACAAGTAATGAAAATATTTAATTCCAAACTGAAGATTACATCTTTTTTTATACTGCATAAAAATGAAGGCTAAAGGAGGTACAGTCAAACCTGTGTTAGCGGTCACCTGGACATAGCAGTCACCTGTACTCTGTATCTCAGTATAAACTTATGTCTTGACTGTCACTTTATATAGTGGTCACCTGGCCATAGTGGCCAAATTGGCTCAGTCCCTTGAGTGACCACTATAGACAGGTTGACTGTATATCTTGGTAACTTCTCACCTATCTTTGTCGGTTGCAGCTGCCTTCGCACCAGGTTTCTTTTCTGGGGTGTTGTCAAACATGGGTCTGAGGTTAGCTTTGGACCCAGTGTACCCCAGGGCCTCTAACTTCTGTAGGAATGCACCTAATGGCAGAAATAAGACACAAGTCTTACAGAGGGGTAATCGTATGTTAGTATTACATACACAGTAAAAGTTACTGAAACATTTTTCCTTGGGATCATTTAACATTCTCAGGCATATCATCTACATTTACTTATTAATGGTGATTTGATTTGAGGTTGAGAGAAAATAGAGACTGTTCTTGGTGGTTTTTAGTTCACAATTGAAACAAGGTTGTAGGTGGGCAGAAGACAGAACAAGCATTTTCACATTCATTTGGTTTTAAGTTCGGTGATGAGGTTACTACTGCGAAAACAGCGAACATCAAACCACTGCGAACCTAAATGCATTTCCAGTATGTAAAGCAAATTGTTATCTTTTATTCAACATTTCATTATAAATCTGAAGAAGGCATGCAAAACAAATCTCTATCTGACAAGTAGTAATTAAAATAGGGAACTTACTCTTGCTGAAGAGGTTTGGGATGGTGCCCTCCCTGTGCAGCCCTGGTGTGGGCATGTTGAGGGGCTGGGTTCTGTACTGCATGGGGACAAACTTGTTGGAGTTGCTCTTCTCCAGGGGTCGGGAGGGGAACTCCGGCTGCCACATGCTCTTGTTCCCCCCCACCCCCAGGCTGTGGGGAGGAACCATCCGCGTTGGGGGGAAGTGGGAGATGAGGGACTTTCTAACTGCCGGTCTGTAAGGACAAACAACTGGTCATGAGTCACATTCAAAGAAAAGGCTGTATCTGACTCATATACATGTAGAACTAGTAATTTTAGATGAAAGAAAAAACCTTTACAGCATTATTTTTAAATTGGACATATTTTGAATGAAAACAACAGTGAAGATAACTATACATGAAGTATAATATTTGCATCAGTGTCAAATTATTACAGAACAAAAATGCCATCTACATAGAAGACATAGGCAGTTTGACCTAGGTAAAATTATCAACTTGTGAGCATATAAAAAGAGTGACTGCTAATTATGTAAGTGATAGCCATAATAAACCCTACCTGTGTGTTTTGATGAAAGCCTCTGTTCTCTGTACATAACTACTGGGCACTGCTGAAAACCCTTTCCCAACTGAAATCTCTACTGTAGGGTCCTGTGTTCTTCTGTAAAACAGTCACAGTGTGGCATTAAACAAACCCTCACAATGTGGGGAGAATGGACAATAAACCAGGCAATGAGCAAGTAGTGAGCTCAACATTTAGAAGAGTTAACTTATGGTTTGAAAATGTCACAATGAGTAGTAAATAGAATACATATTGCTTTAAGTAAGTCTTTTAACACCACCAATGGCTTAAGGGTTATTCCATTCATGTTAGAGGCTGGAGGCTTTACACACAAATCCTCTCATTTTACTGTTCACTACCTAATTTTGTTAAGATTGTTTGCAGACACTATTCAAATTCACCTTGATCTACCACAATGCCCCTAACATTAGAAATGGAATAACCCTGACCAGTATGCAAATAATGAATTATAAGCCACCACAGTTAGCAGTTACACACTAAGCAAAACAATTATAATGCTTCTTATGAAAAGCGGGTGATGGGAAAAGTATGATGTTAGAGTTGAGAACAAAAACAGGGAAAAGAAGATATGGGTTAACTTTGTGATTGGATGCTGCCACACAAATAGCAGGTACATAATATAACCCAATGAATCTGTAAATAAAACCACAAAAGCAAAAATGTCCATTTGAAATACAGCCCTCCGATGTTCAGACATAGAAAGGGACTTGTTTGACAGAATGAAATCAAGGAAAGTTGAAAAGTTAAAGGTTAGTTTGAAGACTGCTTTGCACACTGCATGAAACACCATTATAGCAACATAAGCATGTCCTGAAAGGTTACGCATGAAAAAAAATAAAATAAAAAGAAATACACCGCAGCTTGAGCATGTCCTGAAATGTTAAGCATGAAAAAACAAATAAAAGAAATAAAAAGAAATCCACCGCAGCTTGAGCATGTCCTGGAATGTTATGCATGAAAAAACAAATAAAAGAAATAAAAAGAAATCCACCGCAATTTGAGCATGTCCTGAAATGTTATGCGTGAAAAGAATGATATAAATGAAATGAAACAAAACAAAAAACACATCCGATCATTCCAGTGCTTGGTCTACCTGGTTATAGGATTAGGTTGAGGTAGTCTCATCTCACGAAACTTCTTCACACCCTTTGCTTTCTCTGTTTCAGACAGACTGAGCCGGTAGGAAATACAATGTATGACATATTGTTAGATGACAGTTAAACATGCAACACAAACTGTGAAAGAAAGACAAACATTACAGGTGTCCTCACAGAAATTATTGTAACAGACATAGACAAAACAGACATACAAGATACAGGTTGATTAAAGTAGGTAAAGTTAGCCATAAGAACAAACATCAAATAATTGAAATGATGATGTATTAAGCATTTTACATTTTATTTGAAATTTTTGCTGAAACATGACGCAAATGAATCCTTTTATTAGAATTTCTGTAATGTAAAGCCAGCCATAACGAAAGATTGAAATACCTGTTGAACAGTCTTCCGTTATTACTGTCAATGCAAGAGGTCCCAGATCTAACGTCTTCAGTAGAAGATCTTCCATAATCCCAACTTCCCTTCCGAAAATCACCACCAGGTTCAAAAGTCCTTCCATCACTGAATGCCTCCTGTAACTCTCCCATTTCTGGTGGAAAGCCATCGACGGTTTCTTGTTCAGTCCCACTATTGTCTGGAAATGATGACAAAGTGTCCATGGTGACATAGGTCAACGAACCACTGGAACCACGTCCAGAAGTGGGCGACCGTTTTCTGTCCGAGTGATTCTGATGTCCTGATGAAGGATGCTCGCGGTGATGCCTTTGTGAATGTGAATCTCCAGTTTCTGAATTAGCTGCTACATGTCTGTGGCTCCCTGATCTTTTTCTATGTTGCGGGATATCGGGTGAGAAGGTCGTTACTTTAGGTGACGTTGGAGTCCGCTGACCTCCATTTGATTCCATGGAATCCTGGCTACTAGGGCGCCGACTGCCATTTGGTCTTTCACGAGTTCTTGTTTGCCTTTTTGTATCATCTTCCGCCATTTTGCATTCATGTCCCTTCTTGTTGTCAATGAACTGTACTCTGGCTGGAGAAGCATACTTAGGAGACTGATCTTTACCCTGCTCTTGTTTTGGAGATGAAGAGTCTTTCCTACTTGGTGGTGAGACCACCCTCTTGCCATTACCAAGTTCAGGTGGCCATGGCCTCAGTTTCTCTAGTTTCACGTTCGGCTTGTACATTTCTGAGTTCTTCACTGGTTCCTTCCAGTAAGACCGTACCTTAGTCTTGGGTCCCGCCCCCTTGGGGGTTTCGGGTCGGTTTTGCCTGGCAAAGGCTTCATAAGCTTTCTGATTGACAGCTTCAATGTGCGATGACTGAACAGATGTGAGGTCTTCAGCCAGGTCTGTGGAGGAGGCCTGGGCCATGGGGAGAGGCTGGAGTACTGGGGTTGGTTTTGTGGTGTACTTGACTTTCACTGGTTTATCCTGCAAGAAACAGACAAATACTGTAAGTTTACATCAGCTGAGGACAGGATACCATCATCGAGATACTTTTACTTCAGACAACCTTAAGCAAATTCAATACACCAAAATGTAGGTTTGTTCATGACTGTGTACTTATTTTCCAAAAAAACCATGGACAAAAGACATTGAAGGATATTCAATGTCTTTTGTGACAGACAAGTTATGAGTAAAGCAAAAGAGTCAAATGATATCAAAAAATAATTTTACTTAATACTACAAATGAATGTACAAATCCAAAGTTTGTCGAACTTACATGTAGTTCCATTTGATTGTTGTTTTAAACTACGCAATTCCTTTGCAGAGATTTTACAAGCCTAGCCTAACAGAGCCTAACAGCCTAACAGAATGTCCACCATGTGTCTCCCAAGTCAACCCAATCTTACCTTGAAGTTATAGTCTGAGAAGCCGGAGTCATAAGACTTCGACCTGGTCACCCTCTCTGGGTTCCTACTGTCTCCGCTACCACTGCTGCTGGCGCTCATCGTTTTCCCGCGGTCCTACGCAGAATAATACGATAAAAAAACTAGTAAGATGAAGACTGTGTTCAACTCAGCACAAAATGTTGCTGTGCGTTACAATTCGGTGTGTACTGAAAGGGTTTGAGTGTTTTGAAGGTAGCGTCTTTGGTCAGTTTGGTGTCCATTGAAAGAAATGTTGACTCAACCACTTAACCAGGCCAGGTGAGGCCTTAAACTTCTCTCCTGTATAACACTTCACCACCTAGCTGCTTGTTGTATGTCAGAGTGGCAATTAGTTTTGTTTTGTTTGCCAACTGCCAGCCCAGATGAGGCCTTAACCTTTTCTACTTTTTTCTTCTTTTTGAGTTTGTGTGTGGGTGTAGAAGCAACTTTTTTGTTTGTTCTATTGTTTGTTAGTGTTTGTTCATGCATACATGTGATAGTTTTAATGAGGCATCAGGTAAGGATGAAGTGTGTGACACTTGGGAATGTTGCATAAGACCTAACTGGCTTTCAAAAGTGTCGTGTGTGTCGTTTTCTTGTTTATGCACATGCACTGTTATGCACTAATTCTTGAATTTAATGAGCGTATTCAAGCTGCGGTTATACAAGCCACACAGATACAGATTCAAGTTACTTGACTCAGTTTTGTCTACACATATACATGTACATGTATGTATGTATCAGTTAAAGCACTGTCATACGAGGCCATGCTATGCTTCAAATAATGATCAGCATCTATACAGAAAATGAGTGATGTCTGAAAGATTATGTGGTCATCACACCAATTTTTATATATTTTGTAGATTTGACAATCTGAGTAAAGATTGAGGTTAGTATTCTAGTTGTTGTTCCAGACAAGTTAATTCGACATCAAGACTAATGTCCTACTATGCTTCATTCATCACAGGAATTATCCAGACTATATCATATTGGACATGTACATGGTTAGTATAATCAGCAGTTTTGAATGTTAGAGAGGTTAATGTGTTAATCAAATTGAATCTGAAAAAGAGTTCAGTCATGCATTAACAAGGTATAGGTAAATGTCCAGGTTAGGAATTTCAAACTTATCAGACCATTAATTGTTTGTAATGTTTGTTACCAATTGGTAACAATTGCATGCAATTATAAGTTTTTAAAGCTATATCTCAGACATGATTATGTAGAATGTGTGATATATGAGATCCATGCATGTGAATGGGAGTTAGGACAGGGACTAACTTTACTGTTAGATTCAGACAGTGCGAGGTACAGAGCGTGCATCCTGCGTTCCTGTAAAAAACACACCAGGGCAAGGGTGACAGTCAGTGGTAACCAGTGGTCAATCACATAGCAATGGTACCTCATATTACAGTAAACATGCAAAATGGCATGCAGTTAGTGGAAAAACATGAAGACTATTTTTTTTACTGTTAAGAATTGTTTAATGACAGTATGTGTAACTGACACAACAGTGTATGTTAGTGTTATGGAATACCCACAGCACCATGTAGTAAATAATATGAACCACAGAGATAGTCATGTGTATCAAAGTCAGACCAACCTATAGATATTAATTGTAGATTTCATTTTTATGTATCAGAAAGCTTTATAAAATGTGTATTTTTCATAATTCTGACTGGACTTTAGGTGGCCTAATGTCAACAACAGCAGGCCACAGGTCACTAGAAGATGGTCAGTTAGGAACCCTCCATTCCCAGACCTACCCTGTGTGCACGGGTTGGCGTGCTGACTCGGTTTGTCTTGGGGCCTTCCCAGGTGTGGCTCATCTTCTTTTTGGAACCTCCTGAGAAAAAGGAAAGAATGCAGGTAAGTATTTTTCAAAGGGAGCAGGCTGGGGTTGTACAAAGTCTTGATACATCATTTGCAAACTTCAGTTTTGTTAAATACTGTGAGTAGTAAGCCAAGCTACCATAATGGTAAACGTACAGAGAGAAAAAGTCTTTGAAGTTCTTACCTCCAACACTGACTTGATCAGAGTCTTTTGTCTCCGCAGGAAGCTGCTTGGGAACATGTAGGGGTCCTCCTGATGCCGAGGAGTCTGCAGAATTTCAGCAAATATGAAAAACTCTAGTCAGAACCCAAGAATACTGTTGGCCTGTTGTTCTACACCAATCTGCTAGGGGGCACTTCAATATGGTGGGCGAGTCCAGATGGTAAATTTCCCAAAACTTTCAATATTCCTTTAGCAATGGCATAACAAAATAAAACAAATTACATCCATGGACAGCTTAATAGGAGTTAACTTGTCAAACTAACTGACAAATGCAGTAAAACACCTTTCTGGTACGAAGTTGCATAGACATTACATCATTACAGTTATTACTGTAAATTGTAATAAATCAAGTGAATTGGCATATCTATAAGTAACGGAGGGACAAGTTCAACAAAACAGTAGTGACGTACATTCATCCTTGGCAGTCCGTACTTTGGATGCTTCACTCTCACACTTCCCTTGATTGGTCACTGCAACAACCTATCATTATAAAGAAAAACATCATGATAATCTCTTCAGAAAAACATCATAACCAACGAGGTCTAAACTTCAACATTACATGACTTAAAAGACAGGCTAACTTCACACTTCAAAATTGGAACAAATCAGTTTCCTAAATCTAACAAAAGGTCAATCCCAGTCAATTGAAAAAAAAAAAACACTTTCTGGTGAGAATACGGTAAATCCATTAGATATTGCGATTGGTAATTTTAGCGGTTTCGGTAAAAGAGAGTAGTAATTTAATGTAGTTCACTGCATTTAATTTCAACGCTGGAAAAAACATCACTGTCCCAAATGTTAGTGATCAAACATTTGCCATGATTGAATTCTAGCAGTTGACTAGTGACCGTAAAGTAGCTAAAATTAAGTTACTGTTAACAAATCAAGAATTACAGTATATGTCATTACTCACAGTCACAGAGTAGTCAGTGTCGGGTTTGAGCCTGGTGACCTTGAACGACCTGTCGGTGCCCGAGTACACGATCTTCCCGTTCACGTGGAGCTCGAACTTGGACAGACGACCCAGCAGCACCTCCGGCAGGTCCCAGGTGGCGAACACCTCATGACGACCCTGAACTGTCAGTGAAGGTTTCTCGGGAGCATGTGCGCCTGGAGAAGACATCATTATGTTATTTTACTGTACTGTGACAAAGTCTAATTGACTGTAATTTTTTAGAAATGAAGGTGAATGTACAGGATGCAGTATTGCCTTCAAGACCTAATTTTCAGTCTAGAACAATGACAAAAAAGGATTTGGTAATTATGAAGATATGTCATTATAACATTATGTTCTTACCGAGGTCTTCTGTTCTCCCCTTGACACTTGCTCGAGGACCTTTCCCTTTGTTTGTTATTGCACATACCTGTCAAGTAGAGATGGAAAAGAGAACATCGTTACAAAAAGATACCTTAGGCTTAAGATGGCTCAATAAAGAGAAAAACACAGATTTATCTAAATCTCGTAATTTTCGCTACATGCAAAATCTGACAAAATGTAGATTGAAGATTACTGTAATCAATGTAAGAATGCTATTTTCACAGGACTGACCATGTATGAACTTTTATCTCTAAATTTGAGAAGAATAGTGAATGTGACATACATGTATATCATAGGTTGTCTGTGGCTGCAGGCCTGAAATAATGCTGCTAAGTTCCTGTGTTGACTCTGCCTGGGTTTTACCTGCAAGTTTAAACAATACAAAACAAAGCATTTAAAGGACTCACATACCATTGAAAAACTATAATCACATTTGCTTTAAAATTTCTCAATCTTTCTTTGCTTTTTCATAAAACTAGCAGGTTTGAAGACACTATAAATGATGATACTCACTGCAAGTAAGCTTTATAGAACAAGCACAAATTGTAAAGTAAATCTTCTTCTAGCATACATACACACCTTGGTATACTGCATATCCCTTGATAACTCCATTGGGCCTGAGGGGTTGAGACCAGCACACCTTGAGTTGGGTCGTGGTGGCATTGATCACACGTAACCCTGTGGGCTCCCCTGGTACTGTGGGGAAAGGGGGTACAGCAGGGTTCACTGATATGTCCAACTGCTAAAATCTAACTTTTTTGCTGCAAAAATTATGATAAACTTTGTCTTTGTCTCAGATTTTGCCAGGGAATAAAAAAAAAAGTATCTACATACTGTACTCTGCAAAGTCCCTATTTTCTTATTGTGTACTTAAAAAAACAATAGCATTATTAACATTTCCAGTTTAAGTAATACGCATGTATCTTAACCTTCCCCCAACTGCCTGGCTCTATAACAATACAACTTTGGTACCAACAGGCAATCTCAGAGGGGAGAAGGTTTGACTTAATATAAATCAATGAAAAGTTGCCTTACTTGATTCCTCGGTTCTGACGATGACAGGATCGCTCTGAGGACTCCCGTCCCCCTCTGTTGCGGCCTGTAGTCTGAAGGTGTACTGAGTGTACGGCTGTAAACCATCCACCACACAGTGCAGATCAGCTCCTCTGTACGCTATTCTGTTTCCTATGGAGGGAAAGAAATGAGGGAAAAATTTACTCTCCAAGCAGAGGAGTGGGTCCGGCAGGTTTTTGGCGTGTTTTTAGGCGTTTTTGTCGGGCTTTCTACTTTGTCATGGTATCTTTCTATCTTTAACCCACACCTCTGCCGGCACTGACCTCGGGGCGGGGCAAACCTATTTACTTCCATTGAAAAAAGGTGGCAGTAACTCCTCCCCGAGAACCATTAGATTATCATTAGTGGTAACAATTTTACTGCGCCGGATTATCACACATCCGGCAAGTGTAGAGTGGCATTCACCGGGCCGCGCCACGCGCGCTGGTCCCCCGCTGACTACCCTATTCATGCGACAGGCTGGTGTCCACGATCCCACGCCGGTATGATCATTGATAGCATCATAACGTAAATTTCCATTGGATACCTCACAAGAAAAATATGATGATGCATGAACAAGACATATGAAATAAATGTGTATTACGTATCAAATTGAACTGCATTACTAGTAATTATTATTATCATTATCTCAGGCATCGTTAAATGGATTACGAACGGGAACACGTACCTTGTTTACGTTACATGCGGTTACCGATGCCGCCGCTCGCTGTGTTCATATTTAGACGGGAACTTTTCAACAACAGTGACAGCGAAATTGACGATGGAGTTCTACCAACAGAGACTTCAAAATTCCCAAATGACACCAGAGGATTGTACAAATTTTTGTGTGATTCGTTCTTTGTTGTTTTTTGGATGGTGTAAATGAAGTGCGGTCACGATAGGCAAGTCATTTGCCTGACGGACATCGCAGCGACTTTCCAACATGGCGTCCTGATTGTTTTGTATGTATTTGTGGTTTAGATACTTTTTGAGATTATACGATATCTTCACACTACAGCATTGCATTTCCGCAGTGGGGAGTAAAAATGAGAGAATCTATGGCTATTTCGGGCTGTACTTTGTCTTCTGGTACGACGGCCCAAATGGTCTGGATCGTAGTTGAGTATCGCGGAGACTTTGTAAACCCCAGATGTCTTTGGCTGCACGTTGAACTGTTATTTTTATACGAAAAGTAATTGCAGTTAGCAAAAGGGTAGGGGAAGCGTAAGAACATGACATGAAAATTAATGCCACGACCGATAGACCGAGGATTATGTCCTTGGTTAGACTGGGCCGGAAGTTCTGAGGCGCGTGGGGAGTGAATCCCGTGCCTGGTCGGGCACGCTTCGCACTTACTTGTGAAACGCTTGTAATGTGTTGAAGTGATTAGGTTTATTAGGCATTGAAGCTTCCGTCTGCCGGCAGAGGTGTGGGTTAAAGATAGAAAGATACCATGACAAAGTAGAAAGCCCGACAAAAACGCCTAAAAACACGCCAAAAACCTGCCGGACCCACTCCTCTGCTTGGAGAGTAGGAAAAATTCTATTTACTTTCCTGTAACAAACAAGTACAACAAGTACAAAAACAAATCGGTGTGTTATTAGATAAATATAATTTTCTCTAGCTCTTGCAATCCAACTTTTCAAAGCTTCGTATGTTGTTACTTTTTAATTTGGAGAAGACGAAAAGTGTAATTACAATAACATACCTTCATACAGTCTGTATGTGATTGGAAGACCACTCTTGGTAGTGCTGGCATCCCATGCAGCTTCACAGGAGTGGGACCCTCTCACTGTAGAACAGACATAAAATGTTAGAAGACAATAAGGAAATTTTACCCTGGTATCAATTCATTTTTATAACAGCACACATGTAGCGACAAATATGATGATTAACTCAACAAAATTATTATCACAACAACACAGCCAATACTTTGGGCAGTAGACTTATTCCTCCTGTATAACCAAAATTTCAATAAACAACTTGACAGTTCTAAAAAAAACCAGGAATTATAGCAAACTCTGTCCTGCCTTCTATTCTGGGTGCATTAGGTCTTTCCAACTTCTTGAGGATTTCTAAGGTTGTGATGACTTCATCTCGCAGGTCTGGACTGACATCATCTCTGGACTCCATGTCCTACAAACATCAATACAGCACATACGGATCAGACAGGATTTTCTACCTTTTAAAAGTACAAAATTCAAAAGGAAATGCCTTCAAGTTAAAAGCATTGTACATGCATGTAAGAAGAGACAGATACGTGCAGTAAATAACGGTTTCATAGTTTGCCGCTATTTGTTGGTGCACTTTACTGCCAGGTTAGAATCCTTTTGTTACATAGCTTGAAATAACATTAAGCTTCTTACTTTCAAAATGCAACAAAAGCAGTCCCGTTCTACATGGAAAAAGAATTGCATGGTTGCTCAAATTTTTCTTAATAATAGTGCTTATAAATCTGTAACAAGTTTGTGTCAAGCCTCACCTTAAGAGAACGAACCACCTCTGCATGGTCCCTCAGTCTAACTACGCCCTTCCCTACACTGGCAAGCGTCCTCAGTGTCCTGGAGGAAAGAAATGTGCCATTCAGCAATGTGCAGTGCAGCAGCTCCCTCTAGTAAAAGGGTACATAAGCGCAGGTAGACAAAACATGGTTGTCTTGAAAATCAAAGTAACTGTTGTGTTGCTAATTACAAGATGTGAGTACAACATCAAAATTCCAAATATGTTTACATAACCACAGATATAATATTTTGACATTTGGGTGTACAGCAACAGGATTTCTTTTATAAATATTGAATTCTGTTGTTGAAAACGATGGAAAAATCAGCAAACTCACATGGCAGCAAACCACCCTGTCTCCCCATCCTCAGCCTTCAGAAGACGACCTAGTGCCGTTAGCAGCTCATTGCAACTTCTACTGCCTAGCAACCGGGCGTGGCCCTCGGGGCTGGTTGCTAGGCAACTAATGGCAAAGCAGGCATTTTTGCTGGATCCGGTGTCTCCATGGCACAGCATCTTCCCAAGGGAGGTGAACTAGGGAGGCAAAAGTTCAGATATTACAAACATGCAATATACATGTGATTGTATGTGTACAAGACAGTGTATAAGGTATACAAATAAATGGATAGACTGAGAACGTCAACGCTTGGAAAATTCACCAGGTTCTTTGACGTCAGTGAAGTTTTTCATTTTTTCAAGATAAGTTCCCTGAGGCCAATTCCAGAGCTACTTTACTTATTATTCATTATATAATTTGCATAAAATTTAATGTTGAGAAAGGTAAAATCTTCTGCCTGCATATATAGGATGTTGTTACCATTTTCTCAGAGTCAGGCAAGCTGAGCAGGCGAGATCTCCCCGGCTCCATGTCACACAGACGGCCCACCGCAAAGGCAGAATTCATCCCCAGACCTAAGGGGAAACAACATTTTCACTTACAATGTACATCATCCTACAAAGTTGAGAAGCAATACATTGTTCTGTGCCTGAATTGCTAAACTTTGGGTCTCCATCAAGAATTTCAAATGTATTCTACTAGATTTGTTATTATTATCACAATGAGGATAGTCGCAACTTTGTACTGTCTTTTATATCCCTAAGGCAACACCAATTTAATTTCTTGGTTAACAGATTTTTATTTTCCAAAAAAAAAAAAAATGTTAGAAAAAAAAAATCATGAAAACAGAAGGCTAAAATCTTTTTGTTTGGAAAATAAAAATCTGTTAACCAAGAAATTAAATTATTGCCTAATAATCACATTAGATTGCCTAATAATCACATGAAAAAAAGACGTACCAGCCTTGTCCACCCCCAGAGACAGCACCAGTTTGGTTAGGACCAGCTGGGAGCTCTCGTGGTCCAGGATTCGGTTACAGCCGACTTCTGATATCGTCAATCTACACAGTAAAGATTAAAAGGAATACAAAAAGTTAGGAAGCCTGACACTTTGTATCAATCATACAGGTGTAATAAAGTTTCAATCATTCGTTTGTTGTACATAAATGTGATAATTCTATAGATGCTCCTTTAAAAATACCATGATTTCAATTGTACTACATGTACATGGTAAAATATACGATTGTCAGTTATGGATCTTGAATATCACCTTTATTTCTGACAACTAATACTGGATTTTCATATAACTTATAAGATAGGAGTTTACAAACCTTGCCAGTACTAATGCAGCATTACTGGCTATCCACTGGTTGTTTGATGTGAGAAGGTTGGTAACGTTACTGACAGTGTTGTCAAGGTGGGGCTCTCCAAGCATCCAGTCTCTCCCTTCTGAACTCTCAGCCTGGGTAGATACAAACATTGTGTATCAGCATCAACAGAATATGTTAAGTGTCACAGAGAGTCACAGTGGTATTAAAAAGAGGTGGCAAGAAACAAAACACTGCTAAAATGCCTTTCAACTATACAGATAGAAATCAATCCTATTCCTAAATCCTGTACCTACAGGGCATCAAACGCTTGACAATGACGCAAAAGCGTGGTGTGTATTGTAGCCCTTATGCTCAAAGTTTTGATGATGCTGTAGTCTGGCATTAGTGCCGACTGCCATGGTAATTTAACAGTAATTTCAGAGATCATATTTTGCTATAGTCTAAAGAGAATGAATGGTAATTTAATGATACGGTATGGTAAATGCATTTAGGCATACAAAATTGCCAAGGGATTTAGACTGAGGTGGCATAACTACGCAAAAAATGCCACACCAGTCCAGTATTATTGCAGCACCAATCCAGCATCAATGCAGCACCAACCCAGCATCAATGCAGCACCAACCCAGCATTATACACCACTTTTGTAATGATGCTAGGTCTCACCAGTGTCCCGATGGTCCCTGCAGCGTTCATGACCGACTCTGCATCGGCCAGTGTCAGCATGTTGGTCAGGTCGTCCAGGATCTGTTCTCCTGACTTCCCATTGGTCAGGCTGAGAACCCGTGCAGCGCCAAGCTCGTTCTCCGCTATGGTACCCAGGATGTACGCTGCATTCCCTCCAACTCTGTAACAACATTTCCAAAAGATCACTACAAGTTACGATGTGTTAACATTTGTTTGCTGTAATGTATAAATGTGTGTATGCTGGGACAGTGCATGTATAAAACTATGCCAACTGTCAATACAAATTCCAGTACTTATCAATAATTTCATGCAGACAAAAATTACAAATCTGTATACATGTAGTATCTTGTAGTGCAACTGGTTTAAAATGTGATTTATTTCATTTGTTAATTTGAAATTTTTAGGCCTTTTGATACACTCTTTCAATAGGAAAAGTTTAATTCTTTCATGATAATTTTCTTTCTCAACCAGTCCTTATCTCTGAACAAAATAACAATATCCCCAGAACACCTACCCCACCCTATTTAACGTTACAATTATGTGTTGTAATTAAAGAATAAAAGAAAAGTAATCATGAAGGATTTGCTGTGGAAAAGGTGATAGAGGTATGGTAATGAGAATACTTTTGGTCTGTTGTTTAGAGATCTCCAATCCGTTCCTAAAATAGACACAGAATGTAAATTAAATTGACTGTAATCTTGGACCTTTATTCTACATAACTTTATCTTTGTCTGTGAAAAAAGTCAACAATGGCAAAGTATAGGTGCATGCTGTAAGGAAGTCAGATCTAGAATTTGTCTTTGATGTACATGTAATGTCCTGACTGAGGTACTTCAACAATGCTAAAATGTGTGAAGGTTTGAGTGTACGAAAATGTTCATTACGAAGGACCAGTGACGAAACGGTGGTTTGAGTCTGACAAGATTGGAATGTCTATTCATGCCTGATTGCTTATCCCTAGCGCTGTTCCTTGGTGACCACATATACAACACAGCATCACAATTACTTCTTCTTCCAACTCGTTACACATAAAACGCTTTCCCCTGTGCCAGGCAGTCCCCATTCCACAATTGGCTTCATTGTATTGCAGCCTTAGGCTGCCTAGCTAATGAAAAATACACACTTTTCTAATACAGTAATAGGTCTGCATCGATCTGTTTTGCTAAACGTTAGTGGATGTAAAACCTTCAATATTTGTTTCTTCCTTCTATCCTTATTGAGTGAGATTGCAGTGTTGATAACAACATTTTGTTCCAGCCTGGATTTCAGAAAAAGTTGCAATTCCTTACAATTGGATCTCCAGCCTTAAGAAATACTTAATTCCTTGCCAGGGGGTCTTCAGATCTGCCAAGATGTCCCGGCCATCATTGCAAGACAATCATCAAAGGTGTATATATAGCAGTGGGTTAGGTCGCTGACCTGAGAACAATCACACCACAGTGTAATCTTACACCATGCGGTGTTGACTTTGAACTCAGCCTTCTACATCGGTTTAAAAAACAGCGGAAATGCTCCTGTTTCTACAAAGTGTCACGACCGGCGTGACAGGAGTTGCCTGTATTTGTACAGCGACTTTTCGTGTAAAAACACTCAGTCACAACAATGAGGGCTAAGACCAACAAGTTTGGGAAAAACATGCTCTGGGAGGAAGGGAACCAAAACCAAGGCCTCTGTAGGCTGCTGAGCGTATGCTGTTGGGTGTAGGATCCCTTTGAGGAGCATGTTCTCATGCACAAGCCATTGTCATGGGGACAGACTTCTGGTATTCAGACAGACCCCCTGGGTAATGACAGTCTAAAGACGGTCTCCTGCAAGGCCACTGATTGAAGCCCAAAGAACAGGCACAAACAAGCCATTTTTCTCACAAGTGTATGGCGTAAATTCAGTTAATTTTATGTTTGTGGCGCCTAAATTCTCACATGGTGAAAATCAAGACTAAGCTGTGTTTGAAGCTTGATAACAAAAGTGTAGCAAAACTTTTTATTTAGCAAGACCTCCAATACATGTATAGTAGAATACATGGGTTCCGGGACTGAGGGTGATGCGGAATACACCGTGTTGTGTTTTATCTATGTCATACCCACCCGAAAAAAACCACACATTTCAATGCAAAATGCATCAGAAGTTTTTCGTCCTCGGACAAAAAAAGCATACCAACAAGAGTAGCAAAACTTAAGTTACTACATATATGAATAGTAAAACACTTGTTACTGTTATAACTCTGATGTTGCAACAAACTGTGGTGTGGATGGGCAAGGCTGAATTTCTTTCATACAAGAGACTTTAGAGAAAACCACCTGTGAACTGAGGTTGAACCACATGCAGGTCAAAAGAACAAATTAGTAGACAATTAACCTGTCTGAAGATTTTGACTGTGCATACAAGTATGTTTGGGTAGAGATTGCATCTGTCAGGATCCAGACTCCAATCAGAATGCTAGGACTCCTAGTAGGGACATGTTAGTTAGGGTGGTCTCCCTGATTTATAAATCCTAAGTTTCAAGTCAATCCATTGATCTGAAGTGTCATGAATGGAAGTTTTGACTGTCTGTTTTACAGCCCCCGATCAGGATCTCTTAACCAGTAGAATCTGGGATTCTACCAGATTGAAATCTCTACCCTGACATGTATTTAGAAGAACGTGCATTTTGTTTTTTGTTTACTTTACGATTCTATGTCAGCGTTCATGGGATTTGTTTGGTTTCCCTCAGTTACAAAGGGCACCAGTTGTGAATTTAAAGTAGCGTCCTTTAATTTTAGAACTAGTGATTCAGACATCAAACAAAAGACCCGGGCATCTACAAGTTGTGTTTATCAATATACATTACACAGTGGATTATAAATGGTTTAATATGCTTTCAATATGGGACGCTTAATAATTGATGAAGGTCATCAGCATGTATTCACACCTGCGCTCCTTCATCCAAAAACCCCACACCTGTAAATACAACCAGGTGTCTTACCAATCACCTGGCCATGGCTAAGAAACTCAATTTTGTCTTGTACCTGAACCATGTAACCAGGCCATGATCTGTATAGGGTTTGTTACTCGCCGTGACGCAAACAGAACGAAATACGAACCTTAAGATAAACAAGGTTGTAAGAAAGACTTGCACAAAAGAATCTTCATAATGAACCATGCATTTTACAAAGGTAAACAACGCATGAAAAGCTCGGTATGGCTTCTGTGTGTTTCATTTGACGTGTAAGTAACACTAATATTAGTCTACGATGTCAATCTTCTTTGTTGACATGCAAATAAATCTTAAATCTAACTTGCCTAAGTCTCAAACAGAACACTAAGTTCAAACAGAACATTACACAAAGAACACCTTGTTTGAAACAGTCTGAACAAGTGCTAAATCTCCCTTAAATATATTTGGTCACATATATTTGAAAGTGATATCTTTATGACTGCTTCTTTGTGAACGTAAATTATTGCCCCATTTTAGTGTCATAATAAAACAGATTTATATGAAGTATAAATGTTAGCTTCCAAACCTACTTGGCAACGGACAATAGTGCTTCAATCTGTTCTGTGAACGTAATATGCATGGGATTAAACTTAAGTTTGTAGTGTATGGACGACTACATGTACATGTATATGGGGTTAGTGTAAATGTTACACCCAATTTTACTTGGCAACAACAATACATGTCAGTCATTTTTGCAGCCATAATCAACCTTTAGCCTTCTTAAGCCCGGATTTGATATTGTTGAAGCTATAACTGACAAATTGGCTTACACCCTGTTGGCTTTACCAACTCAAGACTCATGTGTCAATAACGTTAGGTACAATGTTATGCCATCTCCTAGACGACAAAACTACTTCCAATCAAAATGAGACACTTAAAAATCGCTCTGAGCCTTTTTGGGTATAAAAGTATATATTCATGGAGGGATGGTTGTGTGTTCGTAAATAAGGTAAGAGCCAAGGTGTCGGCAATAAAACCTCTTGAAACAAAAGGTCATGTCAGTTACTGGTACTTGAGATGTAAGTGTTTTGAACTACTCAGTGGTCAAATTGAATTTAGCGATAGAAAGGTCATAATGCACTTACACCTGTGCAAGCGTGAGTCAGAATTTTTATTGTCAAAAAACGACACTTTTAACACTTTTCTTTTGCTGATACAAACGTCAATCCGAAACTCAGATGGAAAGTTCAACTCCAACTAAAAATTTTTTCTTTCTGAATAGATACCCAATAGCGTTGCCCTATAGCTACTTGACTCTGTAACTGTAAGTTTGGCCTTATACATGCGCATACAAAGTGTGGTCTCTTCAAGGCCTGAGAGTTGTGTTTTAGCACTTAGATCACCATGCAAGTCAAACAAGCAACCGTCTAAGGATGTTCCTGGGTCTTTGATCACCTGGGCAACAGGTAAGACCCCCTGTCCTGCTTTAGAAGCAATTAGCCATGTTGATGTAAACATCTACATTTTCTGTTTACACTGAGATTTCATTACCTGGCACTGTTATCTGACACAGATAATTATACCTAGGATACAAGTCTCTCCATATATGCTGTGCTAACACTAACATAGTCTCTACCAGACTAACCACGCTAGCAAAAGGGAGAATATTTGCCAGGGGAGTTTGGTCATCGGAGGGTTTCATTCACAGGCACAGTTACGGTGATGGCGTACTGAACCCTCTCTCCGTAGCCGACTCCCTTAGCATACTATTCACTCTATTTGATCAATTTCTACTATTTTCCCAGCCATCTGCAGGGCCTGGTGGAGGCTAACACTAACAGTGCTTGTCTTTAGACAGTATGTGTTGTTGAGGCTTATCTATCTGTGGTCAGTATCTGTAGGTATAAACTGTGTTGTTTATTTGCAGTGACACCTAACCTACCTGGGGGATAGTGCACTCAGGTGAAACTACTCAACAGGTGCTTTCTGCCTCAGGCAAGGTGTGCACAGATTCTCAATAAGCCTTAATCTAAATATAGAACTCAGTCATGTTATACAAATTACAATCATAGCTTTTAAATATACTATTTTAGTATTACTGTAAATGCAGAAATGTTTGAGGTTTTTGCGGTGAACTCTTAAACCTCGAATTTAAAACCACTGTGAAAAGCCGTTTCATTGAGTGACTGTAGCACTACTAATGTTTAAAAAGCGAACTCAAAACCACCATGAACACTCAATTTTCTCCCTAACACAAAATTAAATCCCTGCAAACATTTCTGCATTTACAGTACTATAATCAGTCAGTCTTCAGAAACTACAAATCATAAGATTGCATGGAAGTCTAATGCATGCAGGGCAGTTTGTATCCACAGAGCTCAAAACATTTTGTACACTCCAAAAGATACTTTGTATGTCTATATCATAGGTACAATCTTCCTACCCCATTAAGGTCTCTTTTCTGTTTTAAGCAAACTTACTTTGTCATTTTCTCTTATCTGACGAGGGGGCCAATATAGGTTGAGGGCCACTCACAGTGAATAAATACACCTTACTCTATAGCTAAATGCACCGTTTATTGGTAAGAAATTACATGTCGGCTCAGGCAATTTGCCATGCATGTTAGTTGTTACAACCCGTTTGTATAATGACTGTAATTGGGAAAACTTGTATCATCTGTTTGGGCCATTTTTAGTGATACTTACATGGTGGGCTTAAAGACAGTTCTTGTAACCCTCAAATTGGCAAACAGCTGAATTGTAGTTCATTGCAAAACAAAGCAAAATCAGATTTAAGCATAAACCCATTAAAATCAATAACAAAGTGATTGAATGCAATTGAAGAAAGATGGCAGTTGGAAAAAACATAAAATAAAAACTTTGTATCTCATTCCAAAGTACTCAATATTCATTGAAAAACCTGGTACCATCACAATTGGATTATGCATTTCACCTAATTGGACAATTTCAAAACAAATTTTGGCTTATTTACCCCACGCAATGGTCCAGTCCGTTCCAGCATGCAAGCACATGGAAGAACATGTGCGCTGTGCTTAATTACAGGTGAATTTACCCTCAGGTGGTCCCAGGAGCAATTCAAGGAGAAAATCATTTGTCATCACTGACATCTTTTATGTCTTTGCTAATCACATAATTGTCACTTTGTTTTGCTATTACTCCACTGGGAAAGCTTACCACCACATGCCTGAAATTCAAACAGTTAAAATGTGCTATCTGGACTCTGAAACTCTTACCTTCAATTAATCAATATCTTTTTAGTTAAAGATTCAGTAGATCTATTCATTAACACATCTTTAGGGTGGTCAAAAAATTAGAAGTATAATTGTTGAAAGTGAAAAGGTTCAATATGACTGCCCATCTACCCATGCTTATATTCATTGTGCATAGCCACTTTCGTATACAGTTTTTGCAATTCAGAAAACACCATTAGCCTAGTACCAATGGGCCGGGCTTGGGTGTACACCTGTATCATGAGGGCTACTCAAAAAACAAGTCACGTAAAAGTTCAAAGAGAACTGAAGCTGAACAAAGTACTTATGTCAGAATTGGCCATTTCCTTCTTTGATTTTAAACAGGTCATTCAGTTTCTTAGACTGTTGTTGATTGTTGACCACAAAATAAATTGCTGACGAGGCTTCTAACAGACAAGCTTAGGTGAGATGTGTGGTCAACTGCTCCTCGGCCATGGTGATGACTAATTGTTGACCAGCTTCAGACTTCAGTCCAAAGATGCGGGTTGTGAGGAAAGCAGCTTCTTGGAAGGATCCAGGTAAATCTGCGACTGTTTTCTGACCTAGTTTCTGCAGCATGCCTAGGGGTGTGGCTTCCAGTTCTGGAGTAGCTTTTTTGTATCCACTCCACACCCAAGTCTGATTTTATTCAAAACATCAGACGCTCACTGAGAACTGCCATGTTTCTAAAGCATAGCCCAATACCGAAACAACAAAAACAAGCAATAGAAATGAATTAGAACCCAACCAAAATCGGTTCTCTGTAACTTAACACATATTTCCAGCACTTGGAAAGCAATCAATGGCTTCCTTGTACATGCTTTATACAAACTGTAGCCATTGTTGGTTCTAATCCCCCAAATCTCCTACGTCAGTCCTTTTTTCTGAAAAGCCCTGGGAGCAAACAACTGCCAACTACCTGGGGGAGCCCTGGTTAGTGGCTTTTCCATGCAGCATTGATGGGATTTTAACTTAAAGCGATGTGGGCTTTCTCACCTGCGCCATTGTGTTCAGAGAAAGGGCGGCCGTGCTTCGATCGTTCTCTGCAGAGATTTCAAGCAAGGCAGGTGGGAGAAGTTTACGTTAGCGGAGCTCACCTAGCGAGCGTCCGGGTTTGTGTCTGATTCTAAAGGCTGGATTAAACTTTTCCACAGTTGCAATCTGTGAATCACTGCTTTTGAATCCCTACAAAATGTTTCTTTATTTCTTGGAAGCGTTGTCCTGGGACTGAGTATTAGCTGACACAACAGAGCATGCCCCTTGCGAAGTTGTGTATCCAGGTATCCATGCAATACTGGATTAGCATATAGCTGACTCTTACTTTAAACGTTTCTTCCACGAGGCCTTTGGGAGCATGTGTCAGAAAACAATTATGTAACATGATGTATTACCGGAAAGTCCGTTTTTCGCCTTGGGTGCCTTAAACATCGCCATGACAACCAACAAAACCGGAATAAACATTTCTTGATGTTTCAGATTCTTGCTCGGTGACTTGGAAGTAGAGCGCACACATTAACATGCTACATTAGACTAAACGCTTCTCATTTTGACATGCATCATAACTGTAGCCTTTGTGTGTCAGACAAAGTATGGGGTTATGATAAGGGCATGAACCTTTAGATCATGACAGTCTATGCCCCAGCATGATTTGTGAGGATACTTATCAGAGTTCGAAATACCCACCTGCAGTCTGCAATTTGCAGAAAGATTTTCAAGATTGCAGAAGAAAAATGAAACAATCTGCAATTTTGCAGAGTGAAAAAATCAGGATAGGGATTCAATGGTTTTCAATTTTTACACACACATGTACATGTATGCTTTTTCCTGTTTCACACTTTGCTTGCAAAAATTAAAGATTGAGAGAATAAAGAATAGGCATTATTAGGTTGAGAAAGTTGTAGAATGGAGGCTTGTATATTTGCAGAAAATATTTTCAAATTGCAGAAATTAAAACATTTTGACATTCTGCAATACTGCAGAACACTGGAAAAAAGTATTTCTACCACTGCTTATTCTCAAGATTAAAAATCTGTTCTAGTAAGTTTGACCATAATTAGATTTAGAGTCTTGATGAAAAGCAACCCCCTACGATCACATTAGTTGAAGACACGCCTATACTCAAACTCAAAGGATTATAGGGCTTTTCAGGCCATGTGAATCAGTGAATTAATAGTGACAACTACAAATAGATTTCTGGATTTGTAGGGGGATATACAGGTCTAACATAGCCTACAGGGCAGCCCTTTGAATTTTCCCATGTGGTGTGAGAACTGATTGGGCATGAAATCTAATTGTGGACTTGCTAACCTGAAACTTGCAGAGTCTGTTGGCCTAAAGAGCTATTCAACTTTACGGTAATTCAATCAAGAATTTGTTGACCTACAGAGTTTTTTTCTTAACTTAAACTCAATAAACTTTCGGTTCACCTGAGGTAAATAAAAGGCAAGTGATTTTCAGACTCAACCGTAGCCCCTCATACTTTGGTAACAAATTTGGTTCCTTCTGCAGACACCCACAGCCATAGGTTTTTAAAAAGTTTTAGCAAATTCTGTTATAGAATGTAGTGTAACAAGGTGCTGATCAAGCTAGAATTACAAAGCTCAATTCACCTACATGTACATGAGATGCCTGACCTCTGTCTTCGAATTCACTTTTCACATCCTACATGTAGTTTGTTTCCTGAGTACCAGTATCCATATAGCAGCTTTCGAAGATGACAGTGGTTTTATTGAAACATTGTCAATACATCTACCTGTCAGGCTTTCTAGGCACCCGCATCCCCAACCGTGTCAACACACAAACTATCTTGACATTTTGGCTTACCCCCATGAGACATAAACAAACAGGACCTCTCACACGTTTCACCGCTCCGTCAACCACGCCTTCTCTTGTGTACGCTACAGGAGAGAACGACAGGGCTCGAAATTCATTTTTGGGAATAGGCACACTGGTGCACTAACCTTAAGATTTAAGCGCACATAAACATAAATAGAATGTCAACAAAACAGAATTACTAAGCCTACTGCCTTATTCAGAACTGGAATATGAAATTCTTAATAGCTATGTTACCTCAAAACTTCACACATCTAATACAAAGGTTGTACTGTTTCTTTTATACTTGAATATCAAAATAATTATCCGGTCTACTAGACAACCATTACTGTTAGCAGGTACCCCACACAAAAAAAGGTGAACAGATCCAATTTTGGGTGCACAAAAGTGCATATGCAGCCCAGTATTTTGAAAATTTGAGTCCTGGAACAGACTACGTGACCATGGTCTCTACACGGTATGCCCAGTATCTACAACAACCTGCAATGAGTGCCAACAAGAGGCACTTCAGGAGCTCTCCACTCCCCCCAGCTGCCCACATTCACTCTTGTTTTGACACATATCAGTGCTTAGCTCAAGTATCATCAACACCCTGGTTTGAAGTTAGATATCAGACTACATGGTAAGTTTCAGTACAAAAATCAACAAGGAAAACAATCATTATAAATTTTTGATGTGTAGGTTAAAACAGATACAACTGTATAAAGTTGTTGCCAGTAACATTACAGAAAATTGTGTCCATTCACAAGTTGCTATGGAGTTTTTTTATGAATACAGACAATAATATAAAGTCATTATTTTGAGGATCATGCAAGAAAGCTGTTCATAGAAACAGCAAGAGTTTTTCAAGTTTCATAAACTTTTCATAAACAACTTGTGATGATTAAAAAAAACTGTGCATTTTGAATGTGAAGGACCAATCTGTCTTTTCCCTTTTGAGTCTTTGAGTTTGACACAACAAAGATGTGATGTTAAATGTGTAAAAACTTACATAACATACAATTGTACATTTAAACCTTCACTGTTACTGTTAAAAGTACAAGTTACACAACACCGCTTAACACAACACTGCTTAACATAATGCTAACAGTTCTTCAAAGTGTGTCATGTTTTCCAGTGATGAACATGGTGTGGGGAATGTCCTTCAGCAGATTCTACAAAATATTACAGTTGCCAAGCAAAAATGTAATGGTATTTAGCCACTGTATGATCTGTGCTATTTAAGGAATGACCCTTCAGCCATTTGTTACAGTCCAATAGTGGGCAACCATTCTATTAGATGGAACGATAGTGCTTTTTTCTGTCTTGCTAGACTGAAATTCCTCAAAGACGGCACATTGTCAGGGGTTCGATGAATGGACTTTGCCATTCCAATAGGGGAAGTCTATTAAGATGTTTTTCTTCTAAACAGAGCAATGTATTGAAAGGCCATATATTCACAAAGACTGACCATGCACACAGTGCCTTGTTGACGACACTACATAGAACTGTAGTTGCATTCAGTCAGGATCACTTGTTTTCCACTTATTTCAGTGTATTGAATGTACTCACTACTTCACAAACTTGATAAATAGCCAATACAATTCAACAGGTGGTCTCAGATATGTAACCATAATCTACTTGGCTACAATGGTGTAACAAAACACTTGATTTGTACCAAATGTTACTTCTTCTTCTTTACTCAAATGAAAATCCCTTAAATGACCTTGACCTAAGTAAAGCAAAATGTAAAGGAAAGTCACAACTGTCTCTTATCTGATGTTTCCCAGTCACTTGATACTTAGTGACAACATTCTTTCTTCATGCAGAAAAATACATAAAAACACATTGTACAATGTACATTGTACAAAGCCAGTACAGATGTAGTAGACCAGGCAAAGTTTTAACTTAAGCAATTTGACAGTCTAATATACATTTGACCCACTCAATCCTTTGTGATTTTCTTATTCATAATCTCTAATCTTGGGTTCATCTAAAAGAAATTCTGCTTCAAGAAGGTTAAAATGCAACACTGGCTCCATGGGAATCAAATTGTTCTACTGGTCTGTTTCGTAACCCAGGAAACACCCTGACCCCCTGTGCTTTGTGTTGCCAAAGAAAAAACTTCATCTTGTAAGCTAAATTAATCACTTGATGATCAAGCTATGACAAATGGAGGGAGGTCAAATTCATCGATATGGGAAAGTGACAAGACCATGGCTAATGTCTTTTTGATATTCAAAACATATAGTGTGCCAGCTGAAATGAATATGCGCAATTTAGAATTGTGCAAAGTAGCTAGGTGAGCTAACACTGATAATGATAGGAATGTAATTAACATAAAAATGATAAAGCATCACCCACGTTACCACTTATCACTGTATACACAATGTACCTTTAAATTTGGTAAATTGTACGTTGCCATGGCTCTCAATTGTTTACCCCTTGTCAGAGAAAAACCATGTTAGGGTGTGAGTATCTTCAAATTCTCTAATTTTCTTTCTTTCTTTTTTATGTAGTAAAAGGGATGTACTGGCTTGAATGCAAAAAATAGAACAACTATCCATCAGCTCTACTGCATCACATAAGTATTTGTAAATCGTTTTAAGTTCGCAGGGATCTAACTTCGCGGTAGAGAGAAAACGGAGTGTTTGCGGTGGTTTTAAGTTCGCGATTGAAACAATAATAGCGCTAGTCACATAATGGAAACACAAGCATCTTTATGGACAGCCTGTCAGAAACCATGATAGTGCAGCAGTACTAGTCATACAATGGGGTAAATGGCCAAAGAAAGAACAAAAATTTTCACAGGGGTTTTGAGTTACTGCGAAAAACCGCGAATATAAAACCACGGCAAAAATTTCCTGATTTACAGTTTATCATACGACACCTATCTACTGCCTGCTTAGCCTTCAATATATGCCTGGGTTCTCATAAAAAGGCACACTAAGTAACTACACAATGCACTTGACCTTGCAGTACAGGTAAACCTTGATCCTCTTCGATTACTCGACATCCTGCTTTAGTACATACATAAATGCACTATCATTTACCACTCTGTCTGAAGGTCATTCTGTTCTTTTACATTCCAGGGAAAACATTCCATCTTGTACACTGGCATTGACTCAGGAGCAAAATTAGAATTTCAATTCTGAACTAATACATGTACATGAAAGCCAAAAAAGCATTTTACAATTCTTGTATGTACATGCATTGCTGTTAGAACTAAGCAGTTGATATCACTTATTTGAGAAATAGATGCACATACTTATTCAATATTTAAGGACACAGGGTGTCTGGTGCATCATGTCTTTTTGGCAGTGTCCTACAGGGCATGTCCGACAGGGCAGTTTTTCCAGGCCACTAGCTTAGATAATTATAGACAATTACCTTTTCCGTTGAGAATCAACACTACAAAATGCAGCAAAAGTCCAATACAATAGCTGGACACTGCACTAACAAGCATATATGCATATCAAAAGCTGTCTAATTACTCTAAATCAAGTAAATGGAGCAACTAATTTGCTAGATTCTGTCTCACAAGGTCTATTTTCTCCAGCCAATGACAATTCTCACTCCTAATCTGGTTAATTGTCCAATCTATTTTACCAATTCATAAGTTATTTCTTAGCCTTCTAAAGAGTCTAGAGACCATATATCGTGAGACGAGATGTGAAACCCGAAGAAAGAGGATGCATTGAACTACAGGTATGACACCTGTTGGGCATTGGACAGGTGATACACCTGTTACATGCTACCTGGCTGGGGCGGCTACCTTAAACCAAAAACATCCACAGATTGGGTTACCTAATCAACACCTGCACAAATCTTTAAACTGTTGATATTAATGTATCTTACATAACATTAAAGCACACTTAGAATATGATGTGAAAAGTTGAAAACTGTAAAAAAAAACATAAGATGTGTGTAAAACTTGAAACTTAAGTTAAGCTCAATAATAACCAAGCTTCAAGAGAGATGAAACTATCAGATTGAACAGTTGAAGTACCGGACAGTGGACAGATAAACATACTCTGGATTTTCTCAAGTGGCCGGACGTCCCAACCCTAAAATCAAGGGGTGTGAAAGTACATGAAGCGATGTTTTGACTGCGTGAACACTTTAAGAATCTTCGAGGAAGGGCATACTTAAACTTCATGAAGTATCTTAAAAGTTGGCAGCGCGAGAAAAATCTTTATGTTGATGCAAACAACACATTTCAATCACGCTGAGCAACAAGTGGGTTATACCACATACGATATATGGTCAGTCGGTCAGTTCTAACCTGGGGTTATCGGTGTCCAGCAGCCTGACCAGCCCCCACAGGAAATCCTCGGACCCCGAGTGGCTCAAGAACGTGTTGACCGTGCCCTCCTTGTCCGCGTGCAGGTCAGAGACGAGCATCTCTAGGGCCTCGTGAGACCGCTTGTCCTTACACAGGAGGGACGAGAAGTACTCCTGCTGGTCGCCCCGCCGAGTCCGCACGACTTCACGGTCGAAGCCGGCGTTCTTCGCCAGGTCTACCGCCATCTCGACTCTCCTTTAGATCGCCATCGTCCCGTAGAAAGACGTCGATCACTTATCTGGTAACATTTTGGACGTGTTTCTTCTAGAAAGTGAACGTCAAAACAACTCTCACCGGGCTCCCCACTACGCTTCGTGTTTTGTGTAGCTGTTACTATTGGCCGATTGGGAGTTAAGTGGACCATAGGTATTATCATTGTAGGGATGTTACTGTATCTTATATCTTATAAAATAGTGTCAGTGATTATGATAAACCAAAATATAACTAGAATTATTATATCTAACATTTAATTTGAGATATGTACGTATAATATTGCTAATATTTGTTTAATTCAGACAAAAATTACTGTTTAGTAAATACGTACTCCCCTTGGGTAATGGATATACTTTTTGGCGAATGGCATGACGGGAATATGCTTCCTGTTGACCTCTGACGTTATGGGCTATACCAAAAATGTACGGGGGATTCTATATATAAGTCGCATTGCAATATTTTATTCAATAGAGATATTTTGCTACCGTTTTGGTATCTCAAGCAATATCATATGTATAACATATATATTATAAATACTACTTTTACTAGTTTTCAAATTCAATAAGTTTTCTATAAGGCAAATTTTTAATATCATCCTGTCGTCCCCCATTGATTATTCTGACGTTCTAGTCGCCTGACATTCGATGCCTGAACTTCACCCCGATTCAGAGACCGGCCCGCGGGATCTGTCCAAGCGCCAAGAATTTATAGCCAGAAATCTCTCATCGTGGACAACTTCTAGCTCACCGGCTTGCCCTATCACGTCCAGAAAGACACCAGCACTTACTTAGCCAACTATCAAGACGGATTTCCGCTCAGATATTGGTGCACAGGAGAGGGAGACAAAGGTGTTTTGGTGGGTTGTGTCGCGCGAGGGAGCTGCACTTCGGTCTGTTCCACAGCAGACGAAAATATTTCCAAGCGATCCAAATATAGTCAGGGGCTTACATCCCGTTTCCCCACCCTTATCCCATAGCTTTGTGATGACGCGGAGTGGAAAGTTTGCTCAGTGTTCAGCCTTCAAACCGTGTGAAATTGCACCCTGCGATAGTTAGAAGTAACGGGATGCCTTGTTGCCAGTAGTGGGGAGGGGAGCCGATGCTAGAAGCTTTTTGCTCAAGCTGAAATTCTGGTAAAATTATGACTATGTAAGCCTTTGCATCCTAACAACGACATAGAAATCGTCTCATCGTCGCATGGTCTTTGTTTCAGATTCATAACAATGCCTTTATTCCTAAAGCTTGTTTATATCATTCATCATGTTAGCTTTCATTTGAAGATGTTATTTGTACCGTTATATTTGTGCATTTTCTAACGTCCGCATATTGTTACTATTTGTAGATCTTTGAAGTAGTATGTATGCTATGATTAATGCATTTTCATGTGTATTGAGTGATCTACAATTTGCAGTTGATTACTGTATCGTTCACACATATTTGTTTGTTGTTGTTTTCAGTGCGGAAGACAGTACTCCTCATTACCATCACTAACCCTGGAGCAGGGAAGGGAACTGGATGGGACAGTACAAGTCACGCCCCAAACATTCATGTGCAGGTCTGTAGTGTAACCTTAAGATATTGCTTGCTTATTATAGTACACTTAAGTAGTAAACCTTAGATTAGAATGTGCATTCAAATCACATCATCCAAATAAATTTGTCATACTTTTCAGTAGCATTTTCATTTTTAGGTAGGGTGAAGGAAAATTTTGTAATGGTAAAAGACAATTGGACACGTTGATGAAGGTTATGCATCCAGGTAAACAATATTTAAAGACAATTCAATCACTACAACTGGATAAGATACAGACATTACAAATGTATGTCCAGACGTTTTGAGTGACATCCATCACTCTTCTTCAGCGTCACCAGAGGACAATTGGATGTGTATTAGTATTACTGAAATGTGTGCATAATTTCCCCAATTTAGCTGATTTTTACTTATTACATTGCTTGTGAGTGGGATTCAGGCTTGTTCAAGTATAATTTTGTTATTTGTATTACTAGTATACTATTATTTGTTAGTTCTAGATATAATGTGACATGACCTAGCAATTTAGAATATTGCAATGATAATACACACTCTTCTACCATTAATGATTAAAAAAAGATTTTTGAAATACATTTCCTAGATAGTTGATTTAACCATACCAGAATTCCTGCATGACACATGTTTAAAACATGACTAAATGTAGGTAAAGGAGGATGCCAAACATAGCACCAGCCACGTATATAGACGTCCCTGTACACATAACCCTGACCGACTGTCATTTACTTTTACTCATGGTTGCTGTATTAATAGTCATCTCAATTATTTCTAGGTATACCTTTGCCAAGGATAGCTTAGCTGTACAACTATAATTGTGGCATTGTACCTTGTATAAGTTATAAGTTGTAAGGTTGCAGCCTATTTGTGAAGAATAAACCATGGCTGATTACCAGACATAGAAGACTTTATTATCAAAAGACAGTTGATCAACATCTCCTTTCAGCTTTAAGTTGTAATGTAAGAAAGGACATGTATCTTCAACATGGAGTTATAATCTTGTTGCCATATATATTGCTATCCAAAACTTTTAGCACACTATGACTAGTATGAGTGTCCTGGACCAGGGTTGATACAATATGTACATGAAATTGTGATAGGCACATCTAATCTAGTGTATATGTATTTCTTTCTTTCTGGTAACCAAAGAGCTGTGGTGATTTCCTTTTGGGACTCCAACTTTATGTATATGTTTATATGCCTATAGCAATTTGATGCACTGAAGTGTAAGTTCCAGAGATAATGAACTCATTTTTATCTCTCTTTTTTTTGTTTTTGCAGAGGAATGGAAGAAAAAGATCAGTGAGAGTTACTCGGTGTTGAGGTCCCGACTAAGCGAGGACCTTCGGGTGAAGGAAGGGGTGGAGCTAACAGATATTCAGTCAGCATGCAGGTGAAATATCCTGAATTTTCTTTCAAGGAACCTTAAATTTGAAATGTCAACTAATGTCGTCTTTACTTGTTTTAAGGCGGAAAACATAGGACAACTCTCCAAGGCTTATGCATAATTTATCCAAGGACCAAGCATGTTTTTGTGGTGCTGTCAATACAAATACATGTATCAAGAATATATCACACAGTATATCAACATTCTCACTGCTGTCAAACCCTCTAACCAATACAAATCGGTGCCAAATGTCTACCATACCAGGTTGAAGGTTAATAGCCTGTGTAGAGAAGGTTTTCAAAATAGTAATCTTTGATATGCTAGAAGTGACGCTGCATACCCAAATTGTACTAGTTTGATATAATCGTACTTCAGGATGCAAAAGGTTAATGTTGTACCATTCCCCATTGTGACCTTCCAGTCGAGGTGACCTTGAGAAGATAAAGGAGCTGGTCTCCCAAGATGAGGAACTCCTTGAGAAGGAGACGGAGTTCGGGCCGCCGCCGCCGCCTGTGAACGGGATGACAATCCTGCCCCTGAGTGTCATCCCTGCGGGAGAGAGGGGGCACGTGGAGTGGCTGTTGTCCCAGGGGGTGGAACCTGGGCAACTCAGCAAGAATGGTTTCTCAGCGCTACATCTGGCAACATACAGGGTGGGTACATGTTGAGGGTGGTCGTAGTGTTACCATTCCCAGAAGATAAAATTGTAGCATAGCAGTTTGGTTTGTTCTCGATTAAATCTATCATGGAAAATGATTGCTCTTGTGTCTTGTGTACTAAACCAAGAACTACATGTAGTAGGAGGAAGGATAATCAAACATTTAGCACTTTTAATTTCAGACCACTCAGAACCACTTAGAAATAAAATAACATGATCAAAAAGGTGTGACAGAATCCTAGAAGTTGGGACCAAAATTCCATTATTGCTGTAATTTTTATCAGAATTTTACATATAAATTCCAAATAGATGTTGGGGGGGAAAATCATTAATTTCCTGACCAGTCATGAAGAACTGTCAGAAAAGCCAGCATGTCAGAAAATGTTTCGATTTTCCACCCCAACATCTACTTTGAGAGTGTAAATACTTAGTACACATATGGCCTTCCATAATAACGAAGCGTAATAATCTATCTGACTATTACAGGGTGATATAGAAATGATGAAGCTGTTGCTGGACCACAAGGCAGACATCAGTCTGTCAGGGTTCGGAGGTGTCCACCCCATCCACATCGCGTGTATGTGTGGGAACGAGGAGGTAGTGGACCTACTGTTGGAGAGAGGAGCGTCAGTCAACGCACAGGACGTCGTCAAGTTCTCTCCTCTTCATCTTACTTGCTACTTTGGACATGAAAAGGTATGATTCACGACATGGTTGCAGTATTTTCAAAGCTGCCATGTGGCACTAATCACATAGTCTGATTACAGACTACTCAAATGTTGTTTTTCAATGTTGGAAAAGTTCTTTTTGCTTCAGAAGAAAAATTCTACAACTAAGTAAATAACTCTTATGTCCCACAACCTCATGATAAGTGAATAACAAGATTCTTTATACACAAGAAAGTCTTGGTTTTGTATAAAGAATCTTGTTAAGAATTGATGATTTAGAAACTATCCACAAAGGATATGTGATAAGTTTTACTGTCAATTGTATAAGATAAGATGTGTATGATTGATATTTCTTTTCTTTAGATTGCAGAGACGTTGATAAAACATGGTGCAGACATCAACTCACCTGGTGAAGTTGGTGACCGGCCGCTGCACCTGGCTTGTGCTAAGGGCCACCTGAAACATGTGCAGCTACTGGTAGATGGCAAAGAAGAAAACAAAGCAGACGGTAAGACATACAATTGTTACTCCAGTACAAAATGTAGTATTGACTTTCTTTGCAGGTCACAAAACTCTGTTATTTATTTGTTTTCTTACTTATTGACAGTGACGTTTAAGTAACCTTTCAGCTACCTTACTCAGTGCTTATTGAACCCTACTACTCCTTTCCACATTGTAATGTAGCAGCAATGATGCAGTCCCAAATGTGCCTGAGTCTATACCTCGGCTCCTTGTCTCTGTTGTTGAGTCCAGTCACATTTAAGACTGCATCCTTACTGCTATGTCATAATACGTTGTAGAGTTCATTGAGCCCTAGGAAAGGTTACTGAAAGATTACTGAAATCCCTTTGTAGAACCCAGTTAGATTTACCAACTTGATGAAACTATTTACTGAAGGATGTTTTGTCTTTGCTTTCCTTCACAGTGAATGTACGAGACAATGAGGAGCACACCCCCCTGCACTTCTGCTGCAGACATGGCCACCTCCCCATACTGAACTATCTACTCCAGCCTGACAGGGGGGTGGAACCACACATATCCAACATCTACGGAGACACACCCCTGCATCTGTAAGTAGTTCTTATAGAATATATATATATACACATATGCTGAAGTTATGATTGCCCTGCTCTAGTGCTATTTTTATTCGATTTCAGTACAAGAATTCAAGTGATAATGAGGCCTCAACTTTGTAAAACCTGCTTTTTATATAGAAGGGCCTCTAAATTAATCTCCAAGCAGATCCACACCGGGCGCGAAAATCATATATGCTAGCCAGAGAAGGTCCAGTCAGCCAGAGAAGGTCCAATCAGCCCGGTAGGGGCCTCTCTGGCTGACTGGACCTTCTCTGGCTAGCATATATGATTTTTGCGCCCGGTGTGGATCTGCTTGGAGATTACCTCTAAATAGCTTGAAATTGTTGTAGAGTCTGACTCGTTTTCAGCTTAATTTGGGAAATTTCTCTTCTTTCAGATCATCGAAATCTATGACTTGTAAAGGATGGATGACATGCTTCAATAATTTGCATTGTACAAATCATTTCTATGGATAGTCTTGAAATGTTTTAATGAACATAATACCTTTTGTGGCAAAAAAATCACAAAAGAAATGAATGTGAATATCTTTAAAATGTCATGTTTTTCCATTGTACCTGTAGTGCCTGCTATGGTGGAAAGGTAGAAGCTGTGAAGAAACTTGTAGAACACACAGGAAAAGACAGTCTCAGTAAGGAGAACATCTTCAGCGAAACTCCTCTTCACAGGTGAGGAACCTATCGTCACTGTCATTTCTTTTTCATATTAGGGTTTAACCAGACTTTTGATATCATCAAACAAGCATTTGATGATGTGACCTTTAGAATATTCCTTTTTTGCTAGTTATATATGTAGATTGTGGTTTGTTTCTGTCATTGGTTTATAGGAATATCACAAATTAAAACTCTTTGTAACTACATGTACTACTCTTCCATAAATTATAGTTATGTTGACCAGAATTACAGGGCTTTTTATTATGTGTAGATGATCTGAGTGATTTCTATGTGACCTGTACTTAAAAAGATGATTGACCACATGTTCATGTCCCCTTGTGTTTTCCCCGTAGTGCATGTACGAATGGGAGAAGTCTGGAGCTGGTGAAGTTCCTGTTGGGACAGGAAGATGTCAGTGTGAACCACCAGGGACAGGACGGGCACACGGGTAAGGCTTGTCTTGAAACAATAGTATTGCTACAGTCACACAATGGAACGGCTTTTCGCGGTGGTTTTAATCTCACGGTTAAGAGTTCACCGCAAAAAATGCAAACATAAAACCACCGCAAACATTTGTACATTTACAGTAAAAATATTCAAAACTTTTCATTTTTTCACTATCTTCCATGTAGCTTAAGTTTGTATGTTCTGGCTACATATTATATTTTTGTGGCAAATGAAGTCGAAAAATTGAATTTTTGCTTCTTTTTACACAATCCACAGCAACATGTAATGAATAACCACTTCAATGAACAATCCATCTCTGTTAACATTTTGTCTATTAAGTGCATTCTGTTCATATTCAGCTGTAACTTACAGTTTTGGCATTGTCAAGTTGTTACAATAATGTCTGTGTGAAGCATAGCAGAAATAAGTCCTAACAGTACATCAGATATATGATGCAAAGCATGTCAAACTCAAAGCGGAATGCTTGAGACAAAGCATAACAGTGTACAATGTACATGTAAAAATAGACTGGTAATGATGTAGTAGAAGGTTCTTTGCGTTTTACATTGCTTGTGGGAACTACAATGTACTTTTTTCTTTCTTCTTGCTTCATGTAGTTAATTGATGCTGTCTGTATCTGACATTGCCCCCCTCCCCACTCCAGCTCTCCACAGTGCCTGTTACCACGGCCACATACGACTAGTCCAGTTCCTCTTGGACAACAATGCGGATATGAACCTGGTTGCCAGACAACAGGAGCCGTCAGTAGAGGGGGAGGAGAAGGATCAGCAGAACCAGACTTGCCTGATGTGGGCTTACGAAAGAGGCAAGAGTTTCATCATTCTCAGATTTTGCTTATCAGAATCTGTCTTCCTAGAATACAAGTTTTTGCTGGCCAAATGATACATAGACAAGATAATAAAGACAATATGATACTCAATACTTGGTGTGAAGTATAATGCTCTCTAATTGAAGGCAATATAGAAGCTTTTTAAGATAAGACTATTATTAAGTGCGAGTGAACATCACTTTTGTAGTAGTTGTCAGTAAGGCACAAGTCAATGCACAAACGATGATATTACAGGTGAAGAGAACATGCATGTTACAATTAATACATGTACAGGAATGTTACATTGATAGTTGTACTACAAAAAATATGTGTGTTCAGAGTATACATACAAATTCTGAAACTACATTGTCTATCACATTGAAGGTCTACAGGTTGTACATAAAATTTCTTGCTGAAACAATTTCAAAACTTTCTATATGTGCACTCCAATCAATAGAAAACTCCAGTTTACATTATGAAAATCAAATGTCTCTATTATGACAATCTTACAGAAAGACTGATTGCAGTGTTCAGACCACTGCAGCAGCAGAACACGGTGTACTACTACTACTACTACTACTACAGAAGGATGAAGTTTGACTAAAGTTCTATTTGATGTTTTTTACACACACAGGTCATGATGCTATAGTGACGTTACTCAAACACCACAAGAGACCGCAGGATGAGTCAGCATGTGGGGACTATTCACAAGGCGGCAGTGGTGGGTATAGGTGCTCTTTATGGGACAGTTCACTAATGGTAGGGGGTGGACCAGGAGGGAGCATGAAGGAAGGGATTGTGCCTAAATGAAATTATAAAGTTGCAACTTGCGAGATAAAATTAAAAAGCACTGTATTACAATTTCAGAACAGGTCTAAGATACAATGACACCTACAGCCTGTAATTTGCCTTAAAAAATTTAGATTGCAGAAAGAACTTGCAATTTTGCAGGCTAAAAAGAATCATAATACTAGTAGGTGATATTGTGTGTACTGGTAAGTTAAACTTTCTGGGGTTGCTAACAATTACATCGTGCTTGGTAGACAAACTCTGCTCTTTTGTTTCCAATTCATACTCTTAACAAGGGTTAAAAACCTTGTATTTTGTGATTCTTGACTTTCACACGTTGCCCATGTCGCTGACCTGCAGAGGGGGAGGCTTGTGCTCTTCCTTCTTGATAGCTTCCTTTTCAGGAGTTTCCTTTTCCACCTGGCCCTTCTCCACATCAGACATTTTCACTGCATCCTCCTTAGTGGCTGTGGTAACTTGGTAGCGTGGAGCTTGCTTCTCTGCTTCCTTCTCCTTCTCCTGGTTGTCTTCAGTTGGCTTCTCCGTCCCGAGGTTCTCCTCTGCCGGCTGGACCGTCTCACACTTGCTCTTCATGAGCAAGAACACAGCGACACCGATCAGACCCAGGGTCAGGGCCAGGATGGCGACGATCCCCATGGAGACCCCGAACTCCGGGCTCTCCCACAGGGAGGCCCTTGAGGTGGCGTTGATGGCAGACATCCGACGATCTTCCCCGACGACGTTGACCTTGGTGACCTTGGTGTCCTGACCTCCGGCGTTGCTTGCGGTGCAGGTGTACGCCCCTCCGTCCTCCCGTGTGGCCTTGGTTATGGTCAGGGTGCCGTGGCGTGCCACCTCCATCTTGCCTGCATTCTCGCCTTGCTTGATCGTTGTTCCGTCCGGGGTCGTCCATGCAATCTCGGGTTCGGGGTCGCCCTCAGCCTGACAGACCAGCGTGGCTGTCTCCCCCGCCTTCACAGACACCACCCCTTCCCAGTGTGCGACGCTTGCTTTGGTGCAGACCAGGCTTGCAGTTGGGACCATGGCCAGCTGCGCCCCCTGGAGACTCTTGGGAGTAGCGCAGTGGTAGAACAGCATGCTCAGCAGGTTGCCCTGGATGTACTTCTTGAGCCAGCGGAGCCGACAGTCGCAGTGGAAGGGGTTGTCGTGGTAGTACAGCGCCTGGAGCGAGGGCCATCCGGTGTGGATCCCCTCGGGCACGGTCTGGAGGTTGTTGTTGTTGAGGTCGACAGTCGTCAGTTTGGGGAGACCGCGCAGCTCGTCCCAGGGTACGTCGGTCAGCTGGTTACCCTGGAGAATGAGGTTCTGGAGGTTCTGGAGGGATGCCAGTGAGCCCAGGGTGATGGACGTGACGGTGTTCGCCTGTGGGAAAATGTGCTTTGATCAATAATTGTAAAACACATTTTTTTGACAAGACTAAATTACATGTAGTTTCAAGGTTCATACCTGAGGTACAGTCATGGCAAAAATCAGAAGACCTTTCAAAATCTTATCATAACAAATCCAGATGATATGTATTCTTTGAAAAAAATTTATAAAGTTAAGCTTTTAAACACTAGACCGAGATAAATGCATATTCTATGTGTGCTTTGCATGCACTGAGCAGACAATGAATATCAAATTGAATCCACTTACTATTCATTAGCTTAGGACTGAAGTAAACAACAACTGTTTTTATCATATACCAACATACATGTATTCCACAATGTGGAATACATGACTTTTGTATGTTGGTGTATGACCACAAAAAAATACTGTAGCTGTAGACAGTGGAGTACTGTGATTTCTTGTGAAATTTGTCCTCTTCAACCGTATATGAAGGTTAGACATCCAGGTAAAAAAATACAATAATTCAATAACTATATCATCATGATTTCTCGTGAAATTTGTCCTCTTGAACCGTTTATGAAGGTTAGACATCCAGATGAAAAATACAATAATTCAATAACTATATCATCGTGATTTCTTGTGACATTTGTCCTCTTGAACCGTTTATGTAGGTTAGACATCCAGGTAAAAAATACAATAATTCAATAACTATATCATCGTGATTTCTTATGAAGTTTGTCCTCTTGAACCGTTTATGAAGGTTAGACATCCAGGTAAAAAATACAATAATTCAATAACTATATCATCTACACAACTGGAAAAATTATGGTATTTACTTCCATAATCTCCAAGTTGAATTTTATCCAGTTGTAGAGTTTGAATAGTTGTTTACCTTGAGGTTGAGATACTTCAGCAGAGGGATGTTGTCAAAGTAGTAGGCTTCAATGGAGGAGAGCTTGTTGTAGGAGAGGTCCAGTGCCTGTAGCTTGTCCAGTCCCTGGAAGGCATCCTTCTCTATGGTGGAGATGATGTTCCTCCTCATCACCAGTTTCAGCAGTTCTTTCAGGGTGGAGAAACCTCCTGGAAAATGATTTTAAGTTGAGATTTCGAGACAGTTTTCTGTCAGACAGTTACATTGCTAAAATATGTTCATGGCATCCAGTTAGTAACCGTTTTAGTTTTGGATTGCTTAAAGATAAGGTGATCTAGATCTATAGAGCAGATGTATTGAAATTTATGGCGAATGGATACTATAGGAAACACATACCCAGGCCTGCAGTATCAAAGAAAAGGTTTGTGTATAGTGAAATACTACTTAAGATTATCATTAAAACTAACCAGTGGTGAGAGTGGCGATGTTGTGGTCGGAGAGTTCCAGAACCTGGGTGCCACTCGGGATCTTGGTCGGAACGGCAACGTAGGAGGAGTTAGGGCGGGGGTAGGAGTCCAGGTTGGTGCCATAGACCCAGGGAACAAACAGCAGGAGTGTCAGGATCCGCACTTTTGTAGACATCTTGGCTCTGTCATTAAAAAGTAAAAATATATGCAGTGAGTTCAATGCTGATTATACATGTTAAAAAATACATTTTGATTTCCCACCAGTATGATCTATGATATCATCTATCCAAAAAAGTATTTACATGTAGAAATAGCATGATGGTGAATTTCCAAATTGTAATTATGCTGAAAAAACAGTAACTAAAATTCAGGTACTATCATATCCTGGTCATATTTAGTGACTAATCAAAATAATTACCGGTAGAGTTTGATAAGCTATATATTATGTTTTATGTTTCAGATTTTAAATTATGTTACAAAAATGGCTGAAAGTACACGTATGACACAGCTTTAGAAATGAAAGCTTGTAGAAAATCTGAGTACCAGCACTTTTTACAGAATCTTTACAGAAATCTTATTACCAATCCTTAATATGTTTTGTGAACAGCAAGGTAAAACTTGTACATTGATATAGTTACAATGGAGGCTAGGGAACTTACCAGCATACAAGAGGCCTTTCTGCTGAAAATGTCTGCGCAGCTCTGAAATAAAACAAGACCTTTCTCGAAATTTCTTTGGGCCACTTTACTGGTTCATGTTATTGTTGCTCAAGATTTCTCTAAGGGATATTGTTATCGTAAGGAAGATATTATGAAAACAGTAACTGAATTGTTTCTGCCACACCAGACCAATCAAAGTGCTACGTGTCAGTAGTAAACATGTGCAGGAAAACATGAATATGCACGTACAGGGTAGGCAATTCAACCAGTGTGTGGAAGAAAAACAAACCTAGATTGTGCAATGAAGTATGAAGTCAAATAAAGATCTTATTTCAAGCGTTGTTACAGGGGTTTTATACATGAATAAGGTGTACGGGTACATTCAAGTTGAATTCTGTGCTAATTTTCTGAACTAGGAGTCAAAATTTTATTTCAGGTAAAGCCAAATGAATATGAAGTTGAAAACAAATTTGCTGCATTCATTTGAACCTTTAACTGTTGAATATAAGAAAAACTTGAGCAAGACTTAATACAAGAAAAGACTTTCAATACACTCTGTTGCAGTCTGTAACTATTGAAAGTTTTCATTATTCATAGTCTTTCTTCTATCTAAAACATGTTGTCAATGGCATTGTTTTTGTTCTACAGATGGGTCCTATGTCTCAGTGCCGTCACCCCTAGGAAAATTACGCAGTCTTACAAAAGGTAAAGCATGTCTCCTTTGGTTGAGAAGAACACAACATGAAAATAAGAACAACAAACATAAGGCTAGAATCATGGTAGAGTACTACCTTACAAGTTACCGGTAGATCAACAACAATATGCCTTCACCTCAAAATGTATTCTTAATGCACTTCCTGAAAAATGTTTTTGTACTGTTTAACAAATGAGTGAAAGTAGGCAAGACACTAGTCTGTAAAATTGCTTAGTGTGATGCAAGACTTAGCTTTGATCATTCATGTTTTGTTTTCAATCTTTTTCCAGAGAAAATTGATGTGCTTCATCTCAGGTCAACCTTACCTCAGAAGTTCCACCTACAGATAGGGGACATAGAGTTTCAGGAAACAATAGGCAGTGGTAAGTACACTGTTTACTATACATTGTATTTGTGTTTTCACCCCTGTATCACTAACTTTGCTACTATGCAATGTTAAGATATGATATTAAGATCTTTTTCTAGCACAAATATGTGTCATTTTGTTCAATTCTTCTCATAAAAAAGGTTTTTCTGAAGACAAATTATTTGCCATTGTCTAGATCTGATTTTATCTTTCTCCAAAAAACACCTTCCTCAGGGTCTTTTGGGAAGGTTTACAAAGGGAAGTGCAAGGGGACAACAGTTGCTGTAAAAAGGTATGAATGTCGGGTTTACAGTATAGTGCAACATGTAGTTGCTTGCTTCCCAGACATATACCTAGCATACATTGTACTTCTGTTACATGGTGTAATATTAAATGTGTTTATTACATGGTGTATTATTGGGTGCGTTGTGGCTTATTTATGTTCTCTATCACATAGTAGTTTGTGGTTTTGCTAAAAGAAAGTGTTTTTTTCTCTTTTTTTCCAGATATCGTGCAAATGCATTCTGTGCCAAGTCAGATGTAGACATGTTCTGCAGAGAAGTTTCCATCCTATGTAAACTCAACAGCGATTATGTCATCAAGTTTGTGGGGGCCTGTCTCGAGGACCCAAGCGTAAGTCTCTATCTACTAGTACTTCTCTACGAAATCTTGAAACAGTTGTCTACTGGCTAGCAGTATTCAGATAAGGTATCAATACTATCATGGTGTGAAAATGATGCATATTACAACAATAGTTCAAAACAAGGGTCTGGGTGTTGTTGTTTTTTGCATCATTTTGTTTTGACTTTATGTTTTCTCATCTGTCAGTTGTATAATTGGAATTCAACTGAAACTTTATCACCATTTTTAACCTTCTCCCTGCTGCCTAACTCTGTAACCAATAGCGAATTGGGTGCCAAATGGCTACTTCAGAGTGCTAAAGGTTAATGTTACAGGGTTGAATAAACAGTTGCCGTACATGTGGTGGAGAGCTAGAATTGAAAATTGACCGTGCACTTGTCTTTTCAGCAATTTGCCATAGTAACGGAGTACGTCTCAGCAGGGTCTTTGTTCAGCCTGCTTCATGAGCAGAAAAGGTAGGAATCAAGGTCAAAGTCAAAGGTATACATTATATACAGCTTTCTTGCAAGAACTGAAACATCAAAACTACACATGTACCACATTGTATTGAGAGAAGCCACAGTGTACAAACATGTATGTATGTTTGACTTATGTTTCCCTTGATCGAGTGTATGCATAAGTTACACATGAAGTGAATCAGTTTGAAATCATTAATTTTGTTTATGCCTCAATGTGTCTCTTGCCCAAGTCAATGTTAACTTTAGTAACTAACTGTAATCTAGATTAGTTTTCCTTCTGGGACCCTTGCATGTATGTTTCCTTGTCAGTTTCTGTTGAGATTAAACCATGATCAAAAAAGTCATACTGAAGAGTCTATTGCACATTGTGGTCAAATTGTTATGGTGTATTCCATATTTGGGAATCAATCCTTATTTGGCAATCAATTTGCATGTTTCCTGGAATGCAATAACTTCCCTGCTTGCCTACTTGCCTTTCAGCTACCAGGACAGGGACCCTAGGTAGTACAACCCATGATCCTATGTCGTTCAAGTATAACAGGTTGTTACATGATAATGCATGGAACAAATTTGAAATCCTGAAGACCTGATTGTAGCTAGAACTTCAGTGGAAATGCTTCAAACATTGTTTGGATGACTTTAAATCTAATTTATATTTGGCCCTGATCATTTCTTTTGCTTCAAACAGACCAGATCACAACACAGACCATAACCGTTTATGGTTGGATACTGTTAGATACAATAACAATGTAGTGGTATATGTTACATACGGGTTCATGTACAATATGGCATTACATGCTTACTTTCATATCATATACACTGGACCCAAAATATGCTGTGGTGCAAATAGCAGTGTCTAATTCATTAGCAAAATTGTAAAGCCAATTGGAGGCAATACAGAGAGCATACGTAAGCTAGAAAAGCTGGCATCCTGGCTAAAGACATATGTGTTTTTTTCAGAGTGATCGACCTCCAGTCCAAGATTACAGTAGCATCAGATGTAGCCAAGGGAATGGAGTATCTACACAACCTGAAGCAGCCAATCATTCATAGAGATCTAAACAGGTGAGACCATACATGTTGTGAACAGAGAATTAGAATAATCATTATACTATTAGTATAGAAATGTTACCTTAAAGCACAAGGCCCTCTATTTAGAGCGTTCAATTCCATTTCACAACACTTGATTTTGTCTTTAATCACTGTGTATTTTCAAGGTTTAAATCATAGACATATTTTATTGTGTTCATAATCACAGAAAGTTATCTATGAATTGAATATCTTGTAATATTGCATGGTGTTACTCTTTGATATACATTCACTCTGTAATACACAGCTATCTGACTGACTTTGCTTTCTAACATTGATAAATGTGTCTGTTTTTCCACAGTCACAATATATTGTTGCATGAATCAGGACATTCTGTTGTTGCAGACTTTGGTGGTAAGTTCCACTTTAACTATGGAATCATAATTCCTTGCAGCTTTATTTTGCTATGACATGTTTTGATGTGAACATTTTCCATAAATTGATAATCATGTATCCTGGTACATACATGTATGGTCCTCATGAATCATTATTTTTTTCTCAGAGTCAAGATTTCTGAAATCTCAAGATGATGAAAACATGACAAAACAACCAGGGGTAAGGACAATGTTTCTGTTTCCAGTGCTTACAGGAGATTGGTTCAGTATTACATAGTAGCCTTGTACTACTTGGCATTCCCAAGCTCAGCAAAAGTCAGTAATTTCAATAATTACAAACTGCAGTATGTAATATTTATTTTACTTACAACCTAATGTTCATTACTCACCGCAATCAAATATGCAGCCACAATATGCTATATGTCTCTTCCCATGATGATTATAGTTTGTAGAATTTTAACTGAGTTCAGTTAAAATGTATTTTTTATCATCGCATCAGGAAATGTATATGTAACATCCTGCGTGTTCCTGTCCCGTACAGAACCTAAGGTGGATGGCGCCTGAAGTATTTACCCAGTGTACCAAGTACAGTATCAAAGCAGATGTCTTCAGCTACTCCTTAGTCTTGTGGGAACTCCTAGCAGGAGAGCTGCCCTTCGCACATCTCAAGCCAGGTACTGCATATATTATTGTATATCATAGAACTATATCTTAAGTGTATTCTGAGGTAAGATATAAAGCACAAGATGGTTAGATTTCAGTAAATATACGTACAATCATTATGGTACAATTGCAAGTTGCTTACTTTGGCAAGGATGTTCAGGGACCCTGTAAATTTTCAAGGAATGAATGACAAGCTCTGATGACATAGTTTTCTTTTGGGTTTGAATGTGTAAAAAATGGTGAAGTGACTGTTTTTGGTGGACCATTACTCTATGTTATCCTAGATTTATGTTGAATTTCATGTTATACTTAAAATAATACCTGATTTGAAATGATCATATGTCCAAGTAGAGAAACTGCATTGATAAAGCTGTACAATCATATAAATGAAAGTGATAACATATTTTCTTCCCTTTCCCCACCCCAGCTGCAGCAGCAGCGGACATGGCATACAGGAACACCCGCCCTCCCATCGCCATCACCTTCCCTAAACAGATCACCTACCTCCTGCAGATAGGCTGGCACCCAACACCTGAGGTACATGTATGACAGGGCTGTCGGTTGGTTGGTTGGTTGAATAATGATGATTTTAACTGGAACTTCTAACTGACAGTTACTAATCGTGTGTCTACATGTACATGTTGTGTGAATGTGTGTGTGTGTGTGTGTGTGTGTGTGTGTTTGTGTGTGTGTGTGTGAGTCATTCGTCAGTAACAACTACATCACTTCTTCCTTCCTCAGGAGCGACCAGAGTTCAAACAGATTGTGAAGAAACTGCAGGAGTGTAAGGAGTCAGTAGAGGTAAGTTTAAACTAGTACCCCTTTCCTGTTGAAGCCACCACCACAGACATAATTGTTTATGTAGTAGAAAGAGGGTTAACAGAATGTTGTATGTAAAAGCATTATTTGCCAACATCTGTTTTTTATACTCTAAGTGGCTTCGCTAAAAATGCTCCTGATGTAGATAAAGACACTTTCCTAAACAGTGCTGGTACATGTAGGTAGCCTCAATATCTTTTATTTTCATTTTTCTAGAGTGCGACGGCCGCCATCAGTGGTACAACGGTGACATTTTCCAGTGGGGCGCCCATCCCCGCCACGTCAGCGGAGAACGGGACAGTGCCGACGCCCGGGCACGTCAATGCCCTGAGGAAGCAGTGGGAGTCGGCCGGTGCTGGGATCGGGTATGACACAGTTTTATGTAGTCTCTTGCTTGAGACAACTTTAATAGCTCTTCCCTAGCTTTTAGTAGTTTCACACTGTGTGTGTTATAAACTATACTATTTGAAGTAACTGTTATATTCTGTGTTCGCTTTTGTATATTGTTACCTTTGTCAAGGTTATGTTTTTGATGATATTTTTCCCAATGTCTGGATGTTTGTATGTGTGTTTGTGGGCATCATAACTTAAGAAGCTGTTGATGGATCTGCATGATATATGGTAGGTGGGTAGGCGTCGGGAAAACAACTATCATTTTCTATAATGGGCACTTAGTGGCTTTCTATGGTACTGTAGTAGAACTTTTGGTTTTGTTAACCTTTTTTTTTCATTTTATCCCCTGCAGCAAGCCACAAGGACTGACAATGGAGGACATCAGGAAAGTTCTACCCACCTTTCCCAGCCCAAACAAAAATGGTACCAAAACTTTCCTTGAATTTTTGTAAATTTCAAATTTACCGGTAGTGTACTAAGGTTTACAAAAAATCCATGTGTCCTAGGACCTTTAATAATGTAATGCTGACCTTTAATAAAAAGACTCTTTGTACACAAGCTGGTGATTTATTCAACCAACATTTTCTTGACCATCTATCACCTTCCTCAGGGTAATTCTTACTGGTTCACATTGCACTGCAGCACAGGTGTCACTAATTATAGATCCTTTCCAAAAAACAGAATTGCCCTGAGGAAGGTGACATCAGTTGAATAAATCACTTGATTGTATACAAAGAGTCTTTTTATTCAGTGACTTCACAACCTGATGAAACTATGTACCGATGTGATATTGACATGTTTCTTGTTTGATTTCCAGGTTACGTATCAGACCCCCTCAGCACGTTAAGGTTGAACCCGAACATCAGCTACACTTCTCACCCGCCGCCCCTCCCCCCACCCACCACAGAACCGTCCTGACAAATCACACAGCAATCTGCTGCTGTATTATATTGTATACCATAACAACCGTTAGTGTTTATACCAGTAGGAAACTTCTATAAGCCATTGTTGTGCAAAGACTTTACTGAAAAAGCTGAGTTTTGTAAGATTTCAAGAGGAAGAGCATCAGTCTGGGAACTATCGTTAACTTGAGTTCATGGCAGATTTTTTGAAGATCATTGAAAGTTGCAAAGATGCAGTTACTGTAGCAGTTGTCCAAACTTAAAACCCAGCCCCTTTGTGACAATATACACGTACACCACCCCCATTAACTGTTCTCATATATGGTGACGTCATGCTTCAGAATGAAGAATTTGTCTCATAGTGAATATTTCTCTTACAACATGATCAAGAAAATGTACATAATGTGGAATGATGTACTGTCAAGTGACTGATAGGTGAGCAAAACCTGGTGAACACAAAAGTTGTCACATTGTACATACATGTACATGTACTCATTTTCAAACTCATGGTGTCTTTCACAACATCTAAATTGATAAGTCTGTGATAAAATATGCAGTAAAAGTTTTCACCCAATGGAAAAGACATACCTCAGAAACTTCTCTAATAGGACCTAAAACTTCCAAGAGTAATGATGGTTATTTGAAAAGAATGCTAATGATGTCTAAAGACTTCTCTTGTCTCTGTTCCGCAATAAGGTTGATAGATACTTTCAAAGGCAAGCTATGGTAACCAGGATGTTAACATGAGACATTTGTACAATGGTTTTGCAGATATGAAAAGTAAGGTAACGGTTGGAACATATTTAATAGAGGTTAAGCTTGGATAATGTTGTGGAAATGTACAGCAAAATATCAACCATTGCAGCAGTGAGCACTATGAACATATCTGGAAATACTTCAATTGAAGTAAAAGTACACATGGAGTTTTCTTCCAAGCAAGGTCTCAGCATTTTATGATCATAAGGTTTTCACCATTATAGCCTTAATCTGCTTTTTGATCTAGTAAAACTGTTCCTAGTAAATAGCATATCCATATTGTTAACATATTTTGCTGCCAAATCTTCCCCCACTAACATCAATACTGTATTTACGATTATAGTAAAATTATTTATTTGTCAACTTCTCATTGTTTTGAAAACAAAATGATGTTGGAAAGAAGCTGACTTCCTGTTATCATATGATGATAGTTCTTTTGTTATTATGTTGTCATAAGTATCTCCAGTGCCGAAGTCGTACCTATTTATGATGTACATACATATGTTCTACTGTATACTTGTTTCATATGTATTAAAGCAGTCTTTATCAACAAGAGGGGTGTAGTGAGTTTTTGATAATCAGCACACAGACATTGTTTCAGCGTCAAGCACTTCTATAACATGCTGCAGCTGTTGTATAACGTACCTACAGATCTTATCTATTAACATGTTAAAACCTACAATGTGCACGGACGTGTAGTCACTCGCAAACAAACTGAAAGTTTATTCAACATAACCGCATTAAATATACACATTTGGTGCCAAAAACTACTTTATCATGTCGAAGGTTAAACAGTACTGTATAGAGCTCATAGAAACAACATCTAACCTTACAGATGTACACATGTGATTTAAAATTTCACCAGCTTGCTGAGCCGAATGTGTAACGTTGGGTAACCTAAATTCGTGGGGTACTTAAAGTCGGGATTTTTCGAAAACGGGGTATTTAGGGATATGTGCTAGATGCAAAATCAGTTATAACGCCAGCAATGCAAAGCAGATAGACTAACGTATTCAGAACACTGGCTGAAAAGCTTCGATAACCATGCATTAGAAGTTGGCGACGTCAAAAACTCTCCGTCCCTTATTGACAGAGTCTGGGGGCTTCGTGGGAGAATCACCCAGCACGGTTGTTCGCTGGTTTATAAGACAAATGTCACATCTCCTGCCTGCTAAACACAATAATTTATAAGACAACTTATTACAATCTCTTTTGCTAACCTGCAACTGGATTCTAAGTGTGATCAATCATCAAAACTCCTCTCTGTTGCTACAACCTACGGCACGTGTATTTTCCCGCCGCCAGAACCAGAATCCTGTTGTCAAGCAGACGACAAAGGTTTGTGAGGAACACTTTTTGTCTAAATGCTGCGTGTGATAGTGGACTGAGGAAGATGTTTTCCTCAAAGTTTGCTCCTAACACAACAAGGAACACATGGACATAGTAGTATTACCATTGCTACGGCATCCAGCTAACTTCCCATGAATAATGTAACGTTACACGTTGCCCGATGATGACGATGGGGCGACTTTGAGTGAAGTTCTACCGACTCAACACACGGGTTGTTCCGGAACTGGCCTGATGTGTGCGGTACGGCCGTTTTTTCGTGTATTTTTTTACTTGGACACGTCTATATCCATAGCACTCTCCTCAAGCCAAGGATAGAACGAATAGCTGCTGTATAAAATGTGATTAGCGGTAAGATATTCAAGACGAATCTTCTCTCCCGAATTAATGTGCCCCCCTGTCCGACAGCACCGTAATTGTGCGTGCGGCGGATGGTAGTTTCAAGTTGAAATATTATGGTGTCAGCACGACTAGAGACAAAATCTACCATATATATGATTAGTGCAAAGATAGTACATGATACTGACAGAATAATAGAAAAAAAAGGATGGTTTATTGTTCTGCTAGATTGATTTCAGTCAACCATTATCGGAAAAATCCCGAATTTAGGTTACCCAACGTTACATGCAGGAGTAATTGGTTATGAAGGAACAATTGGCTTATCAATATTCTGTTTCATTGTACTCACTTTAAACCTAGAATTACACTAGCACATTAGATTCTGGTTTTCAGATTTCCAACAAATATCGAGTATTAGAAATATTGTGACATGCTAGACTGTTATATAATAGACCTAGATATCTGTAACATTGAATTGCCAAGAATACACAAATGATGCCTATGCAATGTGCCAGACTACCAAAAAGCGCTAGCTTTTGGCCAGTAGCTCCGGAGATGGCAGGCTTAGTTCTCACGGGTGGGGCAATGGTAGCAACAATGCTGACTGCTCTAGGCGCATTACCACACTCTCCCAGGTCAGTGTTGCCCGGCTCTTCATCACCATCAGATTTACCTTCATAAGAAATATTGTTTTACCATCTTGAAAATAGAAAAGGCGACTGGATGAACACTGTAGCTGTAAGTTGGTATAATAAAATTGTTGAGCCATGTGTTTCTAACAATACAGTATATTATCGTAAATGAATAAGCTTCAAGACGTATTTTTCATTTACAGAAAAACGTTTTCAGTTCAAGTAGAGAGCAAAAATTATCAAAATAAATGCTGTATACTTGTAATGACTACTAGTAAGTTTGGATACTAATTATAGGTTGTAAAGCAATGTGGTTTCCGTATGTTTAATGTGTAACATCTAATTATAACATAATTCCACCAGGGCACATAATTCCGCCACCCTGAAAAGATACGTCCAAACAGATCTCCAACCCAACGTCCCCTAGTATAATGCACTCCTGTATATCTAAACTGTGCATACCTGGGAGGTGCTGCACTAGAGATATCTCAAACCCACTGTTTTTCAAAGTGGCGGACGTTCATGCATACATGTATAACCCGGCGGATCAATGTTACATGTAACCGTTACATTTACAGCATACAACTATGAATGAAAACGACTCAAAACTCAAAAGAATTGCAGAAAAGCTTGCTATGTGTTGTGGAAAGACAGATTACTGTGCTCACCGTCAGCATCTACCCCTTCAAAGTCGTAGCCCAGGTCAGTTGACGGCTTGAATACAGACCCGTGAGTGTAGGGTGGGAAGAGAGGCACGATGTACTCGTCTCTGTTATGGCCCGGTGGTGCGCCATCTAGCGGATACTCAGAAACAGCAGGTCTGTGTTGAAACAAAAAATCTGTGTGATTTCTTCAGTTTACAAACATGGGATAAGTTATGAGATAATGTAGTCAGTGCGTCACCTTTGTCAAACATGTATACAACTTAAGTCTGCAAAACCCATGACAGTACGTATGACTTCCGTTGATGAATGTTAGACATCTAGGTATAGTAGCTAGTATAAAATCTGGTTTGATAAACCTGGTATAAAACCAGGTATAAAGCCTGGTTCTCCGTTTTTTTTTTTGTCCTCTAGTCCCTGACGAAAGGCAGCGGATGCTGTCTGAAAAGTCTGACTGTTTCAAAATTTTATCCAGTTGCTGCGTTGACTTATCACCCTTCCACTAGACGGCGATATCGCTGAACGACCATACAGTGACCAAAATTGCATTTGTGTGACCCTTGATTTCATATAGAATATGGTGAAAGATGTAAAAGCATGATTAAGTGACAACAAAACGCACAATGCGTAAGAAAATTGTTCTTTATCTATGAAATTCGTTGAGCAATCATTGAAATCTTTGTACCTCGCCGCGACCAAGCGATTTGACACGCTAAACGAATTTCGTCGATAAAAAACGAATCTTTTTACGCTTTGTGTGATTTGTTGTCTTTTTAGTCATACTTATACGTTTTGCATGGTATTCCCATTGTAAAGTCAAGGCTAACTCAAATTCAATCTAGGACGCAGCGAGGTCGCCAACGTGTCGCGCGTCCAGTGAAAGCGGGGCTAAATGGGGCCAAAGACACGGACACCGGGTCCAACGTTCTAGTTTGTTTAATGCCTAGTCCTAGGTATCTCAATAATTGATAAAGCCTACTGCAAAACATGAGCTCTCAATATATTAGCGAAGGCAATTATCAACGACGTCAGTGGCTATGCATTTGGCGTAGGCAAACACGATATGCAACGATATCCTCTAAATGTCCTTTAGCTGCACTTCAAGATAAAGTCGAGAAATCAAAGTGGTGGGCGTGAAAATGAAGGCCTATCCCGAGTATGAGTAAGTCAGCAATTACCAGTATGGTGCTAGTCGGAAACACCACATTTACACAGAGCAAACGGTGGAAAACGTTGAGATTGTTTTCAGACACTCAGTTTAAGATGGAAGATAAAGTTGGCTGAAAGTGGGATGTATTATCTTTAAAAGAGCTAAACCAAATTGAGTAGATATAGGAATATTGGTTTACCACAGGTCTCCGCAAGTCCTCTAAAATGAAAAATAGACTCTACAAGAAATATCTAAAAAAATCCTACACTAACAACACTGCATAGTTACAAATCGTACAGAAACAAATTCAACAGGCTGATTCGTAATTCCAAAAGGAAATATTACCAAGACCAATTTACAGCTGAATCCGCTAACATACGAAAAACCTGGAAACTAATTAATGAAATTATGAACAGGGAAAAAGCAACTAATATTCTTCCGAATAAATTTATTGATGGGGAATTGGAGGTATCTGATCCAAAAGCCATAGTAGACAAATTTAATGATTTTTTTGTAAACATTGGGCCCTCTCTTGCAAAAGAAATTGATGAAACAGATATTTCTCCTGAGTCATACCTTTTAAATTCGTACCCACCTATAAGCTCTTTTGAAGAACCCACCGCAACGGAAATCCATGATATAATTATGAATTTAAAAAACGCAGACGAAATAAGCGCCTTGCTCTTAAAACAGATTGTTCCCGAAATTCTAGAGCCAGTAACACACGTTCTTAAGACTTCTCTGAGAAACGGAGTGGTGCCAGCAGACCTAAAAATAGCCACAATTATACCATTGTACAAAGCCGGAGATCCGTGTGTTTTCACCAATTATCGTCCAATTTCAATCTTACCGGCCTTCTCAAAAATCTTGGAAAAATTAGTTTATAAACGGATTGTGAATCACCTTGAAATCAATAATATATTATATGCGCATCAATATGGATTTCGAAAAAAATATTCGACATATATGGCACTCTTGCAACTTGTTGACAAAATCACCACATCCTTAGAAAATAACGAATACACTATAGGAATATTTCTTGACCTTTCCAAAGCATTCGATACCGTAGATCACAACATACTTCTCAACAAACTATTCACCTATGGATTTACCGACTCTGCCCTTCGTTGGCTAAAAGACTACTTAACTAACAGAAAACAGTTCGTCTCTAATAGAAATAATATTTCCTCCCAAAATGTCTTAACATGTGGCGTACCACAAGGATCCATTCTTGGTCCCCTCTTGTTTTTAATTTATGTTAACGACTTGGCATCAGTATCAAATAAATTATTTGCTCTGTTATTTGCAGATGATACAAGCTTATTTATGTCCCACAAAAATGTTGACACGTTAGTAACATCTATGAATAATGAATTGTATAAGATAAATCAATGGTTCAAGGCAAATAAATTGTCCCTTAACGTAAAGAAAAAACTAATTTTATTGTCTCTGTAGGAAGGAACAAGAAACACGATAAAGAAAAGGCTAGGATCTATATCAATGACAATGCTATCAATCAAGTAAGTCACACCCGTTTTTTGGGCATTATTATAGACGAGAAACTTTCATGGAAGAACCAAATTGATTTTGTTTGCAAAAAAAATTCCAGAAACATAGGCATCATAAGAAAAGTCAAATCTTTGCTGTCACGAAACATATTCATGGTTCTTTATTACAGTTTGATTTACCCTTATCTAACTCATTGCAACATAATTTGGGGTAGTACGTACACAACATCCATCAATCCTGTTTACCTCCTTCAAAAGCGCTTTGTACGAATAGCAGCCAATGCTTCATTCACAGCACACACAGCAGCTCTGTTTCGTGATTTAAATGTTATGACTGTATTTGACATCAATAAATTTCAAATTGCCTTATTTGTCCATAAAATTGTCCATAATAGCTCTTCCCTACCTGAACAATACAAAGGTCTTTTAAATTTCAACTCAGATATCCATCACCACTATACGAGACAACATAATCTTTTAAGACCAATTATGACAAAAACTAGTCAAAAACAACATACAATAATGTTTAGAGGCCCCGCCGTATGGAATAAACTCAGCCAAATTCTACAGTCCTCTTCGTCTTTGCCCAGTTTCAAAAAACTTTTAAAGATAGATATCATAGAACATCCTAGTATTACTTTCTCCTGATTTGTTTGTTTTCCTTGTTTTCCACTTTTCCTTTGGTATCTGATGACAGAATGTTTCATATGATTGTTATTTTTGTATAATTTTGACCTATTTCTTTATAAATTGTTATTCATTATAATACTTATTATGTTTACAACTCAAAATTCACTTTGTAGTTCCTATTATTTTCATTTGTTTCATTATGTTTAGCCATAAGTATGGCTAAAGTTTAGCCATAAGTATGGCTAAACATATTGTTTTCTCTCATGTTTCTTCTTCTTCTTCTTCTTCTTCTTCTTCTTCTTCTCCTCCTGTCAAATCTTCAAATCGATTCATCTCTGTCATTTTTTGACCAAATGACCTGAAATTTGGTACAGAGGTAATGTAGGCAAAAACCAATGTGCGTTCTTTTCCTTTTATTGATATTGACATTGAAAGTGATTTTATTGAGGTTTTTAGGCTATTTTAGCATATCTTGGCCTCCTGCGCCCTGGTATTTCAACCGAATGACCTGAAATTTGCTGTATATGTGGCTTGAACAAATATTTAAAGGACTACATTCCCATTTTTGGCATACATATATTCAAAACGATTTATTTTGGGCTTTCTTGACAATATTTGCCACTTCTGTCACTTTCAATACTACATATGACCTACAGGTCATTGACCCCTAGTGCCTTGCACCTGGCCAAGCTGGAAGTTTGCTTACGAGGAGGAAAGACCGGACATAAACATTTAACGTGATTATCGGGAAAACACCATGTTCCCTTAAACTCAGTGGTTAAATTGCAGTTTAGGAAATTTTATAACAGAAAACAAGTTAAATCAATGATTTTGTGAATGTTTATTCTAGCATTAGTTATTCCAGATATTTTCAAACTCCAAATTCTTCAACACAACACGGGAGATCGTTTCTCCTCAGACTGGCGCGACACTCCTGTCAAAATTGATTGATGATCTCTCTCTGCCGCCGACTTCATACATGATCAAAGGCGGGTGGTAGGCGGTGCGCGGGGAAACTTAACATATAATGTAGCGAAGTGTTGCACAAGGAATTCTCACGCTGAGGGGTACATGAAATAATGCTTACAAAATAGACCTCTATGAATCGGGCTACATTCAGTAATGGTAGACGGATTCGGGGCATGCCGCGCAAAACACATGGTCTCACTGGGGACAGGCGTTTTGGTCCCGCACGTTGTCGCAGCGGTGCGTCGCCGCTACGCGATCGAAAGCACGCCGCTGTCTGTCTCGGACCAACACGCGTCTCCCGTGATGTGTAGCGTCCACCATCAGGCCTTCCTACATGTCCTACGTACGGGCGTATGGATCGTAGAATTCGGCAAAAAAGGAATGATTAGGCCAGTAGAGTCAGTCCCCGGTAAGGTCAATGATTCGCCCCTTTGCGCTAGCTTGTAACGTTAAATGAATGTACCCTCTGGTGGCCAAACTTCACTGACAAACTTTCTCCCTATTATCATCATGAGCTTGCGTTAGTCTGGTACTAGTGACTATTATGTACCGGGAATGTTTATCTATCGTACGCCTTGGAAGGAAGTTCAACCATGATAAATGGTCGGCCGTTGCGAAAATTTGGAATCCCATGCTGTTGATTTTCGTGATTGAATCTGTAAGAAAATATATTTTCATGTCGTTCATGTTTTTGGGACGGACGCCGGGACGGGGTGAATTTTTTCTATCATTTTCGTCCCGTTAGTAATGCAAATCGAATCGTGTTGCACAAGAGGCAAAACACTAAAAACGTGGGTCTTGTGGAGTGTTTTGGAGCGGGAAAATGCCGGATATTAGCGGTGCCGAACAGTGTACATCGTCGCGCGCGGGTGACGCTCCGTCAAAACAAATCCGCTGGTGGTCTAGCGCGGCCACCGAAAATAGGCAGAAACACAAAGGAGGACTTAGCACCTTCGTTTATGAGGGCAATTGTGAAAATCTTTTGTTACAAATTGTTCGAACATTGAAACATTTGGATAGATGGTTTGAAACTGTTCTAAATAAAGAGATTTTTGTGTAGTTACGTTCGAAATGTTTCCAACGTATGTGAAATAAGTTCAAACATGTTATAAGTTTCAATTCTAATTGTTTGAACACTTAAGAACTATTGTGACTTAGACATTCTTTTAATCAAAATAGTTCAAACATATTACAAATATTATATTAAAACCCTCTCGGTGACTTTGAATTGACTCAAATATGTTGTTTTTGGTCATTTCCTTCGTCTCCTGTCAAATCTTCATATGTATACTATGGAAAACTTCATTCTTCCCTGGGGTTGATCTTTTTTAATTCAATTTTGAACTGGGTTGATTATGCGCAAGAGTGTAATTTTCAGCGGATATTTTTCGACTGGTTTACATGGAAATGGCACGGAATATCCCATTCATGCAAGGGGAGGATTCTTTAATTATTTCTTTCAATTTTGAGCTGGAATGATTATGAAAAAGTCCATTTTTTAGCAGAAGTGTATTTGTTAATCAATTAGTGGATATGGTTGTGGACTGGTCCATATTGTGTTGAGGTGCTACTGGAAGACTCAATTTTGGACTGGGGTGATTCATTTTTTTAGTGCAAGTATTTTAGAATGGTCCATTGTTATTTTGGGAGAGTCCATTTTTTGCATGGCGAGGAGTATGGCTAAACATGCTGTATTTGCTCGCAAATGTTGCCTTTCTAGTTAGGATTTATGTTACAATTCCAATTTCTTCTTTCGTTAATTTTTCTTAGTTTTGATATAATTTTGTAAAAATTCCATTTGTGTAGTTTAGGGGAGGCCCCCGAAAAGCCTTATAGGCTTCTGGCCTCCCCTGCATGTATTCTTTGGTCTATTTATCTTTGTTTTATATTGTACATATGCAAATAAACAATAAACAAATATGAAAAACCCAGAAAAAGCATCTACTTGAACTTTCGAAGCCATTTTTCGAAGATACGGTCGATGAAGGCGTGATGAAGCCAAAAGATGGGGTCGTTGCCGGCCGTAGGTACTCTACTCACGGTGCCATTCAGGTAGATATGCACGTGGTTGTGGAGAGTGTGGGCCCCGGGCACAACAATCTCTCCATCCGGTCCTGGTAAGGAAAAAGTGGAATTCCTTCGTTTTCGAAAATTGCATAGCAAAAGTTGCTTGGACGACGAGGACAAGGGACGGCAAAAATGCAGAGAGAGGGAGAGATAGATGGATAGAGAGAGAGAGAGAGAGAGAGAGAGAGAGAGAGGAGAGAGAGCTAGAGCTAGAGAGAGAGAGAGAGAGAGAGAAAGAGGGGCGTCAGAATGATCAATTGCACTCTGTGCTACTTTACTCGAAACTCACCTTTTAAATCGGGACGGCATTTGCCGGTTCTTGTGTCCGCGTAGCCTTCCACTAGGTTACGGAAAACGCAGTTAGACGTTTTATCGAAAGGGCTGCTGTCAAACGTCGCAAAATGTAGTGCAAAATCAACCTCCTGCCTCCGAGGTAGCTTGTCGAGTGATTCTCCCCACTTCTCAGTATCCTGTCTTCCTGGGTTCCTTGTCAGCTTCAAAGGTGGATTGCGTCGGTGGTTAGGGTCGCACGGTTTTAATATCCCATGTTGTTTTTCTGCGTCTTCGCAGAGGGCTTCCCATCCTGAGAAAACAGACCCGCTGTCCAGATTCCCATTGTCGTCGTTGGCTCCCACAAAGTCGTTGGTGCAAATGTCACACTGCTCCGACGCCGTCCAGTCCCAGTACGGTAAGGCCCAGTCTGGGTCACTGTTCACCTCCTGGATGAACCGCTCCATTTCTAACAGGAAACCACGATGCCACGTTAAAAAGCCAACGGCATCGTGCGCCATGTCTAGCGCACAGTCGCCATCGACCTTGCAAATGTCATTGTCTGGCGACAAAATCGTCTCTCGTGAGGCGTAGTAGTGCATCCACACGAGGAAGTCATACACAGAAACGTCGACAAAGCTCGGGTTGATCACACTAGTACTAGAATTGACCATGGTGTCATAAAACTCTGTGGCCACGACGTAGTCACTCGTGACGGTCTTCGCTCTGTTTAGGTAGGTCTGGTACTTAACCCTCTCCTCAGACGAAAGGCCTGTGACATTTTTCCGTGCAATGGTTTTGGTGACATCACAGGCAGACCCATAACGCCCCCAAACGCACTTGCTACAGTCATAACCGGAGAAGGGGAATTCGCAGGTACAGGATCGGTTGAAGAACAATTTGGGCCATTGGCTTCGGTCGTCTCGGACCCAGTTCGGCTTGTGGTCATAAACTTTCATGGTGCCATCTGGGATAACATGGCAGCTCCCTCGCCCGGGCCCGCCGCATGGCTGCGTGTAGCCGCCAGGTACAGGGCAACACTCCTTACTCCTCAGGTGATCCACCGTGGTACAGACGCGAGGGAACTGCGCCTCCGTCACAGGTGCCAAGGTGGCTACCGCCACGTAAAGCACGACTAACCCTGCTGTCTGCATTTTACCTTGCAATAACAACCAGGTTTCCTCTCAGGCTACATCAACAGCTTAGAGAGCTTTTTTCTGACTGCACAATAATCTGTAAGGAACTGAGCCGATACGCCTGCGCTTTGTTGATAGAGGTTGGCAAAAGGGCAAAAGCTGAAGAACTGAACCCCAAACATGACTGCCTGGAAAACTGGTCGACAACAAATCAACGCCATTGTTACTATTGCATTGTATACATAGAAATTTAGGCGGACGAAGCGACTGGTATACTTTGGATTGGCCTAGGGAAGTTTCCCACGGGATCAAGAACTCGAACAGCCAATCAGCATCCAGTAGGCCATGTGCGTGCACTCAGGTTGTGACGTTCTGGGAGCGGGCCGCGTTTATTTTCTAGCAGGATTTTGACAACTTTCTCGTAGTTTTTCGTTCCCTCCCGCCCAGCCCCTAGCGGCACCCAAGGTGTGATATAACGGGGGAATCACATGGGAACATAACTTGGGGTTAGGTGTTGAAATCTATCTTTAATTTTCGTGAAATGAAAAAAAAACAAACATTGCAACTACTGTGCCGGCCAAAACACCAGAATGATATGTTAATGTTACCAATTACCCTTAACGATTTAAAGAAACATTCAGCTGGACTGGATTTGGAAATTCAAGAGAACGAATTTAACTGTAATTGAACTGCTGGATATGTCATCTACTTCTAAACATTGTGTAGTTATGAGCAATCTAAGTGATGTTGACAATGAACTATGAAGGTGATCCAAGATTCCTAGGCTGAGTTGGCTCCCTATGATGTCCTTGACGAAGGTTAAAGACAAAGCCGCCTTCTCATCGTTTCCTGATCCTCTATTGTTTCTTTCATCTTCTTTGTCTATAACCTCTAAATTTTCAGCTAACTCATATGAAGACGGTTCTATTCTATAGAACATCCATTTTCAGATCATCTGTGTTTTAAATATTTCATCAATATTGAGATATTCTTTTTTTATATTATCATTGAGAGATCTTGAGATATTCTTTATTTTTTATATTAATATTGAGATATTCTTTATCTAGTTGGTCAAGTATATGAAGTTCACGAATGTCAAAAGAATTTAATGTGTCAAAGTCATCTTACATACAATTTATCAAAGACAGAATATAATTCCAGAGATGTCAATATGTACAAAAATCTGAGTGTAGCAAGTGATAATTAACGATGCAGTACTTTTTGAATTAAACTTTGGAAAGTGTAAAAAGACACACAGAAGCACATTATCTTATTTCAACTTAACATCCAAAGGAAATAAAATGCTACATACACGTATAATCTGTACAGTGTGCTACATACTTTAAAGTAGGAAGGAAGGTGGTAACTTTATATACCACAGTGACCACTCTGCAGCATTCAATACCAGTATAGGTGCGTTTTTGAAATACAATTTGGAAGAGTGAGCCATGAATTTACTTCAAAGTAACTTCACTGTCATGAAAGAAACATTTACACATTTGTAATATGACATTTAGTAGAATGCATATGCATACAATATACATATCATATGCATTTGCAGTATTCTATATATCTTTTCTATTATTGTCATGTACAGAATAGTCTTCATAGGAATCTGTATTGTTACATCTTTAACCATTACCTTTAGAATTGTACTTTGACCGAATGAACTCTAAATATAAACTTTATCACAGCCCACTCCATTATCTATATCGCAGAATAGAATTCAGACAGTTTATTTTAGGGTCTGGACAGAATAAGGCCTGTGTTACTGCCTAGTGTGGAAGAGTTGATTCAAACAATTTTTTTGGTAAAAGCCCAACCGTGAATCTATCCATTCCAAGCTGAGGTGGAATCTAAGTGATGTCGACAATGAACTATGAAGGTGATCCAAGATTCCGATGCTGAGTTGGCATCCTATGATGTCCTTGACGACGGTTAAAGACAAAGCCACTAAGTCTTAGCTACAGTACACTAGGCTAAGATTGAAGTATACAAAATTTGGGTTATGAGGACTAGTCCTCACCATGTTTCTTAGCTAGCGGGTTAACGATCATGCTCTCGATGAACTCAAACACCGTGTGCGGGTCTTGGTCTGCGTTGATCCTCATGGCCGTCTCATAGAAGTCGGCGATCTCCTCCGTGTAGGCGTGGTACTCGATCAGACGTTTCTTCACAGCTTCCTCCTCATCCTTAGGGTGCTGATGCAGTCGAGACTTAACCTCATTGGTCCGTGGAGGATTGTACAGGAAGTGATACCTGTGTTCAGGATGGAACAATGTTGGTTACTGAGTTTTTCAACATATGTATATAAAGCAAATGGAAAACTGATGGATTTATCCTAACTTATCCTAACTAGGTAACTTCAGGAACAGGGGCAGTACTTTGAGTGTGGTGTGCCTTCAGAACCAGGGACAAGGGTACTTTTTTCAGTGTGATATAAGTTCAGCACCAAGGACAGGGGTAGTACTTTCATCATGTTATACCTTCAGCACCAGGGTCAGGGATGGTAGAGAAAGTATGTATCATTGAGCACAAAGGACAGGAATGGCAGAGTAAGTGTGTATCATTCAACACCAGGGACAGGGATGGTAGAGTAAGTGTGTATCACTCAGCATCAAGGACAGGGATGGTAAGTTCGTGTGTATCATTCAGCATCAAGGACAGGTATAGTAGAGTAAGGGTGTATCATTCAGCACCAAGGACAGGGATGGTAGAGTAAGGGTGTGTCATTCAGCACCAAGGGGATGGTAGAGTTAGTGTGTATCATTCAGCACCAAGGACAGGGATGGTAGAGTAAGTGTGTATCATTCAGCACAAAGGACAGGGATGGTAGAGTAAGTGTGTATCATTCAGCACAAAGGACAGGGATGGTAGAGTAAGTGTGTGTCATTCAGCACCAAGGACACAGATTGTAGAGCAAGTGTGTATCCTTCAGCACCAGGGGCAGGGACGGTAGAGTTGGTGTGCTTCATTCAGCACCAAGGACTGGGAACAATGCCACACCCACCTTTCTCCTGTTACTGGATCTGTCCTCCTGAGAACAAGTCTCTCCATCACTGAGTCATTCGGTATGTCCAGGAAGAACACCCTGAGGTAAAACATTACAGATTTTAGCTGCAAATTTAAGTACAAAATGCAAAGTATGTAAAGCACCATCTATAGCAATCATAGTCTTAAATCAGCAGAACAAGATACTGTAAAAATTGAGGATTTTATTTCATCTACCTGTTGGGGTCCAGGTTGGCGTCCTTAAGGCTCTCGGCCTGTTCCCGTGTTCTGGGGAAGCCGTGCATGACCCAGCCGCGGCTCACAGCGTCCAATCGCGACAGTCGGTCACTCAGGACCTTCATCACAAGGTTGTCTGGAACTGAGGGGCAAAAACAAGTCAATGCACTGTTATGGGCTATGGATTTCTTACTGGTTTGACTGTATAATAGGTGAAGTCTTTCAAAAACTTTCATAGTACAAAAAATTATATGGGTAGTTTTGAATACATAATAATTTGTTTCTTCAAATGTCTCCCCAGTTGCTTAGTAGCCAATTTAAGAAAAGAACATCTGTGAACTGGATTGGCAATGACATAATCTTGATTTTTCTCTCCACAATATTTCATCAGGATACACATAGGTTGAGGGGACAGCTGGTTTCCTTACCCATCATGCCCCGCTCCACATATGGCTTGATGGCTTCTCCGATCTTGGTCTCATCAGCAATGGCTTCCTTAATCAGGGCACCACAAGAAACTGCAACAGAGCGGGGTCAACATGATTACAGACCACCTATCTGTACTTGCCAGTTTTAAAACTTAAAGAAATAATGTTCACACCAAACCAAGGGGACAATATTGATCATTGTATATTCCAAACTTGAAATCTACTGTACAATAACCTATAGACTTGTTTGATATGCATCTCAACCATCAATCAAGTGAAAGAAAATCATGACTTACGGTTTACGATGTTGTACTTGTTTGCGATGAGTGAGGCCTGTACGGACTTGCCTGCTCCCGTGGGCCCCAACAGCACGATCCTGGGGGTGTGGGGGGCAGCCGTGCGGGGGGTGCTGTTCAAGAACGTCAAAACTACACAGAAAACAAACAGATAGTGTACAAAAACCATTACACACCAAAGGCTAATCCATACCATTAAAACTCAGCAATTATGGAGAAAAGTTTCAGAAAATCTATTTGTGTTGAATTGGGATTTACCTAGTGCAAGGATGTCAGCCTTGGGTTGATCTGCGTTGATATTCTTGGTGACTTTTGGAAAACATCTGAGGACATCTGCTGTATGCCTAGGGAGAGGAGGAAGGTTATAGGTTTAAGAAAACTACTTACATTTAGGCTTAGTGTTGTCAGTTCCAATGCATTGTAAATTTGGATGATGTAGTTGAGTACCTTCATTTGCTGCTTTACTCTGTCATAAGATGATTATGTCTGAACTACTCCCCCCCCCACACCGCTAAATTTGCCAACTGCTATATCAAATGGATTTATCAATATGCTCATGGTTCTCACCTGTGATACTCGACCAGGTTGTTCACCATAGACTCTTCTGTGATCCCTTCCGGCACAACCAGACGAGACTCAATCTCCGCATTACTTGGCCAATCAAACGTTGTGTGGTACACATCTAGGTTCAAGAATAGTAAAATCACATTGAGTTATGGTTTCTCAATTCAGATATGGAATTGAATATATCTATTCAACTTCTTTCTAAGTACAATCATTTGTATTTGAACCAACATTTTACTTGGAAAGAAACCCATAAATTCTCATTGTTTTTACTGCATTATCAAACTGTGCAATGGACAACATGATGACACACACCTCCAGTCTGTGGGTCAACCCGTTTCCCTGCCACACGCTCAATCAGCACAGTGTCTGGAGCCTCCAGAACAACTGGAGAGAGGGAAAACGGAGTCAGAGAAATGATCATTATTATAATACATGTATATGATTGCAAATGTCATTATTGGATAACTGTAATGTACTTGTCTTTGTCAGCAGGGCTAGCCCTTTGTAATAGCCACAGGCTAGTTGGGAAGCCCTGGCTGTGCGTGCTGAACAGCCAGACCAATAGAATATATATAAAATAAATTGTTATGTGAGATACAACTGAGTTTGTGAGGTACAGAGATGCTTATGATTAGCCTGGGTGCCATCTGATTACTACCAGGGCTCCTACACTTGCTACCAGGGTAGAATTTAGTGTAGGGGCCCTGGCGGTCATTGGACGGGAGCCTGGCTAGCTTATGATGACTATTAGGAAGTAGTACAATACTATTGCCCACATACCACAGTGTTTTGGTGATATCCCCTCAGCCTGGATAGCCTGGGCCTGGTCACGTGTCTGTGGGAACCCTTCCAACAGCCAGCCCTGAAAAATACAAGCATACAGATTCATCTAAATGTAACAACTACATCATGGACAGAAAAGTTTTAAAAAATCATGGAAAAGATTCAATCTGTTATTGCATATTTGTTACAAGTCAAATGTTTTCTAAAATATTTTGCTTTTACCTTCTTGATACAGTCATGGCTCTTTATCCTGTTCTTGACCAGACTGACCCACACTTCCACAGGGATGGACTGTATAGGATGCAAAACACATATTCAATTGATTAACAAGCATCAAGGTAGCATTATTGTGTAATGTGAAATAGTTCCTACAGATATGTTTGGAGTAACATTCTTTCTAAACAGCAATCTTTGGACAATACTTGTTCTTTTTCTATCCTGCAACATTAATCCAAAAATGTTTTATTGAGAAACATCATACGGTTACAATGGTCACAATTTCAAGATGAATTCCTTGAATGAAGACAACACAAAACAGTCCTTACCTCTTCACTCTTGACAAAGTTCCTGGCCTGTTTAGCCACAGGGTTCACGTCATCCCCTACCAGAGCCTCGGGGGTGATGTGAACCACACGGAGACGCTTGCACACCTCTCGGGACTGGTGAGGAGGGGGGAAATAGCAGGTTAGAGAATTAGAGACAACACTGATACTCTTTAAAAGAAGGAAGGTATTAACACATAGCACATTCCTGTTACTAATTTTGAATTGTTTTAGATTATATTGCAGCAACACTTTCAAGGGTTATAGACACAGATATAGGCACTGCTGAAAGGTGTCAGAATGACTTGAACATGGCATACACTTGAACGTTAAGTATGTGAAAATGTCATTGTGTTCTTACAATTGTTCTCTTGCCAGCTGCGGGAGGCCCCAGGATACAGATCTGGGGAACTGAAATGAAATAATAGTGGTGTGTTGGATAGACTAGTCGTGTTAGATACAGTCTAAAGCATTTATGCAATAACTATGAATGAAAGGCAAGCCATGTGAATTTTGATCTTATCACAGTCATAAAAGTGTAATAGGGTGCCATATATTAGCCATTGCGTTGTAAGTCAATATAGTTCCCTGTACTTTCCCAGATCCTATTATCTTGTTCATTTTCATCTCCCTGGTCTGTTCTTAGAAATGAGTGTAAGCTGGCACTATTTCTTCAGAGGATGGCCTGACTAATTACCCCTGAGTACCTAATCACCTGCCTAATCACCTTCTCTCCAAGAGGGGGAGCGTGCTTTCCTGGTGGACGCCACCTTATTTGGGGACTGTCCAGTACCATCTAAAGGAAGTGTGTCATGATGGCTACGTTAGAGTAAAAGTAGCTTTTTCTAAGAAATAATAGATAGGTAGGCAGCTAGAAAATGATGTATAAAAAGGATATAGAATTCATAGACAGTCTGGGGCAGAGATTCAGTGTAGAGAGAAGACAGAAAGAGAATACAGATCTATGTCTCGATACGTAGCAACTTCTGTGTCTTAACCTAATTCCTGCCTGGGCTGTCAGTGTACATCTCTAACACTGTAGCCATACTATTAGTAATGGGAACGGTGGCCAAGGCCAGAACAACTACCCTCACCCCTATAAACATAAGCTTCGCACCATCACTGGTATACTACATTTTTTGCTTTATTGTGAAGAAAACCACCCACTTCATAATGGTGCTATGCGATTTTTACTATGACAACAATATACAACACAGTGTAAAGCTAATTGTAATGATATATTCTGTGGAAAGAGAAACATGAAGAATTATCATATTTATGCTTTCATTTTTCCTTACCATCATCATTCTCCCTCTTGAGGTAGTCGATGATGTACTGTATCGGTTCTTCTGGCTTGTCGATCACAATGTTCGCTATCACCCTCTGTACGGAAGAAAAAAATATGATTTACTTGAACTTCTTGAGGTGACATGAATAATTGTCAATGCTTTATTCACACACCCCCTTTCTGCTGTCTATGTTCATATTTCTAAAACTGTGGATACATTTATAATCTTAAGCCGTAAAACAGTCATCTGTCCCTTGCTTATAAGAATAGATCATAAACATGAAACCTGTGTACAAGAGTATGTATGTATGTGTACATGTGTGTGCATGTTGTTGTTGACAACAGTGTATAACACCCCCTCCCAATTCATTGAATAAAAGGTCGAACTGAGAGAATATGCAAGACGCCACTAACAGTAAATCACATTCAACAACGCACGAAACCCTCACAAACCAATATCCGTACCTTGTAGAGGTCGAAAATGCCGTGTTTCTCGGCGTACGTCCCAAATTGAGGCGGGATACGGAGAGGTTTCTTCGTTTCGTCCATCTTGGATTTCGGAGTTCGAGTTGTGTCCCTTCCCGTCATGCATTGTTGCTAGGCGACAGGTAAGCAATAGAAGAAGGCCTGCCATTGGTCACTTCCCTGTCCCGTATCGGAATCTGGCACATGATAGCGTGGATTTGATTGGCTGTTGACCAAACCACCTGTTTGAATGCCAAGATCGGTTTTTCAACTTTATTTCGGGCATTTTGTATGATTTTGGACAAAAGGAACTATGTATCGACACAGCACATTACTTTTCGAGGTTAGAATATGATTTTGTAATGAGAGAGGTTGTCGCCCGACCTAGTTTGCTGACCCGTGTGCATGTTTTTAGGTGAAGGTCTGAGTATTTTTCCATACCCTCAAGTCACCAAGGACCTTCATTATCTCAGTATGCTGCTGGCCAATGAAAAGACAATATTGTGACCGGCCATGACATCATGTTTTGAATGTAAGATATGTATGTTTCTTTGAACTGATTATCAGAACTGAAATGATTTTGCATCAATTATTTGTAGCGGCGTAGGAATGAGCTTTATGCAAATGCCACGGTTTTACTATTAAATACCACAAATAAAGAATCCTCCTATCATTTATCTCACAGAATGTACGATATTGGAACGTAAGGGGGTACATGTTTATATGAATGCATCCTTTCAGCTGATTCTCTCTCAAGAGACTCGATCTAAAGCGCATCGTTTTCTATGACGGAAATGTGTATTATACTGTTACTTTCGATTAACTCTCTTTTGCATTGTTCTGTAACTTAACTGTTTTTACCAAACAGAAGGGCTACGCTTCACGCAAGCTAGCCCAGGTTTTTAACCTGATTTACCTGCGAAGTAGACTTTTCCGATAGGCGAGGCTATTGAAAGGAACATCCTGTCAACAGTGAAAAAAAAACAATGTCAATAGCGTCATAAATTCAGACCTTACTTTAATTGTTGTGTGATTCCAATTCAAAGACAACATTACGACCGGCCATGACATCAATTTGTCAATGCAAGATAAGTCTGCGTATGTTTCGGGGATGATGCCCCTCTCCCTGTCTGTCCGTCTGTCTGTCCGTCCGTCCGTCCGTCCGTCTGTCTGTCTGTCTGTCTGTCTGTCTGTCTGTCTGGGCGATTGTGGTACCAAGTGTCTGTCTGTCTCTCTCTCTTTCTGTTCCATCTCTTATCTCTCTCTCTCTCTCTCTCTCTCTCTCTCTCTCTCTCATCCTTGTCTCGTGAAAGTGCACGGGAACACGCTAAACATCATGGCCAATATGCCGTCATCATAACGACCTCGTTATGATCATGTATTACTTGGGACATACGTAACTCTTTAGCAGTGATGAAGAAACGACCATTCCAGTACAGTTACTAGTACATACAAGTACAACATGTACTACAGAATGTCGCGCGATTGCGGTACCAAGTGCTTACAATGTCTGACGAAATGCATGTAGCATACGTATACGTAAATATAGGCTCCTACTAAGGTTATGAGAATTGAGATGAATTTGCATCAATTTTGTCTTGCTTTACTTAAGTTCCACCCTTTTACTTAGAATTCTGTTCAAAACACACGTGAATCATCTAATTCCTAGCATTGACGTACGGTGTAGGCTCTTATCCTTCATGCGTGATGCCGGCCAATTTTGCCCGCCAAATTAACTTTTCCTAAGTCCCACCGACAAAGCCATGGGGTTGGGCCTCTGCGGTTTAATCCAGTATCCCTGCGTTTCTGCGTAAGCTACACAGGGTATAATTATCTTGAAACGACTCGCTACACAAGAGGTCTCAGGGCACAGTCTATTGTTATCTGTATGGGGGTGTATAGCGCTTTCGTTAATTTGTAATATACACGCAAGCGGCACAAGAGATGTATATACTAAAGCTGCGCTGTCTTTTGAATGACATTTTGTTACCAAACATCAATGTGATTCTAATAGATTTGTCCCAACTTTACATCGGCAAAAACTGTATCTGAAGTCATCAATATGGTTCGAACCGACACTTTTTTAGGGCAGGTTAACCCCTGCTGTTGACGCCCCTAGGTATTTTCACACATTTTGTACCTTTCAATTTAAGAACATTGTCTTCATACCATAACTTTTTTTTATATCAGAGAAACCTCAAAATTGCAAGACATCTTGTTTATTATGTTAGACTTTTCACGCGTCTGCGATACCAAGGACAGACGACCGCAATCTACAGAGAAGCCTTAAGGGCATGGTAGTCTTATTATCTAGTCGGTAGACAACATAGGCCAGGTTGTAACAAAGCACTGATCTACCCACTCATATGCATGATGGATTAACCTCGCCTGGAGCAACTCTCTACAACCTACCAACCACGTCAACATGTCCGAAGGATCACATGTGGTTTTGTGGTACACCTTACACTGCTCTCTCCCAATTTTTTTTTTTGCACTTTCGGTGTATGGGAACAATTTATACGAGATATAGCTCACGGAATTAATAATCGAACTTCTGAAAGTAAGTTTACATCTAGTCAGTCCATACGTAATACTGTTGAAAAATCACCTGCATATGTGTAGTCCACTGACCCCATTCGTAGCCTCTTACTTTACTTTACGACGTACAAGGCAAGTATCCGGCAGAAAGGACCTGGCGCCATTACAGCGCGTCTTCTCCAACCGGACGCACCAAGAGGTAAGTATAACATCCTATCGACATAGACGTCATGAAAATCAATGTGCCATTCCGTGAGCATCTACATTGTTGAGTACAATATCTGGTTAAGCTGTTTGAACATAGACTTAAGAAGGCAAAAGTTGTAACAATCCTGAGTGCTAAACGCTTTGAGTATAGAAAGGTCACCAACTATGCGCCATTTCTGAAGTCATCAAAGCACGTACATCTACAGGATTCTCTCTAAACTTCATAAACAATTGTTAATATCTTAGCTAAACCATGACAATCTACTACAAATAAGTGTAGCGAGGCAGTTATGCTTTTTTTCAATGTCAATGGAGTAATGATCTAAAAAAAAGGTAGAGTTTGCTGACCCCCAGGAAGCTTTAGGCAATGGAACAGATTGTGTTGGTGATTGGATTTAGATACTTGTGAAGGTCTTTCAATAAGAATCCTATTGGTAGGCTATGCTAATTGAAGCACGAACAATAACGGAATTGAAACAACCTTCGACTGTTTGAAGGTTACTTTTGAAGGTCTCGAAACAAAAGATGATGTCTTAATTTTTAAGTAACAAGACCAACACCTAGTGATTAAAAATATGTTAACCTTTGTGCTACAACGTTCCTGAATGACTGAATATTCAGTGTATTCAATTAATCTGAATACTACAAACAGTAATTGTATGTGAAGAACTACTTCTGTAATGCAAACTGTCCCGATCTTTGCATGGGAGTTTTCCCATAGGATAAGTTGATTTTGGTCGATACAGTTTACTTTAGAAATCTCATCATCTGCTAACTTGTTTAACCAAGATGCCTTTGTTTTTCGACATTCTTTGAAGTAGTTTGATTTAGTCCTTTGTAAGTTACAGACGTTTTGGACGAACCCAGATGACTAAAAAGACCTTTATAAAGGCAGTGTGCGCAATTAAGTTGGTCGTCAAAACCGGTTCTTCCCCTTTGAAATGTCAGTGAAAGGACAGTGGGAGGTGGGCCGAAAACAACAATTAAAGCCTTCTCGGATTTCTTCAGCTCCATCTTTTCAACTTAGAAACGTTTACACTAACGTGATTTTCTGAAATTCAATTTGCCACGTCAGTTTCCTCTTTGGTTTTAATACGATTGAAGGGTTGCTGGTCTAAGAAAATAGGTTTTGTGAATGATTGACAATGGGCTTTGTACTGCATTGGGATGTACCACAGATGATCTTATGGGGGTGTACTACTGTACCAAAATAAAGAAGAACAAAAAGCTGAAATATTCAGTTGATAGTGTGGAAAGTTAGCTTAAAGATGTTGTTGTATAATCAAGTAAAGCCTTGATAGTATCTCAAAAGACGTTGTGTTTTTCATATTATCTATGTCGGTAGAACCATCTTTCATACTTGTCGCTGTCCCACCCCCTAATTTCTTTATGTGCAGATTAAAAACTCTTTCTCTTTCTTCAGAACACATGGATCAAGTTTAAAACCTTGTATTTGAATCTATAGTTTTTCTAAACAGCTCGTATCCGTCACATTGCTAGATTTGGGCAAAAGTCAGTACCAAAGATTGGCAATTATGTTCTGGCGCGGTAAGACAATTATGGGTCACATGGAGACCGTGTGACGTCAATGACACCGGCTCAACTGCGTACGACAAAGTACGTAAATCAAATCAACAACACTTTGCCGAAGAAACCTGCGTAACGTTGACCATTAGCGATTTTCAACTTGTCAACACTTTGCATTGGTTTTCTTCGATCGTAGTAAGTCTTACTCACTGACACCGGGGTCGTCGGACGCAAAAGCAGCATGACACTGCTAAGTTTAAGTAGGTCGTCTCAAGCCCCATTCGCAGACGTGGCCAAAATGGAGAATATACAATATGAAATGACATTGTTTTGGTAGCGGGAAGATTGTTGAAATATGACCGATAGCTTTGAGTGGTGACAAAGGTTTTATTCTCCAGGTCGTTCCATGTAGTTTCCTTACTTAAACTTGTAACTTAAACCATATTATGGAACCGTCGTGATTTTCACTTAACTGACCATGTTTCCCTTCCAGTCGCCAGGCTGTGTTATCTGGCTAGGCGGCGTCCTGGTACCGTACGGGTCTCAGCAGTCGGCGGAGCGAACTCCGCCATGAGGCGCTGGACACCCTGCGCCCTGGCGCTAGTCTTAGTCTTGACAATCGTGCCAGGTGGGAGGGCTGCCCAGCCAAAACCTGCCCCAAACAACCCTGTCACACCGCCTCAAAAATCACCAGACGCCAAAGGTTCGTTTTTCAGCTGCCACCCTATCGGAAAAAAATAAACATGGATTGTCTTTGATTTGGGAGTGGGGGATGTATGATTTCTATCTGGGGCGAACACACACAAAGGAAAGAGTTGGTTTGGTTTGACAAGAATAAATGCACGATACAGAGAAAATGTAAGGGTCTGTTACCACTGCTATAAAGTGTACTTTTTCCACTACAATATTTGTTCTTTTACCATGACAATATTTGTGTTTTCTTCATGATGATTATTTCCATCATTCTTTAGTCACTCCAAAACCAAAACCAGGATGTAGCCTCACCACATGCTCGTGGAAAGAGAACAAGTGGTGCTACACAGAACCTGGGAACGAGACAGCCGCCTGTGTCTGTCGCCCTGGATTCGCACCAGTTGGCTCAGACTGTATCGGTAAGAAAGTAACTAGATTTCTATTACTCACCCTTGATATCGGTTATAGTAATAGGTCTTGGTTCTTGGGTATCATTTCATAGGTCAGCCAATATTACAATTATCAAACGATAGGCTGACCAATCAGAATCATCAACGCTGCAGCTTTGGATATCTACACAGTCTCAAGTGAAATTGTCATCATCATCACCACTGTTGTTTTGCTCCCCTCTCTTGTAGAGTCCATAACGTTCCACTTGTACGTTCTGATGCCGGGGGAACACATGGCTAGTCTGAACGACCACAACTCCGAGCACTACCAGGAAACTACACAGGAGTTCACCAATACGGTACGATACTTTAGAGTGTGTCTATATAGTTTATAATCAATTCGACAAGGTATAGATTCATCTGTATACTATTATTTTGTTGTGACCTATACTTGACCCAGTGGGAATATGTGTACAATGTCTTCATTACCTTCGCGACGAATGGTTTCGTCGAGAAGGTTATGCGACGGTGCTTGTCTGTGTGTCTGTTAGTGAACAGAATAAGTCGAGAACGCCTGGATGGTTTGTTGTCGTAGTTGGTGTGTCCGTGTGTATGTGGCAAATCTCAAGATGATTAGATTTTGGGCGAAGTGTTTTGCATAATTAACGAGAAAAGGGTAAAAATGTGTTCAATTGTATGCTTTACTATGCGTTCTGGTTGCGACGGGGATATTGATACGGGTAGATTGGGGGCAAAGTTGGTCATGAGGGGTCATGAGGGGTCATGAAACGTCAGTTACATGTACTGCAGCTGCCAGGGACAAATTGGCTATCAGCCAGCTGTAGGGCAGATACAAGAGATAGGCTTGCCCATGCAGTAATGCTTTAAAGCACTAAAACAAGGGCTCAGAAAAGGATTCACCTTAATTGCAAGCCCCAAAAATTCTTATGCACCAGAAAGCCACATCTGTCTACTTTAGAATCATGCAAAGAAAATAGACAGTTGACCAGCTCGTTCTCTCGTAACAGCTGACAGACGAAAACAATCGTCAACTTTGACCTACTCCCAGCCTGGAAGAGTCCACTCGGAGCATGTGAAACCAAACCACAAAGATATCTCCTTACACCAATTAAAAGACTGAAACATACAAATTTTGACCAAAGTTGGATATACACGGCCTTATATGAGTAAGAACAGTCATTAATGCAGTGCCACAGCATGGGAATACCGAGCATGTCTGTGTGTCTGTTAGTGAACACGATAAGTCGAGAATTCTTGGAAGGATTGTCTTGGTATTTGGTATGTTGGTAGGTCTCGATGAAACCTGAAAATGAATAGATTTTGGGCCCCCTATCGGCTTGTAACGGTACTGCAGCGGAACTTCATGTTATGATATCTCGTGTTGTGGACATGCTATGGAACTGATTTTTAAGTGGTAGATAGCTCGTTGGGCAGAGAGTAAGTGGTATAGGCTTGGGCCCCCTAGCAACTTTTTTGGAACTGCAGGGGTAGGTTTTGCTTCAGACTTTGAAAGGGAATAACTCAAGAAGGGCTTGATGGAAGGTCATGATTTTTTGCATGTACATAGCTTGAGCGATGATGTACATGATTGGATACTTATTATGCAAATCAGTAACTAATTTGCATAATTAATGAGGAAAGTTTATACATTCATCAATTTCCATGATAGGACTCGCAAACATGTGACATATGTAACTGAGGAAGAGAGAAATATTAATAGATATCAGCTATGCAAATGAGAACCTCATTTACATAATCAATGAGAAAATAATATAACTCGAGATGGGCTTGATGGATGGTCATGATTTTTGGTATGTAGATAGCTTATGTGATGCTTTGTATGATTGGATGATAATTATGCAAATCAGATTATAATTAATGAGGCAATTTTAAAAACCTGCTGTGTTCCATGATATGACTATTCAAATATGTGACATTTGTAACTGAGGAAGAGAGGAATGTCAATAGATAGAAATTATGCAAATGTAGGCCTAATTTGCATAATTCATGAGAAACTACTATCATTCCATACTAGTAAATAACGGCAATTTCATACTTGTTGCATTTAGAAGTTGTGTGAATGTGAACACCATTGAATCAAATTATGCTAATAAGGAGCTTATTTGCATTATTGATGAAAAATGTTAGCATAACCTTCTTTGTTAAGCTCATAATCATAACAAGGAGGTTTGGACAACTTATGTTATTTGGGTGAGGAGGATCAACTGGTATGATTTTTGATTGATGAAAAACACTCCTAATACGTCAGTCATAAAGGTCAAAATCATTTCGCGAAGGTATGAGGTCGTAGAACTCTTGTTCTTTATATATCTGATAGTTACTAATGATGAAAAACACAGACAACAAAGATATAAACAGCCAACTCCAAGCGAATTTCGAAAGTCTAAAAGTTTTGTTCTTTGATTCATTCGCTATCTCAGAAATGAAGCGTGCATGTATGTTGAGAAGCATTTGTCCACAATTGTATCATCAAGTAAGGTTAGCCAAAATAGTTCCTTGGGAGACCCGTCTCTCTTGTGTGCTTATTTGCGTGTCCCTTTTCCATGCGCCTAATCTATATTTGTTGCCTTTTACAACAGGTTTCCCAGCTTCACAATAACGGAGATGTTAAGGCCCTAGACGCCAATTACTTGGCCATGTCGTCAGTGACTTACACCGGGGGGATGCCAAGAGCCATCATCGCTAAGGCACTCATACACTACAGGTGGGGATGCTAATTCCATATGTTCGCATGGGTGCTATTATTATGTCCAAAGAGCCGTAGCATCAATTGTAACTCACAACATAAAGATGACAGGATTCAGACTAAAACTTGTATATTGTCAAATAAGTTGAAATAAAGAGGATTACTTACAATATAATTCATATATGTATATACTAACAGCATAGCGAAATTACCATGATAGTTCATTCAATCAAGAACGCAAAACTTATATGTTGATATGATTTATTTCAATATTAGGCAGAGTTCTGAACTTACACCCAACCGATTAGAGCAGGCCCTGCAAAATTCTGCTGCCCTCCGTTCTGTTTCCAATCTCAACAAGGACACCATGGAGATTACAGGTACGTCTTGAGTAACGCAGAAGCCCGAATCGTCCTAGATTGTACGAGAAGTGATATAGTTCACCACATGTACATGTACAGTGTGCAATGCCATGTTTTACAAACACCAAGGCTCACTAGTACGAAAAAATGCTCTAGTCGCTATGCCATATGTAACAAAGTCTAACACGTATCATTCATGACTTGTGTTCCTTAACTTTAGAACTAAGACTGTTTATTTGTTGATTTTGTTAGACGAAAACGAGTGTTCGAATCAGAGAGGTCATCTCAGTGACTGCCATGCACAAGCCACGTGTAAGAACACCCTGGGGTCGTTTGAGTGCGTATGCAAGGAGGGGTTTGTGGACATGAGCTACGCCTTCGGGGCGCCGGCAGGACGGTTCTGTTACGGTGAGACAAAAACAACATCACTTCATTTATGATTGGTAAAATGAATGATCTGGCTGTAACGTATTTAGTTGTATTAATATATATATAATTCTTCTTCATTGGCCGACTGCCCATCCTAGGGTATAGGCCACGGACTAGTTGTATACGAATAGAATGGTTTAGTAATGTTTACCATGTAAATGGTATTGGAATCGTGTGTAAAAATGACGTATTGTGGCCATGTGAATAACTTTTTTTCTGAAATATGAGAACTATATAAGAATTCGTATTTTTCTTTGCTCTCCAGGAAAATGTACCACCTGGCGGTGTGAGGCAGGGGAGGAGGTCATGCTCGTCGGCACACTGAGAGGAGATGAGACGATGTAAGACTTATTATCTTTTTGGTTGGTCTTCAAACGTTAGTTTGATACTCTATCTTTTTGTTTGACCATGATAAACTAGGCCAAGTAAGTTGAAGATTCATAATTCATTTTCCAGACCAGTTCTCTGTCATGTCACGATATTCTATCCAACTATACCCAGGACATCATCATTCCCCTATTTCTAATTTGCTCATAATAGCGAGTAAAATACCTAACGAATTATTGTAATTGTGTAACACAACTCAACCTTTTTTCCACAGGTGCGTTAATCCACTGAGAAGAGACATGTGCCACATGACAAGTCCCATCCCCGCTTGGCTCACCGGTAAGAAACAATTTTCTTTAAGCCCCCGTCACAAATAAGAAATTCAGCTCGGCCGACTTGTTGGCGAGCTTCAAATGTGCATTTCCGGCCGAAGTCCGGCCGACGTCCTGTCGATTACGCGGGCTTCGGGCGATTTTTAGAAATCGAAGTTGATCCAAATATTGGCCTTTTACCAGGTTAGTCGATTCTGACTTCGTCCATGTCCAAGAGATGGCCGGTACCATCTCATGGGGGATTTTTAGTTTTTAGTGTTCAACGGACGTCGCTCGAGATTTTCATTGGAAAATACGGTCGACGCTCGGGCGATTTGGAAATTAATTCGGCGAGCCTCGGGCGATCTACAAACTCGGCCGACGCTCGCATGAATTGTGACGCCGGCTTTACCAGAATGTGGAAACGCATTCGTTCAATGCACAGAAAAAACGTACCCAGTCATTTCATATACCGAAAGTAACAGCAAAGACAATACATGTACCTACCGATGTTATTGCTGGATTATTACGAGGTGCACACGGAGCGCCAAAGGTATTTTTTAACAACACTCATGTTTATTTTGTCCGCAGATTGGGGCGACTTGCGGCTGTGGCTGGTACTGCTGGGCTTTGTGATCGTCATCGTCGGATTCATCATCCTGGTCTACTACCTGTGTCGTCTGTACCGCAAGAACAAGAAGAAGCGCATGGAGAAGAAACGGTCTTCACACGAGCTGTATTCTGGTGAGAACACACACTCTTCTGCGTGCACTGAACTGAAACATGTCTATGATATAAGATACAGTACTTTTAAATTTACACACTCTTCAGTAATCACTGAACATAACTGCATGAATCTACTATATGTGTATGCATATACATGAGATAAGGTACTTGTCAGTATATGTCAGTATTAAAGTATGTGAGAGATATGTAGGTATGCATTCCATGGTAACATTGTTATGTTGAAGTGGGACCACTAGTGAGCCCCACACCCCCGACAAGTAGAATGGTAGGGCCGAGAAGCTAGGGGCTACTAGAGAGAGCTCTGGGCCTGGTTTGAGAGACATGAGGGGAGAGTTCTGAGAAGAGGCTATGCGACCGGACTGGAATAAATTGCGTACATCGAGATCTTGCGTGCTCGTCTGATACTTTTATACGGACCTATCACAAACATCCCAATGCTATCTTCAAATCTAAATTCAACTTTTTTTTCAACAAAAAGAACATGGAAGACGTTTCTGGAGAACTCACGCTAGTAGAGAGAATATAAGACGTTGCAATTGTCTATGAAGTCTGTTGTTCTAACGCGTGACACCTGTATCCACAGAGTACTGGCCGTGCCACCGTGTCAGGAAGGTGTCCATCATCGGCTTCGACATCAAGCGGAGGGACAGCATGCAAACCAAGGCGGCGGCGCAGGCCAGCAAGATCAAAATGGCCAGCGGCACGGGTACGACATGATGTCTCAACTCTATAATATTGTCTCAAGAATTACCCGAAGAAAAAGGATTATTGTATACGTACAATGTATACATTATTCCCTAGATGAATTACGTTCTTCAGCTCTACGTTTTCATGATCAGTCACTAGTACTAGTAGTAGTAATGGCAGACTTCTAGTGGCGACCAGCTCGATTTGAAATGATACAACGCCATTTTCAATCGATTTCAACGGTAGTAATGTTGGTGTTATAAGTAATGTTTGGGACTTATACTGCATTCAGTTGGACTACTGAAATAATATACCTGACATTTTTCCTTGCTCCACAGCTGGGAGGAAGTCCATCACAGACGGCGGCGGTACCATGCACTGGAACCTGTCCTCCGCACGACTTCCGTCGGTAAGCACTCAGTGTACTACTTCAACCAAGCAATAAAACGGAAATATCACAGCGTATGTATGGTAAAACGTATCGGGGGCAGAAAACACAAACTTTGAGATACTCAAATCTAGCCATTGTAGTGTAAGCCACGAAGACCATCCATATACTTGCAATTGTACTTGGCGAATGGTAGTTAAGTGACACAAGAAATATGAATTATCATCATCATCATCAGCAGCAGCAGCAGCCTGTTGAGCAGTCAATCACGAGTGTCAACCACGATAGCCAATCAGCGTCCAGCACCGCGACTACATCAGGACCAAGTACTCCATGAACGGTTAACATGTAGATTAGAATTCACTCCTAGGCAAAGATGTATCTGATTGTCTTTTGGCGGTGACACGGCACATGATTGTTTTTTGGCGGTGACACGGCGCTACCAACGTCTTCGTATGTATTTGTCGATGATACAAAAATCATAGTAACCTGCTTATTTTGCGTGTCTCTTTACTTATAGGTCTCCGACGAAGATGAGTCAACTTTGCAGGCCGAGAACAACATCATCTAAACTACAAAAGGGGCAAGAAACTCATGTCAGCTCAAGTTTAACATGAACGACTGATTTTACTTGTTCTGTATTTACGAACTGATTCTGTCAACACAAAACAATTCACATTTGAAAGTTCATCTGTCTTGGTAGAAGTTATTCTGAATCAAAGTTGAACTACAATTGCCAACAGAACAATCCAATGCAAGTAGTTTTTTTCGAAATGATAGTCTCATCTATAATGGATTGCTGAAACAGTCACTACACAAAGAAACGTTACAATCACTAGTACGATATCCATTTTTGTTTTTGTTTTGGCTTATGTTATAATGTCTATGTCGGTTGTCATCAAATGCTGTGTTTTTTTGATCTCACAATGTGAGGGTGGTAGGATTTGAGCGTAGTCATTTTGAAGTGAATTATGATATAGACACATGTACGTGTAGAAAAAAGAATAGGAGTTCTATCCTTCCTTAATAGGAACAAAAGCCACTGTAAAGCTTTGAATACATATATATGATACTGTTTTTAGTATCACACTGCATTACAAACACTTACTGTGATATATAGAATACATTCGCTTCAGCATTTCATATTCTTTGATATGACCAGTCTCTGACCCGTACTGTATGTGCTGTGATTATACTTACAAACTTGATTCAAATGTGGTGAATCTCACTACTGTACACTGCACGGAATGGCCTCGTATCCCGGCGTATACGTACAGGGATTCCTCCGGAAATATTCCATATCCCGGTGCGGATTTAGCGTATCCGTTAAAACTTACGGATACGCTAAATCCGCACCGGGATATGGACTATTTCCGGAGGAATCCCTGTACGTATACGCCGGGATACGAGGCCATTTCGTGCAGTGGTAGTATTCTGAATCCGGCCTCTGTCACCTGTACTCACTTCACTTCACATGATATTTAAGTCAAATCTGTCTGTAGGGAAATGCTTGTACCTGCTAGTCATAAAAGCCCCTAAAAAAGTAATTGTAAGATACGAACATTTTTAAGGGTGACCAATGGTTAAACTATCGTCTCATTGGCGTATTGGTAAAGGTAAAAAATAATGATAAATTGGGATGACATTAAAAGGGAAACTTTATGTACAATATTGGTCATATATGTTTTGAAAATCGTATGTCGAGGAAAAGGGCCCGTGTATCATTTCAAGATAGTTTATCGGTTTCTCACATACTTCTCTGGCGTTAGTTGTTTGCTGTTATGTTGCTTTTAACTGTTGTGAAATAAAAAGACCTTGAATCGAACGTGTTGTCGAGAATGGTAATTGCCTGAAGTAATGATATTGACCACCCAAATATGTGACCTTTACTTAAAACTGGGAGTTTCCCCGGTTGATTAGCTATAGTTCGCTAAGCAGAAAATGGACCCTGCATGTTGAAGTACAACAGAGACGTAAACTAGCAAAGATCCAGAAAATAAGCACAATTCTTTCATCTTTTGTAGAAAGGGTGATTCCATACATTATCATGCAAGGGGAAAAGTCAAGTGTTTATCAATCACATTAGAACCTTGACCCTGAGGCGATAGATAGTTAATACGAGGGGTGGGGCCCAGGTACAGACAATACACACGTACGTCATACAAGTACAGTTCAAAGTTCGTTACACCGCTTGACGTCAACAAGTCACCTACATCTGAATCATCACCAAGATTTTGCGATAACCCCCTTTTTAAAGATGTTGTGATGTTTTCTGGCGATTTTGACAAAGGTGCAGTGCTCATTTTGAAGCTGCTTCCAGTTCAATACTCTATTGCTTCAATGTCGTATCATTAGAAATACCATTAACATTACTAATATAAACTTCAATACACACACTCATCAAAAGTTCACTAGTACTTAGACAAGATCCTACTAAAATGTCCAGCTAAAACATTATTACTTCTCCATTGAAACACAAGAGGAAAGGACAACTTCTTCTTCCATATGAGATTATTGTGTGATTCTAATTTTTTTCGTGTATAAGTTTGCGAAACCACGCCTGCTAGAAATCTGGAAAAGTACCATTACTTTCTTGAGGTGGAAGGGTAATTTGAGTAGAAGAAAGACCCGGGTACAAATAAATAAACAAATAAAGTTAACTGTCCTAGCCAGCACTGTAGGCAGTCAATGCTTCTATATTGATTTTGGAAATGCCATACTGGCCCCACTCCTAATGGCCTTAGGAGTGGGGCCAATAGGACCCCATGGAGGTGCAAAGTGATTCAGATTCTTGAAGTAGCCCTTAAAAGTCTTTTAGCTGTCTAAAGAAATCCTTTTCGTATTACTGAACATTGTGGGTGACTCCTAGCCTCCATCAGGCCCTACTACGGGCGTATGGATCATAGCATTCGTCAGAGAGGGGAATAATTAGCCAGTAGAGTCAGTCTACGGTGAAGATCACATTTCGCCCGTGTATGAGCCTGCAAATGAAACCCTGGCAAATGTTATCCCGAAAGCCGGCGTAGTTATCTTCGCCGAGGAACTCGGAGTAGATTATGTTTTCGGTTGAGCCGGCTGTTGTGTGGGTCTGTATGTATGTCAAGAGCATAACTAGGGAAACCTTTGATGGATCTTCATGATATTTGGTAGGTGTGTAGTGGTTGTGCAAAGGAAGGTCAAGTTCAAAAATTTTTCACCTGGCGTTTTCCAACAATACTGCAGCGGACTGTTAGTTTTTCTGTGCTTGTATGTAGGCAAAAAAGTGACGGAAACGTTGATGGATCTCAATGATTTTTGGTAGTTTGGAAGAGATTGTGGGAACGGAGGTCAAGTTTAAAAATGATTTATTTGGCGCTTTCCTACAGAACTGCAGCAGGCTTTGTGTGTGTGAGAGTTTGTATGTCGCCAGCATAACTCGATGAGCTATTGGCGGTTGTGCATGATATTTCGTGGATAGGTAGTGATGTCAAAGAGGAAGGTCAAGTTCGATAATGGGCCTCCTAGCGGGTATTTGAGGTACTGCAGCGGAGCTTCAACGTTTGAGGCCAAATTTTCTGGAGGCGTCAGGTTCATGATTTTTTGGTAGTATATAGCTTCTGGGACGGCAAGTGAGTGGTGGGAATTAAGGCCCCCTAGCTGCTCGTTTGGAACTGCAGTTGGCGTTTTTGTTAATACATTTGGAGACGAATAACTCCAGCAGGGATTGACGGATTATCTTAATTTATGGCATGTGGATAGTTTCGGTGATGCTTTACATAACTGGATACTTGTCATGCAAATAAGACGATAATTTGCATAATAAATGAGGAAAGTTTATAAATTCGCCGAAAGCTTGTAGTCAAATTTCATACAAGTGCTATGGTAACGATGTTGGGGCAGGGAGTAAGTGATGTAAGTTTAGACCCCCTAGTGGCTTGCTTAGAACTGCAGTGGGATTTTTTCATGTTACCGTTGGAGGCGAATAACTCGGGTAGGGTTTGATTAATTTGCATTGTTTTGGACAGGTAGGTTATTGAGGTAATGATTAACAAATAAAGACGTATGAAATTGTAATCAGGGTCTAATTAAGTGGTGAAATAGGCTTGTTTATAATTACATTTTAAAGTACCTTTTGTCGACCTATATCTAAGGACAACACCTGCTTGTCAGCAGGCCTGTGCAAATTAATTGATGCTTTCTGGTGACCTCAAAAACCACTCGCCAAACTACACTCCCGCTGGGACGGAGCTTATATCAACAAACACAGGAAAGGTCTGGCCCTGTGTGGGACAAGTCAAAACGATGAATATAAGGAAATGTGCAAGTCATATGTAGCAGGCACTACAGAAGGCATTATACTAAGCTTTATGTGGTTTGTAAAATGCAGTTGTATATACCACACTGGATGTGGACCACAGTCCTTCGTAGATGAGAGTAAGAAAATGTTCTTGCGCAGATAGTGACATAAACATCCTCAAAATCAGGATAATCTTTAAAACAGACCCATGCTACCCATCAGGACCTGACTGAACTCCCCTCCAGGGTGTTTCACATTTAAGACAGAGACACGAAAGAACAGTAACAGGTCTCACAAATCTAACACCCTCCAAAAAAAAGTGAAACAGGAGGCTTTAGAGAGATATTGTCAATAGCAGTAGGGGCAAGAGTCGTGGTCACTGCCAACGTTAACATATTAGACGGAATTGTTAAGGGCGCATTCGCAACAGTAGTAGGTATTGACAGCACATGCCATGATGTCCACACCTTCCTCGTAAAATTCGATAGTGAAAGCAAATACAAGAAAGATTTACCCAAATGCGGTACCCATTAAAAGACAATGTTCAATAAGTTCTCAGTTACGGCAAGCGGACGATCCAAGCACGACGAGAACAGTATCCTCATTATGATATTATGATATTATGATATTATGATATTATGATATTATGATATTATGATATTATGATATTATGATATTATGATATTATGATATTATGATATTATGAAATTATGATATTATGATATTATGATATTATGATATTATGATATTATGATATTATGATATTATGATATTATGATATTATATTATGATATTATGATATTATGATATTATGATATTATGATATTATGATATTATGATATTATGATATTATGATATTATGATATTATGATATTATGATATTATGATATTATGATATTATGATATTATGATATTATGATATCATGATATCATGATATTATGATATTATGATATTATGATATTATGATATATGATATATGATATTATATTATTATATTATGATATTATGATATTATGATATTTATGAATTTCATGAATTTCATGAATTTCATGAATGTCATGAATTTCATGAATTTCATGAATATCATTGTACCAAAACTGCACCACTGCTAGGTGCGGAAAAGTCACATGTACTATGTCTTTCAAAATGTGTATGATATGGAATCAAGATTTATTCTATTCATATATATTGACTGTACCATTTCATCATCAGTTTCAACTTACAACACTGCAATATCGAACCTTTGTGGCCCATATAATATCACCATACCTGTACCACCAAATGATTTTTAACCCCATCTAGACTGGACTCATTCGCCCCATCATAACTTCCAAATGGTATGGTGCATGATCAAATTTGCAGGGGGTGATAAGCACGTAAATATCAATCACTCTCCATAATAAGCCTTGATTATTTGGCGAAGATAATGTGTTCGTGAAACTCTAGTTAGTCTAGTAGAGACTAGGTGACTCCTGATTTCGTGCATGAATTGAGCTGAATTGCGCTTGTGTTATATGAATTTCTGGTGCATTCCGCCAGGTGGCGTTCTTGAGTAAAGTAGAGTAGAGTAGAGTTTCTTCGGCCAGGTAGGAATCGGCTGGTTGAAGTGCCAATAAATCTATTGTATGAGCAAGGAGGTTTGATTTTAAACCTACTTGATATCAGTGAATTTGCTCGTTGTTTTTAACCCATTAACCCTGCTAATTAATGCGATCACCTCGGACTGCGACCATCTTTCGAGGATGAGGGTTAGCTCCCGGGTACAAAAATCAGCTGGGAGCCAATCCTCCTCTGAGGAGGAGGGCCGTGTGCAAAAGTCCAACACAGTACTTTTCCTGACCGGTCTCGCCAGCCTCACTAGGTCGAAAATATGGCAGCCCCGATGGCTCAAGCAACAGCAGTAAGTGACTTTCTTCTAAGATTTAGTTGTTTTTTTTGTGACGTGTCAAGTCCGTGTTTTTTTCCTATTTGTCCAAGCATGTTTTGTTTTACATGTACATATGACATGCGCCCCCCTCCCCCCTTGGAGCTGAACCTCATTTTCTCACTTAAAAAAATCTTTGAAGCAATTTTATATGTCAGATATTGACTTTATTTCCTTTCTTCAGGCTGGAACTAAAGAAGCAATCCTGTGTGCGGCCAGGAAGTTCGTTGACTTCGTGAACAAGTGCCAGTCGCCCTTCCATGGTAAGGTCCATGATTTATAGCTTGTTATTTGTTTGAACACCTGCACGGCTACACCTGTTACCAGTTAGCACATGCAATATGGCTGATTGACTGAAAATGTACTGTTAACTGTCATGTTGTATTATGTGAAAGAATGACGAAGAAGTATCACACAGAAGGGCTCGATCCCTTGGAAATCAGTTACATAGTTAACTGAAGGGACCAGTGGCGTGGTGCATATGCAGTGCAAGGGATCAAAGCAATCAGTTTTCCATGTACAGAACTGATGTATGATATGTCATGAGGTAATGTGATCTGTAGTGTAAATAACATAGAATTGTTGTTGTTGTTTGTGTTGTTTGTATTGAATAATGGGTAAACTTCATCAAGGCCTAACACACCTAATAACAACAGCCAATTTACAAAGCCGCGTTGCAAGTAACCAGTAGCTGACAAACATTAAGCATGCTTTACTTTACTTTAAATCTAAATATTTAGATCAGAGTGTAAGGTCTTAGATCCACTCATTCCGAGGTGGACCCCTATACTTTGACCAATAAATGTTGTAGGTTGCTAGAGGTGTGACCCTTCTCAAACATGGGACCTCTGGCTTAACATTCCACCAGAAGGACTGTAACCCTTTGGAGTAACGTGCAAGTCAGGTGAGCGACAATTGACTGGGGTTCAAACCCCAGGTCCAGAGGTAGGGTACTAACCCCTACACCAAGTGTGCCACTGACAACACTTATATTAATCTGTTCCCTCCATCATCAGTTGTTGAGGAGAGCAGGACAATCCTGAAGGCAGCAGGCTTCAGTGAACTACGTGAAGCTGATCAGTGGGAAATTAAACCTAATAGCAAGGTCAGTTTTAAGGGCTCCCTTGGAAATCAGTTACTCAGTTTACTGATCGATGAAGGGACTCCACTTAAGATTAATAAATAGATAAATAAATAAAGTTAACTGTCCTAGTCAGCACTGTAGGTAGTCAATGCTCCTATATTGATTTTGGCAATGCCTTACTGGCCCCACTCCTAAGGGCCTTAGGAGTGGGGCCAATAGGACCCTATTGTTTTTCATGTAGACTAAACACTCTGCTCCTTAGCAAGTTGTCATACATTGTATCCATTACAATTGTTGTGATTGTTTGATTGTTTGATTGTTCTTAAATGGGTACACAGAAAGACTGTAAATTTTGAAATGTTGGCGATGGTTTTATTTCAAATTCTCCCTAGCTTTCCATGTTGACCTTTCCACAGTGAAATCCTGATGCTGTAAATATGCATTTCCATTGTTTCAACACCACAAACACTGGGCTCAAATTTTCACTTGAACCATGAAAATAGAAGAATTTACAGCAGTATGTGATTGTCTACTGACGATACAAAAATGTACACTTTGTCCACCCCAGTACTTTGTGACGAGGAACCAGTCCACTGTTGTAGCCTTTGCTGTGGGAGGAAAGTACAAACCTGGGAATGGCTTCACTATAGTGGGAACACACACTGACAGCCCATGTCTGAAGGTACATGTACCTCTTCAACTACTTGTCTTCACTAAGATGTTAGTCTGTAGAAAAACTTGAGTAAAAATCAAAGAAGAAATTAAGGAGGACTTTGGCAGTTTTTTTAATGGGCTCTATAGTTTTAAGAAAATGTCATTATAAAACTTAAACATTTGGAGAGTTGTCAATCTCTATCAATGATGTTGTTATTAACTGAAGAGTGAAAACATTGGAAGTCACTGAAACTTATCTGTGACAACCATTTTTGAAAATAAGGAAAAGATTATAGAGTATGGATTTGTTTGAACCATTACAATAGTCAAGAAGATGTCTGTATTTATACTTTTCTTATCATGAAACTTGAAGCAGATTATCACTAACTGTTTGAATTTTCAGGTGAAGCCCCAGTCCAACAAGGTGAAGAGTGGTTACCAGTGTGTAGGTGTGGAATGTTACGGAGGTGGCATCTGGCACACCTGGTTCGACCGTGACCTCATGGTAGCTGGCAGGGTCATGGTCAAGGTGCGTTCATACTGTACATTTTCAGTGATCTCCGAGCATATCTACCATCATGATAGTATCCAAAGGCCAAAACCAGTATCATTGGCCAATAAAACTACTTTTGCCCTTTGGAAACTGTCATTGCCACTGATAGATCTGCTTGGAGATTATGTTTACAGCTGTAAGACTAAGTCACCATCAAATCTGCAGAAGAAAATTTCCTTTCAACAGTGAATGGGCTAAGACACTATTTTGATGTATGTGAATACCTTACTTTTACTGTATCCAAGATTGGTTATCTGTGTTTAAGAATTATTAATATTATGCCTTATAATGTAATATAAGTGTATTTCTTATTAGTATTGTTAGATTGTACGCTTCTTTGTACTGTCATTTTATTTACTAGATCTATAAGTGTTGAAAAATTTGGTTTTTAAGGGTGGAATCTTTAATGTTGTTTTTCCTTTTTAACCCAGAATGCAGACAAGATCGAGCACCGGTTGGTTAGTATCAACCGTCCGATCCTTCGTGTGCCAAACATCGCGATCCACCTGATGAGGGACCACAATGACAAGTTTGGCCCAAATAAGGAGACTAACATGTGAGGGACATCAACTTTTAAATTTGAAAGTTTGCAAGACTTGAATTATACTACAAATCTGGGTTTAAAAAATTTAGGTTAGGAGATGGATACATTTTTTGTACAATAGCATACTTCTGCTTATCTCATGTAAAGTTAATGCTCTTCTAACCCCCCGTGTTTGTTAGTGTTCCTGTCCTGGCTACAGCAGTACAGGCACAGTTGGAAGGGCACACTTCACCAAAGGAGGGGGAGGGGCCAAAATGCCAGGTGAGAGATTTTGAAAATGTAGTCCACATCCACTTCAATGTCAAATCTCCAAAGTAGTGAACTTTCGATTCCTTCAGTAATGTGTCAATCATTTGACAGCAAGAGGTTGCAAAACCTTGTGGAATGTGGTGTTTTGCTACAGTCTAACTGTACAATGCTTCTTCTTTGTCTCAGGCTGATAAGCATCCCCCAGTACTGGTGCGCCTCCTGTGTGAAGAACTGGGCATCCAGCGCGAGGACCTGCTGGACTTTGAACTGTGTCTGGCCGACCATCAACCTGCTGTGAGTTATTGATATCAATATTAACTTCCACTAACCTGATGTGATAACCGTCATCAAGAGTACCCTACAAGTTAGAAAGATTTCTTGGTAAAGAGATTTCATGCAGTTTTACTTTGAAAAAACATTTTTTTCCAGTAATGAATGGCATAATCACAATCATGGTATCATTTTTCAACGCTTGTCCTCTTGATTTCAGGCCATCGGCGGTGCTCTGGAGGAGTTCATCTTCTCACCAAGGCTGGATAACCTTGTCAGCAGCTACTGTGCCTTACAGGTAGGGTAGAGAAACTTTGGAGATAAGAAAGTGTTAATGTCTGTACATGGTTAAAGTACAACGTGAAGGAATTGGTTCATTTTATGTTGTCTAGCCTGTCCCTGGTGCTGAAAAGCTATCATTTGATGTCTAAGCTGTTTTTGTTCCAAGATTTCCTTAGATTTTAAGAGAGTCTCAATCCATGGTTGAACTAGTAACTGTAAATGTTGTTATTATTAAATAGAAGTTTGTATTATACTATTAACATGTTTGTATTCCCCAGGGACTAGTTGAGTCCAGTGGTGACAATGGGACACTGACCTCTGACCCTAACATCAGGCTCATTGCACTGTATGACAACGAGGAGGTAACAATCTGTATTGTTACATTGTTATATTCCTTAGGTACCAGAAACAGAATATGTGATTGAAGAAGCTTTTAATTAAGTTCTTATATGTAAGACTGTCAATTACAAGCAAGGTAAAGTAAGACATACAAGTTGATATGTAGTTTTGCATTTTTGTTGTCACAACAGTTTTAGAAATGTCTTTAAAACAAACAGTTACTTCTTTATAATACTGATAAAATTATGTTACTGTAGTAGGATAAACTTGTAATTGAGAAGAGATGTATGAATTTTAACCTGTAGCACTCTGAGCATGAGTACATTGATGGCTTAGATTGCTAAAGGTTAAGCCCCATGTTTAACCCTGAGTAGGCTTGGAGTCGGCCCAGGGTGCAGCATCCATGCTGACCAAACACATCTTGAATAGGCTGTCTGATACTTCTGACACTTAGACTGCTGAAAGTTAAAGCCCCATGTTTAACCCTAGGTAGGCTCAGAGTCGGCCCAGGGCGCAGCGTCCATGCTGACGGAGCACATCTTGAGGAGGCTGTCTGATACTTCTGACACTTAGACTGCTGAAAGTTAAAGCCCCATGTTTAACCCTAGGTAGGCTCGGAGTCAGCCCAGGGTGCAGCGTCCATGCTGACGGAGCACATCTTGAGGAGGCTGTCTGCGGGCGACCGTGCCACCTGTTTCGAGGAGGCCGTCCCCAAGTCCTTCCTCCTCAGTGCTGACCAGGCCCACGCTGTCCATCCCAACTATTCGTAAGCTTCAAACTCTACAGAACACCAGCAGAAAATACTGATAGCTACATTATCTACAAGGAGGAACATTGGGCTACTTTGAAAAATCATTAAAATGAAACATGCATACCTAGCTAATGTGTTGACCAGGCGCACGCTGTCCATCCCAACTATTCGTAAGTTATAGACCCAGCAGAAGATCCTAATAATAGTTGCATATTTGGCCAGTTAATGATGAGAAAGAACGTTGCCACTTTAAAAACTCATGAAATGAAACTTGCATATCTAGCTAAGGTGCTCTTTGTGTTTGTGACATAATACTGTATATGTATGGTATTGTCTTTTGTTATTTTTCACCTAAAGGATTTAAAGAGAAAAACTGTAATATTTGAAATGACCATGAAATGCTTACTATGTTTCCTTATGCAAATAGTGTGTTGACTGCTAAACCACTCTTGAATTATAAGAATATTTCCTTTAACATGGTGTCTGTGTCATTCCAGAGAGAAGCATGAGGACAACCACAAGCCCATGTTACACAAGGTAACTTGAACAGCAGACTGAGGTGGACACATTTGGACATGTCTTGTCAAAAGTGTGAATAAGTAGATATAAGTCTGCGCCGCACGCCTGCTAAGCTGGTGTGTTATGCCGAATAGAGGTTATACCGGCTATACAGACACAGATACGTAAGTAGCATGCTAGAGGATCAAAACAAGTATAAAAGTTGTTTTAGCTCAAAACAACTCCTCTAAGAAACAAATGATGGATACTTGCCACTCAGTGCAATTTTATAAGCTAAAGAATGCAATACTGTATGTGGCAATCTATTGAATCTTTATGCTGTTTTTTCCCTTCTAGCTACAGTAAAATGTGTCACATTGACAGATTTATACGTGTCCTCAACCCTCTTAAACTTAGAGCTCATTTTTCCCCCTTGTAGGGTATTGTTATCAAGTTCAATGCCAACCAGAGGTACGCCACCACGGCAGTGTCAACATCCATTCTGAGGGAGGTGGGGAAACTGGCTAATGTGCCGCTACAGGTGGGGATGTTCTCTAGATGTTAACTTTAGATAGCTTTAAACATCAGATAGCTTTAAACAACGCTTGCAGCTAGATATGCAAAGGTTAGGTGTGACAGGTCGTTAAGTTGGATGCCTGTAAAGCTGGTGTATGACACCTAAGGGCGGTTATACTAGCAAGAGATACAGAAACCTTATATTTTTCAAGAACACAAAATTTTATATTTCTCCCATTCAGTTGATCCAATACAAACCTTTTTGTCTTGTGTAAGCTTTGACAGTAGGTAATATGTGTAGTTTCTTTCCACAGACAATGTTTTTCTCTAGCAAGTTGCATTGATGATTCTGACTCATTTTTTTGTCAAACTTATTAGTTCAGCTTGTGAAATGAAGGGCCCTTTTAGCAAATATTTGTACCATCATACATCAGTCTTTTGACTGATCAGTAATGGTTTTAAGAATCCCTAAGATTTTAACTATTATAGTTGTATACATCTAAATGTTTCCATAGTGTTGTATTGTAACATATATTAATGTGTGTTTCCCGACCATAGGAAGAATAGCTAGAAAGTTATAAAAAAAGTGGATCAAGATAAACTCAAACTCCGTCTTGTTTCAGGATTTTGTGGTGCGTAATGACAGTCCCTGCGGCTCCACCATAGGGCCCATCCTGTCAGCCAAGCTGGGCATGAAAACTGTAGACATCGGAGCTCCTCAGCTCAGCATGCACTCCATCAGGGAGATGGGCTGCACATCCAGTGTGCACCAGAGCATTGCACTCTACAGGGTAGGTTCTGAGGAATTACATTATACTTCTATTGTGCACCTTAGCACTTCACTGTAAAATGTAGGTTGTGAATTGCCATACTGTGTTGCACCTCTGCTGTGCACTCTACTGGGTAGGTTCTGAAGAAATACACAGTGTTGCACCTCTATTGGGCACCATGGTAATGCACTGTACAAGATAGGGTGGGAAATGCCAAACTGTTATGCACCTAAGAGTATTGCACTCTACAGTGTAGGTTGTAAAGCGGTATACTGTGTTGCACTGCAGTTGTGCACCATTGTATTGCACTGTGCAAGGAAGGGTGGGAAGGGTCAAACTGTCATGTACCTCAGAGTATTGCACTCAGCATGGTAGCTTCTAAAGGGACATGCTATGTTGCTATATTGTGTACCATGGCATTGTACTGTGGTGCAAAGTGGACTTGCAAAGTTGGTATCTACCTCAGTGTACTGCACTCAACAGGCCTAGGGTAGGTTTTGAAGACGTACTGTGTTGTGCCGCTATTGTGTTCAGTGGCATTTCACTGTACATGGTACTGTGTTTTAACTCACTCTGAAGGATAGCATGTATTTCACTTCAGAGTATTGCAATGTCCAAGGTAATAAGTTACAATGACACATACTGTGTTGCACCTACCAGTATCAGTAGTCAAGGACATGTCATGATGCTCTGTGTTTCCTTTCAGACTTACTTCCAAGAGTACCCATCCATCTACAACAGGGTGAATGTGGACTAGACAAGAGTTCAATTCACTTACAACAGGTCTATCTCATGGGATGAAATGATTAGGCCTTAAATAATTAGTAGTTGTTAACAAAGTGCAATTACAGGGGGAGAGTCCTCGGTTCCGACACCCCCATGTTAGGGACGTCGGGACAAAGGGGTGTCAGAACATAAGGGTGTAATTGAAAATTATGTAACTTTAAAACCAGATTTTACAGTTTTATGGGGATGACCGAATTGTTGTTGCATGCTTCCAGAGTGCTTTGTTAACCTCTAGCAGTCTACATGTTCTACAAGGTGCCATAAGTGTATTGGTACATTTGGAAGTTAGAGTGCTTAAGGTTGATACTTCTGTTGAGAAAAAGCAGAAACCACTAACTGCCAGGATTTTAATAGTGTGCCTGTATACACCATTGCCTTCAGATGCCAATGGTGTATACCAGTAGTACTGTAATAGTGAAATATTCATAGCGGTTCTATGTTCACATTTATTTTGCTGTGACCTCTCAACCGCAATGTCATCATATTGCGTAAATCTATTCGCTCAGATGCATCCCCTCCCCTTGCTTTTCTGTGAACTTGAACTTGCAACAAACGCCTCCTTTCCCTCCTCATTGCAATCTTAAAATGAATGTACAATACAGCAAATCTGTACCTATTAGGAGATGTGTGTCAAATTTTGCAAAGTCACCTCAATGTGTAAGGAGCTACGTGTAGACTGAACATGATTGGTATGAATGTGCCTTTGTTGTTGTTTTACCTAGATCCAAACTCAGCTGGGCTATGGATAAAAACATGACACAAATCTTTGTGTTTCAAAGCACTATTTTGTCTTTATTAAGCTTTGATTACAGTATTACAGTATATTTGACACAAACAAACAAACACACGCATGCACACACACAAACACACATTGTCAAACATCAGCACATTTCCTGACACCAGGTTAGTGGTCGCTAGAAATAAAATTAACACCTTAGCACCAAACATGATAGCCAAATGGCACTTCCAACATATTACTACACGAAGGATCATAAATGGTGGCTGTGTCCTATCTTGTGAGATTGTAAAATAGTATACTGGGTATTTTTTTCTTACTTGGGTACAATGACACTTACGGATACTTTGCTTCAAAGATGACACTGTGTCCTCTTACGAAAAGAATTGACAAATGCACTTCAACACATGCTGCATACTATAGTTCATAAGTGTCTAGCTCCATTATCAATCTTTCCGTCATACGACTAGATATGACATTTCTATGATTAACATACATAACTTGCAATCAATTTGAGGTACAAAATTGACAGGTTCTTTGCTCTAGAGAATTCCGGTTATGATTTCCTGATTCAATTCGCATTTTGTGGCAACTGGTTCGTAATTTAGCGATGGTAGTTCTGTGTCGTATTGTAATTTCCAGGTATTGTTCTTCAAGAGTCACAAATACAACTGAGGGTACAGCTGCCGATGGTGTATGGTATACTGAATCCCATGTACCCATCATGAGATGCTGTGTGTGACAACGTATCAAATTGTATCATGTTCAATCACAAAGACTGATGATAATGACTATCGAGGTGCCTTGGTCTACATTCGACCCTGCTACAGATCAACTTATAAAAATGAGATGCAAACGATTGTTTTGCAAAACGATATTTAATCACCACCTAAGCCTTATTCGCTTTAGTTTGTCTTTGCACAGTCCTAACACAAGGTCAGTATCCGTTAAGTAAAACTGACAACTCAATACTAATTGCTCTGTGTTGCATTCCACCCTAAATATAAAGCTCCAAAATATATATGTTAGCAGCGTGAGCAAGAACAAAAACAATCACTGCACTCTATATGACTACATTAACTTTGTGTACATTTTTGCGTATTCTTAGATAGTATAGTTTATCTACAATGATATTCATAGTTACTTGTACTATTCTTTCAAAATTGTCATTTCCTGATCATGAACTGCTTTGTACAGTCAAATGGTAGCACTTCAACATATCCTACATAGCAACATTGCTGAGGCTTATGTAAAGTTATCGATACATGTTGGCCACCAGTAGGTTTGTTAGTGTGCTGGCTTAAATGCAACATAATCAAAACGATGATCATATACAATATCAATACTTAATAAACACATCAATACGATGTAAGCATAAACGATTTCACCCTTCTCATTGATTAATTCTAGACGCCCCCAAAAGTCACTAGAAGATTATTTACTGTTTCCTTTGATATTAAGCCCTTTCATGACTGTAAATACGTGTGTGTGTCTGTGTGTGTCTGTCTCTGTGTGTGTGCCTGTCTGTGTGTGTGTGCGTGTGTGTGTTTGTAATTATATACACGTCTGACGTTACAAGAGCGTTAGAATATCAAGATATTATAGTTCGCCAATCTGAATTATATTGCCTTGAAAAATTAGCTACAGATTTTGGGGTGCAGCAGGTCAACAAGGTCATTCAGATTGCTCATGGATGATTCGAAATAATGATCGTCAAAAGGGGAGCTTGCCATTTCACGCATGCCAGCATAGTTGATGTTGCCCACACCAATACATATAACCGTCACTCCTGAATTTTTCAATGCCTGGGATTCAGAGATAGTGTTCGTGGATGGCCAAATCTCTCTGCTATCCGTTACCATGACCGCAATCTGTCCGACACCCGGTCTGTTGTTCGCACGGAACTGGTCATACAAACTTTCCAACGCACAGACTTGGCTCCCAATACGTGGACCCACGTTATTTCCACAAGAATTAAATCCAAAATAGGCTGACGTTACCATGTCAATCTGGTTCTGGAGATTGGTTTTGTCGGTACTTTGTGCCAGGGGAATCGTCACGTCATCACCGCCAGCAAACCTTATCAAACCCACTCTTGCCTGGTTGGTACCAGATCCAATAGGCAGACGGTTGACAAGGTTACGTAAGAGTTGCCGTACTTGGTCCATGTCAGGCGCAACGCTGCCAGTAATGTCTACTGCCATGATGATGTCAACTTCACTGTTGCACTCTAGAAATAAATTCACAAAGGTAGAGAGAAAAAATGAGTACACAAGAGCAGCAGGCCTACATCTATTATTGATATATGACAATGATCAGTTTACATTTCCAAATCAGTTAAGCTAGCAATAGTCATCACTCTTTACATTTAGACTGTGGTCCTGGAAAGGCTAAATCTGAGGATTGAATGTGTTGTTATCAGATCTGCACCTCACTTCACCTCAATACAAGTATGATGGCAAAAATGAAATTAAGAGGAACGTTAACAGCAACATTTCATTGTTGAAGCATTGGGAGAACCAACTTACCATAACACCTGGGGGTACTGCCGCTCCATGTGCCAGTGTTCTGACATACCAGGGTGGTAGGTGCTGTAAGGTAATACCCAGTGTCACAGCTTACTCTGCACTGAGAGTTGTAGAATGCCTGGTTAGTACAGGAGACGGTGCCGTGCGACAGGGACAGCGGTGCGCATCCAACGCCTGAAAAAAAAGACAATATTTTACAATATATTACTCGGTGATTATATGACATTTGGAGGGACATTGCCTCAAAAACAAAGCTACATATATGTACATGTACATTAGATAAGCAGATAGAGTGAGTGTGTATATAAAAGAACTAGGCAACGTGTGCTTCAAATAATCTTGATGTGGCAACTTATGGAATATCATATTGACAAAGGTGCAACATAAAATATCCAAGTATCCTACAAGATGGTGTAATGACAATGTAGCTCAAATGCAGAAAGACACAGTATGTGTTTCTTTATGGTTCTATGGTTGAATCTCATTGTGGCCAAGTTCAAAGCTATATGGGGGTATATCGTCATATAATTACCTTCGCCGGGAAGGTATGCCTTCGCGGGAAGGTTATGTTATCGGTTACGCCAGCTGTAAAGTGGGTCCGTATGTATGTCAAGATCATAAGTCAAGAAAACTTTTACGGATCTTGCTGATTTTTGGTAGGTAAGTGGCGGTTGTAGAAACAAGGTCATGTACGAAAATGGTTCACCTGGCGTTTTCCTAAAGTGCTCCAGTGGACTTTTTATGTTAGTATGTTTGTATGTAGACAACATAACTCGATGTGTTGTTGATGGACCTGCATGATTTTTGGTGGGTACGTAGAGATTGTGATAACAGAGGTCAAGTTCAAAAATGAGTCAAATGGCATGTTCCTGCGGTACTGCAGCGGGCTGTTTATGTATGCGTATTTGCTTGTTGACAGGATAACTCGAGAAGCTGTTGATGGCTGTGCACGATATTTAGTGAATAGGTAAGTTTATTAAAGGAGAAGGTCAAGTTCAATGATAGGCGTCCTAGCGGGCACCTAAGGTACTGCAGCAGAGCTCCAAAGTTTGAGGTCAAATCTTCTGCAAGTGCTACGGTCATGATTTTTGTGTGGTAGATATTCCATGCCACATGAAGTAAGTTGTGTATGTTTGGGCCTTCAAGCAGCTTGTTTGGAGCTGCAGCGGGTGTTTTCAATTTATTTGTTTTGACCTTTGGACATGAATAACTTGACTTATGGTCAACGGATCGTCTTGATTTATGGTATGTAGATAGCTTGATTAATGCTTTACATAATCGAATACTCATTATGCAAATCAGGAGCTAATTTGCATAATTAGTAAGGAAAGTTTATAAATCTGCTGCCTTTCAAAATAGGACTCTCAAACACGTGACATATATAGTTGAAAAAGAGAGAGGTATCGATAGATACCGATGATGCTAATAGCTACCTATTTTGCATAATTAATAAGAAAATACTTCTTGAAAATACCACAATTGTAAAGGATTGGAATTTCATTTTTGTATCATTAGGAAGCTAAGTAAAGGTGAACAATATGCTCATATATTTACACATGTACAAAGAAGCGAGAAGAAGTCGACTCTACTGGACTAGCTTAGTTTAATAACACGTTTTGTCTACACTATATGTTTACAGCTTGTATTGTTGTATTATGTCCTTGTATGTTCCATGTGTTAAGTTAGACGACCTGTACCTAGCCCCTCGGGGCATGAATGCACAATAAAGGTCTTTCATTCATTCAATATCAGCCAGAAATCATGCAGGACAAGGCCTCATTAACATAATCTATAAGGAAATTTCTGCAATGGGCGTAAGCTTCTTGCTGTACGACCTGGCTTATTCGGCTTGGCGGTGATTAATCACGGATACCTTGCTGTCACTGGCAAGGCCAGCTGTTTCCCGACTCTGGTGGCCATTAATCACTCGTCCAGGCACCACCTGCAGACCAGGGGATATCACTTACATGACCGTCTACCCGGGATCCAGAAGGATTATAGCTACATTTGCGAGAAGTTCTTTGTGTCAGAAAACAGCAAATTTCTTAGCGATTTTAGAGATTTGTAACCTCTTATCGAAAGTCGTGACAACATGTGGAGAAAGAAGAGGTCAAATTCAGCATCAGAGGAGCGAAAGTTAGAAGATCGCGAGCAGAAAAAGAAGGTTCGTATTCATTACGTAATATAGTATTCGGGACTCTATTTCACAAGATGCTGTTAAGAGAGAATTTTCTTTATTTGATAAACGTTAGGAAGGCGGCGATCATGTGATCATGGGGTCATGTATGACGTCAAGCGGGCCAGGTCGTGTGGTGGGAGAGGGGACCTAGGCAACAACATGTTAGCTTCCTATTTCCATGTAGGAACTATAGATCAGACTTTCCAAACTGGTTGAGTTGTTAGTGTTATTAATGCTACGGTCACATCGGGGATGTAGCCCCGGCTTGGTTCTGGCGTCTGGGAGGGGGGGGGGGGGGGACACCGGCTGTCGTGGTCACAACTAAAAGTTTCCTTCGCGCTACCCTACATGCTAGGGTGCCGGGTTGCTCCGGTGGGCACTCGGTGGGCACTCGGTGGCATTTTTGTAAAGGTTTGTCACCTTCGTTGGCAGGTTTTTGACAGGTACCCGTCAGTTGCTCTGACTATGTCTTGTACAGGACAGGGCCCTGCCGAATGCCCCGCGAAAGACGGTCGGACATCAGGCATGCTCCTGGTGGGCACAAGGCGTATATGACCTCAAAAAGAAACACGATATACGACGTTCATGCTTTAGTTCTGCTCACCTAATCTGTTATGTGACACTTGACCCGTCTTACGATGTACACACATTATTCTATGCACTTGGTTCGTAACAGAACAATATGCTATTTGCCGATGACAACAGCATATTTCTTTCCCATAAAAACTTGATTCTCTGCAATCAAGATGTGTTAAGTACATATACTACAAATTGCCTTATTTTCTGTAGTAAAGATAAAGTTATGATACTATAAGATTTGGAAGATTTGGAAGATTTCACCAAAAACCAAAAACGTTTGGAAGATTTGGAATTTCCGGAATATCCAGAATATCCGGTATTTCCGGAATATCCGGAATATCCGGAATATCCGGAATTTCCGGAATTTCCGGAATATCCGGAATATCCGGAATATCCGGAATTTCCGGAATATCCGGAATATCCGGAATATCCGGAATTTCCGGAATATCCGGAATATCCGGAATATCCGGAATATCCGGAATTTCCGGAATTTCCGGAATATCCGGAATATCCGGAATATCCGGAATTTCCGGAATATCCGGAATATCCGGAATATCCGGAATATCCAAAATTTCGGGAAGATCTGGGAGATTTTGAAGATTTTGAAGATTTGGAATTTCCGGAGGATTTTGAAGATTTGGAAGATTTGGAATCGGCCGTTCCTGGACGTTCGTCAAACGTAACTCAAGATTTTTGGTATGTAGATAGCTGAAGATAGCTGATTGATTGGACCATAATTATGCAAATCAGATTCTAATTCTAAGGAGACAATTTTAAAAACCCGCTGTGTTCCATGAGTTCAAATATGTGACATTTGTAACTGAGGAAGAGAGGAATGCATGGAAGATTTGGAAGATGGAGATGGAATGATAATATGCAATTGACAACTTCTGTTATTTGGGTGAAGGCGATCAACTGGTATGATTTATGATTGATGAGAAACACTCCTAAATACATCAGTCATAAAGGTTAAAATCCTTTGGCGAAGGTATGAGGTCGTGGAACTCTAGTTGAAATCTGCAAACGTATTCTGTATATACGTACCAATGCAGGCTGTTGTCCCGGAAAGTTGGTATCCTGGCCGGCATGTGCAGTAATAGCTCCCTTCTGTATTCACACAGTTGTGGCCACAGCCTCCATTTAGACTGGCACATTCGTTCGTGTCTGTTGCAGGTACATTCAGAAATCATTGATTACATTCAAATCTATAGAAGCCTATAATACAGTATCAAATGGAATGGTATGACGTCATTGATGATGCAAGGTATCAAAGAGAAATTGATACAGAATAATGTGGTCAAAGTGAAACAAGCTATTTTTATTATAATATGCCATGATACTTACCGACACAGTTGTGTACTCCAGACAGCTGATAGCCGCTTCTGCATGTGCAATGGTAACTTCCTGCTGTGTTCACACAGTTGTGGTTACAGCCGCCGTTGTTATTGCTACACTCGTTGATTTCTGCAGAAATTCATACACACAATATTTTAATATTCTGCTCAGGAAGGTCTCAACCACCATTCACCATCTTAATGATTCGTTTCAATGGTGTGATGTCTCAAGAGCTAGGTCAAAGTTGGAAGTATAGGCTTCATTTAACTTATTACAAACTACTCACCATTGCAACTTGTTGTCCCAGAAAGTTGGTATCCCGACCGACAGGTGCAGGAAAAGCTCCCTTCGGCATTCACACAGTTGTGATCACAGCCACCATTTGCCATGGCACATTCGTCAATGTCTGTGATATATGACATGATGTATTATATATATATCAGTGTGATTGATATGATAGGTTTTTAATTTGGCTTAGATGCCTAACCGCATCTGATTATGAGAGAAAGTGATGTGGTCAAAAATCAAATAGGTCTGATAATGCCATATTGCAATGTCTGATTTACCTATACAGTCGTGTGATCCCGACAGCTGAAAGCCGGTCCTACAGGTACAGTAGTAATCTCCTGCTGTATTTGCACAGTCGTGGTCACAGCCGCCATTGTGACTGGAACATTCGTTCGTGTCTGTAGCAGGTACATTGCATTAGGTACAAAATACAGTCAACTATATAATATATAATAGTACAGTACCGTATTAAATGAAATGGTCGATGATTATCCAAGGTACCAAAGAGCTATTGAAACTGGCATAATAACGTGGTCAAAGTGGAGGAAGCTATGGTATGATATTCACCGATGCAGTTGTGTGTTCCAGACAGTTGATAGCCACTTCTGCAGGTGCAATGGTAACTTCCTACTGTGTTCATACAGTTGTGGTTACAGCCGCCATTGTTGCTGTTACACTCGTTGATATCTGAAAAATAAAAGTTGTTTTCAGAACATCCTGGTCATGGACATCAATGGAATTTCTTTGAACATTCAGATGTTAATTCAAAAGAACTCTATGCTACGGTTCTGTTGCCGATGTTGAGCTCGATGTTATGTCTGACATATCATTATTACGATATTATGAATACCGATGCGAGGAATACTGTATGATAGCGCTATTGCGAAATACAGCTACAATCGAAACTTTTTCCAATCAAAAGTACAAACCTAAATAACTTGTTAAATCATATGGTACGCACCGTTGCAGCTTGCTCCAGCTACTTGGTATCCTGCCCCACAGAAACAGTTAAAGCTGCCTACTGTATTAGTGCAGTAGATGGCACAGCCGCCATTCAGGGTGGCACATTCGTCCACATCTGTAGACAACACATTCGCTTAGTTTATTTCTCAATTATCACGGACTTGGATATATATGGATGAATCCTAAATGTTATAAAGTAGACTATATTGAACACCAACTTAAATGCAGACTACAGGATGCACATATACAAGAGTGGTTTAGTTGTGTCAGCATTAATTCAAAATTGTCCCTTCTTCACAAATCCAAAAATCATTACATACAAGAAAAATATCTTCATGATGTGAACAATGTTGAAATCCGCAAAGCAATAACACAGTTAAGAATCAGTAGCCATATATTGAATATAGAAACAGGTAGATACTTTAATGTAGCTCCCGACCAAAGGTTTTGCCCATTCTGTCCAAATCGAATAGAGGATGAGTTTCACTTTATTATGGAATGCACTAAATATGATGCTTTACGCGATGAGTTATTCACCTCTCTCAATTCAAGTACTTCAGATTTTAAGACGCTCAATGCCACAGATAGATTTGACTATATATTTAAATGCAACAGCCCATACAATGTTAAAATAGGCAAATATGTAAAAGATTGTTTTGTTATTAGAAAAAATAGTGGTACTCAAAATTAGCCCAACTTTAATAATGTAAAACATAAGATACTTATTTTGTTGTAGTCAATAGTTTTATCCCATACTTATGTCTTGTTCTATGTTTACTGTTGTTGCCATACTTTGTACCTGCTACAATAGTCGCGCAATAAAGTTCTTCATATCTATATGCAAGTCTCTTGTAAATTTTCAGATAACATCAGTATAAGATGGCCTGACAAAATGTTGAGTAAAGAAGGCATTAGATTATCCAATGTGCCGCACTGCATCTGATACGGAAGATGACATGGTTGAAATGCAGTGTGTAGCTACATGTGTGAAACAATGACAATAGGTTGATGTGATGATTTTGATTGAATTAGATACCAAACTGATCATGAGAGAAAATGATGTGGTCAAAGTCAAGTTCATAAATAATATATAGTAAGATTTACCTATACAGTCGTGTGATCCAGACAGCTGATAGCCGGTCCTACAGGTACAGTGGTAGCTCCCTGCTGTATTCATACAGTCGTGGTCACAGCCGCCATTGTGACTGGAACATTCGTTCGTGTCTGTAGCAGGCACATTGCATTAGGTGTCACATACATTCATGTCTGTAGTACAGTATTGACTGATAGAGTACAGTACTTGGGTATCCAAGGTATCATAGAGCCAATGAAACAGAATAATGCGATCAAAGTTAAGTAAGATATGATATGATATGATATTCACCGATACAGTTGTGTGTTCCTGACAGGTGATAGCCGCCTCTGCAGGTACAATGATAACTCCCCACTGTGTTCATACAGTTGTGGTTACAGCCGCCATTGTTGCTGTTGCACTCGTTAATATCTGGAAACAAATCAACACAAAACAACGTTAGAAAGCGAGTTCAAAACAAGTATAATACTTGGTTCTGTTGGGGAACTATGGTTGCTGCTATTCAAACCAAACCAGATATGTATAAAAAAAGAATGTTTTTTATTGGTCAGAAATTACCCGCAACGGCAGCCTTTCTAGTGCTGAATTGATTCAGGGTTTACAGGTTTCACATAATACACAACATATACATATACATATCTTATCCACACTTGCATTATGTGGAATTGTCGCATCGGTCTGGGCGGCTGCCATTCGGCGCCACCAGGTGACCTCAATACAACCTCCCCCAACCGAAGTCAGGTATCCATTTACACCTGGGTGGAGTGAGGAAAGTCGTGTAAAGTGCCTTTCCCAAGGGCACAAGATCGGTGACATGACAGGATTCGAACTCGGGACCTCTTGGTTCTGAGGCGAACGCTCTGCCGTTGCGCCACTATAATAGTGTTATGCATGCGACCGCAATTTAAATCTTTAGTCAACCTGATCAATATCTACGTAATCATATGGTACTCACCGCTGCAGCTTGTTCCAGAAAGAAGGTATCCTGTCCTACAGGAACAATGATAGCTTCCTTCTGTATTTGTACAGTCGTGGTCACAGCCGCCATTCAGGATGGCACATTCATCTACATCTGTAGACATCATATTCTATTAGCTTATAACTGTAAACATGTATGAAAGTTCCTTATAAATTACCTATCTTGAAAGAACATGGTTGATACGATAAAATGTAAAGATTAAGCCATTATGTGATTATCATATGTGCTGAACTGCATTGTTATAGAAGATGACATGGTCAATATGAATTATCTAAAAAAAATGACGAATGATACGTTGATATTTTTACCTATGCAGTCGTGTATGCCTGATAGTTGGTAGCCACCTCTACATGAACAAAAGTAGCTGCCAATTGTGTTCCTACAGTCGTGGTCACAGCCGCCATTGTTGTTGCTACACTCGTCGACATCTGCGAAAAATGGAAAGCACAACACTGTCATCAAGCACACTGGCGACTCTGCTCACTGTTACAGGTTATATGATTGGATCCAGTTGTGACTAATTAAATCAAAGGGGGGTGATCTAAAAATGCTTGGTCAATGATTGCAAGTAAAGTCTTCATACAACTAAGGCTACATATGGTCAATACGCACCAATGCAGTTCTTTGTCCCAGAAAGTTGGTATCCTGTCCGGCAGGTACAGTGATAGCTTCCCTCTGTATTCACGCAGTCATGACCACAGCCACCGTTCGCCATTGCACATTCGTCTACGTCTGTGATACAGGTAATACAGCATATATTATATAGTATATATCAGAATAAAATGTGATGACGTGAAACGTTTTTGATTAGCTTGTATATAGGACTGATCTCAAAAGAAAATGACGAGGTCAAAATCAAGTACATCTGCAATGATATATTGTAGTACTCGATTTACCTGAGCAGTCGTGTGATCCCGACAGCTGAAAGCCGGTTGTACATGTACAGTAGTAGCCTCCTGCTGTATTAGTACAGTTGTGGTCACATCCACCATTGTTGCTGTTGCACTCGTTGATATCTGTAAACATGAATAGTACCACAATGCTCTGTGATGTCATTGGAGCTTATTTGAAGATGTTGAAATAACTCCAGGGCATGTGTCTTAAGCAGTTCTATGGTTGTATCTCATTGTGACTATTGGGGGTATGTTGTTTGATAGAGCTTTATCTTGTCAGCTGTTGTAAGTAAAACCATTTTACCAAAACTACAAGCTAGTAGATACGCACCAATGCAGCTTGTTGTCCCAGAAAGTTGGTACCCTGGTGAACAGGTGCAGTAATAGCTCCCTACAGTATTCACACAGTTGTGATCACAGCCATCATACCCCATAGCACATTCGTCTATATCTGTAAAGAATATATTCCATTAGCTTTTATGTGCTACATACAGGTATCTAATTTTTGCCAGAATAGAAATGATAAGATGGTACAGAATGAAACAATGCGGAGTGATAACTTAATGATAGATGTGTAATCAGGTATTCGTTATGGGGGATGACGAATTGAGAATTAAGAAGCTGGGTTTCACTGATACATACCAGTGCAGTTATGCGATCCGGAGAGTTGATAGCCATCTCTACAGGTGCAGTGATAACCTCCTGCTGTATTCGTGCAGTTGTGGTCACAACCACCGTTGTCGCTGTCACACTCGTTGATATCTGCAAAAGAGTAATGATAAAACAGCGTGCTTAGAAGTCATGCCGATGTCTTCGCACGGTGTATTTGTGTTAAAGATAATTTGATGTATTCTCTATAGCTAACATTAAGATGATTATGGTCCAATAGAAAACCTTTTACAGCATTATATTGCACCTGTGTGAATCACTATTGGTCAAAGGTTCAACATCTTACGATATGGTAGATACTCACCGTTGCAGCTTGTTGTCCCAGAAAGTTGGTATCCTGACCGACAGGTACAGTAAAAGCTCCCTTCTGTATTTACACATCCATGATCACAGCCACCATTCAGACTGGCACATTCGTCGATGTCTGTAAGTAACATATTAGATCATAAATGATATAAAATACTTTGTTCAATGTTCTTTCATAAAATGAAATAGACATGTGTGATACGATAGAAGGAATACTATGAGAGATATGACACACTATTGGTTATACTGTTGTGCTGAAAGCGACCATGGTCCCCGACCCTCAAGATGAGGATGGGACTAGGTGAGGTGAGGTGAGGATCAAACTTAGCTTGATGAATAATAGCCTGGTTGAATGGCGCTTCAGTGGCAGACCCAGTATCTGCAGGGAGGGGCCATAAAAGCCCCGGACAGCGGAGTTTGCGTTACACAGACTAGATGAACAATAACGTAGAAGGAATGAAGGAACTACAATGTATGTCTAAGATTATGCAACACTTACCTATGCAGTCGTGTGTTCCTGATAGCTGATAGCCGGTCCTACAAGTACAGTGGTAGCTGCCTGCTGTGTTCACACAGTTGTGGGCACAGCCACCGTTGTTGTTGCTACACTCGTCTACATCTGTAAAAAAAAAGAGTTTCCAAAGTAGGGTGATCAGTGTGCGCTTGGACCACACTTTTCATGAAGAAACGTGATATTGATGACACATTCCCTTCTTTATAGGCTGATGTGTATATTGCATCAGTCTCACATTCATTGTCATTACAAGAAGACGCTTTGCTATGCCATGAACGTTTATGTTAAAACGTATCATCAAACATTTAAGTAAAACATTCTATTAAACTTGCCTTCACAAATGTCTATTTCCGTGTTGTTCAAGTCGTGAGGAATGGTCCAGTTCCCGTCACTACTGCACCAGTACTCCACAAACAGGTTCTGTCTGAACCCATGTGAACAGTGCAGGACGCACGACACTTCGTACTCCTGTTCATCTTCAACTGACGTCTCGTTAGCTGTGGAGCAAAAGCTTAAGCTTGGCTGTGTTACCACATCCACTGTAATAGTTGTATTCTGCCTGGCACACGTGAAGAATCCATTGGGCGGTGTGGCAACCTAAGTCAACAATTAAAACGGCGTAATGTCAGAAAACATTAGCATGGCAACACTTGAAACTTTGAGTCAAGCTTCAACCATTTACAAAAGAAATCAATGTATTCTGAGCGTATCCAACCCCTGAACCAATATACTCACATGCTGTTGATAGTAGCGAGCACAGAGATTTAAAAGTGAAATAAAATTTCAGCAACATGTGCTTTAAATCTGTATTAAGAGTAGACGTTTTAAAGACACTTACAGGTAATGGCGGACACATCAGCCGTTCGCAGTTTATTCCGTCCCCAAAGGTTCCTCCTCTACATCTGCAGTTGTACATCTGATGGCCCGTGACGTCACAAATACCGTGTTCCGCATGGCAGTTGTGACGTCCCAGAAGACAAACGTTGGACGGTGTGCACCTGTGGTCACGGCATAATATGCATCAATTAGAAACAAAGGAAAACATCCTGCTCTTTTGCGCATTGGATTAATGAAAAGGAAGGGGAACTGCAATAAAGTTAGATGATTGACCACTACCTCGGTTGTTCGCTCCAGTTGCTGTCAGCCATACAGGTGTACTTGTGTAGAGAGTGAAGAATGGCAGAGTTGTCGTCGGCATTCTTATACCCGGGGTCACAGTCCAACAGACAGTAGTCTTGGTACTTTGTTCCTGTACAATTGATGCTGCCATTCTGTGGGTTCTGCGAGAAAAGAACGAGCACATACTTTTTAGTTGAGGACCTCATATATTGTTTATAGATGAAGTCAATACAAATATTGATATAAATGTTGGATTCCAATAACAAACAATTTCAAAACGTACCTGCAGAGGTCCACAGTCCTTTTTTTCACAGAACAGGTCAGCTTGGCCTCTATTGTTGTTCAGGTCTGAGAAAAAGGCGATATCTATGAGGTGATATGATTCTACCTTCTTTGTTTCAAGGTACGTAGTTTTTTTATAGATTTGATAACTTTCAAACAAACAAGATACTTTAAATTGTCTGATGTCTGTATCAGATTGTTGCCATTGGGCCATACCTTCACTCATATTTCCAGCTGTGATAAAACGCCACATCGCGTCCTTTCCGCAAACCGGGTTTTCTGCAATGGTTCGTTGGTAACCGACATCACAGGTGACGTTGCAGATATTTGGGTAATGGAAACCCTCCTCACAGTGCATGGAGGTGTGTGAAAACCACGGAGGCTGCCCACAATCCACTGTAACAAGTAACCCTTTCAGTTAGTATAACTATCGGTAGCTGAACTGCATTCCAACAATAAAGATTTAAGGAAAGGCAGCGAATGCTTTGTTGCCTCTACTCTTGGTCGTCAGGTTTGGATGACCAATTGATTAGGTCACGTGACCGTACGCGACGTCAGTAATTGGTCAAAAGGTTTAGGGCTTAGATAGCCCTCAATCGTTATTGAATAATTACACAATAATACAGATGTATAGAATACTGACAACGTGTTTAGAAGTGACAGTAAGTCATAGAAGTTTTAGCATACCTGGTCTACATGTTGGAACGGCGCTCCATGTTTCATCGGCCGTGCAGTGAAAATCTGCCCAAAAAGGAGCTTCGTATCCTTCATCACAGGTCAGATCACACTGCTCTTCGTAGGTTGTACCGGAACAGTTCAGTCGCCCATTGCTAGGCACCTAAAAAAATGCAAGTCCAACACTATCATCTTGATACTTGATAATTGTTGCATGGCAAAAGGTCTGCAGCTAGAACCACTGTCACATTGGTGATCGAAACTGATAACAATGAGAAAGATATGTTCTTACTGGAATGCTCCCACAGTCTGCAATGGCACACGACAGGCCCCCTGGAGATACATGATCTGAAAAAGGAGGGATACCATTTAATGAAGATATTCTTCACATATGATATACATGTATACGATCATAAAAGAAAAGACCAGGCTGTTTATCGGTCGACAGATATATGACGTTATGTACAACCTCATGCCTACCTGCTATGAGAGCATTTTCCACGCCTGTGGTCGAAGAGTCAGACCTCGGCACGACGGTCCAGTTCCCGGTCCAGCCGCAGCCCAAGGCGTCATTCCCAGTCGGGTGGAACCCCAGCTCACAGTTGATGTTACACTTGTCGGGAAAGTTGTGCCCCTCACATGTGTACCAGCCATTGGGGACTGTCTCAGGCTCATCGCACCATACTGAAAACAATAGATTGCAATGACAGGTTAGAGAAGTTCTTCATTGTTTCACTTTGCATTTTGCCGCAAAATTCAAAGTTAACGTACATGGAATTTACAAAGAAATTTGAATTAAACATTTTGCTTACCGGCTTCACATGCAGCTATCTGATCCCAGCTGCCGTCAGCTAGGCACTCCAGAGTGGGAGACCGAGGAACGAACCCGCGGTCACAGACAACAGCAACTTTAGCCTGGTATGTAGTCACTGTGTAGTCGATGTGGCCATTGCTTTCAACCTTACAAAATGTGATATATGAACACTCTTAGTATTGCAATTACATTACTATTTGGCGCAGTAAGTGAAACCAGTGAAATGTTGCAACTATAGTTGTTAGAGATGGCCATTGCAAATATGTGTAAATTATCCGAATATACAAATTAATTATTCGAATCTTTCATAATCTGATGAAGATCCTGAAGATTCTTACCTCTGGTAGTCCTGACTCCTTTGCACAATCGACCATTCTACATGTTGGCCTCCTGGACGCTCCATTGGTTTCTGTAAACGTACAGAACCTTCCCGGTTAACCTTAGATATCACACATGACAGTACATACATGTGAAATAGAATAAAGTTGTGAAGGAGCTTTTAATGTGAAAGCATAAAAAACAGAAGTTTCCGTTCACATGACGGCTTATGATCATCTATGATATATGAAAAAAACATATGGCGTCATTTCTTCCATTTTCAAAGATAGTATCTAAAAATTCAGAAGAAGCCTACCGAGTTCCGACAGCACTTCTAAGAAAAACAAATTCGAAATCCGTTGAATGGTGTACAGTCCGATCAGATTCAGCCCCTGCCGTACGATGGAGGGGTCCCCGATGATATTCCCGCTGGAGAATGGCTGAAGGTACCATCGTATCGTGGCCGGTGAGAGGGTGCCAGCGACGTCAAGCTTCGTGAGAACGTTGGCGATGACGTCGACGTAAATGTCGTCGGCGATGCCCAGTTCTTCAAATACTCGGGCGTCGTCTCTGGGCATGGCGTCTATGGCTCGGCCGATTCCGATTAATGTCGAGACCACTTCGGGCGCGATCGGCGCCCATCGGCCGCGGTCGCAGAATAGGAGGCCCGGATCATCGGTCTTGTAGCCAACCTCACAGTTGGCGATGCAGAGGCGAACGGAGATGCGGTAGTACTCTAAATGTGTGCAGCTGTACTCTCCGTGGTTTAAGGCGTTCAGAGCGGCGTTGCCGCAATCTAGAATGAATGATAGGAGTAAGTAAGAGGATGTAAGTTAAAGTAACTTCTAGCACCGTCACAACAAGCTACTATGGGCTCCGGATCTATATCATTTGTTCCCTACTCAAAACGCCACCTTCCACCAAAAATGTAAGACCGTGTATGGCCAGAAAGTGCTAAACAAGATAGACAAAACCTGAAACCAAGGAAAGCCAGCAGGAGGCCCCAAATCGACCTCGTTATTGAGTTTTGGTAGCTAAAGTAGCGTTTACTAGGGTGTTCGATTGTGGCTTAAAAGTTCTGTTACTGTGGTCTGATTTTTCACAAACGTTACTTACATTCGGTTATGGTAGGTTCAGGGGTTGGTGTTGGTGTGGGCGTGGCCGTGGGAGGCTGTATGTGGTCCAGTAGCCCCAGTCTCCACCAGTTCTCCAGCTCCGGGAAGGAGTACCTCTGTCTGAGCCAGTCTGGTACTGGACCCCGGTCTAAACCTGAAAATCACAGGCTGATGTTATTCTATTTATGATGCAGACCATAGTTCAAGTCAAGCGCGTAAAAAATTATATGTACTGTATTTTAGTCTTGAATCTTGTGTACTCCTTCATATGTATTTCAGTCGTGTTTTAGTTTTTTTTTATGTTTAAAAAAATTATGATAACAAAGCTATATTGTACCTGGTAACACTTTGATCCAAAGCAAGGCAAGGGTGATACACAAAGTCACAAACGCCAAGGTAGAGAAAACCGCCAGCAGTATTGTGAGTGCGTCCCAGCGTTTCTTATTGTCCTGTTTATACGGTGCATAGCCGTACGTGGCCGGGCCATAGACGTTCCACGGGCGGTTGACTAGGCTGGGTCCTTTGTTGAAGAGGGAATCGGAACTTGGGCATCTCTTCAGTGTTGCCTGGAATATATAGGGTTATTTTCTTTACTGACATTTTGTGAACAATTTTGGAAACAGCTTGTTACTTTGATGCCTTGCTTGAGGCAATATCATTAAACAATCTTTAAAATGGCATAATTCACAGAGCACTGGGTTTGTACATGAATTACTTAACGAATTCGTCTGTGACATAGCCTAATTTTACTTAACCTAATTATTTGGAACATTTATCAGCGAGTAAGATAAACATAAAGATAAATCAAATTACCTGGAGTTCAGGCGGTTTTTCTTCAAAGTTGCATTCCGAAGACGTGGTGCGCCCGTCGTCGATGTCTTTGTCATCATAACTGTATTTTTCAACACAAGACAGTCGGACCAAAATGAGTTACTTCGGCTACATCAAAGCTTGATCAGACTTTGAATATCCTAAAACATTGATGTACATGTAATCGACATCAATGTTTCGTAACTTGTATAAAAGACATATATATCCTAGATCGTTTTATGATAAAGGACATCCTTTGATTTAGAAATTAAAAGTTTGACATAATATTGGTATAATTTATTACTTGCCTGGCAAGTACGGGGTCCTCCTCTTGGCAAACTTCTGGTGAACTGATAGTGTTGCGCTCTTCGCCACTGACCTCATTCAGTGCAGCAGAATTGTGTTCCTTAAAATATTTGTAAAATGTTGAGCATCGGTTGTGTTCGTTGCTCATGTTTCATGTTATGCTATAAATATGGTATGCTATAGTTTCTTGGAAAAATGCAGTTTGCACCACCAACGTTGGGGAAAAAGCAGGCCATAAATATTCTATAATGCAAATACGATTCTCTATATCGTTACGGGAGCATACTTGAATAGTATTACCTGTGGGGCCGATATTTCATCGTCGACGTCAGAATCCTCAGTATTTCTGTCGGTGTCTTCACGATCGTCACTATAAGCCCACAAAAAGTACTTATTTTACAAATGTACAGATAAGTAATGATGGAAAAGCTGCTGTTTTCTTCTAAATATTCAAACGCCAAAGTAAAAGATTTCCATTGTGATTTCATTCAATGAAAATAGCACTGTGAGGAATCCAAAATGACACTTATCAGAACATTCACTACTAATGAAGGCTACAAGTGCAAATTTCATTAAAAGAAAAGTGTTAGTTTTTAACGTCGTTATTGAAGATAAAAACAGTTTACATGGCGCTTACTCGGCAACGACTGCTTCGTTCGTCTGTCGTTCTTGCTCGTCACCGTTGGCTTCAGTCGCCTTTAAATGGAGGGCATAAATGCAAAGTATTATTTGTTAAAGTCATATTGATAAGTAATGATATTGTTTTCTTACTTTTGCTACCTTAACCTGGCAACTAATGCAAAACCCTGTCATAAGTTGTGCACTTACGTTTGTCTGGTCACTATGAGCTGTGGAAAGAAGTAGTTGCCACGCCGCCCTTTTTTCCTTCTGCGCGTGCGCTGTCTGTGTTGAAACAATGACGACAAAATGTAAGCAAACATGCAAGATCCAGAAACGTTGAGGAAAATCATTATTAACCTGCCTTCTGGAAATGAAAACAATTCTCTAAGATTTACGTTGATTTTGCATTTACTTCAACGTTGGAAAAAGACAAAAATTATGAAGCAGACTTTTGGATGATACATATTTAAGTAGTATAAGTAGTAAGCTTAATTTGTCTGGGATAGTTGTTACCCCAATAAGAAAAGTAAGAAGGAATTTGAGAAATTGTTATCGTGCTACTTAAACTATGACGTTATTCATCAGGAATGTCTAATCAAAATTGACTTATTTACAGGTACTTAACGAACGCGTGCAGCGGGTAGCAACCTTGTGATGTGATAGTAATACTTACCACAGGGGTGGGCAATATGGCAGGACATTTTTGTGGTGCCTAGAATAAAAGGAAGAAAGTACTTGAATAGGTCCTTTAACAGTACATACTAGTATTCCTGTATGTACACAAAATATATGGAGGATGAAATGGCACTAAGTTACACTTTAAGTTGACACACAAGTGCTTGCGCATTAAGCAGGTAGGGTCATAATAGTACTGTATTAGTATGAAATTCTTACTCTCCAAGCAGAGGAGGGGTTCCGGCTGGTTTTGACGTGTGTTTTTAGGCGTTCTTGTCGGGCTTTCTAAAAAATAAAAATGACAAAGAAGGAAGCCCGACAAAAACGCCTAAAAACACAGCCGGAACCCCTCCTCTGCTTGGAGAGTATGAAATTCTAAAGGTTTGTTTCATGGTTACTTGGGCAAGTTTTCTCTTGTTTTCGTAACGTATCTTAATTTTTCGTGGTCTTGGGAAACTAAGTAGTAAAATCCAAAATTTTACAGCCTGGCCGGGAGGTCTTCAATCTGACCTAATCCATAGTCTAATAGCCAAGCCGTCGCCACTCGGGTACACATAGGTACTGGAACAAGGGGGACTTCCCCTTTGATTTTAAGTTCTGCTGCTAATGAATGGTTGCGGTGCTTACAGCATGTAAGAGCTTGTTAGGTCAACATACGTACTAACAAGATGATCTCAACCATAACAACCCAACACTGCACACACCGACCCTTCCCACAAAACAAACAGATCGATGTCACAAAGTACTTTTCAGAGCAGGCAGTTGTTTCCGGGTATTGGCACATATTATATGTGTGTCTTCCTTATGCTACTATAGAAGCTTCCTCGTTTCATTATCCAACTCAACCAAACTGAAGACATTTGTTCTCAAGGCAATCATGAAATAAGACAAATATATATAAACATCAAATAAGCCTCCGTGCCCTAATTTTGATCACCGTATACGAATGTATGCTGTAGGCTTATGTTGGGAAAAAGGTTGCCTTACTTTAAAGCATGGTGACATTTAGGCTCAGTCACATACACGTCGTGTGATTTTTGTTGTTGTTGCTGCAACATATTTAGCAAAGTTATGACAGAGCCGAGGACCTAATGTCAAACTTTTCCGTCTAAAGATAGCTAAAATGTGTACGAGACATTTAGATACAACCGTTCAAAGAGTGTTCTAAATTTGCTGTGACAGTTGTAAACCCTAGCTGTTGTATGACGTATGAGACAGGGACTTACCTTGACTTTCGCTGGTACGGTCTTGTTCCGATAGTGAACAGTGGTGGTCCGCACTGTTGCTCGAGGCAGGAGATGGGAGCACCTTGTACCCCAAGCCTTCTTAGTGGTTTCCTTCAGTTCTTCTCTAGATCTCGTAACTGTTGTCTTAATTTCCCAAGTGCCCTCTGGTGGCGTCATCTATTCAAGACGACAGATTAAGATAATTCATTCAACAAACCAAACGATACAATTTTACTCTTATTGCGGTTAAATCCTTCGATCTAAGAATCTGTAACAAATTGATACCTTCCTCTTACCTTCAGTGTTAGTAGCCCTTGCGTGCTTTAATTTGAGGTACCCAGAACAACAAAACACGCATACGTTTGTTCACAACCAACGTCTTTTGATGACTACTATATGTTAACGTTCACAAAATTAATTCTGCTGTTAATAAGTGACCAGGTTAATTGATTTAACCTATAGCCTATTAAACATGACCAGATGGCCTCTATAGCTGTTCTTTCCAAACAAGTTGACTGCAAACGGGACCTTTTCTATTTGTTTAACACAACAACACAGTGCGAGGTTAATGGTACAACGTGGATACAACTTGATAAAATATCGCTTTCTGAAATGTAGCTTTCTGAAATTTTCTCAGCTAACATACATACCGTCCTCGTCTTGTCCGGTTGTCCGCCGTCTGGCCAGGATGTGCTATCGGGGCTTCCCCGAACTGTACCCACCCTAAGGAGGAGTATATTTAGCTTCCGAATCATGAGCACGATCAATAGGTAACCTAAGATCAACAAGTGTTCAGCTGCTGTACAATGAATGGTCCTGAATGCAGGTCATTGTTCACGTTCTTACGGTTATTAGTAGGTTTTCTTTGTAGCGGACTGACAGGGAACTGTTCATTAAGCGCGCTATTGAGTGGAGTTCACACACTATTGTATGTTATTCCCCTGAATGTTGATTAAAAAAAGAATTAAAAGGAAAAGGAGTGGCCTTTATCAGCCTTTTCAGCTGTCTTTTCACTGCGCTTCCCCTGTAAGAAGGAAGACGTATGGCCTTTCATGTGCTTGCCATAGAAAAGGGATAACGAAGTGGTCTCCTGTTATGACTCAGTACGAAATAGGGAAGTGTGTGTGTGAGTGCACGTGGCGGTCCATTGCTTGTCTTCTCACCATTCTTAGATTATGCCATCTCTTTAGGAAGTCATAAGGTGTGCCCGGTATCTTTTCTTTCCTTTTTCGTGTATCCATTTTTGTTAACTGTAATTTCATTTTGTCACGAATCTGCTTAAATCTTAACGAAAGGGTACGTCAGATTTCTACGTCTGGGTCACTTTTAGAAATTACTTATCACTTTTCCGCATACTAAATATTGCAGAGACTGCGTTTATGCCTACAGACTACAGAAATCATTAACTATGCAGATCTTACACTTGGACGCAATTATAATTTACTTACTTTATGTCATTAAAAACGTGGGACTTTTCATCAGCCACTGCCTACAAAGAAGAAGTCAAACCCCCCAGTAATGTTGTATGTAGAAATATAAGTCAGATTGAAAGAATAGACACTTGTTGTTAACATTGTTACCCTGTGTACTGTTTGCACCCTTGAAATTAGCCTACGGGTATGAATTTGCAAATAAAAGTTATTCATTATATCGATAGGTAGACAAGAGTTCAGCTCAAATTTTATTGTTATCATATTCACACTTCAAAATAACGAATACAAAGACAAGTAAATGTCACATATCAAAATGCATGTTTGCCATGGAACGTACGTGGGTACTGCAAATTTTTACCCTTCTCTCGCACCATATAGCCATCATCACTACTTTCTATTTAGCAATTGTGACGACGACATGTATTTCTTGCGTTCAGAACTTTTTCATATCCACAATGGATTGCATAATTATCTATATCATAAACCGTATCCTTGGGACAAAAGATATCGTCGATATATATATATATTGGAATTTGATCTTTATCATACAACTGGCAGACTTATATGCAGCACAGCTCTTATTGTTCCGTTTATAAAGGAATCTTCTTCTGTCTCTGCTCTGGCCAGAAGATATTTACTGCCAATTCTTCATTTTTTTCTTCCTCAAGTTTGCAGCACAGGTATCCCTATGCTGGCTTCTGAGTTTAGCTGCCTCCATCTTTAGTAGAGAGCCAGTCTGAAACACAGAAGTTCCACACATAAGATGCTTACTTAACATCATGATACATGTATCAGCATAATGTATGAACAGTCCTAACAGCTCATGTAACGTTACATAATGTGTCTCTCCCACCATTCCCGACATGTCGACAGTACACGTAACGTTACCTATGTTACTTACTGTACGCAAGGTTTTGCAATCTATTCCAGTCTGTTTTTGCTGGAGAATTCTCCTCAAGTGATATCAGTGTAATCATTACAACAATATGTTGAATATCATCATATATATTTCAAATATCATCATATATGTTGAATATAGGGCATCAAAATTGAAAAAAATTAAGATCTTTCTACCCACATTTTTGTGTTAGAGGAATACAATAGAATCACAGTGTACCTGATTAGACATACGTAGCACCGGTTGGACCCACACGTCCCGCCATTGTGGTTTCCTTCACAGCCTTTACAGTAACTGTACGTTTATCTGAAGGATATACAAATGAAGTAAACGTCATGGTGCTGTAATATACAGTTTCCGTGCCTCAATATTCAGCCATTACGGGTTAATTAGCTCTTGGAGAAAAATGTACCTAATATATATCATCAAAACACCTACATAATAGTGTGATTTGTTAAAGTACACATTTATCACCATGTTGTCATCAGTAAAAATACCATCGTATATCTACAACGTAGGTTTTTTTAACCATTTTTCTATGCTGTAATGATGGGCTCCCTTGGAAATGATTAACACGAGACCAATACCTATCAGGCTGTATTAGGAACACAACGCAAATACAAACAAGATGTACATAACTTTACCTACCACCATATTTTCGTCCGATTTTCCTCCAGTAGTAAAAGGTGATCCCAGCGATCACGAGCAGTACGGCTACAATAAGGACTGCCACGGCCCATAGCCAGGATAGGTTTTCTTCTGCAAAGATTTATATTTACAATCACAAAGGTGGTAAGAAATCGGAGAGATGGCGATATATACACACGCACGCACGCACATACACACACACAGACACACACACACACGCACACATAAAACACAACGTTACACACACATACACACACAGACACACGCACACATACATGCACACACACAAATACATACATGCACACACATACATACACACACACGTACACACACACTGAGGAACACACAGAGACAAATTTAGTTGTAAACACATACACACATACATGTATATATACGTACATACATACATACATATATACACGTATACACATACATACACACGCACACACACACACAAACACACACACACACACACACACACACACACACACACACACACACACACACACACACACACACACACACACACACACACACACACACACACACTGAGGTGTTGCATTTCAGTGAAGTCTAAACTTACTCAGTGTTGCCGGTGTGTCTGTACCCAGGAAACCTGCAAACACATAATACATTTATTCAGCATACTGAATACGCATGTTTGAATCAAACAAGAAAACGGTAAACGGTTCATAATCTTTTAACCTTGGTTGTGTTGTAAAGTCCATATCGTCATTATAGCTTCTTATCCGATCCAGAAATGTCACAACGGCCGAAATATTTCGTCGTTTTATCGTGAAGTCAACAAAGTTACTGCATAATACACTCATACTGGAGTCCAACGAGTAAACGTATGATTCATGTAGCCACTTTGGGGTAAGGTCACGACAAAGAATACTCACAGTGTGGGCACCACGGTGACTCGCCATACTCCGTACATGTACTACAGCTCACACAGTTAATAGAACCCGGAAGCTGGTCCCACACCTGACCTGCTGGACACAATACTGCGGGCATTCTCTCAACTGTTCCTCAGCCACCTGTTGTCTCGTAAGGCTTCAGTAGGCTAAGAATCTCCAAGTTCCTCTCTAAACTTTGTTTGAAATCCCTGTCGCTTGGCAAGCTCGCCCACACGTAAAAGTCCAGCTGATTCATTGTTCTATTTCTGGCTCTTACGGTGTGAAGTTTGTGACTCATAACGATCTAGACAGGTAGCACTGCATTTCGGAACAAACTTCGCAGATTCCTCTGCACAAGACCACAGGATTTCATTGCCTGTTGGTAATGAGGTACTAAAATTTTGTGTGGGCGATGAAAACGGCCTACATGTACTACACATCGCTGGGTTTGTTGACCTCCTGTTTACCGGAGAAAATTTTGCAACACCTGACTCAGCAAGAGTCACGTGATCCCCTCTTTGTCCTATACAGTGTCAAAGTTCAGTGATCAAAAGGAACGTGAATTTGGTCACAAGCGACCTCAGTCGGATTCCATTCACCATATTTTCTGAGATCAAAGTTTTGTGTCTCTGGTTAAAGCAAGGAGGTAAACCTCCTTGGTTAAAGGCCAAGAAGCATGAAATATTGACAAATTCCGTTGAACACCTTTGCTATTGAATGCAACGCGTGTACAATGATTTTGCATGCAGTTTAGCAAAAAGACGATAGATGGGGCATTTGCCATAAACTGGTGCAACTGTATAGTCTACACAATGACTGCGTACCAATCAGAATATCATAATGCTCAATACACAAATTTCACGTTTAATTGTTTTACGAATATGGTCAAGTTTGAGAAGGCATTGTAAGAACTTATAAATGAACAATTTATCTAAAAAGTGAAGAGTACAGGCCTTTTGTGCCAGGTTAATCTATCATAGTTCACTGGCCAATATCTTCGACGAATAGCTGCTCTCTTGCTGTCCAAATCTTTCTTCCACGCCCCTTCACATTAAGGATACAAAGCACCTTGTTGCTTGGCAGATTTTCCGTACGGGAAACTGGTGTGGCGCATACAATGCAGGCGGAAATGGCCCCAAGGGTCAACGACTCAACGGTAAGAATACACAAGCGATGTCATTCTACCTGTCCGCGTATCACGCATAGCTGACGGAGATAAACATCAGAGGTTGTCTAAAGCCAAACGAGGGCTAAGCGATGTCTCACCAGCGGGATTTTCGGTTGTAGTTTAAGATGTTTGCTTGTTTTGTTCCCTTCCTTGCGTAATATGTTGTTCAACATCAATAGAGAGTATCATTGATTTTTTAGGACATAATACATAACAAGAGTTCTACGACCTCATACCTTCGCGAAATGATTTTGACCTTTATGACTGACGTATTAGGAGTGTTTTTCATCAATCAAAAATCATACCAGTTGATCCTCCTCACCCAAATAACATAAGTTGTCCAAACCTCCTTGTTATGATTATGAGCTTAACAAAGAAGGTTATGCTAACATTTTTCATCAATAATGCAAATAAGCTCCTTATTAGCATAATTTGATTCAATGGTGTTCACATTCACACAACTTCTAAATGCAACAAGTATGAAATTGCCGTTATTTACTAGTATGGAATGATAGTAGTTTCTCATGAATTATGCAAATTAGGCCTACATTTGCATAATTTCTATCTATTGACATTCCTCTCTTCCTCAGTTACAAATGTCACATATTTGAATAGTCATATCATGGAACACAGCAGGTTTTTAAAATTGCCTCATTAATTATAATCTGATTTGCATAATTATCATCCAATCATACAAAGCATCACATAAGCTATCTACATACCAAAAATCATGACCATCCATCAAGCCCATCTCGAGTTATATTATTTTCTCATTGATTATGTAAATGAGGTTCTCATTTGCATAGCTGATATCTATTAATATTTCTCTCTTCCTCAGTTACATATGTCACATGTTTGCGAGTCCTATCATGGAAATTGAATGTATAAACTTTCCTCATTAATTATGCAAATTAGTTACTGATTTGCATAATAAGTATCCAATCATGTACATCATCGCTCAAGCTATGTACATGCAAAAAATCATGACCTTCCATCAAGCCCTTCTTGAGTTATTCCCTTTCAAAGTCTGAAGCAAAACCTACCCCTGCAGTTCCAAAAAAGTTGCTAGGGGGCCCAAACCTATACCACTTACTCTCTGCCCAACGAACTATCTACCACTCAAAAATCAGTTCCATAGCATGTCCACAACACGAGATATCATAACATGAAGTTCCGCTTCAGTACCGTAACAAGCCGATAGGGGGCCCAAAATCTAATCATTTTCAGGTTTCATCGAGACCTACCAACATACCAAATACCAAGACAATCCTTCCAAGAATTCTCGACTTATCGTGTTCACTAACAGACACACAGACATGCTCGGTATTCCCATGCTGTGGCACTGCATTAATGACTGTTCTTACTCATATAAGGCCGTGTATATCCAACTTTGGTCAAAATTTGTATGTTTCAGTCTTTTAATTGGTGTAAGGAGATATCTTTGTGGTTTGGTTTCACATGCTCCGAGTGGACTCTTCCAGGCTGGGAGTAGGTCAAAGTTGACGATTGTTTTCGTCTGTCAGCTGTTACGAGAGAACGAGCTGGTCAACTGTCTATTTTCTTTGCATGATTCTAAAGTAGACAGATGTGGCTTTCTGGTGCATAAGAATTTTTGGGGCTTGCAATTAAGGTGAATCCTTTTCTGAGCCCTTGTTTTAGTGCTTTAAAGCATTACTGCCTATATGGGCAAGCCTATCTCTTGTATCTGCCCTACAGCTGGCTGATAGCCAATTTGTCCCTGGCAGCTGCAGTACATGTAACTGACGTTTCCTGCCTGCCTCATGACCCCTCATGACCCCTCATGACCAACTTTGCCCCCAATCTACCCGTATCAATATCCCCGTCGCAACCAGAACGCATAGTAAAGCATACAATTGAACACATTTTTACACTTTTCTCGTTAATTATGCAAAACACTTCGCCCAAAATCTAATCATCTTGAGATTTGCCACATACACACCGACACACCAACTACGACAACAAACCATCCAGGCGTTCTCGACTTATTCTGTTCACTAACAGACACACAGACAAGCACCGTCGAATAACCTTCTCGACGAAACCATTCGTCGCGAAGGTAATAATGAGAGTTTTTAATAAACACCGTCTTGCAGGCCATTGCTTGTACGTCTGTGGCTTTTCAGAGTCTCTCATAATCTTGGTTGGTTCGATTTGGGGGCTAATTTTAAAGCTCTTTTCCAGTCCATCGGCGTTTTAGATATACGTGACATGATGCTTCTTATGATATGTAAGATTACCAATCGCCACAAAGTTGCGTTGCCAGTCCTGCCAAACTCCGCTGCACGTGTAAAGCAACGCATGGCTGCCTACAATTACCCCTGATGAGGTGAAAACATGTGTGGACTTGAATCACTTTACACAAAGGTCTGACCCCTGACCGCCCATTGCGATAAACCAGTGCTGTGAACATACTAGTATTTATTTCACTCTAGTAACCGATATACGTTCAGCCGTCATTCAATTTCTTTGACGAGTACACATCTACCTGCATTCCGGAACAACTGATGAAGGATCCCCCGACACCATATACCTGACTGCTGTTTCAACCATTCAACGCGCGGACCTCGATAGAGCAAGGGGGCCGGGCAGGAATTTCGATTTTGTGATCACTACAATGGGAGAAAATATGCTTTGTACGGTGTCGTACACCTTTCAAAGTCTGTCGGTGGTTTTGAGGCCGGTAGCGTTCGTGCTTGATTTTAATCTGACCAATAGACATCGATCTGTACTTCAAAAGTATTTTTCTATCGGATGTTTTCTGCTTGAAAGCAAGGAGGTTAAATAAACGCTTATGTTTCCGGAGGGCAGGGGTTAGATCGATAAGACGTCCGGCCCGGGGGCGTCAATAGTCAAAGCGTGCATTAGAGCACGTACGGCCATCTGTCCTTAGCCAATCAGGACACGCCCTCGGAATGTTAACAAGCTCTGATATATCCCCCACAAACTGGCCCGCCCATCCTTCAACTATTACTTCCACGCCTAGCGCCTGCGAACGGGAGCAGCCAAGCTTGAGCCTCCTGCACGGTACGGAGCGACAAAAGTGTACCATACCGACCTGTGCCTTTTCTCCCGAATAAGCCATTTAAGACACCATGAGTGACAGCTGTCCACCTGGATTCGCGTGGGACGAGGTTGTTGAGGACTGCCTGCCGTGCAGTCTATGTAAGGATTTTCCGACGACCGCGATATGCCAGAAGTCACCTTGCAGGTAAGTGCCCGTTGATCGTGCCGGTCCCTTAAACTTGTAACTCTCCAAGCAGAGGTTCGGCTCCGGCTTGTTTTTGACGTGTTTTTAGGCGTATTCGTAGGGCTTTCAATTGTCCCGCTTTCTTTATGTTGGCTTGGCGATATAAAAAAAAAAAACGGGACAAAATAGAAAGCCGACAAAAACGCCTAAAAACACGTCAAAAACAAGCCGGAGCCGAACCTCTGCTTGGAGAGTAATGCATGTTATTTGCCACGTGTTGATCTCAAACTTTCCTTCTTGCCCACAACCTTCAGTCTTTTAGATCCGATTAACTCTAAATTATAACGTTTATGGTCAATTTCAAATAAAGGTATCTCCTCTATGTTCATAATTGTAGGAGCGAAGTTCTAGTAATTGAAGCCAACACCGTAGAAATGCCCCCAGCGTGCGCCAATCGCTCTGATCGGGTAGGCAACGCGCCCAGCACCGTAAAAATACCGGGAAGCTCCCGGTGGTATGGTAACCAGGCTAATCTACTTGTCAACTGTTGTAGTTCTTTCTAATCTGATCATTTTCCTTGCAGTGACACACCAGGGGGCAATCTCGGCAATGGTGAGTTACCCTTTTTTTGCAACAGCTACAATATTTTACCAACGTGTGACGTAACTTTACCTTGGTGACCAAATTATGGACAACGCAAAACGATAGTTTTTGTTTACAATGTCTCGACCACTTCCGCCGATTAAATCAACTAGATGCCTGTTTTCTACAACGCTAAGTGCGCTTCTCCCACCAATATATCTGTGTGTAATTTTGTTCGGCAGTAAGGGGGTAGCGCTAACAGTAAGATGTGTATTTTTCATATGTAGATGAGACAGTGTGGTTTTGTCGTTCAGGAACCCTTCCGACTGCAGCTGTGGTGGGTATAGTGGTGTCCTGTGTGGTAGTGATGGCGGCTGTCTTGTTCCTAGTGTACCGTAGGTGCTGGAGGGACAGAGGTAAAATAATTTCATATGCCACATGTATTTACTAGCTACAGCTGTGAATAAAGTAACACTTCATACACAATTAAGTCTTTACCGAGACTCTGGATATCGATCAAGTGAGGTCACATGTATTGTCCGAATCAGTCCGATGTGACTTCCTGTTATGTGGGTCATATAAATCTGAATTCTGTAACATTTGTGTCCTACACAGCTATTTCATTGCTGACATGTAAACAACGACAGCAACTGATCATGGCGGCTGAGGTTTTGGAGTGACCACATGTTTATTTGTTTCAGATGTGACGACACGGCCTGTGCAAGTCGCTAATACTGACCCAGGAGAGGACTCTGACACCCAGAGGCTATAATGTGGGGTGTATAGAATTTACATGGACGATGTAGAAACGTAGGAAGAGCTTTGAACGCATATACGCTTTTAGAACTTTGTTCTGAGCAAGGCTGCACATTGTAGATCTACTATCACAGTACATGCCAGTATCTCTAGAGAGCATAAACACAGATGTACAAATTCAACGATGGACAAATGACGTCCTAAAGATTGAGGTCCACTGACCTTATAAGCCAAAATAGTTCGGAAATAGATGTAGAGTTTGACGGAATGGAAAATTCCCGGCCGTATAGACAACAATACAAAGGTCCGACTTGGGCAGCATGTCTCGATTTTTGACGTAATGGAATTCCCCACCCCAACTGTTTTGTATTGCGTTTGCTTCCATGCAAAATTCAAAAATGTATTTACCTTTTCTGCAATATTAGCCCTACAAGTATGCATATATATGACTAAATATGCAAACAATGACGGTTATGGAATATGGAAATCAACAATACCTGTCTTGTGTCACGTACTTTTGTCGGGGACGGGGTATGTAGTGTTCTTTTTTCAGTTTTTGCGGTGCCCTGTTCCTAGGCAGACGTGTGAAACTCGGGGAAAAGTAAAAGTTCAAAACAATTAAAGACGGCGAGCAGCGAACAGAATGTAATAAGTATCAAACATAGTTTGGCTTAATATGTGACAAATTAACATACCACAGGTCGCTGAGGGCACATTTTGGCTACCTTAAGATTGTTTCCACTAACGTATGTTGCAGTTGATTAATTGCAGTTGGTTTTTATCCTCTTTTGCCAGGAATCCAAAATAAACATTGCAGCACATTTGACTCACCGCACATTTTTGATCTTTTCCTTTTTTCAAAACATCATGAGTTCAGCATTTGTTAGATTAAAATATTCTCTTGACAATCGTCTTTCGGGCTGATTTTGAATTAAGTTAGGAGTGCGCATATAGACATGTCAGAAATACCAGATATTAGAGCACAAAAGATTAGCTAAAGGTCAACATTCCAGCGGCTCGATGCGTACATGGGAAAGGCGGAGGGCCGGGTGAAACTTATCAAAATGCTCCAAATCAGTTGTTGACGGGGACGGATCATTATACATTTGAACGTAGTACTAGTAGATTGTCTCCAAATGATTTTCTCCTTCAACTAACTTAAAGGTCACTGATAAAGGGGGCTGCAGTCACGCGATGCATCGTCCGTCCAATCAAAACGAGCCACGCCGGCGTATAGCCTGACGGGTTGCATGGATTCTACCTACAATTAAACATGGCTAATGTTACCGACCGCCAAATAAGATTACATTTTAAACCTCATTACAGCCGATGAATACTTCCTGATGAAGCACCATACAGTACTTAGGATAAAGAGGTGTTGATAGAGGCTTAATCACCGGTTAGGGTAACAGCACAGAGATGTTATCTTTTCACAGCCCATGCGTACCTCTACACAGATTATGCAAACAATCTCGGGTTTGTTTACCGACGCATGGCGTGGGGTATAAAGGTTACATATACATGCAGACAGGTGGTCGTTTCCCACGGTAGCAGGTGCACAATCGAAGCCATAAAGTCAAAGATCGTGAGAATCGGGCATCATTAGCGAGTGATAAGAAAATTGTGGCCCGGCAAGCTAAGAATATGAAAAGATTTCCCAACACGAGAAACAGTGAAAAGCCATATGGTCGCCATTTATAGGCCGCACCTCTCTTACGTCACTTGAAGGAGTGCCGGGGAATCCCCTTACTCAGGTGCACGTTGGGGCGATCCATTGTGTCAAAGGGGTGTCAAAATATGCGTGTGTCATTTCTACCTTTCTGGTTGGCGCTAATGAAGTTGAACTAAGAAAGACAAACTATATTACCGATGAGTAAATGCCCTGAATAGATCTTTGTACCCATGCATGTAATTGCTGATGAAAGACGTGATCTTTTAAACCTAATTTATAACTTATCTACCCCTGAATAAACTTTAAACATTCCAAGGCTCTCACTCCCATTCATGGTTTCTCGCAGGTGGCCGCCAGCGACCACGTGAACACAGCGTGTGTGAAAGGGCCTGCTGAAAGCAAACTAACGCCCATCCTACAAAACTGAGATTTGCGAATCAAATACCGACAGTGGTTGCCAGGGAAACTTCGCTGTGCAAACAGACCTGTTTTTCACTTCAAAACCAGAGAAACGACAGGACCAGCCCCTGCACGCGTGTGGAAACATATTTCTCGACATACACACTGCGCGTTCTCCCTGTCATGGTCTTCGTGATCGTCCACCTGTGCTTCCTGACCCCGTGGTTGGGAGTGAGCGCCGCGCCCACGAGGTCTCCTCGGGAGGTAACGTACACGTGCCCGCCTGGCCGTGTGTGGGACCCGATCAACCAGGACTGTCCGTTATGCAGTATATGTTACGACTATCCAGCCATGGAGATGTGCCAGAATAACGCCTGTCCAGGTAAGTGGCCGGATAATTTTACTGGTTCGAAGATATTGATATATCGATATTCGCAAGTTGTTGACCGTGACAGACAAAATGGCCGCACATTGAAGACCTACCCCTTTACAGATAGCCTTCATGATTCCTTTTTTTGTTCTTCGTACATGTTAGATACATGTAGTTGTCAATCAGGAGGAGTCGAGCTGGTCGGCCCACGGTCGCTAGCCTCCACCAGGCCCCATAGGAAGCTGTGAAAATAGTAGAAATTGGCCAAATACTATAGTAGAGAGATAACATGCAAGAGGAAGCCTGGGTGTCAGCCGGCCAGGGAGTACATTTTACGAGCTACAATGTACTTCTAGTTTCTAGGTCAACCTACCCTCTTGCATGTTATCTGTCTATTTGGCCATTTTCTTGTATTTTTTCCAGCAGCCTATGGAGCCTGGTAGAGGCTAACGACCATGACCATTGGTGTGGACAGGTGGCCCCCAACAGGACGCGTAAAAAGACTATGCTTTCATGAAAGGTGAAAAGCGGGAGATTTTATCATCTTGACAGACGGCTCATAATCACCTGGGCGATAACATTATAGAGCGATATGTCTGGCTTCAAGGGTTTGTAGATTTTCATCTGAAATATTCATAGCCTCGAGGCTAGAACATATTGTCACCTTAGCTTTGTGGTATTGATTTTTATCCGTTTGGGATTACAAGTCATTTTTCAGATGTATATAGCCCTCTTGATAGGATAACACGACAAGGTTTACTGTTGTCGAACATTGACCCCGTTCACACTCATTTTTTTCAATCGCGATTGAAGTATAATCGCGGTTGTTCGATCCGATCGCGATTGAACGCAAAGAAACCGTTTTGCGTTCACACTGCTTTTCGCCAAGTGGATTAAAGTACGCCGTGATCCGATCGCGATTGAAGCACGATTGAAGCATGCTATCGGCGATCATCTGGTAAATGTTGTTGTTGTCCTTGTTGTCCTTGTTTTGTGTCTATTTTTCCGCTAGACATAGACCCCGTTCACACTCATTTTTTTCAATCGCGATTGAAGTATAATCGCGATTGTTCGATCCGATCGCGATTGAACGCAAAGGAACTTTTGCGTTCACACTGCTTTTCGCCAAGTGGATTAAAGTACGCCGTGATCCGATCGCGATTGTAGCACGATTGAAGCATGCTATCGGCGATCATCTGGTAAATGTTGTTGTTGTCCTTGTTGTCCTTGTTTTGTGTCTATTTTTCCGCTAGACATTGTCACTTGGTGCGGTAAATGTCCCTCTTTCGGTGACATTTCCCCAGTTTGGCCTTCACCTCCTCTCTCCCCCAGATTGCGATGAGGACCCTGGTCATCTGCCACCAGCTGAAGTTACTGACGGAGTTTTATTCTTCTTCTTGGGCATTGTTGACGATGAAAAGTTGTTGTTGTTGTAAAAGAGCGATCTGACGTGCGGATTGGGTTTGTTTTCCCGCGCGATGCGAACTATGACCCCACGTACCCGCATGTATGACCTCCCACCCCCGGAACCACCCGAAATCTCCGCCGATCGCGATGGAATGAATCGTAGTTGTGTTCACACTCAAAATTTGATAGGATTGGATTGGATCCGATCGCGATTAATCCAATCAAACTACCTCCGGAGGTAGTTACAATCCAATCGCGATTGGATCGTTTTGGATCGTTCCAATCGCGATTGGGAGCGTTCACACTGAAAAAATCAATCGCGATCGGATCGATTCAATCGCGATTATACTTCAATCGCGATTGAAAAAAATGAGTGTGAACGGGGTCATAGTTCCGGTATACGCTTAACGTGAGTTTTGAACTCTTTCATGTTTGCAAACAAAAAAGTGTTGGATCTGGACAATTATACTAGTAGCGCCGTGACGTCCCAATAACATATCAAGCTTCTACTAGCTCATTTTAGCATCCCTTCCATTAGTCAGTTCCCTAGAGAGGCCCAATCCCCTGTCAGTGAGAGATTGTGTGCCACTGGTTAAAGTACAATGATCAGCTAAACGTTCATTTCTTTCTTTTGTACGTGTAGGCTCCACCACCCCCGCCGCCGGGCAAACAACTCCAATTCCAAATCAAACAACCATGGGTGCCGTCGGAACAGGCGGTGGGTGTAATTCAATCTCGCCTATTTATTAAAAATGTCCATTGTGTCTTTTTACATACATCGAATACTTTAAGAGTGTGTACATTAGCGCCATGTCTAAAGCTTGTTTACTGTAGTCATTAAGTTTGAAGTGCATATTTTCCATTGATTTTTAAAAAAAATTGTTGTTTCAGTTCAAGGTCTGGACGGAGGCACTGTGACCCTTATCGTGTTGGGGTCCATCCTGGCTTGTGTTGTTATTGTTCTTGCCACCGTCTACATCTCATACAAGATCAGAGGTAACTACAACACTGTAAACTTGATATCAAATCGTTGTCTTCAAATACCACAACTTTCAACTGACATATATATATATATATGCTATACCTAAGTATACGTTCTTGTTTCCGCAGAAAATGCCCAGGAAAAAGCTGAGAACAACGAAGAAGAGGAGCTGAAACTGCCTATACAGGAGGGCCAACAGGGGACGTCCGAAAGGGTTGTCATGGAATAGACCAAAGTCATAGTGATGGAGCTCCTTCAAAATCAGCAAACGCGCTATGATAGAAAACACACTGCGTTTTTTTTGTCCCATTGTATTTATGACGATTTTGCGACAAAAATGCTTCGTTTCGGCAGCTTTTTTGCTTTCTGATCAATTAGGAAATTAAAGAAACGTAACGTTGGGTAACATAAATTCGCGGGGTACTTAAATTCGGGATTTTTCGAAAACGGGGTATTTAGGGATATGTGCTAGATGCAACATCAGTAATACCGCTAGAAATGCACACTTGACAGACTAACGTATTCAGAACACTGTCTGAAAAGCTTCGATAACCATGCATTAGAAGTTGGCTACGTCAAAAACTCTCCGCCCCTTATTGTCACAGTCTGAGGGCTTCGTGGGAGAATTACACAACATGGTTGTCGGCTGGTTTATAAGAAAAATGTCACATCCGCTTCCTGCTAAACACAATTATTTACAAGACAACTTATTACAATCTCTTTTGCTAACCTGCAACTGGATTCTAAGTGTGATCAATCATCAAAACTCCTCTCTGTTGCTACAACCTACGGCACGTGTATTTTCCCGCCGCCATATTGTTAACCAGAATCCTGTTGTCAAGTAGACGACAAAGGTTTGTGAGGAACACTTTTTTGTCTAAATGCTGCGTGTGATAGTGGACTGAGGACGATATTTTCCTCAAAGTTTGCTCCTAACACAACAAGGAACACATGGACATAGTAGTATTACCATTGCTACGGCATCCAGCTAACTTCCCATGAATAATGTAACGTTACACGTTGCCCGATGATGACGATGGGCCGACTTTGAGTGAAGTTCTACCGACTCAACACACGGGTTGTTCCCGAACTGGCCTGATGTGTGCGGTACGGCCGTTTTTTCGTGTATTTTTTTTACTTGGACACGTCTATATCCATAGCACTCTCCTCAAGCCAAGGATGGAACGAATAGCTGCTGTATAAAATGTGATTAGCGGTAAGATATTCAAGACGAATGTTCTCTCCCGAATTAATGTGCCCCCCTGTCCGACAGCACCGCCATTGTGCGTGCGGCGGACGATAGTTTCAAGTTGAAATATTATGGTGTCAGCACGACTAGAGACAAAATCTACCATATATATGATTAGTGCAAAGATAGTACATGATACTGACAGAATTATAGAAAAAAAGGATGGTTTATTGTTCTGCTAGATTGATTTCAGTCAACCATTATCGGAAAAATCCCGAATTTATGTTACCCAACGTTACGTTTTTGTCCGGGTTCTTTTGAAGACAAATAAGATCGAATATGGATATTTTGTTGCAGACTGTGTTCGTTTAAATGTGACCCGAATTGTTCGTCCTCCTTCGGTCTTATGCTACAACATGTACGTGAAAAAGAATACAGCATTGCCGTAATAACTTAATTGCTTTTTTTGCCCTGTACTATGCCTTAGTCTGCACTAGACTGACAGTAGTAGTGTATTCTGACTCTTTCGTAAACCTTTACCTGTCTGTTTTGTCTGGTATGCTATGTGTTCGCCATTGGAAGGCGTCCAGATGCCCCCTACCCCAGATTTACACTGGAAGCCGCTGTATTCGTGCGCTGCCATTCCTGACAGCGTCCGAAAACTTCCCAGCTCCAAGCTTTCACTGCATACAGAAATCACACAGGTGGCCAGACGCGCGTGACAGTTGACAAATGATCTCTAGATCCAAACAACTTTATAGTTCGCCGCATTCACTTTGAATAAACCGCTAACGACTTCATAGCAAACACTTTGTTTGACTTCTTATCACGGCATTAGGACAAACTTACCAAAGTGTGAATCGTTTAGCTACTTTTACCCATTCTGTAATAAGTTGGTGTTGAATAAACAACTTCAAAGCAAGTGTGGGCTGTGTGGCGTAATGTCTTGTGGGTTGGTATCAGATGTAGTTACAGCACGTGCGCAGGGGACAAGCTCCTGTTGTTGACAAGGGTAGGGCTATCTGATCAGTGTTTCATCAGTCCTGGTGTTTCACAAAGGAAATGATTACACGCACCGACACGAAATGTGAAGCCAAGCAAAGCGTTAGAAGTTTGAAGTAGTGTTTTGATAAGGATCAATTTGCGATAACCCCATAGGCCACCCTCTGACTGGAACGCAGGGGTGATCACCTCGACACTACTCCCAAACACAACACAAACACATCCAAATGATGGATGACAGTGGTCCTCGTCAAAAGTGACGGAGTAACCATCCACACTCTCCAAGCAGCCGTCAATGTCGGGTGCGGCTGGTTTTTATCGTGTTGTGTGGGTTGACGACATAAAGAAAATGGGACAAAATAGAAAGCCCGACAAAGACGCCTAAACTCGCGTCAAAAAACCACCCCGATCCATTCCTCTGCATCAGGGAAGGTACTCGACGCAGCGCTTAGACAGAATGTTGTCCCAAACTCATGGTTAAGTACGTACAATACAACTAAACGCCTAACAGAACACCGACCAGATATCTCCAAGTAGATGTAATAGAACAGTTGGACTTGTTTTGAACGTATTTGACTTTTTACGTAAAGTCTAGCGGGCGCAGACACGACCTTTCCGGCAAAAGAACCTGGCCCATATGCTGAAAATCGCGAATCTGCGCTTCCCCCTAGTCTCTACCAGACTAACTACGCCGGCTATAGGGAGAATATTAGTCAGGGTTTCATTAAACGGGCGAAATGCGATCTTCACCATGGACTGACTCTACTGGCTAATTATTCCTTTTTCTGCCGAATTCTAGAATTCATACGTAAGGGGGCCTGGTGAGGCTAGCTTCTCCCAACATGTTAACAATGAACCCAGCGCTCGAGGAAGACCGTGGTTCGTCCGTCACTTCAGACGAGGACCGAAGTCATCCATCATCGAGGAGGACCGAGGATGTCTGGTGGTGGGGAAACTTGAAAGATATAGGTCATCAAGAAAATCTGTCTCTGTCAGACTTAGAGAGTCGGCCGAACTGCACCTGCAGCGGGAGGGCTGACAACACGCATCCTAGCACCGTCCTCAAGCTCGCGCGCCGCTGATATCGTCTTACGTTTCCCATGATCGGAGAAAGCAACAGCATCACTCCCAGCACCGTAGAGAAACCGGGGAGCTCCCGACGGTCTGGTTTCCAGGCTAACCCACGAGGGAATGCAATGTACCATCCATGTTCTATGTGAAATTACATTGAACGTTTTAAATTTGAGCGGTACAGCTACGAATGACGTTGATTTAAAATGTCTGATTATGCTCTACGTACAAGGACATACTATACATGTAGTCCAAAATATGTAAACACCACACGAGCTTAAAAACAAAATATAGAAATCGCTATCAACTAATAACAGTGTAGACCCTAATATCGTATAGGTTTTCTGATATATCTACTATTCAGCTATTTGTGTGGCAATACTTCGTCCGAAAAGCAGCCGATATAAATGACTAGAAGAACCAAGTTTTATCACTCCAAGTGACACACGACTACCGAATTTAACTGTTCTCCTCGATTGAGCGGTATCGCATGAAATCTGATACTTCTCCCTTCATACTCAAAAACTTAAACCGATTCAAATCGACTTGCGGGTGAAGTCACTTGATCAGTCTGCGAGCATTCGGAAGTCGCATGAAGCCGCTTGAATCCGAACCTACCCCCGGAGGTGGTTTCAAGCGACTTGAGCCAAGTCGAGTTTGAGCATGAACGCTGGCTTGAACCGACTTGGCTTGGCCTGGCCTAAATGACGTCGTACGATTACTTTGCCAAAACAACATAGGTCGCAATTTCTCACAAATGTATCCAAAGATTCGCCTACTCGGGCTAAAAGTTCTGGAACTTGGAATCTGCAAATATACGGCGTTTATTACATGTACATGTATTTTACATTTCAGCAACAGCCCACCAGTTTCCTCGGCCGGGGAAGCAACTCGCGCCGCCGCCGCGCCACAGATAGCACACGGCCCACTAATTATCCCTCGCGCAGGGTGCCAGACCACCGCGCTCCTGAAGCTAATCCCTCCGCCGGGGAAGCAACTCGCTACCAAGGCCCGGCGATGCCATTTTCCTCGGTAGTTACGCACAGTTTTCCAAAGGTACAGAAGCGGAAAAAGAGAGGTTGCTGTCAACTTTTCGGATTTTGACCTCAACCCATGATCTTTAATTAGCCACATTATTGTGAAACAAATGATCGAAGCCGCTTGAAGCCAACTTACACATTTTGGATGCAAACCCAAGTCGACTTCAAGCGACTTCGCCCACAAGTCGATTCAATTCGGCTTCGTTTTTGCGCATGAGCGGAGCCTTTGTCTCCCCTCACAAAGGATCACATTCTCAGCTGTGGGAGGCTTCTAAACAAACAATCTGCAAGCTCTCGGGCAAATCAGGGAAACTCCCCGCGCCGAGCAATACGTCACTTTGGATTTGAATGGAATAGTCTATTGAAATCTAAAGGGAGACTCAACTAGATAAAGGTAAACATTGTACAGAAATTGCAAGTATTTATAATTCACCCACGTATGAAGTCAGATTAAAGATAAAAAAACAAGTTGCAGGCGTACATAGTCTGTTGTGTGCAGTGAGGGAATCAAACAAAGTAAAAAATTACTTTAGTATGCACACCCCTGTGATAGATAATGTGAGGCTCGGTGTCAGGTGATGGAGGGCCTACCAACTCAGGCTGAAAACGATTTGTCTTGCGTCTGTACGTGGTGTAATGCTGTATGTCAAAAAGCCCGCGCATTTTAGCAGGCTAGGCAAACCCATCGTGTGTACATTTGCGTGTAGTCAATCAGTCGAGGACATCCATCAGGCTCGAAAAGCAACAAAAGACTTTTCTTCATTCGTCAGCAGAAATCGTTTTTGGGCAGCTACCATATCCATCATGAAGTTTTTCTCGACGATGTTTGTCATATTTTCCTTGTCGAGAGCTAGCGCGGCCTTCCCCGGGATGGTGTTCGCCTGTCCGCCAGGATTTGATATGATAGAAAACACACTGCGTTTTTTTTGTCCCATTGTATTTATGACGATTTTGCGACAAAAATGCTTCGTTTCGGCAGCTTTTTTGCTTTCTGATCAATTAGGAAATTAAAGAAACGTACGTTTTTGTCCGGGTTCTTTTGAAGACAAATAAGACCGAATATGGATATTTTGTTGCAGACTGTGTTCGTTTAAATGTGACCCGAATTGTTCGTCCTCCTTCGGTCTTATGCTACAACATGTACGTGAAAAAGAATACAGCATTGCCGTAATAACTTAATTGCTTTTTTTGCCCTGTACTATGCCTTAGTCTGCACTAGACTGACAGTAGTAGTGTATTCTGACTCTTTCGTAAACCTTTACCTGTCTGTTTTGTCTGGTATGCTATGTGTTCGCCATTGGAAGGCGTCCAGATGCCCCCTACCCCAGATTTACACTGGAAGCCGCTGTATTCGTGCGCTGCCATTCCTGACAGCGTCCGAAAACTTCCCAGCTCCAAGCTTTCACTGCATACAGAAATCACACAGGTGGCCAGACGCGCGTGACAGTTGACAAATGATCTCTAGATCCAAACAACTTTATAGTTCGCCGCATTCACTTTGAATAAACCGCTAACGACTTCATAGCAAACACTTTGTTTGACTTCTTATCACGGCATTAGGACAAACTTACCAAAGTGTGAATCGTTTAGCTACTTTTACCCATTCTGTAATAAGTTGGTGTTGAATAAACAACTTCAAAGCAAGTGTGGGCTGTGTGGTGTAATGTCTTGTGGGTTGGTATCAGATGTAGTTACAGCACGTGCGCAGCTGACAAGCTCCTGTTGTTGACAAGGGTAGGGCTATCTGATCAGTGTTTCACCAGTCCTGGTGTTTCACAAAGGAAATGATTACACGCACCGACACGAAATGTGAAGCCAAGCAAAGCGTTAGAAGTTTGAAGTAGTGTTTTGATAAGGATCAATTTGCGATAACCCCATAGGCCACCCTCTGACTGGAACGCAGGGGTGATCACCTCGACACTACTCCCAAACACAACACAAACACATCCAAATGATGGATGACAGTGGTCCTCGTCAAAAGTGACGGAGTAACCATCCACACTCTCCAAGCAGCCGTCAATGTCGGGTGCGGCTGGTTTTTATCGTGTTGTGTGGGTTGACGACATAAAGAAAATGGGACAAAATAGAAAGCCCGACAAAGACGCCTAAACTCGCGTCAAAAAACCACCCCGATCCATTCCTCTGCATCAGGGAAGGTACTCGACGCAGCGCTTAGACAGAATGTTGTCCCAAACTCATGGTTAAGTACGTACAATACAACTAAACGCCTAACAGAACACCGACCAGATATCTCCAAGTAGATGTAATAGAACAGTTGGACTTGTTTTGAACGTATTTGACTTTTTACGTAAAGTCTAGCGAGCGCAGACACGACCTTTCCGGCAAAAGAACCTGGCCCATATGCTGAAAATCGCGAATCTGCGCTTCCCCCTAGTCTCTACCAGACTAACTACGCCGGCTATAGGGAGAATATTAGTCAGGGTTTCATTAAACGGGCGAAATGCGATCTTCACCATGGACTGACTCTACTGGCTAATTATTCCTTTTTCTGCCGAATTCTAGAATTCATACGTAAGGGGGCCTGGTGAGGCTAGCTTCCCCCAACATGTTAACAATGAACCCAGCGCTCGAGGAAGACCGTGGTTCGTCCGTCACTTCAGACGAGGACCGAAGTCATCCATCATCGAGGAGGACCGAGGATGTCTGGTGGTGGGGAAACTTGAAAGATATAGGTCATCAAGAAAATCTGTCTCTGTCAGACTTAGAGAGTCGGCCGAACTGCACCTGCAGCGGGAGGGCTGACAACACGCATCCTAGCACCGTCCTCAAGCTCGCGCGCCGCTGATATCGTCTTACGTTTCCCATGATCGGAGAAAGCAACAGCATCACTCCCAGCACCGTAGAGAAACCGGGGAGCTCCCGACGGTCTGGTTTCCAGGCTAACCCACGAGGGAATGCAATGTACCATCCATGTTCTATGTGAAATTACATTGAACGTTTTAAATTTGAGCGGTACAGCTACGAATGACGTTGATTTAAAATGTCTGATTATGCTCTACGTACAAGGACATACTATACATGTAGTCCAAAATATGTAAACACCACACGAGCTTAAAAACAAAATATAGAAATCGCTATCAACTAATAACAGTGTAGACCCTAATATCGTATAGGTTTTCTGATATATCTACTATTCAGCTATTTGTGTGGCAATACTTCGTCCGAAAAGCAGCCGATATAAATGACTAGAAGAACCAAGTTTTATCACTCCAAGTGACACACGACTACCGAATTTAACTGTTCTCCTCGATTGAGCGGTATCGCATGAAATCTGATACTTCTCCCTTCATACTCAAAAACTTAAACCGATTCAAATCGACTTGCGGGTGAAGTCACTTGATCAGTCTGCGAGCATTCGGAAGTCGCATGAAGCCGCTTGAATCCGAACCTACCCCCGGAGGTGGTTTCAAGCGACTTGAGCCAAGTCGAGTTTGAGCATGAACGCTGGCTTGAACCGACTTGGCTTGGCCTGGCCTAAATGACGTCGTACGATTACTTTGCCAAAACAACATAGGTCGCAATTTCTCACAAATGTATCCAAAGATTCGCCTACTCGGGCTAAAAGTTCTGGAACTTGGAATCTGCAAATATACGGCGTTTATTACATGTACATGTATTTTACATTTCAGCAACAGCCCACCAGTTTCCGTGAAGCATATCGGCAAAAACCGTGATCTCCACGGCCTTGTCGCCATGTATTACAGGTACTGCAGCTAAGCCTTCATACAAAACCCATGGTCGGCAATGCATTTTCACCACCAAGGCCTAGCCTGTGTGCCAGACCACCGCGCTCCTGGAGTTAATACCTCGGCCGGGGAAGCAACTCGCGCCGCCGCCGCGCCACAGATAGCACACGGCCCACTAATTATCCCTCGCGCAGGGTGCCAGACCACCGCGCTCCTGAAGCTAATCCCTCCGCCGGGGAAGCAACTCGCTACCAAGGCCCGGCGATGCCATTTTCCTCGGTAGTTACGCACAGTTTTCCAAAGGTACAGAAGCGGAAAAAGAGAGGTTGCTGTCAACTTTTCGGATTTTGACCTCAACCCATGATCTTTAATTAGCCACATTATTGTGAAACAAATGATCGAAGCCGCTTGAAGCCAACTTACACATTTTGGATGCAAACCCAAGTCGACTTCAAGCGACTTCGCCCACAAGTCGATTCAATTCGGCTTCGTTTTTGCGCATGAGCGGAGCCTTTGTCTCCCCTCACAAAGGATCACATTCTCAGCTGTGGGAGGCTTCTAAACAAACAATCTGCAAGCTCTCGGGCAAATCAGGGAAACTCCCCGCGCCGAGCAATACGTCACTTTGGATTTGAATGGAATAGTCTATTGAAATCTAAAGGGAGACTCAACTAGATAAAGGTAAACATTGTACAGAAATTGCAAGTATTTATAATTCACCCACGTATGAAGTCAGATTAAAGATAAAAAAACAAGTTGCAGGCGTACATAGTCTGTTGTGTGCAGTGAGGGAATCAAACAAAGTAAAAAATTACTTTAGTATGCACACCCCTGTGATAGATAATGTGAGGCTCGGTGTCAGGTGATGGAGGGCCTACCAACTCAGGCTGAAAACGATTTGTCTTGCGTCTGTACGTGGTGTAATGCTGTATGTCAAAAAGCCCGCGCATTTTAGCAGGCTAGGCAAACCCATCGTGTGTACATTTGCGTGTAGTCAATCAGTCGAGGACATCCATCAGGCTCGAAAAGCAACAAAAGACTTTTCTTCATTCGTCAGCAGAAATCGTTTTTGGGCAGCTACCATATCCATCATGAAGTTTTTCTCGACGATGTTTGTCATATTTTCCTTGTCGAGAGCTAGCGCGGCCTTCCCCGGGATGGTGTTCGCCTGTCCGCCAGGATTTGTTTGGGACGACGTTCACGGGCACTGCAGATTCAACAACAACCTTCCTAGCGGGACAATGTACGGGTCAACTTCCAGCCAAGGTGAGACGTTACTAATGATGATAACTTTATTGCACAACAATAGTACGAGGTACAGAGTATGGCATTCACTTGTACATAGATAACATTCTATTAGTCAATCTATCTTATACAATATGGTGTGGTAGTATGGGATGACGATGGGATTTTACAATCAATGGTGGAGTTTCTAACGTCTAGACATTCTTTTGATATATTTCCCAATGTATACCATGCAGGGGTTGTCACATGTCATTATGTACATGTACTTAAATTTGCTATTCAAGTCCATTGAGATACCCGACGATAGCATTAATCCGCCGAGTTACATATATCCGGCCACTTCAAAAAACAGTGGGTTTGACAGACCTCTAGTACAGCACCCCCAGATATGCACAGTTATACAGGAGTACATTATACTGGGGTGAAGATCTGTTTGGGCGTATCTTTTCAGGGTGGCGGAATCATGTACCCTGGTGGAATCATGTAGATTTTACCCCAGTGGGGACCAGCGCTTGGTTTTGTTTTGAAAAAAAAGAAGAAACTAGAAAGGCCGTCATTTGCCCCTGAGCAAATACAGCATGTTTAGCCATACTCCTCCCCATGCAAGAAGTGGGTTGTCCCAAAATAACCCCTGGGCAAATCGAAATATTAACTGCATGTAGGAAGGCAACATTTGCGAGAGCATCATACTTTGCCAATCTCCCTCCCGATGCATAAATTGACTGTTCCAAAATCACCCGTGCAAAACAATTCTCTCTACAAGTTCTGCGAGACACCAAGAGCTTCTTACTGCAATGGCTCGCGTGTTTACCCGCAACATGACCTCAGGTAACCTGAAAAGAACACATGTTCTTTGGCCAGCAGCAAATGGAACGCCCGGAACCTTAGATAGAACATGGATTCTAAGATAGAACATGGAACGGGGACAGCACTTTTGACCCGTTTTTGGTCTGAAAATGGGTCCAAAAGTACCCAAAACGAAACATTTTGAAGTGATGTACACCAGAAATGTGATTGTAGTCTTGTAGGGACATGTTCAAGGCACCCTTGTAGCGAATTTCAGGTCATTTGCTTGTAATACCAGGGCACAGGAGCCAAAAATATAAAAATTGCCTAAAAATGCCCCAAAAAACCTCCATAAAAATGATTTTAAGGCCTGTTTCAAAGAAATTTTAAAATCACCTGAGGGTATTTGCCTTCTTTACCTCCTTGCCAAATTTCAGGTCGGTTGATTAAAAAATGGCGGAGTTGAATCGATTTGAAGATTTGGCAGGAGGAGAAGAAGAAGAAGAAGAACATGCACAAAAACAATATGTTGAGCCATACTAGGTATGGCTAAACATAAAAAAAGGTAAGCCAGGTAGCTGAACAAGTTAAGTTTGGAATTTGTTTATAATATTCACTCCTTGACAAAGACTGGTGTTGTATAGTCGAAAATTTGGGTAAGTCCAATTTTTGTGTTGGAAATTACAGTTTAAACTTGTCTCAGAATGATTTCTACCAACACAGATGAACTTTCAAGCTCTATTCAATGTATCATAATCGTATCGTTGACTTGTGTGATTTAACCATTGATCGTGAGCCTGATCCAATGGTCTTTACTGCGAGCTCTGACCCGCCCACGGGAGTTACCGTAGCTCTTAGGGACTGTACGATATTTATCGGGGAGGGAGGGAGGGCCGGTCGTCTGGGGACACTAATACAACGTGATTTTCTTGTCGTCTTGAATAATTTTCAAGAGTTGATAGGTGGGGGAGGGCCTAGGAGAATTTTTCTGGCTTGGGGGGAGGGCCTAGGGAAAAACTTTGACCAGGGGGGAAGGCCTAGGAAAAAGATTTTAACCCGACCCTCTGACAACCGGCCCTCCCCCGGTAAAGATCGTACAGTCCCTTACGGAGTGGGCACCAACTTAGGGATGATCCTGGAGGGCCGGAGGGCCGGAGGGGCCGGAGGGCCGGAGGGACGGAGGGACGGATCCTGAAGGCAGCCCTGCTGAAAATAGATGGAACTGGTCCGGTGAGACCGAAGTCAGGCTCACGATGACCGGGTTACTGGGTTCTCTTGATCGTATCTTGTATCAGAGCTCTCATTGCGCTTTGTGTACTATGTGAATCGCGCTACACCATGAACTGATTTTCCATGCAACAGAGACTGGCATTGATTTCGGAAAAAAAACTAGATAGCTACATGTTTAAAACAACAACAGATTTTCCACGCCAGTAACAGTAACCTTTTTGTCTAGACGTTTTGGAGACAACTCTAGAAAGGAAGTATTGTAAGCCCTTGTACAGGTCAGCTTCTGGCGACCTATACCTGATAAGGAATGTTGTGAAACATCCAAGGAGGCTTGATTGAACTTCCTCGTCCAGATAAGTGTTGATGAAGATAAATGGGGGCATGACCCGTCTTAATGTGTGCCCCTTGCAGGTCCCCTTTGATCGGAGATGAATGACTTGAACGGTGTATCAGGTTTGACCTCGAGCGGCCAAAGTCTTTGAATAAGCCGGGGTCAGAACTCAAAACAATTATATTGCCATTAGAGAGAAAAAGTATCCGTCTGATATTGTAAGGCATACATGTACTGTATGATGCAGGTCTTGAACGATCAAATCCAAGCGTAATTCTTCAAGAACTATCCGGTGCGCGTGCTCGCTGTAGTTTATGGCTGTGCAACGCACGGAGAATTATTCTCCTTTTCGTCGATTTTGTGTTTAATATCGCAGCTATGACACCCAAGTATTTAAGGGGTAAGTAAGATAGACAGGAAGAATCAAATAACGATTGTCATTTTCGTCTGTGGAAACTTGTCTCCTAGGCGTTTTTCCACGGTCCATAATATCGTACAGTTTTTCTTGAATTTTGTCTTCAAGCAGAGGTTTGGTTTTAGACGTGTTTTAGGAGTTTTGTCGGGCTTTCTATTTGGTCCCGTTTTCTTTATGTCTGCCAGAAACCAGTTAGAGCGGAACCTCTGCTTGGAGAGAATGTATTTTGAGATTATTCAGATTGGTGTTTATGTGTTTGTGTCTTGTGTACCAAATACAGGTGTTCCGGGCCCTGTGTCTGTGATGTCCATCGTGGCTTTTACTGTTATGTGTCTTCTTCTTCTGTTCTGCTACTGCAGGAGAAAACTTCAAGGTGGGTACAATGAGATGACATCAAACTAATGAAGAAAACCTTTAACTCGCCTGACAATAACTAAGAGGCAAAAACGAGTCCTTACTACAAAGAAGATATACTGTGTTATTGATATTCGAAATGTTATAGAATATACAGGCAGAAATACAGTTTGTGATATCAGACATATATTAAACCTATCTTCAGTTTCAAGTAGAGAAAGCCAAAGAAGCCTTATTCTTAAAAACTATTGTATATCTATTGAAATATCCGAATTTGATGCTAGCTTTACCGACTGCTTCAAAACATATTATTGGCTGCATGATTCGTGATCCGCAGCAGGATACAAACGTTCTTTTGTTTACCTCATATGCATCATACAGTGACCGTCAACCTGACTGATGCAAGTACAGGGACGTCGTCGGAAGGGCAATGCCAGCCCTTACAGACTAGAAATCACAGCCTACATGTAACAACAGTTGGCGTTCAGGAGAGTAGTGCATGTAACGAGGAAGAACTGTCAATCGGCATCCAAGAACACGGCCCCTCATAGGAAGACTAACTACCATCTGCATCTGAAGCAATGGGAAGAGGCGAACGTGAACTATAAAAGCAGCTAATATATTGATCGTGAGAAAACTATCATACCTCAGTCTACTATTGGCAGCTAGATGTTCACCATGATCGGTGGAGACCTGACCAAATACAAGAATTACATTCTATTACAAAACGGTGCTCATCTTCTATTCTATCTAGATTTCAATATGACTAGAAGATGAGCACCATTTTGTAATAGAATGTAAATCATACGACAAAGAGAGAGCCTAACTCTATAGACTAACACAACCTTTATTCCCCTACTTCTGAAACATACAGACAAATTTGTATTTTCAATGAGTTTAGACAAACCATTGATTATGAACCATACCTGCGTTTACATTTTTACCATTACGAAGAAGCGAGGAGAAGTCAATTATATTATCATTCCTGTAGTAATTCGACAGTGTTTAGATGTATCTATATACTATTGTTTTGTTCAATTATTATATTAGCAGAAATGTTCAGTAGACAGTTAAAATGTTAGAATTTTGCATCAATTTGGCTTATATTTAGTTGTCAATCTGTTAATGTTAGTATTTTTGCTGTAATGTGATATACTCGCCAGTGTCGGCGTTTAGCGTTAAGTCTTAGGTAACTGGCACTTTTTGTTTCAAATACACGTAAGAAAGAATATAGTTTTCCACGGTACTAGTATTTGGAACGTTAAGAACCCACAAACTATAAAAGAAGTGGGTAAATTCGTCTTCCATTGCCTCAAAAGAAGAAGTCAAACCCAACAAAACTAGCACTCATATTATCATATATATATTATCATATTTATCATTATTATATGTGTTGTTTGTATCTGCAATTAGTCCTCGGGCATGTATTTGCAATAAACCTTGAAGCTCTCTATTCTGAGAAACTTTTACAGTCTATTTGGCACCCGGCAATTATCTAATCTCCAAGCGGACCATCGGATACCGTTTTGCCACTGGTTGACCTTCTCGGAGATTAGCAATTATCCACACTCTTAAGTCTCACCACGAACGAAACGTGGATGCCACAGTGCACGTGTTCTTGGTGAGTGATAACATGCGCCCCTCGGGATGGATATTGGGTTGAATTCCTGACCGTGTGGACGCAGGGAAGGCAATGAGCCGTGGCGGGACATGCACCACTTGTTTTCAGTCTCCGCCCAGATCTCTCCATTTTTCCAGAGGCTCCATCATTCATTTTTCCAAAATGGAATAAAGGTCTAACCTCTCACTTTGAAAATAAAGGAACTACACAGGTTGTCTTGGCGCATGACGTCAGGTAAATCTTCAAAGTTTGCCGCTAACACTTTGAATGGACCGCTAATGACTTTATAGCGACCTGTTCCTGTTCTTCAGTTATCAGCGACATTGATTTGAAATAGAAACGACGTGTGTGTTATTTGTGCGATATGCTCTTTTGAGTATCTGCGTTTCAACACTAAATTTACATGTTACTGACCCAAAGAAACACACACACACACACACACACACACACACACACACACACACACACACACACACACACACAGCGAGAATAGGGAGTGTATGCACACGAGTGCTCGGTACGGCCTGCATGGCTAGTAGAAGTAATCTTTTGTAACTTTTCTCACACAAGTGGCCCAACCACCTGTGATTTATGCCACAGTTGAACTACTTGTAGACACCTTCCCCACTCCCCCTCGTCCGGAAAGACTCCCGCTGGCACGGAGGTCCTTTGATTAATGATGACCTGGGTAAACCTGCGGCCGCGTATTGAGCCGTACTGATCAAGATATTTAAGCATTCACTAGGCCAGCGTTTTAGCCTCCACCTAGGCTCTACCAGCCTCTGCGGGTCGCTGGGAAAAGAGCAGAAATTGGCCAAATAGAGTCAATTATATGAAGGGAGTCGGCTACGGAGATAAGGTCCAATATTGCAATCCTGGTAACAGCGGATGGAAATGTTATCCTCCATGGCCAAAGTCCCCCGGCAAATGTTCTCTCTATAGCCGACGCGGTTAGTCTGGTAGAGACTAGCCTCCACCAGGCCCTCCTACGGGCGTGTGGATCGTAGAATTCGTCAAAAACGAATAATTAGCCAGTAGAGTAAGTCCATGGTGAAGATCACATTTCGTCGAAAGCCAATGCGCTGTGCCAAAATACCAAATAAAGTACTACTACCATTCGGTAGACATGTCTTTTCTTTTCCAGGTATAAAACTATTCATATGCATATGTGGAAGACTCCTTGAATTCTGGCCTCGGGAAAAATGACAGACCGGAGAAATCAAACTTTAATACTTTACAAACGGTATCGTTATAAATTGTAGTCGTGTTGAAGTTACCCCACGAATTGGCAAGGTGATTTTGTGAATCTTGTCACTGTTTCGCCGGCTTTTCAACACGCGAATTGCACATACTGTCACGATGAGTCCCTAAGTGCAAGTCGCATGTTGAAAGGCGAGACAGTGACATGATCAATCTGGTGATGAAAGGTATCAACGGCTATGCGTGTTGACGTTTGGCGCCCATTGAAGTACGATTACGACTAGCCTGTGGTCTGTTCAAAAAGACTTATATATTGTGGGTAGACTTCTACCACCAGTCATTTCAAGGCCAATGACAACTAGTCGGCCACAAAATGACCGTGACCACCAACAACACACAAACACGGCCCACATTGTACAAAATATACCTGGCAACAACGCGCGATGGTGTTCTATATTTAGGTTACTGTGAGGAGTTCAGGACCAAAGGAAACAATATTAATGAGCTCTTCGTCCGCACATCCGCTCTTCGTCCCGTCCATCGCGTGGCTCGTCACACCTTAATGTGACCCGGAGGCAGAGGTCACAGGTGTCTCCATCCCGACTGACACTCCATCCCGACTGACACTCCATCCCGACTGACACTCCATCCCGATTGACGGCGGAAGACACAGGGTGAAGTGGCAGGTTGAGAAAGGCTTTTGGGTTATCGGGTAAATGATCAGGCCATCTCTGGTGCAAGGAAGATTCTAGCGTCTAAACTGCTATTTGTTAACATACTGGGATTTATTTTGTACTCGCATGCTTGCACATGCTTTCTCGTGGAGCGGACAAACAAGCTACGAGACATTTATATGTGTCATGGGTGTCATCTGGGTGTCATCCCAAACTGTCCCCATCCCAAGCTTTACACAGAAATTACACAGGTGGTCAGACGGGCGTGACAGTTGACAAATGACAGATGATCTCTGAACAACTTTATAGTTCGCCACAGTCACTTTTGATAGACCGCTAACGACTCTTTGTTAACTTTTTATCACCGGTATTAGAACAAAGTGTGAATCGTTTAGCTAGCTAGCGGAGGGATAAGTTTGTTGACACTTGGCGCCTATTGAAGTACGGTTATAGGATTGATTTATCACGAGGGGACAACCTACGCCCTGTTCAAAGACTAATCTTGACCTTAGAAATATTCGGACTTGTCATTTCAAGGCCAATGAAATGAAATGAAAAATCTGGTAGCCAAACAGTAGCATTCTAGATCTTTGATCAACCACGTGCACAAAATGACCGTGATTTCAACCCGCCCCCCTTGGTCTACATTTTAGAAAATGTACCTGGCAACACCGGGGGAATGTTCTATATTTAGACTATTTGATGACTAACGGAAGCCGCCTCGTGTCGTGCAGAAAACATCCGCTTGTCACACCCACCCTGTAGTGTCCCATGTTTTATGTGATCTGGAGGGGAAGGTGACAACTTAGGTCAACCACTGGGTCAACTAGAAACAGGTGGGGTCATGGGGAGGGGGGTGCTCAGGGGGAGGGGGTGCTCAGGAGGAGGGGGGTATGACTGCACGAGGTGAAACAGGCCGCTTGTACATAACTTTTTCGCAGCCCCGAAATGTTTCTATAAGAGTTATCCTTGGTGCATATCTAGTACGTTTTACAGTTCTGTGATCGTAATGTTTGCCAATCTGAAGTACCAATTGACAAACACTTAACTTCAGTTATTCTGTTAACGTTATTTCTTCAATTGGTAACATTTTTATGACATCTTTTCAACTCAGATAGAAGTCAAGATTATGGTTAAGCCCACCCTGTTCTACACAGGTGGTTTACATAGCGTACTAAATGTTGCTAAGAATGTCAATGATTGTCATACACGGCAACAGTCTTGACTTCTTTGCCCGCCCGAGTTCGGGTGTTTGCCGAAATATCGCCCGATTTCGATGTGAAGATAAGAACACCCATAACTGTGCGATGTTGGTATTTTTACCCGCTGTTGCTGAGTGCCATTCCTTTGAACTGGCAAAGTCGTCCGAGAACAAACACCTCTGTGTGTGGGTCCGGGTCGAGTGGGGGTGATTACAATCGGAAGTGCGGGCTATATGGACTCCGTAACAGCCAAATAATGGCAATGTTTGTGCGTCAACCACGAAGGTGTGACGCTTGTAACCTGACTGTTGTGAAAACAACTTTTGTAGCCTGTTTCAATAACTTTTCCTGATACCTATTCATTGACTGCTGTTGAGTTTTTAGTTGAACGTTGTCATAGCTTTTTGTCACCCACTCATCCTATACGTTCGTGGAAAAGTAGTTTGAAGTTACCAAACTGTACTTCAAGAAGGAGTGATGCAGAGATTTTATGGTTCCACATGAAAGTAAAACATTGTTTTATAACCTCTGCTCATGAAACAACTTGTCGATGGCATTGCTTAAGTTTACTTGACGAGTGTCAATTCCATTGCTGTTTTTGTTATATTGTCTTTTAGAATCAAGAGGTGGAAGCTTAAAAGACAATAGAACAATAACAGCAATAATATTGACACTTCCGTCGTCAAGTAAACTTTAGCAATGCCACCGACAGGTTGAATAAGAGTTTTCTGTAACTATGTATTATGTTACCTGTGGCATTGTACATCTGACACTGGCATGGCACACTGAAATGCATACCTTAGTGCCTCGGCGTGGTGGGGTCTGACAAATGACAAATACGTCACATCATCATCATCATGTGGGGCGGATTGCCCGGACTATTAAAGGCTACTCTGTCCGTCCAGACGACACGATCCGCCATTAAGTGCACAATCCGTTTGAAATTACTTTTAAAGTGACCGTTCATTGATGAAAATGTGCCTTTGTTTACTATTCAAAGTGATTGGGCAATAATACGGAAGGGCTTCGGTAGAAGAACCAGGACTTGCTGCCATTGACCCTATTATTAAAGCATTGTCCGACCTTAACCTAGCAAGCATGGTAGCCGAGTATGGGGGCGTAGTGGCATGATGGGTGCGCCAAAATACAAACAGGGACCTGGATCTGATTGGTGGTCAGGCTCTTGTGAGAACAATGGGAGTCAGCCGTATGTTCTAGCGAACCGTGCACTGTGTGACATTTAGTACAGTACAGAGTATCATTTCGCCACACCCAGTCCTTTCGGTCTACAGTGAAGAAATCCTATAGTTTCGGCCAACTCGACACTTGGTGGATCTTAGGATTTACCAACGAAGTAGGGTCAAGTAGCTAGGTGTCTCCACTGAAAACATCGAGTTTAGTTGTCACAGATTTTTCACCACCGCGCCAAGATGCCGCCCGCCGTTCCCACCTGTCCCGAGGGGATGGCGTATGAAGGAGACCCGATACACGACTGTATGTCCTGTGATCTGTGCATGAAGTTTCCCAATACCGGGGTCTGCTCAACACAGAAGTGTATAGGTAAGGCTTAAGGAACTGTGCTCTTTCTTTGATCATCATCACAGTTGAATAACAGATCAAACTCATGTATGTACTTGATATGCCAGTCACGTTAGACGATCATTTGATGGCAAATATGTTTTGTTTCATAGATTTCCTGCGACAGTCAGTCACAGATAGTGTCACAGATGCGCTACAACTGTCCTCTCAGGAAGAGATCACAGGTATTTGTCAGGCTTTATTCTATGCCAGTGCAAGGATACTGTATTTTATTCTAACGGTGAGACTGAACCCGTAGCCTTGATCATGTGTGTAGATGCCAAAACGCTGATCTATCAACTCAGGGAACGCTAATTTATCCTCAGGGTACTCTCCAAGCAGAGGAGGGGTTCCGGCTGTTTTAAAAGGCGTTTTTGTCGGGCTTTCTACTTTGTCATGTTTTTCTTTATATATAAATGACATGACAAAGTAGAAAGTCCGACAAAAACGCCTAAAAGCACGTCAAAAAACAGCCGCAACCCCTCCTCCAACCAATCCGGACGAACTATGATGATGATGAACCCCTCCTCTGCTTGGAGAGAATCTTCCAGTTGTAGAATTTCCTTTGGGGCATGTTTGGTCTCGGAGTCGAGGACTTGTTGGTCTGCGTAGACCGCGTGGAAACAGTTTGGCATAGTGAACCCTGGTGGCCAGCCGTGATTTCTGCTTTCTCTACGAGATTTCATATCCTGAGCTAGATAAATCCACCTGGTCCTGCTTAAAAATCAATTAGTCACGGCCCCAACGGTGGCAGTGAGAGTGAGTCCTTATCTGATCTGTCAGCCAAGTGCTCCCTGGACCGTACTCTTAGGCCCGCTTCACACACGCGACTAAACAATTGTCCTTCAACAGTTTCCGGACCCAATTTCCTCAATCCGCCACTGACTGTGGATACCCAAAATTTACAATAACCTACTTTATTTTTCTAGCAACAAGTGTCATAACTTTTACAGTGTTTACTTTAATAAATGCTGACGTTTGTCCCCGTGTACTACATGTATGTACCCAAGGGGAGGCAAGAAGAGGAAGTTTGCTCGAGTGCGTGTCTATTGTTCGTTGAAAATACATTGTATCCGTAACCTTGGAGTCCCACATGTACAAAGCTGAGAGCGGAAGCAAGCTAGAGTCTTTTACAAAACCGTTTATTTGCTTGTAGCTAACAAGCCACGATGAACTCACAATTCATAGATAGGAATTAGGAACAACTCTTCAAGGTTTTTCAAGTTCTTTTGCTAGAAGTACAAAATAGTGTTGTTATTTTCAGACAGACCACCAACCGAACAGGCAGCGTGGATCTGGCCGGTTGTGGCCGTGTGTCTTGCCCTGTCGGTCGCCTTGGTGGTGGGAGCTGTGGTTACGGTGGTTATTCTCCGGAGGAAGAAACAACGGGATGAGGTTATCTTGGGTAACCGCAAAAGTAAGGCGTTATTGTGAACAGGCCTAGGGTAAATATGGACCACAGGGTACCACCCTCGGCCCCACACACATTGTCTTCTTCCTTTAGACTTTTAATCGCTTATAAAACCTTCTATCTTTCATTCTAAGATATGAAAATTCATTTGATTTCAATATGTTCGGACATAGAAAAAAGATTTTATCGACTCCAAAGTCTAGACCACTCAATATAGGCTTGTTTGTGCTAGAACTAGCTACATGTTCTGGTCCAAGAAAGGTGTGTCGACATGTCTGGCAGGCGTCAAACTAACGCCAAAGATTAAGTAGGGCGGAAGAGATCAAAGCCACCTGTTAGAAGAACGGATGTACCTTGTTGTACATGCTAAAACATGCCCAACTACTACTGTTGTAATCTATTTATACTGTAAACACGGAATGTATTATTAACTTATCATGTGTCGTACTGTACCGATATATGTGAAGTATTGTAATTTTATAGTTCAATATCTAAACTGGATTCCTGTTTTTCTTCTTCAAACTTTTAGAGAAGAGGGACGCCCAGCCAGTACCCCTTCCAGATGTGACAGTAGAAAAATTGAATTTCCCAGTGGAGAACACAGAACCACCGTCCTCGGACACACTGGACTTGCAACATGCCATGACTTCATCTGAAAACGTCGACCTGTCCGGGGACGAAGACTGAACTAACTTACTAAGGCCCTGGGTGCATTTGTCGCACGATAGTCGTACGGTCGCAAACTGTGGGTATTTTGGGATAGCCGTGCAAACGTCGTAAGAAATTTTGCTGTCTTTTTATGGAAAAATCTGTCTCAGATCGTTGTCGGCGGTTGGCCATGGTTCTGTCACAGGATGTTTGAAAATTCTACGGTATCAAAATCGCACGACGTCCCACGATGAATGTGACCGCACCGTAACTTAATATTCAGAAGTACAGACGACCTACACTTTCTTTGCATATCAGCAAAATGTAGTATCATAGGTGTAAGTAAAATGGCATGTGGTGGGTATAATTATACACTTGTTATAAATCATGGTCATCGGTTTTGTTTAAAAGTTAAAGCATTCCTGCGATGTTATGATATGGTATTTTAAGATAAGCAGTTTTGTCGTAAACCTTTGAAGTGTGCTTTGAAATGTACCGTTGTTTAAAAAAGGAGACAAGCACGATGACTGTTGCAACACCAGGAGAGGTCATAAAACCATTAACCTATTCACCCCCTTTGAAGTTAGATGTAGTCTACTACAAAAGGCGAGCAGATATGTTGAGTCATTGTTGACATAATAACAAAAACACAGTTGGTGATGATAAAGGAAAATATTGCAACTTTGTACAGTCAGTTTTAGAGTGGGAATTTGTCAACTGTACTAGTGAGTTATGATTTAGTAGGTGGTGGTAATGTGGCATTCTGATGCAACTACTGTGAACATATTGATAGGGCTTTACAAAATGAGGATGAACCCATACTGACATACATAATAACGTCTATTACGTTGTTATGGGAATTTCTATCAAGTCTAGCCATTCTCAGAGCATATGTTAGTACTACTCACCTGTAAACACGAGAAAGAATGATTGATAGAGAGGCGCAACTTCACTGTCAGCAGTATTACATGTAAACGTGTAGCATATATTAATCGCGACAACCGCATCCTGAATGCTGATATAGATCTATCTCTGCTGTCAACACACATGTCACACTCGTGTCAGGGCCGTTGGGAATCACTCATCAGTGTTAATAGGGCTAAGCTTGAGCTAACACCGAGTACAAAATAGGTGATTAGACGGGAGGAGTTCAGAGTTGTTATTGTAAGATATAGTTCTATGATTGTTCAAGCACAGGCATTTGTTTCTCTACTTCCACCCAATTAACAAGGAATACATGTGTATTTACCGGTCAAACATGACAAGTTTAAACCGGTATAACGTGTGGCAGGTACCGGATCAAACTGGATCAAACAGGTGTCTGACTTTGATACTAACTGCGTTACATTGTATAGGGCGTATTCAGTCACGTGACCCTCCCCCTAGCAACGAGCACTGGCGGCCATGTTGGTGCTCACTTGATAGTGGAGCCCTATGGAACTCTCTGTATAAATGGCAGATGTTTTCTACGCCATTCACAATTTCCCTTCAAAACGTTTTGTCTCATAATCATGGTGTTTTGCCTCGTGGTCAGATGTTCGATTGAGACTGATAAAGCACACACCGGTCGGGTAACAGTAAGATTGGTTTTGCGTTTCTCGTGTTACGTGCGGGAACATACGATTACGAAGGGATTAAACGACTGAAACAAAAGTGGATTTCTGACATACGAACAGCGGATCTAAATAGTTGAAGTTTGAGAATCAACGTGTGTGTATGGAAACCTTTTGTATCTGGTCGAAAAGCAAGTTACAGGCCCGTTGTGTAACACAGTCGCGGCACCTTGTAGTCGCTGCTTGAGATACGTTCATTCATAACTGACTGGGGGTCTTTCAACGTCGAACTTTCATCATAACGTACTCCCTGTCAACAAAATTTCTCACGACACTCAAGACACTGTACTACGTGGCTACAGGCCTTGGAACACTTGTATGCTGTGAACTGATTTTATGCGTACTCTGTAAACAGTTTAGCGGCCGCCGGTTTGCTGCTGGGGAACCTCGCTCGTCGATAATGGGTCATTTCCAGTAGGTGAAATTGGATTTTTGTAGCGAAAAGGATGTGAGGCTGGAGACTCTTTGCATATAATAAAACAGCGATCAGACGACTTCGCATTCCTTGGAAATTTAGAGAGCGTCGGACACCGAGAAACTTCACTGCAGGGTGAGCACCAACATGGCCGCCCACGGAGGGCAGGGGTGATGACGTCACGTGAATACGCCCTATAGCAAACCAGAGCATGCAACACAAACGGGCGTTCTGTCTTTTGTTGAGCTTTTCACGCTGCAAATTGACTTCAGGACTAGCTTTTTTAATGTTTATGTGAAGGTATTCGTGAGACAATATTGCTAAAGGTAATCTTAAGTTGCCAATGTTCGAGTGCAAACATTAGCTTACATGGCCTCTTTGAAGTCGCCGATAAATGATGACACGTTAACCACAATTGGTAGTTCTCGCGTTGGAGAAAACATCACAGTTTAGTCTGTAGAGTGTCGTTTTGGATCGTTTCAGGAAAAGATTGACAACTCCAATGCACCTTCGTCAAGTACTGGGTTAAATAAACACTTGCCGAAGTGTAATTATAAAGAACAGAGGCTTCTAAGTGCCTTTATTTGCCAGAAACTTCGACCTTTTGATCCACTGGCGGAAGGTTCGACAGGAAGCAGTAAGACTATCACAAAGCCATTAGTTTACCTCTAGCAAATAACGCTAGCCTCAGGATAATCACATTAAGATGGCGGGGTAAATAAAACGTAGGCGTCGGGTAAACAGCGATCTGAAATAAACTTAAAGACTTTTCTGCCGAAAATTCATCTCGTAAATGTTCTTGTTATCCGTTCTTTAAAAGGCAGTTGGTTGCACGGTGCAATCTTATCAGCGTATGTTGTTTTAGAAACGTCAACAATCAGAGCTAATGGATTTCACTTCCTCTAGCGGAACATGAAGAAACTGCAGCATGGAAACCCAGAGAAAGAGAGAGAGAGAGAGAGAATCGAGAGAGGGACATAGAAAGAGAGAGAGAGAGAGAGAGAGAGTGAGGCAGACAGACATACAGACAAGACAAGAATAGACAAGCTTCCCTTGGGGCGACGTTTATGTAACAAGCTTGTAAAGCAACATAAAGGGTTGCATAGAACATTGAATGTCGAATCATGTCATGCCACAGGCGACATATCTCTTCTGAATCCAGGAATCTAAGCCAACCAAAAAAAAAGGTTTTCAAAAAGTTCTATAGACGTTATAGATATGGTTAATGTTTCAAGTAAAAAGCAAGAGACGGAGGAAGAGAGCGTATATATAAGTGCACTTTATCGAAGATTTTGGCATGTGTTCTTGTAATCAAGATGGCTTGAAAACGACGAGAAACGTACTGTAATAACTTATTTTATGCAAGGAGGTTTAAATCTTATTTACAACTCATTGCTTTATGAAAAAGTTCAACGAGCAAAGGTCAAAGTTCCATGCGTACCTGTCCTTGTTGGCTACCTCCAAGTTGTCCACCCTGTTTTTCTAGCGCCATATAACGTTACGTATGTGGCTGAATCTGTCAGCACGTTACTGATTCTGTCTGCCGTGTATTTTTCAAATACATGTACTGCACGTCTGCACTGTATTTCGCAATTCCCTTCCTATTTCGAACTGATTCCCTTCCTATTTCGCAGTTTAGTTGGACCCCTGCTGCCCGTCACGATGGCAAAGATCTGTACAAGTAAGTTTATAATCTCACCATTTCCCCATGACTTCTTCCGCCATGTTCTAACATGTAGGTAGTATCTATTGTAGACCTCTTGCTTGAGTGCGTCGGCCATGTTTGTAACGTTACAACATTTTCATTGTTATTCTGTCAGTCGGTTCTAACTCAAGTATACAAGCATTGAACACTGTGTAGCTTATTTGTGTTGTCCATACTGTGTAACGAACTTTGTGTGTGTTTCTAGTGTGTGACTATTTCCGGTTGCGTATAGTGGACCGTTTCAGTGGCGCCCATTTTGTTACGTTACACTACTTGCATATGACCCAATTTGCTCTAACTGTCAACAGGGAATATTTGGAGGAAGCTTAAGCTAGACCGAGGACCTTTTGCTGTCGTCTGTGGCTGTATGCTCTTTCCCTGTTTCTGTGGTCTTTTTTTATACTTTACTCCGTTAGCAATTGGAACCACCGCCACGGCGCTAGCATCTTCATCGCTATCGTTCAAGAATGCCACGTGTACGACAATATCGTCTGAGTATAGAGGTCAGTGCGCCAAGGCTAAGATAGAGAAAATATGAAAGCATAATTTGATTACATCTTAAGTGGCATTTTTGGCTTGCTGAGCGTACACATTGTGTCAAGGAAGTACTAGATAGAATTGTAGCTTATAGGAAGTTGTGATTGCCATGCATGTAAGTTTTCGACCATACTGTAAATCGTACAAAGAAGCTGCAAAATGAGGAATGATATGTGCCGTAAACTGCAAAAATTATCGGAAAACGGATAATAATGTCGGAGAATGCCAATGTCAATTCCAAAGTGGAAGATGTGACATAACAAGAATGTTGTAAAGAATTTATTGTTTGGTATACCATGTCCTTTTTGTCCAGTCGTTTGTTCAGCTTTCCTGACCACTAAGATTTCATAATGAAGACAACTTTTTTTTGCACGCTCACATCAGTTTTGGGGTGCGAAGAGGATATATTCTACATGATCCATATATCAATATAGCCTAATTACGATGACTAGAAACGATTTATGGTGAAGTCGAATGATTTACTTCATCTCTAGGCACGGTGAAATGTGAAGGGTTTCACGATCGCTACCCCTGTCTGCTCGTGAAAGTGAGCTACAACCAGGTACTCAACGACACGGCTACAGAAACTGAAGGGTTTCTGTACTATGACGAGTCAGAAATAACAGGTGACAAGGTTAGTAACGTTACATGCGAAAGAATCGTAGAGATACGGGAATATCTATACTTACCTCATCATCTTTGCATCATCATATTTTCTGCATGTACATTATGTAGATAGACCTCTTTACCGTCACATTACCATCATTGTCGCCATTTTGAATCCTCTGGGACCTGCCAGATTTTGCGCCAAAACGAGGCTTAAGATGTTACTGTATACCATATACCAACGAGTACTCCCTACTTATAAGCCTGCATTACAGAATATGTATGCCCTCTTCGGTGGTACGTTTTGGCCCTCTAAGGTACGTGAAATACTGCGGTACATGTGCATGTCACGTGTAGATAATATTGATGTGGACATTTTTGGCTTGGTGGTATTGGCCAGATTTTCATTAATTATTCACAGTTTCTATTATATGCTATGTTGTTTTTATGCTTGTCACATTGACGTGAAACTCAGGAAAATCTTGTGAGTTCATGAATTCGCTCAGCTCTTAAATACATTTGTTGTTGTATAGCGGTGTTCTGTCGACCTTTGCGGCGGCGATTCGGACAGCGGATATTGGGTAGAATTAGGGAGGCTAACAGCTTTCAACAAGACCTACGGCAAGACGAATGCAACCTACAGCTGTCTGTACAACCCTTCAAATACATCGGTATGTCAATTATCTTGTTTTATGAAGAATGCAATATAATCCATTCTACATTTATTTGAAGCCTTCTTGTTTTATTTACATCTTATTGATTAGGTCTTGCATATTTTATAATTGCTATATATATAACTTATTTGGCCCTAGCAAACTTTATTAGGGTATATTTTATCTGATATAGTGGCCAACGTAACTATATTAGATATCAAAAGCGGTGTATCCTCTCCGACTGCGATGCGAGCCTTGTAATTTTGGGTTCTTTTAAAGAATTCTAAAATGATTCCTGATTCTCTATGTCATTTCACAGCAAGTGTTGGCGCGAAGAACAGCCTCACGTGCGCTGATCTTCCTGAGCTTTGTCTGGACTTCGGTAGTTTCATTATGTATTGTAGGCGCCTGCATTTGTAGTTGTTGTTGCTGTTGCTGTGGTGATAAGTCAGACAAGAGACAGTCACAAACAAGTGCAAGTGAGAGTCATGAGAATGACATGGGGGGTTTTGAAGGAATGTGAACTATAATCTCGACATGTCCCAAAGCGAACAAACATCTTCGAGAACAAGTTGCTCTTGCACATGAATGATTTCTAATCACGAGAAAGATACAACTAAGTCTCCATACTTATCATAACTTTATAATGAAGTGACAGAAATAATGTAACTTGGTGATGGTTTGACACATTTTTTTCAGTTATTGGCACTTTTTGTAACAAAACACAACAATCTTAACAGTGGATATCAAAGCATTTGCCTATTTGTAAATACATTGTGCATTTATAAAGTATTACGCGGGAAGTTTTACCACCAATCCACAAAAGCTAGAATTACCATCAATAGGCACTCCACCGTATTGTAACGTGCAAATGCATTAAGCAGTGTAATCGAATGTAGCAACAATTGTGAAAATATAGATTTATATCTACTTTGGAAACTATAACTTGCCACGATGTATAAGAAAGTAGCTACTGAATTTGTTACTTTGCTGAAAATAATAAAACTGCGATTTCTGTTGCAATAAATGATTCCGAACAGTTCTTTCCTTTGAAGTTACTTTTTGTGGAACGTATTGTACAGATCTACCTGGAAATGCTCTGCCCCACCGAACACAGCGCGCTGCGCCATGTAAAAGGCACAGATAATGGCGGCTGAAATGAAGAAGGATGTTGAAGTTACCATCATATACGGTACTACAAGGATCACAGTCACGAAGAAAAGTATTGAAAGCCAAAGAACGACTCTCATTTTCAGTTCTCTAAGCGGATCGCCCGGTTTTCCTCCCTCCAGCACGTTTGTGTCAGGAAACGCCTTCTTCTGGTAGAATTCCTTGAGCTGCAGCTCCTTCTGTGCCCAGAGGGTGGTGCACCATTGCTCGAGTTCCCCGGGGGTGGTGGGGAGGGTGTTGAGGGGGTGACGCCGCACGTGGAAGTGAACCTCCTCCGGGAAGCGGCCGGCGAGCAGGTCCGCCTCCTTCTGAGCCTTCCCGTCAGGATAGCCAACCGTGACGTCATGGATTGCGTCAAGATTGTGCTCTGTAATGACACGCAACACACATATTATAACATTAGCCTGATATGAATCCTGTTCTAGCTAAGGTGCGGTGAAGTGAATCGAGAAGCTCGCTGGAAACATAGGATGTAACGTTATGTACGTATACCAGGCTATCATTACATGAAATGACGACCACAAACGCATATATTCTACAGTTATTTTGCTATCAACTCTCAGCCATTAAGCTTTGGAAAGCCATGCGGTACATTGTCCTCTAATCTCTATTCAGGGCTACTAGATACCAATATTTCAACCACAAATATGCAAAATACATCGATTGAAAAAAAAGCATTGTCAAAATATTTCAGAATGACAAGAGTATAGAATAATTCTGTGAAAATGCTTCCCCCTGAAGCGTCGCCAAAAAGACTAGCTGCGTAGGTAGAGAAGCTGTAGATACTACTATAATTGCTCAGGTACAAACACAATTTACCTTTGATGAGCTTCTCTGCGATGTACACGAACCCCTTAGTTCTCGGATGCAGGACGTAGTCGTACTTAGGAAGGTTGTACTTCTCGGCGTATGCGTCGCTTCTTTGCCTCGTGTATTCGGTCAAGTCCGTGCCTTCGGGGAACAGCAACAGTTGTGTTTTATGTCCGATAGATGCCAGATAGTCCAGAATCTTCTTCATAATCTTTTCGTCTTCCTCCCATCTTCGCGTGATGAACATAAAACATCCGGTCTCCAAACCCCAACCTGGGAAAAAAATACCGAAGAAAACATTAACTCGAGTATTGTACATATTTTGTACTGGTTACAACTGACTTATAAAACATATGTACGTTAGGTATAACTTGTATGGTGCAGGTGCTACAGATAATATCTACTAACATAATTCCACAAGGGTACATAATTCCACCACCCTACATGAAAAGATACGTCCAAACAGCTTTCCAACCCAACGTCCCCGCAGTATAATGCACTCCTACCTAGGGGGTGTTGCTCGAAACATCTCTCAATCCCACTGTTTTTCAAAGTGGCGGATTTATGTAACCAGGCGGATTAATGTCAATGGAGGTTACAGGTATACAGAAAAACATTATTCCGAGCACTGCTTTAGGCATTTAAGACTGATGCATTATAATTAAACTAACCTGCCCCAGGAATCTTCCTCAGCTCGTTCTTGAGGACGATCTTCTCCTTTGACAGCTGTCCCCGGCGGATGAGATACATCCAGAGGAACATCCAGTCAAGTCTTGTCCTGTGGTTCATGATCAGGAGAGTTCTCTCCCCTGGTTTGATGCTGTCTCCTGTGATGCGTACTTTTACACCATACACCAGCTCTGTACACACGGTAAAAAGATGACAAAATATATCATAGAGTCAATTCCACATCACCGAGAGGGTGTTTGTTGCCTTTTGTTCTAACATTTACAAAACCTCTGTAACAATCTATGTGAGATAAGTAACTGTTAAGAACAATTTCCAACATTTATTTGATGTTCTAGATATTTTCTGCTATGTTCCAACAGGTTAAACAAATTTCCAACATTGAACACATTATTTGTATTAGTTTCGAAACTGTTGCAACATAGATTGATCATTTGTTTGAACATGTTCCAACATTCTACAAAAATGGTATAACTGGGTCAGTGGGCTGGGAACAGGGCGATTCACACATCCCTTCAAAGTATAGGGGATTATCCCTGGGTGCCATGCATAGACACCTAAAGACAAAAGAGTTGCCAGTGTCCAGACGTGAAATCTAAAAATATACAGAGGCAGACAATAGAGCGTGATTAGCACCTACTTTCATGGGGGCAATAACCCAAATCTACCATTTTGAGAATGATGCAAAATGTTGGAACATGTTCCAACAGTGAAACAATCACACAGATGTTTGAAAATTGTTCTTAATAAAGAGATATTTGTGCAAATACTTTCATAATATTTCCAAAATATATAGATGAGTTCAAACATGTTCAAACTTTCATTTCTAATTGTTTGAACAGTCTGGAATTATTTCGACTGAAATAGTCTTTTCTCTAAAATTGTTCAAACTTATTAGCAATATCATCTGAAAACCCTCTCGGTGACGTGGAATTGACTTTATTCGAAATGTTTGCATATTCTTGAAACATTTTCTAAAACATGGTACTCTCATATTTACTTTTTTCTAAACATTTGAAAATATTTCTAACAGTTTATAATTATATTACAATAATTCCAAGATATTACAAATATCACTAAAAACCCGTTTGGTGACTTGGAATGGAGTCTAATCATTAAACTTCTATATAATATTAAGTCCTTGTCTTTTAAAGGCTTGTATGTTATCTAGCTTCCAACTATTTTCTTTCCACGTCATTCCTACCACGCAAACCACTTGTAGACCAGACCACAAGAAACGGAGGATGAACCTACCTAGTAGTGCCTGTAAAACAAAACAAAAAGAAATATAAGATATTCATTTGGAGCGATTACTAAACAATATAGATATTCAAGGTGAAGAAATAAAACGAAACAGGAAATGTATATATTTCATGCAAAATTTGAGGACAAGCCTAACTATCATTGCCACCCACCACTAAGAAAATCCAGTACCATGCGATGAGCTTGTCCACCACCCATCTGTACCAGACAGGCCGTACCAGCATCAGGGGGAACCACGGCGTCACGATGTACATGGTACCGAACAGATAGGACAGGCACGCCAGGGCCACAAACAGCACCCCTCCCACTGGACCCCTCTTCCAAACCATCGTACTGTTTCCGAGCTGTAGGCAAAATACGTACAACTGTCACCTAACAACATCAAACCGGGGGAAACAGTTATTTTTTCAACACAATCTCAACAAGACCATAGCACGTCCAGGTAAAAAGATACAAAAACCGAAGTTCTGCTGCAGTACCAAGGTCACATACCAGGGGGCCCAAAATCGACCTTGATGTTCGGCTTGACAACACCTGCCCACATACCAAATACCATCATAATCCATCAAGAGGTTCATGAGTTATGCTGACTAGAGTAGTCCGGAAACACAAACAGACAAACAAACAGACTGACAGACACACCCAAAACTATATCTCCATTTTTCATGGAGATAGATATCTCAATCACAACCTTGCCGACGTTTTGGTAACTCGTATTTGTGCTCCACAGCTACTTTCCCCAGGGAATGAAAGGACTATTTTCTTAGGACTTACCCACCTGATGAAGCTATTTGCGGAACAAAAGACCAATACCTCAGCCTTAGAGTGATCGAAAGACTTAATGCTACTATAAGGCAACGTTTTACAAAATAAAGGGTGGATCAATAAAGACTTTACGTTATAGCCAGCGCAAAGGAATGATCTTGCTGTGACCGTGTCGACCAGAAAGCCCACAGAACACCCAGGGGAATACGGCTCCATGTGATATTCTATAGAACATAATAGAATATAAAAGAACGTTCTGCTTCTTTGTCAACTTCTATAGAACAGTTCTGTTCGGAACTCGAACGGAAAAGGGAACGATGGAAAAGTGATGTTTACAAACATTGGCTACACTGTGGAGTATAGTTTACATGAAGAACTGTACGCTTGGATTTGTCAAAGTGTTTTCCAACCAAGCGAAAGCTAGACAGATCAAATTTTCAGCACATTGTCCAGTTGGGGTCAGTGCCCGAGGGTATCCATAAAGTATGTTTTGGCAACACACACACAACGGATAAGAATGTTTATTCTATCCAGTGCCCTCATTTTGCTCAGTTTTACATTCCAAAGAAAGAGGCAACCATGATTTTTAGGTGATACTGTTCAGTCAAAAGTAATTGCATAGCGAAACATCTGGTAATGTAATGTAATTGATTCAATTTACTTGACTACACGTTGTCACAACAGAGTAACACCAGTGACATAACTGTACTAACGTTACAGGCATTGTACTTTTGCCCCAGGACTTTGCCCCAGTTCCTGATTTCAGGTCGGCCATATCGGTACATAACTGTTTACGTCGTTATGCTCAACATACCTTAGTAAAAGATGACCACAGACTAACACTGCTGTTTGTAGTGACACTGTCCACAACAGGTGTTTCATTCAATGTAGAAGAATTCGTCAACACGAAGTTGTAAACTTCCGGGTTTCGTTAATTGTATCAAACAAACGGCGTCCAGAGTTGAACGTAGCTAGTCCGAGCTTTTAACAACTACGTGCACTTACCTGACGTGGCGAGCCCTTTAGAAACACCTGTGCTGTACAGGTAGAATGTTGTCGGCACTGTCACCTTTGTGCTTCTCACGGTTGATGTACCTGTGTAGTCTACAGGTGAGTCCCGTGACGAAGGGACGGTACGTTATCTAGTTTGGAAGGGGCGGATGCGTATTATGTCCAGTTCAAAATATCTACATGGCCGTCCCCAGGTCGAAAAGACTCCACATGACCCTTCCCTCATTCCAATGACACTATACATGGACCTCCCCATTTAAGCACCAACCCTCTCCCATTTGGATATTGTATGCTCCCCAAAGATGGCGGTGCGGAGTCCTGTTTCAACCTGTTTTGTCAAACACAACGTTGGTGACACAGCTTGTCTAATGAGTTGTATGCGATATGCCATAATGCTGTGTACACTGAAAGCCCCTCCCCCTTCCACATAGGTAAGGCTAATAAAAATCCATACACATAAGCCATGTAATAACACTATAAACTGTATGGGGGAGCTATCGGGAGGGGGTCTTGTTCACACAGATCAATGTGTTTCGCCCCGGGCAACATGGCAGTTCCAAAAGGTCAAAACGTGCCTATACAGTAATGGCATGCAACGGTGGGTCGACAAATAAAGTGTAAGCTCGGTCCGCAATAGCCTCCGATGCAGACTCAAGCCGGCTGTTTTCTTTTTCAAGTTTTTGTTTTTATACTATTATATTTTCTTCTTATTGCTATCGAAAAAAAATAATAGTATAAAAACAATAACTTGAAAAAGAAAACAGCCGGGTTGAGTCTGCATCGGAGGCTAGGTCCGCAATAGTTTTTAAAGAAGGGGTAAGGTAAACAAAGCCAACCCGCTCTTTAATATTGACTGCACACAACGGTCTGGCCTGTATTTTATGGAAATTACATAACCTGAATGAGAGTTGTTCTTCAAGGTCCTATGATAGCCTCCTTACGAGTTGGGCTTGTCTAAAGGCTGGCCTGAAGACGTTTTATACGCCGGATGGAGATACAGTTTTACTAGCTGTATATAGTTGTACTGTAAGAAGTTTTTAGAAACTTTCTATTTCAATGTTGTTTGCTGATATTCTTTAAAAAAATATCAGCATGATCAAAACTTAAAGTTTTTGCCATATTGATCATATTCATATTGTGGGCAATGAATTAGTTGCGTTTTCATTGTTCCATACAGTCTCTAACACAATAAAAGCTTGCTATTGTTGTCTTTGTAAAGTGCTACTCTCCAAGCAGAGGAGGGGTTTCGGCTGGTTTTTGCCGTGTCAAAAAAACACGTCAAAAACCAGCCGAAACCCCTCCTCTGCCTGGAGAGTAGTAAAGTGCAGCGTTTCCGGCTCTTTCAAACCAAATCATAAACGCACTACTGAGACCGACCATACAGGTGTGTTGGCAACTTGCCATGTATGTCGTAATCCTGCCGACCGGTATCACGCACCTTGGTTGTTACCTCGTGCGTGATCATAGCATGCCCATACAGCACTGCTTGTGAATGACACTGGGCGTCAACTGCAGTGTTGGAGGCATGCTACCGAGTCTTGTGACTCCCGCTGGCAATAAGTGCAAAGCAATATACCTCATAATCAATACATAATGCAATGTACAGGTAGTTTATGTGTAGTTACTTGATACACTCTGTTCTGTCACCCCAATTTAAAGCCAGACACACGTACACTTTTCACGATTCAGTGTGTTAGTATGATAAGCAAATTCATAAAACTACACAAAAGAAACACATTCTTTGGTGTTAAAATGTATACAACCTTTTTGACGGCCTTTGACCTGAAAGCGCGCGAATTTCACATTGACCAATCCGGTAAACGCATGCCCGTACGTGTGTGGTAGCATGAGGCCAGGTACGGTACGGCCCATGAGTGCATACCATGTTCACGTGTTGAACGACTGATGCTTTAAATGGTCTTCTCGGTGTGGATTTCACGTGATGTTTAAACTTACTTGCGCAACCATACAAAGGCATCAGACTTTACTTGTACTAATTGTACATCCGGCCAACAGACAAGGCAGCCACCAGCGTACAACAAGTAAGTAATTTGTGCTTTTCTGTTGGGGTTACAGATGTTTAGCTAGTATATAGAGCTATTCGATATTGAAACGTGTTACTCCTGTACTAATAGAGGGGTATTTTGGCGACTTTATGGTCTTTTACTGGAGGGATAGGGCCATACATGTAAGATCTCGATCCTCAGTCCACTAGTATGTGTACTTCAGTAGGAATAAATTGCACCAGCACCTAAAAGGTAAAAGGCAAAGCGGTCGAAGCTCAGACTGAGAATGAATCATGATGCTTTTTACTTAATAGCTATTAGTGCAATGCGCTACGGCTGGTGTATTTTTGGCCAATCACACCGGGTCACCCCTACCTTTTCCCGATACGTGTGTTGGGTTCTTTTACGTGTAGAGATGCTACCGTAAACCGGCCATAGGGGAAACCTGATTGTAGTAAGTGTGCAAAAGTTAACTTTTCCACAGTTTCACTAATGCCGTGAGATACACTTTACCATTGTGCTTTGAATGTTGACTTAGACAAGGCAAGCATAATCCAATTGCTTCGACAATAGTATTGATATATCTTGTTTCGGTTTGTCCTAACGAGCTGTTAATGGGTTAAGAGGATGGTTTATTAGAAGTGATGATTGCAATGCTCCTTTTTCACACACGCACCCAACAGCTTATAGAGTCTCGTGATTGAACATTTTGGGGTTACCTATCCAACACCCTGCTAAAAAGGTTGGGTCACATGAGCCCGTTTCATAACAAACGTTAACCTCACACGAAAATGATATCCTCCCAATAATTCATTAATGTTCCTGGGCCTTGGCCAATCATGTGAGGCCGTGCATAGCACGCCTCCTATGCGTGGCGCGAGGTAGGGGGATTCCCCTTGACGTCAGACCTCCTTAAGCCGGCGCACCCTTTCCACCTTATCGATTTTAAACCTCGTGCTCATTTCATGACATTGGTAAACAAGAGTTCTATGACCTCATACCTTCGCGAAATGATTTTGACCTTTATGACTGACGTATTAGGAGTGTTTTTCATCAATCAAAAATCATACCAGTTGATCCTCCTCACCCAAATAACATAAGTTGTCCAAACCTCCTTGTTATGATTATGAGCTTAACAAAGAAGGTTATGCTAACATTTTTCATCAATAATGCAAATAAGCTCCTTATTAGCATAATTTGATTCAATGGTGTTCACATTCACACAACTTCTAAATGCAACAGGTATGAAATTGCCGTTATTTACTAGTATGGAATGATAGTAGTTTCTCATGAATTATGCAAATTAGGCCTACATTTGCATAATTTCTATCTATTGACATTCCTCTCTTCCTCAGTTACAAATGTCACATATTTGAATAGTCATATCATGGAACACAGCAGGTTTTTAAAATTGCCTCATTAATTATAATCTGATTTGCATAATTATCATCCAATCATACAAAGCATCACATAAGCTATCTACATACCAAAAATCATGACCATCCATCAAGCCCATCTCGAGTTATATTATTTTCTCATTAATTATGTAAATGAGGTTCTCATTTGCATAGCTGATATCTATTAATATTTCTCTCTTCCTCAGTTACATATGTCACATGTTTGCGAGTCCTATCATGGAAATTGATGAATGTATAAACTTTCCTCATTAATTATGCAAATTAGTTACTGATTTGCATAATAAGTATCCAATCATGTACATCATCGCTCAAGCTATGTACATGCAAAAAATCATGACCTTCCATCAAGCCCTTCTTGAGTTATTCCCTTTCAAAGTCTGAAGCAAAACCTACCCCTGCAGTTCCAAAAAAGTTGCTAGGGGGCCCAAACCTATACCACTTACTCTCTGCCCAACGAGCTATCTACCACTCAAAAATCAGTTCCATAGCATGTCCACAACACGAGATATCATAACAGGAAGTTCCGCTGCAGTACCGTAACAAGCCGATAGGGGGCCCAAAATCTAATCATTTTCAGGTTTCATCGAGACCTACCAACATACCAAATACCAAGACAATCCTTCCAAGAATTCTCGACTTATCGTGTTCACTAACAGACACACAGACATGCTCGGTATTCCCATGCTGTGGCACTGCATTAATGACTGTTCTTACTCATATAAGGCCGTGTATATCCAACTTTGGTCAAAATTTGTATGTTTCAGTCTTTTAATTGGTGTAAGGAGATATCTTTGTGGTTTGGTTTCACATGCTCCGAGTGGACTCTTCCAGGCTGGGAGTAGGTCAAAGTTGACGATTGTTTTCGTCTGTCAGCTGTTACGAGAGAACGAGCTGGTCAACTGTCTATTTTCTTTGCATGATTCTAAAGTAGACAGATGTGGCTTTCTGGTGCATAAGAATTTTTGGGGCTTGCAATTAAGGTGAATCCTTTTCTGAGCCCTTGTTTTAGTGCTTTAAAGCATTACTGCCTATATGGGCAAGCCTATCTCTTGTATCTGCCCTACAGCTGGCTGATAGCCAATTTGTCCCTGGCAGTACATGTAACTGACGTTTCCTGCCTGCCTCATGACCCCTCATGACCCCTCATGACCAACTTTGCCCCCCATCTACCCGTATCAATATCCCCTGAAACAATACAGCCCACACATCGCAACCAGAACGCATAGTAAAGCATACAATTGAACACATTTTTACACTTTTCTCGTTAATTATGCAAAACACTTCGCCCAAAATCTAATCATCTTGAGATTTGCCACATACACACCGACACACCAACTACGACAACAAACCATCCAGGCGTTCTCGACTTATTCTGTTCACTAACAGACACACAGACAAGCACCGTCGAATAACCTACTCGACGAAACCATTCGTCGCGAAGGTAATAAAGGGTTGTTAACCTCCATAGCATTCTCTACTGCGGGTGTTTTAATGCTGTACTGATTATTGATACTAATTCTTTATTGACCGTGTTTGCTCTTATGCGGCAGCTGACGGGATTCATGAGAGAATAGTAGCAATCAGAAATTAGGACGTAGAACACCCCTCCCCAATCAAAACGCACCGAAACATGCATCTGAGGTTAAAGTGATAATTAAAACTGCAAATAATGTGCATACTAAATATGGGTGCATGTCAGTGCAAATGGAGACGACGAACTCAATTAGAAATGTACACGTTTATTTTTGCATCCTTCAGACATTTTATATCGTCTTTACAGCATACTGGTCGATACAACCAAATAAGGATGGGCCACACAAAGTCGATCCTCGTGATCACCATGTTGAGCGTGACAGCCAGCACGAACACGAAGGCCCCTGCCCGCTGCCCTGCCGGCTATGGGTGGGCCCCGGAACTGAACGACTGTATGGACTGTGTTGTATGCGACACTATGCCCGCGACATCGATCTGCCCTTCCTGTAAAGGTAGGGCTAAATAGAATTTGTGATGACAAAGTGTTTTAATAAAGACTGAAGTCGCGATCGGATTGACGGGTACCCTACAGAATTTCAAGGACATACATGTGCTTCTACTAATTTTTGTGTAAAAATATAATCTCCAAACAGATCTAACTGTGGCAAAGACCGTATCTAAGGAGCAAAATGGGTGGCTATAAAAACTCCTTTTGCTAGTTGGATACGGTCTTTGCCACCGTTTGATCTGCTTGGAGATTAGTGAAGATATTGCTACATACTTTTACGTGCAGTGCATGCCTCGTATGCGTGATGCAAGGTGAAGGGATTCCCCATGACGTCAGACTTCGTTAAGTCGGCACACCCTTTCCATCTTATTGGTTTTAAACCTCATGCTCATTTCATTTGTTCAGTAAGTGTAATACGTGTAGCCTCTATAACTGGTTTCGGTGCTATCAGCCCGATCACTTTTGGTATATAAAGATATTCAGTTGAAATAAAGGCTTTGGCTTGACTTGACCCCATTGTGCTTCATTATCATTCATTAGGGGAAGAGTCATCAGTAGTCCCAAGCGAGATCAGTTTCCAGCAGGTTGAAGTACAACGTGAGAACACGGCAAACTTCTACCAATGCCCCAGTGGATACGAGTGGCACCCGGTCATCAGTGACTGTATGTCCTGCGGGGTCTGCGACGACATGCCCGACACCGAAATCTGTGACAGGTGTGCAGAGGGTAAGCCACTGGATTGAGCACAAATGACATTTCAACCTGGCATTGTTGTAATTTATTTTCACTAACTTCCGCACATGCGTTTTCAGAATCTTACAAGTTTTCCTCTATCCTAAAGTGGACAGCGGAATACGTTATACTAAATGTAATAGTACACAAGACATCTAGAACATTCTGTATCTTAACGGTTTCTCATTATCTATTCAGCAGCAAATTCGAAGTCTGCACATCTTCAACCTGGAGTGATTGCTGTGATTACCATACTGGCACTGGTTACTGTCTGTTCCTTATCCGTGGCTGCCTGGTTCACACGGAAGAAGCGTGGAAGACACGGTAAGGGGAGGTCTGCAATAAAAACATAAGTTAGCTTCACATATATAAGTTGGCTTAAAGAAAGAAACAAACAAGATATTAGCTGGTGAGATATTTACAACAGACAGTCTTAATTTGTAGTCACGTTTCATGTTTTTTCTTGATACATGTAGATTCTCTTTTCTTTCTTCTTATCCACCGATGACGACGAGTCATCATAGATCATCATATACAAGTAGATTTTCTTATCTTTCTTCTTACCCACAGATGACGACGAGTCCGAGGCCAGACAACCGATTCAAGTTTCCGACGCCAGAGAGAAAATTTCAGGCATAGAGACTGTTGTATAAACATATTTCAAAGAGTTAGGGTTTTGAACACTCAATTGTACTGGGACATTGTAAGCCGTCGGTTTGCTATTTAACAAGAGATAAAGGTAGAGCATGTTGTTGAAATCACCACTCTTTTTAAAAAGGAAAACACCTTATACCAGAACCCTGAAACTTTGCCTAAATGCCCAACAAGGACTGAGTGTGGCACAGTATGTACAGTGTATACCACGAAAAAATGACAGAAAAGGGACGGTGTGGTACTGCACTCAAGTTATACCAATTACCTAACATAATCAACAAATGTTCAAAAGGAAAGAGGTACTGATAGTCTGATACAATGTCGTAAATATAATTAGCGGTTCCAGCGTTCCCGGCTTCCCACCACGATTTACTTTTTTGTATATTTGCTTTTGGAAATTATGATATTTGCTGTTTGACATTATGGAAGCACTTTAGCAATTGTATTATGTGATTCTACTTGCTCGACTGTGTGAAGAAATATCTTTATGTTTTCTGTGCCTTTGTAGTCCTAACAACGTTGCTATGGTGAGGTTAATTATGTATCAAAAAGTGCATGAACTCTGTTGTGGAAAGCTGTTGCGATAGTTTAGACTATGTACTTCATACAGTCGATTACAGTGTAATCAACCCAAAAGTTTCATAAACGAGAGAGACAATGCTTGTATTTTCTTATCCCCACAATGGCATGATCATGTGCTACCCTAGATTGTGACCTACTTTGTTTCGTCTGTTTGATATCAGGTAGAGAAACCGCCCCATCAAGTTTCTTTCAGAAATATACGGTTTATGGCGCCTTTGGTTTCAGTTTGACGTTACACATTAAGTCAGCAGAGATCCGGAGTTGCTACTGAGAAATTGGGTCTTACATGTCCCACGGTGCATTGTGAGCTATGTGGGGGCGAAGTACAATGTGAAGGTTCGGACTTCTGCCTATTAATACAGCTCTCTCCCCCTCTCTCTCACACACACACACACACACACACACACACACACACACACACACACACACACACACACACACACACACACACACACACACACACACACACACACATACACACACACACAAACACACACACACACACACATACATACACACTGAACACACATACAGAAACAGTGGTTAAACGCAAATTCATCAACAATCAGTGAAGAATATGCAGATCGACTTCAGATACAGAAAAATACAACGTGAGCACCAAGGCGACTCGGGGTAAATAGTCCAGTATCACAATCCACGCACTACGAACCCGGAAGTTGGTCCCACACCTGGGCTCCGCGTTGACATTTTTGTTACCTACTCGCTAGTCACTACTTTGACCAAGTGCTTTGACGAAAGGTATGCTTTGACTGCGACACTTTGGATCCACTAATGAAAATGTCCGACGACGAAAACAATGAAACCGTTTAAGAGTTGCACATGAAAATTCGGCATGAAAATTGAAGCCCGAAACTTTCTGACTAGACGGGGGAGGTGTTTGGTAGCTACTTATGTCTTGTATCAGAAGAAGCTACTTGAGCGGTAACATGCTTCTAGAAAGAATTACATATACCAACAGATAAACTAGTCGCAGTTGAAGTAACGTTATAAACTTATATCACATAACATATGATTTGGCGTGAAAAGCCTTATGTTTGCTCCAGGGTCTTTCAACACGTCGCGTCGACGCCATGTTTTTTTTTTCATTAATCAACTGAAGAATACACAACACACTCGCAAGTAGCTAATATCAAACATCACATCTGAAAATGAAAATTACAACTGACATAGACAAATACAATAACAACAAGTAATAGCATTTGGGTAGTCCAATACATATTACAGACGCCATGTATAATTTTGGGGACTTTCCAGATCTTTCCATACTTTGTCGACTTGGTCACAAGGCTGGGACTTTCCGATGCTTACGCCAGCCAGGGGGATTCCCCATTCTAACGCGTGGCAGATTCGTGATCACAACGTGAACACTGAGTGGTAGCTCCGCGATTGGTGAGCCTGCTACATATACATGGGACAATGGAGGCCCACAATGATTATGGAGATCTTAGCGGGGCTTGCAACACTACCGCCGCACGGTACATTCAAGACTGACAAACGGTAAATTCAGGAGGACTGACAACGCTTAACGGTAGAGCTTAACGGTAGATTAGCGGCTCGCGCATCCGCATTCGCACTACTGTAGGCTAGCTTCGGTTAGTGAAGTGACCGTTCCAGGTGGAGATGAACACTGTCAAGACAGCTCAAATCAAGAGAAACCAGACTGATGCACAGCGCAGAAGAAAAGCGGATCCGCTGAAAAGAGCTTTGTAACAGAACTGAGACAGCTTACAGATGTCATTTTTGTGGCAGAGACTGCCATTCTCGTATAGGGCTGTTTAGCCATAGTCGATGCTGTAGGGCTGCTGTGAATTAGGATTTTACCATGGTCAATACTGACCGACGGAGGCCATATAGTATAGCTTCGGCCAGTTGGTAAAAAAAAGATGACAATGTGACAAAAAAGACGGGAGTTGTCAGTTAAAATCTGTAGGGTGTAGTACTAGCCAGTAATCTGTGAGGCTCGTGCACGGTACTTCAAAGAAATCTAACATGAAAACAGACACAATCGTACGCCCCGCTGTAACTCAGGTTGGGACAATCCATGTCTGGATTTCGTCTACGCGGTAGAAAGAGTGTATCAATAACGCTGAACGAATCCAGGAAAAAAGGATTTCGCAGCGTAGAATTAAACCAACTAACTAATGTGATAAAACTAACAGCGTATAACGTTTGATTGGAGCCGGCCGCTACGATTGACGGTGAATTGAAATTGATCGCCAGGCCTCACGGAAAAAAAGGCATGCAGATAGACCCTGGCTAATGTTGCCAACATAACTTTTGCTATCTTGTTAATGCTTATTGTTGGCTATGACATACTCGCCTAGGCAAAGGCCACACAGTATGGAGGCGTGCTCAAGGTGAGTTTAATTTGTTTTCAGTCTTAACTTTTAACACCTTTCAATCAACATAATAAATCTGGTATTAAAGCAAAATAGCATAACTGAACAGGGATTATTTTCTGCTGACTTTGGTATTGAAAGGTATGACTATGCTAACGACAGCTACGATGTACCAGACCGACTACGCTGGCTATGGGGAGAATATATTTGGCAGGGGAGTTTGATCACTATAGGCTTCATTGACCGGAGGGAGAATTGTTACCCGTCTCCTGGCCAATTATTCCCTTTGGTTCATCGTTATCTTAACATATTACTCCATTTTGTGTCATGTGTGGTACTCCCAATCAACAGTGATCAGTGACTGTATGTCCTTTAGTGTCTGTGACAACATGCCCGACACCTACATCCGTGACAAGTGGGCTAAGGGTGAGTCATAAAATATTTGATATTTGCATGGCGCAATTTTACCGTATCATATTGATTGGTATGGTCCTGTAAATGTCTGTTGCACGATTTGTTGCAGTTGTGAGACGGTTTAAGGTATCATTCTCTCCGCCTGGGCAATTATGCTTCTGTTTGGCGTTATAGGATTGAAATGTTCGCAGTGCTTTTATTTTCGCAGTGACTCGAAATCAGGACATCGTGAATATGTGCTTTGTACTTCTACTGTGCCACAGAATTGTTTCAATCGCGAACTTTAAAGACCGCGAAAAAAAAAAATCATTTTCCTATTACAGCGAAACCAACTGTGTCGCCTTTTGGAGCCCCGGGGTTTTCCCAGTAGCGTGGGTCCGGTTCAAGTTGCATCACATGACCTCAGCACGGAACTCCCCAGTCAGGTGCTTTCCTTGACTTTCTGTGACAACAGATGTGAAATACTGCATTGTTGAGAAACAGTTCACCTAGAACAATAGCAGCTATGATGACCTGTACCTGCTTACTCGCAAATATTTGCCTTCAGATTAGGGCAAGCTACGACATGCAAGCTAAAGTCCGACGCATTGCAATTGTCTGTTGAACGTCAGAGATATCATGTAATAATCAGACTGTTACAGTCAAATGTACATGGTTGGGAACAAATAACGTTAGTAGATATTTAGTCGCGGTTTGTACATCTACATTAGTTAATTAGTAAATATCTGAAGTGTTATCATTCTACACTGCATGTTGTCTGACTTTCCGCAGGTCCCGCCAATGAACGTCATTGGGTGGGAGGGGGTTCCCCGTGTGCACGAGCTAGTCACGTGTACCTTCTTACGGGTAGTGAGTCACCGCCGGGTATTTCCAGACTGAGTGGTGTCTCAGCACGGAACAACTCACTCTTGCTGGCAGTTATCACACTGCTTGGGACCGTGATCCGTTTTCCTGTGAATACTGATAAATTCAGAACTTATTCTGCTGTCATGGAAACATTCCCTGCAAAATGTTCTCCTAGCAAAGGATTCATATGAGCTCATGTCGCAGCCGAAGGTAAGTCAATCTTCTTTCTTTTATTGCTGTGAATGGCTTTGTTGATCAATGTAGCTAGGGCGCCGGAATAGGAAAAAAAACAAAAAAACAATGCATACATTGTAAGATACTGATTGAACAGGGCTTACATTCTCCTGAAATTGAAACGCAGCACTTGCACTAACCCAGACAGCATAGTTCATCGGCTTGACTCTCCACTTTAGACTGTTGCCTGACGAGGGACGCGTATACCGTACAAGAGAAACAGTGGATCGTTTAGAGATACGTGTACTGGGGGGAAATTGCACAAGCGACCATCTGGCCATTATAGAAAATTGCCACATACGCCAGCTGACACCTGGTATTCCCCAGTTTGGTAGTATGCAAAGAAGGTCACTGGTTGACACTTGTAAACAATATACTGTACGTCACGTGATTAGGACTAAAGAGTCCACGGGGCAGCTGCACCCGGGGGGCGTTACCTAAATACACACTCGAGTTCAAACATTCTTCAATTACGTTTCCTTGTCCCTAGCCTGTATTGATCTGTATTAGCCTCCGCCAGGGCTTTCTAGGTTACGGATCGTAGAATTCATGAAAGGGAATAATTGGCTAGGAGAGCCAGTCCGCGGGAAGGTTAACATTTCCCCTATAGTGACCAAACTCTGACTCCCTTGCCAAATCATTCTTCCTATAGCCAGCGTAATATAGTCTGGTAAAGATTGTTAAGTGCTGCCTGGAGCTCCCAGCATGTCCTAACATCTAAAAACAAATTAGGTAGTTATGATTCAGACTCCATAGGTTGCTCGAAATACATGCAGTTGAAAATGACCAAAGAGGGTGAATGATAGATCAGAATTCGGGGCTAGCTATAGAGTATATATAGGGGGCCAAAGGATTACAGTTTGCAACATAATGGCCGTTGGACGAAGAAGGAGACTACCGACAGACACCATAGCTAGCAGGTTATTTGGTCAATTTCTACTATTTCTCACAACCAATGGGACGGACCATGTTGGCCCCTAGACTATACCTTTATGTCCACTGTACACGGATTTCAGACACTGAATTGTATGCTATAAACATGCATGGCTTGGCTATAGGAGAAAAAAAGAATTTTCTTGCATTCCCTTCGTTAGCAAAATACCTATTACTTACAAATGTAGAGCTCTTCGAGCATACAAACTTACTTACACATGTAGATCTCTTGAAGACTAATGGCAAGGGTAGGTGAAAATGCACAAATTTTTTTTTTCGTCTAAGCTACGCATGTTTTTAGCATACAATTCAGAGTCTGACATTTGTTTACAGTGGGAACAATCATGGTTTAGTCTTGGGGCCACCATGGTCCGTCCCATTGCGGGTCAAAACTTAAATAATCATGTATACAAAGGTTGAAACTAAAACAAAATTGTACAATTGTGATCTACCCATGAAGGAGCTATTGATCACTTAAAATGCCAACAAAAAGGAGGACTTTGAAACTGTGAGGAAAATCGATTTTTTTCAGTTTGGCCAACTTATGCCTGATTTTTACGGACAGAGTCTCGTAAGACTTGGTCACTTATAGCTACACTTATATTAGAACAATGCACAAATTCACCAAAAAAAGTTAAACGTTACCGCACCTTCTTTTCTCACTAGATAACTGTTATCGTTGTTTGTAAATACGTTCTGTTCTTAACATTTTCACCTTGTTTTTCTTTCAGTTCAACAAGCGTTGTCAACATTTCACGATATAGCCAATAGAGAATAAATCCACCCACCGGGTTGAGTGGTGAGTCGCGCGTTTCAGAGCTTTAAAACGTCACTCAAGACCCAAGCAAATCTCCCTACCGGAGGTGACAACACGTCTTGGCTGGCCACTCAACCTGGTGGGGGGATTTAGGCCAAAGGTCATCCTATTACGGGTGAGTATGTCCAGTCTAACTTTCCTAGTCATTACGTAAGACGACTAAATACTAAGAGAGTGTAAAAGTAATTGAAACTGGGGTGCGTGTAGTTTTCATGTTAATTCATCTTGGCCCCTCAAAATTGTACATATTCATTTATTTCTTATTTATTTATTGTCAAATGCAACAGTAAATGACACCGACTCTTAGGGCAGCGTAGCTAAAATTGCCCATCAGAATTGATCGACTTCAGGGACGGCAATGTTGACAAATACTGTGTGCTGGATCTGTGTGTGTTACTTCCCTAATATTAGTTACATCTGTGACTTCCTTATATGATAAACGAGTATAAGCGCCCTCTACAGCAGAGAGAGAATGGAAAAACTAAACATTATTTGCACCGATATAGAACACCTAACTCGGAACAAAAAGTGGTACAGGCCTTTGGAGATAGGAGTGACCTGACTTGGGGATCCTGAGATTTACGTTGAACACAATTGCAACATCACTGAAAAAGTGTTAAGGTGAGTACTCTTAAAATACAATTAACTTCGAATCTGCCCTCCTAAAATTCGCTCCAATAACTCTGTACAAACTACCTTGCCTATCTGCTTCCCTTGTCGCACAGGACGAATGAATAATGGGGTTGACCTGGAGCAGACCCAAAAAAGTATTTGTAAATTTGGCCATTCTTTATAAGAGTATGTCTGTTTCTCTATGTTTCCGCATATTTGTAGCATAACAGTGGATGGATATTTGGTATGTGGGTAGGTCTTTGGAAGACGCAGGTCTGATGAATAGTTTATTCCATTCAATTTTTACAAATCAAACAGCCTCACAGACCACCATTGCATTAGATGCCTGAATTGCAAAATACCATAGTACAGTAAAATATTACAGTGCAATATAATATCAATACATTATACCAAGAGATGGGACTTAATGCAAATTTGATAGAGAATACCATCAATTGAATTCGATCATGCTGTTTAGTGTTTACAATATTATTGCATGATTAATGACACAATATAAAACAGGAAATTTTCAACATCTCACATTTCAATATTGATATCTCACATATTTTTAATATTTCATAAAGGTCAAACTCTTGTTAGATGTGTACAGTAAAGCTTTTTCTGCACTGTCATCTGCACTGTCATCTGACTGTAAGTTTAGCTAATGACTTCAGATATTGCAAAAATATTTGGACACGTAGTCATAATGCACATAATCCTTTACATTTGCTCTATTTCCATATCAACTTCGGAATGGATCTTAAGTTTTCATCTATCCTTCCTTCTTCTTTCCTATAGATCTAATAGATCGGAAGACTAATTAGTTAGTGTTCCACAGTGATCGTCTTTTTAATGCAAAATAACGGCAAAACAAAGTGTTCTCCTTTCTGGACTACAAGACAGAACTGTGGGTCATTGACCCTGTTTATCAAGTTAACAATCAATTGGACATCAATATGTTTAGGTAAGAGAAACAGGAACAAAAACAAAGGAAGAGGATCCGAACACGAAATAAATACGGGAACAGCCTCTGAGGGCTAGTTCCTACCATACTCTATACGTCGTTGGAAAAATAGGAAGTAACCACATGGGGAGATAACATGCCAGAGGAGTTAGTCGGCCTGGGAGTACAGAATGCGACCTACGTACCGCCAGGCCTATACTAACTCCTGGCCAATTTGGAGAGATTTTCTAAAGGCGTCAATAGCAGTTTCTTTGTTTTGTTTACGGCAAGACAACCACTGGCGACTTTTACGTTCTGCAGAGAATTCCGACAACTTAATGTGACGTGTTGCTATATTACGAGAATAGTTGAGCACGTACATGTATTAGACAGGCAAACGTTTCCCCGCAACAAGTATGGTGGGATTTTTTACGTGCTCGGGGTGTCGCTCTCTACAATCACGGGACATCCATCTTACGTTTTATCCTAGGGACGTCTCTAACCGAAGCTAGATTATCATTCTCACCTGAATGAAGTTAGGGAAGTCGTGTAAAGTGTCTTTCCCAAGGGCACAACGGCAAACGGACGAATCAGGGGACCCCGGATTTGAACCGAGCCTCGACAATGAAAAACACGTGCCATCAGGCAACTAGTATCCGGCAACTCGCCCGATACATCTACCGTTATCAATACTTAGTTCTAGTGAGACTGTTTTACAATGCCGATATCAACCTTGCAACATACACTTCTCAGATATTCGGTCACTGGCAAGCTAGTTGTGGTCATCTGATAGTCCTATGCCGTATTCAAGTCAAGCTCAGGTCTGCTGTCAGCTGGCCGGTCCATTCGGACAGACGGACGAACTTGGTCAATCTGACGTTGCCGAACCTTTTGCCAAGAGATGGAGCTAGACAGGGCGTTGTGGCAAAAGATGCGAAAGCGCTAGCTGACCTCCGGAATTGCGCGAGAGACCGTTATCGGATGATTATGTGATGTTATTTCATATCGGAAACAAAGTCATGCCGAACTACGATTATTTTGGATTCCGGTGTTGTTGAAATATATTTCCTGGACAGCCATGAGCATTCAGGTTCTATCGTCATACGTCAGGATCGGACTCAGACTGTACAGGATTCTGAGGTTAGTGCTGATAGACAACCTGCTGTTGGATATGGGTCATTATCATCATTACCTGTCGACTCCCAGGGTGGCGGGGCAAGTCCATGCACCACCGAAGACCACACCAGTCTGTCCGCCATGGCCGCACCCAGGTTCTATGTCATGTTCAAGTCCATGAATGCGGTAGAGCAAGATCGAGTCTGCACGATCAGGCTGCGCTAAATGGCAACATCGCCGGCACGCTGTTGATGAAAACACGACAAACGTTATTACACAGTGCTGTTAAACCACGACATCAATTCATACTCATTTGTTCTCCACAGGTAAGGACATTTGCGAAATCTTTTTAGAACTAGGGAACAGTGTGACTGCGGCAAAACAGACAGATTGGGCATCAGGGAATGAAAGTTGATGAAGTCCGAAACAAAACATAATAATCAGCAAGATTGTACTTGTCACAGTCGTTTGCGGCCGGAGCGAAAGTAGCGCCTCTTATCTATATCTGCCTATCTGGTCTTTCATGGTATTCTATCCTGATGCGTGTGATGAAAAGGCTCGACGTCAGGTCCCTCTTGTTGGTTGTTGGTGTTGGTTGGAATTTTAAGATGTAAACACTTTACCAGGCAAGCCGATTCCAGGGTTAGATTGATAGGGCAGCCCGGCTATGAGTCCGCAGGGGTGAGGGCTGGGTTGCCTAGGACCGGTTCCGAAGAGAGGTTGTTGCATGGTTTGTTACCTGCTGGCAAAGTAAAATTTAAGGTGTGACAAGCTGAATTAACTACAAAGACAACCATGTCAGCTTGTGCTTGTTGGCTGTTATGGTTCACTTTCCGCCCATTCATGACCAGGATGGACAGGACTGCAGTAGTGAACAAGATCCTGATCTGGGGGTGAGGTTCGACTGTTGACCACATGTACATCTTGCTCAGCCAGGCCTGCCATGAGGTGGCAGATGTAATGTGGATGGTACATACTGCCACAGTGCTAGTCTGGATGTCCGACGTCAGGTGATTGTAGTGTGCAAGTCTGAGATTCTGTCAGCCACGTCGTGGATCACAGGGAACGTCGCCGTCACGCAGGCTTTGGATCTTGGTTTCTTAAAAGGGCACGAGGCAAAAGGGTTATGTCGCTGTCCAAAAGAAGATCTTCGACATTAGTCAGGCTGTTTACCTTCATTTTCCCAAAGATTGATGTGTCAAATTAGCGCTGATGAGTAGATACGGAGATCTTCTGTATGTGAAAGCTATGTATGGTTCATGACTCTCTTGTCTCCAAATCTCAGCAGTAAAGGTAAAAGTCAGATCAAGTGCCATCGACACAGGTTGGTGAGAATCTGGTTGATGTCTTTAGTTGTACTGTACAATAATTGTTGCGAACCCACGTCACGCCGTGGATTTTCATGTGATGCTCGCACGCCAGAGTCGTCCCGCGGCCTAGGATTTTGTCAGCTTCCACTTAAGTACGAAATGCTTACTTACATTCTTGCACACCAGAGTCGTCCCGCGGCCTTTAGTATATTAGGCTGGTATGTATGTCTTGATAATCTATCTTTATGTATCAGTTGCTGTTGTCACTGCATGTTCCATGGGGGCCAAGTAAACTCTTAAACCCAATCCTGCCAGAACCAGTCGTGGCAATGAGCTCTCCAAGGATACATGCAATGTCGTGTCTGGAGATGCTGACGATTAAGATTGACAGCTTGCTGTGGCATTATCCCTGGTATTGTCTGATGAAACAGTCGCAATAGCTAGCATAACATGCTGTTGTTATGATCATTTCGTGTTCAGTCTCTAAAAACACAGCCCGTGTTTCAAAAGGCAGGGTGCAGTAAGTGATCAGAGTCAACTTCTGAACGATATTTGTCACCAAGACCAGAGAGAGGTTGCAGTGCTGTTGGCTGTGCAGGTGCCTTCTTCACGTCTTCTGTTGTAATTTTTCGGTGGGACAGTTCATTGCAACGTTTGCTACCAGCCTGACCAATTAAGACATTTATTTGCCTTGAAAGACAATTACTACATGGACAGGTTGTAATCCGCATAGTACATTCAGTTATCAAACGTAGTCGTGACTGATACCACTTGCGTTATTCAGCCTAGACCCTGAATGTTCGTCGCATTTCATGTGGTACTTCTGGTGTCATCTATCTATTGATCAACAAAACTGTACAAGACCACCCTTTTAGGAATATCGCTACCCTTTGGCGAAACAAACTAGCCGAAGCTCTTGATTTGTATCCACGAGGTGTCAACTAGTAATAACACATTGAACGAAGGTTTTATGCCTTCCATCACAATTTGTTAGCCTGTTGCTTTGGGCATTACAATTTTGACTAATTGATGATGAGTTCACTTCTCTCAGCTATATTGGTAGATAGCAAATATAGCATAAGTTATCCACTCATTAACTCAACAAATTAAAATGTCGACGTTTCCTTTATCGCTGATATGAAATTATGAAAGTAATAACACCTAACGTAACATGACCTATTTACGTGCAGAGCCTATTTACGTCCGGTTTGGCTCATGTCCACATGTCGCGGTGTATTATGCCAAAGCCTGTTCTAATGAGCAATAAAGAACATCATAAGTATGATCCTACGCCATCTCTTTAATTTTTGCACAGCAAAACATAATGGCCATGCGTTTACTACGTGAACGCCACGTGCCGCGCATGTGGGGGAAATTTACAGATAAACATTGTTTTTTTCCATCGCGTTAAGCAAGTGGCCGGACAGACATTGTGATTTTACTATCATTTGTCTGCAGACTACTTTGGACAGTTACTGTACATTTTTTCTGTTCTATGTTCTTCAAGCATAGCGCTAGAGGGGAAAAGATTCAGAAGTGGACGATAATGGGTTACCCTAGCACAATTCTTCATCATATACCTCAGTTTAAATACATGCTCGCACGGCGTTAAACAGGCGGAGAAAAACTTACAGACCATGCATTTTCGTTTTAGAAGAGCTGATATTTTTGACCATGGGTTTGAAATTTGGCTCTGTCTGCGCGGTTTTAAGATAAATACGTTTTGAATAAATCGGACGTTAATTGGTCATGTTACGGTATAACACGGACAAAATGATAAATGACGCAATATTGCTTGACACCCCTTGTTGGCAGTCGAGTACTGTAGTCTTTTTGGAAAGTCAGATGACATCTGTCACATCGGAGGTCAATGACCTCAATTTTGGACATCCGGCTTGTGGACATATCAAGACGTATGAAATGGATTTTTCATATTTTTGCCTGAAATTCTGCAACAAAATTTTATGATCCAAAATTCATTAATTTCATGGAGGTTTGGGTTCTTCGAACTGTTGTTGTGTTTGTTTGAATTTCCATTGGATATCTTGGCCAACATAGCTGCTTAACTATTTCTTGACGATTTTTGTTTTGATTTGGACGGACAAAAGTAACTTATAAAATGTGATGTTAATGTCCTGGCCATCCCATATATGGCCATAGATACAGATACATATCCCAGTATAGGCGAACCGTCTGTTGCGACACTGAAAAGCGTCATGCTTTTTCCTTAGTCTGAGGTTCAACCGCTTTACCTTACCTTTACTGCGACACTTCCGGTATCCTCGGTTTCTACTGCACTCACTTCGTTGTTGCCAGCCTCCTCTTTCAACGGACTGAGTGCCATAGAAACCTAGGGCAATAGAACGGCATCAGAAAAAATGACTTAGACATTTACATGATATACGCTTGGTCATAAACACCTTTATCTAACTTACACATGTTGCAATATTGACAGTCCTAGAAAAAGTAAAATTTTCCAATTAGAAGTATAATGGCGTTTTTGCATTGATTATGCAAATTAGGAATTTATTTGCATAATTGGTATCTGTTGATGCTCCACTTGCCATAAACTACATATGTTACATGTATATAAGTCTTATGATGGAAAACACTGCAAGTATAGATTTTCCTCATTAGTTATGCAAATTAAGTCCCAATTAGCATAATTTGCACTTTATCCTGTACATCTCTGTCCAAGCTGCCTGCATACTAAATATCATGGAAATTAGAAGATTTTCACAGAAACGCCAATGTGCAATTCCAGTGCAAGCTGCTAGGGAGCCCAAACCTGCACCACTTCTTTATTACATCACAAGCTATCTGGCACCCAAAAATCAAGACCACAGCACGTCCAAGTCAAAAGATACAAAAACGGAAGTTCTGCTGCAGTACCAAGGTCACATACCAGGGGCCCTAAATCATCCTTGAACTTCGGTTTTACAACACTTGTCCACACACTAAATATCATCGTAATCCATCAAGAAGTTCTGGAGTTATGCTGACTAGAGTAGTGCACAAACACACACATACACACAGACACACCCAAAACTATATCTCCATTTTTCATGGAGATAAAAAGCCAGACTCGTGGAGCCTGCTAAGGATGTTACACTTCCGGCGGCGCCTGTTGGACTTACGTCATACCATACTTTCGACATGAGTAAGCTTCGGCTCTGATATTAACAATGCTGCCCGTTACCATGTACGCACGTGGTAAGAGAGATTCCAAGTCACTTTAAAGTCCAGTCAAAAAGATATAGGCCATATAACGTTAGGGTAAGTCTTCCAAATACTTGTCCTTCTTGATTACTTTGTGATCCTTTGTGAGTAATTTGAACACAAAAGCTTATTTCATGATGATACCTCCCGTGCGCGGAACAAGTGCTGCAGACATGTCCAGGCAAACCACACAATGTTGTCGCTTTCCTTGTACGTCAATATACTCTCTATCGTCTCATGGTAACTTTTAAGTAAGTGTAGATTCCGAATGATTCGTCGCATTGGCGTGAATTTAAGCTCAATCACACGCGAATTGGAACGCCTGTGAACAGTATCAATATCACTGAAGTTAACATCATTAATTTCGAAAGTTACCGAAGTTCCCATGCTTGTGCACGTGCTTTTACTTCTTTTTTCAGCAATGGCACTGAAACTTCCGTGTCACCCATCCATGTCAGTTTGACAGCAAGCCACTAGAGGACGTTCTAAACATGTTCAGCATAAAGTGAACATTCACTAAGTTAGCTACATCACCCCGAGATTTTTTGGTCTCTTCAACTTGCGGGGTAGTATATTGTAAGAACTGTTATAAAATTCTTCACCATGTTGCAGCTACCGGTACCGGTAGTACCGATCGCGATCTACTTTCTGAGCACAAAGTTGAAAGTGAAAACCCTGTAGTAGGCTGACACTGGCCGAGCGTGGCTACGACCGTCATCGCCTGGCAGTGCCATTAAAGCTTACATAAGTCGCAGTAAGAATATTCTTCTTCTGTCCCCACCGCCATTTGTTACAACAATATGATGGAAAGATGATTTGACATTGCCGCAGTCGGCATTGTAAACAGTTGTACCGTTAAATCTCTTAGCAAATCATTAACTATCAGGTTTAAATACTAGGTTTAGTGTGTGGTTCGGATTTGTACATGTTTCTTTTTGTGGTGTTCATTTCATCTGTTGGCGGAGTTGAACAGAAGACAATCACACCAATAGAAAGGGACACGTTGAACAACGAAAGAAAAGACGCGGTCAATACGTTAGTACTGGTAAGTTACATCTGCTTGGGGACTGACTCGAACTGTAATTGTTTCCCATCAACCCTTGCGCGTTACGGTTCGGTGAGTTCTCCTACTTCCGGGAGCGACGTCGCAGGGAAGTTAGCGATGTTGATGTGATGTGATTGGTGGCGTTTATTGTGAATTCTGAGGTAAGGAAGCTCACACGTATGGTGACGTGTTTCTTAAATATATAGAGCAGACACCAAAGAGTCTACTCTCCAATTCCAAGGTCCAAGCAAGTCAAAATGCAAGTGTGTATTTCAAACAAGTCTAGGTCGTTTAGCCTCTAATCAGAGGGAGCCAACTCAAATTATGACCGGCTAACTCTTCTTCGCTCCTATCCGTCTATTTGGCCAATCTCTGCTCTTTCAAGTTGCCTCTGGGGCCCGATACAGGTTACTCACTGTTTGAACTGTTTGAAAAAACGTCATTTTATTTCATATTTTTTGTTGTACAAAGTCTGTTGGCGAACTTTGGGCTACATGTTTAAAGTTCATAACCTGAAATACCATGTATGTAACACACCTTTTGGAGGAGTTGTGCGCACGTTCACAGCTTCAACTCACGATCCCAAAATGTTGCATTGATACTATGTAATGTAACAGTGGGGATCAACCTCCACTAACTGACCAGTATCATCTGCTATGATGGGATTTACCAAATTTATGAGCAAATGATTCTCTCTAGGCAGAGGTTGGTGGGATATGTTTGAAAGGTATACAAACAAGCTGGAGGGTTAGGTCATGCATTTATGTTTTGTGGTAAACATTGCATTAGTATATTGACTGAAAAGGATTGAAAAATGAAATGAGAATATGCCAGGTCTAAGGAAAAAACCTGGGCTGTCCAGGCTATCATTTTAGGATAATGATACTCTTCCATTCAAACTCCATACATATGAATATGGGAGACCATAAATCATTGTTGTGCGGAGTTGTCATGCCCCTCGGGAGTAACTTGAAGTGATTGCTGTTCAACACTTGAAAGAATATTAACACTTATATCCATATGTATATGTACAATGTATATCCTTTCTTGGTGTAGTGTTGTTGTGAAAGAAGTGGTGAGCATGTCATGGTTCTTTTATAGGCGCATGTTCCCACATCAATAGTACTTTAAACATTTGTCTAAAGCTAGGTAACTACGTTGTAAATTTTGTTCAATTGTTAAGAAGTTAGTTCTGATTTACCAGTAAATGGTTTCTTCATAATGATTATTGAGAATTCATATTTTTTTGCTGTCCACAAGGCAGTTATAACCTCTCTGTTCAAAACTCACTGAAGACCATAAGGGATGTAATTTTACTATAATCTGCCAGAGGGCGCAACTGTATTGGTGTGTATTATATGAATTGTATATGAATGGGGGAGCATCAGCCATCCTGATGGCCAGCATAGGTAGACAGCCCAGGCTTTTCCGCACTAGTAAGCCCTCCAACGGTTACACATCCCAAAACAATCGCTATTGTAAAAGAAAACATGACACTGTAAAAGAATTAATTATTTATCAAGTCATAAAACCCTGAACTGCCTATAAGATTGGATATTGCTGTAACCAATAGCATTTCCAACAGTACATGTACTATTCTAATTATACATTTTTTATATATAGAAGTAATCATAGATGTAGACATAAAGTAGGTCTTCAGCTAAAGATGTGAGACATAATGCTTTTTCAAAAGGTCTTGAATCTCCAAACTCTCGGTCCACTGAATTTGAATCATATTAAAAGGGGTCGGGTCACTAACCATTACCCTGCACAATGGCAAGCCAATGAATGTAATGCTTGCAGCATCATAAGCTCATGGAAGCCTTTTTAATGACAAGTTTCTTCCAGTTCATGTCCTCTATTTGTGTTGCCAGGTTACAGCAAGTGTCTGCATCATACATAAATTGATACCTGTAATTCTTTCTTGGCCTTCTTATTTTTTCCTCGAGTTGGCTCACACAAAACACATTTAGTTATCTTTTTCTTCATTTCCTGATTATTTCACAAGGAAACTCATGGACTGGAGTTCTCTATTTACCAGACAGGGGCTTGTGGAAATATGTCAATAACCCTAACAGTAATAGGCAGTGCTCTTGTTTTTCAGATCAACAGAATGCCTGGGTATCCACTTGAAAACTTTGAAGTTAAAGTGGAAGACAAGTACCTGTGCTCGCAATGCAGCCAGGTTCTAAAGGATCCATTCCAAACTTACTGTGGACACAGATACTGTGGAAGTTGCTTGGAAGAGATCTTCAGCAGGTGTTTTTATCAGTACTTGACAAAAGACAGTAAAGATATCAATTAAACTTATTGATTAAGCATATACCTTAGCACAATTTTGGATGAGCAATTGTGATACCAAAGGGAACAAATTAGCAATGTGCTTTATTTAGACTGGTATTTTCCAATTAATCAATCTATCCAAGAAAAAAGTACCCTGTAGTACATCATTTTACCTCGCAAACAAAACATGAAGGTTATTCTTCAGTTGGATTTTGTCACAAGACCAATATAGGTAATCATACAATTGTAAATCTTAAGTCATAAAAAGGCTGTTGGCTCTTAGGTGTTAGCATTAAGTTACAGCTGTGTGGTGTTTGTCATCATAATTTCTATAAAAAATACCTCTTCTATGATTGACAGCTCTCCAAATGTGCAGATGTGTAAGAAGTGCCCACAGGATGCCCAGACAGAAGATTCTCTCCTCCGAAGGGACCAGGTGCAGGATTTGTTTAATAGCGTTTTCTGTCTTGATAGATGATAATGTAATAAAACTAGTAGCTATTTTCAGGTGCAATGATATATGTTAGAATAAAGATTTTAAGAGAACCTAGCTACACGTATAGTGAATGCCGAAGCTAAGTATATTCTCTTACAATTCTAACTGGGTCTACTTTTTGTGTTGATTACAAATTTAAAAAAAATCTTTCTGCATCTATATTATTTTATATTGCCACTTTAAATCTAAGGTACTGTTTAAGTTTCCTGTGATGTAGAAATTGAAAAACATTGTCTCTGTTGTCATGATAGTTAGACTTTTTTTATTAACAATGTAATCTTTTTCTGTTTATCATATGATTGTAGTCATTCCCTGACCGAGCTATAAAGCGTGATATTGGAGTTCTTGCTATCAAATGCACGAATGCCGACCTGTGTGACTGGAGGGGAAAAGTTCAGGAGTATGATGTAAGTGGACAGCTTGATACTCTTCCATAGTTAAAGACTACAAGTAAAATAATTTGTAACTGTTAATACCTCATCATGCCTTGTACATTTTACACTTACAAGGAAAACACTCTATTGAATAGCAGTGGATACAGTTTTGTACGATGTTGTTAAAAATACCAATGGTATCTTTGGATGGCAAAATTAACAATTTTATGTCATTGAATTATGCATCATTTTGGTTCTTTGAAAATGTGGATACATTCTATAGCCATCCAGAATTGAATGTTACAATTTTTTTGTCAAATTTTCTAGAATAGCAATCTGATAAAATTGCTGCATCTTTACACCACTTTTATCCCATCAATGCAGGCCCACCAGGAAGACTGTGGTTTCAGCTTCATCCCTTGTGTCATGCAGGGATGTGACAAACAGGTGATGAGGATGGACCTGGCTGCACATCTGGAGAAGGAGTGTGCCATGCGCCAAGTAAAGTGCAAGTTCTGCGGCCAAGAAATCCTATTGAAAGAGGAGAAGGTACATTTATCTATAAATAGTCAAACATTTATGTTCAGGTAATTTGTCTGCCAAGCCTGATGCTTTGTAACTTGAAAAACTCCAACCATTCCGTTTAAGTGATGCCATACAAACACCTGTTTGTTATGCATCTACTTATTTATGTATTCATCTACTTGCAAAATTGATAAAGATATAGTCAAAGATTAACATGATAAAAACGTTTCCTTGAGTGTACTTGCAACAACACTCACAGACAACCAACCAGAGACGTTTAAACAACAGGGCATGTGTATTGCCAGAACCACTCTTGGCATAGAATTTGTCAATCATCATTCAGAGGATATCAAGTTATGGACAAAAGCAAGGGCTGTGCATGTATGACATTACTCATGACAATGGTTGTGTCAGTACATACATGAATGTATGAATGTCAAATGAAAAACCTGGGCATAGGTGTCATCTTGTATTGATCGTGATCTATTTCTCTTGCTCTTAGACTCCCTGCACCCACCCCACCTATACGCTCCATATATACTATGTACTCTGCTATTTCTATGTTTGGTGTGGAATCTTATATGTTTTTGGTCTGTTGTACAGTACTTTTTAAAAGGTGAGTATATGCATCCTTGGATCTTGTTGGTTAGAAATGGACTAAGTGCTAACCCTTTTGGATGTATCTGGTCAAATTTTGTTATTAGTGTCAATTTTTTGTGCTAACCTTTTGCTACATGTAGTCTACCATGTTGGATGTAGGGAGGCCAAAACCAATTGATGACACTGCCACATGCTTCCAGTTTAGAGAGCAGAACCTAGTATACCTGGAGGATGATTTCCAAACTGGGATTCCTATTGGAGGTTTTGTGTTTTAACATTTGACTGCAGCTTGATGTCAGAAGGATCTTGAAGCCACTCTTGCCACTGCATTGTGACCTTGTAAAGAATGCCACTGCATTGTGACCTTACCACTGCTGTGAGGAATCTCCTTCCCTCGACAAAGATGGATGCTGATATTTTGGGGCTTACTTGTCCAGGACTGACCTACTAGGCGCACACCAGATCGACTCCAGAGCATTGGAATGGGAAGGAAAGTAATAGGTGCTGCAGAGAAGAAGTGTTCACCTCACAAACCCAGAGCTGCTCAATACAGGCCCAGAGGTGTCAAGGGGAAGCCAGGCCACTGGATGGTCGCCCTATAACACAAGTCACAGTGGGTGAGGTGGTGCTGGATGTGGAAGCCAGCTTCTGTTACCTGGGGTACATGCTCTGTGCAGGAGGTGACCTTGCCGTTACCATCAGATACTGCGTTGCTTGGGGAAGATTTAAGAAGCTCCTGCCCATCCTTACTTCCAGGCACTTACCCTTCAAAACCTGTGGCAAGGTGTTTGAATCATGTGTACTAGTATAAGCAGCCATGCTCCATGGGAGCGAATCTTGGGCCCCTACTTCCTCTGACCTGCAGCGACTGCGCTGCAGCAACAGAGCCATGATCAAATGGATCTGTGGCGCCAAACTCTAGGACGAGACACTGTCTGCTAGTCTGCATGCTAAACTAGATGTAGGTGTGGCAGACATCACCTCAGTGCTGCGGTCAACTCGGGTGGTACGGACACGTGGAAAGCTGGTGGCAGCATCAACACTATCACAAGACTGCAGTTACCAAGCAACAGAGGTTTTGGTAGACGGTGTGAAGACCAGCCGTCTGCTGCCCACCCCTGTTTCAGGGACCCCAGCAGCAATATAATCAAATGCCGGATACAACTACTACTACTTCTACTACTAGTACCATACCACATCATGCACTGCCAGTGGGAGTGATTCCAGGGATGGATGAACCTCATCTACCCCTCCAGACCTTGATCCAATCATAATCAGGTTCTATCATCTTTTACAAGAGTGAACATCAACTTAAGACAAGATAGCCCTGAACCCCCGGCTTGAGATAATAAGTGCCAACTGGGCCACATTAACACACTACCTAATCATACAGGCACTTAAAAGGGCATCTCAAGAAGAAATCAACGTATATGACATCAACACAATGTCATACACATGACCTGTGTTCACTTACAGTCTTGTCCTATCCACCTTGCCAACTGCGTTAACTGACTTAATAGTTGTTGAGGAGCTACATTGTCCGCGCCTCAGGAATCCTGATGTATGGCCAAGGATGGGTTTACTTCTGAAGTTTTCCTGGTGCTGAAGAGCCATGCTTCCTTTGAGAATGTGGAAGAGTTCGCATTCAAGTTTGTATATGGTTACACAGTCTGTTAGGCCTTTGTTTTGAATCTCCTTTTTATAGATAATGCACTTGAAGTTTATTGCACATTAAGCCACACCAAGCACTTTTCTAAATGTGAAGCTGTCATCGCTTTGTGTATTGTTATGTCATTGATGTTGCAAAATTTCATTGTTATGCATGTGTTGACTAAACAAGTAGATGTCATAAAAAATTAATAGATGCATAGTCCAAAAGCACCAACAACTTTGCTTACTAGACAGCATAACTGTCATCATACACTGTGTGGTCCTTTTTGTCTTAACTCTTGTTATTCCATATTCCTTAACTTGATTCAGAAACGAAGTTGTCTTCTTGGCCAAAACATTGTCCCACAGCTGGACACATACTCTCATGCCAGGCCTGCTTCTTGTATCTGTTAAATGCACCCAGAGCATTTCATAGGACTTGAAAATTGGAAATATTCTAGTTGGTGTAATATTTGTGAAATTGACAATTAATGCCACTGTTTACCACATTTGTGTTCGGATTTCTTTTCAAAAGTGCGCAAAAACGGCACAAAAATAATCTACATGGTAATATTTTAGTTTCACGCGGCTACTGTAAATACTGTAGATACCATAGTCCCGCCAACCTCCGTCAAAACGTAGAAATTCAAATTATACTAAAACCTTTTTCCAGTATTCAAATTTGTTTGTTTCTACTACTGGCAAGGAAAGCTATAAATACTTGCTTTTAAACCTTTACACCTGCCCCTTCAAAGTGAAAAGGAGTTATTGCTTTTGATAGCATTACAAAGGAACCTAAATCTTAAATTATTTTCAAATCAACACTCTAATTATGGTTATGTAAGAAAACTTTTAGTCTAAGAATAACCATGCTCTTAATCTTATCTGACCATGACAAAAACTGAAGTGATAAAGTATCAAAAAAAATTGTAGCACAACCAATATGTTTGCCACATTATGATATAGAACCCATTCCTTTCAAATTCAAACAATGCCAAACTCTTGCAGTACATCCAACTATTCATAAAAGAAACCAAAAGATTTGAGTAGCAAAACCCCCATCCAACCAGCCTTGTAGTACCCACTAACAAATTTATCTGTATATTGATTTCCATTTTCTTACATTTCAAGATTACTATCATATAGTTTATTTTGAATTATTTGTTGCTCCTGTGCTTTGCATGTCCGCATTTGTTTTTCATTTTCAGTATTTTTAGTATCTGTTTTGTACTTTTGTATTGTACTCTGTTGATGGCGACACGAAAATAAGCTGTAGCTTGAGGATGTCATCATCATGTCCTGTATTTAAATTTTGCAATCAAAAAAATAGATAAAAAAAACATAAGATATTTGGGCAACTATGATTGAATAAACATATCAAAGTTCAGGTATGGGTTTTCACATCCAAAAACTAATCATCACAATGTGATGAATATACATGTACTAACTATATATATGAGCCAAGCTAACTCTTGTTTCAAATTTCAGGACCATGCCTCCTTCATATGCCCTCAATATCCCATGAACTGCGACTACTGTGGCAAGAAGAAGATCCCAAGGGAGAAGGTGGGTTGCTACAACATGCTTATAAATGCTTGAATGTTACTTGCATACAATGTCATGTATATTTCATGTCCACACACAAATCATTGTACATAGTTAATCTACATCATTACTAGAACACTCCCACCAAAACAACATTGTAAGTCAGATACATGTAAAACTCGTTTAACTTGATAACAGTTGAGACTTTATTTGCAACCAGAAATTTGCAACAGTCAGTAAGTTGCTGGTTGTGAATAAAGAGGTTTGTTATTCAGTCATTTATGAACCTGATGAAATTATTGACAAACTCATTAACCATTTGAATACAATTCAAATAATGTCAAGAACAGATTATAACTGGTTATAATTGATTTTAGTTCTACAAATGTCATGTATGTTGATATGTAATGTTTTGAATACCATCAGGGATCCTGAATACTAAAAGGGGAAAGTTTTGGGTGCTATGTAGGTGAGTGTAAGGTAGGAACTGATAACATAGCTTGCTGCTTATATTGTGTGACTTGACTCTTCTTCATCTAGATAACACATGGATGCACTACCATATGTACCTTTTTTTGCTCTCTAACATGTTTTAATCTTGTCACCCTGCAGATGGCGCAGCACTTGGACCCCAAGAAGGGAGACTGCAAAAGGCTGAAGGTTGCCTGTCCATTCATGAATGTTGGTTGTCCTGCTAAGGTCAGTTTTCTGATATCACCATACTGTACACCATGTCCTATGGACAGTAGTTTATCACACCTATTAAACATTGATGTTTTATTCACTAGTGAGAGATAAATTTCATTTCTTTGTTGCTAATTGCGTTGACATCAAACATTTCATACTAAGTATTTTGTTCACTGCTTATTAGAAACAGTAGAAGTAGAAATTGGTAGAAATTTAACTTTTCCATCCATATCTTTCTATGAAGTTAACTGATATCAGTAACACATTACCCTGTCAATATTTGTAAAACATCCATCCATCTTTAAGTTGCTAGACTTTCTTGTTTTACCCTGCATATATAGCTACACTGATTTCATTTTATTGCAATTACAGGGAAAACGTATGCTGAGACATCTTTTCCGATGGAGATTTCTTGATGAGCTTGAACATTTCTTATTTACAGAATTATTTAAATTTGGGTCTTTTATGAATTTAGCAATTTCTAGCATCTTTGACAGATGAACAGATTTTGATGATCATGAAGATGGATGCCATTGTTGGCATGTTGACCCAGTGGCTTGTCTAGGGATTTAATGGTCTTTTGCTGGGAGAAGATCAAGATCATGCCGAGTTACACCTCAGATGTGTAACTATGCCTTATCTGAAAATATACATAACTTTACAGGTTGACAGGGAGAAGCTGAATGATCACATTGGCAAGAACCAAGTGGAGCATCTGAACATGGTCATGGAGAAACACCTGACACTTGAGCAGGCTGTTGGGGCAGGAACACAGACCCACACCGTCCAGAGGGCAGAGCTGGAACAGTTTGAGCAGCAGAAAGACAGGGAAATGAAGGCTATGTCTGATAAGATTGGTGAGTTGGCTAGCAGGGTATCCCAGGGTGGGTCAGGGCCTGGTTCAGAGCAAGTCAAGATGCTTGAAAATCGCTTGCAGCAGATGGCTAGTAAGCAGGAAGAGATGAGGCATAAGTATGTAGCAATGGAAACTAGGGTCGCTACCTTTGAGGGTATAGTTGCTGTCCTTAATCGAGAGATAGAGAAATGCTCAGCCACCATCGAGGCATACGAGAGGCAGCGACGTCAGGACAGAGAGATCATAGAGTCCCTTGAGCGCAAGATGAAGTCTCAAGAGCGAATCATCGCACTCAAAGATGTGGCCCTTGCTGAGCAGGATCTCCGTATCACATCCCTGGAGATGACATCTTATGACGCCACACTGCTGTGGAAAATCCAAGACTTCACAAGAAAGCGTCACGACGCCATCACCGGTAAAACGACCTCCATCTACTCCCCATGTTTCTACACCAGCCGTACAGGGTACAAGATGTGCGCCCGGATCTACCTGAATGGAGACGGGATGGGGAAGGGGAGCCACATCAGCCTGTTCTTTGTCCTGATGAGGGGACACTTTGACGGGCTGCTCCGCTGGCCATTCCGTCAGAAGGTGACCTTCATGCTGCTGGATCAGAACAACCGTGAGCACGTAATCGACGCCTTCCGGCCCGATCCGACCTCCTCCTCCTTCAAGCGCCCAACCAGTGACATGAACATCGCCAGCGGCTGCCCGCTGTTCATGCCACTCAGTCAACTGGAGAGTACACGCCATGCCTATGTCCGCGATGATGCGATTTTCTTAAAAATCATTGTAGACACGTCGGATTTAAACTAAGGGCTGCCACCATGTCACCTTCAAGGGGAATGGACAGTCAGAGAGGTGCAAAGTTGGCCTGTTCAGCCAAGTGGCTCAGGACAGAAATATCACAAGTCTACATGTATACCACACATGCACAAACGTCAATGAAGATCTCCTATGATGCAGAAGTTGACTTCTGTATAAAGCAGATCAGAGGTTATACAAAGCAGCAGCTAAAAAACCTGTTAGCTGATTTTCCTCAACAAAATGAACGTGTTGTTGGGTCGATCATATCGACTTGTGATGTTTTATTCAGGCCCTGGCAGCAATATATATGGTCACACACATGTACACCTTGCTCTCTGTCCATTCCCCTTGGAGGTGACGACTCAGGGGTGGCAGAAATCTCACACCAACAGGCATCTAGATATGACGTGAAGAGGACATGGGCACTGAAACTTGTAAGAAAATGTGTATTTTCTAAGCGTGCAATGCATTCTGTAAAAGATTGGCAGGATCTTGTAGATGCTATCTGCCCTACTAAAGGTAACTATACAAATTCATCAGATAGGTATAAAGAAAATGCAAGCAACTTTACCCTATTTGGGATACCTCCATACCCAATCTACAGTTTGACACCATCAAAACATAAATTGTACGTAACACTAATGCCTTTAGCAGAATATAGCAATGTAAGGCAGCATGTTACATCAAGCAGCAATGTTTACTCAATTAAAGAGCTGTATGAACTACCTTGCATTTTCGTCAGATGACATTGGAGTCCGTGAAGTAACAGTATGGCATGATAGAACAATGGATTGTGATCATGCATATTATACTGTTACTTTACGGACTTTCCTTTCTATGGACATACAAGCTTAGATTAATTGAGTTTGCATGTCAGTTTGACGAAATCTGTTGCTTTGCACTGGTGTATTCAAGCCAGACCATTTTCACTTTAACCAAACAAAAAAGAACCTGTTTGACTAATGCCATTGGTCTGGCTAAATGGTACCACGTGAGATGCGTCCCCGCCGCGGTATTGGAAATATTCTGACCCCCCAGTAGGGTTGAAACCTGGAAACTTTCCTCTTTCTTTTGTAGTGATGATCAAAGTAAATAAACCCACCATATTTGGCAGTTGGCCAAGACATTGAAGGTGCTTTTGAATGCATGATCAAAATGGCAGTTGGCCGAATGTAATTTTGACAAATGCTTCAATGCCGTAGTTACTGTAGTAGAGACATACCTTCAAAAGTGCCTCTCCGTTTTTCAAGTCCTGCAGAGGGATCAACATAGCCAAATCTCACCAGATGTTGTTCACCCTAAACTGCTGCTTAATTCCACCTAGAAAGCATGGTGATCTGATGTCTAACAGAAGTACAAATGTAGGAAAGAAACACCCTTGAATAACAACAAGTCCTACATGGAACCATATTTATGATGTTACAGTATCAAGTTTTATTCAATTCAATTCAAAACAAATCGTACAAAGTTCAACATCATCATACTGGACATGTCCATTGGAATTGTCCAATCTCTATTTGGATTTTTCACAATGGATAGGAGGAGGTATTCCCCATGGGAGAATGTAAAGCTAAATGCATTTTGCCTCAATGTAAAAGGACAGTAGTAGCAGATGCCAATTTTTCACAGAATGTTGTGCCTTCAAGTCTGTATCACAGAACAGTGGTGAGTAAAGAAGTATTTTTTTTTATCCTCATGGATAGATATGATGACCTGATAAGCAAGGACAAACTATTTGGCAGCAGAAGAAATGCCTACTGGCAAGATAAGTTAGATTCTGCATTGCAGTGGAAAACTACAAACCATCTGGTTTTGTTTCCTTTTTGTCCGGTGAGGAATGATTGATTTTTTTCTGATCAGATGCCTGTTGGTGTGACGTATCTGTCATCTGTATGTTGGGCCCTATGTTTCGGCTTTTGTAGCAGGAGACGGAATCTTTGCTGTTAGTGCTATCTGCAAGCAAAGAGGAACAAGGAGTCAGATAAACAACACCGCGTTGCACATGAAGAGGAATATACCTCAAAAGGATCTGCTCATGTCACTGGTTGCCACACATCTACATCTGTACAAGCCAACATTCCACACTTCAATATACAAGAGTGCATAAGTCTAATAATGCCACTGTCTGATTCCTGAACATTTCTGAAGATTTCCTTAACTTAAGCCCCAAAGCTACACTTGAACTAGTCTTTTGACAGAAGCTGTGCACTGAATTTGCCCCCCAAATGTCAACCACTATCAAATAGCTATGGAAAGTGCTGTAACAGTTGCTATTTGCTTTTAATTATCTGAAATTACCAGGTAAGTATTCATATTCATTATTGAACATATTATCAACTGGTTAATTTTTTAAAGATTATGTTTAGACATTGAAAGAAATGGCAGTAAACAATATCAAGGATACATATGAATGATCATGTGATTGAAATGTAGTACCACATATTAAACAATATGATACAGAATAAATGAATAATGAGCCTATAAGGTTTAAACATTTTGTTTTATTTTAGGAAAACAATAAAGTCAATAGTAAACTGTAGAAGTACAAGCCCTGGGTTATACAGTACTACATGTTATTACCCATGTTCATGTATCTAAAGACTGCTTTGATGTGCACCAGCACTGCAGTTATTCAATAAGACCTCAGTCAATGACAAAGTACCTAACACTAATGGCGTAATAATACAACTACTTACCACAGCATGAGTAATCCTTTACAGCAGGTAGTCGCTTTGTTGGTTATATTAGTCTGATGTCATGTTATAACAGTCCAAATCATAGCGCACATGAAGGTGTCAGCCCTAAATATGCAACCTATGTACATACACTGAGCATTGTGGTGTCATTACAGGCACATAATCATTTAAGTGTTTGAAGTTGCACATTTGATTGTTTCATCCGACATGTAATTTCTATAACTAGGCTGATAATAGTCAGTAATGGAAACTGACACATAACAGCATACATGTGTTGTATAAACTTGTATTTAAGCAAGCTTACTTAGATTATTGCCAGTATTGCAGAGTGTGTGCATTTGTAACTTGGCTTTTATGCATTTAGCTATAGTAAGCATGTTATAGTGTTGGCTGCACAGCTATAAAGAACTTTGAGTAAGCAACTTTAGTAAGTTATCATTAATGATGTACGCTGTGACTACTAGAATGTAGGATGTATTCGTTCAGTCCAGGTCATATTTGCTGCACAAGAAAACATAATGTTGACAATTGTAACTAACGTACAAAGAATGGTATGTCACTGTTGTGTACACTTGTTTAAGTTGTGAAATAAGAATGTTATAGATTAGTAGTTTTGTTGATGTTCAGCTTTCTACCCAAGTATAGAATTTACGCAGTGTTTTCTTGTTATAGAAAATGTAAATTGAGTACATTCAAAATAAAGCTTTGCAAGAAGGACTAGTGTGCTATATATTTTTTTTGTATCAAGACTCATTGATTAAGCCATTGCCCTAGATTCCAGTAATAGTGTTTAGGTCTTCGACCTTCAACTAAGACAACAAATGTGAAATAAGGTGAAAACTTTGCATTGTTTGGAATGCCTAAAGTCGAGATGACCCATTTTAAAAGAATTTCTTTTACAATTCTAATACATGTACATAACAAATTTCTTTCTTTTTTGCTTTTTAATTGCTTTGAAGAGTGACTTAAAGGCACCCAGAGCATTTTATGAGGCTTGAAAACTGAAAAGACTCTAGTTGTTGTAATCTTTATGAAATTGACATTTAATGCCACTGTTTACCACATTTCAGGTAGGCCATTGAACACGAATTGGCGAAATTCGAAACACGAATTGCGCCACGTAGAGGCGCAATTCGTGGCGCGCAAAGCGCCACCGGGGGGCTAAACTCGAGATCTCGAATTCGTCCACGCGGAAGCGGTAGCGCGAAGCGCAATACAAAACCGGCACTGACATGGCTCGCATAGCGCCACCGGGGGGCGAAACTCGAGATCTCGAATTCGTCCACCCGGAAGGGACAACGCGAAGCCCGCAATGCAACCGGTTACTGACATCATGAGTTACGTAACTATATGTCCAACCAGTGGTGGCAGCGAAGCGCATATTTACGAAACACGGCTTGCGATTTAGCCATTCTGTTAATGTTTAACTTATGATGTATTGTTGTCAGCTAATCGTAATACAAAACACGCACAGACCAAGGAGTCCAACCAGAGGTGGCGAAGTGCACATTTACGAATTCTGTTTAATATCTAACTTATCGAGTATGGGTAACAATTTCAGCCAGCAATTGTTGCTTAATGTTTATAATCGTTTATGTCAATAACATTCTGTTTAATTTGCTGTTACAGGACCTGGTTACGGGGCTGAGAATGATAACAAATTGATACAAATGCATTGTGACAAAATAGTGAAAATAGCTGCAAGAATGGGATAGTGTGTGTTCTAAGTACTAGTAACATTCTTTGCTCCAGTTTCAGAATCGATTGTACAGATAATACATCATTTATTCACGACCATGGCAAAGATTTCCTGCTGAAGCTACTCTACTCACGGCAGATAGAATAAGTTCAATAAAGCGAACATTACACTAAAGTCGGGGTCTGATAAATCAGACTGAAACTACGGCGGCACGAAATTTTGAATGGGGGGGCGAGATAATCTGAGATGAAATGTCACTAAGACGAGCGCCGAAGGCGCGAGGCGTCGCGCCAAAGGCGCGACAATACTAGGGGGGTCCGGGGGTATGCTCCCCCGGGAAATTTAGAAATCTAGACCCTCTGAAATGCTATTTCCTGCATTCTGAGGGGCAAATTTTGCTGGAAGAGTAAGCTAAGTTTCATGACATCTCCATTTGTAAAAAAAAATGCAGAAGGGTTTCAGCTTGATTTTGTGGGAACGGCGCCCTCCCGACATATTTTTTTGCATGAGGAACGACATACTCCTAGAGGAAAATTTAAAATTCTTGACCCATTGAAACACTATTTCCTGAATTCTGAGGGGCAAATTTTGATGGTAAAGTAATCTAAGTTCAATGACATCTCTATATGTGAAAAAAAAATATACAGAAGGGTTTCAGCTTGAGTTTTGGGGGACGACGCCCTCCCGACATATGATTTTTCCGCCGGAGCGCGACATTGAAAACTTTAAAATTTTTGACCCATTGAAACGCTGTTTCCTGAATTTTGAGGGGCAAATTTTGCTGACAAAGTAAGCTAAAAAGGTTAATGACATCTCTATATGTGAAAAAATACAGACGGGTTTCAGCTTGAGTTTTGGGGTGCGACGCCCTCGAGCCCTCCCGACATAATTTTCGCCGGCGGCAACGTTCTCCTCCGGAAATATTTTGAAATCTTGACGCCCTCAAATTTTCCTGAATTTTGAGAGGCAAATTTTGCTGATAGATTGAACAAATACAAAAGGGTTTCAGCTTGAGCTTTGGGGGGCGACGCCGTCCCGACATATATGCCGGCGGCACAACAATCCAGGAATATGCTAACGTACGTCGAGAAAATTTTGAAATCTTGACCCGCTGAAACGCTATTTCCTGCATTTTGAGAGGCAAATTGTGCTAATAGAGTAAGCTAAGTTAAGAAAATCTCTGTTAGTGAAAAGATTCACAAGGGTTTCAGCTCGATTTGGGGGGGGGGGCGACGCCCCCCCACCATACTTTTTGGGGGGGCAGCCGCCCCCCCTGCCCCCCCTGTGCCGCCGCCACTGCATTCACCACAACAAACAAAAACTCAAACAAAATGGCGACCATGAAAATATGATGCTATCCCAGGAATCATTGCAGTTTGTACGAGCCGACTATTTCCGAAAGCATCCGAGATTTTACGACGAACATGTTTCAAAAGTAATAATCATCAATATCTTGCTGACTAACATCAAAACATACTATAGCAACACACGACAAGCGATGAGGTAAGGTAAAAAAACAATTAACAAATCAAGGAAACGAGTTTAGTCCTTTCATGATGACTCTTACCAACTCAGATGAACTTTCATGCTACATGTACTAGTAAATTGGAAAGCGTTATGAAAAATGCCGAAATCTACTACTAACTATATAGAACATTAAAAAAAACATACAAATCTACTTGCGGGATGAGTTACGGTGGGTTGAAGGCGTATAATTTACTTTTGCCTTTTTTGCCCGTTTACTGGGGGCTCTGGGGGTTGGTAGTCTCTTCTGTTTGGCTCGACGGTAGACGGGTGGTGAAGGGCGGCGTAGATCCTGAAAGATGGGTGACTGTTCCGGATCGATGGATGAGCTGACGGTGTTGGTGACCGGCGATGAGGTGACCGGCGATGAGGTGACTGGCGTGATGGGTTGAGAATAGGCGGGGGACATGGTGAACGTTGTGTTGGTAAATGCGGGGGGGGGGGGGGGGGGGGGGGTTGGTGAGGCCAGTCGAGAAAATTCGGAAAGAGAGAGGCTGTGAGAGAGGATGTTGGTGGCGGCGGGACTGCTGGCGGATTTTGTCTGTAGCGTAACGGTAGCAGGTCGCATCCCTTCCGACGTCTCCCCGGTTCTCCTCTCTCTTTAATATGGCTGTTCTGCATGAGACCTTTGAGGCTGTTGAAGTACCTGCCAGCTTTCCTGACCCTACCCCTGAATCTCCGCATTCCTCCTTCTTCCCTGCCTACTCTCTGGTCTGTGGTTTGCCTAGGTTTGCTATGAATGAAGCGAGGAAACGCAAGGACACTGACAGCTGTCGGAAAGAATCGTACGGGCATCCCAGTTTAACTCCCGGCCTATTTACCTTATTCTGTCCTCATGGAGTCTGTTTTGGGTTCGAGGTCATGCGTAGCTGTGAATCACCCCAACACCCCTTCGAGATCATCAGGACGCGGTTCAAGACGGCACCTAGAACCATCGTGTACGACAACGCCTGCCAGCTGCACAGGTATGTGATGAACAGGGATCCGCACTTCTTCAAGAAGACTCAATTTCTTGTTGACAGGTTCCACTGGAAAGGCCATGTCGGTTGCTCACTTGGGTATTGTATGGACAGCTACTCCGCTTCAGTGGACATCCGCACTATCAACTCCCAGGTCAACGAGCAAGCCAACTCCGGTCTCGCCAGGATGAAGTCACAGCTGTCGTACATGAAGCCTCCGAACTTCATGTTTCACGCTTCCTTGTTCTTGGCGGTCAGGAATATGGATGCTCGACGGAAAACCCCTGATCACTGATGCACATGAGTATCATTATATATTTTTAGCAGTTTTTTTAACAATGTTTTTCTACAATCGCTTTATTTTTAACTTACCTGACGACCTTTGTCAATTTTGTTAACATTCGGATGTTTTTGGAAATAGTCTGCTTACAAACTGCAAAGAATGCTGGGATAGCATCATATTTGCGTGGTAGCCATTTTGGATTTGAATCGACAATCATAGTGCTGACAAGAAGTTTGCAGCAAATTCACAAATAGACAAAATTGGACTAACGTTTTTTTTTGTGCTTGTCTATGTACTTTCAGCGGTATATTTTTAAAGTTCTCTTGACACTAAGAACACATACTGTCTCATTCTTGCGTCTTATCGCACTATTTTTGTCACTATAAATGCGTTAGCGATTTGTCAGCCCCGTAACCAGGTCCTGTGAAAGCAAATAAAACGGAATGTTATTGATATAACGGTGATTAACAAACCAACGATTGCTGACTACAATATATTTCAAGTTAATTTTAACAGAATGGCTAAATCGCAAGACGATCCTCGGGTCCGTGTTTCGTAAATATGCGCTTCGCTGCCACCGCTGGTTGGACATATAGTTACGTAGCTCATGATGTCAATACATTGCGGTGCGGGCTTCGCGTTGTCCCTTCCGGGTGGACGAATTCGAGATCTCGAGTTTCGCCCCCCGGTGGCGCTATGCGAGCCATGTCAGTGCCGGTTTTGTATTGCGCTTCGCGCTACCGCTTCCGCGTGGACGAATTCGAGATCTCGAGTTTAGCCCCCCGGTGGCGCTTTGCGCGCCACGAATTGCGCCTCTACGTGGCGCAATTCGTGTTTCGAATTTCGCCAATTCGTGTTCCAGAGCCTACCTCCACATTTACGTGCGGATTTCTTATCAAAAGTGCTCAAAAGCGGCACAAAAATAAGCTACATGGTGATCTTTTAGTTTCACGCGCCTACTGTAAATACTGTATATACCATAGCCCCACCCACCTCCGTCAAAACGTAGAAATGCAAAATTAAAGTATAAAGATGCAAATAGTTGACGCCTTGACGGATATGCAGTCACTCTCTCATTGGTCGAACCGCTAGTTGTGATGGACAGTCAGGATCAGTCTATTAGGGCTTGGATTTTCTACCAGTTCTCATAACACAACGACATCGTATTTTTGTTCCGTTAAAGTCAATGTGTAATGTTATAGTGTTATTGAAACTTACTATGTGTAGGAATGACTAGAAATTGGAGTTTTTGAACTCAAGTTTTAAGCCTCATAAAATGCTCTGGATGCCTTTAACAAAATGCAAGGTGTGTCTTGGAATTCTGAGAAAGCAAACAAACATACAGCTTTTTAACAACGATTAATCTTGATGTATAATTTGATGATCATTAAATTGATCCCAAATTCTGTATACATGTAACGTTGTTTGCTGCAAATAATGACGGTTCAAAAGCGCCGACTAGCTTCACAGCATCTTATTGCAGTAGTGACTCTACATACATACATGCACCACACATCCACTCTCGGTGGCTCAGCAGCGCTGAATAGCATCTTATGATATCACTGCAGTAATAATTGCATTGCAGCGCTGAAAACGTGGCACAGGCCGCCAATTGTGCGTTAAGTATTTTGATTTCCAGACAAGTATTCCTAGATTACTTCAAGACACATTTCTCCTAGGGAGCAGTTTTGCTTGTTGTACCGTACCAGGCAGGTTTCGACAGTTATGATAACCGAATTATTAGAATCTTCGAGTTTGTGACACCTCATTCGTTTGGGGCTTTGTAGTAACTCGTTCAGAAGCCCGCTTCAAATCGTCTTCTAATTCTAGTTCTAATTGATAGGACTTTTGTGGATGATATCCGCTGGACACCCCAAATTTGAAAAATCGGATTGTAAAGTTTGGTTGAATTCAACCATCGATATCTTAATACTAAGTAGCATACTCATTAGGTCTATATCTATATACCCGGTGTAGCCATTCGGTGTAACACACCAGCTTCGCAGGCACGCGGCGCCACAGCAACTGGAAATATTATACTGGACGTCCTGTCACACATAACCTATGCACTGGTCGACACACTTCTTTTTGATTAACCGGTAGCAATTTAGTACAAAGCTATTTTACCATGCTTAGCGAGTTAAGAACGTAGGAGTATGAAACATGAGAGTGCTACTGAGTCAGCCATTTCACAACAAGTTTGTTTACGAAAGGTCACGGGTTGCTTAGTGAAACAGGTCCGGGTCGCCACAGTTGAACCACCTGTATAATCACCTTAGTGGGAGGAATAACCTCTCCCAAAAAACTCAGTTTTTCAACTAAGAAACAACATTTCGATCCAAAAATTTCGCTACAAGTGTCTATTTAATCAGAAAATACCTTCGTATAGAAGAAAAGTCAAGTAGCATTTTGTTAAGCTGTAGATTATTTGGTTAAGTATAGTACTTGAAAAACGGAATGTCACATGACCCTCACGATCATGCCTGTTTTCACAGGTTCCCCCATTGCTTCATGAATAACAAAAACCGGCCCACTCCAATATCGTCCCGTGGAGTTAGGTGTCGACTACACCAGTTGTAGTATGGCGGTCACAACGGATAGTCTGATTGGAAAATTCGGCAGTTAACCGGATTAAAAATTTGTCAAAACCTGCTTGATTCTGGCCCTTAGGGTCGTGATTCTTGCCATGGCTGCTATGGAGAACTCTATGACGCCGACCAAAGTGCGATGGAAGGAGCCCTCGCCTGTCACATACGGCAAGGTGGAAGTCAAACAGGTGGGAAAAAAATTCGATCTGCATGAAACTTTTCTCTCATAACGTAAGCCCATTCATAGGTTATGGTTGTACCACATTTATTCCAGTGGCACCGACACATTTGTTGAGGGTATTTGTTTTAAAGGAGTAGTCTAGTAGCACAGAAACCGTCTGTGGTTTTTGACAGGTGACTTGCCACTGGGCTTTAGTAAGTTCGACAGGTACATGGCCGATTACACATGCGAAATCGTGCCTTGCATGTATTACTTCTCCAAGGATGCATAACTTGTGTGTGGCCTAAGGGGATAGATGTACAATTAGTCGTTGGAATGTGTAAGCAGGCACATACGATGTGAAAACATGTACCAACACCTAAGATGGCCACCACAGCTCGAATTTGCGAACTCTGTTACGGTCAGATTATCAACCACCTGTCGAGAGTTCTTGACCCCGCTGAGTTGAAAATAAATGAGTAAAAGAACGACAAAAAACCTTTTCACTCTGAACCATTTAAAGCATAGGATTTACTGTGGTAATTCCGTCAATATCTTACTTTAAATCCTCTTCACTATTCCATTGCTATGGAGTTGTCGTGTGTTTGAAAACGTATTTCGATCATTAACTCGTTTCACATTGTCTGTCAGCTACCATTATTCCAGTCTTGTAATCAAATTTGAATAAAAGCTATTTTGTCACAATTACTTAGCGAGTAACTGCATTGTGTTAATTGTCCAAGGAAGCAAACAAAACTGTTCTACTTCCGTCTGTAGTAACAGCGTTAAGCATATGTTGTGAGTTACACTAATTGTATAAGTGTTACATTATGGTTGTGGAATGTTTAACAGGTAGAGCACAACGTAGCGCCTGTAGGCTTGGAGAGGGTCCACTCGTTCGGCAGTGAGTCCGAACTAGACATCCACCTCGCCTCGTCCCGAGCCAAGCGCCCTCCAGGAGTACCTCGGGGCGTCCTGGTCAGTTCCTCCGCCGCCATGATGTCTTCTGACGGTACCATTACCCCAAGGGACATCGAGAAAGCTGTGAAAACCAGAGCGCGACCAAGAAAAGAGTTTGAGGTACGTCTATGCAAAACATGTACACAACGTCGATTTTCTTTCTCTTGACAAGTTGACTACTTGTATAAGTGTCGGGACGACATTTAGTTCTTGTTTGCGGTCCTTGTTCTAGTTGGAAGTTTTGTGTGCTTCCGTGGGTTTGTACTTTACACACGCACTCACAGACCTGACATGTTTTTGTAACACTTCGGTGCCTTGTTTAACCAGCAAACAGTTTAGGCTAAGGCGTGACTAGGTCACAACAAGCTAGTACAGTAGTAGCGATAGACATGGGAAAGGTGAGGGCAAAAAGCACACAAAGAGATTCCCTTAAGTCCGTTGTGGGCCAAAATATCACACGAGGCTTAGAATAAGGGAAAGCAAAATATCACTTAGGTACTAGTATTCCTATTTTACACATAAAAGTAACGATGTTATTGCATTCTCAAGAACTATTCCAGAAACGCACAAGTGTTGTTTTTTTTTATTGCGGTTACAATACTAAAATAGATGTGTAGCATTTCTATGGATGTTCGTTACTGATGCTATGTAATATATATCAGGTGGTCTGGTTCTCAAACGAGTATACTCTCTTTGTTTTTGTGGCCTAGATCTACCCCGATAACCTGTATCTAAATGGAGTTGTGATTGTTTAATGGAGCCCGTGATCTGTTTGACCAGGATAGATTAGAAATAGAAGCTTGTCCGACAGAAGAAAAGCATCTCTGTATATATCAAAGCAGGCGCCCCTTAATGGAGATATTTAGTAGTTTATTTACAAAACATGGAAAAGAAAACATCTTCATTGAGACCACCGTAACATCTGAGTCCATTTCAAGGACAATACGCCTGTCAAAAACCTACATTCCTTCATCTAATGGGTGTTTCAACCATATTTCAAGACAACGTAGTTCGTATTGAGAATGGAATAGCATTAAGTTTGCTGTTCATTTTTTTGGTGCCTGGATGAGTTTTACATGTCGTTCAACGTTGAAGATCGTTGACGACCAACACAATGAAGTCACATACACTGGTATTGAACAACACGTCCTTACAATTAGCAGTACTGGTCCATTACCACTGTTGACAAATTAGCCAAGCCCCTCATTTTTGACGACCCCATACTTTACGAGGAACATTTTCTATCGTTTACGAGCATCTCAATTCCTTCTTTCGAGCATAATTGTACCCGACTTTTTGTCAGAAGAAACAGAAGTTATCATACTAACGCTCTATGTATTCAAATTGTTGACTACGAGAATTTGAAAGCATTAACTTGGAGATGTATATTCTTTCACGGTTTTGAACCCCCTACGAAGACGTATCATTACCTAAGGGCAGTCACCACGACTGTCACGCGTTAGAATTTTTTGTTCTGCTACCTTCTGGGTTCAGTGCAAAGTCTGAAATGAAACAGGTGCAGCTGACGTAAAGAGACATATCATATGGCGTCTGCTTACAACTTCAGCTATGCAAGACTGTGTAGTGTGAAACTTTGTCGCGTGTGTGCTACGGTTGGTACGAAGAGACGCTAAAAGCGTCTTGTGAACTCAAATTAGGGTGTGTTTAGAGATTTAGTCTTTCAGATATCACAAAGCCCAAAGATCCTAACTCGTGCAGTCTTTTGTTTGCCTGTGCTGCTCTCCAAGGCAACACTAAGGCACGTTAATGTCACCTTTGTCGCTGTACGTGTGTACACAAAGATTACGCCAGTCTAATGTTCCTGGCTTCACGTGTATTGTAAATGCCTTAGCAACTAGATTTTTGTACACACCAGATATATGATAAGCATATCGTATTGGTCACCTATATGACAGGTTTATCATATAACTATTTACATTTTGTTAAGAAGCAGCTCCTCAAACTTGACAGTATTTGTGTAGTGGCAGGGGGTCGTGGGGGTATTGAGACTACCTACAATAATTTTTAACTGGTTTCCATACAGATTTGTGAACTGTTGTGAGCTGTAGATCTGACAGTAGAGGGTTAGAATCACACGACTCATAAAACATAAAACCTCGAGACAGAAACACGCAAACTAACTTGTGTTTTTTTATGAACATTTTATGAAAGAGAGTTATAATAAATCGGAATAAGGAATATTTTCATTTTTACATTTTTATTTGCTGTTTATTTGCATTTTAGATACACATAAGCTTTCCATGCTATGGTACTATGCCTACAATACCGACATTTGATTAGGTTAGCATCGTGTGTAGTTGAACATGCCTGCCGTTGAAAAATTACAAATGCACCACCCTATCACATAGATCAACCCCAAGCAGGGCAATCTATAATTATTAAACCGCTACTCAAACAAGTACTTAGTATGTTTGACAACTGTGTACTCCACCTGTTTCAGGGCACACCGTTCTTAAGTATAGACAACATATCTCCTGGGACAGTGCTAGCGAGAGGTAAGGTTTTAAAGTCTTCTTCTTTTTAGTCTTAATACATATGACATCTATTTATTGGAGAACAGCAGCCTTTGATGTATCGTAGGTGCAAGTCAAATAACAGGTTTGTTTGTAGTTTGATCTCAGTAGCATAATGGGTCTACGGGGTACAATAAAACGTCACCAGAAACTCTCTTTTGTTTGCTTTGTGGGAGTGTGTAATTTTTCAAGCTGGTATCACAAGAGTTGCCAACGGTTTGAGTAAACATTGAGTTACAGCATTTGTATATATACAGTTAAAACATGAAAGGTACGATGGTAAAAGTACTTAGATACTACATTTCCTCATCACTCCAGCAGCTAGTAAATGTTATTCGTCTTACTCGCCCTTTTTCAATGTTTTTACTTGTTCTTATTTTTTATAATACTTTTTATAATAGCCGAAAAGGAAGCAGCGAAGAGGAAAAATCGGAAACTGAGGAACGCGCTCCACTCCTACGGCCAGCGCATACCATCTTCCCTGGGGGAGGCTCTGGAGGCAAGCTTCGGCATCCCTCCGCCGCCTCCCTCCTCCCCCCGGATGGCGAATGGTTGGGGCCAAAGAAGCCGATCTCCAATGAGGAAAGAGAGTGCGCCGAGGGCGAAGACTCCCGCTGGGTCGAAGAGACAGAGCCCTTCTAAACCTGACCGCATGTAAGTAGCGAACACTTTAAACACAGTGTAGGATTAAGAAACAAGAGGTTCTTGAGTTATGCTGACTATAGTAGTCCGGAAACACAAACACACAGACAGACACACACACACACACACACAGGCACACACACAGACACACACACACACACACACACACACACACACACACACACACACACAGACACACACACACACACACACACACACACACACACACACACACACACACAAAACAATATCTCCATTTTTTATGGGGATAACAACGACAAGTACTTAGATTTTGTGTCTCATTCGAAACAATACGAATGCAAAGTCTCATGACCTCATACCTTCGCCAAATGATATTACTAGTAACCTTTTCCAATGACGTATCATAAATGTTTCTCGTTGCTTATGTAAATAAAGTCCTCATTTGCATAATTATATTGCATCAGTTGATCATCTTCTCTACCCAAATAACACACATTGTTCAAAGCATGAAAGTCATATCTTAGCGAATAGCAGATTTCCCAACAAATATGGTAAATGAGGCACTCATTTGCATGATTTATGTCTCATAATGTCAACATATACCTAACTTCCAAATGCCGCAAGAATGGAATTCCTAACATTGACTTCTATGGAATATCTCTCCACCCCCTTAAAATCATAACAACAATATTTGTTAAGTGTGTAATAGATGGTATCGATATATCAACCGTGGCTAAAAACGACGCCAGATAGATGTAGAAAACTTATAGAAGCCATTTGATATTTCGCGACACCTGAATCAGGTATAAAGAATTCAGCTCCGCTGGTGTACCAATTCAAGGAGCCCGGCTTATCAAACTGCCGGGTTATGAGCCATGGGGGCCGGTACTTAGCCTGTTACTTCCCGCCCTTATTTTGTAGGCCAATCCCAGATTACCTGGCTAGACTGTGCAAAACCCCTTTGCCTCTACCGAAAGGCTTCGCCCAATTTTGTAGACATAAAAGAAATATCTAATCTCTTGGTTTGGAAGGCAATCTAAGATTTTTGGCTACGCGTCAGGGTCAGGACATCATGCATTAGCTTTGGAAGTATCGTTTAAGTCTGAGGATCAATTTCTGGCCAAGATTGGTTTCTGTTTGACAATTATGCTCTGTTTCCTATGAGCAAGGTTATGGGCTAATCTGGGATTCTTGTAACGTTGGGTAACCTAAATTCGCGGGGTACTTAAATTCGGGATTTTTCGAAAACGGGGTATTTAGGGATATGTGCTAGATGCAACATAAGTAATACCGCTAGAAATGCAAACCTGACAGACTTACGTATTCAGAACACTGTCTGAAAAGCTTCGATAAGCATGGATTATAAGGCGACGAGGTCAAAAACTCTCCGTCCCTTATTGGAACAGTCTGAGGACTTCGTGGGAGACTTAAACAACATGGTTGTCGGCTGGTTTATAAGAAAAATGTCACATCCGATTCCTGCTCAACACAATTATTTACAAGACAACTTATTACAATCTCTTTTGCTAACCTGCAACTGGATTCTAAGTGTGATCAATCATCAAAACTCCTCTCTGTTGATATAACCTACGGCACGTGTATTTTCCCGCCGCCATATTGTTAACCAGAATCCTGTTGTCAAGCAGACGACAAAGGTTTGTGGGGAACACTTTTTTGTCTAAATGCTGCGTGTGATAGTGGACTGAGGAAGATATTTTCCTCAAAGTTTGCTCCTAACACAACAAGGAACACATGGACATAGTAGTATTACCATTGCTACGGCATCCAGCTAACTTCCCATGAATAATGTAACGTTACACGTTGCCCGATGATGACGATGGGCCGACTTTGAGTGAAGTTCTACCGACTCAACACACGGGTTGTTCCCGAACTGGCCTGATGTGTGCGGTACGGCCGTTTTTTCGTGTATTTTTTTTACTTGGACACGTCTATATCCATAGCACTCTCCTCAAGCCAAGGATGGAACGAATAGCTGCTGTATAAAATGTGATTAGCGGTAAGATATTCAAGACGAATCTTCTCTCCCGAATTAATGTGCCCCCCTGTCCGCAGCACCGTAATTGTGCGTGCGGCGGACGGTAGTTTCAAGTTGAAATATTATGGTGTCAGCACGACTAGAGACAAAATCTACCATATATATGATTAGTGCAAAGATAGTACATGATACTGACAGAATTATAGAAAAAAAGGATGGTTTATTGTTCTGCTAGATTGATTTCAGTCAACCATTATCGGAAAAATCACGAATTTATGTTACCCAACGTTAATCCAGAACCAGGCTTTAATATGTGATTACAGATTAAAGATCTACATGGAAAAGTATATTATTTCCTTGGTAAAGACATGAAAAAACGATGATAGACAAGCAAATAATAGACATTAGCCGTGATATTTCCGCTACGAGGATTTTTATTCCACGTTCATTTTGTTCTTCCTGTTTCGACACAGAATGTGCCTTCTTTTTTTAAACATTTAACATTCAACTTTTATGAATTACATTTACACAAACTACGTTTTTCAGTGTATTGAAATATTCTGAGATAGTGGTATCATTGAATGCAGAGTGCACTTCTACACTTGGCTGAGTAAAAATATTATTTTTACATAAGTGTATAATTATATTAATCCTATAGTCATATCTCGTGAATATTATGTTATTTGTGATTGCAAATCAAGATTCCAGAAAGCCTATAGCGTACCCCGGCTCTTATAGGGTTAGTTTTGATACAAGTCTTCAGAAACTGACACAGAGGCCTCTTGGTCATGGCCAGTTCCGTACATAGCTGGAACCGAGTGCTCGTCGCCTGTTTGTGTCACGGTAGAAACGTTGCCTTCGTACAGTTGATTATCAGTTGCTGCTGATGTGTAGAAGGTGACAGGGCCATCACCATCGATGTCTTCACTTGGAATATTCAAGTACTAATGCGGAAGGGATGTTGGTCTTGGTGCGCGGTCAGTTGCTGTCCTATGGAGAGACGCAGCGATTGGAAGCGACGCCGGTCGTCGGGGGCTTCCAACGGTGTTGGCGTCTGAGATTTCCCTATAGTGGACCTCGTCAAGTTCTTGTGGTGTCGGCTGGCGCGTGGAGTTCACGAGGGCGTCCGGAATTTCCCAATAGTGTGGGGCGTCGATTTCTTCCGAATTTGATTGGCGGGCGGAGTTAATTGGATTGTCCGGGATTTCCCAATAATGGGGAGCGTCGAGTTCTCCCGGTGTTAGTCGGCGAGGGCAATCTACGAGAGCGTCCGGAATTTCCCAATAGTGCGGGGCGTCGAATGACGTCGCTCTCGGTCGATGCGGCGCCCCAAGGGTGCCTGTTCTGTTTTGATTTGTACAGTTGTGCACCGAATATCGCCGTTGGAGATGCGTGCTTCTGTGCATCCTGTCAAAGATTCGCAAGTCCTGAAGTGCTACAACTGGGGGCGACGACGATCTTGCTCTTTGATTCATATTTTTCGATACAGTCATAGTCGATTGAACTTGCCTACGGTTGTCTACACCGTTGCTATGGAGACGAGGATTTCTGTTTCGTACAATGAAACGTCGTCTTCTGTAAGCGTAGGCCAAGCCTAGTTGGCCTAGGAAGAACACTCCCACACCGACCGATGCCAAGATTATTTTCATAATGATCTGTTGTTTTCCTGACGTTTCGTTTGGTGCGCCTGTTCTTTGAAATACTGTGGTTCGTGTGGTTGCGTCTTTTAGATGAACCATGTTTACCTCAGAGGAGTTATACTTTACTGTATTGTACGAGTTGTTGTTGTTAACTTGGTTTTCCGAGCACATTTCGCCAGAGGCACTCTGTGTGTACGTGGTATCGACTTCAAACAAAGAGAAGGATGCTTTATCTGGGGCAAGCGAAAGACAAGTCACGTTCAGTTTTTCTGGATCTTGAGCGGCCTTGTTTTCGTCTATGGTTCCATCTAAAGTCTTGTTTCCCGTTTCTAGTGATTGCTCATCGAATACTAGCGCCACATTTTCTTTCGTAAGACTCCCGTAGGTCTCGATATCTACAGTTACAAGCCAAATGTTAAGACGATGGCTCAAATGCAACTTAATGCCTTTTTTGTGCTTCCAAGCAAGTAAACACTGCTCTTTGGGGGATGTCCCTGCTTTAGCCACAACAACAACTAAAGGTGACACGGCCATTGCTGTCTTTAAGGGTGTCACTGATTTAGACAATACCCAACTAGGGGAAGCGTTAAAGCTGTCATATTTGGATCCCTCCTCCGTCCATTTTACCTGGTATTCGTTCTCGTGGCTATGACGTAAACTGATAAAGCAGCCCTCGATAACAGCAGTTATATCTAATTTTTGAGGAATTTTCTGAAGACTGAAACTCCACTGTTTTGTAACATCAGCGCCGCCATTGGTATGTGAGAGTTTTACAATCAAAATTGCGCGGTTGTCAAATATCTCAGCACTGAGACATGCACGTACCAACCTGTTCCTACTCAAATCTAAGACTCTGAGCTGATTAAAAGACTGAAAAGTTCTGGCAGGGATTGTTGCAATGTGATTTGACCCAAAATAAGTCCCCTTAGCATATCAAGTCCAAGAAAACTAGATTGATCTACATACGTTAGCTGGTTACTCCAAAGTATCAACTCGCGAAGACTACGGAGGTCTTGAAAACAACCTGATTCTAGGTGTGCAATTTTGTTGTGCGAGAGAGACAGGATAAGAAGATGACCTAAACCACCAGGTAAACCTGTAAACCAGCTGGTTTCTACGCAAGTCAGGTTATTGAAATCCAAATGCAACTCCTCCAATGCGGAAAGGTTTGCGAAGGCGTTCCTTTCCAAGTCCGTAATGTCGGTATCAACGAGAGCGAGGAAGCGCAAATTTGTCGGCTCGGGTATGGATAACTTTGTCGCCGACAGAACACCAAGTGGAACGCCTCTGACGCCTACCCAGTGGTATGGGAAACATGAAGCACCAGGGATGGGGGAAATACGGTCGCAGGTGATACAAGGATGGTTGACGTTTCTAGTCTTAAACCAGCTCCCGTAAAACTGTAGACGACCGTCTGAGCAGCTGACCCAGCGACATTGGGGGGAACAGGAATCCCTCGCGGCGGCGGATTGCAAGAGACTTATTAACAGCCATACCTTCAGAGCGATAAGGCGACGTTCCATAGTGCTTTGTCGATTTCGGTGCGTATCTCTAAGACTTGTAGCATACGCAGCTTTCTACGTACAGTTTGTCGAAGAACGCTGTGGCCCAAATGTCGGAAATAGAGCTTGCTGGTGTGCGCCGTTTGTTTCTTCAGCGTCGGACTAACGAATTGTCACGCGACAAGTCTCTCTTTAAAGGCGGACGAGTTGAATAATTATATCTTATATAAGTTTTTTTTTTCTTCCCGAGCCTCACGTGGAAATTTAATTCCGTCAGTGTGTGGCGTCAAAAAATAGGCCAGCTGCCAGACATAAATTGTTATGAGATGAAAACAACAGGATTGCTTCCCGAAAATGGGTTCAATCAGTCTGTATAAGGGGAATTGTTAGGAAACATTAGTGAAAAGCACAGTGTTCGTAAATTGTATGTATGTATGTATCTTTCTGTCATTTTTAGATCATGCAGGTGAAAACAATAGCAAAACTACAGACAGCACCTTGACAGCTGTCCCAAAATGCCGATAGATTGTGTCCAACATTGGCATTTTCTTGGATCAGCCACGAACACACACACACAAGTGCTGCATTTCCTTTGCTCCACATCAACGTTATCAGACGGTCAAATTGCAAATCTCAAACTGCTACGTACGGGAAATCTTTATATCTTCTGGAGGCTTCCGCATAAGATTCCGATTTAAATTTCCCCACTCATTGACCCGTGTACGCTTTTCTGTGACAAACATGTGCACAGAAACCTTGCGCTCAGCTGCATCCTGGTGGCAGGACTGCTACTTCTTGAGGCCAGAATAAAGATCTTATACCTTCACTAAATGAGGTTAACGTTTTTGAGGGACGTATCAAAAATCATGAATCATTGATTATGCAAATAAGGTGCTCATTTGCATAAATTGTATCAGTTGATCATCGTCTCTACTCAAATAATACAAGCTGTTTAAAGTATACTAAATGATACTCCCGAGTTATCGTGTTCACTACAGACAGACAGACAGACAGACAGACAGACAGACAGACAGACTGACTGACAGACAGACTGACAGACAGACAGACAGACTGACTGACTGACAGACAGACTGACAGACAGACAGACAGACTGACTGACTGACTGACTGACAGGCAGACAGACAGACAGACAGACAGACAGACTGACTGACAGACAGACTGACAGACAGACAGACAGACTGACTGACTGACTGACTGACAGACTGACAGACAGACAGGCAGACAGGCAGACAGACAGGCAGACAGGCAGACAGGCAGACAGACAGACAGGCAGACAGACAGACAGACAGACAGACAGACAGACAGACAGACAGACAGACAGACAGACAGACAGACAGACGTGTCCGAAAACATAATCCTCTTGGCGAAGGTGCCAATGGTATAAAGAAGGCCCCGCCTTTGATGCGTCGCCAAGAAAATCAATATACAAACTAAATGGCCTAGATATGCATGGTACAACAGTTTTCTATTGCCACTTATAGTGATAGTTGATCAGTTCTACAATACTTGTGATACTTACACACATCAGAATGGCAAAACGAAAGAAAGCACATTGGATGCACTGACGCGACTATTCTACAATATGTTTGCACCTGATCTGACATAACCGTACTCTTGTTCAACCGAAATTAAGAACTATTTGCTTCAGGTGAAATTCATGAACTGTCATCGTCTGTTTACACCTGCAGGGCGTCAGGTGTGTCCAGAGCGTCCACCAGATGTACCAGTGTGATGTCCGGACAGCACGTGGTCTACCGGTCACCCAACTCCAACCCCAGGAAACCTCCACACAACATCAAGGCACCCTTCAAACAGGGGCCTCTTCCAGACATAGAAAGTTTGCAAGTAAGAATATTTTGTGATGTCTGTTTATAAGATTAAAGCGTCCAAATCAACACGTTCAGACATAAAAGCAGCAATGATTATTGTGTATAAGATATACGGCTGTTTGTGACCAAGAGTCAATCCCTAATATGCGCCCTATTTTTTGCCATATCCGCATATCAGTCAAGCCTGGTGTCACAACTGTGGTTTTGGAGACCAATATTGAAAGAACGAAAGACCTATATTGTACGTTTAAAAATGCTCTTCAGTACAAGCTAGGTACAGGTCAAGCACATTTAGTGATGTAAGAATGTGGCATCTTACTACATCTACGAAGGCCAATGCATACTAGTACTGTATGTACAGGTTAAATATCTAAATGTGCTGTGATTGTTTGGTCGCAAGACTTCTCCTTGTGCACCGCCCATGCAGGAGCGCCCCCTGTCGCCAAGCGAGGAACTGAAGGAGTGCACAGCTCGCGGTGTCCATCGGGTGAAGAAGGCTCTACTCCGGGAGCCGTCACCGGAACCTGTCCGTAGCGGAGGGAGGTTGCTGAAAGCCAAGTACGAAACATAGTTTGTGTCTTTAGAGTGCTAAAGCTGTACATTATCAGATACTAGTAGCCCCGTCTCCTGCCACAAAATCTTCTGTACCATCAAATGTACCTTGGTATATTCAGAACATGTCATTTCAGAGGAGTCGATGATCTTGGACTTAATATGAACATTTATTCAAATCCTAGCAGGCCAGCACTCTAAAAAGACTAGCGTGCTGCAGATGAACCAAGTTGCCAGTTACCGTTACTCAAACGATAAAAACCAACTGCACATACAGAATACCTACACAATCTAACACAATCCAACATTCTTATTTCAGGTTAAAGCCGTTGTATCCTGTTGCGCAGTTACGCGGACCAACCATTGGTCAATGTAGGGGTGTACTAGCAGGTAAGTCAAGGGCATTTTCGTACACCGTGATGAAGACGTATCTCAGATTTTGTCTTTGGAATAAACAATAAACGTGTTTCGCTATTTGAGACTTTAACTTTATTGTATTGGACATTCAGATCATGCATATGTGATAATGTAAGGTCTTCTCTAAAAGCACCACCTTTGCACAAAATACACGGTGGCAAAGACACCTTTACATGAAGCATGATTGACACCTTTTGCAATTTTTCTGGACTCCCAGAGCGATATGAACAAGAAGAGACCATGGGGAAGCTGAAGTCCAGGAAGGCGGAACTTCTTGAGCAGCTGCGAGCCCGGCAGCTGATACCGGAGTCCGTCCACCTGACGTCTGAAGCCTCGGAGGTCACGGACTCAGAAGAAGACGAAGAGGAAGATGACAAGGACGACGACGAGGAAGCTGTCAAACAACTGTACGTCATTTTCTGTGATTCTTCTCCATGAATTATGGATTCATTACCATTTGACACATGGTATGATGTGATCTTTTGTTGTCTGTCGTCTATTGTGGTCTGATAACACCGTGCAATGTACTCAGACTGGCCAGTGTCCACTGAGTATGTTAAATAATCAGTCAAGATGATCATTCTTGACCTTTGTTATGGCTATCATATGAGACGGTGTAATCTAATTGTACTCTGTGATTCTTAAGTCTTTGCCCTCAGATATGTATGTATCCGGCTTTTCAGCAAGTATCTGTATCTGTAATAGATAAGAATAACATGTGATCCTTAAGCCTCTGTACCAAACATTATAACCCATGACGAAGATATTGTTTCTTCACCCAGGGACGACTTTCATGACTCTGATGATGAAGAGGATGATGCAGAAGATGACGATGATGATGATGACATCGGACCCAGCGGCCATCCTCCCACCACGCCCCCTCCACCGTGTAGTCCAACTGACGAGGCCGCTGACTTCGACTTCCCAACCGTCAACGGTGTTCAACAAACCGACGAGACAAAAACTGATGAAGACGAGGAAAAGCCTGACAGTGGAAAAGAAAACAGGAAAAAGCCACCAAAGAAGGACCGATGCAAAGAGAACAATGAAAAGAAAGACAGAAGGAAAGACGACGATGAAGAAGATGACAGAGGAGGTAGCGGTAGAAAAAAATCAGGAGGTCCTCAAGTTACTCGCACGGGTCCAAACTCTGTAGCACGTAAAGAAAGTACTTCAACAAAACCTAGTAATGCTGCTAACGATGGTGGCAAACAGACGAAGACTAGGAAACAGTCACGCGGGAAAAAGTTCCACGGCCCCGTGTCGTCCAAAGCAAGCAAACGGAGCCCGAGAAACCCCAAAAGTGTAGGCATGGCATGGGAGCTGAAGAGAATACGGCAGCTGAAATGCGGCATCTGTGGAACCTTCACGTACAATATGGTAGACTTTGGAGAAACTACAGGGTATTGTATTTGTGAGAAATGCCACGAAAATAATGGCCAACCAGTGACTCATGTTGAGGAGCCAAGGGAAGATACTAAACGTAAGAAGAGGAGGGTGAGATTTGTAGACGACAAGCCAAATCCTGAACTAGAAGTCATGAAGGACAAGTGGAGTCGACTAGACGAGGACATCATGAAATCCCTACAAACACTAACATCCCTCAAGTGTTATAGAGACAGTGGTGAACAGATACAAAGACACGAGGATGACAATGATGGGTCGAAAGACACGTGCAATATCAGTAGCGAAGAGGAGTCAGACGAGGAATATTTCTCTGCGGATTCAGATTTCGAGGACGAACAAGGGTACGACAGACCCAGAATGGCAATGCCAGACCTAGCAGAGTTCAAGGACACGAAAGTTGAAGGAAGTGACAGTGGGCAAGGAAGTGACGTATCGTCTGAGCAAGGCACGATGGGAAGTGAAGCCGGAAGTGACGTAGGACAAGTTGACATGAAGGTGGAGTACACTGTAAAACAAAAGAAAAGACCCAAAACGTCAAACGTCCGAGCTCAAGATGTAGAAATGGTAAGTGCATTATAGAATGATGTTATCTATTTCTTTATCACTATTTCTACACTTGACACAACTATTAAAGCAGTCGCACAACATTCCCCCTCCTGACTTTTATTTTCCTTTCAGATCTGCAAAGAAGTCAGGAAGCTGCTGGCCAATGCATGGTAAATATATGTTTGTCAATTTTTGTTTTCTTATTAAAGTTTTTTACACCGCATGTTTTTGACTTGCATTCGTAGCGGATCAGGATTTTCTAACAGTGAAATCTTTCCCTTTCTCAATAGGGGGCAGGAAACACCGAAGAACTTGGAAGAGACTCCGCCCAAACCCAGGACAAAGACAGCCACGGCGCTAAAGGACAAGTAAGTATACGTAGTACAGCGTAATCTTGGAACCAACACTGTCTGAATCAATCACTCGGATCATATTCACTTAACGTTAGTTCTTAATTTTACCTTCTGTCATTCTTTCTTTCTTTCCTACCTTTCTATCCATTTCTATCTATGAAAATACGTATCGATAGATTAAAGGTCGTTTCAAGAAAGTTTCAACATAATGAAGAGTTATCATGTGCAATTTTTTATGCCTTTTCCAGACCTGTGCCGATGGCCCAGCCACCACGTGTAGTCCCAGCCGCGACGTTCCCTCCTCTGTGTTTCCAGATCAACGCCCTCCCCCCACCCGGTCACCTGTTCTACTTCGCATATGGAGCTGACATGAACCCCGACAGGTGAGTAGCTGTTCTTGTATCCTGAAATAGCGCCACCTAGAGAGCCAATGATACACTGCACCGCATTAGTACCCCACACACCTTACAATGATTTTTTGACAGACAGACAAACAAAGAAATCATCAATGCATTTGAAATCATCAGTGCATTTGAAATTTGGATGTGGTACATAGCCCGTCGAATTCAGAAAGTGAAGATTTACAGAAAATATACGTTCATTTACATACCACTTCTTGCACGCATTGAGCTGGTTAAGGACATATGTGGATATAGTCAGCTTTCGTTTTCAATTCTAGTGGCGGTTCATTGATATTGATAATATATTGACATATCATTTTACAGAATGGCCACGTACCTCGGAAGCGAGATCGAGGAAAGGCGATGGGGTCTTCTCTATGGATTTGATATCTTGTTCAACAAGAAAGGTAAGAAAATCTATGAAAATACGTCATGAATGTTCAATGTTTTGCAATTATTGTCCAGTTTGTTTTAACGTTAGATATGCTGTTGCCGATTACAGGAAACAAGTACACGAATAGACCTTTCATATAGCCCAGCCCTTTGTAGATTATTATGGCATTATACATGTATGCTGGCACTTCTAATTTTTAGATTTGACTAATGTCGATGTACCTTCTGCGTACTAGGTTTTGACAGAGCTGCCGGCAGCTTTCCCAACATCGAGTTTAACCCTTTGCGGTCTGTGGAAGGATGTGTGTACGTCATGACACAGGACCAACTCAGCGTTCTGGACAGCCATATGGGCTATCCACAGGTATGTTCAACTTCTCACTATAGAAAAACAATGAGACTTCAATGGTCCTTTGCCTGGTTGAAGTTGTGCTTTTCGAGAGAAGAGAGATTTAGAAACATCCTGTGGTATTTGTTTGTCACGCAAGCTTATGATAATCAAATGTCGTACAACTGTAGACTGGAAGATGAATAACTTGCATGTTAACCGTGGTGGTTTTCAATATGTGTTTTTGTTGACGTCTCACTGTAATGGCACTAGGAAAATTGCTCCATATACAGAGAGTTCACTGAACTGACATGTTTCTGTTTGTTGTCTCCAGCATTACGCCAAGGCAGTCCTGCCTGTGTGGGTGTCTAACTGTGCGGACCCGACCGCCCTGGGAGTCGCCCAGTACTGCGTTCCTGCTGTCATGTACATAGCCCAGGACGAATGGACAGGTATGGGACTGATTTCATCTTTTTAACAGTTAGATACCTCATCCCATGTCGTCTCATCTATCCCTTGATCGAACTATTTGACCGTTTGGGCACTGCAGAAGATCTGACAGTTTTCTTCAATTCACCTTTCTCGTTTTTTTTGTTTAGATATATATGTTGAACTATCTTTAATGCCTTTAAAGTATCAGACGCACTTTGTCTTTTCCGTTAATGCAGTGATAACATACTCACGTTTGTTTCACTGTTGCACCATAGACCATGTATTTGATCAAGAATAAATTGTCATGAAATGAAAAAAATATGTGTCTATTGTTGAATTTCCAGAGGAGACCTTGACGACCGACTGCAGCTACAGTGTGGGACAGTGTCTCCAGGGCGGGGACCTGCTGACACCTGGCTACATCAGACACCTGGAACAGCTACAGGCGCCACGTGTCGCAGCATCTGTAGCTTAGAACGTACTGCCTAGATTTCCAAATTCGTTCTTCATACAGACTTTGTCGTTGGGTTTGTTAGGGCACGTTTTGCTGTAGCATTTTTTACATGAGGACTGAGGACTTGAGATCTATGTCGTGTACGTCAAAACTACAAAGTGGCATGACAGTTGTTCTTAAATACCATATCTTAGTAAGCAACATAAGTTATTAAAACATGAGAACCATTGCGATTTGAGAGCAGTTGTATTATACGGGGTTACTAGTATTCATTGTTTGCTTCTATGACCACTTACCCCCTGATTCGTAAAACTTTGACAGGCGTATTCGCTTTCCTCCGTCGTTTTAGCGTGTTTGAGGCTAAGATACTACAAATATAGGGTCTGATTAAAATGTAGAGATGTATGTTTCATCAACCGTTTATGAAGTATCATCCATCAATGATGTATGTTGATGAAAATGTGCTCCGCCATTGGCACCAGCTTCAGTGATGAAATATTGAGAATACAGATTCTAAACTATATGTTTTATGTTGTCGTACTTGTAATTACCACACACACAGACACACACGCGCACACGCACGCACACACTGAAAACAGACACAAGCCATATCGATCAACATTAGTTTAATAAAATAGGTTCTGAATATGTAGAATATACCGCTACCGATTAGATAAGATCTAACAGCTCGTATTATACTGGCGAAATACCCGTAGGCTGTATTCTGTACATTGAAAGCATGTCACATTTGAGATGAAGTATTCTTATACCACAGCTAAAGTTACCTTCTGTCTGTGCATAATTATATCCCATTTTTATATTACATAACAACATCGTGCATGGGCATGTTGATTTCTCTCAGTGTATCTAATAACAGCTGCATATTGACTGGTCTATTACTATTTCTGTACAGTTCAATGTAGTTACATTTATGCTCATCCTCATATTCAAATCTTAATATAAGCAATGCTATCCACGTCAGATTACTGTTGATCACATTTTGTGTAGTGAAGAAGATCTGCACTCAACATAAGCAAGCAAGAACATACCATATTAATCATGACATTTGTGGAAAAAAATTCTGATTCATCTCACATGTGTGTGAATTACATTTTACGGAATATGATCTAGGCATTAAACACGGTCAAAGGTGAATATAAGAACACCCCCAAAAAAGTACAAGTCAAAACATTCATCCAATTTTGACAGGTTTCACACACTTAGAAATCTGGCCAATCATATAGAGCCACTTGGACAGTTGTCAGTTGCTTGTTGCTGGTTTGCCCTGTTCAACAACACCGTTTTCCGTGTCGTTGTCAACACAAGTTTGCCGGGAGCTCACGGGCTGGAAATCACAGAAAAGGGTGACCATGTCACTGATTAAAACTAAAGCTTTAAAGTGTACAGGCTGATTTACCTCTAGTTAACTTAATTTAGCGGCGACTTATTTAAGGAATCGTATACGTGGTACCTTTTACAGGTGTTTACATGTTTATACAAGCCTGAAAACAACCACAAACATATTTTATTATTTCTGTTGTTTTTCTCACTCTTTTAATTCTTTTTTTTGGTTTTTCACGTTTTTTTTATAGTTTTTTTCTTTTTCTTTTTTTTAGTGTTTTTTTCACATGTTTTGTGTTTTTTTAGTGATTTTGGTGTTTTAGTAGTTTTTTTTACATGTTTTGTGTTTTTTTCTTTTTGTTTGTTTTTGTTGTGCTTCTAACATTTTTGTTGTTTTTGTATTTTTGTGCTTTTTATGTTTTGTATTGTCATTTCATGACAAAATAAAAATGTCTGTGGCATGGTCACCTATAACATAATGACACAATCATCTACCTCATAATGATATGCTGTTATGCCAGATAATTTATCTGATATAACTTCAACATATGGTCACAAAGTCAAAAGTGATTCCCGGGAATCTGTTAAGCTTCCGTACAGCTACTTTTTGACGTACATGATCTTTGTCCCAAATTGCAATTATGGTCATTTCATACATCGAACATTAATTTGTTTGCGACACTTATCAGAAGGAAATAGACATTTTCAGGTAGAATAATGTCAACATACTGTCAGTAATATTAGACACTGTTTACATGATTCTGTACGAGAAAATGCCGTTACCTTTTAACAAATATCGGAAACAAAGTGATGTTTCTGGTGGTGATGTCCACTTCATGTTTGCTAACATGCTTTGTTTACATAAAAATATAGAGGAGTGATCTAACATTTTGTGCCATTCACATATTGAACGTTTTTTAGCATGAAGCAACAAATAAAATGATTTCAAGCAAAATGCCAAAACATCGAATTTTATATTGCAATGAGGAATTAAGACCGGAAATTTTGAAAATATAAATCTAATGAATGAAGAGGTAGTTGTGAATGTATCATTGCACAAGATCATCGTTGCATCGTACAATATTCTAATATCATTCAGATTGAAATGCACTTTTCGACTTGGGTTACGATTTTCACGGCTATAAGTTGTTCGACGTCCAATCATACCCGAAAGACAATGTCGGTCATTTTCCATATAAGACGACTTGTTGTTTCGGATTATTAATTCGTCTCTCCTGTTCACATCTTTGGCAGAGACGATACGTTTTAGACAATAAATAGTGCGTCTGAACATTTGCACTATGTCTGACATACTCCTGCATGTATCACGTGCAACGATGTCCAACAGACAATTTAACCTTTCTATGATTTCCATCCCGTGAGCTCCGATAGGGCCTATTAGTTTAAATCACTTGTGTCGACAATAACGCGGAGGAACATGGTGTCGTCTTTTACATAGGCATGACTGCTACTGTCCAGCTGACTGAGCGGCACGAAGAGCGGACATCCACTGGCGATGTTCATGTCACTGGTGGGCCGCTGGAAGGACGAGCTGGTCGGGTCAGGACGGAACGCGTCGATCACGTGTTCTCGGTTGTTCTGATCCAGGAGCATGAAGGTCACCTGAAGTTAAGATATAGATGATAATGATTTTGGAAATGAGAAAAAGTAAATGTTTTAGTGCTCGCAAAAATGTGTGAGGCCAAAACAACGAAAGTATGTATGTAAAGTTTGGTTTACATGTACCTTTTGTCTGAAAGGCCAGCGCAGTAGTCCATCGTAGTGCCCCCTCATCACGACGAAGAACAGGCTGACATGAGTGCCCTTCCCCATCCCGTCTCCGTTCAGGTAGATCCGGGCGCACATCTTGTACCCTGTACGGCTGGTGAAGAAACATGGCGAATAGAAACTTGCCGTCTTTCCTGTGATGCCGTCGTGGCGCTTTCGTGTGAAGTCTGCGATCTTCCAAGTCAGGATGCCGTCATAACTGGTCAGTTCGAGGGTTTGAATCCGGAGGTCTTGTTCCGCGAGGGCAACGTCCTTCAGAGCGATGATCCTTTCCAGAGACCTGACCTTCCTCTCCAGAGTCTCGATGATCTCCCTGTCCTGACGACGTTGTCGTTCGTACGCCTCCATCTGGGAACTGCACTTCTCGATCTCACGGTTCAGAACCGCGACGATTCCTTCAAACGTTCCAACTCTGGGTTCCCAGGCGGCGAGCTTCTTTACGGTATCTTCAAGTTTGGCCCGAAGCTGTTCAACTCGATTCTCCAGTGCCTTCGAACCTGATCCTGACGCCGTTGCTCCCTCTGACTGGTACTCGGAAACTTTCTGCTCCAGCTGTGCGATTTGGCTGCCTTGGTCCTTGATGTTCTTGTCCATCCGAGGGATGACAGCTCGCATGTTCTCACGAGCCTCCACGTCCTGATCCCGTAGCCCCACCACATCTGTTGCCAGTTGCAGGAGCATGGCCAGAACCATGTTGAGATGGTTTGTAACCGTCTTCTTTTGGTGTTCTCCATGTTGTTTCCTTTCCAGCTGTAAAAGTAAAAATACAATGTATGTTGCGATGAAACAACAAGGGGATTGGTGCCTTAATGATGAATGTAGTCGCTATTTGTAAGAAAAGCAGGCATCCTCAACTGAGGCATGATGCTTTTTTCAAGAAATTAAGACCTAAGTGCAATGCGGCTTTGTTACGGCTCGCGTTTTTTTTGTCAAGCACACGTGATCACCCCTACTCTTCTCTATAAGTGTGTTGGATTCTTTTACGTGCAGAGACTTGAGGCTAACGCCAAACAAACATGGGGCAGCCGGCTTTACGTCCCCTCCGAAAGGACGATGCAAGTCTTTCAACGACTGGTACCACAAAATTTTAACTAGATGTGACGAGAGGCGGAATGCGCAGAACTTAACACCACGCGAACACGGCCATATCACATCTCCCCTATTGATACAAGTAATCATAATATCTTTATATTTTTCACTTACCTTTTCCTGGCATCCCACCGGTTCAAAGTGACAGGGCTGTTTCATGTTGGGACAGTCTCCAGTCCGCGGATGCTGATGGTCCTGCAGCTGTGAGCGGGTCAGGCCCTTCTTACCGCACCACTTACACCGGGCAGGGGCCATGGGGCAGGACTCCTGGTGTTTCTGATGATAGAGAGGAATAACATCGTACATCAGAAGAGTTGCGATAACTTTATGATTATTTATGATTACAGTGTTCAGTCAGAGGAAACAGTTGATTGGTGATGCAGACAGCACAATCACCTCTTGTATATTTGTAATATCATAATTCCACAAGTCTTACCGCAATGTCCTTGAATGGGTGTTGTTCCTTGCACCACTGGCAGGTCTCAGATCGAAAGGCACAGTTTTCAGCAAGATGAGTAGACAGAGCCCTCCTCGGTATCTTTTCCTCACACTCGCTGTGGATGCAGCCAATCTTCTCGTGCTCACATTCATCACGATGGGCCTGTAGTATAGATACAGTCATGAGTAGAATGCAAACTTCCACTGTAGAGTAGAGTGTGTGTGTGTGTGTGTGTGTGTGTGTGTGTGTGTGTGTGTGTGTGTGTGTGTGCGTGCGTGTGCGTGTGCGTGTGTGTGTGTGTGTGTGTGTGTGTGTGTGAACAAAATGAATTAAAGCTTCAAAGGACAGACGCTTCTTTAGATACCTTGTTCATCCATCTAGGCTAATATCTCCTGTTAACTGTTGCTCTGGTCTGTGGAATTCGTTTGATACTGTAAAAGAAACATGATGTTGAACAACTACAGTTGTACACAGGATACACAGAATTTGCAACCTCGTATTGCATGAATTACACTGATTCCAAAAAGGCGATGTTGTTCCAGTATTTAGCACTGTGCTGACTTATAAGCCGAGTTAAGAAAACTGTCCATGTGTCTGAATTTCTCGTGTGCGTCCATGTATCTAATGGTACAACTGAAGTTACTTACCATAAGTTGCCTCAGAGGCCCCTCCCATTTGCACCCGTCGTCGTCATTGTTGCAGACCACTGGAATGCTGTTTATTTCTCTCTCAATGGCCTTGTCCGGAAACACCTGTGAAAACACGATGGCGGGTTCATTAGATACATTAGCCCGGCAGGCGCATCTGGTAGTGACATGAATAGTACTCAGGTCGATGATTTTTGTTTTAGATCTTCAAAGAATCAAGTATCTCAGCGTCAGTCCCCATCTCCGTCTCTTCACAGACACATCAGTGGAGAAAACTAGAAATGACTTACATTTGGGACAATTTGCAGATTATTGACAAATGTGCATTCTGTTGATAGGTCGAAAGGAAGAAATCTTTATAAAACAACATTTGTACACATATTAACATCGGTATGGTTACAACACCAAGCGAAACGAATCTATCATTTTCGATATTTCTGTTTGAAGGGGACTATCAATGAGTCTTGGAGAAGAAACAACCCATAGGTAAGGTTGCCATGTCATAGATAAAATATATATCGTAAGCCAGTTTTTTGTTGGTGTGTTTTCCGGCTTTGTAGATGACAGTTTTGCACATCCGTAAAAGGAGATGACATATCCTCATCCCGTTTGAGTCCGTCGTGGTCACCTTTGTGGACAGTAACTATGATTTGCAGTAGCTTCGACCGTCAATTCGTCTGTCAACCATTCCGCATTTGCTTCCACCTAAAAAAATAAAAACAAAAGGGCAAATAAGAAATGTGAAGAAGATCCAATAAGACGACCTCTAAAGCTAGTATCTTTTTTCTTTCAATATCATCAAATCTATTATAGAGAACATTTTAATTGCATATTAACTACAGCGCTCAACTACGATAACCAGAATATGATATCTTAATCAGTTGCCTCAGCTTACGAGTTCTTCAGGAGTAGTAGTGCCTTGCATCTCTGTTGTTAAAAGTCACATTGGTGCATAAAACAGTACAACCGAATGACGTTAGACTGTTCCTTCATTAGTTCTCTAAGCCCACAAGAAAGGGTAACCCATTTGTGTTTTAAAATGTTGACATACTAAGCAATAGGTTTTACAAAGACTTGGTTTTACATCCAAGAGAAATTTCCTCAGCTAATGCCTCAACCACAATCCGAGGAAGCCCGTAGGGGATGTAGCTGATTTATACCCCCGGCCGGGGTGGGGTGGGGCGTGTGTATGGGGACACGAGCTTGTCACATTTTCAAACCCCTGCCCCTCGGGATAGTCTACGGTCTTTTTCGGGTGCTTAAAAAAGCCCGTAGAAGCACCAGTCGGGGCACGGGTTTGAACATGTGGCTGAGGCATAAGTGCTCTCTACAATCATTAATACCTCAATCGCGAATGCTGTCAGCACACATCTTCATCACACCTCCTGCCGACACCTCAACCTCGCAGATCGAAGACAACCATCCAGATTTCTTCCCCAGCGTCGTAGATTGTCATTAACGTCACATAGTCTGTTCGTTAAACCCCTTCCCCGAGTCAAGTCATGTCATCTCCCGTCCGTGACAGGTGGTATTGTTTTATGTGTATGCATGTATGTGTGTTTTTGTGTGTGTTTGTATGTATGTATGTATGTATGCGTGTTTGTGTGTATATGTGTGCGTGCGTGCATGTGTTTGTTTGTGTGTGTGCTTGTGTACGTGTGTGCTTGTGTGCTTGTGTAGGTGTGTGCTTGTGTGTGTGTGTGTGTGTGTGTGTGTGTGTGTGTGTGTTTGCGCGTGTCCGTGCGTGTGTTTCTGTGTGAGTGTTTGTGCGTGTATGTCTGTGTTTCTGCATACTTAAGCTATTCTCCAAGCAGAGGCTTCGCTCGAGAGGGGTAGTTTTGTCCGGGATTTTAACGTTCCTCTCCTCTACGGTCGGCGAATGTAAGAAACCCCGGCAACTACTACCCCCCCCCGACCAAAACCTCTGCTTGGAGAATATACTTAAGCCAGCATAACTCGACAAGATATGGATGGATTCATGATTTTTCGTGAGTAGGACTTGGGAAGACAACAGTCAAGGTCGATTGTTGGCCTCCTAGCGGTTTCCTTGCTTCTGCCGCGGTCGTTCCTTGTAAGTTTGCTAACTTTTGGTCTTCAATACATAACGCTTCCTCATGTCTTATGCTTAGCGGTTTCTATTTTCCACAAATTTACGTGTTGTTCCGTCCGCCTCCTCTTTATATTGTAATTGGATATCCAAGACGCAAAAGAATTGAAAGAAGTTTTGAGACTCGAAACATTTACCACATTCATCCAGTAGGCCAATGGGCACTTTGGTTTGCATTGAAAGTTACTGCAATTCCCAATTGATATCTTATTTGATGGCATGCCGATCCATGAAAATGAAATTACAATGAAATTAGATTAAATCAAATTAAATTACAATGAAAGTTGTTAGACCAAGGAGGTTATATAGTCTTCATGGTTAGACTAACCTCCACAAAAGAAGCTACAAGGCAGACATTACATCCCTATCGACTTACCACCGCAATATGATATCATACCGCAGATCATTAACATTGTAATAATGAATGCAATCATACATATTCAAAATACATATTGTACTAAATAGTACATACATGAAATATTATATATATATATATATATATATATATATATATATATATATATATATATATATATATATATATATATATATATATATATATATATATATAAAATGAATTAATTTACAAAATTGCATACATCCATAATATTCTTTGTTGCAAAAAAATAAAAATGGTCATAACAGGTAAAATGATGAACTCAACTAATGTTGTTGAAGACTATATCATAAGGATAATAGATGATAAGAAAGGAAGAATGAATATGGCCATTTCAAACTAAGTACAATGATCATGAACAGGAACAGATAGAAAGGGACGCAAAAATAAACCAACGTATTTGTGATAGACTATTCAATGAATAGACAGTATTGATGTTCTTTTCCACAAATACTTACCCAGAATTATTTCTGAATTTGAAATAATCAGAAAGTGGTCAGTTAATTCATGAAAGGATAGAAACGAGAAAAATAGTCAAATATTAGCAAATCCTGTATTTCCCCATATTAGCACAATTTGAGGAACAACAACTTTGATAATATTTATGAAACACATAACATGGACGTAAATCCAGGCACAAAGTGGCTCCCTTCATTTACCACAAACTGAAAAAATGGTGTATCTACACTTTCAAAAACAGACTGTATCTATAAGTGCAATTTCCAACTCACGTCTTCAATCTTTATTTGTTGACCGCATGATGGCACCTTGCACAGGAACTGTCCGCCGCTGGCTCTGAAAGAAGTGATATTTTAAGAACGAACACTAAAGTATTGTGTTCTTTAAGCCCAGGGTTACACGCACGCTAGGCGTTGTACCCCCCCCCCCCCCCACCCATGAGGTCCTTTGTTACCCTCTGTTGTTGTAAGTCTGCCAAAATAAGCAGCACGGTTTCGCATAGCCGTCCAACTGGTTAGTGTCACTGTTTATCTATTTATCAACACAAAACCACAAATACAAGCTCAACATATAACGTTATGCATGCAATAAAGTAAAATAAAACGGTCAATACGTTTCCAAGTAGAAAAAAATGGGCAGTGAAATTTACATTATACATAACAAACTGTTTTGGTATACCTAGCTACACATAAACCCAGTTGGTTGTTAAGTACACTGAAAAACAAAACAGTATCCCCACTCCAACACACACACACACACACACACAAATCATTACGTTATACAGTACTACTAACAGTTTATTCACTGATCTCTTTTATTTCTGGAATTATATAATATTGTTGTCATGGCCGGGGTCATAACAACCGGATCCCTTTAACTCCATTCTATACATCGTAGACATTATGTGCCCCCTTGATGGAGAACAAAGGAAAGGCATGATGTGGCATCATGTGGGTAGAGTATAGCAACGTTGTTCATACCTAGTCAGGTCTTCCAGGCATGATTTACAGTACCGATGTCCACATGCCGTCTGTCGTGGCTCGTTCAGCAGCAGAGCACAGGACGAACAGCAGTACTTTGGGTCGGTCCCCTCTCCCTTCAGTTTTACCGAGAAGCCAGTCATTATTCAGCGGTGGGTAGAAATCCCTTTGTCCGCACAACCACCCTGTGGAAAAGATAGACATTCTTAGGCAAAAAATACATCTACTGCAACTATGGAACAACAACAGCAGTAGATGTATTTTTGACAGTGAATTTTCACTCTTTATTCCATAATATAACAGTACATAGGAACAGTGATATTTTCCAGACATTAGTCCAGACCTGATATCTCCCAGCTAACGCAGCTGTGTTTTGAAACAACAACTTGACCCGACGCTGCAGGACCATTTGGGGAAAGTCCCTCTCCATGGGAACGCTGATCGTTATCTCCACCATTCATTAACTATATCCATATCCATTATTGTTCTGTTGACATTTACACACAGATGTTGCAATGGGTATAGATGTGGGGTCGTTCCTTTCAAAGCTGAGTGGGAGGGCAACCAACTTTTCCAGTTCATAAAAAGACTATCTCAATTTGGACGAGTACTGACGTCCAAATTTTTTAATTCAGCATTTATTGCACTTTTGTAGAACCTGACATTTCTTGAATTATATACTAGCTATATAGTCAGGCGTTGTGGTAAGCAAATTATGTGCTGGCACCAATGCGTCTACCGTACTAGTATCCATGGCTGAGCCTTTTCGGGTCAATGAATAACCAACACAGCAACAAGCATACTTACGCAAACAACGTAACTATGGACACGGTCAGGGCACGGGGAATACCCGTGACGTACTCTCGAGACCGAAGTCCCTGAACTAACTTCCGCGGCACGACAGAAACATCGTTTTAAATTACCACTACTCGATAAAACTATAGATAAATGATGTCAATACCATTATAAAAATCGCCAGTATGTACATTAAGCTTAATTTACAACAATCCAACAATCTCTACCTTTCCAATATTAGGAGGGTAGCGTCAGAAAAGGAAGAATGAGTATAACACATTGGGAATCACCTACCAGGGGAATCACGGTGAGGCGGTTAGCAAGCAGGTGAAGTTGGAGTCAAGTGAAGCTTTAAAAACCCTCCTGGTACAACTTATTGTGATTATGCAAATTAGGCAGTGACTAAAAAGTCTGACATTCCTCCGACTGCGTGATAAAACTTTCCATTCTCTAATTATCATTTTTTCGTTTCTTGAGGAGCTGTTTGCTGGAATATTTTCAACTAAGGTTACCAATAGTTGACACGTACCCTACCGTGATAGCAGTAAAGTTGAACGATATCGTCTTCGCCACTGGGTGGGAATGAATGGAACATGGCAGCTTACTTTATATATATAATGATTTTAACGAAAATACCATGGAGAGTCCCTCTATAAATATAAAATACCATAGCTAATTACTATCTGTTAATTTCCCAGAAACACGATACACGAATCACCAATACGCCCTCGGGTATCGGAAACCAGAAATCGAAGGGGATGTCCCTTACGAAACCTTGCGTACCTCGCGAAAGCAGCACCCCATGGGCCAATATGCGGCAAGCACAAAATTACGATGGATTGCCGCTAGATGAAGGCTACAGTGTTAGCCAATATGACAAAAAAAATTTTGACCCAAAAACAAAGCTCGAAGCACATTTTAACTTGATCGAGGGTGTGGCAAGTTACACCCTTCTGACACGTGGGTGTTTGTTGATATTTGTGTACAAAAAATCTCTCTCCCTCTGTTCGTGTCTAGCTAGCAATCTTAATGCGGCCATATGCATATTTACATTACGTCAGGGGTTATTCACCGGAGAGACACGACGGGAAAGACAGGTAACGTTTGTCACCTTTTAAACATTTAGTTTATATTGGCTCACCTTAATATGGTTTTGAAAACAATATGTACTTATTGTGAGTCGTCAACTGACAACAGTTACCAACCAATGAAACTCGGACCTTCTTTATAATTACTACTCATGTGATAACGAATCACAGTTAAGCTTTACGATCATGAATTACTGTGCTCGTGGGATTCTGCAGTTACTCGAGTGTCAGGTCACCCTACGTTTTGTTTGGAATTATCTAGTATTTCAGCACCTCACAATTCTGCTTTATACGTCATAAGAAACATAGTTACTACTCCTGGTCTTTCATCTCATCTCATCTCAATACAATCGCGATGAAGAGTACAGGGTCCCATACTTGTCGCGCGAGTGCAGGCCAGCGACATGAATTTATTATTAACCACAGTGTAAACAATCACATGATGAATGTTTGTTTGAAGGTAAGCCTTTTCTTCAAGATTTAACTTCAGATGGGTACATACAAGGAACCTTGGGCATTTTTCACCATTCACCATACAAGAGATCTTTAAGACATTCTTTCAATCTTAGGGCATTGTGTTGGATTTGAAAAGCACTGCGAACACTGTTTAGAGACGGTGACTTTTGTTAATCCATGGACTTGTGACATTTGTTCACAAGTAACTCTGGGTGGATTGCTCTCTTTATATTGGCGACAGGTGATTACGCAATGCCTGCCAAAAAAACACGGTCGTCACACTATAGAGAGCTAGAGACAAACTTTGTATTGTTGACATGTATTAATGTTTTGCCAAGTATGATCAACTTTATTTACCCGGCTTTCAACAACTAAAACTGAACACGACACATCGTTCAGGGCCGGGGATTTCCAGTGAATTTTCAAGTTCTGCTTCCTTGAGAAATTTAACAACATGGCAGCCATTAACTTTTTCTCTTGTTGTTAACCAGCTATCCAGTCATTTACACATCATCAATCAGTTTGAACACACTACTGTTGAATACTTATTCCCTAGTATAGTCTGTGGTTTCCTATCTATCATGTCTTTGGTTTCCATATCTGTCAGCTGTAATGAGCATTTAAAGACACGGAAATTCTCCACAGCAGAAATAGGTCACAATTTTGCTTCTGTTTCCATTACATCGTGACCGCTAGTTGCTTTTGAATGTGAGTGAGCACTACGGCGTACGAAACAAACACAATGTGTTGTACCCATGGCCCTTTGGTGTCTATGAATCATACGTCTTACGTCATTCCACACAAGACTAAGGAAATATCATGAATTCAAAACTGTGTTTCACAATTGGCATGCAACATTACAAACTCCGGTCTGTTTTGTTTGGTAACTTGATATGGGAGCAAAGCTAGGTCCCTTTATTGCCAAGTTAATCAGCCAACAAAAGACCCCAGTGACCTTAGAAATAAAGGTGCACTGACCTCAAGGTGGCTGTGCACGTCTGACTATCATGGTCAGCATTCTCGAGAAAACCACTCACGCCGGTACAGAGCTGTTGACGTGGCAGAATTTCTACTGCGACACAGCTTAGATCTAATATTACAAAGGGGATTCCCCGACCAGCCCAAGTGAGGGGGGTTTCTGGACCTCGTCTCTTTTTGTCTATTCAAAAAGGAGGTCTTTCGCTACTGTATTCCAATATTTACATTTTGTGTGGGGGAGTTACGTAGCTGATATTGACATGATTAGACATCTATATTTCTTCACCAATAATGGCATTTCTTTACACTAATTAATTATAGACGTCACTTATTTACTAGTATACAATACTGATATACAATGTACAGCGTTTTAAGAATTGGTCATCATATAGCGTGTCGCTTGCGACAGTTCGTAAGTCATTATGAGCAGTCTGAATTCAATAATTGGCATTTATACATTCTACGTAAAAAGACCGAATTCCCATCATGTTCAGATATATGGCTACAAATTACAATGTTGGAATAGCGGGTTTATCGCCATTTTGAACATTTTTTGTGTGCTACAACTAGAACCCTATGGCCAGTTAAAACTATGAATATAAAATCTCATCAAACGCCATATGGACCTACACAAGAACTTTGATTACTACACGAGCTAAAGCCTTCGTACATACCGCAATATGTACATGTACAGTTTGGCAGGTGGCGCCCGGTCCCGACCAGTGAGAATCCAGATGGCGACCATTCAGCAAATATAAAATACCAGCCAATAGGAGCAGTTACAGATTACATCATATTCTTCCCGGCTGATTAATATTAAAATGGAGTGAAAATAGCTAAGATATAGGCATGTACGTAACGGCAAACACACTTTTAGTCATTTCATTCATCATACTATTTATAACCACTTTCCATCACATTCATAAAGCTTTTCCACCCTCTTATAAAAAATAGATTATAGCTTCACACCAAATCAATTCCTAACTCATTGCTGACTGTATGATTCTTCACTGAGACACGGAGAAGATACGCCTTCGTGACACCAGAGTACTGTAAATGCATTTAAGTTTGCGTGTTTTTTTTAAAATTTATTTCGCGCTAAGGCAAGAATGGAGTGTTTGCTGTGGTTTTAAGTTTCCGGTGAAACGGTCGCCGCGAAAACCGCGAACATAAAACCACCGCGAACATTTCTGCATGTACAGTACTGTAAATTCTCCATTCTTTCCTTAGCACGAAATAAAAACCACGCAAACTTAAATGCATTAACAGTATGCAACAATAATGATCTATTATAATGGTTCGCACTGGCCCATACTGTGTGTACATAACCCAAGGTAATGACGTCGCGTTGATATAATTTTGAACCTTTTTGAAATTCAGCATAATGTGACAAAGCCTTGAATCAAGAATAGATTTCAAGTCTAAATTTCATTTTCATTTGATAGTGCATAAAACTATTCGAAGAAACAGTGTATTCATTTTGTGTGAGTTAGTGTTTGGCTACAAGCCAGAAATAATTCCCGCCAATATATGTCACGTGATTTATGTGACGCTACAGGCTGAGACATCAACCATTTTTTCGAAGGACAATTTTGAGCAAGTGAAGGACAAAGTGAAGCGAAAGGTACGTTTCCTAAGTAATATGACTTTGGTAAAACGACGATATTGGACTCTTAGACGGCTCTGTTTAATATAAGCATGGTCACGGAGAGGGCGGGAGGGAGGGGAAGTTCAGGAAAATACCGATCAATGCAATGCGTCAACCTATCCATTTTATACAGTATTTTCAATACAGAGATTCACGTTTGGTAATCTAAGAACTCATCACACAGGAATCAATCGCCATCCCAGCTAATTTAAAGCCCAAACATATGGTGTTTTGTAGTCTAAATCCCCATACGTTAAACGCTATGTATTTGAAAAAGGAACAAGCTAGATTTTGCACACAAAACATTATTTACAATGATGTTGCCTATAGTTGTGCTGTGTAAAGATAATTATCACGAATTAATCAGAGATAGATATAAGAATGCTCTTTTTTTGGTGTCTGTGTGATGATCTCATACAGTAGAAGCAGGGTAAGCTAAAATAAAGCGTCACAACCGTGAGTTTTTCATTTCTGCCATAATGGTCGCAAAAGGGGGAGTATGGACTTCCACACATGATATAGATTTGATTTCACAAAATTACAATATATTTTGTGAGAAATTGTTGACAAAGAAAATCTGTCACGATTGCATTGTTATCACAGCTATGTAGTTTTATACAATTAGTTTTATTGTCAGCCCTGACCTACTTTATGTCTGACCAGTTGGACACAACAAAAAGAACTATCGGTCCGAGATCCGCTGTCATTACACCACGAAGTTACGCCCAAACATGATTCAAATAGTATCTGAAAATATGCTGCTTGTTGTATATTGGTATCTCTTCCAATCGGAACATAAAGCGTGATCAATATCTAAAATCAGTGGAATGGTGCGACGGTAAGCTGTGTACCCCCTCCTCCTTAGAATAGCACAATCCACTGAAAGTCCTACAGCCAATAGCAATTAAGAGGGGTGGAAGGTCGAATTTGGCCAACAAAACAACAAACGGAAGCGGACGTTGTGCGTAACAACCTGTCCCGCGCCGCTTGTGTTAGAAAGTGACGCAGCTAGGGATGGCACTGAATCAAGACCGTGCTGTTGAGTGATCTAGAGTAAAATCAAGATCTACCAAGACACAAGGTATGAGGTTTTTACCTGATGCTTACATTAAGGGTCGAAATTTCGTCCCCTTAATATGTACGGCGTGTTCTGTGACGTGATAAGCATGTTCGCTAAACACAAACAAATGTGCGGGTTTAAAATACGAGCACAGTATTACGAAATACGACAAACGAAGTTCTTTCCCTATCTTATCTCATAACAGGGAAGCAATTGTCACCTTGATTAGCCTCACTTAATGTTACTTTACGATATTCAGACATTGTAGAGCTATAAAAATACGCCACTGACCAACGCCCCACTGAGCTCGCAACAAAACTGATCCGTATTGCACAACATCCTGACCTTTGACATCGCGTGCACGTGGTTCTCTGTTATAACTAAACGTTTTCTGAAATCCACCGGTTTCTTGAAAATTGTTTCATAATATAGTGCATAAACTGATTGAAGAGAAAGCTTAGATATTTGACATGTTTGTTACTCCGGGGAGGAGGTGTGACCTCCTTCTGGGAGTATTGGGAATGTATTTGTTTGCGCGTTCGCAGCTATAACTCACGATCCCGTCGTCGCATTGGTGTGTAACTTGGCATATCGTTTGCCTGGTTCGGCGTGGTGATGCACAATAGCTTTGTTACACCATAACTACTTTAAACGTCAATCCAATATCGTAATTGCACCCCTATAATTAATGCTATGTCCCACTGCCCTGCCATAGGGACCATGTTATAATCCGTTATGCATGACTGGAATACTTCAGGCAGATACGGGGTATAAATCTTCCTTACTTGCTGTGATCGTATAGTCACTGTTACATTGAAAAATAGACAACGTGCATCACCACACGCAACCTAGCAAACGATATACCAAGTTACATACCAATGCGGCAACGGGAATTGTGAGTTTTAGCTGCGAACATGTGTAGAGTGACCTCCAGTCTGTGTATTAAGTATGCCTTGTCCACTCGAAACTCGCTTACAGTATGTGCGCACGGGACGGACGATGCACTTTTACGCACAGTGTGAAAATGGGAAATCTCTGGACCTTCAAACTTACCACACTTGTAGTTTATAATACGGAGGCTGTGACAATGTAAAAAGTTTACGCAGGGGATGAAAGATTGTTGAGAAATATCTCTCAGAAAAGTGCGCGCGCCAGTGTCACTTCCGGGTGGTTAGATCCGGTGACCTTTGACCTTCGTGAAATGTTACGATAATATAAATTAGCCTTTTTTATTGCAAATAGCTTGATAGCTATAGATCAGGCCGGCCTGCAATAAACTGTGGAAAGAGGATTTACTGCATATTTGTGATTTCTGATACATCTTAGTTGTAAGGCTGAATGGTTCGTTGATAATTGAAAAGGGGCCATCTAGATCTAACTTTGTGACTTTTCCCGGAATTTCTAGATCCCATCTATGTCATGCTGTAAAAACATACTTTTCAGCAGGTTGACCACTCCTGTATTGAAAGAAAAAGATAAACAAACACTTTTTCTTTACTTGCTCTAAAACACTACTTGGACTGTGCAGAGATGCAAAGTTTGTGTGGGTCAATACTTGTACATACTATAAATACTTCACGGAGAATTGTGTCCTACGGACTCTTGTTTGTATTAAAATGAAATAAAAGATTTAACAAAATCAAACGATCAAACAGACATCGATTAAAATGTAACAAAATGTAAGAAACACAATGGAAAGATAAGAATACGAGATATATAACTGTTATGCATATGAGTATACTAAAAGGACAAGGATCTTGGTAACAAGTCCCCTTCGGATGCCTGATTAATCTAGTTATCGTCCACAAAGCTAGACCAACAAACCATAATGTCCGTTTGCATGGCGGGGATATTTTTGTTACATATAATACATTAATGATACACAAGACTTGACTGATTTAGCTTGTCTGACGCCCGCATTTCGGTGAACAAATTGAAAAGAGTCACAGTTCAAAAATGAAGGGAGGGGACTGCCTGACACAAACCGTATCAGCATGTAATGTCGTTTCACACATATTTACCACGTTCGGTCACTGTTAAGAAGGAGGTATCATAATAGACTAGTTAACAGTGCACATACGTGGATAAGCCGCAACCAGACTGACTCAAGACACTCGGCGTCGCTTACCTGCTATTAGTAGGAGGCATGGGCCTCCCCAGGGCCTCTCGTTACACTTCTTGGTCGGGTCAGAGGTCAAAATTTCGCGCGCTTTCCTTGTTACTATGTTGTCACATGGTGTCGCCACTTTTGGGTCATAGGTGGGTTCACTTAAAAAAAGTTATCGAGGTGCGGCTTTCACATTAGTAAACAGCATTGACTTTTGTTAGTATCTGAGGACTGGACGTGCTTCTCTTCATTACAAACATGCCATGTCATTAATCTCTGTCTAGAGGCAACAATAATCTCTTCAAATTTGTTGGTAACCCACTTCCGGTCGTTTTGTATCTGACCGAGTCCATTTGTCCACTTGTTAGTCACGTGATTCAGTTCCCGCCATTTTCATGATGTCATGATGATGTTTATCTTTTACTACCTGCCAAGCAGAGGTTTAATGTATTTTTGATAGAAGAATTTTATTGCAATCGTACACGGTACAACGTATGACGACAACTATTAAACATAGTACAAGATAGAAGTATACAATAAAACTTAACATCATAGTGTACTAAAACAATAAGGGCTAGCATAAGTCTTTGATATAGAAGAGGCCGTGGTTTCTTTCATACTAGGAGTATCTTTACAAAGCACACACCTTCAGAAAAAAACGTACAAATCAACGTAAAATACGCTTACTGCTATATCTGCTTGGAGATTATTTGCTTGTAGATTTTAAATTGTTGAGGTCGTTGTCCTTTTTACCTTTCCAAACAAACCGAACTTCAGTGATTGAAAGCCATTGAACATACAATGTAGTGACTGACTCCAAAAACCGTATGGAGTTTGAAACAAATTCCACTATAGCTACGGTGACCATTTATGTCCAGTAGATATTAGGGTCATTTGTAAGAATCATTGAGCAAGTTAAATGTCAACAAAATAAGGTATAAAGTTACACGGTTATTACACTTAAAGTAGGCGTTGTTCAAAAACTAGAACATTATAGGCTAACGAGAGGTGGAACTGCATGTAGTATATATATAAGGGTGGATAATTTGTGATGAAATGCGTACATGAATATAACTCGGTTTAAGGTTATTACACGAAATGTTATCAATTATTGTAACAGGTTATGAAAAATACAAGAGCAATCGTTGATAATATCTTCAAGCATTACCGCATCATGCACCCCAGTTTACAATGTTAACGTTACATGCAATACCAGCACAATACCATATCAAGAGAAGACAGGTATTCTTCCAGTGTATATAACGTTATATATCGTGTACACGTTTCCATGTTTTCATGATTTTGTTAACGCTGTACTTTCGTGAAACCTAATGCCACTATGACCATTTCGATCTAGAGATCAAAGGGCAAATAATGAGGAAATATGGACGTTCCTAATTTAGTAAACTTTATGTGTGGTATCTTCGGCCGATAAAACTCCTCACATTTTTACCGATGTTTCGGTACATATTGTACAATTTTGGCCCATTTCTGTCGTGTATTGTACTTTTGATGTATTCAGTTTCTTTGTTCCACAAAGGCACCACATTGTAACAGTTTTGCCATGGTGTTTCACTTTCGTTTTTGATAAACGTTTTAGTCATTCCAGAGAGAACACACAGACGTTGCATGTTATTTTCATAACTGAATATGTTTAACAATAATTTTTTTTGGGTTCTTCAAAGAATTTTTGTTCAAATGAAATTGGGTACTTCACAGAAAACAGAGATGGCACATAGGGCAGTGAAGGCGGAAATAGAATTGATATACTAAGGACTAGGATTCAAACTACGGTGATGAGAGTTTACAAAGAAATATTCACTGACAGATTGATAGCATCCAAATGAACACTATACAAAGATTCAAAAGTTGGAATGTACTAATTCCAGGTATACATGTACGTACCTTTTATAGTGTTGCTAGTTGTCTTTATTGCTGAACGGGTTTCATTTTCGCTGGAAATGAGGTCATACATATTGGGTCCCTCTGGGGATTTTTTTGGGTGGGCCGTGGGGGACTGAGTAAGGGTAGGGTTGGGGGGTATCAATTCCAACTTTGTGAAAGACGCATTTCAAAATATGGATATGGTCTATCTGAGCACAGAAATCTCAAAATTTGGGCAATTAGCAATTATTGGAGTCTAACCTCCCTGTACATACCCCTTGAAGTTTTTACATGTTCTAATGGGACTAGTCTATTTTTGTAATGGGGGTGATTTGGGAATATTCTATATCTGTGTGGAGAACAGATTTGGGGTTCAGATATTCATCTTCTTACCTCGAAGGACTTATACTTTAAGGCATTAATTATGTTTGCTAGCATACCTTTATACTAGTTTAGTACATAGTCATGGTACAAACTTCAGGGGCATGTACAGGGGGGTTAAAATTGAAAAAGTTACAAAATTTTTACATTTTCAAATTCAGATAGACTATCCCCATATTTCAAGGTGCGTATTTCAGCAAAAACTGCGCTTTTGCTCCCCCTACCGGTTATTAAACGTCAGTGTTCGAAAACTAGACCAGTAGAAATCCACGAGAGTGAAGTGTATTTAGTATATAAAGGTGGATAGTTTCTAGCATCGTGATAAAATGCATATATAATTTGTAATCCCACAGCGCTTGTTTTTACTACAGCCTGTTTTCCATTTGATTGAATTATTGCATATAAGCTTCCTATTCTTTATCATGTAGCTAAAGTTCTTGCTGAAGGTAGTTTTTTTCCTTGTTTGTTTGTATTGCATACTCGGTAAACCGCCTCACGGCGTAAAGCACTAGGTTTGTACTGTACAGTACAAGCTGCATATCCGGACAAATTTATTTCATCCTCTCACGGCGGAGAGGAAAGAGCCATATAGATAATTCTGATGGTGGTTATTTTACATGCTCGAGGTGTAGCTCTCCTCAAACACGGAACTCCATTTAACGTCCTATCCGAGGGACGCCCCTAACCAATACTAGGTACTCATTTTCACCTGCGTGAAGTGAGGAATTACGTGTAAAGTGCGTTTCCCAAAGTCAACGTCTACGGGACAACATAGGGCCCCGGATTCGAATTCAGGACCTCTGGGTTCAGGACCAAACACCCTGCCACTATGCCACCGCAAAGCCCCGCTCAATTTAGTGTCAAACCCTGGAAGCGTCATGGAAAGTATTTTAACAAATGTATCTGGGGCTCCTGTGTCATAAAATTAAAGTAAAAAAGAATGGGACTTCCGCCCTTACTGTTACAGCGTCGTTATGCTATTGTGTATTTCAACATGCGATATCCGAGAGATGCAAGGACTGACTTCTGTACTGTTGAATATACTTTTTGTATTAGGCCACAGCAAGTAAATTTTATGGATGACATCCTCCGCAGACTCCAAAATTAATGAGATAGGGCGAAAAAAAAACAAGGCGGGCAAAAAAAACAAGATTCCTATATTTTCAAATTTTGAGATCATAAGTCTTGTTAAACAAGAATTGAGGCGACGAAATATGACATCATGACCAACAGGTCTTTTATTTCTGTATTCAACCAATGGGGTTTCATATATAATATAAAACCTCCTTGTTTTAATGTAAACATGTCCTTGTAGATGTGTATACATCTCAATAGACTAGCTGCAACAAATGCAGAAAAGAGCTTGTTGTACCATCATCTGAAGCAACTACACTGGGAATTCATATGCGATGAAACACCTTGTGTATACAGCTCAATTAACACAACTAGACCCCCCCCCCCCATTATTTATACAATGTCCTTGCTAGAACAAATGCAGAATACAGCTTGTTATTATACCATCATGGGCAGGAACTACACTGAGTGTTCATATGCAATGGAACACTTTAGTCTGTCAACATTAAACTGTTCTTGAAGATGTGTATACAGCTCAATTAACTAGAACAAACGCAGAAAACAGCTTGTCATACCATCATGGGCAGGAACTACACTGGGTATTCATATGCAATGAAATACCTTAGACTGTCAACGTTTACGACATATTTGACAATTTTTGGCATCTTGACTACCGTCGGAGGGCAATGAAATTTCTTGTTTTTTATTTCGAAATCAGGCGAAAATTAATGAGCGTGCTGATGTCATCCATAAAAATTACTTGCTGTGGCCTTATGGGAGAAAAAAGGCAGGTGCATGAAAGGCGTAATAGTGCTGTAATATATGTATTTCTGTCTTCCAGCAGGTGGTCCCGTGAAAAAGAGGATTTTCTACCCACCCCTGCACAATGCCTGGCTTCTCCGTGAAACTGAAGGGAGAGGGAACCGACCCAAAGTACTGCTGTTCGTCCTGTGGTCTGCTGCTGAACGAGCCACGACAGACGTCATGTGGACATAGGTACTGTAAATCATGCCTGGAAGAACTGAAACGGTAAGAACAACGTTACCTATTGGATAATTTTGATACATGTTGTACTCCACCCAAACACTTTTAGTCGGGATGCACATAATAATGTCTAAATGATGTTACCGATGATGCAGAATAAAGACACTGAGGGAACCGGTTGTCATGACTCCTCATCAAGTTAAGTGTTACGTGTTAGAAGTATATGGGGTACAATACAACGCCTAGCGTGTGTGTAACCCTGCTTCTGCGCAGGTGATCAAATAAAACCTGCTGTTCCATTTTGACACATGTCACTTCTTTCAGAGCCAGTGGTGGTCAGTTCCAGCAGTGTAAGGTGCCATCATGCGGTCAACGAATAAAGACTGAAGACGTGAGTTGGAAACAAAAATACAGTCTGTACTGAAAGTATTGATGTACTATTCTTTTCTTTTGTGAAAATAAAAGGGCACCGTGACTACATGTATGTGACACAGTTGTGAATAATCAACAAATCGTCCTAACTTTAAGCAATATTATGTCCTTTCTAGTATTCCCTAATGTTCTGTCTGTGACAAGAAGGAGATGGATAGTCGGAATTTGAATCTGAACCTGACAAAGATGATTCTTCCAAGATCTGAAACAAAAGCCATCGAACTATTCAACATACCACCAGATACGCCTACCGGGCTAAGTTAAGTGGTTTCCACAGGTGTTTCCGGACAAGGCCATTGAGAGAGAAATAAACAACATTCCAGTGGTCTGCAACAACGACGACGACGGCTGCAAATGGGAGGGTCCTCTGAAGCAACTTAAGGTAGGTAACGTTAGATGTACCTTGGGCGGATACGAGAAATCAGAGTTTTCTTAACTCTTATTAGTCAGCACAGTGCTATAGACTGGAACGCTTTTTTGCGTCAGTCTAACTTGTTAAATACGAGGTTGCAACATCTGTGTCATCCTGTATAGCCGTTGTTAAACATCATATTCATTTTACAGTATCAAACGCTTTTTACAGACCAGAGCAAGAGAAGGTATTAGCCTAAATGAATGAACAAGATATATGAAGAATCAACTGCCCTTTACATCTTTAAACTTATCATCTATATTGTTCATATGTGTAACAGTACACACACACACACACACACGCACAAAGACGCACACCCGTACAGAGAGAGAGAGAGACAGACATACAGACAGACAGCCACACTCTTCTTTACAGTGGAACTTTGCATTCTACTCATGACCGCATTTATACTACAGGCCCATCGATATGAGTGCGGGTACGAGAAGATTAGCTGCATCCACAGCGAGTGTAAGGAAAAGATACCGAGGTGGGACCTGTCTACACATCTTGCTGAAAACTGTGCCTTTCGATCTGAAATCTGCCGGTGGTGTAAGGAGCCACATCCATTCAAGGACATTGCGGTAAGACTCGATCAATTATGGTATTAACGTTGGGTAACCTAAATTCGGGATTTTTCCGATAATGGTTGACTGAAATCAATCTAGCAGAACAATAAAACATCCTTTTTTTCTATTATTCTGTCAGTATCATGTACTATCTTTGCACTAATCATATATATGGTAGATTTTGTCTCTAGTCGTGCTGACACCATAATATTTCAACTTGAAACTACCGTGCGCCGCACGCACAATGATGGTGCTGTCGGACAGGGGGCACATTAATTCGGGAGAGAAGATTCGTCTTGAATATCTTACCGCTAATCACATTTTATACAGCAGCTATTCGTTCCATCCTTGGCTTGAGGAGAGTGCTATGGATATAGACGTGTCCAAGTAAAAAAAATACACGAAAAAACGGCCGTACCGCAAACATCAGGCCAGTTCGGGAACAAGCCGTGTGTTGAGTCGGTAGAACTTCACTCAAAGTCGGCCCATCGTCATCATCGGGCAATGTGTAACGTTACATTATTCATGGAAAGTTAGCTGGATGCCGTAGCAATGGTAATACTACTATGTCCATGTGTTCCTTGTTGTGTTAGGAGCAAACTTTGAGGAAAATATCTTCCTCAGTCCACTATCACACGCAGCATTTAGACAAAAAAGGGTTCCTCACAAACCTTTGTCGTCTGCTTGACAACAGGATTCTGGTTAACAATATGGCGGCGGGAAAATACACGTGCCGTAGGTTGTAGCAACTGAGAGGAGTTTTGATGATTAATCACACTTAGAATCCAGCGAAATGACTGAACACTGTGATGTCATCACAAATTTTCTGATCTATGATTTTATTCCTCTCTATCACCAGAAACACCAGGAGTCCTGCCCCATGGCCCCTGCCCGGTGTAAGTGGTGCGGTAAGAAGGGCCTGACCCGCGCACAGCTACAGGACCATCAACATCCGCGGACTGGAGACTGTCCCAACATGAAACAGCCCTGTCACTTCGAACCGGTGGGATGCCAGGAAGAGGTGAGAACAAAAACATAGCATCTAACGTTATACCACTGCATTGCGATTGGTTAAATTAGGAGGAAAGCATTGATAAGGTACATGTATTTGAACCAATCGTATTCTAATTTTGTAGTCGGAGAGAAAGCAACATGATCATGGCGGACAGCGAAATGACGCCATCAAAGCTCATCTCAATATGGTTCTGGCCATGCTACTCCAACTGGCACCAGATGTGATGGGGCTGCGAGATCAGGACGTGGAGTCACGCGAGAACATGCTAGACTCTACCAGTCTCCCCCGGTCGCTGGGAAAATAGTAGAAATTGGCCAAATAGAGTCAAATGTTTGAAGGGAGTTGGCTACGGAGAGAGGGTCCAATTCGCAACCGAATGGAATGCGAATTGAATGCGAATTGGACCCTCTCTCTCTCCGTAGCCAACTCCCTTCAAACATTTGACTCTATTTGGCCAATTTCTACTATTTTCCCAGCGACCGGGGGAGACTGGTAGAGTCTAAGAACATGCGAGCTGTCTTCCCTCGTCGAGTGGACAAGAACATCAAGGAGTTGGGGAATAAAACCCAGGGGACAACGGCGTCGGGACGAGGCGTGTCGAAGGAACAGGAAAATCGAGTTGAACAGATTCGGGCCAAACTTGAAGACGTGACAAAGAAGCTCGCCGTCTGGGAATCCAAAATCGGGATGTTTGAAGGCATCGTCACCGTTCTGAACCGTGAGATCGAGAAGTGCAGTTCCCAGATGGAGGCGTACGAACGACAACGTCGTCAGGACAGGGAGATCATCGAGACTCTGGAGAGGAAGGTCAGGTCTCTGGAAAGGATCGTCGCTCTGAAGGACGTTGCCCTCGCGGAACAAGACCTCCGGATCCAGACCCTCGAACTGACCAGCTATGACGGCATCCTGACTTGGAAGATCGCAGACTTCACCCGTAAGCGCCACGATGGCATCACAGGGAAGACGGCAAGTTTCTACTCGCCATGTTTCTTCACCAGCCGTACAGGGTACAAGATGTGCGCCCGGATCTACCTGAACGGAGACGGGATGGGCAAGGGCACTCATGTCAGCCTGTTCTTCGTCGTGATGAGGGGGCACTACGATGGACTACTGCGCTGGCCTTTCAGACAGAAGGTAAGTCATAAAGGCAAGCTTGACTATGTACATAAGTAGATGCTTAAAGAAACTGTGCAATCACACACAAGTTATTTCTTTAAGGTTTGATACTTCACTCAGAAAGTAAATTGGGTGTTTACATGATAGCTTTAATGTTAGTCAGTTACCAGTCTTTCTACTTGATAATAGCCTGTTACTTTGTTTGTTACTATCAGGTAACCTTCATGCTCCTGGATCAGAACGACCGCGAACACGTGATCGACGCGTTCCGTCCTGACCCGACCAGCTCGTCCTTCCAGCGGCCCACCAGTGACATGAACATCGCCAGTGGATGTCCGCTCTTCGTGCCGCTCAGTCAGCTGGACAGCAGCAGCCATGCCTATGTGAGAGATGACACCATGTACCTCCGCGTTATTGTCGACACAAGTGATTTGGATTAGTCACCATTTCTCATCAGAAAGATCACCGTAGTAGGCAAGAGCTGTAATATCAGAGTTCCTATGTTTGTTAACAAAATATTGATTGTCAACAAAATATGAATATTTTTGCCCAAAGAGTTGACATGAAAGATGTTGTAAACTTATTACAAAAAGCCATTTTTTAAACATGCTATTTGTAACAAGTTTACTAAAATTATATACCTGCAGCTGGGTGAAAACAGTAGAAGTGCATGTATGGACACGACCGACTGTCATATATGATTGACTCCCTCACTGTTCTAGCTTAAGGACCGAGGCAGTGGCATCGAAAGGTTGAAATCTAAGTCACAAACACTGCCCTAATATTTTTTTTGTCTCGGCCAGGTATTTTGTGAGAGATTTCTTATGTTTCAGCTCCAGCCTTGGTGATCAGTTGTTATCAAAACTTGTGACCATATCATGTCGACAACAAAGGGTTTGTGATCTTGTCACATCTAGTGTGTATCAAAAGCTTTTGTAAACAGGATTTGTGTTCAGGATTTGTGATAAGTATGTTTTGTGATAGCCAATGGGTTTGTTTCCATTACCAGTATGTGTGTTTGATTCCGCATCATCTGTAACTCATCATTCCATAAAGCTAGCGCATGCATAAACAAGAGTAGTCACATTTTGTTAAGGCACCCAAACTACAGGACGGCGATTGCGCTGCGCTCTCGCTGCGACCTAAATAGGATTTGTTTAATCCTCGATTTCATGATTTGAATATAATGCAAAGTGTCAAGTAAAGATGACAAAACATAAAAAGCGTAAAAAGATTCGTTTTTAATGTATGAAATTCGTTGAGCGCTCTGTTAAAGTTGAGGTCACAGGGAGCGCACAGCGCGAGCGCCGTCCGAGTGGAATGTAATCTCGAAACAGATTTTACGATGACAAAGACCGTATCCAACTGGCAAAAAGGAGTTTTCATAGCCACCGAGTGTGGAATGGGTGTATAAGTAAAACACCTTGATTGAATTGAGTTTGTCGTTTTTAAACATACTACATGCTTTCCTGATTCACGGTGGCCATCACTTTTTCGTTTAGGCAAACAAACAAACCGTCAATACATGAACTAAATATAATGATCTTTTCATCTCGCTTTCTACAGGTAATATCTGATTTTATTTTCCAGGCTTACTAGATAACAATCCACACACATGTGCACTATAAGTGACAAAGTATTTCAGGATAGATAGATGTATCCTTTCGTCTCAACAACTACATCATACGCCAAGTACACAGAATCACAATTGCAAACTATTGATAATATACTCTTTTGATATATACATATAGATATATAGATATAAATCATTATATAACAATTTAGAGCTGTTTTAATATTGCATTTGTGTGGCATGTGATCTATCAAATGTAGCTAAAATTGCAGAACCATCATTCAGTAGGTACATAACAGTACTTAAACATAGCAGTGCGTACATTGTAACACACCAAACGATCACACTAAGAGGTAATCAGAACCTGACAGAACAACGAAATGTTTGGACAAATGAAAAACAAAGCAAACCAAACTTCAATGGCCAAGCCGATAACATTCAAAAGTACGGTATGATATTATATTTCGCACTAACAAAAATAAAATTATATACCCATTGCAATATGTGACAGTAGATGAGCAGAAAGTACAAGTCCAGTTTCATGTAACTACTCTTACAATATGCACATATATACATGCATTGTTTTTGTTTAATCTACTTACACATACCGACACATCAACCTCCCCGCGTAACCCATGTAAAGGCTTATACTAACATAATATTAGATTAATCTAAATCATACTTAAGTTATACAAGTAACCATGACAATGATCTAGATTGCAAAGGGTTAAACCAAGTTAAACGCAGTACGTTAAATAATCGCAGTGTGTTTAACAACTAAATATGTACAATACTACCTAAATCTACGGTTTATTCTTTTTACAAGCACCTTCTCTTTTCGTTTCTTAAAACAAGTGTAGACGAGCTCACAGAGTTTTCCCAGTGCATCTGTACTTGAGTACATCTCGTGTCTAAATGACGATACTAACAAGGGGACTATGTACGTCACTACATAATGTACATTTTGAAACAAAAAATTAACTTCATACTCTGTACGTAGTTAAAGAATTAGGTTGACAGGCTGCCATGTATATATATATATACAACACCATACCATGTTTTGAAATAACACCGTCTTTTTGGCAGGTAAAACGTAGAATGTACTAGACTACCATCAATGAATGATAGACAAACACTATGATTAAATTGATAATGCAAAGTTGTCGGCAGATATGAATTTAGATGTACATGTATTGAATATACCGACGTTCAACACTTGGAGAAAGAAATCTCTATCTTTTATATGTTAGAACTTTTAACTTTCGGTTAATTCTACCTTTCCTAAATAAATACATTATTAAATATGGATCAAGGTAATTTATGTACATATGACCTAAGGGTAAACAAAATGAGCTTTTTTAATATAATAGGTTATAAGCTAATCTAGTTTGCAGTACTGGCAATGAAATGAAAACTGCGTCTTGTAGTTTGCAAAATGTATTATTTGGGATCAAACCTACAAGAGTCCCTAGTCTGTGATAGATAGCCCCTTTGTCCAGTTGTTGTTACTCTCTGGGCATTACCCTTCAGGGTGAAAGTCAACGAAATCCCAAACGTCATGTCATGCAAAATCATGTTACAATACTAGAGTTCCACGACCTCATACCTTCGCCGACTGATGTTAGCCTTTTCGAGTGAATGCTTATCACTCAGTATGTAAATAAGGTCCTCGATTGCATGAATTTCAAGTGATCCTTTTCTCTACACAAAACACAGCATTAAAGTAAAATCTTAGAAAAGAGGGCCATTGTAGCATTTCCTCATATATTATGTAAATGAGGCCATCATGATTTATGTCTGATAACGTCCACATTTGATTATCTCCCAAACGCCACAAGAATGAAATCCCATCATTTACCACTCTGGAATTATAGTATTTTGTCATAAATCATGCAAATTAGGTATTCGTTTGCATAATTGATATCTATCAATATTCCTTTCTTCCTCGGTTACATGTCACATGTTTGACTCCAATGGAATGCAAGGGTTTGTATACTTTTTCACATCACAGATCTTGATTTGCATGATTCTTATACGATCATGTAAATCATCACTCAAACTATGTACATCCCTACAAATCATGACGATCCGTCATCACCTTCTTGAGTTACTAGTATTCTCTTTCAAAGTTTAAAACAAACCCATACCTATACCTACACGAGTTCTCCCAAGAGTTATAAAAATAATCACTGTAAGAATATTTTTGCTTAATTGGTATCATAACTTTTATCTTTACTACAGAAAATAAGGCAATTTGTTGGCAATGTATTTGCTTCAATTATGCCCATATTTTCATAGTCGACATATCAATCAGTTTTTATCAAACCTATACCTTCCAACAGGGAGAGCGTTAGATCGTAAGCCCGTGTGACCTCCCTGACCCCAAAACAGAGCCCTGCACCAGGCAAGTAAAGTATCACATGTGTCCTCCAGGGACGTCTCACGGGGAGCCTGCTCCGGTAAACTAGGTCACCTGTCAGTGCAATTTAACCTGAATAAATAGACTTAAAAATAGCAAATTGAAAGGGAATTGTAGACATTTCCTTATAAGTTATGTTAATGAGGCCTTGTCATGCATGATTTTTGTCTGATATTGTTCACCTTTACTTAGCTTCCTAATGATACAAGAATGAAATTCCAATTACTATTGTGGTATTTTCAATTAGTATTTTCTCATTAATTATGCAACATTGGTAGCTATTAGCATTATTAGTATCTATCGATACCTCTCTCTTTTTCAGCTATATATGTCACATGTTTGAGAGTCCTATTTTGAAAGGCAGCAGATTTATATACTTTCCTTGCTAATTATGCAAATTAGCTCCTGATTTGCATAATGAATATTCAATTATGTAAATCATTAATCGAGCTATCTACATACCATAAATAAAGACGATTCGTTGACCATAAGTCTAGTTATTCATGTCCAAAGGTCAAAACAAATAAATTAAAAACACACGCTGCAGCTCCAAACAAGCCGCTAGAGGGCCCAAACGTGCACAACTTACTTCATGTGGCATGGACTATCTACCACACAAAAATCATGATCGTAGCACTTGCAGAAAATTCGACCTCAAACTTTGAAGCTACACTGCAGTACCCAAAGTACCCGCTAGGAAGCCCATCATCGAACTTGACCTTCCCCTTTAATAAATCTACCTATTCACTAAATATCATGCACAACCATCAACAGCTTCTCGAGTTATCCTGTCAACAAACAAACACGCATACATAAACAGCCCACTGCAGTACCGCAGGAAAATGCCAGGTGACCCATTTTTGAACTTGAGCTTCGTTTTCACAATCTCTACGTACCCACCAAAAATCATGCAGATCCATCATCAATACGTCGAGTTATGTTGTCTACATACAAACACACTAACAAAAAAAAGTCCACTGGAGCACTTTAGGAAAACGCAAGGTTAACCATTTTCGAAGTTGACCTTCGTTCGCACAACCGCCACTTACCTACCGAAAATCAGCAAGATCCGTCAAAGTTCTCTCGACTTATGATCTCTACATACATACGGACCCACTTTACAGCTGGCGTAACCGATAACATAACCTTACCGCGAATGCATACATTCCCGGCAAAGGTAACAACAGTTCCACAGGAACAAAGGTGCCATCTTTCACAGAATATACTCAGATGGGGAGACAAACGGTGACATGTCATCTTTCTGTATACCATCTAGTTACGGGTTCAACTGAATGGTATGACAAAGTATAACCCTATTTGTAATTCAACGACATCGAAGTCTCCTATCGGCACAATCCTTAGTTCAGATCAGTGGTGTCTACGATGACCCTTATGAACATTGAGTCGTCCCGGACATAGGCATGGCTGCTGCTGTCCAGCTGACTGAGCGGCACGAAGAGCGGACATCCACTGGCGATGTTCATGTCACTGGTGGGCCGCTGGAAGGACGAGCTGGTCGGGTCAGGGCGGAACGCGTCGATCACGTGCTCACGGTTGTTCTGGTCCAGCAGCATGAAGGTCACCTGATGTAGAAGAAATGTTATGAAGATATCAATAAGAAAGGGACATATGAAACTTTATAGTGAATCTAAGAGGATTAGTCTTAGGGTTATTCAAATCCAAACTTTTTTCGTGCTTTCTTTCGTGTTTATATTGTTGTCACAAATCAATATGAGGGTGTGTTCAGCACCAAGGAAAGGGCCAATTTCTGAAGGTTACTCACATTGACAAGCTTTTACAAATATACATGGCCACATTGAAAGAAACTTTGGCATAACGAAGTGCCAGCAGTACCCCCACGATAGCTTTAAACGACAGTTAGAGTTAGATATAAATTGTTTAGAAGTGACACGTCGTGAAATCTGGAGTTATCTGCTAATCACATAGCTAGCTACGCGGAGGTCGTGTTACGCTGAAGGGTGCACAGGGATATACCGGTTAACCATGTTCAGGACATGCTATAGTATGTAAAACTGACCTTTTGACGAAATGGCCAGCGCAGTAGTCCATCGTAGTGCCCCCTCATCACGACGAAGAACAGGCTGACATGAGTACCCTTCCCCATCCCGTCTCCGTTCAGGTAGATCCGGGCGCACATCTTGTACCCTGTACGGCTGGTGAAGAAACATGGAGAGTAGAAACTTGCCGTCTTCCCCGTGATGCCGTCGTGGCGCTTGCGGGTGAAGTCTGCGATCTTCCAGGTCAAGATGCCGTCATAGCTGGTCAGTTCGAGGGTTTGGATCCGGAGGTCTTGTTCCGCGAGGGCAACGTCCTTCAGAGCGATGACCCTCTCCAGAGACCTGACCTTCCTCTCCAGAGTCTCGATGATCTCCCTGTCCTGACGACGTTGTCGTTCGTACGCCTCCATCTGAGAACTGCACTTCTCGATCTCCCGGTTCAAAACAGCTACGATGCCTTCAAACGTGCCGACTCTCGGTTCCCAGGCGGCGAGCTTCTTTACTACCTCATCTAGTTTTCCTCTCACTTGCTCAATTCTGTTCTCAAGTGCCTTTACACCACTCGACCCCGAGGCTGTTGCTCCTCCCGACTGGTCACTTGTGATCTTACGTTCCATTTGCACCAGTTTGCTGTCCAAGTCCTGGATGGCCTTCTGCAACTGTGGCAGATGGAGCCGCATACTTTCACGTGACTCCACCTCTTGGCCACGGTGCTGTTCAAAGTTGGATGCGAGTTGCAGAACTAAAGCCAGCAGCATGTTCAGATGCACGCTTGTTGACTTCTTCTGGTGCTCATGGAGGTGTTTCTTTTCCATCTGAAAATATCATAAAGTTTAGGAACAGTTATCTGCTGTCTCTTTCTCACCAACGGTTTTTACTTACTTAATTGTGATGATAGGAACAATTCCAACTTAAAGTATAGTAGTAGGACTACATTTCGTAGTCTGCTACTACTATGTTTTATGATCAATACTCACCCTTTCCTTGCACCCCGCCGGTGTGAAGTTACAGGGTATCTTCATGTTGGGACAGCTACCCTTGTCTGGCTGCTGATGTTCCTGTAGCTGTGCTCGTGTCAGACCTTTCTTACCACACCAGTCACATTTAGCTGGTGCCGATGGGCATGACTTCTGGTGTTCCTGTGTGTGAAATACACTGTATGAAGCCGTACTTTAGTTTACATCCAATGCATGCAAAAGGTGGACTACATTGATGGAGAGAGGGCTTCTAGGACACTAGATGCACGTTTATGTAAGTCTACATCCACAATTACACACTATGTCAGATATATGTATATTAGCGAATACAAACCTTCATACGGCTGTGTGGAAAGCTGGACTTGCACCATTGACAGGCGTCCGTGCGGAAGTCACACTCCTCCTGCAGATGTGTCGCCAGGTCCTTCCGCCGGATGCTCTTCTGACAGCCTTGTGCCTCATGGATGCAGGGGAGCCTCTCGTAGTCACACTGGGACAGATGGTCCTATAAACATATTAAAGGTGTGATGACATATCAGAATCTCGTTCTGCTAAGACATACAATAGAAGTATCGTTCTTCATTGTTACGTATGTTATCGTCATGCCATGTTAAGTTACCTCCTTTGAAAAGGAGGAATGTAAAAGATAATGTTAAAAAATTCATTTTACTGTTTTTAAGTGCTGCTCTTTTCATCCTTCAGATTTTTCTCTCAGTCTAATTGATCATAGACAACTGTAAAGCAACAATTATTCATCAGTGATTTTCCACAGAGCATTGTGCTGGGTAGAATTCGTTTGAAAGAAACCTCTCAGTGGCTCTCACCTTAACTTGGCGTACCACGCCCTCCCATTCACAGCCATCTTCCACGTTGTTGCAGACGACACGAATGCTCCCCACTTCTCGTTCAATTGCTTTGTCAGGAAATACCTGCTGAAAGGGCGGAAGTCTAGCGGATTAAGTTGTTATTGTCACAACTGTGCCACTTACATAATTGCACTCATTTCTTAATTCATTCTCGGCGTTACAAGAGCTGTCTTTTTCTGGGAATCAGGCTCATCAAGTATGAGGATTTTGAAAGAAGTCATGACCACAGAAGGTACCAAAAGCAAAATGGTCCATCTGGAAATATAGTCAACTAGAATCTCAGAACAGAAATACCTGCAGGGTTGGACTTCAATAAGAAAGAAAACAGCATGCCCAAAGGGCTTGCAGTTCGAACCATCTATATGGAGCCCATACTCGTTGCAATACATTGTGATAGTGAAGAAATGTAGTGCGATCCCAACTTGTAGTTCAGTTGACGATGTCCAATGGTTAGCTAGCCGGCAAGACGTCACGATCATCTGCAAATTAGATAGAAAAGTTAAACTACACGAAAGATTCAAATCAATGGGCGAGGATACCCATTTCTAACTACGTGCATGGATGTGTTTGTGTTTGTTAGTCGTGTGTGTATGCGTGCACCCTCAACTAATTAAAGCCTCGCAGAACATCCATACTTATGAAGTACAACCGTATACTCACCTATATTTAGGCAAAGAAGCGTTGGCGGTCACCTCGAAAGCCGGTCCGGATGGTCCGGATGTGCAATAGCGCTGCCTCCCTCTTCCTCGGTTTCCTAAGACCTTATCAGCTTACAAAATACATACATATTGTGGGCAACATTGGTAGGCAGCTGAAGGCAAGCGTAGCTGTCACCAGTAATAACTGTTGGTATAGCCTGTAAATGGTTTCAAAGCAGGCTATCAACAGTTTCCAAAAGCCTTCTTTCGTGTAATCAAACCCCGCCTGTATACAAAATCTTCTCATTTATACCTTGACTCACCTGATCTTCTAAAGAAATAGAAGAAACTGAAGAAGAATTTTCAGAACTTCCAAAGGTGAAAACTTACCAATTGAGAGACCTATCTAAGAGACCATTAGGCCCCATTGCTTTATAATTAGTTTGCCGTTGACAGAAGAAATGTTAAATGTTACTTCGGTAATTTCAATTCATCATTAGTCAAGTTCATATGGAAGTTTTCACCACGGAAAATTCTTTCTTCGAGAAAATCGGGTGATTTTTATGACCCTACCACTGAACTTGCAACGCCGAGAAAGGTATAACTAAAACTTGTATTTCTTATGTTGGTGTAAGTATCTAACGCTTATCCAAAGCAATAGATAACAGTAAGGTACTATCATATCCTACTTGTGTTATATCCAAAACTTACGTCGTCTCGTTTGATAGTTTCTACACACTCATGAGCCGTACATTTGCCTTCGCCAGACCTGCAAATACAAGATACAAAGACGAGAATGACCGAAATGAAAAACGAGCAAACTTTGGAATATTCATTAGTATGATCATAGATGTACATATGAACCCGTTGGCTGTTAGGTAAGTGAAAATCTACACGATAGAGGCTCGATCAATCCTTAAACTGGCTCGGCAGGCAAATCGCCCATACTTACATGTGAGGCAGTATTAAATCGTAGAAAAAAAGGTTACTATTGACCAAAGAAACGTTACTCTCAAAGTAATTTGCCTTACCTTGTTAGGTCTTCTAGACACGTCTTGCAGTACCTATGACCACACAGTGTCTGCCTTGGCTCGTCTAGGAGCTTGCCACAACTTGAGCAGCAGTACTTGGGATCCGTTCCCGCCTCTTTTAGAATGACTGAAAATCCTGGCATACTAGTGGGAATCAAAGACGATAAATTGTTTTAGTGAAGAGAATGGAATTTAAAGTTTAATACCGAAGACTCATACATAGACTGATTATTGACCAAAATAACACTCAAAGCCATGAATTCGAATGCGTATGCATCTTACAAATGATTTTATTTAAAACCAGAGAAATAGCAGTTGTTTCGATGTGGTAGCGAATGCATTCTAATTCATTGTCAGCAATTGATAAAACCCTTATTCGTCGCGAGCTTGTACAGTGCCCTCTCGAGCGTGAAACCACTGTTTACAAAGGCAACAGTCCTAACCTTTGCCCTTTGTTATACACCATTACACAGAGCTATGCTTGTCTATTATGTACCTGACCGAATGTTGATTTCCATTCAAGTGTAATTAACAGTTAATGAGTGGTTACTGGGGGAAATTACGCATGGTTTGTATATGCTGGCAAAAAGCCAATACATCCCTTTGATTGACAAACTGAAGACTTCTTTGACCCCCTCTCCCAAACAGTTTCGCCTCGCCCGTCTCCATGGCGACACATTGACGTACATGCTGTGTACATTACACCTCGTGACTCTGAGTCAAAACTTAACTACTACTGCAATGCTGTACTTTCAGTTAAACGGCTACAGATACTCCCAAAACACGTTACCGATTACTATTGTCAGTGCCAGCCATAGAATCATGATATTTGTGCCATCGACCTGTCAAATTAATGCTCGTACCCGGTAGTGTTATCCAGTGACTCTCTTCTGTGATTAATGTTTCCTTTCACTTTTCGGTGAACATTAATATCATGTCTTCTTATACTGTGCACAACATGTACTTTCAGGAAAACAATTCTAGATACTGCCGATGAGAAAAACAGTATTTTTCACACACCATATTTTGTTCCCACAGAAGGAATGTTCCGAAACGTTTAATATGCCCGGTTAATAAAATCGTAAAGCATAAGAAGTTGCATCTAAAATGGGAGAAAGATTGCTCACATTGAAATTAGCAATATGGCTTATTTAGTGACATTTTGCACACTTAAATGGATAAAATATGTAAATAATAATGCTTTGTAGATAGATAATAATAGATAATAAAAGATATTAATGCTTTGTAGAAAATACCTGAAGAAAAAAGTTACGCTATTAGAATAATGAGTAAAAAAATTCACCCATTACAGGATGGTACATAGTACTTTTAAAAGGCTTACCCAACTCTTCCTTGATGAATTCTGTAAGCTGTCGGCACTTAAGTCCCAATGTTAAGTAAAACTTTTCTATGGAGACTTTTCACTTTATATAGTTCATCATGACTCATGAATTCGTGATATTCTATAAATAGAGAATATAAATGAGATGACGTGACTCATGAACCGCATGAACTCTTATACTTGACACTTCCTCAGGTGACAATGAGTATTGTCTGCCATGTTGTGTGGTACACCTCAATTCTCTATGACATATGACACCAACTAAAGGATTTGTTTTGGGCCTTCTAAAGTGCAGAACTTAATTCATATACTGAAATTAGATCGTATGACTAGTTCTAACACTGTGTACTGTTAGATAGGTTGATATTTGAAAACATATCTGCATAATGACATCAAAAACAAGTCTTCCACAAAATGATTTTGGAAATAAACAAATAGGAGGCACAATAGTATTTTCTGGAATATATTTCAGAAAACACACAAATCTTTTTGGGGGCTTATCAAAAGTACATCATCACTATATCAACTTCTGGGCCAATCGTGTGAGAACCGTACAGAAAGAAAATTATGTTGAAATATCATAAGACACAGAAAAATGCATAACTATTATGATTTACATTGTGATAATGATAGTAATGTAGCTTGCTATAGCTCTCCAGGTCATTTAGGTTTCCCAGGTACACAATAAGCTGCACGTCCAGTGATACTTTGATACATGGGTTAATAGTTAACAAGTCATGTGAAATGCACGGGAATATTTGCATGGCTTCGTTCATTCAAATGCAAATTTCATATTGCAAAGGACGAAGTTTTACCTAGTTCTGCCGTTATCTGTAGTACTAGTCTAAGATAGCGAATAACAACGTGACGTACCAACAAGCAAACAAACATGTAACGTTATACACGCATGATGATGCTATACGTAATATTACAAATTCGCGATGCAATCACATTTCAAAGGTCGAAAAACCTGGACCCCTTCGATACAGACAGAAAAACAAACAATTCTCGTGAATCGAGGACATGCTATGAAGGATCATTAAGATAGAAACGCTAGAATCTGACTCTTGTTGGACAAATTCTGTGTTTCACAAATTTCGCACCTTGGAATACGAATCAGACATGGATGTATATACATTGTATGAACGCATACTGTAGACCTGCGTGTGATATTGATATCAGGTAGTAAAACAAACAAACGGCAATGTTGACATTAAGAACGATATTTTCCATGAAAAACGTGCCTAAAACTCACCTTGTTAAGGTAAATGACCTTGTCCAAGTTTATATGACGTCATCATGACGAAGGAAAATTTCAATTTTGGAAATATTCTTGAAGAAAAAGTGAGTGCGTCACAGAAAAAAAATGGTTGTAACGATGACGAAGGGGATTCCCCCGGGGAATGTTTTGTGGTTATTGTGGTCACCGGTTTCGCGACACTGAGAATGATTGTGAAACATCGGGGATACAATAGCTTGAGTACCAGCCTTTTTAGCTTCCGTACGCTACCCAAGCTTGGGTAGCGCAGCGGAGCTAGGGTAGCGGACGGAAGCTAAAAAGGCTGGTACTCAGGCTAGGGATACAATGCTTCTAAATAAAAAATAACCCAGTGTTCTGACTGTGATATGTTACGAGAGGAGCTCAGAATTGCACAGAGCAGAGATATTTGGACTCCAAGCTTGATTTTCTTAACGAAAGAACTGAAATATACAGCTGCGGCTGACTATACAGTATTTAGTACACCTAGTTGGAGCAAAACGAAGGGGGGATTCCCCAAATGGTTCCCGACATTATGTGATAATGGTTTTAAACATGTAGTCATCTGTCAGGGAAGATGGGAAGTGGCAATTTCTCTTCCTGGGTGTGAGGTGACGGGGGTCTTTTTATTTACATTTGGGTATTTCCGACAGTACATATGTGTTTCCCGTATGATAACAGTAAGGGTGCAGAATAAGCAACATTCTTGATTTTTGAAAATTGCATAATGTGCTGGCATTATATTAGGCATTAACGGCAAAATACAGATGCCACTGACGGATTGGCCTAATTATATATAAATAGAATCACATGACCGTGTTTTCAAGTCATACCTGCTTGTTGATATTGGACACCCTGAAACACTATCCTTTCTGACCTTGTGACATATGTTCACCGCCTATTTCCAAATATGGAGAAAAACTAGTGATAGCGGCGGGTTACATTGTTACATGTTGAAAGGCAACAAAGGTCGAAGTCTATTGATCGCCCAGATCGCCTGAAAGGTACAGCGTCAACAAGCACCGCACCGCAGCGCGACGAGACAACTTGACGTGCACGGTAGGACGATTTACATATATACCTATCATTACAAACCCGTGACAGAGCTATATCACTGCTTGTTGACATTGCGAACCTCCTATTAACAATCTGTCATTTACATTCAACGTCTGAAACAACAGCGTTTGTGAGTATGTTGTTCAAATTGGCAGTGAAAACTGAGCGTGTGTGGCACTGCAACTGCAGGGGACAAGGCAAACTCTTGTACATCTGACGTCATTTCAGTCATAAAATAGTTAGACCTATACGTCTTTGTCACATAATGGCCCGTCTCTAGTGACAACGGTGTACCACCTTACAATTCGTGATTCGTGAGGTAAGGCGAGTTTCATTATGGCCGCCATTTTGTTTAAAAAACAGCAATATTGTACCTTAGAAGAAGAAGACCAGGTGTGCCATATGACGAGACAGGGTTAAATGCTAAAGCCAGGTCAGTATAACGGCAATATATCCCCACTACATCATACCCTTTGGCTCTACACAGTAGACGCTTCTAGCATTAATTCAACAGGACCCTGTTCAATCCGCTGCTGTCGAGACAGCAAATGTAAACAACAAAATGGTAAGGTGCCACAACCCGTTGTAGTGAATCAGACTAACCTTATAATATCGCATCCCTGGCTCATCAGCCTAAGATATGCGGAATATTTACACTTTTTTTGTGATGATGGCATACACAGTGAGTTCGTCGTACATTTCTAAGCATCCCATATCATAGACCATTGTCAAGTGTTGGTCAATTACTACCAGACGAAAGAAAAAGAATGCCACCTCTTGCCCTGGTAAATGGTAGCGTCTGGGTCATACAAACTAGGGGAATCCCCATGACGTAATCTCCATCGCGTGATCCAGAAGATTCCATTACAGACTCGAGCAAAGAGCCATCTTTTTAGTGTCACGTTATGGGCTTCAAAGTTTTATCCAGAAAATCCATTGAATTATATTTGATATACTGAATGATGATTACATTGAGTAAATGCATCAAAATTTACTTACATATTCGCTTAAGCGTGTAAAATTTGCCCCCCCCCCTCCTTTGTTTATTTGAAATCGTCAAACTCGGGATTCCCATTACATTAGTTTCCATTCGTGGCGCAGCTGCCATTACGGATATAGATTGTGGTCTTTTGAGTGCCAACTACGACACCAAGGTGGGTACATTAGCTTATTCTTGCTGTACTATCAAGGTCACTGGTCACCAAATTGTTTTAAAAAACGATCCATAGTCACAGACGCTGATGAAAAAACTTTTTTCGGGTCGAGTGAAGGAGAACCCATTGTTCCCCGTGTTGGCATCGCCGCTATAGCTAGTAAGGTTGCTAGGCGGCCAACACACCTTACTAGCGACGACAGGGTAGCAGTTCCGTTTTTTCTTCCTTTTGTTCAGGTTTCGGTCGAAGTGAAGTAACAAATGCAGTTTAAGATTAATGAAGGTTGTAAAACTGGAATGCATCAGGGCACTGGTATTTTCAACATCATTGTATTGATACAGATAAACATTATATTGTACAAGCAGAAGTAAAGTAATATCAATAAACTGAACAAAATATGCAAGAGGTCTTCGATTCTATTTTGAATTTTCAAAATACAGATGTCAGGAACTTTTATGTACCTTGCTAACGGTCGACTAACAAAAGGCTGTGGTCGGCAGGATTTTGCTAGGGTCACCGGGGTCGATCGTGTAACCAGAAACCCAACATTTATTTCTTAGGCCTTAGCTCATTGTTGACCGAACTTTGATAACGGATTTGGCTAATCAGTGACATGTATACACGCATTGCTACAGTGTTAAGGAGAGATTTCTATTTTACCTGCGTTATGTCTATTTGATATTAAAAACAAACTACATGTACAATACACGCTTGTGATAGTTAGTCGTTGTTTGATGTATATATATATCTCGGCTTTGAAGCTATCCAATCAGTCCCAGTTACCACGATGGGTCAATTAAGATAGTATCAGAACTTGAATGTTGTTCAAAATATACATGGCTAATATGAGAGCAGACATGTTTCATATTCCACAGGCATTCGAAATGTAACATCTACTAACATAATTCCACCAGGGTACATAATTCCACCACCCTGAAAAGATCCATCCAAAAAGTTCTCCAACCCAACGTCCCACGATGTAACTCCTGTATATCTAACTCGCTGTGACTATTTGGGGGGTTGCTGCTCTAGAGATCTCTCCAACCTACTTTTTTTGTGGCGGATTTATGTAACCCTGCGAATTAATGTTAATAGAGGTTACATGCTTAGAAGAATACAGAACTTTATATTTCAGGACTATTCTAACCAGCCATGCCGGGGTTTGCTGTAGAACGGAAGGGAGGCAGAACTGAACCCAAATACCTGTGTTCCAACTGTGGGTTATTGCTCTGTGAACCCAAACAAACACCATGTGGTCATCGCTACTGTCAATCCTGTGTGGAAGAACTTACAAGGTGAGCTACGAGTTTATTCATAAAGGTACTTAGTATGATGTAGCCCATGCGTTTCTTCAACTAGTTCTAGGCCAGTAATGAATGTTACTATAGAGTGTTTTGTACATCACACAAAGACAAGTAATGTTCACAATTATTTATGTAAAGTGCGTTTTCAAATGTTAGTCGCTATCATGTACATGTATTTTGCAAACATTAGTGCAGGGGGGCGACATTCAACTATTGGTAGGCGCTACTGAATAGGATACAAATATTACATAGGATATAGTGGTTGACACGTTGGTCGGTAAAAGCACCCGGGGCCATGCCTGAAGACTTTCGGAAATTGAATCTGAGGATCTCTTTATAGCATGCCTTAGAAATACAAAACTGCGGGCAGTAAAAAAATCCTTGTTGAATCTATAAAACTATGGGTCACGCATGTGATATGCCAGAATTTGTTACCCTTTTGTAATGACTAGGGGCTGGGGAGGACGATGTAGAGCTCACGACTGTGGAGAAGGTGTGCGGTCACAGGACGTAAGATGTTTCATTGTACCCAGCTACGTAGAATTACCAGACTCTTGATATGAAATCAATCTTTACAAGAAAGTGTCTGTTTAAAAAAAAAACATTCAGGCCCGTAACACCTAAGTCATTGCTGTTGAATGAATTAATGATTTGATTGTTCTATGTTCCACGATGAATGTTCACCCCGACCAATCGATCGCATTGATTCGAATCAGCCATGACCCGACAAATCCCTTTCTAAGTTGCGTTAAAGACTAAATCTGATAAAACAAACTATTTAGTGAGATGCTTTCTAAAGATGTTTTCAGATTGAAAATTTTGGCACTTGAAAGTAATTAAACGTACCCGCGATTTAACGTTTACAAAAAAATAGTTTCTACTACTTTTCTTTAAACGTTAAATCGCGGATACGTTCAATTACTTCCAAAGTGCCAAAATTGTCAATCTGAAAACATCTTCGGAAAGCGGACACCTTCCAGCATTTCACTGGCTAGTTTGTTTTGTCAGATTTAGTCGTTAACGCAACTTAGAAAGGGATTTGTCGGGTCATGGCTGATTCGAATCTGAGTTTCAATGCAATTGATTGGTCGGGGTGATGTTTCAACGGAAGATTTTCTCAATTCCTTTCACTTTGTCGTAGGTGTATCCCGACAAAGCCATCGAACGGGAGATACTGAGTATGGCGATTTTCTGCAGCAATGTCGACGATGGCTGTAAATGGGAAGGAGTTGTTCGTCATTTCATGGTAATAAGATATCAAGCCAGATAGTCTATGTTTAACGCAATGTCATAATGATTTGCTTATGATCCAACAAAAACGGAAAACCGATGATTATTCAATGTGATTTTATTTCGTTTTCGTTTACCCTTCATGACATTCTGGGATCAGATTATATCGCTAAACTTTCTTTGTAAGCAATCTGCATGTTAAGCTCTGTTGATCAGATTAGCTTCATATATTATGGCCAAAATCACATCACGCAAAGTCCATTGAATATCCGCCTAAATAGATACTCCCACTCTATCTTTTGGAGCATGCGACAAGCCTTCTACTAAAAGATGAAATGCACCATTGATAGGATTAGTTTTAGATATCATCGAAAAAACGCACAAGAAACAATATGTTTGTCCAGGGACATCTTTCAGAATGTGACTTCGAGAAGACCCCATGTGTCAACGCCGAACAAGGCTGTAGGGCGAATATCAGCAGGAAGAACCTGGCCAACCATCTACAGTCTGACTGTGAATATCGTCCTGTAACGTGCCAGTGGTGTAGAGAGACAACGCCTCACAAGGAACACAAGGTAGGACGTGAGACAAAAGTCCATAGAATATCTTATACATTGTACTGACATACTCTTTGCTGTATTCACGATAATGAACAAAGATTACAGAGGGACGGATTAAAATGCGGCAACATAACGTTTATACACATTATGCTCCTCTTGACTTAGGCTCACAGACAGACCTGCCCAGCTGCCCTAGTGCAGTGTGACTGGTGCGGCAAGGGAGGTCTGACTCGGGCACAACGACGGGAGCATCAACAACCGGAGACAGGGGACTGTCCCAATATGAAGATACCGCGCAGCTTCGAACCGATGGGATGCAAGGAAAGGGTGAGTAGGACGGTTTTTTCTACAAGTCGCATGGCATCATGTGACGTAAAGGTCAAAGTGTTTGGCCCAGAAAATGGCAGAATCAAGAAGTCCTGGATACAATCATGGACTTCAATCAAATGAAACACATGTTTGGAGATCGTAATGAGAAAGGAAAACTCTTCTGAAATTGAAGTGGATGTCGCCATTGATGCCATACGGTACAACATGTACATCATTCTTATGATGTATGTTTTATCTTCTCAGGTCTCATTTATGTTGGTGGACCTGAACAACCTAGAAAACGTAACGGACGCGTTTCGTCCTGACCCGACCAGCTCGTCCTTCCAGCGGCCCACCAGTGACATGAACATCGCCAGTGGATGTCCGCTCTTCGTGCCGCTCAGTCAACTGGACAGCAGTGGCCATGGATATGTGAGAGACGACACCTTGTTTCTCAAGATAATCGTAGATACATCAGATCTTTAAGTGAACATGGCAATGTTTGTATTCTATGCTGTTCTGGCCATTTTTCGTAGGAAATGCTGGACATAGCGGAAATTCAATGAGAAACTTTTATGATACATCACTCAATAGAGTTAAAATCATTTGACGAAGGCATGAGGTAGCAGAACTCAAGTTAGAGTTTAGAATTGTTGCTGTTTAGTTTTCCATTCTCAAAAACATATAACGACACTCTGAGACAACAATCACGCTTCGCTTATTAGTGATCATACAGATACAAACGTACTAGCCTGTTTGCTGTTTTGGGTTGAAGGCCTTCAACCCAAAACAGCAAATAGGCTAGTGCGTTTCGGTGTTACGAGAGCAACTTTGCTAGCTGTTAACTCCACCGGTTCAACTATGTAGACTACAGTTGACAAGCTTCTCAGTACGAAACCAAACTTAACAAGGAATTGTTCGTTATCTCACGGTAATATATCAGGTCAGATGGCCTGTGTTGATCACTTGTTTATTCTGCCTGTGCCCAACGAGAACAGAAAGTCCATGATTATGTGTTGTTTCCTTTCATTTTGTTTACCTTACACGGAATTCTGGGATCAGAGTATGAAGATTTATTTTTATATCGTTAAAGTTTATTTGTTATCATTCGCATATTAAGTAATATCTGTTGATGAGATTAGTTTCCTATATCATCACAAAAATCACGTTACAAAAAGTTCAGTAAACTTTCTTTGGGAGTCAGGTGGCAGACCTAGTAATAAAATCTGAAACGTTTCATTGATAGTATTAGTTTTGAATATATCAAATAACACAAGAAATGATATGCTTTTTCCAGGTGCATCTTTCAGAATGTGACTTCGAGAAGATCCCATGTGTGAACGCCGAACAAGGCTGTAGGGCGAATATCAGCAGGAAGAACCTGGCCAACCATCTACAGTCTGACTGTGAATATCGTCCTGTAACGTGCCAGTGGTGTAGAGAGACAACGCCTCACAAGGAACACAAGGTAGGGAGTTAAATGAATTTCCTTATCTGATCTTTAAACTTATCTGAATATTTTAAACTGACATACACTTGGCTACATTCACAACGATGAATATAGAGTACATGGTGACAAGGTGGCCGCGCGCGCAACATAACGTATTTACACATTATGCTCCTCTTGACTTAGGCTCACAGACAGACCTGCCCAGCTGCCCTAGTGCAGTGTGACTGGTGCGGTAAGGGAGGTCTGACTCGGGCACAACGACGGGAGCATCAACACCAGGGGACAGGAGACTGTCCCAATATAAAGATACCGTGCAGCTTCGAACAGCTGGGGTGCAAGAAAAGGGTGAGTAGGAAGGTTTTTTCTACAAGTTGCGTGGCATCATGTGACGTAAAGGTCAAAGTGTTTGGTTCAGAAATGGCAGAATCAAGAAGTCCTGGATTCAATCATGGACTTCAATCAAATGAAATACATGTTTGGAGACCGTAATAAGAAAGAAAAACACTTCTGAAATTGAAGTGGATGTCGCCATTGGTACCATACAGTAGAAACATGTACATCACTCTTATGATGTATGTTTTATCTTCTAAAGTCTCATTTATGTTGGTGGACCAGAACAACCGAAAACACGTGATCGACGCGTTCCGTCCTGACCCGACCAGCTCGTCCTTCCAGCGGCCCACCAGTGACATGAACATCGCCAGTGGATGTCCGCTCTTCGTGCCGCTCAGTCAGATGGACAGAGGTTGCCATGGATATGTGAGAGACGACAACTTGTTTCTCAAGATAATCGTAGATACATCAGATCTTTAAGTGAACATGCCAAGCTGTTCTGGCCATTTTTCGTAGGAAATGCTGGACATAGAGGAAATACAACGAGAAACTTTTATGATACATCACTCGATAGAGTTAACATCATTTGGCGTAGGTATGAGGTAGTAGAACTCAAGTTAGAGTTTAGAATTGTTGCTGTTCAGTTTTCTATTCTCAAAAACATATAATGAGGCTCTGAACGATAATCACGCTTCGCTTATTAGTGATCATACAGATACAAACGTACTTGCCGGCCACAGGCTAGTACGTTTCGGTGTTACGAGAGCAACAGATATTACTCTTTGCTGTTAACTCCACCGGTTCCACTATGTAGACTTAAGTTGACTAGCTTCTCAATATGAAACCAAACTTCACAAGGGAAATCGTTGGTTTTAACAATATCCAGGTTCGTCACCTAAACACAATTGCTGTTGACACATTTGATTTCCTCATTATTCAATGGAAGATTTTCTCAACACATTTGATGTAGGAGCATTCCGACAAAGGCATGGAACGGGAGATACCGAGTAAAGGGATTCTCTGCAGCAATGTCGGTGATGGCTGCAAATGGGAAGGAATTGTTCGTCATCTCACGGTAATATATCAGGTCAGATGACCTGTGTTGATCACTTGTTAGTTTTGCTTGCGCCCAACGAGAGCGGAAAGTCCATGATGGTGTGTTGTTTCCTTTCATTTTGTTTACCTTTCACGGCATTCTGGGATCAGATTATGAGGATCTATTTTGATATCGTTAAAGTTTATTTGTAATCATTCGCATGCTAAGTGAGACCTGTTGATGAGATTAGTTTCCTATATCATCACCAAAATCACGTTACGAAAAGTTCAGTAAATTATGCCAACTTTCTTTGGAATTCAGGTGGCGATAGTAATAAAATCTGAAAGGTTTCATTGATATACCAAATAGCACAAGAAATGATATGTTTTTTCCAGGTGCATCTTTCAGAATGTGACTTCGAGAAGATCCCATGTGTCAACGCCGGTCAAGGCTGTAGGGCGAGTATCAGCAGGAAGAATCTCCCCAACCATCTCCAGTCTGACTGTGAATATCGTCCTGTAACGTGCCAGTGGTGTAGAGAGACAACGCATCATAAGGAACACAAGGTAGGGCGTCAGACGAAAGTTCCTAAGAATATCTTAAACATTGTCCTGACATACTCTTGGCTGCATTCACGATAATGAACAAAGATTACAGAGGGACGGATTAAAATGCGGCAACATAACGTTTATACACATTATGCTCCTCTTGACTTAGGCTCACAGACAGACCTGCCCAGCTGCCCTAGTGCAGTGTGACTGGTGCGGTAAGGGAGGTCTGACTCGGGCACAACGACGGGAGCATCAACAACCGGAGACAGGGGACTGTCCCAACATGAAGATAGCGTGCAGCTTCGAACCGATGGGGTGTACGGAAAGAGTAAGTAAAATATTTTGATATCATTTTTCTGAAATGTGTATATATAACTACCTTATACCTTGATGTGCGACATGTTCACCTTGTGTATGTATTGAAATATTTCCTTATTAGGTGCAAATTGAGTCCTCGGGCCTTGATCCGGTGAGATGTGGGTGGTGCGGGAAGGAAGACCTGACTCTCGCTGAATTACAGAGGCATCAGCACCCGGACACAGGCAACTGTTCCAACATGAACATACCCTGTACCTTTTCACCGTTTGGGTGCACGGAAATGGTGAGTATAACTTTTATATAAACATAATGCTGAATCAACTTTGGAAAGTACTTGTGACTTATATGATACTTCCAGTTTCCATTTCCGACAAACGTACAAAGGCACAAAGTCATTTGTGGTTCCAAATATCACCATACCTTACCCAGATCCACAGGAAACACATAAAATACCAATAATACAAATACCATAAAATAATGTTGACACCACGGTTTCCCAACTGGTATGATAACAAAACTTACATATGATTTATTTTGCTTTCATACTGATTGTAGCCGATACAATAACGGAAGCTTTAAAGAGCAGGTTAATTTAATTGCGAAAATTATGTACTGTAATCTAATGGGAAAAATATTTCCTTCCACAGACTCAAACGGGAGCTGCAGTGGACCGTCAGCAGAACACCAGAGGGCTGCCGTCAAACGTTTCAACACACGTTGCAGAGCAACACCCAAGTGAAGGTCTGCAGTTCAGACGTACAGCTACCGATGCGGACGACAATGTTATGCAGCGTCCAGAACAACAGCCGGACACAGCTCCTACCCCTGCACTGCACGCCACCAGCGGGGCACCGGTGGAGCAAGAGACAACCGACCCAGAAATGCAGCGTGGAAGAATCATCGAGCTCCAGAAGAAAGTAGCTATGTTGAAAAACCAGAGGTTTATGCTACTTAAGAATCGCGAAATGTTGTCCCAGGGCTTCTGCGACGCACAAGTGGAGCAAGAAACAACCGACTCAGAGATGCAGCGTGGAAGAATCATCGAGCTCGAGAAGGAAGTAGTCATGTTAGAAAACGTGTTATGTGTGCTACGCAAGGACTGTAAAATGTTGTCTCGGACCCAGACCGACACGTAAGTGGATCGGCTAGTCGAGGCAAACATCAAGCGGCACAGACCTTTAGCGAATAACTATGAAGAACCACTCAGGACAAGTCTGTGCTGCACGAATCTCAATTTTCTATGCTAGGATTATGGTCATATTGGGCTCCTATTTAACAATCCTGAGTTGCAGGTCAACTCATCGATCCGAAGTGACATAGATCGAATTTGACAATTTGTCTTTTTCAACGAATGACCAGTCCAGATGACATTTTAGCAGACAACTAACAGAAGTTATTGAACTTTACGGCCTTACCTTATCGTTCGAAAATTCCGATATGGTTAGACCGTTAAGTCCAACTAATCTCTGCCGTCACTGTCCAGCAGACGTGACGCTGACACGCTGAGAACATTGCGCAACGTACTCGGGGACAGTAGCTCTCCACTGAACGAGTTCATCGCAGCGCCTCGGGTCAATTGCTACAACCAGCGCCGTGGAGGCCGCTACCGGGCACTGACAAGGAGTAAATCCAAGAGACACGAACTCTCCTTTATTCCCCGAACATTAAACAGAATTATGATAATTGAACAAGCAAACTTAATGAGAACTGTACTAAATGTCCACAGATAACAGTAAACAGATAGCATTGTGATCGGTCGGAAATCTAACAATCTAACCAATCAGAATGCAACCCTTCGCAAAACTATTGACAAGTCCGCTCCCGGTGCAGCTAATTTGAAATATTTACTTTCTACTTAAACATGGAATTTGAAAAGTGTAAAAAGTGAAATATGTACTTTCAGTTTGAACTTTTGCTACTAAGCTTTATTTTGTTTCTTTGTTTCGAATAACATAGATAAGTGTTAAGGCGTAACACACGCATCAAACAAGATCGTTTCACCACTAATAGTTACAAAAATAAGCAATCTCTATCAGCTGTTACACATTTGTTTTCTTATAGAGCTGATAATCTGTAACCTAATGTAATGAATTAAGTCGCAATACATATAGCCAGATGCCATTTGTTCATTTTGTGGTTGTAGGAAATTACAATGAGTTATGACACGGTAGACCTCAGGACGAGTCATTAATCCTATATTTGTTACTACAAAACCTACTAAAATAATATACTTCCAATAAGCTTATAAATGTTTCTTTATTGTCGCGCTTAGATGCATATACAGGTTACATTGCTAATTGTCATCCAACCTGTGTTATTACTGCCTATTGTTCAGGTCTTCCAGTAGTTCTGCATTCAATCATGTCCATACATTTATTTTTGAGAAATACTATTATTCAGACATAACAGCATATTTGATGAAATACAATGCAATGTGTATATCACTAATAAGCGAAGCATGATTATTGTCTACTGTTATATGCTTTGGAGCATGGTAAAGCTAAACAGAAATAATCCTCAACTCTAACTCGAACTGATGTATCAATTCTCATTGTATTTCCACTATGTCCAGCATTTCCTACAAAAACGGCAAGAACAGTTTAAGATACAAAAATTGGCATATTCAGTTAAAGATCTGAAGTATCTACGATTATCTTGAGAAACAAGGTGTCGTCTTTGACGTAACCGTGACTGCTGCTGTCCAGCTGACTGAGCGGCACGAAGAGTGGACATCCACTGGCGATGTTCATGTCACTGGTGGGCCGCTGGAAGGACGAGCTGGTCGGGTCAGGACGGAACGCGTCCGTTACGTTTTCTCGGTTGTTCTGGTCCACCAACATAAACGAGACCTGAGAAGATAGAAAATAAATTTTAAGAATGATGTATATGGTAACATTTGGATCAGGAACTTTTCAGCATCTATAACCGTTATGTAAACCTTCTTTCCACTAGAGGCTAGGACCGCTGGGCGACCATGCAAGGATTTCACAGACAATTCAACAAATTTCATAGATAATAGATTTCATCAAATCATACATCTTGCATCAAAATTAGAACATCAAGGGTCAGACAGATCCAATTTTGCTCAGTGAACGTTTCCACAGCAAACGCCGTCTAGTAGAAAGTAACGTTCTGAGGTAAACTATAAGCAATATATTTAAGAGTTCACATTACCTTTTGTCTAAAAGGCCAGCGCAGTAGCCCATCGTAGTGCCCCCTCATCACGACGAAGAACAGGCTGACATGAGTGCCCTTGCCCATCCCGTCTCCGTTCAGGTAGATCCGGGCGCACATCTTGTATCCTGTACGGCTGGTGAAGAAACATGGCGAGTAGAAACTCGCCGTCTTCCCCGTGATGGCGTCGTGGCGTTTTCGTGTGAAATCCGGAATCTTCCAGGTCAGAACGCCGTCATAGCTGGTCAGTTCGAGGGTCTGGATCCGTAGGTCTTGTTCCGCGAGGGCAACGTCCTTCAGAGCGATGATCCTTTCCAGAGACCTGACCTTCCTCTCCAGAGTCTCGATGATCTCCCTGTCCTGACGACGTTGCCGTTCGTACGCCTCCATCTGAGAACTGCACTTCTCGATCTCACGGTTCAGAACAGCTACAATGCCTTCAAAGGTGCCAACCCTTGTTTCCCAAGCAGCCATTTTCCTCCTCAGCTCTTCCACCTTTGCACGTTCCTGCTCAATCCGGTTTTCTAGAGTTTTGTTGCCACCTGAAGATGTCGCTCCTGATGGTAGTTCGCTTGAAAGCTTACTTTCAATTTCAGCAATTTTTGCATCAACGTCTTTAATGCTTTTTTCTACTCGTGGAAGAATCATTCTCATGTTTTCACGTGACTCAACCTCTTGCTGCCGGTGTTGTTCAAAATTGGAGTAAAAGTGAACGATGTACGTCTTGGTCATGTTCAAATGATTTTGAACTGACTTCTTCAAATGCTCAGCCAGTTGCCTCTTCTCCATCTGCAGATGTCAAATCATCAGTGTTAAACAGTATGCAGTGGGTGTCAATTTGCGATAAATCATTTACGCTATTAGGAATAAACCAAAGCATCACGAAAAATCGTGATGCCCCCCAAAAAACTACAGTTTCAAGGAAAGCCAGTAGGCGGCCCAAAGTCAACCTTAACCCAAGTGCTGCCCAAACCTATCCACAACCTAAATATCAACATAAATGCATCATTATTTTCTCGTGTTATGCTTGGCAAAGTATGCGCCAACATAGACACATACAGACATCCTCACTCACACACGGACACACGAAGGTAACAACCTAAATACTTACTCTTTCCTTGCACCCCATGGGTTCGAAGCTGCACGGTATCTTCATGTTGGGACAGTCTCCTGTTTCCGGTTGTTGATGCTCTTGAAGCTGAGCTCTTGTTAGGCCTTTCTTACTGCACCAGTCACACTGTACTGGGGTAGCTGGGCAGGTCTGTCTGTGAGCCTAAGTCAAGAGGAGCATAATGTGTAAATACGTTATGTTGTCGAACTGTAGTCTGTCCCTCTGTAATCTTTGTTCATTATCGTGAATGCAGGCAAGAGTATGTCGGTACAATGTATAAGATATTCTAAGGACTTTTGTCTCACGTCCTACCTTGTGTTCCTTGTGAGGCGTTGTCTCTTTACACCACTGACACGTTACAGGTCGGTATTCACAGTCAGACTGTAGATGGTTGGCCAGATTCTTCCTGCATATGGTCGCCTTACAGCCTTGTCCGGCGTTGATACACGTGATCTTCTCGAAGTCACATTCTGAAAGATGTGCCTAAACGAACATATTAAGTTTTGTGTTTCTCGATGTTAGATACAAAACTAATCTGATCAACAGAAATTAAATTTCTATCTAACTGGTTTGCAAAGAAATTTAAATTATGAAGTTATCCTTTCATAACCTTATCCCAAATCGTTAGATTGTCTACACAAAACAAAATAAAGAAAACTCCTTTTTCATTGAGGCGCAAACAAAAGTAATACTTGACAGTCGTACATTGTGTTAAACACGGAACATCTAAGTAATATCTTACCGTGAGATGACGAACAACGCCTTCCCATTTACAGCCATCTTCGACATTGGTGCAGAGAACATGTATGCTCAATATCTCCCGTTCTATAGCTTTGTCGGGGTACACCTAGAAGAAACGTACATGTATTGCTTACAATGAACCATGAGACAATCCAACGAAATATTATACCCAACAGCAGTATTAGTGGTCTCGGTGTTACGAGCCTGGTTGTTGTTAAAAACAACTCTTCTCTTGTAAAGATTGAGAATCTGCTTATGTTAAGTCCAAATAGTTGGGCTGAGGAAGTTTACCGCAAAAAGGTAGTATCTGTTCTTATCATAACACCGAAACGAACTGGATTCTAATATCATATCGTTGACTGGGACGTCCGTTCCCAATTTAAAGGTGTTGTCTTCGGGTTGTCATCAAGACATCTTCGTCCACTGGAGACCTTAATCGAGTGGTGACTGCCATAGAAAAGGATGGATAATATCATGCTAAAGCATAACCCAACCATCATCTCCAGAGGACATCAACATCGACATTGCCAGCATGCGTCTGTGGTAGTGTGTACCTGAAACATAGTGACACAAGATTGTGTTAACCTCAGTGGCGGCGGCACAGGGGGGGCAGGGGGGGCGGCTGCCCCCCAAAAAAGTTTGGTGGGGGGGGCGTCGCCCCCCCAAATATCAAGCTGAAACCCTTGTGAATCTTTTCACTAACAGAGATTTTCTTACCTTAGCTTACTCTATCAGCACAATTTGCCTCTCAAAATTCAGGAAATAGCGTTTCAGCGGGTCAAGATTTCAAAATTTTCTCCGACGTACGTTAGCATACTCCTGGATTGTTGTGCCGCCGGCATATATGTCGGGACGGCGTCGCCCCCCCCCCCAAAGCTCAAGCTGAAACCCTTCCTTTTTTTCACATATAGAGATGTCATTAAACTTAGATTACTTTACCATCAAAATTTGCCCCTCAGAATTCAGGAAATAGTGTTTCAATGGGTCAAGAATTCTAAATTTTCCTGTAGGAGCATGTCGTGCCTCAGGCGAAAAAATATGTCGGGAGGGCGCCGTTCCCCCAAAATCAAGCTGAAACCCTTCTGCATTTTTTTTTACAAATGGAGATGTCATGAAACTTAGCTTACTCTTCCAGCAAAATTTGCCCCTCAGAATGCAGGAAATAGCATTTCAGAGGGTCTAGATTTCAAAATTTCCCGGGGGAGCATACCCCCGGACCCCCCTAGTATTGTCGCGCCTTCGGCGCGAGGCCTCGCGCCTTCGGCGCTCGTCTTCGTGACATTTCATCTAAAATTATCTCGCCCCCCCCCCCATTCAAAATTTCGTGCCGCCGCCTCTGAACCCAGATAGTGTGATTTCTGAAAAACTACTCTAAACTTATGATATGGTAGTATAAGAGATGAGAGGCTGTGCACTTACCATATATATGCATGCTTCTCAAACTGATCGCACGGGTCCGTTTGCTGTTTTAGTTGAAAGCCGGTCCTCTGCCTATAAGGGTATCTGTCACTGATGTCGATGATGATTGTGCGCGTCCATCGTAATGCATAAATTAAGCTGGGTATGTTGACGAAGAAAAATACGGTTTTGGCTAGAAGCCCCCCCCCCCCTCCTCGAAGACAAGTGACAGAATTTTGCATGACTTCTCGTCAATCATTAATGCAACAGTCCACACAAAGTCATTACCAATAGCCAAGACAAAAAAGATAGAAAGCTTCCATTTTATATGTTTTAATGTTGCATATTGTCATCGCTTCCAGACAGAATTTTCGTTTGATTGAAGTTCACTCTAGAATGCTTTCTTTCTGACGTAACACCAAGACAATTTAGAGGTCAGCAACACATATACTGTTAGTTTGGAAACAATGGAAACATTTGGAATCTGGACACAACGAAACGTCTTACGTCTTGAGGCCGTACGTTCTCACCACAGTCACGGGCCCTACATCGTCCTCCCCAGCTCCTAAACATTACAAACAGGAAGCCAAACTGATGATGCCGTATCACATGAGTTATCAACATGAATTTTCTGTTCCTGATTGTGTACATATATGTAATTGAGACCTCACTTCTAAATAAGATAAAAATAATCAGCTTTCTAAATACGTAGTAGTTCTATTCAATCAGCTTCTTGATAATACTTTGATAAACATAGTAATATTTTACCTTGTGAGTTCTTCTACACACGATTGACAGTAGCGGTGACCACATGGTGTTTGTTTGGGTTCACAGAGCAATAACCCACAGTTGGTACACAGGTATTTGGGTTCAGTTCTGCCTCCCTTCCGTTTTACAGCAAACCCCGGCATGGCTTGTTAGAATAGTCCTGAAATATGAAGTTGTGTAAAGGTATCAAGATATGTGGTCTTGTATACATGTCTCTTTCCAATGCTTGTCCCTTTCCGAATATATCTAACATGTCTCGTGTTAGCCATGAGTATATTTTGAACAACACATTCTGGTAGCTAGCTATAGAAGGACCCATTATTGTGGCCAAGGAACGATTGGATAGTTTCTAACGCGTGATATACATACAGCCAATAAACACACATCTACTACTTCAATGACTAATGTCGTGTACTTGTGTTTTGGAAACAAACACTTCAAACAAACGCTGCAACAATCCTAAAGATTCATGGCATTGAGTAGAATAGGGTATTCAAAGGTGTGTGTGGTCCATTTGTGTTATAAAGTTACCATAGACGCAAATGTTTGTTTTAAAATCTAGGCTGACACCTGATAGGGTGACCAGTGACTGGTAGTAACTGGTGACGTCAAGGGGAATACCCAGAGTCATCGATCCACTTGTCAAAACCAGTAATTATAAGTAGGTTTGGTTCCAAGAACATGGTCTTATCGTCTCACTGATATAGAGTTGTGCTTCATATGTAGTCATGGGGGGGGGGGTTATAGCTAGCTTGTGATGCCGTACCCTACAGTCCGACACCGTTTTGACAGCTTTGTATGTTAGAGTTTCTCTTCTGCTTTAAAAAGATCAAAATCCATTTCAAAAGAGTAGAGCTCCGGTCTCTGCCAATACATCTATCTAGCAGTCGAATTGGAAAGAACAGTAAACCCCATAGCATTGATAAATGAGGTTAACCTCCTTGCACTGACCTACATCCATTCATTCAAATATCAAAACAGACAAGTCAAGTCAACTTTTGGGTTACTGATAACAACGGGTACTGTGGCCCTTGCGAAACTCCAGTCCAGTATTACATGTACGTACATAACTACATGTACCAATAGTGTTATTGCTACAGACTTCCGACTGACATTGCTTAACGTTACACATGTCGAGACGCGTATATTACAAATAGCGTTCTATTAAAACATACCGTGGAAAAACAGTAACCTGTCCTTTATACAAACTGCGACAGTCCCATCGTGCTGACTGAAGTATGATAATGCTGACTCAATGAGTATTCAATAGCTCATGTGATGCCTGCCCCTAGTGCCGGACAAAGTGCGAAACTGTCGAAATTTATCGGGAGTTTGTATGGCGATCGTACAATTGTTGAGACCTCAAGAAAGTTGTCAAGACGTCCCATCTTGCCTGGTCTTCCTAGATGCTCTGGCAAGATCACAATTTAAACAGTTGCGGCAGCCCCTAACGTTGCGGCTAATGTCAGTAATTGTTGAAGACTTTTTCACACCCCTTAAGATTGAGTAGGCATTTCTGATCATGTGATGTTGTTGTAAACTCGGGTCGTGCTCACTTCGGAGCACTTCGGGTGTAAAAAGTACTGTATTCAGTTATATTTCAAGTATTCCGGGATTATGATATGATCGACAGCTAAAAATGCGCTAACTTGAAACATTATATTATGTTCTTTACCAAAATACCACAGACGTCTACGACTAGCTGTGCCCTTCGAAATGATGGTCTTCCCTTGGAGGACAATGGTTCAGTCCAAGGGGATTCCCCTCACGGTAACCAACTACCTGCGTCGCCCCTCTGCGAACGTGGCGATCGCGACATTTCCGGTCTGAATCTTATGTAGAGTAGAGTCTTCGGTCAGGTAGGCTAATTACAGTTTTCTGTGCAACAGAGCGCGAGGCTAGCCTGCTGGGACACCGGTCACACCTGCGGCTTGCACAGGTCAGTATAGAGACCTTTCCTCGAAATGCAACGAGCAGTTCGCCTGGGTGTAACCTATACCGCTACACATGTTGTAGTTTCCTGTTGCCATGTGAAATGCAAACCACATATGTCAACGGTGCAAGAAATGGCTCTCTTTCGTCGATGACATACGGAAGAGGTACCTATAGCATATTAAAGACCTTTACAGTTTACTTAAAACTTAAAAGGGAGTTGTGTAGCCAAGGGAGTTGTGTAGACGAGGGACGACGCTGTTCATTTTTGAAATGAACAGCGTCGTCCCTCGTCTACACAACTCCCTTGGCTACACAACTCCCTTGGCTACACAACTCCCTTTAGAGAACCTTGCTCCCCCCCCCCCCCCCACCAATATAAACACCGCTGTTCATAGGAAGTCTGCGAAGGAGGCTAGCCCCTCCCCTCCCACCATAGACCTGGCAAGCGCAAGCGTGGGTATCATGACTCAACCCTCAGGAATGTTGACCTCTTGTAACTGCGCATGGCGCACTGACGTTTCTGAAGATCGGTTTGGCCACAGCCAAGCAATAATTGTACAAAACGTGCGTTTCAAGTGACTAATTTGGGACCAGAGTGAACATCTTATGCAACAGGTAAACCAAGTGTACACCTGCCCATTTTATAGTGAACTTTTGGGCGGAATGAAAAATTTGCTTCAGGATATTTGCCCGGTATATTTCATGATAGTTTTGCGGTCTTCAACTCATTCCTGGCTGCTAGAATCACAAAATGGCCGTTCACGTGTTTTCACGTCGACCGGAAAGTTACATTTAGTTAATTACTGAAGCCTTGACGACCAAGCGTAGCGGTATGACATGAGTGTTTCATAATTTAACGTAACCGTTATAAAACGTACAGGCAGGGCTAATCAAACAACTTGAGGGACTCAATGCTAAAGACTCGTATAACTGCTTGCGGACGCAAAATGCTTCCATATAAATTAAACCTAAATGTAAACAGAGATAGTTTACAAAGACATTCAGAAAATCATACCTTAATCAATCGTACCTTAGAAGAGATCTTGAACAAGTGTCTTAGCTTTGCTGGAAAAGTCGCGTACTGGCATGAAGCCTACGCAAGTCTTGACACATTCCTTCGAAATTACACCGTGATGCCTTCATGATGAAGGAATGCGCTAAGACATCCATGCGTAGGCCGTTCATTGTTTTCCTTTTAAAGACGCGTTCTGCACATTTATTTGTCCCAATTGTAAAATAGCTGAAAAGGGTGTCGTTTCCTGCTCAAAACTCACATGTCATTGTTAATCTGGATACTAACATGTAACAACACACTGATTGCTCAAACAATTAACCTCATCACGGGACCAAATCTAGTCTCTTTTTTCATATTACCTGTTCTCGGAGAAGCATATTGTTTTAATAACTTTAATATTTTTGTTAACATTTGGACACGCCATTAATGAAAAAGATACATCATAGTTTTGTTATTTATATGTTGCACGGTCATTAGTCGCGTAGCCAAAATTAACCCGTGTTCTATGGGCTTCTAAGCCTTCTACCACTTGTTACACTATCAAGAAATTTTTTCCATTAAAACCCTTCATCTTACAAACGCCTAGATCCCAACTAAAATTTGTCTAAATCAAACATCAACGATTGACATACATTATGTATTCACTTTGTAACCCTCCGGTAATGTAATTCAAAATTGACTACACTATCGGAATTTGCCTCTTGGGTTACTTGAATGTGAAAACTACGGTCATTAGTTTCACCTGCCTTGCGGGTCATCGCGGGTCAGTGCACGTCACGTCAGTGAACATGCCGCCAGTTCGGGTCAAACTTTGGGGTTACACAGTCAGCGCAGATTAAACACAGAAACTTGAATACTATTGGCCGGAACGGAGGTTTGCTCAGGTAGCTACTTTGCCTATCCCACGCATTATGTGACAAAGGTTGGACAATTCTGAGTATTGAGTTTCACCAGGGTTGGGCACTGATTGAATCGAAGCCGCGTGCCCACAAAGCCACCCCCCTCCCCATCTCCAACTAAAATTGCAGCAGTTTTCACAATATAATCATTTACAAAATAAAAGAAAGTTTTGTTTCATGTCTGCAGCTATAACGACAGCCACCGGCGAAACATACTAAGTCTTGTATATTCCGTCCTTACCGGGGATGCCTATAACACGTACGTTCCATTCACCTGGCCTTGCATTGTTTGACCTGAACATGCACCCTTTACCTGTGAGGTATTATATGTGGTCTGGCTTCTGACTTGAGCAGCAATCTTCCTTGGTACAGTTACAACTTACAGATCAATTTAATGTTTGCTAAGAAATTAGTTTCACTTGATAACAACAAATCTAAACACACAAACCCCTTCTGACTGTGACCGTGACTCCTCTCAAAGTCTCATGCATTCCTGCCGGTCGCCATGTTAAAGACACATGTTCACGTACGAGGTTATAATTCTCGCGAGAAAAATGTAGTCGCGTTACAAGACGGATGTCAAGGAGGGGGGCTCTCTCTGTCCGCTTCATATGTGAGGAGAACGACCCAAAAGCATATCGGATTAAGGTAACAATACATAAGACATCTTATTCAAACGAGAACAGAAGAAAGTATTTCTCCGGTATTTTGACTTTGTCTGCTATTGAACACTGCAGCTTGACCATTGATTGGGGTGAGGAGGATAGAAATAGCGAAGGGGAAGAGTTCAGAGAACAACACACAAGGCATTTGAGAGACGTAAAATATGATGCATTAATAATTTTTACCTTTCAGCTGTAGCAAAACGTTAAGGGGGGGCTGTAGAATAAAATCTATACAATGCTCAACCTAGATAGTAAAATCGGTTTGACACGCGAGATTGATGGGAAGTTTTACTTAATTTATGTTATTCCCTCAAAAACTACAGCAGTACAAGACAAGTTCTAAGACCACCATTAATCGTCACTTAGAAAACTTGGATCATGACGAAATGTGCAGATTTGATATCAATATGTGTTGTGTCGCTGTGATCCAAATTTTTTACAGATATCCTTGAACTAAAACGCTGTAAACGCTTGCATTCCTTTAGCCAGTACTTTCTCCCCTGCAATCATTTAGACAAGTCCATGGCCAGGTAACACGTGACCTTTCAGTACTGACGTCAGGGGATTCCCCCAACGATCACGCAGGCAGTGCCTGATCAGTGCGTGGCACCGTTGACAACGTGCTGAACGGACCAATGGTAACGTTTAAAATGCAAGCAGATCGTGCTAGCTGCGCAAGGCCTTTAACTCTGGCAAATTTAACTGAGGTTAGTTCTTTTGTGCACATTTCTATACGTTTGAACACACCAACACCGATGTTTGCGAAATGTGTCACACCTTTCCTTTTACAAATATTTTGCCAAATGTCTTTTGACATGCAACATTTTAAATCCCATGTTGGATTGGTGACTAAAGTGCAACTTTTCATCGACACTGTAAATATATCCAGTTGTTGTCTACATTATGTGGAACTGGCTCTACAAGGGCGTCGTTTTTGTGTAAAATGGATCTCTTGCGATAACGTGTCAGTAAATATTGGCCAATGTAACAACAGCAACATGTTAACAAAAGACCTTTAATTCATCTGCGCAATGTAATACACCCTGGTTCGCACTTCCGTTTCTGTTCGTAGAAGTCCCGTTTCTGCTACGCCGTGTTTGTCGCTGATTAGTCAAATATAAATGTTAAATTATAGCATCTTTGGATAGCTGCTGTGCAAAAATCAAAATGCACACCAGAAAATTTTAATGAGAATTTGATTATACACACATAAGGTGTTTACTACCAGTTTAGATTATTGCGTAAGAAATTTGATACTCTGATTTCAATGCATGATATGAGTCTTTGCCAAGTCGAAAATTCTCAATCCCAGTTGTGGAGGCCATGTTTGATAACCTACCTGGGCTTCCCCATTTGTTCCAAAGATTTATACTTCTTTGCACTGTATTGGGCTGACGCTCGTTAAATTCATGTTTGTAAAAGTTATCTCAAGCAAATGTTTCAACCTTCTCTGTTATATATCAAATTTAGAACTGTATTTGCAGAAACAACCTGAGAATTACTGCTAAACAGGTTGCGGTACGAATCATCATATCGTGTCGCTAGTACATTGCGTCAGCCACCTTAGTCAAATTAGTCTCTTACCTTTTGAAATTGCTGGCTTCTTGTGCCTGCGTCTCGTTCCAATTTTTGTAACTGATTGTTTACAGTGGAGAGAGTTGAAATGTGAGTTTTAAGCTGATCGTATAGACCAAGCTCTCATTATCACATACAACAGGTTGTTTCTAAACGCTGGCGATTCCAACATGTCGGACGGAACATTCATGTGTCACGATGACGTTTAGTTCAAAGTTCAAGTTCAAGCTTCTAATAATGATAATAATCAAACATGGCCAATATATGATATATATACTTGACAATTGACAAAAATTCAAAACGCGTATTTGAAGATATATATGATAGATTCGCTTACCTTAACAGTTGGGCAATGGGAAAGCCAAGAAAAATGGACAATTAATATCCCTTGCAAGGGAAGACCAATTTCGAAAAATACGAATGCATTTTGCAGTTATCAATAGTCGTAACATGTAGGACATACTGCTGGTAATGGTGCATTCTAAGCCTCTAATTATGTGCTCAGTTGTACTGCATTTTCATACAAGGGGAAAGCTTTATTTGAACTATTTACATCATTTGTGTGTCACCAGGTGAATGAAATCTTAACTTAATAAAGCGAAGATGAATACCAAGTTGGCTTGTAACACAGACGACCACTTGAACTAAAAGCATTACTGTATGACGTAGCGGTAAACGGAATGTCAAAGAGAGTGGCAGGTAATTGAAATACACTCTGTGTTGGTAAAACCAAGGCTAGCGCTGGGAAAACAAAATAAAAAGACTGCAGGAAATACGTAGGGATCGTGTTCTTCTCAGTAGACATCGATAATATACAGTTACTTTTTCAAAAGATATGCATAAATGGTGATAAAACATATCAGACATAAACATTTCATTATTAAATCATTGTGTACGTTAGTGACCTTATTTGTATATATGCGTAGTTTTCAACATTGTAATTGTATGTGCTGTGTTAGACGCCCAAAATCAGCTACTGCTGCCTGGGTGGTCATGTATTGCCTGTTGCAATTTGAATAAAATCAAAATAAAAACATATCAGAAAAATAGCAGACGACAGGCATAAAAAATATATTAAGTACGAAATAATAGTCATATCTAGTAATCAGGCACTTATTTTGTTTCTTTACCTTACTAAGGTAAAGAAACAAAATAAGTGCCTGATTACTAGGTATGACTATTATTTCGTACTTAATATATTTCTATGCCTGTCGTCTGCTATTTGTCTGATTTACATGTCTGTCCAATTGCTTATATTTCTCAGGTACACCAACAATATTCAGGCTGTCAGTATTTTACCATTTGGGTGTGGCCAGACATAAGACACTGTCAGGCAAGAGATAGTTGTAAAAGAAGGGCATTTTAACTTGGATCTGTATTATATCGATTAAATTACAGTAGCGCACGCCTACGTGTAGTCATGTAGCTTGAGTGACAATTATACTAGAAGTGACAAACTTACCCGGTTGTTAATATAAATCAGGCCCAGCGCACATACAGGACGAGTTCGGTGCTTTGTGCTTGATGCATGCAGTGAGTCATGTCTCAAGGGTAACCAAGGAAAACAACCTTGCGTGATCCCACGCCGGTGGGCAGACGTGATAGACTGGATGTCAGACTGTTTCAAGGCCATAGACTGCACAAGCCAGCTCCTCGGCATCAGGGCCTACATATCCCCAACTAAAGTTTACCACTGCCCCCAGAATTGAAAAAAATGTATAAAAACAAGAGGTCTTAAACAGGGGGGCTGTGGTAAAATTTCCTTGGAGGCATGTTGGTCATAGAGCCAGGGGCTGGGCTGGCCGGGGAATTTTTTTCTCTTCTTCACCATACTACTCTTTCTTCACCGCATTTTTTTTACCAATCCTTGCTGACTCAAAAGCAAAACCACAAGAGGCACACTGTGTACTACCCCAATTACCAAGGCCATCTTATTTCAAACGGATTGTATTGAAGTGTAAACACTAGACACTGCCAGAAAAATCCCCTCTGAACTACATGATACGCAGTGCGCAGGTGCGTGATTAGCATATGATGTAATGTCCTAGCACAATAGTCAACAATGGCCCATGAAATAGAAGACCTTTACCATGTTAGCATGTTAGTGGTAACGCCCAAAACTGTAGATACTCGCCTGCTATGAGTCAGCCACGTAGGTAGTCCATTGCTGCTGCAGTCTCTGACAACGGGAAACCCCGTGCTATTTTTAGCTTCCACCCTGCCTACTTCCACACACCAATGATAGTATATTGCGCTCAAGAAAAAAGTCCGTCTACAGAAAGAGGAATTTTCCTATGTAATTATCAAATTCATACTGTGGCGATTGGTCGAAGATATAAGGCAGACATATTGTACGTTTTTGTTGGTTAAGTCATTGTTTGGCACTTTTCGGTAAGTATACCCCGGTGCAGGGATACATTGATTCGCGTGGTGTCGCGGCGCGGTTCCGGGTCGAAGCAGTGAAAAACAACATTGGGGAATCCCCCACGTCATTACTGTAACCATTGCAGTATGGCACTGCTTTTTTGCTCTTTCTGTATTTCTACAATTATCTGGATCAATCCAATTGCAGCTACACACAAGGATGAACTCACTGTTATTGACGTAACATGTTTTTTTCATGTAGAGGCGTCTGATTGGTGATAGTAATCATCACAGGAGTACGTCGGTAGCTGTGGACCCGTGTGGGTGTGGACAGAATCAGTTTATACAGTAAACCAACCTGAAAAGTGTGAGGGGCGTGCACTAGTCGTATGGCAAGAGATGTCCATGACAATGTAGATAAGACTAAGGTACTTCAGATGTAACGTTTGAGGGTCCTCCGCGCTCAAGATTCCTTTGAACAGGTATTTGCTTCCTTCTGTAGCTTTGAATTAGCCTGGAGTCCAGCCTTGTTAGCTTTCGCCTGCCCCTAACGTTCGCTAGTTGCAAACAAATGGCGGCTAGTGGACGTTGGTAGCGGGCCAAAGCTAACAATTCGAAATAGGGATTTGGATAGAATATACGGTAGTTGTAAGTGACCCTGCCTACTCGTCAAGACGTTGGGCATAATTCTGACGCTAGTCACATTCAAATGATGCCCACCGGGCAGTGTCCTCGTATATTCGTATCTTTATCATTTCCTTTGACACTTAGGGGGAATTTGTTGTGCTTTTGCCTTTTCCCCCAGACGACCTTTCACCCGTAACATATTGAACCGGTCTCACGATATGGACAAAATGACTCCCCCTATCTCATGCTGAAATAATTACAGTAATCAGCTTGTAATACTCGGAATAAGAGTATAAGTACGTTTTTCCATTCCTACTAGCACTACTACCATCGTTGATTACCAGGTTAGGGGATCCGGGAGTTTAGACCCCCCCCCCACACACACACATATACATACGCATACACATACACATACACACACACCTAAAGATATGATACACGTCACCAACCCAAACACAAAGGAGACAATCGATTCATTCCTTCTGGGGTCATTCAGTGTTTTGAGCTTCAATTTTGACGGAGTATTAACCCACAAAAGTGCCCCGACTCAAGTTGTGTACCCCTCCACACTAACGTGTACCATTTGTGATTTGTCATTTGTAAGCTTCCAAAAAAACAGCCTATCAGCCTGACCAAATACTTTTGGCATGGTAACCATGCTTTGGGTCCTGATCTAATGTCGTTGCTTTGTGAGTTTGCATCTTTCATGGTTTTGAGTTTGAGTATGACTATTGTTAAAGAAAGATGTAAGCTTCATACATCCCTAATCATTGCTGCAAAATTAAAGTCCAAAGTTTGGACTTTGCCGCAAGCTGAGATCAAACAATAATGACCTTAAAACCTACAAACAAGACGTGTTTGTATTTACACGATGGACCGGTATTATAACTAATGTTTGATGTGATATCTAAGTAGCACGAGATGATTTAAAAGTAATTTTCATGCCACAGTTGGCAAATTCATAAATGGTTTACTGTAATTTTGGAATGGTATAGCAACACACAAACAAAGAAACGTTTACTACGTAGCACGTGCGTGCCTCGCGGCCGTGTGTGTGTGCAAGCGCACTAGGCACAATGGAACATGTGTGAAACAAAGACTTCAACAGATTTGACCAGTGCTCGGGTTCATGTGTATTACCGTATCCATTACAATGTCACATTATCATATTTCACCTTTGATATTTGCCATATGCGGGTAAATTAAATGTCTGAAAATTTCAGTATGATCGCTTTAGATTATTTCTGCTTCATTGATATTCTTCAAAATAGCTGTCGATACAAACCTCACCTAGCACTTTATCACGACTGGTACAGCAACATGCATGGATGTTGTTTTTTGGTACAAAGATGATGATTGCAATGCAGATCGTTGTATGATATTGATGTCTAATGTTTTGGCGGTTGACGCGCACTCACCTCTTTATGTCCGGTTCCATGCAGCTGCCACGTCCCTAATCTCTACTTTAGAACAATGGGCAGGTGCGAATGCATGCGCCTAGTCTCCAAATGCTTACTGAGCCATGGGGCGTACCACCAACCTTTTTTCTTCAAAAATGGACATTTTCATATAAAACACAACGATTACCATTAGTGGAGCCAAAGGCACTCTTCAGAAGAAATGAATTAATAGAACATAACAGAATTAGTAGTTGCCTGAGATTAGAAAACAGCACAAAAATTAGGACTATGATTTTAACCAACCTCCCTAATTGTCGAAGTGGTATGTTCTGTGTTGCACAGTAGCATCTTTTATATTTGAAAAGAAAGTATTTATTGGATGAATATTGTCAACAACTGACTTGTAAAAAAAACTTATGAAAAGTGGCAAATGGCAATGGCTATGCTGACAGTGATGTAGACTATTACCTGTTTATCATAGTTTGGTTTTGTAATTTATCAATCAACATAGGTGACTCTGAGATGGAGGGATCCGGAGAAGCAAGACGCGAAGGAGACGGCCCGTCAGCACCTAACCGTCAAGACAACAACCTTCCGGGCGGTGACGTGCTTACTGTGGAGCATCTTCAAGAACTTGTGCTCACTTTTACTGGCAAGTTGAGTGACGTTCTCGGGTCCCTAAACCGACAGGACGATAAGAACAAACAAACAAAGATCGAGTCCTTGTGGAAAGAGCTCCACCAGCTGCAGAAGAAGTTCAGGGACAATATCAACACCGCCATCGCCACAGATGCATGTCGAAGGGAAACCATCATCACCTTAGAAGAGCAGCTATTCCGCAAGTTGCCCAACATGCTGAAGAAGATGAGTTGCCACGAGGGCTCTCACAGTCGGAGCAAGGAAGCTATCAAGACCTTGCAGAAGCAAGAGCGTTCTCAAGAAGCAGTCATCGCTCGTCAAGATGCTCAGAAGGAAAAGAAGGAACGTCGCATCGCTGCTCTACAGCAGGCAGGCGTCGACGGCACTCTGGATTGGAAGATCCAAAACTTCTCCAGCAGTCGACAGGATGGAAAAGTCGTCAATTCTCCCCTCATCATCACAAGACAGGGAGGCTATGAGATGGGCCTCCGGATCTACCCGAATGGGGATGGCATGGGAAAAGGCACACACCTCAGCCTAGAGCTCCTAATGATGAGGGGAGAGTATGATGAAATCCTGGACTGGGATTCGAAGTTCCGACCCAAGGTCAGTAATTTGACTGCACACCCTCTTCCTGTTGCTACATGTACTTCATAGGAAACTAGTTTCCTCGTGGTTTTAAGGAAAGTTTATTGACCGTAGGCTAATTGTAAATATATGTAACATGAAAAGGACGGGCAGACAATGATGAACAATATAACATGTGACTAGTGCTACTCAAGTCTAACCACTGACACTAAATTCTATCTTATTGGGTTATAAAATCTGATTACAAACATATGGTGACATACTGTTCATGCATGGTCATATCTGACAACAAGTTTGTGATTTGTAAGATGTTACCTGCAGCTATAGTTTTTTGTCTGCTAACTTTTGACAGCAAGACAGTTATGCTAGGTGAAAACTACCTAACTTTACTAATGACTATATTAAACTACGTATGCACAGATAACGGTCGAGATAGTCGCGAAGAGAGCCGGGGATAACGTGGTCAAGGTTCTTCCGGTTCCATCTTCTGGCTTCAAGGTATAATTACTGAGTATAATTTATCAAATAGGACCTACCTAATATAACATTAGCCTTTGACGCAATGGTACGATCGGTGACTGTAACGTCTGGTTTGACCGCCATGTTGGAGTTGTCATTTCTGTTTCATTTTCTATCAAAATGAATGCAAACAAGAGTCACTGACTTCTTGCCTGCTGAGAAATACTTTTGAGAAGTCTTTTGTATATCACCTTTTGTATTGTAGAGATTTGACATCCCCGTTTTTTCTCTTACATTTAACAGCAGTTGCTCTTGGTAGAAAATAGATTCTCTTTTCAACAGCACATATGTCTTGATTTGTATGGCGTGGGTTAACCGTACATGTACACATTTTTGTATCCTGCAGCAGCCCACTTCCGACATGTACGTAGCCAGCGAGTGTCCGCTTCTCCTGCCACTGACTGACCTTGACGACAGAGACCGTGGCTTCGTCCATGATGATGAGATGACCATCAGGGTCGCTGTGAAGACAGCTGGCCCGAACTAGATATAGTAAGTATGTTTTCTGTAGGGTTAACTTTCCGCAGGGTTAGCAGTTAGTTATGATGACACATGTATGAGGAGCGAGTCCATAGACCAAGGCTAGCGATAAGAAATGGTCTGTATCAAAGAGTGGAACCAGTTCATTGTTTGTAATCACTTTTCGAAGCTCAAGGGTACACGTAACACCACTGAAGTTCACCACTGAAGTTCAATGAAGTGAAGTGATGAAAGATTGTACATAAGCATGTATCATATGTCATTCTTTGTGATTTTCTAAGTTGGAACATATAGTTTTGCCAAATTGATCTGTTCCTGCTTTCATTTTGCTTGTTTTTTTCTTGGTCAGTTATGTAGCGTGTTAAGGTTGCTGGACCAAAACAACTGAGAAAATGTGACAGACGCGTTTCGTCCTTACCCGACCATTTCGTCCTTCCAGCGGCCCACCAGTGACATGAACATCGCCAGTGGATGTCCGCTCTTCGTGTCACTCATCTCAGAAGGCTACAGTGACGTTTCTTTAAAGCAAAAAAGCAGGCTTTTATTTGTATTATGTATGTATGTATGTATGTATGTATGTATGTATGTATGTGTGTATGCATGTATGTATATATGTATGTATGTGTGTATGCATGTATGTATGTATGTACAATAATTTTATTGATGAACAATTTTATAACGCATAGCAAATTATGCAACAATCCTGGTAGCAAATTATTTACATGTACGTGTATATTTGCAAATTCTAAGTTAGAGTTCTATCTGTTCATATGGAGAGATATATATGTTGATGACTTGCAGTTACTTTGGGACTTGGTAGTACATCGTGTATACAATGTACAACTGTTTGTACGGGAGCTGTGTGTGTTATAACGTTAGTTATCCCTATATTGTATGTAGATTAAGTATTTCTTCCAGTGCAGAGTAGTTAAGATATACCGACCTGGTTCCCTGGTTTGCTTTAGAATAGGGGTTATACTAGGGTTTTGTAAGCCTGGCTTTGTACACTCATGATCACATGTACATGTACAAAGTAACTTTATTTTGATGTGCCCTAACAGGAAAGCTTATCTGTAGATGTGTTGGCAAATCCCATCGAGAAAATTTGTCTACTATATGTTCTTGTTCTGTTACATATTATAGTATTTAGCCTGAGTGCCATCATGTGTAGTTTACCGGGGCTCCCATATACTCACTCCCTTGCAAAATATTTTGTGATGGAGCGTGCATGGGAGCCCAGGTAAACTAAATAGAGCGGAACCCAGGATGAATCGTATTGCACAGTGGAAAAGATACGTATTACGTCCTTATGTAATTCTATAGCTGTATCTGCCCCGAGGAACGAATGCTACATAAGAGATATGTACGGAAAATATTGCCAAACCAGCTACCTCTTTGTGTGAATGCAGACAGATATTTATGGTAATGAAAATGAATTGAATGAGCTATCCCGAAACCAGTGCCAGCTTTTACAGAGGAAATGATTTATTGACATTTTGTGACAGTGTCCTGTGTTACAAAAACGAGAACGACAAAGTAGTAGGTTTTCCTACTAGTACTTGCCATACTTCCCGGCCACAGTAAACATCTAGGGCTAATGAAGCAGTTATAAATACATGTATAGATATATTTAACAATTACCACATTATAGGTAAAGCTCTTTGTACATGACAAGTGAGAAACGATTTTTCTTAACTGCCAAACAATGCAGCCTGCATTTTGTCACAGTATGTTGTGTTGTCACTGGAAAAATGCAGGGTGTGATGTTGCAAAGGATGTATTTTTTTCTAACCATCCACATTCATCGTAAATGGGAATTACTGTCGATGACATGTTCCATCATTGAAAGAATAGTATACAATAAAAGCGTAAGTAATGAAAATGGCCACTGTAGAGATCAGTGAAGATTGATATTAAGAGATCAGTGAAGGCAAAATTAACAGTAATATATTTTACTAAAATAAAAGTTTTAAAGTTTATAAATAAATAAAGATAAAGTGTATCAAGTTCTTAAGTTAAAGGCACCCTTCGGCAACATATTTTAGCGATCTAACAAGGATATTTTGTAAGGATATCCATCTATGAATTGACCAAACAAAGTCGAATGTGATGAATTGTTTCAAATGTCATTGGTCTCTAGATCACCTTCACTGAATAAACGAATGGAGGAATTCAAGTTTACAGTCATTGTTTTTAGAGTCCCAGTAATTTACTATGTACTAAGACTAGACTAAGTATCATTAAAAGAAAACATGTGCTTCATTGTTTATTCATCTGATTTTCCAATGATTTGAAAGTGGTCAAATTCGTATATAATCCAGTGCCAGTGGTGAAACGCACACCTACAAGCACCCTGACAGCTGGGTAAGCTCAGACCACTTTCTGCCACTAAACAATCATACGGAGAAAACAGTCTTTTATCGGGAATGTAAACTGTTTCTACACGAATAAGGCTTGTTTCGTAATTCAGGCCAACACGTTTGGGTGAATCACTGGAAAAAGGATTAACGCTTAAGTCCTTTCAGTTGGTAATACGTTGCGTTATACCATTTTAAGATTGCAGAAACTATATTACGGTCACTTTATCAATAAATCAATCGTTCAAAAGTATGAACAAACAGAAATCTTGTCACTAACTTTACCTTATTGAATCACTTGTTTTCACTATGACCTTGTTTGAGCAATTTGGCATTATATTAGTGTATTTTGTTGTTGAACACATCTAGGACTGGACTAGTTCAGAGGAAAGAAACTCTTGTCTATCTTGTGATATCTTGGCCCATGGAGTCCATTTACTTCACAACAACATACGTAACGACGAGAACTTGTACGGATCGGCGTTATGAAGTATATCAGAAATACACCATATGATGAACATAATCAAATTATATTCAAACAGATCCGTTAAGGTTAGATGACATTGCTTTTCTTGCTTTGTCAACACCTGCCATACACATGAGTATTGTAACGTCGTATAAAGTATAAAGGTGTGTGTACATGCCACGTCATACGCGTCATTCAAGGAAGTCACATGACTCTCTCTTAAGTTCATGGATCACCTGCCCGAGGTTTCGCCCAGCAACAATGGATATAAATAACTCGCGTGCCCTTCAAATAGAACTGTATGAAGCACGCGATTGGAATGTTCGCCTGGCTTCTCAGACCAATCGCGTGTTAAAACCATTTGGGCGTATGCGCGCTCCACGGCCTAACCACCGCCTGGCTCAGGACACAGTACAATTTGGAAGCCGACGGCAGGAGCAATTAGGAAAAAATTTAACATTATTATGGAGTACAACGACATCCTTGTCATGTTCTCGACCTTACCACTGGAACGATGTTTTCAATCGGGTTGCTTGAAGACGCAGTTGCAAGGGACGCGGGTACGGGTACGATGGGATCAAAGCTGTCGAGGAAACATTGCGAGGAATGGACTATGGACGGCGCACCGACAATTCGGCGCGGGAACATGGAGGACATTGAAAGTGCGGAACTAGCTGTTAGCTAATATTGTGGAATACCGCGCGTCGTGTACCTACGGTACTAGTGGAGGCCGCGTAACAATGGAGGGAGTCAATTAGTCACGGTTTGTACGGCAGCCATCTTTTTACGTTTTGCTGCAGACATTTTCTAATTTAAAAAGTAGTGTTGGACTTTAGGAATCGGTGATGAATGCAGAATTTATTGATTTCTTTTGAAAAAAGAATGATCAATAGACATTACATATTTATATGAATAAATATGACGTCATCAGAGGACTGCTGTATTTTTGGACTCATTATTGACTAAAATACCATGAAAATAGTTTATTGTTCGGAATTAATCTGTTTCGCATAAAGGTCTGTTATTCTGATAAGCGATATCGACGCCAACCTGTTTCGCTTGTATATGACTATTTCTGTTTTTTGATGGAAATTATGTATGCCCAGCAGCAATCTAAGTGAATTGTAATTACGTTTTCACTTTTTTTGAGAAAAATTAATTCCTTACAACGGCTAGTCAGTATCGCACCAGGAAGCCGCCACATGCGAGACGTGGGATGGTCTTAAACGGGGGAAATGTAACCAGTAAAAATTTCCGCGGGAAAAATGTTACCTTTTGATGACGAAGGTTAAAATTTGCCGTGCTGAGTTGTGGCACCACCCCCAGGATGTTGAATGACAGAGTCCGTCAGGATATCACTTACTTATCAGACGTGGTCAAGAATGTGCTATCCTGAAATGCTACTTCTATTAAAGCAGAAAATGTGTATTTGTACCGTCAAGGGATATTTTGTTCTCGCTGAATACGTCAAATACTCAAGAAATGCTAAAGCTTAGTCCGGTAATAGAAATAGCGTACAGCATCTTGACCAATCACTGCTATAATGATATGTCACGTGAAATATGACGACGTGCCTGGCGCGAGACTGGTGGCTCACGGTCGTGGTGCGGGAAGAGGACTAGCGTTGATCGGACTCATAGCCAGTTGAGGTAAGGCGGTCGGTCATTCCAGTTATCTAACAAGCTACATTTCAAGAGGCCTCGCGGTTTTCAGTGATTTTGAAAGGTCAGTGTACTCATTATAGCTTATCGCCGTGTATCTCTATCCAGTTCAGTGCAACTTCGTTCGCTTCCCGGAGGTCCGAGTCTGTGCGTGCAGGTAGGGCCATCGCGGTGTCCTCACAGGTTTGGGGGTCCTCACCGCAGCCGCAGGGTGCACTGTTGGTCTTCCCCCACCGTAGCATGTTCCATAATTTTTGTCATTCAACATTTTACAGGTGCAGTAGTGTCCTCGTAACATAGGCCCAAATCTAGCGGTGGAGAGACTTCGTATAGGGGAAAGCCAACGCGGATCTACCCCCCCCCCGAACCACCCCACAATACTGGTCTTACTTTCCTTGTGATATTTTATGCTTGCATTATGGGTTATTACTTATTGCATTCGTAGCAGTAAGTTACGCGATGGTCTCTATGAGAACAGTTTTTGCTGTACATCGACAAATATTGACAGATATCCCTCAATATCCCCTTGGTTTTGCTGTTTTAACGTAGTCGGTACGGCAAAGCACATTTAGTTTCTTACAGCTGTATCAAAATCTAGCTAAATAAGTAAATAAACTAGCACTTCTATGACTATTAGAGCAAATTTTTTCTGTTACTTGGACGTACATGATACTTCGTGTTGGTTACTACGTCATTTAAGACATCTGGTAAGTCCCTGGGAAAGTCCCATCCCCCTGGATATCCCCTTGGTTTTCCTACAAAAACGCAGTCGGTACGGCAAAGCACATTCACTTTCTTCATTGAGGTCCCGAGATACAGATTTTTACAATAAAGGTAAGTTTGAACTGTATCATATTTTCGTCAGTTAATGTGTATGGCATACTGCTTGAATGTCAAGCATACTTATTTTCTCGATAATTGCCCCTTCATTTTTTGTCTACCTTTAATTTGAAAGAAGCTTTAAGAAGCTTTACTCAAAGGCAACATGAAATATTTGGGGTACCTTACTTCACAGACATGTCCCGGATTGACAGGGCATGATTACATAGCTTTTGTTTTGACGGCATTTTTTCTGCTCCTCTACTTTTAAACAAGGACCTCCTTGTTTTAAACAAACTGAAATCCCTGACATTATCGACCAAATGTTCAAATCTTTCTGTTCCATACTTTGGAGGAGGTACGGGCCCGCGGGAGATCATTTTCTATGTAAATGGTACAACAATATGTGGCCTCGCGGTTTTCAGTGATTTTGAAAAGTCAGTGTACTTAGTAGGTGACAGACGTTTTGTGGCAAACTTTTCACGAACTTTTTCATATCGCTGTGCTTCATGCCATAACGTTACAAGTATAATTTAGTAAATACCCGTCCCGCACTTCTATGGTTGTCAGAGCGAAACTTTCTATGCTACTTGAACGTACATCTCTGAACGTACATAATACTTCGTGTTGGTTACTAGGTAAGCTATAACATGGGACTTACCCCTGGTAAGTCCAGGGGGAAGTCCCCTCGCCCTGGATATCCCTTTTGGTTTTCCTACAAAAACGTAGTCGGTACGGCAAAGCACATTCACTTTCTTTCTTCACTGAGGTCCCGAGATACAGATTTTTACAGTAAACGTAAGTTTGAACTGTTTCCTATTGTCTTGTGTAGTGTATAGTGTATTGTGTCCAAAATTTTTGGTCAGTAATCACAAACCTACAAAGTCCCATCCTCCTACGTGTTAGTCATATGAAGTTAAGTTCCTAATTTAATGTGTATTGCATATTTTCTCGATAATTGTCCCTTCATTTTTTCACCTTTGATATAAAAGAAGCTTGACTCAAAGGCAAATATTTGTAATACCTTACTTCACAGACATGTATTTGTCCCTTGACTGAAAAAGAGCACGATCACATAGCTTTTGTTTTGGTGGCATTTTTTCTGCGTCTCTACTTTTAAACAAACTGAAATACAAACTTATTCCCTGACATTATCGACCAAATGTTCAAATCTTTCTGTTCCATACTCTGGAGGAGGTACGGTAGATCATTTTTCAATATAAATGTTACAACAATATGTGGCTTCGCGGTTTTCAGTGATTTTGAAAAGTCAGTGTACTTAGTAGGTGACAGACGTTTTGTAGCACACTTTTCACGAACTTTTTCATATCGCTGCGCTTCATGCCATAACGTTACAAGTATGATTCAGGACATATTTGCACATCAAGGTCCGCCCCACCACAGGCGTTTCGGCTACTGTTCCATCATTTTTGTCATTTAACATTTTACAGGCAAGTGTCCTCGTAACATGGGCCCAAGTCTGGCGGTGGAGAATACCTCGTATAGGGAGAAAGCCAACACGGTTTAAAACCCAAAAATTGTCTATGCTACTTGGACGTACATGATACTTCGTGTTGGTTACTACGTCATTTAAGACATCTGGTAAGTCCCTGGGAAAGTCCCATCCCCCTGGATATCCCCTTGGTTTTCCTACAAAAACGTAGTCGGTACGGCAAAGCACATTCACTTTCTTCATTGAGGTCCCGAGATACAGATTTTTACAATAAAGGTAAGTTTTAACTGTATCATATTTTCGTCAGTTAATGTGTATGGCATACTGCTTGAATGTCAAGCATACTTATTTTCTCGATAATTGCCCCTTCATTTTTTGTCTACCTTTAATTTGAAAGAAGCTTTAAGAAGCTTTACTCAAAGGCAACATGAAATATTTGGGGTACCTTACTTCACAGACATGTCCCGGATTGACAGGGCATGATTACATAGCTTTTGTTTTGACGGCATTTTTTCTGCTCCTCTACTTTTAAACAAGGACCTCCTTGTTTTAAACAAACTGAAATCCCTGACATTATCGACCAAATGTTCAAATCTTTCTGTTCCATACTTTGGAGGAGGTACGGGCCCGCGGGAGATCATTTTCTATGTAAATGGTACAACAATATGTGGCCTCGCGGTTTTCAGTGATTTTGAAAAGTCAGTGTACTTAGTAGGTGACAGACGTTTTGTGGCAAACTTTTCACGAACTTTTTCATATCGCTGTGCTTCATGCCATAACGTTACAAGTATAATTCAGTAAATACCCGTCCCGCACTTCTATGGTTGTCAGAGCGAAACTTTCTATGCTACTTGAACGTACATCTCTGAACGTACATAATACTTCGTGTTGGTTACTAGGTAAGCTATAACATGGGACTTACCCCTGGTAAGTCCAGGGGGAAGTCCCCTCGCCCTGGATATCCCTTTTGGTTTTCCTACAAAAACGTAGTCGGTACGGCAAAGCACATTCACTTTCTTTCTTCACTGAGGTCCCGAGATACAGATTTTTACAGTAAACGTAAGTTTGAACTGTTTCCTATTGTCTTGTGTAGTGTATAGTGTATTGTGTCCAAAATTTTTGGTCAGTAATCACAAACCTACAAAGTCCCATCCTCCTACGTGTTAGTCATATGAAGTTAAGTTCCTAATTTAATGTGTATTGCATATTTTCTCGATAATTGTCCCTTCATTTTTTCACCTTTGATATAAAAGAAGCTTGACTCAAAGGCAAATATTTGTAATACCTTACTTCACAGACATGTATTTGTCCCTTGACTGAAAAAGAGCACGATCACATAGCTTTTGTTTTGGTGGCATTTTTTCTGCGTCTCTACTTTTAAACAAACTGAAATACAAACTTATTCCCTGACATTATCGACCAAATGTTCAAATCTTTCTGTTCCATACTCTGGAGGAGGTACGGTAGATCATTTTTCAATATAAATGTTACAACAATATGTGGCTTCGCGGTTTTCAGTGATTTTGAAAAGTCAGTGTACTTAGTAGGTGACAGACGTTTTGTAGCACACTTTTCACGAACTTTTTCATATCGCTGCGCTTCATGCCATAACGTTACAAGTATGATTCAGGACATATTTGCACATCAAGGTCCGCCCCACCACAGGCGTTTCGGCTACTGTTCCATCATTTTTGTCATTTAACATTTTACAGGCAAGTGTCCTCGTAACATGGGCCCAAGTCTGGCGGTGGAGAATACCTCGTATAGGGAGAAAGCCAACACGGTTTAAAACCCAAAAATTGTCTATGCTACTTGGACGTACATGATACTTCGTGTTGGTTACTACGTCATTTAAGACATCTGGTAAGTCCCTGGGAAAGTCCCATCCCCCTGGATATCCCCTTGGTTTTCCTACAAAAACGTAGTCGGTACGGCAAAGCACATTCACTTTCTTCATTGAGGTCCCGAGATACAGATTTTTACAGTAAAGGTAAGTTTGAACTGTGTCCTATTTTCGTCAGTATACCTTAAATATTTCAAACGCACGATGTTTCAAATCCAAACCTATGTATGGTGTCGTAGATTTTTTGGTCAGTAATCACACACGTAAACCTACGTCTCGAAGTGCACCCCACTGTGACTACTGAGATACCATATCTGACTTACAGCTGTGTCAAAATCTAGCTAAATTAGTAAATACCCTATCACTTCTATGGTCATTAGAGCAAAGTTATCTATGCTACTTGAGCGTACATGATACTTCGAGTTTGTTACTTGGTCATTTAAAACATAGGACTTACCTCTGGTCCCATCGCCCACCGTGTTAGTCATATGAAGTTTAGTTCCTATGTTAATGTATATGGCATACTTCTTAGATGTCAGGAACACTTATTTTCTCGATAATTGTGCCTTTATTCTTTGTCTACCTTTAATTTAAAAGAAGCTTGACTCACAGACAACATGAAATATTTGTGATACCTCACAGACATGTATTTGTCCCTTGACTGAAAAAGAGCAGATTTACAACATATAGCTTTTCTTTTGGTAGCATTTTTTCTGCTCCTCTGCTTTTAAACAACCTGAAATACATTTAGTAAATCACTGACAGTATCGGACAAATGTTAAAATCTCTCTGTTCCATACTCAGGAAAAGGTACGGTAAACCATTTTTCTATATATATGTTAACGTTGGGTAACCTAAATTCGCGGGGTACTTAAATTCGGGATTTTTCGAAAACGGGGTATTTAGGGATATATGCTAGATGCAACATCAGTAATACCGCTAGAAATGCAAACTTGACAGACTAACGCATTCAGAACACTGTCTGAAAACTTCGATAAGCATGCATTAGAAGTTGGCGACGTCAAAAACTCTCCGTCCCTTATTGACAGAGTCTGGGGGCTTCGTGGGAGAATCACCCAGCACGGTTGTTCGCTGGTTTATAAGACAAATGTCACATCTCCTGCCTGCTAAACACAATTATTTACAAGACAACTTATTACAATCTCTTTTGCTAACCTGCAACTGGATTCTAAGTGTGATCAATCATCAAAACTCCTCTCTGTTGCTACAACCTACGGCACGTGTATTTTCCAGCCGCCATATTGTTAACCAGAATCCTGTTGTCAAGCAGACGACAAAGGTTTGTGAGGAACACTTTTTTGTCTAAATGCTGCGTGTGATAGTGGACTGAGGAATATATTTTCCTCAAAGTTTGCTCCTAACACAACAAGGAACACATGGACATAGTAGTATTACCATTGCTACGGCATCCAGCTAGCTTGCCATGAATAATGTAACGTTACACGTTGCCCGATGATGACGATGGGCCGACTTTGAGTGAAGTTCTACCGACTCAACACACGGGTTGTACCCGAACTGGCCTGATGTGTGCGGTACGGCCGTTTTTTCGTGTATTTTTTTTACTTGGACACGTCTATATCCATATCACTCTCCTCAAGCCAAGGATGGAACGAATACCTGCTGTATAAAATGTGATTAGCGGTAAGATATTCAAGACGAATCTTCTCTCCCGAATTAATGTGCCCCCCTGTCCGACAGCACTGTCATTGTCCGTGCGGCGGACGGTAGTTTCAAAATTGAAATAGTATGGTGTCAGCACGACTAGAGACAAAATCTACCAAATATATGATTAGTGCAAAGATAGTACATGATACTGACAGAATTATAGAAAAAAAAGGATGGTTTATTGTTCTGCTAGATTGATTTCAGTCAACCATTATCGGAAAAATCCCGAATTTAGGTTACCCAACGTTACAGCAACATGTGCATAGCTTACATGCAAATCTTCCTTGTCTCACAACTCGCAATTGAAGACTCATTTAGTTGGAGCTTTAACATGACACTGTTTGGAATGAGGTTAAACATATTTCTCTTAGTCTAGTAAATTTAACAGTTTTACGCACGTGCGTGCGTGTACATGTGTGTGTGTCAGCATCCTGTCATCACCTATCCCACCTCATCAAGAAGGACTCATGTGAGATAGGGTGGGTTTGCCTTTGTGTAACTGATTGTACTGTTTGTACTCGTAATGACTTATCTTTTGACATAAATTATGTTTAAACCGATGTGCAAAACCATGTTAAATAACATGACACTAAACAAGTTGTCACTGAAAACATTTGGAGCACTGTGACTTTTGTTGACATGTGCAATATCTTATTACCTTAGTCATATTTTATTGTACGAACAGATGTTCCAATTCACCTTCTTCATAATCTTCATTAACCGCCAACATATACACGACAGGCCTTATCAAGACATTCATTGTAGGCAGTCATGTTTAAAAGACAATGGTCTAAGGGAACAATTTATCTTAATGCTTTGATACTGAAAGCTCAAGGGTGATTTACAGTAACCCTAACACAACACTTATGACAGTTGAGATTGGATATCTAGTGCACAAATCTCTCTCTCTCTCATCTGTTCACTATATAGCTAGTTCCTAGTGGAGATATTTGACTAAAACAAAGAGAGGAAACATTCTAGAATCCAAGGCATGCTACATGATAAATTTGAAATCACATCGTATGACTAGTACTTATCTCGACTCTATCTTGCACATGTGAAATGTTCACGCGTTTTAGACTGAAGCATGTAACTATGAGCAACACCTCTCGTCGCAATGCTGTGCAAAATATCTGAGAGCATGGAATTGAGATGTCTCAGTCAAAGATTTTAAATGCCAGTATGTCCTGATGTACTGTCCAAAACTTCAGATCTAATCCTCAGATTTAAGTTTGCAATATATACCTGTGCCGTGATGTGTTGTGTTTTGCTAAAAGACTTTAAGCCGCACATGGAAGGGACACAGATTTTAGCCATGATTTCTTCATTGTATTGGGTGAAGAAGGGTGCCACCAACTACCCATGTATAATAGACACTTACCTGTAATTATAGGTTCCATAACCAACAAATACATGGTAAGGTAAGGTAAAGCAGTCATCCTCAATTGAGGTGAAGCATGATACTTTTTCTGATAGCTAGTGGTAGTGCAAACGGCTCGCGTTTTTGGCCAAGCACACCGGATCACCCCTACTCTTCTAACCTAATGTCTACATTCTTAGGAATGGCGAAGAAAAGATATCTGCAATCAAGTAACCCAGATAAACTGTTGTCACCGTATATGGCTACCATATACTGTATAATTGTGTAGTTTCTCTGGTACTTTTCGTGTATGTCAAGCATGCTTATTTTCTCGATTATTGTCCCTGCTTTGTTCATGCTTTGTTTACCTTTAAATCATTTTCTACATGTTACAGAAATATGTGACTAGCTCACATACAAACTTTCGTTGGTTAAGAATTCCAAGAGAAGGCCCTTTTACTTGGACACAACTATGTTCTTAATGAGGTTTAGATATGTCGTCTAATGTTTATGTAAATGTGAATCAAGTGACTTTGTGTGGGCGTGTGTTTGGACGTGTGAATTTTCAATCAGTACCGACCATACCTTATCAAGAATAATTCAGGTACACGAGTGAGAGGGGTGGTTATGTCTATTTGTACCTGAATGTACCTTATGTGCTTATATTGACATATCTTTCAAACTCAAACATGTTTAGATTGACATCCAAAATCAACGTTAAATTTCATTGTACTAAAGAGTTTAGATGAAAACACGTGGAGAACTGTGGACTTTTGTTGACATGTGTAATAGTTTATTACACGAGGCACATTTATTTGCAAGGACAGACATGTTACAGAAATATGTGACTACAAATTTTGGTTCCAACTTCCAAGAATGGTAAGTGAAGGCCGATTTACTTTGAGCTTTACATGACACGCCATTTCCGGAATGAAGTTTCTCCAATGTTTTGGAAATCCAATGTCTTTGTGTGTGGGAGGTGAAGCACTGTTGACATGTGTAAGAGGGCCTCGACAGCAATAACCGTCAACACGCGAGAAAGATCAAGACGTTATCATCCGCAGCTAAGTTTACATGCAATCTTTCACGGATATGTTCATAGTGTATTTAACGTTAGCCGTACATAATTTAGATATTCAACCAAAGCAAAGAAATGAAACTCAATGCATGCTACATGGTAATTTTGCAATACCATCTTATGCATATGACTTGCTTTTCATTATACATTTTGTTAAACAAAGATTCCCACGGCTTATACTGAAACACAGAACAACTTGTGAGCTTCAGCTCTTGTCTCAATAGTGTGTGATTGTGAATGTATCATCAGACAACACATTATTTATATATCTCAATCCCAGATATGCCGTGCTGTACTGTATAAACCCTGACAGGGTGCTGTATGCCGTAGAATATAACAAATGCACGCCATTTAATACGAATTTCAATTTTGATTTTAAACCTCCTTGATTTATCCAAGACAGTCATATTGACCTATGTCACGAAATGAGATAGGAAAACATTATGTTGATTTTCCTGCCACGATGCATTTTTACCCAGTCCTATTCATCATAAATGTTCTAAGTAATAGTGTTTATATTGCCCCATTTCAAAATGTCGCCAAATCAATTACCTCAGTAATTTGAGCCTCAATCAAAGGAACCCCATTGACACAGACCAGGGACCTGTTTGGTTCATGGCTGAAAGTTATATATCATATGCATCTGCAGCTAGTCCTAGTTCTGATGGAATTAAGGGCATGATAAAAGTAGCATTAGCGATTAGTTACATAAATACATCTTTGGGGGTACATGTGACACTACAATAGTAGAACAGAGGGAAATTATTTCATACTGTACTTGTTGTCAGTGAAAACTAATTCTAATGTGTTCGTCCATACAAATCTGTTGTAAGATAACAAGAATATCAGGCTTCAGAACTATTACCCTGGAATCCAGACCCCGTGTATCGGCGCGCCACCCACCGCACGCGCCCCCGAGCTTTCCTCGGGCCACCCTCCCGCTGGCCCCGACGATCCACCCTAGCTAGCGGAGACTGGGTTAATAGCGGAGATTGGGCGGGGTGGATCGTCGGGGCCAGCGGTAGGGTGGGCCGGGGAAAGCTCGGGGCGCGTGCGGTGGGTGGCGCGCCGATACAGGGGGTCTGGATTCAAGGGTACAGAACTATACGCTCCATTTCGGTAGGTGTAACAGTTGTTGTTGCTGGCTTTGGTGCGGAACTGGAATCGGCGCTGAATTGAGCGGAAAGATTATTTTACCAACGTAACTGAATCGTTTGACACTATCTTGACTAAATCATTTTTCCGAGACAAAAATGACCTCTGACAGAGTGACTATACAGACTATATGCTTTATTACTATTGTACAGATTCAAAAGACAGACGGCTAAGAATGTTCATATGACTGGTTTGCATGACATGTGGATGATTATGTTGACAAACCACTCTCCATTGAATAATATATATGATAACAGTATAGTAAGATGCTACATTATCCACCATCAATATCAAATAAGATTATGATGGTAATCAAGTCCATAATATATCATTCATCATAATGCATTATTCATCAAAATAAATTTTGATCAAAAACAGTACAGAGTGGGGGTGGTATGGTGATTGGTGGATTTTCGCGTATATATGCATGTTGGTAACAATTTCATTATTGTGAAGTCTACGGGAGCAGACAAAAGAGACATAACAAAAACTATCAACATTATCATTTGTGTGCATTCAATGTTGAAAAAGGGGACAACTGTATATACGTGCTGAAAGTGTCAACAATACAACGGAACCAACCTACACAGAAAGCCCACATTGCCAGCATTAATTCTAATATCTAAATTAAAGGATTTGCAGGTGAAACTTAGACACTATTGGACACTAAAATGATATTGAAAAACTACAACACATTTCATTTTTACAACAGCCCTTTATTGGATTTAAAATCCCACAAGCTTTGCTAACCTGAAGTGATTGTTCATAACATAACGACAATATGATCCACATCCACCCAGTCAGTAAATCATCTTACCTTGCGACAACAACGCTGTTTTGTGACAGTGCTGATCAATATACTGCAACTTGTCCAATGTGAGAAGGAATGGAATCCATTTGGCCCCCTATTATAAAGCTACATGTAATGGCGGGCGTAGCCTTCCACCTGTTGTGGTACTGCGGCCAGAAGCCACGTCTGGTACGTACCACCATCAGAGTGCCGTTTTTTCACACCAGACACGAATGACATGATGCCACGTCCAAGCAAGTACATCCTGGTTGCTGATTTGACGGTTTCTATGCAGAAAACAACGCGATTTGTGGCCGTAATGTTCCAATAACGCAGAACGCGTACTCCTGTGTGAGCTTGTTGTGAAGTTGACACGTACACAAACAGACGCTTTGACGTCATACACAATGCTCTGTAATTGGTTAACACTGACCCGAAGGTCACTTGCCATGTTTATGTAGCCTGTGACACAAGCACTCACTGCTAGGAGCTAATTGGCCCGTCAGTCGGACAATGTTTCTGATGGTGCCTTGGTATTACTACCCGAGTTGGGTGCCCACAGAGCCACACACAGATCACAGTGCTGTATGTTGGAACAAAAATGTGAACCCCTCGAAAATGATAACACTGTTACACAAAACAACGTCATTCAATCGTGTATTTCAATATACTATGCTAGTACGTATCATATGGATATAAGGCCCCGTAAATTTGTTGACACTAAAGCATCCCCCATGAAAAAGTTCGAAGTTCATCCGCTCAGTGTATACAATATAAAAACCTCCCAGTCAAGTGAGGCGCGGCTCAGTCAAACTGACTAGTACTTCGAACCTTTCCCAATAGATTGCTACCTATTAAGGTATTCTCCATAGGCTTATATCTTTTGTTTCCTCTTGTATTCATAAACCTTCTTTAAAGTGAACATGTCTGGTTTGAATAACCGTACATGTTGCCATTTTTACTGGGTACGAATCAATGCAATTTTCATATTAGCTTATGATGTGGTAACCTACTGTATGGAAACCACATCATATTCATTTGAGAATGTTACCATTTTTCATTTGAACAATATTTTCAGTGTTGATTATTAGTTTATTGGCATGCCCTCCGCAGCAAAGTAGCCAACGATGCAGGGATACGCTGTGAACCTGAAAGTGGACGGATCTGACTTCGGCTACCTGTGCACCAGCTGCGGTCTGCTGCTGCGTGAGCCGAGGCAGACTCCATGCGGGCATCGCTACTGCAAGTCCTGCGTGCAGGAACTGACAAGGTTCATGTCAAACTTTATCGTTCAGGGCTTTAACAATCATGTCATGTCAAGATCTACATTGTAGGACAATGGAAAATGTAAAGGGGCCATCAGAAAGTGGTTGTAATGGCCAGGTGGTCGTTGATATTGGTCTACGATACCTGTACTGATCGATAAAGTTTGTACTATTAGACATGATAGTGCAGGAACATATTTTGTACCTATACTTTGTGCCGCCAATTCCAATCGTCGTTTGTGACAGAAATATTACAAATAATCAAGGTAGCTGAATCTCCTCCAGCTCCCCTGTCCGATACACCCTACACGTTTTATATCAGGATTTTATAAATAGTTTACTTAACGTTATATCCTGACTTAACTGTTGTGATAGCAATTTTTATTCAGAAATGAGGTAAAGCAGTCATTCCTCAACTGAGTGAAGCATGATGTTTTTTTCTAGTAGGTAGTGGCAATGCAATATATATAATGCAGCTTATTTGCTATGGCCCATGTTTTTGTCTAAGCACACCCGGAGGCACTTACAGAGAATTAGTCGTAATGGTGAAGATGCTTGTTATTTATCGTTTTATGATGATAGTTGACTATTGTAAATATTACACGTAATTCAGCCATGTGACAACAATTGTACATTGTACCATTATTTTCAAAGTGAAGTAAACCAGTAACTTACTTTCTAATTGAACTTTGATAAATTGAAAATAACAAATGCTAATAAGAACAAGGCCTTTGTGTATTAATGCATGTGTTGAAACTTCCACTTAGTACAATGTTGTCATAATTGTCACTCTTGTTTGACCAGGAGCTGGGGAGGACGGTGTGGAGCACCGGAATGTGGCGAAACGATCCAGCTTTCTGAAGTAAGCCTTGGCAAAATCACTTGCATGATGGATGTTTGTATGTATGTATGTATGTATGTGTGTGTGTGCGCGCGCGCGTGTGTGTGACTGTGTGTGTGTGTGTGTGTGACTCTCTTTGTGAGTGTGTGTGTGTGCGCGCGCGCGTGTGTGTGTGTGTGTGCGTGTGCGTGTGTGCGTGTGTGTGTGTTTTACCAGCTCCATATATGGAACGTCACTGACCTGCAAAGAAATGTGTATTTCCCATATGTATAAGGTCTATGGTTATTACTAGAAACGAACAGTACGCAAATATCACAGAAAAGCACAAGAACACTAGAGAGAAGAGGTTGTAAGCATTTTCACACCAAATATTTTTGATTGATAGTGGAATTTATTTCGTAGATGTGGCCCGACAAAGCTGCAGAGAGAGAAGTGCTGGGCATCGCCATTTTCTGTAACAACGCTGAAGGTGGCTGTAAATGGGAGGGAGTTGTACGCCAGGTCATGGTATGTCATCACAATATCTCTAACAGAAATGTTACACAGCTTTTACTGATAGGCAGACTACAACAAAATTACATTTTGACACAGAAAAGTATCATCTTATTTATAGAGGCGCGATCTGGTAGTGTTGAAATAATTACAAATATATAATGTTGCATATTCTAGATTGCCCCCCCCCCCCCAAATGAATCGTAGCAGCTACTTCAGAAGATAATAACATTGATGCATTTATCCAGGATCATCTGTCGGGCTGCGACTTTGAAAAGATGAACTGCATCAACGCTGGACAAGGTTGCAATGCGCAGATGTGTCGAAAGGACATGGGCAACCACCTGCAGTACGTCTGCCAATACCGACACGTGGGAGAGGTACGCCATCGTGTTTGCGATTTTAAGAAAAGATTTGTTTCTTGACATTCCGTCGTCATGTATTGGTGGAATTGATACCAGCTGTATCGATACATTTTAATTTTCTGATAGGAACATCAAAAGTCATGTTCCCGACAGCTTTAATGGATTTTTTTCGACCCGTCTTAATTTTCAGATGCAAAATCCTGCTGCAAAGCCAGGAGACTACTCATTGACAAGTGTCACTGAGCTGGGGGAGACCAGAGGTACGTATCACCTTTTTTGGTCTATTCTGTTCAGACATACTGAATTGCCCGGATAGCTATTTAATAATTGATAAATTTCTTCATTATTCCAGACTCCCGTGTCGTTGGTCTGAGGAACCGGATTGACGAGCAAGAGAGGGCCATCAAAGTGCTTATGGGTGGAACAGCGGGCATGGAGACCCGAATGGATGTTGTCGAGCAGGCTGTCTGGGACGCATTTGACGGGGTGGGGCGTCTCAACCACGAAGTCCAGCGGATGAAAGAGGAAGACAACAGCAACGCTCTGATAGCCTCCCTGCAGAGCCGCATCGGGGCCCTGGAGAGGAGAGAGACCGAACAAGACGCCCAACTTGCCCGGCGATACATCATCATCAAGACGCTGGAGCAGACGAGCTACAACGGCGAGCTCGTGTGGAAGATTTCGTGCATGGCTCAAAAGCGCCACGATGCGGTAGTTGGCAAAAATACAGCCATCGATTCCGTCTGCTTCTTCAGCCGCACGGGATACAAGATGCGCGCCCAGGTATACCTGAACGGGTACGGCAGAGCGGAGGACACGCACATCAGTGTGTTCTTTGTCATGATGAAGGGCGAATACGACGCAATTCTGCCCTGGCCATTTCGTCAGCAGGTAGGTACCACCGCGTAGCATTGCTTACCATTGACAGATTTCCTTTCACAGGTAACTTTCAAAGCGCCGCCTATCGACCATGTTAAGGAAAGCCAGCGAGTTGAGGAAGGTGAAGTTCACCACACACGAGCGCCCCCTTACGTGCAATTTTGTTGCAGATGTAGAAGTGGCCGTCAGAGGCTGTCAGCAAGTTAGGCTGTCAGCAAGTTAGGCGACTCAGTGCAGTGCTTAACATTTGATTCCTATTACAGGTACGAGGTTCTGAATACTACTACATGAGATCGTTTTAATAAACTATGAATAAGTAAAAAATGATTCCAATGGTAATAGTTAATTTCACCCTTCACAACACTCATCACCTTGTATTATATTTCTTCAATTCCAAGTCACTCAGTGCACACAAAGACGAACAACTTACATGTCTAGCTGCCGTCTTTGGCTAGGCCCAAGAGCGCGGAAGGCATTGTTCCTGAGAAGATTCTAACAAGTTCTTCCTTCTCTTCACCCCAGGTGACCTTCACACTTCTAGACCAGGACCACCGAGAGGACGTCGCGGACTCGTTCCACACCGGTGCCTACCCGACCAGCCCGTCCTTCGCACGTCCCACCGGTGAGGCGAACCTGCCCTGCGGCACTCCTGACTTCGTACCGCTGGAGCAGGTCTACAACAGCGGCCACGCCTACGTCAGGGACGACACCATGTTCCTCAAGATCACCGTGGACACCACTGGGCTGGTCTAATATTCCATATCTCATAGGGAGATACAAGAATAGGGACCAAGCTGTAGTCCAAACAGATCTACCGGTAGCAAGATAGTATCCAAAGGGCCAGAGCAGTATCCGCAATCGGCCCCAGCGGCCAACTGGATACTGTTTTGGCCCTTTGGATACTATCTTGCAACAGATAGATCTGCTTGGAGAGTAGCAGGCAGTAGATAATGTAGATTTTTCAGATTCATAGCGTACCTGTACCTAATCCCATCCACGTGTATGAGGGTCGGGGACTGTGGTTGCACCTTGTATCAGCCTCCTCCATGTCTTTCTATCATGTAGTTTAATGTTTATGACCCTGTATGTCTGTTTTCCGTTTTCTTTAATTGTTTTTCTATTTAGAATTAATAGAGTCAGCTGTCTTACACGGACTGAGTCAGTCTAGACAACGGAAGAGTAGATCGCCCGTACTTCACCCGAAAGAAACTGATTGAAACTTCATGAAACATGTGTATGTGGAAAGGACTTGAAAGATAGAATGCACGACAAGATGAACTGAAGGTCAAACTTTGTTTTCGCTCCAACTCTGTAAAGAGTAAGATATAAGATACGTTATAAACGGAGCTGATGGGTTTATCAGGCTTATAGGGATGTATATGATCAATCATAAGTTAAACCCTTAAAGCCTGATGCCCTGTGTATGCTAAATTAATCAATGCCTTACTGAAATGATCAGTAAGCAATAAACAGCCTGACTGACCTTGGCATTCCTCTTGAGGTAGCTGCCTTATGTAATTAGTGATACTGTTAGTTTCTGGTGATCTGGTAGTGGATAAGTTAAAGGAGATCATGTTTTCAAATAAAACGTTTTTGTTCTGCTTAGCCAATGTTGGTTTTCTGTGTCTAACCTAAACTTTGTGCAAAGTTCTGCATGCATGAATTGTGAGGGGATGGACCAGTCCATTTCTGTAGGGACGGACGTCGATGCAGAATTGTAAACTATAGACTTTGTGGATTCCTGTGTGTGATCCATCCGTGACATTTTACCTTTTTTGAGCCTCAATGAGGTAGGGAACAAGTTATTTGGCGTATTCTGTCTACGAACTTGCCATACATTGTACCCGTTACATTTGTTGTGCAATAAACTTTACTTACTTACTTACTTGTAATGTTGATCCCGCCATTGGGTAGTGTGCGAAGAAGAATGTCAAGCCGTAGGTCTGCCCCCCCCCCCCCAGCCATTTCAGTTGGTTTCTTCTAAGTCCATTGCTATCACCTGGCCGTTAAGTAAACAACCGGACCAACACTTTTCTGAACAGTGTCTTTTGGCTATAGCTACATGCAAGGGGCTATAAGTTACAGCCTTTGTGCTATTAAACTCTACTTTGTCTGACACAATTAATAAACCAGTCTTAGCGAACACAAGTAAAAGGTACAAGTAAACGTACTAGTGTGCAAGGTCTGACCCCTGGTTATGCTTAGGCGCCGATGCCCGTCGGGACCGGTGTAGTCCCGGCCGGGCCCCGAAGCCACAAACTTGTCCCGGTGGACTGATGGTTACCGGCTCCCATGTTGATTTCAAGTCTGGGTTAAAATGATTCGGGGTCCCTGCCGAGCCTAAATAAAGCCCGGCAGCCGCAGGGTGTCCCACGGGGCCACGTAAGGGTCACGCCCGAAAGTGCAAAAAAATAGCCCGTCAACTACCCGGCGAGGCCTCTAGCCTTTTTCCAACTGAGACCTAAGCATCACTAGGAAATACTATTTATGAGATACATGTCATTGTATGCCTGGAGTCATTAAGTTGCGTTCCAAAATCTAGTTGAAGACGCTAAAGTTCAATTGTACTATAAGTAGTATAGACGAAAGCCTAGACACATCTCTTATGGTTACAGTATCTTGCATTTGAGCCGCCTGCTAATGACAATGTCAGTGCATTCGACCAATCACAGTCTAGCGTCAAAAGATTCCGTCCATCACAAAGTTACAGAATGTATTGGCATTAAACAGTGCAAAGAAAACGATAAAGCAAAATGGTTTACAACTTTGTCTCAACCTTAACAATATTCATTATCCATGAACCGTAAGGAATTCATTCCCTGTAAGGTCTTTTCTTTAAATTTGCCATTTCAATTTTCCTAGATTTGTTGCCTATATGGGATTTGTCTATGTCTAGATAGCCTCCACCAGGCCTTCCTACGGGGGTACGGATCGTAGAATTTGGCAAAAAGGGGAATAATAATAATTGGCCAGGAGAATCAGTCCGTGGGAAGGTTGACGGCCTCCTAACTGCACCGGCAAATGAACCCTATGGTGGCGGGGAAATCTATATTCTCTCTAACTAGCGTAGTTAGTTTTAGCGTGAAGTCCAGCCTTCTTTATAGCTTTAGTCCGCTACCTCGAGGAGCGGAGCTTGGGTAGCGGACTTAAGCTAAGAAGGCTGGACTACAGGCTAAATTAGTCTGGTAGAGACTAATCGTCTAATGTCTATCCGCCCTCTCACTTCAAATCGCCTTCCTGCAGCCGTATTTTCTCACACACGCTCTCTCCCTGCGTGGTTGAAAGGCGTGTGTAATGATATCTCCCGTCTTTTGTGGCTTGTGTCAACAAAAAGGACGCTACCTGAGACGTACCCAGCATGCACCGCGCGTTCAAAGCTAACAGGTGCGATCAGCTTGAGTGACAACACTTTCAAACAACGCCAAGGCCGTGTCCTAGCAACTGGGTCACCATTGTAAACATCATCTGACCAATCAGCAAACTGAACGGTGATAACAGCCAATCACATGTAAGGTAATGTTGTAGTATTGACCAATCAGGCGCGTTGCTAACAATTTGTGCCTGGGTGGTAGAGGGTTGCTAGAGAATGCCTGAGGTAATTGAAAAGCGCGCAGCAACCTAAGCATGTACTTTTTTTGAAGGGAGGCTGAATATGTTTTTGTTCCCATCGTAGGTCAGGTACTTTGTAAATAGACTGATGTTGGATTGACGGTGCAGTTCACAATAGGGAGCAAGAGGGGGTACGTACTGAGCACTTAACATAACTGGACAACATGAGCTATCTAGATCTGGGTGGTCGTTTTGCATTAAGATATTGAAAACCAACACAGAGGCGTATGTGTAGCAAAACTACGTTTTGATTTTATTTTACAAAAGTCGACATCGTCTACAGAGAAGTCTACAAAATATCTGCCTTTCTGAAAGACACGGGGTAGTACAGTGTGGTAGGGTACCGATAGAGAGATTTTCCAAGCAATAAATAAACACGATAGCACACAGTGGGGATAGATCTAGACGTTCTGCTGATACTAGTTCGTGACAATGTACGTTCATCTGTGTTTCCTTTCCGTGTCCTTTACATCTTCTCACAAACTTGAAGCTTATTTAGATTACACCTGCTACCTCAGGCTATCTTCCTCTATATTCTCTATACAAACCGCTTCCCTTTTCAAATATAACACAAGTCTTTTACTCCGTCGGAGCAAATTGGTCCCTTATTTCCGAGTTGTCCAAAATATATAAAGTCCAGATATATCGATAACTTTGTATCACAACTTTGTGTAGTATTTTTTTGGTCGTGGCAACCAGTTGCCGTGCAAACACTGAAGAGGAATGTAGGGGAAAAGTACATTGTCAAAACACTCTGCTGTCTAGTTTACAGCTACTTGTTGGGTGAAGTAGTAGTCGTCATCACACTGTCAAACAAAATCTGTCACAGACACACAACTGGACAGAGTCCGAATCTTGAAGGATCCATTCTTCACTTCTTCCTTGCTCCTCCCTTCTTCTTGAAGGACTTCTTCGCAGGCTTGGCCCTGGGCTTGGCGGCCTTCTTGCGTGGGGCCCTCTTTGCCTTGGCGGGCCCTTGAAAAAATGAAGGAGAGATTCTTCAATCAGTGACCAAAATACTGGAGCTGCTTTTATTCAATTGACGGTTGATTGGAAACCTAATACCTCAAGGGGGAGAGACTTATGGCAGACTGCCAACTCAACAAGGTCAAGAATTTCAAAAGAGGCTAAATATATTGTCAAGGCCTTGATTTGAATAACTCCGCCCCTTTTACCCAGAATTCCACATTCTGGCACAACGCCAACGTAAATAAGTGGTTGTTAGTTATCGACATCCTAAACATAAGAAAACGCGTCAGCTGTTGGCTACCGTTTGTATTAGAAAGGATTCACGTGATTGGTAGTTGGCAAGTTAGGGGCTATCTGATTGGTTGGAGTACACGTCATCGCCAGATACATGATACCACAACAAAGTTAGCCTGGGAATTTTCCACCGGTGTTGATGTTTGAACCTGCTTGACAACGGGACCTCCGAGCTCCTGTCAAGGTGTATACAAACTACAGTCTGCGAGCGCATCGTTGGCTCTACTTAGAATTTAACGTTCATAGAGTCTTCAAACACCTTATCAGATACATATTTTGAAACATATTTTCTGTCTGCAGGTACGCTGAGATAAAGTAAACGGCACTTTCCAAACTTTTTCCCCACCTAGCGACCGGTAGGTCAGTTAACCAGGAAGTTATGATATTTGAAAAGCATCTCCTGCCCTTAGTAAGGACGCGGTGCACGGTGTAGTATGTACGGTGTACTTACTTGCTTTCTTGGCGGGCGGGGCGGCGGCAGCGGCGGCGGCTGGTGCTTTCCTCTTAGCTGTGGAAAACACAGAGGAAACATTAGATTAAAAAGTAAGAAACAAAACGTTACATACTTTCAGTTGGTATAGAGGAGTGCGTTCCGATTTTCTGGTTCAACATCTCTCTTATGAAGCTATTCATTTTAATTACACGTCCTACTTGTCAAGACTTTCCTTGCAATGACAAAAAAGATTGACAGGACGCCTGAGCTCCAGTGTTTTTTTAAGAGCTAGAATCGCAACATAACCCGTTTCTTTTCAACACACTGTCTGGGCGCTTAAGCGTTTTTTGAGAGGAAGGATGAGTGAACCAATGGATGCGTGTCAAAACAGACAACGAAGATAAAGGAGATGATACTCAACACCATCACAAAGTAAGCCGAAATAATGCGGTAGATGTATTCTGGACGCAAGGGCCTTGTAAACTGTTGTCAATCAACAAGGGAGACAGATAACATGGGAAGTCTTAAAAAACACTTCTTACTCAGAACATAGCAAAAACGGACTATCTATTCTCGTGCAGGGACCGAGGTGTTGAAGCTGCGCGTTTGTTTAAGACGCGTGCCCAAAGATAAAAGCTTTTCGTCCAGCTGGTACCTCTGACAAAAAAAGTCCGAAAAAGTTTAAGTAGGAAAATCAACCCTGCATTACAGAATCATTGTGACTTGTTCAAAATGTGTATGGAGTAGACGACTATTTGATAGGATGAAATCAACTGTTTTTTCCCCGTCAGATTTTTTGTTTTACCAGGAAAAGTTTGGTTTTTTAAAAGATTACGTCACATCTATCGGTCCGACACGGATTAGAAGTCTTAAGAGATTGTGCAAAAAAAAAAAAAATTGCCTCTATATAGCCATAGACTGCAATCCGTGATGTACGCGTCACAAACGTGCGTAATGCAGTTTAGCCGGTGAATTTTGGTATCTTTGCCAAAAAGACGCGACACGAACACCCCTAACCTGCAAAGTAGCGTCACCCGTCTGTCAAGGTACGAGTGCGCCGGGGCTGCCTTGCCTCATGAGAAATTTCAGGAAAAAAACGCAAAAACGGAAACCTGTCCATGAAAACACCCCGCTCTCTCCAAATTCTTGATCTATAAGCATATACTGCAGCCGAGACGGGTGGACAGACAGATGGACAGACCGCTGGACGCACGCCAGCTGGGAAGACTCGGACGCCGCCAGGTATCAGACAGCCGTCGGAGACCTTAGCCCGAACCAGGCCACCTAAACCGGGACCGCTTACCCCCCAGACAAGAACCGCTGTCTACAACGCATCAGATACTAACCTGCCGGCTTGGCCTTCTTGGCCGCTGGCTTGCGGCTTCCAGAAGCGGAACGGGCTCTCTTAGGCATGGCTGGTACAGTTGAGGGCGATCTGCGGTAGGCAATGAAATTCCCCGTGCTGGAGGTCAGGTGCGCTGGGTGGAGAAGAGACTCGCTGCGGTGCGGTGCGGTAAAGCTCCAAGCTGCAACTGGGGTGGGGGACGCTATTCCCACAGAAATAGCGATGCGCGAACACAAAAGACCCAGAAGCAGGGACGCGCAGCTCTGTGACCTGCGACATTGAGACTGGAGCGTACCATCTTGGAAAGGAAGGGGAAACGTCGCGGGACAGATTTCTTTTCACAGCGCCTTTAGAGCAACGGATAGGTTGTAAAACTTTCTCTTCACCATTCATCTGTGATTAACATAAGTCTACTTATCATTTTATAGCGTCAGGCATGAATCTTCACCTTAATGTTTGAAAAACATTGTAGTCACGGGTTTGAAACACAACGTCAGTCCACCCCCACAAGAGGAGTCCAAGGTTCCATTTTAATTACAAGCCAAGGCTTCTGGTCGTCTTGGCAACGTAAACGCACGAACCACAAGGACGCTAACTTATAAGGTGTTCAGTTACTACGTCGTGACAAAGGACCTGTCACCGTTTAACTAACGGACGGGCTTTGTTTTGATCACGTGACCCCTACCGGCAAGCCTAGACCACGATAAACCCAGGTGTTTGGTAAAAATCAGCAATGCACTGAGCAGACGAACGCGTTTTGTCATCGCTTGTGTTCCTACACTTTGCAAGAAAATGCAAATCGCATTGTACCTCCCCTGTACTGACCTGACAAGGCCAACAGAACAAGCCATTCTCATGAACCCTTTGTTTGTTTTTGAATATATAGACAAAGAGTGGACGATTCTGCTTTCAAACGTCCCGCGAAGGGTTTTCTTGTGTTTGTAAGCGAAAACCGCATATTGTGCGCTTTGTTTAGACGCTGTTTTGCATAAAGATCAAGTTTCGCGTCCCCCCTGGGGTGACGCACTTGTTCGTGAGATCCCAGCATGCACCGCTGTAAGGACATCCCAGCATGCACCAGTTGAAACGTGACCTTTGCCCTTTGTCCCACATGACCCTTTGCGACTGACGTGCAACAAGTGCATCTTCCTGATTTTCTCCACAATTTAGCTTTCAAACGTAAGTATACAGGCGATCAGCTGCAAAGAACTTCCTCTATAAGGTCCAATGTGTCTTTAAGTATCATTTCAAGTGGCTGAATTTTGCCGTAAAGATTTGTGTACCAGGAAACATGTGGAATTTAGGGGGAGGGGGGCGACAAAAATAGTATGATTTTGCCGGCCGCTGATCAGTTTTGGAAAGCGAGAAACTCCGACTTTGATATTCATTGTCACAGCAAATCTTTCATGTCAAAGTATCCTATATATGTTTGCAAGGCAACAGAGAACAGAGACTAAAACTGCAATGATTCCGGAAACTACCGGTAAATAAATATGACCTAATTTTCAAAGAAGGGGCGTGGCAATGGGTTTTCTAATCTTCATCTTGATAGGGTACTAAGCAACACTTCACTCCAAGCAGAGGAGGGGTTCCGGCTGGTTTTTGACGTGTTTTAGGCGTTTTTGTCGGGCTTTCTTCTTTTGCTTTTTTTCTCTTCCATGGGGTTTGAAAAGACAAAGAAAACAGACAAAGTAGAAAGCCCGACAAAAACGCCTTAAATCACGTCAAAAACCAGCCGGAACCCCTCCTCTGCTTAGAGAGTAAGCAACACTCCTCTGTCAATGTCTGTAAGTCTGTTCTCCAAAGCGCTTAGAACTAATTGTTGAAAGCATATCCCTCTGGCTTTTTTACAGTGAAATGTGTCAAGCCGTTATGAAAAGTCTAAAACTGCCAACCTTCTTCCATTACTAGTAACCAGGCTGGATTGTATGCAAAACTGACATGCTTTTTAAATAGGAAGAATGTCCTTGTTTTCAGGTTGTGCTTTATCCTAAGATACTTCTGCATGCCATATAATTGATAGTAAAGAATTGCTGAAAGTGGACCAATTCCAATGCTCTAAAGACTTACCAACTCATCATCATCAGTTGACGTGCTTTCGCAAAAGTTGTTATACCAAGTGCTAATTGCTCAGACCACTAAAAATGCAAATAAAAGCTTTCAACTAAATGTACAAGTATTTAGGGCAGTTCCATTTTTAAAGTTGAGGAGGGGTGATCAAGAACCTTCCTTTTTCCCCTGTCAGCCCCTCTGTCATTTCAACCACTCTTTTCCCTTTTGAAATTCCTCATTCCCCTTCAAAAAATCGTAGCCCCCTCAACTCCTAAAGTGGAATGACCCTTTGCTATTAAAGCATCCATGCTTTGTCCATAAAGTCACAGCTGTTGCATATAGTTTGTCCAACAAAAAAAAAGTTTGTTCCAACTTTATATCCTGCCTTTGATGTTGTTTCTCTAGCTTCCAGCTTGGTGCTGTGTCTGTCACCTCTAGGTATGTCAGGATGTCAGGGTGTTTGCATGTCTGTAGTAGTTAGGAAGGTGGATATGGCACTGTTGCAGCTTTGCAGCCATTTTCTGCCATTGATCATAATACTCGTCATCATCATCATCCAATGTTTTCTGCATCTGCTGCTTTCAGTCTTACTTCTGAATCTCCATCCTGATTTTGAGGAAGCTCATAGATGTTACTAACTGATGTATCTAATTCTAATGGTGGTTTTGGAATGGTTCTTGGTTGATGATTTAGGGACTAACATACCGTAAAATCCCTATTTACGTACGCACCCCTCCTAACGTACGCACCCCCGATTTGGGGACGATTGTGGGCCTGACTCTGTGAGTTGAAACGTTCAGGAGAAAACCCCTCCTAACGTACGAACCCCCTCTCCAGCATTTCGGTGGATATTTAGAGGTTGACATGATCATCCTTTTGATGATGTTTACCGACTTACATGTAAAGGGTTACTGAGAAAATGTTTCTGGGTAGAAAATGTCAAACAATTTAAATATATGTATTATTTATTCTTTATTACTGATTGATTGTGTGGTAGCATCCCACACTTCATTTGCATGAAGATGTACCGTACTCTCAAGCTGATATGCGATTTTTCCGAGGAAGAACCCCTCCTAACGTACGCATCCCGACTTTGGCGTCGGCCTGGAGCACCTGCTTGCGACTTGAAAAGTTTTAAAAAGTGCGTACGTAAATATGGATTTTACGGTAGTATGGATTTTTGTGATTGAAAACCTTTATTTTGCTTGCTGACAGTTCTTATGTTAATATTGATAATAGCTTGTTATGGATGCATGGTTATGGTATTGTGGTAAGGTTTGTATAGATCATTGGCATATAAACTGGCTTATATAAAGCTCTTCTTCGATAAAGTTAGTATGTACTGTATTATGAACCTTCTAGTGATTAAAGAGTGGAGATTCACATAAAATCTTTTGAATTTGTAAGGAATATAAAAAAGATTGTACTAATTTCATATCCTTGTTTGTGTTAACTTGCAAAAGAGTAATATATCTTGTTTAAAGTGTTGATCAACATTGCTGCTATCAAAGCAACGGAATAGTGCATAATGTTGCTATCATCAAGTGAGCATAGTTTTGGAAATAGAAATAAATGGCTTCGGAGACAAATTAGCATTTTTCACAATGAAACCCTACCAGATACTCCTCATCCACATACATATGTTCCCCTATTCTCTTTCTTGTGTCATCAGGAATGCCTCATCTTTACTGCTCTCCTGATTGAATTAACCTTTGACCCTTGACAGGTATGCTCCCATTGGTCAGAGCGCTAAGGTCTGTGGGAAGATTGACAAAACCTGCCTGTGGGTGTGCTTCACTGTTGGAAACTAGGACGGTAACAGCTCAGGTAAAGGCTAACTTCTAAGTATCTTTCAGTATCATCATATGGTGTTTCCTGTTTCAAGATATTCTCTGATGTAATGAAGGCCAGTCTTGATTAAGATGTGATACTACCAGTATGACCACAACACATGTAAGGTAAAGAACTTGGACAAAACATGGTGCTTTTTGGTTAGCTAGTAGTGCAATGTGGCACAGTCACAATTCCTTAATTCGTGACATTTGATGCTAGATATAGAAGCAGTACTTATCAGCTAGGAAGGAGAACACAAATCTTAGAATTTCAAATTTTTTAAGTGAAGAATAAGCTTAGGTGCATGCTTATACAGCAGGTCCCAATCCTATCATGTCTGCTTGACTTGTAAAGGACTAGAGGGTAGACAGCAGGTGGTTCCAGTGCTATTCAATACAACTCTGTAATCTGTTATTGTCAGCTTAGTACTAATACATGCATCAACACTTAACACCAGATTATGGAAGGCTTAATTGGCCACATTAGACATAAAGGTTTAAATCGTGTGTGAAAGTACTAGTAGTAGTCTGTTTTAACACATATTTTTGAAACCAAAAAAGGCAAGATAACTATAGATACTACTGAATAATATTAGATTTTTAGTGTAACAAGCTGTGTTCTTTAAAACAATAACTATCTCATGCACAGTATATCAAACCTGATTAAGACACTTGTACCAGTTTGTTCCGATTATGCAAAATAATGTGTTTACCTAGTTGCCCTTTTGAAATTAGAACATAGATCTCCATAGAAACAAAACAAAACAAAACAGAACAATTATTTTATGGATACTGGAATCCCCTCTTGTGGTCTTTAGTTACTAGACTTGAAATGACACGGTACTTTTCTTTATCCACAGATTGACTTACAAAGAAAGATGTCTTCCCAGAAGTTTGCCAACCCTCCCAAGAGGTTGGAGGGCATTGACAAGAATGTGTGGTAAGTTGAACTAATGTAATTTATCTCAATGGACTTGAATAGAAAATTTAGATATTGACATGTAACAAACCCTGCATTGTATACATAGGAAAATATATCAAAGAATGTCTAGAGGTAAAGAGATTCTTCCAATGATTGTAAAAGCTCATGATCCCACTTTTGTATTAGGTAGATTAGCCTTGTAGTAGATGCCATACTTTGTACCTTGTAGTTGTACAATTGTTGTGCAATAAAGTTATTATGTTTACCTTCACAGAAGTAAACATATTGTATATGTGTATTATAATTATATAGCCATTGAGTTTTTACTTTAGCAGCGACAGAGGAAAATACATGTACAATTACATCTGCTGTTTCTTTGCAGGGTGGAGTTTGTACAGCTAGTGTTGGACACCAAAGCTGTAAACCTTGGACAGGTGAGGAAACTCAGTCTTTTGTGTATTACTGGAAAGAGAATTTGTCAAGTAATATGCACAACATATTCTTAACTTAAATGTAGATACATAAGAAATAGGGCTGACAAAAAAGAGGCATCAAAATGCAAGAATAATCTGAGAAAATGTCCTTTTTTAAACAGATAATTCTGTTAATCTCAGTGTAAAGGTCTTTCATTTTGGAATGATGACATCATGTAATCTTTGTTTGTATGAGTATGAACTACAACGAGAAAAACAGATTTATAAAAACAAGATGTATAACATAAAGCTTCTTTTTCTCTTGCAGGGATTCCCAGACTTTTTCCCACCAGACTACGTTACCAAAGGTCTTGTAGACGCTGCCCAGAACTCAGGACCACTGACTAACCAGTACACAAGGGGCTTTGTGAGTAACCTATTACATGTATTACAATTATGAAATCTTATCATTTGTTCTGAACACATGCAACACATGCGAACTTCAAAAGTTATTAGTTTAGAGTGTATTATATTGTGTTATGACAATTTGTGTCAATAACGGAGAACACTTTAAGAAAGTTGAATATTTTGGTTCCTTTATCTTGAAACCATTTATCTAACTATAGAAGCAGTCTTGTATTAAGTTCCAACCATACACAACATTTAGCTTAGAAATGTGAATGTAGAAGTTCAGAAATGTTGAAGTGAATTAAGGTATTTTTTATATCAAAAGTTGCTTCTTGAGTATATATTTATGATTGTAATCTGTAGATATTTGATATTTGCAGGGGGTTGGAACAGATACTAATATTACTTCAATGCATACTGGTTAAATTGGAAGAAAACTATTTGACTACATCAACCACCCGTATGGTTTGCTTTGCATACAAGTGCATAATCAGTGCCATGTATTTGTTCTTTAGGGCCACCCCAGGCTGATTGCTGCCATATCTAAAGTGTACAACAAGTTCCTGGGGAGAGAGTTGGACCCAGCTAAGGAAGTCCTGATCACAGTTGGAGCCTACGGGTCCCTGTTCTGTAGCATGATGGGACTGGTGGAGCATGGGGATGAGGTAAGGACTGGTGTGTTGTACTTTGTACATGTAAGGTATATAATGGTCATTAATATAAATACAATGACTGGTAGTAGTATCAGTCATGAAAGTATCATGAAAGAAGAAAAAAAAGCAAGAAAAAAAGGAGTAGCATCAAGTCAAGAAAAAAAATTCAAAGCAACCAGTTTCCGGAGGATACAGTGACTGTGTCTACTACAGTAGATGTTGAAGCATTTGCTTTTTTAAAGATATTTTTGTGGTTTTCAGAGTGCCTCTCCATCGCTGAATTAAGCCCTGTACTTTATAAGTTTTAGATTTGATGTTGTTTAATCTGTGACACTTGGCTGTTTGATTGTTTCAGGTTATCATCATAGAGCCGTACTTTGACTGCTATGAACCCATGGTGAAAATGGCTGGAGGAACCCCAGTGTTCATTCCTCTTAGACTGGTAAGAGGAAAGTTAGTGCCTTTTGTAGAGAACAAAGCTACTTGAAAAAGCATCATGTTTCACCTTAATTGAGGATGCCTGCTTTACCTCTTAAGTTCAACACACTTTGACAGCTAGATACTTGTATCGTCTGAATGGCATCCCTGTCATGAAAGTTCACCATTTTACATAATTTGCTGTTACATGTATATTTCCTGTAAAAAGGTGAGTTGAGTTGGAAGTTGAATGCTTTTTAACTGGAAATTACTTTCATTAAAATCAATACTAATATATATCTGTATGTTATTATATTACAGTTTTATTCTGTGGTCTTGAAAAAAATTATATAGCAAAATAAATGTCACTGATTTTGTTATGCAGTCCATGGAATATATTTATGTTACTACCATTGACCTTATTGTTTTATTTTACAGAGAGACAGTGGGTCCAATGTCCTGTCCAGCGCTGATTTTTACCTTGACCCTGCAGAGTTAGCCTCCAAGTTCACCAGCAAGACCAAGGCCATCGTAGTCAACACTCCAAACAACCCACTGGGCAAGGTAACTCTCACTAAAGCAGTTTCAAACAAACAAAGATTTGATAGCAAGACAACAATTTAACATGTGAAATGCACCCTTGATCATGATTCCCACCATGTACATTCATGCATATTTTGTATAACCATGTGGTTTTCTCCTTTTATGCTTCAATGTAATCAAAATTTGATAGATCAGTGCAATAGCCTAGCATGTAGAGTGCCAGGTCATGACTTTTGAAATACAAATGTACGGAGAAAAGAGAATGGTGCTTGAACATACACCTAGCCCCCTGCTGTAGTGCTGTACAACTATTTGGTCCAAGGGCTACAGGAACAGAGATGGGCACTGGCCGCACTGCCCTATACTCTAAAAAGTGTTTGAATTCTAATTTGAACTAACAAAGCTTGATACATTTTGTAGTACAATACAGGTATGATTTAAACTCTGTTAAACACTCATCATTGTGCCTCTACAGGTTTATAGGAGGGAGGAACTCCAGATGATTGCTGACTTGTGTATAAAACACGACGTGGTGTGTCTGAGTGATGAGGTGTATGAACACATGACCTACAACGATGCTGAACATATCAGGATTGGTGAGTGTCCTTAAACAACTCACACCAGTACTACTTTAACACATCGTACCCCCGGTACCAAAAAAGAGCTTTTACATAGTACATGTATATGTCTTTTATCATGAACACAAAAGAACAACACTAAATAGAGATGGGATCTGCCCTTTATTTATTCATTCATAATCTTTAAGGTGGTCCCATCTGTTAACTGAGTACCGGGGAATTCATTTCTAAGGGAGCCCTCACAAAATCATAATAACTATACAAAACAGGATAACTTATACAACATATGGCATGGAAAGAGTTAAACTTCTTTTACCAAATGACAAGATGTTTGTAAAATGGTTTTGTACAGCCACCCTGCCAGGCATGTGGGAGAGAACCATCACTATCGGCAGTGCAGGGAAAACATTCAGTGTGACAGGATGGAAGCTTGGCTGGTCGATTGGTCCCAGTTACCTGCTGAAACACCTGCAGACTGTTCACCAGAACTGTATCTACACCTGTCCTACACCCATACAGGTAAACACAACACTGACACACCTTTTTTGGTGTTGTGTCAACTGTAAAAACAAACCAAAAAGGATTTATATCTATCCAGAGGGGACATTCTCGTCTTTTTCTTTTCTATGTTATAGTTTATTTAAGGCAGTGATACTTCTTTCTTATCTAAAATACTTGCCAGATGTATTTTCAAATTCCTTACAACCCTTACAGTGTAATTAAGAGCATGGCTGGTTAAAGTTTCGTTCTTTATCATTACTCAAACCATAAAGATTTTTGGAATCCTTTAAGGGATGGTTACTGAATGGATAGTTATACAACTTAGAAGTGAACACAAAACTCAGACACTATGTTCATGTATATGATATCATGAAACAAATTTGCCATTTTTAAGCTGTGTTTGTTTTTTCCGTCTCTTGTAGGAGGCTGTAGCCAGAGGTTTTGAGTTAGAGTTCAACCGGATCAATTCTGAAGAGTGCTACTTTAAGGCTCTGGCTGACGAACTCAAACCAAAAAGAGACAACATGGCCAGGTAGAGGAAGCTCAAGTTCACAAATATACATACACATGCAGGTGCATATCGAGTATGAGAGTAAACATTGGCACGATTTACACCCATTTTCTCCTGAGTCAGCTTGGAGTTGTTGACTCCAAGTTGACTAAAAAAATTGCGTGCAAATCGGGTCATTGTCCTTTAGAAAATATAAATATGTACAAGGGGAATAAGGAAGTTCTGTCTTCTTTTTTAACAGGATCCTGACAGAGGTAGGCTTCAAGCCGGTCATTCCTGAGGGAGGCTACTTCATGCTGGCAGAGATCTCCAACATGAGTAAGGGTTTTGCAAATCATTCAAGTTGATTTTTGTTCGCAAGTAATATATTTAACTATATATAAATGTACTTTGTAGGATGTTCATTCATTGTAAGCAACTATTTTGATTCTGCAACCTTTTTGTGTGTTTTCACAATTTCAGAGGTGGACTTGTCCAGTGAAGACCCTGACCAGCCATATGACTACAAGTTTGTGAAGTGGATGACTAAAAACAAAGTGAGTAATGGTATTGAAACTAAGTAAAACTGGATAGTTAAAGCTAGACGTACAAGTTAGATGAAAGAGTGACAGAAATTTGCATATAGCTCTGTAGCACAAATGGGGGGAAGTTGTGCATCAACTTGTATTTTAGCAAATGAAGTTGTTTTAGTTTTAACCAAGTTACATTTGTATTACTTTCCTCCCAGGGCCTTGCCACTATCCCCAACAGTGCCTTCTACTCTGCAGACCACAAGCCCTTGGCTGAGAAATTCATCCGTTTCTGTTTCATCAAGGTAACTGTGTTCAAATCATTACAGATGTGTTATGCATTCTATATTGCTTGCCATACAGTAGAGAAATGTATCAAATCAGGCTTTTCTCTTGTTTCTCTCGACAAAAATAATTTATAGCAGTTAAATAGGTCAAGTGGGATTATGTAAATTAGATTTATGTCATACACTTAACAACTATGTGAGTGATAGATATTAATGATTAATACAAATGTATCACTATTTCTTGTGGCATTTTCAGGAGGACAGCACACTTGCACAGGCTGAGAAGATCATCAAGGACTGGAAGGCCTCCATGGAAGGGTGATCATGTGATTGTCATGTGATCATCATGTGACCATCATGTGATGACCTGGTATCTCAGGGCAGTCTACTGCGTCTATGCTGTCTGATTTTCTGTCTTCAAACTTTTAACAGCCTAGAAAACATCCTATGTAAGGGAATTAACTATATACCAAGGTTTTGTTTTGTCAAGAGTGTCTTGTTACAATTTTGAGTGGACTAGCATTTTTTGTTGTTGTTTCAAGCATTTAATTGATGCGCAAAAAATCAAGGAATACTCAAGTACTCATTAGTGTGGTCACACTCCAGAGATATGTATGTCATAGGCATGTATCAACATGTAGCAACAAAAAAAGAGTATATCATATCAAGTTTGTGTTAAATGATTTTAAGATGTACTACCCGCATCAGAAATCAGATAAGGTACAGGGTTGTTGCCATTAAATTTGTGTATCATCCATTTTCTGCCAAAAATTGTATAGAAGGGAAAGTCCTGACATTCTGTCAACATGAGATGTATCGCATGTTGACTTACTAGTATATTAAAACCCTTTGTCCTGCATCATGGGGAGTATTCTGTTATTATTCAGTGAAAATGGTGAGTTATCTTACCATAATGTAGTTAGGAAGTAGATTTGATTTTGTGAAGGGTCCGTGACTAGCAGAATGTCTTGCTACAACTGTCTTGGACAAATTTTACTTGAGTAACCTTTTGTGACAAATGATCAACTGCAAAGGGACCTACATCTGCTTGTACTGGATATTGTACAATGCTGAATCTTTGCCTAGCAATCACAGATGCATAGCTAAAACCTGTTACTGCCTTTAGTTTGATACACACTGTTAGTCTTCAATGAAAGCTAGAAGTATTGACCATGGCACAAGAGGATGGTCCCTCAAGACCAGACAACTCTTATCCCATCCAACCTGGTACCAGCACATGTACAAGATTTCATTCTCAAGACATAAAATGCCAAACTGTAGCACTCTGTATAGCAAGTATGAACCAGATTTATCCTGATATTGTGTTATCCTATGTAGTAGCCTGCATACTATCCACTTAGTTTTTCGTGGCTCCTATACTACCTGCTACCCAACATCTCAGGAGTATGGGAGCTGCAGAAAAACTAACTAGAATGGCACCCAGGCTATAAAAGTGGTTGATATCTGTCTATCATATTATATCAAGTGCTTAATGGGGATAGTTGAAAAGGATGTTGTATAACGCTGGAAAGGTCTTCAGCTGTCAATAGTTTCCAATAAAGATTTATGGAGTATTCTTCAGTCTTGTTGTTTTTCTTACCAATATATATTAAATAAACAAGTAGAGAGTATTTTTTCAACATATTCAATTTCATCGCACCTAACCCAAAAAATCATGAAAAACAGCAAAATTGTTATTCTTTTTGTTAATCATTTATTAGGTAGTAACAAAAATCCCAGCACTCTTAATTCATATGTAGTCCTGCTATAGATATAATAAATATTACATCTTACTACATGCTATAGCAAAAACGTGTTGCAATTCGATTTTCCAGGGGCCATACCTAAATGTGTTATAGTCTGAATTTCAGACATAGGGAAGCAAAAATTATGGTTAGTATGGAAGTAATAGTGAACTTGACTAAGTCAGGTTTCTATTTGTATACATTTATCAATGAAAAAGCAGTCTTACTATCAAATGATACTGGCACTCTACCATTATACATATGTTCATACTAAAACACAATCTTTTGTAGTAGCTGTCCTATCACATACACCTTATTACCAGCCAGAGTCAGGTACCCATTTACAGCTGAGGAAAGTTGTGTGTTAAGTGCATTTTGCAAGGACATTATGTCTAGACAGGAATAAACTTTCAGTCCTACACCTGCAACTATTTCACAATAAATCACATTCTAAAGTGTGCCAGAACTTCAACCTGGTGAAATGCAGAACAATATATATTGTATACACAAGCAAACTTTGAGAGTGGTGTGTATCTCAATCATTGTTGCCTTGTCCAACCTTAACAGCAAGCCCTCTTGCACAAATTACAAGGAGTAGAGCGAACAGCAACTCTAGCTACCATAGCACATATTCATCAAACCCATGTAAGCAGAATAACACATTCTGTATGTTAGAGGGGGTTTGAATGAATGAATGAATGTTAAAAAGAGGTTAAACTAGTACGTTGGAGAATTTAGAGGCTGCTCGGCTGAAATGTACCATATAAAATGCCTTGTATTCATCAATGTTGCGATATTACTTTGCCAAAGTAATGAATCTCAGATCTTGATGAATAATAATAATAGACAATGAAGTCCATCAAAGAATGCATAGAACTTAGTACCTATCTTGGCAAGACCTAAATAACATATCTTACATTTCATCCTTCCAGGAGATTATAGCTCAAGCAAAAAGCAACACAAAATAGGCAGGGTGGAAATTTTTAACAGAATATTTTACTGACCAATCAAGAAAGAGTTCACTGAGTGAAAGAGTTCATACATTACACTTCAAGCAAACGTTTAACAAGAGTTGATTCCATATGGCTCATTTAGTTCTATAATTCATCACTACAGCTGTTTACAAAGTTTACTTTTCCTTTTCTCCTTCTACATTTCACAAATCCTTTGGTATATACCCCAAAGGAGACGACAATATAAACTTGACTAAAACAAGAGCTACGTGTATGCTACATGTGCAAGCCTTGTTTTTATACGACTTATACATCATACTTGTTTCCAAGTACAGCACTGTTGATATTACAGCTTATAGCCCCAGATTGAATATACAGATGTAGAAATAGTTGACTAGGATTTCGCCTCTTGTGTTTTCTTAGCCTCCTTCTTGGACTGGAGTTCTGCAGTCTTGTCCTTCGCCTGGAACAAAAACAGAAACAAAACTTATTGTTATCACTATCGTAAGATACCATTCCAGTTGCTTTGTGTCATATGCAACAAACCTTGGTGGAAACATAATACAAACTAACAATCAAACATATAACAAACAAACAAACAATCATTATGGACCACTTTCACCCATCACATCAGAAGTGACTTGGGTTTGCCAGTTGTGTTGCACATGACAACGATAGTTTAAATCAATTTCAAACCTCCTTGCTATAAGGTAACAACACAAGACCTAGTGAATGTGTGGAATAATGAAGAGCGATTATAAGGTATCAAAATGAAAGTTAAATGAGTGTTACCTTCTCCACCAGCGACACCAGCTTCCCCTCCTGAGCCAGGATCTTCAGCAGCTCCATGATCATCGGGAGGTAGTTGTGCTTCCTTCGGAGGTTTTCCGTCTGCAGGAAAAAGATTAGACAATATTGAGCATTTTCGTGTGATGTCATTGCTGTGGCTGCTGTCATGTTGGTGTCTGTTTTCAGACATTCATGATCTTCTGACCCTCCCAAATAACAACTATTGTATAATCTTCACCTCAAAGAAGATAAAACAAGACCAAATACTAAAAAAACTTGATAATGAAACACAAAAATGCTGTGTATGCTTGAGCTACGATCCATTGAAAGGCAAATAGGGACACCAACATGTTGGTCAGCACCTGCCTGCTTCATTGACATGGAAAGTGAGTGAAAACGTTCTATAGAATTTTGCCTAGCAAGGATGGCAGGAAGGCCTGTGCCTGTCATTTCATTGGTTACTCATCATCAGTTGTCGTGCTTACGTACCGTCAGGGTTATAGCGCCCCTTGCAGGATGATATACCCTTTCGTTGGCTGAGACAAGACGGGGATGTATCAGGTCTCCCGTCAATCATTGGTTACTATGATAATCTGATCAGTGCTAGCTGGTCTTAGCTTTACAGCATGTGAAAGAAACAGTAACAGTGTCTCCTGTCCTACTTTGTATCTTCTCATCTTCTGCTCCTCCTCCCCAATGAGCATGTGCAGCTTGCCGATCTCCGACTGGATGGTGTCTGACTGGTCAGTCTCCATTGCACTGCCCTGGTGCGGAAATAAAGATGAAAAGTATGAAAAAAAAAAAAATTTAGAGATACTTAAAAGGTATGCCAGAAGCTGAATTTGTGAGAATATATGTGACAAAGAAGTGGTAGACATTCCAATATTTTTCTACATCATTGTAGAGAACAAGCATCATTCTGTAGAGGTATTAAGTCACAAAGCTGAAAGAGACTCCCATCTGGGTTTTTTTAAAGCTTTCATCTAATTTTGCATTTGTTGAAAAGTTAAGATGGTTGCTGACTAAAAATCAACTATCTATCTGGCAGTTTAGTCACTTTGAAGTGTATCCACGTGTCATTTCAAAATCCAGAAATGCTATTTTTAACATGTCTAACTGTCCAGAGGGCTCTTACATCCTGTATGGCGGCCAGCTGTGCCTGGAGGTCGGCCAGTTGTCGCTCGTACGTCATCTTCCTGTCCGACACCACCGCCATCAGGTTGAAGTGGATCTCACCATTCTGGTACCTGAGAGGGGGGGGGGGGGGAATCAAAGGAAACAAATGCGAGGAATGCAGTAATGCTTGAGAATGCAATTTCAAAGTCAGTATGTTTTTTATGTACTTTTAATGTGTAATCATTTACATGGAATCAGCAGAACAATTCTGTAACTCTGCCCCATGTTGTGAGAAATGAAAAACATTGTTATTATAAAAACAAAGTATACTCCACTCCTGAGGCATTGGCAAAAACTTTGTAAATAAATCGAGAATTTGATTTCAAACATGTCTTTAGTGACCAAGAGAAAACACATTAGATGGGTGGCCATTATACATAGGGTTCTTGCTTGGGTCAATGGTAAAAGTAATCCAAGGGACCACAAAAATTATCCACAATAGCTACAAAATAAATAAACAAATGTATGTGGTGCTTCAGCACAACTTCAATGAATAAAAGAATATACAACATACATTTACATAGCTTTTGTTGAACCCTTTTTTTAAATTCTATGGTTGTTTACTCACTTCTGGATCCTCTTCTCAATGACAGGCCTGGCAGTGTTCAGCCAATCATGGGCATCGCAGGCACCTAAAACAGCAAACAAGGCATTTTGTTGAAACAACAAACTTTGGACAAAAATAGTGTTTTCCAAAACATGCTATCATACTGTAGAATGTTGGCAATGCTATATCTCTCTATATATACAGCATATACAATAACAGATACAGAATAAAATGTGCTATAAGGAATTATGTAAACACAGACAGTCATTCTTACAGAATCTTGTATGCTAAGATCTAGGATAGAGAATACCCAAGGGTAGTGATAATAAAAAAGTCTTAATACCTAAATCTAATGGCCCGTCCTTGAGTCCGTCCAGTTCATACAGCCGACCATCGATGGGGATGTAACCAACGAAGTGGTAGACATCGTCGTCTTTACCTGCAGACTTCACATCAAACTCAAACATCTGCTGTCTGTAGGGAGAGGACACACTGGGGTTTACTAAAACACTGGATTGTGCACATGCTTAGCAACTTTGACAGTTGAAAGAAATCTACAGATTTAAGGTGTTATTACACATGATCTTTCTAAACTTTTTTGCAGCCTTCACAAGTAATTCTCAAAAAAATCCATCACTGTATCTATTACCTTGCAAAGCTGTTGTGTACATTCCTGATGACATCAGAGTTACTCAGACTCAGCCCCTTCATCTGGAAAAACAAATGCAACAATATAGAAGTGAGGAACGTAAACTTGAACATGGCAAAAAGAACTGATAACATAATAAAAAAGCTAATATGAAAGAGATGAATAATTGGCAACTTAGGAAAGTGTTGAATCCTACTGTAGACATAAAATTGGATCTATCATTAATGATTAATTAATTATCAATTATTTCTTTATTTCCGTATTCTGAGAAGAACTGTGAGAGGCGCCGTCTAGCGACATCACGCTGAGTTTCACCACGGCTAAGCCATCAAGGGACAATTGCAGTGTTCACAGAGAAAACAATACAACTTCAGGGGGACTTGCATTTTAGCCCAAATTTCTGTCAAATTCATCCATTTAGAACAGCATCTAATTGCCACTTACAGTTGCATCAAAGTGCTGAACAAACTCCTTGAAGTTTGCGAGCGTCTCTCCCAGCTCGATGTCAGGATGTCTGCAGTTAAGCAGCACACTCAGGATGGCTTGGGTCGCACAGGCATTGTTAATGACCTGGGGAAGGAAGTTACACAAAATCATACATACATGTACAGGCAGAGAGAGATCACAGGCAGACCAAAGATCACATGGAGGTAGAGCTGTGTACCTAAACAAATTTTAGGTACAGGTACAGGTACAGGTACTAGGGTCCGAACCTGAACCTGTACCTAAACTACTTGTTCGGAAAATGCTAGATTTTCAATAAGGACAAAAGCATGTTTGAACTGGTAAAAATATAATATTTGATTGTGCTATGAAAACACAGATGAAAATTTGACTCCAGCCATGCAAATGTGTTTTCTGAGCTTTAGAGTGGCTTTAGAGCACTGCCACGGTAAGTTCATAGTAATTTTATCTGTCAAAGTGGCCATCCCTTGAGTCAGGACTGAGGTCCAGTACTGATACAGCAGGGTCAGGTATTTTGGACTTGTACCTAATTGATTGTACCCGGTACTGTATCGGACAGTGTCAGAAGACCTGGAGGCCATGGGTCTGTCCTGGAGAACTGTTGACAGCTTGGCACAGAACAGACCCAGATGGAGGAAAGAAGTCATAGCCTTATGTCTCAGAAGGGACGAAGAGGATAAGTAAGTAAGTAAGTATCCAACAGTCTAAATTGGTATAAATGGGCCGTACCATGACTGGTCATGTATGGTTAGGTTCTTGAAATTATGAATTTATATTTTTGTTGGTAGTCCAAATAAAACCATGATTTTAAGGATCTCAGAGCATGATATAAGTTCATAGTTTGTTTTCTTTTCAGGAGTCGCAAATGCTATGAATGGAAACAAGGCACATTGTACAGAGGCCTGCTTATCAGTTCAGAAGCTCCCCCCTAACTTTCGTAGATGGTACTACAGGATTGGACTTGTTGGATTTCAAGGCAGGGAAGGCCTGACATTTCTGCTTGAATAAATTTAGATCTTTCTTCCAACTGTCTTGTAGCATTGCTGAGTTATACCACATTCATAGAGTCCTTTCTCAAAGACATGCATCAGCACCATCTATCTGCTAAAGGTGGTACTGCATGCTAACCTGTTTGGCAAAGAAGATATGGTCGAGTCTGGAGTCTTGGACGACTGAACCGCTGGGTTCTTCCTCCTGCTGCCACTTAAACAGGAAAATCAAGCCATGAACTGGCCTGGAGGAAAACATGGAGACAACTTATGTTAACTACAGCATTATGAAATCTTAAACTTCGCATTTCACAGAAAATTGTGCATTTTTTTTTTCAATAACATCTCTCATAGCTGCTTTGTATGCTTAAGTGTAATTGTTGTTACAGACAATACTAGTGTGAGATCTCTGTGGGAAGATGTAAGTATATCATTGTAACAGAGACTTACATATACACAATTATGTATTTGTATTTGTCCTACATGTAGTTGGTATTCCATTGTAATATCCCATCTATTGTCATCTTTTTCACATACCAACTTGTCATTTTTTTTCCTAATGCCAAAATCATCAATCTCCTTTTTCAAATTTCTATAATATTTGCCATTATAAAGGGGAAGGAGAAAAGCTGGCTATAAACTGACTTAAATAAAACTCTTTCTATTGCAGGTCAAAATCTATATCATTTTAAGGAGGATGACACATGTATTGTTTCTTAATGTTATCAAGATTTTCTACCATGACATGACTTACTTGAGTTTGTCGAAGTTCTCTGGATCCAAACTCCAGATCTCTTCAACCTGTAGTCCCTTCACACCTGGAAGATAATAATCAAGAAGTTAAGATGATTTTGCGACATCTTCAATCTATCAGTATTGCCGACTAGGACACTACTGGAAGGGATTGCAGCAGTGTTCTCGCCAGCGCCCGTCCTCCCGTCATTTGACGGGTTTTTGTCACTCATGACGGACAAAATTTTTGCCCAACCCGTCATTTTTAATGGACAAAAATAGGTGTGTTAAGATATTTAGAAGTTTAGAATTTTGCAAAAACTCCAGCGGATCACCGGAAAATCGCGACGAGGGCGATCTAGATCATTTCTAATGCCCGCCGGCGACAACCCCAGCCACACAAAGAGCGCCGTGGTGGATACTAGTATTTGGTGGCCGCCGAAAACTTCGGCGTCATGCGCCGCCCTCCCCACAGTTTTGGCTGGTCGCATCGGGCTGACGTTTATTTCTGTTTTGTCCCTCTCGGTTCATCGTCAGTTATTGTTATCAAAGAAGCCTAAAAATTCAGAAATATTCCTATAGCTATCAGGCTTTCTGTAATCTATAAAACATTATTAAAGTTTCAAGCCGCGGCGGCTGAGTTGAATGCGCTTTCTTCCCGTAAGAAATGGTAAACAGGCGTCAGATATTCTATTTCACCAATCACAGTGCGTCGTCTCCGTGGCGTCAAGAAATGCCGACCAATGACATGCGAGTCTCGCTACTCGCGTGATTTCAGCTAAGCGTGAATTTGCGAGATGTATGAGGACGGCGGGGATCGCAAGGATCGCACGACGAAGCGGCTGTTTGATGGCTTGAATCTACAACTTTTGAAGACATTCAGTGCAGTTACCGGAGACATTAACCGTGGAAAACATGGGAGAAAAATTGGGCGTCTTTATGGCGTTCTTTCTCAAAGTAGGGTGTCAAATTCCTCATTATGTTCAATAAATACAGGGAGCATACGGGGCAAGTGTTGAAAAATTTTAATTTTGCCGACTTATTCTGTGTGTATTTTTTGTAGGACGTAGATACGTAATAAAGTTTTGTTGTGCTTGATTTTATTTTCTTACCGATCGTATACAACATAGAAATGTAGCTTGTGTGTGAACATTCGATATTACCTCAATGACGGCACGCCTCCCCCAAAAATTAAGCCTGAAACCCTTGTGTAATTTTTCACCGAAAGAGATGTCATTAAACTAAGCTTATTCTACCAAGAAATTTGCCCCTCAAAATGCAGGAAATAGCGTTTCAGAGGGTCTAGATTCCAAAATTTTCCGGGGGAGAATACCCCCGGACCCCCCTAAGATGGTCACGCCTCCGGCGCGACGCCTCGCGCCTTCGGCGCTCGATATGTTCTTCCCGACAGGTAAATTTAAATGACGGATAAAAATTTCAGGCTGGCAAGAACACTGGATTGCAGTTCAGCAATCAGACTGCCCTTTGGTGGAGACATCAACTTGATTAAGTAAGGGTTACGCCTTCAGTCCCGTGTATGGGGGAGGATCAGGTTCGGAAGAACCCCCCATACGTTTGAAATGTCCACTTTTTAATTAATAATGTCCAAGATTTTGTTCTTTTTTCAAGGCATAATTTTTTTAATCACCAGAGGGGCTGAAATCCAGTACAAAACTGATCACTTTGTCTCTGATTTTTCCTCTGAAATGCTCTCAAAAACACAGGAAATGTCGTTTCAGAAGGTTGAATTTTTAAAATTTGACACGCCCGAAGGTCTGCTTTTTAATGTCCAAGATGTTCTTTCCTTTTTTTCCATGCGGACTTATTTGAATCACCAGCTAGGCTGGAATCCAAGAAAAACTGCTAACTTTATCTCAGATTTTTTCCTCTGAAAGCCTCTCAAAAACACAGGAAATGCCATTTCAGAAGGCTCAATTTCTAAAATTTCCTGGGGAGCATGCCCCCTGATCCCCCTAGAAAGCTCACGCCTTTGGCACTCGTCTTACGCCTGCGGCGCTCGCTGGTCCCTCTGATAGTGCAGAAGAACCCCCCAAAACAAAATTCTGGCTACGGGCATGTCAGGCATATGATCTTTACATCTAATCTCTTGTCAAGAAGAGTAAGGGGGAGACGGTTTGCTTGCTTAGCCAAATCCTTGGTTCCTGCCCTCTCTCACTTCACTGACCAGTGGCCAGCGTTTTTTATTTGTATGAAACCGTTACCAGGTTTGTATTGTATTCAAATTCCTGTTTCATATCCCTTTTCCATTTTCAGAGGGGTTGATGTTTTCCATGCATATTTTTCAAACATCAGTATGCCAGTTTAATAACGTGAATCATCACAATGAGATCCACAAATACGTAGTACCTTCTCCTACATTGAAAACACATAATTTTGAATTTCAACAGATGAGTTTGGGAAAACCTAAATAATCATATTTTGTGATGATTTCTGAAAAATCATCCACTTTCCTAAAATGAAGCAACTGGAACGTTTTGCCGTTAAGATACTGTACAAATAATACCTGTCTAAGTATCGGTAAGATTTCTCTCTCAGGAAGAGTCAACACTAGATCAATTGTTATTGACAGAAGAACACACGTGCTTCAAGGTATGCATGCGTTTTCACAAAACCATGTCCACCCCCCTCCCATCTTCACACACATAGTTCACACAATTTTCGCAGACTGTTACCGTATATGTGCAAAAATCATGTCCACTGTGGTACTTCAACATTTTGGGTAACGCTTGGAATATTTTGATACCCACCAAAACCCTTAATGAGCTCGGTAAACACGCCAGGGTCACTCTCGATCAGGCACCACTCGCCTCCGTCCGACATGTTGAATCCCGCGCTGTGTCACTCATGGACGGTACAAGCGCGCCCCCTAGCAAATCATTTTCACAATGCAAGCCATCTGCAAAGCTGTGGGTTATGTTTTCTCGCAGTTGTCAGACACATGGAAGGTAGAATGAAGACAGTTTCTTTTTACGTGTTTCTTTTTGCGATAGGACATGGTTAATCAGCTTCTTTTCCACATAATTTTCCTTGAATCATGAGCTTCATTCGTAGACCGTGCACGCGCGCCACCTGGCAGGTTTTATCAGTGACGCAAGACACGACTCCATCATACGATTTCCGCAAAATTTGTGGGTTTACAGATGATGTCAGGTCATAAGATTGGTTCATTTTTAAACCAATTTGCTTATGATATCTTACACTTTGATAGAGAAGCCATTTTCACGGTGGTTTTACCTGTAAACGGTGAAAAAATACCACCATATGCCAACTTGTGGATTGGGGTCACGAACTATCCCATAATTCCATACGTGTAAAAAGGAAGAGCGAAAAAATGACGTTGGACGTCGATGTGTGGATTGAAATCGCCAAACAGTGCAAATATCTCCCCGAAAATGACCTAAAGGTAATGCACATGGCTCATTTTGATACGTGGGTGCTATAGGGATTGTTTTAGTGGCATTTCTTGACGTTGCGATGAAATGACGTACCAAGTTTCGTCCAGCCACTTGGAGCAGGGGGAGGGGGGCGAAACTTATGTTCTAATTTTCGACAAAATAGTGTGATTAGGGGCTGAAAATATATAGACATGTATGAGACAGAATTTTGAATATAGTGTGCATAAACCTTTTGTATGTGTTAGTTCCTTTTCAAGAAACTGTGACTCCATGTAACGTTTATATTTTACAGAATTTTGTGACTAAACTTACTGTGTATTTTTTTTTCTCGCAGAAACTGTGTGACTATGTTTGTGAGTTGTTGTTGGAGGAGTCGAATGTCCAGCCGGTGTCCACACCAGTCACAGTATGTGGAGACATACACGGACAGGTCAGTACTGACCAGTGGTCAGTCTCTTTGTCTCATGTGCAGAAGTACAACAAGAACGCAACAGAGTACCCCATATCAACATGACAAGCAAACAAAATTAAGATACCTGTTTATCTGTCAGTGAGTAGAGACTCTAGGGAGTGATATCAAAACTCCATGTTATACTTTGTATCATAGTTCGTCCTGCTTTCCAGTGTATTATTCTCAATGTCTTATGAACAAAACTCAGTTCCATGAAATATTACTGTAAATTTTGAAAGTTTCGTCATATTTTTTATTTTCGCAGGATTCACTGTGACCTCAACACTTCAGATTCATGTCTACTGTTCAGCTGAATTTTTTCGACTGCGAATCTAAAACACTGCAATAACCTCCTTTTGATAAATACATGAAACCAACACATGTAGTGGTAATGAATTTACATTGTCCATATGTTTTCTATCCCCCAGTTCTATGACCTGGGTGAGCTGTTCCGTACAGGAGGACAGATCCCTGACACAAACTATATCTTCATGGTAAGAACTTTTATCAACTTAGACAGAAAGTTGTGCATTTTGCTTCTTTTTTTTTTAATTTTCCTTTCAAGAACAATACTAATCATTTATGTGGTGGACAAGGGAAGTCTGTTTGAGACTCTGATGTGTTGTTATGTAGTATACAGGTTTGTGAAGTTTTTGCATGTTTTTCTATCCAGGGTGATTTTGTAGACAGAGGTTACTACAGTCTGGAGACCTTCACATGGCTGCTCACACTTAAGGCAAAGTGAGTGGGTCCAACAACTTAAGTCTGTAACAGTGTAACTCTTCAGTACTGTCAATTTTTCTCAGACAAGAATGAATACACAATTTTTTATGCCATAAACATAGTCGTTAAAGTGAATTTTTAGACCTTTTTTATGGTTTTAATTAATAGAAATGTGTGTCCGTTGCATTTTGGATCTTACATTGCATTTTGGATCTTAAATTAAAATGCCATTGACAATGCCAAGTTACCAACTGTTGTTTCCTCTCTGCCCCCCTCCCCACCCAGATGGCCTGACCGTATCACCCTGCTGAGAGGAAACCATGAGAGCCGACAGATCACACAAGTTTACGGCTTCTATGGTAGGTCTGGTTAACAAAACATAAGTCATACTGCTTGCTTACTTGCTTATGTCGAGACTGGACGGTCTCGAGTCGTGATGGCAGTCCATGTGATTCTATCCCTCATCGCTTGGAGCAGATGTCATACTGTATACTGTATTAAGTCATACTGTATTAAGTTATAGTTTTTGGTTTGACTGTATATGTTTGTCAACGAATATTGTTATTTTGTCTAATTCCATTAGTATTGTCAATAGGGTTAGCCAGCCCTTTGTAATAGCCACAGGCTAGTTGGGCGGCCCTGGCTGTGCGTGCTGAACGGCCAAACCAATAGATGAACAAATAAATGGATATTTTCTTTAAAGTGACCTGTTTCTGTTACAGATGAGTGCCAGACCAAGTATGGTAATGCCAATGCCTGGAGGTACTGTACCAAGGTGTTCGACCTGCTCACAGTGGCAGCAGTAAGTCTCTGTTTCTTATCAACTTCTGCAAAGTTTGTTCTGCTATTGCCCAGCTTTGCAAGTTTAGCTGCCTCAGGGTTTAATTGCAGTAAGCAGACAAAACTTGTCACCCAGGACTATGCACATACATTTTTAAGGCCCCTGTGGGCATTATTAGTACAACATGGAATAGACATAATCTACTTGATTGTGCCTAGATTTCCATTATACCTGTCTTTTGCATTTTATTACCACCTGTTGTTCATACCAATTATACTATTTTGTACTTGTATGTAGGTGACGCATGTAGGTATACATGTACATGTGTGGGACCTGTTCTACAGTATCTTACACTAAAACTGCCAAAAAGTATTTTCATAGACCAAACATATATTTGCAACGTATTGGCATAAATCTGACCTTTGGAACCATTTTCTGAATAATTTTCACATGGGCACACAGAAAAGAAGTACATGTATAACTATGAGGGTGCATATACCTTTTCTTGAAAAAGATATGATGTACAATGAACATACTACTCAGATCCTAACCCAACACTGTATATTTACCAGATCATAGATGAATGTGTGCTGTGTGTCCATGGTGGTCTGTCTCCTGATGTCAAGACTCTGGACCAGGTCAGAACCATCGAGAGAAACCAGGAGATTCCACACAAGGGAGCCTTCTGTGATATCCTTTCATGACACAAACTCATTCCTAAGTACATGTGTACTGCATTGAATATATGTCTACTGCATTAAGTACCTGCGTAACATCAAATATACTTAAGATGATATGAAAAAATGTGAGCCATGGCAAAGCCGCATTGCACTATAGGCATAGCTAACGAAAAAGCATCATGCTTTGTCTAAAAGTCAACAATCCGTTTCACAGAATGTTGGTTACTAGAAAGTTTTTAAGATCAAATATCTCTGATATGCAATGTACATTGGACGACTATGTTGTTATAAAGATATGTTAATGTACATGAAGTGGTAGGCATGATTTGTAGATGACATGGGACTAGTGTAGAGAAAGTAAGAAGAAGTCCTGTTTATCCTGAGTTGTTCCTTGACTGTTCTCACATCTTGTCTGGTCGGACCCTGAAGACGTGGACACCTGGGCTGTGAGTCCCCGCGGCGCAGGATGGCTGTTCGGGGCAAAGGTCACTCAAGAGGTCAGGACATTTGCTTTCGTAAAGTTGTAATTGTAATATATGTCATTTGCAGAGAATCACAACTGCAGTACAACTATTTTTATATTCACATAAGACAGTGTTACATCTGCATTATGAAAAAAATATGTCAAAGGAAAACATCATTTGGGATCTATATGAAAAGTTTTAGGTACTTTGTAGAGAGTGTAATTACTGTAGAATGCATTTAAGTTTGCATTGTTTTGATTTTGCGGTAGGAAGAAAATGGAATGTTCACGGTGGTTTTAAGTTCACGTTTGAATATTAACACTCATATCCTTCCCCCCAGTTTGTGCACATAAACAACCTAAAGCTGATCTGCCGAGCCCACCAGCTGGTCCACGAGGGGTACAAGTACATGTTCGACGACAAGCTCATCACGGTGTGGTCCGCGCCCAACTACTGCTACCGCTGCGGGAACATCGCGTCCATCCTGGTGTGCAACAGCGTGGACAACCGCGAACCCAAACTATTCCGCGCCGTACCGGACTCCGAGAGGGTTATACCAGCGCGGACGACTACTCCATACTTCTTGTAAACCTGGTCTCGAGTAATTTTGAAGTGAATATTTTCTTGTCTAAGGAGATTTTGTAATACATTACAGTAAAATACAGACTTCTTGGCTAGCCTCATAAGTTTAGACAGAAGGGTGCTACGTTGTATTTGTGTATTTTGAACAGTATAGATGTGCAGCGTGCATCATCACCAGCTAAATGAGATTGTGTTTTGTAGCTGTATGTAAAACGAAGGGCTACGCCTTACAAAAATGTTAGTCTGGTTTTAGAAAGGAAAATGTCATTCAAATTGCACTCTCATTGTATCTGTTGCATGTTTGTGACCTTCAAAATTCCAAGCAAACTTCAGAGGAATGGTAATGTTAAACCTGAGTGGATTTAATGTATATGTTCGTGTTTGATCCTGTTTAGCAACAGTTATCATACAATGTAGCACAGAACAGAGTAGTATCTGAAGAAATCTTGTCGCTCCTCTTTGACTATAACCGAATTCCCTGACCAGAGATCTGTTTTAGGAGATCAACAGTAGTGTACATGATACATTTTCTTGCATATAAGGACTTTTGTTTAAATGGTGATGGCAGTGCCTATTGTAGTGCCTGGTAAAGGAAATGACTAGCTTTAAGAAATCGAGAATTTCGGACAAGATATCAAAAAGAATATTTCCACAAAGATTGAAACTCTTGTTGTTAACCCGCTTTTCTTGGGAAATGGGACAAGCTTAGTTGTTGTAAATAGTTGTTTTAGTATCACCTCAGTCTATAGTTGTAACTTGAAAATTGTAAACCTGTTTTTATGTTGTGAATGGCAAGTGGTATGCTGGCAAAATGCACATTTGTATCCTTCATTAATTTACGCTGAGCCTCTGAATACATGTAGCTTCATATCAACATACAGCTGGCAGTATAATTGCATTTGCAACTTTCAGTATACATACTTAGTCTAGTCTGTCAATTTTGCCTACTTCTTGCTTGCTACTAATGAAATGTATAATATTTTGTCCGCTGTTTCCTTTGTAAGAGAATGACAGTGTACATTGTACACGTATGATGTTTTAATCCTGTCAGTTTTCTCTGTACGTGGATACTGCCTGTATTTTCTTCTGCCCATTTGTTGTATGTCAGTTTTTAACATGTCAAATGTGTACCTGTAATTTCTGTTTTACTCAGTAAAAATCTTTATGTAATACTATAACATTGTCCTTTTCTTTGTGGTTGAGATAAGTGGAAGAGAAAGAAGTATGAAAAGATACTGAAATGTTAACATCCAACCCAGACCTCCTGAGGTATATCCTGAGGTATGACCATATTTGTGCAAGCACTACAGCAGGGATTTAGTCCAGTGGTAGTGGCCATGGTAGCCATACTCTTTCCAAATGCAAAATACGCTTCGTGAAATACTGTATGCCTGAACTTTGTGAATTAGTAAACTAATATTTGTGAAACAACAATGTAACGGAATGTTACCAGAGGGGAATTATGAAATTTCTGAGGGAATCATTAGCATAATTTATATCCAGGTGTATTCACCTTTCCTAAAGGTACCTCAAATATGACATCCGTAGTATGTACCACAAGGGAAATATAACTTTCTGCAATATATCAGTATTAGAGCTACTAGTACTTGGTTTTGGGCAGAAAAAAAAGAACATGCCAGCAAAAAACAAGATATTCCCTCCCTGTAAAGGGAGGGGAATATAAAGAACAAACAATCGTCCATGTGCAGTTGGTGCTACAAACTTTATTTTAGCAAAAATATCAAACCAAGACACAGTGTCAACTAGTACATGTGCTTGTGCAACAAACGCTTTTGTTTAGAGATGGGTTTCACCACTCCAGGTCATGCTTAACACACTTGTCAAAGCTAAACAAGTAACCATCACAATTGAGATAATTAATTACATTATCAGTCTTATGGACATTTCAGAAAATCCATACAAGTCACTAAAATTTTCTACATTAATATTCAACAGTGCACTCTTCAGTTTTCGACTCAAGTGCTATCACAATTTCAGTCTTACACTATAAACAATAATTCATAACTAATACCATACAATAGAATAATTCAACAGTTATTAGTAACTTAACATTAGACTTCAACCATATTTAAGACACCCTGTAAAAACCCAGCTGACCTAGTCTCTTTTGATTAGCAAAACCTATCTTAAAGCTACAGAAAAGGTCTTAAAATTCATTAAATGTTCAAAATTACTGAGCTGCAGTTCAGTACAGTGAAGTAGGGGGAGCACTTCTGCATAATATTCACAAATTGATCATTAAAACAGGTTTTCAATGATTCTCAGATAACAGTCTCCACCTATCAAACCTTTATAGAAAAGCTGGTATACCATTTATGATCATTATTCATAATACATTCTACCACAGTGTGAGTGTGGTACATTTAAATTGTAATATTTCAAGAGAAAGGTTTCAAAATAATGCCAAAAGAAACCTTCTCACTTACTATAATTGCCCAAATGACAAACATCTCCATAAAGCGAAAAGTTTGATTTCCACAACAGGGGTAACTTTTACAACAAGCAAGTAGAAACATGTACAACTCAACTTACCGGTACTGTCTAAAACATCACAAAGGAGATGTCAAAGACAACACATCTGTAAATGCACAGGAAATGGCCAGCCCTTTGTTTCTCTCACCCCAACCCTGTTACATAATGTTATCAAGTTTCTACTAGGTCTCACTCACTTGAGGCACTACAAGTGTATGCTTTCACACAAAGCCTAAGAATACACTCAGTACTTTCAAACTGAATCCAATACAATACTACAGGCTCTGCCATTGTGGCATCATCAAAAAGTAGTATCCAGTATTCTCAAGTAACAACACAACAACTGTTATTCTGACTACCCTGCAACAATACACAGATCAGTTATTTGAACACTACGTTTCCATGATTTTACCATTACATCACATAAAACACTTAAACTGGTAATCTACTGTTCCTTACAAAAACAGTGCACATAATTCAACCAAAACCTGGCAGTATACAGTACATGTACTTAAATCTGTCCGCAATATTTTAATTTGACACTACTATGACCAATTTCATGGTTCCTACCTCTATGAAACTCCTCCTCACTATCTCTACAGCTGAATCATTTGTACGTATTGATAAAAATGCTTCCACTCAATTCAATTTCTTTGCAAGAATTGCATCAAAGACGACTAAAAAATACAGAGAAAATCTTAGTTCCTTATAGATAGTTTTTCCTCCTTATTCATCTGTCTAAAAGTTATTCAACATTTACCTTTGAGGAAAGAAACTACCCTTCCCACAACATTGTTTCCACACAAGTTGACACAGTATATTCAAGACATAAAACCACTTTCATTTGTAAACTATACCATATGGTCAACAACCAAAGCAACATGATTCGATTTTACAAATATTCCTATGAAATTTGGCACACATTTGTCTCCAGTCCCTACATTAAGAAAAGCTAACCACATCAAAAGACATTATCTAAATGTCATTTTAAATGTCATTTTTACATCACGAAGTTAATTAAACCTGTGTGCAAAAAGCAAGCTTTAAAAATCTGAACAACAGTTTTTAGCACAGCAAATTTTAAAATACCACCTACAATGTACATCATACCAGGTATGTCCTTCTCAAATAAGAAACAAATTTCCAAACGTACATGTTCCAAACTCCTGGATTCCAAATACTGTACATCTAAAACCTTGCAGCTGTTTTGTACAAATCAATTACTGTTTGAAGCACAGTACCATAGCACATCTCCAATCCAATGGTTCCTGTGTTCTCTCTTTAACATGAGACATTACAGAAGTTTTTTTGTATTCTTACATAATTATAAAACAACAAGGCAGTGATCGGGCTGTACATATTTTCCATTCGTGACAAAAGAACTCTTTCTCACCACCATTAAATTGAATAATCTATTCTAAACCAGCCGTCATTAAATGTCTCCCAAGGCGAAATTCCTGATGACCTGCAGCGCAAGGCTGTCCAATCCGATGATGTCGAGCATCCCAGCATCCTCGGGGTCTGCGAGGGTGAAGCTATTGCTGGACATGGCACATACGCACAGCCTGGCATCCGTCTTCATGGCAGCCCGGTACTGTTTAAGGGCTTCTGACGGGTGTATATCGCCTGAAAGAAATGAAACTCAGTATGTACAATTTGGTACGTACATAACCCTGTACTTTAAGACCAATATGCAGTTAAAACTGCCCAAGAAGACCACTTAGGGTACCAATAAATTCTGTTCTATGTGGACAGGTGGTAACTATAGACAGGATTCCTATTGTTTGTGTAAATGGGAACCGTAAGGGACCGGCAAAAATGATTACATTGGCCAGATGGTCCTTATGTAAAGGTGGTCACTTGTACTGGTCTGAAAGTACATTTATAAATGGAGCCCAAAAACACAGAGCTGTTGTACATTGACAGCTAAATACAAAAACTACTATCCTAAAGCAAATTTTGTAATTCAGAATGAAATGATTTTGATAACAAAGAACAACGACAACCTACCTGTACCAGTTTTATTATCAGTGAGGTACAGAAACATGTCTACTGGGATGTTGTTGTCCTTGGCATACAGGATGGGCAGGACACAGTCTGTTCTTCCCTTTGGTGTCTACAAAGAACGAGGTACATGTATCAACATGAAAAACAAACAAATACAGTTTAGTCATGCTTTACTAAAGATCTACCATACAGATCACAAAATTGCACTATCTTTAGTGCACTATCTTTTGTTGTACGGACACAACTGCAAAATGAACACTGATGTGACCAACAAAAACTTGCCAAAAACACTACTCTGCAAATTACAAAGGATAAACGTCTCCAAAAGCCTAATATCTAGTCACTACTTCTTTCTTTCTTTATTTTATCTAGTCACTAGATATAAACAATCCCAATTACAAATCAGAACACTTACAGCTCCGACTATCTGTAAGATCTGGTCCAAGCGCATGTCCGTGGTAATGTTCATCTGCACCAGTTGGTCGGTGAAACCAAACACGTGGCTGTTGGGCTCGGTCCTGGCCACACACATCGCCATCGCGCCGGCCGCCATGGCAGCCGTGAGACCTGACGAGCCGTTGACTCCACTGAAGGCCATGGAACGTCCGCAGTCAACGGCGAGGAGAATACGCTTGTCGGTCGGCTCAATGTTCTGTGGGCATAGAGACGGCATAATTGGTGTAAGTACAGATACAACACTCAACAGGTCTACTACTAAACAGTTTGAAACAAAAACACACTTTGCCATAGTCTAAGTGGCTACAATGGTTTGTCAAGTTAGGCTGGTAGCAAACACAAATGTGTTGTAATAAATTTTCAAAATGCCACAGTACCTTTTCAGTCGAAAAAGTGAGTATGTCTTTCAAAACTACAGATAGTTGTTTCAAGTTTTAAGTTGGCAACTTAACATTCAAATATAGAATTGTTCTATCAATAGTGCAACAATTTAATTCATTGCACTGCCATTTTCAGCTACCAGTGGACTAGCCCCCTGCAGCACATACATGTAGTGCATGCACACCTGTGTGGCCCAAGGGCTATAGAAATGGAGACGGGCACTGCCACATAACCAGGAATAATTTCAACTGTCATTTTCTGCCAAGTGACTCAGCGCACATTCTGACACCTGTTGGGCAGTATGGTTAGCCTGGGTACCATCCTCTGTAGTAGCCGCTGGCTCACTCGTTTCGATTGCTAACCACCGATTACTAGTAGCAAGAGAAATGATTGAGGCAGCGGGTACTATGGAGGATGGTACCCAGGCTACAGTATGGAAGCAGTACCTTGAATGAGTTGTAGAAAGCGGTGTTGAGTGCCTCCATGATCTGGGGATCTGGCACCCACTTCTGTTTCATCTTGTCCCCACGCCCCCTCTCATACTGCTTCAGGGCCGTCAGAAGGGTTAACGGGTGGACAAGTGCCTGGTGGGAAGGTAGGAATGACAGCTAAGTTAAATACATGGTTTAACCTTCTCCCTGCTGCCTAACACTGAAACAAATTCTAATTTGGTACCATAGTCTACTTCAGAAGGAAATGGTTAAATCAAGTCCTTGGGTAATAGCTGCTGCTCATGCTCTCAGTCGTACTAAACATTCTTCAAAGCATTAGTATGAGTTCTGTTAACCTCATCTCCAAGCAGATGTTGAGGAGGCAGTTTGACACACAAAAGGACATCTAGAAAAATACAACAATTTAGCCTCCCAACATCTGCTTGGAGATACAGTCAAACAACAAAATGCAAAATGAGTCTAGTACTGAAAAAAAAGCCTTTCCCTCAGGACTTTTCAAACATGGAACAAAACAAACCAATCAGCTCTCACCTTTTTCAACTGCTCCTCATCAGTCAGCCTCTCACAAACTGCCTGTGATTGGTCATTGAGGGGAGCCAGCAGACCAATGGCAGACAACTTGCCGAGACACCTGAGTAGTGACATCATAGGCATGTCCTGGAGCAGGGCTCTCCAAACCTTGGGAATAAAAAAGTGACATGTATAGGTCAGCTTTCTTCTGCTATCAGCAACACAAGTTTTAGAAGATACATTTGTACCCTCACGACTACTCTTTGAATAGATCTGATCATCTTAACATTGGCTGAAGCCCATTCCTTTCCAACTTTATCTGTCAAAAATTTGGTACTGTTAACTGTTAAGTCATTTATTTTCATGAAGTAGAAGGGGCGAAAGGAGGCTGTTGCTGTTTCAAGTTTCAATTTTGTATTAAAACATTAAAAAGCAAATTCACAATGTTATAACTTTGTGGTAAAAACCATGAAAATAAAACCATCGCAAACATTTAAGATTTAGAGTAGTTATAGTTTAGAAATGTCACTACCGTGTAGGTTTGAGTCTAGGGAAAAACCATAGTACCTCTTTAGACTTGAGCAACTGAGTTGGAATGTGTTCCTTGGCCAGCTTGTGTTGTTCCACTAGTCCAGCCACCGAGCCCTCGTCCCTCATGTTCTTCACATCTTCCACCGCTCGCAAGAATGTCAGCACGTTTTTAACATCATCTGAGGCATCCTCTTTGTCAAACTCTTTCTCTGCAGATTCAAATCCTTTGACAATGTACCGGATGACAACCGCAACTCCTGCAGAATTAAGAATGCATTTTTATGCCACGAAGTGACATCAGCTTTAAATAATCTATCAAAACACAAATAACATTCCTAGAAATTCTAGTAAAAAAGGTTCTAATGTTGACACACACAAAAATAATTTGTAAGAATCTAGTCAACCTCCAAATATTTTAGATGGAACATCCCAAAAGTATACTATGCAATGCAATATTGTATGACCTCATGACCTACTTCAGTTCACTTGTGGCAGCTGTCCTTTTAAAGGGTGTTAATTACCCCATAGGGAGAAGGCATTGCAGCTGAATTCTTTGATAAACAACAAAGATCATCTATCTTACACTGCCTGGTATTTAGACTAGGTATACTATACCGTATAGATACTAGTTGTACTTGAAACCTGGTAAACGGAACAACAAGACCTGTATTATCACTATGGGGAATAGCAAGGAGATAAGGCAGTGTCCAAACATATCACCATTAAATGATAACAAATGTCAGCTAGCTAGACTTTTACTTGATTTATGTCCATGCTCCAACAGTAACTGATACAGATCTGTCTACAGCTTGAAACACAAGGACAGATGCATCAAGCTGGTGCATATCTTGTGCGGAAAGGAAAATTAGAAAGTTCATGTTTTATGTGTGCAAAGATGACTGTTGCAAGTTCCTTTATGATAGGAGTAGCCATTAGGTTAATCTTACAGGCCAGGTCGAGTCACATTGTCTTTCTCATCTACAATGAGAGGATGATACAGTACAATGAGTGGATGATTGTGGATGTCAATGAAATTTTAGAAATTAGCAGTTCAACCAATAGAGATTGGCTGCACTCAAGTCAATTTTTTTGCTTGGCATTGCTAGTTTGCTACCAATGTGGGCGGGGCTATGGGATTGGTCAATTGTATTCTAGGCGGTGTTTCCTAACACCTGGCCTGGTGATGTTGTTTGCATGATGTTCACCTTGATTGGTGGGCTTGAGATGACATAACCTGAGCAGGTCCTTGTGTGTCCATCCTTCCCGATGTCTGTATTTCGTGACGAGGTGGGCCAGTTGTCGTGGCTCCTGCTCGTTGTACCAGGCCTGCACGGCCCTGCGCTGGGCACGCCCCCACCCCGTAGACTGACCACTCAAGGTTTCCGCGTAGTTGACGAAGGCAAACAGCTGAGTAGGGGTCTGACACACCTGGCCGAGAGAACATATCCAACATATTAGTGAACATTGACAAGACATAGATTCAGCTATTGAACTTCTGTACTGTTTTGTAACATTAAATTTTTACATGTACTTTGGCCACACAAGCAAATTAACAATTTCAATGATAACCTTAATGATTTTCCCTAAGGGATATCTACAAATATGATAGTAGGTGCATCATTTCACAACCAAGAAAAACTTGAACATGCCTGGATATGATTGCCAAGTAAAGCTGCAGATCATTAGCAACTGGATTTTATAATAAAGTGACATTTTAATTGACTTTGATCTACATGTGTGCATGTGGCTATGCTGCAGGGTGTGGCAATTTGGATGTGTGCCAAAATATCCTTCCAAACGTTCTGTCTGATCTATCATCCAATGTAACATTTGTGTTTGTTGATACCATATATTATCAAATCATATACCTTGGACAATGCCTTGTATGCAGTCTGTTTGGTCTTGACGTCCGATTCCCTTGCGCACAGTGCTAGTGCAAAGATGAGCGGCTGTTGTTTGACCGCTTTTCCTTCCCTGGAAAACTTGCTGATTTCTTCCACCACTTCCTCGCCCCTCCCATCGTGTATCAGCCGCACGAGGCTCTCGGCGTTCTCCCTGCCGAGCTTTATTTTCTCGTCCAGCGTGTAGGTCCCAAACTCCGTCCCCAAACACAGGAACCGGCGCACCCGGTGTAAATCTGTCACACCACAACCCCCGGAATCGTTAGATGTAGAATTCTGCTCGGCCATGGCTTCGTCGGATCAAGTATTTTGTACTGCTGAAAGTCCACAGAGACGGAAAATATGCAAATGAAAATAATTTTTTCCAGTCCGGACCTCGTTCGTACGGATACGTTCGGGGTCAAAAAAAGCTGGAAAATTGAGTACCTACTTTCTGGGAGATTTTCCGTCAAGTCACACAGCTCAATGTCTCTACTAGGAGGACAAAGGCTCGGCTAAACCGGGCTAGACAATCGGGTATGTCTGCCACTCCGTCTGCCGACCCACCCGCTTTGGTATTTTGATGGGGGAGGGGGGCGACAAATCAGTCCAGATAGCGGACGCGATACACGTAAAAGGAACTTCAACTCGCCAGTCTGTCAACGAAAGCCTTTGTCTTTGTTTGATTGTTATATGGATTATGATAACATCAACGAAAAGCAATATGCCCTCTCTAGATTTGGCTCATACCTTGATGAAGATAATTTTCAGGGACAACCCCGAAGAAAACAAACCAAACACGGAACCACCTCAAGTTTAGGGTTCATGACGTCATCAAAGGTTACAAGGTCAATATTTCGAGAGTAAAGTTGTGTTGCATCAAGTTTTCAATCCATCTTTGGGATTTCATCAAATATAAAGAGTCAAAAATTAGTGTAGATCTTGCAATATTCGATTTATCGGAATTTGAGAGGTTTTCAGTCTGCCTAATTAAATACAGCATCTAACCATAAAGTTTAGCACTTCCAATATACAAACATTATCGAAATGATGCATTAACAAATTTCCTATACATTCATACAAAAAATATTGATTTAATAATTTGTGTAAGGAAAATAGATTCATTGTATATTTAGTGGCTTTATTTTGTACTCTTATTACATTTATGTTAAGTTTCTTCATTGCGGTTGGCAGCCTTGAAGTAGGGGAAAACAGGGCATCATGGCGGACGCACTGAGCATTGTCCGTCAGTACAACATCAACAAAAAAGACATCATAGAACGAGACGACGAGGTCATTTTTGGCGACTTTTCCTGGCGAAAGGATGTCAAGACGAACTACTTGATCTGGGGGTAGGTAGATTCTCATATCCCTTTATCGGAGAGATTTTTCGCGCGTTTTTGTCGCTGATTTTTGCATGGTGCAAGTCTGATCGTTTCAGCCATCTACGAAAATTCTTTAGGACCTTTCGTCGCATTTTAACAAAAACATACTTCAGTATCAAATTGGAATACATATAGGGAGACTTATTATTAAATGTGTGCATTATTATGCTGCTGTTGTTCTTTTTTGTCAGCTGTAAACCTCGTAACGACACGTCATGGCGATCTGTTTTTTCACCACGTTGTGCATGTTGTCGACATATTTATGTGTTGCATTACCATATTTACAATTTAGATATGGACTTTTCACATATTGACTTTGTACTGGAACACATAGATTGATTAACATGTGTCTTTGCACCTTAATTTCATTGATTAGATGCAGTTTTTTATGAATTTTTCTTTAAAACAATTAAAGTAAAAAAAAACACTTGCAACTACTGTATGTTAAGTTCATTGAAGTTCACATCTCTCAAATTTTGTGGCACAGTAAAAAATGAAGACTTTAGTTGTATATTGGACTTCACAATTGAATGAAAGAACGTAGGAACACAATATCGGAGAATTAGTTTCTTCGTGAGATGCATTCACAGTGAGAGGTCAACGAAAACCGCAAACATTCAAAAATTTCAAACTTTACAGTAAATTGAAAGTCAGTGGTCCAGTCACTGTTCCTTGCTAGAGATGATTATATATACAGTATAACATTAGACATGTACATTGTCATTGTACAGAACTGGCAAAGATGGCACCGCCAAAGAGTACTACACCTTGGAATCCATCTTATTCCTGCTCAAGAATGTGCACTTGGCTCATCCCATCTATGTGCGGAGAGCCGCGGTATGTTCAACTTTCACTCAACAAAATCTTTACAGTCAATGGGTGTAGTTTGTTACTGTGCAATTTTACCTTGCTGTCAATGACCAAGATGTACCCATTAGAAATGCACAGGTGTTTGTTTCTGGCAGTAGTTGGTTGTACCAAGACCATTTCCAGAATCCTATAGCATGCTGGTGCAATATCGGTAGTCCAGGAGAAGACAAAATTACTTCCATGACATCATAGATTAGACTAGACGCAGTGTGCAATGTACTGCCTATGCATTGCCATGGTGATGTCTTTGTTTTCCCCGAGCTATATTTGTCACTTCGTTGTTTACAAATACATGTACATGTACATTGTGGAGCTACTATTTTCATTGTTAAAGAACACATGAGATGTTAATGTTATGTGGGGTTTTGCCATTGTCATAATTGTCTTATCAGGCCTGTCAGAAGATAGAATGCCTTACTAATTTTAATGTACAATTCTCAACTAATTTAAACAAGTTGTTTTTCTCCTCAGGCTGACAGTATTCCTGTCATCACAAGACCTGACAGAAAGGTACAAACATTTTTTACTAATTTTCATTGTATCTTTAAACTGTGGTATCCTGCTTGTTTTTTGTATGAAATGATATGCTAGATCATAGTTGGCTTTGTATACAAGTATACGTAAACAAAAGAGTTAAGAAAAAGACAGTTGAAAAAATGTTTTTTGCCATATTTTTGAATGAATCATTGGTACATGTATTGTTTGTTACTGACCATTTTTCCTTTACATTTCAGGACTTGCTTGCCTACCTGAATGGTGAAACATCCACGTCACTGAGCATTGACAAAAGCGCTCCCCTCGAAATCACCCTGCAGAAACCCACACAAGGTACAGGACAGAAAACACTTCCAAATCTTAACAAGATTAAAAGATTAAAAATCCATTTTATAGTACAATGCTTAACTTTCTTTCAACACTAAGACGGCAACAGTGATCGTTGAAAAGTTGATCTGTGTATACCTGTGTTGGAAGAAAGTTTAGCATTGTACTATGATGACTACCATGCTTCCATAAAATCCATTTGTTAATGCTCTTTTGCTGGGCAAAAGGCTTTTTGCTTCCAAGTCAGGGATGTATGATGACTTAGCTAGTTCAAACTCAATCCATAACTGTACACAGTATCAGTAAGGTATAACAAACGATACGTGTAAAAACTGGCCGTTAGAAGTCGATCCAGCTAGCAGAAAAGAAACTATACACAGCACGGGCCTAAAAACAAATAGCACCGTAACTATACAGTGTCTGTAAGGTAAATCAGACAATATGTGTAAAAATATTGGATGGCATCTGCTTCGAACTGGACCATGTATAACGCTGCTCTGTTTTATGTCACAGTGAAACGAACAGCAGAAGATGCAGACAAAGACAATTTCAAGAAACCCAAGGTTGCAATGGAAAAAGTCATGCAGGACAAGGTATGCCCTGGACCTCGTAGTATATCATATCACTATCAACAAAACATCCTTCTGTCCATTGAGGAATTAGACTGATACTCACGACTGTCCTTTTGTCCATTTTGTATATACATGTAGCTAGGTATGTTCTGATATTGTGTTTATCTTTTGTGTTCAGGAGCGACTTGCTGCTCGACTGGAAACACCAAAGGAGGGAACTGTCAACATGGAACAGATTAGGTACATTTTTGGCGGAGCCTCTGGGGCGGAGGCCTTTTTTGCATTCATTTCCTGTCCATTGTAAAAAAAAAAGTAGGTTTTCATTTTGCACCTTGATAGAGTATAGGAGTAAGAAGTGTGTGATAGTGGGAATTGAACCCATGCCCACTTGTCCAGGTCCCTGTCCGAGGCCATGTCTGTGGAGAAGATTGCCGCCATCAAGGCCAAACGTCTTGCCAGGAAGAGGACAACGATCAAGACAGACGATGACTTGGAACTGGGTAAGTGTCCTCTTGTAGGTTGTCAGATCTACAACGTTGTTTGTAGTTTTTTAGTAAAATACAGTATGCTGGTGTGAATATTGATATGATCTTGTAGCTAGTCGTATAAGATATACCTCATGACAAAAATGAAGGAGTCAAGGTACTGACGTGTAAATAGGACAATAAAGTGTGTAGGCTGTGACTTACTAATGCTTGAATTTCGTAAATGAAATGTGAAACTTTCAGACCAATTGTTATTCTTCTTTTTACTCCCAGGTCTGATTGAGCCGCGTAGTTTTGTTGAGGCTGAGGTTGACGTGACCCGTGACATTGTAAGCAGAGAGCGAGTCTGGAGAAACAGAACCACCATCCTGCAGAGTTCTGGGAAGGTTGGTGGAATGGCCTGACATCTGACCTGAATCCTGATGTGGGCTCATTATACTGTAAATGCAGAAATGTTTGTGGTTGTTTTATGTTCATGGTTTTCGCGGTGAACTCTAAACCGTGAACTTAAAACCACAGTGAAAAGCCATTCCATTACGTGACTGTAGTGCTACTACTGTTTCAAACGCGAAATCAAAACCACCGCAAACAGTCCATTTTCTCCCTACTGCAAAATTAAATCTCCGCGAACATTTCTGCATTTACAGTATTCCAAATGTTTTTTTTTGTTGCTGTCTCTCACAAAAATATAGTTTTGTGTGCTGTTTTGTTGATTGTCTTGTTTGATCTCTTTTCAGCAATTTGCCAAGAACATCTTTGCGATCCTTCAGTCCGTGAAGGCCCGTGAGGAGGGCCGGGCACCAGAGACAAGCAGCGCCCAACCAGCATCCAGCAGTAGCAGCAGCAGCAGCAGAATGGTAGGGAAACAGCGTTTCCTTTTGTTTTCTTCATCTATGTTTTGATAAGGATGTTTGACTTTGTTAATAATTGTTTGGTGTATAAGAAATATCTCCCTATCTTCTTAACTCAGAGAAACAAAAGAATGAGCAAAATACCATCATTGTGATATTGATATGGCTGTGTGTTGTATTAATATCAAAACAGAACCATCTACCATGGAATTTTCTTCATTTTTCCAGGAGAGTTTCCGCAAACCACAGCAGGCCCCAGCAGCGTACAACCGTTATGATCAGGAGCGATTTAGGGGGAAGGAAGGTAAGGCTTGATGATCAAGTCTCACTCTCAACGGAGATCATGCAGATCTTTTGACATGCCAATCTGAATGATAAGCCATATTCCACAGTGGTATGTCTTCCATTACATCATGTGCAAGTCTTTGCCAGCTTAATGATTTACTGTACTTGTCAGTTGAATGTAAATGATCACATTGTTTTCCTGCAGAAACTGAGGGTTTCAAGATTGACACTATGGGAACATACCACGGCATGACGCTCAAGTCTGTGACAGTGAGTACCTTTGATCCACTAACTTCTAACACACTGAAGTAGCCTTTTGACTACCAAAAACCAATTCTCTATTGGTTACGGAGTAAGGCAGCAGGGAGAAGGTTGATACAAAATGAAGTTTCCTCTGATATTTCTTTTAAGTAGTCTTTGACTAAACTTGAATTTCAACAACACAATACCAGCACCAGGCAATTTTAAGAAGTATGTTACCAAAATCAACGTCAAACTCCATAAAAAAGTTTTTTTTTTATGTGCAGTGTTATTGTTATTGTTTATAGTTTGTTTGTAAATTGTTATAATTGTAATATATATTGCATCATTGTAAAAAATCCAGGGAGTCTTGTACATATATGCAAACCACTACTAATGGGTATCTGAAGAAAGTATCAACTATAAAACTGAGTGAAATCCATGTATTCTGTGTCCTGTAGGAAGGAGCCTCTGCCAGGAAGTCCCAGGTCCCTGTGCCACAGAGCATCCCGAGACCAGGTAAGGTTATGCTTGGGATTCTGTTATATAGAGTAATACTGTAAATCACTTAAATATAGCGGCAGGAAAATATAGCGGTTTCGGGAAAATGGAGTAGGCCGCGTCACTTAATTTTAGCGTTGTGGACGAGGCGCTAAATTTAAAACAGGTGCCTGTAATTCACAGACTGATTTGTGAAAAAATACATGAATACTAGTGCTAGTATTATCATTAAAATCTTCAAGAAAAAGTCGGAAGTTTACGGACCAAAGGCGTGAAAAAACATGAATAAAATGATAGGCACGCCAAGCGCCGGCGACCCAAGCCGCCGCTGCACGCCAGCTGGTTGTTGGGGGCCATCGATCGTGTTGCCGCCAAGCGCGACGTCGTCGCCCGGGGCTGGGACCGTACTGGCATCCGGGACGCCATCAAGACGGTACGATAGGTGCTGCTGTCCTGTATTTTTGTAATTCTACTGTATTTTTGACATTTACTAGTACTGTATTTTTGCCACAACAAATTCCGCTTTGTCAAACTCGTAAGTTTTGAAATTTGCGCCGCCATCTTGTTTGTTGTCTTTTGTACGCTTGGGTGGCGGCTCTAGGTGGCGGCGAAATCTTTGTACTTGATTTCCGATTTCGGTCACATTTGTAAGCTTGCAACGAACGTCTGTACATTTGCACATTTGAAGCTAAACATTTGACTGTATTTCTGCCTTAGAAATTCTTAGGTTAATATCGCATTTCTCGTAGTTTCTTCGTTTGTTTTTGTTCAAGTTCCGTGACGCCATTTTCCTTATGCTGTTGTCTGCACGTGCGCTGAGGTGACGCTAAGATTTTGTACGTCTTATTGTATCTTCGACAACAATGTGAACGCCGTAACGTTTTTGTACCTTTTATGCGGAAACTTTTCAATCGTAACTTGAAATGATTATGGTATTTCTACATACTAGTACCATTGTGTAAATAAGCTGTAACGACGCCATAATTGTTTGTGTATGCTATTGTCAGTACACACTGCATTTGTACAAAAAATGACGACAAACTTGTACAATAAATGCTTTATTTCTTGAAGACCACCTTTGCTTGTTCCTGTGTGAATGACTAGTACAAAGTGTGCATATCGTGGCGAATGAATGGAGCGTGATTGTGTTCTACGTAGTTACTGTACAGTGTCGGGGCAAGAGGGAGGGGGGCAGAAGAGTGATCAAAATATAGCGTGATGAAAATATAGCGGTTGAACAGCAGCCGCTAAAGCCGCTATAATAAAATCCCCGCTATATTAAAGTGATTTACAGTAAAGTAACATGTTCTTACAAGTAGTTTTCATAACTTTTAAAAAAAAGTTTAATTGTGAAATATCCACTGAGATGACTCATGTCCAGTTGCATTGTTTTTTGTTGTAGATCCATATCATCAGAATTTTTCTCTCCCTTGCAAAATTAAAGGAGACCATATTAAGAAAACATTTGTTGCTGACACAATCATCTTACTGTTCTCGTGTGTTAACAGTGTCGGCAGCCAAACCCCAGCAGCCTGCCAAGAGGGTGTCCCGTACCCCCATCATCATCATCCCTGCTGCCAGTACATCACTTATCACACTCTACAATGCCAAGGACCTGCTACAGGACCTCAAGTAATACCCATATGTTATGTCTTCGTGTTTAGCAAGAATATATAGTCAAAACTGCCCAAGAAGATCACTTTGGGGACTGATAGAATATGTTTTTGTGGATATGTGGTCACTATTGAGATCATTAGAAAGGCTTGTGTCAATGGGAAAAATTATCTAAAAGGCCTCCAAAAAGTGGTCACTTTGTCCAAGTGGTCATTATGTAGAGGTGGTCACTTGTACAGGTTGGAGTGTACATGTATCTACAACATTTACAATGTTGTACATCCAGGCTAGCAAAGTTCTGCTCAAGAGAAAAGTTTCTATTAGAATTTTCTTTAAGACATTAAGAAAAAAACATTCGGTCATGTTTGTTATCATGATTCTAAAATTCAGCAATTCACAGTGGAAAGATAGTAAACTATTTCCCTACAGTTAACATATATCTAGTTACTGGTTGTAATATTTTGAGGGAAACATAGAATCCAATTTGTGTCCTCAGATTCGTGAGCATGCAGGAGAAGAAGCAGATGGGAATGAAGAAGGAGAACGAGGTGCTGCTGCAACGTAGGAAGGAGGTGGTCCAGCCTGGTGGAGTCGCGCAGACTGTCACCGTGCCGTACAGAGTCATTGACACCCCCAACAAGCTCACCGGGGACGAATGGTACGATCCTGGTTCATACCTGGTCCAATATCTGTTTTATGGAACATACTAATTGATTACTCCATAGGAGTGTTCGAAGATTCCTTTTACTGGACTTAATTTACTGACATGGGCTGTAGAGTTGATCTTAGGGCTGCAATGACATTTTTGCATCCTTGATAACCTCAATATTGCATTTATTATCAAGTATGGTATGTGAAAAATAGTAATTTCATATAATCATTTCTGTTGAACGTGAGCTACGTTGATACAACATTGCGCCACTTGTGCAACCAATGTGCAGTCAAACAGTCCTGGCAGAACTTCTGTTGTATGGCAATTACTAAGTAACAATGAATTGATAAACTCCCCAATTGGCATAATCTTCAGATTCCACTTTCTAGACCAAGTAGACTAACACATTTTATAGAGTTTGTCTTCGTCGTTACTAGAAGAAGGCTTTTATTTTTTGTTTACTTGATAACATGAAAACAACATTTATTATTATCAAGTATAGCATGTGAAGAATAGTGAGTCCAGGTTATCATTTCTGTTGAAAGCATGATGTCCTTGTCAGTACAAGATTGTGCCACTTCTGTATCCTGTGTACAATGTTATCCAAGTGCTAAACCTGTGCTCTTTCTGTTACCAGGGAGCGTGTTGTGGCAGTATTCTGTCAGGGCCCAGCCTGGCAGTTCAAGGGGTGGCCATGGCTGCTGCCGGATGGTTCACCTGTGGACATCTTCTGCAGAAGTAAGACTGGAAACATACTAAATTCTCTGTGTGTAATCATGAAACAAGCTATTGCTGTGCCTTTGTTCTGTATTTGTATGGCTGGTATAACCGACATTTGGCGTAACACACTAGCTTCGCAGGCACGCAGCGTGGCAGCAGCTGGTTATATTACACTGAACCTAGTCTTTGCACATCTGACTGCAACCTCTCTTTAAAACTATTTAGTGAGGATACTCGTACAGTACTTGATGACAACGAGTTCCATTCTACTATGGTTCTTGGAAGATACGAATTTTTGAACACATGTTCATCTTTCAAAAACTCACATTCAGCCTGATGGCTGCTTTGCATGGAGGTCAAAGGGTCAATCAATACAAAACAAATACATACGAACCATGGCATCACAACATATCATTAACAATGTGGTTGGTGTGTTGATAGCTTAAACAATTAGATAGAGTTAGAAGGAAGACTGACAATGGTCATGATGATTTTGTTAAAAAGTTCTTTAGATAATCAGCTTAAATACTGGTTATTCCAACAGTGATACTGATCCGCAAAGTTAAGCAGAAAAAGGTAGTGCAATAGACCTCAGGATCTCACTCTTTTTTCTCCCTGACCTGAACGCCACAGTCCGTGCCTTTCACCTGAAGTTTGATGAGCTGAAGCTGGACCCTAACATCCAGAAGTGGGACGTGTGTGTCCTGGAACTCAGCCGACACAAGCGCCACAAGGATAGAGCCAGTCTGCTCAGATTCTGGGAGGTCTTGGACAAGTAAGCTTCCAGATCTATATTTTTATTCTCAGGCTTCTCCCTGTGATAAAAATATGTGGGGAGGTATAAGAAAAAGGTTTTAAAAGTCTTAAACAAAAAGTCCCCTGCAGTTCCAAATGAAAATGCTAGGGGTGTTCCTTCATTTTATCAGCTCCATCATTTGTGAGTAAATTTTGTCTTCTTCAGCTATTCAATTAATACATGTATTTGATTTCCTGAAGTCCTGCATAAAACAGCTTACAGAGAGCTTGTTTGATGAATTTCTTTGAGATGTTTAAGAAATCCCTAGTCTGAAAGCATGGCTCTACTGTAGCCATGCTTGTAGAGCCTTACATGTGTATAACTTCTTTTCTTTTGTTTCCACAGATACATGATGAAACACAAACCACACCTGAGATTCTAAGGCATCACCAACTGGACAATGATTCCCATATTTTCTTTCAAAACACATGCCAAAAAGAATTATCAGTTTCTCTAAATATTCAGTTAATCTACACTCAGATAAACAAGATCATAGAATAGTTTGGATGGCAGAACTTTGTATTTAGGAAAATAGTATAGTTACCAAAAATCATCACATTTGATTGTAAGTAAGTAGATTGATTGTAGGTTAAATTAGATCCACTCCCATATGTTCTGGTTTGAACGGTGAATATTTCTTGAAGCATGCATTAGAAGATACTGAGCATTAACTCTCTGTATAAGGGAGACTTCAAATCATGGACAAGTGACGTATGACTTGTAAAAATGTGTAATGAAAAATCAGTGTTTAGCATTGATATCCATTATATATTTCAAGTAAAATATACCATTTCGACTCTACTGCATAAGATTCTTCTCATTATATGTACACAATTCATGCCAGCTTTTGTATACTGCTGCTTTCTAGATCCTTCTTTCAAACATATGATACTTGTACATATACCTTGTGTGATAGACCTGTACTGGCCTCAAGTGTAAATTGTTTGGGATGGATATTTTTGGATAGGAGATTGGTGTTTGGCAAATGATTATGTAAAAAAAATTGAAAGAGGTTGATCTAGGAAAGGTAACTGTAAAATTACCCGCTTCACTATTTTTATAGGGAGCTTTGGTTGGTATCTTAGCTAAAACTCCTGCCTGCATATTAGAAAGGTTAGCTTAAGATATGTATTTTGCAGAGTAATGTCGACAACAGAAATGAGAATGCACAAACTTGTTAATGAGAATGGACCAGCTTGTATATATAGACAGCAAGTAAATACTTAATTGAGGTAAATGCAGGTAAAACGTTGACCGAAATGACTGAAACTAGCCCACAGAAATATTACATAGCATTTATTCAGAAGTCTTTTATGGTTCTTTTTTTTTTGAGACAGGAAAGGTGTTAGTTAACTGTCACTAGTGTATATTCCTCAATGAAGTCTCGCAATCACATTTGTTTGCAGCCGTATTCAGTTCACTAAACAGCGCAAAGGACAGCTTTTTCAAAAGCACTTGTTCTCTGTGAGAAATCTTACTTGATATTCACTTGGCTCATTACAGCATTTTGGTCAAAGGGTTTGTCTCAGTCATTGTGTGGACATTTCTTTAATCTAGGATTCAATCTATCTTATTTAATCGATTAACACATGCAAATATCAAGCCTGATTGGGGTAAACATAATTTTTGGCGATAGATCAGAGGCTTAGCCTATTGGCTATTCTTCCGTCATATCTCCAAGAATTAAGAACATGAAAGAGGAATGTAAATTCCACATACCGGGTATGTAGAGTTGACAACCCTTTTCATGCACAGTATTTCTATTGTTGTGTGGTAAAATTTGTCATACTAGACTTCACCGAGTCAAGAAGATCTTATTCGACCCTGCCCAAATTTCTTAAAACATTCCAGCAACATTTCTAGACGCCCAAGTTGACAACTTATACAAAAGGTTTGAAAGCTCAAAGAGTGTTTTCTATGGTGGGTAATGTTACGTTTGCTTTGACGCGTGCCCTTCCCACGCCTACACAAAATTAGTGGTTTACAGGTCACAATGAACCTTCACTACTGAATTTCTCTCACAGGATATTTGCAGAAGGGTGGTTTGGCAAACATTGGCTTTAGCAATACATGCCCTTTCATGGGTCAATAAAAGCCCAGAATCTAATTATCATGAGGTAATTAATGTTTTCAGAAAGGAATGAAAAACAAATGTTGCGTTCATTATCATAACTCTCTTTATATTTTAGGTCAAGTACAAAAAGTGGCTGGAGTTCAACCCTATCTTCAGATTCTTTTCTCTCACCAACATTCTTACACATGTATCTTCATAAAACTGATCTGGAATACTCACAGAATAAAAACATCACTGCATATCCCATTGCGTACCATCTGTTGAAGAAAGTTTTATCGACAAATCATTCTTAAGCATTGATTAATTAGTCTACTCATTAGATTATTCTGAAAAGTGGAAGCATTGGGGCTATCACAGAAAACCTGTTTCATTTCACCCATCCACTCCATTAATTTTCTGAAAAGAATCTGAGTACCAAGAAGTATGATTGAAATGGCCTTAAGTTTAGGCAGGACACAAATACCTCTACATGTTCTTAGGAATCCTGAAACTCGTTAAGCTCTTACAGTACGAAAATACAAACAGTGTAGCACAAACCAATAAAATTAGAAAGTTTAGAACTTAGCCTCCACAAGTTTACCCGACCTGTAGCGTTTGAATAGTTCTTTCGAAAGCAGCCAGAGTAGTTTAAAGGGTCCGTACCCCAACCTGGAGCCTCTGTACCCCAAACTGTAGGCAGCGTCTGTACTCCGACCTGTAGCATCTAGCAAGCCTCCCATGTGTGTTATGGAAAATGCTCTGTGTCAGTGTGTTTTATTCCCCGTTATAAACTCTTGCTGCAGTATCCTAAAAGAACCTAGGAAATATCACCACCCTTACATTGGTACATGTACCTTTCTTTTTATTTCATAAATTTCTATAAAGTCTAAATACCATGAGAACTAAGAGGGTCATACATTTTCAATGATACAGTGTATAAAAAATGCAACAAAGTTTATAACACCAACTGCTAATAAATATGAGTTGTACATAAATGGGGTTAGGTTCTGTAGCATATTTGATAGCATAACTGTAGCATAACTGATACAAACAATTGGCCTATCACAGCAGGAAAAAGGATTAAAATCATGCCAGTACAGTGCAGGATGCTGATACAGCACCTGTCATTTGTTTCCAGGCATTACAAGTCATGTTTCATTTACTTAGGGATAGAGCAGGCTTGGAGCATTCTGCAAGGGCAAATGGCAGTTTTCAAACTGACCTAGTACATCAAATTTTTCTGTACAATATCATCATAGAAGTCAATGTCTTTCACTATCTCTCAACAATTCTCTGGGCATGAAATTACAACATCTCACTGGAGATGAAACTCATTCCTCGTATTCCATTGGGAATTCTGCACTGCAATTGATACAACACAAAGGTATCAAATTACCAAAATACCATTTTCCTGAGGCATGAGTATCGAAAGAAAATCTTGAGTAGGGTCTCCTCTTCTTCAAGATTTAGGTTATGGATAGCCTGACTAAATTGCGTTCCTAGCAACTGGCCCAACAGTTACTGCCCCAGGCAGCGAGACAGTGTGTTAACACAGGCTAGGTTATTGTTGTTGGCAAAACAGTTAATCCTATTCTCCATCTTGTCTAAGTCCTCCACATTCTTGGACCAGGTTGCGCAGCCTCCCCTCTTGATGCAGCATCTTGGTTGTGGCTCCGCCTCCTATACAGCTGCCATTGATGAACACTTGAGGTACCTGTGAAGTGATAACAAAAGTTGGTGTTTCATTCGTATTTACTCATTCCGTCGAACTCGCTTGGAATCTTACCATGACTAGTTGTCTCCTTCATTCGTATTAAGAAGGTGCAAACAGTTGCTTCTTCAGAAGCTCTTTTATTCCAAGTTTGTGATCTGTTTAGTATAGGGGAACCCTGCTTGGGCATTTGGGGGAGGTGCATTCGTCCTTTTAGATGGGGACATTATGCTGAAGCCTCAAGCATAAAACATCTGCATGTAACAGAACACGGCACACTTATCGAGAAGAGTATGAAAAAAAAAATTAATAACCTCTACTATTTAATAGCCCAGCTGGGGTGCTTGGCTGAAAATGCAAGCCTGGCAAGGCTGCAGTGCACTACTAGCTATCAAAAAGTCATAGTTCTGGTCAGCTGTTTTAACTTTTTTTACTGTCATATCACACAATTCAGAATTGTTCTATACCGGTACTTACTGTCCTTTCCCCAGTCATCGCCAGGAGTACATCTTGTATATCTGACATGTCCTCTCTCCTGTTTAAGTCCACCACCTCATACTTGGCACCGATATCATCTAGGCATCTCTTGGCAACTTTGCAGTACGGACAGGAGGATTTGGAAAACACTGTCACACAGTTGTCCTTGACCTTGTCCTGTACAAACTGGGCAGCCTGTGGGTTCACCATCATGTCCTTTCTGGCCTTTTCCATTGACTGATTGCCACCCATCTGACAGGGAAGAGCAAAGTGATCTTTTGGTGAACTGAAACATGGGCTATTGAATTTTATATGAAAATCTATTACAAGTTACCACAAGTGAAACACTCTACAGATGCCGGATCGAACCCGGGCCTGCCAGTCCACAGGCCGCATGCCTTAACCACTGGGCTAAAAGGTCTATAGACCAGTTACTAGTAGACTGGTCAGTTGGAGGCGCTTGAACCCCACTGTTACACAAGCACAAAACTGCAACCAAGTTAGAAGGTTACATCAAGGACATTGCACGAATAAATCTCCTTTAATTCTTAAAGCTAAAGGTCATCTTTATCATTTCCTGAACGAAGTTTTGACCAATTCATGACCATCATGAAAATATTTTGAGATTTCGTAATAAATGTCTATTAAGTTACATCACTTGTTGTGATCAAGCGTTATGTTTAGAAAACTGATTTGAGAAAGCAAGTCACAGAAACGTCTCTTACCTTCCATAGATCTTTACTGGCTTACCGCTACTGAAAATATAAATGTCGGTGACCTGAAATAAACGTACGTCCACCTTGCAAAGTTGTAGACTGCCGTAAACAGTATTTATAGCCTGTCACACGTTTTTCCATGAGCGGCCCAGATTTATTTTTCCATTCGTACCCTTCGACCTTCCAAGCTGACCTTTCACCTTACCCTATCCCATAGTGCACCGTAAACTGTCATGGCTGCTCACATGTGCGAAAATTTTTCGTCTGTTAAATTTGCGTAAAAAGTTGTAAATTCCTTCGTTTAATAGCACTGAATTAATTGTGGGGGGAAGGCAAAAGGATTATTTGTCAGTGATCACTGGAGAAAACCCCAACGGACGCTGAAGAACTGGGACTTTTGCAGCAAACTTCTTTAGTACGGGCGCACGCGTGTCTTGGGGGAGGGGGGCGAGCACTCTGACTTTGGGTGGACACAACAGGATTGAGCTTGGATACCTTAGAAAGAGGAAACATGGCCACTCTGATGGAACGTCTGGAGCAGACTAACTTGTACTTCAAACGGATGACGGACTTAATCCCTCCGGAAATCTATTTCGAAAACAATGAGCATAAAAGGAAACGCCCAAACAAGGAGGATGGTGAGTTTGTTTCATTATTAATTATATTCACCTTGAATATTCACCTACATCCTTACTAAATTATGATCATGGCGTATTGATGACGCAACGGACTTTGAATTGTGTTTGATATTGTGTAGCCATTATTTCTATGTATTTTCTTTGTATTGTTTGTGAATAAAAATTGTCCGAATATTGAGCTTTTCAAGGATTTGACAACTTACGTGAAGTTTTAGACCATATTGTAAATAAAGTTCACAGTGGTTTTATATTCATGGTTTTCACGGTAACATGTTCTCTATGAAAATGCTTGTTCTATCTTTTGCCCACCTACGGCCTTGTTTCAACCGTGAACACTCCTTAGTCCAGTTGAGTGAAAAAGAATTCAACAATGAAGAGTGGTCTAAACTGGAACAGTCCTACCTGACCGAAAAGTCTACTCTACTCTACTCTTAGCCCATTTTCTCCTTACCATAAAATCGATTCACTGCAAACTTAAATGCATTTACTGTACAAAAATGTATGTTGTAATGTATGACAGTTTAACTGGTGACTTTCTCCATCAGGTGGTCCCCTGACTAAGTCGGCTTTGAGAGCACTGCACAAGAAGATGAGGCTGGACCCTAACCAGTACAAGACAGTCACTGAGCTACAGGAGGACATGGCAAGGGAGGAGGAGCCAGATAGTGATGGTTAGCTTCTTAAGCATATACTTATAAATGTGTGATTTTATGAGTATTGAAATCAATGTCTTTTTTTTTGACAACAGCTCTGGAACAGAGCCTGTAGTATGATGATGTAGAGTAAGACTGGCAAACATTTAATTAAGAGCCACATTCAAATGCTACGCTGATCATTATCATTCATATTCCAAAGTTTTAGCTTTGTGAAAAGGTATGTGGTTCCCCATGTACAATATGCCATTCAGTATTGTAACAATAAACTAACATAGCTAAGTCATGCTTTTAACCATTCACTATCAGTTAACACCTATTTTCCATTGCACATAACTACAGGTTAGAATGTAGCAACAGGAGGATGTAGAAAAAAAAGACATACTAGTAAAAGTATGGTTATCAAATACATGCCTATTGTTAAATGATAAGAATTAAGATGCCTTACAACTTTTGGTTTCTCTTGTCATTTCTTTAACCACCACTGTTATTCAACTGTTTACTAATTTCAATTCTGCCGACCCCTACAGATGAGCAAGTCAAGAAACCCAAGAAAAAGACCAAAGGAAAACAGAACAGGTCTGAGAAAGAGGACTTACGGCAGAGACTTCAGGCAAAGATTCAACAGATGAAAGCTGTAAGGAAGGCACCAAAACCACAAGATCTGGCAACTCAACGCTCAAAGAGACAAGCAAAGAAAGAAAGACAGAAGCAGAGAAAAAAGACAGCGAATAAAACTGGGACTCAGACAAAAGGAAAGGTCTTTGAGGAAGGAACAGCTGCAAAGAAACCTGATGGGACTCCTGTGTTGAATCAGGAAGGGAAGCTAGTCTTTAGCAAGTTTGACTTCACCAGTGATGTAGGAAGCAGTAAGAAGAAGGGCAAAGAAGCTCCCAAGCACCTGAAGAAGTTGTTGGCAAAAGCTGAAGACAAAAAACAAAAGATTAAAGATCTCAAGAATGAAAATCTCGGAAAGGTACGTTGTCTGAAGTTATGCCATGTTTGATGATGTTTCTCTTGTTTTGGTGTTGCATAAAAAGACCTGAGATAATGTTGCATAACTTTAATACTCTTTAGTACTCTGTAAATGCATTTCCTTTCACAGGGATTTCATTTAGGAGTAGGAGGGGAAAGGAGGTTCTCGCAGTGTTTAAAGTTTACGGTTGAAACAATTCTGTAGTACAGTAGAATTAAAGAAAACACACCTAATTTATGGTGTCATGGTTTCATAGTAAGTTTCATAGTTAGCACAAAAACACAAAAATAAAACCACTGAAACGTTTTAAGATTTACAGTATTTATCTACCCTGTTGTTCATACCCTGTGGTTTTATGCTAAGCGTTTTGATATTCAGGAACAATATCTCTGTCCTTTAAAACTCTTTCATGTCTTCAGGCACATGAAGTCGAACAGAAGTCCAAGTGGAAGTCAGCTCTACAGAAGGCTCAGGGTGTCAAGCTGAAGGACGATCCAGAGCTGCTGAAGAAAAGCATCAAAAGAAAAGACCAGATAAAGAAGAAGAGTAAGAAACAATGGAAAGAAAGAAAGGATCAGGTAAGAAACTTAACAAGAGTCTTCTTGTCTATGCAGTAGATTATCTGTACTCTCCAAGCAAAGGAGTAGGTCCGGCTGTTTTCTTATGTGTTTTTAGGCGTTTTTGTCGGGCTTTCTACTTTGTCATGTTGTTTTTTTTCCTCACCAACCAAAAAAAACATGACAACGTAAAAAGCCCGACAAAAACTCCTAAAAACATGTAAAAAAACAGTTGGACCCACTTTTCTGCTTGGAGAGTAGATTATCTGTTGGTGGCCTTGTGGGTAGGGTTGTTGACGTATATATGGCCTCCGTCGGTAATTCACATCAGCGCTACAGCATCAGCTATGGCTAAACAGTCCTATTCTTTTTAGTTTTATGGTTGTTGACATAGAATCTAAAGATTCTGGTTTTGATCCCCCAGTAGGCCCCAATGTTGTGCCCATGGAAAATGCACAGCAATTTCTTGACTTGACTTAGGTGAAAATGAGTCCAGTAAATGTGTGTCTGATTGATTGATTTTGGTACAACGATAACTATTTATAATGATGATTATGTTTTATCCCCTTTTTTACTCAGGTTGAAGCCAACATAAAGAAGAAGCAAAACAAAAGAAGCGATAACCTCAAGGCTCGGAAGCAACAGAAGGTTTCCAACAAAATCAAAAAGGCCAAGAAGAAAGGAAGGGTCATACCTGGATTCTAGCACTTTGGTAAAAGATCATATGATTGATGGGAGAGTACAATAATGTTAAGAGATTCAAAGGAATTTTTGATATTCCTTCTATTCTTCTAATAACATGTCTGAGGACAGTTGACTCGAATCAAAAAGTTATTATCATAATCATACCAATTTTCTTTTATACTGGATAATTAGAATACATAGTTTCTGTGTAAATGGTATTTAGGGGTAACTTGTTTAGCAGCTACATGTTGAATGTCAAAAATGTCATCTTCAAAACTGTTATTTTCCTCCCTATTCAAAGTGGACTGCTGTTAAACATGTCATTTGAGATAGATTTCCATTTTCTGCCCTAGATAATGTTTAAGGCGTATACTAGATCTATTTCTGATGTTATGCTTACAGCCATAAAATCTTTAAATTTCTTTGATTTCCAGTTACTTGTCTTGAAAGTTAGCATTTCCATGGACATATTCAGGCTATGAAGTTCTTGTCATTTAAGATACATGTAGGTAGTGATTTAACAAAAAATATATATGACCATTGTGTAACATGATTTTACCGCCTTTGTCAAGAGTGTTTTTGTCAAGTCAAGATGAATAGCCATGATGATATTTGGTATTTGAGCAGGTCTTGACTAAATGAAGTTCAATTTTGGGCCCCCAAGCAGCTTTCTTTGATACTGCAGCAGTTGAAAACAGTACCAGGGGGCATACAGATCATCGAGAGGACACGGTGTGGGGGGTCAATAACTGAATGAGAGCTCTTGAAACCCATGCACATTTCTTAGGAGGCAACTTTTGTTCCTACACTAAAAAGTTATCCTGTACATGAATAAACAACTGAAACTGTAGGCGAAAACACTCTACTTGAAGTAGGAAGTAAACAATAACTGATGATGTTGAAACAGACACAAAAGTTAATTCCCAACATGAATGTTGATTTTATTGTCTTCTCCATTGTTGACATAATAGCGTAACCAGTAATAATGATAGTAATGCTTTTTATTTACCTTTTATTCGTCAGAAATTACCCGTGCAATGGCAGCCTTTCTAGTGCTGAATTGATGCAGGGTTTACAGGGTTCCCATAATACACAGTAGCCTTAATTCCCTTCCATTCAACATCACAAACACGCACAAATGAATAGATAGAAAACCCGTGAAACACGTTGCAAGATCTTGTTGGAGAACTTTGATAAAACTGTTGAGTGGAATGAAAAAACGTTCTGGTACAAATGTATTGATATTGGCAATGCAGCCTTTTACAAATATTGAAAGCCACTGGCTGACGTCAACTACCTATATGACGTCGTTGCCTTTTACTTGTCAATTGTTTATCTTAGGGTTGTGATAGACGGCCTTCCCTAAGTAGTCTTTAATTTCTCAACAGATCTCTTGAATGATACATGAATATTTTGATAACGTCGTCTGGACTTTTAACTTTGTCAGCAGCTAGTCGGGCAGCCTTGGCTGCGGTACAGTGTACGCAGCTGAACAAATAAATAAATAAATAAATGACATTTTCCATCAATATCAGCGGTAATAATTTTCGGAGACACCGATACGATAATATTTCATATGTGAATCGTCAGTATTACAAGATAGTTATAACGTGTATAAAAAGCAGGAAGTATCGTAGGAAACGTCATCAACCGAAACTTTCGGCCACATTTATGACATCCCTTTTCCGTGACTTGTATATACGCCCACGTCCATATTTCAAAACGTCATGCGGCTCATACAAAATTAATACCTTTTCATTGTCACCAGAATTATAAGTGATTACACATCTAACGTTTCATCATCACGGGAATACAACTGGGAATACGCTGGAAGAATTCATTCACGGAAGTCACAACAAGCCATTTGCACGGCATCTGTAAGTACAAGAAGGTTACAAAGGGAGCACCTACTACCAGTATTCGTCCACAATGAATATGCCATCGCTGGTAAATATTCAACCAAAAAGAACATTGTTATTCGATTAGGGGCATTGAGTTGTGCAATATTTACTGTAGGCAGTCGGACTGTTTACACACGCTGTCGACCATAAAGAAAGGATACGGTGCTGAAACTTTCACTTCCGTTGTTAGATTCCGTGTGGTCTATGAAAACAATTGTGCAGTGAGGTGGGCCAGGGCGTACCGAATTGGCTAAAATTTTGACTCTATTTTCGCACGTTTCAACCATAGGGTAATGTGGAGACGTCTGTTCTCCAAGCAGATCTAGAGGTTTCGATCAGGGGGCTAGAAGTGCCCGGGATTCGTAACCCTTCCCTCCCTCCGCCCTTAGCTTCTGCGATCGAAACCTCTGCTTTGATATATATATAGAGAATAGAAACGTTAACACATATGAACCAGTTCCTAAAGAAGTACCAGACACATGCATAAAGAAATGTTACGCTATAAAATTTCTCCGTGCACGTATTTTATAATCTTATTATAATACTGAAGTGACAATCGTCTCTAATCGGTGGAGTTCGTAACCAGCAAACTATCCGTATAACCCTGTGTCTTTCTAGCACCAACGGACACGGCAATATGCGTATATAGATGATGCCGGTTTACCGACGCTAGCTGATAGTTCATAAGATGTAGATTATTCAAACCATCATTACCAAGTCTTTTCTGTGATGTCTTCAGGAGGGAAAATCTGCTGGGGTTTAGTTTCGTTTGGTTGTGACGCATCATCTTATACCTGGCGACTCTCGTGTCTGGACGCGAAATTTTTAGACCTTTCTTAGCAAGTCGTTTGTATATGTCGTCGTCTTCCCCTCCCCAACCGCAGAACAAGTTGGAATACCCGTTCAGAGTTTGGTAGTGGGACGGCGATAAAACTGTGACCCCACCAAACAGCTGTTTATAAGGCAGCGTGTAGTTGAATTTGTCTATAGCTACGGATAAATGTCTAGGGAATGGAGAGCAGGAATACATGTTGCGGTCATCCTCCAAAAGCAAATCCACGTCGTGAAAAACGAAACAGTCGTAGCTCCGGTTTTTGAGAACCTCGGAAAAGCCGACATTGTAGAGCAGACCCTTGCAAAACATCGGCTCGTCGCCATATTGTTCGATGACGTAGACGCCGTAATCCAACAGTTGTCTTTTCAATATGGCATGGATGTGGTTCAGGAAGATGTGGAGATGTTCGCGACGATCGCGGTAAGGCACGAGGACGGCAACTTTGTGTCTTGCTGTACAGTTCGGGGGGCGCCAGTGCCCGCCTACCTTAACGTCTGAATGGTCCAAGGATACGTCAACCATAACAGGTGCCTCTTGTAGATTTACGTCCACCAGTCCTCTCAAATTAGGCGGTTCTGCGGGACAATTATTGTCATCGTCTCTAGATCTGAGCTCCCATCGCGAAACCGAAGCCAGGAGTTGTAGAAGAAGAACGGTGGAAACGAGAAGGAGTAAGAGACGTTTCCACCTGCGTCTTGCAAGGCGTGGTAACCAGGTCATCTTCACAAAAGAAGGACATTCGATGTCATGTCGTGTAGCGAGCGTGTTTACCGTCTTTCACGCGGCGCCTAACATGGCAGAAATCTCTCCGATTTCTGTTGCTGGCCGCGTTCATCGCACGGCTTGAAGAGTGATCTGACTGGAACTTCGTTGAACGACCGACCTTAGCTCGAACTGCAAAGTCCGGATCCAATCGATCCATACTATGTTAACTCATTGATAGCGCGTTGCACTTTTACCGGCTCGGAGACACACCTATGTTGAAACGCGCAGACCCTAAAACCCCGTGAGGCTTGGTAAACAAAGGTTTGACCCGTGCAGAACGGAGTCACATGTGCGTTAGGCTGATGATCACACGAATTATATATATAATCCATGTATCCAGAACCCCTTGACTTCATGCATTTGTTTCCTGGCGACAAATGGAAATGGACGGTAGCACCAAATTACTTAAAGCAACTAGATGCCACTATTACTATATATAGCTAGTCTAAATGATACAGTCGAGAAAGAAGGTAACAATAAAGGTAGGTAATGAGGGGTAAAGAGACTTGTTTTTGATATAGACAAAGCCACGAGTCTTAAGAGTGCTTGAGACTCCAACGCTCGGTTGATGGTGCAACTGGCGCTCAAGCACTGGCGTATTTTGAATGAAAAGCGGAGGTGTATATACTCTGACATCGGGCAGGTGCAAGTGCTTAGGGCGGCCTTAGCCTGGAATCCAAACCTATTACAGCTCCCGAGTCTCCTCTAATATTATTTACGGAGAGGAGACTTGAGAGCTATAATAGGTTTAATCCATCGCGTTTCCAGGGAACGGAACTACGCACACTTGGAACGAAACCAAAAGCAAACAATGCCTTGGATCTGCTACTCTGCCTACATAGTCTCTGGATCTGCTTTAAGCCTCCAGAATTAACATAAAGTTTATACTATAGGTCTGGAATTAGTGACGCCATCGTCCACCGACTAAATTTTATACTACTTGGATCAGGACCCGTCCCTCCGTCCCTGGACGGAAATTTGCTTGTTGGGACGGAAAAAAACATTCACCCTTTCAAATTCCAAATTCTGAACTTTATGACTTGAAATTAATGAAAAGGTATCTTTGTAAGCTTAAAATGACGAATTCAACAACTCAAATTCAAAACATTGGCCCCAAAACAATGAGTGAGCGGACAAAAATTCAAATCTGGAGACAGCTCAAATAAAAAAGGGTTCCACAGAAAATGGGTTCCACACTACAACCAAGGTGTAATGTTTGTATAGCTGTCCACGGTCTGGTGCTAAGTATCATTGAGGAGATCCTACATGTACTAGTATAGTCACCGCTTGCTGGAGTCCGATAAAGTAACGCTAGATGGCGCCTGTGCACAAAAACACTCATAAGATGTCGGAAAATGTGAATCATAGAAATGGTCGATAAGATTGCACAAATATCTTGATTAAAACTGGAGTGGAATGATTTTTGATTGTTAGAGCTATACTCTTTGGGCACCTCAGGTAAAGAAATACAGCGTGAGGTTCGTCACCACACGCGGTGTTGGCACGCGCGTGTCTAACTTCCCACAGCGCGATGCGAAGTGTGTGTGTGGCGAAAAACCTTCCGTCGTGTATATCTTCACATTTGGGTCAACCTATATACCTGGGAGCTTAATTGTAAGAAAAGGAGGCATTGGAGAGAACAAAGGCGAAATATACAATTTTACGGACCTTGACCGAATAGGGCAAATATATACTAGGCGCCCCTGATTCCTATGACTACTATGTTACATTCCAGTCATCTTACCAGAAATATCTCAAATACGTTTCTTTTGAAATACTATAGTTCACAATATACATTTTAACAGATACATACAATGTATTTGAATGCCATGATCTTTTTTCTTAGAACAATAGGCATATAGTATCAAGCACGACAACAGCTTTGTATTTGCGCCTGTTTATTTTGGACCAAAACTACTAAAATGTTTCATATCATATAACAGCAATAAATCCATCTTAAAGCATGATGTCAACGATCAAGCCATTGACAGGAAAATATGATTAGAAATGTTTCTTCTGTGTCAAACTTCTATTGTATATACTCACTTATTGATAATGATAGCGAAGGCACCTTTTTGTTAAACTAAATCCAAGCTTAACCTATTTTCATAATTACCTTCATACAACTATCATGTGTTCCGATTAACGTAATTATAACACTTTTATGTAGCAATGGGCTTTAAAAAGTTTTGCTCTAATAAATCTGGAAGAAAGCGATGAAACTTAAGCTAAAGACTACTCGCTTACTTGCTACTAAAGAGTCTGAAAATTATCATGCATACAACGTTATGATGTAGTCGGTTACAGCCTAGTGTTTCCTACGTCTTCTCTTATCAACATTAACTACAATGTGAGTGAACAACCTTTGGCGAGACATCGAGGTTATCTTAGCCCTGACTTTTCCAACGTTGTTAAGACCATCCTTATTGGCCCTTAAGTCAGACGTCTTTAGTAGAGAGAACCTCTCGGTGTTCTCAGGCGGCGTCTTGTGATGAAACATCGTGTACCTTCCGACGTCTTTCTCAGGACGCGAGATTTGTAACTTATGTTTCTCCATTCGTTTGTGCATTTCGTCGTCTTCCCCTCCCCATCCACAGAACAAGTTGGAATAGCCGTTTAGCAGTCGGTACTGCGACGGCGTCATCGCCAAGACCCCGCCAAGTAGACTCTCGTAAGGCAGCGTGTAGTTGAACTTATCAACGGCCACAGACAAATGCCTGGGAGTGCTACCACAAGTGTATACGTTCCTGTCGTCTTCGGGTATGAGGTCTACGTCGTGGAAGATGATGCAGTCATAACTGTCATCTTTTAAGGCCGATATAAAGCCGATGTTGAAGAGGATACCCTTACAAAACTTGAGTTCCTGGCCGCGTTGGCCTACGATGTAGATGCCGTAATTTCTTCCTTGCCGTTGCAGGAAGGGGTGCATGTAGAGGAGAAACATCTTCAGATGTGCCCTCCTCCCTCTGTACGGGACCACTATAGCGATTTTCTCTGTGCTGCCTCCCACGTTTCTGTCTGGAGCCCATCTCCCTCCCAACTTCACGTTATCAAGCATGTCCATCCACGCATCTCCGAAAAGGGCAGACTCTTCAACCTCTTGTTCAATGGTTTCGTTACTTGATGACAAGTTTGCGTCCACAATATCGTCTTCCACACTCAAGGACTGGTCATCTTGCGAGTCACCAAGCGCCGACATAAGTGTTTTAAGTGAATCAGACATTGTTTCAGTCCACGATTTTTGAAGATCGTCGCTTTGGTCCTGAATGTTGGGCACGCCTTCATTCTGCAGTAGGTGTTTCCCACTTCGCTGAAGAAGAAGTCGAAGAAGCAAGATGGCGGACAGGACGAGGAGAAAGACGACGTTCCACTTGCGTCTTGAGAAACAACGTTGTAGCCGGACCATCTTAGCTTCACCTTGAGAACCTCTGTCTGCAATAATTGCCGTTGACATTGACTGTACGGGGATGCTTATTTCTCTCGACCCAATAGCAGCGTTCGTTACATTCAGTAGTGATCTGCTGACATGAGGGGAAATTGTATGAAATATAATTTCTATACCGCTGTTTACATGTAGTTCATTTAGGTGTGTGCAATATGACTCATAATTCTACACTCAAGGAGCTTTAAGCTCTTCATCATGTGACATAGACGAGCAGATCTATAGAGAGCAAACTACACAAAGATCTGCACTAGTAAATTTTAAAAGATATCAAGGTTTAACGTTGGGATATTGTTATGGATTAATATACTGTACGCGTGTCAAACGCCTACATATGTAGCTTATACCAACTAAGCCGTTTATTTGTCAGTATACCAAGGCCAGGCATATCCTGTTTACGTTATGACAAGACAGTTCATACGATGACGTTTACAAAATACGGTAAGACATCGGGTAACGTCGACCTATCTATCTGTGCGCAGTTAGATATCCCCAAATAATGTAGGGAAATAATCTCTTCAATGCTCTCTAGATGGAAGGTCTTCCTTACCCTTGTTTTGGCTCAACATTCGATTTTTTGTTTCGTTCTAGCGTAATTTCTCCAAGTTAACTTGGAACAATGCCAGCTAGGTTTTTCGAGAAGATTTTCGAAATCAAACTACCAAACTAAATGTTGAACATATAAGTTAACACTGTCCGACTTTCACAGATTTACCAGAACAAGTTATGAATTGTCTAGATGACCACGGATTTCTATCCAGTGTACTGGTGCACTTTTGCTATTTCATTTAAAATTTCTGACATCAATTCGTAAGTTATCTGATTCCATACATTACGAGGGTGCGAATCTTACTTACCTGGATAAATGCGTGGCTCCCTCGGTGAGATGATATGTTGCTGGGGGTATATTCTGGCTGCTTCACACGGCGTCGAGATGCTGAATGAACGTGTTTACACTAACACGGTATGGCATATCCTGTTATGGTTAGGTCTATTATATTTACGGAACATGCCCAAGAGATCGAAAAATTATAACAGGTGACTTTCATGATTTTTTGGATTAGAAAAAAAGAATCAGATAACTTGATAACCAAGGAATCTTTTCAACGTTGAGTCTGTGAATCAATGAAAGCCTTGGTAACCGTTTATCGTCTTGTAATTAAACGTAACAAGTGTTTAATATTACCTAACGATTATCTAACTGAATCCGAGCTTGGATATTGTCCTTTTATTTAAATCAGCAAAATGCAAGTTTGACCAATGAGACCTTTAGCAATATTGTATATCTATTAATTTCGATAAGTGTTCTAAATGTATGTCATGTTGAGGGTGTGTGAATATGGATGAGTTCATCTGTACATTGTTTCGAAAAAGTGTCCGATACATTGAAAATATACCATATATCAATATTAATTCTAAGAAGTCAAGATCTCTATCCCTCATTTCCTCTTTTGCATAAACATCTTCATACCTTTAGTCATCTCCTCTTTTGCTAACGTTAACTAAGATGTGCGTAAACAACCATTCACGAGTGACCGAAGTAATCTTAAAGTGTTTTCTTTGTTTTCTAAGACTGTTCAGTCCGTCTTTTCCCGCCCTTCTGGCCCACACCTCAAGGAGAGCGTGTCTTGCAGGGTTCTCCGGCGTCCTCTTGTGTCGCATCATCTTATACCTGCCGACGTCTTCCTCAAGACGCGACAACGCCATCCTATGTTTGTACAACCGCAAGAACATGTCGTCGTCCTCCCCTCCCCATCCACAGAACAAGTTGGAATATCCGTTCAGCTGTTCGTACTGCGATGCCGTGAAAGCTACGACTCCGCCCAAGAAATGTTCGTATGGCAACGTATAGTTATAAACGTCAATAGCAACGGATAGATGGCTTGGAATGTCCTGACAGGAATATATGTTTGCGTCGCTTTCGGGAATGAGGTCTACGTCGTGAAAAATGAAACAGTCGTGCCCTTCGTCTTTTTTGGCCAACGTGTAGCCGATGTTGTAGAGCAACCCCTTACAGAACATGGGTTCGTCCCCGTGCTGTTCTATGACGTAGATTCCGTAATCTAAACCTTGACGTTGAAGAAAGGGGTGCATTATGAGAAGAAACATCTTCAGGTGTTCTTCTCTTTCTTTGTACGGTACCAATATGGCGACCTTCTCAGAGGGAAGGGGTAGACTGCTAGACGGACTCCATTTTCCGCCTTGTACATCCTTTAGCTTAGCCATCCAGGACGATTCGAACAGAAAGGAAGTTGCGTTACTGAACTGCTGGTCTTTGGTATCGTTAGTTGATGACAAGGTTGTAATAGAAGGGTCGTCCATATTATTAGTCGATGACATGTTGGAGTGCGTAATCGAAATATTTTTCTTCCAAGCATTGTAAGATGAATTTGAGGAAAACTTTTGAGCCTCAAACGTTTTATTAGATTTCTTTATGGACAAGTTAGAAGAAATGATCCTCAATCGACTTTGGTTTCTAGGTATGATATTTGACGACGACTTTTTCATAATTTGTAGAGGTGTGTGCAAAGTGTTGTTGTGGTCTTGATGTTTGGGTATTTCCTTTGCCGTAGTCATAGTACATGTAGCATACTCTCTGAGGTCTTTCTCCGTGATTTCATCGTATACATCATCACCCACAATCGGTGGTTCAATTTGAAGTCCATTCTTTATCAGTTCGCGAAACTGTCTCGTCCTCTCCTCACTTTCTGTATGAAATAGACGTCGAAGAAACAAGATAGACAGTAAAGATAGGACGAGGATCCCCCACCTGCGTCTTCGGAATCGCGAGAGCCGGACCATCTTAAACTTCACCTTGAAGACACGCGTTACGTCTTGTATAAATCTACCAGGACAAGCGCTGTGGAGCTATCCAACTTCTCTTGAAGCAACATTCACACAGACCCAGTCGGCGATATTCTACTAGCAAAAGAAAAAGAAATAGCATGGAAATATATGAATATGAAATATGAAATGAATATGAAATACAATCGTTTATGGTAATAGAATGTTGATAGTAATATACTATGATTAAGATTTAGTTTCTGCAAAGTCTAAAATTAAGTAACATATAGTCTACAGATGAACTGCGTATCAGATGTGCATGTTAAGTAGAAAGGATACATTTTTGAGAAAATGCAAGATATTCCCCTCCCATTACCTACACCTAAAATATGACATCCTTAGCATTTACCGTAAGGGAAAAATGAAGTTTCTGCATGAAAAATGCAGCAAAAACAGTATATTCCCTCCCTACAGGGGGGAATATAAAAAGATGATAAGGGGCCAAATGGACGTAATAGAGAAAGAGAGAGAGAGAGAGACAGACAGACAGACGGACAGACAGACAGACAGACAGACAGACAGACAGACAGACAGACAGACAGACAGAAAGACAGACAGACAGACAGAAAGACAGACAGACAGAGGAGAGAGAGTTATCGTTCGTTCGTTAGTTATTCACTTTTTTCACAGAGTAAATGGTATCTTGACGTACATCTCTAGCTTCTATCATTCGTCAACGTGTTTCCGCGGGTGGTTAAATCTGTATAAGACCACTAATACTGACATGCTCCGATAGATATCACAAATTTCCGGTACACCTGGCGAAGCTGATTGACATACGTCAAATCATTCTTAAACACACCTCCAAGTAATTGTTTGCAGAAGGTCAATGAACGGTGTAAAACCGCCAAGGACGTTCATACCAGGGCTCGAAATACTTCTCATATGTGACCTGCAGTGTAGCATGTTGTCAAACATTTTATCTACATACATTTGTGAAATTTGTCTGCAAATACTCTTAGCCGCATTTCCATTTATACTGCAACTTTCTTGGCCTAGAGAAGCTTATATGATCAAATTACAGTCTATCTATACAATTCGCTTTGATCTTAATCGTTTGAATGAACATGGCAGGAATACACATAATTTTTAAAAGCATTGTCTCATTGTCTCTGTGGAGAAGCACAGTCGGAATTCGAAGTAAGACTTATAATTCTTCACAATCTATTGGTGACCTTGGCTTTCCTATGCTGCAACTTGGCAAACACATTCATAAAATTGACCTTGATCTTTTTAGCTTACAAAATTGAAAATTGTTTACGTTTTTACCTGCAATTCCATTTTTACCTGCAAATTGCCAGTAACATGTGGTTATCTCGAGCCCTTCACACGTTAACATATTGTCTCTGCCACGTCGAGGTGGCTTTCCCTTCCTCATGGTTGCTATTGTCCTTTCTCTCACACATACCACAATATCACTATAATAATACCCACCAAAACCACAACTATAGAGTTTACACATCCCTGGCTGCACCTATCGTTACACCGTGTAACCGTCTACCGTCATTTCTACAGCCTTCACCTTCCAGCCCCTGCTCTCAACAAGGATTTAGAAACGGATTTACAGTTTGCCGTGAACACAAAGAGAACCCATCATGAAACCTACCGGAATAGTATGCGTGGATCCCGCACAGACTGATATGTTGTTACGTGGCTGGATCTAGCAGCTGTACAGAAATACGTGTTCTCTGTATACAGCCTAACGTTGGCAAGGTAAGCTATGTCCTGTTATGGTATATAACATGTCGTGTTTACGAAACATGCCCAAGATATCTGTTATAATCGATAACACATGAAGGATACTATTGATAAATCATACGATAAATCATAAAGTTGAGTGTACGTAAGTCTTTTGGATATCACAGCATTGTTTGGTATCTTCGTACGGAGGTTTTGATTTCAGAGGATCTGTACATGATTTGACGTAGCTGTTGTTTTTGGATTTTGATATTTGGTATGTGGGCAGGTGTTGGGATTCCGAATATGCACGTAATTTGTAGCTAGTGGCTTTTGTTGCAATTTTTTGTTAAATTCAAGGATGTCTCTGTCAATGTTGTAATTTGGTAACTACTAGTAATAGTCATAGTAAACAATTAGGCAAATAGATACCTGAATATGCAAGCAAAGTCAAGCTGACCGTGAGGGACAGCTATAATCATGCCCCCCCCCCCCCAACACACACACACACATACGGTATACGAGTAATATCCCCTAACAAAATGAATTGATCTCTTTCTCCGTGGGACAGTGAAGTCTGATCCACTGACACTGTTAACACGTAGCCTGCGAGGGGTGATCAGTAAGTCCTCGGCCTCACCCAGAAATAAGGTGCACAACCCGGGGCATAATTATGTAGTATGACGTGTTTTAGCAATATCCACCAAATATCAAATCATTGTGGTCATTACTTTCGAATTTCCAGTTGGCGTCCATTCAAAAATCAGTAGGTAAGAAAAACAAGGTTGAACTGTGATCAGAGCTGTGTGGGTTGAGTTCCCCAAGCCACGAATCGGCATAAAATATTCGAAGACATTGTCAAAATGTTTGATGAACATTCCCTTCACCTAAAAGAGGTGGGTATCTGACTTTCAGCAGAGCAAGTCGGCCCTCGCACCTCAGGCTTAATTGTCCATGCTTCCACCTCACTTTAAATAACGTTACCGGGTCGCCTATAAAGTAATGATCACAATGATTTGAATTTTTGGAGACATTCATAAAAGCCTTTTTTCTTTAGAATTATTCCCCGATATTTGGGTTCAGCACCTTATTTCTGGGTGAGGCCGAGGATTTATTGATCACCCTTCGTATGTGATATTCCCTGACAGTGGGACCTGACGTCTAATCCACTGTAAACACGTAGCCTCAGTCACTAAGGTTTGATAACGTTAAACATTTATGATTTACATACATACACATTTGACAGGTTTGTTTTCATAATCGAGAAAAAGCAGAAGCACTTTGAATAATATATGAAATACGGATCTTTTCGACATGTCAATCGTGTCTAATCTAAGACAGATTACTTGGTCTGAACAGTGATAACTTTGCCTATGAAATATATCATATATAATGGCGATACCTTAAGCTTACGCGTGTTGTTTTATACATGTACCGAATGAAGACATTTTGCGATCTTTATGAATAAGACTTGTTGTGTGCTTCATTCTTAGAATGGTCAATATTAGTATAAGAAAACACATTGGAAAATTTAGAGCGTACGTTTCGCTGTTTTGATAGTAATATGTGTGTTCAAAACAAACAAAGAAACTAACAGACGAACCAAATTTATCAATCCAGGTCCGGTTAAGCTCTGTGTTATTGAATTTTTATCAGCAGATGTATAGCAATTTTTTCACACTATTCCAAATAAAGTCTTATTTGCTTTATTATTTCTTACGGGCGTTGGTGAATTTCAGAACCATTGACTTGAAATGTTCGTGTGTTTAATACGGACAGAGGGTAGCCTAAAGTCGCACATATGGAATAAAATCAACAAACGAACAGATTGCAAACTGATGTTTATATCAATCTCATTTGTCAGCTAAGTCCCGTTCCTCTCGTGTGACTGCGATATATATGCCTTGGTTGCTTCCACAGACACTAGCGTCCATGTCCCCATGGTGCCAAGTGACAGATAATGTACAGAGTTTGCGTTGATGAAGGTTAGACATCCAGGTAATAAGATACGCCAAAAATAGTTACTCAAGCAACTGAATAAAATTTGAAACAGTCAGTCGTTCGTCAGTGGCTAGTCGTCAGTGACAAACGTGACTAATGAGTGACGAAAGATAGCGGATGCTGTCTGAAACGTCTGACTGTTTCAAATTTTATCCAGTTGCTTGAGTAACTATCTTTAATGTACAGTATACTTTATGATGTCAAAATTGATCTTGTCATCGTAAGTTTCAAGTCGGCGCAGTGAAAACATAGAAGAACTTTAGAAGAACTTTATTGCACGACAATTGTACATGGTACAAGGTATGGCAAGAATTCGGTAACATAACACAAAGTAGAAGTATATAGAATAAGACTTAACATCATAATTACTAATACGATACAATAAGGGCTAGCATACGTTTTCGATATTGTGTTATAAGGAGGCATAACGGGCAAAGGCCGTTCAACTTGTGACATCTGATTTTATTGAGTTGAGTGCACGTTATGTATTAGCCAAGAATCGAACACATGCAAGAGTTTTATCAAACAAACAAATAGGAACAAACACGCCTTCTATGATAAAAAGTGGCATACCTACCCGGGTTGGGACTTGATAACACGTTTTAAGGAACATGAGGAAAACTCAAGTTGGCATGAGACAAATACCGACACTCGGCCATCGCGGTTACACTCGTTTCACATGTCGAGGCAAACGTCTCAATACTCTACGGACATTTCTATCTGCAATGTTTACCAAGATATGGCTGAAGTAGCGCTTTCTAGAGGTAGAAGTGATCTGATACCCCATTGTCTCAAGACTGCTAAGTCCGTCCTCGCTTGCTCTTTTCATCGACGTCTTGAGAAGTGAATATCTTGCAGGATTTAGAGGGGTCTGGCTGTGTCGTAGCATCTTATACCTGGCCACATCTTTATCAGGACGCGAGACTCTCAACTTGTGTCTGTACAGCCGCTTAAACATGTCGTCGTCTTCCCCTCCCCATCCGCAAAACAAGTTGGAATATCCGTTCAGTTGTCTATAGTGTGAAGTTTTCAAAGCGGTGACTCCGCCGAACAGCTGTTCATACGGTAGCGTGTAGTTAAACTTGTCGATGGCGACTGATAAATGTCTGGGGGAATCCCTACAGGTGTATAAGTTTCTGTCGTCCTCAGGAATGAGGTCTACGTCGTGGAAAATGAAGCAGTCGTAATCGTCGTCATCTAACGCTGCATTAAAAGCGATGTTGAAGAGCAAACCCTTGCAGAATAACGGCTCGTCGCCGTGTTGTTCTATGACATAGATACCGTACTGTCTTCCTTGGCGTTGGAGAAACGGATGTATGTACGAGAGGAACGTCTTGAGATGCTCTTCTCTGTCTCTGTACGGGACCAGTATGGCGATCTTTTCCGATGTTACTGACTGGTCGGTAGTAGGGGGTCTCCATTTACCACCTAACGGTACGTCGAGCGCTTCCGACTCTACCGCAAACTGTCGAGCATTGATAAGTCCGAGTTGCTTTCTTGACGATAGCTTTACTGTATGATTCGATATCTTGTGAATTGAGAAGTCAGATTGATGGGAAATCCCAACTAGTTTTTCTCTCGACTCGCCTTTGTGTTTGTAAATATTTGCACTCAATCTCCCCTGATTTCCAGACATACCTGGTACTGGTGACGGATCATTTCCCCTCTCGACGTCAGGTAGTTGCTGGAACACTGTGTCGGTAGTTGATGTTTGCAACTTGTTGTTTTGAGTCGGAGGTTCGGCTCCTCCGACAGCCTTAAAAATGTGATGTTCTGTGCTCCCTAAGCCTCTGTTCATATCGCTGGGCGTAGCTTCACCCTTCGCTGTCTCTTCTTCTGTCGTGTGTTTTGCTGTTCCCAAGACGTACGCTGCGAGGCAAAAACTTCCAACGATCTGCAAGCAGACAAGGTAGCGGCATCTCGATCGCATCTTCCACATGATAACCAGTGTCTTAAGGCACGATACCTGCTCTTGGAGACACTCTCAACTTGGAGAGATACCGGTACTGTGCAGTTTGCCGTTCGACTGACTGCTACCAAGGGTGTCACGCCAGAGGTAAGTCCAGCGTGACAATGCCGCCAAACATATGATCACTGAACTCGCCGAAAAGAAGAATTAGCTTTGCAAGCAACCCGACACGCTCGTCCGGCCCACTAGCAACGCCCCACTGCCTACTATTTTTCATAAATCAACACCTTCCAACGAGAGGATTTGGTCGGTTGTTGGTTATCACTTTACATGACAATAGAAGCTACTGTAAGCTTATCACCCTAATCTTCGTGACTTCCTTCAGGTCAAACCCCCAGGATTAACCTAGATATGGCGACAGATTTACTCCTATTGAATGTTGTAGTTCCACCTATTGCATTATTGAGCACTGTATTGCTACCTGTGGCTTATGATTATGAAAGCCACAACAGATGCTGTGGTATACTATAGTGGCTAGCAATCTCGCTACAGGAGCGTAGGGACTTCGGATCCGGCCGTAACGGCTGGAACCAAGTGGTAGGAGTGATCGTTGCGTCCATTGGTTACGTGTTCTTTTTTAAAAAGACAGCTGCAGCTTTTGCATTTCAAAGAATCTTTTTCTCATTTTTCCATACATGAGGCCAAGGGATATAAACTACCTTACTGTGCACTGGCGCAAACTAAGCTTGTACCAACCCCAAGCGCGCCACGTGGCCCTTCATGCTTGTTATGTCATTCATGCTACAAAGATTTCCTGTACATAAAGGATGGTAGTATGCATTAGTTTCAGTTTAACAGAAACCCTGGCATTGTTCGAATAACTTGAGCTCCCACCACGTCTGGCGCTATTACTGTCCATAGCTTTAAGTGTTAAAAAAGCAGTGTATCAAGTTTGAAAAAGACAACTGTTTTCTTCAATGTTTTCAAATATGTTAGACTACGTATTGCATCATACATCATTTGTCCTGCATTGCCATTGCATGACATCAGAGGTTTCAAAATCTTTTGTCAATGTAAACTGTGCTTCCCACTATTCAGGGTGTGAGAAAGGACATTCAACTGTGGATTAATCAAAATAATTGGGACATTCCTGACTTGAATGTGCTATTTTGTACACATCTTCATTGATCCTCCCTTTCATAACCAAAGACAATGCATTGTTCCATAGAAACTGTGTTAACAAACATGTGGTCAGCGGTGGACAATAGGTCAAATTTTGGACATATAAAAAAAGGTAAAGTAGTCATCCTCAATTGAGGTGAAGCATGATGCTTTTTCAAGTAGCTAGTGGTAGTGCAATGCAGCATTGCCACAGCTCGCGTTTTTGGCCAAAGACACCGGGTCACCCCTACTCTTCTCGATAAGTGTGTTGGGTTCTTTTACGTGCAGAGGTTTGACACTTGAGGCTTATACCCGAAGCTCCCTCATACACGGGGCCGCCGTCCGAAATGACGAATGCAATCCCTTACACAACAAGTCTGTGCTGGAGTCGACCCTAGGATCAAACTCTGGCTCCAGGATCCACAGAATTTGATCTAGATGGTGAAGCAGCAGGGTTGCGTTACCCCTTGCGCCATGGGGACATATGATGGTACTATTTGTAGTCAGTCATGTTGTACTTTCGACTGTACTTTTGTGGTTCAGCCGTTACCAGCGAGAGCTGCCTCTGCTGACCCAGAGCAATGAATTGTTTAATTTTCATTAAATACAAATTCATCATTTTGTCTGAACGAACCTCACACACTTCCTTATCAAGATGACTTAAAGGATTCATCATACTTTTAAACAGTAACTATACATTGAATATTTGCAAATTCTTCCCTTGGAAAAACATTCTCCAAAAGCTGGGTACAACTGGGTCAATAATGGAGACAATCCCAAACCAACTCAGTTCACTCTGTGTACTTCATAGTGGACTATCAAACTAAAAAAGGAATGCTCAAAACCTCCACTACTGCTAGTAGTACTACTAGCATAGAAAATATATCATGACACATGGGTTCAGTCTATTATAATTTTAATCCATTTGCTGTTGATATTACTAACAGTCAAAAATGTTTCTTCGTTACAATCACGACCAACTCTTTTTTCAAACATGTTTCCCGACCATTTTGTTATGATTACTAGCTACATATAATAAGAGGACTTTCTAAAGACTCAAACTCTTCATTATATATCCCATGCAAATGTGAATCCCCCTTTTGAACTTTGCGGAAGATGAAGTACACTGTTTATGTACTCTTAGCTTTTGTTCCATTTGTATGTATACCAATACTACAAATTATACAGTTCTAGTTCCTAGAATTTCCCTTAGTAGTTTGTGATGGGTGAATGTACTGTTGTTGAAGTACACCTTGGAGTCATGTTATTTGTACAGATTGTATTGTCTGGTATACGTGAAGTGAAATTTCAGTCATTCGTTGTGAGGTTCCTCATGTCCTTCACTTACTGTTGAGTGGAGGGCCTGGAAGAAGAATGAAATCAATGGTAAGATAGGATTGTTGATAATTCATAGTACCAGAAAAATAATACCATAATTACAAATGTACAATAAACGTGAACAATGTACACTTTGCATCCTGTAAGTTCATTTAATGAGAAACCTATGACAAACAAATAGCAGATATGTACCACTTCAAACATAAACCTTCTGTACACTTCTAAATCTAATTACAAACTTGTGCGCTGTTGTAGATTTCCATATCTTATGAAATGAAAGTGTTTACCTTGCCCACTCCACGTTGAGAATGAGGTTGTCGTAACCAAACCCGTTGACACCGGTGATCGCTCTGGCCGCGTCTTCTCTACGGTGGAAGTTGATGAATGCGAAGCCCTAGAAACAACAGCAATGAAAACAACAAATAGTCTTTTTAGTACTGACATATACTTCATTGCTGTACTAAAGCAAAGTACACATTTCAGCTGAGTTTTATATATGACTATCAGTAAACAGTCTGGAAAAAATTGTGATCAAAAAAGTACTGTAAGTCCAGAAATGTTTGTGTGGATTTAATTTCGCGGTAGGGAGAAAATGGACGGTTCGCAGTGGTTTTGAGTTTGCGTGTAAAACAATAGTAACGCTACAGTCACACAGCTTTTCACTGTGGTTCGGGGTAAAGAGTTCACTGTGAAAACCGCGAACATAAAACCACTGCAAACATTTCTGCATTTACAGTATCCATTTCTTAAACATCCTTTGCTCTGAAGTGTTCATATTAACACAAAGTGAAAAAAAAGGGTGCAGTTATCATAATCTGACCAATCCCTATGAGATTCCCAAAGTAGAATTGAAGTATGGATCTGACCTTGGATTGGTGTGTGACCTTGTCCTTTGCCAGGTAAATACGAGAAATGGCGCCGAATGGTCGGAACAACTCCTGGAGATCTGACTCTCGGGTGTCCTCGGACAGATTTGTGACACGAATCGTTGCTTGGTCATCTGTGAAAAGATAGTGTTAATCTTATTTTTACTTCCTTCCATAGTAAATAATGCTGCTTACCTTTCCAGCTCTTACATCTACATAATCTTTCAATGAAACTGTCATATAACTATAACAGTGTGCAATATTTCTCTTTCAATGAAACTGTCATATAACTATAACAGTGTACAATATTTCTCAAAATGATAAATAGATATTTAAGATGCTTGAATTCTATATACGCTTTTGCTGTTGCAATCTCAACAAAGTAAATTTACTTTTTATTTGAATTATTTTTCACACACGTGTGTTATTCGTGTTTCAAACTTTGCTTAATTTCTTTAGTTTAAGAAGTAGAAGTAAACTCACCCCTCCTCTGTTGCATGGACTCTCCCGGCCCCCTGTTGGCCCCCCTCAGGCTTGGTGGAACGTACTTCCCTCCTGGAGCTCTGGCAGGAGGAGCCTGCCCCTCAGCTATGCAGAACAAAACACAAACAAACGTCAGATTTTCCTTAGTCTCACTTAGAACTTTATTTCGAACTGGCTTGAATTTGGTTGCTCCTAAAAAATTGAATGTGATAATGCTCAACGAAACGGTTAACAGGAATTTCAATGCAAGAAATGTAATATAATGTTAAAAGACTGAGAAATCAACACTTACTTTTCTCTAAGAGTGTAGAGGGATAGTGGAAGACAGAAGAGATAGGTTACACACAGAAATGACAACATCACAAAAGTGGAGTTGAGTGTGGCTAGAGTACCAATGGCTTTATCTACATGTATAGCAAAGCTACTGCATGCATACTATGAAAAACGGACAACAAAGTTGAAGAAATAAGCAGCTAAAAAAAAACCCAGGCAAAATGACACAGCAACAGAGTGAAGACTTAGCATAACATTACTGTTCCAAGACCACGGACAAACAGGTACATATAGTACAGAGGTTCCAAGAGCACAGCTACAAGTGTGCACCATCATTGTCCAAGGTATATATAGGATCCAAGAACATGTCTTAGACATGCAGTGGTTCCAAGAACTCAACATGTGTGTAACATTGCTGTTCAAGGAATGAATAGGATCCAAGAACGTGGACAAACATGGTGCATAGGTTCAAAGAAGAGTGCACACAATGTATGTAGTTACAAGTGTGTAACATTATTGTCCAAGGAATGTATAGGATCCAAGAACATGCAGTGGTTCCAAGAACACATCTAAGACATGTGTACACACCACCACTGGCTCCAGCTGCCCCAGCCTCCCCGGGCTTGTCCGACTTGTCCAGCTCCTCCTGGATGGGTCCCAGGGTGTCCTTGTACGGACACTTGGTGGTCCAATGGTCGCCCTTACAGATACGGCACTGCACGATCCTGGTACCCTTCAGTTTAGCCATGGGATCTTCCTCTTTCTCGTTCAGTGCTTCCTGTGGACATGATAGAAATAATACATGTGGATATGAGTAAAGCATCTTTTTTTTTCAATATCATTTCCGAGGCAATGTCAGCAGTCTGACAAGAATATATTTTGGACACCCCCAGACGTTGTTGAAGGCATTTTGGACACCCCTATAGATATGGTTGAAGGCATCCATTGCAAAAAAAAAGGGATGTCTGAAGATAGCAAAACATTAATCTGGCCAGGACCCTGAAGAACTGACCTCTTTGTTGGTGACAAACGTCATGAAGATGTCATCACAGATGGCTGTGGTGGAGGGGTTCGGACCTGGACCTTCATACTCTGACTCACCAAACTTGGGCCAAGCCTGAAGAAAGGAAACATTTCACATCTTTATAGCTATCACATCACCATTTCGGACTTTATTTGGCTTATTTAAAATATTCTGACAGATTTACTGACCATGACCAAAATCTGAGAGCTGGGATGAAAAAAAGCCTTTACTAAACCAATGTTGCCTTTAGAGTCCATCATTTCAAGAGTTCTGCATTACTTATAATTATATTATCACATGAAGTCAGCAGTAGAGTAGCTCACCTTTCTTCTTGCAATAGTTTTGGAGGCTTTCCTGGTTTCCACCCTGTATGTTCTAATAATCTGTTGAAAAGCAAATATTTCTTATTAAATATAACATGTACATGCATGTAATATATAATAGTACCATCAAAAGTTCAATACTCTTGCTCTAGCATAAATTATAACCCAAAATCTATATGTATACAAATGTATTCTAAACAATAAATAAAGCCTCTGCAAAAGCTGACCTTGATTTTCTTCCCTTCATCATTGATGCTGTACTCTGTGATGATCTTTGTGTCTCCGTCTATCACTTCCTCAGGCGGGGGCAGCTCTTTAACAAACAAACATTACAGATGTGAGGGTCAATCACAAGTGCAGCACAACACCAAGGAAGTGTATGTTTGACGTTTCAGCACATCCTCTCATACCAGGCTTACCACTTGTATCTGTTAGCAATGGCCCAGGCGTACCGTCTGTGATCTACTCTTCTCTTTGCATTAGCTCTGGCCAGCCATCAGCCAATCAGATACTGTCCCTCCTGATGTTGGAGGGAAAGTTACCAGCCAATCACATCACTGCCTACAGTCAAGAGACAATGTGATTGGCTGGAAACTTTAAACATATACAAGCAGCAGGCCTGGCAGGAGAGGATGGTTTCAGCATAGCCTTTCCTGGAGTGTACACTAGTCCTTATATACTGAAGCAGAACAGTTGTAATGTAAGATGGAACAGAAAATCAGGGAATTCAGCCAGCATCTATGACGCTCAGGTGTGAAGGTTTCTCTTACCTTCATCAGATATGGCGATGAGGGCGTCTACTACATTGGGTGATCACAGAAGAACAAACTATTAACATGCCATTCTATAAGCCTGATTAAGGGCTTCTCATTTTGACAAATAAAAGAATCATACATAGGAATCTAAAATTTTGAAAATTAAAAAGTAGTGAAGAAGGGGTAACACTTAAAACAGTCTCCATCAAACCCCTGTTGGAATCAACTATGTACTTGGGCTTGTGACATCACTGGGAACAGTCCCAACATGCACAGCAACTCTACAACTAATACTAATTTACTAAAAGTCTATTATCTAATTTTTGACAACACCTCTGGGGTGGGGGCATTTCTAATACTAAAAGTGATGAAGAAATGTTGACAGTCAACTTAGGTACTTTGGCTTGTTATATCACTGTGGACAGTATCAAACATCAACATCCAGAGACAGTTCATATTTAGGACGAAACCTATCAGAATGAGCTGGTCCTGACTGACAGTCGACATGTAACCGGTGATCAAACAAACCTTTGCTTGATCCAGAAGTAGTGGGGACTAATACAGGGACAGAAAGATACATTTGTATTATCAGTTACAAAATGGAAGATTGCTAGAAGTTCTGAACATGTTAACTGATAATGTTGAAGACTCTGGCCATGTACAATGTACAATTGTATGGTGGGTAGTGGTCAAAAGTGAATTTTCTACTTTTCGTAGAATATGCATGGGTACAAGGGCACAAGCTGAAAGTATGACTACAGTTTCCCCCAATGGCTCAGTCCCTTTTTCCTTACGCTTGACAGGTAAGATATACTCACCGTCATCAACATCATCATCAAGGTCCTCGACCTGGTCAGCCCAGCTGGGCTTGCTACAAATAACAACAAAACAACAAGCAATTAAACTCTATTATACTCTAATCAGACTTACGAGAAACATGAGCACCAAAAAGATGGGCAGTTTTCTCTTTTTAAAATACTGTGTTAACTGGTACAAGAACCTCCTTGACTGGTCTAGCCAAAAGATGTCTTCTTAAGTTAATTTTGATAATTTTGTCCATGTTTCCCACTATACTAAATATGTTAACACATTGGGAGTGTTATTTCATCAAGATACAATCCTGGTCTCTTTTTTTTCTTGATTTCAACTTTCAGCAGACTGTTCACAACACTATCTGCAACATATGGATCAACAAACGTAGTAGCTCAAACTCAGTGCATGTGCCGAAACAGTATATTTTCAAAACATAAAGAAGAATCCATATGATTTTTTCTGCAACGAAGTTATCATTATCATCACAACAACGTCAAAACCTAAAAGGTATTCTAATTGAATCATTTGCTGCTGCAGCATTTTTAATATAAAAATCGGAACGATGGAAAGATATATGTCATGCTCTTGACACAAGGCAAAAAATTATGTGCCACGCAAAAACAGCAAACTTAGCCCTTTTGTTCTCTATTCCTACCTAAATGGTTTGTACTTATGAGCTACAAAGTATGTAAAACATAATCTAGTTACTTGTCTGGCTCCACAGATGGCATCTCGGCTTCTTTTTGGGTTGAAAATCGCCAAGATTATTTCACAATCCTCACGTTTTCCCCGCAAAGCAAAATGGCGCCTGGTCTGGGGGCTGATGGGTAATTATTGGTGACGGTGGATTTTCTTCTGAAAATATACGACAAAAAAAAATTAAGTATTTTGATTTATGAATTTTAATATCTTCAAAACTGCAAAGTTTATAGACCTTTTTATTGCTGATTTGGCGAAATATAAACAATATAACTAGATAAAAAAGGTCGAAGGTCATACAACGCGCGGTCCGGACAGTGCTTGGATGGGGGACCAACCAAGTACGTCCGGATTGCTGTAGCCTCACGAAGCTTTCCACGAAATCGTCTTCCGGGAGGGACGTAAAACGGGGGTCCCGTGCTCGAGGAGGTGCCTCGAACACGTTAAACAGCCTCATTACCCTACACATTGGGTACCTGCCTGTGGCACTGGCTGCAAATACACCTGATATATATATATATATATATATATATATATATATATATATATTGCAGATCAACAAAGATGGCGGAAAACTTGAAGAAACTGAAGAAAAGCAGACGAGAAGAAGGACCTGAAGGCGAAGAGGTACGTGTGTTAGACATGAATTCTGTGCGAGTGTCAACATTATGTACACATGCAGATTTAAGGCTATATTTCGAGTATCAAATGCGGCTAGTTTGATGGGAAGACGCTTGTAAACGAGTTGGTCGTCTGCTCTTGCGGTTGCTAGAACCATGTGCATCTCTCGTGAAAACATCATTCTCGCCATGTAAACTCTCGTGTATAGGGTCTTCAAGCGCAAAGTTTGTGTAGTCCTGTAAGCAAACGTCGCTAGGAATGTTTTGCTGCTTCAGAAATGTTTTCTTGTGATCGCTGTCATCGCGATCGGTAAAACAGATGTGTCCACACATGTAACTGTACACAGTCTAGTAGCGCCACCTATCGAATTTATTGTAAACTGCAAGTCAGTGTCGGTCAGCTGCAAGCATGATGATGTACGCATGGTACATGTACGTATACCTGTATTAATATTGTCGCAATGTGTACTGTTGTTATTTAGTAGCAAGTCAGTGGTAGCGGATAAGATTTTTCAGAGGCTTACTTTTGATAAAAGTTTTCTTCCAATGCCACTGTTACCGTTATGGCACAACTTTCACTTTTTTAAATCTCATTCAAACCTGTATATTTCTCTTCCATACACAGCGACGAGACTGGAAGAAATGGAAACAGCAAAGTGAGTACATACCTAAGATATAGTCAAGAATGGTTTAGAGTTTAACAACTATCATGTGATGACGTGTAGGGTGCAAGGAGTCCTGTCTTCTCTTGGTTGGTTCGTTTACCTCTTGGTAGACTTCCAATGAGTGACACCTCACCAGTCTGCACTTTCAGCTCTCAAGCTGGACAGACACTTTCCTAGTCTGCCAGGTTGTAGATGGATTTTCCTTGTAGTTCTTGAGACTGATGCGCACCCCTGTGTCAGGGACCTTGGCAGAAAGAGGTATAATCAAATAATGGATACCTCTACTGCTGTTAGACTTAACGTCTGGGAGACACCGACGGAGGCAGAGACACTCTCAAGATGACTGACGGAGACAACAGAAACGTCTACACGCTTTGGATGCTTACTCCACTTAGATTAAACGTCCAAATGCTTACTACGAGTGGACACATGTCGGTTGTACGAATGTTAAATGTCTGGTCCCGTTCGCAAAAGCGGCAAACAAACGGCTATTGTGGATTGTGCACATAGACATCAGAAAGACCCGAACAGCTCAACTTTAATTTAACAGCACTAGCCTGCATATACAGGACAGGTGGTATTTCAAGCCCTGATGTAGAATGTTGATGTTAACAGTTCAGGTTCATGCTTACAGTCGTAGTCCCAAAGGGAGGTGACATGGTCTCTGTTACTTCTGTATCGCTACTAGTACACTTGACTAATGTTATCATAATTCATTAAAATGTGACTTATAGGAACAGAAGAAGATAATTAGTACTAAGAATAAGAATATAGCTGGACAAAATTGGTGTCTTGCTAGAGTCCATTCCGAGTCACCGCGAGGGTTTTATGATAATATTTGTAATCATTTTGAAAAATTTCTAATAAAAGAATATCTGACTGACAATAGTTCTAAATTTTTCTAAAAGATCAAATACAAAAATATGAATTTATTCGAATTTAATAAGATTATTTAGAAATATTTTGAAAGTAACTGCACAAAAACCTCTTTATTTGTAATAATTTCTTAACATCTATGTGATTATTTAACTTTTAGAAATATTAACAAGAAATGGTAGAAAATGGTTAACAATGGTAGAATGGTGATTGCCCCCAATAAAAGTAGGTGCTAATCTGGCCCTTCTGTCTGCCTTTGTACATCTTTAGACTTCACTGCAGGACACCGCTCGGTCCTTTGTGGAAAGCATTCTTCCCTAAACTTCGCAAGGATGTGTGAATTGCTTTCTTCCCAGCCCTCTGGCCTATTTATAGAGATGTTACAAATAATGGTAGAAAATGGTAAGAAATTGTAAAAAATTGTAAATAATGGTAGAATGCTGTTACCATTATTTAGAAACCATTGTAAATATTATATTCTACATCATGAATATTTCTAAAGTTTAAGAAAACTTAAGAAATATTTAGAAAGTTGAAATCACATTCAAAATATTTCAAAAGTATCAAATCTCTTACACAAATAATAACAATAACTTGAAAATAGTTCTAAATTATGACAATAACAACCCTCGCGGTGACTTGGAATGGACTCTAAAAGAATTCCTTATGGTGAAGTGATCAAAGTCTTTTAAGCTCAGATACTTGTACCTCTAACATAGTCCATCATAGCTACAAAAGTACAATAAGTAGTTTAAATCCTAATTGAAAGGCACATTACCAGGAATAAGAACTTAAGTTTGTACAATGAAAAAAGATTTCTGTTTCTAGTTGAAGTGAACCTATTTTTAGTTGAAGTAAACGTCACAGGTGCCTGTGTCCACACTTTCTACATAAATCTAAGTAATGTTACAATATTACCTGGTATAATGCTTTAACTTATGAGACGTGCCCTGCTGTCCCTGCCTATTTCATTACTCATTAGTTTCCCAGTGTCTGTGGTTTGGGGGATGATTCTGGTATTTACAGTTCTTATCATTTCATAAAGGTCATGTGTTCCAGAAATTTTGCACAACTCCCTTTATTGCTTACCTTGTCCTCTCATATTTGTAGCAATGCTATCACTCTCAATATTGTTGAATAGCAAGTGTTGTAGAATTGTGTTTTCTCCAATTGTTTCAAGCTACAAGAAAGGTAAAGATAATCCATCATAGTAGTAACATAGGAAAATCTCTAAGATTGTCCTTTCCAATGCCCTTGTTTTAGATATAATGTTATAGCTGATAGAGTTTTTTTTTTTCAGAAATATAAAGCTCAATCAGATTCTTTCACAAGTTTTCTGTAGCCAAGAAAGTTGAGTTTTCACCAGACCAATTTTATACATAGAGACTTTACTTTTTAAAACTCTTTAAAGGTTTGTAGATGATCATAATATTCTCATCATAAAACTTTCAGTATGTATCTTTTTTTCAATCAAAGTTTCAAACTGACTTCGCTTAGTAGTGAGCAAGAACTTTTGTAACCATGCCACATCCCCTCCCTTGCCATTAGGACATATCCACAAGCCCCTCCCCTGTGACTCCCTGCCATATGATTAGTGCTCATTCTTGCTGAAGTGATTAGATTATGTAGTCTGTACTTGGTGGCACAGACCATGCCAACAGCACAGCGCAAACAATGGGAATCACTCTGTGTTGTGTCGACATTGAAGGTTGGTCATTTTTTATTACCTTTTCATACCCCTTTCATAAACTTAAGTACATAAACGTGCGTTTCTATCATTAACTTAAGGTAGTCACAAATATGGTTTTTGCAGTCCATTTCATATGGTATTAAACAACCAGAGAAATATGCTTTTTGTTCCAACAGTTATTGATAAATCAGAATAAAATCAATTATTGATAAATGAAAATGGTGATGATTAGCATAAAGTAAACAGCTAAGCAAATTTTCTTTTAAGAAACTGATATAGCAATGAAAAACAATTCTATTGGTGATTGTGATATTGGCAAAAGCCGCCAACAAAGTAACAGTTTCAAGAACATGACTGATATATGAATTATCAATGAAATAAGAAAAACAGTGTGATTTTATTTCCCAAGTGGTAACTGTTTATTTATAGGTGGATAATAAAAAAACTAAAAACATATGATGAGTTAGAGTTTTGCACCCAGGCTAAGAGTTCTGTGTCAGAAGATGATATTTTGTCAATGTGAGTTATTGCATCCTTTTCAGTTTTTCCAATACCCCCCAAAGTGCCCCTTAAACATAGTATTTGTTCTATTATTTGTGTCATGATGAACTGTACTCTTCCAGGCACAACAGGGGGGAACTTAAGTGGCCAACATCTCCATCAATAATCTCATTATCTGCAGAGTTGAACAGCACGTCAATAGGAGAAGTGTCCATTAATGGCAGATACTATTGGTTCTGACACTTTGTTTTTCCATGCCTGAAAATAAAGAATACAATTATATAAATACGTTGATGAAGGTTAGACATCCAGGTAATAAGATACACCAAAAATAGTTACTCAAGCAACTGGATACAATTTTGACACAGTCAAAGCTGTATCTACTTGTTTGAGTAACTATTTACAATATGAATATTTGTCAGAACCCTTCGTATTTTGTAACTTGTGAACTATGATGTGATGATAATCTTGTAGAGTCAATCTTGTAAATTCATAATGTAGCATTTTATGTCATTTGTTGTGTTCAAAACTTTCTCAGAAAAGAAGCTTTTTTTTGTAAACCATTCATGATACAAAAGGGAATAGATATGTCATTCTTTCTAAAAATGTTCAAATCAATGTTTGCCATGCAGTTGATAATAACATTTGTATATGTATGTCAAGGTAGAGATCACGATTTAGCAGAAACAGCGATTCTTTAAGGATGATGAGCAATTGTACCAATTCTGTGTCGACAGAGACTCCGATAACAATCTGTACCAGTAGAATCACTGATTCTGCCAGATCAAAATCTTAACCCTGACATAAATATGAGTGAATTTTTTGCATACTTTCAAGGTTAAATAAAGGTTGAAAAAAAAATATACATACAAATGAATGGGTTAGCCTTCTTGCTGCTATGACCCAATTGAACTCTTCAAAATATCTCAGTGCAAATTTGTTACAGCAGAACTCAGCAGGAATAGGGTTAAACTTAAAGACCTTTCCTTGTCACAATCAGGTTTAGTCCTTTCAGAAACCCCAGCTAAAACAGACCTCTTAGCTTGATTGCCCTTGGACCCTTGGAGAATTGAAAGGAAAACACACAAAGACGGTGTAGATGTTGTTAGGCCAGATTGGGCCGGCTGGAAGGATTAGTCCAGTCCAATTCAAGTTTAAGATTTGTTTGTCATCTTTAGCTTCAGAATTTTTTCACAAACTTGTTGGCATGCACTGAGGACATCTGTAAAACTTGCTGAACTTTATGGTATTGGTAGAATGAATGTTCTACGGTAATTTTTATGACTGTCATTTGTTTTGTTACTTCTGATTCAATGTAACAATGGAATGGAGTGAACTAGAAATATTTCTGTACAAGTTTTTTCTTGTAGTGTTTCTCACCCATTTGTGTTATATGATATGATATGCAACCTCTCATCATCATCATGCAACCTCTAGTAACATTAATCCACCAGGTTACATAAATCCGCTACTTTGAAAACAGTGGTTTTGAGGTATGCACAGTTTAGATACACAGGAGTGAATTATACTGGGGGACGTTGGGTTGGAGATCTTTTTGGACGGATGTTTTCAGGGTGGCGGAATAATGTACACTGGTGGAATTATGTTTGCAGATGTTACATGTACATTCTTCACTGCTTTACCTTTTTGGGTGCTCTCATTTCTAATCACACCATTGTTTGTTGATCCCTCTGGATCATAAGAATATAGTCTACCCTATGTAGCTACATGTGACTTAAAAGGACTGTACAAGACTTTAAAAAAAGTTCGAATTTCTTTTGTCAACGGTTTTGGGCAAGGGAAAGTGAATCTGTTGTCTACCTATTGGAGTCAATTTGTCTAGAGACGCCGACGAAATTCAATTTCGGGATGGTGCACTACAATCCTGTTGTAGCAAACATTGCTGAATAATAGATAAGACTTCTGTCTCTCGGTTAAGGCAGGAGACAACTGAGGATGTACAGGGTCAATTTGGCAAGTCTCAGGGTCATCTGTTATAAGATGAAACAGGGTCAAAGAACAATCTTCTGACAGAAGGGCAAGGCTACAGGGAAGTCGAACATTTAATGAAAGGAAAGTTTCCGTTACTGAAGACACAAGGTAAAGAGAAGGAGGTTTTCTGCTGAGGAAGTAATTTTGTGATGGCTTAAGTCTGCACTTTTGTTGAAAGCAACATTAGGCAATGATTATCAAATAGCAGATTCATAATGATGTATTCTTGAAAGGCTTATTACAATCTTTGCTGAGCACAATCCAAAACCTGAATCCCAGCTTTAATTTCTGATTTCAATGATATGTCACATGTAGTAGTACCATTTTGATATTTATGACATACTGTAGGTGTAAACTAATGTCACTTAAGATTGATGTCTGACGATATTTGTCTGTTTTTTTGTTGTTGTTTTTGTTGTATTTTTTTTTCTTTGAACCTTATTCTAGTCATTATAAGCTCAAATCAGCCAGCAGGCCACTTTTCATTGAGGTCATATTTGTCTGCCCTAGAAAAACAGTTGATGTTTGAGAGCTTGAGTAGCAGTGATATCGTTGAGATCAAAGACAGCTTAAGATTTTGACTGAAAATCTGAAATATCTAAGTGTTTTTCATACTCAAGTGTGTGTAACTGTAAGACAGTAGAGCCCTCTAGCAGGAGCTGTGATAAATTCAAAAGCTCAATACTTACAGTAACTTGATCATGAGCCCCATACCTCATGCAGCCCACCTTCATCTTTAGGATACAGGTCTTGTTTTTTTAAAGTCTCCTATACATGTACATGTGTATCTCTGTGAATGATTTTATAATGGGTAAAATTAGGGGATATCAGTTTTCACTGTGCGCAAATTTTGAAAAATGTTACAAACAGGAGCACATTAAACCCAGGATGATGTACTTTTCACCAATGCATTGAAAACTGTAATGATATAACCTATAGCTATACCTCCCACCCAAACTAACTTTAAAGGTTAAAGTCGGTGACCTAGAAAGTACCGGACAATGATGTATTAGACTCCACACAGATAACTGGTACATGACTGCAGCCATTTTGTTCTGATTGCATCAGTGCTTCCTTTGCGCACCTTTCCCATTACGCTAACGATTATTGCCAAGCCCAGGCCTTATGGTTCTGGTCATGGCCTTTCAAATGCAGAATATTAGGAGAGTGGCAGCTAAATGAGTTCCTGTGAGAATGGGTCTATTACAGCCTCTTTGATGTGTCTGTGATAGGGTGATTGCAGCATATGGACATGATTAAAAAGTAGCAAAGGGTCATTTCCTCTTCCTTTGTATCTGCAGCCTCAAAGCTACATGTATCTCTTACCAGAATCCTTGAAAGTTGAAACTTTGAGAAAGATAGGAAAGGTGTTTTGCTTGCTATGCAATGAAAAAAACACCTTTCTTATCTTTCTATGATGAATGTTATGTAGTTTTCTTTTTCCTCGTACAAACATCAAGCGTAATGTTATTTTGGTACTTGCCTGTGCTTGCTTTTATAGCCAAGCACATTAAAGCTTTATAAAGATATTCATGTTGGTGGTTTTAATTGCAAAACTACTGTAAAGCTCAAAACTTCTGCGATGGTTTATTCTTGCAGCGACATCTCCACCGCAAATTCAAGAAACAGCAAATACGCCTCTGTTGTGTTACTGCTGTACTATGAATTGTTTCTATCGCCAAATCAGAACACAGTGAAAACCTCCCTTTCCCTCCTACCAGGAAATAAAACCACTGCGAAAGTAAACGAATTAACATTATACGGCACAACCTTCTCCATGCTGTTAGATAATTTGCATTGGAAACAGCATACATCAACAAGGAAAGTCAAGAGAATCTCTTTATTCTTTGATTTATAACAACCATCGTTTGTTTGATGTAGTGCCCTTCTTGCAGTTCTGTCCTTGGTGCTGACCTCCAGGTGCAGTCTCTAGAAAGCTTGCCTAATTACAGAACCTCCCCTGGCACTATCAACTTACCAGGCTTGTCTTTTAATTACCGGGTAATGTACCCTTTTCCACATAGCCCCACTAAGCCTGGTAACCTTGTTCTCATTACCGGCTCGCATCACCAATCTTTACAGCAATAACTTTCTTGTTAAGAGGGTCCAATGATTAACAGCTATCCCCACTCCCACATCAAGCCTCTCACTAGAATTTGAATTATGTATAAGGCATATCACAGCATTCATTCTTTATAGATACAGGCATCTATGATAGTTGGAAATGTGAGATTTTGCCATAGAGGAATCAGTGCAGGAATGGTTAAGCGCCCTCAGTTTTGTACAGTTGGCTAAATGCTATTGTCACATGAGCTAGCAAGCTTAATAGGTTGGATTTGAGGTATTTGCTGTGTGTCATTGACAAAGCCCTGGGTTTAGGAGGATCGACCAAGTGTGTGATTGTACTGGACCTACACACAAGCCTGGGTGACAGATTCTCTCCATGGACTGAAGGGCAGTTTCAAGGTTAACTGGGTGTAACAAGGCTGCTATATCAAGTTTTACCACTAATGATTCTTAGTTTTTGAGTACTAGTACAGATTTACATTTTACTGTTAATTGTGAAATATTCGTGTTCATAGTTTTTGCAGGGACCTCTCTATTGCAAAATCATCACAGTCACTGCAAACAACTGTACTATCTTCTGCCCTGTATTGGATTCACTGCAAATTCTTGATTTTTGCCATGAATTGTCTAAACTGTCTTTGAAAGCTTTCCTGTTTCTGTTTGTTTCATTGGTTTTTACAAGATTGTGATTTTTCCGACCTTGAAATAAGAGTACATGCTGCCTCTGGGTAAGTCCTAGAACCATAGTAAAGAACCATTTGTTATCGACACATAAAAATTACATCAAAGCCAGAAGATTTGATTAATGGTAATACATGTAGTCTGTTGTATATGTAGTAGGTAAAGTCACTGCCTCCGAGAGATGGCCTGTCAGCTGCCCCCTGAAGACTGCATAAGTAATTGCTCACATTTACAGGGCTTATATGCACGGTGCACTTTGTTATAGCCAGGACGGTGCTTAAAGTGTGGCGGACTGAGTGTCTAGACTCGGGGGTTTTGTAGCCTTCGGCTGACAGGTACTTATTGTGGGTTATACACCCCATGAGAGCCTCAAAGGCAGCTAGAAGACCTCTGTGGCTGTGAGAGAAGGTATAAAGAACAGGCAGGGTCAAGTGCAGGGAAGACAAACTTGAAGATGGAAACGGTACTGCGATGCGTTCAGGACGTGGAGCAGAAAGGTAGTGTTTGTTTCCTTTCCCAATCCTTTTTTCTGTTACCTGCAATGTTGTGAGTTGTTAGGAATTTTACCGGCAGTTTAAATAATCTTTCTGTACATATCCAAGCCACTGTTCCTGAATATCATCGTCATAACATATCTTTGTAGCTGAAAAGTGTACTATACACATTATGTTGATTTTTGCTTCTAGACATTTTCTTATCAAGTTGTGTTCTTCTGCAGTATTTAAACCAGAATCTCTAGATCTGTGGCCTGGTACTAGTGCATAGCCAACTTGTGAGTTTAATTTTTTCGGGCAGCAAAATTGAAAGTTTTTCATATTTTGACAGAGTCATGCAATCTTTTTTCCTGCAAACTGCTGGCTTGCAGGTAGTTATTTCGAGCCCTGTTTTCTTTCATTGAAAGAGTGGTGATTTGATATGAGAAGAAAAGCAGTTAATTACCGGGTAGTTCCATTAGGCCTGTTGTAGACGATAAAAAGTGTAAATCTACGAAAAACATCAAATTTTGTATGGCAGTATCTACTTTGTGGGTGATTTCACATTCTGTTCATGTCATGTTTTCGGCAGTGTGATCACTGTACAGGGAAATAAATGCATTCCTGACATTTGAGATTTGGACTCGTTCCAAATGTGTGTTGCTAATGTTATATGATTGTTATTTTCCTGCAATTCATTTCGTCTCTGCATGATTCTAAGTTTATCATAGTGCAAATTTCTGTCTTACAAATCTCAACAAGCTAACATTTGTTACTTAGCTATAGTATATGATTTTGCGATGACTACATTACTTTGTAAGCAGGAAAGATCTGTACAGCACTCGTATTATTATTTGTTTAAATCAAAGATCTCAACATATCTGCTTTATACCAGCTGCTAGTGTTCTGCTTAGAAATCTAGTGGTGCTGTAGCTCTTTGGGGGATGAAAATCAGCTCAAAACAATCAAACTTTCATGAATTTATGCAAAACGCAAATACTGTAAATCTTAGAATATTCCTGGTGGTTTTATTTTCCATGTTTTTGCAGTGATCTCTCCACTGCACACTCATCACACTGAATATACATTTCCATTTTACATGTATTGCTACTGTGCTGCAGAATTGTTTCATCATCGACCCTAAAGTGCCTCAAATATCTCCTTTTTCCCTTCTACCACAAAATTAATCCTCTGCAAAAATAAAGGAATTCACAGTAACTTAAAAGTTGACAAGGTGCTGCTGAAATTGTAACAAGGCGGTGCATTACCATGATTCCATTGCTTAGGGAGATCCCTGCCAGGGCTAGTACAGTGAGTCCTACTCTAAACTACATTTGGCAACTTTGTAAGTTTATGGATCCCATAATCTATGTTTAGTATGCTGCACTGATGGACTCCTAATGACTGGTACTCAATCTGCTTAAGGGCCTACCCCACAATTTCCCATGCAGACTGTGTGACAGATATTATCTTAGTCTGGTAAATGCCGAGGAGACTTAGAACTCAATTCCTGCAGCACGTTTTGCCTATTTGTGGCTGCCGATATGAATCTGCAATTTTCTGACTAAACCCCTCTGTTGGAAGAAAGCTTATAGTGTAAAGTCTCACTTCTTCTTTCTTTCTTATCTACCGCCCTACATGGCTAACTTAACTTTAAAGTTGAAGATAACTTATATTTTGTCAGCATTTATTCAGGACATTTCTGCATTGTCAAAAGGCAATGCAACGTTTTCACTCATTTTCCTTATAAACGAAACAGGCAGGTGATAACTGCCATGTTGCTGTCCCTATTTGCATTTCAGTAGATTGTATCTCAAGTTTTGAAGTACTGTAATTCACTCTATCTTCACAGTAGAAAAATTTAATGGTGTAAGGTAACTCCTTATATGTCCCAGAAATTGAGTAATTTTTTTCTAGAAGTGTAAAAATCTTCAAGTTGAAAAAGTTTTCAACAAGCCTTGTCTCTCCATCTGAACAAGATATCATGATGTAGTTTCTGAGGATCATCAGTCCGAGGGGTTCCCTTCAACCGTGCTCTTGTAAAGGTTATCCTGACATTGATTTGTGACAGGCTGTCTACTTCTATCACAGGTCGTTGGCGTTGATATTTGGATGTCCTTAAATTATCCCAGCACGGCAGCTGGCCTGAATCCAGAAGTATTTCCCCCTCCGGCCACAACTGACTGCTTGTATGAGTTTTGTCTCATTATCTGATTTGTCTCATCATCAGATTGACAGAATCATGTGTATCACAAGCATTGATGATGTTATTTGAACTGGTCATACATTTATTTGATCTAGGGAAGGTAGTAGGCATTAATTAACATTTTTTCTTACTAAATAGCATTACAAAAACCTTGGATATCTATATTTGTGCATTCTAATCCTCTATCTACATGCATCATTGATTTGCACCTTTTATTTATATTTTGTTACTTCTGACATTATAGTTTACTATGTATGCCTGCAGGGCACGTTAAAAAACGCCCTAGTGGCAATATCCCCCCCCCCCTGGGTAAATAGAATTATAATGAAATTAAAATGAAATGATCAAAGTGTTTCACATTCATTTGTTTTTCCTGCTTAATTCATTAACTTCTATTAAACTACCCTAAACTCTTTGCAAGATCATGTTACAGTCATTTGGTATCTGTCCTTGGTACTGAAAAGTAATCACACTTGTCTTTGCTGAATGATGCAACAACCAGATATCTGTCCGGAATAAAGTTCATACTTGTCTTTCCCTTTGTTAAATAGTGCAAAAAACATACAGCTGTCCTTGGTACTGAAAAGTTTTCACTTTTTTTTTACCTTTGCTGAGTGGTGTCACAACCAGATATCTGTCCTTGGTACTGAACAGTGTTCACACTTGGTGGGTTCTGCAGTCAGATATCATGGGTACTTATAGAGCTGAAACAATCTTTTTGTTTAAGAATAAGAATCGTAAAAACTGTGAATTTCAATATTCTGATGTAGATAAATTTGCCCTTAGAAATTGAATTTGTGCAAAAACTAGAACACAATAATATCTCACAATATTGTCTACTATTCATACATATTTCCAAGTGCAAAATTGAGTCATACATATAGAGGTGAAAGCTACTTAAACAGCAAAATAAATTTGCCGCTGTGCGTATTAGTGCCATCTCATAAATTTGATGTTAAAGAGCGATAAACCGCGTTGACACAGCGGGGTTATGTTTCCCTATGATGGATAACGATACTGTGAAATTGCAAACCGGCTCCCCTGGGCTCTTGTCTTGGATGACAACCTTATTCTCAACAGAAGACAAGGTCATGTATGAGTTAATAAGGTCAGTACAGGGTGAACGCCCCAAAATACATGTCTTGACGAGGCATCCATTTGTATGCCAAATTGAATTCAGTTTGGTTGATGTTACCATATAACATTCAGGATTTTCTGTCTTTGATTTGGAAGATTTTAACATTTTTTCTGTTGCTATTAGGGTGGAAAGACGTTAAGTGCTGCATGTGTCTTTTATTACTGGGTATATTCAATCCCTCATGTGTTTGGCCAAAATGACACACTTCTTGTATGCTTGTCCTTTGTTCTCTCTCCTTTTTCTATTGTCTTTTTAGTATACTTTTGTGTTTCTTGATTTCTTATTGTCCATTATTTTGATATTAGAATCCTGTTCAATCAATAGATACAACAAGAAACATCTTTACTTTATCAAAATTTTTGTTGCTTGATATTGCTATCTCCAACAAAATCATCTTTCCTTGTACAGTGTAACTGTAAGTTGTAGGCTGAATGAACATAGATCGTTGCAAGGCTCTGTTGAGAGTCATTAGTTTTGCACTGCCTGTGTGATCAATGAGTCTAATTGGACGTGGAAACTTTCCCCATTACCTTCCAACGTGGTTTGAATGATACTCAACAGTTGCCTTTGCATCAAGCATGAGTTGCCTCAGAGTTCTGCCCTTAAAGCATGCTCTCTGTATATCACTATGGGTCACTCACTTTGTAAATTACCCTCAAGGAGACAATCGAATGACGTCACGTTACTCATAAGTGATGCTTTAGGGATGTACTTGATAAGTGCTATATTTCACCACTGTCTAAGCTTGCACCAAAAGTACATGTTGATAATCATAGGACTTAGATGTTGGCATGTAGGTCGATCAGTATTCAGCTGACATTATTTGTCTGTATGGGTACCTCCATGAACTGATGAAAAATGGAGGTATTGTTTTGGGACTGTTTGTGTGTGTGTGTGCACATCTGGCACAATATCTTAAGAACATCTGTGGATGGTTTTTGGTATGTAGGTAGGTGTTTTGGATGCGAAGGTCAAGGTCAATTTTGGGCCTCCTGGTGGCCGACGTTGGTACTGCAGCAGGACTTTTTGTATCTTTTGCCATAAACATGCTGTGGTCTTGATTTTCGGTGGCAGGTAGCTTACCGTAAACATATACTCTGTCGTGCTAAATGTGTCACTAAGATTTTTTTTCAATATCTGAACTCTTGATTTTTACGATGCCACAAACTTAGAGACTGTACAATACACATGTACATGTAGAATCTTCCCCTTGTATTATCTAAAATGTTATATTCAAGAGGAAAGTCAATAACCTCCCAGCATTAACCCAGAAGGTGAAGGTTCTACATGTGTATGTGTACTGTGAATTCATTTAAGTTTGCAGCACCGTAATGGATGAAATCTGTCATACATGTACAGATTAAGCCCTTTCAAGCACATTACATGATTTGTAATGCTACGTGATTATGAGAACTGACACATCAATCTGTCTGCTAAGCAATCATGCTTTAACTGTCAGCATTATTTGAGACACTTAAAGGCGTAAATGTTAGGCAGTTGTCCCAGAAACCAAGAGGTCCTGGCGTCGAATCCTTTGAACTGCCACCGATGTTATGCTCTTGGGAAAGGTACTCAACAGGGCTTTTTGCATTCCACCCAGGTGTAAAAATGGGAACCTGGATTCAGTTGGGGAGGTAAAAGGCAATGGAAGGAGAGGGTTGGGCTCCGCCTTTCAATACTATGCCCCAGACTCAGTGAATAACAACCCACTATCTCTACGGCCTCAGAAAGGCTATGGGACTACCTTTTTACCTTTTGATATTTGAGACATCTCAAAAATAAGGGCTTTTCAAGGGACCACAGTATTACTATTATCAAGCTCAATATTTCTGTAATTTTACAGCCATATCTTGAATTTAAAAAAACATCTATCTTATCATCAACGGTAGTAGATATCTTAGGATGCATTTTTAAGTCTGTGTAATAATCTTATATGTAATTCACAGTTGTAAGAATAATTGGAGTACTTTTCCTACTCCAAATCCCTCCGAACCTTAGTGTAGTAAATGGACTGTTACCTGTGTTTCCCCATGACATTTACATGTTCCCCATCCAATTGAGACTTTTCCTTTTAAAAGTTGTCAAGAGGTTGGAGAGAATATTAACCAGGATTTACACACGTCCTCAAGGCACGGTTTTTGTCTTAACATCAAAGGAGACGATTCCCAAAAGAAAGTCTACAGCTTTATCTACAAGCAGTTGCACATTAGTGGACTTAACCATCGTTCAAATCATTTGATAGCAAAGTGTGATAAAACGTCAGATCTTCATTGATTCTGTACAGATAGTTAGCTCTTGGCACTTACATGAACAAAGTGCTTTTGATAAACGATGTGAATAAAAAGCTGGCACTTTTCCATATTGCTCGGAGACAGTTGTATGTTGTGCTTTCATTTTAAACCTCTTACCAGTAACTTTTGAATTACAGGGCGATGAGTTCTTCTTTTAAAGGCATCGTATTATGGCAGGAATTTGCTTGAGAAATATGTTTTTATTTTTGTGTAAGGCGGCACCAATTTCATTTCTCAGTATCTGGATGTGCTGCTTCTTTGTTTTCATATTTTAAATAAAAGATTGTGTGTACCCTTCAGGATTTGAATGAACTGCAAAATCTTCATTTTGTGGCAACAATTTTGAAAAAAATCCTTGCCTTCCTTGAACCTTGAATGGGGACATCTACTAGTAGCGATCTTCTAGTTGTTACAGTTTTTACTGTTAATGCAGAAATGTTCGTGCGGATTTACTTTTGCGGCAGGGGGAAAATGGAGTGTTCGCGGTGCTTTTCAGTTCGCGGTTGAAACAATAGTAGCCCTACAGTCACATGATTGAAACACTTTCCACGGTGATTTAACCGTGAACATAAAACCACCGCAAACATTTCTGCATTTACAGTATGTCCTTAACTCCCTGAGCTAGACTCCCTGATCACATTATTACCACTGTGTCAGTGACAGCGACATATCGATCACAGAGTCTAGGACTTAAATGTGTCTCTAATTAGCAGCTCCAGACTTAAAGATTGAAGAAAATAACGCAGACAGAGTTATCTCTAGCATATGAAATAATCCCCTCTAGCTTTGTGTTATTGATCAATCCTGGCTTCCTTGCCAAAAAGTTTTGATATTTCTGATATTTGTGATGGCATGAAGTGTTATAAACCTTGGCATTGTAGAATTTGAGTGAAAAATATCAAGTTTCTGTTAAACCAACATAAAAACCCATTGCAAGAGACAAGCAAACTACCAGCTAGTTAGATATCCGACTTTTAATGAAAGGATGTGCATATTATCTTCCTCAGGTGATAGCGAGCTATATGTATCATGTCGTAGGAAACTTATAGAAGATCACAAAGTTGGCGCTGGAAGCAATTTGGAGACTCTCTAACCACTCAACTGTCAGGAAAACTGTAGATGTATGTTCAATGTAGATTTCTAATGACTGTTCTGCCTGCATTTCTGCTGCAGTGATCCTGTAGGGTGGAGAAATAATGAGTCTGAGTTAGAGTTATATTTAGGTAGACAGAACGATAGGAATGCCCTGCAGTGACGCACAATTGATAAGCCTCTACGCAGGTATCTCCCCTTACTAATGAGGAAACAAACATAACCGTTGTTGAGCACACCTTTGGGACACGCTTACACAGCAACTAAACCTGCCTGGGGCAGCGGCAAACTGCATTGTGGGAGTTGAGCCAGGTGCGATACAATACACTTGTTTGGCAGACCTGTCTGTGTGAAGGATGGATGGTTTTTTAGCCCCACCTTGAGGGGAAGAAAAGTTGGTCGTGATTTTTAATTGGTCAGGATGTCGATATCAAGATACCGCAGGGGACCAGGGACTTCATATCAGATGGCGAGCTTCTCTAAGAGTGTTAAGCTGTACAAGGATATGTTTGGTTGCGCCTGTTCGGTAGACTATGGCCCGGCGAAAGAGCGTCCGGAACCCAGTGGGTCGGATTTCTACGAGGCGACCAGCTTGACAGAGGGCCTGATGGGGATAGATTTTGAAGAGAAGGCGTACTGGAGAAAGGAGTTCCGCTACCCACAAGGTAGTAAGCAGGGTGTAATCTGGACAGTTGGGACAAATATCTTTCCTCTTCCATACCCTATATCTGAAAGGATGGCTGTGGATATTGTGCCAGTCTTGCTTGTATGCAGTTTATTCAGTGTCTTATATTGTGGTATGTAACTTGAGAAGAACACAAGGGTCCTGTAGATATTTCAATTTTCACAGTTTTGTTTCACGTTTGCTCTTCATGCAGCTGACCTGTGTTCTGCCTTGAATTGTGTAACTACATGTAAAATTGTTTCAGCAGCTTACTCAAAGATAGTGCAACCTCTTGATTTTCATTCACATCACCCTAAATTTCACTATTGTGAGCTTAAATTTTAAATGAGTTTAGTGGTACAGTAACTCATTTCTGGCTTATCAGAATATCAAAAGACATTGTTTCCTAATCAGAACAAAATTACCATGCATGTAGATGATGAGACAAAAAGGTCTGCCGCCTTTTGAAAATTGGCTAGGAGAAAAGTTATTAAGGTTTTTTCTTTCTTTTTTCCAGGAAAAGAGGAGAAGAAGAAATGGAAGGAGGAGCGATTGGCCAGGAAGCTGGAGAAGCAGATGGCACGTCAGCAGGAGGAGGAGCAGAAACTCAAGGCGCTCATGGACAAGAAAGTACATGCCGAGGAGATCAGACGCAAGAAAGGTAACATTTCCTTACTAAGGATGAGGATGATGATGTTTGTCCATCATCTAAGGAACTCAAGTGTCTTAGGAATGGTGTGCCCAGCAATGGTAAAACTGTGCTTTGCATGGTTACAGAGATTGAGTGCTGCAGTGAAAATTTTTGAAATGTAATATTTGGAAACGTGCAGTAGGATATTCTTGCAATAGGTATGAAAGATACAATGTAAGTCCCTGAAAAGCCTCTTTCCTGGAATTTTCCCAGCATGCTGTGAAAGAGCATATAGACAAGGATACCATTTTGGCATAAGACTTTGTGTTGACGTAATATACCGTTTTGAAAATGTACTTCTATCCCGATAATAGTCTTCTATCCTGATTGTATCTAAGTCTCTCGCCAAAGTATTCTAAGTTCCAATGTACTGGGCCCCTTGAAAATTAACATGTCAATGTCGTAGGAGCTCCCCGGCTGGTTTTAAGATGAAGAAGATAAAGATGTTGTTCATCCCCATATTTCAGAGGGATCATAAGAGGCTTATGGTGTTTTAACACACATGGCGATTGTGGACACTCAGCAGGGCTAAGCACACTTTGAATACCCTTACATCCCAGGCAGTGGCTGTAAAAGACAACTTTATTGGCCACCTGGAAAGTAAAACCATTATTAATGTGGAGTCCTGCAGAGCCAGAGTAGCAGTGTAGCATGTTTCTTCATTTATTTCACATCATTTGTACCATATAATAAGGAGAAACAGGCCTATTAGGATGGCATTGTTCAGCATCATAGAGTGAAACAAAGCTGTATCCTTTGTTGGGAAGTCCATGATCTATTTGAGAATGTGTTTAGAATATAAAAATCTGTAAAAAGTTCTATTGAGAGAAAGGCAACACAAACTTTCCTTACAGCATTGGGCTGGTGGGAACGTTGTCTACGAACTCTTGCTATTTTGATGTCGCGCTACATTATCCAGATTTACGATAAAAATGATTGTATCAAAGGTGTACAGAACTGTACTGAAAATGATATGACTCAATTCTAAGAAAATGGTAGTCATACAAAGCAGAAGCCATCCATGCAGTCTCAGTTCCCTTAGGCCCCAAATGGCAAAAGACACTCCCCTGCACAGAAAGATCAGGTTCCCATTAATATGTTTTATAGCTAATAAAAGATGCAGAGGTTTGGCTTGAGTTTTATTGATGACATGTGCTGTAGAGTCACCTTATGAGCATGTCAAGGGCATGAGTACATCATTGCTATGGCTGTAGGTCCTTTAAACATCAAGCAAAGCTTTATCGTTTGAACCAAAACCTTTACAACATCAGAGCTTCATTATACAATTTCTGTAACTACTCTTATTTAATTGATATGGTAACCATATTTGTTGAGATGCTGACATAGTTTAGCCAGAATGCCATCCGATTACTACCGGGGTTCCTTCACTTGATACCCTGAATTTTGTTTTTAGAGTAGCGAGTGTTGGAGCCCCAGTAGTAATCAGATGGCACCCTGGCTAGACATAGTTTGGCTGAATAGAAGGAAACTTTAAGTCTCAATTTTGATTTTTCGAATTGATCTTTTACCCAAAACCAACCTTGTGGGATCAAATTAGGATAGAAAATTATTGCAAAGATCAGTCTTTCTTGTCCCATGCACATGTAGATATACAGTAATTCAACACCTTAATAACAGAATCATATTTTAGTGGTGTTTGTAATAAAACTATGGATTTTCCCCCATCCTTTAGGCCGTCACTACACTGTGAGCGTTGCTCTGCCTGGCTCCATTCTGGATAATGCCCAGTCTCCAGAACTCAGAACATACCTGGCTGGACAGGTAAGGAATTCTATGATACATTTTGTATTAAGGTTTTTTTCTGTAACAACAGCACAGAAAACTGGTACAGAAGCTATCAATCAAAATTATCATTTAATTCGCATTATTAAAAGTCTAAGATGAACAACTATGAAGTTGTAATTTGTATTTTACTATAAGGCCATGTTGATTTGATTATTTGGATGACATCCTCTGGGGACCCATAAACTGATGCGAGCGTGCAAATAAAAAAAGATGTTTAGCGAAAAAAAAATTTTCTTCATTATGAAATCTAGGTGCTCAGGAAGGAATACTTTTTTTGCAATTTACAGCATATATTTTCTCACTTTGCAGCTGCTTTTTACGATCTACAGTGTGGCCAATTTTTGTGTGTGTGTGTGTGTGTGTGTGTGTGTGTGTGGAACGGACAAAAATTGATGCGTGCACGGATAAAACTTTTCTGTGAACATCACCTGGTCTGATAGATTAACATCAACACATGTTGTCATATTGTGTTCAAGGACGCGAGGATGAGAGATACAATGTACCAAATCAAAATGAGGAATTAATTTAAAGATAATTAAAAGTAAGATGTTAATTAGAGTGATAAGCAAGGCAGTAGCTGCTATCTTTTTGTGCCATGATGACTTCATAGTAGTTAATAAGTGGAGAAACTTGATCCTACAGTAAGTAGGGTAAATTGAGCTGTTACTGTCACAACTGTCAGGCCCTGGGGACCTTATGCCAGCATTACAAGGTGAGCAGAGGACACTGGGCTGTTTGGTTGAGTGTGTCGAACAGAGAATGATTAGAGTAGGATTGTACATGAGTTTATGTTCAGTTTTTGCAGTGACCTCTCTATTGCGAAATTATACAGATTTTCTATCAGTATGCCCATCACAAATTTTCTACTGTGAAATTTAGGTCCCTTTAACCTATGTGAATTTACAGTATGTATTTTGTTGGTGTGTTCCAGATCGCCAGAGCCTGTGTGATTTTCAATGTGGATGAGATTGTCATATTTGATGAGTCTGGATCCACACAACCGTAAGTCAGCTTATGATATTTTTATATCCAACAGTTCATGTCATGTTATATCACTATGAAGATATTTTGAATGAGATACTTGTTATTTCGAAAAGTTAGTTTTACCCTCTATTAAGTCTAATGCTGCACACATGGAGCAATTGCATCATGGGAATTTGCCTTACAACCAAAGAAATGTATCAAGTGTAACATGAAGAGGAAATTAGTCATTTCTTAGTTATAATAGGGATACAGAAAAATCGATCTTGACAATTCGAAGTAATTTCTACAGCAATGTATCTAACAGAATTGGCCTGTCATGATCCTAACCTACTGGCAGATAGCTTTGAAAAAGACGGATGGATTTGAAGATTTTATCCTGCTCCGATATTTCAGTCTGATTGTAGGAATTGCCGTAGGCTTAGAAGGATGATATTACAGTACAGCAAGATGAATGCTTCTGGGTGTGCTTGGGAAGAAACGTCCATCTGATTGTAGTGTCTGAGCTCTAGAGATTGAGGTTAGGTCAGCACAGACATGTTTTGTATGCACAGACTGAGGTGTAATGTTTGATATGTATGCTGGTAGCCTTTGCAAACTGTTCAAAAGCACTGGTTGATATACCCTGTCCCCCAGAGCCCTGTTTAGTATGGAGAAATATACAATTGACTACACAGTGGTGATGTGTCTGTGAGAGGTGAACAATGGTGTCACTGAGTATGTTTCAAGCTGACGCAGTTCTGCAAACTTCCCTTCAGAAGTAAAGTGATTGGCAAAAGAGACAAAGAGAAAAAAATTGTCCCAGAGATTTAAACCTCTTATTGTTGACAATTCCAAGGCATACAGCTATAAATAATTAGGGGCATGGAATGCCCTTCAGCACTAAGGACAGGGGCTAGGGAAGGTCCTTCAGCACTAAGGACAGGGGCTAGGGAAGGTCCTTCAGCACTAAGGACAGGGGCTAGGGAAGGTCCTTCAGCACTAAGGACAGGGGCTAGGGAAGGTCCTTCAGCACTAAGGACAGGGGCTAGGGAAGGTCCTTCAGCACTAAGGACAGGGGCTAGGGAAGGTCCTTCAGCACTAAGGACAGGGGCTAGGGAAGGTCCTTCAGCACTAAGGACAGGGGCTAGGGAAGGTCCTTCAGCACTAAGGACAGGGGCTAGGGAAGGTCCTTCAGCACTAAGGACAGGGGCTAGGGAAGGTCCTTCAGCACTAAGGACAGGAGACAGGGAAGGTCCGTTAGTACTAAGGACATGAGGCAGGGAAGTCCTTCAGCACTAAGGACAGGGGGCAGCCAAAGTCTATGAGCGCTAAGGACAGGACAGCCCCTAGGGAAGGTCCTTCAGCACTAAGGACAGGAGACAGGGAAGGTCTGTTAGTGCTAAGGACAGGGGCAAGTAAGTCCTTCAGCACTAAGGACAGGGGAGAGGGTAAAGCCTTAAGTACTAAGGATGGGACAGAGAAGGTCCTTCAGCATTAAAGATTCTTTAGCATTTAGGACAGGGGGCAATGAAGGTCCTTCAGCACCGAAGACAGGGGAAAGTCCTTCAGCACTAAGGACAGGGGCAGGCAAGGTCCTTTAGTACCAAGGACAGGGGACTGGCGATGTCCTTCAGCACTTACATATGTAGGACAGGGTGATGTGCCATTTACAATTAGATGTTCATGATTTTGCACACAGGAGCACAGAGGGAACATTTACTGGTGTGGGTAAGAAGGGCAATGCCAACGTGCAGATTGCCAGAATACTGCAGTATCTGGAGTGTCCCCAGTACTTAAGGAAAGTCTTCTTCCCAAAGCATCAGGACCTGCAGTATGCTGGTAAGGCTTCTGATTTATCTTATTTTTGGCGACGCCTTAGGGGCGAGCCAAGTTTTTACTATATTGTGTGCAGATTGCAAGAATTCTAGGAATTGTACAGGAATGTGAAAGTCCATGGGACGATAACTCAAGAATGCCTGGATGTATTGTTTTCATATTTTGTACGTGGGTAGGTCTGTGGGAGACCTTGAAATGATTGGATTTTGGGCCCCCTAGCGACTTTCTATGGTAATGCAGCAGAACTTTCACTTTTCAAATCTCGTCTTTTGAACATGCTATAGTCATGATTTTTAAGTGGTGGATAGCTCTTTGTTAGGAAAATATGTCTTGTAGATTTGGACCCTCTAGCGGCCTTTTTTGGAACTGCAGGAGCTGATTTTGACTCAAACTTTGAAAGAGAATAACGCAAGAAGGGATGACAGATCATAATAATTTTTGTTGTGTAGATAGCTTAAGTGATGATTTACATAATCATTTGCCAATTATGCAAATCAATATCTGATTTGCATAATTAATGAGGACAGTTAATAAATCAGCTGCATTTTATCATAGGACTCTCAAACACATGACATATGTAACTGAGAAAGAGATGAATATCGATAGATATCAATAATGCAAATAAAAACTTATTTTGCATAATTTATGACAAAATACTATAAATCCATAGTGGTAAATGATGGGGATTTCATTTTTGCACCATTTGGAAGTTAAGTAAATGTGGCCACTATTAGACACAAATCTTGCATAGAGGGCCTCATTTACATTATCTATGAGGAAATGCTACGATATATTTTTTTGTGAAAACAAGATTTTCATACATTGGACAACTTGTGTTATTTTGGTAGAGAAGGTGATCGACTGATATGATTTATGCGAGGCCCTTATTTGCATGTGGGCTAAAAACGAAAACGTTAACAGAGACCACCGTCGCCATGGCAACATCTTTTTATGTTGCCAATCTTGTTAGTAGAATGTGTATTCTCAGAAAGTGTACACTTTGGCATAATCATCAAAAATTTTTAAATACATTGTATTCACTTTAATTTGCAAATGTCCGCCTTCTTTTAACAAAAAATTATTTCTTCTACCTGTAGTTATAAACATTTTTAAGAGACGTAGGCCCAGTGAAAATCATATGATTGTATTATCCTGTAATTCTTAAACCCAACAATTTTGTTTTGATGGTGCCTTCTTCTTACATGCATATATATATTTGAAGATTCTCTATCATTATGAAAAAAACATGATATAACTTACGACCTGGCACGAAATGAGTATGGATACAATTTTGTGATTTGACGCACAAATATGTTCTGTTATGTAAATGTCAGTGTATTGTTTGTATAAGTGTACCTAGGGCCTCCCTGAAAATCAGTGCCAAGCCACTGAGGGAGCTACCCTAGTAAAATAATACAGAAATAGATAAAAGCAGTAAAAACAGTACCACTGGCATCTAGTATTCCTGAGCTGTGCCTTCCTCCCCCAGGCTTGTTGAACCCGCTGGACTGCCCCCACCATGTGCGTGAGCATGAGCTGAGTGAGTACAGGGAGGGCGTGGTGTTAGACAGACCCACCAAGGAGGGGAAGGGATCCTTCGTCAATGTGGGCATGAGAAGGGTAAGTCTCTGTCACACTGTACATTGCAACAAAATATCAGTGTGATTTTAAAACTGTTCCTCCATATCTTCTAGATGGTGGAAGAGCACTGGTAATTCAGCATATATTAGAGACTGATTCTCATCCTAAATCTTGGTTTATCAGACATTTATACATGAATATTGTGAGTTATTTTTTGTGTATTTCTCAACCTTTTTATTGGCTTCTGATTCATTCATTGAGCCTCTTGCATGCATAGTCAGAAACTGAAGCTTAAAAACTTTGGGAGGGAAAAAAGTTTATCATTATGTTACACAAAAGGATACAATTTAGAAATGGTTGAAACAGGTCAGAATGGATGAGCTGTATAATAATGATCTTCTAGAGACTCCAAAAGGCTTAAAACTAAGTGTGCTTGGAATCGTGTTCAAATGTAACATTTAGTGTCAATAGTCATGTAAAGAGCAAGAAAAGTGGTTAATTCTGACATTTCATTTTCATTTATTTATTTAGCCAGCGGACACACTCAGGTCTCTTGACCTGTTTTCAGGCTCCCTGGATACAAATATCATGATGCTTTTTTTGCAGGAGGTTAGAATAGACAAGATCCTCCAGCCAGGCCTGAGAGTGACAGTTCAGCTGGACGAGCCTGGAAACACAGTCTCCAGAGTGCTGACAGGTAAGGTGGTGTCCCCATCTGTGCCTAGGACAGAGGCAGGGCTGTACTGGGGCTACACCGTACGTCTGGCACCCAGTCTAGGAGCAGTCTTCACAGAGAGCCCCTTCAAGGGAGGGTACGACTTGACCATTGGGACATCAGAGAGAGGGGAGTCCACTGATGAGGTCTTCTTACCATCATTTAGGTAAGAGGCTCTGCATACTGGATTTTGAATGATCTACTTGTATGTGTTAGATGAAAAAATTGAACTAGTAGAGTGAGAAATGTAAAAAACTTTCATAACCTTAACCTCAGGACTGAAATGAATCTTGTATTCTAGAGTAGGGCTTGTCAGCGACAGCAGGTTCAATAGATAACTGCAAGTCATTATGTATCCAGTGTGCAAGGAAACTAGTCTGATTGTGATTACTAATAGACACTCTAAACTTTAGATAAAGAGCTTTACGTCTAGATGTTGTATCTGTACTAAGCCTCTTATTCATGATAAATGTGGATTTTTGTAGCTACAATGTCCATCAAAACATGTACTTATTACAAATGTATGATTATTATTTTCCTGCAGTCACCTTCTGATTGTGTTTGGAGGTTTGAAGGGTCTGGAGTACAGTGTGGAGTGTGATGAGGCACTTGACATTGCTGATGCTCGGGTCATGTTTCACTACTATCTCAACACCTGTCCCACTCAAGGCAGCCGAACCATCAGAACAGAGGTGGGAACACTCTCCAGCATTTATTTGTATCTCCACGTTATTGCTGTGGCAAAATTTTGCATGCTAAGAGACTGTACGGTATTTAGCGGGGAGAGAGCTAGTGTGCTGAGTGTTGGGCTTAAAGATTTTTCCATATTATCATAAAGACATATTTTTCATGCCCTCCTTCAAAGTGAAAATCTTTCGCACATCCTCCACTTAACATAAAATTGTTTCTATGGCCCTTAAGACAAAATATTTTCCATGCCCTGTATGGCTCTTACCTCAAGACAAAATATTTTCCATGCCCTGTATGGTCCTCACCTCAAGACAAAATATTTTCCATGCCCTGTATGGCCCTTACCTCAAGACAAAATATTTTCCATGCCCTGTATGGTCCTCACCTTAAGACAAAATATTTTCCATGCCCTGTATGGCCCTTACCTCAAGACAAAATATTTTCCATGCCCTGTATGGCCCTTACCTCAAGACAAAATATTTTCCATGCCCTGTATGGTCCTCACCTCGAGACAAAATATTTTCCTTGCCCTATATACAATGGCCCTCCCTTTGGCCCAAAAATGCTATGTTTGACTACAACTTATTCACATGTTTCTGTTGAACACAGGAGGCGATTCTCATCAGTCTATCCGGCCTGAGACCCAAGATTCATGAGGCCCTTATCCGCACCAACACCTTGGACAGCCTCAGAAGCCTGAAAAAGTGATTGACAGGCAGTTGGAGGGAAAACAAGGGACAGTCTGTGGCAGGCAATATTTGTTCCTGTTGATTCTGGAAACCTGAAGAACTTCTGCAATCTTGACATCTTAAGAATGACATCAACCCCTTAGACTGGAAAAAAACTGATCGAAGATGTACAGAAATGTATGGTGGACACTTTTATGTTTCTAACTGATGACTTTTTGTGATAATTTCATCAATACTTTCTTTGTACCTCAATGATGAAATGAAGGAGTGATTTGGGATGTTCTGACAATTGTCACATTTTTGTAAGTCAGCCACCCCTTGACAACAGATACTGAAAAAGTAATCATTGCTATACTGATGGTTTATATATATTTGATTATGATCCTACTATATGTAAATGTAGTAATTTGCACCACAGCCACACAAAATATAACTTGTGTAGCATTTGGTAAAGAGTATATCTCACTGGACTGTGGCCCTTGGCTTTATAATGGGAATATCATGCAAAAGGTACAAATATGACTAGAAAGGCAACAAAACACACAAAGCGTAAAAGGATTGTTTTTTTATTTGTGAAATTCATTGAGTGCTCTGTCAAACTGCTTGTCTGCATCAAGGTCACCAACGTGCTGCAGCTTCAGTGAGATACCTGCTTAAACTCCATGTCGGCTAATGTTTTGTACTTGTTATTGAGACTGCTTCAAATTGTTGCCTTACCTACGTGTATGTAAATTCACACATGAAATATACACGTGGTTTACTTGGACAGGAAAATATATCTCTGTGGCAATGCTGTTTATAAATGGAATAAGTGATAATCATAAGAGTATGAATTACAGCCAATGTACTTTGTTGTGGTTACCTCTGTCCATGAGAAACTGAAGAGTATGGACATCTGTCTTTCTTGCAGATAAAATCACATGATATCGTTGACACTAGTACTACTTTTCAATCCTGGATTTGCAACATTGAAGATCACATGACACTATCTTCTTCTCCGACTTAGCAAGCTATGATATCTATCTATTGCCACCCCCGAATCATGGGTAAAATGTTATGTCTACATTTTAAGAAAGTCAAAACTGGTCAACAATCATGTCTCTGTTATGCATGAGTCTGCTTTTATTGAAGAACACCTGTCCCAAGGGAAACACAGTTATCACCAGAGAAATTCTGTCAGCATGAGGGACAAGGAAACACAGCATCAGGGACAGGGAAACACAGTCAGCACCAGGGATAGGGAAACACTATCAGCACCAGGGACAGGGAAATACAGTGAGCACCAGGGACAGGGAAACACAGTCAGCATATCAGGGACAGGGAAACACAGTCAGCACCAGGGACAGAGAAACACAATCAGCACCAAGGACAGAGAAACACAATCAGCACCAGGGACAGAGAAACACAATCAGCACCAGGGACAGAGAAACACAATCAGCACCAGGGACAGAGAAACACAGTCAGGGACAGAGAAACACAGTCAGCACCATAGGCAGGGAAACACAGTCAGCACCAGGGGCAGGGAAACACAGTCAGCATCAGGGACAGGGAAACACAGTCAGGGACAGGGAAGTACACTCAGGAACAGCCAGCATCCAAGCCAGTGAAACACAATCAGGGACAGGGAAATACAGTCAGCACCAAGGACATGGAAACACCGTCAGGGACAGGGAAACAGTCAGGGACAGAGAAAAACAGCACCAGGGACAATGAAACACTGTCAGGGATAGGGAAATAGTCAGCACTGGGGAAACAGAATCATGGACAGGTTAATACAGTCAAGCAAAGGGAAACTCAATCAGAGACAGGGGAACCCATACAGTCAGGGACAGGGGAACACAGTCAGCATGGGGGACATCGAAACAAAGTCAGGGAAACATAGTTAGGGACAGGGAAACGTAGTCAGTGACATGGAAACACAGTCAGTACCAGGGACATGGTAACCTAGACAGGGAAACATAGTCAGTGACAAGGATATACGGTCAGGGACAGGGAAACATGGTGAGCATAAGCTAGGGGCAGGGAAACACAGTCAGTACCAAGGACAGGGGAAAACGGACAGGGAAACCATAGAAATTCAGGGAAATGAGGATAGCAAGTTGGGCATGTACTTTATTATAATCATTCTGTACTGAAAGTTAGATAGCTGCAATGTTGGTATGTTATTTTGGTTAACTTACCCCCAGTGTGAGCGTGGACTATTATCACATAGGTAGATGGCATCGACCAATCACAAGTCTCCATTGCCCACAATAAGTGGTCTGTTATCACGCCATAACACACCACTTATTGACGTCATGTCAGAACACAACCGTTCCATTTTGTAGAGGGGGTATCTTTTTGATGAATATTTCTCTTAACCTTGTATAAAAAAATCTTTATAACCGTTGCATTTTGTAGAGGGGGTATCTATTTGATGAATCTTTTTCTTAACCTTGTTTAAAAAAATCTTTATTGTCTTAGAATTCCTAAAAAATTCCCTAGAATACATGAAAAAGGGAAAAACATTAAAATTCCCAAAAATGTTCCGCGTGTTCCATTTGCTGTTGGCCAAAGAAACCACGTTCTATCTAAGGTTCGGCGCGTTCCATTCCCTGCTGGCCAAGAACCTGTGTTCTATTCAGGTTACCTGAGGTCATGTTGCAGGGAGATTCTTCAATAATAACATTTTCTGACTGACCTGAAACTGACCCTCCTATCCTGTGTGGTTGAAATAAATAAATCAGGCAACAGTTGTACATATTCTTCATCATCTTCTGTTAAAAAAGGACAAATGTGAATTCTGAGATGCATTCTTAATAGTATAAGGGATCTATGCGTCAAACAGAAATTGTCTACTCTTATTTGCGTCAGTTTGGATAAGCTATATGATAATAACGTTAATGACCCGCTTCTTCCTCGGTGTATATGGTGTCATAACGCCTGGTCATGTGCTATAACCGCCTCATAAAACCACCTCGTTCGCTTCGCTTACTCGGTGGTTTTATTCGGTGGTTATAGCACATGGCCAGGCGTTATGACACCATATACACCTCGGGGCGGGTCATTAACCCTTAATTTTACGACAGTCGCCACTTTGCGGCAGTACTGTTCAAAATGGCGGCGCCCACGTAAAAAAAAAAGCGGAAGTAGCTTCAGGCGTTTTTCGTTGCATGTTTAGACTTTTCACCAACGCAAACAATGATCCTGTCTTCGTGCATCAAGCTTTTCTTCGTCCTGAACATTTTCCTGACAGTGTCACTGGCGTTCGAGCCCATAACGACGGGGCTAGCGGTCGGGGTTGGTGTCACAGCGTCCGCGCTGCTCGCTGGGCTCAACCACTTCAAATGTAACGTCGTGGAATGTTGTGACAACAACTGGTTCATTCCCAACATCACAGGTAGGAATATATATGATAACACCGTTAATGTATACCTGATAAACCGCTGACGTGTGACTAGATTTCTGCAAGGTAATCAAAAACTTAGCAAAGGGTACAAATGTTGCACAAAGTGTACACTGTTCCTGTTTTCATTTTGTTGTTCTTTTGTTGTTGTTTATAACACAGGACTACGATCATCTCTTCAAGACAACCTACATGGCCAACACTTGGTGGTGGATACCGTCGCCAAGGCTGTCAAAGGTCACATTAGAAACAAGAACCCAAGCAAGGCTCTGGTGCTGTCGTTCCATGGATGGACGGGTAAAAAAACATTATGAGCTTGTGTCATTTCCACACTGTCTGTGTGTCATTTCTATAGATTAGTTACAGAAATACTGTGCAAAACACAGTCTTTCCTTGTGAACAGAAGAACACTGTACTTGCAAAATTGCAGTTTTTAGGTTATCATACTAATATTTGAGATCAGTACAACAAGCCAAGTGGGTAGAGTGCTCGTCTTACATTTTTGAGGAAACATGGACCAATGCTTTCTCGGCTTAGCATTCAGCACTTAATTAATAGCTATTAAAGTATGTACTAAGTACAACACAAACCACTACTAGTCCCCTGCTTTAGTACTCGCACAACTGTGTGGCCCAAGGGTGATAGAAACTGGGATGATATGGGTGCCACCCTATCACCAGAAGGTAGAAGGTTTTGAATCAATTAGCTAACATTTGATTTTAACATGACCTGATTCATCAATCTGGGGTTACCTGACATATCATGCTGCAGCTTAATTGTGAACGAAAATGATTTTCTGTTTTTTTCAGGCGGTGGGAAGAACTTTGTGAGTAAGATGATTGCTGAGAACCTGTTTGTGAAGGGCATGCAGAGCAGACATGTGCACCTGTTTGTAGCCACACTTCATTTCCCACACAAGGACAAGGTGGAGACCTACAAGGTAAGGGTCTGTTCATCCATATAAGTGATAATATAACCTCCTTGGTCCACGGAGAGTGTGAGACAAGAATGGAAAAAAAATTAAATTAGACATTTTCCCCTTTATCAGTGGAAAGCCGAACTAGGATCTGGATGGGTTGAATTTATCCAATGAGTGAGTGAGTGAGTGAGTGAGTGAGTGAGTGAGTGAGTGAGTGAGTGAGTGAGTGAGTGAGTGAGTGAGTGAGCGAGTGAGCGGACAAGCAAGCAAGTAAACATCTTACATTTTCCTATACTGTATGTAAACAAATGTAAAGGAGTGAATTGTGGAGTGACAGGAATGATAAAGAACTAAGACCATAAAAAGGAAAGTTTAAGGCTTCTCATGGTTAAATCTGTCTTGAAAACCACATGTTCTGACAGGACCAGCTAAGAGAGTGGATCAAGGGGAACACCTCAGACTGTCCACACTCCATCTTTGTGTTTGATGAGATGGACAAACTACCTGAGGGGTTACTGGACGCCGTCAAACCTTACATCGACCACTACACAGAGATCAATGGGGTAGACTACAGGAAAACCGTCTTTATATTACTCAGGTAATAGTTAGGTACCCTTCTCTGTCTGCATCAGATAGCTGTAAGTGTTTTATTATCCAGGTGCAGTAGTTCTTGCAGTTGCTTTGTACTTGTAATCTGGGTTAAGAAGCAAGGTTAAGTAGCAGGAAGCTCTTAAACAAGTTTGAAGATACCACTTATAATTTGCAAATTTTCAGCTGGACAGCACAGGTCTTTGTCAATGAATGGACAATCCACGGCTTCCATGAGATCACGTCATGCAGATAGGACATGTGACTTATGAGCTTATGTTGTAGAAAGTTCATAGCTTCCCTCGTCTCTATTGAGGGACAGTTGTAAGGCTCTGATGAAAATGTTTTTGTTTTTTTTCTCACTTTTTTTTGAGTGGATTGTTCATTCCTTGACAAAGACATGGTCCTGGTCAGTTGTAATTTTTGGAACACTCCCAAGTTGTGTGTTAGAAATTGCAGTTGAAATCTGCTTCAGAATGATTTCTACAAAGTTGAAAATATATACATACATACACACACACACACACATACATACATATATATATACATACATACATACATACATACATATTTATATATATACATATATATATATATATATAGAGAGAGAGAGAGAGAGAGAGAGAGAGAGAGAGAGAGAGAGAGAGAGAGAGAGAGAGAGATGGACTTTCAAGCTAAACAAGAATCTGAATGATTATGATTATAGTACAGTACACATATGCTCTGCTCATCTGATAACTTTGTGTTTTTTGTGTGCAGCAATACAGCAGGGAATGCCATCACACAAAAGACGTACCAGTACTGGCAGGAGGGGAGGAAGAGAGAGGAGATCTCACTAAAGGAGATGGATGACCTCATTCTTAAGGGATCCTTCAATGAGAAAGGCAAGTATAGTACAGGTGCTGCTGCATACCTGCAAGTCTTTGGTGCAACACTTAACACCCCCATCAAACTCCCTTCGAACCAAACCCTTAAATTTGGGTCGTACCCGCTAAAATTGGGGCCGTACCCAGTTATTCTGACCGTACCCTGTACTGGTAGACTGTACTCAATGGCGGACATCGCTCGGCCACAGTGCGTGTAGTCACGCAAAAGTCGCGTCTAGATATCTGTACCTCAACGATATGCAATCCCACATGGCTTATGCTGTAGCAAACATTCCTGACCATCTCTCTGCCGGGTGGTGTTGTACAAATCGCGCCCAAACTTGAGAACACTTCTGCAAGCTGTGGCGAGATGCAGTCTGGAGAGGCTAAGCTAACACAGAAGTGTTCTCAAGATATACTCAAAAGTTTTCAGGTCACCACTGTGACAAGATATCCTGAAGTTTAAGGTACATGAAAAGCCAGAGATTTGATATAACTATTACAAGATGTTTCTGTGTATTGCAGGTGGTCTGTGGCACAGCAGTCTGATAGAGAAGAACCTGATAGATGTGTTCATCCCGTTTCTACCCCTGGAGAGGCAGCATGTCAAGCTGTGTATCAGGGATGATCTCAGGGCTAAGGTGGGAAGGACATACAAACCAAAGTAGAATTTAGAACTAGATATTTCTAGCAGTTGAGTTTCTTTTTTTTGGTGGAAAATGTTTTGCCTTTTCACAAGTGGTACCCATTCCCCTGGTTTGTAGGATTTTACTGTAACTGTGTCACTGTGATATATCCTGGAGGTACTTATTATCTTTTTCCAAACAATCTCTAGAGTTAAAACATGTACTGTATCATCCAAAACTATTTCTCAGTATAAAAACTAACATCTCAGTAAGACATACTTCATGTTAAACAATAGTGTGATGCCTCCATCTGTAAAAAACAGTGTAATGATTTTATCAGTATTCGATTTTCTAAGCAACTCCTTTTCCCTGAGAGAAAGTTTGTTACACATCACCATACAGTTCTATATTTGAAGAGATTGTTTTGTTTTGTTTTATGAAGGATGGGATGTGTAATGGGAACTTGTTTGTTGTTCAGGGCCACACCGTGACAGAAGACGTAGTGACGAAGGTTGCGGATGAGCTGCAGTACTTCCCGGAGCGCGAGCAGCTGTACTCCAAGTCTGGCTGTAAGAGGGTGTCCCAGAAAGTCGACCTCATTATGGAGGAAGTCTCACAGACTGTGGAAGAGATCAGGAGATGATACAACACTTACTGTACATCTTGAAACATTTGCAGTGGTTTTATTGTCATAGTCTTTGCGATCTCTCTAGCGTTCAAGACACCGTGTACATGTCTCCTTTGTATGACTACTGCACTACAAAATTTCTTTCAACTGCACATTTGGAATACTGTGAAATCTTTCTTTTTCCTCCTAACCCGAAATAAAACCACTGCAAAAGTAAAGAAATTTACAGTTAAACCTGGATAATACAGTTGTTTGTTGCACAATGAACCTACCGACTTTTTGGTAGTCCTCTGTTTCAGTACTTTCTTTTAGGGCAATGATGACTACATGTAGTTCTCCTTCCTGCTGATAGGTGGTGCTGCAGTGAGAAGAGTGTGGGCCCAAACATGTTTGGAACTGCATTCTTCTACTGCAGTGCCACTTAGCACAGGGAAGAAGAACTGGTCAGTATTACCCTAAGGAATGTAGCAGAAGAACTACCCAAATGTTGTGCAATGAAGAACTGTATTATCCATTTATCTACCAGCCTGATGAAACATAAATACTTCTGTACATCAATGTGCTGAAAGCTGCTGTACATCTGCAAGATAGTTTTAAGTTATTATATATTGGCTGTGTGTGTTGGCTGGTGAAATATTTCTCTGATTTTTGTATACTACAGTGTATTTTCATATGGTTGTTTAAGGAAACAAAATGGTTTATCGGAATCAGGTCGCTAACAGAAATGCCCAATTTGCATGACACTATAGAGCTGTAGTTAACTTAAGAATCGGTATAAATAAATTGAAATTTTGCAGGCTTAAAGAATGCAGATTTGGTGTTAGGAATCACAGATTATCTATCCAGCAGCACAGGACTGCCTGCATCACTGAGTCTAACTCTAAAACATAGTGTGATGTAATTATGCTTTGAGCATCAGAGAATCATAGGCTGTAATTCACACAGGCTTAAAAGGCTGTAGTATGGTAGCATAAGTCCAACACCTTTTGGTATTTGCAGAAAGTTTTCATGAATGTATGTGAAATTTCCAACAACATGCAATATTGCAAGTAACAGAAGCAAACTGTTTCAAGCTTTTGCTTAGGTTTGTCAATGAAAATTTGCCTGTGCTCAGTTTACCTAGACCACAGTGAGCATCTAAATTGTATTATTCTAGGTGGTTACTAGAGTGCATTCTATGTCTCCATGACCAGTTTAACTATTCTCCAAGCAGAGGTTTTGGTCGGCTGGCTGGGGTAGTAGCGGCCGGGGCGCGTAACCATTGCCTCCCGTAACGGGAGGCAATGGTTACGCGCCCCGGCCGCTACTACCCCAGCCAGCCGACCAAAACCTCTGCTTGGAGAATACAGTTTAACTGGAATGAGCTGGTTTGGGAATATAGATGTTTAAAGGAACTGACTGTGTTGTTTTTTGTACATGTAAGAGAGCAGAGGACAACCTTATTTGTAGATAAGTTTTTTTGTGCACAGAACTGTAAAAAAAAAGACGGACTGTATGGAAACATTGGTGGATAATACGTTTATGAATGTTAAACATCCAGGTAAGCAAATAGAGTAGTATAATTTAAACTTTACATCTGGATAAATTTCGATAAAATCGGACGTTTCGGGATAATGTGTGATATTATAAGAAAAATATACAACATTAACCAGTGAAGGTAGAACTAGGAAGACAATATTTGTGAGCAAATGCAAGATGTTAGCGAGCTTCAAAATCCCCCCCTGGATAACAGGACTCCCAAAAATCAATCCTGTTCAAAAATGAACCATGCAAAAATTCATCATTCCAAAATGACATCTAGATTCTAGACAATTATGAAATCTGACTCTGATCGCATATGCAAAACATACATGTAGTCTCAATCTACCCCCGTCTCAGTCTATCTTTAAGTGGCAGTGGGGACCTCTACACTACCAAAAATGCTTTTTCTTATTTTTCTTGTTTTCTTGATTTTTCTTATTAAGAGAAAGATTTTCTTCCATAAAGAATTTCAAGAAAATCAAGAAACCTTACGCAAAACCTTTGAATGTTAGATCTTACATTAAGAGTTTTATTCTTGTTTTTCTTAGGTGAAGATAGGATTTCTAGTATGATTTTTTATCAGCAAGAATATTCTAGAAATGCTAGTCAATCTTTCTTCCTTATTCTTCACACAATATTTGCTTCTTGTTTGGTCAAATGGAGTATTTTACAGAATCTACTCTTAAGATTTTTATTCTTGCCATACATGAATTTTTCTTTAGACTTTCATTTCACTAGGAAAAAATTCTTGACATTTCTTGTTTTCTTAATTTAGGAAGTCTGAGAAATATGATTCTTGCAATTCTTAGTAATATCTAAGAAGATGTTAAAGGATTTTCTTGACCAAATACAGTTATTTTCTTGACTAAATACGGTTAAGAAAAATGAGAAAATCAAGAAACTGGAAAACAAGTAATTCCCAAGTGTTTTCTGTTCGAATTCCTTTTCCACAAAGTTAAAGAAAGATGATTCCTGCTTTTCTGTGTTATCTAAAGATGGAAAGTGAAATGAAAGTTCGAATTTGCATGATTTCCTTTATTTTCTTAACATTGTAAAGTTCAAGAAGATAATTATTGTTTTTCTTGTAATAAGAAAATAAATTATGCTAATTCAATACTCCCATCATCCTTTGCTGTAATGTTTGAATGTGGACCGTTGAGTTTGGGCTCCGGCTGCATTTGCTTGATGTGCGCTTTAGATCTTACAATACTAGGGGAAGATGCGGCTAGTTTCATGAGGACACTTTTTGGTATCATGTGGGACTCACTACACAACGTAGATGACTTGTTTTAAGTTCCAAAATGCTTCCTCAGGCCAACGCCATCAACAGATATGCTCCAGGTATGTTATAGCCTGTCTTGCATGAAAATAACTTATTTCCCAAGTAGATACTCTAAGTTTTGTGTTTGTGGTTGCATGATACAGCCAACCAGTAATTGCAGAACATGTACGTTTAGTGCAGTTATACCTAAAAGGTACTAAAAAAGTTAAAGTATATCATTTTCAAGCAAATGCACAAGCTGGCCCATCCCCATGCATGTATATGGGGGAGGGGGGCGATATAGGAAAATGACAGTCACTAAGTCTTTGTGTGTTTTTCTAGGCTTAGAAACCTTTGTTGTGTTTGTGGTTGCATGCCAACCAGTAATTGCAGAACATGTACGTTAAGTGCAGTAATACCTTCAAGGTACTAAAAAGTATAAGTATAACATTTTCAAGCAAATGCACAAGCCCCCATCCCCATGCATGTATATGGGGGAGGGGGCGATGTAGGAAAATGACAGTCATCGTCATCTGTTTTTGTGTGTTTTTCTAGACTTGGAAACCTGTTGGACCAAAGAAGATGCCCCCGTCTCAAGTTTGGACAATCTTTCAACAATAACAAGTCATTGATTATAAGAAGGACAGCTACAACACTTCAGAACTGACAATTTTAGAAGGACAATTAGTTATTTGTATGAGCACAGAGAAAATGTGCTTTTATCACAGCATCAAATGTGAAACATTTATCGAAACAATTGTATTGCAAACTGGTTAATCTTTGCAATCCTTGGTTAAGAATGGGCGTTAGAAAGAAAAATCCAAAACTGTGTATTAAACAATTAGATCAATAATAATAAATATGATTGGAACATGTTTACATTATATTATCATTGATTCATTAAATGGTATTCTTGATTCAAGACCCCCATCTTAGTTCAAGAAACTGTTTCTAGGTTTAAGGAATTTATTCTTGAGGACAGAAAGGTATTCCTACAACAAGAACCTCACTCTTAGTGCAAGAAACTCATTCTAGGTGTAAAAAATTCATTCTTGAGGACAGAAAGGTATTCCTATTACAAGAACCTCACTCTCAGTGTAAGAAACTCATTCTAGGTGTAAGAAATTCATTCTTGAGGTCAGAAAGGTATTCCTTTTTCAAGAACCTCGCTCTCAGTGGAAGAAACTTATTGTAGATGTAAGAAATTCATTCTTGAGGACAGAAAGGTATTCCTATTTCAAGAACCTCACTCTTAGTGCAAGAAACTCATTCTAGGTGTAAGAAATTCATTCTTGAGGTCAGAAAGGTATTCCTATTTCAAGAACCTCGCTCTCAGTGGAAGAAACTCATTCTAGATGTAAGAAATTCATTCTTGAGGACAGAAAGGTATTCCTATTTCAAGAACCTCACTCTAAGTGCAAGAAACTCATTCTAAGTGTAAGAAATTTATTCTTGAGGACAGAAGAAATAAGGAAATGTCAGTGAGGACGTAACAAATATAAACTTTTTCTTAGAATATTTTTCTCTGAATTTATTATATCTTAGATAAAAATTCTGTGCCATAGAAGAATCATAACAACAAGAAAATTTATTTCGAGGTTTCTAGTCGATATGTGTGAGAAAAAACAACTTGGTCAGAGAAAAATATTCTAAGAAAAAGTTTATATTTGTTACGTCCTCACTGACATTTCCTTATTCGTTCTTATTCTTGCACACAGAATAATTTTCTTTCTGGAAGATAATTTTTCTTCAACAAAGAAAAAACAAGAATGTCTTTTTTTGTAGTGTAGCAGCTAAAGTAATCATTGCAGTTCGACAGTGCATAAACATGCCATTGAGTGAACGAGACCAGCTGTAGTACTGACAGTGATTAATAGGGGCCGCTTTTGATCCATACAGCGAAAGCAGATTGCTTTTATAATGTCAGAACTAGGAGGGAATTATACAGGCGGGTTGACCCAAAGATGGAAACAAGTAAACCAAAGACTATGTACACTTTGCCATTGAGGCATATATTGTTTTAAATTGTTAAACCTGATAGTTGCTATCCCTGTTTGTGAAATATTTTAAAACAAATGGAGCTTCTCATTCTTGAATGTACAGTCCCCATTACAGCTTTCTCAGCATTCGTAGCAGTAAAACTCATCAACTGTCTTATAAGAGAGCTGCCATGCAGAGCTTCATTTTGACATGTTGTAATTGATGAATCCCAAAGAAGGTATTGTAATCATAGAACCATGAACTAGTCAACATGTACATGTACAATATTTACATACAAAATACATTGGGTTGAAGATTTCTTCGTTGCAGCATAACATGGCATCCTACAACTGTCAAATTTATACAAGCTTCATTTCCAACACATGATTCAGAATAGATAGGACTGTGCAATACATCTGAAGTTGATTTTCAGCGTAATGAATATGAATACACGATAAGGTATACAAGACTGAATGTACCTGCAGAAGTAAGTTTGATAGCAATATCAGTTACATGTTATACAGGTTTTGTATCTTACACACACACACATTTACGTTTCACAAAACAAGTAATCTGTACAATATACATGACTTGTGCATTCATCTTGCCTTCATTTATCATCCTCCCTGAAAGGGGGCGCTCTTTGCTGTTTTGGTGATTGTCCGAGTTTTTAACGATGTTCACTCCGTTAGCATGGTCTATTCAGTTCCCGGCAAGATCACGACAAAAAAACTGGTTAGTGATTTAATATACGTATACGGTTTTCTTACAGCTCGATCATATGTCTTTAAAACAAGTGGTTAAGACAAAACACCGTAACGGGAGGCAATGGTTACGCGCCCCGGCCGCTACTACCCCAGCCAGCCGACCAAAACCTCTGCTTGGAGAATACAGTTTAACTGGAATGAGCTGGTTTGGGAATATAGATGTTTAAAGGAACTGACTGTGTTGTTTTTTGTACATGTAAGAGAGCAGAGGACAACCTTATTTGTAGATAAGTTTTTTTGTGCACAGAACTGTAAAAAAAAAGACGGACTGTATGGAAACATTGGTGGATAATACGTTTATGAATGTTAAACATCCAGGTAAGCAAATAGAGTAGTATAATTTAAACTTTACATCTGGATAAATTTCGATAAAATCGGACGTTTCGGGATAATGTGTGATATTATAAGAAAAATATACAACATTAACCAGTGAAGGTAGAACTAGGAAGACAATATTTGTGAGCAAATGCAAGATGTTAGCGAGCTTCAAAATCCCCCCCTGGATAACAGGACTCCCAAAAATCAATCCTGTTCAAAAATGAACCATGCAAAAATTCATCATTCCAAAATGACATCTAGATTCTAGACAATTATGAAATCTGACTCTGATCGCATATGCAAAACATACATGTAGTCTCAATCTACCCCCGTCTCAGTCTATCTTTAAGTGGCAGTGGGGACCTCTAGCAGCTAAAGTAATCATTGCAGTTCGACAGTGCATAAACATGCCATTGAGTGAACGAGACCAGCTGTAGTACTGACAGTGATTAATAGGGGCCGCTTTTGATCCATACAGCGAAAGCAGATTGCTTTTATAATGTCAGAACTAGGAGGGAATTATACAGGCGGGTTGACCCAAAGATGGAAACAAGTAAACCAAAGACTATGTACACTTTGCCATTGAGGCATATATTGTTTTAAATTGTTAAACCTGATAGTTGCTATCCCTGTTTGTGAAATATTTTAAAACAAATGGAGCTTCTCATTCTTGAATGTACAGTCCCCATTACAGCTTTCTCAGCATTCGTAGCAGTAAAACTCATCAACTGTCTTATAAGAGAGCTGCCATGCAGAGCTTCATTTTGACATGTTGTAATTGATGAATCCCAAAGAAGGTATTGTAATCATAGAACCATGAACTAGTCAACATGTACATGTACAATATTTACATACAAAATACATTGGGTTGAAGATTTCTTCGTTGCAGCATAACATGGCATCCTACAACTGTCAAATTTATACAAGCTTCATTTCCAACACATGATTCAGAATAGATAGGACTGTGCAATACATCTGAAGTTGATTTTCAGCGTAATGAATATGAATACACGATAAGGTATACAAGACTGAATGTACCTGCAGAAGTAAGTTTGATAGCAATATCAGTTACATGTTATACAGGTTTTGTATCTTACACACACACACATTTACGTTTCACAAAACAAGTAATCTGTACAATATACATGACTTGTGCATTCATCTTGCCTTCATTTATCATCCTCCCTGAAAGGGGGCGCTCTTTGCTGTTTTGGTGATTGTCCGAGTTTTTAACGATGTTCGCTCCGTTAGCATGGTCTATTCAGTTCCCGGCAAGATCACGACAAAAAAACTGGTTAGTGATTTAATATACGTATACGGTTTTCTTACAGCTCGATCATATGTCTTTAAAACAAGTGGTTAAGACAAAACACCGTAACGGGAGGCAATGGTTACGCGCCCCGGCCGCTACTACCCCAGCCAGCCGACCAAAACCTCTGCTTGGAGAATACAGTTTAACTGGAATGAGCTGGTTTGGGAATATAGATGTTTAAAGGAACTGACTGTGTTGTTTTTTGTACATGTAAGAGAGCAGAGGACAACCTTATTTGTAGATAAGTTTTTTTGTGCACAGAACTGTAAAAAAAAAGACGGACTGTATGGAAACATTGGTGGATAATACGTTTATGAATGTTAAACATCCAGGTAAGCAAATAGAGTAGTATAATTTAAACTTTACATCTGGATAAATTTCGATAAAATCGGACGTTTCGGGATAATGTGTGATATTATAAGAAAAATATACAACATTAACCAGTGAAGGTAGAACTAGGAAGACAATATTTGTGAGCAAATGCAAGATGTTAGCGAGCTTCAAAATCCCCCCCTGGATAACAGGACTCCCAAAAATCAATCCTGTTCAAAAATGAACCATGCAAAAATTCATCATTCCAAAATGACATCTAGATTCTAGACAATTATGAAATCTGACTCTGATCGCATATGCAAAACATACATGTAGTCTCAATCTACCCCCGTCTCAGTCTATCTTTAAGTGGCAGTGGGGACCTCTAGCAGCTAAAGTAATCATTGCAGTTCGACAGTGCATAAACATGCCATTGAGTGAACGAGACCAGCTGTAGTACTGACAGTGATTAATAGGGGCCGCTTTTGATCCATACAGCGAAAGCAGATTGCTTTTATAATGTCAGAACTAGGAGGGAATTATACAGGCGGGTTGACCCAAAGATGGAAACAAGTAAACCAAAGACTATGTACACTTTGCCATTGAGGCATATATTGTTTTAAATTGTTAAACCTGATAGTTGCTATCCCTGTTTGTGAAATATTTTAAAACAAATGGAGCTTCTCATTCTTGAATGTACAGTCCCCATTACAGCTTTCTCAGCATTCGTAGCAGTAAAACTCATCAACTGTCTTATAAGAGAGCTGCCATGCAGAGCTTCATTTTGACATGTTGTAATTGATGAATCCCAAAGAAGGTATTGTAATCATAGAACCATGAACTAGTCAACATGTACATGTACAATATTTACATACAAAATACATTGGGTTGAAGATTTCTTCGTTGCAGCATAACATGGCATCCTACAACTGTCAAATTTATACAAGCTTCATTTCCAACACATGATTCAGAATAGATAGGACTGTGCAATACATCTGAAGTTGATTTTCAGCGTAATGAATATGAATACACGATAAGGTATACAAGACTGAATGTACCTGCAGAAGTAAGTTTGATAGCAATATCAGTTACATGTTATACAGGTTTTGTATCTTACACACACACACATTTACGTTTCACAAAACAAGTAATCTGTACAATATACATGACTTGTGCATTCATCTTGCCTTCATTTATCATCCTCCCTGAAAGGGGGCGCTCTTTGCTGTTTTGGTGATTGTCCGAGTTTTTAACGATGTTCGCTCCGTTAGCATGGTCTATTCAGTTCCCGGCAAGATCACGACAAAAAAACTGGTTAGTGATTTAATATACGTATACGGTTTTCTTACAGCTCGATCATATGTCTTTAAAACAAGTGGTTAAGACAAAACACAAAAGACTGGAAATAATTAGTACATGTAGTATATACAGACAAATGTACATACCGGATTAGCATTCAACAGACCTGCAGATATTGTTCACCGACGTCTTTTAATGGGAAAAATTACACCATGATAGTTATGACTCCAGTAGTGGAGTCAATAGGTCTCGTTTAGTATGTACACGTAAAATGTAAAGTATGTACATGTAGTTTTGATACAGCTATCTCCCTTCACAACCGACTGGCGCTCTGTGAACGGTTTGAACGGGTGTCGTCGAAGTCGTCGTCGACGAAGGAGGTCTCCTGTGAGGACTGCCCGTCGTCTGTGGCGTCGACGTGAACCTGCACCAGCTCGTAGCCCTCGGGAACGAGAACGGACGTGGGTCGGCTGCCCTGCCGGCTACAGGTGGAGGACCGCCTGGAAAGGGAACACGAGGTGGGGTACCCTGGGAGGCCAGACTAGAACCGGGCCGCTAGCGATTCCCTTCGGCGGCCCAAGACAGTCAGCCCGCCCGTTCTAAATTAACGCCCCGGGGAGTTGTAGCCCGTGGAGTGGACCGCGTGTTGGTAAGGGCCGGTCAACTCTCGGCCTAGAACTTCCCCGGTGCATCAATTTGTATCGGCGGGCTTGGAGCTCTGGGCCGCTGAAGACACCGGCTAGAAGGACCGGCTAAAAGGCCCGATAAACAGTCTGGTTCCCAGGGTAGAGGTAGGGTGATTCCATCCAGAACAGTAACAGCGCAGATGAAAGGAGCTAGCTACAGTGTGTGGTTGATTTTGATTCAGGGGAAACAGGTTTTTAAAGATCAATATTAAATTGAAATATTTAACTGTGTCGGCCAGTTGATTACAACCAGAAATGATTATCAGTTATCAATTGTATACATCAACTAATCATGAAGGTTTATTGATATTACACGTCGTTCAGAGATTATCCAAGAGTGAAATTAAGCCTATAATTTTGTAACCGTCATAGCCATACCCTGTAGCAATGCTTAATGATAATTCGACAATTAGAATTCATTAGAAAAGGCAATAGATGACTATTCTGGGCTGACAGGGTGGTTCGAGTGGCGGAGGAGGTCTGTCAAGTCAAGAAGTCATCTCATAGACATACGTTGAAGTCATGTGTTTTTTTTAATGTAGTGAAACCCTCAGAATACCGGATATTTTCTCAAAAGAGATGAGATTCAAAGATGCGTTGTTCTTACCTCATTTGAGGACCTCCTCCCGGCATTGCCCTGTTGGCTGTCGGTACCGCCATGAGCCTTGTACCCGGCTGCGGGGTGTACTGCACCCGCCGGAACCTAGGGGGCGCTATCGGCGGGGGCAAAATCATCCCGTCGTACGGATTCATGTACTGCCTGACCGGGATGTAGCGTACTTTGGAAGACATGCTCCTGCGATGGATAGTAAAGGTCACATAGCATCAATTATTGAAAAGGACGTTTGAAAAACCAATAGCTGAAAGATCGGACTGAAGGCAGTAATCCCATTGACCTCTTATGCAATAATGTTTTTTAGCTTTTCTGATTTATCAGAACTATGGTAATATTTAGATGTCAATAAAAATCGGACTTATTTGTGTATGAAACTATGGATAATGAAAGCAGCCGTGATCAGACTATAAGAGATCATACAATAGGTACCGTGACCCTCGACATTGGCAATGCCAGAACATACTCGTATACCTGTTAAAAGGCACCCCAGAAAAGTTTGGCCGGGGCCCGGGGTTGTGGCAATGCTAGAACATACCTGTTAAAAGGCATCCAGAAAAGTTTGGCAGGGGCCCGGGGTTGTGGCAATGCTAGAACATACCTGTTAAAAGGCACCCCAGAAAAGTTGGGCCGGGGTCCGGGGTTGTGGCAATGCCAGAACATACCTGTTAAAAGGCACCCCAGAAAAGTTGGGCCGGGGCCCGGGGTTGTGGCAATGCCAGAACATACCTGTTAAAAGGCACCCCAGAAAAGTTGGGCCGGGGCCCGGGGTTGTGGAAGCGTGGCGGCAGGGTGGACGCTCCGGACGGGACTCTCCCGTTGGGGATCGGGCCGGGGTGGCTGGGTGTGCCCGGGTTGTTAGAGTTCCCCGGGTTGCCGCTGTTGGTAACTGCTCTTGCTGCAGGGGAGTCCTGGCTATTCGGCTTATTTCCTGCTTACGGTTTAAAGGCAGGTAGGTAGAAATAAATACAAGTCGTTAGTTTCTCAATGGAAAATATCACAGTCGGAATATGAACAAGAACGAACCTCAAACGGAAGGTCTTGTTTCCTCATGTGAATAATCATTGCAAAGATGAAATACCAATAAAAGGACTGTGCAAGTGTTGTGCAGCAAAGAAAATATGCCAAAATTGCTTCTACTAAGAGCTGCCATGTGCAAATAACTGAAGACATCTAGCGCAGGACTAGCTTAAGCAACAAAGGCGATCAGCTGGAAGCATGTACAGTACAGACATGACCAACATACCCCATTTTTTCAGCGCCGGACCCGCTAGTACAGGACAGGAAAATGCAAGCAGGGTAAGAAGGCTAATTACTGATACTGCATGTAATATGCCAAATAATCTTCGAAGACCTTTGGGAATGAAATTTCTTTGGCATATTACACGCATTTCAGCAATTTAACATTCCTTACCGCTACGAGTGTCCATTTATTAGACAAGCCGCTAAAACATGAAGCTGCGAGGTTTGGAACAGTCACATGGCAACAGCGATTGCACCAGCGCTTGACGCCGCTGGGAGCGTCGTTATATTATTGAAAGTCTGACAGCAAATAAACCAGTCACCACATACTACCGCTACATGTACTAACTTATAGAGGGATTCATCCATTGTTAGGACATCAATTATCTTACGACATACAGCAAATAAGATATGAAACAGATAACAAAAGACATCTGGGCTTGATAAGGATGGATGATAATTACCTCTATTAAAGAATGAGAGTCTGCACACTTACATACATAACAAAAACCCATTGGGACTATTGGAAAAGAGATTAAGTAATATCATTATCGCACTGATAAAACTGTAAAATTCTATTGTGTTGTTTTGAACTCACCAGCCGACATTTCAAACACTTTCCTCTTTCCTTCTGTTCTTTCCTGTGAAGCAAGAAACAAAAAAGACGAGGTTGTTTCCTCAAAAAACAGTGCAGGAGCAAACATCACTCGTTTTCTTTATTGAACACGTATACAGACACCTAAAGTTTTTATATGGATTTCTAAACATGTCTACATGAAGCATATTAATCTGATGGTTCCCTTTTGATTCCAATAAAGGATATGCCGGTTCGTGTACATGTAGGGTACTTACATACTCCAGCTGCATTCTGAGGTCGTTGTTTGCTTCCTTGTACGCATGAACCATGGACTGGAGATAATAGATAGCCATACTGGAGGAGAAAGATGCAGTTATGGATGATAGATGGTATATTGTTCTGACAACACTCTACATTCAAGGGTTTTGTCCTTTTTTGATAAAAGAACTTTAACAGTTAAATTAGTCGTTTAGATTTCTTTCCTTTCAAGACAAACGTAGTTTACTTTGTGTCATACTTTTTACAAACTTATAGAATATGTCCTTAATTTGATTGGAATAGATGCGAGCTGAGTGCCAGGGCTCTCTTTTCCTATAGTAGATTACCACTTCCTTTCTAGTCTTTCTGCGCATAGAGGAGTTTTACAAGGGGAATGTGCACTAAATCTTTTCCTTTTTTATACCCAAACACCAGTCATTGTTTAATTCATTGTAGTCAATGTAGTTAAGACAGCAAATGTTGTTTCCATGTACCGATTTAAATCGTCAATCATTACCATGACTGGTCATCGGTCATCGAATGACAGGAGAGAACTCACGACCCAGTAATGTCCCCCAATTTGGCCAAGCACACTGGTCACCCTTACTCTCCTAAGCATATGCACTCTATGGCTGTAAACTATAATGGACAGAGATGCATTGACCTAGTGACCTACATACGACCACGTCCCTATGAGTAGTTAGTACTTACACCAGTAGCATGATGACGGGGATGATGATGCCGGCTGTACTCATGTAGCTGAGGACTATGGTGAACCAGCCGGGGAAGCTGTTCTTTACTGTCTCCGAGATGATGTCAAACATGCGACGGCGACCGCTAAGCAAACAAAAAGAGAACACAAGCTGGTACATGGTATTCTAGGCCTGTATTCCTCTATGTGTGCGTGTTCAGGGGCAGGGCTGTATACCTGTGCGTGGACGGCGTTCAGCACCAAGGATAGATGCCATGAAGGCTAAGCATAGCAAAATTGATACGAGCCTATGGAAACACCAAACATTGCATGAAACATCTTCGTTCATTTTGCAGTAAGTTTAAAGTGATGACGTTTGTTCTTTTCCTAATGTAGCGCACGTGTACATGGCACGAAGTTGGTTTCGAGATTGACTTCACCATTTGAGTTAGGAATAAAATAATAATGGTGTCCGTCTGAAGCTATGTAAATGATTGAAATCCCCATTTAGCGGAAAACCATCCATTGCAAACGCCCTGATTCTGTCATCCCGTACAAGTGCTCTAATGACCTTTGGTTTGTTTTAAGAGGTTTTCATGTTCCCTTCAATCGCTTCTTGGGACCCCTAATTTGTACAAAAAGATTGATAGGGGGTGAGAAGTGGATTAGAAAGGGGCATCTTGCTTGTGACCTGTTAGTGAGTCAAAGTCAGCTCTGCAAATACAAGGCAGGGGTCTGTTTGTGAGTCATGTTGTGTTTCGCATCTAAATGCTCACGTATATCATATATCTGTTCAAAAGTGATGGCCGTATAAGAACATACACAAAGTGCCATAACACAGGAAGGAGGCTAGAATCCCTATCCAATGCGCGCATGCGTAGTACCTATATGCAGCAGACATAGTAGTCACTTCATTTATAGTAGTGATAGTTTTCCCAGTCCAATTTTGTAATGCATTATTCTAGATAGAAAATTGCTGAATAGAGGGGGGAAGACCTGTGCACCATACACGTACAAGCATACAGACCTGTCCTTGGTGCTGAACACCATCCACACACAGGCGTACACACCTGTCCTTGGTGCTGAACACCATCCACACACAGGCGTACACACCTGTCCTTGGTGCTGAACACCATCCACATACAGGCATACACACCTGTCCTTGGTGCTGAACACCATTCACACACAGTCTAAACAGTCCACAGTGTCTTGGAGGTTCTACCGTAATAAGTTGATATTGTTTACCTAAACGGTCCACAGTTCCTGGAAGGTTCTATAGACACCATGACGTAGCCCGTTGGGAGCATGCTCAGAAACAACATGATGAGCAGTAGGACGAAGTAGAAGTTGTTGGATCTGGAGGCGCGGAAGACCCGCTGGTGAGGCGTGTTACACATGATGACCGCCCAGCTCCGGAAATACATGAGAGCGATCAGCTTCAGAACATTCAGCAGGGGCAGACATGGAGAGAAGAACGCGCCCATCCTGTTGGAACATAGAAAGATTAAATCATACATTTATACGTGTTTTGGCGACAAACCAAGTAGACGTTTTGATCCATAGAGAACAGGTCCCAGCGTCAATAGCAAATCGTGACACTGTATGCTTCATCATTTCACTTTAGGACACAAACTGGCATTGTTCCATACACACTGGGGGGTTCAGGTCATAGAATGTGGTATCAAGACAGGTCGAGTACGTTTATTTGTGACTTGAAGCTAAGACGCTGTAATGCACGCATGGTTATCAACCTAAGAGAGGACATACCAAAATGCCAATCTTAATTAGCTGTATATAGTAAGCTGAATCATGTTTTCATGGTCAAGTGTACTGTAATTCCACAATGACACGTTTGTCTCTGCTGTCGGTCTCCAGATGTAACATGATTTGGAGAAATATTACTTTCACTCATGCATGAAATCATACTTACATGACGAGAGACTGCCATCGGAGACGGTCATGTTTCAACAGTAATCAAATTAAATCAGTGCGCACTTGTGTGGTTGCCACAACCAAAAGAAACCTGTGCGTGCATTGTATTTTGTATTTCAAACAATACCATCTCACCATATCATCCCTTGGTTGTAGATTAAATGCAGTACGTTCTCTGCTACACCAAACTCGCCGTATCCGGGCTAAACAAAATACAAAACTATTATTAGAGAAAGCGACTGCATGTCTCAATGATTTCACTAAAGAAAATTGAGAGGGGGTGGGCCACCGCCATTGTCGAAGAAAAAAGATGAAGCAGCACTTACCAGGGAGGGTCTGAAGGGGTTTTTGATGAGGTTTAATACTCACTATTCCCCCTTCTAGATCCCAGCACCAACAGTAGTTAGCAAACCTCACAAACAGCCCTCGTAGGAAGTCGAAGATCAGGGCGGTGACTACTGTGGCAATCATGTCAAACACGGAGAGCTTGAACATTTCCTGCGGGGGGAGGGGGGTGCTCAAAGACAACGTTAGTTGAAACAGCCTCCGAAATGTTGATTTTGTGTGAGACAGTCTTTTACTATCAACTATTTCAAGCAATTTGTATCAACTCTAGCAAGTAATTTCGGAAGTCCAGAATCGTAATAACGCACAGACGGTTTCTATACTTTGGGCCGTTATAAGTTCTTTTCACCAGCTATTGGTCATGAATACAAACACGAGTTATAGATAATTTTCTACTTAAACCAACCTAAGAATCGTTGTGAAGTACACAGAACAGTTCAACTTAATTTTTGTAGGGCTAACCCTTTGTAATAGCATTTGGCTAGTTGGGTAGCCCTGGCTGTACTTTTTACAGTCGAATAAATCAAATCAAATCAAACAGTTGAATTTGTGCACAACCTATATTGCTTTTAGGACAGTCTCTAGTGCGCGGACTTGTCTTGTATTTAAATGTCTCAAAAACATGTCATACGTGTTTATAATCACTATTTTCCGTACCTGTCCGACGATGGTTTCCCAGCATTGCTCCTTCACTCCGGCTCTCGCGGTCAGGACGTCCACGAGGTCTGTCTGATTTTTGTGGGACAGAATGTCCGTGATGACGTCCTGAATGTGCTCGGCGACCGTGATGTTGTGCTGCGTGGTGAGCGAGACGTTCATGGAAACGTGCTGAAGCGTTTCCAGCGCCGTCCGGGCTTTCCTAGCTTCTTCTGCCTTTACATGGATAGTCACAGCAGATATTGGTATCCTAACGGTCGGCGGCGATTCAGTCGCTCCAGGCTGGCCAACTCGGAGGTTTATGAACAATTCACAATGTTGTGATATGCTGACGATTCGAATGAAGCTGATATATGATTTGCTCTTATCTGTAAATCCATAAGATTGTACGTTTCTAGAGCTTTAAACCCATGTGTTCTTGGAATGCTTCACAATGGCCATGGTTTTGACTTTTGTGAGGTGGATGAAAATGTGATCTGGAGACGTATATAAAAGAGAACTCTTTTCTACATTCCACGATTTCTGTACGTTTGTGTCTCCAGTGCCCAAACAATGAACGATTTTACAGAAATATATACCCAAAACGTACAGCATTTTATTTTATTACGATAACAGTGTCACTTTATACTGGTCCATACAATGGGCTTTGTCACACTGGATTAAAAGTAACAGCGAACTCGAGGCAGTATCGTTTTCTCCTCTTACACCCATTGTATATAATTCCTCCGTCTTGGAGGTATGCTTTATTGTCCAGTGATAGGGATATGCACGAAATAAACGTAATCTGGTATGGTGATGTAATCTCCGAGTGAACCAGACCTGTGCGAATGAATCGACGTTGACTGTTAAGCTACCAGTTTCTGCTCTTTACATGTAACAAATTAGGGCCGTCCAACACCATCTCTTTAATCTGTTGCTCAACGGTACTTTTACCATGCTGCGATAAGATGTTGTAAGAACGGGATTTTACTTCAACTGAGTGAAGATAATGAAGGACGGTCCTGGGTTAGGCGAAGAAAATATGAAGAAAAGCCGGACATGCCGGGTGCGTTTGCCTGCAGTATGAGCAAAGCAGCTTCTGCAATACCTTCGTCTGGCATGCTGTGAAAGCTATGCAAAATAGCCGCCATGCCCTGCAAACAATACTTTACCATGATATGTTAGTCCTGGGATGCTACATGTAGGCTACAGACAAAAGATATAGGGACAAGCGCACATAGTCTTTAACCAGCATCTATAAAGTTAAGCAAATGTATTGCTACAGCTAGATGCGCTATTACCACAGCACAGGCATCATCAGTATAAATCCGGAGCATGAACAAAAGGATAGCCAATAACGCTGAATAAAGACCTAAAGACCTGAAGAACTAAATGACATTGCCATATCACAGCATCAACATACACTTTTGGTTTTACGTGCATTAACATTGCCTTTCATGACCAGACGGCTACTCTATGTAAACAAGCAGAAGCGTTACTACATGGAACATGGCGAATTCTATGAACAATCAACATTTAAAAGAATATCAGGATTTAACCAAAATATATTTTAGTTTGACAAAAAGCTGACCTGCAATAGATAAAAACATCATGTTAGAGATTACCATGATCTTTTATATTAGCTACGAAAACTACTCATAAGGAAAACACACAGAAGTTGTCAATGACACTGTTGCAGAAAACCGGACAAGTTGTTTTCTTCTAAGACCATTTGACCTACCAGGTTATTGACTTTCTTGAAGAGCGCAATCATCAGTGTGTATAGGTTGCCGAGGTTGAGGACCATGATCCTAAGTAAAAACAAGATAAATCGTTACTCCTGAGTTGTAAATCCATACATCCAGCTATCGGTCGAATCAAGATCATCTCTGCGAAGCCAGATCGGTATCTTTACGTCACAGAGTCGGATATAGTTTAAAGGCCATCCTGTAGATAAATCCTTTAATCCTAAAGAGCTGACTTTTGTCACGTTTGCTTATTTCTACGTATTATTGACTGTAATGATGTTTACTACATATAGTACATGTAAAATGTTTTTTTCTTGACTCTTATCCGTGACCCGTCCACTTCGACCTTGTTGAAAAGCGGCCGTGTGGCTGAACAAGCATTTCGAAGGAAAATAAAAGCCTTGGCTTGACTTCACTTAAGCTTGACTTGACGTTTGTGTCCGAGGCTTGACTTGTGAAGTCGATTTGTCATGCTTAACGTTTGCAGCCTGTCAATGGCGGTTCTCAAAGGAAATACAGTAGAGCTCAAGGAACATTAGTCCAAGGAAATACAGCAGAGCTGAAGGAACATTGATTCCCAGACGACACTGAGTCAATGAGAAGGTCAATACAGCATCATGTCAACTCATATCTTAGATGAATTGCATGGCCATTTTCAATCACTCGCTTGAGCTGCAGTACAGGTAGAGGATTCGCATTACACTGTCGTCCTATTCATCACGTATACCACTGGTCATTGGGGAAAATTAGAATCATTTGCTATGAGAGGGCCAAAGTGAAATGCAATGAATTTTACTGTATGAAGCTTTTAGTTCATTTGATACTTAGCAATAACAATGGGGAGTCAAAGTTACTATCTCGAAGAAAGCATCGCGAGTCGGATATCTTTAGGCATATGTTCGTCGTTCTTCAATATGTATTTTTTTAGAAATACGTTTTTCACTTTATCGTAAGTAGACAAGCAATTAAGCTATCGATCAAGCGTGCTCTAGACTCTATGTTGCTCGCGAAAAATTCTTAGTTGCCCTTGTTTATCACTCGTTTAGGAATACCGCGTTTTGAATTGACGAAAGAAACATTTTTTTCGATACAAGTAGGATTGCTGGATGTAAGAGAATATCATTCAACAAATCATATTTTCTAACTCATTATAATCTGATTAACCTCTCTTTCACTTGTTTTAGGGCGTACTTCTTTCCTTGTTTAGCCTGGGTACCATCCTCCGTAGTAACCGCTGGCTCAATCTTTTCGTTTGCTAACCAAGGACTAGCAAGCGAAACGATTGAGCCTGCAGTTACTACGGAGGATGGTACCCAGGCTAGTCCTTGTTGTTTCTCCTGTAAGCTTGATTGATTACATGGCCCTACATATAGTAATGGGAAGCATGGCTATCGCGGGATACGGTATCGGAGGCATGCAGATTAACAATCTTTCAAGTTAAGTATCGATGACTCAACAAAGCCTCTCTCGTTCTCTAAGGTCAATACACATTCAAGCTGCAAACGCCGTGATTAAGTCACCAAGGTCATCGTTGCCGTTATAGAATAACGAAGAAGACGTAAAGGCACCCCCTCCCCTTGCCTCATACTTAGGTACGCTCATACCACTTGATAGCCAAAGTCTCGTATCTGTTACGTTCAATGCCATTTGACAAACCCTAGGTCTTCCACAAAAATGTATCATAAATGCATAACTCTTGATTTGTTTTTTCTTCAAATTCATTTCAGTATCACTAGTTAGCTATTTTCAGTCATCTAAATAATTTTCCTTAGGTTCCTAAGATGCCTTGATAATCATCAACGAATGACTTAAAAGGTCTATGGATGTGACGGAATATACGCGTCTCTGTAAGGAGAGTGACAGTTCAGCGACAATGAAATATATTCTTCATTTCATGTTTCGTGACATGTTACCTTTTATGCAGCATTTGGTAAGAGCTCTTTAGAGACTGAGTGCAGAGTTGTTACGTATTCACAGAGGATTAACAATTCACAACCTCCAAAGACTCTCCGGGGACTTTAGATCTACACTCAACATATGGGTATAGCTTCAAATGAATGTACCTTACAGACAGCTCTTGTAAATCAGCTACTTTTAAAAGCGGCTTGGGCACTGAGAAAAGCATAAAGCTGCCAGAAGTAGAAATATCACGCTAGCATTAAGTAATTTGAGTGTTATCTTTCAGGCTCACAGGATAGACTGATTGCACATTAGGTGATGAGTATTGCTTTACTCAAGGGTATCACTTCGACGTTTCGATAAGTCTTAGTATCACTTCGACGTTTCCATCGACGTTTCTTGATACATACAGTTGAAGTTTTTTGAAGGGGGGGGGGCAAATGTCTTGAATCCATACCTCGCCAACTGCCACCGTAGCATAGTTCGGGGATGGTACTTCTCCATCTGACCAATCAGATCAAAGAACACAGGGAAGACCATAGTGATGATTGACACCACCATAGACACCTGGAGCACGAGAGACACATTGATGTCATGCGGGGTCAAGGTTTCTAACAGAGTCACCGTGGCATGCTATAGAAAAACACGACTAAGACATCAGTCATCAATGTTATGATACTAGTACTGTGTGAACGAAGGTGCCGCCATTGGCTACAGTGCATCTTACTTGCTATGTATATACGACATTCATAGATGTGAAGTCTGTGTGTATTTGACTAAGATGCGAAATTATGTTAAAGATGTTGTTGAATTATATCTCACATGTATCAGTTTTTCAGCATGGTTCCATTTGTTGCATTTATCATTAAATAATATTTCTGCATAAAAATGCGTAGATAGATATTTGAAACAATCCTGAGATAATGAAGGTGATAGACAAAGAAGATATGGTAGAAGCAGTTCACAAAGAGGAAACATAATCAACAGACGGCTCATTACTACAACTGAATGTGAAAGAATGTCAAAATGTGTAGGAAGATGGCAGCATTTATCAATCCATTGGTTTGGCAGTGAAACACGTACAGCCAACTTTGTCCTACTAGCCAATGGTAATTACAAAGGGCTGGCCCTGGTATCAAAAACAGGGAAGTGGGATTTTAACATTAAAAAACAATTTAGCTAAACTACATGTATATACATATCGCGATCTGACAGAACCAGCGATTACACTGATATCGCGACAGAGACTCTCGTATAAAATTGTAACTACTTAGTCAGAAGATGTCAGTAGTTAGTAATGACCTCGTTCTGCTCCCACCATGACAGAGAGGCCGGGTCCATCTTCTCAAACAGCTCGGACCGTTCCACCACCAGCTGGATGGCGTAACCACTCCCCGCCAACAGGGTGATGATCATGAAGTTAGCCAGTATCCTCAGTAGGATGGAGACGTATCTACAAGAGATGGAGGAGTATTAAAGGAACTGTGATAAAGATGTATATCAAAGACCCCATTTTCATTTGATATAGGCCGTTCAGCGACCAAGATTGAAATTCCTATGATGTCTGATTTATAAAGTATGTTGTGAAAGACAACAAAACACACAAACGTTACAAAATAAAATTCCTTATCGATTATTCAAGTACTATTGAGAGTTTTGGTCGTTCAATAGTCATTACTGACATTAGTGCACTCAATGGTCCCCGCCTCAACGGAATGTTGTATAAATGCAACCACTTAAATGACTATGTAATTGATATTAAAATCCTTGATATTCTATTCTATCTTCGTTTGATATAAAAAAATCGTTACTAAGCGTAGCTATGACAAATCAACAACAAACGTTGCCACTCAACTTCATAACATTCAAATCTACCTATGACGGTGAACTTGACAAAGAAGACAAATCACCCAATGACAATGTAAATGTTGTAGTTTGGTAATGATTAGAAGATAAGGTTACAGTTAGTGTCATGAGTGTCATGCCACAAGAAAACATCTTTATCACTCACTTTTCCTTCTTGCTGGTTATTAGATCCGGGAAACGAAAGTACAAGTTAGTAATTATAGAGTTAGATGATTCACAACTATCACATTTGATAGTAGAGGAAGATGATTCACAACTATCACATTTGATAGTAGAGGATGCACAAAGAATATGAATGTCCCATCCAAAACATGCAATACATTTATATTGTACAGATTATTCAGCGCAGGTAATAAAATGCTCCATGTTATTGTTATGTGTTAATCTTTGGCACAGTAAAGATGATAACATACATGCTTCTTACGAAATGTGAGTTAACTGGCGGTTAATCTTTCTTAGGTTGAGCATACCTTTTTTCAACACGGCACTTTTCTTCCTCCTCGATTATTGCTTCCTAAAGAGATAAAAACATACGTCAGCGAAGCCAGGTTTGTCTTTCTTTAATTGAACAGTGAGCTTTAGGAGTTGGTTATCGAGGTGTAGGTTTCTTACCCTGAGTCCGGTGGTTATTGCCGCAAACTTGTTGTCGGCCGCCTCTGATTGGCCGATTAATGAGTCCCACCCGCAGAAGACTTTCCAGCAGAAGGTGAACTGGTCTTCACCGGTAGACAGCTTGCTCTGACGAGAGTTGTCTGCCATTCTGGGAGTAGGAAACATGACGATTAAACATCTAGCCTGGTAGCTATCCTACGGGCCTGGTATAGGAGTGTTTACCGGCCCCAGTCCTACTAAGCATCGACTTTTTTTTATGACAGCCAATTTTTTTCTGATGATGATGTGAGCTTTGGTAACTGGATTTCACCCCGTAAAAATTCCCAGTATGTAATAATTGCCCTTGGCGGGCAGGCAACACTCCCAATACCGAGAAGATCCAGAAAAGTTCACGATGGGTACCATGCTAATACATCCAGTCTGACCATCAAGATGGTAGTTGCGTGAATGATCCTAGTAACGTTACATGTACATAGATCTAAAATCTAGAGGAATACAAATCTGACGGTTGATCTGTGTGAATCGTGAACTGTTGGAATATCTAAATCTAACACGAAATATATAAACAATTCTTACTTTCTAAGGATGACTACAAAACTGTAGACAAAGCTCCCGATCCCGACCATGAAGTACGCCAGTGGTAGTTGGTACCCGCCCTTTCCTAAATACCTCCGATCGCTGTAGTAGCCGTAGAACAGTACGGAATGCTTGAGATAGCCCTGAAGAAAGGCGGGATGTTAACACAGTTGGTACAGGGTACTATCTTTCTTAGAATCGCATATTTAAGCTACAAGCACGTTCATCTGATGAGAAATGTTCTTTTAACAATTAGACAATCTAATAAAAGAAAATATGAAGGTTTGTCGGAAAATGTAGACTCACACCAAAATCCCAGATAGTGGCGATGTGCTGTGCCCTGTCGAGTTCCGGCTCTGGAACGGTTTTCCTGGGTACGGACCCGTAGGGGAGGCCGACGATCATCTGTAACGGCAGGGGTTGCAGTTTGAGGAATGTGGATTTTTAAACCCACTGTAGCTAGCACAGGGAAAAGTAGTCGCTAGACGTGTCTTCCATTGGTTTGCAAATCATGTAAAGCGTAAAACCCAAATTATTGTTTTATTATTACTGACACAAAGTTACTGTGTCAATGATGGTGATGATGCGGTATGATGACCATGTGTCAATAATAAACCTTATAAAATCTAATCTCTATGTCCCATTTCAAATCATCCAATGGCTTCTAGTGTTTGCTTTCTTTCCTCTGTATTTCCCTACAGAGGTTAACTGGACGAGTCGTATTGAACATCGCCAGCCCTCTGCGTCTTTTGGGAGTTTCGACTTAATCGTCACCATTACTGATGTATCCTTCGTGGTTACAACGATGTAAGCCGAGAGCGCGATAACTGCAGAAGTCAACACTTCATGAATATACTCCACTGAACTTGAAAATTAGCTATTTCCCACGTTCCCGTCCCTTATTGTTTGGGGGTTTGGAATTGGAATTGGAAGATCGCCAAGTACCAGTCACATAACAATGAAAAAGGGATATACATGGTACAGCTATCTGTTGTAGACCATATTTCTCTTCATAACAACGGCATAAGGATATACTGCTTTACGTTCTTGACTATATTTCATTTCATTTAAGGCGCAATAAGGGATGAGTTGCGGTCATTATCTGGTCCTCAAATATTCAATTTGGAAGAAGAGATATTGATTTTTCGGTATCTAAGTCCTGCAGAGGTGAACTATATGTTTCGAACAATATGCATACCTTAAATTTTGCATGGCCAGAGTAGAGGTTCGTCTTTGTCAATGACATGCTTGTAAATTTGACCTATTTGATGACCGTTAGGAGCATCTTTTAGGTCTTAATGCACAAAAGGTTATTGTGTTGTAGGTAATGGTTCGACTTGGTTATGTACTTAAGTTCGGGACCCCATATAGCTCTGTACAGACTACCTCAATCTTGAATGGGTGTTTTGTAATCATTCGTTGTGGTTCGTTTATCCCATTTCCTTAAGTTCTGTCACTTTGCTTCCAGAGTACGTGTTTAATAGACGCAATGTGAAACAGTGTACTTGGTAATTGTGGTCCTCCAAAATCAAATATTTCAAAATCAGTTCCGAATCAGGTTCCCCAGTCTAATATGTGGAGGGTTAAATGATTGGAACTTAGTCGTATTGACCGTTTTCTATAGATTTAAGCTATTCTGGTATTGTGTTATTATTATACACAATTGTATTAGTATCAAAGTTGACACTGTATGATGTAACGCAAACATGGTAAATTCAATTTTGCTATTCAGTTCACCGATCAACAAATTGTCGTACCGTACGCAGTACATTGAGACAAACAGATTGTTTTGTAGCAAAACTGTAACATTGTAAATCGTGAAACTACTTTTTGTACATGTAGAATCAGGTCCAAGAGAAGTAGCAGTACTAACAAATCATTTTCTACAGTTGTGAACATCTATATCATCATCTTCAAAACAAATTGTCCTTGAAATGGCGTTTATGAAATAACGCCTTGGTTTGTGAGTTTGCATCTATCTCTTTTGATGTATAGTCAGATCTGTGTTATTTGTTTCCGAGTGTTCCTATTGCATTACTATTACCTGCATACAGTATGCATACAGGGATTATTGAACAAACCGCTAATGTTGCATTAAGTCTCGATGACTCACTTCAACGGCCGTTAAAGTCTTTCCCACAGATCTAGAATTACCTGACTCTCACATTACACGTTGGACGGTTTTGTGAGAGAGACCGCGCGTGTGTTTCCCTGGGTGATTATGGCATGAATCTTCCAGGGATTATTAATGTCCACACGCGCCCCTGGTCGCCGGTGCGTGGTATCCACCAGTAGACTCTGTATCAGCAGGCGTGATAAATACATTCAATCACACGCTTTACGAGTCCCTGTGTGGAAGGGAACGACACCTGAATCCGACATTATCCTTTTGTTCACAAAAGTTTGCACCAAGAACGTGTCTCTTTGTGACAAATGTACCGTCTTCGTAGCTGAAGTACCTGAGTCAGACAATAAGACGTGCTATACTATACTGTAACCTTGATAGAATAAAAGACAAACTCCTTTAAGATTCACAACAAATGAAGACAGACTTACTTCAGACTCTTTGGTAAAACGGAAAAAGACACAATGTCTTATGCGTTTAGACAGACCCTCAATCAGAAAACCAATCTGTTTTTACATTTCATCATTACAAAAACGCGAGCAGAAACCGAATCCAGGTACTAGATTGATTATAGTACTCAAACGTCCTTGTAATTGTGTTTGTAAACTCTCCTTTGTTTTGTGACCTGTACTTAGCTCATCCAGGCTCATCAGGTGTTTAATGCCTGTTTTTTACAACATTCAGTATTATTTAGTGTTTTTTGTTTTTTTGTTATTGTAATATCAGAAATGAGTGCAAAGTGTTGCAAAAAGCAGGCCTAAAAACCGAGAATGAGATGGGTCCTTACATTTTCTTAGAGATTATACTTAGCCCAATGGGACAGATATGTACAGTAAAAGTGTTTATTCGTGAATTCATATATTCATTGATATTATCGATAAGCTTCTAACGGTAATTCTGGTCGTCTCGTGTTTTCCTCCAAGTCTTTCTTCGCTAAGGCCTCATGAGTAAGGTTTAAGAATGAGTCTTTCTTGGAACGGCGTCTCCAAGACGCCTTGGAAATGGCCTCTACTCAAACCCTCCATACAGATGCATCCCCAAGAGTGTGAAACGTCCAAACTGGCGATGGTAAACTGATTACCGTACTTGTTCTCTCCTGTCTTACGTTTCGCCCCTTGGTAGTCTCTCCAACGCAGCGCGAATGGATTATATTGTAGCCATTATTCGCGTCATATAACAATAGCCGGCCGCGGCGCCAAGGGCGGTTTCCAATTTCATACTACAGAGCCCTATTGGTGTACCGGTAGCGCTAAGTGAGATGAATACGCGATTGTAGCCGTTAATTTGAGCGTTAGATTGATGGTTATGACTCGCCCTTTACGCGGGTCTAACAGCAGATGTCCTGAGCCATTCCACATCAATCTCTCCTGTAAAAACGTTTGCTGTGGTAGCAAATCAGCCTAAAATGCAACGATAACAATGAAACATTTGGCAAAGATCAGCGATTCATTGGCGGCAGGTTGTACTAGGGACATAAACCAATTGGTGTTGGGAATAGCTCTTACGTAATGAACGTCCATTGTTTGACACTTGGGATGCTGAAACGTTACAATCACTGGCAAAAGTTACGTTCAAGGGACCATGGAAACATTTCCGTTCACGTAGTTAGGGTACTGTTTGTATGGTCCCCTTGAGATATGTCAGGGCAATCAGCTTCATTTGTATTCCATTTCATCTTCTTACGACCACGTAATAGATAAAGACTAATGGACGGCATCACTGACGTGCAATGTACGTGCCCAAACGGATATGCCCAGGGAAAACATATGTCCACTTAGTTATCACCGTGTCATTATATGGTAGGCCTGCACAACTTTGTATCAGTGTACATGGCCCCCTAGCAGCTTTTGGGGGAACAGTATGGGTATTTTTGTAGGAGACTTTGAAAGCGGGGACTTTTTTTCTCGAATGGGGAGTGTCACTGTGATATATTGTCATGATTTATAGTATGTAAATAGTTTAGGTGACAATTGACATAACAAGATGTTGGTTGTGCAAATCAGGGACGTACATCTACATGATTCTGATGACAACACGCTACGTTATTTGGTTGGCAAATATATAGATTACATCATGTCGATAGGCGTAAAGACCACTTACCTCAGGAAGAACGACGAAGGACATGGTGACGATGGACAGGACGATGTTGATCCAGAACAACCACCGCAGAAAGATGAAGTAGGACGCCACCACAGAGCCGAAGTAACCTGTGGATCAAGTAAAAACAGTCTTGTCATCAACGAATCGAAGTACCTGAAGATTGCCGCCTCTAAAGTAAACTCTAGCTTAATAAGACACTTTTGAGATGTTGGATAACACACAACCTTACATGGAATCCTTACAATGTGTTTAAAGATATAACAGTCAATAAGAAAACCTTGAGAAGTGGTTTGGCCAGAATCCTTCCATACAATACGTATGATATTGCTGCATGTTGCTCGATTGTTTAAGGTCCAGGTTTCTTTTCATCAATTTGTAGCGCTCGGTGGTATGTGTCCTGTCTGATTTTTAGGGTTTGAATGCTATTCTTAATAGTCAACTTCTCGATCGATAACAACACTTGCGAAAACGGGCAAGCCAACCGTACACACTCACGCCGTATCTTCAGAAAAGACGCTATAGCCGCATGTTCCCGTTTAGAACTTTATTCATGATCAAGCCCACATCCAGACTAGTTTCGCCTTGTGTGTGGCTTTATTAAATTTCTCGATTGTCAAAGGCTCGAATGAGCAAGTGCAACACTTGCGAAAACGAACACGTGTCTTCCGATAAACTAAACAGTATACTTTGTTTCCTACTATATGTCTTGCTTTCCTTGGCTATAGCAAACCCATGTAACTTGTATTGGCTATGTATATTAAAATCTAGGTTAGATGATCAGATACAGGAGGAAATGTGCATCTTCACTATTCTGTCTTGCTGTAATTGTCGCGTGCATACCTAGAGTTGCCGATAAACTCAGGAAATACGCTCTGTCTTTTGGAAGGTTATTGGACGATTTAAGCTGCAAGACGGAATCAGCGTGAAATTCTCTTGACAATGAGTACATTCTTCCCTGCTCTCTATGCACCCCTTTCCCTTTCCATGTTACATGGATTGATATTTCAGGAGCTCGAGGTTCAAAGACTACACTCTCCTAAGATGTATTTTGAAATGAGGAGGGGCGCAACTGTCACAGATGAGTACAACAACGTATTCTGCCTGTATGTATATGTCCAAATGCGCCAAATTTCATTAAAATACAGAAAAAATATAGGAATATACGAATTCAATGCCAAATACTAGAATATGGGATTCAATTTCAATATGTGTCTTATACGTAAAAATAAAAGTTATTTGATTCTTCAAACTCGAATGTCAAGGAGTCAAGATTTATTCTTTCATAGGTCTAAGAGGATGCTCATTAGCCTCACTTACAATCCAGTGCAGTACACACTTCAATTCTGCAAGAAAGATTGACTACTTTCGTTCCGTTATTTAGCAACTGTTCTGATAGGCTCCGTAAGAAATCCCTGTGTCAAAACTGGAGAGACAACTCATTAATCTGTTTCTAAGATTAATGAATAAAGAGGTGAATTGCTCAATGAATAAATAAAGCAGACTCATGCTAGACTGCTTCCGACAACGCCTCGCTAAGATTTTAGAAGTTGAATGTACTAGTTGTGACTAACCTCTGCTACAGCTGTGTTCGGGTTACAACTCCCTACCAGTTTTGCGATGGAATATAAAAAGCCTCACGTCTATGTTTGCCAACTGTTAAATGACAAATACTACATATTCTTCCTTTCGTTTTGGTGATTCTAGAGCTAGTAGTTATGTCCGGTATCTCAAACTTTTTTTGCAAGAGGAATAGAAATGCCATTTACGCCAGAGCCTTACAACCATCCCTTAACAGAGACGGGGGGCGCCATAAACTGTCTGCTTATAATCGAACCGCTCACCGAGTCACATGTTTCATCTGCATATCGTGACGTTACAGAACCGGTGGATTGCTCATTCCTTGACAAAGGCTAGAGTTGGACAGTCGAAAATTTGGATGAGTCCAATTTTTCCAACTTTGGTTTAGAATGTCTCGTATCGTAAGTGACATTCACTTCTACTGGGGCGCTAGCATTATCATTTATCGTTGCCTAACAAAAAAAAAAAGGAGAATTTATATCATTAGGAAACAAAGCAGAATCAATGCATGCAAGAATTTTATCCAAAACATAAAGTTTGCATGGCCTGGTAGGTTAAACCAACACAAGCACCACTTTGACCCTCCGCTTGGGAAGTCAATCCTATCTCTCTACTAACCATATGTGTTTTACGCGTTTAGTTCACTCTGGGGTGTAGCAAACAGTACTACAGATTTGTCATTTATAGTTGTGGTTTATAGCGGCCAGTTTTAGATCCCATCAATATTGATGCGCGAATAGTAAAAGCAAAAAGGTGCCTAAGACCCCACCACCGTTACGACCTCCAGCCGTGACACCAATCTGCATAATTCATTCTGACTCCAGCTTCCATCGATCGACTGTGGCGTGCGCGTTTTATGTGGATTAAGGTTAGAAAAGGCCAAAATGGTGTCTGTAGTAGGTTAAGAGCTACGATATTTATCAGTTATCATATCTGGCATGCTAGTCTCTGATCTCATTGAGAACCTTGTAAAAGTATAGCAGACAGTACTATAATGTGTACCCTCTAAATGGATGTAGGCAACTACTTACTTTCTATCATTTTGATCCGAGTTTCCCATGGTATAAAAAACGCTGCAAAGTTGGCCAGCTCCCTCTTCACTTTCCTCCATATCTAGAATCAACAACAATATTCTGCATAAGATATAAATACGTATGTCATTTTATATTTAGCACATGATACTATTTCCTAAGCGCTAATTAAAGTAATTATTTTACATGACATGACACAGATATAAATGTGTTACGTAAAGTCGTCTTAGCAAACTATGAACTCCTCTTTACATACCCTTTCTGTCGCCTCTTGGTAACCCCTTTTCTTAGACAGCTTGCCCTCATACCTAGATAGATAGTCCTGTGCCATCCTGCAATCAAACAATAGAGATAATGCATTTAACCCGAACAATAAAGCATATAAGCAAGATACATTCGTTATCCATTGCGTCTTCCAGTATTGAAAAATTCCATAGATACAGTACTAACGAAACATCAGAATGCTTTAAGGAACATTAACAGCTTTTTAAAATTTTCGCCGCAAAAATGGAATTTGTGACGGCTAGGGCAGTGATGAAAAAGTGGCTGAGAAAGTCACTTCAAATGATGTACATGATGGTGTGGCTTGGACATGGACTAACAAAATATGATAAAAAACGATCATTCAACGTCAAGAGTTGTCCAGGGAGAAGACCAAATTTACCGCGCAACAATATCTATTTCTACCATCTCTCCTCAAATGTGCCCTAAAGTTCAGCAAGTGTTCCCTTTGCTGTTTTGGGACATCAAAACCAATCAGACAAGTGATCAGTCCGGCTACAAGGTTAGGAACTTAAACTAGGTCAGGTCGTCGACTTGCAGAATGATTGAACTCGGGTATCGCCGGAGGGTAGCTTTGCGGCTGATTGTGAAAACAGAAATCAATAACTATTGAGACGGTTGGGGGGAACAAGAGGCAAACAAATGCACATTTTATAAAACCCTAGTCTTCATAATTAGCAACCCTGAGGGCACATATTGATATTCGTTGCATGTGACCTTGCTGTTGTAATTAGAACGGACTACAGTAGTGGGCAAATCTATCGTCTTGATTACTGTGACCAAACTGTAGGGGCCACAAAAGTCGTCCGGAACATACAAAAATGTATATCGTTCCGTGCATACGGGTTTGTACATGTCTAGCTCAGAGTCAGAGCGAAAAGAATATAGCATGGAGAAAACATTACTAGTATACACGACAAATCTGTATAAGGTATCTAACAAGTCTTTAAACATCATGTAAAGAGTCGTCAAGTTGCTCATTGTGGATCAAAGGAGACATCCATAATCAACCAATGAAAGACAGAGGATGCAGTCTGAAACGTTTGGCATGTTATAGACCTTCTCCATTCCTTTGCTTTATTTTGCGTAATGTATTATGTGTCTGGATGTCTAACCGCCATCGACATAGCCAGGGTGAATGATTGAGTTAAGGTGTGATACCTGAGACAACGGATCTTCTTCTTCATTCTCCAGGGTTGTTTCCTTATAGAAGAGATTATCTCTTTCTGTCGCTCTATGTTAATCAGGATCTGCTCTTCAGTCGCGTCTTCGTCATCGGTCGGCATGAGGAAGTCATCATCATCTCTGTGAAGATGATCATAACTTTAATACCTTTGACTTACAACTGTAGGTACGTATGACAACCTTTACAATTCTAAGAAACTAAATGTACTCCATAAGAGACTTTACTTTGTAGTATGGGATGAGACTATAAATTGCAATAGTACATGTACATTCTTTGATTAAATTCCTAACGCAGGCAATCTCTTATACTGTTCTGTATGTACAATGCAGAGGTTTTCACATGTCATTATTCTTTGTTCAAATTTATCCATTTTATCCATTGAGATAGATTCTGGTATGAAAGACGACAGACATGTATATAATGTATTACACATACCAATATATTTGGGACTTTCAATTAGAAAATGCTTTCTAGTTCTGAAAAAAAAGTGGTACGAATGTTTCGTTGTATGACATATACTGAGCTTTAGCCATGCAGCTGATGGAAGTGGAGACTAAGAATTGATGAAACATGACTCCGATCTACGAGAATGTCATATTGAGTCTATGTGTAACATGATCATCATTGTGGTGTAGTGTCATCATTTGATACAAGAACTTCGTTGAAACTTAAACTGTTCTAAAACCACGCGAGGTGATTTTATTCACGTCTCTCGTGAGCACATCAATCTTTGTTCTGATGAAGCACATACAAGTAGCCATGGTTTAACAAACCCCATGTATTGATATGCCATGGTGTGTTGTTAAGTATTGAAAGACGATTTCATGCTCAAGTATTCCAGACATGCATAGAAACCATTTTCCGCAAAACCTAGCGTTACCAACACATTTGGTGTCGTGTTTCAATCAACCATACAGCCCGTCTGTTGAGCAAAGCATTAAATTAGACACGAGTTCCCCCGCCTACGCTTAACTCAAAACAAACGTAGATATCCCGCTTTTAGGTGTGCCCCTTGGGAACCCTATTTACGTTTGGGACAGCGCTGCACATTAAAGAGAGACCTGTGGAATCAAACCATTATCTCATCATTTGTCGCTTTGCAATCTTTGTATAAATTGGATTCTGCCGCGCTTGGGCGACATAGCAACAAATTTAGGGCAAACCCTGCACTGGTGACTTCAAGGTCTGACGAACTTTATCAGTACGTCTGGCCGGGAGTGTTTCTGAAAAGCATGTTGTGTTACAGCTAGCGCCAATATGTTGATTTTGCATACCTTATCAAGCTTTGGGTACCTAAAGAAGAAGATCAGATAAGCAGGAAAATTGATATGGTGCCGAATACCACACAACACTGTATGTTACGTTCTAAATGTGATATTAGCAATAATCTTGATTCGCAAACTCATGCCATAAGGATAATTGCAAGGAAACATACATATACGAGAACGTAAAAAGGTTTAAAAATCTAGTCTATATATAGATCTATTTGATGTTTTTTACGTACACTCCTGGATGACGACTTCTTCTTTGGAGGAAGTCTCTAATTTATAGTCCACGTGTTTATACATAAAAGTCATAAAGTTATAAAAGGGGGTTTTGTGATTTTTTATATAAATGTAGTTTTCTGAGATTTTCTAGATGGTGAAAGCTCTGATAGATTGCGGTGATTGCTTACAAGATCATGTTTCTTTCTTTTATAAATCAGAGGTATTTTATTTTCCACTGCATCCATTGTACAATACTTGCACCGTCTCTCTTGAACCGGTAGCTTTTTATAACGTCCATTTTCTATCTCTAGTCAGTGAGCACATATTCTTGTCTCACAAACATTGGACCGCTTGTCAAATACCATTCTGGTATACATCTTTCCGATTAGCACGGTACGTATGTACTTCATACAGTACGATACCGAATTACTGCATCCGGCTGTCTTAGATTGCTTGTCTTAGACGTCTTGAACTTAGATAACGTTCCTCACATTTAAGACGCGTATTTACCACCACAGCCTTCCTCTGACACTCCTGTGACTACTTTAGACCTCTGAGGGATTCCTGTTGGTTCTCTGGGGAGACACACCAATCAGTATTGATGGGATTATCTAGTCCACTGGTAGCTTTATTTATTCATCTGTTTATTCACTAAGTCGTTTATGTATCTACGTTTGATGGCCATGGGATTCATGGATAATGTGTCGCATTACGAGGGCGATCTAACCGATATTTCCGATAACCATCAAGTAAGGGTGAGATTCATTATCCTAATCGGGATATCTACATATATATTTTAATGTATATTCATACAGGTGACATCAAACCAACAATAGACAAGACAAAGTAGCGACGAAGTGAAGTTGTGCAAAGCGTATCCACGCCGCAATTTGTACAGCATAAAAAGATATAGTACGAAACGATTTGAATAACAATAGCACTGCCAGAGAGAACAACATACATTGTACATCAAGATGTTGGCAGATATTTGTGACGCCATGTGCTGATATATGATGATTAAGCATTGCTTGTCGGTCTATTCAAGTGATTCAAGGTGAGTTGGTATTCCTCAGGCATCATCTCCGTCTTCAATTTGCTCGGAGGCCTTGGCAGGTGTGTGTTCTTTATCTTCCCCTTGATGAAGCTTGAAGTCCACGAACAAAAGACACCTCCGACAATTAATGATCCGGATTAAACAGCTTGCATGTTACAAGCATCATTTGACTTGAAAAGCATTAAAAGTCCCAGTCAAGCTGCTCAAATAGGATTCATTAAATGGGACGACTTTGCAAAGGAACGTCGGGGTTTCCGCGTGTAGAATTACATCGTGAAAGATCCGACCTAATTCGGCCTATCTGTGCTACATTATACATTCTCTCCGAGATCGATGCCTTAAGTTTCAACCATCTGTTCTATGTGGCGTCGAGGAACGGCTTTCTTTATGATGACATGTTGTATCATTTGACAGATTATCATTCAAACGGGCCATATGATGATAGCTCTATTCTTACCACCGCTACAGAATTCTCATGCAGATTAAGTCTAAATCTAACACGAGATATTTAGATCTAGTACGAGCTTCACAGCGGAAAATTGAAAACACAAAAAAATATTCGACTATTGTTAAAACGTATTCTTACCACCCATGGAAGAGTTATGTACTTAATTTTCTTCAGCGCAAAGTGGGAAAGGTTTGGAAACTAGCTAGGCAAACCGAGAACGTGCGCGTTGATGCGGATATCAATTGTCTTTTATACCAGTCTCATGTAACTGTCTGGTATATTCAGGATTTAGTACATTCTAGATATGAAAGAATTCCATAAAAATTGCGATTGTCAATTCAAATGAAAGTGAAAGGGTACGAACAAAGGAAAATCGCGAAACTGTCTGGTATATCAGGCAGGATTTAGCGCATTCTAGATATAAAAGAATTCCATAAAAATGGTGATTGTCAATTCTAATGATATTAAAAGGGTACAGGAAAATCGCAATGATTTTTTTGTATTGCATTACATTGTGCAACATAAGCAGTTAAACAGTGAGTTGTGGTAGAAAACCATAAAATACAGCGGCCTCGACAAGTCCATTCACACTTGATTAATGTCCGTAGTAAGGATGTTTACACAAGACGATCGGGTTCGAGGCGCCAGCCGTGGTGCTGAAAGATTTGTAGCTCTGCAAAAATCATAAAAAGCGGCGTACCTTACGTTGTCGTCATTGCCGAACTTTTTCCGCAGATATTCCAGGTTCTCCCGTCGGCAAGCCCGGGCGGACATCGCCTCCTGTCCCGGGTACTTGTGGTCTAAGGTCCGCACGTTCATTCCCAATCCGTACAGAACAGGCATTTTCCAGAACTTCCCTATCTCACGAACGTCTTAGGCGCAAGAACATAGAGAAATGCAGCTTGAACGTGGTCCTTTCAATCCACGAGAATGTGTCGCGCCTACTGTAAACCAAAGATCCCTGCCGCTAATGATCAATCAGGACCGGGTATATCAGGGCGACAAGCCCGAGCGAAGACCAAGTACGGGTGCCTTTACGCTAGCGGAGTCTCCAACAAAACCAGCCGGCTCGAAACCAATGGAATCGCAATCCAGACTTGTGCGGCTCGCTTGAACAAGACGGATAGGGATAATCCATCTATTGACATAAGGAGGGTGTCTAGGTTACATTCGGGGGAAGCTCACACCCTTCTATCCGCCAATCCTTTAAAAGTCACCTCAGCTTCAATATAGACCCCTGCTCATTGGCCAAAAACGTGGGCTGATCGCCAAACGTTGCAAAATACGTTCTTCATCTTGTTTTGCGAAAGATTGAAAGTTTGCAGTTTCGCTGAGTGCGGCATTACAGTTTATGGTCATAATCATGGGGTGTACAGAAGGTCGTATTTCCGTCTTTATATAGCGGTGTAATAGGTTTTTATAGAAGGCTTTGGGGGCACAAGTGGGAATATAAATTTAGCACCAAATTGCAAAGCATTAAACCAAGGTATTGTTAGCCCTATCAATTTGTTTTTACAATGAACAACATTTTACTTCCTTTTAGCATCTAAGTTCAAACGAAAACGACATAGAGTCAAGCGGCTGTGCCAAGATGGCGACAATGTGTTAACGATACACATATAGAATGACATTTGCGACAAATACTCACTAGTTATTGCCTTAAAAGCAAGATGATAACCATCATTTGTAGCGTGTTCATCTGTCACTTTTCTAAATTGATACTTTATGATAGAGAAAGGACAAAAATAGTCAGCTGTAATTGTTTCTATTCGTTTTACTAAATGACTGCATGTTTCGTCCAAGCCTGTTCGTCCTTGAGCAAAATAATTTTACATTCAAACTTTAGGTATGTCTTCCAGTAGAAAATCAGGCTAAAAACGTACACACCGCATTACTGCATCGCTTTCATGGACATTGATTTGTATCGTGAAATATGTCGGAATTAAAACGCCTCCTAGCGATGGATTTTACAATGCAGTCCGCACAGTTTTATGAGGACACGCTGTAGCTACACGCCACATGCATGTTTCTCTTCTTTTCCAAAAGGAAACAAACCAAAAAGGAACTTCAAAAACACGTAGTTATAACAGTCTGAAAATATAAATTCCATGTCTAACATTGCAAAATTGTGTCGTTGCTCTCATTTGTTTCGTATAACTTTCTCTAATATCGATCAGAAGCTCAGCTCGATGGTGGCGTTTTTCATCACACGTTATACGTACTACCATCTTAAAGTCAAGGGCCACCGTCCCGGGAAGATTACGCCTTGACGCCCCTTGATTGCCGTTTGGAATTGAATCACGTCCTTGATGTCGTTCATGTGCGGAAATCTAAATTGGAGTGTGTCCCTAGAAGGTCCTACTCTGTCAACCGGTCATTAACCTCTTCTGGGATATCATCCCACATCCGCCATCAGGCGAGATGACTACCCAATCAAACCGCCTTGTAGAATGTTGTTATGGACAGAACTACACGATGGAGTACCTGAGGACAAATTCAAACTCGAAGGAACGGAAACGCTTGATTGTACCAGCTTAGAGCGTACGGCGGTAGTTATATACTGAGTTTGAAAATCAGAATAGTATGCTTACAGTTAGAACTAACAAGGCAAAAGGAGTGTAATTTCATCATAATTTGCTTGAACCTGGCGTTGTATGACCAGGGAAAATGATGAATAATTTAGTATTTTTGGCGACGCCTCAGGGGCGAGCTTAATGGCATAGTTTTGTGTACAGTTTGCAAGAATTCTAGAAATTGCATTGGAATTTGTCCAGAGGCATTTGTAGTCTAGAGCCTAATGGTATAGTATTGTGTGCAGTTTGCAGGAATTCTAGAAATTTCATAGGAATTTGTCCACAGGCATTTGTAATCTCTGGTATGTTTGGATGGTGGCCCCCATGACCTCAGGTCTTGGAATGGTGGAATGTGGGTCATCCATGCCCCTTCTGGTATTCCATTGTTATGTAAGTCATCTAGGCCCCCTGGGGTACTACACTGGCTTGTTGTCAAAGTAGGTCATCCAGGCAGCTGGGGCAAAGTCCAAAGCAGGGCATTACATTCCAACCCTTTGGGACAAAGTCCACGGCAGGAAGTTACATTCCAACCTATTGCTAGGAAATTCCTGACAGACAGACAGACAGACACACTCACTCACACAACACACAAACCACAACCGAAAAACACATGCTACCATAGACATCTTCTTTGGATATCCAGTATGAACCACAACAATTTACAGTGCCATAGACATATTACATTAACACATCACCCAGAACAACCGTCGCCATGGCAATGTCTGTTTTTCCATTGCCAATCTTGTTAACCTTTGTTTGAATGATTCACACGTGTAGAGTAATTTGTTCCACAGGGTTAAACAACGGCGACATCTAGCGACCGGACTAGAGGGGGCTTCGTAGACAATTGGGGTTATCAAAAACGTGAAAGATGAACAGGTATAAGAAATAACAGAAACCTGTTTTGCAGAACCAATCTCTGTTCACATCAGATAGCAAATGATGTGGTAATGATTGCACCACTGGGTAGGGAATAGCTGGATAGGTACAAATTCATATCTATAACTGGTCCTAATATCTAATGTCGTGTCAGTACAGATATTTCAAATACTTTTTGTAACGTACGCACATACAACGCGCAGTCTAGTCAAAATAAAACGCATAGAAACGCGAAATGGAATTCAAGCAGATTCTGGTCGAATCATTAGGATTTGGGGTAATTTTGTCAACACGCCGTAAGAATTAATTGCTTTCCACCGTACACAAATGGGAATAGACAGGAATTGATATTCCAGCATGGACTGGGAATTGAGCAATTGATAATAATCAAATGTAGGCATTGGCCAGTAATCTACAGCTATGCGTTTTTTTGTTACTAAGGTAAAAAGTATCACTAGTCAGTAGAAGGAGATACATTAATGAGTACAATTTGGGACACTCGGCTCTTTGATTGTAAACAGTCGCTGCATCACTTATTGCAGGCGTTCACCTTTTACCTGGAGCAATGGAGATTAATACTGGTAAGGGTTGAGGTAAATCAATATACAGTGATTGCCGAAGCAGGACAAGACCTTATGTTTGACATACATCCATCTGTTCGCTTAGGGTCGAAGTGGCTAAGGTGTGTCTCGCTCAATTACGGTGGACATACCTCGGGAATAGCTATGAAGTTGCGGGCATTGTTGCATTTTCACACGCACGCGCGCAATTTCTCACTCTCACACATACACACACACGCGCGCACACACATACACACATATGTAAACACACACACACAAGCACATACAACAGAATCGACGTGACTTCATGCTCTATATACGGCTTGAATCGCTTTTGTCTATTTACATATAGATACGATGTCTTGATGTTCATATGAAACGTCGATATCAGGGGCCATAACAGAAGAACATTATGTAATTTTGATAGACCATAAAGATATCGTGGGAGTTGTATTTGATCGCTCTATTTCCATGACTGTACTGCAATGACATTTTGATCTGCAGAAACTCTAACCCTGATAGGCTAAAATCCCTAACAATCCATTAAAGCGTAAAGTATTCTCAAGAAAATCAAGGCAACTTACAATGAGATCTTAAAATGTATCATTTTCTTCAGAAAACAAATGAAAGAGAAGAGAAGATGAAGCAACCATTTACTCACGAGTCCAGTTCCTTGCCTCCAGCGAAGAGCTTCCTCCTGAAGTCTTCCCCGACTGAACGGCTGGACCACCGTCTTCCCTTCTTTTCTTTTTCAGCTTTTGTGATCGCTTTCGTGATCTTTTTCCATTCTGGAAGATGCTGTTTGCTGCGGGTTCTGTCGTTGCCATCGCCTTCAGACAGCGCCATCGCAGCCGGCCCTTGGCAGGACTTCGACCAGTCATTCTCTACATCAAACCTGATCTCAAAACTTTCGGTATCCATGGAGTCGCCATCTCTGGAGCTCGAGTCGTCTTTCTGCCCTACGGAAGAAGAGGAAGAGCGTAACCAGTACCGCTCGGGTGAGGAATCGTATCCCAGATTCCGCGACATCAGAAACAGCGCCGCTACCACACTCCCATGGCATAGAATCCTAACTAAAAGTATTTATACAGCTCCACTTGTCTCGAAAGTCTCGTAAGAATTTTAGCGGCGACCAGAATGGACTCTAGAGGTGCTGGACTAACCAGAAAGCACCTTCCACAGACACGGTCTCTTGGAGATGATGGACGCCCCAACAGGTCGAACAATCCCGCTGAAGCGACCCTCATTACCCTCAGTATTACACACCATGTAATAACGCAACCAACACGTCGATGGGGTCCCAACTGGACAGCATAGGAGGTATGGATTTTTATGAAACACCTTTTGGTAAAAGGAACAGCCTTACATAACCTCACGCCTCGTTTTACCCAGTCGTGATTGAGCAAACATACTGCGAAAAAAAATTATTTTATCACATGGAACACGAGCTTACGGGGAGTGATATATAAAATTCTATGTAATGGGTGTGGTGATGCGTACTGTTCGGCACATTTTATGGTAGTACAGTACGCCAGGTTTAAATGGAAAATTAGAGTGCCCGCCTAAACAGCTTTGACATATATGTACATCGCACGGACATACAACTTCATTAGATGCTTGCTGTGTGCAGTAAAAACTACCACTGTAGTTTCCTTGGGGAAAACTTGTTGTAACAGTTCGTCCCAGAGGAAACTGTTCAACTTTTATAACCTCCTTTATAACCTCTATTAAACATTTTAGCAAAGACACATTTCTTTCTATATCAACTGTAGAAATTTATCTTCAAAATCAACTTACCCATATTTTTCATTGACATCATAAGCACTCGCTGATCAGGTCAAATCATCTTGCGGAGTTGGCGATGAGTTGAACAAGTCTTCTCCTATGAAAGCTCTATGATGTTATGTTCTGTGATGGTCGTTGATAACAGGTTATTGGCACTACTTAATTGGTGGCTGGATAACGAAGTTAGTTACACATCAGGTGGGTTCGTTGTCGGCTCCTAGAAAAGGGAAACTTTTAAGTTACTGTTTTAAGGCTGTGTACTGTTTAGTATCAGGACGTTACTGTTGCAGTAGATTCCTAGAGCATCAGATGACGGTTTTGTGGTTCGCGGATGTCTTGAGGCTATCAAATGGGGTGGGTATGAAAGTGATTGGAGTGATTGAAAAAGTGGAGTGTTTGAATCAATCGATGTCTACAGCCCTGTGTATGTAAATCGATCATTTGTTACAAACACTCAAATCTAACACATCAGAATATACTGATCATCAAAAACAGCAAGGAAGCAGATCGGTCTGTCAATCAAATCTTTTGATGTTTTGAACGTGTGAATAGAATGATATCAAACATCGATTTTGAAATCATTTTCATAAATCATGACAAAAATCATTGACTCACAATGTCTAATAGACCTTTTCTCACACCTCATGTTACGTACCCCCTTCCCCGCTCATGCGCATACACACTGACCCACAACCAGGCCATAAAGGTAGTTCAATTACTAGCAGTTCAGGGAATACGTCGTAAAGTGTGTGGTTGGAATCTAGAGGCTCATCGTTCCGTAATGCAGTTGTCTTGGGTGATTTACGTAGAGACATCATTAGCTTGAAATGGCATCGCCAGGGTTAACATTACGTCAAATATGAATTTGGTTTATCAATACAAACCCGTAGTAACTGCACGGTACTGATCATGTGAGTAAGTTTATAGACATAAAAAAGACTTACAGCATGTAGTCACGTTACAGCTCTATACGAAAGCGGGGAACCTGTGAATGGGCCACTTAATTATTCTGCCAATAAATTAAGGAAAGGTGAATTGCTTTGCCATGAGTGTTTTTATAATGAAGGCAATCATCTTAAGTACAGCCTCGCCAGCTTCCTAGAAAATTGCAGATTATCATTTCAGGTTTGGCGTGCGTAGTCCAGTAGCTAGTGACTCTGTCTTTGCACCAGGAGGTCGTGAGTTCGAATCCCAGCTGTTGTCACTCATCCCACATATAACACATACATGCACGATACTGGAAAGGGACGCAGTCGTTAAAACATTTTGACGGGACGTTAAACCGTGGTCCACTGTTCATTGTGCTTGTCGAAAAGAGCTAGGGGAATTCCCCCTTTACAATGAGCCTGTAAATACCGTAAATATAGTCTGCCTTCTTTATGACGACCAGCGGACGACCGGCGGAAGAATAGCTCTTTATAATAATAATAGTCTTTATTGTATATTCCTGCCCAAAAGGGCTAAATGCACAGAAGACCACATATGGCCTGTAAGAAACATAATGCAAAACATAATTTGATTAAATGCTACACTAACATTAAAAACTAAAAAAACATGCAAACTGTGGGCTATTGCTATACTAAATGATGATCACCTATTAGTTTCTTCTCTCTTTCTGAAACATTTGGAGATATGACTACATACTTTGTCCATTATTGTTCGTTCTTACATGACATAAGGTATATAAAAGTGTCCTGCTATGACATTTTTGTACATTTCTTGTCTAATTCTATTATCTTAAACAACGATTGCCGCTCATCTTTATATAAGGAACAATCAAGTAAAAAGTGGATTTCATTCTCAACATATAAATTGTCACAGAATTGACATGTTCTATTATAATTATTAGGAGGGATACGGTTTTGCCTGCCAGATTCTATGTGTAGGGAGTGGTCACTGATGCGAAGTTTACACATAGTGGGCTAATTAAACTGATTCGAGGTCATTTTTTATCAGTAGTAAAAGAACCAATTTTCCAATACACATTAACCAGTACAACGCTAATCCAAGCAAGTGCCCGAACTGTTCTCTATGATCTAGCTCTCAACACTCATTTGGTACATTTTCATTGTTTCCCTTCGATCGATCTGCGAAATGTAATTATTTTGCTGATTAAAAATCCTATCAGTGATTTACACCCGTCGTAGTAATTACTGTACCTTACCGCTTCATCTTTGCAGTGGATCTATTGGACCAGCCCGAAGGTGGTGACCTTAATTAGTTGCTACAACATTAATAATTACGAACATGGAAGTAACGTTATGCCTGACTGCTGTCTGTAGATGGGGGTATGTAATGGTTGCCTTGTCATAATCTCCAAGCAGATCTAATGGTGGCAAAGACCGTATCCAACTGGCAAAAAGAGTTTTCATGAAAACTTCCTTTGCCAGTTGAATACGGTCAGATTTGTCATTTAAGTAAGATTTGAGGTCAGGCCAATCTTATTTCTTAATGAAATAAAAAAAATGTTGAGTCTTGTTTTGTATTTGTCTTTCTTCGCTCGTTTCGGGCTCTCTACTCTGAGGACAAAGTAATTAAAGTACATATAGAGATGCTGAAAATAATCAATGAATAGATAAACAAAGTACGGATAATTACAACAGAAAAGTGCGAAAAGAAACAAGAAATCAACAAAAAATTCTACAAACGAGATTGGCGTAACTGGGTCGAACACTTCAGCGTTGTCAACTTGGGGGTAAATATATATATATATATATATATATATATATATATATATATATATGTTCAAGTATACTAAAACTGCCAGTTTTAACGTTTGATGCTTTTATCGCTCTTATAATTCATGGAAACAGAGCCAAGGCCCTTTCCTCTGTTGTGGTTCCACCTGGCAAAACGGCGCATATTGAAAGACGTCTCGTTTGCGCATGCTCTGGAGTGTTAGATGTTAATGGAAACCATCATCTGCCAGATCGATATAGATGAACATGTACTGAGAAGTTTGAAGTTTGGTATATGTTTTGATTTGTAGATGCAATTATTATTTTGACGAAGATTCTAGGTGATAGCCAATTATCAATATGTCATTAGAAAGTACTAAAGATCACTTTTGATCTTTAGATAAGCTATAGTCGTAAGTATCATTCGCTGCCCATGAATGAAAATAAATGTACTGAATCTACAAATCAAAAGAATGGAGGAGAGTGTTTTTATGTGATAAGAATTTCGCCCTTTGGGACTCCCGTATCAATCAACCACGCGTCGATGCTAAGATGCTTAGGAGTAAATACCCTTACCTTTTCATCAGAGCAATGGACATCTCATGTCGCCTTAATGAAATATGATGTTTTCTTGAACGTTTTTCACGCGTGTCCATTGTAAAATGGAACACTGTTAGATTCAGCAAATCATACGCAACGTTAACGTTAGACCCACTACATTTGGCAAATACAGTATGTTCATGTATAACGATGGCTAGTACAAGTCGGGGTACATACGCTACAAGTCGGGGTACATACGCTACAAGTCGGGGTACGCTACAGGTCGGTGTACATACGCTACAAGTCGAAGAACATACGCTACAGGTCGGGGTACATACGCTACAAGTCGGGGTACATATGCTACAAGTCGGGATACATACGCTACAGGTCGGGGTACATACGCTACAAGTCGGGGTACATACGCTACAGGTCGGGGTACATACGCTACAGATCAGAGTACATACGCTACAAGTCAGGGTACATACGCTACAAGTCGGGGTACATACGCTACAAGTCGGGGTACATACGCTACAGGTCGGGGAACATACGCTACAAGTCGGGGTACATACGCTACAGGTCGGGCTACATACGTTACAAGCTACAGGTCGGGGTACATACGCTACAAGTCGGGGTACATACGCTACTGGTCGGGGTACATACGCTACAAGTCGGGGTACATACGCTACAGGTCGGGGTACATACGCTACAGGTCGGTGTACATACGCTACAAGTCGGGGTACATACGCTACAGGTCGGGGTACATACGCTACAGGTCGGTGTACATACGCTACAAGTCGGGGTACATACGCTACAGGTCGGTGTACATACGCTACAGGTCGGTGTACATACGCTACAAGTCGGGGTACATACGCTACAGGTCGGGGTACATACGCTACTAGTTGGGTGTAGGCTTGTTCGTCTTCTACATAGCAATAAGCACAATGAGAAAAGTGATACGTATATTACAACGGTCACAATCACAATTTGCTAAACAATACCATTTGGTGAACGCACAAGGGTACTAAAGAACATTTCAAACATTGACCACACAATATGATAACATTACCTCAGAGAACCAACTTTTGCATGACGTTCGTCGAAGAGTAAAACATCTAGGCGTCGATGCGTTTTCCAGAACCGGGGCGTCCAGCGCGTGTGAACCGCCTGGTCATCACTCTTCGGACCGATACAGACCGTTCGGCGTGTCGATGGTCACTTTACATGATGACTATCCCGAGTCTTAATGCGTCCGTGCCTTTGGGTCATTCGAAGTTGACAGTCTTAGTACAGGAATTTCTGGGACGGCAAATTGCTCCGAGATTTTCAACGCATACATCAAACAGTCAGACCGTTAACTGATAGTCCCAGTGTGCCGTTCCTTGAATACATCCTAGATCTTGTCTGTGTCTCAGTAGGCTCATTCATGACTACTGCATATCAACTGTTCAGTGTTTGCGAATGCCTATGCTCGTCTGCAATCGTTTGGAGACCAATCAAAGTACTGCAATGTTTTTAAATGATAAGATTTTGTAATAAGCGTTGGATATGAAATAAAAACTTTAAAATAAGACAACTGATTGGCGTATAATAGACACGCAGTTACTGATTTGAGTTTTGGTTATACTTGGTTAAATTTTGGGTACTAAAGTTTCTTCTAAATGTATGCAAGCACGTTGAACACATTTGATCAGTACAGTTCAAACTCCAACCTACCGTTAAACGGTCATGATAACATCAGCGTGTACCTAATGGGCTATCTTGTGTAAGCTCTGTCTACCTTCATAGTAAGTCACTCAAAATCTCAGACCATTTACAGCGTGAGATTAAAGAAAGATACCTACTCCTTTTTAACTGCTAACACTTAATGTTTATGTTTCTAGTAGAGCTGGCGTCTAGGACAACATGAAGATGCTTAGGAAGATAGGAAGGTCACCCTCTAAATAACAAACGAGATTGCTACTGATACTAGAATGTGCACGAGATATTTTATGTAAAAACTTTTAAGTTTCTACATTAAAAGATATGGACTTCATTCCACTTAGCCTATATAAACGTTCTCTGTCCAATTACTTAACAGGAGTGAATGTTCATGTCAGTTTTTATGTGTCCCTTGTAATAAATAACGTTGAATGTCGATTTTGTTAACCAAGTCTACCAAGAAGACAGTCTGCGTGTATAGGAACTTTGTTTAATGGTCTCATAACTACTTTCGTCTTCTCCCCTTGAAATTGAAAGCGACTTAATTGAATTCCCGCTATAAAATCAGAAATACGTGTACCCATGCTGCACGCAGTACTAAACACAAGAAATGCCCTTTCATGTCTCAGACGCAAGTTTAGCCTCTTATTACGGACAGTCAGTCGTTTCCATGGCAACTTCCGACCACAGATGACCTTTCTCACGACTTAAGCTCGTTTGTCTGTTTAAGGTTCACCTTTGAATGAAAAATAACGACACGGCCAGAAATCGAAGATCTGATACCTCCGTAAAATATTCTCCCAACCACGGCTTGGAAGGCTATGTGTGACAAGTGCTTTCTATTCGTTCCCCAAACTAATAGAAAACAGATATACTTCAGCTAATGTGTTGATGATATCGTGCCAACGTAAGCTCTCCCATGCATGTAACAGACTTCATCAGCTATGAGGCGAGCTTGTCGATGCCGGTGAGTGTTAACGTTGTTGGCCTGAGGGAGGTGATTGTTTCCGGCTCTAACATCGACCTGCCTGTCCCACCTCGGCTGGAAAATTGAACCTCGTCCCGCCAGACCACCTGTTCCTGGCGCCTTAATGAGTGTACGCGCCGCGGTGTGATAGCAGATACAAAGTGTGGCGGATGGAAAGTAAATGAGACGGAGAAGCGGTCGATATGAGCTGTCTGCCGCGAAGTGTGGAGTGAGAAGATGAAAGTCCATAGAGGTACGGGGATGATTATATGCGTGGCTGCACATAAAGAATATCGCATACTTTCACATAAATTGCATCATAATAAAATGCTTTATATAAGTATAAAAGAAACTTGGCGTCGTCTTCATTATGGAATACTGCTGGCTTTCCACTCTCTCTCATAAGAAAAGCCAATTAATTCTAATTTGAAATAAACACAATATTACATAGATACTTTTCTAGTCCAAATTGTTTCAGGTTACGTAGCTTGACAAAGGATTATGCTTTACTGGTAAGTCATAAAGAACAGCACACATTCGTATTTTGACATCAATGTATTCTGGTGCAACAGAGCGAACAAAGCAAACAGTCAAAGCATTTCTTTAAGTTGTCAAAAGCGGATGCAAAATGTCTCAGTCAGTATCAAAAAGTCTGAGAGATGACATTTATAACTAATCAGACGGAACGTTTCACAAATTGAAATCTAACAGTGTATAAGATATATTACTGCTGCTCAAAGTACATCATTTACATGGGCCAACTGAAGCTTTTCCGAGAACGGTCTAAAAAAACACCAAAACAAGAACACCACGGTAATTCTAAAGCCTTCTGTAGTATCAGTCAACGAATCCACAATGATCTGTTCCACAGATATGCGTTGTCTATCAGCTGAAGAGTTTAACTTGAAGAGAGACACACTGGTGAAAGGATAACCAATGGCAATGTACACATTGCATTAGCAATATTGTTCTGGTGAAGCAATGTGTTCAATAAAAGTCAGTCTTTATTTTTGGTGTATCATGATCAAGTTTACAGCCAGCATTTGCAAATGTGCGTTTTGTTGACGGCGTCGTTTACAGCAAAAAAATATTCCACTCAGCAAATCCCATGCCATTGCCCTTGGCATCTTCCGGCAACGTTGCCGGCTAGGCCTCAGAATACCGGGTTGACTGTGCCGCCTGGCCGCGGTACGTCGAGTAGATCTCCCACGACGACAGGGCGGACATGAACCTGAAGAAAATACACAGCGGAGCGACAAACCGCGTCACCTGGTACCACTGGACTTCTCCGTAGTACCCGTGCTGTACCGGGGTGGTCTCTGAGTCTTTCAGGTCTATGAAGCTGTTCAGGACCCACAGGCAAGCGTTAGTGATGATGAGATAGGTCCAGACTTGGAACTTGAAGACGCCGGAGGACTCCAAACTCTGGAAGACAGGCCTCCTTCTAATAGCTGTGATCAACAGAGTCACTTGCAACCACACTTGGATCATGTTCACGGCCACGTCAAAGAAGAGAAGTGGGGCGATGACTCGTCGGTAATCATCGCCGTTGCCTTCGTACCACCCGGCAAAGGCCGACGCGAACCCGAAGTAGTCGTAGACGAAGAAGCCGATCGTCGCTACGACCAGGAGCGCGTCGTTCTCTCCGTAGCCGGCCCAGACGAACTCGTACCGTTCCATAGTCTGGAATCCCAGCCAACACGCAGCTACCATTGACAGGCTCACGAAGATCTTCACCACGAAGTACGCGATGATGTACCGGTCGTAGTTGAGCTGATCCTTCAACAGTATGGCCAGGACTAACAGGAGAGCCGAGATGAGGAACCCGGCCATAAAGCACGTACAGCCGCCCGGTTCCTTCCCCGTCCCACCCTGCTGGGAGACAAGGGACGCCCGGCTCCGGTACAAGGAGGGAGGGGGGCTGCGCGCAGCCAACGTGGACGGCGCCTCGGCCACATTTGAGGCAAAACTTATGGTTCGCTCTCCCATCCCCATTCGTGGAGAGGTGGCCCGGCCGGATTCCTCGACGATGACGACAGTTGGTGACATCGGCCTGGAGTGGCTACCCTCATCCTTCTCGGGTTCAATCACGGTGACGTCATTGTCTCCGTCCACTGAAGACTCCATCAACTCGTCGATGTCAACAGCGATGTTGTCGTAAGCAAGGTATGAAGGACCGGCGTCGATGTTAGATATTCCCATTCCTTGAGGCTGGTGTCGCACGGTAGCTGGGAGTTGTGGACGGAAGGTGCCTAGGGTAGCCCCGGGACGTACATTCGGATGGTCTTCCTCAGTTAACGGAGTAGAGTGTGCTCGCGGTGGGCCGACACTTGCTAGGGACGAACACGAAAAGCAGGAATTAGCTTGCGGAATTCTGCACTTAATGATGACGCGTAAAGCTTTGTAACTTTAGTGATCAAAGACCAATACTTAATCAAACTATCACGGAGGTTGGATTCTATCCTTCCTAACTTTAAGTGGCGCCTAAGGGCTAGCCATCTATTAAAGGAGAAGTAAGAACGAGAGACATGGGATGGAGGAATCAGGTTAAAGAAAAAAAAAATCTTTAAATCAAATTACCTGATGGGAGTTCCTGGTACCTTCCCTCCTCCTCCTCCACATGTTCCTCGTGCTGTCTCTGTCCTCCGTGTACCTCATTCTCAGACGGTCGTCCCGTGGTGCCTCGGTCCATGGACACCTTGTCCCTGACCTCTCGCAGCTCCACGCTCTGCCCCCCTCCCATGTCCTCCAACACCCGCATGTTGGCCCACATACCGTACAGGATACCGGACGCCAGCAGGGCGTATTCTGTCATGCACAAAGTGACAAAGAAAACTGTGTGTCAAATCTTATAGTCGTCCTAAGGAATGATATTGTATACATGTACTTGCATATGGTCTTGAACATTAAGTCATATCTAGATACGTTCGGAAATGTTCTATTATGTGACTACCTTTTTATACGGAGACCGAGATATGGCAGTCTAGACATAAGATACCGACAGCATATTAGTTGTAGACTTGTATTCTGTCACGTACTTACAGAAGTGCTCTAATATGCGACTACTTTTTTATGGGGGGGATATGGCAGTCTAGACATCGAATACTAGTAGCTATAGTGTAATAAAAGTAAACTTATATTCTGTCATGTATTTACGTATTCTATATGTATATAGTATGTTACATACGGATTATTACGTATATACAGATTGCCTAGAGCGCACTGCACTGTACTGGGTCAATAATAGAAGTAAGATTGGAATGATTCCAAAACAGCTGCACATTCCCTTGATGACTACAGGCACGTACTGGCCCCGATCATTACCGCATTATTAAGTGCAAACACATTACACCCGGTGGGAGAGAGAAAGTTCAAATAATCAATCTCACTAACCGAGTGTGAATGGATACAAATAGGGCTCAACGTCTGTCAACAGTCGGTGCTGGTAGGTCGTCCTTTGTGTGCACTCTGTGGCGTGGATTGTAGTGTTGCCATGGCCGGTGCCATTCATGGTGCCATTATTATTGTGCGTAACGTTGTTCATACCGCCGCCCTGGGTGACCGTGTTAGCTACCAGCGTGTGGACCCAGATGGAGATGTCGCCTGCCAGTACGAAGAAGAACAGGTAGCGGAACAGCGGCGCGCTGTGGAAGGTCGCGTCGGAGAACTTCCTGAGGAAACCCATCTGACAGAGGACGAACAGCAGCTTCAGCACGTGGAAGACGAGGTTCACGACGTCACTGTCGAACGTCGGTGTAGCGTCTAAGCACTGCGCGATGGCGTTGACGCTATAGGGTGAAGAAAGACCGATTAAAAATTCGTCATTGCGCCAAACCTTTTATTTGTGGGGCAATAATTCCTTTGTTTATTATTTGGTGTATATACACGTTTTCCTTGATCATGAACTGTCATGCATAACAAAAGAACTACACTGAACACACTTAGCTATCAAATCCACTGTCACCATTAACGAGACAGACGTACAGTTTTATGACCTATAATACCTGAATATGTCCATGAGAATAGTGCCAGCACCGAAGGCAAATATGCCCAGCACGGTGAGTTTGGAGGACAGTGCCGTGGGTGACGTCGGTCCGACCAGGGATGTCGTATCTCCATGCGTCGTTATTCCATAGAACACCCTAAAATACATTTAATGTAATCATCAATGAACAACGTGAATAACAGGAATACAAAAAATGTTGCAAAAGTAATTCCAGCCTAAACCGTCGACTGCATACAGTAATTTCTACAGATATGCGACACTCTTGGCGCGTATGTAGGCCAGAATATACTACATGCACTAGCATAACGTTTACCTACCATAAAAGAAAAGATAACCTACCTGTAGTTTTTGTAACAACAGAAGAACGACATCATGGCTATCAGCCCCGGTCCCACACACAGAATCAGCACGATCCTCACGGTCTGTGTCGTGACCGGGAAGACCGTCCCGGCGGGCGCCAGCGCACTGGACGTCGACAGGACCGCCGCAAACGCCACGATGTTGACCAGGAGAAGGATTGTCGAGATCCTGCCGTCCTGTTGGGACCGTCTGCTGTCTCCCGTCACCAGTGGCCACAGGCAGGCGGCAAGGCAACCCATGTCGGACTGGTGTAATGCGATTGGGTCACAGAAATGGATTCAACTGCTGGCAATTCAGGAACCTTTCAGAACACGAACATATGTAACTGTACATGTAACGGTCGGAGCGCGTATACCTCCTGAACCTCCCCGTTAAACAAAAGCTCGTAACGGTCCTTGGAAGATGACGTCGGCTTTGAACTTGAAGCCCCGTAACTGCCACCAATTCCCTCAAAACGACGTGCCACAAGACGCATTACACGGTGCATACAACTTTCTGAAACTTCGCCCTTAAGCGGAGCTTGGTAATATCTTAAGTATAAGGTAGCGTCATAGCCAAGTGTTGCCACGACAATCTGACAAACACGCCATCCGTCAAAACACACTTTTTCATTGTGGCCCTTTTCAGGGACAAGGGAAGCAACAATAACTGCAACAATGGGATTGGACGATGGAAAAACAAATTTTCTCTTCTAAATTGATATATCTCGTACAACAATTTTTTTCTGCAGTAGTAAACCAGACACAAACTAAATCTTCTGTCCGCATCAGCACCAATACCAAGTGAACAGCCCCTAACAAAGTTAAATCTTTAAGTGATTACCCCCGACCCAAAACAAATCACCGTCCAACAAAACAGTGTAGTAACCACATTGCTACCGCATCGCCCCGCAACAGGATTAGCCTGACATTGTTTGCACTGTGTAAGTTTACCTTGGACTGTTTCCAAATGCTTGTTTGGAAAATCAAATTAAAGTAACTGCCAGTGCTATGATGTGCTCTTTGTTACTTTGTAGAACACCAAACATTTCTGACAACCATTGCCTACAAGTAAGTTAAAGATATTTTGGAACTGTTACCTCCCAGATTATTCTTTGTGCCTTTTGCTTAGGACGATTAAAACGTTCGTGAAGACTACTGCTAAAATTTTGTAGGATTCTTTTGTTGCTGGCAAGCCTTTTATTGGCTAATTAATTAAAGGCAGGGGTCAACGACCCTTTAACAACAACAACACCATTACCCAAGACGGGAGCATTCTTTGATTGTTATTATATTGTAATCATATTCACAATAATAATGATAGATCATTACAATGATAGTCATCAAAGAACCTAAATTCTAAATTGTGTGTACAACAATACATTTGACCATATCATAATCAGGGAAATTCTACATAGTTAGAATTCTATTGTTTTCTTTCTGGCAGAGGGTCCTCATGTGGTGGTAGTCTTGCTACTACTTCTTTTGCTAGTGATCTGTATGCTTGGGCCTGAAAAGGAAAAAGAAAGATCATTTTAGCAGCAGATACAGAATTGCTAGACCCATGTAGATAAACATATGCAAAACACTTACTTTTACTTTCTTGATAGTGAATAGAGGCGAAAATATCTAAACTATTCTGCTTTTGATTAGGTTCACTGTGTGAGAATAAACAAGTGAATAAATAGAAAAACAAGGTAGTGATGTTGAAGAAGATTACAAACAAGGTATCAAAACCGGAAGTTCGGCTGCAGTAATGTAACATACCGCTAGGGAGCCCCAAATCTAATCATTTCTAGATCTCACCAAGCCCTACCGACTAAGCAGATGTCAAAATAATCCATCCAGGCCTTCTTGGGTTATGGTGTTAATCCACAAATGCTACCAAAAACATAACCTTCTTGGTGAAGGTAACAACAGTGAGGTATTTACTAGTAGTAAGCTGACCTGAACACTGTCTGGTTGTGACACTGTGACAGGCTGTCCACTGTCTGATGTTTTTCTTATACTGATGTGAAGGGGTATGTCACCTGCAACAGGAATCAAAAACTCTTATCTATCCACGTATGTCATAATGGGAAAAGCATTCACAGCTATATAGACCAAGGAGGTTATATTCATACCTTCTTGTAGTGTATAAACAAAGGGTTCAACAGCACCCAGTATAGGATGCCACTAGCAGCTGTAGTTCAATCAAACTTCACAAGGTGGCGCTACTACCTGGTTGCTAGCCAGGGTGACACATGCCATCATTTTAGGGTAAATTGTAGCTATACAATGGGTTTAAGACACACGCTGCGCATGTACAACATGTAGTGGTTTAACTGACTTAGAAAAATGGAAGACAGTTACCTATCACTTGAAGTTCCATTTCTTCAGCTACTTTCTTGGCTCCATCCTGCCCAAATATGTGTGTCTGGTGGCCACACTTTGGACACTGAAACACACTCATGTTCTGTACAAGGCCTAGTACCTGTAGAGACAAGGAAGGATTATTGTTAACATGTTTACCAAAGAACAACTATTTGATCTATCTAAACAGATAACACTTCCAGTATCGTATAACTGTTTTCTTTGCTAGTGTAGATTGGGAAAGTGGCTTAGAGTCTAGACTGATCAAGTACCAAAGAAGAGAAAAAGTACTGTAGTAATGTCAGAGGTTTATAATATTTCACATTTAATGATTGTATAAACTTCTATGATCTGAAAAAAAAGGTATATTATGAAGAAAACATGTAATCTATATAATGTAAAATATTTCATCTATTTGAGTTAAAACTTTCTGCTGAGTGAAGACTAACATGAAAACTGTTGGAGATAGACACTTACTGGAACATCAACTTTTCTAAACATTTCTGCTCCTTTTCTAGCATCTAGTAAGGCAATGTCCTGGGGAGTAGACACTATTATAGCACCTGCAAATGAAGAAGAAAAAATAGCAAATCTAAATGAAAATGGAATATAAACTTTCAATGAAATGCAGTGTTAAGCTATATGAAAATACAGAAGAAACAAATAAAAACATCAGGTGTATTGACCAAGTGCTTCAGCTCTTGTACAAAACATGCAAATTTATGCACCATCAATGGGGATGTTCTGTGATATAGACAGCTGAGTGTCCCCAGTTCCAGGTGGCATGTCAACAATCAGGTAATCCAGAGGCCCCCAGGCCACCTGTCAAGAAAGAACATGATAGGTCATTTTACATTTACTTCTTATTACACAATAATTACATCATTGCATTTTGTGAACCTAGGGCAATCTCTAGTTGGTCACAATGCCATCATACAGCCTTTACATGCTATAGGTAACATAGTTTTTCTTCTAAGGCTACACCAAGTAATTTTTATGGATGACGTCCTTTGGAGACCCTAAATCTAATGCGAGAGCGCAAAAAAACAACAAGAAGGGCCGAAAAAAACAAGATGCCTAGATTTGAAATATAATAGTCGACGACACATGTTAGGACACAAATTGAATGAGAGAACACAGTGTAACAACTAACAATTCTTTTATTCATCATGAAAAAGCAATAATTTGAATAAATCAGTTGAAGTTGAACAGCAGTTGTTGTCCTGTCCTGTTTCTTTCGATTTGCAGCACTGTGGTAACTCTTTGATCATAGTTACAGGAAGCAGAATTTCTTGTTTTTTTCTGGGAACAGACCAAAATCAATGCGCGCGCGGACGTCATCCATAAAAATTACTTGGTGTAGCCTAACCAACAAAAACATTGCAGTAGAGTTTGACCTGACCTGTCTGAGAAGTTTCTGCACAGCAGACATGACCATCAGTCCTCTCCACACCAGGGGGGACTTCTCATCAACCAGGAAACCCATGGACATGCTGGGAAAGTTAAAGTTAAACGTTTGTGCAGTTATGGGGTTTCATAACACATATATCTTTCCTTTCAATAAAGTATAATACTACAATAATTTGTGCATTGAAGGAGTACCACTGAGGAGTTATAATTCATTCCCTTACATCCCACTTTAAGGAAACAAAATTGGAAAATTTCAACATATATAAGACTTACCAGGATATCCCAAAGTTGACAAGCGGTTTCATCAGATTTTCTGTAAAGAATTAGAAAAGGTGTTCTCAGTAACATACTGTATACATGTATGATGAAGAACCTAATACGATATTATAGGTATATTAGCTATATTATAGGTATATTAGCTATGAGATTTGATATGAAGATTACCTCAATAGCAAAGTACAAATGACAAAAGCAATGTCAACAATCAAAATAAAAGGCATTAACAAGGATCCATACTACTAGTAATAAAAATCCAAAATGGCAATGGTATTGTCACATATATATAAGTAGCAATGACAAATGAGAAACTTGTTGAGGAAGACTCTCACGTTTGTTAAGTTCTGGCTCCCCGGCTAGGTTCATCATGCGAGGGATGGAGGGTCCATAGACATCAGCATCTAACAACCCCACAGATTTACTCTGCAAACAACAGTAACATACATTCAAAAATTATACTGCTAAGAATTTCGGTAAATAGATTCTGTTAGCAATACAATTTAAAAACTGTGCAGATACTACTTTACAAAGATAATATGGATACGGTATATCATTTAAGGACAAATATTGCAATGATCAAAGTTATGGTCGAACATTGCTATCTGTTTAAAGAACTACAAGAGGGGAAAATTACTCTACAAGGCATATTTTTACAGATTAGGCACTGACAATAGCAAATATGCGATAGTTACATCAATCAACATTGCATAATGTTATAGGAAACTCATACATTACCTTGTCATTTGTTGCAATTGCCAAAGCTAAATTCACTGAAAGAAAAAGCAAACAGATAATTTTGACTTCTTGCTAGGACAAAACATTATGGCATTCTATTGGACACATGCGATCTGAAATTGCAGAAAAATTCAATGGAATTTTGGGAAACGTCATACAGAAGTCATTTCTCACCTGCAGTTGTTGACTTCCCCACCCCACCCTTCCCAGAAGCCACCACAATGACCTGGTTCACGCCAGCGATGGGGAGTTTCTTGGGTAAACCTCGTTCCATCAGCCTCTGTCTGTGATTGTCCTGTCCTGGTGCACCTGCAGCAGGAATACCCTGGAAAAAGTGCTAACATGTTAATGTTATAAAACTACTGTCTAGTATTTTCACATTACAATTGCATCATCTTATTCTTTTGTCTTTCTCAATGGAGGTGTAGCATGATGGTTTTGAAGTAGCTAGTAGTGCAATGTTGGGTTCTTTAACGTGCAGAGCTCTGACACCTGAGACTGACGTCTGAAGTTTCCTCATCCATGGGACTGACGGCTTACATCACCATCCTAAATGACGAATGCAAACCCTTGCAACATGTCCAAGCCGGGGCTGACCCTAGAATTCCCACAAATCCCACAAAAATTTCCATTATAGTATTTTTTATACTACATCACAAACTAATAGTGTGTACAATGTGTTGCAGTAAAGCAAACTCAAGTTTTCAAGAATTAGTTTCCATGTAGTCCCTTAATTTTAATCAACAAGTGTAATGACACCAAATTATAACACTGTGCTTCCCTTCTTATTGTAGGGTTGTCATTTTATATTTGAGTGGCTAACATTAACAAGGGAAAGTAATATGCACTCTAAGTTTTATTTTGCACAATTGGTTCGCGCTGTGATCATGCAGTTCGTGGTTAGAATTCTAAAATCCTGGTAGGGCAGCCCTGGTAGGGAGCACAAAATTAGTTTCTGTGAGAAATCTGATCGATATTTTAAAAGTGATTGCTTGGCTTGGAGCTGCATGTGATTTGATTGAGCCAAGTAGCAGACGACGCAGCATGCACATGCACGTTATCTTTTGTTCCAAACGACAAACATTATCCTAGGTTTCTTTATGATAGCAATACGTACCAGCGGGTTCTCGTGGGTTGAAAACGTTAACCCAAACCACGGCAGACGATGTTTTTCTGCACTTTTCAGGACGGAACCGACTGTCCATTTTCTGAAGATCGCCGCCATTTTGGTTTTGCAGTTCTCGGGATACTCCGCGAGATTACGCGAGAGAACCTGGACGCGCTAGATACCTATCCAGGGGGGTCAGTTTTGTTATGAAATATTACTTTTTCTTTTCATGATAAATCCATGAAAATACCTGAAATAACACTTTTGCAAAAATATTAAATCATATATTCCTATAGAATAAAACTCCTTTGATGTGAGTGTTGGTAATATTTGTTTATGTCTGTTTTATGAAGGTGTGTATGCCTGGATAAATGTGAGCCCCCTGTTGCAGCGTTCATCCTATCGGTCGCCATTAGTTGTTTGCGCTTGTAGAGTTGTAGGTGGGGTTGGGGGCTGAAACTTTGCCACAACAATAATGCCGTTTTTCGAGACTTGCGGGCCCAACGAGGCCATGGTGGTGTCGGGTAAGTACTCAAGATTATAGAGACGTGAAATATTGTTTAAAAGTTGTTCAGGTTTGTAGAAAAACTGTAAAAACTAAAGCATCTGGTCGATGTTTGTGTGTTGATAAGATACTGTCACGGATGGGGAGGGGAGGGGGGCGGAACTGCTGTAATATTTTCTTGTTCCCAGCGGAAGTCAACGTGATATAATATGTAGCAGCCTTCAGAGACTTGTATTCTCGTTTATTTCATGACCTCAATTATATCTTTGGCCCGTTTATAAACTACGAAAGCGCTCAGGATAATTTGCACGAATACTTCGTATGGACAAAACAATTTATGATGACGAAGATGAATAATTTGTGTGGTTTTAGAATTTGTAAAGTAATTTCGTGGTTTTCTAAATAATTAAATTTCTAATACTACTCCTGCTTGTATCTTCTAGTTACACATTATCAATATTTTTCATATCAGCTTTGTACTTGGATCTATTATCTCTATGTTGATGTTTGCTTTTAAAGGTGTGTTGGTAGATTTCCATTACATGTAAAGTTGCATGTTTACACACATTTACCTCAAGGCAATTGTGCATAATTGATTAAACTTGTCCAGAGGCATTGGTATATAAATAGCAGGACATTGTGCGTTATGTTTGCATGTATCAAGTTTGTTTGCAAGTTGTAGGTTCCAAGTCTTTCTAGGATAGTGATCTTGGTAGTCATTGGTACTGATAGTGATACTACAGTAAGTTACATGAAAGGCCCATCGTTAGTAGCCCATCTTTTGCTTCCAGTTTCAACATTTTTCTCTCCCTATGTTTTTCAGAAGTGTATTGTATAACACATTGGTCGAGTATAGCTTCGGCTTGTTTAGATTAATGCTTGTCTAGGTGGAAGAACTAGCCCACACACTAGTTACGTTAAATTTCAGTATTTGATCTCAAGATGAATGCACGGGGTGATACCTATAACTTAAAGCCTTTAGTTTTGCCCTTAGCAAAAGCAGATCAGGAAATAGGAAGCAGTATGTTTCCCTTTTGGACAAGTAGATTAAGATTAGAAGCAGTTGATTTCCCTTTAGAATAAAGCCATTGAATTTATCTTTATTCCAATGTTGGAGTCTCAGTGATAACAGCTGATAGATAAGAACTTGTTCAACGTTGGACTCCCTAGTCAGTATACAGTTCTACACTATGTAATGACAGGGCTTCTGATATGATTGATACTGGTAGTAGTACTGTAAATATGGAAAGATAATTAACTGATCTTGCCTACCTTACTAGAAATTTGCATGTAAATGTTATGAGCTGCACATGCCTATTATTAGGATCTGTTTCTGTGTTAGGAGCATGATTGCATACCACGGTGTTCCATTATTCTATTCTTCATGCAAATGGGACCTCAGCCCTGTGAATAATGGCTGACTTCTACAGTGCTAGTGAAGTTAATCATGCATGACCCCATTCGATATTGGCTGTACTGTAGGATGAACATATTTCCCATTGGCTTTGAAATGGAAAGTGAACCAAAAGCAGAAAATATTTATAGATGAACATGAATACTTAACAAAAAATGCAGTTTTTTAAATCTTGATATTAAGTTCTTTCCAATGCACTATTCTTTAAATAATGCATAACTATGGAAGATGGCTTGCTGAAATGAAATTATGTCAGTACTTTCTCATTTGTTCCCATGAGAACAGTGTAGGTTATTCTTTCGGTCGTAAACTTGCATTCTATTAAACCTAGATGTGCATTTTACTGCAAAGACTATAAAAATGGAAAATTGTCCTTGATTTGTTTTTATTTTCCAAAGCAAATGACTTATAGTCATACCAGAATTTTTTATTTTGAGGACTCTGGTTTTTGGTCTGCTTAATTTTATTTTTTATGTGTGAACATGTTGATTTTAGTAATTGGACGGCACAAGTACAAAGCGAGGGAGAATGACTAATCATGTCTAAAATAGGAAACACTAATCACATGATAAGGGGGAAGAGGAAATAGCAGATCTAGAGTACTAATACTAGTACAGTATTTGTAATCTCAAAACATATGCTTGGGAGGAACATTGTAACTTATCCCAACACTACAATCTTCTACCCCAATATCTGCTTGGACTTTGGAGACGAGTATATTTGAATTGCATGATCTAAAAATTCTAATGCATTTTTACGTGTAAATTGTAATTATTTCCCATGGTATTGCTGGTAAAGGAGAGTGAAAAATGTGAAATCATTGATCAATCTATAGCTAAATGTATATATGGAAGCTTGTGCAGTGTGGTAAGTTGGTAACTACTATTGTGCTGACAGTCTTTATTTGGAGTGTCAATGATTGTTGTTTTGCAAACCAGGTAAACCCTATAATCTCGTTGGATTGCTAACCTAGACAAGATACCTATTAACTTAACCTACTAGGCTCTGAAGAAAAGTTAGGGTCACATTGCTGCCATATTTGTAAAGAAAAAAACATTGCTTGCAAAAAGAAGTATTTCATGAATTTGCCCTCCAGGCCTATTGATTTGGGTTTGTTGAACTCTTGACTACAGTAAACAGTAACGTTAACCATGTCCTTTTCACTAGCCCTGGAGCCTGTCAAATATGTCCCTGGTATTTTTCCACACCTCTTTGCCTGTGTTAGTTAGTACAATACAGGCTTCATGTAGTGAGTCATACTCATATGTTTATTTGTTCTACAGGTCGTTCAGGTGAGGTCAGTGGACCTTAAATCGTTTTAGTCTTGGACGTACTGAATATTTCATAAGTGGTATGTTTTACAAGTACCTTCGTTGGTAATACTTAGGAATAAAGTGACTTCAAGGTTTATTTTCTATCCCTCTATGTACATTAGACTCATGGCACGAAGTGCAATTGTCACTGCACAAATATATGTTTATCCCTAGAAATGCCCCTATGCACACCCAATGTAAGATTAATAGTTCAATTCAAACTTAGACTGAGGTGTCATATGTTAACCTTTGAACAATTGGAGATCCTTGTATTGCATATGACATAGCGAGTTCTGTAAGTTTATCAGTTACTCAGTTAACTGATTAACTGATAATTTCTGATAAACTCACAGAACTCTTTGTACATTATTTAAAAATCGGTATGTCATATACAATTCAAGGCTATAAATGAATAAAGTCTAGAGCATGAACTCCAAAAATGACATGTACATCATGTATGTTTATAATCATAACTAATCTAAACCATCATCCTTGGAGCAATTTCGTTTCACAAATAAGGCAGTTTTGGCAGTTGCCAAATTTTAACTTCATTGTATTTGTATGAGTTTTCTGACTGTATCGTTGATCAAACTCAAAATGGTTTGTATGTATTAAAAAGATTGACAATTGGGTACCAGCTTCAATGAGCATGCGGTTACTCAATGACGATTTGATTATCGATAGAATTACACAAAAGCACATTTGCATAACCAATGGCCACAATGACGTCAATTTCATGTTACACTTACTTCATTTCACTTGCAAATAGAGTACTAGTGTTAAATATAGTTTCTATTGTTATAAAGGTTACAGCGTGACTAGCTGTAGCTGTAGTTACGGTAATTTGATATCACGTTAACAGCCTATTGAAAAGCTACTGCATGTGAGTTAGAATGAACGTGTAAAAGAACATACTGTAAATGCAGAAATGTTCGCAGGGATTCAATTTTGCGGTAGGGAGAAAATGGAGTGTTCACGGTGGTTTTGGGTTTAAAACAATAATAGCGCTACTGTCACACAATGGAACTGCTTTTCGCCATGGTTTTAAGTTAGCGGTAAAGAGCTCACCGTGAAAACTGCGAACATAAAACCACCGTGAACATTTCTGCATTTACAGTATAGGTTCCAAAAAATAAAGACTTAGTAGATATTCATCCTTTGAAAACTATCCTGGGACGGAAATTTGCTTTGTAGGGACGAGGAAAAACCCTTAACTGTCCATCAAAAAAACTGAACTTCATGACATGGAATTGATGAAAAAATATTTTCGTAAGCTTGAAAGGACGGATTTATTATATAATTAACAACGAAAGTCAACAACATGGGCTCCCAAACAATGAATGGGATGGAAGAAAATTTAAAGCTGGAGACAGCCCTGCACATGGGTGTTTTGTTTCAAACAAAACATGGCATTATTATCATGTAATGACACATTAGATGGGTAAGCATTATCAAAAAGCAAGAATATGAAATACATTCAAATTGTACACACAAATCCCAGACTGAAACCATCTAGGCTATAGCGGTCCCCGCATGCATAATGGTATTACCCTAATGACGCACCCTCTCCCCTGTGATTTGGTCCATCTCTGTATGCTGACATCAGAACATTAAGCCTGCCTGCCTCAAAATTGCTGCAAAATGTCAGAAACCAATGGGGAAGAGGACTCCTATTTCTTCCAAGTGTGTGGGCCAAACGAGGCTCTAGTTGTGTCAGGTAAGAGTAAGAGTGTCGTGTCCTGGAAATGTGTCGGATGTTTATGGGCGAGCATACAGCTAGAGGTCATGGTGTGTTTTCCAGCCATAACAGGCCATACTTACAAAGCTGAGGCCTACGTGATTTGAAACCATCAGCCACGCCTTTATTTTCTTGCAGGCAATTTAGGACGGCAAATCACCTTTGCATTGCATCCAGCATTAGTATCATTTGGTTTGCATATTAGGGATCTACGTTTACTGGTAAATAAGTGTTGTCATGCCATATTGATCGTTTGGCAGTCATGACACTGCTTGGAGGTGTGGCATACATGTACATGAACATGATGTAGTGCTTACATCATGTTGTACACTGTGCATTTACAGTCCAATCTGTAGAGATTTTTCCTTGCAAAAGATTTGTCAGTAACCATCCATGTGTAGAACATAATGAAACCACCATATTGATTTTGAAAACATCTATTCAAATGAACAGTGTAAGATCCTGTATTATTTTTGTGATTGGACGGTTCTATGTTGGCAAAGGGGCCAAGGCCAATGCCATGTTTGTATGCTTTGCACATTTTGCTCCAAATTCAGCATCAGAGCAAAAACAAGCCAGTAAAAACATAACATTCCTTCAATTTAATGATAAAATGATCATCAACATAAACCAGGTGTCCTTAGATTAGTGATGGTAAGCTTTTGTAATTTGGTTATCCATTTTTGGCTTTCCATAATTGATGAGACTGTGAGTGTGACGCAGGCTAGGGCCATTTCTCCATGGAGGTACCATTACATCTTGGCCATATATTAACCAGAAGAACATTATGCAGCACAGCTTTTTTCCTGCTTGTGATGCATGTACATGAATGTACATGTACATTTGTCTCTGCGAATCTGTGAATTGAAAATCTGCGAATTGAAAAATAAATGTTGTTCAATAAGAATGCTAGTATTATTTTATTCCAACCATAGATCTACAAGGTAGAATTAAAGAGATTATGAAAAGGATATCTGGATCAATTTGATGGTATTGTTATTCTGATATTTAAAACAGGAAAGCACTTGTGGTTTTGACAAAAAGGAGGCGTATCCATAATCAGGAAAGGGGTGTGGTCTATATGAGTTGTGCTACTTCCTCATATTTTTGTCTATTAACTCCATACCAACATTGTTCCAGCTGTGATATGACATATTTGTCATTTTCTGCTTTATTATTGTCAGGGCTGTTTAGAGCTGGACTTGTTTCACTGGGAGAGTTAGAATATTTTAAACTGTCATCTTACTATAATTGCATAATTTGCTGTTGCCATTACTAAGATTTTGGCGACGCCTCAGGGGCGAGCCAAATGATATAGTATTGTGTGCAGATTGCAACTATTCTAGGAATTGTACAGGCATGTGTCCATAGGCATATTAAGACAATAAGAATGTTAGGAATGTTAGTCGGACAGAAAGCCTCCCTCGGGACATTCCTCCTAGATAACCTAGACAGGAAGCTACATCTGTCTACCAGATGTGCCAGGCTTATGTATACATGACCCATTTAAGACCTCAGCTCTACAGTAATATTGCTCTTTTCTAAAACAATGTGTCTGTTACAATGTTTTTAGACGCCCTAATGCTGGTCCTTACAACTGTAAGATTTAATGTCTTTCTTCGGGGAACAGGTCATAACTGCGTCAACTCTGTACTGATAACGATTGTGCACACTCTGCTTCAATTACCTATACAAGCAGATTAATTAAAGGGCATTAACCTCATTCATGACATTGGGAACATGTCCAAGCCAGATGGATCAATGAAAAATTTCACTGTCGCAAGGAAATTTAGCAAGCCAGTTGTACTAGTACTAGATGATTATCCTGCTGATAAGATGCCACTTTCTTGCTGATATAATCCTGTACACTTCCAAGAACACATGGGACACATTTTTACACAACAACATTTCTGTGGATTAAGATTCCCAGGCTGGCATTTCATTAGGGCTCCAGGAATTACTGGCAAATTCCTTTATGACTGGTGTTCCTGGTATTCCAGTGGGACTCGAATTCCATCCTGGCATTCCATCCTGGGATTCCATCCTGGCATTCCATCCTGGCATTCCATTCTGGCATTCCATCATGGGATTCCATCCTGGCATTCCATCCTTAGCTAACATCCCTGGCCATTCACGCTCTAGAGGACTTAGTTCTATAGTTCAGGGAACATAAGTGTACAATCTGTTGCATGGTGTATGCTGTGTCTGTTGGTAAGTGGACTATGATGTTAAAATTTGTGTAGATTTGGCCTAACATGTTGTTCATGTAAACAGCAGTCCTATCAGAGTAGAATATTCATTTTGTATGGTGGGAACCCGGTCCGTGGGCTGTTTTCAGTTGTCATGATCAGGCTGTGATGAAATCGATGTTCGTTCTGGCAGTGGGGTGTGTCTGGTAGAATCTAGTGGAACTGTCGCTGTCTGTGTGTGTGCGTGTCTGTGTGTGTGTGCGTGTCTGTGTGTGTATTTGTCCAGTAGAACAGGTACCCGTCAGCCCTTTTTGTTAGAAATCCTGCATGAACAGCACCACCTATCACTGTGCCCTAAGCAGGGTACAGTAAAAATTAAAACAACAACCACCGTCGCCATGGCAATGTCTTTTTATCATTGCCAGTCTTGTTCAGTATATTTACACTTGCTCATGTATACATGTTCATGTACAAATGTAGATTGTCCCTTGTCATGCCAACTTTCCAGTGTGCCAGTGAAACATTGGTTACATGTATGTAATATGCTATAGTGTCTCTATAGAGGGCCAAAGGTTGCAAATATTTGAAATTGCTGACTGATTGTTGTTGTTGTTTACCCCAGGATGCTGTCATTCCCGACCCCTCATGGTGGCTGGAGGGCGTGTGTTTGTCATCCCATGTGTACAGCAGCTACAGAGGTATGGCAAAACAATGTACAGAATGTAGCCTCATGGTTTTATTGTGCTTTGTTTACTATGTATACTATATATACTATGCAAAATATGATTGCAAGAATGGAAAGTATTTTGGCCATTTGTGGTGTATTCAATATTGAGTGTTACAATACTTCAACATACAGCTTTATTTCCAAACATGATTTGATGTAATTCTCCAGGGTAACATAACATCTAACAAGAATATAAAGCTTCTCTGTATTTTGATGAAATATTTCGGCTGTGGTTTCTATGCAAATCATATTTATTTGTCTATATATTCATGTATCAAATCAATACATGTACATTGTTTGAGCTTTGTGTATTGCAAAATGATGTTGATGAATGTAACTTAAAATATACATGTTGTTTTCCTCTTGCCAATTTTATTGTACAGAAATATTCCTATTTGTTGAACCTGATAATGATTTAATTTTTGAATGTTATTAACTATGTACATGATTATCACATATCCTTTGCATGATTGACAGTTGACATGTACTTTGATTGACAGTTGACATGTACTTTGATTGACAGTTGACATGTACTTTGATTGACAGTTGACATGTACTTTGATTGACAGTTGACATGTACTTTGATTGACAGTTGACATGTACTGTAATATTGATGATTTTTGTCACGACCCAGGATCCCCCTGAACACGCTGACTTTGAGCATTGACAGCCCCACAGTTTATACTAAAGCGGGTGTGCCCATATCCGTCACGGGGGTGGCACAGGTAATTTTATCAAGCTTGTGTGTTCAACAAAGGTGCTTTCATTTCAGCAACTTTGTGTTTTTGCATTCCTCAACTGAATATGGCTCCTCTAAGATACATTTATGACTGAAGAACATGGAAAAAAACATTTTGACCAAAAGATTTAGGAACATCTGAAGGTATTATTCATTATCAAGTCTGCTACTATTTTCAAAACTGTCTTACATATCTATATTATAACCTTACAGTTCAATCACAAATATTGAAATTATACATTGTACTTTCTTGGAGCATTATTGCAGTGAGAAATGCAGCACCAGTTGCTGAAATGTTGTTGCTGCCACTAACCCTTCTTTGCTCCTATTAATGATGTTGTTCTTTCAGACATTCTGGACCCTTCAACATACTGTCACCTTTACTTTAGGCTACAACATACCTCTCTCCAACTCCAACAACTCAGTTGGTACCTGTGGGCTTGTTTTCTCTCTCCTTTTGCAGCCCTTCCAGTTATTCCCATCAGGACTCTTGATTAGATTACTGGTGGACCAATCAAAGAAGGCCATTCCTTCAGACTAACATTAGCCCAGTTACCTTTGGTTTGTTTTTACTAACCAGGATGGTAAACCCGCTAACCAGGACACTAAACCTACTAACCAAGACACTAAACCTCTTCCCCTTGAATGGAGAAGGTTTGTGTCGGTACTAACCAATCCGTCTTGACTGTTTGTTGACACAGAATTCCCCTTACTGTGATGACCCTGAATATCGAGAGCCCTAAAGTCTACACTAATAACGGCGTGTCCATAACTGTTAATGGTGTTGCACAGGTGCTCCATCTACCTCTGGATAACAATACTAGTATAGTTGTGCTTGCTTTAGCTTTAGCCCCTGCTGCTGGCAGTCAATTGATCATGTTTTTGGAATCATTTTTTGTTTGTAGTCTGCATGTAGGTGGGTTGTTAGATTTGTCAAAGGTTTTTGTTATGTATTGTTTGATATGTTTGTGTAATGCCTGTTTATCAAACAAAATACACCAGAACAAAACACATATACAATAAGCAAGATGTATTTTCATTTTTCTAACTTGTGCCAAATTTTATTGAACATTGTCATTTATTTGGAAAGATTTAAAAGAAGGTGAATTGACAGTGCAGCAGCAGTAAAAAAATAAAACAGGGCCACAATAGCTGTTAAAGCCCATTTGCAATTGTTTTCTCTGACTACACGTATACCAGAGCAACTGCATGTATGTGAAATATTGTCATGCATGCAGCCATCCTTTGCATTTGATTCTAACAGAGTTCTCAAAAGCAAGTGCATGAGTTAAGTTAATCAACAACAATACAGAAGCTAAAACTTTCTGTCATTTGATCCATTCACTAGACTGAACTATCATAAGTCAAACTTCTGTCAGACTGATAGTCTACAGTGTACGTCCTGTCTCTGTCCTTTTTCAGCAAGATCAAGATTATCTTGCAATTGGGAAGTAGCTTCAATAAATGCATTTTATTTTCATTTTCTTCAGATGCGCGGTAAAGAATATTATCTGTCTTGACTTGAGTCATCACTGCAGCAGAAATGCCTTTTCTCCTGGAGACAAACATCGCTACACAATTGTTTTGTACATCATGTTCATTAACCACTCGTTTTTCTTTTATTAGATTTTGTTAAGTTTTCTCTCACCAGAACTTTCCAGCTCCCTCCCCTATATTGGTTTACATTCACAAATCTTCATGCATTTACACTGTTTTGCTCTCTTTTTTCTGTGTTTGTTTGTGTGTGTTTGTGTGTGTGTGATGGTTTTCTACAGAATTCCCCTGAATACAATGACCTTGAATGTAGAAAGCCCCCGAGTTTACACGAACGAAGGAGTGGCTATCTCAGTCACAGGTGTTGCACAGGTTGTTGGCTACTCTTACCTTTGTGCAGCTTTCTTTGTTTCAGCTTTGTCTGTTGTGATATTACAGGGCTCGAAATTCATTTTTGGAAATAGGTGCACTAGTGCACCCAACCTAAAAAAATCCACAAATTTTGGGTGCACCACAGACATGTAGAATACAGTTGAATTCAGCAAAACATAATTACAAAGTTTAAAGCTCTTAAGAACCTCAATCTGTAATTCTATAGCTAACCTTAAAATTTCAAACAAGTGATACATCAAATGAAGTACAACAAAAGGTTATATTGCTATTTCTAATACTTACATTTCAAGAATATTCTGTATACTTAGTATACAATAGTGCCTTTATCCTATAGCTTGCAAAAATATCTAGGTGCACTGGTGCACCCACAGTCAAAAATTAGGTGCACAGCTCCAATTTTGGGTCCACACAGGTGCACATGCACCCACTATTTGGAGCCCTGTATTATGATTTAACAGCCTTGCTCATCCCCCTGACCCTGCCTCAGATTTCCTTTTTGTTGTATCATTGTTACTTTTCATCACTTGACAGCAGCAACGCACACAATTTTTTGTATAAATTTGTATGTACTTTTTTTGTTTGTGCATGTATTTTTGTATTTATGATTTCACATACTTGCAATTCGTTTGTTAACTAAGTCTTTGATTTTGACCTTGCCCTGAGTCTTTGTAACATGACAATCTTGCTGCTACACTAGATACTACTATATTTTTGCACAGTAAAGATGTAGTGTATAGTTTTCCTGCTAATTATTACATTTTGTTATGAAGTACAAGCACTGGTATTTACTTTTTAGTCTTTGATATGAATGTTCAGGTAATGTTTTTCCTGTCCATATACAATCTCATAATTCCTTTTAGCTAAGCTCTGTCATGGGACTTACCCTTGGCTTAAAACATGAAAACTGTACACTGTCAGACCAGTTTTTTATCAAATGGACCTAATTTTGTCTGGACTTGTGTTAGATTGCACCTTAGCCATCACTGCTACGGAAAAATAGTGATAGCATGCACATGCATGGTTTGTCTTTTTCACTCTCATCACATACTGAACTGCAGTTCTGCCCTGTTCTGCTAGGTGAAGATCCAGGGCCAGAACCAGGAGATGTTGGCTGCAGCATGCCAGCAGTTCCTGGGGAAGTCGGAGGAGCAGATTCGCCGCATCGCCCTGGAGACGCTGGAGGGCCACCAAAGGGCCATCATGGGCACCATGACTGTAGAGGTATGGAGAAGGCTATGGGTGGCGTCAAGGGCTGTATCTTAGGAGCCTCAGACTTAGAAATTACTGGTACTCTGTTTTGGAAATTGAAATAAGAAACGCACAGAAACAAAGGGCATCAAGGGCTTTAAAATGAGGAACAAACTCTTCTCCAACTCAAAGAATTGACTCCCTGGAATTTTCTTTGAGTTTGTTTATTCATTCTGATCAAACGCTTTATGTTAGGAGCCTCAGACTGTTTTGGTAATCATATTAAAACATGTACAGAAACCAAGTTGATATGTAAGGTGTTATCATTTAAATCCTTATTTCTTAATTTGAATTGGTTGTGGTATTTGTTTTGAACCTTCTTGAGTAAGAAATCGTGCATGTTGAAGATGAATATTGTTTGGTGATAAACCTTAAACATGCAATGGGCGACTCCAAATTGGTGCTGGGCCAGGTGTGCTGGTACCTCGGCATGGTAAAGGTTAACTCCACATAGCCTCACCCCTCCTGTGTTTAACCTGGACGTAGGAGATTTACCAAGACAGGAAGAAATTTGCCCAGGCTGTTTTCAAGGTCGCCTCGACTGATTTCGTGAACATGGGCATCATCATTGTCAGCTACACCCTTAAGGATATTCGAGATGATGAGGTATTTATCATGGTTGCCATGGCAACACGACACCTTGAGGACTGTGATCAGCAGTGGTTTTATCTATTCATTTGTCTATCTTGGATACAAGTGGGTAGTCAGGATTGGTCGAGGAAAATATATTTCGAAAAAAGCAAATGATTGAAAAAATTATGCAAATTGGTTATTCTATCTGGACTAAAAATCATAAAACAAGTCACTGCTGATGACAGTTTTTAAGGTTATAGATCTGTAGTGCTTTGCTCCATAATTAATCTGCTTTTTTTTTACCAATCAATGTCTCACAATAGGAGATCTACAAAGATCGGAAGAAGTTTGCCAAAGCCGTTTTTGAGGTTGCCTCGACTGACCTCGTTAACATGGGCATCAGTGTGGTGTCGTACACACTCAAAGACATCAGAGACGAAGAGGTTTGGCCTCCAGCATTTCCCCCTGCAATTTGCAGCCATTCTAGGAAATGTCTTACCTCCCTCCGTGTGATAGAGCTCTACTAATCAACTGAGAAATAGTCTATCACTCTGTCCACCCTTTACTGTACTCTCACAGCAATCGTTAAAAAACTATGCAGCATGCGGCAGATATATAGGCTGATATTTCATCACCAGTAATCTACAGTTACAGCATGGGGGTTCACTGTTGCTAAGGCTCTGTGGTGGAAACTAGATGTACACTGCAACACACTTACTGTTACACATGTAAGTGTTTCAGATGTATGCTGGTGAACATTAGTAATGAAAGCATTGTGACACAATCTTTAACCTGGTGAGAAGAGGTGAAGGGATACAAATGAACATGCATGTCAAATTACCCTACCTCACTTTCGCTCTTCGAATCCATCTTAATGATAACTGCTGATACACTATGGATGGAGGTAATACTTTATTGGAATGCTGTAAGCTGCTTTTAAAATCTGGAACAGTTCGCACCATTTGTGACCTCACCTTCAAATTATTTTTAGCATTTTCACGTACGTGACTACTTGATTTCAACATGCGTGGATACTTTATTTTTAATCACATCTTCATATCTATTTTACCCAAACATCCAATCATAACATTTCGATTTTTTTCTTTATTGTTCTGTCGCCCTCTTGCTGTCTTTGAGTGTTGTCGAGAGTCTGAGTAGATGTCTTTTTGCACCAGTGTTGTTCTTCGCTAAGTTGCATAACATTAACAGGCTTTGATTTACACATTGTTGTCAGACCTTTGATGACTTAGGAAGATGTGACACACTTTCACTTGAAGTTGTGTTTCATGTTTGTCTAAAGGGATGAAAGTAATTGACTGAATGCTTTTAGTTTTATTTTCAAAAGAAGGATCTTCGACTGTAATTGACAGCACAAAGGATTAGACTTAACATTTAGATAGTATGGCAGCGGTCTTTAATAACCTTTACTTTTCTTGTGTGTTCTAGCCAAACAGAATGTTACTCTGAAGAGAAAAGATATGTTAAGCTCTATACATCATGAAAAACAGCTTTTTGCACCACATATTTAGTCTAGTACAGCCATTCACTACAGAATTTCTTTTGGGTAATATTACTTTGTTGTTTCTTGTCATGGCCATTAGCAGTTCTTAACATTAGCTGAGTTTTAAATGGTTGTTTCATGCAATACAAAGGTGCATACATGTGTAATTTTACTTAAGGCATTTCCTTCTGTCTTCTCCCTTGAACATAGGGCTACCTGAAGGCCTTAGGTATGACCCGTACTGCACAGGTGAAGAAAGATGCTCGCATCGGTGAGGCAGAGGCACAGAGAGACTCAGGAATCAAGGCAAGGCAGAAATAATGCACACATATCTGTGGTTGCTGTGCAATATTTAGCCACTAAGACAATGTCCAAGTTGATATGTTTCTGCTCTTATGTCATCATCAGATGCACATTTCCAAAGGTAGTTAATCATTTCTGCTTAAGAAGTCTGTAGGGATGGTTGAAATTTACTACATTTAAGTTAGCATTTTGTAATGATGCAAATAGCCTGTTACACAGAGGAAATGCTACAAGTGGTGTTAAGTTGGCCCTAAGCATTGAGCTCCATATGAAATACATTGCTACCAGTTATATTGCAGAATAGTAATTAAGTTGTCTGATCCACTATCTGTACATTAGGAAGCCAGTGCGGAGGAACAGAGGATGAAGGCCCGCTTCTCAAACGACACGGAGATCGCGGCTGCCCAGAGAGACTTTGAGTTGAAGAAGGCTGCTTACGACATGGAAACTCAGACCAAGGTATCCAGGGGATCAATCTGTATATCAGTTGTTCTCCATTGTGAAACACAGTTTGCTGCAGTGAAGTTTTGAATGTTGGTCATTGTTACTTTACCTTATGTTTCTAATGTAACAGTTATCTGAAGGTTGTGTTCTTTTGTCTTTCAACAGAAAGCAGAGGCAGAGCTGGCTTATGAACTACAGGTGTGTGCATTTTCTTTCACGCGGATGTTAAAGCTATACCAACTGATGCAAAAGGCCAGTGGGTAGAATGCTTGCTTTGCCTTTGGGATGTCATGGGATCAAACCCCAGCTGGGTCATTCTAAAGACTTTGTAAAAATTGGTACATACTTCTTTCTCTGCTTAGCACTCAGCACTTATGAGAAAGAGTATGGAAGTTGAACACACACCACTGCCAGTGGTCTAACCCCCTGCTATACTACTTTTACAACTGTGTGGCTCAAGGGCTATAGAAACAGAGATGAACACCACCCTATACACTGAAAGATGTGGGAAGGATTTAAACTTAACTTCACTAAGCTATCCTGGGCATATGATATATGTTTAAGATGTGTCATTAGTGGTGCGGATTGGTCCGGCCGGACCAGTTCCGGACTTGTAAAACGTTTAGGTTCAAGTCCAAAAAAACCTAAACGTCTGGAAACAAGTCCGGACTTGAAAAAAAATTCTCTCACTCATACACTCCTTTTTGTTTTAAACCATCTTAAACCTTCCTTAAATCGTGAAATTCGCACTAGAAAAATATTAAAACATTGCTGTTTTTGTGTTTATAACTGAACTTTTGTGTTAATTACTGACTGTATATAATTCCGTATATATAGTTTTCAAATTACATGTAAAATATCTGCCAATATACAATTTTACATGTAACACGAAAAAATATTCCAAAATTATTGTTCAGGTCCGGACTTTCAAGTCCGGACCTGAACCTAAACCTCTGGACTCGAGTCCGAACCTAAACCTAAACTCGGGTTTTGATCCACACCACTATGTGTCATATTAAAAACTTGCCATGTTTTGCTTCAACTTCCAGGCTGCGAAGACCAAGCAGAGGATCAAGGAGGAGCAGATGCAGATCAAGGTCGTGGAGCGCTCACAGCAGATCCAGGTCCAGGAGCAGGAGATCGCACGTCGTGAGAGGGAGCTGGAGGCACAGATCAAACGTCCCGCAGAGGCCGAGAAGTACCGGCTCGAGACGCTTGCTGATGCGAACGCGTAAGCCATGTTTTTTTTAAAAGAAACAAGGAAATCAAATGCATGTTTCAGGCTGATGTTAAGATCGGCTTTTATCAAACTGTCTTTGTACAATCCTTAAAAGAGGTATGAAAGATCCATTGCTGATTATTAAATGTAACCTTGTTGACTGTGGTAAGCTTCCTCTATTGTGTTTGTAAGCTGATTTTATTTGACCTTTGCACTTACAGGAAGCGTGTTCTGATGGAGGCAGAGGCTGATGCAGAAGCAGTCAGGGTAAGACATCATCTCTTTCCATTCCTGCATTCATGTAGCACTTCCTGGTTTTCCTAAGGCTGGATAGTAGTCATGGGTTTACAAATTACAGGTAGATTCTTTTTCCTAATAATTGCTTTTCATGTAACAAGTTTTCTGTAGTACTCCCAGGATTTCTAGTAACCCAGTGTTCCATGTCCTTCCCACAATGGAGTGTAGCACTTCCAGGTTTTCCTAAGACTGGATAGCAATAAGATTTCTTGTAGTGTAGTTCAGCCCCAGAATCTCTAGTAACCCAGTGTTCCATGTCCTTCCAACAATAGAGTCTAGCCCTTCCAAGTTTTCCTAAGACTGGATAGCAATAAGATTTCTTGTAGTGTAGTTCAGCCCCAGAATCTCTAGTAACCCAGTGTTCCATGTCCTTCCAACTATAGAGTCTAGCCCTTCCAAGTTTTCCTAAGACTGGATAGCAATAAGATTTCTTGTAGTGTAGTTCAGCCCCAGAATCTCTAGTAACCCAGTGTTCCATGTCCTTCCAACAATAGAGTCTAGCCCTTCCAAGTTTTCCTAAGACTGGATAGCAATAAGATTTCTTGTAGTGTAGTAGCCCCAGGATCTGTGGTAACCCAGTGTTCCATGTCCTTCCCACAATGGAGTGTAGCACTTCCAAGTTTTCTTAAGACTGGATAGCAATAAGATATCTTGTAGTGTAGTAGTCCCAGGATATGTAGTAACCCAGTGTTCCACGTCCTTCCCACAGCTGAAGGGAGAGGCAGAGGCGTATGCTATTGAGGCGAAGGCTAAGGCTGAGGCAGAACAGATGGCCAAGAAGGCAGACGCCTGGAGGGACTACCAGGAGGCAGCCATGGTGGACATGGTGCTGGAGACACTGCCCAAGGTTTGTGTGTCTTTGGGACACATCTAACAGTACATAGCATATTAGAACAGAAGAAAGTTTTACACGTATTACTGACCAAACTTTGTGAAAAAAATTTACAGTTGTTACCAACAGGTTGGATGTGTAGTAGTTTGTGTCATTGATCTATAAAATTATTATCATAGAATTATGTGGGACCGTGCTGGTAGCTGGTTATTTCAGAATTGAAGATGCATCTTGGTTGGTACATTTTCAAAGAGTACCTACCTCTACATAAGGACCACTATTGACACAAGCATTAAGAATCCTGTCCCTAGTGACCACCTGTCCACGTAGTAAACCCTCTCTCTCTTCCATCATCAGGTTGTTGCGGAAGTGGCAGCCCCGTTGTCCCAGACCAAGAAGGTGACCATGGTGTCCAGCGGCAAGGGCGAGCTCGGCGCCGCCAAGATTACGGGCGAGGTGATGGACATCGTGGAGAGGCTGCCGAAGGTCGTGGAGTCCATGACTGGCGTGGACATGTCAAAGGTCAGAGGGCACAACCTTTTGTAAACTAAGTGTGAATGGATGTAATAGTGGTTTTGTTTTTAGACACATTATTTGTTGCATTTAGCTTATCATTCCAAAGTAACCAAAATTATTATTGCACTAGATATCAAAACAACACATGAATCAGAAAGATAACTTTGCTCTCACAAATTAAGAATTCTATAATAATTTTGAATAGTTTCCAGAAAAAATAGTAGATGCATCAGAAAATTTGGTATTTATCATTTTCTTTTATGGAACAGCTCAGCGTTCTTTCAAGTAGGCCCGTTAAAACACCAATCACCCCTGGTGTAGAAAACTTGTTGTGAGTATATCATATGTTCCATGTACACGTAGCCTTTCTTGGGTGTTGCAAGTATGGATTTCCAGCATCTAATAGAAAAGCCTTTCCCTCAGCACATCTTTCTACACAGTAGGAAACTCACCACCAGAGATGCACACTTTTTGGGAGTGTTTGGGACTTTTTTTCTTGGCTCAGACAAGGATTTTAGTTGCTTGTGAAAATGCTTCTAATCAAATCTAGCATGCCCGGTTTGATTGGTTTTGAGATGTTTTATACGGTGTGTAAGTAAGCGTGTTTGCCATAATATTTTTTCTAGGCCTTGAAGCTGCAGGCAAGGTCTGTGTAGATGTCATCACAGCTTATGCTGACATCATCACATCCTGTGTGGACGTCATCACAAATCTGGGTGGATGTCACAGCAACCCCTGCAGACACACTGGTGGTTCAAAATGGCTGCCATGATAGTGTTGTATGTATGCTAGATGTTCATGTTAACGTACAGTAGCTAGTAGTTATTCTTCATCAGCTCTTTGTAGTCGAGCCCATTTATATTCAGGAGTAAGGACACTGTTGACTTAATGGCGCAGTTGTTTGAGAAATATCTGCATGTCTTTTTGAATACAACAGGACCTGAAGTAATCACAACTGTACAATCTTCAATGTCTAGATAAGTAGTTATTCAGTCCCCACCTTTCTAAGTAAGCGTAGTGGAGCAAAAGTAGTGCTACTGCATATATTTAAGCATGTCTATAGTTAAGCATTGCTTCAGTAGTGTTTTAGAAAGTGTAAGTAGTGTCTCCTCAATATTGGGGGTAGACATAATCTGTAGGAAGGCATTTTAAAGGAGAAATCTTTGTTAACTTTCCTTTTAGTTTTTTTTTACATGCTGGAAGGTTTTATACCATTCATTAATGCCTAAGCTGGCAGAGCATATGTAGCCGAGGTGTTTATAAGAATTGCCTGTGTGTGCTCTGTTCAGGGGAAACTCAACAACAACAAGAAAGAATATAATCAGAATCTTTTAATTGTTTTACTGTACTGTTGTAACATGTGGACACCTTTTAGTAGAATGCTTTGTAATCAAACCTTTTGCAAGAGTTTTGTGTTGTAATTGAAGGTAGTATTTCTTAACATGTGTTACTTGCAAGGGAATATCAATTTTACGACTTTTGTAGCACACTGGAAAATTATGTTTCTAATGTATCATGGCTGATAATGGTTGAAAATAATGTGTGTTGAATAGTACATTCACGTGATTCTAACGGGAACAGTGTATTTTAGTTTTTGGTGACGAAAACATCACCAAGGAAAACTTAAGCTGTAACTAACAAACTGACAACTGCCTTTGAAACCAGTAGAAACCAGTCATGTGTGACTCACTGTTGTACAGTTTTGCAGGTCTTTGTGTATTTGTAAGTTTTTATGTACATCTAACCAAGATCACAACAGATAATAATGGTTTTAAAATCACTCATGAGTAAATTTTTGATTGAGATGTGATTGTTTTGTCTTTGCCTTGGATCCTTGACAGAGTGAAATTATTACTGTTCTTGAATTGCCCCTGATTTTGTACCCCAGAAAAACATCTTGCCAAATCCTTCAAGGAGGAAGTTTGTGATGTTTGGAATACTGGTACGATTAGCCAGAAAAATATTTGAGTTGTCAAACATACATCCCCCTCAATATTGTGATAAATGTTGTCTTAAACAGCACTGTTTAGAATCTGCACTTTTACTTTCTTCGTGTTAACACATTAGCATTTAGAGGTTTATTGACTTGTTTACAGTTTGTTATAACCTCAATGCTAACTAGAGGTGTTCATAGCTAACGGAATGTGGAAATTAGGAAGTGTGCAAGATTACTGAATCAGTGGTGTACTCCAAACAGTACTGGAAAATACCACCCAACTCTTGCAACATTTTCATAAAAATGAGTGCATTTCACAAGATGACACAAACTAATATCAAATCTGGGAACAAAGCAGGCTTTTTTTCAAGAGAATGACAGTTTTTAACACTTTCTCATGCTTTTGATAACCACGAAAATTGGAAACAATGGAGCAGGAATCTATATCCTTTGGGTAAAAAAATATTCTTTAATACCACACTTGATTTTGCAAACGTATACATTTTTGGTCAATTTTTACTAGGTAATACCCTGACTGCAACTCTACCTTCTGCAGCATTTCTGTGGGGATGTACTCTTAGTATCTCAGGTAATGTTACACTAATGTATACTCTTTTGTCTCAACTAACGGTCACATTTCTATCCAATGTATATAACTGTGTGATTCTGCATTAAAATTGTCAAATGACAGATACATGGTTCAGTGTCTTCTTTCGTCTGACCTTTTATATATGTAGGTTATTGTATACGTAGACAACTAAGAGAAGAATAGAGTGAATATATTACATTACCAATAGGATTACCCATCAACCTTGTCAGACATTAAGTATATAGCTGAACACGGAACAATCTTCACACAGTAGCACGGAACTAGTCCCAAAAGAATTTGAAATGCAGCCCAAAAGATTTCTAAGAATTGCAATTGGTCAAATGTTTACACCTGTCCATCGAGCGCCTTTCCTGAAGTGTTTGTGTCGTCCAACATAAAATATGTCCCAGACCTCCTTCCCTTCGGGTTGCCACATTAACGGTAAATGATCGACAGGAACTTTTCACAACCGAGTGGTGTTGAGATGTCGTGATGATGAAGCATCCAGTCGGCCCTGGAATTCAGTATTGCGTCACCCCTTTTTCAGCTCCAAGGACGACATCAACGTCCCGACTGTGCGGTTTGTTTTAGTAGTGTAGTCTCGCAATGAATTGGTATCCAACCAAGATCTTTGTGACGAAATATAGAACATGGCGCGTGATGGTATGTTTGGTTCCAGAATGTATTGTGTCATGAATTATTCTTTTCATTTGTTTTGGAATTCATTTTTTAACGCGTGACCTAGAGTTATCACGCCTCTCTCTTTTTTACAAGACTGACCAAACCAGAGGCATGTAACCATCTTCCAACCATCTCCAGCTGCGCGTCTGTCCTTTCTACGGCAAAGAAGTGGCGGAAGTCGGAACTTGGTATTGTCATATTCTTTTATGGCTATATAAAGTCGTGGAACGGCATTGTCCTGATTTGTAATGTTCGAGAACACAGTATTCACGTTGCCCTTGACGATGATTGAGAAACATGAACACAAGTTCGAAATTCGACACAAAACGCGCATCTTTCAAGTGCAACTCTTTTAACATTTACGAAGTAGTGCTGAGCGGAGATGCCACGATCGGTTAAACAGAAAAAGTATTCCTCTCGCTGGGCGAATGAGGCTGCTACTTTGGCGAAAACGTTAACAAAACGGAGATACGATCACGGCAACAACGTAACAACACAACGTACAGAAGAGACAGGTAATCTTTGTTTTTGGTTTCTTCTTCAAAATCAGCAAAACATTCTTGTTGTCCACTTGACTGTGACATGATAACTGACAAGACCCGATCTGAACTTTCGTCATTTTTCTGTCACAAAGCGTTTCAAAACTGAGAATCTCCGGATCTACTCGTCTGTTTGGACAAAAGCACGTATTTGAGGAATTTGTGGATTCGTCTGTATCTTTAATATGTATGTATATGTACATACAAGCCATAATGAGCCTGAAATGGAGTTGATTTATCAAACGTCCTTACTTGTCAGTTGTCACTGGGAATCACTGTTGTGCAGGTGTAAGTCCTCTTCCCGTGGTGGACGAACGCACCGAAACACAAGCAACACAAGAGGATAATGGAAGAGTAAGTATACTTGTCTTGTTTCAGTTGCTTTTTTGATCTGAGGGTTTTGATGAGGACCATTGTAAATTTGTAATTGTACACCAGTTTAAACAAGAACTATCTGAGGTCGGACTTAAAAGGAAAGAGCTTATATTTCTTTTTGGAAATCCGAGCACACAAAAATCGAGGTGGCTAACTGTATAAGCTATAGGAATACCGAATAGTTGATGCAATTCCTTTCTAACATATCTTATTTTTACAGAAAAACGTATCCAACCTAACAATAGATTTCAAGGATGACAAGACAAAAGCACGATCGGCTCACAGATCCAATGACGCGGCCTCAGACGACTCCTCTGCAGATGAGTGGCGACCCTACTCAAGACGTCGAAAGCGTCACAAGAAGAGGCATCGAACCGGCCGGAAGGAGTCCACTTCAAGTAGCATGACTTCCTCTTACTCGCCCTCAGAGCGCGATGGTCAAAACCCCTCTACTGTGAAAGACACCGAACTTTCCCCACCTAAGATTACGTTTAAATCTTGTCAGTTCATCCCTTTAACATCTTCTACTGACGAAGATAGCGAGGAAGGGACCACATCCAAGCAGAACGCAGCACGTGTCAGCTTAGAAGGGACGACAACCGATGGTGGTCTTGAAACCAGTTCCAGCATGAAACCTTATGCCGTTTGGTCTGAATTTTGTGCTAAACTGGACCGTGAACTCAAGGAAAACAGAAGCCACCAAGACAAGCTTAAGGCCAAGCTGAAGTATGACGCTAATAGGACGTACAAAATGTACGTCGCCAAGAAGGAGAAGACACTTAGCAAGACGAAGGAGGCTAAAGAGCTCCTTGGCAAGACGAAGTCCACTGTCATTGACAAGAACTTCCCCAGTAGTCAGAGTACTCCAGTTGAAGCCAAGACATCCACCATTCCTTTGGAGGAATCCAGGGGTTCTGATGGACTAGAGAAGATAACTTCACAGAGGCGTGTTGACACGCAGGTAGCCAAAAGAACGGCCATAAATCTGACAACATCGCAAGCGAAATCTGATACCAGATCTGTCAAGCGCCCTGCCCCGTTGACGGCTGCATTGCCAAAGGTGCCCATTAGCAGCTCTGCTAAACGTCCTCCCATATCTGCAACTGCACGAACACAGTCACGGACGTCCGAACATCGCCGCAGACTTGTCGTCCAATGGTTGAAGACATTGCAGAATCCCGTCAAGAGGACAGGGAATAAGAAGCCAGATACCAGTCTGACTGTTCCCCCTCTGTCCCAGTCAACTCTACCGAAGCCTACTCCTGCCCAACCGATGCCAAACACCTGTACCATCTCACCTGTGTCGGATAAAGGCCCGGGGCCTAATAGAACCACGCAACAGTCGGTAACGGGAGCTGACAAGGCCAAGAACAAGGACCTTGGCGACAAACTTGAAAGTGAGAGTTCTGGTATCTCCGGTCTCCAGAATCCATCTTCCCATGACCCTTGTGAAGCTACCTCTGCTATCGAAAAGGTGAGGTGCTTTTCGGACGACCAATGACGTCATTTACTACAGATTAGTCCGGTGTAACTTCAATTTTACTCTACAATATTTGCATTTGTTATCAAAAAAAGTATATTCCTTTATAAAACAATTGGCATTAGCTTATGGATGAGAGACTCAATTCGTGGATTGCAACATGTGTATTTTCAGGGAACTGCCGACAATGTCTTGTCAAAGGACACAACAAAGAGGACTACAAAACTCCAACACTCTGTGTGGTCCAGTGACTCAGAGTCAGACAGCTCGTCCGATAACAAGAGATCTGATCAAGAGAGTAGGAGTAGCATTGAAATCAGTAAAACCACAATGAAGGATACCAATGTGCAGTTCACTACCACAACAGGCAAGGGAAACAATGAGATGTCCGAAGGAGTTGTAAGCAAGACTACTGCTGATGCTGCAATGGCTTCTTCTGATGTATATCCTATTGAAAAACAGTCTTCTTCCCTGAAGTAGTTGCTTGTGACAAAAACAGTGACAGTCACTCTACACCAGACAATGATTGAATACCATGTGCATGATAGAATTTACATTTTATTTTGCGGCAGCAGCTTGACATTTGATAATGTTATCTCTATCATATATATATATGGTGTTTCCAGTCACTGAAAGTATAGTCAGATATCATATGAAGAAATACTTGGTTTGTCACATTTGTATGATGTACAGCATCTAAAAATTACTTAGGATCTTCGAGATATTGCCCACTTTAAGCCTAGGCATGTTACATGTAGCTACTGCTTTTATTCACACAATATTGCTTTGGCAAAATCCAATACAAGTTTGGCACTGTACTTCTTGAATGCTAATGTTTGATAAATGTTTTAATATTATTCACATATACAACATCCTACATCTATTAACAAATTAAATTTTTTCTACCCTATTCTATCACAGTAACATCTGTTCAGCATCTTGTTAAGAAGACAACATTTCCTCAATTACCATCTGAAAAACAAGCAAAAATGTGATTAAACAGATAAAATGTACAACATACTTTTCATACTATATGGAAATTTTCTACTCTACTTTGCAGCCTGAATTACCTACATTTACAAAAAAATATGAAATATCATGCAGTATTACACCTTTTTAGCCCATGGCAAAATACAATGTAATGAGTTTATTATATATATATATGTGACCAATAAGTACATAATATCTACTAATTTCTAACAATGCAAATGTTAAACAATGAGACATATGCCCATACCTTTGTAAGTTGGTACTGTTCTTCTGCGAGATTATGTACCACATTGAAGTGATCAGTGTCTGGGATCTCCACACAGGACACCTCCATACCGAGTCCTTTCAACTGCTGTTTGTAACATTAGGTCAGACTCAGTGATTCAGCATAATAGATGCTCAAATGTTTGTCTCATGCTTATTCAAAACATAGGCAGGTACAAATTTTAAAATGTTACTTCTTTACTACATTCCATAAATAAAAGAAAATTATTTGAAAAAGAAACATTTTTATGAATTGAATGAAAAGTAAACATATTCCTTTACAAATAAGTATGAAACTGATGAGATCCAAGTAAACATATTCCTTTACAAATAAGTATGAAACTGATGAGATCCAAGTAAACATATTCCTTTACAAATAAGTATGAAACTGATCCAAATGTTCCTAACCTCGGTATACTCCTTTGACTGCCTGTGAAACTCAGGAGCGTCGTGCTCTCCAAACACCACCAGGACCTTGCACTTGGGATGGTTTTTCACAACAGCAGCACTAAATAGACAGGGAGAGTTCCTCCGGGCATCCTCCCTAACAACCACAAACAAGCAATCGTCAGTCAAGTAACCAATAAAGTAGTCAATGGGTTATAAGAGCTGCAGTAACAGTAAATGCATCTAAGTTCACGGTGATGTCATTTCGTGGTAAAGGAGAAAATGGAGTGTTCGTGGTTGAGACAATAGTGCATAAGGGCAGAAGATATTAAACAAGCATTTTTGCAGTGGTTTTAAGAATGCAGTGATGAGGTCACCGTGAAAAAAGCAAACGTAAACATTGTGTACAGTATCAAAAGTATTGAGGATAAGGTGTCACAAATTAAAAGTAACCTGTATGTTAATGTTCAAAATCACATGCTGGGAAGGTTATAACTTGGACATCATCTGACCAGCAGGGTAAACTTTAACATGTTTAACATGACTTGTCATACTTACTCTGTCATCTTCAGGGGTTCATTTACATACGTCTTGACAAGCGGTGTTAAGTCGTACACCCCAGACACAAGAAAGGCACCTGCAAAAAAAGAAAAGAAAATGACAGTCATGACAATAAAAACAGAAAGGCCACTTATGCACGCTCTGATCCTGAAATTACAGTTATCTAATGTAGCACACTATAAACACCAAAGCCTTTGATAACATAGGATTGGAGAATACCAACTGATGTCACCTTTGATAGTAGGCACCCGACCATCCCTGACTTTTGACCAGTCACTAGACAGGACCATGGCACCCAGGTGACCCCCAGCAGAGTGGCCACATATGTACAGACCGCTGCAATACAACAACAAGGGTGCTACATGTAGTACATAGAAGCACATTCATGTACTTCTCTTGGAATATTTCTGTATAAAATAGCTGCCAACATAACGGATGTAAAGCACACACAAATATATAAAGGTCGGACCTTAAAACAACATCATGTATAGTGCACCAGTGTTAAGGAATGACTAACATGACAGACAATTGCAATGCTACTAGTAAGGTTCTTTAATGATCTTGAGAAATGTTAATCTTCTGAACATGAAGCAAGCAGTGTTACACAAGGGGTAAACAATCTTACATCATGTGGCAGCTCCAGTGATTAGATTAGGACTTGAATCATGGTCCAGGATTGGGACTTCTCATCAGAGTACCATTACCCTAACTAGAATTTAGGACAAAGAGGTACATGCAAGTGGTGTATACCTTGACGAGGGAAATTTTTCACTCAAGAATGAGACAGCCCTTCTGACCTGGTCCACCATCACATCTATTGTTCCTGCAGGTGGGGTAGTCATTGAATATAGCACTTCAAGGATTTTGTGACTATTTTCTTATTACTGATAATCAATTAGTGATAAGGAGAATGCAACCTTTGATAGATCATTGTTAACAGTAAATTTGATGTACATGTACAATCAAGATAGACAGGCAACAGGCTAGTTGGGCAGCCCTCAGGCTGAGTGTGCTGAACAGCCAAACCAATATGAATAAAAAATAAATAAAAGATAGACTGTCTCTTCATCCATGCACTCCATTCAACTTGCATATCCCAGATTTGCTGTTCAAAGGCTTGGCAACTTATTCATTCATGGTTATTGGAGTCAACAATATTGTACAAACCTTTCGGTGCAATATCATAGCCCACAGCCACTACCATAACACCTGCTACTGTCAGTGGGATGGCCGTGAACCCTGACTGATCTTTACTAGTGGGCACAAGGAAATGGGTTAATATGCATTCTCTGGCTTGCACCTTGTATTTTACCATTGACAACATTCTGACTATGATATAAATGTATGATACACACAAGTTCATGTTGATATATGCAAATTCACGCGAAGGCTATTCGTGCCAGAACCATGTTGACATATCAAATAAGAATTTTGTAATAAGTGGCTTGAAAGACATAACAATGAGTTGTTGCTAGAATATTTGATAAATGAATAAATATTTTTTCTAGAGCTCCATTCAAACTGATTTAAGATAACCTTTATACATTCCTACATTTATAGGTCTAATAGAATCCTATACAAAATATAGACTTACCTTAAAAACTGCCAGTATCCTCCATGGATGTATACAAATATGGGGGCATCTGAACAAATGAAAGTGTACCTTGTAACTATCAATACATTGAATACACGTTGTGTCAATAATGGCAACACAATGTCCCTACATTTACTCTGTATGTAAGTTTATCCCTCAATTTGATTGCACAGAAATATGACTACATGTACATGTATCTAACACATGTATGGATCTTATTCATTTTAATAAACTTAGAGTTTAGACAGAGACCAAGATAGACAGGTAATTATGTTACAGCCTTCTTTGTTGATTCTGTTAAAAGTTCATGATAATTGCTGTTTCATACAATGTAAGACATATACCCACCACTCCTGCAGTTGTCAGGTTTATAAATGTCCAGTTTGTCCCCTTCCCTGTCTCCATAGGGTACATCCAGCTCACACTGTAGCTGAGCCCTGGCTTTGTCTGTCTCTGTGTAAACAACACAATGTACCAGGACATTATATGTTAGATGAAGTTGTGTCAACATAAGGATTCAATTCAATTGTACCAGAGAGAGCGATAACGATTGGTCATTAATAACAATATGATAATAACGTTAATAGGTAAAGGTAATGGTAGTCCCATAAGCTTTTTGAGGCCGTATATATAGGGACAGTGGGTTGTTATCCATTGTGTCTAGGGCTTGATATTGGAAGGTGGAGCCTATCTCTCTTTTACCTCATCAACTGAAGTTAGGTACCCATTTGACATCTGGGTGGAGAGAGGAATTTAGTCTTATAAAGTGCCTTATCCTTTGTTTCGTTTCAAGGCATCCTCATTTGAGGTGAAGCATGATGCTTTTTCAAGTAGTAGCCTTATCCTATAAGTTATTGTTCACTGTCCAGGCATCATGTCACTGTGAACAGAACTAGGGCAGATTATCAAACCTACCAGTTTGTACCACGCGGACATGGTCCTGTACCACTGCCTCTGCGTCAAACCGGTGGGACCAGCGACTGGGCGAGTACTGGTAGTCCAGGTCCTGATAAGTCACAACAGATATAAACCACAGATTAGTTCACGCGATTACGCTGACTGGTGCCTGGGTTTACTTTTCAATGGAATTTGAAACTCGAGACAAAAACACATGTCATAAATTTATTTTTTACCTCTTTTTCAATAGCTGTCATTTTTGATGATTATCCACAAGTCTGTAGATCTGTGGTGATGAGAATATTCAAGGCAATGTAAAACCTTATAACACTGGAGGAGGGGGGAGGTCACAGTAATTTGGGGAAAGACTCCAATGAAGAGGAATTCGAAGCCAGATCAACACATCTGCTTGGGATTAGATCCTTCATTAGGGGATCAAAGTTCAGTATGCCACTGCCATTTGCCACTGTACGCATTAACGCATTCACATGATCTCTACCTTAGAAATATTACATGCCTTGATCTGAGTCTAGGCCTGTCCTGATCATGAAGGGCCTGAAAATGAAAGTTAGAGACCAAGCCAAGGAGGTTATTGGGATAAGCTGGCCTTGTCCCAAGGAGGTTAGACCGACTTAAAACAACTAGGTCAACAGCAAAACAATCACGACACCTTACTCCAAACTTCCTGAATTACACTTTTCATCAGAAACCGACCAATTCGAACCAGTATCACTTCCACCTACTAGGATAATCGGGATAGTACGAAGGTCTAGTTCAACCTCCTTGGTTCAACTACTAACGTTAGTACCTGATAAGTTGTGAGAACACAACAACGTTAACGTGACCTACGGACCCAAATAATGCACTGCTGTCAAACTTCCGTCCTGTGGGTGACCACATTATCTGAAAGGGAATTACACATAATCATACAAAGGCTGCAAAGATAAATTAGTTAAGCATAACATTCATGATAAGCATTTATGAGAAATACTTAAGACAAAAGTCAGGGGTTTATTCCAAATGGTCTTATTCTTATTTAAGGTTAGATCATATGAATGGTGACCCCACTGTAAGTGGTACAGTCCATCCTCAAGATGGCGGCTGATTTGAATCCTCCGGAGGCGTTCTCTATTCCAAAACAACCTACACAAGGTAACTTAACAAGTATCTTAGGGTGCCCAACTTTATATCAAGATTTTAGTAACTGTAGATCTATTACAGAGTCATGTGAAAGTGACTATGTGGCTTTCTATAAAGGATATTTAGATGCTAACGTGAAGTGTTGGGGGAGGGGGGCATGAAAAATAGAGTTCGTGTCCTTCTAGTTTTACTGACAACTAATGTTACTTATGTGCCTTCTACTATAAAATGTTACGTATGTTCATATACCCTAAAACATTTATCCCCTTATTTGTAACGTTTCCTGTCTCTGCCTACTCGTTTCTAAGATGTTAAACAGGTTGACAGTACTTCTAACCTTTCTAAACAGTGACTAGTACCTACACATTTGTGTTTTGCCCCAGGAGCCAGGGATGCTCCCCAGCTTGTCCCACCGTCTCACTTTGAGACCCCTCCAGTAGAGGACTCATGGACACAAGTCAGGAAGTTAACCAGGGATGTGCTGGACCTCCGAACAGAAAACCAACAACTCAGGTCTGGTCTTTTGTCTATAACTAAGCCCATTGGTAATTCCGACTACGCATGTGTAGTGTCAAAGGTGAAGGCCGCTGGCTTGTAAACAATTCTTGTCCCGACATTGTCTAGATTTGCATAACAACGTTCAGACGGGTTTTGTTTACGTCTCATGGGACTTTACCTTTGACACTGTACATGCATAGTCGAAATTATGAATGGGCTTACATATTCAAAACAAAAGTGTTTAGGTCTGGACACTCCATAAAGATGTGTGGTACAACCAAGGAGGTTTACCAAGGAGGTTAGAAAATAGATTTCTTAACCCCCTTGGTACAACGAAACTCTATATACTTGCTTCAAAATCTTTTCAGATTTTTTTGTCATACTGTGTCATAATTTTGTGTTGATTTTATTTATACAGACAAGCCAGAACAGCTGTAATACCAACTGGAGAGGTATGTAGAAACATAATTCCAACAAGTTATATTACTAGTTAGTAGATTAGTGAGTTAACTCATCTCATCTCTATATCTGATCTTGGCAAAAATGTCTAAGTAAGAAAGAAATCAATAGATGAATGGAAATGGTAACAAAACTGATAGGTAGAAGTTACTAGAACTGTATTGTCATGATTTTATGTTGAAGTCGTGTAGCATATAATCTGTGTATTTGAACCATATATGCTTCCATGATACTGTATTTAGATTAAACCACAAATGCTTACACTTTATACATGTCCTTAAAGTATGTGCATGTACCTGTACATGTACAGTACTTGTATATCACAAGAAGAAATCTGCCACATGTGTTCTGTTTGTCCCCAGGAAATCAGAGCCAGGGTTGATTTACACAAATCAGGAAATGAGGAAACCACAAGACACCTGCAAGGAATCATAGACAAACAGATAAACGACATCGGTAGGGGAACTCCTGTCTTTAAAGTTTGAAATGTTATCTTTGTCCAGTGTTTTGTTTGTTTAATTTTTGCCACTGTACTAGCCTAGCATCCTTGCTAGAAGTGAGCAATAACAATTAGATACCTCTGTTGAAAGTTGGATCTGTATATAAGTTAAAAGTAAAAATCATGTTAAATGAATCTACTTCGAATTCCTGATATAAGTTGTGTTTTCTGTTTGTAGTCCACCTAAAGGCTGAGCTGACAGCGTTGAAGGTAGAACACAGTAGAGAGGTGCAGGTGCTGCAGCAGCAGGTGTCAGCTAAGGACAGACAGGTGGAGGATGCAGCTGTGCAGGCCAGGAGGAGACTGGAGGATGCACAGAGGAAACATCAAGATGAGGTACAGTACATGTCATTGGTCGATGGGAGAGAACGTAAGACTAAGAGCCTGTTATGTCCCAAGTTTGGCCAAGCACACTGCTGGGTCACCCCTACATGTACTCTTCTCAAAAAGAGTGTTGCGTTTTCGTAGTCCTGAAAAAATACAGCTGCGTACTGTACTATGGTACTATGTTACCCCCACTCAGAGTTTACAAGTGACAGGTGCATGCATTGCATCCTGTGTTTTCTGTAGATTTTACAATGCTTTTAGCATGAAATCATCAGAGCTGATCAGATAAACCCTACTAATGCATAAGCCACTTCAAATTTGAAAATGCAGATTTACATAACACTTCAGGGGTTATTCAAATGGAAACAACTGTTAGGTTCTAGCCACTTAATAAGATAAGAGTTACAAACTAATTCTTTTTGGCAACAATGATAGTATCTATTTTCACAGTTGCACAAGATCAAAGTAACCCATGAAGAAGAGCTCAGAGGAGCCACGTCATCACTGTCAAGTCTACAGAACCAGCTTGAGGAGAACAGGTCTGACTATGAGCAGAGGCTGGCTGAGTTAGAGGACCAGATATACAGGTCTGCCCTGGAGAGGGAAGAACTTCAGGAGAAAGTCAGGTACATTCATGCATACATGCAGTGTATATTTCCTTAATGATGAATCATTAGTTTATTGTCAGCAGTGTCCAGAAAATCATGTTTTATTGATATGTGAAAGTGATTGAGTGAGTGAGTGAAAGTGATCTCAAATCAGTTTAGCTCAAATTTACTCAATGAATAGTTGGGCTACTCTTTTACTGGTCATTACAAAGAAGACAGACGCTATGTACAGTATTTATGTATTGGTTGTACTGGGAAAATTCCTACCTCTTGTTGACAGTACAGTGAACAGTGGACCACAGCTTAACGTCCCGTCAAAAGGACTGCAACCCTTTCCAGTAGCGTGCATGTCAGGTGAGCAAGACAGCCCGGATTCGAACTCCAGAGGCAGGGTCAATCACTGGACTAGCTACACTCGCTACTATTATGTGTTGTTTGTTTTGGGCTCACTGAATTATCTAATTGTATATCGAGGGAGCAAAGTCCAGAAATTAGACTTCAGAATAACTTCTTGATATTCTAACATACCAGGACCACAGCTGATGAGTTGCAGTCCTCCAGAAGCCTGGTGTCTCAGCTGAAGGTTCATCTTGAACAGATGGAGACAGAGAGGCAGGCTGCAGAACAGTGGAAACAGGAGAGGGGAGATAAACTGCAGAGGATAAAGGTAATGACGGATAGAATTATACAATGTCATGTATTAGAGGATTGAATAACTTGTATAGGCAACATTGAAGATGCAAAGATTATGAACTGTAAAAAGTACACAAAAATGCTGAAAAAATACCTGTCTTCAGACAAGGTAGCACAATCGTCCACAGAAGTAGAGAACATTTGAGGCATGGCATTACAATTTCATTGTAATGGTGGTGGAAAAGAAAAGACAATGTAGCTTAATATGTTGTAACAAATGAAAGCTTAATTTAATTTTTATCATCTCTTTGTGATGCAGGATCTGGAACTACAAGTTGAGAACTTACAATCTACTGAACAGTTGCTGAACGTGAGGCTAGCTTCCTTCACAGACATCCTCAGCATACAAGAGGCAGACATCACAAAGGTATGTTTCCTTCACCACAGATTAGAAGTACATTTATGATATTTGATTTGAATATACATTGTACATCAATGCATTACTGTGTTTTAGGTATTCGATGATAACTCTTTGGACATGTACACTCAATAAATAGATTGAAGTATTCATCGGTTAGGACAATGATATTGTGTATTGCTTCATTTCTACCACTGATTACCAACACAAGGGAAGACTCAAACCATTTAAAAGTACCTAAAGACACAAAAGACTTGTGCATATATCATATACTGTACCATTTTTCTTCCCCCTCCCAGAGCAAGTCAGATGGCAGTGACTTGAACAAGAGAATGAACAGCCTGCTGACTCGGTGGAGAGAGAAGGTGTATGCCCTCATGGTACAGCTAATGTCACAGGAAATAGTGCACAAGAAAGACATTGCCAACTACAATCAAAAGGTAGGGTGATACGAAGTTCTATATATATGTAGACATCAGCTGGTAGACTTGTATAGATTTGGCTGGAATGTCATCAAATTGTCATTTCATCTAGGCATTCAGTAAAAGGTAAAAGGTAGTCCCATAGCCTTTTTGAATTTGAGGCCATAGGGGCAGTGGATTGTACTGCCTTTTACCTCCCCAACCGAAGTCAGGTTTTTACACCTGGGTGGAGTGAAGGAAAGTCGTGTAAAGTTAATTCAGATGTGTTAAATGTAATGAAGTCTACACCAGTCAATATCTTGTGTGTCAGATTGCTGATCTAGAGGACCAGCTGAACAGCATCACCAGTCACAGCGAGGTGCTGTCCCACATGCTGGCAGACAGGACAGCCGAGCTGCAGATGGAGAGAACACGGGTACAGACCCTACAGGGGGAGGTCACCTCCGCCCAGAACACAGCGGTCAGCCTACAGGACAAACTGGACACACAGGTGGCTGCTACCGGTCAGCTGTGTGACCTCACCAAAAGGTGATTTTTGATATTTTTTAGTGACACCTCAGGGTGGAGCCCATTTAATTGTCATTGTGAAACACATGAGTCGAGTAGTACAGTCTTCTGGCTCCCAATAATCAAACCCGGGCTGCCATTGCACAAACCCAACGCCTTGACTACAAGGCTTAAAGGTCTGGACCAGTCAGACTGGTCAGTAGGTGGCGCTTGAACCACCCGGGATCCTGGGAATCAAACCCAGGCCACCAGCACATGTACACAAACCCAATGCACTTACCACAAGGCTAAAAGGTGCTTGAACCACACTGTTTCAATTGGATTATACTGGAAAACTGACAGACTGAATTGATGAGAACAACTGGTTTCTATCAGAATGTTAACTTGAAGTTCCGTCCCTGTGACAGGACATTTGAGGCATTTTCAGCCCTGGAGGATAAGTTACAAGCTGGAGGCTCCAAACTGACCAGTTTTTCCCAGAGGCTGAACTTTGCTGTTGGAAGACTGGACATGCTACAAGGTATGAAATAAGGAATTACTACAACTCAGTCACATTCGATAGGCTTACTGTCACTCATAGCAAAGTGAAGGTGTTCTTGGCACAGCTGTGGATGTGTTGTGCATGTACAAAATTTTGCAGTCTTGTGACAGAAATGGTTGTCATTGACCCTTGTGAACAGTTGGTTACATCATAGCCTGCTATGCTTTTGCAGGTGATCATTACTGGCAAGATGGTTTAAGAACAACGCTGGTATCTTTGTCATTTTTAAAAATTCCATGCATGACGAGAATAAGATGGCCTAGAAATTTCATGACAGTTTTATGATATCTTCTGATTTGTAGAAACACATCCTGAAATTTTCAGGTTATCATAGCACTTAATCATCTCCTAATCTTTACCAAATTTGACCAAACTGATGGTCGTTCTGGTACTTTCTTTATTTCCAGGCTTGTTCGCCCGTAAAGAGGCCATGTGGAGGATAAAGCTAGAGGAATCAACCAATCAGAGCAAAGAAGAGGAAGAGCAGCCAGAACAAGAGCATGATGGGTAAGGTTATCCCAGATGAGTAGCCCAATGAGGGTTTGACATGTCCACTTATCACAATATTAAAGACGTGGGATATATATTTTAATCAAAATTGTAGTGCTTATAGAATATAAAATCAAAGATGATGCTGGACTTTCACTTAAAGAATGTAGAGGCAGTGGCCAAGGACCATGTGACCTGGCAGACAGCAATATGAGGAGCAAGGGGCCAGTCCTTGACCTGAAAGCATTTGATCACCTTGAATAAAGCATCTCTTTAATATTAGGATGAACCATTAGAATACCGAAAGATTGCTTTATTTCATGGCTGAGAGTATGTTGAATAAATGTATTATGCCATGTGCCTGTGTTTTGGCAGGATGCTCCCTTCCCAGCTACAGGAGGAGCTGGACAGAGTGAGAAGGGAGAGAGATCAGCTGGCTGCTCAGATGAGAGAGGACTCACAGCTACTGGACCAGAGGATGGCAGCAAACAGGCACAAATGTAAGGCTGTGATAGACCAGATAGCTAGTGTGTTACACAGAAGGGCGGTTATACCAACTGTACAGATACAGAAGCTGGTGGGTTATGCCAAAGGGCGGTAATATACCAGCCATACAGATACAGAAGCTGGTGTGTTATGCCAAAGGGCTGTTATACTGGCTATACAGATACAGATTGAAGCTGGTGTGTTATGCCAAAGGGCGGTTATAAGGGCTATACAGATACAGAAGCTGGTGTGTTATGCCAAAGGGCCGTTATACAGATACAATTACAGGCCATGGGCACATTTGTATATGCTCTAGAATCCACATCACAATTTTTAGACAATAAATCAGTAAAGAAACAGCTCTCACCAGTATTCTAGAGAATCAGGGTGATGTAAAATTTCTGTTTCTATAATGTTGCCATTTCTGTGATGAAAACACTAGTTTGAGACCCTTTCAATACCTCTTCAAATATCAACTGTGTAAGTATCCTGCCATGTTTTCTTCAGTTGAGGGTCAGCTGAAGGAACAACAGGAGACGATCATGCAGCTACACAACCTGATGGAGGAAAAGTCACAGGTGATCACATTCCCTTCTTAGTTTTTACTTTATGAAAGATAAAACCTTTGCAATGTAATTTTTACTAAGTATTTATGTCTCCTCTCTTGTCCTTTCTTACTGGTACCTGTAAGCAAATTAAGGAATAGAAGTCATTGATACATGAAATCCAGAGTTTGGCTGCTGGCTTTTCATCATAAATGTGGAATTCTGTCAGAAACTGTGTTGGGATTGAGGGTGGTTGCTGTCGCGATACGCAAGTGGTCGTGTTGGATAAATCGCTTGTGTCTATGGGGAGAAATTTGGGACCGACTGAAACCGGTCGTCTTGAGCCGATGATCGTCTTATGGACGTGGTGGTTAGACCAAGTTTAACTGTATAGGCAATCATAATCTTCAGATCAGTATGTGTTAACAATGTACATGTAATCATTGCAATTTCTGATACAGAAATGCCAGTCCCTGGGTGATCAGCTGTCACGACTGGAAGACAACATCCAAGAGGCCAACCAGACTATTGATGGTCTGAAAACTCAACTGGCTAAACAACAGATAGAGGCTGAGAAAGGTGGGATACACTCAATGGACCAATCTCATAGCATTTCTCATCTCTGTCAAAATGAAGAAATGCAAAATAACAACATAAAAATGCAAATATTTGACAGATTGCCATTGGTCAAACCACTAATTGCCAATTTTGCTATCATTGGTTGAACTTCTAATTGTGATGGACAGTCAGGATCGGTATATCATCAAATTGCTAACATGTTTGTACGAGGTATGATGCATGTATTGTAAAATTGAGCAGTTTGCATGTCATTCTGACTACCATGATTGGTAAACTATCATCCTATATGTTGGGTTTGGAGAGTTGCAGCATTGTTGGAAAGCTGTTAGGCTGACAGTTGTTTCTTCCCTCTCAGCTGTTGAAGACAGAGGTAAGGAAGTCCAGGCTAGTCTGGTGGAACAACTGGCAGAGATGGAGAGGAAGGTCAATGATGCCAGGAGAGAACACACAAAAGCAGGTAAGAACTGTTTCATTTTATCTAAAAGTTTTAACCTTCTCCCTCCCTTTTACTGTACATGCATACTAGGGGTGGTGCCCATTTCTATAGACCTTGGCTCACACAGGTCACTGCAGTAAGAAGCTAGTCTGTTGGTAGTGGTCAGTGTGTTCAACCCATATGCATTCTCATAAGTGTTAAGCAGAGAAAGAAGTATCTACAAATGTACATTGTGCCATTTTTTAAGTTTTTGGTGTACTTCCTTCCCACTCTCCGGGCCATTGCACTGGTCTAATCCTGCAATGAGTGGAAATTCTGCGCCATATGGCTGCTTCAGCAAGAAGCTTTAACAAGCATTTCAATCCTATGGAGAAAATTGTGTGTTTGGAACATTTAGTTAATTAGTTTAGCCATGAATACTGTTGAAACAGTCGTGCAGCTGCATCAGGCAGAGCACCAGGCTGGCAGGGAGAAGGTGTAACATTATTTTCAAGCCTGCAGTGAGAGGAAATTTTACATGTATGCTGCCTGTTGGGCATATGCTTGTTTGTGGAACAGGTACTGTATTCTTGACAGTTATCTAACAAGGGACTACCAAAAAGTGTCCAGATGGTCACTTGTACAGATTTGACTGTATGCTGCCCTTAGGGAAACGTATATGATGGGTTTGTGGGTATATGATGGGTTTGTGGAACAGTTACTGTATTCTTGACGACTGTTGTGACAGTTGTGCAGCTGCGTCAGGCGGAGCGCCAGGCTGGCAGGGAGAAGGAGCGTGGACAGCAGCAGCTGCACCTGCAGGAACAGCACTACCAGAGACAGCTGCACAAGCTGCAGGAACAGCTGCGGGAGGTCGACAGGGACAGGAACATTCTCATGGTCAGGCAGGCTTGGTTGTGTTTCAGTTCCCAGGATTTTGTGGATTCTGCATGTATCAGTCTTTGATTTGTATTGTCCCACTGCTGGTGTTAAACTTGTCAACTGTCACGCATCATTTTCTTAAAATGTAACCTTAACGTTAGTTAGAAGAATGAGGGTAAATTCTATTCTGTTTCAGTAGGATACATCATGTACACTAGTTATTTTCAGTATTAGGTCACAGAATGACACATTTTTGTGTTGTGCAAAAAAAGTGTATAATTTTCTGTGAAGTCATGTACTTATGTTAGAATCAATAAGAAAACCTTTCTAGGATTTTCCTTTTTTCAAGATAAGTTTTTATCTGTTATCCATCCTCAGGCCACTTTGAGACAAGAGGGCCTGATTGGTCAGTACAAGCAGCACAGGGCAGCAGCAGCTAAAGCTGTGGCAGACACACACCCAGAGGGAGCTGAAAACACCACTAGGACTGGTACTGCCGGCAAGCAGCAACCTATTGGTAAGGGTTGGTAGCTCTGTTCATGTTTAACATGTTTGCATGTTTGCAAAAAATTATATAATTTATATACACATTGTAGACCTGACCATGTGTTTTATACAATAAGGTGCAGAAAATTTCTAAAGTATTCATTTTATTTCTAATTACAGAACCCCTGAGCTCTGTTGTGGAGGATCTTCGCTCACTGACTGCAACTGTTCTGGGAGAGGAAGGGGACACAGACAGTAGTGAGGACTAAACACTACATTAAAGGCTCCTATTGTAGTATAAAGATTATAACAATATTAGTCGAGATAGTAAGAATCAAGGGCATAGTTTAATGTCCATACTGTAGCATTTAACTATCAGATTCTTCTTGTATTTCATTCACACAAGAAATATTCAACAATTCTTTGTCATGATCAATAAAGCTTTATTTTTGGACTTTATTCTGTCATTCTTGTCGCATTTTTTACACTACAAAAGCAACATGCCTGTATCAGTACTGTTGCATTTGTGTTGGTAGATCTAAGAGGAATATCTTAAACTAAAGTCTCACCTTGTGGCTGTATAAATACAAGTAGTTGAAACTTTAGAATGCAAACCAGAAAACATTCTATTAGCCTCTTCTGTAAAAGCATATCAGAAACCAAATTTTGGCAAATCTTTCTATCTGACCCCCATCTACATGTATTGACAAATAAACAACTTATACTACATGTAGTTAAGTTATTGCTTACTAGATGTATGTAGGTTTCCCTATTTGGTTAGTCTGACTAACTTAAAAGAAGAATGCAAACAAATGTACATCTCTTGCTGACCCATACAAGGCTGACTTTAACTTCCAAATTCAACAGTCCTGCATGGCTACTCAGTATAACTCAGGCTTCCACCAAAGACATAGGAAGACCCACATATGGAGGCATACAGCTTTCTAAGAACCAAATATTGTAGGTGCAACATGTTTTCAGAGGGAAACACTTGTTGAGATGTTTTTGACACATGTTCTATAATGGACTGAATCTTGTAGCATCACCTGTCAGAGGCTAACATGGGGGTATCTGCTATCAAGGTACTGACATGACAGCCCCCATGATGCCAATGCTCAAAACCTCCATGCAAGACTCTAAAAGTTCCATGATACAACATGCTACTTAACTTTGAATGAGCTGCTATTGCAAACAGTAGCAACTACTATTTTTCTCAGGGACCTATCTATCTAGGTATCTATTAGTCATTATTGGAGAAACAGCCATAATTGTCTTTCTGTGCAGTCTTCAAGTCGTGGAAGTGGTGCAAATGTCAGTTCAACTGTGCCGTTTTTGTGATCTCCAAGTAGATCTATCGGTGGCAATGACAGTATCCAAAGGGCAAAAGCAGTATCATTGGCCGCTTTTGCCCTTTGGATACTGTTATCGCCACCGATAGATCTGCTTGGAGATTACCATTTGTTGGAGTCATGTAATCTACATCTGTTCTGCGTGTGCGATCTCCTCTCCTAGAGTCTGCAGAATCTCGGTTCTGTAGTCGTCAAAGTCTCCCTCGATCTGGTTAATGGTCTTTTCTTCCACCACCCACAGGGTGCAGTCTGTTTCCCTGATCAGTCGCTCGTCGTGACTCACTATGATAACACCTAGGGTGGACAAGATACAATGTACATACAATTACATTACCGGCATACTGTAAATGCAGAAATGTTAGTGATGGTTTTATGTTCGCGGTTTTCGTGGTAAGCTCTTTGCCACGAACTTTTAACCACCACAAATTTTTTTGCCCTCCTATCCCCTTGTCTGCTATTATCGCGAACTTAAAATCACTGCGAACATTCCATTTTCTCCCCACCGCGAAATTAAAACCACACTAACTAAATGCATTTTACAGTACTAGATGACTTCTACATGACTATATCCTACAATGGAAAGTTACAATGGAGAGTTTGGTCACTGTAGGCAAGACCTTTATTTCTTAAGTCCCATTAGATAATCAAAGCAATTGATTTTTTCATGCATTCGAAAGGTTTAATATGACCATTTGGTTTCACTGTGTAGGGGAAACTGTACATTACCTCCTTCATATTCATTGATGGCATCAGCCAGAGCATCGATGGACTCGATGTCAAGGTTGTTGGTGGGTTCATCCTGAGGGAAAGAAGAGAAAATTGTAAATTCCTCGTTCAATGGTATTACAATTCCGGATGGATCACATGAAGAAAAACGTCAGCAGTAGTTTTATAATGAAATTAGCACTAGCAGTTACAGCTAAACCTGTTTTTAGTAACCACCTCTGCATGAGGACCACCTGACTATTGTGACCACATTTTGGTGGTCCCTTAGATATGTTTTCCCATTGACCAAAGCATCAAGGACCTTGTCTTTAGTGGCCACCTGTCTTTTGTGACTATTTTCTTCAAGTGGTCACTATAGACAGGTTAGCATGAGACTATATTTCAGTCTTACCAGGATGATGACATCTGGTGCCCGACAGGAAAGTTCAGCAAACACCACTCTGGACTTCTGGCCACCTGGAGGGACAGAGAAACAGGGTTTATAAGAGGAGTTATATTTACATTTCTTCTTTCTTCCACTAAGTAAACAATACAGTGTTTTTGTATCAAGTCAACTCAGGTCCTTATGACACAATATAAAACTGAACGTCTTTCAATTATTTCTCTGCTATCAGTAAATTACAGGTAAAAAGCAGCAATGTACAACTGCAGATACACAATAAGAGGCATCAGTAGCCCATTGAAAAAGCATAGAAAGTAATGCAGTACACTACAATGTAGTTAATGCTGAAATAGTGCTAACAAAAGAACATACAGGAACACTGGCCGTGGAAGCAGTTGACAAGCTTCTTAGCCCATTTCATACAAATTTACAGATACATAATGGTATGACACCCAACAGTTACCTGAGAGATCTCGTATAGGGATAGTGTGGGCATAGCTGACGAGTCCGAACCTGCCCAGGGTTTTCCTGGCGTCCTGGTACTGTAGGTTGAAGTGTTTCTGTAGGTAGTCTGTGGGGCTGATGTCAACCTCCAGCTGGTCTGCTGAATGCTGGTTGTAGAACCCTACTTTCTGTGGTGCCATGAAAGATATTGGGTTTAAGTAGGTGTCAACATAGTACTGTAAATGCAGAATTGTTCGTGGTTGTTTTATATTCAGGGTTTTCGCGGTGAAATCTTTACAGCAAACTTAAAACCACCACAAAATGCCGTTCCATTGTGTGACTATAGCGCTACTGTTGTACGAACTCAAAACCACCGCGAACACTCCATTTTCTCCCCACCGCGAAATAACATCCCCGCGAACATTTCTGCATTTACAGTATCAAACCTTTTATGGATTTAAGCCATCTGATTGGCTGTGACATGGCCAATCACATGGCCTCATTTCCTCAGTACCATAATCATTCCAAGCAATATAGCACACCAGCATTCATACTTTTGTTCTCGAGTCATCTATAAAATCTGACAAATATGTTCTTGCTGTGGGATGAATGTTTTGTACATACCAGTCTGTGGTTTTTCCTTTGTTCCCCAATCAATGGAGGTATCTGTCCTGCCAGTAGTTTGAGGAAGGTACTTTTTCCTACTCCATTTGGGCCGACTATAGACACTACAAGCAAACAGATGTGTAAGAAAACATAGCACATCACATAACAAAAATACTCAACAATTTTCTCCTTCTATTCTAAACTGTCAGATAAACTTATTGTCAAAAGTATGATTGAGCACATGTACCATGCTTATGCCAACACTCTTATGAAATCAAAGAAACACAAACACAGAAATCTGTACAATAAGTTCATACAACGTAAGCAGTGTTACCTCTAGAGTTCATGTCGATACCAAAGTCCACATCTTTGAACAACAAGGGCTGGTTGTCATAGCCAAATGTGACGGCTGTAGGACAGGGCAATAGCAAAACAGTGATGAGTCATTACATTCTGTGTATAAAAATAGACCTCAGTACAAAACCAGAAACAGGACCTGGTATAAACTCCCTTTAAATGTTCAGAGGTTGTTGCTGCATTTGCATTATTGAATATACTATTAGGTGACAAAAATATCATTAACAAAGCTTGAACAGTTAGGTATTTCATATTAGGTTCCAACAGATACAAAGCATGCAAAAGGAAGACACTGAGTCAATCTACTTAGCATGCTGAAGGGATATCTGAAGCACAGAGGGCGAGGCCCCCCTACAACAGAAAAAAAGCTCCAGCAGCTAAGGGACCTTGCAAGATTCAAGGTGCAGTGGAGGAAGATGAAGGAAGACTGAATACAGGACGTTTCCAGATGAAGTAAACAGTGGATGATGATTATTATTTCATAGGACTACCTTACTGTAACAGTAAGTGCAACTGAAGTGCCCTAAGCTTTAAAGTACTACAGACAACTCAGCAACTTTATGGATACCCGAACAACTAGAGAGTCAAAGTAGATATGCAGCTTACAGTGTAGTCCCAGGATGGGAGGGTTAAGCTCCGGGGGGCTGGGGAAGGTGAACTTGACTTTGTACTCCTTAGGTCTCCTCAGCAGTTCAGTCTGACTGGAGGCCGAGTCCTCCAGCTCATCTGTCCGCCGCTTTCCTTTGGCCTGCTTACGGGTCAGGATCTCTTTCTGCTTCTTCTCCTACAGAAGACATTTGCAAAGCAACCAATGTTTAAATGTACCGTATATCAAGAAATATTCGTGGCAGTTTACTGTTCATGGGTTTCACAGTGAGCTCTTAGTACAAACTTGTTACACCACGAACATGTACTTTGTCTTACTAATACTGTATATTGTTATTGATATCAACTGCGAACTTGAAACATGGACATGACAACAACATGGACAGTACTGCATGTAAATTACTAAAGCTCACTTACGGCTTGTACTTTGCTCCTCCCCGAAGCTTTCAACTCCCGGATTTTCTTTTCCTGCAACACACAACATTGGTATACACACAATTTCATTAGTTAACGGAAAAGATAGAACGTCTACAACATCTGCTCTTGAATGTGCAAAGAACAAAGAGTAACATCAAACATGCAAACAGCTAGGCAGAAAAAAGGTTAAGTAAACATTATGACAAGACAAGAAATTGTTTTACAGAAGCAACTTGCAGCTTAGGGGAAATGCAACAAAATAGCAAAAAGAAGTCTTATAGGGTTGTTACAGGATTGATGCTACAGGAGAGCGGGGCTAGGCTATTGCAAGCAAGCCAGCATGCTTTTCAAAACTGCTGTGCAAGCAAGACCTTGTGCCCTCAGGTGTGAAGAGACAGTGACATCACCAAGGTGTCAGCCATAATAGTCCGACTCAACGATTTCATCACCGGAAAGGTCAACACATACATTAATTATCAATTAATAGAGATGTCTAGAACGGGACTTGGAAACTTTACCTGTTTTTCATACTCTTTCATCAGTTCTCTTGCCTTCTGCTTGTACATTTTCTTGAATTGAGCTGAAAGACAAACAATCATAACTAAATGTTAAAGTGCAACAGAATGGAAAAAATGTGTCCATCATTTGTGTTGTGAAGAATATACTAAGTCAACCAGAAATCCTTAACACTTTATCCAGAAAGTTCCAAGAACAATGAATATCCAATGGTGACTTATACTTACTGTAGTTCCCTCTATAGTAAAACAGCTTGCACATGTCTGTAGGAGAAAATCAACAGCAATCATGACCACTCATACATATAACAGTTATATCCTAGTACTGCAAGCATTACTACAGAATTTACAGGCATTTTCACCTCTACAGAAACACTGCATTGGCATAGTCGGTCTAACCACCCTTCAGCGTAGCACACCAGTATGCGACACAGTAGCAGCAGGTTATTCTACACCGAACAACCTGTCACAGCTAATCCTTGCACATATAACTGTAAGTGTAAGCATTGGTTAAAGCTATGTAGCAAGGATGCTCCTACTATACTTGGTGGCAACGAGTTCTGCTATAGTTCTCTGGAAAAACGGATTTTTGAACTGTGTCAACTTCTTCGATATTGTAAATAAAGTGTTTTACAAACTATTCAGCAATGTAGTAGAATTTGTCTAACATGACTACAAGGTTTGAAGAGGTTGCTTGAAATCATAACCTCATAATGTACAAAAAGCAATGTCACAGCAGTGATGACAACGAAAAAGCACCGCCTGGCAATATAGGTGTGCACTGCAGCTATCTAGTGTCCCGATGTCTGCATGACGTACCCAGATGGATGATGTCAGTACACACGTTGTCCAGGAAGCTCTGGTCGTGAGAAACCACCAGGAGGGTCTTTTTCCATCGCTGTAGGTAGCTGGGGATTGGAGAAAAGAAACAAAACAGTATCATCTCTATTCCTTTTCCTATGACAAATCTAGCAATCATTATTTAACAGTATTCTGATGTTTAAGAGGAAACTGCTAGGGGTTTACACAATGGCTGATGGTCACAGAATGGGTGATGATTCTTAAAAAGATTTTTGGATCACAATCTTCTCTAAAATTGAATTATTAGTTTGCCTGGCTTCACTCACTCACTCTCTCCCATAGCTTAGTCAGCCGTCGGGGCAGCAAAGCGTTCAGTTAAGGTTGGCTTACCCACAAAAAAATCAAAAATTCATTTACTGTTCTTCGTTATCATGTTCAAAAATACACAAACAACACCAATGCCAATGACAAATAGCCTAATTGATAATACAGTAATAAATGCCTTACTTGTCTAGCCAGATGACAGCGTTGAGATCCAGATGGTTTGTAGGTTCGTCCAATAGCAGCAGGGTTGGCTCCAGGAACAGGGCCCTGGCCAGCGACACACGCATTCTCCAGCCTCCGGAGAAGTTCTTAGTGGCCCTGCCCTGCATCTCCTTAGTGAAGCCAAGACCCTGTGCAACAAGGGATTGTATGGTAGTGTGGACATACACACATAAGCAGGCATCTTTAGAAGTCATTTTGACACAAGAACAGATACTGTAAATCTTGAAATGTTTGCAGTGGTTTTATTTTCATGGGGATCTCTCCAACGCGACATCATGACACTGCGAATACTGTAAATGCAGAAAGGTTTGCAGTGGTTTTATGTTTTCGGTTTTCGTGGTAAGCTCTTTGCCGCAAACTTTAAACCACGGCAAACATTTCTGCCTGTGTTTCTGTAGCGCTACTATTGTTTCAAACGCAAACTTAAAACCACCGCGAACACTCCATTTTCTCCCTACCGCAAAATTAAAACCTAAAACCACAAACCACACGAACTTAAAATGTATTTACAGTATACATTTCCTTTGTATTACTACTGTACTATAGAAGTATTTCAACCGTGAACTTTAGTCTAAACACCAGGAAAACCTAATTTCTCCTACTACAGCAAAATTATGTCCCCGTGAAATTAATTGAACTTACAGTAGTCTCTACAATATGTGAAAATTTTTTACCTTTTACTGCACATGTTTTACAGAATATCAAAAGGTATGCCTGTAGTACAAATCTAAATGTGAACTAGTACATTGAATACAGAAGGTGAAACACAAGTACTTACAGAGAGGATCCTTCTTGCTCTAGCTTCAGCTGAGTCTGCACCAATAGCTTTCAGGTCATCATATAACTAAAAACGGAAGAAGACTAGAGATTAACACAATTCTGTCCCAGACAATGGTGTTGTATTGCTTTGTCAATTTTCACAGAGAAAGATAAAGACAATCAAGGACATTATATAGTATGTCCTTGAGACAATCTAAACATCTGTACCTTTTTCAATTGCTCGCTGACTTCCTTTCCTGCTTCATTCTCGGCTAACAGTGTCTTTTCCTGGAGGGTAGAATAAGAGAAAGCACAAATGTTTAAGGCTGTAACTGTGTGGTTTTTTAAATCTTGGCCACAATACAGCAGGTTGTTATTTATCATTTCCCTTACAATAACACCTTCTTTCTTGGTGGTAGCATGTTTATTTACAACATGCATTCAAGAATATGTTTACTATGTAATCAAAATTTCACATCATTTTTCAACATCATTGCAGATCCCTAAAACTGGAAATACAAGAAGTACCAGTTCCAGTAGTTCCAGTCTCTTAGTGTCGGATTTGAGAACAGCGTCGACAGCGGACGTTTCGTCAGCGACCACCTCCTGTTCGCAGTACAGCACGTCGATGTTGGGAGGGATGGCCAGGGCTCGCGTGGAGATATGTCTCAGTACGGTGGTCTTACCATGGCTGGGGTGAGATACATGTATCATCAGTATCGTAAACACTAAAATATTCTAAATGCATACACACTGTAGACAAATATCAGGTCTTGAAAAAGATACATAGTAAACACAGAAATATTCTAAACGCATACACACTGTAGACAAATAGCAAGTCTTGAAATTCATTTTTGGGAAGAGGCGCACCCTAAAAATTATCACAGAAAATACTTTGGGTGTATAAATATTAAACAAAGTAGAATGTCAGGAAAACCTACTCTCCAAGCAGAGCTCGGGCTTTGGCTGTTTTTTGACGTGTTTTTAGGAGTTTTTGTCATGCCTTCTACTTTGTCATCGTTTTTGTTGTGTCGCAAACCCAAGCTCTGCAGGCACTGACCTCGGGGCGGGGCAAACCTATTTACTTCCATTGAAAAAAAGGTGACAGTACTCCTCCCCGAGAACCATTAGATAATCATTAGTGATAACAATTTTACTGCCCCGGATTATCACTCATCCGGCAAGTGTAGAGCCGCATTCACCGGGCCGCGCCGGTCCCCCGCTGACTGCCCTATTCATGCGACAGGCTGGTGTCCACGATCCCACGCCAGCATGATCATTGATAGCATCATAACGTACATTTCCATTGGAAACATCACAAGAAAAATACAATGATGCATGAACAAGACGTATGAAATAAATATGTATTACGTATTAACTTGAACTGCATTACTAGTAATTATTATTATCATTATCTCAGGCATCGTTAAATGGATTATGAAAGTACCTTGTTTACGTTACATGCCGCCGCTAGCTGTGTTCAGATTGGACGGAACTTTTCAACAACACCAGCGAAATTGGCGACGGAGTGCTTGGCTACCAACAGAGACTAAAAAATCCCCACGACACCAGAGGATTGTACAGATTTTTGCGTGCTTTGTTCTTTGATGGTTTTTGGATGGTGTAAATGAAGTTCGGTCACGATAGGCAAGTCATTTGCTGACGGACATGAAGCGACTTTCTAACATGGCGTCCTGATTCGGTTTTGTATGTAGCGTTATTTGTGGGTAGTATTTTAGAGACTTTTTGAGATTCAACGATATCCTCCCACTACAGCATTGCATTTCCGCAGTGGGGATTAAAAATGAGAGAATCTATGGCTATTTCGGGCTGTACATCGTCTTCTGGTACGACGGCCCAAATGGCCTGGATCGTAGTTGAGTATCGTGGAGACTTTGTAAACTCCAGATGTCTTTGGCTGCACGTTGAGCTATTATTTTCACACGAAAGTAATTGCAGTTAGCCAACGAATAGGGGAAGCGTAAGAACATGGCATGAATTGAAAACATGCCCACGACCGATAGACCGAGGATTATGTCCATGGTGAAACTGGGCCCGAAATTCTGTGGCGCGTGGGGAGGGAATCCCGTGCCTGGCCGGGCATGCTTCGCACTAACTTGTGAAACGCTTGTAATGTGTTGGAGTGATTAGGTTTATTAGGCATTGAAGCTTCCGTCTGCCTGCAGAGCTTGGGTTTGCGACACAACAAAAACGATGACAAAGTAGAAGGCATGACAAAAACTCCTAAAAACACGTCAAAAAACAGCCAAAACCCTAGCTCTGCTTGGAGAGTAAGGAAAACCTGCCAAGTGCCAACAAAGTTTTAACTTTCAAAAATTGAGATGAATCCAAATTCTACAGCTAATTTCAAAATTTGAAACAGGTAATACAACAAAGAATTCTCTTTGAATGTCAAGAATATGCTGTATACTACAATGGTACATGTACCTTTACATAAGTAACCTTACGCAAATATCTAGGTTTACTGGTGCACCCACAGTCAAAAATAAGGTGCACAGTTCCAATATTTTGGGCACACAAAAAAATATTATGCAACAAGTATTTCGATCCCTGCATCAACATTCATGAGTTAAAATTTTTTCTGGGGATCTACACTCATGACCAAGAAATTCGCAGTTATGGATTTGAAATTCGCAGGTATGGATTGTTCTTTAACATCACAAAGATGGACGAGAAGAAGCCAAACCTATAATATAGAGTAGTTTTAGACCAGTGTTTCAGATAAGTAGTAGAAGTCCTGTTAGTCTCATGATATGTAATTTACCACGACTTTTATATCTGTACGCCTGTACTTAGCCCGATAGGGCATGAATGTACAATAAAGCTTACATGTTATTATTGTACTGTGTGTACAGTGACACTCACCCATTAGGACCGACCAGCCCATATCTCCTCCCTGCTGTGATGTGCAGCTGAGCATTTTCAAAAAGGACCTTCCCCTTGGCTGAGATGGAGAAGTTGTCAATCTAAGAAAAACAACAGGAAAATTGAACACATCACCAACTATCTAGTAATAGATAAAAACAGCATGTTATGCACAGTTTTAAAAACCACCATAGCAGAATTTTAGCAAAATCAGCACATATTAAGACAAGAGAACTTAAGTGTAACCTCCACTAACATTAATCCGCTGGGTTAAATAAATCCGCCAACTTTGACAGTGAGTTTGAGAGATCTCTAGTGCAGAACAGTTAAGATATACAGGAGTTCATCATACTGATTACTGGGGGACGTTGGGTTGGAGATCTGTTTGGATGTATCTTTTCAGGCACAGATTAGATATACAAGAGTGCATTATACTGGGGGACGTTGGGTTAGAGATTTGTTTGGACGTACTTTTTCAGGGAGGCGGAATTACGTACCCTGGTGGAATTATGTTAATAGATGTTACATGTTTGTTTACCTTGATATCTTGTACGTTCTCCAAAGCGGCTCCCTTGGCGGTTGTCTGCTGTTGTGACAGGGTGAACTGACCTAGGTCAGCTGACTCTCGTTCTATCATCTCCTCATACTTCTTTTCAAATTGTTGCTATGGAAACAAAACCGCCAAGAAAATGTGAGATTCCAACATAATATTGGCATTTTTGTATGGTGTATAGAGATATTAAAAACATGTTTATTCTTTAAAAGGTGAACAAATAATTCTGCATACTTTGGTATGGTTTATTATACTTTATCAGGTTCATGAAAGCACAGTGTAAATACTAATGTTATTGATATACTTTCACCCACTTTTTTCATCAACTTTTTCCGATCTTTTCTGCTCAGCTTCTGGAGGTCTTCCTGTTTGTCTTCTGGAAGAAGAAAAAGAATGAAAAGTTATCATCACAAATTTGGCATATTGCAGATATACCTAATCAAAAATGAAAAAGGTAACAACATGGTATTGTTGTTAGGGTTATCTAGATCCAAAGTTTCTGAGTTTGAATCCCTAAAAGGTCCCAATGTTGTACTCTTAGGAAAATCACTTTACACCTATTTCCTGTCTCGACTGAAAATATTCTCTCAGATGGGACATAAAGCCAGAGATCCCATGTATGAGGAGAGCCACACCTTGAGCGTGTCAAAGACCTCATAACACTTATTGAGAAGAGGTTGTTCCCAGCATGAGTGGATCAAATCTTACAGTCCTGTCTTACGCAGCTTCTACGGACAGTACAAAACTGGTGTGTTACGCCTAAAGGTTGTTTACGGGTTTTGCAAAACAAACAAACAAAATATGTCGATGCATGATAGACTGCCAGGTAATAAGATACGGCAAATGACAGTTACTCAAGCAACTGGATAAAATTTTGAACTAGTCAGACGTTTCAGACTGTCCTCTGTCAGTGACGACAGATGCTGTCTAAAACGTCTGTTTCAAAATCTTATCCAACTGCTTGAGTAACTGTCATTTGGAGTGAACAAACAAGATCATATCCTCATCACCATCACCATAAAGTAATAGACTAACATTGAATTAACATTAAAAAACGTACCTTCAGCCTCCTGTTGCAGACCCTCCTCCCCCAACATGTCGTACACCTCTTCTTCTTCTTCAGGAGGAGGGCTTTCTGTCTTTCCTTTCTTCTTGGTTTCTTTCTTGTCTTCTGTTTTTTCTTGTTCAGCAGGCTTTGGAGATTTTAAAGAAAAGAGATACTCTAATCTTTTCTGATTACAACAACTCTGACGATCATTGCTTCTATCAATTCAAGTATAACTCACTGATGGGATTCACTGATGACATAACAATTCAAATAAACATGAAATGATGATGACAATGTACCTTGTTGTCTAGGAAATCTGTTCCACCGTCCTCGTCTAACCAAGAAAACTTGTCTTTCTTCTTCTTCTTCTTGTCTTTCTTGTCTTTTTTCCCTGATTTCTTTTCTGGATCAGGTTCAGAAGGGGTAGGGTTGTTTTGTGTTTCCTGTGTGGTGTCACCACCTCCTGGAAAAATTCTTTGTCTTTAGTTTCAAAGCTTTGAGTGAGTTTTTCTTCACTCATTGTTGGTCTGTGTGTCTGTCTGTGTGCCTGTGTGTCTGTCTGTCTGTGCGTCTTTCTGTTTGATTGTCTGTGTTTATGTGATTCACAATATAAACACAATGTGGTGTTGTCATACATCCTAAGTGCACCTATTTTTGTCTGTGGGACTGGAAGAAATGCAAAGCAGTATGGGTAAAGGGGAGAAGCTTGCCATCCCTAATTGCCTTGCAAACACATTTGTACATGTCTCAAAAAATAGTAGACTTCCATAAAAACAGATGCAAGTCAAAGTTTTACCGCAACCGTAATAATAGATTATAGAGAAGTAAAGTTAGACCTGTGGTCTTTGAAGTCTCAGGTTCTTCCTCTACGGTAGCTTTTGACTCATCCTCCTTCTTTTCCTTCTTCATGGGTTCTTCTTTGACAATTTCCTCCTTCTTTTCCTTCTTGGGTTCTTCTTTGACAATTTCCTTTTCTTTTTCTTCTTCTTCTTCTTCTTCTTCTTCCTCTTCATCTGGAGAATCATCCACCATAAGAGCAGAGAAAGCAGATCCTGAAAAAAAATCACACAGCTGATTTCAACTTTCAAAACAGCATTCTTGAATTATTCCACCAGACAAAAGTATGTTTAAAAACAAACTCTGCCAAACTGACTTGTTTCCTTCAAAAAACATTTCCTGCAAAAATGCATAGAGCTGATTTCAACTTTCAGAACTGTATTCCTGGATTGCCTGACCAAACAAAATATTCACTTTCAAAAACTGGGCCAAAGTATTTCCTTCAACAAAATAACATTTAAAAAATCAGCTTTTAGCCAATGAGGTTAAGTTTTAATCAATACATCTGGAACTCACCTGACGTTGCTGTTGGTTGGTCATCTTCATCTTCCTCTTCTTCTTCTTCATCGCTCACACCCAGGGTTGAGAACTTGTTCAGGGGCATGTCATCATCACTGTCACTGTCCTTCCCTTTGCCTTTCTTCTTTCCTCGATTTTTTTTCTCTTTCTTTTTTGTAGGCTGAAACAGTGAAGCATTAACAGAGTAAACTAGAGTTCCACAAACACATGATCTTCGCCAAATAATCAAGGCTTATTATGGAAAGTGATTTATGTTTACATGCTTATCACCCCCTGCAAATTTGATCATGCACCATACCATTTGGACGTTATGATTGGGCGAATGAGTCCAGTTAAGATAGGGTTAAAAATCATTTGGTGGTACAGGACTAGTATATGTGTAGAGTGTGCTGATATATCTTATAACTGGTCATGAAAAAATGTGAGTATGTTGATATTATATGGGCCACAAAGGTTCGATATGGCAGTGTTGAAAGTTGAAAGTGATGATGAAATAGTACAGTCAATACATATGAATAGAATAAATCTGGCACGTTTTTAGGTGTTTCTAGTCAGGCTTTCTATTTTGTCCCTATTTCGTTATGTCGCCATCCGTGTTGAACAAAAAAGCTTAAACTGAACGCGTCAAAAACCAGCAGGACCCACACCTCTGCTTGGAGAATTGTTTATTTATTTGACCTACATGTACGTTTATGCAAGGCTATCTGTTTACATGACCTGACACTGTCCCATGTCCCATTGAAAGGCAGTGGGTTAACAAACTTTCCTTACTAATTATGCAAATTAGCTCCTTATTTGCATAATTAGTCATTGATTATGTAAAGCACCATCCGAGCTCTCTACATACCAAACATCACGACGATCTGTCGACCCATTCTCAAGTTATTCATGTCCGAATGTCAAAACAAAAACACCCACTGTGGTTCTTAACAAACCGCTAGGGGGCCAACATCTACAGAACTTACTTTCTGTGGCATGAACTATCTACCACACAAAAATCATGACCATAGCACTTTCAGAAAATATGCCCCTAAATTTTGAAGCTCTGCTGCAGTACCTTTGGTACCCGCTAGAAGGCCCATTATCGAACTTGACCTCCCTTTCGGTAAATCCTACCCATCCACTAAATATCATAAGGATCCATCAACAGCTTCTTGAGTTATGTTGTCCACAAGAAAATTCACATCCACACAAAGCCCGCTGCAGTACCGACGGAAAGTGCCAGGAGAACCATTTTTGAACTTGACCTCCGTTTTCACAACATCTACACACCTGCAAAAAATCATGAAGATCCATCAACGTTTCCGTCACTTTTTTTGCCTACATACAAACACAAAAAAATGCTAAGTCCGCTGCAGTACTATTGATAAACGCAAGGTAAACCATTTTCGAACTTGACCTTCCTTTACACAACCACTACACACCTACTAAAAATCATAAAGATTCATTGAAGTTTTCTTGAGTTATGCTCCTGACATACATTCAGACCCACCCAACAGATTTTTCAACCGAAAACATAATCCTCTCCGAGTACAAGTACTCGGCGAAGATAATAATAACATCCACAAAACAGCATTGCAGCAGTCTTTGGCAGATTTTAAAAGTCTTACATGCAACTTTGTCATAAAAGATTTAAAACAGCAGTCTATGTTGATCTCCAAGCAGATGTAAGGTCAGGCTCAGTGTTTGACATGTGTCTTTCTGCATTTTCTACGCCTTTCTACTATGGTCTGCATTTCAATATCTTCATATAACAAAGCAAGGTGATAAAAATGCTGACCATCGGAAGGATGCAGCAAAATATGTGTAAAACACTTGGCTGGACCCTACATGTGTTTGGAGATCATGTAAGTCGATTTACCTGTAATCTAACCATTATAATGACACTTTATTGTTAGCTAGCAGTGCAATGCAGTTACACTATGGCTCACCTATTTTTGACCAGGCGCACCGGGAAAAGCCTCATACTTTGTCCTCAGTCTGAGGTTCGACCGCTTTTTTTAACCGTTAAAATATATATCAGAATATTGTAAGCTGTGTTCAACATGACTCTGCCGCCACTTTGTCTTGGTGCATTTATCTGTATTTTTTGATGTTTTCTTTCAATAAAAGCAACAACATATTATAACGTTGCAGGGCTGTCTCCAGCTTTAAATTTTTTCCGTCCCATTCATTGTTTGGGAGCCCATGTTTTTGATTTTCAATGTTGAATCTGTCATTCTAAGCTTACAAAGATAACGTTACATTCTTATCCGTTTTAGGTAAGGAAATTTATATTTTTGGGATGGACAGGGTTTAATTCTTTTCCGTGCCCACAAGCAAATTTCCGTCCTGGGACGGAAGTATGAGTCCTGGAGACAGCACTGACGTTATAATATACAACGTTATAATATACACGTCGATGAAGATTAGACATCCAGGTAATAAGATACGCCAAAAAAGCAATTACTCAAACAACTGGATATGATTTTGGAAACGGTCAGACGTTTCAAGTAGCATCCACTACTTTTCGTCAGTGACTGTGAGCAAGATCAGTTGAACAGCAGGTTTATAACCACGAACTATGTCCCCTTTTACTTCAACCTTGTCTTGAGTTGTCTAATTTGCTTTCTATTGGACTATCTAAAAATTTGTCTTCTCCTTATTTGCATATCCATTCATAGTTCGTGGTTATAAACCTGCTGTTCAACTGATCTTGCTCACAGTCACTGACGAAAAGTAGTGGATGCTACTTGAAACGTCTGACCGTTTCCAAAATCATATCCAGTTGTTTGAGTAATTGCTTTTTTGGCGTTATAATATACAACGTTGCAATGTAACCCCTGACCTGGCCTGCCTGTTCCTCCCCCTGCTCCATGCCCTGTTCTATCCTCAGCTGGCTCAGCTCCTCCTCCAGTCCTGGGCTGGGGCTGCGGTTACGCCCCTTCTTCCCCCTCCCCTTCTTCCCTCCCTTACCAGCCGACTCCTGGGGGCCTGCTGAGTCTGCAACGTTCAGAACATGTTAAACTATATGTTTTTATTATATCTTATTATAGGAGGTGCCTCGAACACGTTAAACAGCCTCATTACCCTACACATTGGGTACCCGCCTGTGGCACTGGCTGCAAATACACCTGATATTATTATTATTATTATTATTCATCTGTAGTACAGCCAGTAGGTACCCATCTGAATAAATGAGGCTGTTGTACCACTTGTACTGTAGTTGTAGTGCCTTTTAACATGCACCTTCTTTAACACAGGACCCCCATTTTACGTCCCTTCCAAAAGACGAATGCAGCTCCAACCAGGACACCCTTCCCTGGTTCTCCCAGTTAATGCAAACTTGGAACCAGGAGACCAACTGTGACGTTGCTTACAGTTGAGCTAAAATCAAATTCAGGAAAAAAGATTTCTATGTCCAATTTGTGTGAATGGAACCCCAAAAAAGGGTTGTTTGGGACAAGGCCTGGACAAAGCCAAACGTTCCAGATGTCTGCAAGATTCACTTGCTACAGCCAAGAATTTGAGGATGACACATAATATTCAACAGTGATGTGAAGGTTCACATTTTATCAATTTCTAGAACAGTCTTTACTGTGACATAATTATAACGTTTCATACATATTTACATATTAGTCGGTAAATGCAGAGTTCAAAATGACAATACCTGATGGGCTTGAGCGTCTATCTCGTCCTTTCTTGCCTTTGTTCCCTTTCCCCTTTCCGGATTCTACATCAGCGCGATCCGGAACGGAATCGTCTTCGTTCATTTTGGCCTTGTCTTTCTGCTTCGCCCTCCCACCTTTCTTCTTCTCCGGAATATCATCGTCTTTCTGATCGTTGTTCAGCACGTTCTCAACTATGTCAAGGTTCTGCTTTTTTCTAGGCATGGTTCTTTACCTGTGAGATTTGAACCAGTTCGAAATGTGGTGTATTTTTTACAAAATCGCACCAGATTGTGGCACCGTCTGGACAACAACGTGATCGTCGGTAGCCCGGCAAAACTGTGCGGGGTTGCACAATTTCCGGAAGTGACGTCACTTGCAAGTATCACTGCAGGAATATGTCAAACTGCTAGTCGGCGCTTTTGAACCATGGGGTGTCGGTGACCTTTGAACGTCTTAGAAGTTACCCGCGCTTTTTTGCTGACCTGGCGAGGATTCTGAGGGTGACATCAAGGAGGTTACATTCCCGACCCCGGTAAGTCAGAATTTCCAAATTGTCACAAGTTAAGGTAGCAAAACTGTTGAACCAACTGGCATAATTTTGGTAACGTTAATATGTGAGGCTTAGTCCATTTGTCACACATGTATAATGTGTGAACCACCACAGGGAAGCCACCACCTATAATTTCAAACTCAGACACATACAAATACTCGTATATCCCCCATACTACTTCCCAGTAGAATGCCCGGCACGGTTGTGACGTCTCCCACCGTTCAGTCATAATTTCCGTGCTAGGCTGGAGGCCTGCCTGTCCTTGCCTGGGACCTCCCCCTCCCTACTTTGAGGAGGGTCTGCATGCTCTTTTCCGTAAAGCATCGCAGTCTACGTTGATGAAGGTTAGACATCCAGGTAATAAGATACGCCAAAAATAATTACTCAAGCAACTGGATAAGATTTTGAAACTGTTTCAAAATCTTATCGAGTTGCTTGAGTAATTATTTTTGGCGCATAGGCTGCTTTTATTTACCGTAATTCGTAGGGAAAGCCGTCTTAATTTGTAGGGAGGCAACAAAATTTTGCGTCTTGCCTTCTTTGATTTTTATTTTTGCTCTCATGGGGTTATTTGGGGGTACTTTATTATGATGATGATGACTGTGTGTCTGAGAAAGGTGATGTGAATTCATTTCCCTCCAGACACTTGACGACATTTGATGGTGGAAAGTATGACACAGATCATCAGTGCGCTCAGAGCAGCAACAAGGAACAGATGGACGCCTTGCTCCATTTGAAGAAATATCTTCTCTTGGCCAGACAGACGTTTTGATACTGTTACTCTAGCAATGGGACGGAACGGTCCAACACAACGTGAAGACTCAATGTGAACCTAACTACATCTAGACTCTACCTCGTCTCTCGTCATACTACATCCGGGACCTCTCCTGGCTCCTCCTATAGTTCTACACTAGGTCTCCTATAACAGTTCTACACAGTGCTACACAAATGTGGTTATGTTACCAATGAACCAATGAATGTTAGATTTATCTTTGAGAAGTCATCTTTTGTCTAGAAATAAAATATCGGTATGCCTAAACACCTCACCCGACCTCATCCGACCTCACCCGACCTCATCCGAGTCTAAAATGCAGTGTATACGGGGCAGGGACATTATTTGACGTTCTGGATACGTTAAATATACAATTATGAATGCAAAACAAGCAGCAAACTCTAAGTATTTACCAGTTTTTATAAGTTACTCCGCTCGTTTCCAAGATAGAAGGGTGATACGCGACGTTTTGAGTATCAAGACATGCATGGTCACGGAAAAAGCTCAATAGTGCAGTCAAAATAGGTCAGATCAAGCATATAAATGTGTCTCCGGTATCGTAACAAGTTCACCAATCTCCTACAGTGCTTCAGAGGAATCAGACTTTTGTCAGAAACGAGATTTAACGAGTCAAAATTGATCTATTTTCCGCGGGGTTTCGCCATTGTTTACAACCCAAATACGCACCATATGGGGGTTTCGCGGCACCCGTTAGAGCGGAATAACTTATAAAAACTGGCAAATACTTAGAGTTTGCTGCTTGTTTTGCATTCATAATTGCATATTTAACGTGTCCAGAACGTCAAATGATGTCCCTGTCCCGTATACACTGCATTTTAGACTCGGATGAGGTCGGGTGAGGTCGGATGAGGTCGGGTGAGGTGTTTAGGCATACCCATAAAATATAACTGACAGAATGTCTTGCTGTTTTCCAGGATACATGATGGCGGGAATGCAGGGATCACAGGCATCATTTGACTTCTGCCACAATCCACATGCAGGCGCCCTCTTGCAGGGCTTGCAGGAACTTCGATCTGACAACCAACTGGTTGATGTTACCCTTTGCGTCTCCGGAAAAGAGATCCCATGCCACAGAAATGTTCTGGCTACTTGCAGTGAATACTTTCGCGCAATGTTCTGCAATGGACATCGCGAGAGTGAGGAGCACAAAGTAACTATTCATGAAGTCGACAGTAATGCCATGCAGCTTCTTGTTGACTATGCCTACACATCTAAAGTCACCATCACAGAAGGCAATGCTGTCAATCTTCTAGAAGCGGCCAACTTCTTCCAGATCCAACCCGTACGTGATGCATGTGTGACTTTCATATCCAAGAATCTGAGTGCCAAAGACTGTCTGCAGATGCTGCAGGTAGGAAACATGCTGTCCTGCCCAGACCTGGAGAAGAAAGCGAGTTTTTGGGCCATGGAGGAGTTTGAAGCTGTCTGCAAAATGCCTGGGTTCCTTTCTATATCTAAGGAACACCTCATCACACTCGTCTCGTCTGACAACCTCATTGCATCTGAAGAAACAGTGTACACAGCAGTGATGGCATGGATCAACCATGACACCAGGAAGAGGAAGAAGGAGATGAGAGAGCTGATGGAACTGGTCAGGTTCCCCTTCATGGACAGGATGTACTTTTTGGAGAATGTGGAGAGTAACGACGCTTTACGGAAGTCTTGCCAGGATATTTTCAAGGAAACTCGCAGATACCAGCTGTTCCCAGGGGAGGTCCAGTCACCCCGCACCCGTCCCCGCAGTGTGAGTGGTTGGATGGAGGCAGTTGTGATCATTGGAGGGATAAAGAAAGAAGAAATAGGTCATACTGTTTACAATCACACCATCGCAATGCTCAATGGGTATCATCGTATGGCCGGATTAACCACTGACAGTGTTCCAGTATTTGCTGCTGCTGCTTTGGGCACAAGTGACATTATTTTGTCTTCGGGCAAGCATGTCTTGGTATACCAGTCACAACTTGGGGGAGAAGGCTTTTCCGGGCTTCATGAGATGGAGACAGAGCGGCATGATCACAACCTTGCAGTGTTACAAGGTAAAGTGTATGCAATCGGTGGCAGAAATGACATCATGCCTGCTCTAGCATCTGTTGAGGTCTATGACCGAAGAGAAAATTATTGGAAAAAAGGTGTTGCACTCCCGCAGGCAAGGTACAACCACGCTGTTGCAGTCTTGGATGGCAACATCTACGTGATGGGTGGGTATGATGCCGAGAAGAAACTAACCTCTACTGTATATCGCTTCAAGCCAGGTGACTCCCAGTGGCACCCTCAGAAGGACATGCCTGTTAGAGGTGCATGCATCACAGCAGCAGCTCTCAACGGTAAAATTTATGTTGCCGGACTACATTCCAAAGTGCTGTGTTTCAAGCCAGGCGAATGCGGTGGTGCCTGGAGCATTGCAGCCAACACGGGAGTTGGACGGTTTTGTGGAATGGCCGTCTACGCTGGGAAGATCCACATCTACGGAGGCTACGACAAGGGCTGTGGAAGTCGAGACATCGTGTGCCTTGATCCCGAAACCCGGTCACTCAACCATGTAGCACGCATTAAACACGGTCTGTTTGCCCATGCCTGTGTCACCATACTGAGGTACTTTCCTTGTGACTGATATTGACAGCCATGAGCAAAGTCATATTCTGTTGATACTAAGCAGCTGTCAAACTAAAGATCCCAGCATTGTAATGACGATTTTCATTGTAATGAGTATTTCAGGTGGAAGCTAGACTATAGATAGTGTGTGTCACCGTGTATACCGCTTAGTAGTAAAGTTATGTGCCTTTTATGTTACGACAGATGAATGTTTTTCTCCTTGTTGCAGTTCTACCTCCGCTCCTGACATATGGTTAAAAATCACTAATGGTTGAGCTTGAGGCCATCATTAAACTAAACAAATTGCAGTACTATTAACTAATAACCACTATGTCAGCGTTGCAGTCAATGATTTCAACAGCCTGTCTATCCTTTGCTATCATTGGTGAGGCTAGGGTTTAGAGAACTTGAAGACAATTTTTTCACTCATTTCGTCACCATGCAGCAACACACACACAACAAATTAAAAACACATCCAATGGCTGCAAGTATCTTTCACTTGTTTATTATGATATACACACTAAACACCTCGCAATTGAAGAATAGTAGAATGTGATAATTTGACACTATGTTATGTATGTTATGTTATGTAGAGAATGTGAAAAATGAAATGATCAAATAAACTTGAGGTTGATAGATGGAATCGTCTGGATGTCAATCACTCCCTATGTTCTAACATACGTACATCTCTTGACATCTTTCTACATACCGCTGTTGTTTCTTGCAAAACAAGTCAGTCGTTATTTTCAAAACCAGTGAACCTAGATCTTTTCCTGGCATCTCAGGAACAGCTTAAGTGTTCTACGTGTGGCATGAAGTATCTTATCATGGCAAGGATAAAAATGAAACAAAAAGAATAATATATGATTACAATATTGTGTGAATATATATTCAGAGCTCGTGATAGATGTAACGTATATGATATATCTATAATGATGATATATGAATGCAATATAGCAAGTGTCTAAAGTTATCACCCCAGGCAGGGTTCTATGAAATGTCATACAAATACAAATAAGCTCTTGGTAAGGTCAAAACTACTATTTCCACTATATCAGTTCTGTTTTACTATGTTTTATGGAAATGTATATGAAAGTAATTAATGGTGACCCTACATAACCTATGTTCAAATAATGAAATATATGACTAGTTTAAAAAGAATCCTACCATGGGTCTTTCCTATTTGTGAGTCATACATACATGTATACAAATACGATAAATACAAGATATCATGAAAGGGCGTAGTTAGTATGCATTAACACCACTATGATGAAGTAAATATATGCTTCAATACAATATACTTATGTATAATATACTGTCGCATTTGAAAGCTAATGGCATCGTTATTGATACCAGGTCAGACTTACAACTGAATGGCATGTATAAGGCTACAAACACTAGTACTGATTTCTATTTGGTACAATTGAATGTACATGTACTCAGGCGTCAGAGCCAAGTTTTTATGTTTTGAAATAAGGACTATGCTGAAGGGAGATCTGAAGCACAGAGGGCAAGGCCCTCCCACAACAGGAAAGAAACTCCGAGAGCTAAGGGAGCTCGCAGGATGCAAGGAAACGTGGAGGAAGATGAAGAAAGACTGAATGCAGCTGCAGGACGTTTCAACGACTGCAGATGCACAGACCAGTGGATGATGATGATGATGATGACTATAGGTTTTCAAGAAATGTTGGAATCTAATGGTTACCAGAGAAAAGCAGTCATACATGTAATTGGTTCCTTTCGTCTTATGAAGGCCTGGAAAATAATGTAACGATGGAGAAAAAGAAAGATATCGGAATATTCAGGACTGACGGTAGTCCTCGTTGTTTTCGCACTGTTAGCTGTCTCATTCGTAAGCTGATCGCTGCACGGGTCTGTTCTCTTCGACAGCAATGGTCAGTTTCGCACTCGCACGGTCATCTAGATGAAGGGGGTACCTGTAAGCAAATAAACAACACTATGGTCAAACTGCGTTGATTTGATTTGATTGATTTATTCAACCAAGCGCTATTACAAAGGGTGCCCCCTGGTATTTAAACTGAACAATATTCAAAATCTTAAAAAAATTCACAAGACGCATTAGAATACATATGAAGGCATACACAAAATGCAGGGATAGAGTACATAGAAAAATGAATTAACAAAACTAGCAGTCAAACTGCGTTCTGGTTGAAAGCCATAGCCAACGCCGTGCAATTGCAGAGACCGTGACAGAACGGCAGATTACACACTGATACATGACGTAGTACGAGAACAGTGGCTCTGCTCATTGAAGACTGGAACAGCCTTAATCTTCAAGCAGATATATGACAGTATCCAACTGGCAAAATCAGTCCAACTGGCCAATAAAACTGCTTTTGCCCGCTGGATACTGCCATTGCCACCGACAGACCTGCTTGGAGATTAGACCAGCCTGGCGAGAAGAAAAGGCATGGCAGCAGGAATGATTGTGGAAAACGACTGTGACAGCAAAGATCTAGTATTGAGTATCAACATTATATATTTGCTTTGCTAACTGGTAACAAAAAAGCGCATTCAGGTGCTGTCTCTGAGATAACAGCACGACTTGTACGCACCAAGGACATTATAATGTCCTTGGTGCGTACAAATAGTCACCTTCGTTGATAGTAGGATGGGGACATATCTGATTGTATTGAAGTCTTTTGAAGAGTTGAGCGGAGCGTCAAAGTGGTTTCTACAAATATCACGTGCTACGTGTAACGTTTTCTTAAATAAGATTCCCACTCGGGATACTTTTTCAATAGTACTAACGATACCTCATCAGGTATATATCTGCATTTCAACAAATGGTAAAGGTAACTGATCACGAAAGGAGGGAAAAGCTTTTACTCACCCAGTTCACAGATAAAGGCCTGTCCAATCTTATTGCAATTGAGCAGGACCCACTTAGAGTCCTTGGCTTTAGAAATAGCCGTGCAGTCCCGGTTCTTGTGACGCCCAGTCGGGATGCTGCGCCAATTGTGGTAGACGCTGGCATCGAAATCGGAATCGTCACTCCACTTGAAGGCTTTCTCCCTGCCACGGTCGTTCAGGCCGATCCACTTGGAAATACTATACGCGTACGACAGAAATCACAGATTACTGGCAATAGGAAGTGACGTAGTCTGTTACATTCCCGGGACAAAATGTGTTAAAATCACTGTCTGGTGTCTGGTTAAGCTATGGTCACACTAAACTCACGTCGTACCTGCGATGGGGTTTCTTCCGTCATGACAGCGCCGTACGTCGTACGTTTGGGAAAAACCGGGTGCAATAGTTAACACATACAAAGTGGTGGTCACATAAAACGTAGGTACATCGTACGATGGTTTTTTTTAGTGTACCTAGGTCAATCGCAGGTAAATCGCAGGTAAATCGCACGTAAAAGTAGCCATCGGCGAGCGTCCTACGCCGGAAAATACAGCTAAAGATGATTTTGAACATGTTCAAAATTTTGCTTCCGTCGCCGTACGATTTTTATTGCCCCCAATACAGACTTCACTACGGCCTTCTTTTTATACCAATGAGATGAAAAATGTATACATTTCGACCGTGTTCTGATGGTTTCAGTTTTCCCTGATATTGTCGATGTTGTTGAGACGTGCAGCCACCAGAGCACAGTGGCAACTGGTGTACAGCGCGACCGCTGAAGAGCCTGCTTTCAAGGCTACGATTTTCCACGTGTCAGATCGAGTATCGCGCACAGGTGATGCATACGATATTGTTTCATGGCTATACACACGTGGGTTCATAATTAGATCAGACCTCATTCCCTGAAGAACCTACCCAAGGACTTATGGCGTGACGTCTGTATGCTATACTCTGGTGTCACGGCTATCTGAAGCTGGCAGACGCCCGGGAACAGCAGCACAACCAGCAGGACGACCAGAACTGAGTTTTTTTATTGGTATCAACGATTGCTTTATGTTGTAAACATATCATCCTGTATCTCTTAACGAAAGAAAGATACTAAAAAGACTGAAACTTTCATTTTGCAGTTAATTGCTGTCACATGCACTTCACTTTCAGAGAAATCCATATATCAGTACATCCCACTGAAGATATGTATCAAACCATAAACAAATGTTGTGCTCCATGATCAGTTGGAATGTTTTCGTTTCACCCTCGTTTTATATCTTTACTTCTGAGTGGTTGTTTAAGGCAATATTGTGTACATAGGTGTGTTATCATGTAAGATCAACGCAATTCAGAAGTGCATGTATCTGTACGAATTATATGTACTTCTGTGAGGTTGTTTCAAACAAATAAAGAGTTGAGAAAGATTTGCGATTTGAGAAATTACTGTAACTTTTTTTATAAATTCGAAAACAAAACTGAATAAGGAGGCGTTCTAATACATTAAAAGAATAAGGATGCGATGCAACAAAACGTTATTTTGTCCAATTTTAAGCCAGTTTGCCCCGGATGTGAAAGGGTGATTTGTAAAGATTATTTCATTAACATATCTTGATATTAAGGGGTGAAAAATAAAGTTACTAGAAGACATATCTTTATGCTTATGCGTCTCTGTTGTCATAAACTAAAAACAACTGAAGCCATCATCAGCGCACATATCTATACATGCAAATCGGTCTATATCATATGGTGCTGCCATGGCAACGAACCCACAGGTTTATTGTAGTACTGTTTCAGATAGACTCTTAGCTGTTTTCCCTCTATGTTTGCCACATCCCCCCCGCACATTTCGCATCTCATCCAAACATCCCGGCCTGCCTCCATGCCCCAGGGACAACTTTGGCCCCCCTGGCCCCAAGTCTCTGTTTTGTAAGCCTGGGTAGCTTTCTCTCATGAGATTATGCAAACATATAGCAGCGCTCACTATGCGCTCGACTGCTTTTGGTTTCTGAAGTAGTCCCCACCACACTCTCGAGCCAACTCAATCAAAAGTGTGTCGTATTGGCCTAGTAAGGTCCGCCGCTGGATTCACGGCCTCACCCACCACCTCCGTCGCCTTCTCGCATTCTGTCTTTCTTGCAGAACCCTGATGAGGGCTGCCAAAATTACAGCTTGCCTTCCCTGTACTCTATTTAGCTGTATCTGCAGCCACACCAGCCTGATTCTTTCTGGTGGCATCACCATCTTGCAAAGGTCAGATGAAAAGTGCACACATATGAGATGAGCGACACGTGACAAATCGCACGACGCCGGAAAATTTTGAACATCACCCGACGCTCTGCGATAGCTGATTTTACCTACGATTTACCTGCGATTTACCTGCGATTTACCTGCGTTGTACGGGAAATGCATCGTACGTGCATCGTAGGTACGACGTGAGTTTAGTGTGACCGGGGCTTTAGCAACAACGACAGGGCCACCTGAAAATCTGTACTTTCAATTTGTATGTTATATACTGTGCAAGAAATGCGGTTGTCTGGGGAAAACTCTCTGGACTGTTCTCAGACTGTTATTAGTACATAGTGCAATAAACAATGAGTTCAATATGGTAGCAGGGGTTCATCTAAATCAGGAAAGAGGGGCGCTGCACCCTCTTGTTTCAGCCCAGCACCCCCTTGTCAAATTCAGATTTTAGCTTAATATCCAGCATACAGCATTCCCTCGGCAATCGATTCTTCCATAAATACATAGAATTCACTCCCTTGCCTGTGTATGCTCCCTCTTGTTTGATTTTTCTAGAAAAACCCCTGTGGTAGTATGTTATTGCCTGTCTCCGACGCACACGGTTTATGTAACGTTATATTTCGTCACTTCTACCTTACGCCCCCTGGATACCCTAACCCAGAAAAGGGTTGACTATCAGTTGACTGTTTCAAAATTTTATCCAGCTGCTTGAGTAACTATTTTTGCCGTTTACGTTCTCCCACTACTAAAAGCGGTAGCTTCATGTAGAAATGTAGTTACATAAAGGTTATGAACGCACCTTCCTATTTGGAACATTTTGATCTTGCTCTCAAGGAACGACTGCTTGTTCTTGTCCTTAATTATGACGAGTCTCCCTCCGTGGTTGCTGCTGCAAAAGGTCTCCGCACTTTTGTATTTTCTTCTATCACTTTTCCTAGAGAACCAGTAGCACTTGCCGTTGTGGATACCAAACTGGTCCACTGGGAATTTGTGGTACTTGATGTTGCAACCTGAAAATGTTAGAAAATTGGTGCTATACAAAATACAGCTTAAAGCGAACAATTTCGATAAAGTTGCAATGAACTAAAATGAGAAATGTTAAAAATGCAACAATAGAAACGAGAGTCAGATGAGGCAAAAACAGACGTACCACACTGAGAACGAGCCCATCCTTACATCTACTTGGAGATTAGCATTCTCCCATGTAACGATGAGCTGCGTTCATGTATCAATGGCATCATTTGTGACTTTGTCATGACCATTTAATGGTGTTGTACCCGACTTCAAAACTGAATTTAGAATGTAACGTTAGTCTGATGACCAAATCGTCCCCACGCACAAGATCTCACAGAGAAAAGTTTTAAAATGTCTCAAAATTCATACAGAAGTGAAAGTTAGTAACTCGGGAGATGATACGGTCCATCGCTTCATGATAATCGATATTGTACATTTGTATAAACCAAGACACCCCGATATAATATCCAAGAGAATTTGCCGGTGGCAATGGCAGTGTCCAAAGGCCCAAAGCAGTCAGACTGACCACCGGGACCGCTTTGGGCCTTTGGATACTGTCATTGCCATCGGTCAATCTGCTTGGAGATTGACACTATTAGAGACAAATGCCAAGTCCAACCTATTTGACAGTTGTCTCCAATGTAGCCGCTCCTGCACCGACAGGTGTACCCGGACGGGGACAGCTCACCACAGGTGCCTCCATACTGGCAGGGGTTCGGTATACATTCACTTGTGACTGCAGTAAAAAAGGACCAAAAATAGGTTTGGGGGAAAATCTATCAAAAGAAAAAAGCACGACTTACTCTAACTGCAAATTAACATTACAAAAAAATGTATATATATATATATAACGTTTTATATATATATACATGATCAGGACGCCAAAATAGAATAACTAACTTGGAAGTGCTCATTGACAACGATAGATTGATAGATTAATAGATCGATAGATTGATGTACTAGTAAAAAATGTACTAGTAGCTAGGTCAAAAGTGAAGACACCAGCCTGATTCTAAAAGGCACAAGTATTTGTCTGATTTTCACGCAATTTACCATAGTGTAAGAGAACAATTTCGATTTTTGAAAAGGTCTAACCTGAACATCCAGTTCCATCAGCCTGTCCGTCTCCTGTGTACCCAGTGTTACATTGACAAGCTGCATCAAGGGCAGGAGCGGGATTATCTCTACAGGTGGCCTGGGCGTGGCACGGATTAGCCAAACAGGCATCTATGTCTGCAGATGGCAACAATAAGACACAATCAGTATGATAACTATCTGCATAAATGTACTAGTAGCTAGGTCAAAAGTAAAGACATCAGCCTGAGTCTAAAAGGCACAAGTATTTGTCTGATTTTCATGCAATTTACCATAGTGTAAGAGAACAATTTCGATTTTTGAAAAGGTCTAACCTGAACATCCAGTTCCATCAGCCTGTCCGTCTCCTGTGTACCCAGTGTTACATTGACAAGTTACATCAAGGGCAGGAGCGGGATTATCTCTACAGGTGGCCTGGGCGTGGCACGGATTAGCCAAACAGGCATCTATGTCTGCAGATGGCAACAATAAGACACAATCAGTATGATAACTATCTGCATAAATGTACTAGTAGCTAGGTCAAAAGTAAAGACATCAGCCTGAGTCTAAAAGGCACAAGTATTTGTCTGATTTTCATGCAATTTACCATAGTGTAAGAGAACAATTTCGATTTTTGAAAAGGTCTAACCTGAACATCCAGTTCCATCAGCCTGTCCGTCTCCTGTGTACCCAGTGTTACATTGACAAGTTGCATCAAGGGCAGGAGCGGGATTATCTCTACAGGTGGCCTGGGCGTGGCACGGATTAGCCAGACAGGCATCTATGTCTGCAGATGGCAACAACAAGACACAATCATTGTGATAACTATCTACATAAATGTACTAGTAGCTAGGTCAAAAGTAAAGACACCAGCCCGATTTTAAAATGCACCCTCATCTAGCAGGCTTAATTCGCTCGGTACAGAGAACCTCTCAGAATCAACATTGCTGCAAAAGATGTCGAGAAGCTACACACGTACAAAAAAGACCATAACAATACAAATGTTCTTTCTAGATATACGTAAATGGATTTAAAAGTACTAGACAGCAGTTCACATCAAAGAGTTTTCATTTGAACGTTCATCTGCGTTGGTAGAAGACATTGTCTCTCCTCCTGGTGGTTTCTCACCTGAGCATGTTGGTGAGCTTCCACTCCAAGTGGTGTCCGCCTGACACGTTCTTGTAGAACCACCGACCAGGCCGTACCCTGGGTCACACGTGAAGGTGGCCACGTCTCCGTAGAAGTTGGTCCCGCTCACGGCACCGTTGGCAGGGTCCGTCAGTGCGGGACACTGTACGGCTGTAAAGGGTAGAATCAATGATTTGTCAAGCTGGAACATGCAAATGACACCCTCATCCAGCAGGCTTAATTCGCTCGGTACAGAGAACCTCGAGCTCTCAGAATCAACATTGCTGCAAAAGATGTCAAGAAGCTACGAACGTACAAAAAAGACCATAACAATACAAATGTTCTTTCTAGATATACGTAAATGGATTTAAAAGTACTAGACAGCAGTTGACATCAAAGAGGCTTATTTGAACGTTCATCTGTGTTGGTAGAAGACATTGTCTCTCCTCCTGGTGGTTTTTCACCTGTGCATGTTGGTGAGCTTCCACTCCAAGTGGCGTCCGCCTGACACGTTCTTGTAGAACCGCCGACCAGGTTGTACCCTGGGTCACACGTGAAGGTGGCCACGTCTCCGTAGAAGTTGGTCCCGCTCACGGCACCATTGGCGGGGGCTGTCAGTGCGGGACACTGTACGGCTGTATGGCGGTATGGGGTAGAATCAATGATTTGTCAAGCTGGAACATGCAAATGACACCCTCATCCAGCAGGCTTAATTCGCTCGGTACAGCGAACCTCTCAGAATCTACATTGCTGCAAAAGATGTCAAGAAGCTGAAAAAAAAACATAACAATACAAATGTTCTTTCTAGATATACGTAAACGGATTTAAAAGTACTAGACAGCAGTTGACATCAAAGAGTTTTCATTTGAACGTTCATCTGCGTTGGTAGAAGACATTGTCTCTCCTCCTGGTGGTTTTTCACCTGTGCATGTTGGTGAGCTTCCACTCCAAGTGGTGTCCGCCTGACACGTTCTTGTAGAACCGCCGACCAGGCCGTACCCTGGGTCACACGTGAAGGTGGCCACGTCTCCGTAGAAGTTGGTCCCGCTCACGGCACCATTGGCGGGGGCTGTCAGTGCGGGACACTGTACGGCTGTATGGCGGTATGGGGTAGAATCAATGATTTGTCAAGCTGGAACATGTAAATGACACCCTCATCCAGCAGGCTTAATTCGCTCGGTACAGTGAACCTCTCAGAATAAATCCTTCTCTTCTGACCCCTGATTTCGACAGTTGGTGATGTCACTACCGAACAGCTTTCAGCCAATCGGAGGATTGCCACAAGTTCGTCTTGTGGAAATCCGTCAAGGTCGATGGGGAAGCTGTCAGTAAATCAGGTTGCGTCTGACATTGCTACTTTAGGTTCAGAACAAAATAAAGGCTGTTTGTGCCATATAAGGCTGGCTCATTAATTTTTCATTAGCAAATGTCAGTAACGTCAACAGAAGAGCGGGTTTATTATGGGAGGGTACCAAGCTGTTTTAAAAATTCTGATTCATGTAAAAAGCCTTTATGTGCGCGGATTCCAACGGAAAGTTCGGCTTGGAAAGGGAACATTGCAACAAAAGATGTCAACAATTCTGGAAGCTAAAAAAGATCAAAACGATACAAAATATATAAATGGGTTAAAATACTAGACGACAGTTGAAATCAAAGAGTTTTCATTTGAACGTTCATCTGCGTTGGTAGAAGACATTGTCTCTCCTCACGGTGGTTTCTCACCTGTGCATGTTGGTGAGCTTCCACTCCAAGTGGTGTCCGCCTGACACGTTCTTGTAGAACCGCCGACCAGGCTGTACCCTGGGTCACACGTGAAGGTGGCCACGTCTTCGTATGAGTTGGTCCCGCTCACGGCACCATTGGCAGGAGCTGTCAGTGCGGGACACTGTACGGCTGTATGGCGGTATGGGGTAGAATCAATGATTTGCCAAGCTGGAACATGCAAATGACACCCTCATCCAGCAGGCTTAATTCGCTCGGTACAGCCAACCTCTCAGAATAAATCCTTCTCGTCTGACCCCTGATTTCGACAGTTGGTGATGTCACTACCGAACAGCTTTCAGCCAATCGGAGGATTGCCACAAGTTCGTCTTGTCACGAAAACCCGCCAAGGTCGATGGGGAAGCTGTCAGTCAATCAGGTTGCGTCTGACATCGCTACTTTGGGTTCAGAACAAAATAAAGGCTGTTTGTGCCAAAAAGGCTAGCTCATTAATTTTTCAGGAGCAAATGTCAGTAACGTCAGCAGAAGAGCGGATTTATTATGGGAAAGTACCAAGCTGTTTTAAAAATTCGGATACATGTCAAAAGCCTTTATGTGCACGGATTCCAACGGAAAGTTCGGCTTGGAAAGGGGACATTGCTACAAAAGATGTCAACAATTCTAGAAGATAAAAAAGATCAAAACGATACAAAATATATAAATGGGTTAAAGTACTTGACGACAGTTGAAATCAAAGAATTTTCATTTGAACGTTCATCTGCGTTGGTAGAAGACATTGTCTCTCCTCACGGTGGTTTCTCACCTGTGCATGTTGGTGAGCTTCCACTCCAAGTGGTGTCCGCCTGACACGTTCTTGTAGAACCGCCGACCAGGCCGTACCCTGGGTCACACGTGAAGGTGGCCACGTCTCCGTAGAAGTTGGTCCCGCTCACGGCACCGTTGGCAGGGGCTGTCAGTGCGGGACACTGTACGGCTGTATGGCGGTATGGGATAGAATCAATGATTTGTCAAGCTGGAACATGCAAATGACACCCTCATCCAGCAGGCTTAATTCGCTCGGTACAGCGAACCTCTCAGAATCAACATTGCTGCAAAAGATGTCAAGAAGCTACAAAAAAGACCACAACAATACAAATGTTCTTTCTAGATATACGTAAACGGATTTCAAAGTACTAGACAGCAGTTGACATCAAAGAGTTTTCATTTGAACGTTCATATGCGTTGGTAGAAGACATTGTCTCTCCTCCTGGTGGTTTCTCACCTGTGCATGTTGGTGAGCTTCCACTCCAAGTGGTGTCCGCCTGACACGTTCTTGTAGAACCGCCGACCAGGTTGTACCCTGGGTCACACGTGAAGGTGGCCACGTCTCCGTAGAAGTTGGTCCCGCTCACGGCACCGTTGGCAGGGGCTGTCAGTGCGGGACACTGCACGACTGTATGGCGGTATGGGGTAGAATCAATGATTTGCCAAGCTGGAACATGTAAATGACACCCTCATCCAGCAGGCATCCTGTAATCCACATTGGCGGTGTGAACAACAGTGACAACTATATGACGTAGGTAAAAAAATTAAAGACACCAGTCTGATTTTAAAAGGTGCAAGTATTTTCACGCAATTTAAGAGAACATTCTCGATTTTTGAAAAGTTCTAACCTGAACATCCATTTCCATCAGCCAGTCCGTCTCCTGTGTACCCAGTGTTACATTCACATATTGCATCAAGGGCAGGAGCGGGATTATCTGTACAGGTGGCCTGGGCGTGGCACGGAGTAGCCAGACAGGCATCTATGTCTGCAAGCAATGAACACCAACAATAATCATCGACGTATTTTCTTCCTGATGAAATTAGAGGACCTCCCCATGACTTTGCTTCCGACATCCATGTAATCAAATCAAAATGGCCTTACCATTGCAGGTCGGGACTTCGTCGCTCCAGGTACCGCTAGCCTGACATGTCGCATTAGCAGCACCGTCCATGGCGTATCCATCCGCACAGGTGAACGTCACCTCGTCTTGGTAAGAGTACGGGGATCCGCCAGAACTCCGTATAACGGGAAGTTGAACCGTTACCAATGGACATTGTACAACTGCCATGGGGAAAAACACAAACTTCAGTGGAAAGATGGAAAGTGGGAAAGGCAGTGGTTGAAGTTATAAAAAGACTTTCCACAAGAAATGTTGATAGGGAAGTGTAAAACAAATTAAAGTAGGAAGAAAACTTGCTCCACTTTAACCCAGAAAGTCATCCTTCACATCTCCAACTAGAATGATTCCTAATCATGATATGAAAGCATTCTTAAGAACAAACACAAGTACAAGTCACAGTTATCATAAATGTCGATAAGTTAACTATTTTTACCTTAGATACTGCCTCTTACTTGTTAGCTTAGGTACAAAAATTATTGTTTTTGTGTTATTGTTTCTATCTTTTCTTTTTAATAGATCAACCTATATACCTAGCTACAGCAGGGCGCTTGGCTAACAGGAAACAGAAGCATAGCTTAGCCTAGCCTTTGGGGGAGGGGGGCGGTGATTCGCGATTTTTCAACAATCGTATTGCCTTTCCATGGCCGGCAATACGATTTCCCCAGCTAAAGTCCCTGGACCCGATAAGTTGAAAATCGCGACTCCGGGGCCAGCCCCCCCCCCCCTCCTCCAAATAACGCCGGCGCCACCCAGAAGGCCTGCAAAGGATGCTAATGCCTCTTACTGTTGCAGGTGGGCATCATGTCGCTCCAAAAGCCGTCAGCCTGACACGTGATGCTGGACACGCCGGCGATGTTGTACCCGGTGTCGCAGGAGAACAGCACCTCGTCCTGGTACACGTACGGGTGGGACACCGGGCTGAGAGAACCGTGCGGGAGAGTCGACAGTGGCGGGCATTGGGCAACTGTGTAGAGGCAAAGATGAAGAAATACCTTGGGCAACTGCTACAGACCCATGCATGTTACAGTCTCCCTGCGCACATTTGGACACACACGAACACACACACACACACACACACACACACACACACACACACACACACACACACATATGTACACACACACACATGCACACACACACAATCACACATGCACACACACACGCACTCATACAAACCTACACATGACCACACGAACACACATGCACACACACACACACACACACACACATGTACACACACACCTGCACACACGCACACACACACATAAATGCACACATGCAAACACAAATAATCACACATGCACACACACACACACGCGCATACATACAAACCCACACATGAACACACACACATGCACGCAAACACACACACATGCACAACGACCCCCCCTCCTCAAAATTGCAACAATATCTAGAGGATTCTTACTGATGCAAGTTGGGTAGTTTGTATTGCTCCAGGTTAAGTCGGCCTGGCAGGTGGTTGTAGAAGCGCCGTGCATGTTGTATCCAACATCGCACGAAAACGTCGCCACGGCTCCCGGCAAACTGGACCCGCTAACGGCGCCGTTCCCTGGGGGCACCAGTGGTGGGCACTGATCAGGTGGATCTGGGGGAAACGATTCCAAACGGACACACACAAAAATACAAAACACTCATCAATTTTGAATTGCCAACACTCCGACACCAAGGTTCAATGACTTATCAAAGTACCCCCTGCTTTATGTATTGTGATGGAAAGTCTGGTTTTATGGATTTTACATAATGTCATTTCCGAAATGACTGCAGCACTTAGGTAAATGTAGGCAGACATTTGGTGCCTCTCAGTCACTCAACATAATACCTGGCAAACTTGATACAAACGTCTTTATACTTTCTATTTCATAGAAACATAGAGCTACTAATACTATCCGCCTGGTTTCGTTATGTAGGAATGAAAATACCTTTCTGACACACACAAGCATGGTTGTCTAAACAGTTGGTTGGTGCCCATTGGAAAGCCTCAGTGGAGTCCATTGTCACACAGTCTAGATCATCTGTGTTCGCAGTGGAGCCCCACCTATGTGAATTGTAGTTGTAAAGAAGTATGGATACGACAACGTCTCACGATACAAGGGTACAAAGACATATGCAACGCTACCTTCCAAGACTTTTCCATCCGCAAAAAGAACTGGGAAAATGATGAGAAAAATGAGTACGTTGGCAACGTTAATACACCACTGTTAGTACACTTATTATAAGATACATAACATACCTGTTAAAAGCACCCAGTGGTGGAAGGCCAGTAGTGATATAAACCCAGTTACCCTCTGTAGCATGGGGCTCAGCATCGGTTATACCTGCGTGAGGACGAGAAATGTACAATCCAACTTTAAGCAAGGGAAGATCTCGTAAAAATCCTCAATACTTCAGTCATGTAGTCGTAGAACATGCACGAGTGTCGTTAACACCACCGTAAGGCCAACTTCAAGCGAGTGAGATCTTTTTTTTAAAATCCTCAATACTAAAGTCTTCTAGAACATGCACGAATGTCGTTAAAAAGACGAAGAGGCAGTAGAATGAGACATCTGACTGACTTGAAAGAAATAGTTAGCTATCTTGACTAAACTGGCTGACACAGAAGTCATTGAAGGCAAAGAACAAGTGATCTAAGCTTCACCGATCCAGTGGGTTCCCAGGCCCAGGGACTTGAGGTAGTAGTGCTCCAGGTCTGACGTCGGCAGGACGGCGTCAGCACCCTCGTTCTGGCACTCTGCTAACGCCGTGACGGCACTGTCCACTGTGGTGACGACTCTGTAGCACTTTGTGCCGGACACACCCGTATAACCAGCCGGACACTCTGCAAGATAATGACATCACAGTCGGTACAATTTGCATAATGTCGTATACAGAGAGCATGACACTTTGCATTGTGCATCTGCCTTATTCGGCCGGTAAAATCGCCTTTAGATCGATTATAATGTGTCAATGTTACTGCATTTAGAGCCACCTTATAAAAACTTACATTTGGAACGAGGTAAGGTTCTGATTATACTCTACAGAATTGTAGGCGATCTTTAAAAAGTTACTGTAGTTAGATCATGTCAACTACCGCCAGGTCTCATACCGATGTAAAGTTAACCAAGGAACTCACCTAGCTGTGGAAACTGAGTCATGTCAGCATCTGGAAAAGAACCAAAAAGGAAAGTAGTATAGTAAAGCAAAACCACTTTTTCCTAACATCAAAAGTTATCTGCCACAAAAAAAATTAAAACCAAAGATGGTCCAGAAGACGAGGTGTCAAAACTTTGCGTTCCGCTGCAGTGCCGTGGCTCAAAATCTATTACATGTATCTAAAATCCTTCTGGCGACGGTAATGACGTAGTGAATCCTCACCCTGTTGACAGACATAGCTGTACTGTTGTTGGGAGCAGGAACTGGGTTTCCACATGTAAGCGTGGTCTTTGGACATGACCACACAGTCTATCTGGGCGGTGTTGGGATAATCTGCATCGGCTGCATGGGGAAGAAACTTGTTGAAGGCTCCAATCGGAGTGCCGTCCGAGTACTCCCATGTCCCTTCATTTAAAATATCCGTCACGCCGATAAGGGTAGTCTCTGAGACCAGGCCGGTCAGGTAGTCGTGCTCGCCCTGACTACGGGGCAAGGCGAGGGTCGACCCGTCAGACGCACAGTCGTCCATGGCATCCAGAGGAGACGAGAGTGTCTCGGTCCATCGGTAGCACAGACCGGCATTGTAGCTGTAGCCGTTCGGACACGCTGCAAAAGAGAATAGAACCGAGTGTACATAGATTAGTTACTGTAGTTATAACCACCGTATCAAAACTTTCTTTCAGGAACAAGGTAAGGTTTTGATTTCTAGTATCTACTCTAATAGAGAATACTGTATAACCAAGGGACTTACCGAGCGGGGGAATCCCTGTGTCGGCATCTGGAAAAGAACAGAGAAGAAAGGGATATAAGTCACATTTAGCATTAGAACTAAAGCCCTCCACACACACACACACACACACACACAAACACACAGAGAGAGAGAGAGAGAGGGAGAGAGACAGAGAGAGATACACAGACGCACAGAGACACACACACACACACGCCTACACATACACTCAATTTCAAATGCAAACCGCAAGCGCGCGCTTACATACACACATACATACGCACTCACACCCACACATTTACACACATATATGTACATACCATTACATACACACACTCTCACACTTCGACGTCAAATTAAGTACAGGGACAAAGTTGTCATTAGAAATCCGATAAAGTCTCCAAGCAGATGTAGGGGTGAAAGACCGTAATGTTTTCTGGGTGACGGCCGGGCCTATCTGACAGTCCCTTACTAAATATAATAATAACTTTATTGCAAATCCATGCCCGAAGCCTAATTGCAAGAATACAAGGAAATGAGATAATGATAATAATAAGGTATAGTTTACACAATAATGAAATAAACACGAAGTAAAATGAAAGTCGTGAACTACATAATATAAGCCGATTAACAGTTGAGTAAAAGGCTTAAGTTAAGCTTTAGTTGTAAAGGAAAAACGTATAACATCCATATAGATGTAACGTTATATCTTTATACTTTACCTACACGATATGCTGTATACATGAATGTAGGTGGCGCTTTTAAGGGGCCTTCATGCAGTTACATGGGCTCCTCGCGCGGTGCCTATAAGTCGATCCTTCTTATGTCAACTAGTGTCGTAAATGTCATGCTAAATGTCATGCTCTGTTTCTAATTTCTTGTACATATATTTACATTCTACAAGTAGTGACTACATGATCTATCATAGACCAAACTGCAGTACCGCTCCCGGCCGCCTGCTGAAAAGCGGTTGAAACGACCGCCAAATTGCCAAATTTTCGTGTTTGTGGGAATGGAGAAATCGTGAAAGGCTCGCAAAGGGGTTTCAATTCTTGAGGCTTATTTGACTTCTTTTCCAATATAGTGACCATTCAAAATCACAAATGATAATATCTAAGACACTTCACGAACACATCATCGGATAACAAAAGACACAAAATAGGTCCTAAAGGACACGTCTCCTTTACAATTTGCGAATAAAAGTGGTCGAGTGTACATGTCCTGTAAATTGTTCGATAAAGATGATGCCGCCACGGAGTTGTAGTAAAGATTTGCCTGTGGCGAGCGAAGACGGAGGTCATAATTCCCTTTCCTTTTCCTTTTTTTTTAAACCAGCGAAAGTAGATGCGCATAGATGTCACCCATAAGATCACCAGTGTGGTAGGTAGAGCACTGTCACTTTGTACCGACCGTTGCAAACATACGTACTTTGGAAAGCACTACCTCGCCCATGTACTAAATTCCATAGCTATAATAGCATCCTTACCAGGCTAACGGCATGAAACCGTGTACAATCAGAAGTAATATACAATCACAAAACGACATATATCAAATCAGAACAAGCTGCTAGGGGCCCAGACCTACACCACTTCTTCCTTACGTCAAAGGCCACCTGCTATAAAAAAAAAAAAGGACATAGCATGTCCAGGACCAAAGATACAAAAGCCAGAAGTTCTGCTGCAGTACCAAGGCCACACACCCAGGAGGCCCTAAAAATCTACCTTGGTCTTCGTCTTGACACGTACCCACATAACAATTCTTCCAGAGGTTTGTCATTCATCGCTGACCACAAATTTGTTGAAACATAAACACAGACACACACACACACAAGGCACACACACACACACACCACCACCACCACAAACAAACTAACACACACACATATACACACACACACACACACACACACACACACACACACACACACACAAACAAACAAAACAATACCTCCATTTTTCATGGAGTTAATAAGAAATAATGGACTCCTCACCCTTTTGACAGACATAGCCGTACTGTTGTTGGGAGCAGGAACTGGGTTTCCACATGTAAGCGTGGTCTTTGGACATGACCACACAGTCTATCTGGCCGGTGTTTGGATGATCTGCATCGGGAAGAAGCTTGTTGAAGGCTCCAATCGGAGTGCCGTCCGAGTACTCCCATGTCCCTTCATTGAAAATATCCGTGACGCCGATAAGGATGGTCTCTGAGACCAGGCCGGTCAGGTAGTCGTGCTCGCCCTGACTACGGGGCAAGGCGAGGGTCGCCCCGTCAGACGCACAGTCGTCGATGGCATCCAGAGCAAACGAGAGGGTCTCGGTCCATCGGTAGCACAGACCGGCATTGTAGCTGTAGCCGTCCGGACACGCTGCAAAAGAGAATAGAATGAGCCCTGCAAACTGCAATGACTATGCATTTATGCAAGTTGCCAAATGATGTTAGTGAAAATGCTAATCATAAGAAAAATGAGTCAAACTTAAGCTTCCAAACTTTTTGTGTTATGTTCATTTTTCCAGTTGAATAATCCAGGTCACCACTATAACCACGAACAGTGTTCAGCTCAGCCCAGATTGACGTCAGATACCGGTGAGTCAGGGCACTTACCGCGGTGACATTTACGTTTCCTTACAGGCCACTAGTTACAGTATGTGACCTTATAATCAAATCAGCGCTTTGGTGTAGTAAAATATTACTGTTAAATCATAGTAATGTCAGTCTGTAGCTTTGGAGAATCGATGATTTTTGAAGGGATATTGCGCGCATATTTCGTGACGTTAACGTCAAGCTGTATCTGACAATATGTCTGTCAACTCATCGTATGGTAATGAGCCGCTTCAGCGGGCGGGGGGCACCATTTAACAGTCGACCCCAAATTGCTAGAGGCAAGGGCAGCTATATCAACGTTTCCCTTCTAAGAAACGCTGGTTATTTTGACAAATGAAACATGACAGAGATTCAGAGATGTCCTCTTTCTAAACCTCTGATAATTCAAGAAGTATACTGTTTTTATTTCGTTCTTCTTACATCGCCGTCGACCTTAGTAAGCTTCACTTTTTAGTGGCGAGTCGAAATCCGCTCATGTGCGAAAATAAAGATACATCCCCCTTCCCCCACACAACACATTATCCATCATACTGCCTACTTTGATCTCTACAAAGAAGTGTAACGACTGTTCTTACGCATAAGTATGATTACAGTAACATCATAACGCAGCGTGAATAATTGAAATTCGCCATTATGAAAGTCGGGACGTGGCACGCAAGTGTCTGAACCATACTCTCCAAGCAGAGGTTGTTGGGTAAAATTGTGATCTTCTTATCAGATGCCCCGTTTAATTTTTTTGTCAGCTCTCTCCACCAACTGATCACAGTTTTCTCCAACAACCTCAGCTTGGAGAGTATCTGAACCACACACTGGATATAGATGTAAGCTATACTAAATAGGAGGTCAGCTAGCAAATGATGTGACAGTTTTTTCTAGATGTATCTATTGCAATTTCCAAATCTCTGCAGAAGCAGTATTATTGGCCACCTCGGTGGCCAATAAAATTAAATTGTGTACTTTTTCCCTTTAGAAAGTGTCATTGCCACCGATAGATCTGCTTGGAGATTATATTCAACTCGCCGAATGTTTAAAATTGTCCTTGCAGAAAACGTGAGAGTCATTTACCTCTTATGGCGACAGGTGAAATGTCACTGACTACATGGTGACAGAAGTAAGAAACGATACGTACTTTGTCCCTTCGCTGCCAATGGTATTGATGCCAGGACAACAAGCAGTAGAAAGACACTTTCCACGGCCATCTAGTCCATGTACACGTCGGTTAAAACTAAGAAACTGCACGAGAAAAATCCTTGTGAGGTCGGACGTCCGGACGGATGTACAACAGCGTGAGACTCGAATCCTCTAAAACTGGTTCAACAACTACCTTTGGCCAAACCAAGTAATCAACTGTCCTTTGTTTTGAACTGCTTTCAACTGGGTAAAAAATCCCCTTGGTGTCTTACTGGATGCGATCGAAGGCATGCATAAGAAAATACAAGCAATAGGAATATTAATTGAATATAACTTTTTTGTGGGTTGCAGGTCAGTTCAGGATCGTTGAAATGTGCAAGGCTTGGGGGAGAATGCCAATATAGCCCGACAGAACAATTGACTTGGTGGTACATAATGTTGAGTGTTTTGGACTGCAATGAAGGTGCAAGGGGGGGGGGGGGTCCAGTAGGATATATATAAATGCCTATGTATAACAGCAATCTTTTCTATTGACCTCAACCAGAATAAAATTTACTCTGGCCTTTAAATGTGTCATTTGACGTCAGGAAATCACTCATCAGGAAAATTGACAGGGTTGGGTTTGACTGGGTCAATCTGCGATTTATATAACCTTGTGACGTTTTTTTTTGCGGAAAGAGTTGTGAACTATGAACTATCTGAACACAGCGCTTATTACTTCAGAAGTACGTGGGAAAACTACGAAACTTTCTATGGCCACAGGCCAGGTTGTCGATCCAAGGCCATTTTAGAGGTTTACTACGTTAAATGTCAGGAAAAACTACTAGTATCGGTAATTGTTCGACCTTTCACATCGCTAGCCTGCGGACATGTATGACAGAGACAAGACTGCTACGAACCATTGTGTAGAAAACAATGGCGACCGGTGAGAATAAACACTGGTGTCACGGACACAAGTTTTCAAACCCGGTTATGGTTTCGGGCAGCCGCACAGAATACACACAGAGTAAGTCGAACCTTTGGGCATGCTATTCTTTCTGTCGTGCTCAACCAAGGAGGTTTTAGCTCAACAACATCGATAAGTATTTTGGTCTTTGTTTTTATTTACAATGTGTACAGTATATGCATTTTACTTAAACACTTTATGTTTTCGGGACCGAGAAAAAGCGGTCGCCAGGGCCAGGTTGACGAGGTTGTCGCCTGGGTAGGTTTGACTGTATGGCCTTGAATCATTCAATAATTCGTTAACGGCTTACAGGGAAGTTGAGACAGTTTTAGCATATACTTAAGATTAAGCAATACTATATTGGAAATTTAGGAAGGCTGCACGCTTTATATTGCGGTTTCCTGTTTCTTGAGCCTTACGAAGGAGAGCAACTCAATGGACGCCAATCGGACTTCATACCCCACGTGTCAAGGGCGACGCTTAGCGGCATACAAAAGAACTGCATCTTACGTAGTGGCAGGTACATGTATATGCTTGTTGCAATCTAATTGGTCGGTAAGAAATAATTAACCAATCAGCATTTACCAATCTTTGTTATTCTGGAATATAGATAAGCTTATCCGTATGTACGATTCAAGTTTACCCGTAATTGGCTAATACTTTCACTGATGGTAGCCAATCAATGTTGCAAACAAAAAAAATTTGAACTTTCTTATTAGACAATGGCAGCCAATCAATATTTATCTGAAGGAGCACTTATAGATTACAAACTGCTGTATTCTCACAGATTGAATACTGGCCTTCACCGATTGGTTCATTCATTTCAATATTGACCAATCAGAATCTAACGTCAATTCAGAAAGTTTTTCAAGTTGCAGTTCTACTTTGTCCCGCAGAGCGGCGTTTTTGTAAAGTCGCTAGATTGAAGATAAACTCTCTACGGTAAGCTGCATCTTGCAGTTAAAATGCTTTTTAATGTTCTGTCTTCAAGCCTAAGAATGAAGACAATGGGATTCCAAACCACCTTTAGGGGAAGGGTTCTAAAGATTCAAAGGAAAGATACACTTGTGCTTCAACCCCCAAACTGTATGATGTAAAGATCAATTTCGGTACTGTTGAATGAAATGCTCAATCCATTTCTATGGGGAGGTTTACATGCATTTCAGAATACGTTTCCTGAAATAGTACTGTCTTCTTTTATGGCTTCAGCCTCTGATATTTCTGTGAAATACCAGTGCAAAATATCCTTTTTATGAAATAGTACTGGATGAGTATCTGAAAGATTACATGTGGAATACCCAATCTGTCCTGGCGTGCATAGTCCAGTGGATAGCGATCTTGCCTCTGGAACTAGAAGCCCTGGGTTCGATCCCGGTTGTGTTGCTCACCCGACATGCACACTTCCAGAAAGGTTCGCAGTCCTTAGGACGGGATGTTAAGCCGTGGTCCACTGTTCATTGTGCTTGTCGACAAGAGCTAGGGGAATTTCTGTCTTCTCTGTCACAACCAGTGGAAGATTAGCTCATCTGTTCAATGAGTTCATTTAAGCTAAACTGGTTCGAAATCACTTTCCTTTCCTTTTTTCTAAGATTTAAGAATAAGGCCCCAAAATCTAACAAGCTGTCCGCATCAGCTTCCTCACATGGTAAAAGTTTACATGTGATATTTCTACTATATATCATCACACTACAAAAGGAAACAAAAGTGACAAATTCACAGCTGTTGGTTTCAACTTTTATTCCAACCAATGAAATTAATCACCACAGAATTGATATCCCTCTCCCAGGCTGAGGTCCCCTTGGCTTGTCTACTCTACAGTTCCATTCCAATTGAAGCGAGGAGAAACTGTGGATCAACATTATAAACATGCCTCAAACTTTGGAAATAGAGGTAATAGGTTGTACAGGTGTATTCATGTCGAGTATGTAAATCCTTACATGGTGCTGCAGCATGTAGAGTACAACCCCCCGACAAATAGCCACATCCAGAGAAATAACCTGAGTATCACAATAGTTCTGGTCCCCTTAGCTCTGCTGTGGATATATTTGCAGTCCCTTCTATTCATCGGTCAAGACATCTGATATATAAATGTGGGAGTGTGGAGAGTCGCACTTGTAACTGAGGGACGGTGCAAGCTTTTCCCAACACGGTACAGCCAAGGTTGGATCAGTTTTTCATAGATTAAAAAAGGGCTGAGTTTTTACAGAGCCTGTGCAAAAACTCCATAATTTTCATATATAAAGGACTTAGGAAATGTCTTCGCACTTTCTGTAAAGAGTGCTTTTTTTATCTGGCAAAAAAGTCGATCATTCAAGTGTTGGGAGAAAGCTGCTACCTCCCTACTGGTAAAAAAGATATTGTTATTTGACAATACCTGAGTATAATCATTGACCTATGTAGTATTTGGTATTGAACATCAAGTGACTTACATTGTTGTGGAAGAAACATGAATCTGATTGCCTTCTGTGTATTACTAGTGAGGTCTTGGCACACTTTTGGACCTCCATCCAACACATGACAGAGTATGATTGACTCTTAACTGATCTTGGTACAAGAAAAATAGTTATACCAGTTACTGCCTATGGTACAAATGTCTTGGCTGCTTTGGTCCAGGTACATGACCTTAAAATGATATGGCAACATTGCGTGTGTGCAGAAACTCCCCCTAGCAATACACAGAAAATGTACAGCCATTATGACATGTTTGCTGCAAGTAAATACTGTGATCCCAAAGTTTGGTTGTGACTTTAGACCTCCACACCATAGAATAAATATACTGAAATATGTACACAATGACCATACGTCTCATGCACTGCACAATAATTTACTACGCTTCCAAGTCAAAAACTACCCCGAAACAACCTACAGACCCTAAAGGTACATATTACATATAGATATATTTGATGTGGATTCAATTAGTACAAATATGTCATACACCATTTATATCAATGTTGGAAATCTTAGGATATATAATAATACATCTGATGGGGAAACCAATGGTAAAGTTACTACTACATCGTACTTTCAACGTCCTGTTTATGAAAACCAGCTGGTATGGGGTTTTGAAAATGTCCCCATCTATTTTCAACCTTTCAATATTACATGAAAGACTTCGAATTTCAATCATGTACTTTTGGTTACATGGTACAAATACACTTTTAAAAATGTGACTTTTTTTCTTTGAGCAGAGGTCTGGTTTTCATTGGACAAGGCTTGAGAGTATAGGGTTCTACATGAGGGGAAATAAATAGTTTACAGTACAAGAGGATCACGTGAGGTAGTTACGATTCCTGAGTTTCTGCCTGTAGGAAAGCCAAGTGCCGACTTATTTCTGCTGGGCCAAAGATTCCACGGAACTTATTCCACAACAGATGAAGTTTTTTTAGGCAATATAGGAGACCGAATGGTTTACGTTACAGCAGCTAAACTGGCGTCACCAATGTGTAGTTACTCTGTTTTAGTGGACAACACCAGCAGCAGACTTGCCAGGCACTTACTGTTGTAGTCTTACGTGTTTCTTCAGGGGCATGTCCCCACCTTTCCTACAGACGTCTTGTACAACACCTGGCAGGAACCCTATCGAAGAACGATTCATGGCTGTGTACCCTGATGTCATGTCTGTTTGGCAGCACGAAGCCATGGGATATATTACACAATAGGTCCTCTCCAAGGCACAGGCAGGCTTCATACTGCCACACAGGCACGTCAGGAGTACCACAGGCAACACTAACCATTACCAACAGAAACTGGGAAGAGGGTGGTGGGTGGATGTCATTCCAGGCGACAAAAATACCATACTCTTGAGAAAATATGTGGCATCTCTGAAGGAATTAACAGTTTGTGCTGTATTTTTCATCTTTAGTTTAAGATGTGGAATAAGTACCTGAAACCAAGTCCCCATCACAGAGTTCCCTCAACTCCAACCTACCTCCCTTTGTCACGTGGTACACCCCAATTCTGATAACTGATACAATACCTACTAAGGACTGTACCACAAGACAAGTACAGGAGGGAAAGTCTACTACAACAAAAGCTGTTCCTACAAACATCAATGTTTCCTTTATACACTGCAATCTTATCTGATCCCCTCTTTACATTTAATAGCCACACATTCTGTAAAACCAGAAAATAAGTTGATTCATAACATTTTGCAATGGGGTGTTCAGGGCCAATTGCAATGTTCAAAGGGAGCAGAGAAAAAATTTTGCAGTCACAGGGTGTAAGAAAAGTACACCACCAGATATTGGTGTGCCTTCCCAACTATAGGAATGTATCACTGAGAGGAAGCATTAATTATACATCCAATCAATTTGATCAATAATTAATGATATCTCTCTGGGAAGACCCCTGTGAACTACACATATCATAAGTAGAGTTTTTCCAAGTCCCTGAGTTTTTTGTTTAGATCAGAGGCATGTAGAGCTATATATTTCACCCCAGCTGCATAGAGTGGCATCTAGTGCTGTTGGTTAGACCTTAGTATCAACCCGAGTTGTGTTCACAACAATTCAACAACTATATCTGTGCTTATAATGGGCACTGAACAGCAGATAGTGTTCACAATGGCTACTGAACAGCAGATAGTGTTCACAATGACTACTGAACCGTAGATAGTGTTCACAGTTGGGTGCTGAACAGCAGTAACCATGTTGCCAATGACATTTTAAGTATCTATCCACAAACAATGAATTCAGTCACTGCGTGATAGACAGTGCTTCAAAGTTCTTTTCTTTTTTTCCCCAGTTTGTTGTCCCTGAAGATTGAGCTCACAACTCAGGCTGAGTAAATTGCACACCTTTGCAAAGATAAAGACTTTGTGCCACACCATAACATTTGCATACAAAGTTTTCCATCTGCGAGATACAGTGAGGTGATGGTCTGATATAACATCTCGTTGTTCATGTTTTGTACCTTACTTGCCACCCACTACATGCCATCTGTCAACATTCAATTCTTAACACCTTAACACCATAAACAGACACTTGAACCTCGTGATTGTGCTTAGATGTGAGCCCAAATTGCTGACTGATACAATTTTCTACCACATAAAATGTTTCAATAAAGGCTCCTTCACTTCGTAAGCACAATCATGAGGTCCGAATGCCTGGGTACAATAGTTCGACTTCACATAGCCACTGCATAGGGAAGACACCCAGGTGCCGACCACTGCAACTTAGCAAGACTTTGGTTTTCACAGAAAGCTTCTAACAATCACTCCACTTCCATCTTCCCTACACGAATCATCACTGGTCGTTACGACAGTTTGACCCCTGGGGGCCAGAGACACTTGATTGAAGGACAGGCCCCTCTTTACTTGTTTCACATTTGTACCACATCGCTATTCACCACTGACTACTGCCATCAGCAATTTGAGCCTTTCCAGAAACAGACTTCATTTTTCCATCAAATTTCACAAAAGCATACAAGCTAAAACCATGAGGGCTTGCCCCTTTTGTCCCTGGCATGAAACGTCTCTGCTTTTGCCGTTGAGAAGAAACCTTACTTAAGCTTTGGTATAAACAGCAGCACAAATATTACAACAGCGGCACCTGCAGTGACTTAACCCAACCAACTAACCTTCTTATCAGATATCACCCACAATTCTACCTCCAAAAACAATCGAAGAAGAAAAAAATCAGCGCTAGGAATAAGTACAGGAAAAAAACACTTCTACTAAAGACTAGCTTCGAAACATGAGTTTTCCTGAGAATTATGAAATGAATCAAACACAAGCTATATCACCATGAGCTCTACAGGTTATTACACAAACCGACCTTCATTACGACAAAGATTCCACTACAAATTAAAGAAACCTGAGGAGAAAATGAAACACCTGAAACCCTGAAAGTTCAGTGGATCATCGTGGGCCTAACCACTGGTCCTAAACCCTGATTACCGAGATCGTTAGAAATGACAAAGCTGTTATGGTGCCAATAACGCAAAAATTCTGACTAATAATGCCTCTGGTATCATACAGTACATAGTTCCAAAGTGCTATAGAATAGACTCACTATTTACAATGTATTTCCAGCACTTGCAATTTTACCTGAGAAACATTTTCACTTCTTTTTTTATAACACAGTATCACCCATAGTAAATTCTCTGAATATATCTTCATGATCAAATCTCTTATCAATGATGATTACACTCTTACACCACTGGCAAAGTGGATAAGATGAACTTAACACAGGTCTTCTACTCTCCATAAAGCTCGAGACACAGAGTATAGACCAGTGCTGGGTAGGGACTTTGGTACAATACATATTCACAATGCCTGCCCGACACTGGCCCATACAATTCTCTCTTCAGTACTGGCAATAACTCAGGGCCGTCCATAGTAAAGGCATCGATCAAACTAGATTTTCTCTCCTTCAAATGCCAAGCGAACAATGCTGTCATTCTTTAACCAGAGGCAAAACAATTGGGACTGCTCTACACAACAGGTCCTGCTTATTTTCTCATTGATTCTAGATGAACAGGTCTTGAACAAAATCTTGGCAGGGTCTCTACACCGCTGGTCTCTGCTTAACAGACCGCTCAGCCACACTTCGAGTTCATTTTTGGTACAAGCAACTTAACCTGGCTGATAATATCTCCCTGGTTACATGATTGTAAAGTAAAGAACAACCGGAGCTCGCCTGGCCACGACTTTTCTTCTGACTTCCATAGCAGCCTCAGAAAAATACATTACACCCGCTATAAAAATAGTGTGAAAAAGAGCATGGCAAGGCGAGTCCCAGCGATTTTCTCACCCTCTATATGCCACAATAGAAATCCCCCCAACACTGCCACAGGAACGAGTGCAGAGCACCCTGATTGGCCCCATCCCGCCAGTCAGCAGCAGTGATGCCATGGCAATAAACAAGTCAACTAGACTGTGACAGCACTGGTGGGCACACAAACAACCATCTTATCCTGGCACTCATGAGACTACAGATTTCGCTTCCTGGCATAATAAATTACTACCGTCACTATGGCAACACCCCCAAATTGGCCCCACCTTAGCAACTGCCAGAAGCACAAGCAGCAGTCATGGCAACTTCTAAATGTCATGGCAACTGTCCAGTCGTCGTCAACGACCAGTGCTGTCACAGTGGTGATTTCTAAATTATTATGTCATTTCCTGCCAACTGCCCAGACTTCAAAACTTTTCAAACAGGCCGATGACCGAGTTCTCTCTGCATTCTGGTACAACAGGAGAACTCGGCCACGTGGTTAGGAAAGTGGTGAAGATCGTGGGCGTGTTTTCACAAAGCACTAGGCTGGTGTGGAGCGGCCCTGTCATGCGGACACATGTATGGGCGGGTGTCCGGTGTTGACTTTGCAGCTGTGCATGATTGCCTTGAAGAGGAGGGGGAGGTGCTCAATGGGGATGTCCAGGATCTTGCTGGTGACGTAGCGTATCTCGGGCAGGCACATCATCAGCTCGCGGAAGCGGGTGGGCTGGTGCGGGTACTGCGCCTCGATGTAGTCCTGGCAGGCGTACCAGAAACGCTTGTTCACGCTCTCTATCAACTCAGCATCTCTGAGGTTCTTCACATCTAGAACAGAAAGAAAACAGTTTTCATCAATTGATGAAACCATCACTGATGTTTATCCACATCTAGAACGGAGAGAAAACAGTTTTCATCAACTAATGTAACCATTTCTGAGGTTCTTCACATCTAGAACGGGGAGAAAACAATATTCATTAAGCTTCAGCCTATTAAAGTACCCATTTGGCACCAAATTTTGTAGCATTGGTTATGGGGTCAGTGAGCAGAAGGGAAAAGGTTGAAGAGGCAAAATGGGAAGTTAACTATATATAATACAGATACACAGAAAATAAATTTTTTACTGTCTCTCAAGCTTTTTCAAAGACCAACTGTGAATGCCTGCGAATGATTGATTGAACTGTGAATCTGGAGGAATATAATTCTGTCTCCTTTACCCTAAGTAGAAAATGACATTTTTGGCAGGCAAATTTGGACAGTTGAGTTCCAACCATTACACAATCTTCCAAATAATATCTCTACTCTAGCACAGCTAGAAAACAACTTCACCATTGTACATTTTCAGTACATGTATAACCCTCATGTGCAACGTCAACATCGCATCTTTACCTTGGTTCAAAAAGTTGATGACCTTCATGCAGACAAACTCTTCTTTGGTGATTTTCATCTGGTGAAGTTTCCCTGAGAGGTACATGGTCCGCTCCACGATTTCCATCCCGTCGTCCGAAAACTGTTCCAGCTCCTCATTGGTCGGCTGGTACTTGAGGATGATACTGCCGAACTCCCCGAACAGCTGGGGCTTGTGAACACACAGGGCTGACAGGAAAGAAATCTGGACATGGGGGAGACAATCTGGATATTAGACATTGTATGGAAGAAGAGCTGAGAAGATGAAGAAGTTAGCATTAGCACAAACTCTTTCTTTTCTTCAAAAATGTTACCTAGCTCCCCACTTATACACTTAGGCTAAAGGTCACATAAACTACGAAAAATCTTCCTGTGAAAACTGGAAAAACAAATAGTGTTCCATATCCTTGAAGTACAATTTAGAGCTGGATATTGTTTTCAAAATAAAAAAAACTGCTGAATTAACAGGATATACATCAATAGACTGATCCTAACTGTCTATAACTATTACTATTATTAGCAGTTCAACCAATTATCGCATGGCAGTTAGTGGTTTGAACAATGAGACTGCATGTCCGTCAAATAGTTGCACTTTTATGTTGTATTTCGGCATTGTTAGCAAGGTGGGTGGGGCTGTGCGATCCATCTATAGTTTTGCCTCTTGTAGGCAATACCATGTATCATTGAATGTGAAGTGATTTAGACAGTTAACATGACTCTACCCACCTCATGCCATGTGTTGGTCAGGAGTGTGGACAGGTCGGATATGGAGATCTCGGACAGGAATGGCAGCTTTTTGATCCAGGTGATCTGCCTGAACAGCATCTCATCGGCAATCTTGCACAGCAGGCAGAACAGCTCGTGCTTGGAGACCTCGTAATCGTCCTCCACCATGATGGAGGTGTGCAGCGGGTCAAAGTCCTCCGCGCGGAGGAGTTGGTCCAGTAGCGTGGCCGACTGCGGGTCCAAGTGGCCCATGCTGGTGGGGATGGCCATGCTGTGCGCGTTCCCGTAGCTAGGGAGTCCTGGCATATATGTATTACTGCCCTGAGATTTGTCTGCCAAAACTCCCTGGCTGAGGGAACCGTAGTTGAGGGAGGAGAGGTCCAGCCCCCCCACCCCGTTTAGACCTTGTATGCCCCCCATGCCGTTTGCCTGGGCGGAGAACGATAGCGAGCCGTCTGCGTTTGTCGTCGAGCTTGCTTCCTGTTGCTCCTCCTCCTCAAACTCCTTGCCCGACATGATCCTTTCTATCTCTTCCTCTGATATCTGAGAACACACAAAAGGCAACAATGTCTTAAATACACTTCTCAAACCAAGGAACTTTATTACAACATATTGCACGTACATGCATAGGTACCAAGTACAAAATAACGTTGTATGCTACTTGACCATTGTCTCTCTACATGTATAAATGGACAGTAATAGACACAGCGATTTCTGGGAAAGCATGTTATACTATTTCTAGATTAGTATTTTTTTTTTAGTATTAGCAATGATGAGATATGCTCTGGACTGGACTTCTGTTACATTGTTTAGTAGGAGACAAATTTGTTCATGTTCCATACCTCCACAGGCCCGATACTTTTGTTCCTTCCTCCAGGCATCCCATCTTCCCTGATGGCTGGAAGAACAGAAGAAGAGTCGTAAGATCAGAGACAGTGTGAAGATATCATTAGCAACAACATACAATTCAAACTCTGTTGCATCAATGTACAGTGCACCAGCTCCTTCAAACAGCTGAAAATGGAACTGCAGAAGCTTGCCTTCTTCCACCTATCTGTTTGGACAGGGAACTGCAGGCTTTGTGGATCAATGCCCTCACCATACAGGGTTCAGTCAAGGTCTTGCTCAAGCAGGTATTTATCTGGGTGTGCCTACATGCTGTAGGCTACATGCTTTGGTTGTTGTCTGCCTATCTCTTCATCAGTAGGTACTAAGCTAGCTTACAATAAATAACTTTTAAACCATGACTTAGAGATAAATGATGCAAATATTTTTCATAATCACCACTGTTAATTGATGAATGAAACTTGAGAAAAATGTGCGTTCTCTGAAGTGGAAGTGGTATGGCAACTGCAGGCCATCACATGTGCATGCATGCACAGCATAACTGCGTGACTAATCATCTTTTGGATGAAAAGGACCATTGATCCCGAATGTGAATTGTACGGCCTGACGCATCAGGTGATGGCTGCTAGGCATGACCTTCTACTTGCAATTAAGGCCAAACTGTGTTCACCTGTGCATGACTCCATTGTTAAGTTACTGGTAAAATGGGCGTGTTAGAAGCACATGACTTTTAGTAACTCTTTACCAGCAAAATGGAAGGTGAAGGTGATAGATAAAGGTGACATTGATAACTTTACTCCTCGAATCCCACAAGTGGTTTAATATTTGGAGAAGATAATGTTACAACCAGTGAAACGTTAGGATACACAGCAGGGCACAAAATGTCCCAGTGGAGTTCTCTTCTCGGAAAGCCTAACTGTCAAGGTTGCCATTTAATTACTAAGCGACACGCATCATTTACATTCCTTGCCTTTTTCCTTATCCCCATGGATATCATAAGTGTCCTGATGCTTTGAAACTTGGACGAGAATAGCTGGCCGCACCGACTTGTAAGAGTGGGTTATTTTCTATCAAGTTTAGTTCATGTTTGTTTGTGAAGGGTCAATGACCCCTGGCGACCGGTACAGTAAATGTAGATCAGGGCAGGTAAACACACGCCCAACGGAGTCTGCTTTTTCCCTTTTACACATTTTTATGCCAGTGGGATCGTGGGATTACAGTCTACGTTCGGGTACATGTCCAGAATAGCAGGTTTGCAGTAAAAAGGGTACGAAACAAATACTGTACAGCAAAATTTAACTCATGACTCATGTCACACTCAGTCAGAAGGCTAGTGACCAGCATAGACCTTGGCATTTTGATTGTGTGCCAGAATTGCCAAGTCACAGTGAACAGTGCCATGGCCATTAATAACCATGAAGTCATAAACAGTTATTTATTGAGCAGGAGCACATGATATGTTCTATTGACTGCATCGTACATCAACACATAAAACATTCTCATTACATAGCATATATAGTAAATATGTATGTTGAAAATTGGCAAAAAGGAGAATTGACCCATATATGTGTATTTTCCTACATTCTGTAGTGAAATCATTTACTATTTGAGCATTTACAAAACTCATTATCAATTCTGCTATGCAAATGATTTTGATGAAAATGAGTCCGTTGACCTCCAAATGATGCATAGGAATGGGCGAATGAATCTATTCATAGCTGTGTAACCAATCATTTTAATGGCAACTGCGAAGGTCGCAGACAATTTTTGGTTGTTTTTGAATGATGAATAAAGATTATTTAACAGTCAGGAGGACATCTCAATGTTCCCAGTTTCTCTCAGTTTATAGTAAAAAATACAGCCTTTTTACATTAAGTTCATTGTCTTATGATCACTCATTGCCGTCTTTATGTTGCTTTGTATCATATTATATCTGGCCATACGGGTGGAAAATTGTGTATTCCAATTCACTTCAAAATCTCTTAATGTAACAGCTAAACTTACGATCTGTACAGTCTTTAAAAAAAAAAGGGTCAAAGTTGACTGTGCCATGGGCCTGTATTTTATTGGTCCGTACTTTGTTTGTGTGGAACGTGACACCCATGGGTACCAGCCTACAGCACACTGGGCAACAAGCCAGGTTACAGGTCACCTATCTAAAACATCAATGGCGGAGCACTAGTGCAGTTGGTTCTGTCTGGCACTTTGCCATACCAAAGCCATTTTGGGGAAATGAATCCTCTGCACTATCAAGGTGCATAAACTTGCAGTGATTCATTCTAACGAACAACATGTTGACCAAGTAGCTCTTTTTCAGCCATGATTTAACAGAAATAGACTTTTTTCTCGGGACCAGCATTTACCTGGTGCAGTGGTACAATCCGCGGGAAATTTGAACTGCGCACGTTGCACGTGATTCAGTTCACTCCCTAAAAGACGTTGGTTTGTCAGGTTCACTTTAGACACTACTTCTAAGTATCATGGCATGACCTCAAGATTATAACTCAGGCACACACAGAGGTGGCATTGTCTATAGGAATATATGTTTAAGTTCAACAGCACATATCAAGTCTAGACAGGGCTTATATGTTGTAACTTGGATGACGGCCAACTTGACAGGGCTTAGACCAAACCCATCCGAGACAATTCAAGCCCTTTCTGCGGACAAAGAATAAATCTCTGTTGTTTGGCTTCCATTATGAGACATGCTGAAATGTTCCTTAGTCAAATTTCAACAACGGCATGTGTGTCACTGTCCTACCTCACTCCTGAGATGATATGAAAATCATGTTTCAGATGTCACGTTCACGAGTAGATATGGTGTACATGTAAATATGAACCTTGCACCGAGCACTAGTCTGGATATACTGTGATGTGTTTGACTTTACGGGTAGAGAGACGCAAGTCCGCATGTCTGCATACCCACACGCACGTCCCCACACACGTTCACATTGCATGTCACGTCCGCTATCACGTTCACCCGCAAGTCCACATGTCCGTATACCCATACGCACGTCCCCACACACACGTTCACATGCATGTCACGTACTCCATCACGTTCGCCCCCCAAGCATGTTCGCAGGCACGTTTACACGCCTGTCTCAATCTCAGTGGGTCACTCCCAACCACTCCTCCTGGGGCATGACTGGGCTAGGGGAATGACCGCTGTAGACAACATCTACTTCCACACCACTTAACAGAAAGGCTAGAAACATTAAAATGTTTAATTTTCAGTCAGTCACAAAACTATTTGGTTCAAGGCTCTCATTCCCAAATTTAGCAGTCTCATCATTGGAATGCACAGACAATGGCCAGGGTCATTAGCTCAAGGTACAGATCCATGTGAAACTACATTATGGTCCCATTCTTTCTGTTATTATCCGATGTCTAAATTGGCCAACAACAATACAACAAAACGGGTTCTGAATCAGTCACTATCAGGAAGATGATCTTAGGCCGAACAATTTTCTTAGAGATTCTTGATGACTTTGGCACTACCAGATATACCTGGCAACTGAGTGTAAGGAGAGAAGTTCTGCAATCCTCCGTTATCAGGTTCCACTCACGGAGAAGGCAAAGTTCAAAAACAAAATTAAGGCACCTTCACTTTAAAGCCCAAGTAACCTGGAATAACCATGTATGTGCCAAAGCAAAGGGCGAAGTCCACATGTCCTAACATGACTTTCTAGAACTTTGTACAAGTACAACATGACTGCACTCCAGTTGACTTGCCTAGCTACCAGACAATGGAATTGACACTTTGAACTTGTTTTCATGTCTGTGCCCCTTGCTATCCATGAACAGGGCATTTAGTAGGTAAGAGGGGGCGGTTTGCAGGTTATTGTCCTAAGGGGTCAGCTGAGGTGAGAATAGTCAGTGTCATGCAACATCCAAAAGTCAGTTAAGCATGTTTGAACTACTGGAATTTTGTTGTTTATGAGTTGTGCTTTGGTCTGGTTTTTTCATGTTTGAGTCTAAAACAAATTTGTTTATGTAGATTTTTTGCAACAAAATCGTATGGGTATGACTACAACAAAAGTCATCAAGGTAGCTTTCAAGTAAGAAATTCCTTCTACCAAGTGTAAGAATTTTTCAGTCTCTTAAAGAGGCTTCTAGAACACCTGTAGGTTCTATATTTGGACTTGAAAGATGATGAAGGAACGCGAAGATCGTGCTTTGTATGGTAAACAATGCAGGTGTCAAGGGAAAGGTCACCACCTTATGAAACGTTCTCAAGGTCGTCTTGTTTACACCTGAGCAAGTGAACTGGTACATAATGTGGAGTTCACGTGTGCGGGGGGAGGGGGGCACAGGTGGAGGGTCGGAAGGAATGGTAGATCAGCACTTCAATTTCATAGTCTGTAGATGGCTTGTAAGGCCATGTTGATTAAAGATGACATCCACGCAAGCTTCAACTTTCGTCCGTTTCCAAAAAAAAAAAAATTCTTGGCCATACTGTAAATTGTAAAAAGGAGCTGCAAATGATAAAATACATGCTGTAAATTGCAATTGCAAAAAATATTTCAGAAACCGGAAAATAACGTCGTAGAATGCCAAAGTCAGTTCAAAGAAGAAGTTTTGAAAGAACAAAAATGAAGAATCTATATTTTGGTATACCATACTCTGTGTGTTTTGTTCATACTTCCCGACCAGGTAGATTTCATAATGAAGGCAAATTTTCTAGCCAAACTTTTTTTCAATCAGTTTTGGGGTACCCAGTCGTTGTCATCCATAAAATCAAATCAACATGGCCTAGGTAATACAGGGTACCACTATCTAGAAAGACAAGGAATAAACTGAAAAGCTACAAATTTTCATTTTCAAAAATAATCAATTTATGTCTTGAAGCCAGGTTACAATACTTACATGTATAATTTTTTTGCTACAGTAATCAATGCTACACTCAGACACACAGACACATGCATACACAGACAGACATATATGTAAACAGAGACACACACACACACATGTGCGCGTACGCTAACACACAGACATACTGCTATTGGACCATCTGGAGAGCCACAAGTTGAGGTATTTTCCGCGGTGTCCATTCCACTGCTGGAATGAGACCTGCGTGCAAGGACGAGAAATTTCCACCTGTGGAATAGTGGTGGATGTTTTATTCATGCATTCATTAAAACTGACCACCTGGTTGTAAGGGCAGAAAATGTAAACAATATACTAGTACTCCATGTATGGAGTATATTGTATGTACAGTTATATTATAGCTGGTCAGTTTTAATGAATGCCTGAATAAATCATACACCACTATTCCCGGAAATTTCTGTTCATGGCACGAAGGTCTTATTCCAACATTTACTCAGTGCTCATAACTTAGTGTACATATACTATGTATAGTAGAGTCACCCGGTGTGCATTAACATTATATCACATTATGTATGCTTTTTTGCCAACTGCAAGCCCTTATTCTTTGCGAAAGCATAGCCATTTGGGTTACATATTGTACAATTCTGTCTTTTGTTCTATATAGCCAGGCAGAAAGCCCAGGCACACCAAAAGAACTTTGAAAAAGACAGTTTCCTATAATGACTGTTTTGGAAAAGAGAAAAACCCAAGGTTGGATAAAATTCTAAAAATTTCAATAATCCATTATATTTATATGTTTGTTTTGAAAGAAGTAGGTCTTGAAGACCTACGTGTTTCCTATGATTTATTGTCAATTCCTAGGCAAGCATTTCAGAGTAACTCTCCACTTGGCTTTATTGTTTTCTTTTGGCCTTTTTTCAAACAATAGGATTATGTGGTTTTGTGCAGGAAGCCAAGACAAAGTCATTGTTATGTTACTACTACAAACTGTCAATAAACTGAAGGCGACAGTTACTTTTCAACTCAGGGTGGCCGTAACCTTATATAGACCTTCTACCTCAAAAGCAGGTGTACCCTTGCAGTTTGGCTTTGTGTTATTTTGATGGTCTTGCATTTGATCCCTTTTCAAAGGTACTGACACAACTGAAATCCCTACATGATTCTTTAGAGGCTTTCACAGATCATATCCCTCTCTGGTACATGCTGTTAAGGAAATTGTGTAAAAACGTTGGTGTGACTAAATGTGAGCGCTAATGTCTGACATGTAAAAAAAAGCAAGCAAACCTTTTTCAGCTTGACACATTTAATCACAATGTTTAGGAGATGAAGCGACTTACCTTTTCTGTTCATGCCCATCTGTAGGCACTTGAGCAGACGGCAGTACTGGCAGCGGTTGCGCTGCTTGCGCGACATGACACAGTTCTTGTTCCTACTGCAGCGGTAGACTCGTTTGTTGCAGATGCTGCGTTTGAAGAAGCCTTTGCAGCCCTCGCAGGAGACGATGCCGTAGTGCAGACCCGTGGCGCGGTCCCCGCAGATCAGACATGTCTTGTCCCCAGGTTTTCCTTCCCCCACTGAAAAGGCAGGAGGGAGCTGTTTTTAGTGTCTGTTATACAGAGGGTAACAGGCAACAGTTACTGTGCTTTGTTTTCCAGATGGTAACACAAATGTCAACAGTATTCCCCTCCATATTAATCAGAGAGCAGGGTAAACTGATAAACAGTGGTACAGGGACATAAGACACTTTTTCTTTTTTTCCACATTTCTCTAAAGAAGAAATAGTAAGTGTAAGTGGATGAGTGAGTGTGAGAATGAATCTATGCTTAATTTTTATTCATTTATTTACGCTGCCTCAAGTTGCTCAAGGACAATAAAGATTTCACAACAAACAGCATGTCCTGTTGACTGTAATATTCATCCACAAACTTGTAGGGAGGTACAAAAGAGGAGATTTTTAAAAAAAAGACTTGAAAATTAACAGTCAGGGGAGAAGAAACTTCCTGAAATAAATCATATCATTTTGCAACAGGATCTTTTAAATAATTTTCTTGTCAGTATTGTACTGATCACAAAATGTACAGCATTTCACAGTAGTCTTGATAGTTTCTTCAAGGGACTTCTCCATTTGTGGTGACTTCTTAATAGGTGCAAGCTTTGTTTTGTTTCACTCCCCATTCAGTATTCTTCCTGTCTGGGTGGAAAAGGACAACATAATGTGTCGTTATCCAACATATCAACTTTACATGGCCGAAGATGTATGTGTGTGCAGATCCTGTCTGACTTCAGCTATCAAACCATCAGATCTCATCCTAAACAAGACGAAGCAAACTAGATGAAACGAACTATTGCCACATCATTGCTACATGTCAGGGTCATCTCAGGTCTCTTGTCTGTTGCTAGGACCCCCCCCCCCCCATCCACACCCCATCTCTGCAAGGTCTCACTGTTGCTAGTCATTGTTCCCCCATCCACACCCCATCTCTGCAAGGTCTCACTGTTGCTAGTCATTGTTCCCCCATCCACACCCCATCTCTGCAATGTCTCACTGTTGCTAGTCATTGTTCCCCCATCCACCCCCCATCTCTGCAAGGTCTCACTGTTGCTAGTCATTGTTCCCCCATCCACACAACATCTCTGTAAGGTCTCACTGTTGCTAGTCATTGTTCCCCCATCCACACCCCATCTCTGCAAGGTCTCACTGTTGCTAGTCATTGTTCCCCCATCCACACCCCATCTCTGCAAGGTCTCACTGTTGCTAGTCATTGTTCCCCCATCCACACCCCATCTCTGCAAGGTCTCACTGTTGCTAGTCGTTGTTCCCCCCCCCTCCCATCCACACCCCATCTCTGCAAGGTCTCACTGTTGCTAGTCGTTGTTCCCCCCCTCCCATCCACACCCCATCTCTGCAAGGTCTCACTGTTGCTAGTCGTTGTTCCCCCCCTCCCATCCACACCCCATCTCTGCAAGGTCTCACTGTTGCTAGTCGTTGTTCCCCCCCTCCCATCCACACCCCATCTCTGCAAGGTCTCACTGTATCTATATAGCCAAATAACCACCCTTCAGAGTAACACACCAGCTTCGCAGGTACGCGGCACGGCAGCAGCTGGTTATATTACACTGAAGGATCTGCCACACCTGGTCTTAGCACATCTGACTGCGAGCCTTCTTTAAAGCAATCTAGTGAGTATTTGACTGTACTGTTATTGCTTTGCTACCTCTCTTTAGATCCACTTGGCCAAATAACGTTGTTATTAATAATTTCGGATTCAACAGCTCTCCACAATTTGTGACTGTACGGAACTGAAACTAGTTCACAAATCTAGTTCAGAGGAGTGGGACAGAAAGGGTCTGACCACATCTTTTGAGAGTGCATCACAAATGGCCGAGACCTCTCGAGAAGCCCATCACACGACTCTCTAGCCAGGGATAAGGACTCTGTTGCTCATGCACTAAGTGTGCCGCCCGGCGTCATGGGAACAAAACTAACCTTGGGACACCTGAAGCCGTCTATATCAGACATCGAAAATCCAAACTGAAAAAATTTTTAGGATTTGAATTCAATAAAACCTTTGAGAGTAGAAAAAGTCGAGCCATGATAAAAAAAATTTAAGAATTTGTAAGGACAACATTTATAGAGAGGATATACAGGGGATTTCAATCTCATGTATACCATGTCGAAATCTAGCAATGTTATGGACGATAGTAAAATAGAACATCAGTATTGGGCACATATAAAGAGTAACCACACGCACAATACTTCACCCATCAGTGACCTAAATTTACCTATCACTTTTCAAATAGTGTCTATGTTCAAATACAACAGAATTTCTGTCATTTCAATATTCTTTTCACATTGGATGAAAAAATATTATTAGGATGCAAAAAAAACACAGGAATTTTAGCTGAGTGATAGGAAACATCATCAGGGCTGTTCTATATAAATATTCTCTCAATATACATGTTTTTTTTTCAATATTGCAGGGTGTTAGAAATTTTATATGCTTTCTGTAAATACACTTACTTGTCCTACCAGGTATTACATCATACATGTTTTACATGACTTTTACTATGGCATTTAGTGTATGATTTACCTGCTCAATCAGATGAACACAAAAAAATACCTGAGGATTATTCTACCCTATCATGTGAGGTTTTACACCCGTTGTCAAGCTGACCTTATACGAAAACTACTGAACAACCTTGAACTACTAATAGTATACAGGTCTTAAAATGTAAACATTGTCCTTTTGGCATCTTGTAGTAGCATCAAATGATCTCTAGTGTAGGTGAAAAATATCAGAAGACCAGATACAGCTCTGTTCATTTTGAGCCAGTTGAAATTAGTAATATTCGAATACATTGTACTCAGTCCCATCTGTCACCTGTGTGAGCATTACTGTCTATACCTACCTGACCTACATTGTAAAGGCCTACCTGTGATGTAGCTAGAGTATCCATAGACAAGTTGACCGACACCAAAGTTCAATAATTTGATAGCCATTATGCTGTACTTGTCTCTCTCTGTCTGCAGGTAAATGTGTTTACCAACTGCTAGAGCATGACCACCATTCAACGCACAAGGTCAATAGACCGTGTGTTGTCCTACGTGCCTTTGGGCATTAGCCTTCACCACATTAGATATGCAAATACATAATTGAGCTTGGAGCAGTCCCGCCCATTTTTGACAGACAACCACCACCCATGACCACAGAGCGCTGCCAGTCACCTATTGAAACATGTGAATCATTGACACGTTTGTGGCCAAAGGCAAACGTTGAATACCGTGTCCTCAAATGGCCGAAACCCAAGAAGCCGTAAATACTTAAAGCAGAACTGTTGAACTTGAAAGAGGATCTAGCTTCTTTACCACCTCTCACAAAAGCATGTTATGGCTCAGGTGTATATCACACAGCACTACTTATTTTGGGCAGAAATGCATGAAGGCCATTGTTGCAGTAAACATGGCCTCCTGCCAAGAAATGCGTAAAAAAACTATGCCAAGTAACATACTCTTCTCCTCTGAACTCTGTGCGAACTGAATCTGCGGTCATTCCAAAAGCCAAGTGGCTCCACATGTACTTTGTACAGCAAATCTCAAAATCAATGCTATAAAACTATTAATAGACCGCACAGTCACCACGACAAGATCAGTTTCATGATGTGAACTGTACATTTCGAAGTCCACGGAAGTTCAAACTAACAGCATAGTAACGTAGTAACGTCAAGAACCATTTTGAGACACAACACTCGTGATTTAAATAACACAATGACTAAGTAATACTCAATCCAACCTCTGGTTATGCATGCCAACTACCAAACCATAAATTTCCTGAATATCCCCTTGATTTTATACGTAACCAAAAACCTGACAACTTGTACAACCATCAAATTTAACATCGGCTCCATTGTCGGTCATTGTCCTTACATGACCTTCTGTCCATTTTTGTCTTCTGCTCGCCAAGAAGTTGACATGACCACTTGTATAATGTCTTTGCAGATAAATGCTTACAAAAATACTATTTTTGCAGTTTGCTGGAGGCTTATGCAGTATTTCTATATTTAAATCTCTGCATATTTCTGTTTTTTAAAAGTACAGAATAGATTGGCGGTACATGAAAGTCACGCTCACCACCGCAGAAATTGATCGAACAACATAGCGGCTGATACAGTTTCTATTATTAGATATATCTGAACGTTTCATCCGTTATTGGCTACGCTTGTTACAGATGGATTCTGAGAGACACCATTACAAATTGATGCTCTTTTGTTTCAACATAGCTCTATTAAAAACAGCCGTAGAAAAACCCTATTATAACGTGTTAAAGAAATATTAGACTGTAGTGGAAACTCCTGTCTGTTTTATTCTTGCAATGCATCCAGCGACATCAAGTCAGAACGTACTATGATAAGGTCCAGAATTACCGTCATTTGAGCATGGATATAGGCAAGCTAAGGTTTTATGCTTATCATGCAAAACATCATATTCCATGGAAAAATATATAGAACTAGACGATTTTGATTTACGCTCAGCAAGTAGCAAAATTAGAATTAGTGCCCACTCCCTTGAAATATAGAGAGGGCGGTACAAAAACTTACCAGTGTACCAAAGAACTTGTCAATACTGCATGTCAAACACGGTGGAAGACTAAACATATTTTATTTCAAATTGCTCCGTCTACAATCAAGAAAGAAAGGGGCTGTTTAAAGAGGCCACCAAATTCCATCCTAATTTTTCCACATTTACAAACAAAAAGAAAACTACTCGCCTCTTCGTTAGTCTTCCACTGTCTCGGAAAAAGAAGTTAAACCCAATAATTTAGAATTTAGTGTCAGTATTTAGACTAGAAAAGTAACATGTTATATTGTTACCCATTGTCTGTCCTGTCCGTCCTTTCATGTTACATGTACTTGCCATTAGCCTACGGGCAAAAACTTGCAATAAACTTTCACTATAAACTTTCACTATTACTAGAAATGGCACTAGAAAAGGAAATAGTACAACGTAGTCTTTCTAACGGATGTTAATTTGGCAGCACGTCATACAAATTTTGGTTTTTGTAACCAAAAATGTGTTGCTGCCGCCAGCGACTGCGCGTTACCCACTAGCTGTAACAACAGCCAATCAGAGTGTAGCGTGAATACATCATATGCAATGCATTTTGGGCATTTAACACATGACCGAAATGGTGGCGGTTGAGAAATTTGTCAATGTTACTCTGTATTTCACGGGATAAATGCTGACAAACAAACTTAAGTCGTTTTCTGGGGTCTTACATGAAAGCTACACGAAACTAGCCAACCCTTGATTATGTGAAGACAGTATTTCTTACAGTTAGGTAAAAACATTCAAATATTTTTAAATGAACAATATTTCAACAGGTCTGGTGGGATGGGGTCAGAGAGGCTTCAACAATCCCAAAAAATTAAATCTTCAAATTCAATTTTCTTTAAAATATCAGTCATTTTGATCAGAAAACAGTGCCATGAATCACATGTCACATCATTCATGTCTAATAGGGCAGAAAAATTAGTCTTTAACAAAAACACACAGCATATGGTGCAAAAAAAGAGTCTATTTTCCCTTGCACCTAGACTGAGTGGTCTGCTACATTGATCACTAAGAACTTTCAAGTTCTCATTTTAACTGATGTAAAAAGCCAAAGGGCAGTTATACTGGCTAAACAGACACAGAAAAACACTGTGGTACTACACCAATTATCTCTGATGCAACGGCAAAAGCCTTGGGTCAAGATGATCTAATCCATCAAAAAAGTTGCCAAACCTGATCTACCCATGAAGCCAGCCTTTCTGCGCACAATATGGCTGAACGTGCGCACGTGGGTAGTCATGAATACAGGGTGGGGCCAAAGATTATACCTAAATGTCCACATACAGACGAAATATTTGAAAACCCATCTGCACAAAATGTCTGCAAGAATATTAGTGAAGTTCTCATTAGAAGACACAATCTTTGCCTGATAATGACCTTTAACCCCTTATCTTTATCATTATCAATGCACCAGCAGTCAACTGGAAGCCAAATCCAATGTTATCAAAATCTGGGTGCAACACTACAACCATGCCTATTCAAACATCCATTTCATTTTTCTGTCCTGTTTTTATCCACTTAACTGATGGATTGGCCTAGTGGGTCGAGTTTTTGCCTTGCATATGGCTTGTCTTGAGTTCGATCCCCGCCTGAGTCATACCGAAGACTCTAAAAATGGTACATACTGCTTTCTCTGCTTAGCACTCAGCATTTGGGAAAGAGTATGGCAGTTAAACACACATCTTTACCAGAAGACTAGCCCCCTGCTGTAGTGACTGCACAAAGTTGTGTGTCCCAAGCAACAGGTGGTTCCAGAACCGACAATCCTTGCCCCGTAAGCAGCCAGGAATATATCATTGTATGAAAAACCAAATAGTACACCACACAAGATTTTCTTCATTTACAATATGAAAATTCAAACTCTATGCTTTAACAGAATGTAGAAGAATGAAAAACGGTCTCGATGACTGGATAACTTAAGGATCCTTTTACTCTTAATTCAAGAAAATGTCATACAAGTACAGATAATCACAAGTGTACATGGTAAACAATAAACTACAGAAAAAACAGGACAGCTACTTCAGTCGCGATGAATAAAGATGATTAGAACTAAAATTAAAAGTACTGAACCAAGAACAACAAACTTACTGTCAGGCGTCACTGGAAGGTTCCATGAGTTTCCATCCATGACAGGGACTGCAGAAGAGGATGAAAACAAAATCATGATTAAAACGTCCCAACTTCACACAATCTTGCAGATCATTGCTCTCCACTAGCAACACACTTTGTTCTCTCCTGTATGGCCCAGGTTCTGAATTTGCGATAGAATTTACTGAAGTGATACAGTGGTATGATAGGCTGTTGCACCCAGCTGACTGGGGGATTTAATCTGTTTGTTATATTATTCTTAAATATTTCTAAATCTTGAATCAATTTTTGTTGTTGTTGCTTTTCAGTTCAGTCGCCTCTACAAAAGAAGTTACAATTGATGTTCATTTTTTCTATTCATCTGAATGATCAAAATCTTCCGTCGAGTTTGGCGCGCAGCGAACGTGGGTGGTGAGGTCAACCTTCACAAAGGAAATGCCTATTGTTATCTGCATAAAAAATGGAGATATTGTTTTAGGTCTGTCTGTTATTCTGGATTTTGCAGTCAGCATAACTCAAGAACCTCTGGATGGATTATGATGATATTTGGTATGTGGGTAGGTGTTGGGAAGACATAGTTCAAGCCGGATTTTGGACCCCCTGATCTTGTTTTCTTGTAAGAAGTAGTTACCAAGAAAAGTAACACAGCATCACAAGGGTTTGAAAAAGCACTTTCAATATTCAACAACGAAATAGCCTTGTCCTTTGGACACATTGATGGTAAGCGATCAGTGCATATGATTATGAAACCTACATAAATGAAATTTAGGATGTAGAAACTGTATGAAACATTCTTAAATGCTACACTATTACTAGAGTAAGCATTACATTTTTCCTAAAACTTTTGAGTGTCCAAGCATGCTGTTTAATGATTCACTTCAAGCCATTACTAATGTACTTGAAAAAGCAGGACTAATTTTCCTCCATACCCCTTCCCATATCTAATGAGCCACTGGGATATAAGTGCTATTCAGATAAGTGACACAGGCCATCCTCAACCACATATGGGGTTGTGGATGGACAGATAGAAAACACAACTATGCATTCTGAATCAAGGACAAAAGATGCAATTAAATCTACAGTAATAGTGTTCTGCATTTCATGCCAGCCATATTTTACAATGCTCAGGAGATACATTTTTATTCTCTGTTGATCGTGTGACTACAACTATTTTGCAAAGAAGACCTTTTACAGCTTAACTAGGCATTGGGTAGAATAAATCACCTTGTACATCTGAAACAGTTTATCTATCCATTTCTAGTTTTACTATCGTTATAACGACTTTTCTCTTGATCATTTGGGACTAAACTAAGTTATGATTCTACACTTAACTGTCCTCGTAGAGACTTGTTGCAAATTTAAAGGCTCATATTGCAAAAGGTTATGCAAACCTCTATCTAGTATATGCAATAGAAATTCATCTACATGTTTGTATTTCCATGTCATGCGGTAGAGAACCCAGCAGTTTAGAATCAAACAAGTTTGATATTTCTTTATCTATAAATGATGAGGATGCATGAGAAAAGATATCACCATAATATCTGTCCTGTCCTCCTCTATTCATTAATCATTCTATAGATGACATCCTCGTTATTTTTTCCAACCCTGAAGTTATATGGGATTCCTATTATGTAGATGACAGGTGCGTTCACGTGTTTACGTACACTGTTATATCCACAGGATGTGAACACGGAACTCACCGTTTTCATTGGTTTTGTCAACAGTCAACATAACGTTGTTACAGTGCCACCAAAATGTAACTTCAAAACAGTCTCTAAGTGAAAAAATATTGGCCAGAAGTAACAAAATATCTATTTCACTGCATGAAAAAGTAGGAAGCACACTTTAAACATCCTTGGATAAACCCTTAATCTAATCAATGGGGAAAGCATGGGAATACTACAAATTGGACTTGAAAAATCATTTCCCACAAGATCACAATTTCACTTATGTATGTGTGTTCCCTCTGCTTTCTGTAACAATTTTTCTATTCAAATTTTTTCCTGCCCAATGTCTCCATTCCCAACGCAACGAACGTGACTGATTCTTAACTACCCTGCAGACAACCCTCGGGTGACAGTCTGCTGAACAATGTGGGCAACCGCCCTCTGTTGTCATGTGCCGTCACAAGCTACGTGATAAGCATGGATAAGGTACATACTCCACGTGTGCGTTCTTGACTTTGCTTGGCTTTGCGCATGTCAGTGTGTGAGGGAACGTACATAAGGCGCATGCCTGTGGCCAGGTATGAAAGTACAAATATATTCCAACATTCGAGAATGCATCTACCTATAATTGCCAGTGAACAAGATGAAGATAGATCTGCAAGGAAATGTCTTATAACTTGACCAAAAGTTTGTAGGATCCAGATTTCATGACATGGTCAAAACATGAAGTTTTTATCCTAGAAGTGCAAGGAATTAGCTATCAATTGAAGCAAACCATCTTAAATACTGGGTGAAATACAAGCCTTCAAGCTTTTGAAACAAGTTACTGATTTTCTAATACATTGAAGCAATAAATCATCCTGTTTCTGTGGTAAAACAGAAGGGAAAAACAATCATTCAACACAAGTCAAATCAGACAGCACTGTACAATGTATTGCCTCAGAGTGATTGCGCAAAGGCACACAAGTCCGCAAACATGTCAACACAAATACAAGTCTTGGTACGACACATCCTACACCAAAAAAAGCATTATGCTTACAATTTGACCAAACATGCAATAAATGCATACTATGCTCTATTCTTGTAACACAAAAATTTTACAGGTAAGTACTGTTTATACCCAACATGTTACAAAGACCCTACGATTTTTGGATCAGTAAATAATGCAGACGTTAGTTACCCTCAGAATGCATTTCAAACACAATGACTAATATTATAGGATTTTTGCCTGCACAAGGAAAACTTGAACAACTGCTTTTGTCTTCAGAAACTGTACCTGTGGGGAGAAGGTCAGGAACTTATACCTACCTCCAAACTTGAAGAGCCCAAAGTTTGGAAAGTCATACGCAGAAAAGGAGTCAACAATCACAGGCAGGGTTGAAATCTGTACATCAGCCATGTTGTGGTATCCTACACAACAGACTATGCAAGAAAACTAGGTTGGTCTGACCACTCTGGCTCTCTGTTGTCCTCACAGTATGCACCGTGCACTGTGCCCGCCTCTCAAAAACATGCCTTTGTATCAAATAGCTGCGTGGTTGGTCACCTGTGGGTTGGGCCACTGGCATGACAGTGAGGTTGGTGGGTACTCGCACTTGGGCCAAAACAAGTCCATTCCGGGGATGCCGTTTGTTTGACAATAGCAACACTTATCACTTCACCGCCTCCGGTGTCAGGTTAATGACACGCTTCTTTTGTTTAACCCACTACCTAACATAAAGCCTAACACTTTTGTTTACGCACAAACAGTAAAAATGAATAATTAGCCATTCCACTTTAACAACAAGTTAAATACACCCCTGACAGCGACCAGGAAGAAAGTTGTTCCGAGAAGTGATTAATTTTGTTTTTTCATGGAAGACGTGTTTCCTGTGGAACAAGAAGACTAATGTTCGACATGTCCATGACAGTACATGACACCTGGACAAATTTGAAGGTCTTTCTGAATAAAGTCATGTGGCAAAGTTAAGGACTTGAAATGGCAAGGTCACTTCCACGTCACGGCTTCCATGTTGTTGTGTGTTTTCCTACGGCTAAACGTACGACCAAAGGTGTTTCAACAGGCCCTTGGGCCCTTATATCAACATGAAACCTGAAATTTGATCTCATGCCATTGTTCATATGGATTATTCAATTTGAAAAAATAGTAAGTCCTGATTATTCATTGACAAACAAGTCGGGTGTGGTCCATGACGTTACATAAGCGAAAATCCGCCAGTCATGTGGGGAGGGGGGATATAAATTTAGGTTGATTACAGCAATTCCAAAAGGTACCAGAAATAAAATATAATTTACTTATATATACTTTCAAAATAGCGGTTCCATTTTGATACCTTGACAAAGTGAACTTCATGTACTATGTATTCTCTATTGCGACATAATGCCTACAACCAACCAACCGCAAAGTCAATGCATGATAGGTTGTTGGTCACATGGTTAAAAAAATATACTTGACCACTCGGTCGAATCTAAATAAGACAAGGATTGACCTTCCATTGAATGACACCTAAAAGGCAATATACAAACATCTTCTTTCTTCCAAGTATACCTTACTCCAAGTTGCACTGCCAGTATAAGGTGTTGTTTTTTGGCTTGCATTCCTTTGAGACAAGTCAATGGCGCTCTAACAGGTGAAGTGTGAACCTTTTGTATTTGAGCAGCACATATGACCTGGCCTTGACACTGGGCCAGGTAGTACCACCTTTGTTCCAGGGGCTAACGGAAACATGCAATATCCTGTGTCCCCTATGCAGGGCTCAAAATTCATCAGTGTGGACAGGTGAACTTGTACACCTAAAATCTAGGCGCACATAGTGACAGGGAATTTGGTGCGCACAAGTGTAATGTTACTAGCAAGCCTTCTTATAAACCTTACTGCCACTCTTAAATCTGAAATTATATAGGCAACTTCAAAATATCTAACGAGTACTACAACAGAGGTTTTATACAAGTCTTTCTCACATCGTGACAATAAGATGTCAAGATAGCACATATTGTATACTAGTAGTTGTATACAGTTATACATAGTAGCATTACATAAGTACCAAGGTGTGACTACAGTAAACAAAAGTGCTTATGCAACCAGTATTTTGAGCCCTGCCTTGGTCAAGTATGGATTGTGTAAGCGGTGACACCTCCCACAAAGCTTGCAAGGAATGCCCTCTCGAGTGACGAGGATCTCTTTTCTTCTGTATTCACAGCCCTTCGTCATTTATTATGCACAATAAATATTGGCATGCCGTCATCATGGTACCAGAGTATCACCATTACTTTTTTATGACCCTGCCCTTGAGATTGTTATGCCAGTAAGTGCAGCTGGCCATATTTACCAGGTAAACACACACACACACCCTAACCTTGACACTCCCAAAACAAACATCCTTGAGTGAACATGAATGCTGAACAAGCAGGTGTTATTTCACCTGTAGCCATGTCGTGAGCGGAACGGAAGATTCCACTCCAGCTCTATCAACAGACAAATTTCTGAGCCTGAAGTTTAAATCTATAGCCTTCATCATCCTGACACAAAAAAATGTTTTGAATTTTGATTAAAAAAACACTGTTTTGCAAATTCATATTTTCGTCCCTCTTCCCCCACAGTTCACGTTATTGTTATTTCTAATTCTCTTACAAACTATAAACCTCTGTACCTTATCATAGATACTCCTAGGTGATATCGGAACAATTTCTATGATGACTGTATCAGGATCATAGGAGGAAAACGTACCATTGTTCCTTACCTCAGCGTCCATTATTTCCCACAAAATAGATGCTACATGAACATACATAAACATACCGCTGCCCCTCCCCGCTTACAATGCCCTTGGCAATGAATGTGATTCATCTCGACCAAAAACAGTAGGGTGACCTCAGAGTACCTTTTCATCCATAAACATTAGGTCAGAGTCAAGGGCCAATAGTAGTCCATAATAGTCTGCCATATCAACCTGTTATCCTTTTCATTTCACGTCCCCATCCACAAATTGTCCAGATCCATCTTTTATAACAGCACATCCCCAGACAATCTGATGTTAAAATTAGTCTCTACCAGTCTAACTACGGACTGACTCTACTGGCTATTAAATCATTCCTTTTTCTGCCAAATTCTACGATTCATACGCCTGTAAGAGGGCCTGGTGGAGGCTATGCTAAAATGCTGAGTGGCAGTTTTCATAGTAAGTATAAATGTATGTTTTTTTTTCCCTTGTACATCCTGTCTTTAGTCTAATGAATAAAAGTGTCAGAGGCTTGAGGATGGGGGTGGGTGGGTGCCATCCAGGGCTGTCTTCAGCTTCAAATTTTTTCTGCTCCTATTTTCGTTGTTAAATCTGTCATTTTAAACATGCAAAAATACATTTTTATCAATTTCATGTCATGAAGTTCGCATTTTTGGGACAAAGTGTGTGCAAATTTTCCATCCAAGGAGGGAGGGATGGTTTCTGGGGATAGCTCTGGTGCCATCACATACTCTATTTATCCTTGAATAACGGATTGTAGTGTAATAAAATAACAGTGTGCGGCACGAAGCCAATGTCCGGGGGAAGGGGGTTCCATGTAAACAATGCAACCAGGATGTCATATCATTCATTGATCAAGGAAAACATCCATATGCCATTGTTGATGTACCATTACTTCTCATTGCACTGAATGGCCTCATGGCTTTTGAAAGAAACTATTCTTCTTCTTTTTGTCATCCTCAATTGAGGTGAAGCAGTCTTTTTTAGTAGCTAGTAGTGCAATGCAGCTTAATTTGCTACGGCTCGTGTTTTAGCCATGCGTGCTAGGTCACCCCTACTCCTTAAGTGTGTTGGGTTCTTTTACTTGTAGCGACTGGATGCCTAAAGCTAATACCTGAAGCTCCCTCATACATGGGATCACCAACTTTACGTCACCATCCCAAATGACAAACGCAACTCCTATACAAACATGTCCCAGCTGGTATTGACCCCTCCACCGTATTTGGCGAAGTAGTGGGATCACTTACAACTTACGCTATGGGGGGGGGGGGGCTGTATTCTAATGAACCTGAAAGACTACAGAACATTTATATTCTATGATTTCAGAACTTTTTAATGAGATAGGCTAGGTGACCATGTACCTGAATGTTACTTGACAACATGGCTGTACATGGATTATACTTTCATGACTAATTTTCTGCTCTGTGTCAGCATCAGGTACAAGATTGCTTCTTTGTCCTTTTATTAAAACAACATGTCAATTCTTACCACATGACATAGGTTCTAGTACCACAAGTACCACAGCAATACTTGGCAGTTCACATGCATTAAATATTAACCTTGAGAATGTAATTAACTGGTGCTCATGAAGTAGTACTTCTTGGGCTGCGTTACCTCAATTACAAGAATGGCCTTCCCTTGTGTAAAATTTGACTTAATTCCCAGGGGGAAAAATAAATATTGCTCATTTAGTGCATAGGCAATGATACGCACAATGCACTAATATACAACAAAATGGGTTAAAATGGATAAACAATCAAGACTGTACAGAGAGGGGATAATCATAAAGTTCTTTCTACGTGTACTTCAGAAAACATTACTCAAGACTTGTCAAAACATACATGCAGTACCATTATAAATCAATAGATGGTGCTCATGAGCCATGCCAACATGCATTTTGAAAGGCTCCATTTCCATGAGCAAATTACCTCTTGACAAGATCACAAAAGATCTTCCCAGAAGACTACCTCACATTGACAAAATTAAAGTCCAGTTCAGTTTATTTTACAATTGTAAATTGAGTTTAGCAGAACCTCCCTGCTGTTGGAGGCTTCTTTGGTGTGTTTTGCCAAAGGGCAGTTATACCAGCTATACAGATGCTGAGCATGGCTTTTATGGACCTTGTCATTACAGTTTTTATGAACTCCCCTTGCCAGTAATAAAAACTATAAGGTTGTCTCCCCTTCAGGTCACCGTACCTGCGTACTAACCTAAGCACTGTATCATCAGGTCTCATGATGCTCTGAAATGAAACGACTTTTCTTTAGGAAGTGTTATGGCAAAATTGTGTTGCACTTTTCATAATGTCAGATAGGTGGAGCCTGAGTACATGTTTGTCAGTACATTTCCATGGATTTCGAAATCAAGATTTTCTGTGACATTTGATGACAACTAAGCAGTGGAGCAATAGAATAAAACAGTCTGACAACAACGATGTGTCCTTTGCTCAACCTTTGATTGAAAGGTTTGTTTTGGGATGAGTCCTGAGAATAGCCGAGTCTACATCATGAACAGAGTCTGTACCAAATCATTGCTACCTACCTACCATACCAGTTTGTAATAGAATAAAGTGTACCAATGTCCTAAAGGTTGTTAACATGTATCCCTGCAAGTATTCTATGTATCCTTGCCATTTGGTGACCATTGGCCTTTGCTGGAACAGTTCCAAAGTTCTGTCATGAGATACTGGCATTCTGCCAACTAAACGCCCAAATCACAACCGCAATTAATGAATGTAAACTCAATGTCTGCCATACTTGATTGTTCCAAAAGAAATGGAGTCAATGATAGATCCTATTCTGAACAGCAGTATAGCTCAAACTATAGGATGGAGTTGGTGAAGTCATGACCTACAAAACACAATGATACCTGTCCCTGGATTGGAATCGTCCAGGTCCCGTGATTTCGGGCGCCACACTTTAAAAGACATGTGTGCCTGTAATAGTCAGAGAGTTCCTCTACTTGCCCCTATCAGGGTCTCCATTGCAGTCCGTCTGGGAGTTATAATCAGAAAGTATGGCAGGCTTGGACTGCAGCCAAAGTGCAGCAGAGATCAAGGTTATGTTCACAAGCATTCAACCCCAACTCCCCATCCAGATCAATGGTTACACAACAGTGGCCTATTCAAGGGGTGCCGATACAACACGCTACAAGCTATTTTATCTTGTTTCAATGATGGAGACTTTTGCCATGGAATCGCCCATGTCTCGTGACCTCTGCGCGCCAAGTTTGAAAGGCATGTGGACTCAAGGCTGGATGATTTTCAGCTATTAGCTCTCAAGGCCATGTTGGCACAGATCAAGGCGTGAGGCCTTTAAAGGCTACAGGGCGATCACTCAATATGCCTACCCAAGGACAGGCTGTAGGTTACGTAGGGTGGTTTGGCTTAAATGTTTCTGGAGGAGTTGGCTAAATGCTACTCCTGATATCTTCTGGTTTGCCCGTAACAAATCTTATCCTCAACACATATCTGTTCAAGCATGTCATGTAAATGTTAAGAGAGGCCAAAAGCTGCCCCAGATAAAAATTAAGAGCTGTATCGAGTGCATTCACAACAATTACACCTCATCTGTGCTTCTCCTTCAATGAGTTTTTGACTTTTATGATCATCAACCTGAGTATACAAACACTATAAAGAAATCTAGTCGGGGGTACTAAAGCTATGGATACAATTACATGGGACACATTACCAAGCTGGACAAAGCTGAACATGATTCAGGACCATTGTTTTACCTCAGAATGACAGGAATCCTATATCACATATCCATTTGGCAAACAGCCATAGGTTCAAGCAATCTTTGATACTGCTTTTTTTGTCTGTCTACTTGCAAGTGTGTCTATGGATCATTTGTTTTCTGGGTGACTGTATTTGGTTCAAGTATTTGGCCATTGATTTTTGACCAAAAACTTCCTCTCAAAAACTTCCTGTTTCAAATGGTTCTCATCATGAGGCAACCGATTTTTGACTGAAATTGAAAAGTCCAGTCCCGTCACAGCAGAAAACAGGAACACTTCTTTTTCTTTTCTTTTTAAAACCACCTTGTGGATAAACAAAGTACTCAGGGACATTTCAACATCATGCTTTCCATGGACAGGCACTTAGTTCAACAACAGGATGTTGAGTCATGGTAAAAAGGTTACTGGGTGGTAAAAAATGTCTTCACCAGAGGCTTTGCAGGAAATCACGCAAATGGTATTTGCGACAGGTACTCCAACCACGTTATTTACTGCAGGAAATCACTCAGAGTCGGGAAAGTAGGAGGGTGGGTTTAGAAAATGTCACCTGATTTCCTGTCAGAGATTTGTGGATTCCGTCCAATACTGTAATTCACTTTAAGTTCACGGTAGCAAAATTTCACGGTGTAAGAAAAATGGACATTTTCACTGAACTTTAACTTCACGGTGGTAGCAAGTGACTTGCAGAAAGGATGTGTGAAGGAATTATAAATAGGTTTTTCACTGTGATGTTAAGTTCACGGTCCAGCGGTGACAGTGAAAACAGTGAACTTAAAGTTACAGTGAAAGAAACAAGAACTACAGTAATCAGGCATTTAGTTGTTGCAGCTGCCTCATGCTTTTCCATATCTGGTACATTCACTGTTGAATTTCTTCTGATATTAACTTACTGCATTTAGCCCCAATGGGGCATGAATATTCAATAAACTTCATTGTCATTGTCATTAATCTTGGACCCAATTCCATTGTGAACTTTCAACAACAGCTTGACAATCATTACTGCATGTGATTTTAATCATTATCAATGAATAGTCTTCAAAACTATCGGACTTGCCTAAAGGCAATTATGTACCTTTCAGAAGTCTTTCTTAAAAGCCTTTAGTCTATCTTTCTTCATGTGTGAACCAACGCTGACATTTCAGGGAAAAAGGAATGAAAGTGTTGTAGGAAATTTTCTCCAAAAGTTGCATATCTGAACCTTGAAGTAGTGTTAACCAAAATGAAAAATACTAAAAAGAAATCTGATGAAACGGCCCATCCCTCAGAAAATTTGCTTGTGGGGACAGACAAAAATTTCTCCCCATCCGTCAAAAAAATTCAAAAAAATTTCATGACATAAAATTGATGAAAATTTTCTTTGTAACCTTAAAATGACAGATTTAACAACAAAAAGTACCAACATGGGTTCCAAAACAATGCCTGGGATTGGAAAAACTCTAAAGCTGGAAACATCCTTCTTTCTTTACTCGCAGTAAGCTCTGTCCACTTGAAGACTCTGACCTTTGCAATGACCCCTGTATCTTCCTGCCAGAGAAGTCCCATCTGTTAGGAGAGTGGCAGCGGTATCAGCAGATAACAGCTGCTGCTGCACAGCCCCTGCCAAATAACGTTGACCTACATACTTCTGACCACCACACTCATCACTGAGGAAAAGCAGGGGTGTGCGGTGTGCTGCTACACAAGCATCACGGCTGAGTCATAACATTGGCACCACCACTAAACCCAGTCATAAAATTCCTGGCTGCCTTCAGCACTTGATTTTACAGTAATGATCGGTCATCTTTTATCATGTAAACTGAAATACTAGCAGACCTGACAGAAACAAATTACGTTTTTATCACTGCTTTGTTCTTGATAATTATGGTGCCTTTAGTGATTCAAATTAAGGAACAAAAGCTGAATTCCTGGATGAGAATTGGTAGATAAGGCTGTGTAGTTCACATGTTGTCGTTAATGGTTTTTTATGGACTTCAACATTGAGGAGGCTCATTAAAGCATGGTGGGCTACACATGATCGGGGTTATGGGAGCTACAGTTTCAGGGTACATTTAGCAGCATACACAAGCAACCACAAATAGCTCCACCCTCTCACCCCTTTTACTGCTATTTATAAAACCCCATGACCTGGAGGGGGACAGTGAGGCATCATTCCCCCCATCTATCTACACTAAATCACAAGCCTACATAATCACTGTGAAATTCTACATTTGCTCCCAGTTTACACCACATATAGCAAGGCCAGTTCTGCCTTCATACGCTAGTTCTGAGGCATGAAAATCAGCAGAATCGAATGGAGAGTTTACATTGATCTTTGCAGTGAATTTGGCAACCCTACACTCCACATTAATGAACAATCCCTACCAATTCCATCTCACATCCCTCATGTGTGTACCAAACTGGCCCAGGGAATGCGCACCAAACATCAGAATGCGGGGTTACAGTTGACCATGTAACATACTGTATATACATGTGCTATCATCCAAAACATTGAAACAATATCCTTCATTAACCAAAAAACTAGAATGCTTTATAGTAGAATGTAGCCACGGTGTGACGGGCAAGTAAATGCAGAAGTGACGTTGCCCTGAATTTATTGCCCTCCACGCTGCCACTGACTGTTATGGTAATAAAATTCATGGTGCCTACCTGCAATCTGTAATGGCCTCACAACATGCGCAAAAGGGAAATGAATCTTAGTCCTTATCCCTCCCATGTTCTAACGTTGGGTAACCTAAATTCGGGATTTTTCCGATAATGGTTGACTGAAATCAATCTAGCAGAACAATAAAACATCCTTTTTTTCTATTATTCTGTCAGTATCATGTACTATCTTTGCACTAATCACATATATGGTAGATTTTGTCTCTAGTCGTGCTGACACCATAATATTTCAACTTGAAACTACCGTCCGCCGCACGCACAATGATGGTGTTGTCGGACAGGGGGGGCACATTAATTCGGGAGAGAAGATTCGTCTTGAATATCTTACCGCTAATCACATTTTATACAGCAGCTATTCTTTCCATCCTTGGCTTGAGGAGTGTGCTATGGATATAGACGTGTCCAAGTAAAAAAAATACACGAAAAAACGGCCGTACCGCACACATCAGGCCAGTTCGGGAACAAGCCGTGTGTTGAGTCGGTAGAACTTCACTCAAAGTCGGCCCATCGTCATCATCGGGCAACGTGTAACGTTACATTATTCATGGCAAGTTAGCTGGATGCCGTAGCAATGGTAATACTACTATGTCCATGTGTTCCTTGTTGTGTTAGGAGCAAACTTTGAGGAAAATATCTTCCTCAGTCCACTATCACACGCAGCATTTAGACAAAAAAGTGTTCCTCACAAACCTTTGTCGTCTGCTTGACAACAGGATTCTGGTTAACAATATGGCGGCGGGAAAATACACGTGCCGTAGGTTGTAGCAACAGAGAGGAGTTTTGATGATTAATCACACTTAGAATCCAGTTGTAGGTTAACAAAAGAGATTGTAATAAGTTGTATTGTAAATAATTGTGTTTAGCAGGAAGCGGATGTGACATTTTTCTTATAAACCAGCCGACAACCATGCTGTGTACTTCTCCCACGAAGCCCTCAGACTGTTCCAATAAGGGACGGAGAGTTTTTGACCTCGTCGCCTTATAACCCATGCTTATCGAAGCTTTTCAGACAGTGTTCTGAATACGTAAGTCTGTCAGGTGTTCATTTCTAGCGGTATTACTTATGTTGCATCTAGCACATATCCCTAAATACCCCGTTTTCGAAAAATCCCGACTTTAAGTACCCCACGAATTTAGGTTACCCAACGTTACATGAATTGGTGCTTGGATAGTAAATGTCCTACCAAAGACACCTACCTAGGGATTGGTACACTATACCACTGTCTTCAACCAGCACTATTCTATAGAATAATACTCTTATGTATTGGACATAAAATTGGTAGAAAGGAAATAAAAATATTTATAGCTTGCCTTTGACCTTCAAATCCCAAGGACAGAAAAAAATCAATTGCATTCTCATAAGCATCTATGGCTTAAACAGTCTGCATTTTGCAACTGACTGCTCCCTAACAAAATGGAGGGGAGGACTGTAATGCCTGTGGTACCTGGCTGTCACACTGCATCAAATCATGCATAACATGTACATGAACAGACTCACCAGCTCAAAATCTGCAGCAGGCTTTAGAGTAAGGGTACAACAATGCTACACATCCTCATCAATCTAAGACATTTTCCTACTAAAGTTACACCTAGGGTGTGTGTTTTGGAGCTAGAATAACCAACCTGTGCTGCACAGAAGAAAGGGTGCACCTACCCATGTTCTGTCACCTCCACCTTCCAACCCCAGTTGATGAATGATCGTGACCTAGATTCCTCTCAGAACGCCACACCCATGGCCCTGACCATGACGCAAACGGGGGAGGCAAGGTGCCCCTTTTTTCAAAATATTTTTCAATCCCTGCACTAGTCATAGTACATTTCAAGACATCGATAATTCTATAGGTTAGAGTAATGAAACAAATGATACAATCTACCAGAAAGGCTCACTGTGAAGAAGCTCTCTGGTAGAAGGCTCAAGTTATGACACCATAACATGCCAACACATTGTTTTACATGGCAGCACTTAGTCATCTCCGCAAATTGGGTTATCGTAAACTGTAGCTTTAAAACTTAAGCCTCTTCCTGTCCGCCTATGTGCGAGGGTAAATGAGTCAACGATCAAATTTCTGCGACCATGAATTGATGTTTGTAAAACAGGTGCCATTTGCACACCTTAGGAAATGATCAATAGGAATGACAGATTGATGAATTCAACTGACCTAGTTTCTCTCACTCTATTTTTGCACCCCTGACTTCCACACTGGTATGACCATGACATCCGATAGCAGTAAAAGGGTGGGAAACAGAAAATGGGCCAGGTTTTGTATTGTTGCAGCCAGGCCTATAGACAATAACACTTGACTTGTCCGGCAGGTTTTCACGATAAGGTGGGACAAAAAGGAGTTATCCACCTGACTGTCACGGAACAAAAGAAGGAAAGAAGCCATGATTAAAGGCTAGAGGGAAGTCTTTATGCAGACAATTTCAACTATGTACATTTGTACATTGTGTTTGGAACCCAAAACAAACACCACATACATCATGGCGAATGTTGTCAACAAAGAGATTGATGTAAACTTTCTGTCTTTCCTTAGAAAGAAACTTCTGAACTATACCAAAGAAACGCAGGACTTTTCTCCAGGATAAGTCCAACAAATTTGACCTCCGTGACTTAAACATGACTACTTTCAGGCAGTAGTGTTATTTCTGCATCTACGCTATATAAAGCAAGGGTCTGGTTCATTGCTAGAAAGGTAGGAAGGCTAGGGGAGAGATTCCTTTATAAGGCCGCTCAGATGCCTGACCTAAATACCAGGGGACGACCCAGCCATGTTTCCTTCCACCAGGCTTGATCCTGACCCTAAATGTACCATCGCCATCTGGGACATTTTAGATAGATCACCCTTCTTTTGTCTTCCTGTAGAGTTACTCATAAGGAAAGATCAAATTCAGAAGGGAGTCAAGGAACAGTTGTCACCCAAATGAAGTTTACGACTTTCTATATACATGTATACACCTGCTGTTGGGTTGTAACTTTTAACATTCTTTCATCTTTGATTTTTAACAGTTTGGACTGGACACGTTGGAGATGCCCCAAGGCAAAACGTATACAGATAACGACTAACCAAAGCTTGCATGGATTTTAGAAAGTAATACCAAGCTTTGAAGTGCTTTGCTTTGCAACTTATGTTTAGCCACTGCTATGGAAGCTAGCTACAGAGTTGTGCTTACATTTTGGACTGCATAAGAGTACAGTAGAGTAGAGTTTGCTATCAGGTCGGATGTGATGTTATTCCAATTTGAATATGTGAACAGTTTCACAGTATAAAAGTATAAAAGTTTACTAGTTACAAAAACTTCCTTTGATGTCGTCCATGCGTTTCAGGTAAAACAAGTATTTTAATGGTCATTTCAGGTTAAAAAAACATTTGATTCAATTGAGGCAAACCATCCCTTAGTTTGGACTTATCTTCCAATGTCTGACCGGTATGACAACATGACAACAGAGCATAAACAGATGTCTCAAACAACAGAGCATGTTACGCTGCATCACCTTGGTATTATACACTATCTAGATCAAAATATTAATTGCATTATTTTTTTAAATCCTGACTTTCAATTAGAATAGTTAATTTCCATTGGGTATGTAGAAATAAAAGTTGGCAAGATGAGCTGTCCTTAGTTGGGTCAGAGAGGTTGGCACATGGTATTTGCACCACATAACTCCATCCTTCCAAACTCCATTTGATTTACCTCTATGACTTTGCAAGTCATAATTCCAATAACCCAAACTGAATCATGCAACATCAAGATTTATGATACATGAGTAACGTGACACCAGTGATGTTAATCTGTAGTGTCCCATTTTTGCATTTCTTTAATACTTTGGTGCTGTTTTCAATGGATTCCAACCTCCAGAATTGACTAATTGGTTCAAAGGGGTGGGAAAAAAGCATGCAGTTGCAGAACCATTGACTGCTAAGTCCTTGGAAATGAAAGGGTTTAATTCTCCTAACATTCCCATTTGTCCCTACTGAGCCCCTGGTCTTGCCATGGCAACCCGGATCAATACATATCAGGTTCAAGCGGGTCAATCGATGGGAACACGTCATTGACCCAGTTTGCCTGAGAATCGCTGGCACCATTACTGACGCACATGGCTTAATGCCACAACATCATGGCATATATCATATTCAATTACCTCTTCACAACTCCCTTTTTAGGTTGCTGCCAAACACAGCTGTTAACATAATCACACATTTTCCAGGGAAAACTCCACACAGTCTTTTGCATGTTATCAAACTGGTAAAAGTCATTAAGCATAGAACCTTTACCTGCAGCTCATTTTATTTCAAATGTCTTGAAGTGGTAAATCAAAATTTAAATTTAAATTTGACACGTAATGGGATACATGGTTGACCAGATTTATAACTACAGTGCCTGAGGAAGTTCATCTCCTTGACCAGGAGTCATCAACAGGGAGCCGATCTACATGGGAATCAAATCAATTATTCCAAACAATCCGGCAGAAATGGGGTCAGGAAGATGGGGTGATATCCTCCAGAATTAGCCTGAATTTCGGAAGGATTAACTGGGATGATATGCTACCGGATTGTTATGTCAGGCCCCTGGCGAATAGTGAAGACCACCGTCGCGGATCCGGTCTTCAATTACATCTCCTTGAAGTTGGACATAAACCGTACGCCGATGTTTCGGTAACGGAAATTAAGCATGTGCTTCAGATAAACAACCTTGATGTTGTTTTGTTTATTATACATTCTGCCTTTAAAACTGACAAGAAAACAAAGCACGCTTGTCTTTCCTTTTTGGTTTGCCTTTCTGGACATTTTGACACATGTTTTTACAGTAGGTTCGATAAACAACACCATTCAATTGGAAACTACATGTATCTCCATTCTTCAAGAATGACAGACATTGCCCATCGTATACATGTGTGTACTTGGAAAAAGTGACCAATGTATTTCTCCGCATAGCATTCTGTTTTCCTGAGGATGAAGCCATGATGCACTTACCTGCTTCGTTTTCCTCCATACTCCACCTTTTCTTACCCCACAGGTGGATCCTGTACACCTGAGTCTTGGCTGAGGTAGTGTCACAGTGTTCCATGTGAGGAGGAGAACTGAACTGCTCCCCTGTATCCTTACCCTGCACCAGTACTGAAGCAGCCATTCCCAAACACCGACTGTTTCTGCAGCCTCCCTCCCCCTCTGCAGTGGTTCTCCCCTAACGTTGGCCTACTTACATAACATTGACCTCAAAACAGAGCCACCAGTCTGACACCCACGTTTATACCAAGGTCAGAATATGAATGCGCATATTAAAGACTTATGAAATCACATCTACATTGTTGTGTCTACTCTCTGACTTGATTTCAAGGAGTTGTACAAAGAGTGCCATTAAGAAAAAGACTTCGTCCTTGACATACACAAGTTGTTTGGCCGTGACATGACCTCGACCCTTCGCACGGCAATGACCAAACCCCTACGAGGCAAGAAGAAAACCCCAAACAACCTCCTGCCATTTGGCCTACATTGGGTCAAGCGATGGCAGACAGGGAACGTGATAAAACCTGAGGAGCAAGTGAGGAAGATAACCATAAAATTTTAAGAGAATGCTTTGGGAATAGTGGCTCTACAGTAGCTGTGACACCAGTAAAACATTGATAGCACTAGTTATGATGGGTAAAAGGCAACATTACACTAGGATAGAGGTTGATTTTGTACAAAATACAGACATGCCCCTCAAATTCCGACTGAGTGTATGATGTCACTGTATCCTGCATTTGTATCTGCCGCCTTTGTATACTATATGCCACGTGGAATAGTAATCCATGTACATACATAAAATTCCCAATAAAGTTTTATCATCATGTTTTATAAACTCCCTCTTCCATTTTACAAGCAAGTGGGTCATGACTTGAGGATGATACAGTAAGTCAGGTTGAAATTTGACTTACAAAATTGGAGCATGACATTGCATGAATCATTGCATGTGCGTCAGTAATGATGTTGCTGATGTCTTTATGCATTAAGATCAAATTTGACCTTCTCCCTGCTTACCTATTCTTGTAGCCAATAGACTTAGCATCACAAGTTTACCTCAGTCAGTAGAGGGTTCATACTGATTAATCCAATCCTTTTCCTTCTATCTGATCTTTCTGGATTTTTCCTGCCATTATGCTGATCGTAGTCAGCAGCGCTATTCAGATTTAATCAAGATCTCTCCTGAATCACTCCAGATAGTCTTCCTAACAATTCAAGCTGCTCATTCCAGCTTCTTACTCCACTGTTTTGACTAGGGTAATTTGCAAACAGCGGTTGGATGTGATACATAGATAACACTCAATGTTCATTCCAGAAAGAACCCTTTATCTCTGTTGCTGAAATTGGGGTCAGATGTAATAGGAAGGCTTCATTTGCAGGAACAGCCTAAAGGAGCTAATTCTACTTCCTCATTTATTCCACCCATACCCATCAGGCAAAGGTGTTTTTGATGTTAACTGTCACAAAATAAATAAGATTTCACAAAAAGGGAAAATCACTCTGGACAACATATGCAGCAGTTAACATTACTTGCTTAAAATTTTATTTGATAACTATATTGACATCCTACACAGTGGAAAATCAAATTGACACTTCTGCAGATCTAAAGCATTGTCGCCTCAGAACATGATAAAGGGGATGTGGGTGCGGCAAAGCCTTTCAAGTGCTTTGGTAAGATAAATCTTTTGTTGGGCTGTCAGTGAAAGCCAGTACCTGGCCATGAAACTACAGAGAAAAGGGCATGTCATGAGGTCCCGCATAATCTTAACCTTACAAATGCTGTTGACATCAATGGATGGGAGGTCAACTCTTACCAGCCAGGCAGCTCCGCACAGTGGCCCTCCAACAAGCATATAATTTAACATTTCAGTCTGGCTGGCTCAGCCAATGTCCAGGAATTTCAGCTTTCATGAGTGGTTGTGCCTTTTTGTTCTCTTATAACTGTCAAGTTCACTATCAAACCTCTTTATTCAAACTACAAGCAGAAGAAAGTAGTTCCTTGTCAAGGAGAGCTTTTGAGCTTTGTTAGAAAGGACATCACTCACGAGCTAAAACGGCGCTTCTTACGCCGTCAGCTGTCGCGCAGATTCGGCCTAATGCCCGCCAACTCCCGCCCAAACGATACCCGCGGCGTGCCACGAGGCAGCGATCTATTGGTACAGAAGAATGGGTGCGTGGTGATCCGTGATGGGGGTCTTCCACACGTATTGACCTACACGCGAATGATGTTGACTAGGTCGCGTGCCAGGGCACGTGCCCACGAGGAAGCGGGAACGCAACAGATGTTTCGCTACATGATGTAGCTCGCGCAAATATGTTTCCCCTTGTGGAACGAATGCAACCAGTGAACTTCAAGGTCACGGGAGATCAACATCAGCGCTGACAGACTTCAACTGCAGTTTTCTGGGGCTTCCCAAACACCAACGCTGAGAAACTCGCATATTCCGCGATCTCGCATAGCGTTAACCTAGGTCGTGGCACGTGTCTGCAGCCAACTGGCACTTTCCCGAGCCATCTGCCAGTACTTGACAGTGTACTCCGGCGCAACGAAACTAAACTAACCAGTCGTCCAACATTCTGGGGGAAGCGGTGACACGGGGGGAACTGATTTGTACCTATTAAGAAGGTCTTACCCTTCGTTTTCACTTTAACCCAGACACCATTGTCACTGACACACACAGTTCAGGGTCAACTGCCCTCCAGCCCCACTTTGACTGAGGACGACAGTTTGGCCACGCAGAAGAATAGGCTCGTGACCGGGTCTCGCATAGCGTTGACCGGGGCACGTGCGGATAAAAAAACAACCCTTAATCCACTTTTCCTCCGCTTGGAGGGAACTTTGAGAAAAATTTGACTGGTCCTAACTTCAGATTTTCTTCTTTTTTTTTGCATTCTCATTCAAAAAGCAACTTTTCTAAAAAAAAAAATTCAATCTGTGCAGACTACAATAATAGAATGGACAAACAAGTTTTCCAATAACTTTCAAAAGAGAGATTTTAGTATAAAAGTTAGAATGATATTATCCTTTTGATAAACTTTGTTTTCTTCAGAATAAGTAGTTTGAGGAAATTCTAGTTTTTATCCAAACAAATTTGAATTTTTTGGTACATAAATAACAATACCACAATTTTCCTCTTCACACATTTTGCCATTCTTTTGAATTAAACTGGAACTCTAGGCCATATGGAGAGAGAGTGCAAGGATTTATGTAAGACTATTTTATCATTATAACAACTCAATCAACAAATTCCTATCTACCTTTACTTCTGATAAATGCAATCCAAAAAACAAGCTATTCTATCTTTACAAACCATGAAAAAAGAAGGGCTTTACACAACACTAAGCTCTCTTCATGCAACTACATCTCTTCCAAACAGAATCTAAAAAAACTTCAGTTAAATATATACAAGTTGTACTCACCTGTACAAATGTTGTGAACATACACGTGAGTCAGTAGAGCCAGCAAGGAGGGAGAAGTTGGCACGTCAATGGCAATGGCAAATAGTAGAGGCAGCAATATGGAAAAAGAACAAAGGAGAAACATTTTGGTTAATGTTTTGTTCTACACATAGTTTACAAAAAAAATCTTACAAGTTAGTCTCTATCGAGCATAAAGTGCTTCAACTTTAGATGAGACAAACAAACCATCATCCGAACTCTGTTGCGAGGGCCCTTCTCCGGGAGAAGAACTTTGTTCGGAGCCGACATCTTGCCCAGATGGACTTCCGCTCGCCTGGCTGTCAGAAGCCTGCGGACTCTGTCCAGAAGCGTCGTCGCTATGCTGACTTCGGTCAGAACTACTGCCTCCCTCAGGTTCAGCCATCATCCAGTCAACTTCAACTCCCATCTGAGACACCAGCAGGCAGCTTGTGCAAGACCAGGTCCTTGACTCCTCCAGGCCACACCAGGACTGGGCGGCTGGGCGCTGCTGACAGCATGTCATTTAACGCCCCACGCACAGCTAAAATCATTATCATTTCAATCCTGGCCCTCTGACCAATGTTAGGGCTATGTGCCAAGAATAAGCCGATGTCAAGGGTCCTCCCTGGTGTTGACCCTTGGCCAATCATGTCCTCTGCTCCTATTCCCTCTCTTTAGTGAAGCAAACGGTTCTGGACGGCTCTTTTCCCTTTGAGCCAATCAAGAACTAAGTTGACCTTAATAGATAGTTGTAGAAAAGGTACATGACACTGGGTAATGGCTACAAAGGCGTTGCCCTTGAGTTCCCATGGCCGCACGTAGTTCAGGGTTAGACAGGGCCAAGCACCGCCATCCATCAATGGTGTGTCAGGAGCCAACAGGAGCTGAATGGCGGTGAGACTGACCTCTGGGGACAATGACCACGTGTCAAGGGTCTCGCATAACATTGGCCAGGGTCAAGTCATGCCAGCTCTCCGCTCTTGTCTGCTATCCAATAGTGCACTTTGGGTTTTTTTTTCAAAGGCACAGGCCCACAGCTTGGTATATCCTAGGACATCAATGACGACCTGTTGGTGAAATATTGGCTTGCGGTGGCCAATACCTGACATTGCCTTTCCCATGACCATAAGGCCAATGGGGGTGCATGCAGCCTGAACTCCGGTATTGTCCGTCCTCTCATTTGGGCCAGCAATTGCACCACAATGGGCCGCGTGATCGAGGCTAACACGCACATTGACCCACACGCGTACCTTGTCAGCAACGTCAAACTGAAAAATCGAAAAAGTAGAAAAAGATCCTTCGCTAACAAAGCAAACATGACCTTGTCTCTATCATCTTGTAACTAGTTAGTCAGAAGTTGGTCAAGTTTGAAATGATAGAGGATAACATTGACTTTTCAATTATACGATCAGCACGTGGGAAACGTGCGCGCCACGCGATCTCGCATAACGTTAACCAGAAAGGGCACGTGGCCGCGACCTTCACTCAAGAGTAAACCAACAATAACAAACGGACGAACTCTTTCCTTCGATGAAATTAAACAAATTGTCAGCCTGTTTTTAACTTGACCATTAGTAACGATGAACAACCATTGACAAACTTGGGCAAGCCAAAAACAGGGAAACGTAAGTGTAACAGATGATTCCTGAACGTGAAATTCCCACAGACGTACGTCGGAGGCCTCAGCCGCCACAGCTCATTTAAAACTGAATGGGCACGTGACCGAGGCCTCATTCGCGTGTTAACCCGGGTCAGAGCATGCTCCCCCAGCAGCGTACTCAAGGAGAACAACATCACAGGTCATATCTTCTCCTGCGACCAAATCCCCTGTTAAGGGTACCTTTAGGCCAACTGTGAAGTCTATTATGTATGCAGTTGTTGTTACCTCCAGCGCACGGGGAAGAAATTCCCACGCGCATTATGTAGTTCAGGGTCAGAAGGTCTCTTTGTAGTTAGGGACCGCCACTTGGACGCACGAAGCTGACAGAGCACAGAAAGGGACACGTGTCAAGGGTCACGCATAGCATTGACCAATGACTTCTGACAACTGTTCGCAAGAAAAGCCAAACTTGCTCCAACCAAATTTGGAGGGTTAGCTTTTACCCTCATAAGCATACCTGAACACTAAAAAACAGCGAAATCATTTTTTTTAAATCCAACTGATGGCAGGCAATAAGGTAGAGCATCTGGAAAGGCTGATATTTCACACAAAGAGTGGACACACAAGAAAGGGTCTGGGGGGCATGGAGGTCAGGGTCAGGCTGGGTCAAAGTGTCTGTTGTATACAGAGTGGCAGAGTCATTTATAATCCTCCCTGTTCCAACCAAGTGAATGAGAACTGTACAGAAAGGGAAGATAGATTTTTCTGGAGAGTGGAACAGAACAAGAATACCTTCACACGCGCGTGAAATACCGAAGCTTTGGTTGTATGTAATTTTGCAGGAAATAATTTCAGATGTCCTTTGATATTAGTAATGGGAATACTGATCAGTATCATGTAATCGTTATAGGTTACTAAGGATTGGCTCATAGTAAATGTGTAATTGTATATAGTAGATATATCCTTCAGTACCGCTTAACAAAAATTTTGGCGATAAAACTACATTGGCTAACATGTGCGTCCCATCTTGATGGTTGTGTTTTCATACCATCATCTATAGTTTTTTTTTTAATTTTACATATTTTTTTGCTATCAAATCATTTCTGTGAAAATGATTATCCATTCGTTACACAAATACACAGGAAGACCCAGCAATGTCTATCTTAGAGCCTTTAGACAGGCTCCACAAGCCGCCAGCATTGACCCGCCATGTTTTATACAATGAAGGTCACACAATGAAAGGGGTCGTCTGCCCCTCCATCTATAGAACAGCCAAACCAGAGGCAGCCAGCCTGACCATGAAAAATGACGTAAGGGGGCCAGCTATGCAAATGAGGCACAGAGAGCTTATTCATATTGAGCATAGAGCGCAATCCAGTCCAAGATAGTGTTATGAAATAAATCATGCACTGCTTTATGCATCTGTCATCTATCTGAAAAGCAGTCCTTCCCAAATTAAACATTAAACCAATGCAACTTTGATGCTAGAACCATGTTCAGAGCTAGAGCTAAGCACTTAAAAAAATCTAAACCCAGCTTTTTCAAGTGATCAATGTGCAACTGTCTGCCTCATAAATTTTTTTGCATTAATGTTTCAATAATATTTTTTTTAGAAACATGCTAGGAAATGTATGGCCCTCTCTTCAATGCAAATCCAGTATTCAAGAGCAGCATGTAACTTCCCGACATGATGGCACATGTAAACTCAATGTTTTGTGTGCCTTTGTTGATGTACAAGAAAACACCAATGGCACACAATTAATTCTCCTCCCATACATTTGTGGACACAGTTATGCATGTATCAGTATTTTCTAATCAACAAACCTAAACTGAATCTTGGAATGGAGTTATGTCAGTATGGCCTTGACATTACAACCAGTGAATGGATACAAAAATGCAGCATATTACATATAGCTGTACTTTTTACTAACAACTGCACTGAGAAAGTGTGAAGAATAAATACAATGTTTTGTAATCTGAATTTGCTTCAAAAATTACAGGTTAGCAAAAAAATGTCATTAAAGGAGAGGACAACACAATAACACAAGGATACAGGAACACTACCTGTCTCAGACTGTGAAAATGTGAAGAATAAATACATTGTTTTCTAATCTGAATTTGCTTCACAAATCACAGGTTAGCAAAAAAATGTCATTAAAAGAAAAGAACACAATAACACAAGGATACAGGAACACTACCTGTCTCAGACAGGAAACCGGCACAGGTCTTAAAATCAGCACACGCATAACATTGACCTTGCGCATGACGTTAACCTAAATTCCTGAAATGCGCTGGGCTCACGTACTGAGGCTGACGTTGAGCATGGCCGTTACCCCAGATTTTTGGATCATGAATCATTCGTCACAAGACCTTACTAGTACGTTGGGATGTTGACTGTGTGACTGAACTGCCCTTGAGTTTTTTCCCAGAGAAAATCCCTAATCTAACATGTTTACAATCAGATACTTGGCAGCATATTTAATTTCTATTTAAAGTTACTGTACAAGATTTTAAAAATCACACCAGAATTTTGAAAATCAATTTCCAGCATACAAAAGATGGCAAATAAAAAATCACAGCATGTTTCCATAATCCAGCATTCAAATAATTGCAGATATTAAACCAGCACATTTTTTCAGTAGTAACACTATATAACCTAAATACATTTGATTGTAGAATCAAGTCATTTATTTCACATATAACACAAACTGGAGAACTGTTTTTTTCAAGTGCCTTTCTAAATGCATTATCTTTAGTACTGTATGGTATCATCTTTTTCTTGAAACACGACTAGCGAGATTTTAAATATTCCATGTCTCTATCTTTCATGTACTATTTTCCTACGATGGATATATTTAGTTGCTGAAGAAGAGTTTTAAGAAAATAAATATTTGATTCCTCCTGATCAGTGGCACAGATATGTCTCATTGTTTGCCAAAGCATCAGTATGCTGTTTATGATAAAGGTGATGTGATAAAAAATCTTCTGCTACTATTTTCAGGGACAACATTAAGTCACTGAATAACCCATTGTCAAACATTTCTCCACTAGTCAAAACTAATCTCTAGAACACTTTTCGACTGTTTGTGATATAAGTGATGTGATAAGGGTTTCTTTGCCACTATTTTCGGGGACAACATTAAGTCACTAAATAACCCATAGTCAAACATTTCCTCACAAGTCAAAACTGATCTCCAGAACAATTTTTTCCCCCAATGTGTCAACAAGCCAAAGGTTCATCTTATGTAAACCCTGCAATGATTTTGTCCTTTAAATGTCTTGCTTCTGCATCTAACTTCCGCCCAAGTACAAGGCCCTTCTGTCCAGATGGACCTACTTTATGCGCGGCTGTATAAAGTAATCCGAAACCCAACCCGATAGAGCAAGCAATTCAACTCTGCAGCCCCAAAGGTTGTTGTTACAGCTTGCCATGTGAACCTGCGTCATTGGGCTTGCAAATCTAGGCCAAATTTTGCATACCTAATGAGCAAGTTCAGCAGGTGTGTATGTAGGCCGTGAACAAGGTTGTGGACAAATTATACATCAGACCGCCACTAGACCGGAGAGAACTGGTTGTTTTAAATGTCTACACAAATGGGTTAGCATCAAAGTCTACATCATCAGATGCCATGCCGTTCACCAACTATAGGTTACTCTTCTTCCGGGTGTGGAAGAACTTTATTTTGCCGCATTGCAACTCGTTTTCAAGTGGTAAAAAGAGACAAATCACTTTTCAGTAACATAAAAATGTATGGTGTGCATGGTTACTTTGACAAACTCAACTACCCATCATAAAAAAAGGTGAATTTCTACATGCCTTGTTGACACTTCCATGACATTCCTCAAATCAGGTCACCTCTTTTAATTGAAACCACCAAAGGGTGAATAACACATAGAAAAGGACCAACATTCTTGGAAAAATGCAGTCAGAAATTCACTAAAAGTAGGTTAGAGGTTTTGCATAGCTAAGCGTCTATTAGTAAGTACAGTAATATGTATCATGCATACATCTCTATGGGAACAATATGTCTTACTCAGGGTAGATAACTTTACCCGCCCCTTTTTCTTTCTACACATCATGGGAATCTAGGTCGAGTTCCGCATACTTAATGAGCAAGTTCACCTTGTGAAAAGGTGTTTGCCAAAGGTAGACAATGTAACACAACCAAAACGCAGCAACCAGAAAACAGGTGGTTCTGTGAAACACTTGATGGTAAGACCGAATACCTTCAGAAGAAGAAAAAGGACACAGAAAAACCCAAGTATTGTCAAAGGCAGGTATTTGTAGCAAATAAATTAACATTAGCTCTGAACGTCATTGTAAAAGATGACGGAAGGCTGGCATTTGACTTAGATAAGACCGCTTCAATCAAAACCTCTTCAGAAATTAACACTACAGAGGAGAAGGACATTTAGGAAGCATTCTCTATCTCTGGGCTCAAGCTGACGGTTGTCAAGTAACCATGATCGTGTTGCAGAAAAACAACAGAGGCCAACAAAAGAAGCAGAGCATGTCAACACCACACCCCTGCGTACTTCGACCTGGCCAGTAGACAGGCACAGCCAAACACTTCAATGAACCTGCCCGCCCAACAATCTCACACACATTCTCAAGTTTTCCACCTGCTTCAATGGAAAATCTTCCCACAAAACCATGAGTCATGACTTTACCACAACTATAAAATTTGCAACAGACAAAAACATTGAGATTCGGTAGAAAACAGAATATAACCATACATCTACTGTTTCAAAGCTATCTACTTACAGGTTGCCGCTGTTAGACAACAAGCAACAATCAGGTTGGTGGATGACCTAGTAGTATTTGAAAGGTGGTTTTACCTTGGCGGAGCTGTGACGGCTGGAAAAATGAGGGTGGCATCATTTCACCCAACATCATGGCTGTAGTCTTACCAAAAGGACACAGTACAGAGGTGAAGACAAGGACTGTGCCTGCTAGAGCTGGCGGTGGCTGAGTCGTCTCTAGTGCTAGCTACAAGTGCGAAGTGCACATGCTCACAGCAGCGCGTGTATGGCAGTGAGGTCACACGGCCTCCACCAATCACACACCTGACGTACCTGTTGGACCTGTGTGCCCACAGGTGGAAACTAGGTCACGGGAAGTGAATCATACACCTGAGGCGGGCGGGGGAGTGGACAACAGCCAACAACGGGGGCTCGCCTGCACCGTGTCGGTGGTGACATTCTTTACTCTTTGATCATCGCAAAGTGCAGAATTAAATTTTCATGTCACAAACATAACTAGCGAATGATTCAGGTTCTGGGGTGACTCAGAACGTGTTCCTGCAGACAATATTGCCGACAACAATGACCTGGCCCAATGACAAAGTCAACACCTCTTCTGCCATTATGCAAGTCTCCTCAACAAACAGTTTGCATTTCTTTACCTTTATCTCTGGGCAGGAGGGTAGTAGAGCTAATCAAAATGTTATCCGGCTTATTTTCCAGGTGAGTATTTGGTTCTCTTCAAGCGCAAAGACCAACGGTTTGGGCAGAGTCAAATTCCTTACTTTGATATGGCACTTGGGCGAGAATGAAGACAACTGACCTTACTTTCAACTAATTGTCTTCCCCTTCCACATCAATTTTCTAATCCTCAAGACTAAGAAAAGATCATGAAAAGGAAAGGCCTTTGTTATTAGTTCTATTGTTTTGTGAAACTCCTGAATTCAGGCTTATGAAAAATTCAACACTGCATATACTTTGACTGGTAAGTTACATGCATAGATTTTTAAATGAAGACTACACTGCACCAAAACATGGTTCTTGGTTGAAACTATAATTATAGACAGTGACTTCCTTTTGGGTATCCCTAACACTAAGTTGTAAATCAACAACAAAATTTACATGTACATGTATCTACAACTGAACAATCAAAACATCATAAACTAGATAGTTGAAATGAAAAATATCAATCCACTTGGCAAGACAAGTCACTGATATACAACAACGTTTAGTAAAATTTGAGTATAGTTCAACATGTAAACAGCTGTTGGGACGATTTTGACTTCCTGTATTTGTCATGTTCTGCACAAATAAGGAAAACAAATACTTAATTGTGTATAGAGCCTTCTTGATGAGAGACACAGGTCCAGCAAGGGAATTAAAAAATTAATTATACCTTAACATGAGGTGGCATTTTACATTAGACAACAATTATACACTAATTGTCTGCCCATACAGCTTCATTACACCCTCTTTCCATAAGACACTGCGAGTGCTGAGCTACTGCCAAGCGACCAAAAAATTGACACTTCACTCAAGGCATTTCATAGATCACATCTTTTTACGTTTTGTATGTTTTGTTGTCTTTCAAATCATACTTTTACATTGTGCATCACATTCCAATTGCAAAATTAGGGGTCACACAAATCTGATTTTGGTCGTTAAATTGTCGCTCATCTATTGCCATCGAAAGGGGGCCTAACAAAAGCCATTAAACACATTCAATTGATGTTGACTAATTTTGAAGACAACATAAGGTGCTCACACCTTGAGATAGAAATTCAAATTAAATCTTCCAATCGGGAATAGACTAAAACTGGAACCTAGGACCAAACCAGATTGGAAAGGTGCGTGTGCGCACACTAGAGTTACCTGTCCCCCATTCCAGCTGTGTCAACAAAATGGCAAGCTAAGCAGCAGAACTATCGCTTTACACAAAATACCTGGGAATGGTCTGATGGAGACATAAGGAGCTGACAAGGAAAGCCATGCAGGGCTCCTCAAGCAATGTAGTGCCTTTAGAGATAACCTGATGGGGAGCGATTACTACTGAAGATAGAGGCAAGCATCAACAGAGCCAGTAACCATTTTAACAGTTGACCGTCACACATGTCTCATTGACTAATAGGATAACACACAAGGAAATTACAAATGAAGACGGTCAGAAACCTTTCTCATGTTCCAGGGGCGGGGTGTCCGGCGTCCCGTAACCAAGGTTACTGCTGTAGGTTGACCTCATCATCACCACAGCCTTCATCTCTGGCCCCCACCAGGTAGATACGTGGTGTGCTTCGCCGATGAAAACGCACACCAAGCTAGCCGATCTACAGATGCCTGCCGCTTATAAAGACAAGGATGTACTGGCGCTGATCTTGCCTTCGTAGCCCCCACACACGCATACAATTGAGTTAACCTAGATGCATTAATGAGCGGCTAAATCCGGCATGGCCCACAGGGATTTGCCAGATCAACTTGAGTGATGTGTAGCAAAGTCATATCTTTCCACTAACCCCAATTACAGCAAGTCCCAGTTTCAAGAACCCCAACAAGAATGAAGCCGACTTTCTGTGAAGCTAAGCAATACAATCAATTACCTCCTTGAAAAAGATCCTTATAAGTCAACTGTATGACTGTTCATCAATGTTTGAAGTAAAGGCTTATAGAAAAATGCATTCTTCCCGATTCCCACACAAAGTGGGATGGGCATAAATGAGGACAGGGAAAAACACTTTAAAAACAAATCATCTACACCAGTATGGACACAGCCCAGTTCACATGTCCTAGAACAACAAGAGACGAGAATGTGTGCACCATGTTCTAAAAAACGTCAAAGCCTACAACAAAGAGATGACATCCAACAGCTATCCAATAAGATATATAAAAGATCTATCTTTATTTGGCATGTCTGAAAAAAGATACACAATCACCAGGTAAACAGCCACCATAGCTACATGTCAAGGACACAGATATTAAAGTAGACATGTTTTTACTATGCTTCACCACCAACATTCAAGTACATTTCATACTCAATTGTTGATCATAAAACACTGGCCAAAACAAGTACAGAAAGATATCTACAAAAAGTAAGTAAGGATATTCATAGGACAACATGTAGAAAATTGATTGTTGGAAAATTTTCATACGTTTTGAAGCTTTACTTCATGAGAAAAAGTAGTGTTGTTTTTCCCCAAACCACTTGCGCAAACTTTGAAAAACTGGAACGAGCAACTTTGGTGTGTCGTCCCATTTCCTGAAGAGCTTTCAAAAAGCCATTATCCTATATTCCTGGTGTGGCATGTCTGAATGAATACCTCACTGCCTTTCGAGTATACTTGAACTCCTCTGGATACATATCTCTGCAGCATGTGACATGGGCAATCAATCCTCTTTGGGACTGATCCATTTTCAGTGACAGTCGACCTAGTTTCCACCCTGGCAATGTAGGCCACAGGGAGGCACCATTTCGGGGAACCCACAAAGTCAACGTCATTTTAACATGCAGCAGAATATTTTACCCCTTTGTAACTATGAAAAAAGACCTGTTTGTCATATCTATGAAGGAATCAATCCAAACTTGTGTCAATGAGAGTAAGGACCGAAATTTGGCCGTTTTATACAACATAACACAGGTGTATCATTGTATGTTGTGTTCCACAACAACGTCAAGGTCTTAGCAGCAATCGAGCCAACGCAAGGATTTTAAGGGCAAATGTTTCAGGACGTCATCAGCTTGTATCTATACATAACATTGCAGAACAACACTGAAAGTTGCCTCCGTCACGTGTACTTTGTCTTTGAAATCTAAAGAGGTATGCCATTTTGAACCTAGATCTTTGGACCATGAAGGGGCACCAACGGGGTAAAACACAACGTCAACGTCACCTTGAGGAGCAGTAAAACAAATCACCGTTTTACCTTAGCTGCATACTAAAACCACCCAGAACTGCTACATGTGTGTAAAGGCACAAGTTAGAAAGTCCAGTTTCACTCCAACATACTGTATTCTGCAAAAATATGCATGTATTTATGTATGTATTGCCTCATATATAATGTAGTAGCACATGGGGACTCAGCAATGAAGTCTCCTTCTTACTTCAAAGACTAAGTGAATGTCACTTTTTTCACCTATGAAGCACCATTCCATGGCATTGAGTGAAAAGTTTTTCATAAAAAACAGGAAGAAGAAAGGTTGCCTAGAAATCTCCTGGATCAAGGGAATCTGGGACAGCCATTAACAAATCTTTCTACTAGTAGCTGGTCAATGCCATATCCATTACTTCACAACACCAGGCCATGTAAACACATGCGTTCACAACTGCCTCCAAAATCCTGCTCTCATCCCTCAGCTCAAACAAAAAGGCAAAAATGACGCAAATGGTACGTGTGGCCGGTAATTTATTGTTTCAGTGGCAAACTGAGAGAGATTCTCCCATCCTTTACCTGCTAGCCACTCTATCACTGACATCGACAATATCCTGTCCTCTGGGGCTAAGTCAGCAGCTTAACTGGCTATCTCTTCTCACCAGCAGCTCTCCCCGGGCGCTTCCCAATTGTTCTCAATATCTCATCATTGACCTTTGGATGATGTATTAGCCCTAGTTTGCTTTTATGTTACCTGTGGTTTGGGGCAAGACTTGAGCTGACCTATACATCACTCCACAACCTGCCAGCAAACAAAAGAGCTGACCGGGGGATTCTCGGAATCGCTGTTCCAATCCAAGGACGCAACAACACACTCCCTACAAGTACATGTAACGCACACTCCTGAACAAAAGTACACTCCAAATGCCCTTTTTCCTGGGTACAGAAAAGAACATTGAAATGTCACCAAGCACCTTTTACTGGATCTGGAAAGTGGTATGGATTGAAAGCACAAATGCCTCGGATCGTTAGGTCAAAGCCCTCGGTTTCACCAGTACAATCAGTGCTCCGCTGCAATCTCCCACTACATGTAGATTGTGCCATTAGCTTTGGGAGAAATGTTTATAATCAAGCTCTGCAAATTGATTCTTCCTTGTTCTCAAGATGCATACGTGATAGATGAAGTGTGGAAATGATGCTGTTTAATCCAATGTGAATCTTAACGACCCTTGGCGACGCCTTCACATCAGAGACGTTCTGCAAGCACATCTAACTTTTGAGATAAAACTTTGCTTTCCCTTGCCCTACATTTCATGCTTCCAACATCGTTTGGTATTTCCTCTGTTCTAGAAACATTCTCTAGCTGATGATTCACACTTCGTGATTAAGGACCATAACCTTTTCAAAATGCCACATCCGCTAAAAGAAGAAGGGTTTGAAACAGCATGAGACCTCAACCTTTAAGGTTATCAAAAGGCACATTTTGTGCTGTTTGCAGTCAACACAATACATTTAAATTGCTTGATTTCTAGAGACAAGTTACGTGAGATACTGATGTCCTTTAATCAGGATGTTAGAAATTGTTTGGAAGTCTGCTTATTGGATATGTAAATTTATCATAATTGTGCATAAAGAATTAAATTGAAACCTGTGAATATGCAAACCTCACTCATTCACTCACTGTGAATATGCAAACCTATGTAAACTTTTGTGTCAAAGTCTTATTTTTGTGGTTATGACCAACTTGAATTCACTATTTTCCATTCCTATTTGTGCTTATGCAGGATACCTGTGACTGATTTGAATGTCATAACTTATGCAAATTACCGGTATTACATAATGCGATATTTGGTGACAGCTAAGACAGAAAAAGGAACTCGAAAAACAAAAGTATGTCTTACGACACAGAGCCACCCTATAGCCTGAAAACATGAAGGAAGTGCATTGAATGAGCAATCAAGGAAGGACAACACTTCAAGATGACCTAAAAGATTTTCAACACCAATACATGGACGGTAAGGTGTGAATGGCAGATATATCTAAATTACAATCTTCCTCTCAAGTTTTCTTCTAGAAACTGGCGTACAGAGGTGTTCATTGCTGGGACGTAAAGTTTAAATTCTTCGACTCAAAGCGTTATCTGGCTTTCTCCACCTGACTTAGAGGGAGATAAAGCTCGCCGACACATTTCAGGTGCTCGTGGTAGTCTCAAATCAACCATCAATCGAAGGAAACCCCGCTCTATTCATTCATCATTGCTGACAAGCCAAATCAGTTCCATCACACCCTCCCCTCTATCGCTCCTTACCATTGGACAAATGGTGGTGATGAACTGGAAGAGCAGCATGCCTGGTATCAATCTTTTTGTCAGAGACTTACTTGTACTTGGCTCTCATAAGAAACAAAGGTACATTTACACTCCAAGGTACATGTATGATGGACAATCTTGAACAAAAGATCCCATAGGTGTGGAAGCTTTGAAAGTAAGTTACAACAGAACAAGTGTTAGGATTTTATGATGCAAAAACTGCTCTGGTAGTCAATCGGACTGTGCATGCACCAACTCCCACTAGTGTAGTACATAATGGTTGACCATTCTTTTAGAGCTAGTATACCGTGTAGTAGTAACTTGATTTAGTGTCTGTCATCAGTACTAGTGTTAGGAGTATAATTTCTTGCATAGTCATAGTTAAAGTACGCAAAGTGCTTCATTTGGAAATTTCATTTCTGATTCCGATTATGCCTTATTGATACGCCAAAAACAATTGCTCAAGCAACTGGATAAGATTTTGAAACTAACTTCAAAATCTTATCCAGTTGCTTGAGCAATTATTTTTGGCGCATCTTATCACCTGGATGTCTAATCTTTATCCACGTATGCCTTATTGAGTTTTCATATTTTACAATAACTGCTCTCATTATCAATCAGATTTAGATTACTGGGGTAAGATATTCTTGTCATAATGGTTGATAGTTCTTTTATGATCTAGTAATAGTACAGTATTAACTTCATCTTGTGATGATCATAGTGCTTGGAATCACTGTTAATCATGTAGATTTTTCACAACATAACCATAGACTAACCAACTTCATTTGGAACCGGATCACTTCTATTTCTGCCTTTTTCTGATTCTGCTTGTTTGAGTTTGCACGTTTTACCATAAGATATTTTCATTACCTTAATAGTCTGTAACAAAAATGAAATTTGTTTCTATGAAAATGATACCAAAACCATTATGCATGTATCAAACAGGTGTTAACAAAACAGGTGATATTTTCACTCAAACAACACAAAAAATTTATGAACAGAACACAAAATAAACGTAAGTAAATACCTGTTGGAATGAGTTTTCCCAAGTTGCAGATTTGCCCTCCAACCTCCAATTGCAGTGGATTCGCTTAAAGTATAAAATGATCTTGTATAAGTCACAAGATACACTGTCTTCATGATACCCATAATTTGCTTGATCAAGATGTATTTGAATATATCTAAGTTATATCTCCATTGTTTCCAGTATACAGATCCAGGTATTCCTTCACTTGATTTTATGACGATAGCCAGATTTTGTTTGCACCACATTATTTGGTTTGTGAAAATTTGTGGAATCATATCTTTACTACAGTACAGACATTATTCAGGCTCACATTGATTAGAAAATATCGTTCAAGGCTCAAAATACTTTTTCTGTTTCATGCAATATTGCAAGTTGTCAGAAATTTTACCTCCAATTTGAACAAAAAAAGTTTCTCTAAGTTATAGTTCCTGCCTAACTACAATGTCAGCCTGATAGGGCTTACATGTATATCATCATCATCAAACAAAGATTTTCTACTCTTCATGATGTCCTTTACAGCATGTGAATCAAAGTCTATGGTCTTCAACTAGAACTGTGCACTGTAATTCTTTGCAACATACTAGCAATTTAGGCTTTTGTATGCTACTACCTGGCTAACTGTGACTCATGATAATTTTTTTGTAGCCTGTAAATTTGCAAGTTGCCATATTTTGACCTGCAATCCTTGATTTTTTTTCCTCAAATTGCAGACAGCAGGTGGGTATTTTGAGCCCTGTATTTTTTTGTGACCAACCACAAACGCACGATAGTACAAAAATTCACTGCAAACACAAGAGAATTCCTTTCATACCAAATAAACAATAGAAGAAGACTCAATTTCAGGTGCAGTTGAACAGTTGCAGAATTGCAGAAAGAGAAATAACAAAAGCACTTGGAGCAAGCAAAGCTTTTACATAACAGAAGAACCAGACTTAGTTGTGCAGAACTCAGTTTTGTGGTAAAAACACATGGATAGTTCCATACAACCATAACCTACATATACACTACTATTTTTATCTGAGAAGGTCAAAAAATCCATCCATAATGACTTTATGACACTGAGGTGATTAAAACTGGGTCCACACTAGTCGTAGCTGTCGTTCAAAGGACCTATTTCTGTCATTCAAGAGACCTCAACTCTTCAATTGTGAAGGTTACAGTTATCCACATGTGTCCAACTGTTAAACCATTACATGTTCCCAATTTTCCTCCACTCAGCCAATTTGCAGCTTTGACAACAGAGAAGCAAAAACGCATTAGATACCCTCCACTTCAGCTTCACATTCAATGAACAATCAAAGGCAGACTTATGTAATTGGGGATTGACATAAAAACTTACCAGCAAAATAGAAGGTCAGGTCAGTGTAATATTTGACAGGTCAATGTATGAAAAATTACGAAAAAGCAACCTGCTAATCCCTCGGGCACTCCTTTCTTTAACCTTCAGCCATCTTGTGCAATGACCTGATTTTTTTCTGCACAAATTTGATAGATTTGTCTCTAATCAAGTTACAAATATAGAGTTCTCATAGGATGTTGATAAATGACCGGAAAAAGGGTGGCAGAACTTCAGTGCGGAGCCTTACATCCGATTAGTGTCTGCGGACCACAGGAACCACATTGCAAAAATCCTTTTTCTTTTCATTACAAATCCTAACACAGAAACAAAAGCTGCACGATAACATGCTATAGACTCAATAGAGGATGTGAAATAGAAAATGAAACCTTGCTTTGTCTACTACATGTATATTTATTTCACTTCTTCTTTTTCTCTGCAACCTACCATAGATTCTTTATCAATAACGCTCAAACCATTACATGTCAGACATTGCACAAGACCAGTAGTAATAAAATGTGTTTTATAATTTTTTTCATGTATCACAATATAGCATTTGGTAAGTTCTGTATGAAGAACATTTTGATGTAGCAAAATAATACATAACAAAGAAGTTATCAAGTTTTGAATTCAGAAAGCAAAAAAAAAATCCAAAAGACCATGATGACTTCAATCTTAACTATTGATTGAATATGACCTTGTGAATTTCAAAACTTCTTAGCAATATAAATTTTATATACAAGTTCAATTATGAATACTTTTGTCATGAATACTGTAAGTGTGACCCTATATCGACCTGTTTACCTAGTCAAAGGGTGGACAGTGTTCCAGCAATATATTTTGCTTACTCGCTGAGAAATAATTTGTCTTCCCAAGGGGACAGGTAATACTTCTACCTGTCCAATCCAGTCAATTTCCCATACTCCTCATTTCCAAAGCAATTTCTGTAATTATCTGTGGAAACATCACTCAAAATTACTGCTGGCATTCCCTGACCTCGGGTAAGGTATGAAAAAAGGACAAAAATAATAGCACTACAGTATGTAGCTTCCAAATAAGGTAAAAAGATGAATCCAACTTAATGTATACACATTATACTGTCACAGTGGTATAATTATTTCACTGTGTGGTGCTGATATTAGAAGGGATCATACATTGAATGTATCAATCCAAGATGAAATATTAGTAGTGAATTATTTCTCCATAATCTGCAGGGGCCCCTAAAGCACGGTAATGAATCTAGATTCAAATTCTCATTAAACCTCTCATCTATTCGTCATTTACCACTTAAAGGTAACCGTTCCGAAATCCAGGGAATCACCAGGACTGATGGTCGAGCCACGCCCCACACGATCCTTTCTTTCCTTAAAAGGAAGGTCGAAGCCCCAGCAATGCATCATTATTTCCCCCTTGTAATGACATTTGTAGGAGACAATGTAAAATCAACAGTGGTCTTCCTCTTCCCAATCTGTCTTCATTAACCTAAATATAACCTTACAACTTCTTTAAAATTTTCTTAAATGTGAAAGACAGCACATAATGCTGTCAATCTTTGTACATTTTGCTGACTGACAGCTAAAAAGTGAAGTTCCTTTTCATACACAATTGCTGATCCACTGGGATCTGATTATTTTTATGAAATGATATGCCAACTGGCAAGAACAAAATCTCAGCATAGTCAGGTAATATACATCAAACAGTTCCAAACCTTCTCATCTTAAGTTGTAGTCATGGTCAAAACATCAATTTGCAAGTTGTGGTGACATGCAAGAAACACTCCCCCAAGCTTGTTTTTAGCTTTGTCGTTATGAGTCAGTGAAAGAACTTTGGATATTACAATGAAAGTCTTGGCACTTGTTTTCTCCTTCTTCACTACAAGTACAAAGTAAAAACAGTCCCCATTGACGAACTGCAGGCTGTTTGTTAAAGATTAACTGTTTCCATCAATAACAGGTCAGTGACCTTGCCACAACTAGACAATAACTTGTAACTTCAGAAAGAGATCTAACACTATATCTCAAAGGAACAATTTTATGTCCTCAAGAGAAATTAAAAGACAGTGAGGATTCTCCATTATGTCATCATAAAGAGACACACTCCACAGCTACTTTCATCCCACTAAGAAAAATCAAATTTTGGTGAAAAGATAAGATTTTGTAAATAGATTTTTTTTCTGCATAGATTGCCATTGGCCCTATAACAATGGACCATTTTCTACGATTTCTTCTACATTAATAATACACACCATGAAATTGATTCAGTAAATCCTGATCTTCTTATTGTTATAACATTAGCATAGCTCTGTCATGGCCATAAAAACTACATTAATTGCTTCTTAACAATCGCATCTGACGAATGAACGTGATAGTCCATGCCAACCATGTCGTAAACATATTGATTTTATTCCATTATCCCATTTTCTCTTCTGTATTTTCTTAAGAACTTATAAAAGACAAATGTCATCCATGGACATATACACCTCAGGGGAGCAATTTCAAAGTGTCTTTCTGTGATCATTCTTACTTACAACAAAGATGTCAAGTCTTAGTCACATATCCCACCCCTAGGCGATGCACCTTCTTTAATCCATAGAGGTGGTTTGAGATTGTTTGATTCGTCTTTGCCGAAGGTTAATGAATGGCCTTCTCCTGATAGCGGAGGTCAATGCACCCATTGAACTACAAACATCGCTTTCAGCCGCGACATTTTTACGCCCGCAGAGAAACACCTCGGCAAAGTTACGGCCATGTAAAACCAGCAAACAGCTTTGTCAAGCCTTAACGACTTTACTCCAGTCCAGAGGACCAGGGAGCATCCATCAACCTTACCACACTTAACACGGGATCAATTTCTTTGGGTCAATATTTTGCAACACTCCCCGGAATAGATCATAAATTCAAAGATACCTTTGAGGCAGAGCGAATCATTAAAGACAATAAAACTGACAAGGTTGGGACTTCAGAAACAGAGGTCTGATTAAAGTGTACTCATTTCTCAGTATGCAAAAAAAGTGTTGCAAACTTAAATGCCTGGCTCTTTTTGAACAAAATAAAAAGTACTGTATACAAGATGAACAGTAAAAGAGGAATAAAATTGAATCTTTACTACTTGATGAATACATTTGTAAATGTATTTATCCAGTGGTAAAGATTCAATTTCATTCCTCATTTCCTGACCTGGATGTCTAATATTCATACACGTAAGATATACAGTAGATTGTATCTTGAATAAAACTTCTCAACTTCTACAAACTTCTTGGATCATTTGTAACTGGCAAATGCTCAATCAGGAGGCTCAAGTGGTCCGTAGACCTTTGAGGGACTGTTTTCCTCGGAGTCATTACAGAGCAACCTGAACAAATCACCACGCTTGGTGGTTGAAGTCTACAGGGTACGGCAAAGCTCATTCTATATTGAGAACCCATCTCTACATTGGCATAACGCAATAACCACAGATCACTTCATTTAAATAGGCCAAGTCCTCTTCAAAGGCCTGTCTTGAAGTAGCTTCTTGACGTTTTAAGGTTCCTCAGCATATGATGGATGAGCTTAGCACCTTGTAACTGGGTACTCCTGATCTAAGACAATCAAGCAGCGAAGATGCCACACACCTCAATAACTGCTGCTTCATTCAATTTTCTGCCATTCTTTGCCATAAACAGCCGTAATGATTTTGGAAAATCATTACGGGATTTTCTGGAACTATTAGGTTTTACTGCAATTTTCAGACCCGCAGTAATTGCTGGATAAGTAACTGTCAATATGCCTTCCACCCACTTGGGAAAGACAAGGTTAAACATCTAAGTGCCTCACAAAGCAGTCAATGACCACCACAGTCCATTTTCCTCTCATCCTGACAACTATAATCCTTGGTAATAACTTTAGCCTCTGGCCATTTATACAATGAGGTCAATTTCTCCCCTACGGATCAATTTCAGCCCCTTCTTTTTGAGCAGGTAGGGGCCCTCGAGGACTGGTACTGGTCCCGGCACTGACCTGGGGGGCTTTCAAAATCCGCATTTCTTCGCTTTTAAAAGAAAGTGTGGACACGTGTAAGGAGCCTTAATTCCACTGCTTACTTGTACAAATCCATGTGCTTTTAGGGAGTAGAGGTCCAAAGACAAAATGGTGCCATGCTGGTGACACTTCTTCTACTGCTACCCTTGAAAGCCCATCTACAGTACAAGGATCAAGATAGCTTTAGAATTGCAGAAACATTTTAGACTTACAGAAACAAGGAAATGTTGTCATGCTGCTCTTTTGGCATAGACGTTTTTTGTCCACGGTATCTAAAAGTTTTGATGACATTTTGCAGATTCCTAAATCTCTTTTTTAACAAAACGAATACTTAGATCGCAACATCTGTAAACTCAGTGCAAGCAGTTTACAGTTATCTACTCCTGTATTGATGAACCCCCTTTTCTTAAACCAAGCTGAAGAACTTTAGAGCTTCTCTTCTAACTTTTCATCAAAAAAACATTCCATCGGATGAACCTGATGTATAGCCTATATTTGATCATTTTCCCAGTAGACTGGCCTTAAAGAGTGAGTCTGAGACAGCCACAAATCCAGCCACACTCTACAGAGACAGCAGTGGGCTTTAGCAGCGCTTGATGATACCAAATAGGGATTGCTGTGGATAACCTGCAGGCCTTTGGAGCGACCATTTTCGGGCAATTGACCCAATTCAACTTGACATCGGCACCTGCTGTCTTGCTCATTGGCCACATCTGTAAGACCTCAAAACCCTGGAGTGTGGTTCTCATCTCTGCTCAATCAAAGGTTCAGAACACATACTCTTCAAAGGCCTTGCTTTCACTCATGTCCGGTACTTTTCAAAATTGTAGTTTTAACCTTTGATAGAGAAGTTTCTTGGAGGATGACATTGCTTTCAAAATCTTTACACTGATTCGCTTTCGATGCCCGAAAAAATAGAAGAAGCACAGTATTTTGGAATGTCAGAAATCTGTAACTGAATGTGATTTTTGCAAACTGGGCTTCTTGTAGCATTTATGTACTCCAGGCCTCCTTATTTTGGTAACTTTTCTTTAATGTACAAATGTATATGATTGGTTATCGCTATCATAACTTAAGTCTTTTTTTTCTGAGTCAAAATTCATATTACGTAACAGAACAGCATTCTCTAACCAAGGAGAAAGTATATGTTTCAAGATATCCATTTTATCTATTGTCAAGACCTACAGTACATGGGCTACATTGTAGATGAATAGTAAAATCACTAGAGGTAGAAATATCTTATTACATCATTTCTCAGATATGACCTAAATGCCAAGCTTGTGGGTAAAAGGATCCTTGTAATTCCTTACGTTTGTGTTTTTTTTTTGTTCCGCACAACTCTCAAACCGCCTTTGGATGCAACACACCAGTTTTGTACAATACCGTAGGTACAAACTGGATAAGACCAGACACTCACACCGGAATGGATCCCTACTCTTTTCGATAAGTGTGGTGGGTTCTTTGTCGTGCTCCAGTTTGGCTCTCCTCAAACACAGTACCTCCGTCTTTACGTTCCATCGAGGAGGATGTCCCTAACCAAAGCTAGGTACTTATTTTTATGTACGTACTAATTTTTACCTGAGTAGAATGAGGAAATAGGTGCAAAGTGTTAAGGGCATAGCTCGGGATTTGAACGCAAAACCTTTAGATTCTAAATCAACAACCCTAATGACAAGACCACCTTTCCATAAAACTGAATGGCATCACTAGACAAGAGGAACATTCACAAAGCCAGTAGAATTAGAATCAATCTTTTTTTTAAAGTCCGATAGAGATCAGAGACAGGATTCTTCTGTCTAGAAGCCGCATGCCCTACTTTCTGACAATATATGGACGGATTCTAATGGCAAGCCACGTCTGGTTTTGACACTAGGAAATGACCAATTAAAGATGAATCATTCCGTACTTTCAACTTAAGCATGGATGGAGAATTCATCCCACTCCCCGAGAGGACACCTGACTCTGCATTCGTTATAATGCACGTTTTCTCTGTGTACACGTCTTAGTCATGATTAGGCTCATGTCCAACAGATACCCACAAAACAGTGACACTTCCCAAATTGGTATTCGACTCAGAAGTCTTTGTGAACAAAAGTTCAAAGTTTTGCAGGTTTTTTACATAAAGAAGGACATAATTTGTGATGGATTATCAATAATTACTAGAAATATCATGTTTCTGTGTCTGATGTAGTGATGTAACTGTAGCTCAACTGGCAGCAGCCTCACATTTGAGATTCTGCTCCCAATGTGTTGGTAACTGGCAGACCCCTGTTCAATCCTGGGTTGAGAGGGAGAGATACAGAGAGAGAGAGAAATAAAAAAGAGCACATAGATTGTTTTAAACCCTGCTTCTGTCCAAAGAATTTTCCCTGTTCCCATTAACAACTGAGTTGGCAATAGTTCTATCTTTCAACACCATCTTTGCTGTCTTTTCTTTTCTTCTTTGTCACTGCTTTTGAACTTTAAGCGTGCAAGGTGTACTCAGACTTCAAAGAAAGGTATGCATAACAGGTAGGTTCAGGGTCACCTTACACATTGTTGTCATCTTCATTTGTTGTCTGACAGTTTATAGTCAAACCTGTAGAAGTCACCACCTCTACATAAGGACCATCTGTCCCATGTGACCACTTTTTGGTAGACCCTTAGATAATTTTTGCCATTGACACAAGCATCTATAGTGACCACCTGTCCACATAGACCAGATTTAATTGGTCCCCTGAGTAGTCTTCTTGGACTGAGTTTTGACTGTAGTTTGCATCAGGTTACCTTACATACAAGACTCACAGTTCAAGATCTAACTCTTGCATTCATGTTTACAGACAATACCTCCTGGACGAAAGAGTCTTTCCATACCTTTCAACTCACACAGGAAACCCACGGTCTGGGTCTTACTTTCCAGACACACAAAAATCTGCCAAACAGGAAATCTCATCTGCGACAACAAGCATAGCCTAACCAGGAGTGCTACTATGCTGTTCCACATCCTAAAATATGACCTAGATATTTCTTACATACAAAAAACAATATTACAGAAAGAGGAATGTTCTAAAACTGCCTTCCCAACTCCAACAGAATCAATCACTGGGGAATTTTCATTACTGAATGAGTCTGAAATTAGCCCTTTTTCATAACATAGGTGTCATAAGCAAGATAAAATATTGTTAAGTAGGAAGATAATCTGGAGATTAAGGAGGCTTATTTCTTAATGCCAGACTGATCTATTCTTAAGGTTCATGGAGGTTGGGGCTGTAGGCAACAAGGAAGGACGTGCTTACATGGGCAAGCAGTCTGATGACTAATGTCATACAGCTCTGCTGTATTGTTATAGCCAAAAGGTTTGAACTTAAGTCAGCTTCCCGTTGCTATAGTTGAAAATCCTCTGTTTTCTTCAGATCTGGAAAATTGGAGGCTAAAATTACTGTAAAGATTCATAATGGGGTGTAGGGTCTTAAGTTCTTTAAAAAGAGTCTTTCTTATAAGGATAGGCCATTACCCTCTGCAAAACTTTTTTTAACTATATCACCAAACTTACATGTACACCCCTGTTTTTCCTTCTCACTAATACTATAGTCACATACTTGTTGGCATGGACCAGAAGATGTTACATATCAGTTCCCTGGAAGGTTCGTAAGCATTCAGCAATGAAAAACATTTCCCCTTCCAGATTACGACCCAATCAAAATCACTGAATAATTGATGTTTAGGTTACCTGCAATGTTCGGCTACAGTAAGGAGAAATCAGAAAGTGTACTTTGAAGTCAAGATGAATATTTCATTGTTGGCCCAAATTAGACTTTGTTGGAAACCACAAGGGGCAACATAGGCAGTAAGATCAGATGCAGGTGTCAAGATACTGCTAATGGACTTACTGCATCTCAAACTACAATTTAGAAACCTTCGTACTTGGCCCCACGGATGATTTTGTTTCTTTAAGTCTTTTTATTTCACCACAGCTTTCGAGGGCCGAGTCAGCTACTTTCTTAGTTTCTTTCTTTCTTTCTTAGTCGTTGACAAAATATCACAAACCTTTGTGATTCACTGAAGTGAGCTTGTGTGGTTTACTGGCATCTTAGTGACAAAAATCAAGCTTAACTTTTGTGATTCACCTAAAGTGAGCATCGTTGCTTTACTGGAATTCTCATGACAAAAATGAAGCCTTTACTTTTGTGATTCACCTGTAGTGAGCACATTGGTTTACTGGAATCTTCTTGACAAAAATGAAGCAGAACTTTTGTGATTCACCTGAAGAGAGTATCGATGGCTTCGTGACAGAAATCAAGCCGGGAGTAATTTGTAACAGCAATAAAGTCAGCTCCTCTGAGGAGCCCACTCCTGGATACCTTCATCAGCGTTCGGCTACCTCAATTAACTTTGATCCTTACATGTCCCTCTTCGTTAATGGACCCTCCAGCGTGGGTAATTGTGTTTAGACTGATGAGAAAAGAAGAAGGTCAGAAAGATCGATGTGGACGTAAGGACAACAAGTCAATGCCTGGCCCGACAGCGACCATTTACACATCTCAAACAAAATCTATGCTGACACGAATTGGTACGATGAAAGTCCTAAATGGCTCGGGGATATAGCTGGAAATTGGATGGCCGGAATCGCAACATTAGGGACAGAATGGAAGATATTTGGGAGGAAGTTTCCTTTCAACTTCAGAGATCAAAATGTCACCTCCATAGCAGGACTGCCGTGGTGGGGGAGGTGGTCCTCTGATGTAGCCCAATGACAAATTCACCGGTCTCAGCAAATGGAAGACATGGCCTCTTTACATAAATGTTCAACCAGTTCAGCAGCTAAAGCCTGACCTACAAAACCGTGCCCACGTCCATCCATACAAATTGACCCTGAATGAAAACCTAGCCTAGGATTATCTCCTGCTATCTTGAAATTAGTTTGTGTCTTATGAGCTGAAAATCCTGCAAATTCGTCTGTATTACCGACAAACACTGTGTATATGCTCTGACAGCCGAGAATGCACTTAACGGTTTGTTGCTAATAAACAGGTAGCTCGCCAAATGTGTACACTACTGGTAACACTAATATTGCACTCTCTATAGGAAGAGCAGTTCAAAAACGTTTCAAAACAACACTACAGCAAAACATCCTTTTCCTGCTATGAATTGCGATAAACAGATTGAAGAATAGAATATCAAATCTATATCAAATAGAACCATGTTGATGGTTTCAGTCATCTTTGGTTGTTTTTGGACACCTGTTCTTTAAATCCATTTTGTTCTTTATATTCGTTGGCTATTTATCATTCATAATTTCCAAGTAAAACCCATTTAAATGAGGTTCTCTTAAGACATGTCTTTTGCAACTTATGAACTTCATCAAAGCTTAATGAATAGACCATAGTCCAGGCAGACTTGGGCCACTTAAATTCTGCTTTCAGGGAAATAACAATTATCCAAATTCTCGGAAAGCCTATTTCATGTCCAAGCAAGAGCATTACAGAAAATGAACATATAAAAGAAAGGGTGCTTGTAATGCAAGTGTGCTGTGTGGCAGTAAATCAACAGGAAAGATGGGAAGCCAACATGCTTTACAGCAGCATGTGGATGAACCTTTGAGAGAAACAAGCAACTTCAGATCCGAAACACAGCAGACCAGGAGCCGAAACCCCATACAGTGGAACAGGGGGAAGCAAGTGAAAGACACGGCACAGGATGAAAAGCACCTGGGGAAAGAAGACTGAAAAAAGAGGAGGCTGAACAAGTATAACATTGACATCAATTGCTCATTCACTTACCTTGCAGGTTATTCAAATTTTGTTGGCATGGATGTTTAATTATACATTTATATTCCTCAAATACATGTAACAATTCAAACTTTTGCAGCACAGCAAAAAGTGCTGAATATGTTGGCTGCAAAACCAGCCAGAAGACAGCTGGGCAGTTTTTAAAATTTTGAACAGATTTGAGAAACAAAAACTTCAAACTCTTAAATGCAATTAATATTCTCTTCACTGCAGTATTTTTCCTTTTTTTTCATTTCAAGTACATTTGTACAAAATCACACAACAGACATTATTCCCAAAATAGTCACATTTATCTCAAGCTGACAGCAAGTAAAAGAACAGCCAATCATATTTCATATTTCAGAGCTATTTCAGAAATATTTTTTTTCAACCAACGGTTGCCTGTGAGGCTGTTGCTTGTTTTCTGTAAATATTGAATAATAAACCATTCATTACTAAAAATAACTATACCAGTTGTATTTTCTAGAAGAGTTCTATGGTTCTTGAACTGAAAGAGTTCTATGGTTTTTAAGCTGTTCTTCTACTTCTCTGCCTAAAGCTCATTCCTTCCATCCATCCATCCATCCTACCTTGGCTGTACATGCTGAAGGCATTACTGGCGGACAAGGGCGTCCCTGAGAGGTCAAAGGTACTGTTAGAGGAGTGCGGGGTGAGGGGAAGGCCGGCCAGGCTGTCCCGCAGGCTCAGGCTGTTCCTGCTGTCGTGTTTGGAGCCGAAGCTGTCCATGGCAGAGCGGGGCGTCGACGAGATGAGGTGGTCTCTTCCTGCCATGCTGATTCTTCCCTCATTCTTCAAATCTCTGTAGCCATCTGTAAACATGGCAAGAGGGAAGCAAGTTAATCAACAGTCTTCTTTAAAAGTTGTCAACTATCTCTCAACAGCATCAGAATGATGCACGCCTGAAATAAAAGAAAACCAGAAATAAGTAAGCAGTTGCTAGCAAATACAGGTTTGCGTTTCGATGTAGGGGAGAAGTTTTAAGTAGGGAACATAATTTGTAGGAGTGAACATATGGTGTTATTTCAGAAAGTTATGTTTTTATTGGAATTCTGCAACTGAATGTACTGATTAGAAGCACCTATTAATGTGAACAAGTGTATAACAAGTTTCACCAATACAGTAATAGCAAACCTGTAAAAAGTTGTGCAGCCTTGACAAAAGTCTAAGTTCCCTCACATCTATCACCTCAAGTACAGTCAAACCTGCCTAGGCGACCACCTTTTCAACGCGACCACCTGGCCATGGCGACCGCTTTTTCTCGGTCCCGAAAATTTTCCCCATAGGCACAAGCATTAAGCTGCCTGCCCAAGGCGACCACCTGTCCAACGCGACCGCGACCGCCACGAATTGGGACCGCACAGAGCACAATGCCTGTCCATGGCGGTCGCCTAATTTTCAAGCGTGTGGTGACATCGGATCCTTTTGCTGTCGGATTTCAAGGAAATGTTTTCAAGACTTTTAGGACAAAAACAAGGACAAAAATAGATGTAATAGCAATGTTATAGCATCGATTCCTCCATGAAGTGTTTTAATAAAACGTTCCCCCTATAAACATTGTAAAGACAAATGTTTGTAATGTTGTTGTGCCTATCGTAATCTTATAGTTTACCGCAAACTCAGTTCGGTTTAAACTCAATTTTCAAAACAAATACGTAGTGCATGGCGTCAAAAAGTCAGATTTCACGGAAATTACTATCTATTTCTTGTATTTTCAACAAAAATGTGTCTGTGTCTTACTAAATTCCACCGAAAAATGACTTCGCGGCGGGCAAAACATTGGGTGAGAAAAATTATGTTGCTCTTTGGTCCCGACGCCATCTTGGATTTGGCACGGCCCGGGGATTTGGCGTACCGCTGACCTTTCTAAAACACGATGCTTTTGTGTATGAACATTTACGAATACTCTAGTTATTGATGAAAATTAATATTCTTATTTTCTTTTTATTTCCATGAATCTCACAAACCTTTATTGGACGCTGTGCGTTCTGCTGCGCTGACTTATAATTACCTTTCGATGCGGTCGTACAGAGCTTGGCGGCGCGGCGCGACGAAATCACCGTTCCGTTTCATCTTTAGTTGTCAGATCGAAAACTTTTTGACCCTTTTCTCCAGAGGTCGGCGCCCAAAAAAAGGCTGGGGTCAGCAGGTGTTTTCTAGGGATTTGTCTTAGGCCTTAAAACTTCGATGATGTGCGTGTGTGTGTGTACTATTATGTATAACGTGTGAATGCGGGAGGGCGCTGCGAGATCATCGTTTTGTAGTCAAAATTATGACGAAAATTTGTACACGATGTAGCGGTATACAATTATTACAACGATAACGGAAAATGTAATTTTTGTAGGATCAATAAGAATTGAACCTGGTGGGGGACATGCTGTCTAAATTCACATAATTTTCCATCCATTTACGTACTGTATTTGAAAACCTCGACCTGGAAACATGCGAGTGGAATCCTCTTCATGGCGACCACCTGTCCATCGCGACCGTTTTTGCTCGGTCCGCCGGGTGGTCGCCTTGGGCAGGTTTGACTGTATTGACATTTAAGTTGACCATCACCAAGGTACAGTAACTACCTTTGCCAAGATTTAAGGTTATGTTTCTGGAACTTGTTGGTACCTTTGTTAACATCTTGTAAGAAATATACAGCAACAGGGCTTTGCTGATATCTAGTTCCTTATTTCATTGAAAAAGGCTATTGAAATGCAAGTCGCCCTATGCTTTTCAGACAGAATGGTTTAACTTTAAGCATGATTTGCTTGAAAAGAATGTTTAAAAATAACCTGTGATAAATTTTAAGTGAGACCACTGCCTAGGGCATAATTCTCTATTACAATTAATTCTGCTAGACTAACCTCCATTAACATTAATCTGCAGGGTTACATAAATTTGCCACTTTAAAAAACTGTGTGTTTGAGAGATCTTTAGTGCAGCACCCCCCCAGGTGTGCAGAGTTTAGATAATACAGGAGTGCATTATACTTGGAGATCTGTCTGGACATATCTTTTCAGGGGGGCAGAATTATGTACCCTGGTGGACTTTTTGTGTTAGTAGATGTTACATGTTGGCTTGAAGTTTTCCAGTGACTAGAGAGTCAGGTAAAATAAAACTAGTGTACAAACTTAAATCAGTCCAAAAACTGCACCAACTTTGTCACATGTATTCATTCTTTTATTGTGTGGATAATACAGCATTGCTGTTGAACATTTTTTTGTACTTCTTAACAGTTTTTTGACATTTAACTTGTACATCTATACTAACAAAGGTTACATCCTACATGTACACCAAGAAGCTTGTTCATCCTTCAGTGCTGCGTCACTTGGATCAATCTATTTCGGTCTGTTTCATCTCTATAGTTACAAAACAACCTTGCCATTTGCCGTCTGGAGGCGGCACTGTGTATGACCTACCAACATTGGGCGTCAGCTATTGACCAAGGTCGAACCATTTAGAAAGCTTGTCGACCATATGGTACAGGGTTTTGCCTAAGGCAATGATTTTGGATCTTTCCATCAATAAATCTGATGCATTTTTCTCCATTTTAATGGGGAAGGTATGGGTTTGGTTTCGACTGATAACACACATAAAGGGGCAACGCAATGCATCAAATACAAATACCCCCTGGAGAACAATGCATTGACACAGAAAACATTCACATTTATCTGAGTCAACAAGACATAAGCAGGAGAATTGGGTCATCCATTGTTGAATCATTTCAAGGAGGACAGAAAGATAATGGGTCAAGACAGGTGTTATGGCGATCACCCAAGTGTGAAATGGTCAGGTATGTCAGAACTTGCAAGTCGGCTCCCCTTTCTCTCAACAGGACAGACAGCACATGACATCCCGCATCATTTATTATTACAGCACAGACACCTTGAAATAACTGTGGAGGACAAAACACACAAAGGGTTCTGATTTCCTTTTTATCTATTATTAATTGTCTCCCACCTATTGACCCCTTTCTTTTGTAGCAACATCAACTCTAATACTAGCATAATACAGGTGCAATGTATTCATCAAATGGATATTCAGAGGCGGTCCACAATACTTGTGGCAGCAGTGAAATATTGCCTGCCTTCTGTCACTGTCACTTTGAATTCAGAACGACACCGGAAATTTGGAGTCACTCACGAATTTCCGGAGAAAATATCTCGATGATTTAGATCCTTGTGGTGCAAGCCGTAAGCGACCACCCTGCTTTTCTGTATGGATAAAATTCCATGGATCCAGAATGTGGATGTTCAAACCCTGCTAGGGCACACTATTTTTTTTTTTTTTTTTTTTACTATGACAAGATTCATCAGTGACCAGATGACATGTGACACTATACAGCATACACAGGTTGTACATGAACAAGTTAACATTGAAGTGTTTTTGACATGCAGAAAATAACTTTTCAAGTTGAAAGTGACCACTTCTATACAGTCACTTAAACCTGTGCAACCTATACATGAGGACCGACTGGCCAATGTGACCATTTTTGACCATCTCTTAATTTTTCCCATTGGTACAACCTGTCTATATTGTGACCACCTGTCCATATGGATCATATTTTACTGTTCCCATGGGCTTGGGCAGCTTTGACCATACTTGTCTTCTGTTTTTGAACATAGCTGGCTCTATATTGTGATATGCGAGTTTCTGAAACAAAAATATGAATAGAAACATGATCTCAAGTTATCCCAATGCCAAGGGCAGTTTCATGTCGTTCTTACGATGTTGACTTGACTACGGAGTCCATTAGCAGCATTGTGGAGGCTTATATTTCAGACAAGAATTGGTTCAGTCTTATCTTTGAAGTTGAATAACCTTGCATCTGGGCGGTCGTTGCCCAGCCCTTGAAGGCCATTGAACCAGTACAGTAGACACATGGCCTTGGGCAGAGAGCCAAGCAACAAAAGCTTCATAAATACACCAGGTGAGTCACACCGCTGGAATGGGGTCACCTTTTATGCCATGTCAAACAACAGGTTCTTGAATTCTCCAGCCAACGGAAGGATATTAAAACATGCCCCACCACAGACAGGGTTCCATCAATGCTAATGATCCGGCTTGATTACAGAATAATCCACAAGGAATGGGAAAAATCTTACCTAAGTCTTTTTCTTCCAGGTACGTCATCCATTTGAAAGGATGCGAGGATTTCAATGATCTTGCATGAATTTATTGGGTCATCAAGCAATATGGCTGGTAAGTGTGTTTGAGCGCAGGTGCACAAGCAAGTAGACTCCTCGTAATCAAGTAGCACTAGTACTGGAAAGGGGGTCAAAAGCAACTCTGTTCTCAGGTACAAATGTGCATTATGTGTATGAAGGTCCAGCTGTGACCAACTGTGTGAAAAATGTGCGTATGATGCTCAAATTTGATTACAGAATATTCCATCTAATGAGTTCCACTTTTCAAATTGTCCTTGAAGTTTCTCTTTCTTCAAGGCTATTATCCAGTTACAAAACTCTTTTTTCTTTGATTCATAAAGCAAGAAAGAAATAAGATGAAACTTTCACCTTTCCTTTTACTCAACAACATATCTCTTAATGTTGTAACAGCTTTCTTCCCTCTTACCTTTCTCCATCTATCCTTTCCAAACTCTTAGTCTTTGCAGATCAACGGACTTTCCAAGAAGTCAATGCTTGGCCTTACATCACAACATTCGCAGCCTTCAAGCTTCCTTGGTGCTCAACCAGTCATGAAACTCCATATTTAGACACTTTCCCCCTGATATATCATCAAGTGGTTGTGGCCTAATTACAGCAAGAAGCAATTACTCCTGCCTCAATACTGCTTGATCTATGGTGTCTCCCCACAAACAGATCCAAGGTTCTTAATAAAGTGAGTTGTGTGACATGAGTGTTATCTGTGCCATCTCCTCTGGGCCCACTAATGATACATCTGGAGACTTTGATCGTAATTACTGGGCCATGTCTAAATGGATGCCCTGTACATCAGAACACAAGAGTGCTGCTATCGACTTCTATCAATGATTCACTGGACATGTGCTACTTAAATAGCAATAAAACGGCCGTCAATTTGTAGGTGTCACAAAAGTATCAATAGGAGTTCTAACTTTCTGTCTCTCCGGCAGACCTGAAGACCGACATGGTGCAAAGTATGAGGCAAGACAAGAAAACAGTTTTCTACACAAAGTTGATATCAAGGAGGTCTGACATTCTTCGATGGAACCCCAAACGTTGATGTGAAGGTAGAAAAACAAAAGATGATTTTGAAATGAATGTTTTCTGACAAGGTGTGCCCATTTTCAAAGTTTTCTGACTCAGTGAAATATTCACAAATTTTGGTGTACATGTAGCTCTATCTATGTAAATTCTTTATCAAATAGAACAACATGTATGTAGCAAATTGACATCCTAACACACATTGGTTTTTGCTTGTTTACTACCGCCAAAAGTCTACTTCTTCCAACAAGTAGGCAAGGAAAGAAAACAAGTTGCGTCTTAAGATGTCCTCCATAAAATAAAGTTTCTGTCATTGATCTAAGTGCTAGTAACAAGCCAATCAGGGATGGCAGACCTCACCCCTTCGTGTTTGTCAGAAACGGACACACAAAAACATGTACTTTACTCCTAGGGGCGGTGAAGCAAAAAGGACTTGATATTCACGGTACGCACAACTTCAAGGCAAAGTCAAATATCACAGCATACATGTTTATGCAAATTTGACCTCATTTACATACTCCAACCTTCTCCCTGCCACTCATCCGTGCCCAGAATCTGTATTGACAACATCAGTGTGGAGAGGGTTATCAGCATTTCTGGTGACGTGTTTCCATTGATGGGAACTGACACTGCGGATCTTCTAGATCCGAACAAACCTTATTGCCTACATTGATAAATCAATGACTTCCTTGCCATTATTACTGACTTGTCTTGGTGGAATGTAGATCATTTTGGTATGACAGGATATTACACATACATACACTACATAATACCTCATATTCTTATTGCTATAATGATTGATTGTTACACTAAATGGTCACATTCAGGGCTGTATCCAGGACCTGGGAAGAAAATTTGCCTGTTGGGACGGATAAAATTTTCACCATGTCCATCCAAAAATCTGAACTTTGTCACGTGAAATTGATGAAAATGTATCTTTTGAGACCATAAAATGGCAGATTTGACAGCGGAAATCAACAACATGGGCTCCCAAACAATGAGTGGTACAGAAAAGAATTTAAAGCTAGAGGCAGCCCTGCCACAGAATAGACAGTCCAATTTGTACTAGCAATTAGCCTTTGGGTATGTACATGTATTTGCAATTAACTATTGAGTTGATTATATAATATTATCGTATAACCATAAACTGCTTTTTATGCACGATTCATCATATTTCACTAACTAATCCTCATTACAATAATCCATGTAACAAAAATCAATATCTGTGCACTACAAGGAAATATCAACCAAGGAACTACCGACATCATGTTGGACTCATTACGCAAACCCAAAAGGAAGTCTTCCCCTAGCAAAGAAAAGTAACAAAACACTCACTTATGAAGAAAATTGATAACCATGTACACAGAGAAAAGGGTCACTCTTCCCTTTGTGGACTATCTATTTGTCAATATCAGCAGTTCCAATTATACCAAAGTCTATATCAAACCCTGGCAGCTTTGATACTTATGTTGCATTAGGTTCACCATCCATCCCAGCTCCCAATCCTCATCGGAGCATACTTCCTACCAATTTGGCCAACTAGAGAAGGGTTACAACTGTCAGGTACAATCTTACCAGCCATTCTTGTCCCACACGAAAGCCATTTTTCTTGGTCAGGATGGGACGAGTATAGATACTTGCACTGGGGGTTGATGAAGCATTAGCAGGTCGCTGGGGAAATGTTTTATTCAAACTTGTTCAGTTATGTAACTTGTAAGCTTAATAATGTGTAACATTTTATGTAACATCTTCCCAAAGGTACTAAGGTAAAGGTAGAGGAAGAGCTAAGGCCACACCAATTTAATTTCTTGGGTAACAGATTTTTATTTTCCCCACACTTAAACAGAAGGTTGGCCCATGATTTTTTTTTTCTAAAATTTTTTTGAGGGGAAGATAAAAATCCGTTAACCAAGAAATTAAATTGTTGTGGCCTAAGCATCATAGACAACTTTCCAAAAGCTCTGAGGCTGACATGTTGAATACATTTATTCTGGGACCAGTTTCTTTGGTGTTTCCTTTTTTGTTAAACAGCAAACAAACTTGACAATGTGTTCTTTTACACTTGCCATCAGACAAAAAAATTGACATGCTTTTTGCCAGGACATAAGATTTTGTTAAAGTGGTGTTCAAGCGCCACTAACTGACCAGTCTAACTGGTCCGGACCTTTTTGCCTAACGGTTATAGCATGCGGCCTTTGGAATGGCGGGCCCGGGTTCAATCCCTGGAAGCCAGGAGTCTGTTTCTACTCTTGTGTTTCAATTCTAAGGAAGCTGAGATGGCAGTAGAAATCCCTTGTGCACAGAAGAGGGAAACATTTGTGTTGAGTAATGACTGATTGACAACAAAACTCCTATAGTCTCAAAAGCAAGAAAATGTTCATGATCCAACGTAATGGCCAGGTAACTTTTTCCCAACATCAATTCAAAGTAAGTCCGGGCTTGCAGTGGTGGATCCTGTGCTTACCAAGGAGGCAATCTCAGGAGTGGTGAGGATGATGCATGTATGGCCCACATTTGGTAATGAGAACCTTCTGGGCTGAGAGGAAGGCGATGTACATACTGGTGACCCCAGCAGGTTTACAGGAGTTGAACACCACCAATCATGTGCTACAACTTATCTGGGACTCCAGGCGAGCGGTGGTCTGGTTGCGTCGTGTTGGCGTAACGGTTTGGCCCAGAACCTAGCGGTCCTGGGTTTGAATCCTCTGACATGCCTCCAATGTTGTGCTCAAGGGGGAAAGGCACTTAACACGACTTTCCTCACTCCATCCACCAAGGCGTAAAAATGAGTACCTGACTTCAGTTAGGGAGGTAAAAGGCAGTGGAAGAAGAGGGTTGGGCTCCACCTTTCAATTCCATGCCCTAGACACAGTGGATCCCACTGCCCTTACAGCCTCAAAGAGGCTATGGGACTACCTTTACCTGAAACTGTGCCGCCATTTTGTTTGTAGAGGTATTCTACCAGTGTGCAGTTTGACCGCGTGGGTAAATTGGCGAAAATTCACAAAGTTTGGCGCATTTAGGCGCTGTTAGTCCAGTGAGACACCCGCTTTAATGTACATAGTACATAAGCAGTATGATTGTAGTATATATATTCATAATTCCATGACATTGTATTTTCTGTTTTGGTGATCAGTGTGCATGTACATGTACGCCTCCTGTCCAAATGGAAAAGCAGAAGCACCTTCACTACCTTGTTAACATGCATGGCTAAACCAGTCATTCAAAAGAGTTGACTAGGCTAGAAGCCTGGGGACATTCTTGGAATTCAGCTATAAATGTTCACAATATGACATACTCTATTACAACATGCTGAGCTAAGGATGGACTGACGCACATAATGTATTGTTCGGAATAGACATCATCTAGGACTAGGATATATCACAAAAGGACTTCTGACTTAAATTTATTACTAGCTCTGCGACAGAAAGGGAATGTCCTCTTCTTAGAAATCATCATCATCTTCAATACTGCTCAGCCCGCCTTTCGGCGGATTATTAGCAGCTGCGCAGGTGTTAGTAACAGGTGCAATCAGGAAGAGAAGGGCAAGGAGATTTTCTTCAAACTGGGTTCAAGATATACTGTAAATCCATTTGATATCGCGGATGATAATTCTAGTGTTTTGGGGTAGATGGATTGGTTCACAGCATTCAATTCTAATGGTGGGAACAAACATCACTTTCACAAATGTCGGTGATCAAATATTTGCAATGTTGAAATTTTAGCGGTTGACTAGTGACTGTGAAAGCTGTTAAATTAAGTCGCCTTTAAAAATTAAAAATCACAGTTGCTGACGGGTAAAATTTGTTTCAACAATTCCATCATGCTGATGTAGAAGTCAAATAAAAGAACTTATCAATTTTCCAGATTCTTATTTTTCATTAACAAGGGCAAAACATAGAAAACAGCATTAAGTCCCTGTAGCCATTTGTACTTTGAATATAAAAAAGACATGGATCCAATTTTGTATAACACAAAATGACTAATAATATGATCACTTCAATTTTCAAATAGAAAACCTTGCATAACATTGTTTGAAAATTATGGATCTTTCCAGATGGTTGAAGAGTTTTTATGCAACTGGTAATAGGAATATCTGGTGGAATCAAGTTTTTTGGATTTTTCTTCATCGATTTATGAACATGTCTCAAACATTTCAATATAGACTTTATACAAATGAGATGTACGAACAATGGAAATCAATAACTGACACAGAAGCGCTGAAAGGAGATCAAAATATCTGTTCCTTCCAGCTGACAGGAATTTCAAGTTTGTTTTAATTTTCCCCAGCAACTACAAATACTGGCTACAGCTTCTAGGATTGCCTAGTACACCAAAGATAAAAATATAAGGATATTTGGACATGCACATCTTTTTTTGAAATTGTTAGACTAGCATTCAGTCTTCTTTGGATGAAACCAAAGTGTGTTGGGACAACTGCTGCAGGAAAGGGATAAAAGCTCCACCTAGCGTTCTGCATTCCTAGACCGAGCACAGGAAGCTTGCCTGTGGACAGTGACATACACAATGCACTCTTGATGTTTACACTTTGCCGCACACACAGTGTGACTAAAGGATCTTTAATACGTTGAGTTAGACCAAGTGAACAGCACAAAAAATGTGCAGATTACTTGACTGAGCTCCAGATGGAGAACAAACAATAATTATTATTGAGCTTTCCGTGACACTTGTTCTACTTGGTGTTCTACTTTCAGGACGTTGCTGCTACCTCCGGTTTACAGGACGATCACTGAGACAAAAGCTCCGCCTAGCGATCGGCATTTCTAGGCCAAACACATGCAGGAGCTTTTGAAAACTGCCTGTAGTGTAGACAGTGACATATACAATGCACTCAGCATCTGATGTTTACACTTTGCCGCACACAGTGTGACTAAAGGATCCGTTGTTCTTACTATCAAAGGCATTTATCCAACCTTTGAGTTAAACCAAGTGAATAGGACGACAGATTACTTGAACTATAATCAAGCTTTCCTTGACAGTGTGTGTTCTACTTTTAGGACATTGCTGCAAACTCCAGTTTACAGGACAATCACTGGGACAAAAGCTCCGCCTAGCGATCGGCATTTCTAGGCCAAACTAGGAGGTCATGGACCTATCGGCTCTGCGCATACAATGGACTGGGTTAGAACGGACTTCAGCTGTGCGAGATGAATAATGAATTGTTGAGTACAGAATCACAAACAAGTCTCTTTATTTCCTGTCTGTTATAATTCCACAAGAATTCTCTGAAACAAGACTAAAGACAAACTGTATTGCTTTAGTATTATCCCTTGAATTTTTGACCATGTCTTGCAGAATCAGACAACTCATAGATTCACAAGTCCTGGGTTTTTACAAAGACAAACAACACTATGACCTTAGCACAATCATGAGCCACACTGTACAAGAAACCTTTAGATATGTACAAGACAACTACCTTGACCTTCCCAACTACAAACTTTGTACCGGTCAGAGTAAACAAGAAAAGAAAACGGTTAAAAACAGGCCAACAGAAGTCACTATTCTCCACCAAAATGCAGTGTTGTACTCACCCTGAGCTGACCTGAAAGACAAGTTCCACCTCATCAACCAGTGGGCTTCAAACAAAGCAACTGCTTCCAGCACAACAAGCTGGCTACATAAAAACCCGGGTAACCGCAAGAGGGGGCTATCCCATTGTAACATCTCTTCCCCGGGCTTACCTACAATGCTGTTTTTCCCTCGAATTGCTAAGGAACATCACCCACAATTTTGGATGTATTAGCTATATTCCATGAATGATACATTCCTTATCGCAACTTTTGTTGGAGCAGCAGGCACCACAAACATTATGGAAAGGAAATCATCATAGGGTTGAAGAAAAGGAATCTTACTGTGCACATTCATGAAAAGAGTAGACTTACATAGCCTATAGGTATGGATCAATACTTTATTCACATCCAATGTAAAAGTACTGAACATGATCAATAACTAACGACATATCTGAACAGTACAAACAACAATTGCTGCTTTTCAAACTCGCTCCCAAAACGCCTCGGGGCATTTCCCTCATTCTAGTGGTTAGTTGCTTCAATACCCTAGCCCCAAGCAACATTGCTTGGTAATTAAAGAATCTGGGTTCTTTATAACAGCATGTCTTCTTCAATGGGCATCATTGTTATGATAGAAGTAACAATGACCAGTCCAACCAACTCCTCTTTAATGATGAACACTCTCCGCACTGCTTTCTTCATATTACCATCACGTTAGGACTACCTGTCGGTTCCATTTTTTCCAAACCTATGTAAGTGTACGCTTATGAATATGGACCACGTAAAGTACAGGGCCTCAAAATGGTCGTTCATCATCGAACTGACAGGCGAGCGGACCGCGGACAGCCACGTCGTCCTGAACAAAGGAGATGCCCTTCCTTCGGACAATGGCTGAAGCCCCCAAGGCTGGGTCCACCCAGATAGGAGCAGCTGACCCCTTTGTGATCTAAAATTAGGGACATTGGAAGCTGTTTTCTCCTGGGCATTCCTCCCATAAAACCTACAATTTTCAGTACTGTTGGCTCAACCGTCCGGTGTTAGCCACAGGAACAACCTGGCTCAACTGCTGATGAACACTAGACAACATTACACATACAATATTTATTCTCATGTCACTTCATCATTTGCCATCTACATCAAATGTCGAACTTAATCATTCCATTCATCACACATGTCCCATGTGTATCTCCTGAAGGTGAATCCAATTTTGTAAGAATTGTAATAAAAATTTTGAAAAACATTTGATTTTGTCAGTTAAGAACCACCATTACAACATCTTCATATCAGAAATGGGCCAGAAAATGACAAAATGGCAGGTTTCTGATGAAAGCATACCGTTTTGAAAATATTGTTCCGAAGTTTCAACCTCTACATTACGATTGACTGCTTGAACCCTGGTATTTTGCAGTTCCAAGGGCACTTACATTCATATCCATTACCAATGGCCTTGGACATCCTGCCACTGCCGCCACTTGAACCCTTTTATAAGTACTAACTCAAAGTTACAATGATAGTTGATCTGTCTGTTTTCAAGCTAAACTTCAACTGACCACTACTCCATTTGTCTGGCCATCACTAGCTATGGTTCCATTACTGGACACAGGTGACCATTAGCCCTGCACAAAGTAAGAAGTAACCCATCATGACTTTGGTCATCCATCACTGGTGGCCATTATCTGTTCCAGTGGAGTCCTGTCCAGATCCTCTCATGCCATACACAGGCAGGGATGAGCACCCTTCATGCTATAGCCTCTACCAGGCTCCAGAGGTCGCTGGAAAGAGTAGAAACTGGCCAAATAGACAGGTAACATGCTAGAGGAGTTAACTGGCCAAGGGGTACAGTTTGCCAGCTCAGGAACTGTATTCCTTGGCCAGCTAACTCCTCTGGCATGTTATCTGTCTATTTGGCCAATTTCTACTCTTTCCAGTCTCCTCTGGAGCCTGGTAGAGGCTATACCTTCGGGCAGCATTTCAACATTTCCTTTTCTGGAGTGTTGTAAGGTATTGGTAAAGCGGCCGACCTCAGACTGAGGAAGAGGCATGATGTTGTTTCGTTACTAGCCGACTGCTGCCAGCCCGTGTCAGGGACCCCGGCAGCAGTATAATCAAATACTAGATACTACTACTACTACTACTACTAGAAGTGAAATGTGGCTTCACCACAGCTTGCGTATTTAGCCAAGCACACCGGGTCACCCCTACTCTTTTTGAGAAGTGCGTTTGTTCTTTTACGTGTACACGCTTGATGTTTGAGACTTATTCCTGAAGCTCCCTCATACATAGGTGGTACTCTTTCTACATTACCACCATTATGTGATCCTAACGATAACCAATACGGGAAAACAGGTGCAATCATAAAATATCCTTTGTCAATGATTTCCACAAATTTGTAGTTTTTGCTTCTCGTCTCACGAGTTAATTTCTGTCTTCTTTTTCATTTCAAACGATCCTGGCTTACATAAATGATTCAGGTTATAAAGGTCACCCAAACAGAGCACTTGATGTGACCAGCTTAAACTGGAATCCTGAGTACACTTTTAATAAGTAACATGAGAGTGACCACTAGGCAAAGGGCAGTTATACAAGAGTCATGTGGCCGGGCCCTACCAAGTCATTTCTCACCATCACCTCCTATTTGTATTTGATGATACCAAGTGTCAATGTTTGTTTTTCGCCTGTACATTCCTTTCAGTTGGGGGAGAAGGGGGGCCCACCTTATTTTTAGGTCAATGCACCTGCAGAGATGGTCAAACACTGGTCTCACCTTTGCCCCTGAGCTACAGGGCTGCCCATTGGTCAGGTTAATCATAGAACCACATTCCTGACAGGCCTACAAGTAGCTCAAAATGGGCCATAGACACTTTTCTTTTTTTTTAGCTGTAACATTAACAACATAGCATTCTAGGTTCTATTTTGGAAGCACAACATGGTTATGCATTTTTTAATGAATATGCAGTTGTGTAAACCTTACGAGGTCCAGCACGTGGCATGAATGAATGTTGTGACTGCAGTTGCTTGATTGCAGGTTGCGTTTTGAACACCAAATTTTTCCACATTCAAATAACATTCAAATAAAACCTTATAAACACCAAACACATCCTAGCTTCTCACTTGACAGTATTGGCTGGCATCTTCTTTATTCTCCCACAGCATTTTTACATTTCGATTGATTTCACGTTTCGACTTGCAGTGCAGGCAATGTTGCCTAAATTTTGTGACACTATATATGTATTATGAAACACAGAAACACAATTTCAAAAACTGTAACAGGCCCAGAAGCAATAGTCCCCAAAAGAGGAATTATTCATTATCATTGAAAGAGATGCTTTTATAAGATAAACATGAAGAACTTTATTGCATGACAATTGTACATGGTACAAAGTATGGCAAGAATTCGTAAACATAATACAAAGTATCGTTTGTAAAGAATACAAGAACAATTTTGATTGCAAATATTGTATTTCATGTCACCAGCCCAGAAGAAAATATTCACAAATATTGAAAGGAATGTTCATGTAAGAAATCATTTGTTAACACTGCAAGAACAGCAGACATCCTTTTACAAATAACAAGCCCTGAAGCGAAAGTCAATGAATGAAAAAGTATACACCATTCTTAAAATAAATGCTTATATAAGAAATCATTTGCAAAGATTACCAGAACAACAACCTTATTGCAGACATCCTGTTTCAAAGAACAAGCCCAGAAAAAATGAGTCCATGAAAGAGAAAATATAATTGGAAGAAAACTGCTGTTAAAGAAATATCTTATTTGTAAAGACCACAAGAACAGCTTTCATTTTAGTCTCTATGGGTGGCAGAGAAGTAATCATAGCTGCCAGCAGCTACAAAATGTAACTCCTCCATATTCTCTACTTTCAGCATGCTTACAACACTTCGGAGAACGAGTACTAGTATTCAACAAAAGATGGACATCATCCTTGCCCTACATACGTGGGAGGGTTCGGACAGATGATCTGCCAGCACGTGGCGCCCTTCTATGTCCATTATATTCTTAAGGAGAGATGCAACAATAGTGGCCAAATCACCTCCACTCCAACGTACGGCAGGTGTGGGAGATGGACACAGAATTGACCCACTCGCACCACTAAATATAATCACAACAAAAAGAGAACAGTGAAAGTGCTTATATGTGTAGCAGACAAATCCCAGCCCAGATTATTTGACTTGACGTGACAAGTCAAACTAAAAGCCTACAAGCTATATCTTACCACTGTATAATGACGCTTAACCCATTTTATACACGTAACACTGTTCTCAAATATCACAAGGATTTCCTGTTCGACCAAAATGTAACTTGCTTTTTTTGCATGTGACATAATCAGAACACATGACAAGAATAACACGTTGCCGTGTTGATGTCAAAATCCAACATGAGAAAGATGCAACATGTGGAAAGCCACTTTTGGTCATAGTAAAAAAAGAAAAAAAACTAAAATGTTTTTTTCTGTTCTTTGAAGTAGCAAGGTTGCATGTGATGATAGAGACAACATAGTCACTCAACATCACCTTTTTTGGTGAAGAATAATTCAGGTCCCATTTGGAATAAGCCTAATTCATTCCATGATAGTCCGTCATGATGGGAATGGTGTGAAAGATGTGTACTAACGAATCAACAGGTACATGTAGCATCATCTTCTATAGACTACTACCATGCTTACTACTACTACTACTAGTCTCTACCAGACTAACCGCGTCGGCTATAGAGAGAACATTTGCCGGGGGACTTTGGCCATGGAGGATAACATTCGCAGCCGCAGGTTGCAACATTGGACCCTATCTTCATAGCCGACTCCCTTCATATAGTTGACTCTATTTGGCCAATTTCTACTATTTTCCCAGCGACCCGTGGAGACTGGTAGAGTCTAGCTTACTACTGTGCTGATGCACTGTATCTGGCAATCATTCCTTTAATACTAGAGATATTCCATTTAAGTAATTTCACTTCATCACTAATGAAACTTTCTTTTCACAAAAAGTCAGCACTTTGATGCTGAGATCAATCATCTTTAGTGACAGACATCGATTAATGAGAAATCTCATAAAATCAACTCGCCTTACTGAGAATTCATTCAGGACAAAAGAAGCTAACAAACATCATTATACTGTAGTCATTCAGCATCGGAAACATCAAATGGGACAGTGGCTTGTTGCGAAAATAGGTCAGTCCAACATTAATAACAAAGGCCACAGCAAGCTAACATGACAGACAACATACACCAGCGATACTGAAGGGGTTATGGATTGTATGGATCTCATAGACAGGCAAGCAAATTTGGAGGGTAAATCTGGGTTAATAAGAATGATCCATCACAGTTCTGTGTCTCTATGTTCATTGATTTATCTTAACACTAGCCTATAGCTAGTAATAATACTTTGATTTGTTTTGCTTTTTTTCATTAGGCAAGAATCAAAAAAGGCTTTATGAGCTCTACAGACCACCTACAAATAGATATTTCTTTATTTCTTTACTACATGCAAATGAAGCAAGAAATTCATTTTCAGCATCAGGACTGGTGTAACTGATGTGATTAATAGCCCAGCCAACATACAAGAAATTTACTACACAGAATGCCTTCATTTCATAAATCATACTTTTCAAACCTTCAAGGGATGATCTGTCTATTCTAATTGCAGTTACGTAGTTTTAGATATTTTGCAATTCAAAAGCTACCGGTAGTCATTTCAAAAGACACCAAAAAGTTTCCATTAACTTTTCAATATAGGAAACAAACTGTTTGCAATCACAAAAACTATGGGGGGAAAACACTGACTATCTTTTGACTGTCTCCAGAAATTTGTGAGTGGGGTACCTCAAACCCAGAGGTTTGAAGGTTAGGGAGAACGACAGCAACATTTGCTGCAAAGCTACAATGTAAGGGCAGGACTAAAATACAGTAGAAGTCTAACCTTCCAAAATTCAAGAGGAAAACTTGACACTGATAAAACTACGTTCAAAGTAGCTACAAAAAAGTACAAAGAAAACAGAGAATGGTCTCCTGCAGAACTATGTGCTTTACGAGCCAGTGTGGTCCACTCTCGCTCCCTGAAAAATTAACAATGTAATGCGCACCCTCTTTTCCCATGCAGCTCTATAATTATGCCTGAATTGGAGGCCTGATGTGTCAAAGGCACCACAAACTGAGCCAATGGTTTCCATAAAATCAGCCGAACAATACCACTCCAGGACTTTTCCAACTGCCAGACGGACTGATTCATGATGTTTGGTCATTGTTCGGCCGTATTTCCCATCGAGAGACCAGAAGTCTCTCAGGCTTTGGTGTTGGCGTTCTGAGTACCCTAACGGTACAACAATGGCGTTTTCATGGCGTGATTGAGGTGACGTACCATGGGAACACCTCAAAATGCACTCATCTGCAATAGAGGGGGATTTACAACATGTAGGCCAATTGACCCCAATTGAAAACAGATTTCCTATGATCTGCATCCCCTTTATTTTCATACCTAATATGACAAATGCCGAGTGGCTCCATTGCCCTTTGTTATGTCGGAAAAGGAGTGCAGCTGCTCCGTTAAGCGTTCAAGTTTGGGAGAAAGGGAAAGTCAGCTATTGTTTAATTCAATAGAACTTTCCGTAGGAGCCTATGATGCTTGGGACCACTTCTATTGTTCTATGTACAGGCTAAAACGCATGCAAGTCACTCCATGGATAATTTTCGCCAAATGGAAACAAAACATCGCTGTGTCTAATGCCCATGCTTTGAGTTAAAAAAAAGAAATCCTCAAATGCAAAGTGCATGTATATTTGAAAAAGAATAACAACATCTTCATACCTTCTAAGCTCCACTGCCCCCAAAAAGACAGAAATTTCCTTGATATTTATTTGCCATGACTAGATACTAGCAACACAGAACATGATTCTATTAAAACTTACAAACAGACAAAAAGAATTAGTGGAAAATTCACACATGACTGACAATTTGTTTTGAACAAAGACACTTCTATGGATCTTTTTCCCCCGTCTAAAAACAGTAGCAAATCAGCACAAGGGACAGCACCCATGTGCATGATGACATGTGCTTGCACCATCTTTGAGACCCTCCTATCCATGGGTGTCCTTCCTCTGTTGTTGTAGAGGTATATTGTTAAAAAGACAAATTCATTGAAAATTCAACATTGAAAGCACATATGTACATGAATGAAATTATAATGAGTAAAATTCCCATTTGTAGCAACCATTACCATTACCATTACCCTATACCCTTCTATGGGTTCATCCTTGTATTAACTCCTATTCCTTTCAGCATGGTTAGCAGTAGAAAGGTGGACTTTGTGCTGATCATGTTGAAATAACCATAAAAGACAATCCTATTATAGGTCCCATTCTCATGATGACGAAAAGGCTATGGTTTACCTCAAAAAGAGCATAAACCTAATTCAAGTAATTGAAAGCATAAATACTCAGAACTACAAGAAGAAAATTGAAATCTACAGATACAAGAGCTTCTTTAGCAGATTTTCCGTGTATTTTTCCAACAGTGCAGGACAATACCTGGAGGGAACCCAGAGCTCAGTCCATGCTAATGATTACAAAGTACCATGACCAGCCGCATTACAGTTCAGCTTGATTTATCAGTTTCTCTGCTCTTTCCCAGGCTACTGATGTACTGATAAACGACAAATCTACCAAGCTAGTCAAATACGTATACGTTATATAGTCTTCCAGCTGCAAAGACCTTACAAATGTTGGATTCAGAAAGAAAACTGGCAGTACTCAATAATTCCAGAAAAATAATTTCAAGAATAGTTTACAAATCTGGATTTGAGTAGAACACAGTCATCCATTTGGTCTAGTATGTCTGGCACAAAAGAACAAGCATACAGTTTTTGTTATAACATCAAGTTAAAGAACTCTTTTTCGAAATTGTACCTTGAGCATATCTGCTATGCACCCAAAACAGCAAGTACAACCTGTACTTGAACCACGTGGGCAAAACATTTTTAAGTAATATTGAGCCCGAACGAGACCCAGAAAAATGTGCTTAATCTGCAGACTTTTTTCGAAGTCAACCATTCTACCAAGGAAACAGACATCTCTTCATTACAATTTGTGAAATGCGGCAAACTCTACTCACAGAAGGAGTGGTCCCAGGGAGATGTTTTGGAGAGACAATACCCAGCCTGCAAGAACGGAGAGTCCAGATGGATCCTTTTCTCCAGTCCCAACTGGGCCATGTTCAGTGGGAACAAACCTGTGCCCTCTACTCTTCCCCCGGATGTCACAACTAACTATTCAATTAGCACTTCCCGAGGAGGCGTCCTTGACTGGGGTGTCAGGGGTCCGGCGAGGGGTCAGCACGCCTCGTGTCCTCTCCGTAAGGCACGTGAGGACGAACAACTCCTGTCCGTGTCTCCGACACTTATACAGGTCAACTGATACTTGACTTAAATTGTTCCCTACGAGCCAATCGGATGGCGGGGGTCAAAAGTCGGGACCTATCCGCTGCCAGGGGCACCTACCACGCGACTCCTTTTTGCCGTCCTAAGTCAACATTCTTGCATAAATCTGAATTCAGGTTATTGTTGCGAATTTAATTGTTGCCAGCGCCCAATAAAAGGTGAGGCCATCCAGGTCAGGGAGCCAGGGCCTCTAGTGAAACAGCGCGCTTGCTTCTTTCTCATACCTTTCAAACAATTTCTCGCATAAATTTGAATGGCCAATCAGACTGGAGGGCAGAGCCATTCAGGGGTACAGCAGGCAAGGTCATGCGAGTCATGACCTCACAACAAGCTCCCCTAACCCCATATAATTTCTACTTTTTGATGACAGGTTGGGGGTATTCTCGCATACATTTGGAGCACTTTCTTCAAAGAAATCTAATTGTGTAAGCAGGCGTTGAATGCGTGCAGGCGCCAGGGTTAGGTATGCTGTGACCTTAGCAGTAGGAACAGACCTGAGTACATAGTCTGGCTCTTCAATGGTTCATGATTGAACAATTCAGTAGTCCCAGTCCCCAGTACTTCAGCAGACACTCGTGTTACAAACCTGGCTATAAAAAATGACTCCCCAACTCCTATTGTCGCAAACCTGGACTTGACAGATGTGGGGAAGCAATTTCTCACACCGTACATACGCAATGCGCGAGAACTGTATCATAGTAGATCTAAAACTCTTCCAGGGAACTCTCATCACAGTGATTGTGAATTTTTTTTCTGTGACACACTGGCATGATAATGCTTACTGATTTAGAAATGAATCTAAGTTGACCAACCATGTCAAGTACGATTGACTTAGATCGTGAGCAATCTGTGAAATCAAACTGTAGACTTTGGGATACAATATAAAAGTCTTCACCAACCTGAATAACTGAATATCAATGACATATAGTATGTTGGATATGAAATGAGAAGTGACAGATTATGCATCAGGTCTGAATGATCACTGTTATCATGCATCAACGATAATTGAGATATGACATGTTCTTTACATCACGTTTATCTGTGGAAATGTGTTGTCCTCTGACTGAGAGACATGTACAAGAAAACAAGATCAAAATATGTTGATGAAGGTTAGACAGACACCCAAGTAATATGCAAGGTTATAATTACTTTGATGTCGCAAGGTAACAGTTACTCAAGCAACTGACTAGGTTTTGGAAACGGTCAGACATTTCAGATAGAATCAACAAAAAGTAGTGGATGCTACCTAAAACTACCTTTCGAGGATGCTACCTGAAAGGTCTGACCGTTTTCAAAATCTGTTCAGTTGCTTGAGTAACTGTTACCTTGTGACATCAAAGTAGTTATAAGGTGGTCATATCTTGTTACAATGTACTCAAAAAACTTTTCTTTCCACTTTGCATGCAATTAAAAAAGGCAAGACATTGAGCCAGCCTTCGAAGTTATGAGTATAACTTTTAACTTTGTGTTTCTGAATAGACACAGGCATAAAAAGAATGTCATACATATACGATTTTTCCTATCTCTTTAGATCTAATTTTTCCAATCTGAAACATCTGCCTGGCTCTTTTAGTTCCCCTTCAAATTGGAGGATGCAGGTGTTGCGGTCAGAGTAATTGGCTGTCAGATTTGGAAAGTTTGCTTGTTCCAGTTCTTCCTCCTGAATGAGCAGATTTATGGGCTCGGGTCTAGTCAGGACAATGTAGGTGTAAAATACAGTGTGACACTGAGCTCCCATTGCCAGGCTGTTGTCCGGCGACCTGGGGCAAAGGTGAGCCCACCGCTGACCCCTCCCTTTCTCCGCAGCCAGCCAAGCGAGCGGACAGGTGGTCAGGCAGCAACCCGGGCACGCCTGAGACCTCGCCGCGCGCCGCATTCCCGTTCTCATTAATTCAATTGACACGAACGGGAGTTTATCTAATTTGCCCCCGTGCGAATGTCGCAACAGGTCATATTTGTTAGCGGTAATCGACGTTCGATGACAACGCAACAAGCGCAGAGGTTAAAGTGCATATCATAGCATCCCCAGGAGACCTGCTAATAGAGCTAGCTTCCTGTCGGAAGAACTGTAGAAAAAAAGTTATCTATTCATCCCAGCATTTAAATATCCGCACTGCAAGTAGAACGGGAAACGCCACAAATTCCTTTCAAAACTATCAATTTCTGATCAATACACAAAAGTACACACATTCATACTAACAACAGAATAGTTTAACATAAAAGCTACCACGTGCCACGAGTTTTACTTAATTACCAGTCTTCACAGCCAATTATGATACTTTGGTAACAATAAATGCTTCTACAACAACAAAAATGCCTGAAGGCACCTGAAATAAAAACACAAACTCACCTGGCAGGCGGTCAGGAAGAAGACACAGGGGAGCACATGGAAGAGAAGAACACCTGGTTAGAATTTGATTCACTAACTTGAACAAAAACATTGCCACCAATGATATTCCCATCCAATAAATACATCAATATTTATGCATACTTGGTAACATCGTAACACTTGAGATTGGTACGTTTTCAGCTCTCCATACAAATTATCACGGAACGTACGGGACTATTATGGTACAAACAGTTAGCCTATTCTTACTGGTGGGACCAGTAATAAGATAAAAATCTTGCAGTGAAATATTTGACATGCCATGTCTGTCATAACTTGTTCCATCTCTCTGCTAATACCATATGCAAATCAGAGTTTGCTTTTATTGATAATCAATAAATATTTCACAAGAGCTTACACCACTTTTATCTTGTCTTTCAAATTTACATATTTAAGAGAAAAACTATACATGCTGTGGGCCAACTGCACAGGGACAGGTTCGAACCACAGTCAATAGCGTATCAAATGTATAGTACATATCAACAATGCTTCCAAAAATTGTTCTTAGGGAGAAGGCAGATGCTGGCTCCAAGTCCAGGCAGCTGGACAGCTGGAAAGTGATATTTTCCGCCAACAATGAGGAATTCTATGGAGCGCATAGGAGATATACTGCCGTGTGTACACGCTTATCACACAAAATCGCTCCCACCATATATATGTCAGCGCTAACCATGGGTTTGATGTCCGAGCAAATTCCCGCATAGGTAAACAAGGATCCATCAACAGTGTGCCTCAAAGCGTGCATGGTAAGTTCCGTGAATTAATTGAAAAAGTGGCGCCAGCGTCCACAAAAACAAGTTTTACAGGACGAGCAGCACTGAAAGGGACCTGGTAGCAGAGGTCAAGTGTCACAACCCCGGGTCAGTCACCACTCATTAGCAATGCGCATATTAACAATGCCCACACGTGCCATTAGTGAAGTGTACCTACATCAATCTACCCAAACATTTGTTCTCAAAAGTGATAGTTTACCGTGGGAACTTTCTAACTGACACTTTCTGAACAGTAACTGTTTCAAAAGCTGTGTGAAACCGAAAACAGACAATAAAGGGGGCCTTTCAGCAGGAAGGTTGAGAACCTCCATGCATTCTGCTTTCCTTCAGTTATGGCCAAAGGTAATCAAGATTTTATGGCACCCAAGTGTATATGCAAAACAGCCCTTCAAGCTGCTCTTTCCAAAAACTAATTTTCTATCTAATACTTCATCCAATATTGAGATCCAACCCATTTATCATACGCTGTCACATTTTCTGTGCCATGTCGAACCTAGGCTCTAATTCAATTCCAAGATTGACACCATTCTTGGGGTGTACGCTGAGATAACACGCCTACCACGTGCTAGTTTGTCTTCTCCCGTACACGTGGCTTTTCCCGCGCAGAATTTGAATCAGCAAGGTCGCGAGCCAGCAACAGCAGGCCAGGGCGGCGAGGTCAAACCTCCTGACCCGGACAGTCATTAATAAGCCAAACGTCCAGAGCAAATATGGCCGTCGGGAGGGCAACAAAAAACTCATGATATTCCTGACACGTTCTATCTTTGCTTTCATGGTTGAGCTCAGTTTGTTTCAACTTCAACTACTTAGCAGTATCTTAACCTAAGTTCTAGTTACCAGTTGTACATTAACTTCATTACAAACTCCAGGTATTACACAAAGCACAAATCAATGTATGTCCCGCACTATACTAAAAACCTTCAGTTAGTACCATGACAAAATTTCAAGCTCTAGAAACAACCTTGTACTTAGAGCAAATAACATTATAGGTTTTGTGTCATCGTAGACTATCTATAACACCACAATCATTATCATGTCTTTAACATTGAAAGCCATGACCACCTGCATTAAACTCACAGGTAAAACAACTAGCATCCCAACAAAACAAGGACAGGTAGCCCAAAAAGTTCCTATAAAATCATCACCTCAAACCTCCTTGCCACACCTATGTAGCTAAAATTGACTTTGCATATGAATACAGTTTGGGAAAGTCTTGAGTCCTTGGGAAGTTAGATGTAATTCTACCCCATTGCAGCTACAAACTCTTTCAACTTGCAATTTTACATTTTCAGGATAGCGCTGTGGCACCAATACAGTAATTAACACTGTGATTTTCACAAGAAGCATTTTTTTAATGAAATGGAATTAAAATGGGAAGAGAGTTGGATCAAAATGCAAATATCATATCAATGCAGGTTTCCGATGGAAGCCAAAACTGGTACATCTTGTTTATGTTTTGTTGGGCATTACAGAAATAGGCCAACTTTCGACATAAAGGTCGGGTCAAAAGGCCAGACAACCTCCAATTTGATTTGTTTCCTGAACCTATTTCCTCTCAGCCTTGGTGAAAGCAGGAAAATGGTTGGGCATCCAGGGGTCACTTAACCGCTGACCCCCAAGGCATTGGGCTTTCCGAAAAGAGGAGTGCATGCTGACCCCGCTATTGCCGGCGCTTTTCTTCACGTGACCTTTCCCGCGGAAATTCAAACATAGCGTGGGTGAACGTTTGCAGGGTGCACATGTACCAACTTGCAGGGTTGAGTTCAGCCCAAGACCAAGGGGACCATTACATTACCCTTTGGAACCAGAAGTCATTTGCTTTAATGGTTTGCAGCTGCACTGGGCAAATGCTTCTTTCATGTTTCATTTCAAAATAAATTGAAATTTTCCATTCAGTAATAATGGTATCAAGATGCGGTTTCTACCCATACATTGTGGGTGTAGCTTGACACAGGTGGGCCAATATATGTATGGTGATATCAATCTTTGGACAGTTCCATATTCATTTGACAGTCAGAAGTATAACACAAAATGCATAACAATGGCCAGGTTGTATGTGATGTAACATATCTTTATCTTTTAACAGAGTTAGAAAGTATATAAATTCATTTTTGTCCTAAATCAGTAGTACAGAAGCTAGTGTAAAAAAACATACCCGATTCCAATTATATTCAGAAACTGGATATAATATTCATAAAAACAAAAATGCAGCATGCTCTCATGATTAAAGGATTTCGCTGAGGAATGAAGTAAGTTCCACTTTTCCAGGTAAACACGGTTTTTCCTGGATTATCAGACTGTATGTTGATATATTCAGAAAGGCCGTACAGTTCACAAGAGACTTATGGATTATGTGTCCGTTTCAGTCTTCCAGGCCATGCAAACTTTGGTCAAAGATCAGTCACTACTCACTGCTATTTATGCTTCAAAAGATGTGCTCTTGAAACTGTTCTAATAAGTGCAAAGGTAAGGTATGACAGTTTATTCAATGTAATACTGTAAATGCATTTAAGTTTGCATGGTTTTTATGCGGTAGGGCAGCTATACCGACTTTACAGATACAGATAATTGAAGGGCATTTCCAATGACATCATCTATGACTTCAGAATTTACATTCAATATCAATCACTACAGAGAGTAAAGACTATTCAAATCTTGTGAAGTTAGAATATAACTTGCTCCATAGTTATACTGTAAAAAAGCTTTTTTTCGTCACTTGAAATTCTGTACTTTTTCTTTTGTCTACAGGAAGTAATTTTGTATAAAGTTTCAAATGGACAGGGAAAAAATAGACCATAAAAGGAAAAAAAAGACAGAAGGCAAGAAAAATGTATCATACTTTGATACTCACATCTCACCTGATCACACCTGAAAATGTTTTTATTCATTTATTTATTTATCTATTGGTTTGGCTATTAAGTATGCACAGCCAGGGCTGCCCAACTAGCTTGTATGTTTTTATAGAAACCTATGAATAAAATCATATTTATGGTTGCATAAAGCTGTTCATTACACTTTACAGTTAAACAATTTTCACGTCTGCTCATAAAAACACACAGAAGGAGTTCTTGGTCTTCCTACACATTGGCTGTGCACACCACTGACAGCTCTCAGGATCTACTTTTGGCGCGTAAATTTAAACTTACAGGCAAGAATGCGAAACACTCCCAGGGTTCTGACCCCGGGTCACCACGGGTCACCGCTCCACCGCCAGCCAATCAAGGACTGTTATCAAGAATTCACTTACAGTGCGCATTTACGGAAGCACTGCACGGTTACCGCGCCACGATTTAAAATCAACTCGTGGAGAAAAAACAACACTATCCCTGAAAATTGAACTACGCCACCAGAGACTTGACGACAAAGTACTCCCAGCTTTTCTTCAACAAAAAGGCGCTGCCAAACTTATTTACCTGGAGCGCCCAGGGTTAGTCTTACATAAACATTAGTGACCTAGTTCTTTCACTTGCCATAAGAGCCACAGGCCTTGCCTCTGACCCCTGGACCCCACCACAGATTACCTGACTATCACTGACAGCCCTGCGGAAAACAGCCATGCAAATAACCCACACAACTTTGACTCCATCTTTCTCAACCTAACTTCAACCCTTACCAAAGAAGTCTGTAAAAATAGCTCGTAAACTGCTATATCAAGTCTGATCATGTATGCTGTTCACCTGTTTTGTCCACCTTTGGTTACCAAGCCCAAACCGAGTTGATTAATGGTCTGACTAGTAGAGAGATAGCAGAGGACACCTATTATGGAGGATTAGCACAGTTTAACCTTCAAATCAGTCTTACTATGCTATGACACTGTCTGCTTTATTGTCACAAGTTTGCATACTCAGCCAAAGATACGTTATAGAATCTAAAAATGCTTGTAACTTACGTAAGGGATAGAATATCCAGTAGATCTTGAACATGGTCCAAATCAATGTTTTTTTGCTTCATCTTTTGTTGGAACCCTCTTGACATTCTTCCTCTGGGTTTTTTAAAGTGTTTATCCGTCCTCCAGTTTTTCACATCACTCACCAATTATCAACCTAAGATGGATCGCCAATGCTGGTCATTTATCATCCCTTTCTCAGGCCCCACACTTCCATGAAAAATTGCAGCAGAAATTCACCCAGATTTTGGACCCTTTCATTTGGTCTCCTGTTTCATTACCATGACAATTCACACGTGCCACACGTCTCAGTGTTTCAATAGGCGAACCGGCTACTTCCACCTTTCGTTCAATCATTCTCCCCATCCTAGCATCCGAACATTTGTCAGCACCTATTCAAAAAACAATTACCACTGTCCATTCTCCTTATTGCACACCACAATGGCTCATCAATATTTGCCAAGTATTTACAAAACATCAAACATCTCTTAAATGTGCAGAGAGCTACAAAATGACAGTTCTTGGCTTTCAAAGATTCAATTTCCATTTTGGATTAGGAAGATCTTATTTGAAGGACAATGCATAGAAGTCCGCAAGTTGAAAATGTTTCAATCCCAAGCCATCTAGTCTATCAGTGATGCAAACACATATCAAACATGTAAGTGTGAAGATAGGTAGGCAGTTAAGTGTATATACTGTACTTCCTTTTTTACTCTACCTTAGTAAGTTAAAAACTCAAAGGAAGGAGGACATTTTTTTAATGTTCCTGACCCCTCCCTCAGACTAAAATGGAACAGGCCTCAGTGAAGTTGACAAAGTTAAGCATCTCAAAGTTGCTTATAAGATGAAATTTTACCTGGTTCTTTACAAATAAATGTGTAAGTTCACAGGATACATGATCAGTAGAGAAAACTGAAACAGTCTGAAACAGGCTGTATCCTATCATAACTCAGCTGTACAGCCTCCCATGTAGATACCAAAAATTGCAACTTGATCTGTAAAATATTTCCTTTGGCTAAGACTAGTAAGAGGTAAAAAAAAACATCCTACAAATACGATACTACAATCATCATGATTAGAATTTTGTTTGCAGCTCTCCACAAATCATGGCTATAAATACATCAATTTCTAAGTGTCTGTATTTGAGTTTGTGTTGACGAAAAGAAAAGCTTCTAATGCTCAGCAGTATCACGGTGATGATGACAAGGTGTCAGTACATGTATGTACCACAGCAGCCTCTTTCTTCTCTGCTGGGCCCCAGGACTGGACAGAGATCTGTTTACATAACCTTTCAACACTGGCTCCCAGGTTGGGGCCCCAGGGTATTGTGACCTCAATCTCATTCTGTGGGGCCTCTGAAAGGAAAAACATTTTTCAAGTAACCTCCATTGACAGGACTTCATTTTTCAGCTATTAGCAGCGTGGATCTCTCTGGGATTTCCGAGAACGTAAGCCTACGCGCAATCAATGGTAGCGCCTTCTACTGCTGTAACATTAGCCACTTTTCACGGGGGCGCAAATTAGCAGAGCCTGCTGATAGGTCAACAGTGGGGCTAAAGAGAGGAGAGGTTCTTCCAGCTTCTGTGATTGGACTGGCACCACGCCAGGTTACCACCTGTTGGCTGGACGGAGGGCCTCGCCCAACGCTCTACACGTCCGACCTAGTTCTTCACATACAATTACGCATCAAGAAGGTGGAATTGCCTTTCGGATTTCGCACACAGAAAGGTCCAGCTCTGGTAGTGTAATGTGATAGGACTGGCCATTGACCTTTGCACATGCTGGACAGCTGGTGGGGACCAAGGAGGTTTACATCTTGTGGATACTGGTAAAGGAAAACACTACATGTGGCTCAAAGCAGATACAGACTGTTCCTCAACATGACTTTTTATGTACACATGATGTAGTCTGTATGTCCATGTTTTATGTCCAGGAAGATTACCTACTTACATTTATCATGTTAGCTAATGGACTTAATAAAGGATCCAAGAATCCTCAACACTTGTTCTTCTCTCATGACTAACCTGCAAACACAAGTGTGTGGCGCTGTGGAAATTTGCTTGTTGGGTTGGAAAAAAGTCACCCAGTCAAAAGCTGACCTTCATGAGATGAAAATGATTAAATTTTTTTTTTTGTAAGCTTAAATTTTAAATCAAAGGACAGATTCTTTATAGAAGTTTTTATAGAAACAAAAATTTGCAGTTACAACACCTGCATTTCTTCACTTCAGGACATCTCTTCTTCTGTTGGTCCAATCATGAAAGTCACTAGAAGAACTTTTATTGCACTTTTATTACACAATCATCATCGAACCTTTCCTAAAACAGAACCTTATCTAATCTTTGTTGCAAATACTGTAATTCTTGTTTCTTTCACTGTAACTTTATGTTCACTGTTTTCATGGTCACCTCTGTACCGTGAATTAACTTATCATCATGTACGCTGGATAAATAAATTGAAAATTGAATCACCGTGAAAAACCTGTTCTAACTTTTTATGATTCCTTCACATATCAGTTCTGTAAATCACTTGCCGCAACCGTGAAGTCCATTTTCCTTACACCGTAAAATTTTGCTCCCGTGAAGATAAAGTGAATTACAGTAGCCTACAGGAAAAAAAAACTACAATATATCTCTATATATATATGGCAAATATTTACGTCATGGTGCCACCAGCATTGTTTATGAATAGCAGAATACACCAAATAGCAGTTACTCAAGCAACTGGATATGATTCTAATACGCCAAATAGCAGTTACTCAAGCGACTAGATACGTTTTTGGACAATCATATCCAGTTGCTATTTGGCGTATCTAATTACCTGGATATCTAACCTTCATGCACAGTAGCTTATGAATGCACAAATGCAAACCTGTGGTTATATCATCAATAGCCGGGTATGGCTGGAGGCACTGACCCTATTCTATCAGTAGGCACGTGGCCAGGCATTGACTTTACAGGCAATAAACTAGGTCGTGACCTAATCAAACATCCTGCTGTAGGCTGATGATGTTTGGGCCGGGAACTGGTCACATGGGGGTGATGAGAGGGGAGGGGGGCAGGGAATAGTCAATGAAAAGTGACCACTAAAGTACTCCACATACATGGACACCTTTTAATTATTTGGAAAAACTTTTTTTTCAAATGCTAAATCTAGATGATAGATCTTCACTGAGATCTTTACAGTAAGAATCTGATAAAAAGAGTTTGTAGAATTATTTGTAAATTTGTATGATTTTAAACGTTAGTTCGGATAGCTATGTGTGAGATGTGTTGCTGACTACGGTTTAGGGCACTTTTCTCTTTTGGCCTTTGGTATTTTGTACTGGTGAAAGATTTTGCAACAGTCTGAAACTGAAGAAAATTGCAAGGACATTTGCATAATTCATTTGAGCTGAACATCAAAAGAGTAAAAACATTACAACCAACAGAATGTCACCTGGTTTGTATAAAATGTATTGTAGAAATCATTTCTTGGAACCTATTCTAACACATAAAATTGTTGTATCAGCCATACAGGAAACCTTGAGACAAAACAGCAATCGTGAACTAGAGAAAATTCATAGCTAACTGCCTAACCATTTCAAAACATTAGTCTACAACATGTGATTACATAAATAGAGATGAGGCGTGACTCACAGGCTTGGCCTGATGTGTCCTGGTTTCTCCGATAGTTCTTACCACGTTTGAGTTTCATGGGAAACAAATTGAACAAGAACCATAACAACATTCACACAGGGTTTTTTGCAACCAAGAAATTTACCAATTTTGACATTCTATTGCAACCTGTATGAATTTCCACCTGCAAATAAGACGGGATGAAAGAAACATATTCTAAAAAAAGGAAACCTATCACAGATTACTTAAGGCTGGATGCCAGACCTCCAATCTCTGAAATATCTATCAATTTTGGAGATTGGGGATCTAGCATCCAGGTTGAAATGACTTCTGCTCAGCTGGAGTTACTTGGGAACTTCCAGGACATTGCAAACTGCAAAGAGAAATGTCCCAAGACACTTAAGTTGCTGAAATGCGGTTCAATGCTGGGTTACACGACTGTAGATTCAACCAAGTTCAAAGACACCAGACTTTACAGCTAAAAAAAATGGCAAAAATGACAAACAGCAAGTGACAACCTGCTAGAGAAGCCACCAAGTATGTATTGGTTACGGGACTAGGCAGCAGGGAAGAAAAAGAAAAGCTCGGAAAGCTGCCGCGCAGCAGAAAAGGACAGCCAGGCAGGAATGGGAAGTCAACCCCACATAGAGCACGACCCGAGGGTCCAATGTGAACACTGTGGCCGGAGGTTCAAGGCTCAAATTGGACTCCATAGCCACACGAGGACACATGCGACCCAAACAAATGATGGATGACAGTGGTCCTAGTCAGATTGAGGGACGAACCACAAAGGCAGCAGGGTGATTGTTTTTGCTACCTCGCTTTGTGTTGCCTGTCAATCTCTAAATTCCAATACCAGGTATTCTACCTTGGCGGCGGTCATAAATTGCTGCAATAGCAGCACACACTGGCATCATAATAACATACCAATATCAAATGACTAGCATGGCCTTAATCAATGTTACACTAAACACAGAGCAGTCATACTAACCACCAATGGTAACGACAATGCTATGGACCTCAGGACTGGTGGGAAAATCTGAAGACATCTCGGGTTGTTAATGTTACACCTGGCGTCTTTTCCCATTTACCTGGCGTCTTTTCTCAGTTGGCTCCACATGAAAAACATAGGTCTCACTTTTCCGAGAAAAGAGTGGGTTTTATAAAAATAAAGGAAGATTAATGAATTGGGCAAGGTCTTGAATATCTATTGGATTTGGCAGCTTGTGTGGTAGCCTGAACCTATCATCTTGAAAATGTGATTAATTGGTCTGGGAGTAGGTGTGGGTTAACTTAAAGGCTGGAGGAATTACACCCTTTAGGCCTCATCTTTTATTGTTTTCTTGCATTGCATGAAGACATGAACATACACCTCAAAGGAACTGACCTTGGAAAATATAGAATATAGATATACTTCTGGATGATATGGTAACAAACTAACAATATTTGTACAATAAATATGACCTGTGCATAGTGGTCGTATTTGGTCAGTGCTTTGAGTAACTACTATACTATGTACAGTTTTGATGTACTGGTATGTTGCTTGTGTTGGCGTTTCTTCTTCTATTGTATCGTCTTCTGTTGTCACATGTTTTCATAACAGTCTTCAAAACAGCAGTGACTTTTGGGGGGAACTGATTACATCTCTACAAGAAAATCAAAGGTTTATCAAAAGTCCTCCCAATGCAATTGTTCACCTATTGTTTACCTTGATGCAGAAAATGCTGGTCATGCTTTTTAGCTAATGCAAAAACAACTTCTCTATATTGAAAAAAAAACACTGTTGTTGTTTTAAGGTTGAAAATGTATCCTACAAAACATGGGAGTATATTATTTGAATTTGTGCTGATGTTGCAAATAATAAGGCATTTTTGTTTTGGTAAGGCACAAGCGTGTTCTTATCCCAGGATCTATTCCTTATCTCCCAGCATTCCTAGCAACTACAATCATCTTCAGAGGTCAAAGGGCATGTGTACTAAAGGTCCTTGGCCTAAAAAAAAGTAGGTTATTGGGTTTGGGGCACAAGTGGGACAAGCTCCACTCAAAGTTTGCCTTACTAAATGGCGCGGCAACAATCGTGTGTATACCTACATTTCGTCTTAGCGCCAAGTGCTAGGAGAGAGAGGTTGAGAGAGATTCACCTTTTGGATGTCCTTTCTGGGAACTGGTCTTTCTGCTTTGTAGGGACCATTGTCTTGAAACCAGTACCGGTAGCTGCTTCTGTCTTGAAGCAATGGAAATAGACCAAAAATATTTTAACACCGACAGTACCAGTTTTGAATCTAAACCCTGGCAAGAAGTAGAAATTTTCAAATGATTGACATGAAATTGAAAATTTGAACACTCATGTTCTGAAATGCCAGAAACCACCTGTACCAAGTTGGTACATTTCTTTTATGTCTTTTCTGAAACTTTGCGATCCTTTCCGTACAAACAGGGTTTTCTCTCCAGTTTTCTCTAACATCATATGGTCAAAACGTTTTACTACACAGGAACACCCTGGCAAGACTTCTTCAATCAGACTTTCCCCAAATCAATCTACTCTCCAAGCAGAGGTTGGTGGAGACCATTGTGACCTTATTATGCTATGTCCTGTTTTCTGTCCGCGGTGGAGAATGCGGACAGAAAACGGGGCATGTGATAAAAAGGTCACAATCTTCTCCACCAACCTCTGCTTGGGGAGTAGAATCAATCCTTATTAGTGTCATGGTAAGTTAGACTGCAGTTTAAACCCTTCCTGGTTGGCCATCTCCCCATTGTTCCCCTACACAAACATGGCACCCCAACCTCACATCTATCTGGTTTACCTGTCAGCATTTCAGGGAGGGGCCATTGTCTCCTCAGGTGGAAAATTGGACTTCAGACTTCCAACAGGTTTGTCAAGAAGTTCCCACGCACCTTAAGAAAGGAGCTTTCCGGGCGGGGTCTTGATATTAACTACCTTATCCAAATGTCGGATAGAAGTTTTCTGTATGCTGTATATCACAATGCTTTGCATGGTGGAAAGGTGATACCTTACCATTTGTTTTCAAAGAATTCAATAGTCTGAGCTTGGGAACAGATCAGATAAAGATCAATGATATATTCCCAATGGCAACTCTGATCATCCAGTTTCAATAGTCTACAGGCTAAACATTTGTCACAACTCCCTCTTGCATTTTTTACTTTGTCCATGGACATTTTCTAAGTGGCAGCTCGACATGTGAAATTAAGAAGATTTGTGATCTTTAATTTTCCTTGGGTTAAATTCTATTGACCTTCTTAGTAGTAGGCTGTTACTATTTTTTTTAAAGTAAGGAACAATAGCTTGGCTATTCAATGATAAAAACGGACGTTACTTTAACTTCTCAAACGTTTGTTCGAACCTTTGTTTACTCATGGGAAACTTGCATCGCCCTGTAGGCCGCTTGGTATATTGCGGTCATGAGGGACGAGGTAAGGGTCAGATAAAATATAACAAAGAGACAGCTTACATGTATTTTTGTCTCAAAATCATGAAGATTATATTTGAAAAATCTCACATCTTATCACAAATCACAGAAGGTGAAATAACAAATTTCTCGCTATCGAATACAAGTCCAGATAATAACATACCTAGTTCCCAGTCCTGACCCAAATACCAACAAAAACGATAACCCCAATACCGTGCCCATCATACGCAATCACAAGCGCTTACAGCACACTCAAAACGCTTCCTGAAATGACCCAGATAACCGTCTGATATAAAATATCTTAGCCTTCAGAAAGAGATGGTCGTGTAGTGTACATTTTCACTGTTGCAGTTGTTTAATTAGCAGGTTCTTTCAAAAAACTACAGAAACATTATACTCATGACCCAGTAAAAGCAGCAGCTACAAAAGATGACACACTTCCAGAAAAGAAAAATGTAAGCTATGCTCTTACAGCAAACAACTCAAAAGATTAAACTTACCATACCACAGTAGCCTCTCCATGTCTCCGTTACATGATTGTTGGAAAAAGGAATCTAACGAGAATACAGTATGTCGCCGGAAGCAAATTGTTGTGTTGGTTTCTTTTTTCCTGAAACCGTGAACCATGATGGTGTGATGGTTGTCGGTTTTTGCAAATTTCTATGGTAACTCAACCACTAACTGTGGCAAAAACACTGGTTCAAGTTGTGTGTGACGTCTAAAATACAACATCATACTATTCATAGAAAGTACTGCTTTCACAAATGAACTTGTTCTTTCCAGACTCCCTTTTGAAGATTACCAGGTCTTGGGTGTAAAACTTTGAAAAGAAAAATACATTAACTGACGAGCAACACACGGACACATATGTGAAAGTGGGATATGCCAACTTGTACTTGAACTTGTATCTTTTTTCAATTTTTAATTCAAATTGATATTGGCATGGACATTTTAATTCTTGAACAAACTTTAAATCTTATATGTATAAATATAGCATATAAAAGACAAATAGATTGAAGATTCTTACACAAGATTTACAGTATAAATTTAATGTTCTTTCGATGTGGTCATCAGTCTGCAAAGTAGATGTATATGTCTTTTCAATTTGAAAGAAAAAATGTACATAGTCTACATGTTCACCAATACATTGAAACAAAAGCTGTATGTTGCTATTCACTTTAGTGAATGACTAGAGGCCATCAACAGCCTAGCCTGTAGGTTCAACATTTCTTTGTCTCAAATTCTGGACAATTTCATTTTCCCTCCCTTCTTCTCAATTAAGGTTTCCTAAAAAATTTGCATCTATTTTTCTTTGTTACACCTGCACACATCATAGTTCATAAGTGACTCATTTAGGGCAAATTAACTCACACAAATGAACTCTTCCCTAAGTGGGATGAACTGCTATTTTGACATAATTCTGCCTCAACATATGGTAGCTTATAAGTTTGAAATAGTTGTTTGTTACACCTGAAGAACAGTTCATCTGTTTGAACACAGTGTTTGTCGATGAACTAAACCGTCCTTTTCCAAATAACGGAACAGGCATGAAGAGCTTGGTAGGACAAAGGGCTGGTGGGCCCTCCTGTTTGGATACAAAATGGACATCAAAGAGAGATCCTACGTTGTGAGCCAGGTTGACTCATCTCTCTTTAAATCAGACTTGATTTTGTCTGAAAACCCAAAGAATCAATCATTACATCCGTAAGGAGACAGGCAGAGGGAGTAAATTAAATCAAGCCGACTGTGATGAACAGAAAACAAGACTTGGAATGATGATGTTAGAGGTTGTCAAGTGACCTTTTCCTAATAGGCGAATGCAGGGTTCAACGGTTGCCTTGTTTGCCTGACCCCCATTCTCCATAGGGAGGGGACAATGAGCAGGCAGCACCCGATCTCCATGCCTCACCCAAAACAATTCACTCCATGCTAATCCATACCCAGGAAGAGCGCTTATCTAAAGACAAGCAGAACCTGGAGATTCATTGTTGGTGCAGTCCCTGTAAATTATGGCAAAACTAAAAATGTATCTTCTTCTTTTCACAAAGAAGCAAATCTACATCAGCGTAGCATTGCTTCTCATAAAAATGATAAAGCCAAGTATGCTCTTTCGTGAGTGATCATTACCTTCTTCTGAAGCAACTGAATGAGTTCTGTTGTAAACAAGGTAGCAGAACACAGTTTTCGGCCTATGGGGGTTTCTATAGTTAAGGACCACAAAGTGACCCACATCGACGTGGATAAAATCATAGTAGGGTACCCTACAAAATCACGACAAACGAATATGTTGAAGTCGAGGGTACGATCTACAAAATAACTGAAAAGCAAAAAAATTTATGGTTTTTTAACAATTTGACGGCCACTTTGATATGGGGTCATGCGGGGTCATGCGGAAGTGAAGCCGACTCACCTCGGCAGGCAGCTGCAAAGGTCACGCGCATTTATACGCCGAATGGGAAAACTGCACAATCTCATTCCTACGATCTAAAAGCCCACTTATTATACTACCATACAGTAAAGTTCGTGCCTCGCTGGCATTCACGTCAGCGATTTTACATACGGTTCAAGATTTAGGGCGCACTATTTTCTTACCCCTACGTCACAGACTCCGGGGGTCGCGGCGAAATACTGTGTACTCATACCTTAAGCAACCTTGAACTTGATTTTTTTTCCATTCAATCACTAAAACAACTCAAGCTGGAGATATGTACCAAATTATAGCTCAGAAATCCGAATGGTTCTTGGGATATCGCCAACTTTGCACTTTTGTGCCCTGCATAGGTATAGGCCCCGTACACGGCCTATCTGAGGGGCGGTTTAATGGTCTCGCTATCTGGACAAATTTACTATTCTGGCTAACTTTCTGTTCTGAAAAGGGTTCATAGGTTCATCTGCTAACATTCTGAGTCATTTAGAGTTGGGTTTAGGTTTAGTTGCGCCAGAAAAGGGGGGGGGGGGGAAGACGCGTTTCGGGCCAATGCCACTTCCACGCCAAGTCCCATAGTTAAGCATAGGGAGGCGCTTATAGTGGCCGTTACCATGGAAACGGCGGTCTGACGGTAAAAACAACGGGTGCATTCCAAGCGAACCGACGCCAATGGTTGATATATCATGCAAATTTGGCGTTATACAACGTCGTTGGCCCATAAATGGCCAATTCCCGATGTGGTTCAAGGTAGCAGAACACAGTTTTCGGCCTATGGGGGTTTCTATAGTTAAGGACCACAAAGTGACCCACATCGACGTGGATAAAATCATAGTAGGGTACCCTACAAAATCACGACAAACGAATATGTTGAAGTCGAGGGTACGATCTACAAAATAACTGAAAAGCAAAAAAATTTATGGTTTTTTAACAATTTGACGGCCACTTTGATATGGGGTCATGCGGGGTCATGCGGAAGTGAAGCCGACTCACCTCGGCAGGCAGCTGCAAAGGTCACGCGCATTTATACGCCGAATGGGAAAACTGCACAATCTCATTCCTACGATCTAAAAGCCCACTTATTATACTACCATACAGTAAAGTTCGTGCCTCGCTGGCATTCACGTCAGCGATTTTACATACGGTTCAAGATTTAGGGCGCACTATTTTCTTACCCCTACGTCACAGACTCCGGGGGTCGCGGCGAAATACTGTGTACTCATACCACAACAGCAGTTGTCTCTCAAGGGGTTACTTCTCTTTGCTTTTACTGCAGATAAAGCTATCATAACTGACCATAAGATTCAGCATCTATAAGCTTCGGTGGCCCTTTTTCTGATTTTTGCTCATGAGAAAAGCAATGGTTTGTGGGCTTCAACCAACCTGGAAGTCTTCGATTCTGGAAAGAAAAACGAAGAAACACCCTACACCATATTTAGACCATCAGATACTATCTAATCATTGGCAATCACTGAATCAGTAGTGTCCTTGGTATAAGCACTATCCAAATATTGGACATTTCCACATTTTATTCAGAGTATTCTCCTATAGAATCTAGTATTTTCCCTCCTAGGCTTAAGATGGACCAGTGACTGGGTAAGGATTGCTGGGGGAGAGACTTGAAGTGAAAAAGAAAAAAATACCCAAGGCCAATGTACATTTTGCAAACACAGAACAAAACAACAGCAAAATGGCACAATGAAGTTAGAAGCCAAACTTTGTAGGAAATCATTTACACTGGGAACCATTGGGTGATAAAATAGGGAAAGGACATGATCATACCATCCTGTCTCCCACAAAACCTTTCAATTCCAGTTGAATGATTTTTCTTTCCATTCCTGGCACTTGTAACTTGGCTTGTTTTGTTCAATTGTAACAGCAAGGAGGTTATAGCATAGGGCCTAATAAAGACCATAATCACATCTTTTCAAGTACCATATTGCCACCACACCATTCTGTGACAGAGAAAATGGGTGATGAAGCAAGTATAACCGCTGATACGAAGGGGGCTGAATTTGGGGTCAGGTTTAGTCCAGCCCTTATAGAGACATTTGGCATCTGGGGGACAAAAGGGTGCGGCCCTGGACATGACCTGGTCAACCCAAGGTTACCTCACTTCACAGTCCACAAAACGCTTCCAAAACTTCACCCGCAAAATCCGGTATTCACAACGTATAAACACATAAACAGAAGCGTCCACTGCTTGAAAACTTGATGTGCGTTGGATAGGTTCAACCTTTTCTAGTACATACTCTGCTGTTGCACCTCAGTAACAAGAAAATACTGTGAGAAAACTGTTGGCTGTCCAGAATCGGTGAAGTTACTCCATAACATCCTGTATTACAGCATATAAATGTTACATGACACTGTAACTGTTTGGAGCTCTTTAACAAGGAACCATGTGAGTGTGTGTATGTGATACTACAGGAGTCTGTAGTTTAATAGAATCTTTTTTATTGAAGATCGTGTGTGTAAGGTTGGCTCCAGATATGCCCAGAGCCATTGTTCCAAGGGCACACAATGAGATAGGGTTAGTGGCCTGGGAAAAATAAGCACCCCAGCTGCTGACCATCCTCAATAGCTGACCATGACAGATGAAAAGAAGTAACCACGGACAAAGGGCTGACCGGGGCAAAAAGGGAACCCCTCGGTCATGGTGAAAATCCGCCGCCTTTCACATGGATACGAGGACTGGAAAGGCGGACAAAACAGTCGCCTTAGAGCAGGACAAGGTCTCTAAAAACTGAAAATTGCCCGTCGCCCCCACCGCTGGCACCCGATCATTTTCGTGTGAACTCGTGAATTTTTACGTGTGTGAAACGAGCTCTGGGGGACACAAAAACAAACCTGAAATATTCATCATCATCAACTAACAACGTAGTAAGTTTCATAGCACGCATACGTCTAACTTGTTTCGTGTAAAATACTGTAATCTACACCGTAAAAAAACGCAGAAGCCGGTGATCTGTAACCGACATCACACCACTCCGACCGGCGGGAACGAGTCGTCATAATCCCGCCCGGGTTGCCTAATGTTTACCGAACAAACTCTACAACCAGGAGTGTTTTCCTTTCAGAAAAACGTGGCACACATTGCGTACGAAAACTCACTCCACAGAACACTCATCTGTGCTGTTTCCAAACTACATCTTAGCTTATATGGTACGAAAAACCGATCAGGACTTTGATGTTCAAACGGAGAGCGATTCCCCTGTGCAGTTCCCTATAAACATCGACCCGCCATTCACACATACACGCCACACACAATCACCTGTTAAAAATTTGCATTTCGCAACCTGCGTGCATTTTTACACAAACTTTAATCAACCACCGAGCCAGCAACAACAACTTTCAACCTGTGCCGGGCGCCGATCGTGAACACGGCGCGGCCGGCTCGGTTCAACCGAGGCGGGCGGGCGGAGAGGGGAAAAGCAGCGCTGTTGTCGTTGCCGGGCTTTTGAACTGAACTAGTCCTCCTATCCAGGACGGCGGTCGGCCGGGGCCGGGGAAAACCACGTTGTACCACGCGGTAAACGTGCCCTACTTCCCCACATACACGATACATAATATTTGGGCTACAGGACGGGGACTTACTTGGTGAAGCGGGTGATACACCGGCAGCGGTTGTCACGGCCAGCGGACTGGCCTGACCGAGGCGAAGGGAGCCGGGGAAGGCCGGGGACGATGCCGCCGAGCCTCCTCCCGGCACGCCCCCAGCGCCAAGGCCGGGACTTCTGTCCATGTCCATCGGTGACTATTGTCTTGAGGTAGTTGAGGTTACAGGTGGAGGTCTGATCGTCCTTCCTAGGATCGCATGGCCCGGCGGACAGTCGGGTTCAAGCAGTATCTTCCGTCCAGCTAAATGTATGGCGTGCAAGATTCAAACCCGCACCGCGCACTTGACCTAGATTTTCCTTTGTAGCAATATATCCCTCCGCGGAACAACATTGGAAGTCTTCCCTTCCCAGTTGTCCTGTTCTCTCCTATTTCGGTCTAAAATTCAAAGATCAAAGTCGTGACATTTTTGCGCATAAGATGATATATTGATATTACACTTGACGTATTCTGTATCATTTAATACGTCAACAAGGTGGAACTATTTCTTGTCCGCAGACAAGGGATCGCGGAGGCTGTGGGCACGTGCAGCGGTGGGTCAAGCCTCATGACCTTTGGACATTTACATACACCCACAATCCTCCAACTTGCGATTTGCATTTGGATGAGGGGCTGACCTAGTTTCTAAGGACATGCGCATACACCTGCTGGGACGTGCCCCGCCCATCATCAGCAGGACAGGTCAGTTTTCAACCAGGGCGGCACGGAGGGACAGTCCCCTAATCAGTAACACGGCTTCCATGCCGGGACAGCAACAACACGCACCGGTCATAGTGCACGGCCTTCACAGTATTCAGCTCGTGCTGTATAATAGTGTATTCAGCTCGCGCAATTCCATTATCTCAGATTAGCTTTCCACGAAAACACTGTCCCAGCTAGCAAAATGAGCATCAAACAACATTAAGAAGAACTGCTCCTGGCAGAAACAGTATTTCCTGGGAAAGCTAATTTGAGCCGGAAGGCAACCGAACGAGTTGGCAGTACTGTGAAGGCCGATTGGCAGTATCAGCATGGCTAATGAACACACATCATAATGAGAAATATAAGAATCAATGTGAACCTTTCCGAGTGCGATCTTCTGAAAAACAAGAATACTAATCGAAGAATGAAGAGTTTGTTCTAATTTCATCGGACAATTTAAGACCCTGCTGGCCACAAATCGTATTTACGTTGTAAGCCGGCGACTCTATCCACGTACCACAGTACTTTGTATGGCACCGCATATTATTTGATGTAACGCGATAGTTTCAATACATCCACCATAAGCTTGATTGAGTCTTTGATCCATTTATTGCAATCATAGCTACGAGATTTTCAGCTTTCTGTTGAAATCGCTTGTCTGTATCTTCTGATAGTTCTGGTTATGGCTTGTTTTGGAACAGCATTATTGATTCATTGCAGTATCTATCTCCTAGTAACGTGTGTGCATCATATTTTCATATCGGTCATCTTTTCGATATTTCATCTTTTGAAGCAGAATGCTTCAACATTCACATTTCACAACGAACCAATGGAAAGAAGTAGTTGTTTGTTTATTATCATTATCATTGTTGTTGTTGTTATTAAGCAACATTGACGTCACAATCTTTATCCCAGACAAATACCATGATACATGTGGCCGCACACAATTTAACGTTGCTTACGTGACGTTACTTAGTAAACAAGGGTTTAATTTGCGAGGGCAACATGAAGCAATGCATAGAAAAAGTATACAGACAGCGCAAGTTAACAATGGTAACAAGTGGAACAAGTGACTATTCTAAGAACTGTTACGGAATACAATCTAAGCTTTTTGGGTTTGACTTATTGGACGGAGGACGAAAATTTTAATCTCCGCTTGAGAAAAATCCCAGTCCTAAACCAGAATATCAAACGGTTGGTCCCTACTGTCTCCAGTAGAGGTGGGTGGGGGTATACTCAATAATCTAAGCCAATAGTAGGCCTCCTCTGTGCCCAACTCGGCCCGTCTCCATCGATCGCGTGAATGTAAAACCATGTACCGTACGATGGGTACAACTGCTTCTGCAATCAGCCCGGGTCAAACGACCTTAGCTGGGAACAACCTTATCGGGTCACGGGAGGTAAATATGGAGGGAAACACGGAAAGTCGTTGTTGAATGAGGCCAAAATGTTGGCATCGTAAGGATTACAATATATACGAGTCGATGGTCGGAAAACATTATACAGTGCTAGTACTGTGCTACACATTTGACTTTTTTCTAATCTAATGTGCCAAGAGCCTTGTCTATCCATCTAACGTTAACTATGAAACATGTTCCATGTACAAATACAATAATTCATATAACGCAATAATTAGATAATGAAAGCAAAAACAAATATGTGATATACGAGAGAGCTGTTGTGCGTAGTGTGTGTTTTAATTTTGCATGTTGTGTCATTTTGGCAGGATGCAATAAAGTAATCATACAATCAATGGGAAGCGCAATTTCTGCACTCTTTGCACGATTTGTGCTTATATAATGAAAACCGCAATAAGATCTTCAAAGTGGTCATAGGGACTAAAATCGATGTCATGATACAGTCCTTTGAATGGATTCTAATTTGTTTCAGGCTCCATTCTGTACTGCAATAAAGACTAATGGAATCTAATACATTCTGTTTTGTACTGTCAAATCAACGTACGTTTACAATATCGTTTAAATGGTACAATGATAGTCTAGTGTATAGAACTTTGGACTGAAAAAAAACGGTGTCTTGAGGGAGAAGATGTACTTTCCAACACAAGTATACTGCCTGAGATCGCTAGCCAGGCAAAAGAATACGATCTGCCTTGAGATATTACGATAAAAGAAATCTATAGATCTAACCGTCGATTTCATTCATTTATCCATGCGCCTAATGTGGTGGTGCCAGTATACAACATACACGAATGTGCATATAATGTTATATAGATAGAATGATACGAGGGTTAAGATTTCTGTGCCGTGTATTTTAGTACCGTACTGGATACACAGGGTCCCTGACAGGGATAAGATTTTTTTTGGGGATTGAATTCGACTTGCATGTTCCCATTTTGTAAACATGGCCCCTGGACGCGTGTTCCTGGATCCTGTGTATTGAATATTCACCAGCGGCGCGCTGTCCAATGTGGGAGCACGCTCGCCGTGTTGTGCCACGGTTGCTTTCACCATGTACCATGTATAGCTGATTCCCTCATCGCATTACTGACAGCGATTTGGAGACCAATAAACTTAACGTAAACGCAATGATACTCAATCCACAAAAAGTAATATATGCGAGTAAACGCTCCATATATTTCCATACAATGAATAATCATGTCATTTTGGACTATTCCATTTTCACCGTATGGCATTGACTTGCATCTTTCATTGTGGCACAGGACGTCAAAATATACACATCTTTATGATCCTTTATGAAAATGAAAAAAAAAGACACACACACCCCACTCCATTCATAGAAAGAGCACAGAATGTATATACATTTGTAGATAGTGTATTTGAATTGTAGGACATGCAATGCCGTGCATGCAATGTTGACCATTTGTACATCATATATTATATCTAAGAATGCGGAGTCCAGTCGTTAGAATTTGCACTAAAGAAACATGGGTGCGGGGATGGGAACGGAGAACTACAACTCAACAGTGATTGATTTCACATGTGACAAGCAGGCAAGCCGTCACTGTCACTGGTACAGCTCTTTACTCCGATGGCTCCACAGCTGCGGTGCAGATTCTAGAAAGTCTCTATCGATCGTTAGGCCACAGCAAGTAAATGTTATGGATGGCATCACCTGCAGACTCCGAATCGTATGCAGGGGCGTGATATAAAACAAGATGCCTAAATTTTCTAAATAGAGACCTTTGTGGCAAGAACTGAAGCGACAAAACATGGTGTCACAGCCATAACGTTTTTTTTCTGTATCCAAGAATAGCAGAAAGGGACACTAGTGTGGTAGCTTAAGTATCACTACAAGTTGGCGCAATTGCAAGGTTACCGGTATACCACATACACTGTACTCTCCAAGCAGAGGAGGGGTTCCGACTGGTTTTTGACGTGTTTTTAGGCGTTTTTGGAGGGCTTTCTTTCTTTGAAGAGACAAAGATGTAGAAAGCCCGACAAAAACGCCTAAGAACACGTCATAAACCAGCCGGAACGCCTCCTCTGCTTGGAGAGTTATATACTGGCGTCACTTCAACAACTAGTTTCACTTCTAGTTCTACAACTACCTCACTGACCACGGTATCACTTCTACAACTACCTCACTGGCCACGACATCACTTTTACAACTACAGTCATTGCGGAGGGGAACAATTTCTTTTTTAACTGCGGGCGAAAATCAATACGCGCTTGGATGTCATCCATAAAATTTACTTGCTGTGGCCATATGGCAAAAACACTACACCAAGACTTCTCGCAAAGCAGTGCGTGAATTTGGCTCATTTCTGTGCGCGAAAGACAACCCTTCTAATTAGTAAAGATACACCAAGAATGAACAAAAACTAAACATCTGAATGGACATTACGTAAGCGTATGATCACTGACTTTCACTGGACGTGCAATTGAATCTTATTGATATCCATTAAGCAAAGTTCATGATCAAAGCATACAGGTTTTTACATTGAATTAACATACACTCGGCTTGTGAAACAAGCCTTACGCTACATCTGCTTATAAATAAGTCGCGCCTGAGGTGGTTATGTCAAAGATCTTTAAAATTCTAAAGCTCCTTGGCTAGGTTAAGTTGACTTAACCAAGGAACTTTAGAATTTTAAAGATCGACAAGCATTTCATACACCGCAGTCCCAACTGGCATTTATGAATCTTCGTGATTTATATGTAACACATTCATAAGATATGCGGAATCATTGCATGTTTTCCAGGAAATTTACCAACGTAGCCTACGAGAAAAAAGTAAGAATGTTGACTGCGGTCTCCTTGTTGACTTGAACGGGATGCCATGATCGAAACTTGTGCTAAATTTAGCGCGAGGACGGCCAATGGCGTCGTGAGGTATTTTAAACCGTTCTGCATCTTCCAGAGAAAATGTTAACTCCACCCCCTCACGACATATGAGCGCGAAACATTTCGAACATTGAGCCGTTTTGACCGCCTGATGGATGAATGGACCATGTGCGCAGCCTCCCTGGGCGGAGCACCCAGTCTAATTTTATGTTGTCCCGCCAAAACTAGGGGTCAAATTTCCGTCCTTTCTCGTTGTAGCTTAAGACCAATTGGCCGACATGCACGCCCCCTAGCGGTAGCTCTGTTCTGATGTCGTAAGGAGTCGCAGTGGTACGTACAGCAGTAAAAGTATCCACCATTTTCACCTTGAGTATTCACCTTGAGTACCGGTCAGTCGGCACCCTGTTGAGTATAATGAAACCGTTTCGTGCATTTTGCCACAGAATCTTCATCGGTCGCCTAGCTCCCCCAGCAAAAAAAACCTAACGTTACCATATTTAGCAAAGCTCCTCTGATGTTTCGCTTGAATACGTCTTGCGTGGTGAAGTATCTTGTCTCACAATAAGCTATGGTGGCCGGGTGTATGCAAAATGCTGATGTGCGCAGAGGGACTGGTCCGGAACAGTGGCGTTTTATCATTCATTAAAGCGCCGATTTAGGCCCAATCAAATTTCCCTAACCCGACAATCAATAAAAATACATATTTGGTCCCGATGCTCGTCATATTGTCCTGATTGGTATGGAATTTCGTGACTCCATGAAATAGACACCAATGTTTACAGGAAAGGCGATTTGAGTAAAGAGAAAATCTGCACTGAGGAAAAACAGTAGAATATTGACATTGTCAAAGCCTTCCACGCATAGCTTTTCAAGGCAGTTGCAACATATAACATTGCCAATAATATTGTATTCTCAAGGTAAGGAGAAATTTATTTCTACCCATCATCAAACTAGTTGTTTTTTTAATAGTCATTTTTCATCAGATATTTGAGCCTGTCTGTCTATCCGTCTGTCTGTCTGTCTGTCTGTCTGTGACGTAGAGTGGTAAGGTTTTGCAGGCAAAATGGTTAGGCAACACAAGAGATTGAGATGTCGCGGGTTTGATTACGCCATGAGACCTTTACCTTTCCTTACCTATTTTAGTCTTAAATGCCAGGGTGGCATTTCCAAGCCGGGGCCCGACTGGGCTGATAGCAGGAACGAAGAATTAAAGGAATAGACACAAACTATCCGCAGGACTAATTTTTCTACGCTTTGTGTATTTTGTTGTCTTTTATATCATACTTTTCGCTCCCCGAACTGCCCGGCCGCGCGCCCTTGCATGATAGCTCATGGCGTGGACGTTTACACCAACCAAATCTATGGAAAAACAGCAACAGTATAGGTAGGATCCTATTACGGTCAAGTAGATGTTGCAGTCAAAAAAAAAAAAAAAAAAGGAGATGTTGGGATGAAAATCGTTTGGTTTGTTCCGTGCGTAAAATATATTTCCCCATAAGGTGCATTTTAACATACTACGTAGCTATCTGCTCTTCTATGTCACGTTATATCATCGTGTTGCTCAACCTGCCACCAGGTCACTGCTGGACCGTTGGGCTAGAACACGGACAACACCTGGTCAATAGGTTGTTAACACGCAGGCGCAGGGTAAAAATAGACCCTGCAATAAACGCCTTTTCAAAGACAGGATGATTAATCATCGGACCATTCTCACAAGTTGTCCACTTTATCCAGAGCAAACGGTTATACATTTAAACATTTAATATTTCAAACCCACACGTGGATACAAAAAATGTTAGTTTTAAAAAATAGGTAAGAACAAGAAACAAATATGTATTTATATATCACAATGGCATTGCAAGGTTATCGATGCTATTACCATTAATTCTTGCCATTCTCTTCAGTGACATTGTTCGAGGTCGTTGAACCGGTCACACACACGATTTAACGATGTGCTCCTCTCTTTGTCAGGACTTGCTCATCACCTTGATGGCATCATGTATCATCCGCGCGAATGTCAGCGGACAAAGAGTGCAGCAGGCGTGTCGAAATGTCCATACACTTATTGGCCTTGAATCTACTCTTCACTCTTACAGAAGTTTTATTAACGGTTCTGAATCCCATTAACAAATTGCGGCGGTCAGATGAAAGGTGTTTACAAGGCCATTGTCTCTCCCCATGGAGGGAGGGAGGCATCATGGTAGCCTGCTCACCTACCCAGCATGTCATCCTGTTTCAGTTCCCGGCTCTATGTGAAGGTAGAGCCTGAAACTGAAACAGGATGACACTCAGGCTAGGTGAGTAGAGGATCAGAACGGACATTTTCTCGGTGGTTTCGAAACCACGAACCGTAAAACCACCGAGAAAAAAGTTCACGATTGTAGTGGTAAGAGAGCAATGCTGTATACATTGGAGTTCAAATTCCTCTGGTCAATATTGTTGAATTATCAGTCTAAATGTGCTGTCCTAACAACTGCAGTGGAAAGATCCCTAGACACGCAGAGCAGGTAATTGCTTACAAGCGAAGACCCCGCGGCAATGCCACTGAATGCTGCATGCCGGAGTTTTGAACACCTGTGTATTCGAGACATACAAATCTAAACCTCGTTGTTTACATCTTTATGTCTAATTTGGAGGGTCCCTATCACGTAAAAATTGTTTTTTTATTGTGTACCTTTTATTTTCGTCTTTAATTTCTGTCCCTATTTGAAGTTCATGACTATTTGACAAAATTGACGAATCAAATGATGTAATTCTACAAGAAAACACGGTAGCACGACAAATATATCGGGTTTCATTATAAAGGGCAAGGTGTACATACAACGTCGGGCAATGTGATTATATAGACGTCCATAACGGTCTTCATATACACACTGTCACCATGGTAACTTTTGTTTACCTGTCAATCATATGGAGCCTGCAAAATCTCAGTTTTGACACCGATGGCCCCTATCCCTATTGTTTCTTTCTTTCTGTTTCATTTATCATTTCGCCAGGGTCAACATGTCGCCACTTGATTTGTTTTAAAGGTCACTGGGGTTACCACAAGTCAACGTAACATACATGTAAAACAGAATTCCTTCTCATGTACATACAAATAAAAACGTAATATGATATAACAAAATAAAATCAACGCCTTACAAATGTGAAAAATAGATGCATGTATAGTCTTGCCTACAAGCCAAAAATCAATAAAATCCATTCATCCATGAGTTGTCCTGTTCCAATGTCTCCAACAAAAACGCACCGGCAGTCTCAACAAAATCCGCTAGGGGAATGAAACCTATACTATTTTTACCGCCAGCCCGCCCATAAGCTTATCTGTCACCCAAAATCATGACAATGTGATGAAAACCACATTAGAGACTATCATGGCCACGGATGCATGCCATCATAAACGAAAATGCTTCAAAACAAGGACTATGACATATCTAATGATTTTGTTTAAATTTACACCAAAACATAAGACTTGAGGATAGAGTTGATAACTGTGACAACCTCGGTCTATACAATACCTGGATAGGGTTTGTTGACCACTGTCTAATGATAGTGTAGTCTATGGGGAATGGAAGCGGCCAGCGATCGCTATCAAACTGTGAGGAACTTGCTTTTCATAGACTCTGCCATAGGGCCGGTTCACACTTGTACGTTTAGTTAAGTCCATATGAGTTGCGTATTTACATTTTTGTGTCGGATAAAGTTTGCGGGAAAGAAGGCGTTTTTAAGCCAAAAAATAGTTACTCAAGCAAATGAGTAGAATTTTGAAACAGTCAGATCGACGTTTCATTCAACGAAAACTATTGAAAACTATGTCAAGACATTCTAAATTATCTTAACCTCATGATCATTAACATATCTATTCTGGTACAAAACCTGATTTCCCAGTCCTCTCCTTAGTCTGTGACGAAAGATAGCGGATGTTGTCTGAAACGTCTGTTTCAAAATTGTATCCAGTTGCTTGAGTAACTATTTTTGGCGTGTCTAATTTCCTGGATGTTTAACCTTCATCAACGTAGGGTGTTTTTAAATTTGACCCACCGCTGTGCAGCCTGGTTATCGAACTGAAAAAACGACTTCGGCCGCGAACTGTACCTTGGACAAAAAACGTCAATACGCAACTCGTGCGGACTTGAAGTTAATTGCGCACAAGTGTGAACGGGCACTTACTCCACAGATGGTCCCTGTTGTGTATAAAAGGCCTATAGTAAATCACATGTCTATGACAGCCCAAGAGTCTGAGAGTAGAGGCTAGGCTCTTGGAGTGTGCATACACAGCAAGAGCCCGTCTATTTATCTATTCTATTTTGATTTACCACATTTTTGTGGAAGGATTGACATAACAGGTGAACTATCACCTTTTCAAGATGTCATCCCAGACCGGACTGTAAGATTTGGACCATCGCACACCGGGGCATGCCCCTACTCTTTTTCGAACGGTGTGGTGGGTTCTTTAACGTGCGCGGGGTGTTGCTCTCCCCAAACACGGGACCTCCATTTAACGTCCTATCCGAGGGACTGGGAGCCTATTGGAGACTAGATTTCTCTGGTGTACGTTGACAATACTGTATTCTCAGAAAAATCGTCATTTACACACAGTCTAACTAGCCTGGGTTCCATCCTCCGAAGTAACCGCTGGCTCAATGCTTTTCGCTTGCTAACCAAGAATTAACCGTGATTAGCAAGCGAAAAGCATTGAGCCAGCGGTCACTACGGAGAGTGGTACTCAGGGTACAGTCAAGCCGCCTGCACATTGTGACTGAAGACTTGAGGTTATGATAAAGTTATTAATTAGTAAGAAAAATAACCACTTTGCCTTTTGGATATTTCAAACAAACAAAAAAGAGAAGCTTGACTTACCCATCTACGGCGACGATACTGTCCTTAACCTTCTGAAAAGCGCGATATCACCTTCTAGAAGACAGGAGAGACGTGAGTCTCTGAATAATTGATAGCTCACTAATAGTAATATATCGTTGACAGTAATCTTGGTGTTGATAGAGGGGAATATAGATCATCTACAAGTCCATCTTTAACTGCCACTTTCAATTAACAATTACTTAGCGGCGGTTGGGTTCAGGGCGGGCCAGTCACGGAAATGTGGATGACAGAAAAGACCAGTGTATTCTGAGGTCACGGCAAAGTAATAGAAGTATTCCTTTTTATACGAAGAATGTAGTAAATACATCATTTCTTGTATTTTGTCACATTTTAGTGGGAAAATCATATGTGTGCATAGTTACCCTTCGATTTCTCCTTCATTGCAAAGTTACTAGTATATCTTACATCCGAGTCTAAATCCACACGCATCCACACACAGATGCACACACACGCACGAACGCACGCAAACGCAAACGCAGAGAGAGAGAGAGGGAGAGAGAGACGCAGACGCCATTGTACACCCCAGTTCACACACACACACACACACACACACACACGCACGCATACACATGACGACACAACGTGACACACACACACACACACACACACACATACACTATGATGATACGTTGAACACTCAAACACGCACACTCAAACGCGCACACCTTTACAACTTTAACCGTTCTCCATGCTGGGCTCACGGGATGGTCCACTGCTTTTTCTCAAGTGCGCTATGAATAATTTACCGCTCGCCAAAGTACAGATCTCATTATCTCGACACTGATGTGAAATATTGCGATCATCAACTTGGAAATTCCGATCAGTCACACCGAATAAAAGGATAGCGTGCAGCGTTGGCATTAACAAAATTAAACTTGCCGCAAATGAAGTATTTATCAATCATGATCATGCGACAGAGATGGTTAGTTGTGTGCTCCATTGTTCGAATGCAGTGGCGCCTATTGTGATGCTACGGTTACTGTCAGTAGTCCATTGTCAAATATCTGCACGGAATCATACCCATACATCTCTAAAGCTGTACCTCTCAGGTCATACATTTCGCATCCATTTAGTTTTCTGACGTTTGAAGGATGTATTCAGCCAGAGTATAATGTAAGGATGCAAAAAAGTGCATCTAGATAATTCCGAACATTGCGATCCTGGTGAACTTCAGCCGTCGGTTCCCTCCTTCGCTTTACGCGTTAGAAAAGCCCCGGTGTGAGTGGAGCAAATTGTTCAGTTTGGATACTTCTTTAGTAAGTAACGTTATAAATCCGATGTGTTACGCCAAGGGATTTGTATGCGATACAAGCACTGACAAACAAACAAACAAACAAACAAAAAAACAGGTACGAAAATGTGTAACAAACTCAAAGACTTTTCAAATTGGGTGCAGTGCCTCTGAACTGGCGAAAGTTTTGACAACTTAAGGTTGCAAACTATGTTTTATAGGACTCTTTCATGAAACAAAGTTGCGTGATATGTCTTCATCAGTTCTTGATCATCTGGAAATGCACCATGATCAGCCCACACAGAAAACTCCTTTTACTGACTGACTGACTGACTGACTTACTTACTTACCTCATCTTGAACTAAGGTTAAACTTGTACCATGTCAAAGACATGGGAAATTAATGAGCGAATAGCTTATCCAAGATGGATACATACACGCGCTGTATATGTCCAAGTTAAGGCCCTGTCACACTTGTGCGTATGAGTTGCGCATTGACGTGTTTTTGGTCTTAAGTAGGTTTGCAGCCCAAGAAGTCATTTCCTTGGTTCGATAACTAGGCTGTACAACGGTGGGTCAACGCAGAAAACAACTTCTTCCCAGCGAACTTTACTCAAACCTAAAAAATGTTAATGCGCAACTCGTGCGCACTTGAATATACGCACACGTGTGACAGGGCCCTTACGAGATTAAAACCCCAGCCAGTCATAGCCTCCAAAAGTCGGGTCAAGTCGCTTAAGCACGCACTGGAATTAAGTTGCTGTTAAACGTTTATATAAAGATTTGCACGGCGAACAATCACGACAATCCGGTTTATTTCCTGCTGATCGGAGCCCGTGTCCCTGGAGGAGGTTGCGGTGAGGCGGGGGATGTCGAGGTGTAGTGGAGGTGACGGGTGGATGTCAGAGTCTGCGGCTCAGTCACGCAGCGCGCCCGCCGGCCAGGGAACAGGCACGCGATAATCGAGCGCGGTGACCTCATCAACCCCGATCTCCGCACAATAGCGGCGCGAATACACGACGGCGTGGGGAATTCTGTAGCCTCCACGAGGCCTTCCTACGGGGGTATGGATCGTAGAATTCGGCCAAAAAAGGGATAATTGGCCAGTAGGATCAGTCCACGGTTAATAATTCCCACACGACTGCAAATGAAACTCTATAATGGCCAAACTTCACCGGCAAATATTCTCATTATAGTCGGCGTATTAATAGTCTGGTAGAGACTAGAAATTGTACATGACGTCTCCAAGCAGATGTAATAGCTCCGGTTAACGTGTTCAGTTTGTAGCGTTCTGCACTTCCCTCTACAAGCCATCGCTTACACCACTTTCCTCACTCCATCCAGGTGTAAAAAATGGGCACTGACTTCGGCTGGGGACGTCACAAAAAGGCCGTGGAAGGAGAGGGATGGGTCCCGCATTCAAATACCGTGTTCTGATAAAGTGGATTAACAATCCACTGCCCCTACGACCTCAACGGCTATAAATATCTATATGGGACCTTTACCTTGCCTATTGGTGTGCATCTTTATCGGGCTGCCTCTATTATGCTTTGGTCACATTTCCAATCCGGGGCCCGGTCGGGCAGCCTGTTGGAACGAAAAGTGTGATATAAAAGACAACTTAAAACACAAAACCTACAAAAATTATTCCTAACCATTTATTGTGTATTTTCTTGATATGCATTTTATATTTTTCGTTTTCGGAAACAATCCGGCCGGGCCCCGGATTGGAAATGGGACCGAAGCAAAAGCAGTGGAGAGACGAAAATCGCTAGAGTGACGCCCCAAACACTACAAAAGCACACGATCATGATTGCTCTTTTTTTTCAAACCCGGGAAAAATCTGAGCAATTACGATATTTCCCCTCCAAATATCGTGTCGTTCTTCCATGCAAATATTGCAGTCGTCCTTTCTGTAGGTAACATCGTACGTCTCATTCAGACTTGATAATTATACGTGAACCGTAATCCCGGTTTATTCTCTACTGATCGGAATCCATGTGATGAAAATCAAACTAACGACAATATGGCGGTAATATTCAGTGAGTGTTGACCCTGACCTTGTAATGATTTGTGCTCTTGTGTATTCTATTCAAAAGAACATTGAATAGGAAGCACCTGTGCGTAGGAAGCAAACTTTGAACTTATTTTCACCGATTTTGTACCCGCAACAACTGCAAAGTATGAAATGCCAGATTATGAAATCATGAGGCCAGTACGTATGATTTGAACTATAAGAAAAAAGTTCTCAAATGCAACTTTGTGTGGCAATAACGCATCTGTACTTGAAGGGATACTGTTTTCTTACCTGTGACAATGGTGGCTAGCTTTGAACAGTGCATCTCCAATTTGTCCTGCATCACTGTATATGCGTACACCGTTATATAAAATTATGTTGGCCACGGAAGATAAGTAAAGTTATTTTTAGCGTCCTGAAGTAAGAGTCACGGCTCATGTGACCCAGTGTAGACACAGATTTGAGTCAGTAGTATGAAAGGTTTGTAGGTCAAACAGTAAATGTACCATAGGGTAACTTATAAACAAATTCATTAGGCCACAGCAAGTAAATTTTATGGATGACATCCTCCGCAGGCTTCAGAATCAATGCGCTCGGGCGAAAAAAACAAGGTGGACAAAAAAACTGAGATCGATGCCTACGTTTTCAAATTCGACTACCATAAAGCATGTAAGAATTCAAGCGATAAAACATGGTATCGCAACCAGCAAGTACTTTATTCCTGTATTCAATAAACACTAAGCAGCACTGGTGTCAACATTAGAATCATTGTAGATCTGTGTTTGTTTACCACATCAAGACTAGAGAAAGGACGCAGAAACAAGGCTTCCCGTACAATGACCACGGAGGCCTTCTGAGGCAAACTGACTGACTATATAATGCTGACTCGGCTTACTTCGTCCCAGTTGAAGTTTTCTCCGCTGTTGATGTCCTGACTGTCTTCAACAGACAGACAGCTAGACAATGGTCTACTCAAACTGCATGAAATAGGTTATTTCATCTGGCTCTGTTATCGGATTTGTTAGTGGTTCATCTCATTAAAACCCATCGGATTGACACGTTGTTGATTAAAAGTTTGATATGAGGGCTGCACTGTGTCTTCCTGTAAGTTGGCGACAAGGAGCAATCTTACTACAGGTGGCATACACAATAATTGTACAACACATTTCTACGGATTTTTCACCATTACTACATGTGAAAATACCTTTTTACGGAATGTAGGACGTTTTGGGGATAGAACTGACAGACGTTTTGTCATATTGTCCCATTTTAGGTATGTCAACCACTGCCAAAGGGGAAAATTCCTTGTTTTTTATTTCTAAATCAGGCAAAAATCAATGCGCGTGCTGATGTCATCCATGAAATTTACATGCTGTGGCCTTATGAAAACAACCCAGAAGCCTTCAGCTTGAACCAACGATCTGCTCCTTTAGCCATGTTGATTCGATTACATTGATAACATCCTCCGGGGACCCCAAAACTGATGCGAGCGTGCAAATAAAAAAAAGTTTGGCAAAAAAAATTGCCTTCATTGTGAAATCTAAGTGGTTAGGAAAGATGGGCAAAACTAGATACGCAGAGTATGGTATACCGAATAATAGTTTCTTCATTTTTGTTAATTCTTTCACATCTTCTTTGACTTTTTACATCCATTTTCCGACTTTGTTTTCAATTTGCAGCATATCTTTTCCCATTTTGCAGCGGCTTTGTACGATTTACAGTATGGCCGAAACTCTTTTTGTTTTTGGAAACGGACGAAAATTGATGCGCGCGCGGATGTCATTCATAAAATCACATCAACATGGCCCTCGCACCAGTCACCTATTTCTCCCACCAACTAAGTTCAGTGTCCTCAAGTGGTCTCTCGGCCCTGCACTGAGTAAACTTGTTGGATATATACTGTATACCATGTATACTATTCAATCATTGTGAACTTTGTTATACAGTAACAGAGTTTAGCAGGTCAGAGTGTGATGGGCCTGACCGTGAAGAGGTAGAGAACTAAAGTAAAGTTTGCCGAGAAATGTTTTGGCGAACATCTTGTGTCGAGCAAGGTGTAGGATTTTTGGTCGAAAATCGGCAAAGGAAAAAATACCTTCCCATAAGCAAAACAAAACAGAGCGTTCACTGATGTCTCCTTTGTCTTTAGCAATGATTTACCGTAAAGTAAACACAGACAGCGCACGTCAGTCAAGGTTAGTCAAGGTCAACCACAGTCCAGAAAAACAAGTGACTTTGACCGACCAGTTGAACTAGCATTGTAGGTCTACCGGGCATGGTGCGTGTGAGGGCGGGGCGATCGAAAAACTGAGAAAAACAAGTGGCGTTGTGAGCCTTGACCGACCAAAAGTAGCATTGTTTGGTGTGTGTGTGTGTGTTGGGGGGTGGGGGGGGGGGTGATAGTACACTACAATGGAAATGTCAAAGTACATAAATTATATACAGTAAAGAGAAACGCAGTGGTACACGAGAAATGATGAGATTTTGTGTTCCAAATGCGCTATGTGTCATGAGACAGATACGAATCGTACTGTAACTAATACATAGATACACGCAGCATGGCAAGTTAGCCTTCCTACAGGGGTATGGATCGTAGATTTCGGCAAAAAAGGGACACTTTGCCATGCCAGTACAGTCAGTCAACGGTGAGGGTCAATATTTCGTTTGCAAATGAAACCCTCTGGTGGCCAAACTTCCCTGGCAAATATTATCCATATAGCTGGCGTAGTTAGTCTGGTAGAGACTAGAGAAACGCCATCAAAAGCGCCAAGCCCATCATGAACCTGGAGACACCACTTGTCACTACGCCAGGAAAGTTTGGCCACCTGAGGGTTTCCTTTGCAAGTGCGGGCGAAATATTGAACCTCACCGTGGACTGACTCTACTTACTTTCTTTGCCGAAATCTACGATCCATACGCACGTAGGAAGGCCTGGTGGAAGCTAGTGTTTCTGTCTGTGCCTGTCATGTGATACTGTAGGACAGAACATCGATACCTCATGTATCCCTGCTATATAAGATGACTTTCTAGCTGATGTTAAAAAAAAACACGATAATGATGATAAAGATTTATGTTTTATTCTTATATCTTAGAAAAAAATTGATACCTACATTGCACTCACCCTTTCAAAGTCCAGCCAGTGTAACATAAGTGTCTTTACAACGCCATTAAGCAGACACTCAGAAACTCTAATTGAAGTAGAAGAACTTCAACTGATATAGCTGAAAAAAGTGTGAAAAGACACGTGATAGCGTCTGTGATCAAAGCGACAAGTCAAGTACTTGCCGACAATACATCTTAGTACCAATTATCATGGCTGATTTCAGTGGAGAAGGAAACAGATAATGGGAGGAGGCTGACGGCCAGCTCCGCAATGATGCCGCAACAACGTCAGCGGAGGTGACGGTATAGGCGAGACGGGTTTCTGTACACATCTTTAGAACAGCCGGTTGGTTCGCTGAATGGCTTCACCACGTTGTAAGTCATTTGAAAGTTATTCTGGTACAATATGAAATGATTTCTTCCAGGTAACGTTTCGGTAAAGTGTCAGCTGTCTTCAGTAGGGCTCAATCGTGCAAGCTGATATTTGGGAGAAATTGTAACGTGTTTTATTCCATAAATCAGTTCTGCATCACAATATGAAATTCAGAGTGCATCAGAATATAGTATCGGTAAGGATTTCTTAGAACGAGTGCAAATAGGACAGCAGACTCCGCGATGACTGGACTGATAATAGAAACTGCACCAAAAAAACACTGCAAATATAGATTTTCCTCATTAGCTATGCAAATTAAGTCCCAATTAGCATAATTTGCACTTCATTGTGTATATCTCTATCTAAGCTACCTGCATACTAGATATCATGGAAATCCATTGTTCTTTTGTTCAGTTATTCTCCTTAGAAGATTTTCACAAAAACGCCCCTGCAGTTTCAGAGGAAGCTGCTAGGGGGCCCAAACCTACACCACTTCTTTATTACATCACAAGCTATCTGCCACCCAAAAATCAAGACCACAGCACGTCCAGGTCAAAAGATACAAAAATTGCAGTTCTGCTGCAGTACCAAGGTCACATACCAGGGGGCCCAAAATCGACCTTAAATTTCGGCTTCACAACACCCGCCCACATCCCAAATATCATTTTAATCCATCAAGAGGTTCTTGAGTTATGCTGACTGGAGTGGTGCGGAAACACAAACATACACACATACATACATACACACATACACACACACACACAGACAGACACACCCAAAACAATATCTCCATTTTTTCATGGAGATAATAAATGACAATTCATATTTGTCATAGCCATAGGAGTCAAATAACGGCCAGGAGAACAGTTTTGTCACTGGGACGGTCATATACATTGAACAAGGCGGAGGCTGGTCGACCAGTGCAAGAGCGCACCGTGCGGAATAAGTGTAAAATGCAGAATGGATAGCCGCTTTGGCACGCGAATATAATAGCTAAGGGCAAATGTTTGCCGACCCCACGTGTTCGGTCTCTCCTGTAGAGACCATAAACCTGTGTGTTGTGCCCATTGACCCTTGGATCCCAGACAAAGTTCCCCGCCCAAAAATACTGTCATTGCATTGGAAAACCAGACATCGGGCAAACACAGTCACAACCTTTGTGGTTTAGCTGAAGGTCAACACGACCTTCATGTCGAGCCAAAGTGCAAAGATAGTCAGACTAGTACAACACAGTATATGTCAATCTAAAGCTGAGTTGACTACAATCTACCACACACCAACTTCTTTCTCAGGCAGATATTTCGTTGTGTCAAACTCTAAATACTTGGCCAGCAGATAAAGAACTTCTTAAAGAAGGGTTGGCCACCCAATTACGAAAAGTGGTGCCTTCGATGTGAATTTAACGTTACAGCGCTTCGGCCTGCCAAACTTTGGCATAACTATATAGCTGTGAAATGAAAGAAAGACGCATAGTAGATGGGAAAAATGAAGTCGTTGGTTTAGTTTAATAGTGGTTTCCTATTAGAACACGATCAAACTATTCTTGAGAACGGATTCTTACGAATTGCATGTGCGTGGCAGTACAGTGTAGGGAGTCCACTTTGTACAATTGCATCTCCAGTGTTCACATGACGACTGTGATATCAGTTGCGATCCATCTTCTATATCATGTCTCTCTATTCATCGCTTGAAACACCTTTGATATTAGGGACGGACCGTTTTCCCCTTGGTGGGACGATCAGGTGAACTCACCTGCTCTGATCACGTGATGGATGTGCTCTACCTATCAACTGCCATGTCTTTAGCCAATTCTTTCAGAGTTTCCACTGATATTGAGTTACAACTTTGCTTTAGAATGCTTCTTTTTTCTATTATGTGGATCATTTGGCACAATTTCATGAGGATTACGTGGTCTTGAACCCAACGTCACCCCCTCCCTCGTCGGCCACCAATGGTCAGTCTCTACATAGATTTATGACGTAATTGTGGCTGTCACCTGATCACGCTCTGTCCATGAGGTGTTCACGTGAACCGAACGTTCACCTTAGCTGCTTTCCTACCAGTAGATGTAAACGTTGTGAAAAGCTCTTGACATGTAATGTTCAACATTTGTCAAACGTTTTCAAATGATATGTCTCAGTCGCAGAAGGCAAACAAACGGTGAACAATTCATAAAGACAGTGGACTGGGAGTTGCCTACACTGTTTGACTTGTAATCACTGCTACTTGTGGGTCTTTTCTGAAGCGTGAAACTTTCTGACAACGTAGTGAAGGTTGTATTGCAACGGCTACGAGGCGCCATTGTATTAACATGCGTAACGTTTAATACTATTTTTTTAATATCCTTATTACAAAAGCCGACGTAACAATCTAAATTAAACCGAGAAAGTTACGAATAATGCAGAAAGTAATTCGCAAGTTTTGCTCTCTCTCTTTCTCTCTCTCCCTCTCTCTCTCTCCGGTTTACATGTGTACCAGTCATGACTGGCCAAGTTGGACTTTGCCCCTGGAAAAGCCAGACATGATGGCTATTGGTAAAGGCCGGCGACACCTTTACTACCCGGGGTTTGCTGTGTAAGCTCCAGGTAAAACCGCCACAAACTGACCAAAGGTGAACAGCGACTGACCTTAACGTCTGGCGGGCACAGCGAGCGAGTAAGACCTGTCTGGATAAAGTCATCGATAGCTTTCAACCTTGGAAAAAGTTTAATGACTGAGAAGAATTAATGTTTTCTTTTTCTAAAAATTGGTTCCTCTGATGTTGTGGTTCGACGAAAAGCTGGAAAGAGCCGTTAGAAGCTGGAATCGGCGGTTTGAGGCAAACAGGTAATGTGGGTTTTATGTTCGGTCTTCGTTAGGTGATAATCGTTGATCCAGGAGAGTGCCCCGCGCTGAATGCCCTGCCAAAGCCCGTCGCGATACAAGCCGCTTGCGCCTTGCTATAGGTTCGTGTTGGTGTGAAGAATTCGTGGTCAGTTTCATAAAACCTTACTGCCGACTGACGACTTTTGCTGCAGTCTTTGGCGGCTCTATTCTCTTAATTTATTGCAATGAATTTTACAGTATTGAGTCGCGGGCCTTATCATGAATTTCTTTCCATTTTCTGCCATTATTCATTTACGTTTTAGCAATTACATAATATGCGCCGCGATCAGCTAACGTTATACTACCACCGTTGTGAGATTTCATTAAAGCTTTTGAGGTAAATGCGCAACCTTTTCATGTACTCTAGATTTTCAAGTGGTTTCTACGATTTTCTCTGTTGTTTGTGCCTGGAATGGGGGTTCTGTCAATTGAACGCAGATATACTTTTCATACCATTCACAACTTGCAATGTGAAAAAGAAATGTAACGTACTTTCTCTACTAGTTTGTATTGATGTGAAGCAAGAGTAAACGGGAAATAAGAAGCAATGCTTGAGGCACTTCTGCTATATATATCATCTACAAATCATTATTGATCCGTAGTCTCAATTCACGATCAACTGTGTTCAGATCACCGCCTTGAAATGCTGCAGATTGTCGCCGCCATCTTGTTTCGGATGAGAATGTCTCCAACTCCAATCACACTGTCACGGGCAGCCCAAGTCCCAAGTTTCCGTTCCAAGTCCGATCCTTTTCCCAGTTGTTAAGTTGGTTATTGTCAACATTTGGTGGTCAAAAACGGAGGGTTTTACTTTTAACTTCGTGCGCCTTTCAAGGCCTTCTGTGATTTTAGGCTGTGTGCTCAATATCGGTGGATTTTAGTGGCGGTCTGACTGTACGTTGAACATGGTCAACAATTTGGTAGTAAAAGACGTACGTAGAAAAGTAAAGATATACTATGTTTTGAATAAATATTTGTCCAATTTCGGAAAATACACGTTGCATCAGCTATGACTCGTGTCGAAAATATTTATCACAAAACTTAAGTTAACACCACACCGAGTGAGAATCATGTCTACTGCCGATTTGATCTTGTTGTTCAAGTTAACATTACAGAATTTTACGTGTCAAAACACAGATACCTGAGTACTCGCTGCCCGCGCGCATGTGTTAGTACATATGTGTTAGTACATAAAGAATAGACCTGGGAAACATGACGACATTGCCTGCCCGCCAGATAAGATGGCGTCATGCCAAATATTTCCTAACCGCAAAACCGCAATACAGTTCTTTTCGCGGTCAAGTCAGCTTTGTTGTCAACTCACAACCAAAGTCCGAGACGTGTGGGCATTCACAGAGTCTGCGCAAAAACAAAAATCCGTGAGAAAAGTAATTATAACATTTGGACTTGCATTTGTGCCAACTATCGCAATTACCTTTGCCAAGTTCGTTCACGTATTGGTAAATGATTTGTAGGTACAGTCCGTACAGTCCTTTTGAGAGCTTTTTGGGAACGAAATATATGATATGAAAGACAACAAAACACACAAAACGTTGAAAAAAATCATGAGTATGATTTGTGTGTATTTCTTCATACACACCTTTATCTTTCTGCAAACAGCCCGGCCGGGCCCCGGATTGGAAATGTTACCCTAGCGTTTCCCACAGATGAGAACGTTGAAAAATAGCCAACAGCCATGAGTATGATTTGTAAATATTTCTTCATACACACTTTTATTTTTCGTTTCTGCAAGCAGCCCGGCCGGGCCCCGGATTGGAAATGGGACCCTATCTTTAACCAGTGTGTTCCCGCCCTGTACTAACTGAGAGGTCAATGGCCCCATGCAGCCTTCTCCTGAAGAAACCCCGACCCTTGGACCCACTGGCGGTAAATACAGCCATGCAAACTCACATCCGGGCACTGTTGCCTTTGTCCCCGACAGACCACCGGCTCAGAATGGTTCTGTTCAAACACGCTAGAAAATAAAGGCCATAAAAGTGCTATAAAAACGGTATAAATCCCTCAAAGTTCTTGAACTCTATTACACTCTGAAGAATAAAGGTGTCGGTTCGAAATCAATGGTTGGCTTCTTACTGAAATGTATTTTTTCAAGGGAAAATACTACATTTCCTCCAGTTACGTGGAATACACGGCATGATTATAAACGGACCACGACATAAACAGTCTGACAGGGCAAAGCCTAGAAAGACATTCCTTCTTTAAGTTCTTTTCTATTCTGGCAATGATAATCAGATTCAGTCATGTTTATCATGGCATTCTCCAAGCAGAGGTTGGGTTTCGGCTTGTTTTTGACGTCTTTTTAAGCGTTTCTGTCGGGCTCTCTACTTTGTCACGGTTTCTTTATATCGCCAACCCCAACCTCTGCAGGCAATCCGAGGCATACAGAAACCGTGACAAAGTAGAAAGCCCGACAGAAATGCCGACAAAGACGTAAAAAAACAAGCCGAAACCCAACCTCTGCTTGGAGAATGTATCACGGAACAGCGTAGTGACTCTAACAACAGATTCTTGCATCATGTCCGAAAACCCGCCGAGGAAACGCCTCTCCGTCTGCGCACTTTGACCAGGTGGACTTTGCCCGTCTGCTCGGTTCACGCAGGTAACACGCACCTGTCCTCACCTGTATTACGTCACCTCTGGTACCGGTGTGTGCGGGCGCACTTCCCATGGTGTCAGAGGAATTCGTGTTTCTTTGTTTCACGCTTTTGTCTAGAGAGTTTGTTTCTTCACATATATTCACCAAACCAGTGAATTGCAACAGAACATGGAAATTTTGCGGCTGGTTTTAAGCACAAATGCTGTTAGGATCTATACGTGGGTAAATATGTAATATAAAATCTTTTCAATAAAGTATCATGATTAGGTAGTCTTTTCTTTCTTTGTTCCGTTTCAAAAACAAGACTTTTGAATGATTGGATTATAATAATCTGTAGTGTTATTTACCACAATAGATGACGTGATTCTCTCGCCTGAGTCCTGCATACTGGTACGATATATGGACTTTGAAACATACTATCTAATCTAACATGTTAACATAACACATAATATCTTTACATTATCTGATTAAAAAGGGAGGGAAACAGTAACATAAGATATAAAACCGTGCCCTAATACATAAACGAGATGCAAAATGAGTCATGAAAATATTGGCGGAACAGTGAAAACGACAGGAATGGAAAAAAATGTAAATGTAGAACCCAGAACATTTTCCTCACCCGAGGTACCCGAATACTACAGCAGAGCTACCCTCTTGTCGGGCATAGTATTTCCAATGTCTAGCTAGAGAGTATAAGGTTTCATTTGATATCGGTACCTGCAAGTTCTGAAAAAAAGAAAACATTCTGTGAAGTCGTGCTGGCTTTCTACGGTCCCATTTCCAAAGCGGGGCCCGGCCGGGCAGCTTGTGGGAACAAAAAGACACAAAACCTAAGAAATTACTCATAAACATACATTGTGTATTTTAGTGATATGCATTCTTATTTTTCGTTTTCGCAAACAGCCCGGACGGGCCCCGCTTTGGAAATAGGACCGTACCATTGGCAATACCAGTCCATGCTACAAAAATCACAGTACAGTCAACCATGTGCAAGTGACCGCCTCTACATAAAAGGGCCACATAAAAGGCCCCCCTGGCCAATGTGACCACTTGTTGGTGTTCCCTTAGATAATTTTTCACAGAAGAATTAAGAATCCTGTCTACAATGACCACCTTTCCACATAGACCAGATTTATCGGTCCCATGAGTGGTCTTCTTTGGCACTGGGTTTGACTGTATCCCCATCCTGTAGTTTTCAGAACTACTGACAGTTGCCGAAAGCACAGCAGTTATATACTATCAGGTTTTGTCTGTGGGAAAAAGAAGGACAGGAGCGTTAGTTTCTGAAACAATGTGGTCTGGAATAATCTATGGTTTCCACTGAGCGGCCACACCCTGCTTTGTATACGTAGCGACCGTCGCATGAAAGGTCTGCCGACTGGACACCCCACCCGCCAGGTGAACAACCTTTGCGACCGCGGAGTACAAAGTCCATCTCCGGCTATCACGCCTGGCATCGTCTTGTACAAACACTCATATTTTGTGAAAATTGGTCTTAATGTAAAGCGATTGAAAGCTTCGTTTGACTAGTCTGCAGTGCAGAGGCAATATCTGACGTCATTGGCTGGAAACCAAAAGTTATGAATAATTTGCGGTGTTGTACTTTTTCACTACTGGTGCTACTTTGATACAATGGTATCAGCTTTAGATCAAAACGCATAGTTTACCATGGTGATCTATGATAGATCTGTGCTATACATTGTGAACTGTGAACAGAATAATGAGAAAAAAAGGTATTTCGCTAAACAAGGCTAAAACACCATGATCAACATGGACGCGACATCACACACGTCAAATGTCTAATTAAGAATTATGAAATCACTTTTAAGTACTGAAATCTTAGATACTGGATGGTCGTAGGTCAATGCCACTAATGTTTCTGTTTAAATTATAAGCGTAAAAGATAAAGTAAAGTTTTGCATACACTAACTTTTCTTTTTCTAGTGTTTAATCGTTGGAGAAACTGGTATGTTTTTTTTTTCATTGTGTCACATGTTGCATACCGACTTAAAAGGTAACACAATGTTAGCAAAAAGTAGGAACTAAGAGGAACGCTTACTTATAATGTTAGTAGATCTATGGTGTACAAGCCAAACTGTCTGATACCACCTATAACCATACGTGCACGCGTCAACACTCAGCTGTTCTACATGTCAAACGACTGTATTTGCCGTGCACTCTACAAACTGCCGACCACTAATGTTCTATATCGTCCGATTTGCTGAGTAAACAGGACACACGGGTTAAGCAGCTTCAATATTTGGACGACCGACAGGACTTAACCCTAAGCACACTAAAGAAGCCGCGTGGCACCCAGTTTCTATTGGTTACAGAGTAAGGCAGCGGGGAGAGGGTTAATGCGGGTACACGACGGCCAATGACCGGACAAAAACCAAACTGCGCATGCGACAGACAAACTCACCGTTGATAGCGCCGGGATTGGGCTCGACATGACTGATTTTTTATTCATCAATTGTACAAAGAACTACATGTATTCGTCCATTGTTTTTATTCACTCGCTCGCATTAGTTTTGGGGTTCCCAGAGGATGTCATTCATATAATGAATGAATGAAGACCTTTTTTGTACATTTTTGCCCCACCGGGCTAAGCACAGGTCACATGTTAACAACCATATACATATTCATACCTATGTCACATGTTAACAATCGTATACATATTCAACGTCCATAAAAAAAAAACATCTAGTATATTCTAGCACTTTCGGCTTCTTCTCGCTTCTTGGTACTTGTATAAATGTAGGAGGCTGATGGATTAGTTAGAGTTGGTTTATCAAAGGTTATAAAGAATATGAATTTCTCTTTACTATTCAAGTATCCGAAGTGGGGGCACCTACTTAGCACATAATCAAAAAGAATAATTCTATCGCTATCATATAAACATAATCAAATCAACATGGGTCCAGCGATCTATCATGTATAAGATATGATAGCACCCGTGATAGAATAACTATCCACCAACTGCAGACTAAAGAGTGCACACGTGAACACTCAGCTGTTTTTCATGTCAAACGACTGTATTTGCCGTGCACTCTACAAACTGCTGACCACTAATGTTCTATATCGTCCGATTTGCTCAGTAAACAGGAAAAACGGGTTAATCGGCTTCAACATTTGGACGACCGACAGGACTTAACCCTTAGCACACAAAAGTAGCCGCGTGGCACCCGGTTTCTATTGGTTACAGAGTAAGGCAGCGGGGAGAGGGTTAATGCGGGTACACGACGGCCAATCGGACCGGACAAAAACCATTGAAGACCTTTATTGTACATTTTTGCCCCACCGGGCTAAGCACAGGTCACATGTTAACAATCGCATACATACTCGTATCTATGTCACATGTTAACAATCGTATACATATTCACGTCCATAAAAAAAACACATCTAGTATATTCTAGCACTTTCGACTTCTTCTCGCTTCTTGATAATTGTAGAAATGTAGGAGGCTGATGGATTAGTTAGAGTTGGTTTATCAAAGGTTATAAAGAATATAAATTTCTCTTTACTATTCAAGTATCCGAAGTGGGGGCACCTACTTAGCACATAATCAAAAAAGAATACTTCTATCGCTATCATACAAACATAATCAAATCAACATGGGTTCAGCGATCTATCATGTACAAGATATGATAGCACCCGTGATGGAATAACTATCCACCAACTGCAGTAAGGAGTGCACACGTGAACACTCAGCTGTTCTACATGTCAAACGACTGTATTTGCCGTGCACTCTACAAACTGCCGACCACTAATGTTCTATATCGTCCGATTTGCTCAGTAAACAGGAAAAATGGGTTAAGCAGCTTCGACATTTGGACGACCGACAGGGCTTAACCCTAAGCACACTAAAGTAGCCGCGTGGCACCCGGTTTCTATTGGTTACAGAGTAAGGCAGCGGGGAGAGGGTTAATGCGGGTACACGACGGCCAATGACCGGAAAAAAAACATCCCCATCAAACTCCCTTCGGGCCGTACCCGGAAATTCGGGCCGTTCCCGATCGAAATTCGGGCCGTACCCGCTAAAAATTCAGTCCGTACCCGCTAAAAATTCAGGCCGCACCCGCTTAAAAATCGGGCCGGCCGTACCCCGTGAAATCGGGCCGTACCCAGTACTTTTAGGCCGTACCCAATGGCGGACATCACTCGGCCACAGTGCGTGTAGTCGCGTGAAAGTCGTGTCTAGACACACTGTACCGCAACGATATACAATCCCACATAGCCTATGCTCTAGCAAACATTCCTGACCACCTCTCTGCCCAATCTTGAGAACACTTCTGCATTAGCTCTCTCAGACCACAAGCCACGGCTTGCAGAAATGTGCTCATGATTGGGCATGATTTGTTCATGTTGAAATCATGAAATATGCTCCCCTTCACTTTTCAATATATAATATAATATTGTTTCAAAATACAAGTGTCACGACAAATCAATAGATCTTAAATCACAGCTTATTTACTGTATCATTGCTCACTCGGAACTACTTTACCCCAGCCCTCTGTAACGCTGTTCCTTCAAGTCTGCTACCCCCTGTACGGGAAATTTTAGCGACTGTATCCGATTGGCTAACGTGGCGTTGCCACGGTGATGATAACTGCAAACATTACGTCACCTCTCTCCAAATATTTGTTGCATGCTGTAACGTTATAACACTACGGTATTTAGAGGAGACTTATGTCAGTTTGATTGCATCATACAGAGACAGAACCATGCTGGGGGTTGAAGCTGAGATGGTGCCTCACGCAAGGGAAGGGCAACAAGGGGTCACAGGGGACGGCGGGGATGACGACATACCGGCCGTCAGCGGGGCATGGGGAGACGCCTGGCATCATGCTGACAACAGCAGGGAGAACATTTACACCGAGAAACTACAAGAGAGAGGTCGCAGCGAACACCGCGCTCACTGGACGCCCAGCCGACTGCGAAGAGCAGGTTCAGAAGAGTACAGGTCAACTGGGACAAAGGGGCTCGCAGTGGCTAGTTTGAACGGTTGCTCTATCGTTAACCTTACTAACAGTACCAAGCCTTTTACCGCCCGGCACAAGGCACAGTTCGTAACGAAAGTCGCACAGGAGGAGCTTTGCGGCAACGAAGTCAGGTCTATCGGAAGAGAGAAATCTGCCGTTGAAGTCATTAGCTCGAAAGTGCGAGAAAACGACGAAGTCCAACCGTTGAGAACGAAATCAGTCGACAAAGTTTTTAACGGCCATCTACGTGCTGATTCAAAGTCAAGACCAAACGGTAAAATCCAACCAGACCAATCGACGCACTACCCGCACGCCGACAGGTTTGCTGAGCAGGGTCTTCCTATTAAAAGAAAGGCAACATCTTTGGTCCCTCCGGGGAACGACAACTTCGACCATTGCTGTCCACCAAAGAAGCGGTATACATCCTCCTTAGCCCGAGGTCATGCAGTTTCGGCTGTGCCACAAGAAGTCGCACATTCAGGCCAACATACAGTTTCCCCTGTCAGTAATAGTTCTTTAGTACAAACTGGAATCGGACAGTTTTCGTCTCCACCAAGTAAAGATACGAGTTGCCAAAGAAGTCAAAACGAAACAAGCAGAACACAAACAGTAAATTCGTCAGTAAGAGAAGTCCTAAACTCGCAAACAGGAACCGACTCCATGTATCCAGAGGCGAAAGCTACAGGTATGGAACAGCTACAACCGGGAGGGTTGGTGTTCACGCCTTTCCAGCCGACAATACAGATCGAAGTTCCGGCTGTACTGATGTTCCATCCACAACAGATGCCCCTTTCTCTACCGAACTGCTCTCAACAGGTGTCTGGACATCCCGTCGTAACGTTAAACTCTGGCCTCACTGAGGGCAGGCCCGTCACAAACGGTGTTCCAGGTAACGTTCCTCAGATGATGTTGCAGAACATGCCACCGCAACGGATGCCGGTTGAAGCAAGGCTAACCCAACAAGCTAAACCTCCCTTAGTCTTAGAAAGCGTCCAACCTCAAATCTTGTCGTTTGAAATACCCTTAAATGGCAATCAAGCCAATGGGATCAATCCTCATGGCCAGGGCACTTCCATGATCGCGCCGTACCAAATGACGACAGCAACTGGACAAAACACTATTGCAGCACCAGAACGCCAGATCATGCCACAAGCAGGACAACATCAAGAGAAACAGGCATGCGAACCCGTAAGGTATAAAGACGACCGTCCTGCTCGGACGTGTACAACCACCGAAGCGGGAACTTCTTCCCAAGGACAAGGACGATTAAATGGAACTACGGTAAACCGGGGAGCACAGTACACCCTGCCATACGGCAGTTACAACCCAGGAGAGACATTGCTTCCACTTCAGCAACGGCATTATCATCCTCAACATATCGACACGTTGCCGGGAGAGTCGCCTACCGTCTGCCAAGTTATTGGAACACAGGCCATCGGGAACAACTCTGACATGCCGACTAGAAAACGGCTTCGACAGGAGTTTGGTGAGGCAGCGACACCACGCGGTAGGAATGAAGGCCCCGTCAAGTATCGATCAGCTCCGAGCTTACTTTCTACAACAACTAACATGGTGCCAAGTTATGATACTAGTAGTGTCGGCGGAAGAGGCGTCTCCGAGGCCAATCAAGACGTTTCCCGCCTTGTAACGACGATGTTAGATCCTACATACACAGAACGAAGCAGGAGCGCAGAAGTAACACAACAGCACCCTCCATTCATGATTACAGCGAACGAACTAAACGGGATGTTTCAGAGTCCTGAGTTTGATATTCACAGCGTAATGCTGGAAACGCACGTCACTAAACAGCAGCCTGTACAAAACAAGCAACATTCCAGCATGATGCCGAACAATGCACGATTCTCACCGAGACTCGAAAGTGAGCAGAGTGAAAACTCGCCAATGGTTCCACGAAGTGTACAACACCTGTTTTTGGAACCAAATGTTGTGATGAATCAGAGTCCAGTCGGACAACTGACCACCGAGGCTTTTGGTGGCCCCCAGCCCGGTCAAGCAATCCCACAGCCGCCCCAACTCCATTGGCCGATCACCGCAAGACGTCAGGAAATCCCGGGTCAAAATGCATCGCCTTCTATCCAAATGCACCATCTTCCTTCCCAGCCTTCGACAAACACCAATGCATCAGATTTATACAGACTTCTGAACGCCCCGAGACAAACCCAGGACCATGGCCAGGTACCGAAACCCTTCCCAAGCTCTACGACTACGTCGCCGAGGACGGGTAGTCTGTCGACGACACCCCAGTCCACCCCCCGGGCCAGCCCTGAACTCCAGCCCGGTCTTCAGGAGGCGGAGACCAACGGCGGCATACACCGTCTGCTCCTGCCCAGGATGGGGCCGAGGGAACAAGTACGAGGTAAGGAAACGGTTTTACATTTCTGATAACTTTAGAACAGATTTCTTTCAGCTCTTTCTCTATTCTGTATGAATACAATGGATTCGTGTGGCTTTGTATCCAATCCAATTGTTAACGTTAACGTTACCTCACCTATTCCGCTTTCGTTTGTCCCGTTTTGAGAAAAGTCTTAACTAGTGCTTTCAGAAAAAGTTGGCATTGTAGACAAGTATGGGCCGATGGGTAATGTTAGCCAAGCGAGGGAATGGACAAGGCAACTAAGGGTGGCTGACAGTAAAGTAAATAAGATCAAACTGAGGGAAAGTAATCCACCAGAGGAATTATCCAACCTGAGAAGTTACTAACGTTACATATAGTACCGCCTTGGGTAGCGGCAAGAAAGTTTCTGGCAAGTGTCAATATTGAATATAACCAATAAGGCTGTGTGTTTTCTTGATTCCTTGTCTCATAACTCTATGGCCCTTTTAAGATTATGTTTATGCAACGTGTAAAAAGGATGAATTTACATGGTGCAAATATTGACAGTGCCTGACGCGAATGCACGTGCACGTGATAAGCACGTGCTGGTAGAACACCGTCAGACCAACATGGCCGGTCTCTGTGGTTGCTATGGTGTCACGCGAACGTTATGTTTGTGTTTGTACTTTGAATGATTGGAACAAGTCAATATACAACAATTAGATAGGCGCAGTCTGTATTTTTTCTGTGCTATATATTACATGGGAGGTACAGGCGGCTACCATGGTCAAACTTCCAAGGTCCGGCGGCGACTGCAGTCGAGTCTTACACAACGTTTTTTTTAACCAGAAAGAAGAAAGAAAACATACGTGTCCGTCTCGCTCCTTGCTTGATTAATGTTGTTCTGTGGTGTGTTACAGTAGAGAAGCTGTGTGTGGTGTGTCGGGACCAGGCTTCCGGGCTGCACTACGGCGCCATGGCGTGTGAGGGCTGCAAGGGCTTCTTCAAACGGACGGTCAGTCAGCTAACCTCGACTTCACTAACGTTTTTACAACTTTTCATTGTAAGGCGTAATAACAGCTTGGTGCTTTGTTCTTTTTTGTTGTTAAGTTTTCAACCAAAGAGAGGATATTTGTGGGCAGAAAGTTTTCATTTTAGCTAAAGATTGATCACTTAAGGTAAACATTTGTTTAACTCGTAACTGTCGTATCGTCCTACTGGACATTGTACCGTTTATCGCCCACATATCTGTAATGCAGTATAATACATGTGTGGCACTTTGGAACAGATTCTATATGCATGCTGAACACATTGTATAGTGATTAAATGAACATTACAACATTTTATCTACCAAAAATTGCAATCAAGTTATGGACGTGCATTTCGTTGTGATATTTTTACAGGTCCAGAACAGGCGTCTGTACGCATGCGTGCGCGGGAACTACAGGTGTGAGGTGATGATGGAGAAGAGGAACCTCTGCCAGGGCTGCCGGCTCAGACGGTGCATGCGCAAAGGGATGATGATCGCAGGTGAAAAGAGAGGAATGCAGTGTATTTGTCCTTCAGCTAATACAGTTAGCATTGCATCTTTAAGCTACATTGCAAGTGTAGATGACCCAAACAGCACGTACACATACCATGCTATTGTAGCGGCATATCTGTATTCGAATTGTTTTTCCATAAACAAACAAACAAACAAACAAATAAAGAAACTGAAAAAGAAATAGGCAGACAGAGAAGTAAACAAACAGAAAATCAGAAAAACAACCAAAATGACAGGGAAAATATGAAGGTATTATGAAAGTTTAAAACGCTATCGTAAAACATACGACGTTGCAACAGATGAATAAACAATACCTGCATTTACGCCAAAAAAAACAGTTACTCAATTAAGCAACTGGATAAGATTTTGAAACAAATAGCTGCATTTTCCTGACGAAAGTTTTATCTTTCCAGCCGTCCGTGAGGACCGCGTGCCCGGAGGACGACTCAAACGGAAACGAAGAGAGCGGCTCCACAAGAAACAGGACGTGACGAAAGAGCAACCTGTTTCTCCTGAGACAGAGACAGGACATGACGTCGACAGCCAAGAGGGAACTATGACAGGAAACGACAGCCTTACGTCACATCCGGTAGCCTCTAACAGCAGGCTTGTGCAGGAACTTCTCGCGGTTAGTTGGTAGAAAAATATTCATTAGTCTAGGTAGTTTTAGTACTCATTATAGCCCATGTTCTTTTATTGTTGCTCATACTGGCAAATAAGCTACGTCAGAACTGTGACATTTGAGAATGGAGACACAACATCGTCCTTTGTATATCTAAGTTGGAAAGAAAATGTGTAAAATCTGTTTAACCTGGTCATTAATTAATGCAAGATTTTTGTGGCCCATTCCAGTGCGAAGAAACCGAGTTGAACGTCAAGAACGACGGAGAGGCAACTGAGCATGCGCACATCCTGTGCGACCTGGAGGACGGGCGGTGCCATACTGCGCATGCGATACAGAACCTGGGAAACTACTTGGTGGCGAGGCTTGTTAGGTTAGTTCCAATAATTAAAACTTTCTTTTCTCTTCCATGTGATTACACTGAAGATTATCTTATGTCTTCAGATAAAACAAGATTCTTAGATGATCCAGTGAGCAAGATTGTCCTATCTTTACAAATAACTGAATGCCTTGAACAATCTTAGCATCATTGGCATCGATATTCTTCTATCCATTCTTTATTTTTGAGGTATTGTGTGTGTGTGTGGGTGGAGGGCACCTATGTTTTACATACAAGCACCAAAATTATGTGCCCTAATCGCTCACCTGTAACGTTTGGTGTCACTTTTCAGGTGGCTGAAGAAGTTCCCTTTCCAGGATCAGTTTGAACAGCTGGACCTGTCTAGACTGTTGAGCAACAAGTGGATGGAGCTGACTCTGATGGACAGCATCGTACAGCCGAGGCTGTTTCCAAGGCAACAGGATAACGTCACAGAAATGCCCCGGATGACGCTGATGCAGAGGATCTACCACAACGAGCTGAGATTACAAAAGTACCTCGCCACTTCGAAAGGTAGGTTGAATGGGAAAACAGAACTAAAAGGAACATCTCTCTGTATGTCACACACACACACACACACACACACACACACACGCGCACACACACACACACACACACACACACACACACACACACACACACACACACACACACACCACGCACACTTCGTTGTGTTGGTGCTATGAAGGACATTGTCAGGCTTACTGCCGAAAAGAAAACTAAAACCCTGTAAACCTCCCAAAACCCACTCATTGTAGAAAAAGTGGGTCACTTCGTCTTCCACTGCTTCCAAAAAAGGAGTCAAACCCCAAAAGCTTAGACTGTACTTCGTAGCAGTTGTTAGAATATTCACTTGTTCCACTTGTCACCATTGTTAACTTGCACTGTCTGTATACTTTTTCTATGCAAGAACTTGCAAATAAACTTATCATAAATATTTTCTCATTTCTCTTGTACACAGGGTCCACTGTAAACAACAACATCCGGGACAGCGGGGAGAGGAGAAGACAGACGGACGAACTTACTGACATTTTGGAGCGTCTTCATCACGTGACTACGACGCTGCGGAAGTTGCGCATGAGCAGAGAAGAATACGTCATTTTGAAGGCCATAGTGCTTCTCAATCAAGGTCATTAACAAATTCTTCCTTAATTTATAAGTTTTAAACAAATGATTGAGCGGTTTGCAGTCATGGAAGAAGGGATTATAAAGATTTTTTTCTTTTGCAAAGGGGGAAGTTTTTGCTTCTTGCTCAAGATTTCGTTATCCTTCTTTTGTTCCTATAGATGGCCCGTTGGAGACGACGCCTGTGTTGTACCAGTTGCTGGACGAACTGTGCGTTACGGAAAACTGCCGTGCAGATCCATCTCGCCTGGGGTCGCTGCTAGTGCGTCTACCTGAACTCACCACTGCAGCCATAATCGTCAAGGAGGAGGACGGCAGGCTGCCGTTCTTCTTGGATGCGCTTCTTTGTAGATAAAGATGTGTTACTTTTTTTGTCTCACCGGATATGAAAGAACACTAACTGCACAATAGTTTTACTCCATTCCAGGTACAAACATAGTTACAAACATTTCATTGGTGCTACGTAAATGTGACCCTCATGTTGGTATGAGAAGTCTATTTGTGACGCTATGACTTGTGTCACCTGTTGTATATTAATAATTAGTGTGTGTATGTTTCTGTGTCTGAAAATTAATCATAATCATACCACGCAACATATCCCAGGTTTTGTATAGTTTTCCACTGCGTGTGATTTGATGCCGTATAGCCGTACAAAGTCATGTTTGTGTAGCTCTGAATATTACATGCATGCAAGTTGAAAATGAGAAGCCCCTTTTCTTCAATGCTTCATGCTGGATAATAGGTCTTGTCGTTGTTGCTACAGTTAAGTGATATTGATTTGTTTCTCCAATGACACGAAGAGAAAGCTGTAGAAGTATCTTGGCTGGTAGAATGTACGTTTATAATGATTTATGATTAATATACTTGAACCGTAACGGCAAACGTGGGTATAAGCCATTCATTTCCCGCTAGATGATATTGACAGCTAGATCCCATAATTTGTCTAATAAAGCCGTTTTGCTCATGACGTCTTGACTATAATTGTGATTTATACACTTTATCTAACACAATATAGACGAAGTTTGGAACAACATAGTATTCATATGTGGAGCTTTCTTCAGTAATCAAACAAAAAAGGCCATGTTCCATGTTTATCATTTTTCCTACATAGCAATTCCTAATGGACAATTTGCAAAGCCATTCTTAAAGTGAACAGGCAAAATCAGGAACAACGTCGTAAACAATAATAGGTGCTATTTTATTGTAACAAAAAGCTGTTAAGGTAGCGATACAGGTTTGTTGTCTGCACGTATATTACATTTAAATCACTCACGTCACAAAATAATCAAAAGTAAACTTTTCTCTTGCTACTGAAGATGTAATCGATACTTAAAACGATCAGAGAAGTTTTCGGAATCGTTTATGGAGACTTAAAGAAAATGACAGCATTGGTTGTGGTGAAACGTGTTTGTAATGGGAAATAAAGGCTCGCAGTTGGGTTAAAGTCTTGTTTGACTTTGGTTTCGAAATGCAACCGTTCAAAATCAAGAAAGACAATATCCAAGTTATTTCAGAGACAAATCAATGGAATATCAGGTCACCAACGACATGTTTTTCACGCAATTTACCAACAGAAATGATCAAGTCTACATTTCCTGCAAATCGACACTTTCTGAAGGGCTGCCATATAGTGAAAGAAGAAGACATTGAACTAGTGCAACGGTGTTTTTTCTGTCTATCAATAGATTCAATTTTCCTTTCAAAGTACTGTAAGATGCGTAGATTACGTAAGCGTTGCAATATAACGTTGGACGCCGGAGGGAGCCAATTGATGTACTGAAGAACAGTATTTATACCATACTCTGAGCGTTCAGATTTTTACAACATTCGTCATCATTTAGATTTAAGAAATCATGCATATTTTTGTTTTCTCGCATCAGTGACAATGTTCAGACTTGTCTAGAGAAGATCGTCCAGAAAATCTTTTTACCTCCTTAATAAGATCAAGCAAGTCAGTGTGGCCTTTTTGAGACAAAACATGACGCTTAGGAATATACATTCATGCATGCCATTGTCTTTCCCGAGTAAAAAGATAAAAAATACCTTTTACCGTAGTAATTACGACGCTAATCAGCCTCAGCAAAAGTTTGTGGATAACGACTGAAAGAAGTTTGTTTCTACCCACGATCTGGGACACTGCTGTACCGGAGTTTGATGCCCTTGTCCTGGTGATTACCGTCCGTCTTCATGGTGATCTGCACGCTAGTGTCTCCGGTGAAGGTGGACGGAGGCGGGCGGGGACTGTACGCGCTTTTCCCGCCGCCGCAGAACGTCTGGCCCGGGCGTTTGCCATCGACGACGATCGTGACGTTGTCGAACGCGCAACTGTGAAATTCCTCCACCTCAAGATGGAGGAGCTTCAGGACGACACTTCTACAAGATGACAAAGAAAAACATGTTAAAGCTTTGACTGTTTGAAGGCAAAGCTAAGTAACAAAATGTCAGGAAAAAAATTAACAGCACAATAGGAAATGGTGAACAAACAAACAGACGAACAAACAAATAATTATGCATCAAACTTACTTCCCAGGGCTTGTCCAGAATATCCAGGTGCGGCACATGTTGGGAGGGTAGTCCATTGGGTACCCTGGGGACGAGACTGTCCCGTTGCCGGCAAACACCCTGGTCGTGTGATTCTTGTGGCATGGAGTATCGGGCTCGACGGTTAAGCTTAGGGATGTGCTGGTGGTTATTGGGGTTTTACCGGTGGTTATTGGGGACGTGCGGCTGGTGAACTTCGGAGGGAAGGTTGCGGTCGCTTTCTCTTCTGGGGGAACGGTATCGGTTTGAAGTGCAGGGGTCACCAGAGAAGTGGTCACTTGGGATGCACTGGTGCTGGTCTGCTGAGAAAGGGTGGTTTTAGCGCTTGGGTGAGATTTCTGTGAGATTCATCTTCATGGGCCTTCTAGTCTCGAAATGTACCAAGTTCGCCGTCTCTCTCTTTTTTCCTTAGTTAAAAAAAGTCAAACCCACAAATTTAAGATTGTATTCCGTGATATTTCTTATTAGAATAATCACTCATTCGGCTTTTCGCACTGTCTGTATACTTTTTTCTAATCACTATTACATTTTGCCATCGGGCAAGAACTTGTAGATAAAAAACTTAATATACTTAATATTTTTTCCACAGCTCTAACTCTAAGTGCCAGGAAAAATTCAGTTTAGAATATGGACTGTCTTTCCCTCCATCCATCTATTGCTTACCTTATTTTTGTTTTTATTAGAATTGTAACAGTGCAATACACGTGAAACACAGGCAGCTATTGCTAGTGTCGTGACCCACAAACATAATATACCCGTTTTTACACTTGGGTGGAGTGAGGAAAGTCGTGTAAAGTGCCTTTTTCCCAAGGGCACAAGATCGGTGGCGTCAGGGGATTCGAACCCGGGACCGCTGGGTTCTGGCCGAAAACCCTGCCGTTACGCCACACGACCCGCTTACCTTATTGATTGTGACCATCCCATCGCTTCCCGTCGTGTTGTTGTTGCTAGGCGTGGCCACCATGACAACCACGATCGTGGTCAGAGTGGACAGGAGGACGCCTGCGAAGAACAGGATGGCGCTGCAGTAAAATTTGTTGGACGGCATTTCTACCTCTCATCCCAACAAATGGCTCTGCACAGTTCCAACTTTGTGTTTTAAGCACAACTGTAGCTTCATATATAAATCAAAATGATTTTCACCGGAAATATGTCTGTCATGAAACTGAAATGATTAGTCTGATCCTTCAGTTATTTCGCAAACTTCTCTGAAAAACAAACAAAAGTAGAAAAACACATTTGTTTTCAACATTGTAAACCCCGGGAGCCACGTGTCTAGACGGGGTGGGCGGATCACCGATAGTGGGCTGAATACTTAATGCTGTAATTTTTACCCCAGTCTTGGGTAAACAAACTTAAGTCGTGAAGTTTGACAGATACGGACGATCATACGTCGTCTTAGAATTTGTCTCGTTCTAACAGCTAGGAGTGGAGTTGGACTCCCAGGCTTTATATGGCATGAATCAGGTATCCTTGTTACAAACTTTTAAAAGTTAGACCAAGAGTCTTAGAATAAAGTATTCTTTTACAGCAAAGGTTGAGGAAACATGCAGTGATGGGTGCACGATGGCCATTTAGACGACAAGGGCGAAGATAACGTTGTTAGGGGGAACTTGAAAAAGAGAAGTAAGCAGATAGCTTTTTTCCTTCTTAGCAAAATGAAAGCTGATAATGCGCCTTTGAAATGGCTTTACTGAAAATAAGTGGGAAGTACGAACTGGTTACAAATAACGGTGACCTTCCACCTCTCCTCTACCTACCCCATCAATTTTCTTAACTGTTACACGTTAAACATACTTTCGGATGCATAGGTAAAAGACACCTTGAATGGTGCTACGTATAAACAAGGAGGATGCCATACATGTGCCTACATTGATGGAAATTGAGATATTTAGACTGCACGTGGTACGGTGCATCTGTGAATAGGGCATGTTTTATTCTTGTGTCAACGGCACAATCGATGATGCAACCAATAGTGTGGTGTTTATCTAGCCAGGATGTTTTGTGGTGTTCTTTTTGTTTGTGGTGTATGAACGCACGTGGCCGGTGGTACATGGGGTTATTTAGACGTAGGGAATCTCTCCTGTAGTATAAAGTAGAGTGGATTCATTCGTCAAGCTAACCGACATCTTTCAAACCGCAGTCGTCCCTCAGTAAGACTTCTGAAGCCGCATAGTTCCCATTTAGAACTTTTATTCAGTCTACTCCTGTAGTGTAAGTCATTACAGACAGACAGAAGACTTATTCTTAATAGCTTCTTGAAGCATGGTTTAAAAAAAAGAGTACAAGTCCTACCTGCAACAGTCAGAGTGAAACGACTCACTTGTATAAGTAACTTGTTGAGTAGATAATGTGTTTTAAAGTTTAGTTTACGTTATGTAATGTAATTGTACCCTAAAGGGTCAGCTGAGGAAGCATCTTGATACAGAAACGCCTGTAAGTGATGTTGACAGTGCTGTTTTTGTTGATTCATCGAATAAAAACGTTTTGTTCATGATGTTATTGGTTGTGCATACTACCGATCTGCCACAGTGGAGATTTATGAACACGTTGTACCCATCAAGTGTACACTCACTCACTCACTCACTCACTCACTCACTCACTCACTCACTCACTCACTCGCTCACTCGCTCACTCGCTCACTCACTCACTCACTCACTCACTCACTCATTCATTCATTCATTCATTCATTCACTGATAACGTTAGGTGGAGTCTTTGGCGATCATTTGGCGGGCAAGCTTCACCATCACAGAAATGGCCATTCGCTTATGGTATATACTTTACACCTATTGTGTTTAAATGTAGATGTTACATCCATTGATGATTAATTGTTAAAGGCCTATCTCACTGGACCCGCGGCACGTTGGCGGCTCGCTGCGTCCTTAGCTGTATTTATGTTACCCGTGGCTTTATACTGGGAATATCCTACAAAACGTACAAGTATGACGAAAAAGCCGACAAAAATCGCCAACGTGCAGCGGGTCCGGTGAGATAAGGGCTTTACACGTAAACAGGTCTATGGGAGATTACCTTTTGTTTTCAACCGAACACAGAAACAACGACAAATCTGTTTTTCAAATTACAATTCGCTATTGTGTCTTGGTACAACAGTACAACTTTTGAGGCCATGCCTATCATTTGCCTGCATGCCCCTTTTGCGTAGAGCGTAATCGGCCGTTTTGATTTTACGTAGAGCGTTGCCGGCCATTCCATAATTTAGCGTAGAGCGTGGAGGGGCTCTCTGAATTTAGCGTAGAGCGTAAGGAGGCTTTCTAAATTCAGCGTATTACGTAGCCGGCCCTCCGAATTTAGCGTAGAGCTTTGTCGGGACACCCCCCCCCCTCCCCCATGCAGGCCCTCCAACGAAAGAGAAAGTTGATTCTTAAGCCTTACATATTTACACATAGTAGATGAATACTTTTTCTGAAAGCATAAAAGCTATTAATGTTATCATATATTCTTATTATATACATATATAAAGTAGCGATGCAGGTTTGTTGTTTATACTTGGACACATCTAAATGATAACGCATGTACAATGCTTGTAGTAACATCACATTTTCTCTTTCTCCTAAAGACGGAATAGATACTCTCTCTGACAGGAGAGAATGCGCAAATATTTAGGTGACTTCAGCTAACATTTAACATACCACATGAACTTTGGTAATAATAAAAAACGAACATCTTACAACGCCTGGTTGTTTAAAGGTTGACGTTCTGCTATCACAACCTAATGCATCTGTCGTTCTCTACGATTAAAAAAATTGCAAATGTATTTTCAAAAGTCAGTTGGGCAAAGCTTAACGTTGACAAAGTGCATAAATTTACAAAAAATATGATTGCCTGGTGAAAAACAACATTTTTTAGAAATTCTACTTTTACTACACTTAGCGAAATCAGCAAAAGAATGCTGTGTTCACTACCCATGCTAAGGGATAGTGCCATACTCTAGTCTGAATCCCATCTCTTCGTCTGCACTGTCCGAAACCATGGTTACCTCCACCGTGCGCCCGGTGATGTTGGACGGGACAGGGATGTAGTAGTCGCCGCCGCCACAGTACTTCTGGCCCGGTAGGACGCCGTCGATGACAATCGTCACCTTGTCGGCACTGCACCGGTAAAACATCTCAACATGGAAGTAGAGAAACTTGACGAAGACGCTTCTGTGGAATGAAAAGAATGACGAATAAATAACCGTGAGCTAATGTGTGAATATTTTGTTAATAAAACAAAACTTTTAATGAAGTGACGACCAAGAATAGCTGTAGGGAAGGTATGAGGTTCACGATGGCAAGAACGGGTTTGAGCGGTTTACATGTTGCGGGAAATGTTAACAGCGCTACAACAGACAGACAGACAGACAGGTAGATAGACAGACAGACAGACAGACAGGCAGGCAGACAGACGGACGCATGGACAGGTAGACGGACGGACAGGTAGACAGGCAGGCAGACGGAAGAACGTTCTTTGCAGACCTGTTTCGCATGGCACAATCATACATATTGTAGTAAAATAAAAGTCAAAACTCACTCAACAGAACATCATAGCATCTTTAGAAAGACCAACTTTAATTTCACTTTCCAATAGCAGACACACACATCCACCGCGCTAGTCTAGCACACACTTCTATGTGTTGAAAATAAGAATTTTTTTCTTGACACTTCTAGACAGATGTCTTAAAACTTACTTCCCGGGACTGGTCCAGAATATCCAGGTGTGGCACATGTTGGGAGGGTACGTGTACGGGAACCTTGGGGACGAGACCTTCCCGCTGCCGGCAAACACCCTGGTGGTGTCGTTCTCAGGGCAGGTAATGGCGGGATGGACGGTTGGGGAGGTGGTTATCAGGGATGTGCGGGTGGTTATTGGGGATGTGCGGGTGGTTATTGGGGATGTCCAGGTGGTTATTGGGGATGTCCATGTGGTTATTGGGGATGTCGAGGTGGTTATTGGGGATGTCGAGGTTGTTATTGTGGATGTCCGGGTGGTTGTAGGGGATGTGCGGGTGGTTATGGGGGTTGTCCGAGTGGTAAATGGGAATGCGCGGGTCGTTATTGGAGATATGCGGGTGGTTACCAGTACTTTCGGGGGAAAGGAGGTGGTCGCTTCCGGAAGAGTAGTGTGAACTGATATGGGGTTCGTGCTCGTTAGCGGTGGCAGTAGCGGGTTTGTTATCTGAACCAGTAGCCGAGAGGTGGTTATTTGGGATGTGCGGGTGTTTATTTTCCGTAGCAGGGTAGTTTTCACGTTAGGGAAAGAAACGGCCATGGTTTGGTGAGAAGTCGTCAGTTGGGATGGATTAGCGAGGGTGCGAGGTGAGGAGGAACTACTCTTACGGACAACAGGAGTGGTACCTCCCGTAGGGGTAGTCGGGGAGGTGGACACAACTTTCGGGAATGATTTGTTCATCGGAGTGGGAGACGACGACGAGAGAGGTTTGCCTTCGTCTTGAGCCGGCGCGACAGAAGTGCCCTACAAATAGCAAGCATGAGATTAAATTAACGACAGAAACTAGACTAAGAAGTAACTTGTGAATCATTATCAAAGCTCAAAAGGTTTATAGGATGGGTTATCAATGACAATTATTATTCTATCAAATAGCAGGTATGATTCTGACAGCCTGATATCACCGTATGTGATATGTAGGAGGAAAAGCTCTGGACTACAATAGAGTTGGACTTTTGTAACTTTTTACTAATAGGTGTGCTCCATTTTCGTGGACCCGGACGTCACGGAAAGTGTCGAACCCCTATGTCTTCACTTCCCTCATTCCTGTGGATCACTCCGAGATCAAGATTCACTTTGGACATAGTGTTGTTTTTTTTTACTTCGCCTTTGGACAGACAAGGACGACGTGACACTGCACTCAAGTTTTTCATAACTTATTTCAACAGTGCCACGTACAGAGAACAACATACCCATTTCAACACCTGGGTGGAGTGAGGAAAGTCGTGTAAAGTGCCTTTCCCAAGGGCACAACGTAGGTGGCGTCAGGTGGATTCGAACCCGGGACCGCTCGGTTCTGGGGCGAACACCCTGCCGTTACGCCACTACAGTGGTTTTAAATGTATTATTCTCCATTGCCGAAAAAAGAACATGGTTCCACATGCACGATACCTGGCTATTTTTCCTTCCATCCATCCAACTACAACAACTGAATCAGACTTTTAGACACTCTTTACCTGCTTGACATTGCTTTCGACCACGACCATCACCTCGGTTGCCGTTGCGTTGCTGTTGTTGCTAGGTGTGGCCACCATGACGACCACAATCGTGGTCACAGTGGCCAGCAGGATCCCTGCGAAGAACAGGATGGCGCCGCAGTAAAATTTGTTGGACGGCATTTCTACCTCTCATTCCAACAAACTACTCTGCACAGTTTCGTCTTTCTTCGTGACTGTTTCTTATAAGCACCATCATACTCATGCATTAGTAATAACGGTGCCGACAGGATACACGTATTTGTAAAACTAAAATACGTTTGATCGCTCAAGTATTCTACACATGTTTCGTAAAGATCAACAAAAGTAAAAAACACATCGCAGAGATGTTATAGAGCGCCCCGGGGAAGGGGGCTCAGACGCATAATGATCATTATGACATGTCACGACTACAATGTGATATCGTACCGGAAAATGACGTACTGTTTCTGATGAAGCAAAGTATTGAAATATTTCTCTGTATTGGTTTTCTTCGATTATAATGTGAAGACTGCCAGAGTGATTCCGACAACATCAATTTTGCAAATTTGCGACGAAATTTGTGGCTAGGTTTGTATCACTAATAGACGACAGCTTTTGTGAAGGCCACATATGATGCCCTGGGGATGATAATACGTCGAAAAGTCACAAAATGGCGTCGTAACTAAACATGTTGACGCTGGGGGTGACTTTCAACCATTGAAACTACAGGGAAAAGGTTACAGAACTTTGCGACAATGTATCTATTGGCTACCGTAGACTTTACAGCTCTGCATTGGCTGGCTTCTAAAGATGTCTTTATCTAGTCAGGCAGATTACAACCGTAGTTCTGGCTATCTAGAAAATACATCTATGAAATGTAATAAAGACAATCCATTTATACTGCTTTCAACACTGCAAACTTTGAGCCACGTGTCTGGACATCGTGGGTGGTGGCCTGAGGGTGTTTGTATAGTTCTTGCTGATTCTTGCACGTACATCTATAGAAAGTAAACTTTCACAGAAACTAGATATGTATGTAAGTATATCTATAAGTTGTATGATAGTTTCCCAACGCTGTCTCTGATGTTCTACTTCTCGCATTCGCATTGACACCTATGTAGTTAATTCTACAGAATTCTTCAATATCGATAATGTAGGCGTTGTTTATTTTGAAAATGGGTGACTTGTCAGCATTTGTCTCCGGCAAAGCGATCTTTTAAGAAGAGTAAAAATCATTACATCTATCTAGTTTTAAAAAACTAGATTGATTTAATGAAAGTGATTGTGAGTTGCACTCTTATTATGTTTGGTCACTGCCTTCGGGCAAGCGAGGAGATAATCTCCTCACTCATTCTGTGGAGGCCCTGGGGAAAAACACACTCCAGGAAGCTGACCTTCCCGAGGGCTCTGTCCAGAGACACCGGAATTCATATGGAGGACCTGAGTGCGGCCATGGCAGACAGGATGGAGTGGTCGGCGGTTGTGCATGGACTTGCCCTGTCCCCCCCCCCCGGGGTCGACCGATGATGATGATGATTATGTTTGGTTGCTTTGCGCATCATTTCCTTGGGAGGAAGACGATGCGTGCCCAACCTGCCTTCACTGAAAGTGAGAAGGGAAGAGGCAGCTGTGCACCTGTTCCCGCGTTTGCTTCAGAAGGACCATCCCCTGCACGACTTAGTGCCTCACACGAGGACAGGAGCCACCGGACTCATACTAAGAAATTCTAGCACAATGATTGTTCTTAAAGACCGTACTAAGAGGCTCAGCAATTCGTTTCTTCATTGTGCAAGGCAATTAGTGGGGTACTATCAGCACTTAGACATTACATGTATAGATTCTAACTGCGTAATGGTTTTCAAAAATGTTTTATTTTTAGATTAATTATATTGCTTTAAATTAGTGGAGTGTAATAAGTCATTGTTTTTGGTGTGCTGCACTAGAGATGTCTCTAACCCACTGTTTTTCAAAGTGGCGGATTTATGTAACCCGGCGGATTAACGTTAATGGGGGTTAAGCTTTTGCAAGCGGAAGTATGACCCCTCCCCTCAAAACACCCCGAAAAACAACAATTTTGTAAACAGACTAATATCTTCACCTTTATCATAGTAAACATTCCTGAAACTGAAAGTCTAGACGCATTGGTGTTCCTTCAGGGTTTCCACATTCTCAGCTTTTTGATCTGAATAAAGATCACTTGTTTTGCTTCGCCCAAAGAACTTACAACGGCTAAGTCCCTGCCAATTTGGAAAAAAGGGAAAACTATAGCCTGTTTCAATAATTTACAAATACTTATGTCGCCATAAACACAGATACTTTAAGTAATTTTCAATACTTCTTCATAAATTTAATAATGGAGTTTGTGAAGTAAATGACTCTTTTTTTTACTTTCCTTCTTAGTCCAGGTTCATCATTTTTTCATCTTATATGTTTGCATGTCGACAGTGTAGATTAAGGTAGTTTATAAAGCTACAAGTTGATGTTATGTATTTTTCTACTTCTATTTTGATTATCAAAAAACAATCATAGTTGACCTTTCATAAGTAAGGAACGTCAGTTTGAAATGCAAAAATGACATAACATATTAAGGTCGATGATTTTTATTCAACACATCATACTTATCACAGAAAAACATTCACAATGGTACACGTATTTGGAAGTAAGATGCAAATGTGATACAACACAAAGAACGTATCAAGAGTGCATTTCTATTACATCATTCACCAAATGAGTTCTAGGGATGTACTTGAATGTAATGTAGATTACAATGTGTGCTTTTTGTGAAAAATATGTTCGTATAGTTGATCATCTGCATTTGTGATACAAAAGAACATCAAACCATTTACTTAAATGGTTAACTCATTTTTTACTTAACTCACTGACGTCGCTGACGAACGGTAGTGGATGCTGCCTGAAACGTCTGACCGTTTCTTAAATTTATCCTGCTGCTTGAGTAACTGTTGGCGTACCTGGATGTCTAACCTTCATCGACAGACTCACTTAAATAACATCTGAAACACGAACTGAACAGTCCTTCCATCTAACGTCCATGTACATCATTCTTCGTTTCCCTTCTTCCTAAATCTCAAGCAGTTCTCTGCATTATCAGTACATCTTTCTCTTCTTCTCTTTTTATTTTCACAATAGAAAGTAAGTTGATAACAATATCACCACAATATCACAGGTACGGATCTCTCTCAACAGTCGGGTGGTGCGCGAAAAGCAGTGATTATTACGTTTTTATGCACAAATATCGCACCAGTGACAATAAACAATAAGCTAGTATGTATGTAAATTTAATATTCTGATTAAATATATAAATTAGATATATAACATTTAGAAATATAGATTCATGTACGACTTGATTCCTTGAGAGGAAGAAAGAAACTATTTCACAACAAAGTTATAAGAGACAACAACAACAATAACAACAAAAAATCAACAACAACACTGGTTTGACTCATGGTACTACTAATCAATTTTATTTTTTATTCATATGAAGTGACTCGAGTTTTTGATGTACTTATAACTTTGTTATTACTCTTTTGAAATGGTTGAAAAAATCATTCTGTCTTCTCCCGAACACTAGAAATAAAACAATGTAGCTAAGTTAGCCAAAGTCCTTTTCCGCACCAGATGGTGCATATGACGGCGCCCATATCCGTTCCAATAGCCCTTGGGCCACACAACTTTATGCAATCACTCAAACAGAGGGCTAGTTCATTGGCAGTGGTGTGTGTTCAGCTACCACACTCTTTCTCAAAGGCTGAGTGCTAAACAGAGAAAGCAGTATGCACCAAGTCCTTACTATGACAGGGCCGCGTATCAAACTCACGACCTACCGAATGCAAGGCGAACACTCTACTCACTTGGCCATTGCACCGGTGTGAAACAGTGTATCCCTTGGCTATTAGCCACAGTCCGGCCCGTCCCCTGCCTGGCTGCTGTACCGCACCTTGAAGCCGGTCATCCCCATGCTGCCATCCGAGAGAAAAGTCAACTCGACCTCCCTCCCCCTCTGGGGCCTGGGCAGATCCGTGCCGCACATCGGGCCGTACACAGTCTTACCGTTAGTGACGACCCAGACTTTGTCGAACTTGCACTGGAGGTTTCTTTCCACGGAGAAGTTCTGGAAGGTGATCGTGATGCAGCTGGAGTACGTGAGACACAACATGAACGGTCAGAAACCATATAGAAGTTTCAAAGCAAAAAACAAACAAACAGTAAAACGGTCACAAACAATATAGAAGTTTCAAAGCAAAAAAACAAACAGTAAACGGTCATTAACCATATAGAAGTTTCAAAGCAAAAAATAAACAAACAGCCTGCAATTCCAAGAAAATCCCATAGGGGACCCAAGCCAACATCACTTATTCCGGAGCCCAAAAGCTACTTGCCACTAAAAACCCATGACCACAGCTTCCTTCATGTGAAGATTTCCTAAACCTTTTGCCTCAGCGTTTGGTAAGGATTTCTAAATGAGTGCAAATAAGAATCTTAGAGGGTTGAGAACCGGAAACAACATATTCCTTGCGTTGAGATGTTGCTTTCAGTTGCTCATTGCTTCTTTATCTTTTTATTACATGTAGTACTTAATGTTTCACATCCCCACACTTCCTAAACATCTCAAGTAAGTACTAAGAATGCCCAGTGGGGTTACATGTACGTACTTGCCGGGGTCGGTGGTGATACGCCAGGTTATGCACTGGTATTTAGGGTACTTCTCTGGGTACTCTGGGGACGAGAAGGTGCCAGTGCCCGCACATAACTCTTTCTTATCCTGGCACGTGATGTTCAGCATCTTAGCTGTGGACATGGCGGTTGAGGGAGCGGCGGTTGTTGTACATGTAGGAGGCAGGGCGGGGGTCATTGGTGGGATTGGTTTGAAGTTATACATGTAGCGCAGTGGGGTCTGTGATTTGAAGGGCGTTTGGTTGTGATCGTTTGGCTGCGGTGTAGTGTCGGGAGCGTGTTGTTCAAAAGGCGTGGGTGTTGCAGTGGATTGCTGTGGCTCAGGGTCTATTTGCGGTGAGATCGTAGGTGGGTCAATAATCATTGGCATTGTGAGTGGCTGCCGTTTCCCAGATCCCCCCAGGGTTGTACCAACAGGGTCGATAACCACCGAGGGCGGGGACGGGGGGTGAGGCAGGGATGTCTTGATCTTGGTTAGGAGATCGTCAGCCGGAGAGGTCTGCGGACCCAGGCTGACTTGCGGGGAAAAACCTGGAGTGGTTACAAACTCCTGAAGTTCAGCCCTCTTTTGTACCCTTTCCGTCGAATCCTGGACGGAAAAAAAATGATTCAGTCAAATTTGATGGCAGGAGATTAGGCCATGTTCGATTTGATTATATGGATGACATCCTCCGGGAACCGAAGAAATGATGCAAGCGTGCGAATAAAAAAAAGTTTGGCAAAAAAACAAAAAGTTGCCTTCATGACGAAATCTACGTGGTCAGGAAGGTTAGCACACAGTATGGTTTAGCGAACAATAGATTCTTCATTTTCGCTTCTTCACATCTTCTTCTTTGACATTGGAATTGATTTTGGCATTCTAACGCGTTAGTATCGGATTCCGATATTTTTTCTACAATTAATCTACGGCATGTATCAAATCATTTTGTGGCTGCTTTGTATGATTTACAGTACAGTCAAAAACTTATTGGGAAACGGACGAAAATTGATGCGCGCGCATAAAGTCATGGCAACAGAGTTTAAACTCGCTCAGGAACTAACGGAATTGTCTTTTCAAAGAGTAAACGTGCTGACCTTGAGCCAAAGACGTGTTCCGAGTCGTTCGTCGCTGACGTCATCAGTTGCCTTCTGCGCGTCATCCTTCAGGGGCACGGCTACGTCATCCATCCCAGACTGCATAGCGTGTGAACAGATTAAATACAGTAAAACTAATGCAGCTATTGACAACCATTTCCTGACCCCTTGGTTCAGAACAAGACATCAGCGCTATCAGATGATGATACGAACTTTTTATGACTATGATCACTTTATCACAATCGATCTGTACCTGTTGACTTCATGGTGAATGAAGGTAAACTTGAGATAGAGCCGTTCGTACAAATGTGGCTATGTAGGTATCCACCAAATACATGCATTTCTTAACTTCAACACTGTCCCAACTTATTCTATTTAACCTACGGAGAAAGCAAATAAGAAGGAAAACTACCACATGAGCTCTTTTAATGTGTTCAATACTATTATGTAGCATTATAACATAAACTTCATTCAGTTTATGCTAAGTTATCCTTGTTTTGTATCCTGATTTGTTATGGTTTTGTAAGGGCTCTCTTGTTGAAAATCAGTTACTCAGTTAACTGAAGGGACCACCCTAAAGATTAATGAAATAAATCAAATAAAATATCTCTTACCAAGCTTAGGTCTAAAGTAAAAGTTTTTTTCTCGGCAAAAAGCGAAATGCTTATGGTGCTGAAACCCTTGCTGTTATTGACCCCACTGTTTTCTTTCCATGTTGTTACATACGTCGTGCGGCTGTTTTACGACAGTGAATGGAGGGCATTCTTGGGTCAGAGGCGAATGTGTCGAACAAAATGAGCTGTCTTATGGTGGAAAATGTTCTCATAGATCCTTGTTGGTTCTGTCATAGCCTAGCTGAATATCGTGCTACAAAAAGACCCCACGGCGTATGTAACATCTACTAACATAATTCCTCCAGGGTACGAAATTCCGCCACCCTGAAAAGATTCGTCGAAACAGATCTCCGACCCAACGTGAATTAGAATTGTGCATGGAGGGATGGGGGTGGGGGGTTGGTGCACTAGAGATCTCTCAAACCCACTGTTTTTCAAAGTGGCGGATTTATGTAACCCGGCGGATTAATGTCAATGGAGGTCAACGTTACCTTCGCCTTTGCTGAGAAACACAAAATAACACTTTCTATTCTTTTAGCCAGTATGCAAACGGACACAGTGCTTAACTAACTAAGTTACTAACCAGCTGATTAACTTACCGAGTTAGTGACGTGGATGACGACAGTTGGGTGTCCAGGTCGCCTGAGGGAGATGACCAGTGCCACGGACGCCAGGACGACAGCCGACATGACCAGGGCGCCGATAAGATACTGCTTCAGATGTCGTCTCGGTAGCAGCGGCCCTGTGGACATCAGAGGACTATGTGGTTAACAGAACAACGTTTATGTCTAAAGTCTAAGACATGTCACTCCTAAGTTCTCCAATTCTCGCTCGTGATACACATGTATGTCAACTCTACGTGTTGAGTGCTCTAGGTGTTAAATGCTCCAATTGGCACACTTTGGAGGTCCCGCATTCAAATCAGATCGGGTCACAAAAAAGACTTTAAAACTGGTACATACTACTTTCTCTGCTTAGCACTCAGCACTTAGACTTATAGATATAGACCTTATACTAGCATCAGTATGGTAGTTGAATACCGTATGTTACTACCAGTGGACTGCTTGCACTGTGTAGTCCAAGGACTCTAAATCGGTCAAGGGCACCATCCTATTCACCGAAAGGCGTGGGAAGGATATTAACGGAAATAACTGCCGAATATCGCGGTGTTGTTCATAGATATTTCAGCTCTACGCATGTTCGAACTATCAAAACTCACCAGCGGGTGGAGGCGGTGCACGGGCGTCTCCTTCCCGACCGGCGTTGTTGCCCTCCTCCCCGCCGGAGCGGTGCGGTGTGTCCCGGTCCCCTTCTTCCACCTCCAGGGTGCTGTAGGTGCCATCGGTGGCGCCGCCCTCTCCGGACCGGGAGTGGTTCCCGCCCCCGCGGTTCCCATTCGGGGAGAGCGGCCAGTTTCGGCACTGTAAGGGTTTCGGGAAGTCACCGTTACCTCCCCCCGTCTCTTGCTTCCTTCGCTCCGTTACGGCCTTCTTCGCGTGCATTTTGTGGGCCTGGCACCGCTACCCGACAGGTGGATTGCAACGTCTGTCGTCTGAACACAGTCTGATCTGCTGCACCTTATAACACCCAAAGACCTGATCTACCAACCAATGATTAAACATTACACATCGCCTTAACGAAGGTCCAGACAATTTCCCAAAAACTAGGCACAACCACCGTCTTAGACAATTGTCTTTTATCCGGACTACGGAGCTACCCAAGCTAAGATTATGTCCTAGGGGATAATTTCTAATGAGACTTCTGAATTCCAGAGGAAACCCTATGGCCTACCTCTTTCAAGTCGCTATTTTTTCAATGATCCTATGTAAATCGTTAGGAAATCAGTTTTTGCCCTGGACCGTTTCTTGCCCTTCCATGGCGGAAGGTAAGGGGTGCCCTCGGCAAAGACGTGGTCTGGCCCAGGTCGTGTGAGGTCGGCGGGTCTTTGCCCAAAACGTGTCTTGTTGAAAGCCTCGATCTGCGTTGTTGTACATAGGGAAATGTACAGATGTCGACGGTAAAATATCATCGGGGTGGGGTGGTGCGCAGTAAGGTATAGGCAACAAAGGGAAGCTAGGTCAATAACAGCGGGTGTGGGGGAGACTTGAAAAAAAAGGAGTTCACAGAAAAAGTGCTAAAGATATTTCCAAAACCGGGCTCCTACACATGTGAACCAATCATTGGCTAGTGTCAAGTGATAATGGGATTCATATCGAGTTTTCATTAAAAACCATGACCTACAAGTGAGTAAGAAGAGAATACAGGATTGGAGTTTGTAAAAACCGTGTAATCATGTCAGTTTTTCTGGTTAGTTCGCAGGGCAGTAGATCGCGAGACAAACCCAACCAACCATTCTCGATCAGTTCAAAAGTGAATCAAAGGGGCAGCGTGATAATGCCCATTCAATTTTCACGTCCTTTGTCAAAATTATTCATTCTATCTAGTCTGTGAGTCTTGTATAGCTGTGTGGCCCAAGGGCTATTAAATGGAGATGGGCACCGTCATACATACAATATGGTGTGGGGAAGGATGTAGGCAGGTAAAGTCCCTTTGATATATAGAACGTGTTGTGGCAGTGAAGCTTAAAATGAAAAAAAAACAACAACAACAAGAAATCGAAGATCTCATACCTCCATGGGACCAACTTTGGACCCAGGCCTAGCCAACCTTCTCATCCTGCCAGTCTCTGGTTACACCATATTCTGTCTCACATCCTGTCACTCTACAATATTCAGATAACTATGGACACACACCAAGACAAGCAAACACACAGACCAAAAACAATACCTCTGTTTTTCACTGAGGCAACAAAATAAATCACTGACAAATGAAGCATGTTGTGTTCATCTTGTATTGTATTTATCATTAAAATCAAAGCATGATAAAAACATAGAGCAGGAGGCATCTTACCAACGCTATTTACAAAGTAGTACAGTAGTTTTACCTGTGAGTATGCCCTCTTTGCCAGGGTTGTGGAAAAGGCACAAGAGACTGCTTTTACCTTTTAGCCAGGAAACACAACATGGCTGCATTAAAGACTCAACTGATCTGCTACACCAAATATGGCTGCATGTAAATCTTGGCCAAATATGGCTAGGCTATCGTTCATAGGAACATTCATTCAAGTAAACAGTTTGCCAAGTCTGCAATGATTAAATTTTAGTTAGGTCTACGGTTTAGCCTCATATGAATTGAGGTCATAGCATGTCTGATATGACCAAATACATGACTATGATTGTATGTCCAAAATGGCAGTTTGTGGCTAAATAAAGCCTAACAAGACTTTACATACTTTTGTACTATTTCTAACTCTTTCATGATTCTAACTGGCCTAAAAACATTTAAGGAAAAAACTGAGTTAGTGACAGTTCAATATAACAGTAAATATTCATGGTGTCCACAAACCTCATATTTACATCCAGATCGTGTAATTTACAAACTCATTAGTGCATAACAAAGTAGTAACACTACTCTCCAAGCAGAGGTTGGTGGGGAAGATTGTGACCTTTTTATCATATGCCCCGTTTTTTGTCCGCTCTCCCCACCAACCTCTGCGGACAAAAAACGGGGCATATGATAAAAAGGTCACAATCTTCTCCACCAACCTCTGCTTGGAGAGTAAGTAATACATGTATATTAAGTTAGGGTGAACTTTTGCCAAAACTCCATGCCTAATTGTTTTTTTGCTACATCACAATTTCTCATAAAGGGTTATTGAGTATCAAAAATTGTTTAGTAAGTTTAATACATTCAGATACTTAAAACCCCTATGACAGTCCCTACAAAAATGTCTGGGCTCAAGCAGGGGATAGGCCTTGGCTTTGTTGGTGCACGATTTTTATGTAACAACACAAGCAAGATTCATCGGCACAATTCTATATCCCCCCCTCCCCTCAGAATAAGTATGCATTGGTGATACATCTAAGAAACATATTCACAGAATAGTACCTTTTTACAGGGCTACAGTTTTTAATACTTTGGCATTTCATAGTTCATATCACATTTTGTGCAAGGTCTATCTACATACTGGGAATACAAAATGCTCTTAGTGGTAAACTTTTAGTAAACACTATACAACAAAGGAAAACCTTAAATTAGGAAGCATATCTTTATGGCTTCGAAATCTAGACCTGCTATAGATTTATCTACAATGTTAATATCTATGTCTATGAACAATTCAGCAAACCAATGCTTTGTGACATGTATTAACTGATAAACAAGTTAGGGAACTGAAGGGAATCAGCTATTCAAGATAGCTATTGATGATTAGCCTGGGTGCCTGTCCTTTTAGGAGGCAGTCTGCTTCATAAGGTGCCATCTTACTGACTTAGTGAACGAACAGAGCTGAAGATGGATAGCAACTAGTCTGTGAGAAAGCAGCAGATGCATTATGCTGAAAAATTGGTCATGTCGATGTCATAATGATGTATATTAGACTTCCTATTGGCGATCAGAAGTTTCAGTAAAACATGTATGGTACAAAATAGCTGAGGGCTCAAAGTCTTCACAACTGCCCTGCATGCATGTACAGTTACTATGTTATAGAATGGCTTTCCCAAAAGACTGGCTTCAGTTCAGAGAAACCACTTGTCTTCAGAGTCTTAAACATCACAAAGTCGAGCAAGCATTGTTTCCATGCAAAATGTTGTGACTTATTTCCCAAGAAAACTTCACAGCATATCAAATAACAAGAATCTGTTTGACCCAGCAAACTGTGCATTAGGAAAAAGATGACATCATGAGAATATGGTGGCTAACAAAATCTATAATTAGTATGGAAAGTTCTTCATCAAAATAGAGTCAAGGTTCCCTCTTGCTATGGATCAATCTTGCATCCAGTTATGTTCCCCTTAGTCTAAACTTAAATCTATAAAGTGGAGCATATATTTCATCACCTCCATAGTTTTCACACTATCAACAATCATTTGGTCCCTACATGTATGTACTGTATCAACTTAGACCACATTTCTTTGTCATGATACAATGTTGATTAAAGAAAATCTTCTGAAGGTGTTTTTATACCATTTACCTAAAGATGTAACAGAACTTTAAGTAGAATAAAAGAACCAACATATCTCTTTATAGAATTTGTAGGTTCTTGATAAGATAAGGATTGAAGAAAGATTTGCATTGTACATACATGTATCAACACATTACCTACTGGACCTTCGGTGGGTTATCTTAACTTTTGGATTTTCCGTCTGAGTTTTTTCTGGGTGTGGGGTTGGGGAGGGCGGATCTCTGCTCCTCTAGCCTGGAAGACTGCATCCTCTGGATCAGGCTGAAGAAGTCCTCGTCTGGCACGGTGGGGGCGTTGGCAACAGGGGGGGAACTCCTCTGGTCCTCTATTCTGGAACCCTGGGGGACAACAGGCACAAATCCATCAGTCAAAAATTCTGGTGAGTGAATTTTCTTTCTTTTTTTTAGTTGGAGAACAGTTTATTTCCCAATATGCACAAATCCAGTTGGTCCTTAAAGTACACAAAAACTGTGGTGTGCCCAATCAATTTTTGAAGACCTGTTTCTTGTAGATCAACTATCATCCCTTCAGGTTGAAAATGTCCATACAATGTCCAGAACACAAGATATCGAAAATTGTTTTCCAATGTTATAGCTGAACTAGCACACTACTGTTATGGGCTTGATCAAATACTATGTACGGTTGCAAACTGAGGGCATTCTTGAGATAACCGTGCATGAGTCCTGCAACATTCATCTGTCTTGTTATCGTAAATGGTTTTATCATAGCCTGCTTGAAAATTCTACAACATCAAAATTGTACGACAACTTACAACAAATGTGACCATGCCATATGTTCCTACCATCTGGATGGTAACAAAGAATATTGGCAAGCATCCATATGACTCGTTGTTGCAGTTGTTCACCATTTAGTTAGTTCCTAGTGGCATATAGGTCAGAGAGTGTTCTTGCTGTTTCAGTAGCAGGGTATATTTTTACAGGGAGGGGGTGCCGGCACCTCCTCAATCATGTGACACCCATTTTACCCTTCAAAAAGATGGCTGCAGCCCTGTTCAAGATGCCCTTCCCAGGGGCGTACCAACCCAATTTTACCACCCAAAAAGGAAATTACACAATGAGCGAGGAAAGCATTTCCCTACCTGGCATCTCATTAACATATCAAAGAAGTCATCATCTGGAACAGCTTGTTCATTGGTGGCCAGCAGCTGACCAATCACAGCCTTGCTCTTTTTGTTGAGTCCCGGCAGGTCGGCGAGCGGCGCTGCTCTCTGCTCGTTGAGCCGCCTGCCTTGTACGCCGGCCACCATGTCCAGGAACTCATCTGACTGGGGGTTTATGTTGGTCTTGTCTGCAATAACACAGGGAGGGATGTAACCTCATTGTGCTGGCCAACTGATCTTACACTAGGATATTTGTGTCATCATTTTACAGGGTAAAAATTCTATTAGCTAGCTAAAAGTAGTCATTGCAGTTAAATCTTTGCACTCTGTAAGAACTATAAGTGCACGGCTCCTACTTGGAACTTTGGAAAATGATGATCTACCTGAAAGAAGCTGCAAATGGCACATTTGACGCCTGTAAAATCCTGTAACCCACCTTCTGTTGTAGTTCTTGATGACTGGGAGCTTCTGGAGGAGGCTATGGAGGGGGTTTTGCTGATGGGCTTCAGCTCGCATCTCTGGTCATCCATCCTTCTGCTCTGTAACCTCGTAAGGATGTCAAAGAAACCTTCATCAAGGGCGTCTTCAGAGTTTTTCTGCACAAAGAGGAGAGGAGCAAATTTTCTGTAAATGTACAGGCCCTTGACCCCTCTGGTCTCTCTGTGACCATACTGACCATTGCCCTCTGTGACATTTTCAACTGTACTAACCCTTGACCCCTGTGGTATCATAAATGTACCCTCTGTGACATTTGGAACTATACTGACCCTTGACCCCTGTGGTCTCTGCGACCATACTGACCCTTGCCCTCTGTGACATTTTCAACTGTACTGACCCTTGACCCCTGTGGTATCATAAATGTACCCTCTGTGACATTTGGAACTATACTGACCCTTGACCCCTGTGGTATCATAACTGTACTGACCCTTGCCCTCTGTTATGTTTGCAATGGTACTGACCCTTGACCCCTGTGGCATCATAACTGTACTGACCCTTGACCCAGCTGACATTTGTAACTGTACTGACCATTGACCCCTGTGGTATCATAACTGGACTGAACGTTGCCCTGTGATGTTTGTAACTATACTGACCCTTGACCCCTGTGGTACAATAACAGTACTGACCCTTGACCCAGCTGGCATCTGTAACTGTATATCCTGCATGTCCACAGAACTGGAGACACTTGTGCTGCTGCCCGAAGCAGACGGCTGCTTCCTCGGCTCCGACGCTCCGTTCAACCGCACTTTCGCTCTGGGCGGCTTGGCCTTCAGCTTCACCGACTGCTCGCTCTCTGATGTTGTTGTGCTGCCGTTAGTCGTGGAATACTGGGACACATAAAAATAAATCATTTCTTAGATGCAATGTTTTCAGACTTTACCATCATTCCATCTTGGCTTCTTTGCTTATGAGCAGTAAAAAAAACAAAAACACATTTACCCAATCATATTTCATGTCACAACAAACCAGCATGAAAACCTCTCTGAAGCCTAGGTTACACATAGCCGAACATGGCCTCCCGACTCTCCCCCGACCATGGTTGGAGTGATTCGGGAGTGATTCGGGAGCTAGCTCGGTTGGCGTTCGGCCGAGTCGGCTGGCGTTCGGCTGAGTCGGCTGGTGTTCGGCTGCGCCAGCCGAATGTTTTGAAAATTTCAAAACATTCGGCTCTGGACGGAGGGTCTGAAATGGGTCGGCTGGTGTTCGGCTGGTGTTCGGCGCGGTCGGCTAGTGCTCGGCTGGTATTCGGGATTGAGTCAGTAGTAAAATTAGAACATTAACCACGCCAGAAACACTACTGACTTACTCCCAACTAGTTTCCAACCTACCCATAACTCACCCCAAGGCCGTAGACAAAACTCTGCTAACTAATTCTCAACCAAGTGACTACTATCGGAACGTGGGCGAATCACCCCCGACCTTCACACGACCAAAAACAAGGAAGAACACTAAAAGCAGTATTAAAGCTAGCCATGATCCGAATTCGATCTCTCGGTGATGTTGACAACATAATAGAATGGATTATTTTAATTAAAACCGAAAATGACCCCTCTATTGAAAGTCGCTGAATATGTCCATTTAAATTCGTGAGAGGGTCTGCAATCGGTCGGGGTTTAGTCAGGAGAGATTCGGCAGTCTGCGGCTTGAGGTCGGGATGGTTGGGAGTAAGCTAGAAAGCATTCGGGGCACATTCGGGAGTATTTCGTGTACTGGTTAGGAGATGATCGGCGCATCTTCGGCGCATGTTCGGCGCCAAAGATAGGCGTGGCCCAAAAACTGGTCAGAATGCTCCCGAACTACCGCCGACCTGAGTCGGCTAGCGTTCGGGAGCCATGTTCGGCTATGTGTAACCTAGGCTTTATGGACGCCAGATGCCACAGGAAGGCTACCTGTAACTTACCTTGAGGAAATTGATTGAGACTGGAACGTGTTTGTGTTAACTCGTAAGATACCATGTATGACAAAATACACCAGAGGTCAAACTTTGTTTCTGCTGCAACTCTGTAAAGAGTAAATATTAGAAAGAAAGATAAATAAATACTATCAGATTTTCATCACAAGCTCTAGTTTTCTGTGCCTTCACAAGGCAGTGCCTTCTGATTGCCTTACATTGAATACCGTATATCACACAAGCAGTACCTTGATGAGTACCCTAGGGAGTAGTGGTCAGGATCCAAAGAGAACACAAGGGGTCACTAAGGATGCAGCATGTGGGCCATTTGCATGATGGTAAAATCTTATAAAGGATGTGAAGAGAAAAACATGCAGCTGTTGCATTGTGTAACACAACTAGAGTTCCACAATCTCAAACCTTGACAAATGACTCTTGACGACTGACATATTGCAAAATTTTCTCAATGTTTATGCAAATATTAGTAAGGCCCTAATTTGCCATCTGAATAACACATATTGGTCAAAGTCTTATCTTATGAAAGAAGGTTATTCTAACAATTCCTTAAATTATGCACCTGAGGCCTTATTTGCATGATTTACACCTTCTTTCTGAAGGTATCCAGCTCTTCAAAGTTCAAACACACAAATGGTATAAAAAAACACAACCTTCTTGGCAAAGCTAGAAAGGTGACAACGTTATTCGTCTGTGAATACTGATAGCAACATTAGCTTCACACTGGTTTGATATTCTTGAATATTTGATGGACACCATAGCACCAATTTTCTCATCCGCTTAATTCTGCCCGACATCCCTGACAGCTATGGAGAAACGGTTGTGACCATTTGGTTTCCGCATGCTTGACTTGAATATGTTACTGCATCGATTCTCCTGTCCTCTTGGATGCCTTGCGATCATTCAGTTGAACTGGTCAGGCCATTTCTGCGCAACCTGGTCAGTAGACAGCTGCAGCTTGTAGACATTACTGTACCCAGTGTCAAATAATCTGAACCTAAACACTTAAGATGTATCTCATCAGCTAGAGATTCTCTACGAGTCTTGTGAATAATTCTAAATCGTTACCTTTACACATGAACATTCAATTTGATAGTAACGACTTCTCTCTTTGATAGCACCATGCAAACAGCAAAATTCAATGTGACTGCGTAACAGGATCTCAAAATGGCCGACATAGAAGGACAAAGCAATTGCATCCATAACAACTCAGATTTACTTACTGCAATCTCCTAAGCCATCATCCCTCACAGCAGTACTCAGGAAGGTTTCCCATTAACAAATTAACGACTACTACGATTGGAGATTATCAAAGATGACCACACATGGGGGCCTCGGAAATTTGTCTGTTGCTCTATTTTCTCTTCAATCAATTCGTACAAGATGCGACGGAAATATGCCAGCACGACTTGAAACTATAAAGGCAAAGGTATTCCTTCTATCCCAATATACATGTAGTCCCTGCACAGTAAGCAATAAAGCTACACACGATGTGCACGTAAGGCAAAGACATCGTTTCTGAAAATAGCACCCTGGACAAATAACCCTATGCTCACCTGGCAGTGTGAATGGTGTCTGAGTCACGAAGTCTCTGTGGACGCATACCCATAATAGTTTGGAAGGTCGTTTGTTTTGCAGTGAGGCTCACTGCCCCGTGCTGTATCAGGAAAGCTAGGAGCCCATAAAAAGCCAGCTGCCTACGATGGTAATCTGAGAACAGCCTTTACTTTCTGTTAGCTGGGAATCCAATTAACTTTAGAAGGTACTGTTTGGTGGAAATGCCAGTCTCAGATCAATTTTCCTGGGTCAACAGTTCTGCATATTTTGTTAGACTTTTTTCTTGAAGAAATACTTTTGGGAAGCTTCTACTGGTAGTATAACTATTATAGTTTTCTATATTCTTCACTATCTCTCCCCATTTTTATAGCTTTTAATAGACTTTAGGATGGACAAACACAAAAGCCTATTCGAAAGAGAAGCTCTTGTCTGTATCTTTTCACCACAGGTAGCTAGAATGTGTATACAAACGTTCTTTAATTTAAACTTAGGTGCAATTTTTCCAAAAGGTGCATGGTCCATTCTTTAAATGATAACATACTGCCCCTTGGCTATTTAGAATACTGAATACATGATTTGAACCTCCTCTCTTTGAAGCAACAGGGACATGGCCTAAATACTAAATACATTCTAAATATGATCACTTCGCAAAGCTCACATCTCCAAACTGACAAAGTGGAGATAATTAACCTTTAGGTGGATTTACTTTGTGGTAGGAGGCAAACATCACGAACCTCAATCACTTGACTACAAATAAAACCTTGACCTAAAAAATAAGACTTCACATTTGGGTTTCCTGGAATATATATGTAAGACATCTAATGACACTTAAACCTTAAGTCCACATAACTTATACCTTAGTTCACATAATGTCAAGGCAAAGGCATCAATCTTGATATGACATACTGTAATCTTATTCTATCTTGCGGTGGTGTTGGAAACATTTTCCAGGAAGAATAAATGCTTCTTCGTAACACTGATGTATCACTCATCTGAAATTTTAACATGTTTCCCATAAATGTAAAATATGAATTGCACTAGAAAATAGATAATGAATAGGATAGGGCTAGAATGTAATGAGAAATAACACTTTGAATGGAGCAAATTGAGTTTCATGGACGGCCTTTGTGAGTATACATCAGTGCACATTGTGTCAAGGCAACACATCAATCCTTACAATTGCATGACTGCCTGTAATCTTATTTCATCTTAAATTGTGGGCTGGGGAAACATTTTCATGGAAAATGAATACCAGCGTGTGACACCAATGCATCACTTACTGGGAATCTTTTAAATTTGTTTCCCAGAAATGTGTTTTTGGTACAACCCTTTCTGGTACCCACAGGATAAAGCTGCATACTAATAGTCAAGGTCACGTATAGCGCAGGGTGGCAATAATTGGCCTTAGAGGGCTTCTGATCCTAATCTATAGCCACTGGGTGGGCATAAGTGAATTATCAAATTGATCCTAGCTCTGTACTATGATCCAAAGGTGTTTTGAACATGTCATGCAGTCTCCCACATACAAAATTATACACCTGTAACACTTGTGGCATGCAGGTGAAAACAAAGACACCTGTATTTGTACAGGCTTAACGCAAGGCTGGATGTTCTGTTATGAATACCATGTAATAAAAGTATAGAATTTTAAACAAAAGCTTGAGATCACAATCTTCCATTCTGAATTTTGGTTGTTGCTTTGGGGCTCTTCTTGTTTGAAAGCTGCTCTGTTTCTGTATCTAATATAATATCTGCATCTAATACCCAAATTTGCACTCAACTCTGAAATCATTCAGTTTTCTTCATCTGTATTATCTAAATTGCAGCAAAAAATGTCATCCCACAAAACAGCAGCGGTGAAAGTGATGTTTTTGCACGGTTACACTAAACATAAAATGGAATAAATAACAAACATAATGTCTGAAAAAACAACAACAATGTTCTAACTGTTCATTAGATAACGCAGAATGACATGCAATAGTGCTTTGGTTTGTATCAGTCAAAATTTTCAACATACATAATCATACATATTTCAGATAACAGAATATCAAAAAGGACCTTACCTTATCTGGTGAAAGAGCCATTAGGTCCATTTTCTCCATGCTCTCTCTCCGCATACGTACTGTAAGGTACAGACACACAAATGGTCAGGGTCTAGAAATCACAACAATGAGAGTACACATAATACCACAGTATGGCTTCCGCAGTCTTTCAGAAACAGGTGTGGAATTTTACCTTTAACATTTCACTAAGGCTATAAAACTATAAAGGTAGCCAATAAAATGGGTATTACTGCACTTCTTGTCCGTATGTTGCAGATGTACAACAAGACAATGAATGGCTGCAGTGCTAGAGGACTGGTAATGCTTTACCAAATGAGAGCTTTACCTAGAAGATAAGGTAATTCCAACGCTATACGCAGTTGAGCCTGCATTAAGTCACAAGAAATTATCAATAGCCAGGTATGTACTGTGTAGTATACATGTATCAATGGCTAACAAAAAAGAGGGCTCTTGAAAGTGATACAAGGCAGAAAATCAGTGTATGGTTGAAGGAGCAACTTTGTCAAGATTAGATATTTTCAGCATGGATTCCAGTGACTCATCTACATAATTCCCAGAAACCAGGCCTGTAAGGACCAAACCAGGTGTGTAAAAAGACTGTTGTATAACAGTAGATTAAAAAATATTTTGCCACAAGCTTTTTAAAAGTATACATGTATTTTGAAGACAGATGACTTGAAACAAAATCTGGAACACAAAAATCAAACAAGAAAAAAAGAAGATATTGGGACATTTCTCTCGATACCTAGGAGATCAACATGTTCTAACCTTAAGAGGAAGAGGCTGGAATAAGTATGCACTGAAAATTGGAGTGTCATAGATACAAGCTGAGAGTGTACTTCACAGACTTACATAATTCATCATACAACCAACACAGCTGGACTGAACATTGGAAAGCAAGGCTATACGCAATTACAAAACACCGCTGTATACAGAAACATAGCCATCTAAATTCTGGTAACAGACAAAACAAATTTTAGTATGCTGTCATTTTTTTACAATTAAGGGGGAGGACACAATAAAGGTACCATATATCTAACGATAGCTCTGGGTCTCACCTTGTCAACTAGAAAATGACAGCAAGCAAACAGCACTATTTGCTGTATAGGACCTATCTTGATGCTTTGACTAGTGTTACTCAAATCATAAGAGAAACCAACCAATTTTTTGAGTTCTTTGCATTCTTTCATGAAACTGCATGTGGGAAACAAACTTACCATCATATTTCCTGTGATGGAATGGCATCTAGAAAAATTTTAACTGACAAATTTACATGTAACTGGTGGCACAGTATAGATCATACTCTACTCTAGAAGCACGAGACAAGGATGCAGATCACATTCCAGGATGTCCTGTTTGTGTTTAACATCTGAAGATCGCACATGTAAATTCAGTTCTATTTGATGTTTCCTGTTGATACTTGAGTCATTGGGAGTCATTTGGCCATCTTCCATACTGTATCAAAAAGAACAGGTCAGGGCATTTGGCCATACGCCCATCCCCCATACTATAATACCAGACAGGTCAGAGCTTACATAGATTACTGAATAAAGGGTTTAAGGATTTTAGGCAAAAAGCTTATATTATAGGCTATGATAATCCTAAGACTGCTGAGTACTGCATGTTATTTGAGCATAATAGTGACTCCTTTTACATGTCAATATCATAGATATCCATTGAAAACTGTTAAGAGTCAGAGGAAAAAAGTGGCAATCAAGGTATATATAATATAATAATCTTTTACCCCATATATGAATTTTCAGGGGCCTTTCAAGACAAGGTAAAAATTTCTAGCCTTGGAAAATGCTTTGAAAAGCTGGACTTTTAAAGATGTGAAAAATTGGAGTAAATTTCAAGAAATGATATGCAGAATATTGACACATGAATTTATGCACACATTGCAGCATATCACCGTATCATACAGTTAGCATTTGAATTGAAGATACTGCCGGGGCCTCGTACTTACATAGCTTTTAATGATGGCTGGAGATTGGCATGCAGGGCTTAAGTGTGATAAGCTGCTGTATGAGTTATGGCCAGCTGCTGCCAGTGTGCCGCGAGTCTGGGAAGCTGGTGTAATTGGCCTCAGGGTGGTTTTACTGCTAGGCTGACGTTGATGAAGATATAGGAGAAAACTTGCAAGAGCTGGAACCTGGAACATTCTATAGAAAAACCTTCTATAGAAGAATCTCTCACTGCTTTCCTTACATGTCTCTTCTTTCAGAATACAGCTACAGTATTTTCTAAATTCATTACTAACAATGCTAACAAAATGAAGCACAAGACAAGCTTCAAAGTGTATTTTGTGGAAATTACATCAGTACCATAAAATAGACTCTTTAGCTACATGAAAAGGGGACACTTCTTAACATCATGAAAAAGGAAGGTTTTTCAGCACCATGAAATGTGAAGGTCATTCAGCACTATAAAAAAGGGAGGTTCTCTGGCACCATGAAAAGGAGAAATTCAGCACTGTGAATAGGGAAGGTTTTTTTAGCACCGTGAAAAAGGGAAGGTTTTTCAGCACCACAAAAAGGGAAGGTTTTTCAGCACCATGAAAAGGGAAGGTTTTTCAGGACCATGAAACAGGGAAGATTTTCAGCACTATGAAAAGGGAAGGTTTTTCAGCACTATGAAAAGGGAAGGGTTTTCAGCACTATGAAAAGGGAAGGTTTTTCAGCACTATGAAAAGGGAAACATTTTCAGCACTATGAAAAGGGAAGGTTTTTCAGCACTATGAAAAGGGAAGGTTTTTCAGCACTATGAAAAGTGAAACATTTTTAGCACTATGAAAAGGGCAGGTTTTTCAGGACCATGAAACAGGGAAGGCTTTTCAGCAACATAAAAAAGGAATGCTTTTTAGCACAATGAAAAGAAGAAGGCTTTTCAGCACCATGAAAAGAAGGCTTTTCAGCACGATGGAAAGATGAGGATGTTCAACACTGTGAAAAGAGAAACATTTCCAGAACCATGAAAAATGGAATGCTCTTCAGAACCATGATGAAGAGAAGGCTCTTCAGTACCATGGAAAGGGAAGGTTTTTCAGCACCTTGAAAAGGGGATACTTCTAAGCACTATGAAACAGCTGATATGACCAAAGGTTACTCTAAAAGTAGACAATTTGAAAGAAGTATGGATATCCTGGGTTTAAAGCTGAGATAAAACTTTTTCCCAAATTGTAGGTATAACCTGATTAGTGAACCACATCGTCAAATCACGTTGGCTAACACTGAAACGATAACATCCTCATCCTTTACAGTACAAAGTGTCAGTGGTCATCTTACCTTGCTTCAAGTGAAGAAACACTACAGATTATGGCACACATCAGAAGTCTACATCTAACAAACTGACTCAGCTTGAGCATTAAATGTTCTTAGAAGACCCCGGGAAGGGTCAACATGATCAATATATACAGCACATAAGGATAGATGAGCATGTTTTATGCTTAATGCATGCATCCCTCACACAATGCCCATTTTGTTAAGCGGTATCATGTAGTGTTTACAATACGGTTACACCATGGCAGCGGTCAGGAAATGAACCACCCTTGATGACATGGCCAATCCAAATATCAATAGAAAGTGTTGATGATAAGATATCACCGCCACATGGGGACTACATCATGACGTAAGCAACAACTTATTGACATATCATTTACAAAGAAATGGCGCCAATTGCTGTAACATATGAGTCCGTATATCTCTATCTGACACGGAGACATTTTAACATATGAATTACGATCAACAATACAGTATCCACACAATAGCTAAGTTTTCCTATATTTCTCTACCAAACCTGCGTCTTCTATATATTTTCTCTGACCCTCACCTCCTCCCTCGTGACCTCAATAAAAAGTGACCTGCAGGCTGATCTGGGCTTCTCATGAATAAACAAAGACTCAAACCCTGTTTGGTCAACAGCATGCAATGTGGCAAAGAAAAATCTATATACTACAACACTGTCTGAAGAAAAGCACTACAACACCTTCTTATATCCAAGAGTGAGCCTTACAGCATCCAGTGCATATCAGGGTCACTGAACTAGAAGTATGTGCTTGAACGTCATGCCTTCTATCCACATGTTTAATACATGTGTACTCAGCAAATTGTCTTGTATGTATGTGCTTGTATGTATGTCTAGGGCTCTCATCTACCTATGTGCGTGTGACTCTAACCTTCCCCTTGCTGCCTTACCTGTTCCAAGTAAAAATGCGGTTCCTCAAGGCTAACTCAGCAGTGTGAGTGTTAAACTTGCATGTTAAGGCAGTTCCTGTGTTATCCATGTTTGTGATGATGGATTACTGTGTATCGATGCAGATACATTTGTCTTGAGTATGCTCACATACTGGCTACGTCTTACAGAAATAGACTCCTTAAGGTCCCATCTGTAATGCTTATCTGTGACCCATAGCGCCCCAGACAGGGTAGTCAGAAGATTGCTGTCACCAGACCCAGCCATGCATCGATTCGTCGAAGTCGTCAAAACAATCTCGGCCCTCACATTCCCATCAATCCACAGGTGCTGTAATTAACAATTACCAGGAGACCACGGATTGGTGCTCGGCATGATTGAGTTTGAAAGGACTTTACAACAACATGGAACCTGAGTGTCTTCAGCATCAATCAGAATATTCCTGGGTTAATACAATTCATCACGTCCGCCTTCTGTTCTGTATTCCCAAAATTGGGAAAAGCAGACCGGAGATGGAATGGTGATCAATCAATCTAAACAGTAAGACTCTCAAGTATGAGCAATCTAAACAGCAAAGGGGACAAGAAAGACCATTTCTTCAACTTCCAGTGTTCTCACCAGAATTTTTTCACAGTATAGGGGTCAGGTATAGAAGGCCAACTTTACGTGGTGCGAGTCACGCGTGGAGTGCTGAAGACATGACCAGAGTAGGGAGTCTGGCATGTTCCCCAAGAAAATTTGTAAATCCATGACCCAATGAGACATTATTTCATACATTTTGAGGGATAAATTTTGTGAAGTAGAGTTTTTCCTCTGTCATAGCCTCATTCTAAAGCCAAATATGAACTTTTTATAAGATTTATGAAGGGTCACAAGGTTTGTCCCGGAAAGAAACACCCCTATGCTGGTTGAAACACAGCATAGGGGTCCAGATCACAGCATAGGGGGTCCAAATCACAGCATAGGGGGCCCCTATGCTGAAAAGGCCTGGCGAGAACACTGACTTCGCTTCATACCACTCTACTGTATTCAAATTACTAAGGACACACAAGCAAAGACATAGCCTGGGTGCCATCCTATTTCTACCGGGGCTCCTACACTCGCAGGGTAGCGAGTGTAGGAGCCCAGGTAGAAATAGGATGGCACCCAGGCTAGCAAAGACACAGATCAAAAACAAAACCTCCGAGGTAAAGAACCCACCTGCAACGAATAGCAAGCTGTTGTAGTAGACTCAGCTGTATGTAGGATATTGTCTGCAGAACTGTTTTTTGTGTTGTTTGTTCATCCTCTTATATACAAACGGATTTGCAGCTTCCAAATACAATAATGACTAACAGTTCTATTTACCACCGTGACCTTGCTGTATAAGGAAAAGCATCATTAACAGCAAGTTACAGGGTTGTAAAAGGGAAAGTCACTATCGATTATCTGACGTACATCACTTGTTGCTGCATGCTGTCCGGAAAGTGGGAGACCTTGGTTTCCTCCAATCATTCGATGAAGACGTCAGCATCCAACCTTGTCCATCACATCTGACTGAACCTGACCAATGACTGATTGCATGCTCACTCTCCTCCACTACCTGTCCTACACGTAACCACATTTCCTGTTTGGAGTCATGGAGCTCCCCAGTTCAAACCTTGGAAATGAACATTCACTGCCTACCTATGTGCTATTCTTACCACAAGGTTCTACATATACTTCCTGTTAGAGCTATCATTTCATGACTGTACAAGGCGTTCTCATGGTCAATGCCCGATGTGCACCTCCGAGTTCTTTTCCACGCTTGTTATCTGAGGCCACTCAATTGGTAAACTCCCACCCGTGTACGTATGTACGTCTAAATATACATAATACTACCTGTAGATATTGTATTACAGAGACATGACTGTGGCAGAAGTGAAAACACTGTTGAGATGGTACAGAAGTAAAACTAGAAAACTTTCAGCTAATGAAGAGTACTTCCCACTCACTTATCTAAATAGTGTTTGCCCAGGTACAATGTACATTTGTACCTCAAAGGAAAAAACAAACAGTATATCTTAAAATAGGGTAAAAGGTAACTCCGGTTCATAGCCATATATGGCAAGAGGTCGTTCCAGACATTGTCGGACCCCAACTGAGAATTCACCTATTTTGTCTATAGAACTGTTTAAATGGCAGTATTAAAAAAGATTGGACATATTCCTAAGCTATGACCATACAGAATTCCACACCACCTAGCTTTGAAATCGAAACAAGATGAGCCTTTCTGTCCAGGTGTTTGGTCAAAGTTCCATGGAGACAACACAAAAGGAAATACAATGACCATTTCTGGTGACCCCTCAGATGATTTTCCCATTGACACAAGAATTAAGAATCCTGTTTATAGTGACCACCTATCCACATAGACCAGATTTTATCAGTCCCCAGAGTGGTCTTCATGGACAATTCTGACTATACATATTTCCCTTTTATCCCCATATGTTCATACAGGAGAATACAATGGCTTTACCACTACAGATTGAAGAAGACTGTCCAACATGCTGAGATATTCCTAAGTTATCATCACACAAAAATTGACAGTATTTGACCTTTGAATGAAGGCCTGACGACCCCGTCTGTCCAAGTATTAAAATCTCCATGAAGAAATCAGCACAGCCAGGAAACAGCGCAACCAACAAATTTGCTTGTCCTCATATAGAGGAGGAAAATACAATTTTTGGCTTAACACTACAGCAACAAACTGTATATCTTTCCCAGGGCTTTTTCTAAAGAGGGAAACAAGGGCGCTGCACCAACATACCCTGACCATGCATCCCCTTACCCTGGGGAGCAGATCCTCTGAAAAGCATAAAATTCTAAATTAACCAGAGATGCTACTAGGTCACATGCGGCTACGGTCTTCAAATGGGACAGTAAGTTTGCCCCTCGGAAGCCTCACAATGCAACATCTTTACTTAAAATTCTCTAAAACTCCTTCCTCTCACTTGGTTGCTCTGCTCCCTCGCAGTACTCCCCCTTGTAATTTTTTCCTAGAAAAAAAACAACAACATTACTGACCTTTGCTTTGTGTGCTGATGATACTGGAGTTGACGGAGGCTATGGCAGAGTCTGGTAGGAGAGTTGAGACGCTGGGCCCATTACTGGGGAGGTGGGAGGAGCTAGTGTGTGTTGACTGACTGTGGTCCTGCGTGATGCCCAGTACGGTCCGCAGGTCGTTCACATTCATCTGTGCCGTCACCTCTCCGGTCTTGTCTTGTACCTGTACAAATGTACGTGATGAGCAATGTATGAGCCCTATATATGTCTATCTCTGTTACTGTAAGTGTACTTACTTTTGCAATGGTTTTATTTAGCGTTAGGTGGGAAAAGGAGGTATTCGCTGTGTTTGAAGTTAGCGGTTGAAACAATTCTTGAGTACAGTAGCATTACAAAACACATATTGGTGGTTTCATGATTTTGTGGTAAAATGTCTCCGCGAAAATAAAACCACTGCAAACATTTCAAGATCTACAGTATATATGCATCAGCTACATTGCCGTACAGGAGTTGGCATTGTGTAAGTCCAAATTTGGTTTTATTTAAGAAATAAAGATATCACAATTTTGTACCGGAAAGCCTGATTGGAGTAGCATAGAACATTGTTTCAAGGAAATGGTTGGGGGCTATTCTGGTACATTTGAGAGGAATTTGATTCTACCAATTATACCAGATTGTTGATAATGGCTTTTTCCTTGTGAATTTCCATCCAATCACTTTGTTGTATGGCTACTCCATCTTATCCTCTAAATACCAGCCCTTAAGGTCCCACCGATACATTAGCAATGATGGGAATTGCCACTAAAAGCCACTTAAATGCCTGCATGGGTTCAAAGTAAAGTATAGCTCAATGACTAAATAGGCAGCAGCTTATAGCAATTCATTTGGACAATGTTTTGTATCAGGGTCAGTTGCACGGCCAAGGAAGGATTTTCAATTCCACAAAATGTTTGAATATTTCACTTTGAAAAGCCTATCGTACAGTTAGTGTAAATGACTATTTCAAGTACATTTACTACTTATTAAATTTCAGATAAATAGTTTTAAAAAAAGGTATAAAATCATTCATTACATGTGTAAGTGTATGAATAGTAAGCCTCTGGTTACGTTTACACTTGTATAGCAAGCGTCCTGTTGTTCAGCATTTGTTTTTCAAACTGTGTTTTTCATGAGACTGAAAGGTCAGAGAATGTGATCAAAATGCAGTGGCATATGACGGTCCCTAGCTTCAAATATCAAAGTCTTTATGCGAAAGTTTTTACGTAAAATATAAGCTCAGCACTTAACAAATCCTTCTAACAAAATGTCATAAATGCAATTTGGAAAGGTTGAAGGGACCCGAAACTTGTTTACAACAACAGTCCAATCTTAAAGGTTCGTTGCCATGTCAGCATTTCCTCTTTTCTTGGATAGCTGCCTATTAAGTGTTACTTCTTTCACACATGTCTGATGAAAATCAGAGTTGAACTCAAAAAGATGGAATTGAAATTTGAATATTATCAAATGTTGAGTAAACGTGGCATTGCTATCAAAAGGAATTTCATAATGATAACATATGGAAGGTTATCAAAACAAAAAAATCAATGTGTCCTGTTTCAGATATTCATCTCGAGAGATCAAAGAATATAATCAAAGAAATGTCAACTCCTGTATAGCAAAAATATTGTGTGACAATTGCTACAAGTGTTAATGGCTAAAGAGTGGCCTATTTTTAGCAGCACACATGTATGGTGCAGAAATGTGAACTTGCAAACATTTTTATTTTTAGGATGGCTCAAAAGGCCACCATTCAATGAAGTGGAATAATGACTAATAATAGCTCAGCGCAACTTACATATTTTAATAACTAAAGCATGTAGCATGTTTGTGGTTTGGATATTTTCAGAATGGTTCAAAAGGCCACCTCACAGTGGATGAGAATATCATAGCTCAATACAACTTATTAAGGATAAGTAACTGAAGTATGGCAAATTTGTGATTTCAAAGACCAGCCATTATACATGTGTACTTGTAGCAATCATCACACATTTATCATTAAGCCCCTGTCACACAGCACGAAAATCAATCGGACATTGAGTTCGAAAAAGAATATCGGGTGTATTACTGTCAAAAATTTCTCAAATTTCCTTTAGTAAATGACATTTTTGGCAGTAATACACCCGTTATTCTCTCGATCATCCTGCGATTTTAGTGATCTGCCATTGTTGGCAGCTCACCAAACCCTGTTAAATATGATAGGGTAGATTTTCATGTGAAAAACACAAATACGGCTGAAGCTCATTGACTGTGTGACAGAGGCTTTACGATGGTACATACAAGTATAATTGTTTTAATTGTTGCTGTTGTTGCAGGTGAGATGTTAGGCTGTTGTTGAGAAAAATACATGTATCATGGGTTAGGATGAGGCTTTGTCTAGTCTAAATGTATTCTGACAGGCATTGGCAACTTAATTCTCAGGTCTTCTGTACATGAAACCTGAGATTTGCAAGGCCTTGCAGGGGTTTTACACATTGATGTGAGTTCCTAGATGTTGATAATGATAATTGATATGCTTCTTTCACCATGCATTTCATAACTGTGGCCTAAAGGGGTTAGGTTATGATAGCAGGTGATAGGGAAGCCATAGATGCAGGTTGTGCAAGTGCTTTAAGCAAGTGAAATTAGATGATAGCAAGCTTGGAGCATAGCTACATTGTAGATGGTCAAGTGACCAAAAGCATCCTATTTCAGATATTGGATGAAATACAAAATAATCTTCAGCAGTTTTTTGATGTATGAAATATCAATAAGGATATGATTCTTTACACAGGCTTTTACTGCAACCTTTTTCCATGTCAGTGTTTTGAACTCGCATATATTGGGGAAGTAGCAATTGTTTAGGGCGGCGAACATCAATGTTTTGTTTCCACATTGTTCTATAGAATCAACGACCATTTGTTTTGTTTCCAAAAATTTTGTCCCTCTTAAGTTTATGTCCATTTAATCATTAATGGTACCTTTTCGACATCCCTCCTACTACTGTAAATCTTGAAAATTTTTGCAGTGGTTTCATTTTTGCAGTGACCTCTCCATCGCGAAATCATCGCAAATTCTCTCCATCGTGAATATGTCTCCCTTGTAGACTATTGTACTGTAGAATTGTTTCAACCATGAATTAAAAACACAGCAAAAACCTCCTTTATCCTCCTACTGCAAAATAAAACCCACTGCAAAAGTATATGAAATTACAGTATATTAATAGCCAATTTTACAGGCCAAGGAAAGTACCAATGCTTCCTCTTTGATAGCAGAGAATGGTTAATGTGGGCAACAAGACAATGATGAATTTGACAGACTCCATCTTTAGCGGTTAGGGTTAGGATTACTCATGCCTGTATGCATGCGGATACCGGATCCTGACTAACATGGCAGTGGAAGACGGGGATGCGGCGCGTAAGTTCGACCACGGTCTGTGCGATCCCGAGCACAGTACGCAGGTCGCAGACGTTCATATGAGCCTTGAGCTCCCCTGCTTTGTCTCCAACCTAGAAGGTGCGGGCCGTTCAGAGGGAAGGAAAGTAGTGAGAGATGTTAACTACTGTAGATGAACTACGGAAGAAAGAAGAGCTGCATTTAGAATAGAGGTGGATACCCGTTCGCTGGACCTGATTCGGACCTTTATGACATCCAAGAACCGAGTCCAAAAAAAACCCAGACAAAGTACAAATAATTTTTCTATTTTGTTTGATAAAAAGCTTCTTGAGTCTCCCCTCTGACAAAAAAGGCATTTTAAATAAGTGCAACATGCAAATATCAAACACTGGTTTGTCTTGAAAGTCTTCTCACCAAGAAACTTTTATAGTCGTGCGTGTCAGTATTAATTCTCTGTGCTTAATATTGGTCTAACAAAACAAAACATCAACTGAACAGGATCAGATCCAGGTCCGGACCTGAACCTAAATCTCTGGACCTAAACTTGGACTTGGACCTTATTAAGCCGAACTGGTATCCACCCCTAATTTAGAATTCTCATTAATTGTCATAGTTTCTCCGCAAGTGCCTGATTCTTCCGTTATATGACATGCACTTACCGCTGTCAGTTTTATGGTAGTTCCTGTTCCAGGAAGTAATTGCAGCAGGGTTGTATTATCTATTTTTCTCATGACGTATAATACCTTTACAATTGCAGCAACAACAGTATTGTAACCGGAACAGTACAACAGTTACATGCACACAGACAATGACTACTTCCTGAGTAAGATAAAAAAAGTCAAGTGATGAACTATTGACCTCAGTTTTCATTCCAGAGGAAGTACTTCCTGAAGATAAAACTGGCAAGTGTAAAATACATTTGTATTGTACCTTAACCAAAATTTCACCTTTTTGGAAGCTGTTCTTTTCGGTATTTTGGCTGCATTGTTAACAATGATTCTGGAAACCTGTCTCCAGCTTGAAATTCTTCCCGTCCCATTCATTGGGAGCTCGTGTTGTCAATCTAGGTTGTTAAATCTGTCATTTTAAGCAAACAAATGTACAGTTTTATCAATTTCATGTCATAAAGTTAATATCTTTTTGACTGACAAGGTGAAATTTTTGTACATCCCAACAAGAAAATTTCTGTCCGGGGATGGAACGAGGGGTCCTGGAGACAGCCCTGCATAAATTCTACTATTGGTAAATTGGTATCTGATTTCACTTGAAATAAGACCGGCTTAGTTGTAGAAACTGTTGCTATCAAACAGTTCAACTACAAAATTTTGTGACAGATACAAGCATTTTTGTAAGCTGTCATTTTCGTTTATTTTGACTGCATTGTTAAAAGTGATTCTGGAAATCTTGATTCTTTTTCTCCTCACAGCATAAATCCTACTAATATGATTTAGTAAATTGGTATCTGAGTTTACTTGAAATAAGATTGGCATACAAGTCATGTAGTCATAGAACAGCTTAACTACGATTGACCTACCTCTCTTGAGATCTCCAGATGTCGCTGTGCGAAGTGTAGGGCCTTCTCGTGGTTGCCTAGCGCCGTGTGTGCATTGCCGAGAGACCAACAGGCTCTACCCTCTCCAACTCTGGAACACATTGTAAAGCATCCTCACATCAATATTCATAAGAAATCAATGAACCAAATACACCTGTCAAAGGATGAAGTCACATTAGTCAGGGGTGCCTATTGAAAGTATTCATACAAATATTATGGATTTCATACGAGTTTTATGGAATACATACAAATATTCCGTAGTTCATACATGATCTACGAATATATACGATCCTTACTTTTACTATTAGTAAAACTTGTATGAATTCCATAAAATTCATATGTTTCGTAGTAGTGGATTGTATGAATTATGTAAAAATTGTCTATTTCTTGGTAGTGGATCGTATGAATTCCGTAAAGTCATATGAATTCCATAAAATCAATATGAATGCCGTAAAATCTGTATGAATTCCATAAAATTTTTATGAAATCGGTAAAACTCATTTGAATTCCGTAAAATTTGAATGACCACTTAGGCACCCCTGGTAGTAGAAATACTAGTAATACATTTTATTCCTTTTGCATGAGGTTATGATGGCACATGCACTGCTCAGATGATCACTGGTATGGCATTGATAATCAGAATACACAAACGCTGAAGAAGAAACCTGAGGAAATATGAGTGACATCTTTATAACATCTGGTGGTGGCAACTGTGAAAAACATGCTGAGAATCACCTGAAAGTTCACTCTATTATGCACAACCTGTGCCCTTCTATCATACACAGCTGTTATATCTATGTCAAAACAATATTCTGAAAAAAAAATTCACAGCCTAGCTAAACCCTAAAAACTAACAGCATCAGAAAGTCACAGAGAAATTCATTCATAATTTCAACACCATGTTCATAAATGGTGAATACAACAGATGCTGAAAAACCCTACAAACCTCTTAACGCCAATACCTTTCCTTCCAGTCAGGGGTATAATATCTAGATGGCTATATCACTAAGTTATCATTACATCTACATAACCTGCAATCATAACAGTTTAGGACTACCTAATGTCTCACAATTGGTGTCAGCTCTGGAATCGTGGTGTCTTTCATGTGACTTACACAAGCAAAAGATCACAAGGCAATAGACAATTCCAAACCACCTGTTACCAACCCCTAATACCCAAAACCACAGAAAGAGAGCTGGAAACCACAAGATTTTCCGGGATGGGGAAGCCATGAGCTGGTATCATTGAACTGTAAACTCACATATTTTCCTGGGGGCTTAATTTTGTGGTAGGAGGTTTTCGTAGTTTAAACAAATCTGCAGTACAGTACATAGTAGCAATACAATGGAAACGAACATTCACGTTGTCATGAATTCACCGTGGAGAGCTCACCTCGCAAAACGTGAAAATAAAACCACTGCAGACATTTCAGGATCTACAGTACGAGTCTTGTACACGTAGTTATTATCAATCATATGCAATGTAGGATTGGCATACATACACCCTTAAGTTGATTAGGATGAACTACTACAAACAGTTAAAATTCACACATCTATTATACAAATGGAGACAGTCAAATTACAATGCATTCTCTGAACTGACAGCATTATAACATGGTATTTGTACCATTCAGTTTCCATAGCTCTATACACACATTGTCCATCTTATGTCTGTATAAAACAATATATTCACACATGCTCTAGACTTCAGCAAACATACAACAGGTGGGAATTATACATGTTTTCTTCAATAGAATATTCATATTACATCTATATCCATGTTCTTCTATATATATATATATATCCGTGTTATAGTCAGATCAGGGCTAGAGTGTACAAAAAATTATCTTTTAATGAATTATAATTATATATCACAAATTGTGATTCACCCTTCAATGGCAGCACACCCCATGGCTAGAACGTGTAATATTTCTCTGGACAATTGGGAGCTCATTTCATCTAACACGCTGGTGGTGTTGCAAGCCTAGCCTTGGAATCTGCATCTAATTATGACATGAATAGGTCAGGATGTAGAGACAGAAAGGATGGAGGGTACATTGTTATAGCCTCCATCAGGCCTTTCTATGGGTGTTTGGATTGTAAAATCCAGCAAAAAAAGGAATAATTGGCCATTAGAGTCAGTCCATGGTAAGGTTCATAATTCACCCGTGAATGAAACCCTTTGGTGGCCAAACTTCCTTGGCAAATACTCTCCCTATAGCCGGCATATAGCCTGCGATACCTTATTACCTCCATAATATTACGTTGTATTTTACACCTTGTGTTTTCAAATAAAATTAAGAGCTATCAGGGCTCAAAGTTAACTATGTCCCTATGTCCCGGGGCCACCAAAATTTGACCTGGGACAACTCAATAATCAATTCGGGACATATTTGGGACAATCAGGGCTCCTGAGTGCCACAGTGCTCCTCCCTTGTGAAACTGTATACTGGTCCCACCCACTGTTTTTGGTGTGGTACTAGTCTTCTCAAAATCAATCATCATTTATCACTCAGCATAGTGAAAGGAAAGCCTGTCCCAGCTAGGCTGTGGCACATGTCTGCTCCCCTGACGGGGGGTCAGCAGAGGGATGGTCACACCTCATTTACTTGATTAAGGTTTGCCCTGCAAGATTAGAAATCAAACATTTTCGGATTTGTTCTACCTCCCCAAGAGCCACCGCATCAATGAAGTCTTTAAACTCTGCAGAATTATGCTTTTTCTTTTATAACCTATTAAAATACATTATTTCAGGAACAATATTTCTGGTTGTTAACTTTGTTGAAACTTGTGTTTACTACTGAGTGTATATACCTTTGTATGTATTATATTTTTCAAATTTCATGCAATTTTCTATTTTACAATACACAATTTTGTATATAACTAAAAAAAAATATTCTAACACAGATTGGCTTGGGCTCAGGTCCTGACTTGAGTATAGGTCCAAACCTGAACATGAACCTCTGGAACTGAATGCAGACCCGACACTAAGTTCATATCTTTGGCCCTGGTTGGGACACTTCAGGACACTTTCGGGACAGTTGAAATCCACTTTTGGGACAATGTTGGGACAGTAGGGGAAAAAGTTAATTTCGAGGCCTGGCTATGGTTCTGAATAATATGTAGCCTGATATCCAAAACCTACTATACATGTAATCTCTCCTATCCTCTCCACAAACAGAGGAGAGAAGAGACTCGGGACCTATGATAGGTTTGGATACCACGCTACATATTATTTACAAGGACATCTGCCAATAGCACCATATCAGCCTGCCACTGGCCATGTGTGCTTTGGAGATAGCAATGATCCATGCTGACTCGTTATTTCCCACAAAGGACCAACTTTATGTGTGTTTTTTTTGGCTAAAGGATAAGGATGATAGTAAAAGCAGCCAGCCCTGCTGGCTTTACCCAGCACTACGAACCCCAAAATGCGACATTCGGCAACTTCAGCGACTTTTTTGCGACGTCTCTTAATGGGTGGAAATCCTGCTAGCATAATGCCTCTTTTTTGCGACAAACGACCGGGGTACCGATTGTAGATAAGATGTTCATACCGCCCGCCAGCAAACTGCGTCTTCTTAGCGACATATGGCGGGTGTCATGTTCTGCTATACACAGTGGACCTTACACCCTGCGATCGGCAAGTGTCGGTTCTTAATCGACCGTGACTTCCTACTGTGTTTGCTAATGAGGTCGGTATATAGACTCCGCGTGTGGAGCTGGAAGTCTGTATACATGTAGCGAGTCATACGGTAACCGTTGTAACAGTAGCCTACGATAGTACCCATTATTTAGTGGTTGTATTATTATTGTGTCCATAAAGATGTTTGTTTCTTGAAGGAAGGAACCAACTCAACGCTAGTGATTACGTTTGCATATAAATAAAGTAAATCTGACTGCGCTGTAGCACCAAGCACGCATGGATCGATCAAGGAGTTTATATAAACTATAAACTCTTTGCATAGTCCAAAACCTCCTTGATTGGTCCGCTTGATTGGTCCGCTCAGTCGTGAAACTCAGTGCACCGACCGATTGCGACAGCCCGCCTTACAACTAGTACCATACAACGGCCCACGACCGGTCGACCCCCCTCCGCCTATACCTCCGCCCGCTAGCAGCCCGCGCCCGCACCACCATGCAGCAAGGAGGTTCTTGCATGCAGCGGCCCGCGGCCGCCGACTTGTTGATCGATCACCCGCTACCACCCCTCGTGCGCGATAAACAGAGTCAAAGGTCATTCGACCACGGTACAACGCCAAGAAGGTACCATTCTAGCCGTCGGTGGAAAATATCAACCCATTTCGTAAGCGTTGTCGACCCAAACCAATGAGGTTTTAATATAATCAGAGAAAATCTTCTTGACCAAACTAAGCATACATACAAAAAAGGTTTGGATTGTCTTTTTTTTTGCGACATTGATTGCGTTAATGGTTAATTGCGTTATCGGTACCCCGGTCGTTTGTCGCAAAAAGGAGGCATTATGCTAGCAGGCGGCCCCGCTGGATTTCCACCCATTAAGAGACGTCGCAAAAAAGTCGCTGAAGTTGGCGAATGTCGCATTTTGGGGTTCGTAGTGCAGAGAGCAGATTACCTGATAAATCAGACCGTAGTACTGTACCTTCCTTATCAGTAATGGTGTTGATGTATCCCTGTGAGTCCCTGTGGCGCAAGCAGAAAGTTACCCCACAGCTTGGCACATGGATCAAAGTATGTGGATCCAGAGGGCGGAGGTTTGAACCACGCTCAGGCACGATTGTGAGGGTTCGTCCTTTCAGATGGGAGCAATACGTAAAAGAACCCAACCCAACTTATCGAGACGAGTAGCAGTGACCCAGCGTGCTTGGCTGAAAGCGAGAGCTGTACCAAAGCCACACTGCACTACTACAAACTACATGCACAAGCACCATGCTTATAACATATTCCATTACAAATGCAGAGCAACAGGTGAGCCAAATTGTAGACTACTACCTACCACATTTTGGGTAACATCCAATATTTCACAAATTCAAGATGTATAGATTACATCATTTTTTACAACCCATCATCACATTTTAAAAGTTGACAACCTGGCATTGATACAAATAGAGCCTACCTCTTGTGACAGATATCCCAGGACACTCTTGCCTACACAGTAGCATTAGCAGAGCTCTGCATTACATGACTTTTCAGTTTTGCAAAGGGCAACAGTTTCAGTCGAAGACAAGTGGGCATTTTGCTTTGTTCAATTATGAAGTTCATAATAACCAGATGTTTTCATTAAACATTGTGACAGAGGTTGATGATCTATACATTGAGAAGAAAACTGCCACCGTATATTATATCACTCAAATTCACAATAAACATCTGGGACAAAAGATGACGTACATTGAAGACAAGGCGGTCAATATACATTATAAAACTTCCTGGTGTAGAATAACTTCTGGTGGGATAAGCATGTTTTAAACTAAGGGATGGAAAAAGACTAAAGAGACATTATTGACAGTTATGTCATTATGGCCATGACAAAAATGCATCCAGGCTGATACTGTATTAGAAAATCTGCAGAGGAAAACTGAAATATCAGATAACAAAAATGACTAATAGAAAAAAAATTCACCTAATAACAGGTAAAAATGCACCTGTCAAGGTCCAAAATTTTGAAACAACTCCTCAACAATCCTTCCTGTTCTATCTGTTACGCTTCCTAAAGTCACTGCGAAGAAAGAAATGTGATCTAATTGCTTTATAACAACATTGAAACATAAACAAAAAAACAAGGAACTTCTCATCTGAGATAACCATCAAATTCCCTATGAAACAGGCATGCTATCACATTCTCACTACATATACATGTACACAACAAAATCAATATACTGTACCATCAGACAAAACACCCTTGCAGTTCTACCTGCCTTTTACAGCTGGACTAGCCTCCTGGTTATGTCAGGCTTGTTTTCATCCTTACACTGTCAGGTTACCTAACACAAGCCTCTCAAGATGGCATGCAGATAGCTGTCATTTCCTGTCAAAACCAGAACCGACTGGTTACTACTAATCATGGGAAGACAAAGCATACCCATCTCAGCAGCTGAGCCTCCCACAGTTCCTTTCAAACTATGACATCATACCTAATAGGAATATGGCTTACCTGTTTTCCTCATCAAAAATCAAAGATTACAGGACCTAATCCTGTACAACACAGCGACACAGTGCACAGATAGCTCCTCCCTGCACATTTGTGCTGAGCTAATAGACTGTGCTGGTTAAAGTGTTGCTTGAAGCTAAGTGATGACGTAGCGCCCACCGACAACAGAGATTGAATTCCACTTAAAGTGCTTTGACCCCAAGTTTGAGTGCATTACTGGAGGGTATTACCATAAGTACCGGTGTAGCCTTGTACCTGGGAAACAGGCTATGTTATCATCTTGTTTACAACACAAGAAATGACTGGTGCGGTTGGAAGAGCATTTTCCATACACACATTACTGTAAACCTTCAAATATTTGCAGTGGTGTTCTGTTCAGGTTTAGCAGGTCCCTCTCCACTTCTAAATCATCACATCCCAAACAATACAGATTTTTGGTCAGTCGAACACTGTGTACACATCGCAAAGCTCTCCCTCTCTTTTCTCACCCATGGAATTAGTCCCCTCTAACTTGAAAGAATTTACAGTATATTGTAACACAGCCAACTACATGTATTTGATGGAAAAAAATCATTATAATGTTACATGTAGCATTGAGATTGATACATGTACCATATTTGACAGATAAGGTACATACTTTCATTATAATGCTTGCATTGATATCTGCAATTAGTATTACTTCCAGTCTAAAACATTATTTTCAGATTTGATAAGATTTTTTGAAAATCTAAAGGTAACATTTGTGTTTGGCTCGAGGGCATGCAAATGACGTTGTTAGGCAGCAGGCAGTTTACATCGCCATGGTAACACTGCTGCTGCACCACCTATACATATAGATCAAAGCAACTAGGGCAAATGTCTGGAATATTAGTTTATCATCTGACAACCTTGCTGTGATACTAATAGGTAAGATAATTGCACCTCTAACATTTGGTTCATAGCCTGGGTACCATCATACATAGTGACCGCTGACTCAAACGTTTTTGCTTGCTAACCGTGATGGGTTCATGCTAGGGCTTTCTTCAGCACCCGTCCCTCTGTCCCAGAATGGAAATTAAAAGTTGCTTGTGGGGAGGGACAAAAATTCACCCCCTCTGTCCAAAAATCTGATCTTCATGACAGGAAACTAAATGTAAATGTATTTTTGTAAGCTCAAAATGACAACGGAAATCAACAACATGGGCTCCCAAACAATGAGTTGGACGGGAAAAATTTAAATGCTGGAGACAGCCCCGATTCATGCCCTAGCACTGTGAAGGAAGGTTTAGCAAAATAAAGGAGAGAACTTCACAAATGTTTCAAGCTTTCTTAAAACCTGCCTTCTTTTAGTTTTACTGCCTACTGCTAAATTAAGTCCCCTAAAACATAAATGATTTAAATTTCAGAGTAGCAAGTACGGTAAATTTTGAAATGTTTGCAGTGGTTATATTTTCATGGGTTTTGCAGTGACCTCTCCACTTAAATCAATGACAACATAATTATGTTTCTCCAACGTATTACTACTTTACTACAGAATTCTTTCAAACACAACTTACAACACCGCAAAAAAAACCTTTCCTCTTCTACAGTAAAATTAAGTCCAAAACTCTGTCACTTCTTTGTCAGCCCAAGATCTGTCTATCACTCCAATTTAGAGACCCTTCCATCTTCAGATAAAAAATTACACAAAACCCGGAAGTTTCCAATTATTCTATAGCAGCAGAGCAAACCTCAAGGGGGCCAAAAATCTAATAATTTAGACGTCTCATCAAGAACTAGCCACATATCAGATATCAACTCAATCTGTCAAGGCATTCTTGAGTTATACTATTTACAATTGTTGTGCAATAAAGTTATTTGATACTATTTACAAACACCAAATAACACACCAAACCAGGCAATAAGATTCCCTTCTGCCTTTGACAAAGGCAAAAAGAAGTGTAAGATGTCCTCACCTGTCTCCCAGGTCCTGAGCTATCTGTAGATGGCGTAGATGATACTCCACGGCCTTCTCGTAGTCCCTCAGTAGTGTGTAGGTGTTCCCTAGGGAGTAACAGGCCTGTGCCTCGATGGCTCTGTCTCCCAGCTGTGTGGCAATCTGCAATGTTTTCCTGCAGGAAAAAGTTTTCCTGAATAGATTGGACTTGTCAGATGAGGGTTCCTTTGTACTGTACAATATGCCGAGTCTGTTAGTATGCAGTATTAGTTAAGTATTCCCACACATACACAAGGTAACAGTTACTCAAGCAATGGGATAAAATTTGGAAACAGTCAGACGCATCAGACAGTATCCACTGTTTTTGGTCAGTGACTAGACCATGCATATTTTTTACCTGGATGTCTAACCTTCATTGACGCATAAAAAAATCTAGTACAAAGCTAAGTATAAAATATGAAATAACATGGTTGGGTAGAAGTATAACTCTATTAATATTATATCTACCAATCCGATAAAACTTTTCACGGATACAAATACTTCTGCTGTAAATCAATTTTTACAAAGAGACAAATTTTCAACAGAAAAACTCTTCGTTAGGAAAATTTGGTGAAGTTCTCAAATAAAGCAGAAAAATGACAATGTACACAAAGTGTAAAGTCACATTTGCAGCGGCTTTCAAAATAGTTACGTTTTTTGTACTTTTGAAAACCCAAAGGAATTAGTAGACCAACTCTTAGCCAGACAATCTTGCCCAGACATGCAGGTATGTATCAATATTCAGAATTGCCGGGAGACATGTATGTTTAAGCATTTAGTACAAAAGTGTAAAACCTGCCAAAACAATGAGACAACTTTTTTCACTTTACAATTACAGGGCTTTTAAGATACAATAAGAATTGATATATTTATTCACCTCTAACAGAAACTATTTCATATACGATATAACTCATAACTTAACATATAGTGATATACGATATACTGTACCTTGTTCCAGATTGACAATCTGTGGTACCTACCACTATCAAATAGCACTCTGACTACAAACTCCCCCTATTGATATATAAAAGAACTGCAGAAGCTCTAGCCAGTCAAAATGGTCTGATATTCAGCAGTACAAATGACCTTCGAGACCTACTTGTAATATTCAGCTGCAGTTTCAAACTCTCCCAGGAAGATGTGTGCGTTTCCTAGGTTACTGTAGGCTCGTCTCTCTGCTGCCTTGTCACCAAATTCCTTGGCAATCGCAAGTCGCTACGGACAAAATATAATTTGTAAATATTTCACCTAATGTTATAGTCTCACATTTCTCATGACTTTCTTTGGCATGGAGCATTATTAGAAACTCATGTACATGTATATGATCCCTTAGCACAGTTGTATGAAAGATGCAGAGCGTAACCTTGGTCTCTTAAAGTTTAAAGCTTTCTTAATGCCATTTGAGTACAAATGCCCTTACACTTACATACTAGACTGCAGACTAAGAAGAATCAAGAAATATACACAAATCATGCTCATTACTGTTTTTTGTGCATTTTGCTGGGTTTTTTTTGTATCATATTTCCTGCAAACTGCCTTTCCGGGCAATGGTTTGAAAATGCGACCCAGGCCTAAGTTTTGACAGTAATGTACCTAAATTGATAATCAATCGATCAAAGATTTGGTTATACTGCTAATATTGATAACATTGACTCTCACCTCCTCATGGAACATGATGGCTCGGCTGAAGTTACCCAGCAGGTAGTGGGTGTTGCCTAGGTTACCACACGCCCTCCCCTGTGCAGCTCGATCCCCCAGCTCCTTCACAATGGTCAGGTTGGCTCTGGAACATCAAGTTATCAACATCAAGTTGTAGCCCTGATTCTTTTGTGCTTTAAAACAGGCAATGCTATGTTGTGACATATATATAGAATACAACACGGGGTATTCCGTATCACCCAAGGTACCAGCCCGACCGCGGGTCGGATTGCCCGGCGGCCGTAACGGGCCATCCTACGCATGGTCGTGCTGGAACCTTGGGTGATACGGAATATCCGTGTTGTATTCTATATATACACCAAATTACAGTTATTCAAGCAACTGGATATGTATGGAAACGGTCTGTTTTATCCAATTGCTTGAGTACTAGTAACTGTCATTTGGCGTTTCTTATTACCTGGATGTCTAATCTTCATCAACGTATTATGTTATGTTAATTTGTGAAAATTCCTGGATGGAAGTCCTCAACTTCTGGCCCAACAATCTACTTTTTTTTCAGACGTGGAAGCAGATCTTTGGCGCCGCTTGCCATGCATCATTCTAAAAAATAACTGCCTTCACCTTCCAAAAATCAGTCCAGCTTGCCAACAAGGCTCTTGGCAAATCCCCAGGACAAATTACTTAGATTACTATGCAATGCCGTTGGGATGTTGGGCCATACCCGACTTAGTACACCATAACAAGTGAATCCAGGACTAATAACGTGGCTGGCTCACTCGTAAAACTCGGTGGCCTTTTGAAGTGAAGCCTTGACATCCTCGGGAAAGTCCCCTGGGTCGTGTTGGCTGTTCCGTCCTGCGTGCTTCCCCTTGGCGTGGTAAACATTACCCAGGTTGTACAGGGCCCTGGCCTCACCAACCTGAAAACACAAGTTACGTCAATGAAGGTTAGACATCCAGGTAATAAGATACGCCAAAAGAGTTACTAAAGACACTGAATAAAATTGTGAAAATTTTAAATTTTTACAAACAAGTTACACTGCAATCAGGAAAAAAATTCCAAAGGAAGTTGTTACACAATGATATATGTGTATCAAGCAGTCTCAGCTTATTCATATTACCACAGGGACATAATATCCAAAGGGATATTTTGGGGATTTTTACGTGCAATTTGGGAAGACCCATATTTGTGAGAGATAATAAAGTATAACATAAAGAAAGTAATATACATGTAAGATTATTCAGTGAGCAATATGAAGTCTTAAGGACAACAAGTAGATTTTTTTAAAGACTCAATTTGGAAACTTAGCATCAATAAATAAAAAGCAATCAACAAAAAATCAGCAAGTAACAATTGGTTCCGATCAGACCAAAGTAACTTAGAAGAACAAAAATAAATGTTTTAGACTAGACATGAAATCATGTTATAAGAAATAAGTACACAATAAAAAAAAAAAGATCCTATTATAAGGGATAAGCTTAATGAGGAGTTTGCATGATTTTGAGCATTGATATTGTCAATGTTCATTTAGAAAGTCCTGTTCCTGTATTCATTTGAAAAGTGTGAATGTTCTGGTCGATTTTAAGTGAGACAGTAGGGACTTCCAGTGCGCTGCTTCAGAGCACAGTACTCTAGCATATATTGTATTGATTATTCCGTCTCACCTTATCAGCCAGTTCCCTGGAGATGTCCAGGTGCCTCTGACAGCAGACAATGGCCTCGTCAAATTTGCCCAGAACCTTCAGCGTGTTGCCTAGGTTACCGCTGGCCTTTGCCTCTCCGAGTCTGTCACTCAGGGTTCTGTACAGGCAGGGGGAAAAAAATAGGAAGTTTAGGTTTAGATCTGAGAAGAAGGAAATATTTTCACTGAGCACATTCACCACAGCAATACAAAGTCGTGATCGTGTATACAAGGATGATATGTCGTATATAGTTCCCATGTAGTTGTGTTGGAGAATACATTGTATGCAGGGCATGTTTTTCTGATGCAACATTGACCAAACATCCTTCAGATACAGTAATGAATTCTTTTTAACTAAAACTTACAACACCCTGATAACATGTTGCGACTGAGGTTCCATACTGGTGAAGGTTTGTTGTTGACAGTGATCACTGATAAATAACAACAATTCATCAACCACCCGATCGTCTTGAGTCTCGCACATGTGCACTATGTTCTGGGTACGTGCTTGTTGACAGAGGCTTTCGCAGTCTGGGTGCTGTCAACAGTCTAAATGCTTCATCAAGCTATTTTCAGTCTCTACAGTTGTATCTGTCACTTTTCTTATAACTTATATAAGCAGGATATTTGTGTGGTTGGCTCGTTTGAAAGGCAAACATACCAAACAGACCTCTTGCCTTCACTCGCATATCTCTGTAGCCATCCTCCAGATTGTAACATTGCAATCAAATATTGCTTGCAATCAAGTAGCTCTCAATATAGTGCTGAGGTTTTAGAAAGCAAAACATACATACCATTCTTTAAAAACTTGGGAACCACAAAATTTGGCATTTATCTTTGTCACAGGTAAGGGGGAATGACAACAATGTGTTTGCAGCTGGTTAAATAAGATTGCATACCAAACATCATGTGTTAGACTTAGAGCCTTTGGAAACTTTCCCTTTATTTTTTTTGGTGTAAACTCGGTAAAGGATCATGAAGCAAAATGATAAGACTGAAATTTGCATCGTTTAGAGGTGTTTCAGGGGAAGAGCATTAGAATTTCCCAACCCACATAATTTTATATACCGAACCGACAGAAATAATCTTGCTTGCTATTTTGCTTCTCTACTTTTCAAACATTTCTAATCCTGTTGTTTGGTGGACTAATGGAAGTTTAAAGCTTTGACGAGGACAAAACATCTCCTTCAGCTTTTGGAGAGGTGTCCGTGAATACAGGTGCAGGCATGCTCTAATATTTGCAGTTGCTCCATGTGCGGGCAGATTAAATAAATAAGGCCTCTGTTGTGTACATGGCTCAAGCCTTTTTGGGTAAACTGGGGCAATTCTCACAATCTGTCTTCATCTTGAGTCTGTCAAGGTGCCTGCAGGTTTGGACGTTACAAAAACGGCTCTTGAGTAGATTTGTGGTGAATGCTTTCACTTTTCCAAGTAAAGTAATAAATGTAAATTAGCATTCCAGTTTAGGCAGAAACTAGCTAGCCAATTGGAAGAAATTAGAATGAGAAATACCAGTCTCACATTTGTCCAACTTTAAGACAAACCTATTTCCATGTACGACCTTATCGTATCAGGGCTCAAAATTCATTTTTGGGAATAGGTGCCTAAGAATTTATGTGCGTAGAAAAATTTGGGGTTGCACAACATAGAATAATGAACAAAAGCTAAGCTTTAAATTGCATAGCCTACTTCAAAATTCTATTAACACTTAAATGTCAAGAAAATGCTGTATACCATTAATGTGCATACTAGTATACAATAATAGTACCTTTACATATGTAACCCAACACAAATATCTGAGTGCACTGGTGCACCTGTGTGCACTGGTGCTCCAATACTAAGTGCAGAAAAGTGCATTTTGAGTCCTATTTGTGATAAAACAGAGTACATGTAATGCAGCAATGAGAAGTCCCCACCTTGCCAGTGTTAGATCATGTCTGTGGTACTCCAGGGCCTTCTCGTATTCCTGCAGGTAGAAATACGCGTTGCCCAGCTGGCTGTAGATAGCACTCAGCGTCTTCAGGTCTTCCGTTCCCACCTGCACCGCCGACTCGAAGAACGAGACTCCGGCGCGACAGTCTCCCGCCTTGCAGAGCCGCTCTCCTTCAAGCGCGAGCTCCATACATGACGCGTCCATGGTCATCCTGTGAATAGAGCCAAGTCAAGTCACACGGTCGCTTTTCAACAAGGTCCAAGTAGAGGGGTCACAGATAAGAGTAAAAAAACCCAACCCCACACCTATACATAGTGAAGATCAATAGACAATAGTCATAAATAATATGTAGAAATAAATAAACAAATACATGAATACATCATTAATTCCTTAGCCACACATGTCTGTGATTAAATCCTAGTTATGCCTGTTCCATAAGCGATTTGAAAATATTGACGGACGTAGCCACCCTGCTGTGTGGCTAGGTCTTGTTCCGTACTACTGAGCCAGAGTAGGCCAGGCTTCTTCTGTATGCTTGTGACGAGCAGAATGATTGAAAGCGGGGACGACAGGATGACAACATATAAAGGCTTGATGTCTAATCAGATGTAATTGGTTGGAGAGCAGATGGTATCCGCACATGTGCATAAATCACTTGACCTGGATTTTCATCTAAGACCTGAATGCAGATTTGGAGACTGTTCTGTTGACTACTACATATACCAGGGCTGGACAAGTTTTCAAAATAAAATTCACTTGCCATATGGGGTAAGTACTTAAAAAATCTATTTGGCCTGAACCAACTTTTCACTTGCCCAAAATTTCAATGGCATATTTCTATGCATTTTTACTTGATTGATTTACCAAATTGATAAGATTTGAATACTGTATATCGTATGTAGTTTTCAATCTCTAATGCAACAAATCACTGGTACATTACATCTAATGTGATGAAGGAAATTGTGTTATGAGCAGAGACATACATTTGACTCAATTATAATTTATATCAATCTGCTTGTTTATATAAGGCTAGTATTGATACAGGTTTACCATTGGATTAATTGCCATTAAAGATAAGGTAGTTACATACAAGTCTATAGAGAATTCTGATTTCCTGAATGTGAGATCTTTCCAATGATTTACCCTTTTTCATCTCATTCGAATCTTCGATCAATGAAGAATTAGATCTGGATGAATGCTACAATTTGACAATTGTAACAAGTTACATAAAAAAATCAAAGAACATTTAATTTTGTAAAGAGATACATTTATGTAAAACACCATAGCAACATGATATCAACCGCTTTTATATAAGCCCTAATTCTATCACATCCTGTGCATAATGAGCCTACTCTATCTGATAATAGTGGCATTGACTTAGAAGTTAGATGAAGCTTTTAAAAGGAAATTCAAATGAAACGGTCAACATGATTGATGGAATTGGAAGACATGTAATATACACCTGTCTCCTAGAACAAGGGTGCATGTTAATTATACTGAAAGAATAACATACATCGTCAGATATTCATGTCATTGCTATATGCAGTATGCATTTTTGAAATATTAAGGTTTCTGTGTTGTAGCATCAGAGAAAGTCCTAGAGCTCACAGCTTCCATTTCAAAATCCCAAAACTAAGCAGATCTGTATCTGTATTGCTGGTATGACCACCCTTCGGGGAAACACATCAGCTTTGCAGGCACGCAGCACGACAGCAGCTGGTTATTTGTATTTCACTGAATGACAGATTTCCATCATTCTATTCAGAATGGATCAAAGATTTCTTCTTACAATTCATGCACACTACCCTCAGGCACAGTATAGCTATCATATATTCCTGTCAATTCATATCTAAGCTTTGTCGGCATTGTTTGATGCCAAGCTGTCTGGATATAAAATTACATTAATATATAATAACTGCTTTGTAGTTGCTGCACCTTTCTTCCAGTGGCTTTTAACAACGGCAGTCTTCTGTGATGAAATATTAGTCCCCATACATTTGAATCAGTGTCATTATCCACCATGCAAAATGCTAGCCTCTCCTGACATGCCTGAAGAAGGTTGCACTAGAATCCCGGACTGATTCCAAGAAACCTTGTGACCCTTTTCTTTATCTACAAAATTTAATCTGCATGCCTGGTAGTTTCTAAGGATGTCTCTCTCAGGCCCCGTTCATGATGCAAAAATCAAAACGGTTTGATTCGTTTTGGCTACAATCCGAAAAGGTTTACATTTTGCGTTCACGATGCAAACTTGCACCCATGCCACGCTCAAAACGGTTTGCAGAATAAAACAGAACGAAACCGTTTCGGAGTGTTCATGTTCACAAGTAATTCAATTTATTTTGCTGAAACGGTTCGAACCGTTTTATTTTTTTCATCATGATCGGGGCCTTATGTATAATGTATGGGGAGTCGAGATTGAAAATCTGTTCATGAATCAGAGAAAAGAGTATATATATCACTACATACAATGTCTATACAAGAAGAAAATACAACTGAATGTAGAGACAATACATACATGTATTATGAAAGATATCAATAACATACAATGCAGAATCTTCTATGAATTTGTAGAAAACTTACATCAGTGGGCAGCGACAGGTTACAATGAAACCTGTACAAGTGAGCACCTCCCTCCACATAAGGAACACAAATTGTGACCACTTCTGACTGTGTAGAACTATCATATAGTTGGTAGCACTGGAATTGTTATTGCTTCAATGCCCAGTGGCAAAAACAATCCAATCCAAGGACAAGTATTTTAACGCTTGGAACCATTAATTCGACACCTTTACGCCAACGCACCATTTCATGTAAATCAACAAGCGGACTTAAGAGTATTTCGGTAATCATTGACTGTATCGTGTACGTTGTTTTTGCCGCAATTGCTACATGTGTGTAACTCTTCCAAATCATTGACATATCTCGGAAAAATTACGTCTTCAACATAGGACCCGATATGACGGCGCCTTGCGTAATCTGTTCCAAACGAACCATTAATCCGACAGTATACAACAATGTCGATGTGAACCGATAATTTCAATAGTCAGAACAACGGTTATTTCCCGATTTATCGGTCAACCAACGGCCACTTACACTAGTTACTATAGGCGCCACATGTCACAGTCGGTACGCCGCCAATGCACTCACGATACTGCGGTCAAAATAAATAGTCCTGAAAAACATCGTCCTGCGGCAGACCCGTTCTTATGTTCCATTGCAATGTCGTGGCTATTATAAACCTTGAGGTCTGATACTTAAGCCTGCTACAGCTATCGAAATGCGAGTAACTAACGTTTGCTTGCACTACTGCCCGGTAAACAAAAATATATGCCAGGCGGAAACGGAAACTATCCTAACACAGGTCATCGGCCTGTACCAAGCGAACATCAATGCGGTAGAGGGGAGTACGACTCTCGTGTGTCGCTATCGTCTTAGCCGCTGTTGGGATGTATGTTCCGGAAATATGAAAATAACACGTGTCTTTTATAGAAATTGCAAAAACTTTACTTTTGCATTAATTGCTGCCAAAATTCAATTATCTTATAGTATAACCTTCCCATTAGCATGCTAAACCCGTAGTGAGACGGTTGGTATGGTCTTCAATACCTATTTACACTAGCTTGCACGTGGCTCCGGACTTTTACATTTGAAAATAGGGGAAAATAGAAAGAGTAATTAATTTGTTGACGTCGGTTACTATTTCCAATTGCTGATGACCTGTAAACACTTGTTGGACATGTCTATTGAATAATCCAAGACAGGAAAGGGGAAAAATGAATAAATGAATAAATATAAATGACCTGCATCGTCTGCTATTGCTCACGTGATCACCCGTATGATTCTGGGAATATTCAAAATGGCGGTTTCCGAAGACGCGATCGCAAAGCCTCTGGATAATTCGCGCTTTGTTTGGATCAAGGACAAAACTAGACTTATTTGCTGTTATTGACGGACATATTGTTTATTCCTATTTTGATCGATACAAGTATAGATATGTAATGTGATGATATGAAGAAGAAAATGTCGACATTATGACGGTGTGTTGCCGCTGCTCCCTCTCCCATGATATACGTAACGTTAAAACAAACGGTTAGTAAATTGACGACCTCGTCATTGCAAAGTTTGATCTTCATGAACTTACGACTGTACCTTTTTGACATCAGTACTTAACTCGTATTGGAATGCAATTAATAGTTTTTGCATCAACCTGCTGAATCTTGATTGGCAAGCCAATACTTAAAAGTGTCGAATTAAAAGGGTGTCGAATTAATGGTTCCTAGCGTTTAACTGTGTGAGCTAGGAAACAGCCTTGCGTTCAAGGCTGTCAGAGCTAATGAAATACATTCATATCCTTTGTCCAAATGCAATTAACATTGACATTACGTATGGGATATACCCTCCCATGCAAAGAACGTGACATTTGAGTAAGTACATTTACATGTACTAACTGTGTGTTTAGGAGACTTCTATAGACAGAACACTTGGGGGTATGCATATGAACATTACCAAGCAATTATGTCTGACGTAACTGAAACACAAGAAGCCAGATGGTCCCAAATAAATTGTCTTTGGATGCAATAAACATCAGGGTTCGTCTGAATTGACATATATTAATTTTGAAACTACTTTAATAAACCACCTGGGAAAATTATCATTACATGTATTCATGGATGGCCCAAGGCTCATACCAAGCTCTGAATTTTTCTTTGGTCTCTATGGAGCAATGATTCTTGTTGAGGTTTAACCAGTAGCCTGACTGATGATCAGGGCTGTAATAAATTTTGGTAGAGGTACAGGTACAGTGGTTTAGGTACAGGTATGCATGTTCCTGTCCCTAAATTAGTATGGTCAATTATCTGTTAGTCATACATGTCTTTTTAGTGACTGATAAATTGTCATCCTTGCATGAGAATTTGCCATTTCCAAGTTCTCTCAATTTTCTGCAGCAAAGATGATCACAATTGACATCTTTGAGATGGGGATGTAAACAGTGACCCACCTGGTTATCTAAGGAATCCTGCACTGTATACAAAACAGTTGATGGAAAAGCCACAGTGTTGTCTGTCTGTTGGCTTGGAACAAACACAGCCTCTCCAAGATTACTCGATCTCGATCTGGGGTAAAGAAAAAAGAACAACACATGAAGATTGGCCAGATAAGAATTATAAGAATTATATGATACCTCTTACTGTGTCAGTAAAAGTTGAGGTTGCATTTGTCCTTTTCTCCTTTCAGGGAAATGTCCCTCAGGATAAAATCATTACGGGAGCTGAACATCAACAAAGGAAAGTGTACAAGTCTTCTATTACAATACAGACGTTTTTTTTAATCATTTGGTAACACAGCTCACTATTGTAGCAAACAAGCATTAGACACATTTTGAGCTGCATGGAACACCTGAGCCACCAGACATTGTGAAAGCTCTGGGGATATTAGTGGCTTCCTGTCTTACTCCGAGATGGCTTCCTTGCTGCCACTTACTTACTCAGGCAGGTGTAATGCAACATTCATGACATTGTTCATGGTAAATTGTGAGGTAGAGGGGGGAGGTAAAATGTGGAGATGGGAAAAGTACTAAGTAGACATAAGAAATGTAGTAAATAGGTAATACTGCACGGTGTATTCCGTATGATGACTCAGATGAGGAATACAAGTTGTTGTGTTCTTTTAATTTAATGTCATACTCACCCAAGAAAACAAACATTTAAATGTGAAATGTGCCAGATATTGACTTGAGCAAATTATGTGTCCTCAAAGGAAAGGTATAATATCAGTTCCAAGTACTTCCAACATCCAAATCCAGTATTCGAATTTCAGACAGTGGCCCATGCAACTTACAAGTAGAAGCCCCTGGCATTAAGTGCAGACCGGTCCAGAACACCTGTATTGAAGTTTTTCAAACATTATCACCGCCCATGACCAGTCATGACATAATTTTCTTCAAAAGCCAAAGTCATTAATTTATGGTCTTGGCTGTTCAATATTCAACTTGACTGCACATGTTTGATTTAAAAGGAAATTCTACAAGTTGCATTGTAAGATTATTTTAATGTAGTCTATCCTGCATGGATCTAGTTCTTAATTTCCAACACAAATTGTTTAGATGAACATGCAGCTGTCATGAGCTGCTACAATAGAAATGATACATATTACATAAAAGCTGCCAGCCAGCCTGCAGCATGACCTTCTCCCACTGATGAATTGACTGAAACTGATCCTGTTTGGCCTCTGCTGATAATTGGCCCAGTCAGGGGGAGGGTTGTGGTAAGGCTGTGGTGAGCTACTCTCCAAGCAGAGGTTGGGTTCCGGCAGGTTTTTGACATGTTTTTAGGCGTCTTTGTCGGGCTTTCTACTTTGTCATTTTTTTTTGTCTAGCCAAAAAATGACAAAGTAGAAAGCCCAACAAAAACGCCTAAAAACACATTAAAAAATTGCCGGAACCCATCCTCTGCTTGGAGAGTAGTGGTGAGCCCCAAGCGGTACATGATAGTTATATTACAGGAAAACATGGGCCAATGTACAATGTAGCCAGTCACCACTACTTAGAAATTTCAATTCTAACAGTAATACTGTACAAGATTTTATCATTGATATGACTCTTTATGAGGTGATATGAAACTCGTATCATTCCTTGGGCTTGTTGCAGCAAATCATAATTTGACTCCTTTTTTTTTTGACAGCTGATGTTTCTGACAGACGATCTTTGATTTGAAGTTTCTGATTCTATGGTGCCCATATAGTGTGCTAGTGAGTAGTGTACTTCTCAGACTCAGTATGCTAATTGATAGCCTGGGTGCCAGACCCCCAATCTTTAATAATAATATATCTGTGCCTACATAATAAATACTTTGAGATTGAGGGTCTGGCATCCAGGCTAGCTGATTGACAGATCGATCAGTGAGATGGCAAGCAACACTCCCCAGTCCCAGTACCAGGGAGATCCTGACGATTCGCTGGTACCTCCAGTCCTTGCTGGTACCAAGCTAGAGGTACCAGGCTAGACTAGAGGTAATGTCTGGGATGATTAGATTAACCCTGCTACTCACAGTCACACCTCATCTGGCTTCCTACACACATGCAAATTTATTCAACACTTCTAGGGATAAAACAATGCATGACCAAATGTATCAATGTTGTAACCCGATATTCTACATGTAGACCGCCTGTTTCTGAAATCGTGACTTTCCTCACTTCACAAAACCTTTTGTCTTGGATCGATCTGTACTTTCACCTTTAATTGACTGATAATTGTTACCTGTGGTTGTTAATTGGCCTGGGGAGGGGCTATTCTGATTATATATCAGTACCACAAGAGGCCACACATGATGTGCACACAGATTTTCATCATGATGTTTCTTGCGTTTTTGATGAAGATAATTTTCTGGCACCATTAGCATGCGTTAGGTACACAGGGAAAGAAAGAGGATTACAAGCGTTGCACGGGCCAGGAAATGTCCAAGATGCAGAATTCAAAAGGGCCCGTGCTTGGGCATCAGAACTACAGCTGAACTATCTGACTAATTTTGCGATTAGGAGCGTTCCACCACTGTTTCAGTAGGGGGAGGGGGGCTCATGTTGACAGTCTGAGACAGTGCCAACAAAAACACTTCGCCGCTGTCCACCTATTTGTTGAAAGGAAGAGCGTTTAGCAGAGGATTATATCTTGGCTTGAATCCCTCTTGAAGCGAGGAGCTGTTTGAATTCTCTGCTTCCCAACGAATAAACTGTAGTTCCAGTTTATCAGACGACAAGTTTTAAATTTTTAGTCAACACGGCTACAAAGTCAAGAGGCGGCGATTTTTTTTCCTACCAGAAAAAAATGGTAGCGCTACAGTTGAACGTTTTCTTACCTCAGAACATCTGGGGAGCCGCCTTGTTCTGTCTCGACACAGTCTAATGACGACAGTCGCACACTTTGAGACGCGCAATCCCTAAAGAATCTCGATATTTTGTGAAGATGTGAAATTATATACAGGCCACCAAATCTTGTCAAATTACTGCTATTCAAATCCGCGGCGCCTCTGATTGGTCAATATCAACTCTCGCGTTAACTGGTGAAGTCTCGCGAGAGTGGTCAACATGGACGCACGAAGTTCGTAAAATCTGCCAGTTTTTGTGCTGTTTATTGTTTTTCAGGCATTCAGAATCACTCATTTGCTTGCAGAAGGTTCTACATGATACTTGTAAACATGCCGGTGGAAGAGAATAAGGACCTGCTCCTGGTAAGTGTGCTGATATTAAGTAATATTGAAGTGAATGAAGTAGGTTTTGAAAGAGGGAGGGGGCTGGTCATGCTTTTGGTTTTGATATTCATATGTTTGTCAACATTGAATTCATGATTTGTGTGATATCGTGATGTAGGAGGAGACAGACCTTGCATACGAAGAAGACATCCTGCGCAATCCCTTTGCTGTGAAGTGCTGGCTGCGTTACGTGGAGCACAAAACTACAACAAATGCACCAGGCAAGGCCATCAACCTGGTGTATGAACGGGCACTGAGGGAACTGCCTGGCAGGTCAGTGATGGGAGTGTGAAGTCTGTGAATAGATACTGTAGATCTTGAAATGTTCTAATGGTTATACTTCTGCTGTTTTTGAGGTCCCTTTCCTTTGCAATCTCACAACACCGCGGTTATGTGTTTTTGTGTTAAAGTATTGTTTCCGCCGCAAACTTAAAACACCACAAAAAACTCTTTCCCACTCCAAGTCCTACCGCGAAATTTCCATCCCCTCGAAAAGAAATAAATTTCAGTATTATATGCTATTCAGAAGGAATTTCAGCTCTTCTTTATCAAAGTCATTTGCACTGTTTAAAAGTGTTCACAGTTGAGCGTGTAATTGATATGCACAACCTGTTTCAGCTACAAACTGTGGTACAACTACCTGAAGAGGAGAAGGAAGCAGGTGCGAGGCAGGTGCATCACCGACCCTGCATATGAAGACGTCAACAATGCCTTTGAGAGGGCCCTGGTCTTTATGCACAAGGTGAGAAATATCACAGAATAGAACAAGCGGCAGGAACTTGTGCATCAAACTTATGTTTGCTAACTTTCAAGATAAACTGTTATGCCATTGTTATTGAATTCAAGAACATAATTTTGTAAACATTTTGTTTGATATCATGGTAGTGAACCGTTGCCGACCGAGTGTCCCGGGTCATGTGATACATAGTAGAGAACCAGCCAAGAGTCTCCTGCTTTGGAACAGGGACACAAACAGAAGGATTTGTCGATCAATCACAGCACTCAAGAAACTCATAGTCATAGAAACTGAAACTAATTTAGAAGGACATGAACTTCTCTCAGCAATGAACCACAAGCAGTTCTGGAGAGTAAACTGGAGAGTAAACTGCACCTTGTAAAGAGGAGGACCGATAATGATGATGATGATGTTTGATATCTTGAGATGTAGACAGTACTGAAAAAAAAGGTGAGGTGATGTCAAAACTTGCCAAGAAGACCAATCCGTACGAATAAACTGGTCTATGTGATCAGGTGGTTGTATTGATAGGGAAAATTATCTAAGGGATCACCAAGTAGCCACATTGTCTAGGTGAATTGCAGTTAGTCTGTATATCTATATTTATTCTATTGATAAAACATGGTAGGTACTGCAAATCATTGAGATGGAAGATATGTAGCCTGGTATGCAAACCCATATAGTGCACGGGTCTCCTCTTCGCAAATATAGATATTTGAAGAGAGGAGACTTGGGAGCTTTAATAGGTTTGGATACCAGGCTAGAAAATATGGAATCCCTTATCAGACGTTTTAGCAGAGAAGATATTACCGGTATATTCTTTATGTCATATTTTAACAACTTCACATTGTCAGATGCCGCGTATCTGGCTAGACTACTGTCAGTTCCTGATGGACCAGAAGAAGATCACCCGTACCCGGCGCACGTTTGACCGAGCGCTGCGAGCCCTCCCCATCACCCAGCACCATCGCATCTGGCCCATGTACCTCAACTTCATCAAGACTTACCCGCTTCACGAGACAGCTGTTAGAGTTTACAGACGGTACCTTAAGGTGTGTAGACACTATCTGTCTGGCAAGTTGTTCATCCAGGACTCAGCTTTATTTCCAGTTAGTCATGAGAATTTTTCAGATCCTTTTTTGTTACATTTCCCCAAAGTAGCATAAAAAACATGAAGAACAAAACGAGCATACCAAAAAACCAAACAAATAGTGAAATGGACAGAAATATATACATAAACTAGAAAGGCAACATTTGCGAGCAAATACAGCATGTTTAGCCATACTCCACGCCATGCAAAAATTGGACTGTCCCAAAATAACAATGGACCATTCTAAAATACTTCCACTAAAAAAATGGATCACCCCAGTCCAAAATTGAGTTTAAAAACAATTAGTCTCTCCATACAGGAATGGAGTCTTCCAGTAGCACCTCAACACAATATGGACCAGTCCAAAACCATATCCACATAAACAAATACACTACTGCTAACAAATGGACTTTTTCATAATCACTCCAGCTCAAAATTGCAATAAATAATTAAAGAATCCTCCCCTTGCAAGAATGGGATATTCCGTGCCATCTCTATGTAAACTAGACCAGTCGACAAATATCCGCTCAAAATTACACTCTCGCGCATAATCAACCCAGTTCAAAATTGAATTAAAAAAAATTAACCCCAGGAAAGAATTAAGTTTTCCATAGTATACATAATGATGTATATGAGGATTTGACAGGAGAAGAAGGAAATTACCAAAAACAACATATTGCAGCGATAGTATGGGTGAAATATAGAAATGTGACACCCCTTTGTTTGAATGCATGATTCAATAGTATACATTTGGGTTGAAAAAAACGAAACGAAAAAATTGTTTATTTCAAAAATTGTTTTGAAAGGCTGTATGCCAAACATTTAAATGAGGGCCTGTGTACATGACCAAGGCAGACACATGTCAAATTTTGCATCATTTTGGTTTAATACGAGTCAGTTCCAAGTCACCGAGAGGGTTTTAATATAATGTTTGTAATATGTTTGAACTATTTTGATTAAAAGAATGTCTAAGTCACAATAGTTCTAAACTGTTCAAACAATAAGAATTGAAACTTATAACATGTTTGAACTTATTTAACATATGTTGGAAACATTTCGAACGTAACTGCACAAAAATCTCTTTATCTAGAACAGTTTCAAACCATCTATCCAAATGTTTCAATGTTCGAACAATTTGTAACAAAAGATTTTCACAATTGCCCCGTAAACGAAGGTGCTAAGTCCTCCTGTGTGTTTCCGTCTATTTTCGGTGGCCGCGCTAGACCACCAGCGGATTTGTTTTGACGGAGCGTCACCCGCGCGCGACGATGTACACTGTTCGGCACCGCTAATATCCGGCATTTTCCCGCTCCAAAACACTCCACTAGACCCACGTTTTTAGTGTTTTGCCTCGTGTGTAACACGATTCGATTTGCATTACTGACGGGACGAAAATGTTATGATAGAAAAAATTCACCCCGTCCCGGCGTCCGTCCCAAAAACATGAACGACATGAAAATATATTTTCTTACAGATTCAATCACGAAAATCAACAGCATGGGATTCCAAATTTTCACAAAGGCCGACCATTTATCATGGTTGAACTTCCTTCCAAGGCGTGCGATAGATAAACATTCCCGGCACATAATAGTACCAGACTAACTACGCAAGCTCATGATAAAAATAGGGAGAATGTTTGTCAGTGAAGTTTGGCCACCAGAGTGTAAGTTCATTTAACGTTACAAGCGCAAACGGGCGAATCATTGACCTTACCGGGGACTGACTCTACTGGCCTAATCATTCGAATTCCTTTTTTGCCGAATTCTACGATCCATACGCCCGTACGCAGGAAAGCCTGGTGGACGCTACACATCACGGGAGACGCGTGTTGGTCCGAGACAGACAGCGGCGTGCTTTCGATCGCGTAGCGGCGACAACGTGCGGGACCAAAACGCCTGTCCCCAGTGAGACCGTGTGTTTTGCGCGGCATGCCCCGAATCCGTCTACCATTGCTGAATGTGGCCCGATTCATAGAGGTCTATTTTGTAAGCATTATTTCATGTACCCCTCAGCGTGAGAATTCCTTGTGCAACAACTTCGCCACATTATATATTCAAGTTTCCCTGCGCACCGCCCTCCGCCCGCCTTTGATGTCTTTGATCATGTATGAAGTCGGCGGCAGAGAGAGATCATCAATCAATTTTGTCAGGAGTTGCGCGCCAGTCTGAGGAGAAACGATCTCCCGTGTTGTGTTGAAGAATTTGGAGTTTGAAAATATCTGGAATAACTAATGCTGAAATAAACATTCACAAAATCATTGATTTAACTTTATTTCTGTTATAAAATTTCCTAAACTGCAGTTTAACCACCCAGTTCAACGGAACATGGTGTTTTCCCGATAATCACGTAAAATGTTTATGTCCGGTCTTTCCTCCTCGTAAGCAAACTTCCAGCTTGTCGCCAAACTTTGCCGAGGCGATAAGTACTGAAGCTGAGCGCGCTCGTTGTTTTGTTGTGCTAGCCATGCAGTGACGAGTCTTCGATTATCTGTAGTTGTTGAAGGACACACAGAAATCTTCGGACTGTAGTTTACCGCTTCGAAGGGCGTGACAGTCAACGGTAGTAAGGTTTGAACGAGCGTTGTGTTTCTCAGCTCACCTCTTCCAAACGTAAACAACGGGTGCGGGTTAACGTGAGCGGCGGGGGATTTGTTCGGCTGGCGACACCCCCGTACCGTGCCGGTAGCGTGGTGTGTGTCGTGTTTCCTTGAAACGGATTTTTAACAATAGAAAACTAGATCTATTCAAGATTTCTAACAAATTTAATGGAAACTTTTCTGTCCGGCGTAGTAGGATTTTGGGAGTACCCAACCGCGTTCTTCACGTGGAAATTTTTGATACCGCGAAAGTAAACAAAACACCTACGATCGCCTGCCAGGCTTCTCGCGGTGGGGCGTCTTTATTGGTCTATCATTAGGTGCTATCAGCTACTTAGCAGGGACGTGTAAATTGCTTTCGTATGGCTCATTTAACCAATGTTCGAAACTGTACGAACAAAAGATGAATCTATATGTTGTGATAGTTTCGAAACTTATATCAATATTGTACCCGCCGATTTAAATGTTTCTAACATGCTGGAACGCAGTAGAAAATATTTCGAAAGTCAAACAAAGGTTCGAAATTGTTCTAAACATTCACTCATATCAGGTTGTTGCAAAGGTTTCGAAAATGTTACAACAAAAGGCAACAAACACCCTCTCGGTGACGTGGAATTGACTGGAGATGTGTATCTTTGTTCAAAAATAGTGAACAAAGGAGAGATAGTAAGCACATGTCCTGCGCATTCCCATACCACATTTGGTATGAATACTACAAATGTAGCACACCTGCTCCAGAAATGCAAGACAACTTAATTAACTCAATTGGCCAATCGGGTGGTCGCAAGGCTCACAGCCAGTCCAGGTGCAATTGGGGTCAATGACCTATAGGTCATATGAGGAAAATACCCAATGTTCTCCTCAAAATACCCTGCAAAATCGTATTTTGAAGTAATGTTTGCCAAAAGTGCGAATGGGGTTCTCTGAATATTTGTTCAATGTACCCCCAAAGCAAATTTCAGGTCATTTGGATGTATTTCCAGAGCACAGGAGGCCAAAATGTACGTTTTTGGTCAGAAAAACCTCAATAAAATCATTTTCAAGGTCAATATCGGGAAAATCGTGTATGGGTATTTGCCTTAACTACCTTTGTACCAAATTTTAGGTCATTTGGTCAAAAAATGACAGAGATGAATCGATTTGAAGATTTGACAGGAGAAGAAGGAGAAGAAACATGAGTAAAAACAATATGTTGAGCCATACTAGGTATGGCTAAACATAAAAAAGAAAGAAACTGAATACAAATCAAGGACATTTACATAGATTGAGCTTGTCTATACATACATGAATATAAACAGAAACTGATATCGGACAATGAATGATAAACTATGAAGACTGTTGAAACTACATGTAGCAAGAAATTAGAAAATGAGAATATTGGTTTTGACTTCTTCGTTCTTGTTCCTTATCGTTGACTTTTTAATCATACAATTGGACATCAGAATTTTATGCAGTTGAAAACATGGCTTTTGAACTGAGTGTAAAAATGAAAAAAATCATTGTGTAATGTATGTTTTTAACACTTTTACTTTCATCCTTTTAAACAGCTGGCTCCTGAAAACACAGAGGACTACATTGACTACCTGATCTCCATCGACAGACTTGATGAGGCTGCCACTCGCCTGGCTGACCTGGTCAACAAGGAAGAGTTCGTGTCCAAGAGGGGCAAGTCAAATCACCAGGCAAGTAGCCCAAGTTTCTGGCCATCCAATGATAAGGCCATACTAACTTGATGATGTATATGTCATTCTCTGAAGACTACAGATATGACATGAAATAAGACAACTGTAACTGTCTTGTTTTGTGATGTAACATTTCTTGACACATGCTAACTTTTGGACTTTTCCATGAATCATGATCATTTTGGGGAGAACTTACTCTTGTGATGGAAGCATTGGACAACTGTCAAAAGATTCACTAGCCAAACTATTAAAGTTAAAGTCTATGAGGCCTAGATGTAATTTCAAAGTATACATTGTATCAAGATAATTGTCTTTTTATAAGATCTTGATTTCGGCAAAACAAGTTGGCCTCATGATTAATAAATTCAACAAACTTCTGCCCCCTTAGCTGTGGCACGATCTGTGTGACCTTATCTCCAAGAACCCTGACAAGATCCGCTCCTTGAACGTGGACGCCATCATCCGGGGCGGGCTTCACCGCTTTACGGACCAGCTGGGCATGCTCTGGAACTCTCTCGCAGACTACTACATCCGCAGTGGCCACTTTGAGAAGGTAGACACTTCAGCTGAACACTACTGTCATTACCTAGCTTCACACAGTTACATTACAATATACAGAATGTTGTATCACATGGATGCCGAAACATGGATCAGACATATGTACTAGGAAGGGTGGTACATGTACATGTGTAGTGTAGAATCACACTGTCCTTTGGTTGTTTCTTTTAACCAGTAAACCACCTTAAGGCATAATACACCAGTTTTGTATATGTATAGAAGGTACAAGCTGTGTAAGACCGGACTGTAAGATTTGATCTACTCACGCTTGGATAAACCCCTACTCTTTTCAATAAGTGTGGTGGGATCTTTAACATGCTTGACCCTGAGGTGTGGGTCAAGCATGTTAACAGGGGACCTCCAGCTTTACGTCCCGTACGAGAGGACGTCACTAAGGGAAGCTAGATACGTCATGTATTCATTTTCAACTGAAACGAATGAGGAAATAGCTGTGAAGTGCCTTTCACAATAGCACAACATTAAGACTTGCTAGGGTTTCAAACCCAGAAGCTTTAGATTCTAAGTCAACAACCCTAAACAGAAGACACGAGATCACCTTGCCACGTTGTCCTGTTTAGCATTGATACCATCTAATGACATCCTATGTGTAACATTATTTGCCAGGCCAGAGACGTGTATGAAGAGGCCATTCAGACTGTGGTGACAGTGAGAGACTTTGCCCAGGTGTTTGATGCCTACAGTGAGTTTGAGTCCACCATTGTCAACAACAAACTGGAGATGGACGAGGAAGGGAAGCTGTCAGAGGAAGGTAGGTCTTCTTAGTCTCTCATAATCTTGTTGAACAGTTCCTACTAAGGTAGCTTCTAGGCACCATAGTTGTGTTGATTTCCTGGTTAGGCAGCACGGAGATGGTTAAGAATAGTCCAGACACGGAGATGGTTAAGAATAGTCCAGACCAAAAATCTGGCCAGTCACTGTCAGTGTCTATTGAGGCATATTACCTGAAATATCACTTTGTTTTCTTGCTGCTATGTTTTTTCCAATGATCATGACCATCATGATCATATGTCTATGGTAGAGAAATTTTTTGGGACTGTATTTCTAACTAGACATAATGAGAAGAGAAAGGAAATACAGTCAAACCTGTCTATAGCGGTCACTCAAGGGACTGGCCAAAACTGGCCGCTAAGGACAGGTGGCCGCTATGGAGAAAATGTCGATTAATTGACCACGAGTGACACATGTTTTCAGTACCCACTGAGATACATTTATTCACCGTACAGTATACAGGGCTCGAAATAGTGGGTGCATGTGCACCCAGTGCACCCAAAATTGGAGCTGTGCACCTAATTTTTGACTCTGGGTGCACTGGTGCACCTATATCTTTTTGTAGCCTATAGGGTTAAGGTACTATTGTACACTAGTATACAGAATATTCTTGAAATGTAAGTATAAAAAACAGCATGATAACTTTTTGCTGTACTTTACTTAATGTATTATTTGTTTGAAATTTTGAAGTTAGCTTTAGAATTACAGATTGAAGTTCTTAAGAAAGGCAGCAGCATTAAACTTTGTAATTATGTTCTGAAGAACATTCAACTTTATTTTATCTGGTGCACCCAAAATTCTTTCTGTGCACCCAATTTTTTCAGTTGGGTGCACCAGTGCACCTATTCCCAAATATGAATTTCGAGCCCTGGTATACATGTAAACATTACATAGGTAAGGCACATTTTAGAAATTCGATTGTTGTTCTTTTACTTCTATTATGGGCTTGAAAAAAGAATTATTGTATCTGTCAACTCCAAAATCCATGGCTTGTTCGAGCTTCATGTATGAACAGACCAGCATCAGCATCGCCATACTCTACTCTTGATCCTTCGCGACTGCTTCGCTGCAGGCACACGCGTCACCAACGAGTTTTAATCATATGAAACTAAGTCCTTCGCAGCAAAATGCCACCTAGTTAGTTAAGAACAAAATATATGTTGCTCAGTTGCCACTTACTGTTCGTTTTCGACCGTTTTCAAACATAAAATCGTGGCGACAATTTTCCTTGTCTGTTGTTGTTTGCTTGTCATGATCGGCTTCTACCATTATGCTAATAGGGTAATGAGAGGAAGGTCGCCCTTTTGAGGGCTTTTTTCTTTTCAGAAAATTGCAACAGCCCAAATTTTACATCATAGTAATGTTATCCATATTTAGTTTGAAGCTTTTGGTTAAGTAATTATCCTCAGTGATAGTTTGCAGCAAAATAAATTTAACACACTATACCTCCGCAACAGTGGTGTCTTCCGATGACCTTTATGCTGCTCCGCCATTTTGAAAATCGTGTTTGGGCACATTTTCGGATGAATTCCCGGGAAAAACGGAAATATTGGGCCGACATTGAAACAATTCGCGAACTTGGCGCATCAGATACATGTGCGGGTTGTATTTTCCAAAAACTACCGTAATCTTTGCCCAGTCCAAATGCACAGAAATAGTCAAATATGCTACGATGTACAAACGCAAGCCATGTGTCCTTCAGTTCGCGTCAAACCATGGATAATCTAACAAAGATAAAACATTCTTGTTTTCTTTATTATTATCCTGTCAAGTTGAGTTCACATAAACTTGATAACTGCATAAAAAATGAAGATTTTGAACCCGGCGTGCGGTGGCGATGCGGCTTCCACCGCCGCACATTGACCGTTATCGGCAGTGTTACTGTACTCGCGGGACCGAAAATCGTCTGGCCGCGACCGCGTTGGACAGGTGGCCGCTATAGCCTAATTCTTAATGCTTATGTCAATGGGAAAAATCCAAGGGACCGACAAAAAGTGACCACTATGGGCAGGTGGCCGCTATGCAAAGGTGACCGCTAATACAGGTTTGACTGTACATGCACATTGTAAAATGAAAAAAATTGATTCCATCCAAAACTCTTTCAAAAAATTTCATAGACAAAGTTTGTCCCTGTAAAGTGATTTTAACCTGCAAGGATATTCAAGTCGATAAACTTCAGACAATTTTCTTAGTAGGCAGCCAGGTAACTGAAAGTACAGATTTACTGATTGGGAATTTTTCTCCATCCAAATGTCCAGACCAAGATGACCTTGACCTGCGGATGGCTCGGTTTGAGGACCTGATCTCGGAGCGGCGCCCCCTGCTGCTGAACAGCGTACTGCTGAGACAGAACCCACACAACGTCAACGAGTGGCACAAACGCGCCAAGCTTTTCTCTGAGAAGGAGAAGGCCAGAGAGGTAATAAATAGCAAAATTAATAATTGAGTAATTTGGCAAAGGATTACTTACAATTATAGTACTGTTTAGTTGATCGAACAGCAGAGATTATCAATGAGAAAACATACACATGTAGAAGATATACTGTAAATCTTAAAATTGTGGTGATTTTATTTTATAATTTTTTATTGTGATCTATCCACCGCAAAGTAATGACACTGTGAATATACGTTTTCAATTTATTGTATACTGCACCGCAGCATTGTTTCAACCATAAACTTAAAACACAGTGAAAACCTCATTTCGCCTCTTCAGCGAAATCAAGTCCCCACAAAATAAGTGAATTTACAGTAGATTTGTATTGTGTAAGAATCAGAACTGTTTTGATCTGTGACTGAAGAAACTTTTTGTTCAAGATTCTGCTGTTCAATTCCAGTCGCCAAGTCAGGCTTTCGATTTTTTGTTCAATCTTGTACTTGCCAACTGATTCTAAGACTTTTAAAATCTTGTTCAGGTTATCCAAACCTACACAGAAGCAGTACAGACAGTGGACCCCCAGAAGGCTACAGGAAAACTCTACACGCTGTGGGTCGCCTTCGCCAAGTACTACGAGGAGAACAGCCAGGTTGACGATGTAAGTACCATAATGCCTAACCTTCCACTTTCAGAAACAGATGGTAAAAGGAAGAAGGTTAACCTTCTCCATGCTGAAGTAGCCTTTTGGTACCTAATTTGCAGGGAGAAGGTAATAACCTTCAGATACAGGTGTTAAAATATTCAGAAACAGATGTTGTCAAAGCATACTTGAAGCAAGCTGCCAGTGACAGTTTGAAAGCTGTTTGTCATTTTTGGTCCAAGATTGTCCAAACATTTATGTCAAAAACAATTAGAAGATTCCGTGCTACGATTTGTGTTTTGTTTCAAATGGCCTTATTTAATTAGTATGCACTGTGATGTTTGAAGTCATTCTATTTTTCTTCTGAAAGTGAAGTAAGTGGCAAGAGGAGATATAAAATTGGTTTGCTAGAGGATAACAATTACATGCTAAACTTAAATACAAATGTGTATGGTTATACATTATGACTGCACAGATTTGTATGTGAGTTGATATGTTGTTTCCTCATGATTTTAGGCCAGAACAATATTTGAGAAGTCCACCAAGGTGCCGTTCAAACATGTGGATGACCTGGCCAGTGTGTGGTGTGAATATGCCGAGATGGAGATCAGACATGAGTAAGTAGATTTATGCCCATTCCATACACATTCATTTGATTATGTACATTACAAAGTTCTGTCAGAGTGTCAGGAGCCTGAAAAGGTTAAGTACTTGATCTAGTAAAAAAAATTTAATTTGAAAAGACAATGAAAGACAGTTATTAAAATCGTCTTATTTCGAAAATTGTGAAGAGAAGGTATTCATGTTGAAACTGCGAAACTTTACATATTTGCATTAGTCACAACATAAGTTGGTAAGGACAAGGTTAGAAAATGGTTGTTATATCATCTTTCCAGTGTCAAGTTTGGTTGGAAGATGGGAACAAAGACTAGGAGGTGACCTTATAATAAATCATAGTTGGAAATCATTTTGAAGGGTATGTCACGTTTAATGTTATGTGTAAGTGTGTCAACTGATGATGATGAAAAGTTTTAGTCCTTTAAAACTGTTTTTATTTCCATCAGAAACTTTGACGCTGCCCTTGAGTTGATGAAGAGGGCCACCGCCATGCCGGGCAGGAAAGCGGCGTACTTTGACGAGACGGAGACGGTACAGAACCGCCTGTACAAGTCGCTGAAGCTGTGGTCCATGTACGCAGACCTGGAGGAGAGCTTCGGCACGTTCAAGTCCTGCAAGGCCGTGTACGATCGTATCGTCGACCTGAGAATCGCGAATCCTCAGATCATCATCAACTATGGTATGTTCCTGGAGGAACATGACTACTTTGAGGAAGCTTTCAAGGTACACAATTACTTATCCTGTCCAGATTTTGCTGTATAAGGCATTTCTCTTTCCATTGGGCCACACAGTTGTGCAAGCACCACAGCAGGGGGCAAGTCCACTGGTTGTTGTGTGTGTTCAACTTCCATACTCTTTCCCATAAGTGCTTAGTGCACTCTACCCACTGGGCTATCGATAAATGTGTATTTTAGATAAGATTAAGTTAAGTACATGTACATGTACATAGAAATATTGGCCAGGAATGTCGATACGCTTAGTCTAGTACAATGATGTTACATGTGTATTTGCATTGAAAGATTTTAATGCATGAAGTTCTTTTGTATAGAGATCTGAACCATGGTGCATTGTTACTCCCGTACTCACATATTGTGACATTCTGCCTGTACTTAACTATTGCAGGCATATGAGCGAGGCATTGCGCTGTTCAGATGGCCTAATGTATACGACATCTGGAACATGTATCTGACCAAGTTTATCGACCGGTACGGCGGAAAGAAGCTGGAGCGAGCGAGAGATCTGTTTGAACAGTGTCTGGAAGACTGTCCACCCAAATATGCCAAAAGTAAGGAGCTTTTATAAGATTCCATCATTCCTTCGTTTAATGTAAATTTAAGATATTCAAGAACCACCATACAAGCATGCAGATAGATAGATATATTTTGAGTTTTTATGATTTCAACAATTTATCTAAATGTCGGTTGTAATTTTCATATGGCAATCAAATACTGTAAATTTTGAAATGTTTCCAGTTGTTTCATTTTTGCAATTTTTGTCCCTGTGAATATTGTGTTTTCTCAATGTATTACTACTACAATACAGAATTGTTTCAACAGCGAATTTAAAACTCCTCCTGTCCCCTTCTACCAAGAAATTAAGTCCCCGCAAAAATACATAAATTTGCAGTAGTAGGAGTGTTGAGGACTAAATCACATCTATGAAGTATGAAATAAGGAGAAAGATCAGTTAAGGAACAATGAAAACCATTTTATCTTCTAAGAATGCTTGCTGACTCCCTTTGTGATTTTAACTCCGACAGACTTTTACCTGCTGTACGCCAAACTGGAGGAGGAGCATGGTTTGCAGCGCCACGCCATGGCCGTGTACGACCGCTCCACCAAGGCCGTGCAGTCGGACGAGCAGTACGAGATGTTCAACATCTACATCAAGAGAGCTGCAGAGATCTTCGGGGTGACTTACACTAGACAGATCTATGAGAAGGCTGTAGAGATGCTTCCAGAGCAACATTCTAGGTAGGGGCTGTTTCCTTAGATAAAGTTTAAGTCTTCTGCACCAGACAGTGCATAGGGCGGCGCCCATCTCTGTTTCCATAGCCCTTGGGCCATACAATAACTATACAGCAGGGGGTAGTGGTGTGTGTTTAACTACCATTATAATCTTTCCCAAATGCTGAGTGCTAAGCAGAGAAAGCAGTACATATATGTGCCATTTTCAAAGTCGTTGGTCTGACTTGGCCAGCCGGGGATCGAACTCACGACCTACCATGTGCAAGGCAAACAATCTACCCATTAGGCCATTGCACCAGGCTTTTTTTGGCTGTGTCCTTGTTTATTGTTCATTCCTGTTGATTGCTGTAGATGTAACTCTTTGATAAAAGTACTTTAATTACATTTTTGGCATTGTCACTCATTTTCAACTCTCCAAGCAGAGGTTCGGCTCCGGTTTGGCTTGGCGACAAAGAAAATGGGACCCCCCAAAAAAAGCCCCACAAAAACGCCTAAAAACTCGTCAAAAACCAGCCGGAGCCAAACCTATGATTGAAGAGTATGCATTTTCATAATTTCTCCTCCTATCAACTCAACTGGTGTGGTACAGTTCATGTATTCATAGTCCTCTCTGTTTCTGCTTGGCCCCATCCTTGTCTTAACTGGGTGTGATTTTCTGCTCTGTTGTTATTTCAGGGAGATGTGTCTAAGATTTGCGGATCTTGAGAAGAAGCTTGGAGAGATCGACCGAGCCAGAGCAGTGTACGCCCACTGTTCACAGATGTGTGATCCAAGGGTAAGGAGACAAGTGTATTTTAATGTCATGTAAAACATTTCTTTTATTCTGTTTAGAAATTATAACATCTTGTTTAAATGTTTAAAAGGGTCTAAAAGAATGAATGAATCAATGGAGGCTGTAGATGGATTTAGTGGTTTACTGTACAATCTGCAACAAATATCCGTTGTATATGCGAGGTTAAAGATTGAAATCTAGCAGAATTGGAGATTCTACTCATAGAGATCACCATTAGAGTCTTTGTCAGTGATTGAGATCTCTACTGGTAAAATCGCTGTTAGCATTGGTAGAATCGCCCATTGTATTGGCAAAGATCCTGATCGCTATCTCTGTCAACAAAGACTCCAATCACGATCTTTGCCGGTAGAATTGCTGATCCGGCCAGATGGCAATCTTTACCCTGAAAGAAATGTATATTTCTTCTCATTAATTAATGTTGACTGCCCCCTCCCCAGACCACAGCGTCATTCTGGCAGACGTGGAAGGACTTCGAGGTCCGTCATGGTAACGAGGACACGATTCGTGAGATGCTGCGTATCAAGCGCAGCGTGCAGGCCACGTACAACACCCAGGTCAACTTCATGTCCGCCCAGATGCTGGCCGCTGCCGGGAGTGCCACGGGGACAGGTCTGTGTTAACACTCTGTCTTCTGTGGGCTTATCAGTTCAGTTCAGTTCATCCCCAGTGAAGTGACACCATCGTCCCACATGACAGAGCGCAGTTCATCATCCTGTAGAATCACATCCTCTTCAATGACCATCTTCAGTGTCAAAGAAGGATGCCTACGATTCTTATCCGATTTCCAGGGAATATCCTTGCTAGCCATTTTCTATTCCAATGTCTGAATCTGATATTTCAATTTTCGTCAGTGTTCGAAATATTCTATGGAAAAATGTGTGATACAAGTAGAAGCCAGTGTGATAGCCCGAAATATTATCAATGCCCTGTATGATGTAAAAGCATCTACTTGCCTTACATGTAGCTGTGTATAAACTTAAAATAAGATGATCATGTGTGTTTTTGTTTGTTCAGTGGCAGACCTTCCATGATTGTGTATATGATAATCATGTGTGATGTTTGTTTGTTGTTGTTAAGTGGCGGACCTTGGTCCCGGCCAGATGGACGACATGAAGCTGCTGGAACAGCGTGCACAACAGCTGACCACAGAACACGAGAAGGACATGCCCAAACCCAAGTCACAGCTCCTGTTTGTCAGGTCAGGAAATCTAATCATCTGTCACCTAGTCACTTTTCAAGCTTTGGAAGAGGTGTTCCAAATTGTTGAAAGCCCTTTGCACCTACTGGATAATGGATGTACTGCAGAAGATCTTCACTCATTTTAACCTTTAGCACACTGAATTAGCCGTGTGACGCCCAATTCTCTAATGGTTAGGCAGTTAGGCAGCTGGGAGAAGGTTAAAGACATTATTGCAGTATCTCAATTTCTGTGCCAATGCATATGAATTTCGTTTTAGAGACAATTGTTCCCAGCCTTGAGTTTAGTACAGTAATAGAATTCCACAGTTCTGTGGGAAACTAGATATCTACAGTAGTAGTCTGTAGTTCAGTTGTAGAGCTATGTGTACTGAATGCCTACTATGTTATATCCAGGGGAAGCAGCACACAGGAGGACCTGAGTGATGCTGTGAAGGCCAACAACCCGGATGAGATCACCCTGGACTCTGAGGAAGAGGGAACGGACAGTGAGGCAGAGGTGGAAGGTAAGAAACAATATTGGAAACGAAATGGTTTACAGCATAATGAATCAGCAGCTGAAAATATTCTCTTAAGTCAGATAGCATCCACTATCTTTCATCAGTGAATGATACTTAACACAATCTTGCAACTGCTTTGACCCTTCTTAAAAAGAACAGGTTTCAAGTTGATAGTAGTTTTTGATAGTGCTTGAAACTTCTACTATCACAATGAGATTTGTGAAAATGAGTTGAGAAAATGTCCGATTGATCTAATAGATGAAAAACCACTATTCCCTTTCATTACCTAGTGTCCACCAAAGATCTGTACTTTTTATGGCTGACCCCTTTTTGTATTTTGCAGAGGTCCGGCTGGAACAGAGGAGTGTCCCTACCGAGGTGTTCGGTGGGCTGGCCAAGGAAGACGGCGATCAAGACTAAGGACATTTTAGGAGCTCCCGGCCAATTGTAGCTTAAACTTGCTGAAAAGGCACAGCATTTGTAGTAGCTGATATACCTAACCAGAAAACACTTTTCTTTTCTGTTAGCCTGAAGCAGCATACTGAGTGCAAAGCTTCTAAAAGAAACAACTATGGAGAAGAAATTTATCAGTTACTGTCACTAGATACATGTATCAGAGCCAAGTGTGGCTTAACCTGAAGGAACTGTGCATTTGAAGTACATGTAGTTAATGAACCTGACCACAGGACAATCTTCATGTCTGTTAGCCTGAAGCAGCACACAGAGTAAACTGCTTCTAGATGAAACAACTGAAAGAAATTTATTGTAGCTACTTCACTAACCACTGCCAAAAGTAATCGTCTGGAAGAGAAATAGATATTTGAGAATATTAATCTAAAATCCAATAAAGTGACATTCCAGTATGTCTTGTGTCTCGTATTTTGACTGCCAGTAAGAAAAACTATGCATCCCTGGAACATATCACAGCATGCAAGTAACACGCATTTCAGTACTACAGGTATCATATGTACATTTACTTGAAATGGGTAAACTGGAGCATTTCAGTAAAACTGTTAAACTTTTTCGAAGAAAACAGCATTTTCATCAAAAACAACAATTTGAAGGGCTATTGAAATTGGTCATCGGCTACTGACATGAACAAAAAGTTGTACATACAACCAGTTTTAGAAATAATATTTTAATTGCAATGCAAGTGTACAGATTCTAAATACAATGTACATTCATTTACAAAGCCAGCAGCATGTTTCTATTGCAGTTACATATACTGTAGTAAACATCGTTAATTCAATAAATAGCATAGCTAACTATAGCTAATAGTTTATATGGTGAAAGCTTTTCTTTGAAATTATACTGCAAAGCAGTTCTAAAGGATTTAATTTCCCATAAATTGACTGTGTATCCCTTACAGTTTACATGAGACATGGTCAAAGGTACTACTTACTTAGGCATGCAGCACCAAACTTAAAATTGACATAATACAGTACTGTGTCTCTCCCAACAAGATACAGTACCACCTCGAATAAAGTGACATATGGCACTTTTGCATAATTACAAAATAAAAAAATAAAAAAAACAGCACATCATTTGCATGTCGCTAATACTTACAAACAAACCTCAAAAACAAAGCATTTGTGATCCATTCCTAGAAGGTCTCGTAGATATCATTAAGCTAGCTATACTGTATTTGTCTTGCAATGACATAACTTCACAGAAGTCTTACTAATAGGTAAATAATATTGCTTTGTCAATTTTGATACATAGAATTTCTACTGTGACAACAACCAGACTAGGTTATGTTGTTTAGAGTCCCAATTTGATTTTGTGTTAGAAGCTGAAAGGCGTCCACGGACAAGAAGGAATCACTAGGTTCAGAACTGCCTGCTGCTGCTACCCCCACCAGTCCTTGTGTCTTATCGCCCAGCAACCACTGCTGTGGCATCTGGGGGTTGGCAAGTGATGACATCTGCTCCACTGTCACAGCTTGTGATTGGTTGGCAGCATCAGACACCATTTCTGAAGGCTGCTCTGATTGGTCTGCTTGCTGTGAAAGATTCAGTTGGTTTGTTGCTTGTGATTGGCTGGTGGGTGGCACCAAAGAGACTTGTGATTGGTTTATATTTCCAGTCCGTGATTGGCTGAGAGTTGAAACATCCAAGGTGGTTTGCTGATTTGATTGGCTCATCAGGTTAGCTGACTGTTCTCCATCAGTCAATGTTTCATCCACAGAAGAAGTCTACAAAAACAAACAAAAACGGATTTAAGTATATCATACAATACTTGGGCTAGTTTAGACAAGTAAAAGGTAAAGACAAAGGTAGTCCCATAGACATGTTTGAGGCCATAGGGACAGTGGGTTGTTATCCACTGTGTCTATGGCATGGTATTGGAAGGCAGAGCCCAACCCTCCTTCCACTGCCTTTTACCTCCTCAACCAAAGTCAGGTACCCATTTTTACACCTGGGTGGAGTGAGGAAAGTTGTGTTGAATGCCTTTCGCAAGGGCACAACATTGGTGGCAGGTCAGAGGATTCAAACCCAGGGCCTCTAGGTTTTTGCCAAACACCCTAACCATTACACCAACACGACATCACTTAAACAAGAAGTAGAATCAAAGAGACCAACCACACACCGTAGACAAAAAGTAGACACCCTCAAGTCAACCGTATACACACCACATTTTCAGAAAAGATGCTTTACAGATGCATAGTTCCCGTTCAGAACTTTATATTCAGGCCCACACTCAGACTAATTTCGCCTCGTGTATGGCTTTCTCGATAGTTAGGGCTCGCATGAGCACAAGTACAATGTGTCCTAATGACCAACCACACACCAACAATGTAAAACCAACCTCAAATGGTGAGTCAGTGTTCTGTGTGGAGAGTGCCACAGATCCGATGGCGAGGCCGGCTGCCGTAGTGGCCGTCTGCGGCGTGAGCGCCTGCTGGATGATCAGCGCCACCTGCTGCGGGGTCAGCTGCTGCAGGATGTTCTGGGACTGCAGGGTTTGGGACTGTAGGGGCGTGGGCAGGGTCTGGATGATCAGCTGGGTGGGCGCCTGGGAGAACACAGAGAAGTAAATATCTTACAACTGTCATAGAGGTACTTTTCATCCAGAAACTTGCATCTCAATAGTTTCAACCACAGCATTCCTAATGCCACGCAAACTTTTTAATGATATCCTTTACTTTCCCAAAATCTCCTTTGCCATGGGAGGTACAAAGACGTATTTTTTTCACAGTTTCATTACAGTCATGACATACTGTCATTTCCTTTAACAAGGCTAACAGGCCTTTCCAACTTGTGAGGTGTTTGTGCTTTGTCCCATCTGACAAAGAGAGTGAGGAAATCACATTCAGAATATCTACCAAACTCCAATGTTCTATCATTTTGAAAGAACTTTCACGAGCAGCAATGACACAGGTAACAGCATCTAATGAAATGTCTTACCTGTGAGGTGCCAGCAGTTGTCTGGTGCACCGTTGCGATGTTGACGTTGGGAGCCTGTGTGAAGTTGTAGCTGGTCAGCTGTGCCGTGTTCAGGAGGTTACCAGACGCAGCATTCTGTTGGGGCTGGGCGTTGACCAATGGCAGCGAGGTTCCCGTCAACTGGGGCTGCTGGAGTTGGATGGCCTGGTTCTGTAACTACAGTACATGCAAAAAATCATGGAAAAGACTGCATGATTTTCCTTGCAAGATTATTGCAGACATAGTATTGATGATTGTTGAAGACTAATGAGAAATGATACCTGTTGATTGAGGCTGTTCATTGTCATGAGCACTTATAGAGGAAAGAGTGCTTCCTAGTGACTTTCGAAAGAACTGCAGGAAGCTTTGAGAAGAAATACCTGTTGACCGAGGCTGTCTGTTGCGATGAGCACCTGCTCAGCAGCTGAGTTCTGCAGCACTGTCGACTGTTGTGCCACCTGGCTGCCGACATTAGCCACCTGCACCTGTAATATAGCACATATTAAACAGTGTTCTCGCCGGCATAGTCTGAGAATAGGGGGCCCCTATGCTGTGATCTGGGCAGTGAGAGGGACAGGAAAAGAAATAATGGTATTCCTACCCACCTGCAGCTGTACCGGCTGCGACACCAGCTGTCCTGACGGGTGCAGGTACTGGGGCTGCAGCACCTGGCTCTGCGTCAAGTGCAGCTGCTGCTGCGCCAGCTGTCTCTGCAGCTGCTGGATTTGCTGTTGTTGAATATTGATTTGTGCCTGCCAAAACATAGCAGGGACAAACAATTTTATTTGTTACTTCATATACATGTATGAGAATGAGGTTAGGTGTGACAGGTCGTTTGGTGAAATGTAACCAGCTGCTGCTGTGCTGCATACCAGCAAAGCTGGTGTGTTACACTGAAGGGTGGTTATACCAACAATACAGATACTAGTAAACAATTTCATCCAGCTACTATTTGTTCAGTTATTTCATATATGTGTGTGAGAATGTATAAATATTCTCATAATCATTGGGTATACCAGACTAAAAAGGATGCTTCATTTTCTCCTATACTTTTACTCTGCACTAGTCAGCTTCAGAAACTATTCAAGAGCACAGGATCTGTGCCATCTAGCAGTTTGCATCCGAACTGCAGCTGTACTCACATTAGGTGGGAGATGGCTGAAGTTGTTGGGGATCTGTGTGGCAGGGATGGTGATGGTGACAGTCTCTGACCCGGGGGTCGCCACGCCTGACATCTCCTCCTTCTTCTTCTTCTTAGGATGATCTTTCCACCTGGAGCAAATAAAAAAAGAAAATCTTTCACCTTCACTGTAGTACATGAATAATATGCTGAATTATTTGATATATCATCTTTTACCATTGCAACACATTATGCAGAGGCTTGAGTCTTTGGATATGTATCCTTCTACAGCAAGTGTTTATATGACAAACTTAATTGGTGCAGAAGTGAACTTTGGAGATGAGAATTTATCAGTTAACACTGTTGAAAGACAGAATCTAAGATATGGCATTTGTAGTTAACAGCAATCTAAGATAAATACGGAAATCCTGGCTAATCATCAAAATTAGTAGTTTATATTTACCAAAGGAAACAGTGGCTGTTTATGAGAAAATATTTTGCATTTCTATAGTTTGAGAACTTTGATCAAAGACAGCTATTTTTGAACTGCACCAACAATTTACCATTACACATAGAAGAATGCTAGTTTTCTGTACCATTTCATCAGCCAATGTTGGAGCGGCTCAGACATGACAAATTTTAGACTGGTATATCGGACCAGAGAGTTATTCAAAATTCACTCTTTCTGTATTGCATGACCACACCATTACACAAAGTAGAATACTAGTTTTCTGCACCATTTCTTCAGCCCATGTTGTGGCGGCTCCCTGTCCCCGCCCGTTCTCTTCATCTGGTCGTTGACCCTGCCGATGGTGCTGTGACTGCACCCCGTCACCCAGTTGATGAACTTGTAGCAGTTGGAGCGAGCGCCGCCCGACGGCGTCAACATTTCCGCCAGTGCCCGCCTGGCCTCGATCTGACCGGACCGGGCGCGGTCTCGCCACTGCTGTAGGAGACGGCCGTGGGTCAGCGCCATCTGTGGAAAAATGTCATAAGCACATGTGTATGTTTGTAACTTCAAGATATATGTATCACTGAATTGATAAATCTTACTGCTTCAAGTCTGCTTTAAATAAGTTAGTAATTTGCGTAACTTTTTTAAAACTTTTATTGTAACTTTGACTTTTTTTGGGGGGTTCCCCCATGGCCAGGGCACATTGAAAAGTGTTTTGTAGGCAATACGTTTCCCCTGGTGAAATAAATAAACAATTATAAACATAAATTTTTGATAGGGTCAGTTGCAACTGAAACAGATTCAACTTAGCTAAATTAAAATTAAAATGGCACCTTTTACCTGGGTAATTATATCAAGAATGAGAATGGAAGGAATAATTATAAGAGATAATGTAACATCCTATATATATATAGCCATAGGTTTTTGAACTACATTTTGTAGAAGCCCATGACCTTACCAGGACACAGTTGTCCACACAGCAGCGACTCCGGGGCAGGTCCTCTATAGACCTGAGCTGTCCCAGGGCCTCCTTCCCCTTCTGTCTCTCCTTACGTACTCCTTTCTGTGGATTATAAACACACAAAAAATGCTGCTTGACATCAGAAAAAAGACAGTCTATTCCCTCTAAACAAACAAAAGATGACCAAGGTGAGAAGCACTATTTTGTATTGCTGAGCTTCATTATATTCTACCCTGATAAAAGATTTAACCTGACAGAATGATTTATTTATTGATAACAATGGAAATTTACAACATGTACAAAGACATCCATTGATAAAATCATATATGATAAATCATGGGCTTCACCTTTGACAGCACAAAGAAACAGAAATCAAACCACAAGAAACTATGGTACATTGAAGAATGACATCATTGTTTTACATTTCACCACCCTTTATATTATAACACAAACTTCAACAACGAAATACATGGCACAGATACAAATACCGGTAATACTCAGACAGTAGACCCTGTACCTGTGGATCAGTTTTCAGCTTCTTGTGTAGGAAGTTGTTGGAGTAACAGAGGACCTTCTGTGTGGCTCTCTCACACAGCTTTATCTGTTCCCTCAGGATCTTACGGTTCTTCAAGACAAAGTCCTCGAAGGCCTGAGACTTTCTCTGACCGTTACCGAGTCCAATGTTCCTTGCCCTGTGTAGAAGTTTACAACAGAAACTTATCCTTTTAGTTCTTTGAAATTTTGCAAATACTTCCACTTTGGGAATACACTTACTGTACATGCAGAAGTTGTGAACAGCTTCTTTCTCCTTCTACAAAAAAAATCAAGTCCCTGGGAACTTGAAATTAAAAATGAAATTATAAAATTTCATCAAAAACCAAAGCTTGACATCTGAGGATTCACATCACAGGATTTACAGCTCTTTCTTATGCAAACAGATAGCTATATGTACATACACATATCACACCCAATGTCGGAAAGAATGAAGATGGAGAAGGATTGAGAAAACATTTGTTAACATACCTCTTGGACCGAGGCTGTCCCCCCGGGTTGGTGGGGTCACCAACGACCTCGTAACACTTCAGCTGACTCAGCGTCTTGGCTTCCTTCAACATCCGCAGCAGCTGATTGGCTCTCCTCCTGGACTCCTCCATGTTGCCCTCCCCGATGATGAAGTTCTGCATGCAGCCGCAGGCCTTCAGCTTGAAGTGGGGGCAGAACAGTCTCTCCGCTGCAGATATAACATTGAAGGGCACTTAAAAGTTAGTCAGGCTTTTTAAACATTGCAGAATGTTAACCATAAAAATTGCAGATGTCAATTGCTAAAATAACAGGTTGTTATTGCTGTATACATCTATCTTTAACCTTCTTAATTTTGCTGAGTTTTTCTGTAACTGATCAGTAGTTGGGTTGTAAACTGTCAAAGAATGGTATCTCCTACATAAATGAGAGTGCTATTGTAAATTGATTTCTTTTTGCAGGGACTTAATTTTGCTACATATGAGTGAAAAGGAGGGTGTATTAAGTTTGAAGTTGAAACAATACTTAAGCACAAAATCACATAGTCAAAATGTCATGAATTCCCAATGTCATGAAGAAGCTCAGTGAAAAGTGTGAAAGTAAAACTAAAGGGAACATTTCAAGATCCACAGTACCTTCGGGATCACTGAGGCCCTCTGCCAGAGACAAGGCGAACTGCTGCGCCTCCTGTAGGTACTTGGCCTTCTCGACCTCGTTGGGTAACGGCCGCTCCTTCCTCGGTCTCTTTGGACGATTAAAAGCTAGGCCTGAATAAAAATTCAAAATTACATCAATTACACCTTACATGTCAGAAAATGAGTCCAATAGTTCATTTCAGCAGTTAATTGAGACTTCTACTACTAGAGAAAGGAATGTAAGGTAGTGTCATCAATAGGACTTCTTCATGTGTTGCAAAATCAGGAAAAGATATCTGCATGTTGGTCATTATTATTTATCAGCTTACATCATACAAATATAGTAGGAAAGAAACAGGCTTTATGTAGTACTTTCTCCCTGCTGCTTAACCCAGCTTTGGTAGGTAAAAGGCTACTTCAGTGTGCTAAGGAGTGGACCGGTCATTCAGCCAACCAGATTACCAGACTGGCGGAAGACCGCCAGCAGTGGAGAGCTTTCACTGAGAGCTATGCTGCCCCGACGGCTGACTAAGCTATGGGAGAGAGTGAGTGAGTGTGCTAAATGATGTGCGTATGAACGTGATGACCCTTACCACAGGCGTTACACAGCGTCAGCATCCTGCCGGTGATGGGGTCGATCTTGTGTCGTGGGCTCGGGTTGGCGTTGGTCATCTTCGGTTTGTTCCCTCTTCGCGTTGGGTTCGTAACGTAAGGAGATTTGCACAGGTCACAACAAAATGATTCTGAAAAAAATAACACATTTGATGATAATCGTAGATACACGTTTATATAGAACAGTGACAGGACATACCAAATATCTCATATAGCTGCACCATACTTGTATGTGTAAAACACACTTCAAGCTGTACAAAATGGGAGAGAAAATGATGGCATATAAATGTACTCTAAAGTCAAAACAATCCTGTCTTAAAAGGAAAGCTACAGTGATGTGCTGTTACTCAAAAGAAATTGGTACATTTTGACAGGCTGTTGCAAGAACATATTTGTTAAAAATACAAAATCCTTTTCATACTACATGTACAGTAACACACCTGTCTCAGTATCAAAACTGCCCCTTCTTCCAGCTGACTTGCCAGGATTTGGGTTTTTCCGCGGTCTCTTTCGTTTCTTCGACACGAGCAGGTCGTTATTAGGAGACAGCGGTCTTGGCTTCCGTTTTCTTGCGCTCTTCCGTACTACGTGGTCATCGACATAGTCTGCCTGCGCCATGGATAAGAACAGGTCTCCCTTGGAAGTGGAAAGAAACAGGGATCAAATCATACTTATTTCAACAACAATGTCATGAAAATCATCACCTGATGAACTACTGACATTTCTATATACCTTCCATAGATGTCTTATAAAATTTGGAGCGTTCAAGAAAACAAGTCATAGAAAAATATATTGTCCCTTCCAAGTGATAAGGTCATACTGAAGTTCAAAAATTTGTTCCTAAAAAAAATCATTTCTAAGACATGAATATTGCAGCCAGACTTACTTGGTTGGCATGGCCTGCCAGTCCTGTGACATTCTCATCATACAAGTTCCCACTGCCTTGGTCAGCATCCTATGGGAGCAAAAACATGACCAGTTTATAAGGGAAACTGTCACAATCTTACTGGCAGTCCAGTGTTCTCGCTCAGGCAGTGTATACAGTAGGCTTTGCCACTGAGATGTTGCCAACTACAAATTAATTATGCTCTAACAGGTACTGTGCAACATTGCTAGTGGCCAGAAAGATGTCAGGTTTTGATGAATGAAATTTGGACACATTAAAGGACTTGTCAGTGAGCCCTAAGTTAAGACGCTTTTGCACTTTTGCTCCTTCAGAAGCTGGAGCACACGGAAAGCCTAATTTGTAGTGTTTTGTAAAGCTTTTACTTTTTCTTATGACAGTTTTATGACTGATTTGTCTGTTTTATGATAGTGGATGTCATAAGTTAGGGCCCTCCCCGTTATGTCCATGTCTAAAGTCTATAACCCAGTCAGTAGTTGCAGCACAGTCAACAAAACCCATGACTGCTGACCTCTCCTGTGTGGTTCCCATCACTGTTGGAGATGTCGTACTCCGAACCGTCCTCGCTGCTGCCGAACACGTGTGCTTCTGTCATCGCTTTCTTCAACGGATCATCTGCAACAACAAGTTTGTGATATCAATCCATTTATTTGGTATGGGAAATCAAATTGTGCTATTATTTGCTACGGCCGCGTGGCCGGTCCGGACAGTGCTTGGATGGGGGACCAACCAAGGACGTCCGGATTGCTGTAGCCTCACGAAGCTTTCCACCAAATGTCTTCCGGGAGGGACGTAAAACGGGGGTCCCGTGCTCGAGGAGGTGCCTCGAACACGTTAAACAGCCTCATTACCCTACACATTGGGTACCTGCCTGTGGCACTGGCTGCAAATACACCTGATAGTATTATTATTATTATCATAATATAACCAAGGAAATCTTCCAAGTGAAGAAAGTGACAATATTGCAATATCAACTAATAAAACATGACTTTGAAAGTTTGGAATTGGAAATATATCAAGTTTTCTAACTGGAAGTTTATTTTTGTTAAAAAAATAATAAGAATTTTTTCTCCTTTCCTGAGAGACGGAAAAATTAGATTTTTTTCTTACAACCCAGGTTTTACATCAACTGGTTTTCAGCGCCCCCTAGCAGATATGGAGTTCGCTGCACCTGAAATTAGAACAGAAGTGGCAGCAGGTTCGGAAACGCAACCCGCCACTTGAACTCAAATATTTGTTACGTCTAACGGTCTGTCATCAAGCACGTTTGGTGCTGTCTTTAAGTCTAAAATAATTGTAGTCCTTTATAGACATTCTGATATGCCACCGTAAAGCACGGCAAAGTTGAGTCTCCCGCCATCCACCCACACACTGATGAGCGCATGGGAGAATTCGCATCAGCGAAACTAAAAATGAAAGGAGAAAATGCATTTCCATACCACGAGGCAGCACACATTTCTGCGCGATCTAGAAAAGCTGGACAAGACTGACACCCTAACATCATGCCGATGACTTCTTCGTTCTTACCCTCATAGGCAGATGGGGTTGTTGTGTCTGTCAGACAAGAGGAAACTGCCAATGCGCCATCATCACCCAGGCAAAAACCCTCCGCGGACGCCATTTTTAGGTTCTCTTTACCTCCCCAACATTGACACCTCATGAATAATTAATTACCTTCTCATATGTCATTGGCTATAAGTCACGTGATATGAGCGTTGAGGACTATTCCATTAGATAGCCATGGCGGGGGAGGGCTGGTTAAAGGCCACAACAATTAAATTTTTTGTTTCGCGGAATTTGGCGGAAAATAAATGGAGTGAGTAGCAAAAAAACAACAAGTTTCAAAACTTTATCCAGTTGCTTGAGTAATTATTTTTGGCGTAACAAGTAATAGGCCCAAATGCTAACGTTACCACGAGAGCCACAAAGTCGTTTCAAATTATGCATTGATAAATGGACTTTCCTCCACAAATGTCATCATTTCATTACTTTTGACTGATTTGACAATTAACTGTAATGAATACGTACTAGTAAGTTGTCCCTTTGGCTTTTGAGCAGATCTGAAGTTGAAATGGCTGTCATTTTCTTAGCAAACAAGGTAACATATGACAGTCCTGGCTCTGGCTTTTGAACAAAGTCTTCAACACTTGTGTATTCCTGACAAATACAATTAATTGAATGCTGCACATGGTAACATTGTTTATTCTTCAGTGTATGGGATAGGTGCAAATTAATTGAAAACTTGATTACTATAATCATAAATACCATGAAGGGGGGGTATTATTTTCCATTTGTATGAAAAGTCCTGTGTGCTGCATTTCGTCCAATGTAACAAAATGTAATCTAATTTTGTACAATGTAACATTACCTTTTACCTAACAGACCATGTCCTGAAGAATGGAATGTGATATAAAGGTACCATATTAAATCTGTAGACCTCCATGTACTTGATACTCCCTGTGTCAATAGACCCATCCTATCTATCACTAGCAGTTCAACCAATGATGGCATGGCAATATTTAAGAGATTTGACCGATGAGAGAGTGGCTGCATTTCCTTCAAATGTGTGCAGTCATATGATTTTATTTCTCATTTCTACATTTTCAGGGAGGTGGGAAGGGATATGGGATCGGTCTATCATACAGTACAGCCTCTAGCAAAAGAAACACAACACACATAGGAGTTCGAGTACACTAATGATAAATTTCTCCATCTAACATTACAGTTTTGCTGGCCAGTTTTTTCTCTTCTCTACTTTCTCTTTATTTGTGCATACTGTCTATTCAAGGCCTAGGGAAGTTAGTGAAAATATCAAGAAAGATTATCTTTAAACAAAGACATTTAACCATACAGTGAATCGGATAAAGGACAAAATACATCAGAAGGAGGTCAAAGGTTAGAGGAGCGACAGAATGGAGATATCATGGACAGATCTCACATTAGCATAACACATACAGAACACCTGCAATTAATACTACAAAGGAATCATTACATGCCAACTTCATGAATTGAATGTCAGTATATCAAATACATCTGTGGAAATTATTGGCCTATGCCCGATACATCTCTAAGTTTGTACTTTTGGTATAATCAATAATAACGGATTTACCACTGACAAAGAAAAGCAGGTGACACATATCATACCAAGCAACTCAACACTTAACTCACACTTGTCAAATATGGATGTATTGAAGAGAAACATTAAGTTAACAGTTTAATTCAAATTAGATTTTTAGATACATAAAATACAGTTTTCTATTTCCTTGTTGTAAAGATTGTATGGCCCTTCAAAATACTCCAAAAGTTTTCACAGACTTTGTAAAAAATTCAGAATTATACAAAGGAAAATGTTACAATAGACTACTGGTAGTACTTCATTTTTCAACACAGTTAATACAAATACACAACTCTGTTTGACCTTAATGGGGCATTAATTGCACTAATGTATTCACTTTGGAGAAACATAATTCAGAAATAACAGTAAAAATGACACAAGATGGCACCACTATCTTACATACTACATTTAAGTTTTTGTGTTGATTACATACATTCATTTCAAATATAGATGCTGGATTGAGAAAAGACTCCATAATACCACAGCGACACTGTAAATTGATTCCCTGACAAATTAGTGTAACTTGATAGGTTAGCTAGTTGGAAACCTAACTTGAAGGGGAACCATACAAAGTCTCTAGTTCTGACAACACCTTGCTGTGGTATTACAGTAATACAAAGGGCTACATTGTGAATAGTTTATACAGGAATTTGATAAGGTAGCTGGGTGAATCTGAACAGCAAGAGAGTACTCCTGCCAGCCCTGTCGTTAAATGTAACATCCCAAAGTGCAGCTATCACCACCAATGAAATTTGGGATTGTGGAACTGTACATTGTTCAATAGGGGGGTGGGGGGTTAGGTCAGGAGGTGGAGGGAAAGTAATTTGGGTCGAGGTAGTTGTAGTCTCCAGTCTTGACGGAGAAGCGTGTATAGTCCATGTCCATGTACGTTTGCTCGGACATGTGGGAGATGGGCTCCAACCGGTGCCACGACTTGTGCACTTCTGTCTCATGGTCACTGCAATACAAGAAAGAGTTGGTGAAGACATTCAACAAAACTCTCTTACAGGAAGCCTACTGTTTAAGCTGTGACATTCATATCAATTTCGTACACAAAAAGGAGCATAAAAACTTATTGGCAAGCTGGGAGAAATATACTGTAACTGTAACTTTCTTCTAATATCCAATCAGATGTTTGGGTGTAAAATCGTGACAATTTCTGACGGGACCCCAAGATCTGATTGCAGAGCCACCCAGGTGAAAACCATTATGACTTCACCCCTGAAGATGGTTTTCTTCTTTATCTTAGGCCGCACCAATTTAATTTCTTCGTTGACAGATTTTTATTTTCCAAAAAAAAAAAAATTTTAGAAAAAAAAAATCATGAAAACAGAAGGCTGGCCCAGGCTTCTGTTTTCATGAATTTTTTTTTTCTAGAATGTTTTTTTTTTTTTAAATAAAAATCCGTTAACCAAGAAATTAAATTGGTGTGGCCTTACAAGAATTGTTTTACAGCAACAGCTATTAGGTCACTGAAATCATCATTCTGCCAAGACATCTGATGATGAAGTGGTCTATCTTGATCACAGTAACAATGTTAAGAATGATACATAAAACCCTACCAGTCCACACAGTCCTGGCAGAAGTCCACAGACCCATCAGTAGGACAGTCCAGACAGTGCCACCTCACCCCCATGATAGGGTCACACTCACAGCGATCACACTACCAGGGAAAAAAGAACATTCAAACATCATTGTTTGAAAAAATAAGAAACTAAAAAAAAACTAAACTTTGCTTTAGAGATGTCAGACATTAATGGGAATGTTTGAACATGGAAATTGTGACATGAATTGCGGGTTAAGTTGCTGAAAGTTCAAAAGACTGAGAAAGCAAAGGAACAAAAGGTCTTACCCTGTATCCTACATGTTGGGTTATTCCCAGGGACTCTTCCTGTAAGGAATTGTCAAAACATAAGCAAAAGAAAGTATGACTCTCCAGATCAAATTCTACACTCTTATTTCCAGGTAGGTTGTATTCGTTAAAGATGTATCATACAAGAGTACAGCTATTGGGTAGACATCTTCCTTGAAGGGGTTCAAAAGTTACCTGCTTCCTTCTCCGTTCCTTGGCCATCTTGAGACGTTTGAGCCTCATGAGTTCCCGATAGTCCTCTGTCTGTCTCAGCTCTACTGGTACACTCTCATCATCCTGGAAGGAGAATTGAGATTATACAAATGTATGATAAGAAGTCCTGTAATCTTGGTACTTTTGTGGTAGATTTTTGTTTGTAGTTCTCACAGTGACCTACTTGTATACACTGTAAAGAGCAGTGAATACAAGGCATTATCTTTGCATCTCCTGTGTAAAAGTGACAATTTGAGTGACTTATATATATATATATATATATATATATATATATATATATATATATATATATATATATATATATATATATATATATATATATATATATATATATATATATATATATATATATATAATATATATATATATATATATATATATATATATATATATATATATATATATATATATATATATATATATATATATATATATGGTAATGCATTTATCAAGCCAATAATAGTTACTTCATACATATATTTGGCTACTGTCTATAACAATGTAGCAACTGATAAAAAAATCTATGCTAGACAAAGATAAAGTATGTGGAAATTTTGCATTTTTGTACATGAAGACATCCTGACTTACCGACACATCCTCCATTTCCTGTTCCCAGTCGAATTGGCTTGTTGATTGGCTGGTGCTGTCGTCGTCGTTGTCGGACATGTAGACAGGCGGCAGGTGTGACGCCATGAACGTGGAGGGTTGGCACAGGGCCTGCCGGAACATGTCGTTTCTACGATATTTCTGTTGGTAAAAATGTCACAAAAAGTTGAATTTTCCTCATGACATGGGATTGATATTTAGTGTGTAGCATATGTTGCTTGTGCTTCAGTTCCAAAAATTGACCTATCTTGGCAAATGAATCAATGACTATACATATTAAAGGAGAAACAGATAAACTGGCATACACACGTATTTTCCCATCACAAGCACTTCATGGACATCTGTGAAATACCACTCTGAGGGGACCAATAAAATCTGGTCTATATGGACAGGTGGTCACTATAGACTGGATTTTAATGCTCGTGTGACTGTCTATGGGAAATAGTATTCAAGGGGCCACATTGGCCAGGTAGTGCTCATGTAGAGGTGGTCACGTTTGACTGTGCATCTCTTTAAGATCACTGACCAATGACATTATAAAGGCAGACAGCTGTTTTGAATGTGTACATGTATACGACATGCTTCGCCACCTACCATGAATGGTAACTTTTTACTGAAGGTGTGATTGTTGGCTGGCATCCTGCCGGGTATGGGGAGACCTGCCTTGGCCAGCTTGATGAAATATTTTTGTACACGACTGGCAACCTGCAGCAAAACAAATGTGTCAGAGCAATTAAGGAGGTTTAATCTTGATTAAACCTCCTTGGTCAGAGGGAGGCAGAGAAAACTGTCACCGGTTTAACCTTTAGCACACTGAAGTAGCTGTTTGGTACCCAATTCCCTATTGGTTACAGAGTTAGGCAGCAGGGAGAAGGTTAAGTAAAGTATTTGCAACAAGCTGATCTAGTAAAACACATACATGTAGTAAGATTGAATATGGAAACTGTACAGCCAGTATTCAAGGAATGGTACCAAGAGCATCCAAGAGCTGATAAATGCAGAGATTTTGAATTGATGAAAAACAGAAGAAGTAAATTGTTTCCCATGGTAAGCTGTTTCGTTTTCCCTTGTACACATGAGTTATTTGTTTATTTCTCTCACCTGTTTGGATGTCCTATTCCCCAGGGCCTCTGCGATCTTCTGCCACCTGCGAGCCTCGATCTCCTCAGGTGGGAACACATCAAGCAGGTACTCCAGCTTTCTCTGTCAAAGGAACAAAGACCATTTGTAATACCCGTTCACTACTTAAACTTCAGGCAGTTCCTGGTAGAACTGGTAGGTGGCTCTTATGACAAGCCTGCTGCAACAACAACTCTTAAATGGGGAACTGTGTTGGTTTTATGAAACCTCGCATTCTGCAATTCTTGTTGGAAAGGGAAAAGAAAACTAATGACTTTCATGGGATTTTTTTGTTCATGATATTTTTGTGTCTCCTCCTACAACAGAAAAAGAAAACATAACCCAAAACAAGGCCACCAGTACATGGAAAAATACCATCTTTTATGAAATCTAAAAAACTGTTGTATAACCCAGATATTTTATTTCTGTAGCCGTACCTGTTCTTCCGTGGTCCACAGCTGGTTGAAGGTGGCAGGTTTGGAGGGTCCCCTGAGCCGACCCCTGACGACCAGTGGTCCACCCTCCCCTCGACTGGTACCCTGCTGAGAGCTGCCCTCTCCGTAGTTGGACGCACTGTCTGATGACGTGATGGTTGCTGTGGATATGCAAAAATGACATCACATGTAGTAATGGTAATCATCATTTTTTTTAAAAATGGTAATAATATAGCCAATAGATGGAACATTGGGCTTTCTACTTGTAAATTGATACCTGTCTTTCTTTTGAATCTGTGAATGTATCCGTAGAAAAATTGGCAATTTTGCCATAAAGAGTAGGCCCATTGTCAAATCTCCCAAGATTGTAACAGTAGGCCTTTTCTTTCTTATAATATGTACACCAAAAGGTGTGATTATCTACGAATATGTGGTGAGGTGACTAAAGAATAAAGTAGATGTATTTTAAACTATAGAAGACAAACATTAAAAAAAAAGGCAACTGTGAGCCCATACCAAACATCTGCTTGGAGATTACCAAGCAGATGTAATATTGTTAATGTAATCAGTCAGGGACCAGCTGTACTACAGACCTTCGGGCTGCCTCTTGGTGCGTGTGAGGTGTCTCTTGGCTGGCATGAAGAGACTGGGGTCCACCTTCCCCACCCAGCCTGCATAGTTCTCCCACTGGATCGACGGCAGGTTCAAGATGTTCTGAGACCTCGGCAGAGAAACAGCCTGGAAAAACATACACAAATTCAACTTAGCTCTGGGAAACAAAACTTCACATAACTATGTGCCCAAGTTTGATGACAAAGATGTAGAGCTGTGAACCGGTACACTGTACCGATACAGTACCGGGTACAATCAATTAGGTACAGGGGATGGCCACTTTGACAGATAGAATTACTATGAAATAAGTTAAATTAAATAAAGCCACATCTATACTATACTCCAGCACATAAAACACATTTGAAAGGCTGGAGTCAAATTTTCATCTGCGTTTTCATAAAAATAATACCTAGCACAAAAAAATATTACATGTTTTACCAGTTCAAACATGCTTTTGTCCTTAATCTACCATTTTCTGAACAAGGAGTTTAGGTCCAGGTACAGGTCCGGACCTGAACCTAAACCTGTGTACCTGTACCTAAAATTTGTTTAGGTACATGGCGCTAAAAAGATGGTACTGATACTCAAAAAACAGAATTCTATCTCCTGGCGGCTCACTTACCACTTTTTCTGATCCCAACTTGTGGGATTTCAACATTGTACCACTATGCATATATGGGTAACAGAAATGTTATGCTATGATAGTATCAAAGACCCTTTGCTTACATTGCACTGAAGTTTCTCAACAAAGTCAACAGGATCTTTCAGGGCCTCCTCCTCCTTTACAGCCAGTCTGTCAATATCCTGCACTGCCTGGGAACGTTGTGCCTCCAACATGACCAGTGTCTTCAACATGAGGTGGTACCTGGACACAAACACATAATGACTATGTAGAAGAGACCTCTTGCAGGAAGTGTAGGTACTGCAATGCACCTTACCTTATGTCTTCCTGGATGTATGGGATTTTTGACAAGAAAAAAATCTGTGTGAACAAAGAATATTGTGTTCTACCTTAAGAAAATATTAGTTGTATTATGATCGTAAATAGGTTCTAAAACTATCAGTTGTAAAGTTTATTATCTCGTACATGTAATAATGAATAGTGCCCCCCTCCCCCTTTATCTGGTAAAACTATTTTGACCGGTTTCAGTTTCAAGATCACCATCATGATTTCAATGGAAAGTCTGATTCAAACTATTCTAGGTAGCCAGAAAGTACTACGTAAACACTTACTCCTTGTTGTCTTTTAAAGCTACATGGTCTGACTCAAAGTAGAATGGTTGTGAATAGTCCTCATTGTCCAATTTCCTATAGTCAACAGTGGGAAAGGAATCTTCCACTTGTTCCTCTTCTTTGGACTCACTGTCCCCTCCTGAAGCATGTGCCTTCCCTTGGTCCTGATTCACTACTTCTCCCTGGTCACTGTTTCTAAAAGATGAGTTCAGTTCTGAGCTGCCTGATGATGTGTCCTTGTGTTTGCATTGGCTGGTGCCTGTGCTAGTCTGTGTTCTACATTTACATGAGTGTTTTGTCTGTTCGGATCCTGACGACAAGGAAGGTCGTCCGGATTCGTCCTCAGTGTTTGTGGTGCTACAGGCTATGTGGTTCCCGCAGACAGGTGTTTTCCCACAGCTGCTGCAGGTGCCCGCAGATGGCTCACTGGAATCAGAGGGTTTGACAGAACCTGATGAAGAGCCATTCATACCATTCTCTACCTTCCCGTCAACATTATTCTTAGCTTCCTGTGTCGTGGTCTCTGCTTTAGAGTCTGAGTCAAAGCTTTCGTTCAAGTTTCGCCTGACACGTTTGGGGTTGGGCGAGGACGCCTGGACGGGAGAGACCTCCTCTCTAGTCCGAGCACATTTTGGCGACTGGGCAGCCTTCCCACTCTCATTTCTCGTTCTCGGACTTGTCCTGGGTTTTGGGCTGGCGTTCTTGCTAGTAGCAGCAGTTTGTCGCGCACCTGATTGTCTCGTGCTCTGCTCGTCCACGCTCGCGGATGAGGCAGTGGACGTCCTTCGTAACCGTGGTGAGCCATTGTTAGAGGAGCTGGGGCTAACCTCGCCACTAACCGTACGCGACCGCAGAATCCGTCCCTGGGAATTGTTGCCTTTGGCAGGAGAGTTTTTGCTGCCCCGAGTCCCTGCCTTGTTGGGGCTGTGAGTAGATTTGGGCCTCATACTCTATTTTTGGTGGTGCTTCATGGATACATGGAACTTGAAGAGAAAGTCAAAATTCTGAAAGAAAACAGACAAAAAAATCACTCAAAACATGTTTTCACTCAAAACACTTTTTCATGCCTTTTTAATATAAAAATAACATAACGGAATCAAAATCTGTAATTCTTAACTATACATAATGATTTTGCTTTCTATCACATGAAATGCGTCCTAATGATTTCACAAAAGTTAATCCAGTGTATGCATGTTTGGACTATTGCAAAATGACATGGGACAAGTCTAAGGTGTTCACTTCCTCTTTTTAGAAATCTTGTGACTTCTGCATGCTTTGCCTGAACCAAAAATCAAACTGTGATTGCTTGGTAAAAACCAACAAAAAGGATTTAAAATACAACTTTCTGGGCCATTTTTATTGGTCAGAAATTACCCGCAATGGCAGCCTTTCTAGTGCTGAATTGAAGCAGGGTTTACAGGTTTCACATAATACACAACATATACATATACATATCTTATCCACACTTGCATTATGTGGAATCGCGCCACCAGGTGACCTCAATACAACCTTCCCCAACCGAAGTCAGGTACCCATTTACATCCGGGTGGAGTGAGGAAAGTCGTGTAAAGTGCCTTTCCCAAGGGCACAAGATCGGTAACACGACAGGATTAGAACTCGGGACTCTTGGTTCTGAGCCGAACGCTCTGCCGTTGCGCCACACGACCCCATTCATTTCATTACTTTGCTTTTTGCAACTTTGACAATCCAAAAAATAAAACCTTACCTAATCAGTGTTTAATTCATATCTGGCACCAACTTCCTTTTAGTCATGACTTTCAGTATGATGCTAGATATTCTAGATCTTTTCTATTGTATTCATAATTCCAACCATAATTTCCAAAACTTGATAACTCCTATGCCAGGTGTCCAGTATGTATATCTTATGGAATGCATATGAATATTACAAAAAGGTTCACACATAATGGCATATCCCACGACAGGTGTATTTCTTCTACATCTGCCAACGATAACTTAAAGTAGAGCCACCAGGTAGAATCAAAGACACAATGTTGTTTGTCACTTTGTCAATTTTTTGATAGATTTTCTTTCTTTTGTTTGGAAACATTATGATCACATCAGAAACTATGCATCTATACATGACTTAGTTTTCCTGAAAATAAGATATGCAAGAATTATCAATGAGTACAATTACAAAGAACTAAATGCTCTTGAATATAGTTGTGACTTTGTGCCAATTTTTATATATTGTTATTTGGCAATTTGTTCCAACAACATTGAAGCATGTTATCTCTCAATGTGATGCAAAATAAAGTCGTATTTTGTAAATCACAAATCATAACATGTACTTTATTTAAGTGCCATGTAAACAAATAAATAACAAACAAACACGCCCATGAGTTGACAAGCACCTTTACCACATTTTTCTAGCAACGTTCTATTAAGTGTTAAGGTTGAAATTTTCATGAATATATGGCATTAAGTATGAACTACAAACAGGAAACAAACAAAACACACGCTGGACTGTTGGGCCGCCATGGGCCTAGGAGTGATCAAGCATGCAGAGCACCGCCCGGGAAGGGTGGGGGGCGGACAACAACAAGAAATACAACTCTTACACCCGCGTTTGGGGCCGTCGCGAGTTCCGTATACCCCGTAATAGATAGAAAATGACCCTTTCTATGGAACCTGTGGACCAGTATTGCACGGAAAGCGATATTTATGGTGAAAATTTAAATCTCTGCTCCCATACTCACATTCCCGCCGCCATACCAGCTTCAGGTCAGAGGTGAAACCGTACTGAGGGATGCCATTAATGGCACAGTCCACTGTGAAAATATAGGTTGAAAAATATTTCATAGTAAAAATTAAATTAATCATTTATCGATTTAGTAGGAATTATGTTGATATTAATATACTTAATAAATGTAAGTACTAGGTTGTAGTTATGTTTTATAGATTTGTTTACTTTTACGGTTAATCTTATAGTTCAACTACAAAGATTTTCTCCCTACATTTACATTTGAAATATTCCATAGCGGTAAACTCAAAATGGCGGCCTTAGTCGGGTGAGTTGGTAAATTCATGTGTTTTTCCGTGGATTTAGAAGCTAAAAGTCGTCTATTGGTTGTAAAGTTAGTCAGATTTGGTGTAAATATAAGTATTTTATATGATGTATGAGTCAAGTGTCTGTGGATGGCTTCTATACTGAGTAATTTCAATTAAACCATCGAGTTCACGTGTTCGGACCAGTCTGGTTTCAAGTTGAGGTAGCAGAACACAGTTTTCGGCCTATGGGGGTTTCCATAGTTAAGGACCCCAAAGTGACCCACATCGACGTGGATAAAACCATAGTAGGGTCCCCTACAAAATCACGACAAACGAATATGTTGAAGTCGAGGGTACGATCTACAAAATAAGTGAAAACCAAAAAAAGTTATGGTTTTTTAACAATTTGACGGCCACTTTGATATGGGGTCATGCGGGGTCATGCGGAAGTGAAGCCGACTCACCTCGGCAGGCAGCTGCAAAGGTCACGCGCATTTATACGCCGAATGGGAAAACTTCACAATCTCATTCCTACCATCTGAAAGCCCACTTATTAAACTGCCATACAGTAAAGTTCGTGCCTCGCTGGCATTCACGTCAACGTTTTTACACACGGTTCAAGGTTTAGGGCGCACTATTTTCTTACCGCTACGTCACAGACTCCGGGGGTCGCGGCGAAATACTGTGTACTCATACCTTAACACAACTTGAACTTGACTTTTTTTCCATTCAATCAATAAAACAAGTCAAGCTGGAGATTTGTACCAAATTTTAGCTCAGGAATCCGAATGGTTGTTGAGATATTGCCAACTTTGCTCTTTGGCGCCCTGCATAGGTGTAGGCCCCGTACATGGCCTATCTGAGGGGCGGTTTAGTGGTCTCGCTATCTGGACAAATTTAATATTCTGCTTAACTTTTTGTTCTGAAAAGAGTTCATCGGTTCATATGCTAACGTTCTGAGTCATTTAGAGTTGGGTTTAGGTTTAGTTGCGCCAGAAAAAGGGGGGGGGGGAAGACGCGTCTCGGGCCAATGCCACTTCCACGCCAAGTCCCATAGTTAAGCATAGGAAGGCGCTTATAGTGGCCGTTGCCATGGTTACGGCGGTTTGACGGTGAAAACAACTGGTGCATTCCATGTGAACCAACGCCAATGGTTGATATATCATGCAAATTCGGCGGTATATAACGTCGTTGGCCCATAAATGGCCAATTCCAGATATGGTTCAAGGTAGCAGAACACAGTTTTCGGCCTATGGGGGTTTCCATAGTTAAGGACCCCAAAGTGACCCACATCGACGTGGATAAAACCATAGTAGGGTCCCCTACAAAATCATGACAAACGAATATGTTGAAGTCGAGGGTACGATCTACAAAATAAGTGAAAACCAAAAAAAGTTATGGTTTTTTAACAATTTGACGGCCACTTTGATATGGGGTCATGCGGGGTCATGCGGAAGTGAAGCCGACTCACCTCGGCAGGCAGCTGCAAAGGTCACGCGCATTTATACGCCGAATGGGAAAACTTCACAATCTCATTCCTACCATCTGAAAGCCCACTTATTAAACTGCCATACAGTAAAGTTCGTGCCTCGCTGGCATTCACGTCAACGTTTTTACACACGGTTCAAGGTTTAGGGCGCACTATTTTCTTACCGCTACGTCACAGACTCCGGGGGTCGCGGCGAAATACTGTGTACTCATACCTTAACACAACTTGAACTTGACTTTTTTTCCATTCAATCAATAAAACAAGTCAAGCTGGAGATTTGTACCAAATTTTAGCTCAGGAATCCGAATGGTTGTTGAGATATTGCCAACTTTGCTCTTTGGCGCCCTGCATAGGTGTAGGCCCCGTACATGGCCTATCTGAGGGGCGGTTTAGTGGTCTCGCTATCTGGACAAATTTAATATTCTGCTTAACTTTTTGTTCTGAAAAGAGTTCATCGGTTCATATGCTAACGTTCTGAGTCATTTAGAGTTGGGTTTAGGTTTAGTTGCGCCAGAAAAAGTGGGGGGGGGAAGACGCGTCTCGGGCCAATGCCACTTCCACGCCAAGTCCCATAGTTAAGCATAGGAAGGCGCTTATAGTGGCCGTTGCCATGGTTACGGCGGTTTGACGGTGAAAACAACTGGTGCATTCCATGTGAACCAACGCCAATGGTTGATATATCATGCAAATTCGGCGGTATATAACGTCGTTGGCCCATAAATGGCCAATTCCAGATATGGTTCAAGGTAGCAGAACACAGTTTTCGGCCTATGGGGGTTTCCATAGTTAAGGACCCCAAAGTGACCCACATCGACGTGGATAAAACCATGATAGTAGGGTCCCCTACAAAATCACGACAAACGAATATGTTGAAGTCGAGGGTACGATCTACAAAATAAGTGAAAACCAAAAAAAGTTATGGTTTTTTAACAATTTGACGGCCACTTTGATATGGGGTCATGCGGGGTCATGCGGAAGTGAAGCCGACTCACCTCGGCAGGCAGCTGCAAAGGTCACGCGCATTTATACGCCGAATGGGAAAACTTCACAATCTCATTCCTACCATCTGAAAGCCCACTTATTAAACTGCCATACAGTAAAGTTCGTGCCTCGCTGGCATTCACGTCAACGTTTTTACACACGGTTCAAGGTTTAGGGCGCACTATTTTCTTACCGCTACGTCACAGACTCCGGGGGTCGCGGCCAAATACTGTGTACTCATACCTTGACAAGTGAGATCATGACAAATATATTTTATACCTAACGTTTGTGTTCATGATCAGGATAGCTCAGAGAGTAATGAGCATATTCACAGCATTTTGGGTGTATGTTATATGCTGATAACCTTTGCCCTAAGCCCAAGGCACTAGTGATTAAATATTGTTTAAAATATCGTATTCTTGTCTTGGCTCTAGGTCTGGCCGTGAACTTTGGCAGATCATCACTGGGCAGTCTTTCCTACGCAGTCAGGTATTTTGATTTTTGAACAATATCTTTAAATTGTAACTGATGTACTTATTATTGTAACAATATACTGAATAGTGAATGACAAAGAGTGTTAGGATACCCCGAAACATTTCACTTTTTCTTGCAATTGTATCTAGTTCCAGGTTACTGTTTCAGTTGACAGTATTCTGTCTTTGTTCATGAACAAATGATCATGATCATCTAATTCTGTTAACAGAAATTGTATTTAGTAAAGAACAGGTGAAGCATATCAAAAAGCAGCAATCTGCAATTGAAAAACAACCGTACACCCAAGTTTAGAGCAGAACATTGTGAAAAGTGTCAATCAATGACTTTCAAATGTAAATAACTTAATAAGCATCTTAAACAAGTAACAAACACCAGATTACCTTCCCAATAGGACCAGGTAGGGGCTGAGCTGCAGAAGAACAAACTGAGACTTCTGAATGGACTTCTCTTTTACAAACCTCCAAGGTAACAATCAATGTCATGAATAGTCCTATTGTGACATCATAAAGAAATTGTACATGTAGTAGAATATCTCCACTTTAGAGTGAACAATCGTCTAGTTCTTTTCAGTAAGATTTTTATGATTACATCCATGTGTTATTTTGTTGATCCGTTACTGTATACTTCATGTACAGTTATTTCTTTTTAAACACAGCATGAAATGAATAGTCTCTTATTTGTTAACTTATATTGGTTCAAGGTTCATATTGCAATGTCTCAGTCTAAACGACAGATGTGTAGTGCAAATTGATGATAAATGTCTTACCAATGTGTTACTGTAGTGATGCCTCAGCTAAGTCCTTGAAGGAGAAGAAAGATGTGAAGAAAGAAGTAAAAGACTTTACCATCAGAACCAGCAAATTTTTGGTAGGTACTTTCTTCTGTCCAGATCACTTGTTAGTTTTTGTTCTAAGAATTACTAACATAGTTTGAGTGTGACACCCTCGTAAACCAGGACCGCCTATCGATCAAGGTTACATCGCGAGCGTAAGCGGCCCTGGTAAAATGGACCGCAACATATGGTTATAGCTACGTCACTGCTTCCCCTCATCGGAAGCAGCGCGCAAAGAACGCTGGGAAGCTATCAACCAATCAGGTTACGTGTTACATCGTTGCTTTGGTTACCCAAAACAAATGTCAGCCGATAGTGTGACTGTGAGTAAGATAAGTGAATGTCTAATTTTGTCCTGCATTGTAATGTGGATCTTATCATTTCATAACGGTTGAAGTTGCTTTCATTCTTGGATTATCAATGAATGATTAGCATTACAAAATCTGACGATATAGACTCCCTGAAAGGTAAAGTCACATTAACCATTTTCACTTCTCAGGGCCTTGATGAGCTTCAAACCAACTCATTGATTGAGCTGTACCTCGCTCAGGACTTCAGAGAATCACTGGAGGAGTGGGAGGTAGGAATGTTACCCATTTGTGGCAATTAACATTGTGAAGATGTTTTGTTTTGTTATGTACCCATCAAGCTTTCAAAGCAAAAAATAATATTGGTAACATATCTTTGAATCATAATTTTTATGTTGTGTCACGTGTAACCAGTACACAACTGTATTTGACCTTTGCTGTTTTTTCCCTTGCAGACCAAGTTGTCAGATGAGCGTTATGCACAGACTCTACTAGCTAGGCTGGCTGACTTCTACTATGAAGACAGGATCTACATTCTGCAGAGTGTCAAACACCTACTCAGTTACAGTGCGGATGACAAACACCCATATAAGGTAACAAGATCTTCTTGTATATTGACAACATATTGGTTTGTCAAATGTGATGTGTTGGTCATTTTGGAGTCTAGTCTCATTTGATGTTTTGAAAAGTAGAGGTGTTTGGGGTCTTACTTTTCCTTATCATTGATTATAAGATTTCACATAACTAAGCTATTGGAAAATGATGATGATCATTGTATAAAGTTGGTCCTATAATCTTTTTGCAGGAGAAATATGATGACTGTCTTCAGATGTTTGGGGACCAACTTATCAACAAGGTATGGCACAGTTGCTAATGATAAACTTGAGGATTATGTAACAGTTGTTATTTCAAATTTGGAAAGATTTCTTTGTTCCTTAATCTTTGCAGGTTTTTAATTTCCTTTATTCCCATGACAGGTTATAGAACAGTACAAAGTGGTGTTTTCCAGGGAGGCACCTTCAGCTGAGACACATGGAAATGCAATGGTATTCACATTGTTTCTTTTTTCTTACCTAGACTTTTCTTTAAGTTTTGTATTCCGCCCTTTAGTTTTTGGAAGACATATTAGGCATTTGGTTCAAATAAATCCACAATATTTTTACATTGGAAAATAAGACACTGTAGAGTAACTTTGAGTGTCTATAATTTTAATTTTTTTAGCCATGCAAGCCATTTTTCATCAGTAATGCTTAGGTCACATTCCCAAGCCGGGGCCCGGCCGGGGTGTCGGCGAAAACAAAAAATAAAAAATGCACATCATTGATCAAGAAAATACACAATTCGGAGTTAGGAGTAATTTTTTAACGATTTTATGTCTTGTGTTGTCTTTTATATCATAATTTTCGTTCCCGCAAGCGGCCCGACCGGGCCCCGGATTGGAAATGTGACCTAAGCATAAGATAAGTCTCACCGTTTTTGCCAGGAAGTAAACTGAATGTTATGATGTAAGGTTCAAGTGTCTTTCAGATGTATGTGACCTTTTGACCAAATAAGTGATATATTTTAAAAGTAATTTGGGTAGAATGGGCTACGGACCAAAGTTGACAAAATATATAAATATACCATCAAAATCGAGAAATACTTTTGTACATGACCACCATTTCTCAATATAACTTCTCTTTCCCAGGATGAAAGGCAAGTTGCCAAGTGGGCACTTCAATGTCTAAGAGAACAGGTTGGTTGTTTGATTTAAATGCAAATTCTTCCAGTGTTTGTACATCAGTGAATAAGCAGTAAAATGCTGTCAATTGTAAACGAATGCCAAACGTTTTGAGTTCTGCTAGTGTTACCTTTCTGTATTATGAACATGGAGACCTTTTTTATCTCTTGCATATTGTTAATCATTGCAAATATGATGTTTGTAGTGTGAACTACTGGAGACAGTGTTCCTGTACTACAAGGAATATGAGATGCATCCTACCAGACTGCTGGAGTTTGCCAGGCTCTTTAAGGTATTTACAAAAATTGTGATATTCTGCTTTTTTTGTCTGTATGGTTTTGTCACAAAACAAGATTGTATTCACAATGTTGATATAATGTAAGCAGTATGATGTACATGTACATGGTTTCAAAATGATTGATGTACAGTTGTATGTCACAACTGAACAATAGCATCATACATGTAAATCACACTAGAATTGATAAATAGCCAATAGCAAGTAATTGCTGATTGATAAAGTTGTTAATAATGCCCTTGTAGACCCAAGGTTTTGGCTGCAGACAGACCAACAAGCACCATTTCAGCCCAGGAGCAGAGGTGTTTGTTACAAGATTAGGGTAAGTGAAAATTCCTCACTAGCTGTTAATTTTATATAGGTATTACCTACATACAGCAGCATAGGATTTTAATTCTCTGTTCCACATAGGATAGAAGTGTGAGCATAAAATATAAAAAATACCATACAAAAATGATAATCAACTTATTTGCTGCTTGATGTCTGTGTGACTCACTCATTTTTACCTGTTTTTTTGTAGATTCCTGAGTTCATTAATCCTGATAGAAGGACTTGACCTGGAGTATCTACAGGAGACGCCTGCCTCTGCAGTACCTAACCACCCCATTCCTCAGGACCAGGACACATTTAAGGTATCATCAACAGAAAAATTAAGATGTAGTGAGTCATAGCTTCTATGTCAGGGATCGCTCTCTTGTTTGATTCAAATTTGATTTTCTAAGATTTTCTGTACATCATCTATGTAAAAAGAGCATAAACCTTTTAGTCTTTTAATAGGAAAAGAATGTGCATGATATCTGTATATTTTGAATACAAATGTGTTTCACTTCCTGCCAGAACATCGTTGAATTTTGTTTGCTTATGTCTTTCTAATAATTCCGCACTCTTCCAGGCCTTGGACCGTCTCATTACTGGCTGGGGGGACAATCCTCACCATGCGCCAGTTCTGCTGGGGTGGGCGGCACTTCGGTTTGTGGCCCTACCAGATGACACCAGTCCTACAACCAGGAAACTTGGTTCAGCAGCCCTGAACATTGGTGTCTTCCAATATCTGTCTGGTCTGCTGAACACTGAACCATTCTCTGGGCAAACAGTAAGTTCGAGAGACCTTTCAACCCTTACAGTTGCTCTTGTCATTTACCTGACTGTGATTTGATGGTAAAATGAACAAATTGATTTGAATTGAATGTATACACAGCATCATTACATTCATTGTAATTTTTTTTTGTATATAAAGGTGGATGAAGATTAGATAATGTGTTCTTCAATATAGCTCCTTCAATGGATAATTTAGCTAACTTGGTAGGATACATACCTGTACCTAAATCAGAGTGTCCGCCATTTCCTTCCAGCACAATTTAATGATGAACCTCACATTTTTATGACTATTACATTACTGATTAATGTGATTGGTCATTGATTGATTGATTGACTGACTGACTGATTGATTGACACCCCTGCAGGTGTTAGCTGGTGTTGTGAGGCTGATTGTGCGAGGCCTGCTGTCCACCGTGCTGTCCATGTTCCATGAGGACACGCTGGGTGGGATCCACGACCTCATCTCCGTGGTAACCCCTGTCCTGGAGCAGAAACAGCTCTGTAGACTCTTCTGGGAATCCGTAAGTCTGTCATGTTGCTTGGATACTGAATAGAAGCGTACAGTTTACAGGAGAGATTGTACTGCATGTGATACTGTAAATGCATTTACTTTAGCAGAAGGTTTTATAGGAGGGAAAAAGGTGCTTACAGTTGAAACAGTTCTAAAGTGCAGTAGAATTACAAAACATACTATTTGTGGTGTTATGATTTTGCGGTAAGTCTAAGAGGTCACTGGGAAACCACTGAGAACATTTTAAGATTTACAGTAACATTTGGTGTCTGTCATGTTGTGATTTAATAACAAATGTTACAAAAAGGATAACCCTTTATTGTAATTCGATAAAGCGGCAACTAATAGCTTCTCAAAAACGGATGATCTTGTCTCCTACTGACACCTCAATACTTGTTTCTTGATTGTTTGTTTTGTACAGGACCAGACCTCAGGGCTGGGTGTATTACTACAGTCTGCCTGTAACAGGTTTCCCCTGGAGTTCTCCCCACTGCTGAGACTACTGACAGCACTGGCAGTAGATAGGGAGACCACCGACAGGGTGAGTGAAGGGGAAAACTTGAGAACAATATGTACAGGGAAGCAATATAATAGTTGTGAGACAGACAGACTTCTAGTCCTTGAAATTAACCTTAGAATTGTATCATGTCCATGTTTCTTCTTTATGCTGAAATATCATCAACACTCTTTTGTCAGTACGAGTACATTGATAAGGTATTCAGGGTACGGCTTAGAAATTCTGTGGTTATACAGTGTTGAGGCTATTTTATTCAATATCTTGATAAGACTTCACTTGATACTGAGGATCAGAAAAAGATTCATTAGGTGTAGATGGTCTGCCTTCAACAGATATCGTTAAAGTCATGGTCATACAGCTACCATCATAATCAGTTCATTGTGAGAAGCATTTGTGACACATTTTGGCTAAGCAAATTTTGTGCTGTCATGTGTTAGGAAATGTAATAGAAATATTTCTGCATCTTCTGCCCAGGTGTATGAGTTCATGAGCTGCCTGCCGGGCTACACTGAGCTGTTAGAGGAGAATAAACATAGTGACATCCAAGGGTCTGCCAGTGGTACAGTCTGGACACTGCTGAGGCATAAAGCTCTCTACAGGACAAGTAAGTCAAAAGGACGCTGTATCTTATCTATTCTTTAACATTGGCAAGAAGGACTTTTTATACTTTGTCCGTATATCAAAATTATGTTACTGTACACATATGTTTTTGCCTTCTTAGCTTTGTGTGTGTGAATGGGTGAGTAAGATATTTGGTCTGGGAAACCTCTTGTTAGTTTTTACAGGCACCATAGTGCTTCTGATACATGTTGTCCCTAAAAGTATATCCGTGTGACCCAACTGCATATACAGACAGCTATTAAAGTATACTGTATATTATTCATAGTCATGCAAGACATGTACTGTATTTGCAGTGTTGTCTCATTTTGCACATTGTGCAGGTGCAGGTCTTGTCATCCCAGCTGGTACGCAAGGGGAGATCATCAATGCACAAGGTAATTTCATCAAAAGTTTAAGTAGGGGAAAGTAAAGGAATGGCTTTCTGTTGGAATGTAAACAGTGGGATTTTAAAGTTTTCACTTTCTGGCTGAGAACCGAAGTCGGAACTATGACTGAAAGGCATCCCTGTTTTCATGTGTAGTAGATTGAGTACCTGTGACAGATACTGTAAATGAAGAAATGTTTGTGCTGTTTTTATGTTCGCGGTTTTCGCGGAAGCTCTTCGCTGCAAACTCAAGACCATCGCCAACTTTTTTCCCCTCCTATCCCCTTGTCTACTATTGTCTCAAAATGTGAACTTAAAACCACAGCAATCACTCCATTTTCTCCCTACCGTGAAATTAAAACCATGCAAACTTGAAGGCATTTACAGTATACATTGATGTTGCCTTGTCAGGACCCCCTGTTGTAAGATGGGAGTACACCTTTAATGGCTGGACGTTGTGTTCGTGTGAGCTGGACAACTTTCTTCAGTACTCAGCTGGGGGATTCGGTAAGTTTTACTGAGTTATTATCACCAAAGCTTTGACTGTTTGCATCATGGTTCCATGTTTTCTCTGATATGTTTTTTGTGGGAGGTGAGCTTTTTTTAATCAACAGTGTGTTTTTGGGGTGTCATAAGTCCAGGGGTTCATCTAAATCAGAAAAGAGGGGCGCTGCGCCCTATTGTTTCAGCCCAGCCCCCCCTTGTCAAATTCAGATTTCAGCTTAATTCCCAGCATACAGCCTTCAGTCAGCAATGGAGTCTTCCATAAATACATAGAATTCGCTCCCTCGCCTGTGTGTGCTCCCTCTTATTCAATTTTTCTAGAAAAACCCCTGAAGTCTTTTCTGATGTTTGTCATTTCATTGCAATGCTTTTTTCTGACACTAGCCACCATCTGATAGCAATTGTTGACCCTTGCTAACTTCACAATCACTTCAAGTTATGTTGTTCTATTTGTGGTCTGAATATGTGTAGAAATTGGCCATCCTTTCCTGACATCTTTGGCGACACTGTAACCTGCCAGCTATTCTGGCAACTTTGTTATAGTTCAAAATACGTTGGGACATTAGGCACACTCAAGTTCTTTTTTACCTTTTATTTTGTTAATGATGAAAAATATGTGATGGTATACATAGCAGTAACTAAGTAACAAAATAGGAGTCTTTAAAAACAACTTTAACAAAACCCAGAGAACACATGTTGCAATCTGCACTAATAGGTGATGACAGATATCGTGATAACATTGAATGATATCAATGTACTCTGCAATACTGTATGATAGATACAGCTATTCTTACTCACTTACTAAAAACAAACAGACATTATAGATGTCTAGTAGAGTTTCCTTGATACAGTATAACCATTACAGAATCCAGAAGCATATAATACATGTAGGATTTTACATATTTGCACTGAATGTGTTGACACTCATTCAAAAAAATAGAATGTAATGTAGCCTTGCACATTGTAGGTGTAGTTCTCGTACCAGCCTGTATAGATTTTTAGTCCCATTTTTACTTTACCATATACTTATGTGATTACTTCATGAGCACAAAATTAAGGTTATACATTATGTACTTTTACATGTGCAATATTCATTAAGTTGTGATATAAAAGATATAAAATGATATTAGTAACCTGAATGCACAGGCTGCTGAAATCAGTGCTTAAATGTATTAAGAATCACACCATAGATCTGGTATAAATTTATAGGGTTCATTTTGTACATTGTTAGTAATGTTCATTTTGTACATTGTTAGTTAAGGTACATGTAATAGAAGTTTATAGTAAAGGCCTTTATTTTCCTTCGAAATTCTCGTTCGGCCCCAGTGTTTCCGCCAGACCGCGACTGAGAGGCCGTCCACTTGGGGAGGGCCGTACCGCGAAAATTAATTGACCGTACCGCGAAAATTAATTGACCAGGAAAAGTAACTGAATGTTGTGATCAGAAAAGACTTTCCCTAGCGAACCTTAGACTGATTGTGGACCATGGCCCTCCGTATTCCTAAAGTGAGTCCTGTGAGCTTAAGATGGACTCACTCTGGGAGGAGAGCTTAATGACCATGACTGAACTGCTCCACCCTTGGACTCACTTGAGACCCATCAGAGCTGTCACCCAGCTCCCAAGCCCAGAGTCTGGCCAGGGAGTTCCCTTGTGGGTAGCTGGAGTTGTGTCTGCATTAGTTATGCCAGATTTACCGTGTAATTGAGATCACCAGCTCCAGCCACATAGGCTGTTTACACCATGATTGATGGTTCAGTGCATTGTATTCTTCCAAAACTCACAAACACCAGTTGTTGTTTTTTACAGCGGTGAATTTCTTACCACTTATTACATTGTCGTACATGTACTGTACCTAACTAACAAGTTTTAGTTTCCAAGTTACACAATCTCTCCCTGTCAGTGGGATGACCTCTGGGAGGGCTGCTTTCTTAATCGATAATCAGGCTGTCTATTAATCACCATGGTCTATCTGCTGTCCTCATCAGGTCAAGTGCAACATCTATGTCCCCCTAAAGACAAACTATAATGGATACTTGACAGTGGCATAGTACTATCATTGCAAGTCTCTGACTCAGTCCTTGTGAATATTAACTAATGCAGACACAACTCCAGCTACCCACAAGGGACCTCCCTGGCCAGACTCTGGGCTTGGGAGCTGGGTCAGCTTCCAGCTATGGTGATAAGTGACCTGGACTCACTGATGACTGAAGGTTGACACACTCTAGACTTGGGCCTTGGGAGAGAAGTCTTTATCTGTGTAGTGTGTGCTGGGTCTGCTTCCAGCTATGGTGATAAGTGACCAGTGGACTCACTGATGACTGAACGTTGACACACTCTAGACTTGGGCCTTGGGGGAGAAGTCAGCTATCATGCATGTCTAATTGATTTATACCCATGATGAACCCCTGAGGTAGGCAGTTTCCTATATCTGTGTGCTGGGTCTGCTTCCAGCTATGGTGATTAATGACCCTGGACTCACTGATGACTGAAGATTGACTCACTTTTCGAATTGGTGTGAAGGACTCACTCTAGACCATGGTCCACCAAATTTCACGCTAAAAGTGCTCAGATAGGGCAAAAGGGGTAGACTTAATCCGGCATTAAGTCCCCCTCTGGCCATACTAAGTTCACTTTCAGCCCACCGTGCTTCCACTATCAGACAAAGGTTTGGAAGGGTTGTTAATTTTTCAAAATCAATTTGTTACGAAGGTCGCTATAATACTGCTTCAATCGTCACAAAATGCGATCTATATTGACCAGAAACGCCTGAAGTGTAAAAGGGGTTTTCCCGCCATGTGGTCACGTGACATCTTGCCATCAACCAATCAGAGCACAGGTTTTATGACGCGGACCAATCAGCGCTTAGAACCTTGCATATCAATGAGCTTAAAAACATGGCGGACGGCCCGGGACGGAGCAGGTTGCGACTCGAGAGACTCGAGCGAGCGACTTATGTGAATTTTCTACGGTACATATGGAGAATTTTCACGGAAAAACATTCAAAGGAATATATATTGTGTCGAATACGGTCAGAAATTATGGCGAATCGCGGCAAATCACGACGTAGAGGCTGAAATGCATGGGCGAAATTCTTGTTTTGTTTACGTTTTTCCTTGTTTTCTTCGATGACTTTCTTCGATTGAGTCTTGAAAAACGGGTTTTTAATGAGATCACCGTATGCCAAAGGCACCGACATCGATTCTTCGCAAGCTTAACAATAGCAACAAACAAAAGAGTGTGAATGTCCAACGATATAGAGCGTCCCCACGCCCGCAGTAACAAAGAAAAACAAAGAAATTATGCCGACCTCTCATTTTTTTTCCCCGATTTCTCGGCATTTAGTTTGTCTTTTTTTAAAGAGGACGGCCTATGTCTGAGTTCAGGCCGTCCAAAGCGACAAAAGGCCGTCATTTGACGGGAAGACGCCCCTCTGGCGGAAACACTGTTCGGCCCACATGGCCATTTTTCCACAAGGTCGAAAGTACCACAATAGTACCACATACTTACAGCATGAATTTCATGCAAGTCATAAGAACCCCAAGTAGCACTTGTGTTCATAGTCATTCTCAGTCTGGTTAATTTTAAAGGTAAATGGATGCTGACATCTGACTCAAATTTCGAAATTTTCCACTCAAACTCCTCATTGCTCGGTTGCACATTCTTCAATTTGAGGTAAACAATGAAATTATGTTGGTGGCCACATGGGATGTATGGAAATCAGACCAATTTGTTCCCCACTGTCAATTGCTTTTTATCACACATGAGTCCAACATCACTGAGAGAGGACTGATAGACCCATTTCCAGTTCTGCAGTTAAAAAGTGCTCCCCCAAAAGCAGTCAGTCTAGCGGGATTGTACATGATCTTGCACGAAAGCGATGCGTCATAAAATCTGGAAAATACTTAATTATATGCCTCTTTTAAGCTCTGCTTTGTGTACATTGAGTCATGGACATAAGATCTGCAATGACCGTATTTCTACCCTGATCTGCAGTAAACATTCAATTTGATGTTTCAGTTCTCCACAGCATACAAGTCATGTAGTTGAGATACTTTAGCTAGGACTTATAGCAGGATCCAATTGAAGAACATTTTGTGCCTGAGTGTTGTGGAGCAGAAAGGACTGTACATGTACCTTTCATTTAACTCCCTACTTACTGTAGCCATCATACTCATCAGGTCTTGGGATTTTCCATCCTCTTTTAACACGTTTGCCAGAACATTCACAAAGTCAGCCCCACCCTCCCTTCTGTATGCCACATACCCAGGCACTGTTGCGAGAGCGAGAAAGAAATCAGCCTCTGTTGAGAGGTATGCCAGAATAGGTGAGGGTGAGTCATTGGCATCAGAATGAGCACCAGCTATTTCCACAGTCTGATCTTTATCCCCCTGACAAGCTTGGATAAAGAACAGCTTGGGTTTACCCATAAGAGAGGGGCATCGACTCCCGTTGAAGAGGGAAAGAATATCAAGAAGTTCAGCACTAAAACCATCAGCAGCAAACACTTTGCCCTGTGTCCCATGGGTCATGATGCAGCAAGAGAAGAAGTCTTCGCCACTATGGTCTCTGTTGGCCTCATCTTGTAGCACGTATAGCATCGTGGACAAATCAAGGTTCTGGTGGGTCTTCACATCAATGTTGACTTCTTGGCTCAAGAAGGCTTCTGCCAGCTTTTCTAAAATAGGAAATTTTCATCATCTTATTATACACTGTAAGTTTTAATAGTGATAGAACTGACCTGTTGTCACACATTGCAAACTTCAGTCTCAAGAAGAGATGTTTCGTTACATCTGCAAAATTTCAACTCATTTCATACAAAAATGAACCTGCTATGATATAAAAGGCGTTTCTTATTGTACCACCTTTGTATTTAAAATGCTGACCTTTTTTTTGATCTGCAAAATTTCAATACAATTTACTTTTAACTGCAAATCTTTAAGATTGGGTGCAAATGGCATATGCATGTTGGTAGATAGCATATACATGTATTTGAACATGACTTTGCAGACTTACGAGGGTCTCCTTCTGCAGTCGTTCTCTCACTCATCTCTGATGTTGTGAATCGGGTGTTGTTGATGATCAGGGCACGGCCGTTTGTCTCAGGCTGGAATCTTTCATCCATGGAAAATGAAATAGACAAGATGCATGTGGTGTTACATAGCACTTGCATAATCATAAACTTACTATTGACTTACAATGTAAGTTGAATCCTGCCATTCAAAGGTGTAACAATTCTTATAATATCACCACTGTATGTGTCAGCATGACAACTTAACTGTTTGAAAATGAAGCCAGCAATTGTCTCTGGCTATAAATTGTCATGATTTACCATGTACACATGCTTCTGGCTTAGTCGACACTAACTTTCTATCTTGACTTGAGTGAGGATCCCCTTTCAGGTTTTAAAACATTGATTGTGTGAGGTTAAAAGAGTATGAAATGGCCGAGTTGTTTTTTTATTCTTTATTTACGTACACATGACTCAAGTCACACAAACTTGAGTTGTGACTGACTGAATCACCATTGCTTGCTTTTGGTATTAAGTTTGGTGTAATACATTAGCAGCAAGCCTGAAAGGAGATTTATTTGTTAACTTAAAAGTATGTTTGGAGGTAAAAAATCAAATGACCCTAAAATACCCAAATACCAAATTGCTTTTAAAATTAGCATGTTTCTTTACCTGCATCTCATTTGATAAGAGGATGAGTACAGAGTATTTTGTAGATCCTCCTTGGAGATCTTAAAGTAATTAATCTGCTGGATATGCATCCATTTGGTTTCCTCTAGTTCTCGTACTTGTTCTTCTAGTGTGCAGTTGTCTTGTTGGAGGCTGTTGATGGTCTCTTGCCTCTCATACAAAGTTTGCTGCAAGTTCTGTACTTCAGTGTCCGTACTCTCGACTTTGGCTACTAGTGTGCCATTTTCTTCCTTAAGACTGTTTATGTTCTCTTGCGTTTCATAGAGAGTTTGCTCCAAAACCTGCACTGTGGTGTCCATATTCTGCACTTTGGCTACTAGTGTGCCATTTTCTTCCTTCAGACTGTTTGTGTTCTCTTGCGTTTCATAGAGAGTTTGCTCCAAAACCTGCACTGTGGTATCCATATTCTGCACTTTGGCTACTAGCGTGCTATTCTCTTTTTGAAGGCTGATGACATTTTCCTGCATATCATTCAGTGAATGCTCCAGTGTGCCATTTTCTTGCTCAAGGCTTTGGGTGTTTTGTTGCTCTGTATACAATGCATCATACAGACCCTCCACTTTAGCTTCTAGCATGCCCTTTTCTTGCAGGAGACTGTTGATTTGAGCCTCAAGAGAGGCAATTTGGTTCTTCCATCCCTCCTCTTCCTGCTCAGCTTTCTGCAGCATCTGACTCATGTTTCCTTGCATGAGTTTGATCTGGTCAAGCACAGACGGTGTTGTAGATTCTTCACCCTGTGTTGAAAATGTCTAAATTTACTGAATGCTGAGCAATGAATGACATGGAAAGTGAGGTTCAAACTGCTATAAATAATTACTCTAGACTTTATTGTCAATTTTTTTCTACATGTGGAAAAAATGTGTTTTTCGTTTTTGATTGTTATCATCACCAAGCCGGTCTTCCAGATATTGGATCGCAATTTGAATTTGTTTAAATCTAATCAATTAATGACAACATGCTAGGTTGCTGGTAAGGTGCATTATTTGTATAGAGCAAGTAATTTGAATAAATCATTATGATAAGACAATGACAATTTATTCATGATAGTAAAGTTTATAACTACGTGTAGAGGTAGAAAACATGAATGAAAGTATCTATCTGATCATGAGTGTTGTCATAACATTACCTGCTGAATGGACAGAAGGTCCTGTTCTGACTGGGAGCCACAGTGAACTGGCATTTTGGAGAAATCTGTATGTACTAAATATGGTAAATACAAAAGTTGCTAGTGAGGCTTATAGTTATAATACCCTGAATGTTTAAAAATCAATGTAGAATAAATTTAAAGTAGATAAAAAGAAGCAAAATGTACAAGTTAGTGCAAACATATATCTTTTCATGTCACCAAGGACACACAAATTTGATCAATAGTTGATTCTTCTTCCTACTTGGGGCTCCTATTTTTCCCAACTCGAAAAAAATCCCCACACCTGCCATTCAGGAAATTTTCACTCAGGAAATGAAGAACTACTACTGTAGAATCCGCTTAACTGCACCACCCATTTGTCAGCGTTTTTGGTGCAGTTATCCGGCTGGTGCAATTATGCGAAATGCCCAGCTGGACCACACCACCATGGGCGAGGGGGTGTATTGTTAGTCAGAAACACTATCACATTTGTCTTGAATTAATCTTCTTTTTGAAGACTACTTCAAGACATCCTAAATTGTCTTTACCTCATTAACATATCTATTCAGAGTTTTGGTATAAAATCTGGTGTTCTCAGTCCTATCGTTAGTCACTGACGAAAGACAGTGGATACTGTCTGAAACGTCTGACTGTTTCAAAATCTTATCCAGTTGCTTGAGTAATATATTTTGGCGCACACTATCACATTGTTCACAAAGAAAACAGACTACATTTTGTAAATTATTCAATTATTAACTAAATATTTATTGACCCTTTGCTGAAAATAAACAAATGACTACGAACCTGTTGTGATTTTGCATTCTTTCATTTTTCCATGCGATCTACTGCATTACAACACACGTTATGTTTCAGGGAGGCATTCTGAAACAATTCGTCATCATCATGCCACTCATGGGATAACAGTTTCTGTGTTACATTACGTAGAGTGCAGTTGTCGATTTACGTAAATCATGTACCGCCATGAAACTAGGAATTGAAACTAAAACTTGGTTACTGATTACGGGTGACCCATCCGGGACCTCCCATACGATACCTATCAACGTAACTGTCGGTGGAGACCGCCTTCTTTTGTTACTCAAAACAGTTTTAAACATATTGGCGGTATTACGCCTTTACACCGGCAGGTATCGGCTCATTTGTACCGCATTTGCCGATTTTAGCACACCTTTTCAGTTAAATTGTCGCGGATTTTTGAAAAAAATTGGTGCAGTTATCCGGCATTGGTCAGACCTTGCGCGGTGCAGATATGCGGAGTCACTAACAATGCAGTGAATGGGAACCAGTTTTGGATATTGGGATTTGGTGCAATTAAATGGAAGGTGCGTTTATCCGAGGTGCAATTAAGTGGCTTTGTCTGTAGTAAATTACTATGAAGCCATTCAACAGTTTTTCAGTTTAGCATAGTTACAGTTCTTCTCTGTCTAACCTAACTGAACAGTCACAAATATAGCATTGTGGTGAAAAATTGGACATGGGAAAATGATTTAGTTACTTAATAGGTATTTAGGGCTTTGAATATATGGTTACTGTAAGTTATAACAGTATTAACACTTGCCGTATAGACCTTAAAATGTTTTTCACTGCAGAGTAGACTATGTTTTATTTGGGTTATCTATCATCATGATAAATGTACAAGGTTTTTTTTTTTTTTACAAACATCTGTAGTTGGTACCAAGTCAGATGTACACTGCAATCCATTTTTAAAAAAGTTATAGTGAGTGATGTAGAAACTAGAGAACTTGCTAGGAAAGTTGAGCGATTGTGCTTACCTCTCTGTGCTAAAATCCAAAATGGCTCAGTGAGACTTTGCACACCGCACTCGTTTTGGTAACAGCTGGATGTAATCATGATGGGATACCTGGCCTGTGTAAAATAGCTAATGTCTAGACTGAGTCTAGTATGATATGCTGCATTCCATCATTATGTTGAATCAGATCTGTTTCATCAGGAGGTCTTAGACTTGTGAATGCATTTGATAGTTTTGTATTCTAAGTGCAACTGAATTTTTTTGGAAACTTTGAAGACTTATAGGTCTACATGTATTTGTTTTCTTAACTCCAGGAAGTAGGGTCGCATTCCAGGGAGGTCTGTGTTTGTTTGTTTGCACCTATTAATCAAGATCCTTTTGATGGATATGTTGCACAATTGTTACATACATACAGTCAAACCTGCCCAAGGCGTCACCACCCGGGGGACCAAGGAAAACGGTCGTGATGGACAGGTGGTCGCCATGAAGAGGATTCCACTCATAACATGTTTCCAGGTCGAGGTGTTCAAAATATACATGTACAGTGTACTACGTAAATGGATGGAAAATTACATGATTTTAGACAGCATGACCCCCACCAGGTTCAATTCTCATTGACAGAAAGATCCTACAGAAATTACCTTTTCTGTTATCGTTGTAATATTTGTATACTACATTGTGTACAAATTTTCGTCATACTTTTGACAAAAAAAAATGTCTGCCTCTATGATCTCGCAGCGCCTCCCGTATTCACACGTTACGTTTGAGTACATAAAATCTAGGTTTTAAAGCCTATTAAAGACAAATCCCTGGAAAACACCTGATGATCCCAGCCTTCTTTTGGGCGCCGACCGCTGGATAAAAGGGGCAAAAAGTTTTCGATCTGACAACTGAAGGATGAAAACGGAAAGTTGTGATACCGCCGCCTAGCTAGCTCCTGACCATATGGAAAGGTAACAGTGCAGCAGAACGCACAACGTCGGCGATTACAAGCAAGCAGCGCCCAATAAAGGTTTGTGAGAGTCATCTGCATAGAAATAAAACGAAAATAAAAATATTAATTTTCATCAATTATTCAATAACGAAAGTATTCTATATGTTCATACACAGAAGCGTTGTGTTTTAGTCAGCATTATGCCGCGCTGAAACCAAAATGGCGTCGCAGACCAAGGAACAATATGTTTCGACCAACGTTTTGCCCTCCGCGAAGTCATTTTCTGGCGGAATTTAGTAAGACAGAGACACATTTTTGTTGAAAATACAAGAAATGGATAGTAATTTCTGTGAAATCTGACTTTTTGACGCCATGCACTCCGTGATCGTTTTGAAAATTGAGTTCAAACCGAACCGAGCTTGCGGTAAACTATAAGATTGCGATGGGCACAACAACATCGATATTAAAGTATTCACAAACTTTTGTATTTACAATGTTTATAGTTCATATGTTTTTGTCCGTCAGGGTCTTAAAAACATTTCCGCAAAATCCAATGTCACCACATGCTGGAAAATGGTCGCCATGGGCAGGGATTGTGCTCTGTGCGGTCCCAATTCGTGGCGGTCGCGGTCGCGTTGGACTGGTGGTCGCCTTGGGTAGGCCGCTTAATGCTTGTGCCTTTGGTGAAAATTTTCGGGACCAAGAAAAAGCGGTCGCCATGGCCAGGTGGTCGCATTGAAGAGGTGGTCGCCTAGGCAGGTTTTACTGTATGTTGAACCTTAGGTTATCATTTATATAATGTGATGAATATTACGCAAATCAGGATCTAAGTTCACAACTAAATGTCATACATTCAAGTTTCTTTGAAACCTATTTATTCATAGTTGGCCATAGATCTATGATGACAAACTTTCAGTTATGCAATGTAAGTTCTTCTTTTACTTTCACTTTTAGCACTTTTTCACTTTTCACTTATGCTGAGAGAAGATTCTCCTTTTGTTATTTCAGTGACAGTTTATATTGTTCCCCTTTGGCAAGACAGCTATTACTAATAACCACCTTTATATATTATTCCATTTGCTTTTAATAATAAAAATGTATACCTCTTAGACCTACTATACATGTATTTGCAAGACAACTCATTATAGTTCCTGTGTTTTACTGTCCTCCTACTCAGGGTTTTAAGTTTTTCCTTCTTTGTTTCGCACATGCCTGATACTGTTTAAAGGATGATCCTGTCAGCAGTAGAAAAATTTGCACTACTGACAGGATGATCCTGTCAGCAGTAGAAAAAAATCGCACTTGACACACTTAAGTTAAGGACACAGGCCTTGAGTTTGACAACATATACCAGGCAATGAGGGACAGAGACACATGGGTAGTCATCATGACTTGAGACCAGAGAATTAGCAGGACTCAACAAGAGCTGTAAAGAAAGCAAAAAGCATAACATGGCTGTAAGACGTAATTCCCATTCTCTGCTCCACCACAAGTTCTTACATGTAAGATGTCTTTCCCATCTCCAGATGCTGCTTCCAAACAGCTGGCTGTACGAGTGACTGAGGTGGCAGAAATACTGAACAAAATGCTGTCGTTTGATAGAACACTGACAGAGACCTTACAACCAGTCACAGCAAAACTGTACCCCATCATACAGAGGTGAGGAAATGAAGATCATCATCATTCTTTACTTACCCTTTGAATGATGTTTTCAAATCTTACTACCTCTAGTTAGGACTGTTTTTATATACATTTGTAGTAGAAAAAGATTACTCCTTGCATGCTTATCTTCACAAATTCTATAAATTTCCGCATTTTTTCCACGTTCAAGTTGTTCTTTTTGACCAACAAGGACTGTGTTTACATTTGTTTACAAGACCATTTCAGATGTAGATTTATCTTTGGCAACAGCCAATAGATGGAGCTTTTATGCAATTTGTTTATTTTTGTTTTTTTCAGACTTGGTGCTGCTCCAAATCCTCCCATTGACGTTGTTGCCTCCTGTGTTCAGTGCCTGGCTACACTGGCACAGTATAAGCCTGACAAGGTAGGACACTCAAGTGTTGATACATTTTTTTGAAAAGTTCCTTGAAGCATAGTAATGCTGAAGTTGGATATAGGAGAAAAAAAGGAAGTTACATCAGATTGCATAATGTTGTACAACACCACAATACCCATTATTTATTGCTTCTGTTATGATCAAGGTGGCGTTAACCTTGTATCTTTTATAATCTCATTTTTCACTAATTCTGCTGGCTTCTAGTTGATGGTAGTCTGATAGATAGTTGCTGGACAGAATATGACAAGAAGGGGCCAGACGACTAGTATGAAATTAACATAAGGTATAATCTCTAAGCTAGGGGTGGATATCGGTTCGACTGGACCGGTTTGGACCGGAAAAACATGCGGTAACCGGTTAAAAAAAACCGAATGTCGTGAACCGTTTTTTTGGACCCGGAAGTCAAAACAAAGTAACATGTAATGCAACAAATATTTTTTTCCGAGTCTGAGAGTGCCGCCGCCCGCCCGGCAGCGCTCGTGAGTGCGACTGTGTGAGTCGCACATGGGACCAGTTTTTTTGACAATGCGACTAGATCTAAAATCACGGTCGCACGGTGCGACAATCAAAAATTACGATCTGCGCCAGGATAATGGCTGCAGAACTTAGCGGTAAGCTGAAAATGTTTAGGTATTCCAACGCTACCGTAGGTGAATTTTCTATCATGTTCCCACACCCGCGGTACAAAAACCATCCGTTCCTAGTGGCAAAGTTACCCATAGAAATAAAGGATATAAGTTTCTCTCTTTTGTGATGTATTTGTTTGATTTGTAAAATGTTTCAAACGCCAGAAATTTGCCGATGAAAGTAAAGCGCTAGCCGTGCGCTCTGCGTTCAGGACCGCCGCCATGATGATTGTGGACCGCAGCAGAATGCAAGGCCTGTTTCCTGCGGTCATTTTTCACCTGTTCAAGTGATAATTTTTACGATCAAAAATCGATGAATCAATTCAAGTGGAGTTTTATCCCCAAAAATATTAAATTTTCCCTTTGTCACCGATATCATTTCAAAACTCATGATCTGCCCGTCATTATGGTGCTACTTGTCATTCTGCTGCGGTCTAGAATCTACAGCCGCGAATTACAAAGCTTTCTCCACGCGGTCGGCCTGTCATTGGATGGCGGCGCCGCGGTCCTGACGCGCGAAGTTTGAACTGTGCGTTTCAAAGGAACCGAACAAACAGATAATTTTTGATCCTATTGAGCAAGAATTTCAAGGATATTAAAGTATTTTGGATTATTTGTAGACAGAGGGTGGGGGTGAAAAAAATGCCTGTAAAAATGTTGAACTTGATGGCAGCAGAAAAGTTTCAAATTATGGAATGTGACTTTATTTGTTTTGGTCATGAAACCAATAGATACATTTTAGAGTTATCTATCTATTTATCATTCAAGGTTATGTGAATCATTACTTGCCTTGTTCCAAGTAAAAATGCCATTGTGTATTTTTCAACTTGTGGCCCCCGGATTGGGGCCAGCCGGGGAACCTATGCCCAATTTTTCTAAAAATCCCTCATACTAGTATCATTTAGTATGCAGGAAGGTATTGAATAACTTGAATTGCCAATTGTTCTGCAGCATCAATGTAGGCTTTTATCTTTTATGATCTATTCAAATATTTTATTCCCGGCTGTTAATAGGAGTATTATTTGGTATGGCCAAGACTTTTGCTTGTTCTTCCAACTTTTTGTAGTGGTGCTCCTAGATTTTTGCTGGTGCTCCTAACTTTTTTGAGTTTAATAATAGGAGCACAGTGCTCATAGGTCTAAAAGATAGTCTGGAGTGATTTTTTGTTTAGTTGACTTTTTGAGATCTCTGAGCAAAGACGTTTGTTGAAAATGAAAGTGTCTTGTATCTTCTATCTGCCTGTTAGTGCTCTGTGTCTCCTCTCTGTATTGACAAAGAAGGCATCAAAAATAAGGTTAACATTGAAATTGGGTTGATAAAATGTAAGATTATTAAGAGTAAGATATCATCTAGACAGGATCAGGTTTAGGTTCAGGTCCGGACCTGAACCTAAACCTTTGGACCTGAACCTGAACTCGAACCTGATCGAGCCGAACCGGTATCCACCCCTACTCTAAGCAGATATTTGGGGCGGAAGATCCTTTCCTGCTTGCATTGTACCTGTATAAATTATACGCTTCCTCTATGTTCCAGGTATGGCTGGATCTACAACAGACTGGGTTTTTACCATTTGCTGGTTCTTCACATATGGATGTAAACAAGGCTCTCAGGTATGGGTACAGAGATGTTCCAAAATTTAATGTGCAATGTACACCGTACTCAGTACTTAGCCATCTCAGTACCATTAACAGTGGCCCTGAAGTTTTGCTGTCTATGGGTAGTCCTTGTTTTATGGAAGACTTGTCCTATCATAAACATTACTGGAAGTCCCCCCCCCCAAAAAAAATTTTCTGCTTCCGAAATAAAAGGCTTATTAAACTAGAAAGGCCGTCATTTGCCCCTGAGCAAATACAGCATGTTTCGCCCATACTCCTCCCCAATCAAGAAGTGGGCTGTCCCAAAATAACACCTGGGCAAATCGAAATATTAACTACATGTAGAAAGGCAACATTTGCGAGAGCAACATACTTTGCCCATCTCCCTCTCCATGCATAAATTGACTGTTCCAGAATCACCTGTGCAAAAAAATCCTCTCTACGAGACACGCCTTCCGCATAGTTTAGCAACTTCTTACTGCAAAGGTTTTCCTGTAACATGACCTCAGGTAACCTGAATAGAAAACAGGTTATTTGGCCAACAGCAAATGGAACCTTGAACCTTAGATAGATCGTAGAACACTTTTGGCCAGTTTTTGGTCTGAAAATAGGCCCCAAAGTCCCCATTTTGAAGTGATTTACACCAAAAATGGGTATGTTCAAGGTACCCTTGTACCGAAGGCTTGTCACAGGAGCCCAAAATGTAAATTTTGCCTAAAAACTCCATAAAAATGTTTAAAGGGCTGTTTCAAAAAAAATGAAAAAAAAAGGTTTTTATCCAGGTTGCCAAGAATGCCAAAATTGGAATTTTTGCCAGAATTTTTGAATTTCTGCCATTGGAATGCCAGATTTGGAATATCCGGAATTTCCGGAATATCCGGATTATCCGGAATATCCGGAATATCCGGAATATCCGGATTATCCGGAATATCCGGATTATCCGGAATATCCGGAATATCCGGAATATCCGGATTATCCGGAATATCCGGAATATCCGGATTATCCGGAATATCCGGATTATCCGGAATATCCGGAATATCCGGATTATCCGGATATTATCCGGAATATCCGGATTATCCGGATTATCCGGAATATCCGGAATATCCGGATTATCCGGAATATCCGGAATATCCGGATAATCCGGATTATCCGGATTATCCGGAATATCCGGAATATCCGGAATATCCGGAATATCCGGAATATCCGGATTATCCGGAATATCCGGAATATCCGGATTATCCGGAATATCCGGATTATCCGGAATATCCGGAATATCCGGATTATCCGGATATTATCCAGATTATCCGGAATATCCGGAATATCCGGATTATCCGGAATATCCGGAATATCCGGAATATCCGGAATATCCGGATTATCCGGATTACCCGGAATATCCGGAATATCCGGGATATCCGGAATTATCCGGAAATTCCGGATATTCCAAATCTGGCATTCCAATGGCAGAAATTCAAAAATTCTGGCAAAAATTCCGGAATATCCGGAATATCCGGAATATCCGGATTATCCGGATTATCCGGAATATCCGGAATATCCGGAATATCCGGATTATCCGGAATATCCGGAATATCCGGATTATCCAGATTATCCGGAATATCCGGAATATCCGGAATATCCGGAATATCCGGATTATCCGGAATATCCGGAATATCCGGAATATCCGGATTATCCGGATTATCCGGAATATCCGGAATATCCGGAATATCCGGAATATCCGGAATATCCGGATTATCCGGAATATCCGGAATATCCGGAATATCCGGATTATCCGGAATATCCGGAATATCCGGAATATCCGGATTATCCGGATTATCCGGAATATCCGGAATATCCGGAATATCCGGATTATCCGGAATATCCGGAATATCCGGATTATCCGGAATATCCGGAATATCCGGAATATCCGGTTTATTGTGCAGTATCTGGAAGATTTGGAAGATTTGGAAGAAGACTAGAAAGGCCCCTAGAATTTGCCCCTGAGCATGCTTAGCTTGAGCTTGGTCACTCCTCCAAGAAGTGGGTTGTCCCAAAATAACCCCTGGGCAAATATCAATCGAAATATCAACTGCATGTAGACCATTTGCGAGAGCATCATACTTTGCCAATCTCCCTCCCGATGCATAAATTGACTGTTCCAAAATCACCCGTGCAAAACAATTCTCTCTAGACTTCTGCGAGACACCATGAGCTGCAATGGCTCGCGTGTTTACCCGCAACATGACCTCAGGTAACCTGAAAACCTCATGACCTCAGGAAACCAGGTGACCTCAGGTTCTTTGGCCAGCAGCAAATGGAACGCCCGGAACCTTAGATAGAACATGGATTCTAAGATAGAACAATTTGGAACGGGGACAGCACTTTTGACCCGTTTTTGGTCTGAAAATGGGTCCAAAAGTACCCAAAACGAAACATTTTGAAGTGATGTACACCAGAAATGTGATTGTAGTCTTGTAGGGACATGTTCAAGGCACCCTTGTAGCGAATTTCAGGTCATTTGCTTGTAATACCAGGGCACAGGAGCCAAAAATATAAGAATTGCCTAAAAATGCCCCAAAAAACCTCCATAAAAATGATTTTAAGGCCTGTTTCAAAGCAATTTTAAAATCACCTGAGGGCATTTGCCTTCTTTACCTCCTTGCCAAATTTCAGGTCGGTTGATTAAAAAATGGCGGAGTTGAATCGATTTGAAGATTTGGCAGGAGGAGAATTACACCAAAAATGGGTATGTTCAAGGTACCCTTGTACCGAATGCTTGTCACAGGAGCCCAAAATGTAAATTTTGCCTAAAAACTCCATAAAAATGTTTTAAGGGCTGTTTAAAAAAAAAAGAAAAAAAACGTTTTTATCCAGGTTGCCAAAAATGCCAAAATTAGATTTGGAAGATTTGGAATATCCGGAATTTCCGGAATATCCGGAATATCCGGAATATCCGGATTATCCGGAATATCCGGAATATCCGGATTATCCGGAATATCCGGATTATCCGGATTATCCGGAATATCCGGAATATCCGGATTATCCGGATTATCCGGAATATCCGGAATATCCGGATTATCCGGAATATCCGGAATATCCGGAATATCCGGAATATCCGGAATATCCGGAATATCCGGATTATCCGGAATATCCGGAATATCCGGAATATGCGGATTATCCGGAATATCCGGATTATCCGGAATATCCGGAATATCCGGAATATCCGGAATATCCGGATTATCCGGAATATCCGGAATATCCGGAATATCCGGAATATCCGGATTATCCGGAATATCCGGAATATCCGGATTATCCGGAAGATTCGGAATATCCGGAATATCCGGAATATCCGGATTATCCGGAATATCCGGAATATCCGGATTATCCGGAATATCCGGAATATCCGGTTTATTGTGCAGTATCTGGAAGATTTGGAAGACGACTAGAAAGGCCCCTAGAATTTGCCCCTGAGCATGCTTAGCTTGAGCTTGGTCACTCCTCCAAGAAGTGGGTTGTCCCAAAATAACCCCTGGGCAAATATCAATCGAAATATCAACTGCATGTAGACCATTTGCGAGAGCATCATACTTTGCCAATCTCCCTCCCGATGCATAAATTGACTGTTCCAAAATCACCCGTGCAAAACAATTCTCTCTAGACTATGCTCTGGACATGTTCAAGGCACCCTTGTAGCGAATTACAGGTCATTTGCTTGTAATACCAGGGCACAGGAGCCAAAAATATAAGAATTGCCTAAAAATGCCCCAAAAAACCTCCATAGAAATGATTTTAAGGCCTGTTTCAAAGCAATGTTAAAATCACCTGAGGGCATTTGCCTTCTTTACCTCCTTGCCAAATTTCAGGTCGGTTGATTAAAAAATGGCGGAGTTGAATCGATTTGAAGATTTGGCAGGAGGAGAATTACACCAAAAATGAGTATGTTCAAGGTACCCTTGTACCGAATGCTTGTCACAGGAGCCCAAAATGTAAATTCTGCCTAGAAACTCCATAAAAATGTTTTAAGGGCTGTTTAAAAAAAAAAGAAAAAAAACGTTTTTATCCAGGTTGCCAAAAATGCCAAAATTAGATTTGGAAGATTTGGAATATCCGGAATTTCCGGAATATCCGGAATATCCGGAATATCCGGAATATCCGGATTATCCGGAATATCCGGAATATCCGGATTATCCGGAATATCCGGTTTATCCGGATTATCCGGAATATCCGGAATATCCGGAATATCCGGATTATCCGGAATATCCGGAATATCCGGATTATCCGGAATATCCGGAATATCCGGAATATCCGGAATATCCGGAATATCCGGAATATCCGAATTCTCCGGAATATCCGGAATATCTGGATTATCCGGAATATCCGGAATATCCGGAATATCCGGATTATCCGGAATATCCGGATTATCCGGAATATCCGGAATATCCGGAATATCCGGAATATCCGGATTATCCGGAATATCCGGAATATCCGGATTATCCGGAATATCCGGAATATCCGGAATATCCGGAATATCCGGAATATCCGGATTATCCGGAATATCCGGAATATCCGGAATATCCGGTTTATTGTGCAGTATCTGGAAGATTTGGAAGATTTGGAAGAAGACTAGAAAGGCCCCTAGAATTTGCCCCTGAGCATGCTTAGCTTGAGCTTGGTCACTCCTCCAAGAAGTGGGTTGTCCCAAAATAACCTCTGGGCAAATATCAATCGAAATATCAACTGCATGTAGACCATTTGCGAGAGCATCATACTTTGCCAATCTCCCTCCCGATGCATAAATTGACTGTTCCAAAATCACCCGTGCAAAACAATTCTCTCTAGACTTCTGCGAGACACCATGAGCTACAATGGCTCGCGTGTTTACCCGCAACATGACCTCAGGTAACCTGAAAACCTCATGACCTCAGGAAACCAGGTGACCTCAGGTTCTTTGGCCAGCAGCAAATGGAACGCCCGGAACCTTAGATAGAACATGGATTCTAAGATAGAACATGGAACGGGGACAGCACTTTTGACCCGTTTTTGGTCTGAAAATGGGTCCAAAAGTACCCAAAACGAAACATTTTGAAGTGATGTACACCAGAAATGTGATTGTAGTCTTGTAGGGACATGTTCAAGGCACCCTTGTAGCGAATTTCAGGTCATTTGCTTGTAATACCAGGGCACAGGAGCCAAAAATATAAGAATTGCCTAAAAATGCCCCAAAAAACCTCCATAAAAATGATTTTAAGGCCTGTTTCAAAGCAATTTTAAAATCACCTGAGGGCATTTGCCTTCTTTACCTCCTTGCCAAATTTCAGGTCGGTTGATTAAAAAATGGCGGAGTTGAATCGATTTGAAGATTTGGCAGGAGGAGAATTACACCAAAAATGGGTATGTTCAAGGTACCCTTGTATCGAATGCTTGTCACAGGAGCCCAAAATGTAAATTTTGCCTAAAAACTCCATAAAAATGTTTTAAGGGCTGTTTAAAAAAAAAAGAAGAAAAAAACGTTTTTATCCAGGTTGCCAAAAATGCCAAAATTGGAAGATTTGGAAGATTTGGAATATCCGGAATATCCAGAATATCCGGATTATCCGGATTATCCGGAATATCCGGAATATCCGGAATATCCGGATGATCCGGAATATCCGGATTATCCGGATTATCCGGAATATCCGGAATATCCGGATTATCCGGATTATCCGGAATATCCGGAATATCCGGATTATCCGGATTATCCGGAATATCCGGAATATCCGGAATATCCGGAATATCCGGAATATCCGGATTATCCGGAATATCCGGAATATCCGGATTATCCGGAATATCCGGAATATCCGGATTATCCGGAATATCCGGAATATCCGGAATATCCGGAATATCCGGAATATCCGGAATATCCGGTTTATTGTGCAGTATCCGGATTATCCGGAAGATTTGGAAGATTTGGAAGAAGACTAGAAAGGCCCCTAGAATTTGCCCCTGAGCATGCTTAGCTTGAGCTTGGTCACTCCTCCAAGAAGTGGGTTGGGCAAATCGAAATATTAACTGCATGTAGACCATTTGCGAGAGCATCATACTTTGCCAATCTCCCTCCCGATGCATAAATTGACTGTTCCAAAATCACCCGTGCAAAACAATTCTCTCTACAAGTTCTGCGAGACACCATGAGCTTCTTACTGCAATGGCTCGCGTGTTTACCCGCAACATGACCTCAGGTAACCTGAAAACCTCATGACCTCAGGAAACCAGGTGACCTCAGGTTCTTTGGCCAGCAGCAAATGGAACGCCCGGAACCTTAGATAGAACATGGATTCTAAGATAGAACATGGAACGGGGACAGCACTTTTGACCCGTTTTTGGTCTGAAAATGGGTCCAAAAGTACCCAAAACGAAACATTTTGAAGTGATGTACACCAGAAATGTGATTGTAGTCTTGTAGGGACATGTTCAAGGCACCCTTGTAGCGAATTTCAGGTCATTTGCTTGTAATACCAGGGCACAGGAGCCAAAAATATAAGAATTGCCTAAAAATGCCCCAAAAAACCTCCATAAAAATGATTTTAAGGCCTGTTTCAAAGCAATTTTAAAATCACCTGAGGGTATTTGCCTTCTTTACCTCCTTGCCAAATTTCAGGTCGGTTGATTAAAAAATGGCGGAGTTGAATCGATTTGAAGATTTGGCAGGAGGAGAAGAAGAAGAAGAACATGCACAAAAACTAGACTGGCCGTCATTTGCTTTAAGAGCAAATTCAGCATATTTCACTTCGCCCCCCCCCATGCAATAATTGATCTTTTGACGAAATGGACCATCCAAAAATTCCATCTAAACACAAGAAGACTTGTCCCAAGATCTATTTATTCTTCATCTACATTCATTAACATGCTTGAACATATGCAAAGATACACAACAATACTATACACTATATATAAAAGTACAATACTATACATCACCCTGGAAAAATGCGCAAACATGCACTATGCAAATATACAAAACTATAACGTTGGGTAACATAAATTCGCGGGGTACTTAAATTCACGATTTTTCGAAAACGGGGTATTTAGGGATATGTGCTAGATGCAACATCAGTAATACCGCTAGAAATGCAAACTTGACAGACTAACGTATTCAGAACACTGGCTGAAAAGCTTCGACAACCATGCATTAGAAGGCGGCGAGGACAAAAACTCTCCGTCCCTTATTAGAACAGTCTGAGCTCGAGGGCATCGTGGGAGAATCACACTGCATCGTTGTCGGCTGGTTTATAAGACAAATGTCACATCCGCTTCCTGCTAAACACAATCATTTACAAGACAACTTATTTTCTTAAAATTGCTGACCTGCAATTGGACTCTAAGTGTGATCAATCATCAAAACCCCTCTTTGTTGCTACAACCTACGGCACGTGTATTATCCCGCCGCCATATCATTACCCAGAATCCTGTTGTCAAGCAGACGACAAAGGTTTGTGAGGAACACTTTTTTGTCTTAATGTTGCGTGTGATTGTGGACTGAGGACGATATTTTCCTCAAAGTTTGCTTCTAACACAACAAGGAATACATGGACATAGTAGTATTATCAATGCTACGGCATCCGGCTAACTTGCCATGAATAATGTACACGTTGCCATGACGGTGGATGTCGACTTTGACGTTCTACCGACTCAACACACGGGTTGTTCCCGTAGGCCTGATGCGTGCGGTACGGCCGTTTTTTCGTGTATTTTTTTTACTTAGACACATCTATATCCATAGCACTCTCCTCAAGCCACGGATGGAACGAATAGCTGCTGTATAAAATGTAATTAGCGGTTAAGATATTCAAGACGAATCTTCTCTCCCGAATTAATGTTCACACCTGTCCGACAACACCGTCATTGTGCGTGCGGCGGACGGTAGTTTCAAGTTGAAATATTCTGGTGTCAGCACGACTAGAGACAAAATCTACCATATATATGATTAGTGCAAACTTTAAGATAGTACATGATACTGACAGAATAATAAAAAAAAAGGATGGTTTGTTGTTCTGCTGGATTGATTTTAGTCAACCATTATCGGAAAAATGGCGAATTTATGTTACCCAACGTTATTACTATTAGGAGGGGGAAGGGCTTCGTGGCACATACAAAGGCCGACCCGACATTGGTTTATCTTATATAAAACAATTTCATATGTAAACAATTATGAGATAAATAGCGTATGAAATTTCTAGTCTATTCTTAACCTTGCTATTCAAAAAGTATTAACAATTCAAGTTGTGTTGGACCCCTACAACGCAAAATGACCTATTAAAAACGTGCTAGATAACTACCGCATAAAAAGCCAACAATGCCTGTCTTTTTTACAGTAAAATTATTTCAACAATTCAAAAGTTTGCTGATATTCATTCACATCATGTGTAGACAATCGCGCTTTGAGAGGCGCTTGTGAAGTATTACTTCCTGGGTCAAAGGTTGTTGGTGCAGAAAGTGAAACTGCATGCAGACCTGCTCGCAATCGATCAGATCGGCCTACCTCGGCCTAGTGGTATATCATCATCGTTGGTATAGGTTTGATTATAAGTTGTATATAAGTGCGACACAACCAATTCAGAGACGGATTGCATTTTTCTCGTCGTCAAGTCGTGATTTATTAGTAGTTGAAGCCGCCATAATTAAATTTGCGAGAGCATCATACTTTGCCAATCTCCCTCGGAGTCCCTCTCAATGCATAAATTGACTGTTTCAAAATCACCCGTGCAAAAAAATTATCTATTCAAGTTCTGCGAGACACCAAGAGCTTCTTAGTGCAAAGGCTTGCGTGTTTACCTGCAACATGACCTCAGGTTACCTGAAAAGAACACATGTTCTTTGGCCAGCAGCAAATGGAACGCCCGGAACCTTAGATAGAACATGGATTCTTAGATAGAACATAGAACGGGGACAGCACTTTTGACCCGTTTTTGGTCTGAAAATGGGTCCAAAAGTCCCCAAAACAAAGCATTTTGAAGTGATGTACACCGGAAATGTGATTGAAATTCTGTAGGGACATGTTCAAGGCACCCTTGTGCCGAATTCCGGGTCATTTGCTTGTTATACCAGGGCACAGGAGCCCAAAATATAAAAATTGTCTAAAAATGCCCCAAAAAACCTCCATAAAAATGATTTTAAGGCCTGTTTCAAAACGATTTACAAAGGGCCTGGGGGTATTTGCCATCTCAACCTCCACACCAAATTTCAGGTCGGTTGGTTAAGAAATGGCGGAGAAGAAGCCATTTGAAGATTTGTCAGGAGGAGGAGAAGAAGAAGAAGAAGAAGAAGAAGAACCAGACAAATACAATATATTTCACTCTACCCATACCTCTAGGTATGGGAAGTGAAATATAACAATATGTTGAGCCATACTAGGTATGGCTAAACATAATTATTACCTGCAGCATGTTTTTCTTCCTGTTTCATAGACTATGCTGATGTTAGACTATGTATAAATCTATGATCTTCAAAGCCATACATAGTCATAAAATGAAGATTCTCAGTGCTAACGACACCATTTTTCTTACAGTGGTAGCGGAATGTATGCCGGTAACTATGGCAACCTGCTGATGTCATTAGAGCGTGCATCTGGGTACTACCCTGTCACCATAGCAACGCTCAAACTGCTGCTGGCACTGGCAAAGGTGAGGCTTGAAGCCATAAGATATTTGCTTATGGTGAACCAGAATGATTTGAGTGTTTGAGAGTTATAGATTCACAGTTCAACAAGTTCAACTGGTGTTTGTTTCTAACTTGTCAAAAATGTATGATCTCTGAATTTCAGACACAAAGATTGTTACATGTAGCAGTTGCTAATCTGTTAATGTCGTACATGAACGATTTATGTTGTTTTGTACATTGTAGTACAAAGTATCTGACTCTTTCTTTCCAGGGTCTACAGTTCCAAGAAGGGATCATCCCAGCCATAGTGTTTGTACTGAAGGAAGTGTTTGCCTCCTTCTACAAGTGGAACTACACAAACCTTAAAGATAGGCAGGAGATTGGTGAGTCACAGCTTCAGATAAAACAAAGAACTGACATGTAAGACTTACTAATAGATTTAATTGTTCTGCATCATATTGGAAAGTTGGAGCCAACTTAAAATTGATGCAGCAACATTTTTGGTGTCATTTTTTGTTATTATTGTCTACTAGAATGATGTATATCAGCATAGTTAGTTGTTTAGTTGATCGCTGTCACAACCTTTTTCCAGGGAGAAGATGTCTTGAGATTTTCCACTGGATCCTGTTTGTGTCAGAAGGAAAGGATGAGACCATGGACCATGATAGCAAGGACACCAGGTATCATATCATTAATTCAAATGTCATCTCTCAATATGGCAATTACATCTGAAAATTGAGTAATTCAATGCACACGGAGATAATACATACAATAAAAGAAGGAGGGGGTATGAAATGTTTTAGTTTGTGTCTTCCATACAGATTTTTGATGTCTGTTATTCTATTTGTAGGTTAACCCTGAGAGAAGTGTGTGTGAACGGCCTGTTGTACACAGAGGCAGGACACAGTGTGTTGGAGATCCTGGCAACAGGGGTAGAGAACATTAACAATGTGGTCAAACTACAGGCCAGGTATATGCCTATTTCCTACCACTCAGTTTTCTCAGATGAGATGATACCTTTTGTGTGGTACATGTACCTCACTCATTCTCTCCTTTCATTTATGTCTTTATGTATTTAAGTTTAGGAAAGCACATGCTTAAGAGTCACTGGAAGCATAAACAGTCTGAGAGTAAGGATCCTACATTTCAGACTTACAAATGTGGTTGGTACAGACAACTATTATTTAACACTGTAAACTTGCCATCTGTTGGAGTATTACATGGTGCAGTGCTTTCATGACTTGCTAGTTGGCATGATTTCATCTAAAGTTACCTATCCTCAGTGCCTTTGAGGGTCCAGGACAGGACCTGATCCAGATGGTGAAGCTGGCGTTCTCTGTGGTGAACCGACTGTTGCTGCTGAAGCCTGCCGACGGTGAGACCACCTCCCCGCTGGAGCAGGCGCTGACGTACCACGCAGGCGGCGCACAGCAGGGGAAACACCTGGTGTCTGTCATCGCTCAGTACGTGTACCATCGCCACGACGTCAGACTCACACGACTCGCCACGCTCATGCTCAAAAGGCTATCACAGGTATGTACCATCAAGGAGGTTATGGTGGACAGAAAATAGCTTCAACTTTATTATGCTCATAGAATGTGATTTTGATATTGGGAAGTTAGAAATGAGTACATGTACATTGAGGCACATCTTTTGGACCTTTCTTGACATAGAGTGCCATCTTATGTGTTATGTTTGTATATTGTATTAAAGGTTTGATATGTAAAACAAAGTAAGGTAATGCAAATGGTAAGATAGATCTGAAACAGCTTTAAAGCGCCCTCCAATACCTTGTCATAGTATCTATGCTACTTGTGTGTACAGAATGTATTATGTCTCAAAGTTATTAAAGCGTTGTTGATATTCTGTGATGTGCCTTTTGCAGGTGGCTCCCATGTCTGTCCATGCCTGTCTGGGTGACCAGGCCATCCCCATCAGGGACATGTACCTCACTCGTCTGCAGGCAAAAACTGAGGTCAGATATCTTTTCTGCAACTCCAGAGATCAACAGTTGTTTCTAATCAAGATCTTATGCATTAGGATACAATCATGTAGTTTTTCAATTGAATATTAAGTTCTTTACAGTCACTGTGCTATTTCTCTTATGATCAGTAACATGTAATTAAAAAGATGGCCATTGCAAATGTTATAATTTTACTGTTGCCAGAATATGGGACAATAACAACAGTCTATACATGACTCATACTCTTTATGACTCTTCTCCATAACTCAGCTTTGGTTTCTGCAACTTACAGTCAAGTACATTTCCTCATGTTTCCAGGACCTGCGACTGAAAGTGGTAATCCTGGAATGGCTGACAGTTGCCGTGGAGACACAGCCGGGGCTGACAGAACTGTTCTTGAACCTGCAGACCAAGGAGGGAAAGGAAGGGGTCAAGGTTAACCTTTTTTCTGTGATCTCTTTTGTTTGTACACAAATGTAGCTTTACTATTCAGAAATTGCTATATGTTACAGTAGGTTTCCATGTAAATCAACTGATGATGACTGGTACAATGGAAAATTTTATTGACCACCGTGTTTCTTACATCTTACATCTTTCCCATGTTCTTTTCTAGTTATTGATTGATTTTAGAAAGAATAGAACTTCTGCATCCAGCCTATGGAATGTACATTTGCTAAAGATATCTCCCATCTGTCAAAAAATGGCTTACTTGTCTGAATTAAACTTCTAAAGAAAAAAGCAGGAGCAAGTTGCCATGTCTGTAGATCTTCACTGACTCGTCTGTTATTTGTGTTCTACAGGAGTTTACAGTAGGAAAGAACAGCTGTCTGCAGGCAGCTGTAGACATGATAGAAGCTAAGAAGCAGGGGACGTACCTGTGCCCTCCCGAGCTGCACTGTGCCGCCGTGGCCTTCCTGCACGCCCTATGGCAGGACAGGAGAGACGGGGCTCTTTCTGTACTCAGGGGGAGGTAAGAAACATGCAACAACGATTGAGGAAATCTCAGTTTTAACACCCTGATGGTGATTGCCCTTAACAATATCGTATTAGCTTCTTAGCTGCACAAGATTGCTTTGGCATCTAAATCACAAGGATATAATAGTGAGTGATTTTAGCTTTAGCAGCCTCCCTTGGAATTGCTGTAAATGCAGAAATTAAAACCTTCGCAAACATTTTTGTCCAATGCTGTAGCACTGCCACAAACTTAAAAACACCATGAACACTTCATTGTCCCCTTAGCGCGAAATGAAAACCATGCAAACTTAAATACATTTACAGTAACATGTTACCTGGTGTCCTGTTGGCAATTATCACATTGTTTTGCCTAAATTGTCCAGTGAGCACTTTAATATGCCAGTAGCTTCAAAATGAGCATACTATTGTTGAGTTATAATAAGCTATAAGCTAAAACAATATACAATGTCTTCATTGTATTTCAGAGAGAAGTTCTGGGAAGGCCTGCTGCTGCCCCTACAGAAGGACCTGCCTGCCGTCCACACTAACCCACAGGTGGTGACAGGACAGCTGAAGACCTGTGCACATGTGATGAACATCATGGCCATGGAGGTCCACAGTATTGGGAGGTACAAGCTCTTATATACAATATGCAGCTTGTCTGTTTTTTTTAAATAAAAGTCGGGGGAGAAGATTATTTTGGATTTGATGAATGTTTCAATCTTTTTTGACAGTGAATAATTTTGGACATAATGATAACGTTACCAAAATGAAATGAGAGATGAATGGACGTTTGAATGAATGATGGCATAGTTATTTTTTTGCACAGAATCTTTATCAGGATTTATTTGATTGCTTTCTTTCAGTTCCTCTCTAAACAAGGAGTTGAAGAAGTGCCTGAAAGACTTTGCAGACAAGAAAAGATTTATCCATTGGTCAGAGGTATGTTAACGCAAGAAGTGTCACTGCATAGTGTTGTCAGAGAAAGAAAACATGTTTCAGCCAACTCTTTCATTTTTTTATATGCCTTTTGATATACATGTAACACACTGTCAGGCTCATGGCTGCCACTGGTTGATATACAATGTATAGTAGCATATTCTTAATTAAGTACAAGACGGTGTTATTTGATGATGATAATATGGTAAGAATTTTTACTCTACATTTCATTTAGGTCTTGGGTAAAACAGATGTCCGAAATCATCAAATCTGGGTTGAAATGTTAAAAACTGTCCGGACTGTTTCTTGCTTTCTCAGCATAAGATCCATGTAAATATGAAACATGCTGTGAAAAGCAGGTTTTCTTCACTGAGCTTTTTCCTGTTGCCATCATGATGCTATTGTTAGTACATCACTGAAATTTTATCTGATTTTGCCCATTGCCATGTCAGTACATGACCAGCCTGGTTGAGCACCTGTGTGAGGAGGAGGGTCCTGTGGACCCCGCCCACCTGCGGGAGAACCCGTACCTGGTGTTCCTGTCCGCCTGCAGGGTGGCGCTTCTGGTGGCAGCCAGTCAGGAGACAACCATGCACCTGGCAGATAAGAACATGAAGGCCAAGATCATACAGAACATCCTCACAGGGATCACAACACTAGTGAGTTACTTGTTGCCTCCTTTTATGGAGCTTTAGATTCGTTTTATTTCTAATGTGTGCCTGGATGTTTGGGTTCTTGTGTGCTCATAGTTACATTGTATTTGAATACACTATCAGTACAGTGGAAAGAAGTGATTCTCCCTACTGAAGTAGCCCTTTGGCACCAAGTTTGTATTGGGTACAGGGTTAGGTAGCAAGGGGAAGGTTAATGTTGGATCAGATGGTCATGATAGCCTTATGAGTGTATGGTGATTTATAATGTGATAATGACTGTGGATTTTTCTAGGTGTCCCACCTTGACTCCGTGCTGACTGTTAAAGCAGCCACATTGCTGACTGGACTGTATGTTGCCCTACTGCCACACTGGAAAGGGTGAGTTCCACTTGACAAATATGTATACATTCACCATCATGATGGTGTAATTTTTGGCAAGTCATCTAATCTTTGGCACTTAGTCACAATACATTGTATGTCATCTACTTTTTGACAAGTTACCAATATGTAATTTTGGGCAGGTCATCTAATCTTTGGCAAGTCACTATACATTGTATGTCATTTACTTTTTGACAAGTTACCAATATGTAATTTTTGGCAAGTCACTGTATGTCAGCTAATTATTGGCAAGGCACCTAAATTTTGGTATGTCACTGTATGTCAAATCAAGTCAAAGCCTTTATTTCTACTCGATAGCGTGTTAGGCCACTTTGGGTGATCTAATTTTTGGCAGACTAGAAAGAACTCCAACATGACTCTTTTATCGGTTTGTTGTGTGCAGAAGTCTCCAGCCCCTCGACCAGTTGGAAAAGCTGGTACCAATCCTGGAGGATGTCGTGGGGAATTCTCAGCCACTGGAAAAGATCAAAACTCCGCTCTTCTCTGCTATCCTCACATTACTGAAAGTAAAGGGGGAGGACAGTATCACTGAAGGTACTGAACACTTTTTGCACTTTCCTTATTCTTATTGACTTAGAGACAGGGTCTTATCAATGTCATTGCGATAAGCTTTGTACCACACTTTTTAAAGAAAACGGTTTTACCCCATTTTTGACTAACGTTTTTTTTCAATGATGATTAGTTGATGTACTTTGCTCTCTTTATAATGAATGGCTCTATCACAAATATGAAATATTCAAAGATGATACTAGTCTAAGATTAGATTTCATTGTGTACTTTGGTGTCCCTCTTAGATACAGAACTGGTGTCCAGACTGCTGTCTGTAGTCTGTACTGTGGTGCAGGAGGCCACTGTCTACAGACCACCACAGCCTGCAGAGTCTGGGAAAACAACAGGCACCGATAGACAGGGGGAGAACAATGACACGGGCAATGGTGACTCAGGGCTACAGACAGCTAAGAAAGATACCTACTCTGTAAGTTGATGTGTGCATGTTACCTTAGATACCATTTGTGTGAATGCATAAAGGAACAACCAAATGTATAATTATGCGTACACATGTATATATGTGCATGTGTGTATTGGTGTGCGTGTGTGTGTGTGTGTGAATGTATGTCCTTGTGTGCTCCCATGTGGTGTGAAGACATATGCTGCGTTCTGTGCCGTACATGAAGTTAAAAGCCACAAGGAGACACTAGTTTTAGATTTAGTTATTAGTTATTAACTTTACTTTACGGAGTATATGATGTTGCAGTGGATAACCAGTCTCTGTGTGTCCTGGAAGCTCTGTGTTCTTAGCCTGAGTACCAACCTCCGTAGTGACTGCTGGCTCAAAAGAATTCGCTTGCTAACCACGGAGTCTGACCCTGCGCGTGTCCGTCACGGCTGTTAGTCAGATATTCGTTTCGATTTTGAATGAGCTCGCTGATTAGCCCCATTCGTCTAAGCTCCTCCCCATGCCACACTGTTCTTTGTAACGGGTAGGTTCTAAGAACTGTTGCAATGGCGATTCTTTCAAAACTGGACCCGAACAGGGCAATAGAGACACCTTGGAACGAAAAATGGCACCGAACGCAGCTAGAATTCCCCTCCTTACGTGATAATGAGACCACCGTTACGGATACGCGCAGGGTCAGACTCCGTAGTTAGCAAGCGAATTCTTTGGAGCCAGCGGTCACTACGGAGGTTGGTACTCAGGCTACTGTGTTCTATCCTAGAGGTTTGGTTTAGAAGCCATGGGGAGACACTAGTTGACTGTTTGTACAGTTACTTTGCTCTTGATGTATTGTAATCTACTGTTCCAGTTGGAGAACCAGTCTGTGTGTGTTCTGGAAGCCCTGTGCTCTGTCCCAGAGGTGTGGTTAGAGGCCATGGGGAGACACTAGTTGACTGTTTGTACAGTTACTTTGCTCCTGATGTACTGTAATCTACTGTTCCAGTTGGAGAACCAGTCTGTGTGTGTCCTGGAAGCCCTGTGTTCTGTCCCAGAGGTGTGGTTAGAGGCCATGAAGAGACACTAGTTGACTGTTTGTACAGTTACTTTGCCCCTGATGTACTGTAATCTACTGTTCCAGTTGGAGAACCAGTCTGTGTGTGTCCTGGAAGCCCTGTGCTCTGTCCCAGAGGTGTGGTTAGAGGCCATGAAGAGACACTAGTTGACTGTTTGTACAGTTACTTTGCCCCTGATGTACTGTAATCTACTGTTCCAGTTGGAGAACCAGTCTGTGTGTGTCCTGGAAGCCCTGTGTTCTGTCCCAGAGGTGTGGTTAGAGGCCATGAAGAGACACTAGTTGACTGTTTGTACAGTTACTTTGCCCCTGATGTACTGTAATCTACTGTTCCAGTTGGAGAACCAGTCTGTGTGTGTCCTGGAAGCCCTGTGTTCTGTCCCAGAGGTGTGGTTAGAGGCCATGAAGAGACACTAGTTGACTGTTTGTACAGTTACTTTGCCCCTGATGTACTGTAATCTACTGTTCCAGTTGAAGAACCAGTCTGTGTGTGTTCTGGAAGCCCTGTGCTCTGTCCCAGAGGTGTGGTTAGAGGCCATGGGGAGACACTAGTTGACTGTTTGTACAGTTACTTTGCTCCTGATGTACTGTAACCTACTGTTCCAGTTGAAGAACCAGTCTGTGTGTGTCCTGGAAGCCCTGTGCTCTGTCCCAGAGGTGTGGTTAGAGGCCATGAAGAGACACTAGTTGACTGTTTGTACAGTTACTTTGCCCCTGATGTACTGTAATCTACTGTTCCAGTTGGAGAACCAGTCTGTGTGTGTCCTGGAAGCCCTGTGTTCTGTCCCAGAGGTGTGGTTAGAGGCCATGAAGAGACACTAGTTGACTGTTTGTACAGTTACTTTGCTCCTGATGTACTGTAACCTACTGTTCCAGTTGAAGAACCAGTCTGTGTGTGTCCTGGAAGCCCTGTGCTCTGTCCCAGAGGTTTGGTTAGAAGCCATGAGGAGACACTGCCTCCTACAGGCCCTCCTGTCCACAGTGGAGACATGCCTGAACCGCAGAAGGAACCTGTCATTTGTGGAGACTGCCATGCAGCTCTTCCTAACTGCAGCAAAGGAACCCAAGGTATGAATAGAATGTCTCCTAGATCATTCTTAAGGCTTTTGTTTCAGAAATTTCAGTTCCCTGACATTCAGAAAAGAATGCCTTTGCTTTGTATTTACTAAAAATGATAGTAGTACTACTACATGAAATAGAATCACATTGTGATTCAATGTCATGTCTATTAACCTTTCCTGTATTGAAATTTTCTGTATACTATAGGCTGGGAAATCTTTATGCTGATGTACCTAGTATAACATCATCTTTTCATTCTCAAGCTTAAGGTAGTTTACTAGAAATGTTTATCCTTGTGTATGTTTCTCCAGGCTGCCTTTGTCCTAGCTGGAAGTGGAGTGACACAGCACCTCTGTATCCCACTCTCAACAACGTACCAGTCCCCCCAGGACCTCAGTGGTACAGTCCTTTCATCCCTGAACGGCAGTGAGAAGTCCCTGGATGCGCCATCCTGGACAGGGGTGTACAGGATGGCACTAGACCTGGAGGCATTACTGCTGGGCACACTGAAGCATGACTTTCTGTCAGATGCCTTAGATTTTGTAGGAGTTCACCAGGACAGAATGCTACAGGTAAATGAGACAATATGTTACTGTTTTGAGCAAGTCCCAATTGTTCATTATCCACTGCCTCCAAAGAAGAAGTCAACCGCCCAGTATTGTACATGTACGTACAAACATCAGATAGATCTAGAATAGATTTGACATTTTTTTTACCTTTTTTTTAACGTTTAATAATGATAATTACATAACTGTTCTTTACTTCATTGCTATTACCAAAGGGCCTGGAAAAACTACATGTATTCACTAGTATGAGTATGAGATGTCATAAGAAATAAGATATGATGATATTTTAGGACCCCATTTTTTGTACAGTCCTGATGTTAATTGTTGACTCTTCCTGCAGTGCCTATTTGCAGTAAGGTCCAACCTGCAGCCAGCCTGCCTGCTGGAGGTGGAGAAAACCAGTTTGTTCCTGTTCCAACTGGTTCATCACAGCCGGGAGTGGCAGTTCCACCTGCCACAGCTGCACCAAGCCATGAAGGTCAGATACTTTAGCCAATGTCTTACATTGTGTATTGTGCATTGTGTTAAGTGTCCTGCCCCTTTCAGCAAAATTGGTCTTTAGGGTATACTACAAGGCTCTTGTCTAAAGGTCTAGTATTTCCCATAATGTAAGTGAAATGTGATCTCGATACAGTATATATTTGCCCAGGTATATCCAAGGATATTGTCTTCCTTTTTACAAAAATTGGGTCCAAAAAGATTCACTGTTTTGTCGAATCACTAATGATAATGTTCAAAATTATATAACATGTTCAAGCAATGGACGATAAATGCTGTTGCTTTTTTTTCAGGAGGCTGTGTGTCATCTTGTCCACACCTGTGCAGCCATGCTGTCCCGCCCCCGTTTACTGGACCACATGGTACAGTCCAACACGAAGCAGCCGAGAGGTACTCCCCAGAGACAGACCTCTGTGACACGGACCCTCCGACATTCCTCTTCATCTGATGATGTGGACAAACCAAGCCAGGAGCTTCTACAAGTCCAGGCTAGGTGTGTTGGTCTTCAACATTAAAATCTCTTATTTAACTTTTTAAACAATATGCCCCCATGCCATCTAGATAATGTCCTTGGTAAGACTCTGTAAAGTTGGATTATCTCTCTGAAAAATCAAGGAACTTTGCCTGCAAACAGTCCTTGCAAAAGAAAGGCGTCTTTCATCTGTCATCTTAATTGACAATGTCACGTCATGTATGTGGCCTAGATCATGTCAAAGTTTTGTCATCATAACTGTTAACATTTTGGTCATTGTCTATATGCACTTACAATAATTTTGTAAATGTATGCCACACATCTCTTTACAGATTGCTGAGGATTCTGGGTAACTCGTTGTCTATGCTGAGACATCTGACTCCCAACCTGTGTGAGATCCTGCTGGACCAGGTATGTTATATGTCAATCATACTGACCAACACAGTCAGTCATACACATCATCAGTAGCAAGGTTCTCATTGGCTACCTTGAAACTCTTGATCTGTCAGTCTTACTATCTCATCTCTCATTGGCTACCATAATGATCTGTTTAACTGGCATACTAACTAGTAAGTATCTCATTGGCTGCCATGATGATCTATATATCAGTCATACTATGGTGACTGTAAATCTTGAAATTTAAATACATGTAGTTTTGTTTTTGCAGTTTTTCTGTGATTTCTCCACTATATATTCAAATTGGTATGATTCTTATTTCAACCACAAATTCAAAAGGCTGCAAAAAACTTCTTTACTTTTCTACCACAAAAGAAGACCACCACCAAAGGAAATGAATTTCATATTTTGCAACTATCAGGTATCCCATTGACTACCATATGCATATTAGAATCTGTTTCATTATTTGAAGGTTACCAATAACTGATCCACTGTCCTGTATTGTATGATCCAGGCTATGGATGTGAGTGAGTACCCCCTGATGTTTGCCCTGGCCTTCGGGAGCCCGACGGTGGACCAGGACTCGCCCCCCTCCCTGGGCACACTGCTGGCCTGTGTGAACCTGGGACTGAGACTGCTGGTGAAGGTGGAGCCCAGCAGGGTGACCTCACCGGTCAAGTCTCCAGGGGGACCTGCTCCTGTACAGAAGTAAGGGATGAACTTGTCACCAAATCCTTGTTTCCAAACAGGGAGAAATCTGTGACGTATTTTAGTCGTTGCTTTGGTCTTTCTTTCAAGTACTGATGCTTATGTTTAAAAAATTAACCTAGAAGATAATCTGTAAGTGGCGTAAGTTTGCGGGGAGGAAAGGAGGTGGTTGTGGAGTTTTAAACATGTAAGTTTGTAGTTTAAAAAAACATAGCAATGCAATACAAAACAGAGCACATGGTCGTAGTGTGATGATTTGCAAACATAAGACCATCGTGAATGTTTCAAGATTTACGGTACTTGGGTTATAGATTATGGTGCCAATTAAGAAAGGACCTTTCTTGGTATAAAAAGTGTCCAGTTAGTTCAAGCAAGATTTCTTTTACCACGAAAGCTTAAGTAACAGAACAGAACAGAATAACAGAAGGTAGTGATGGTCTTCTAAGACTCTGTACCATGAACAGTTTGGTTTGTTACCTTTCAGACCAGTTGTCCTGTACATCCTGGAGAACTCCTTACTGCTGCTGATGTCGCAGGCTGCCCGCTACCTGAGGGAGCCTGGGATACCTGTCCGAGACAAGCAGCTCATGAAGAGGGAGCTCAGTACAGAACTGGTCAGAACATCTTTTAACCTTCTCCCTCCTGCCTAACTCTGTAACTAGTCTGTATGATGCTCACGCTGTCCAGGGCGTTTGTGGCTCCTCCCTAGGGCGGCTCAATCAGGCTACTCTGTAACCAATAGGGAATTGGGTGCCAAACAGCTACTTCAGTGTGCTAAAGTTCAGACTTTTAAACAAAGTCATGGTTTTAGACATTTGAAGGCATTAGAAGCTGCCTCTTTGAAAACTAGACAGAAGAAATCTTGCCTCACTGCCCTTAAGTAGTTTGAGGCGAGGTTTAGGCAGGACAGGTGTAGTTGTCGGGCAGACAAATGGGTATGGACAGGCTTTCTAACTCCTATTAGCATGAAAGCTCATCTGTGTTGGTACATGTCATGATAAAGTTTGATATTTAACTTCAACACCTAACACACATAAGAGGATACAAAAGACAACTAATGCACATATCAGATCCCTGTCTAACACCACATGGCTTTTTTCAAACAGGGTACCTTTCTGCTGAGTCTGCAGCGGTACATCAAGCGTGGTGCGCCACCCTCCCCGGGAGCCTCCACTCTGCCCAGCCCGCAGCAGTTCCAGCGAGGTGCCACGCCCAGGATGGCCTTCGGATCCTCCCAGGAACATGCCTTCTTCCAGCTCGTCAACACCTTCATGAAACGGGTCTTACGATAAAGTAGCCTTGTTCTTATCGTCTACATTATTGTGTACTGATCAAACAAGTTGATACACCATAATTCAAAGTTTCGTGCAACACAACGACTCTAAAGGTCTAATGTTTCTACCAGGAAACGTTTGGGCTTGTTAAAAAATTTAAAAAAAACATGTACATAATGTAATGGAGTACATGCTCTTTGTTTAACAGTTTTAAGAACTAAAACTTCTTTAGAGTGAAGTAAAGCATTTCATATATCTGTGTTCTTACGTTTTGAAGGACATATATTAAGCATTGTGTACATCAACCTGTTTTCTATCAGTTTTCTTTCCCTTGATATTTCCTTTACTAAGACTGAAATGCACAATTGCTGTAAACAGTTTTGATATGCAAGTTAGCATAGAAAACAACAGAACAGAAAGAACAGAGTTCAAGGGAATTCTTTAACGCTAAATGATATTTTCATATGGATGATTTTAAGGAGTAGGTCCTACACACAATTAAGACAAGATATGTGAAGGCAAATTGCTCAAGTAGATACAAGAAAAGTTGTGGAATATGATATTATGTAAACCTGAACCTATGTATGTATTAAACCAATAGAAGAGTACATATTAAATGTCTACTGTAGAATTTTATGTGTTTGTCTTATTATAATTCTTCCCTATGTACAGAGATGATGGTTGTGGTACAAATATGTATCAGCCTGTCAATATTTGTTTTTTCGTGGTCTCTCTTATAGGCTAATGATTTTGAACAGAACCATTGGATTGGCTACTAGAGGTACAGATTATGATATGGAGAGGATAGCTTTACTGTGTATACAATGTACCGTTCAAACTGCCTGTTCCAAGTAGAGGCAAAGGAAGGAAAGGGGGTCATTAACACAGCTGTACATCAAAGCAATAAAACTTGAATTTTCATCGGATAGAAATTTTATTGCAATCTGCTGCACAATTTTCAAATTAAATGCACTTCTGTCTAAGTAAGTATAACAAATGCAAATACATGTAAGTAACCAGCTCACCATGCTTAATTTTACATCACATTTCGTACATTAATATTTTCCTCACTTAAACAAAATGTCCACTTTATATAGGTATGTGTATACTATCATTTGCATTGGCAAGAACAAAAATATACATCTGAACCAACTACCAGACACATATTATATTTATCCATTGGAAAATTTCTTTCATACAACTTAAAAAGGAATAAACTTTACATTTGATTGTCAAATTGATATGCATATTTTACATCATACACTTAAGATTGTGCTAATTAAGAATCAGAACATGCTTATATTATTAAAGAACTACCCCATTCCAAAGTACATGTATTCACGCCTGGGGATAGGCTAGTGTCCAGCCTTGTTTGGCTTTGGTTCCTGTTGGCAGGGGAATTAACTGTTGGGAACCAGACTAAGGCTGGAAACTAGGCTACCTAGAGATAACCCTGGAAATGTTGTATGGGGGCTGTGAAAGTGTTCCTAATCCCATCCGGCATTATAATTACCAACCTAAAGAATAAGCTTTTTAAGTCACAGATTAAATTGTGCGTGTGCAAAAAGCTAGACTGTGGGTTAATATGTTAACGGTGAAGGCCCCTAACTTGTGAACTGTTCTTGCCTGGACCATACAAATGTCCAGATGTGATTTGTTTATGTCTCAGCTAGGGGATTTCAATTTTAATTCATTACTCACAAAGCATGAACAGTTTAATCTGTGAATCCACTACTAGCAGCAATCCCCAATCATTCTTGGTCTCCTCCACCCCTTATCTTCTGTAAATAACCTTCACCCTCCTAAGGTTGCATCCATTCATCAAATGTCTACTGTTTATAGCAGGACTTAGCAGCAATATGGCTGACTGCAGAAAAGCGTCAACAGGGTTGATCTGGTCCACCCTGTGTCTGATCTCACTGTTATTCTCACAGCTCCTGATGTCCGTGTTCTCCTGCTACCTCCTCAGTGTCCCCTATTGTTGTTCTTTGTTCTTCGAGCATCTTCTTCATCAGTTCTACATAACTCTCCGCACGCCCCTCGGCCACCTCTGCTGCCACGGACTGTGGTGGTTTAACACAGCAATGTTAAGGTCAGTGATTCATCAGTTTTTTCATGATTGAAACTTTGATATATATGGAGTATTTTCACTCACTTTCTATATCAGTGAAGCAGGTGCTGACTGGCCATATTGGTGCCCCAATTTGCATTTCTCAATGGTAGATCAAGCATACACTGCATTTTTGTGTTTATTGACAAGTTTGTATTTAGTGTTCTGGTTTTCCCTCCTAGATCTTTGAGCTGTAGAAATTTTCGAATGGTTTAATCATTTAAAAGAGTCAATGGATCTTCAAAATTAATGTCCAAAATTTGATTGACTGGAATGCAAATAGATATAGGTACACCAACATGGTAGCACACAAGGTGATGGTACTGTTCCAGGCTCACTGTTCTACTGAAACATGAAGAGTATCACACAATTTCAATCTATTGAGAATATGTAACATCTACTAAGTTAAACATAATCCATCAGTGTACATAATTCCGCCACCCTGAAAAGATTCATCCAAACAGATTTCCAACCCAATGTCTCCCCATATAAAGAAAAAGAAACTATAATGCATTCATATTTATATCTAAACTGAGCATACCTGGGGGTTGAGGGGTGCTGCACTAGAGATCTCTCAAACCCGTCGTTTTTCAATTTGGCAGATTTATGTAACTCAGCAGATTAATGTTAATTGGGGTTACATATGGAATGATGAAAGATATTTACCTCTCTCAACTGCGCTACCTGCTCGATGATGATGCCCCTTATGCCTTCTAGCTTGTCCATGAGAACTTCATCCAGCTCCTCCTGCATCTATGAAAACAAACAGTTTATTGTACAACTGTCCTGGTTAGGGAAGAAGGGTGTGTGACAGAAGTGAACAGATCACCAATAACTAATTACCTCCATGAAAAATGAAGGTATTGTTTTTAGTTTGCCTGTGTGTGTCTGACAGGTTTGTGTTTCCAGATATGGTCAGCATAACTTACGAAACTCTATAGATGGATTGTGGATCTATTTTGTGTCGAGAAGACGAAAGTAAAGGTTGATTTTTGGTCACCTGGTACATGTAAGTTAGTATGGTCATTTTGTTCACATGATGAATCACCATTGAATGAATGACGAATATTTATGGGTATTTGTTTTCAGCCTTAACCACTTTCGGGTGTTAAGTTGTGTGTTTGGTACATGTGATGTTAAATTTAAGTATATTACCTCCTTTGTGAGACCTTCTAACTCCTGTGGGGTGAACACAGAGTCCTTGTTCCTGTCAATCTCCTCAAACATCTGTAGAACAGAAGAGTTCAACAAGTCATGAACAGAAGCTCTTTCCAATTCATGGAAAGTAGTTCTCATTGCTAACAGCTTCCAGAAGATTTAGCCTAATTTGGGCGTCTTTCGTCTGACATCAGCTCTTTCCGTTGCAATCAGTGTGAGCATCTTGTATAACAGAAGACTTCAATAAGTCATGAACAGGAGCTCTTTCCATTGTATTCGGTTCAAGAGTCATCAATAGTCTTACATGATACATGATCTTAAAACTTATGAAATGTAGTTCTCATGATTCAGGAGCTCTCTCAGGATTTAACCTAATTTGGGCATCTGCATCACAAGATTTGATTCTTCTCTAGTCTACTTTTACTACCCACCTCTTCAACAAGCTGTGTGCATTCTGGTGTCCAAATGATCAGCTCTGACAGCAACTTATCCTGGGGGAAATGAGAGCATAGATATACATCACATGATCACAGTGTGTAGGAAAAAAACAAATTAAAGAAACAAAAAGAAATCCTTGAAGATAACTGAGGGAGCTGGGTAACTGGATGACCAATACTGTAACTATAATAGACACATGAGGCACTTGACTATGCTATAATGCTATGATAAAGGAGACAGGAACTTTTCATATCGATCTTACGGGTCACAGAAAACCAAAATAAATGTTTCAAAGAGGACTGAACACAGAAATATACAATCATGTTGTTTTAGGAAAAGAAATATCATAATCATACTTTGAATTTGCCTGTCCAAAGCGATGATGCATGTGCATGGAGAAGCAAATGATACAATAAGAAACAACAAAAACAAATAAAAGTTATTTTCTTACCTCCTTGACCTTGGCCTCAAAGACCTCATAGGTCACAACTTCGTCTTTGCCACCATCTAGAAGTTCATTTAACCCCATCCTGAGGAAGAAAGAAACTTACTTGATTTGTTCTGTTGATAATCCATTATGCCTACGGTACAATACATGTAGACATGTATTTACATGTTTTACAAAATTTAATACAGTCAACAAAATACTCAGATTTGGTAGTCATTTTTATTTTCAAACAAGAAACAATTTACCATACAGTTGACACTTAGTTTTAATTTAATACATGTAGTTGTATACAAGCCTTGCAAATTATCCAATTATATAGATATTGGACTCCTCTGCTACATTTTTTTGTAATCTCTAATTTTCAGTGAATTGATCATACCTTAAGCTTGCAGTGTCATCAATTGCACAAGAATACAATGTATACATAATGGGATGAGAAAATGATTATGCAAACTTACAGTGGTTCATTGTGTTCTGGCGGCACCTCAATCTGAAAGTCGTTGAGGGTCAAATCTTCCGACAGGTCCCCGCAGTCCTGCGACAGTGCCTCCACGTACTTCCTGAGGTTGTGTTCCCACCACACATTCACCGCGATGTTCCGGCCGTAAGAGTTCACCTGATGGAACCTACAGAGAATTTTACAGAGTTAAAATCTGAGACTTTATCCCTTGAACTTCAACTGTGGGCAAATTTTGTGCATAAATTTCAAACTCTGAAAGAAACTCAACTGCAAAGGGATCAGCATTTAGACGGCATGTGACTGCGGGCAGGAGCAGACCATGGAACACCTCCTTGTCTGCCCCCTCCTACCTGAGCCATGCACCAGAGAGGACCTTGAAGCCCTGACCCCAAGAGGAATTGCAGTAGCAGAATATTGGAGAGGGAGCGTGTAGTAGGCAGAAGCGGTGACACGAGATGAGGAAGAAGCATTTAAGAGATTCGTATTCATGCCATGTTTTTGCTTGCTTAGCACACAGTACTTATGGGAAAGAGTATGTAAGTCAGGACACAGTGCTACCTAAGTGGAGTAGTATAGCCCTCTACTGTAGTGCTTGCACAACTGAGTAGCCCAAGGGCAAAAAAATGGAGATGGGTGCCACCCTATAAAAACCATATGGTGTAGCGATGACTTTAAAATTAAAGCTTTTGATAATTAGGATTTTAAAGGCTTTTGATAATTAGGACAATTTCAGAACCTCTTGATGTTTTATAGTTACTGATAAAGCATCTGATCCTCACCATCTGTATGGTATGTAGAGACAGTCTCCGGCCGTCATGTTGACTCTGTGGTACTCCACCTCTCGCATGCCGGGAAACTTGGTAAAATCAACCGCATCCACATCAATACTGGAGTAGCTACCTTCAGGGTGGTCAAGTGTCACCTGAAATAAAACAACATACAAACGTTACTCTGTGACTATCACCATTACATGAACTTAAGTTTGAATGAGGTTGGGTAGCATACTACCAGTAGAGACCCAAACATTTGGCACCTAAAGCTGGGATTATGACTGTCAAGTTGCTGCATGAACAAGTTTTGTTGGCTTGAAAGGCGAGGAAAACATTAATGAACAACTGGAATGCTGTTGGTCTTTGTGTGTGAAAGACTATCTATATTTTGTGCTCAAAAATGAATGTTTAAGACAATCTTCTACCAGTACCATGCAGACATATCATGTTTGCTTCCGCTCGATCATTCTATTCTTTCTTTTGTTAAGAGTCTTTTGTGTCACAGTGACTTACAGAGTTGTAATGCAAACTTCTATGTGATCTTAATCTTAGGATCTGTCCCAATTTCTTTGCATTGTTTGTTACCTTATCTCTGTATCTTTGGAAGCTGATGAAGACGAGTTCCTTCTTCCCATCATACAGACAGTTGATGTTGTCCACATCATCGTTGTGTAGAACAGACTTGGTCCCTCCACTACTGAACCACATCACCTGTACATGATATAGGGAGACAACAGGTTAAACCATTAGTTACAATTCCAGTGTAAACCAGATTCATTCAAAATCTGATGTATTTTAAAATCTGATTGGCTGTCTGTAGATTTCTTAAGGTGCTTTAAAGGATCAGTTCATCTGTAAGAACAGATGTTTTGGTGCAAAATGCCACATTAGCAATCAGAGATGGCAGACTTTATTCCTTCAGATAGTAAGTGCCCTCTGGCAGAACATACCGAAACTGCACAGCACGAACATGCACAGACAAGCCAAAAACAGTACTCCCCTGGGTGAAGTTGATGTAATTAATTCTACATGATTGTCTAAAATGCCTTTTAGTTTATGTGAAAATCAACATAAATAGAATGTTTTCCACCTTACCGTGTCAACCAGCATCTTGGTAAGTGGTTCACACAGGAGGGCCTTGGGCATGGGAACATCTTTCCTGAAATAACAATGTTATTTGATCAAGGGATGAAGTACTGGCAACAGTCTCTTATGTCATATCTATAGAAATATGTAATACATAAGTACAGAAAAAGGCCTCCATGATTTGCCAGTGAGTATTGCCCACAAGAAAAGAAAATATGGCAGATCTTGGACAAGGGGATAATCAAGAAAGCTTTTACCCCTTGCAGCTTTTGGGGGAACTGCGGGAACCTTTTTTGTTGGAGACTTTGGAGGAGGATGAATACTCAGATTTTTGTGGTTTTTGACATGTAGGTTGTTGGGGAAGATTGATATAATTAGATGCTGATTATGTAGATATGATATAATATGACATATAAACATTATGATATATCATATAATGGCATAATTACTGTAACATAAAATAATATATCATAAAGATAGAAAATAACATTTGCTTAGCTTACACTTACCTTAAGAACTTGGGCACGCCCTCTACCATGTAGATGTCCTCCTGACTGTACCTATCAAGGAACTGCCGCAGGGTCATGTCGGTGGGGGGTTGGGTACGGATCTCCTTCTTCCTCGTCTCGATCGTGTGCGTCAGTGTTCCCGCCTCCGAGAACTGACGGAAATACTCGTCCGAGTTCCACGTCTTGAAGGCCGTGGAGTCCGTCACGGCCGCCTTGAACAGGACGGGGACGGACGGGATGGCGTAGTCACGGAGAAACACTTCAGGGGGAGGGAAACCCTGCAGGATTGTCACTTCCTTGTTTGGTACGTTCGCACCGAGCGGCTTCAAATGGCCTGGCCAGAGAGAAGGGTCGTCCTCTAAGGTAACATCGCTCGGCGGCCATGTCGTAGCTCCTTGTTTCACTCTACCGTCTTCCTTGTCAGTTTCCGCGTCAGACTCCTTTGCTGGATCGTCGCTCGAAGTCAAACTTGCCGCCAGGAAAAATGCGATCAGGAAGAGGACCCGTTTCACTCGAGCCATATTTTTTTTCTTGGTCCCCTGCTAACGATACGTCCTTGCTTGAAACGACGAGGAGGAATACTAGGTTTAACAGTTAAGACAACGATGATTTCCTATCAAAGCTGTAGACGAGAGTCGTGAAGATATAATCCAGAACACACTGTGAAACTGGTTTGTCAAGTTGTCTAGCTACTACTAAGTACCATGCACGCTCAAATTACTTCCGGGTAAGGGAGTGCGCAGGCGCAACTGAAGGTAACGCCCACTAGGGGTCATTGACCGAGAAATCAACACTAGAATTTCGCGAAGCAGGCGACATATGCGGAATGATACCGGATGCTATTGAATTTGACTTTCGCAGATGTAGGGCTCGTGTCAGAGTTATTAAGTCATTTTAAACAAGACAGGAGAACGCCCCGGCGACATATGACCTAAATTACATTTTAGGCCAATATACGTAAAAATAAAAACATATGGATGGCATCCGCGCGCTGATCAATTTTTGTCCGTTTCCAAAAGAAATCTGTAGATCGTATCAAGTAAATGCAAATGGAGGGAATATAAATCGTAAATTTAAAAAAATGATATCGTATAACGGATAGTCGACAAAATGAAGAACGAATTCATTGTTCGGAGTACCATGAGTCCATGACCATACTGTGTCAGAGTAGTCCTTTGTTCAACCTTCCTGATCACTTAGGCAACATAATTCCGCCAGGGTACATAATTCCGCCACCTGAAAAGATACGTTCAAACAGATCTTCAACTTAATGTTCCCCAGTATAATGCACTCCTGGCTGTGCATACCTGGGGGGTGCTGCACTAGAGATCTCTCAAAACTATTGTTTTTCAAAGTGGCGGATTTGTGTAACCCGTCGGATTAATCGGATTATCGGACGGCCCTTTTTTCCAAACTTTTTTATTTGCGCGCTCTCGCATCATTTTTGGGGTTCTCAGATGATGCCATTCATGTGATAGAATCAACATGGCCTTAGGCTGACAACAGCCATTGGCTGTGATGTTCAAAGCAGGTATTCTCCAAGCAGAGGTTTCGGTCGAGTGGGCTAGGAGTATCTGGCCTTTTCAACCTTTCTCTCTAGGGAGGGACGGGTTAAAAATTCCATACACTCCTAGCCCACTCGACCGAAATATCTGCTTGGAGAATACAAAGCTAGCAGGAAGGCTTCCAGAGGTATAGATTCTGAGACAGAGAGGATCGCCATTAGCTAATGTATTGTCTATACAAGATCATACACATGTACGGTGTACCATTCAAACTGCCTGTTCCAAACAATGGAAGTGAATATGAAGTATGTATACAAAGCAATGCAACGCGAATTGTCAAGAAAATTTTGTTGCCCTGTCATTATTTTTGCATTCAATAACTACGCGTATGAATATTTACTAAAAAAAAAGAAAAGAGGTAAATAAAAGAAAACAAAACTCTACAGTTTGCAACAAGCATTCGGAGACCTCAGACCTAACGTTATATTATTTTCTTTTAGCTTTTGTAATATTTTTGTTTTCATGTGGCAGACTAGACTCTACCAGTCTCCCCCGGTCGCTGGGAAAATAGTAGAAAGAGGTTGCGAATTTGACCCTCTCTCCGTAGCCGACTCCCTTCAAACATTTTACTCTATTTGGCCAATTTCTACTATTTTCCCAGCGACCGGGGGAGACTGGTAACGTTGGGTAACATAAATTCGGGATTTTTCCGATAATGGTTGACTGAAATCAATCTAGCAGAACAATAAACCATCCTTTTTTTCTATAATTCTGTCAGTATCATGTACTATCTTTGCACTAATCATATATATGGTAGATTTTGTCTCTAGTCGTGCTGACACTATAATATTTCAACTTGAAACTACCGTCCGCCGCGCGCACAATGACGGTGCTGTCGGACAGGGGGGCACATCAATTCGGGAGAGAAGATTCGTCTTGAATATCTTACCACTAATCACATTTTATACAGCAGCTATTCGTTCCATCCTTGGCTTGAGGAGAGTGCTATGGATATAGACGTGTCCAAGTAAAAAAATACACGAAAAAACGGCCGTACCGCACACATCAGGCCAGTTCGGGAACAACCCGTGTGTTGAGTCGGTAGAACTTCACTCAAAGTCGGCCCATCGTCATCATCGGGCAACGTGTAACGTTACATTATTCATGGAAAGTGAGCTGGATGCCGTAGCAATGGTAATACTACTATGTCCACGTGTTCCTTGTTGTGTTAGGAGCAAACTTTGAGGAAAATATCTTCCTCAGTCCACTATCACACGCAGCATTTAGACAAAAAAGTGTTCCTCGCAAACCTTTGTCGTCTGCTTGACAACAGGATTCTGGTTAACAATATGGCGGCGGGAAAATACACGTGCCGTAGGTTGTAGCAACAGAGAGGAGTTTTGATGATTGATCACACTTAGAATCCAGTTGCAGGTTAGCAAAAGAGATTGTAATAAGTTGTCTTGTAAATAATTGTGTTTAGCAGGAAGCGGATGTGACATTTTTCTTATAAACCAGCCGACAACCATGTTGTGTAATTCTCCCACGAAGCCCTCAGACTGTTCCAATAAGGGACGGAGAGTTTCATTTACCTCGTCGCCTTATAATCCATGCTTATCGAAGCTTTTCAGACAGTGTTCTGAATACGTAAGTCTGTCAGGTTTGCATTTCTAGCGGTATTACTTATGTTGCATCTAGCACATATCCCTAAATACCCCGTTTTCGAAAAATCCCGAATTTAAGTACCCCGCGAATTTATGTTACCCAACGTTAGAGTCTAGTGGCAGACTACAATTAGCATAACGTTACCCTATTCAAGATTATAATATATTTTACTAAACTTTACTTAACATACAGAAATGTATTGTACATGTATGTGTAGCAGTCCTCTCCTTTATTTTCTAAAATCGAATGAACGTGTTTTGATGATGAAACAAAGTTTCCCGCCATATTTAAAACCCTTTTCCCGCCATGCAGCTGTAAAGGACGCACGCGTAGTGCTTCACTTCCGGTTTCCAGAAAATACCGTGTATGCTTCCGACAACGGTACCACAAGGAATTTTAGGAACAAAGACTCTAAGTTTGCACGCTTTCTAAAACATGGCTGGTCTCGAGGAGGTAAGCTTGTACTCGTTACAAACTCTTTATGTGTTTTGTTTGTTGTTTTAGCCTGGAATCTGTGGGAAAACGGATGGAGCGGTTTTGTAAACAGTGGAAACTTTCGTCCGCGTCACTGAACACCCTTTGGCCCAGATCGGTACATGTGGTTTGGGCCATGTGCGAACTTAGATTCACGTAAAAGACTTCAGGAATATGAACTTGAAATGCACGTTTAGTGATACATCACGTGTATAATTGTGAGATTGTTAAAGATGCTTTATACAGTGTGTTTTAATCAGAAACATCACCCCCCTCCCCCATTTATGACTCATGATTACATGTATATGCATATAACGGGACTAGATGTGCCATGGTCACACCATTTGGTAGTTTTCAAGCTGGTTAATCTAAAGCATTAAAAAGGTCATGACTATTGATTTTCTTCACTCTTGGTGTTGATGGTAGCACTTCTTGGTTATGACATGGTTAGGCCTTAACATTAGCCTAAGCATTAAATGACCTTGTAGTTGATAATGTTTTATTGCCATTCAGAGCGTAATAAAGATGTTAGTGAATATGCGAAACGGTGAAACTGGGTAGGACATGTGAGAGCCATGTCAAACTAACAAGGAGCCAATGTGTAAAACTAAAGTATGTTATCATCATATCAAACTAATCACCATCGTTCTTTCCACCCCATTTCATGATGATCATGATTTGTTTGTGTTAGCGTTTCTTTTAAAGCTGTATGATCAGATTCACAGTCTGAATGTCAAAAGTAAAACATATTCCATTTTCCCACCAGTTGCAAGCAGATCTACAGGAGATAGAGAGACTACTGGAACAGGCAACCAGAGAGAGAGTGAAGAAAGCCCTGACGTTAGAGAAGGGTAAAGTACAGACAGAGATTACTAAGAGCGAGGCTCCTGCACCGGCCGCTCAGAATGGAGTGGAGGAGCAAGAATCCAAGCCAGACGACACAAAAGCAACCGAACAAGAATCCACGCCAGACGACACGAAAGCGACCGTAAAGCGCAGGGCACCACCGCCACCGGGTACAAAGCACAAGACTAAAATCACCTCATATGGTGAGTGGAACCCGAGGGGCTGTTCCAGACTGAAAGGAATTCTGCTTCATCATTATGTCCCTGTAAATTCATTTAAGTTTACAAAACTTAAATTCTGCATAAAAGACTCTTTTTACACAACAAAGTGATTTATTCAAAGTTTCAATTAATTGTTGAATAATCACTTGGTTGTGTAGAAAGAGTCTTTTTATTCAGTGACTTACCAACCTGATGAAACTATTCACGAATGTTAAATTCTAAGGTGCAATGAAAATCAAAAGTTCATGGTTGAAACGATCGCAGTAAAATAATAAGAAATGAGCAAATTTCGCTGTGTAATGAGTTCATGGTGGGGAAGATGACCAAACCTGTGAATTTAGAAATAAAAAAGAAATTTGAAAATTAACTGTATTTTTTTATAAGTAGCTATTCTTTATAAGTCTGACTCTCTTTGATCTATCGACCTTTAGTAAGTTACAAAGGAATAAGGTACATGTACTTGTAAAAAAATTCAATGAACAATATGGTATACTTGTATTCTTTAATGTATTTTCTACATGTACTTCCAGGTTGGGACCAGTCGGACAAGTTTGTGAAAATCTACATCTCTCTAAACGGCGTCCAGGCACTTCCCAAAGAGAACATTGAGGTCAACTTCGGAGAAAAGTAAGACTTATCATTTAACCTTTAGCACACTGAGTAGCTGTTTGGCATGCAGTTCCCTATTGGTTACAGAGTTCGGCAGGAGGGAGAAGGTTAAGTTGTTAGGACGTAGAAAAGTTTCACTCACTTTTTACAAGACAGGACAGTTTTCTGTTTGAAGCTATTTGGGGGTTACTGAAAAGTTATACATATCTGCATTAGTCATTTCTAGTTGATGTAGTACTTTGTAGAAGCTGAACAAATGATAAACAATGATAACACGTCAGTAGTAAGGGATGGCAAAATCTGAATATTTATTTAGATTTCATGACTATTCAAGTGTAGGGAAATGGGTAGTGATGAAACCTGGTTAATGGTGTTAGTAGTTAGATAATGTGACATTGCACTTTTGTTTGCCCAAAATTGAAAGTGTGCACCTATTTTTTTACTGTGGGTGCACTAGATATTTGTATAAGGCTATGTGCCCTGCATATTGGTAGTGATGATGTGTCTTTTGTTCCTGACAGAATGGTAGATTTCCTGGTGAAAGATCTAGGTGGAAAGAACCACAACCTTCTCATCAACACCTTGTTACTTCCCATAACATCTGTCTCATATAAGGTAAGCCCTTTAGTTATATACAAAGACTGGAGGCTAGACTGTTTGCGGGGCTTACATAGGCCAGATTCTCAGCTCTAGGGCCAATATGTCCCAGAGGAAAGTTTGCTTTGAATCAGCGTCTTCCTCAAGGGCGCTCAGGCAAAAGTTCCTTGGGGGTATATTGGCCCTGGAGCCAAGGAGCTGATCTGTGTAGGCCCTAGAAACAGTCTGGCTTCTGGGCTATTTAATGTAACGGTCACTCGGTTACTCGTAAAGACTTTTGACTTTTTAGAAAATTTTGAATTCACTTCTACCTGTTGTAGGACCAAAGAAAAATTCTAAGAAACCAATCCTACAACAATTAGACAAATGTTCTCACTCTTTTCAAAATTAGTACCTGATTTTAAGAGTTTTTGTATTTCTGAAATTTTATTTTTTTTGTATCATACAGTCTTTATTGTTTCACTGTTTTGAAAGTTTTGTGTCATCTGTATGGAGAAAGACATATTGCCCAAATGTAACAGTTGCACTTTTGATTCCACAGATAAAAAGGGACATGGTGACGCTACTCCTGAGAAAAAAGGAGACACAAAACTGGGAGTGTCTCACTAGTGGGGAAAAGAAATCCAAGGACAAGAAGTGAGTAACCATACTACTCATATTACTAGGTTGTGGGGCTTGTATTGCAGTCCTGTACCTAGATGTGTTTTCAAGAGTTGAAATGTTAATAGACCAGAAAACTATAACTTTTCAGACCCGTCTTGTTGCAAATTGTAAATTATTTAGAGGTTACAGAATACAATCACAGACCTTCATATGCCAGATCAAAAATTTTCTACAAAGTTTCAAAATTTGAAATAACAAGATTCAAAATTTTATCCAGTTGCTTGAGTAACTATTTTTGCTTATTACCTGGATGTCTAACCTTCATTAACGAATCGCAGACCTTGCTGTCATGTTACTGGTTCTATCTTATTTGAATGCAGTGCTTCCTTATTTTTTAAGTTCAATGTGATCCGGAAAGTCCATACTTACACAGTATGAGATGTCTGCGCTGTAACATGTGGTTGAAGCGCCACTTGCTGGCCAGTCTAAATGGTCCAGACTAGAACTGTGTACCGGTTCACTGTACCGATACAGTACCGGGTACAATCAATTAGGTACAGGTCCAAAATACCTGACCCTGCTGTATCGGTACTGGACCTGACTCAGGGGATGGCCACTTTGACAGATAAAAATACTATGAAATTACCGTGGCAGTGCTCTAAAGCCACTCTAAGCCTCAGAAAACACATTTGCATGGCTGGAGTCAAATTTTCATCTGTGTTTTCATAAAAATAATACCAAGCACAATCAAATATTATGTTTTTACCAGATCAAACATGCTTTTGTCCTTATTGAAAATGTAGCATTTTCCGAACAAGTAGTTTACCCAGTAGGTACAGGTTCAGGTCCTGTGTACCTGTACCTAAAATTTGTTTAGGTACACAGCTCTAGTCCAGACCTTTTAGCCTAGTGGTAAGTTTGTTGGGTTTGTGCAATGGCAGCTCGAGTTTGATTGCCGGGAGACTGTACTACACGTCTCATGTATTTCAGTGCATAGATTGATGTATTGTTATCGTTGCACTGCAGGACTCCAAAGATGAACAATTCAGCCGACCCACAAGACTCCATCATGACAATGATGAGGCAGATGTACGAGGAAGGAGATGACGAGATGAAGAGAACGATCGCCAAGGCCTGGACCGAGTCACGCGACAAGCAGCAAGGGGGGATGGAGGGGATGGGAGGCATGGGGGGTATGCCTGACATGGGGGGTATGCCTGGCATGGGGGGTATGGGAGGTATGGGGGGTATGGGTGGACTTGGGGGTATGGGTGGACTTGGTGGGATGGGTGGACTTGGGGGTATGGGTGGACTTGGTGGGATGGGTGGACTTGGGGGTATGGGTGGACTTGGTGGGATGGGTGGACCGGGGGACACACCATGATGACAAATAACGATGGGATGCAATAGACGTGAATGTTAGGAACTTGTGGTTCAAGTACTTTGTTCTGGATCTATCATCCGAGGATTAAGTAACCAGGAAAGGAATAAGTCATGCCAGCCAGAGATAATGCACTATACATACAGTACTCTCTGGCTACTGTCTACAATGCAATGGAATTATCAACAATACCTTACATTGAGATTTATATGAATGTTAAAAATATATCTGTTTTTCAGGAAATGTTAACCTGTAGTGATCTACAGGAGGTATACAAGGGCACCAAAGTTACACTAGAAAAGTACTAGTAGAATGTCTGTGGTTAGGAACTACATGTAGCATGTAAAGATTTTCATTGTTTTGAGGATTGTGTTGAAACTTGACCGCTTTTGTTAATCTCCAAGCAGATCTAACGGTTGCAACGGCCGTATTCAACTGGCTCCTTTTGCCAGTTGGATATGGCCTTTGCAACCGTTAGATCTGCTTGGAGATTATGCTTTTGTGTCTTGAGAGAAGAAAAGCTTCCGAAAACGAGAGTTTTGGCTTTGTGCAGAGATCCAAGATTGAGATTAGTTGTATGTAGTGTAGAAAAATAAAGAAGTATGCAGTACTAAAGAAATACAAATTACTGTACTTGTTGCTACATTATGCACAGGGTGTGAATGATTTTTACAACCTTTTCTATCTGCCAGTTCATGATTACTAGTACCAGGTTAAAACCATTAAAGATGAAATTTCTAGGATAATGTACATCAAGGTTTGCAGCTGTTAAAACTCCATGTAAGTTTTTGGCTAGTTTAGAAGTACTAAGTTATTTAGTGCGGTTATCTCAATAAATATAAATGTACCAGGCATTCTGCAAAGAACATGCAATTAAATTAGCGATGATGAACAAACAAGGATTGAGTGATGAAAATTTTAAAAAAGTTAGTGCTAAAATGTATTAAGAAAAGACAAGTACATAGCAAAATAGTACCTTTTTTTTTCTTGAAATGATTTGAGTCGGTTTCATTTTTGTGGTGACCTCATACCGCAAAATCATAACACCTTGAACAGTTTTTTTGTATATCTACTGTACTACTACAGAATTATTTCAGCCACACTTTAAATGTCACTAAAACCTACTGCAAAAACAAATGAATTTACAGTATGCTGTTCTACCTGCGTGCTGACACAACACCAGCCCAGGCACATATTTAATGTCTCTCTGTGGAACGGTCATATAACAATGTAACTTTTTACATCAAGTCATACATATCGCATTCTGGTATTAATAGCAAATATTGTGAAGGTGTGTTACCCGGTGTAGTGCGCTGTTCGAAATGATGTCAAAATATGATTTGCGGTTGTTACTCCAGTGTTGTACAAAGCCATAACATTGTTAACAATATTGAATACAAGAAGACAAGCTTCCTCAATAATTATGTGATTAAAATTACCACAGTTAGCCCTGCCAGTACAGAAATTTGGCTTGTCTGATCATTTGGAAGTGACTAATAGTTATGGTCTGATTTGCTTGAGTGGCAGCAAGTAATTGAAATGTTAATGACTACCTAGGATTATTATTCTTTTTAGTAACCATACTACCCGGATCCTAATGTCATATCAATGCGTTACCTGGGTTTTCTGACAGATTAAAGATTAAGAAAGAGAAAAACATAAAAAGAAAAGAAAAACAATGCTCTGGGCAAATTTGACTTGAACCATAGTAACTCCCTGAAACAACCAAAGTTCATATTAACTTTCCCCTCAGACTCTGCTTTCATGTTTATATCCCAGTTAAATTTTCTTTTTTCTAAAGCCAGGTCGGATAGGACTTCCATCACATCATATTGTGTCACCAACGTTGGTGAGACAAAAAACATGCATATATGACGAAGTAGAAAGCCTGACAAAAACGCCTAAAAAATACTTCAAAAATCAGCCGGACTCACTTACAGCTTGGTGAGTAGGCAATATGACGCTAGGCAACGGTACCCAACGCATTTAGAAACGCTCGAGGCAAGAGTTATATCATTTAGTGCGTTTATAGAGATTTTATTGAAATTGCAACGAATCAATACAGAGGCCATACAAGTAGCACTGTTAATGCCGGATACCATCTAACATACAGCTGAACATTCATATTTACAGAGATACTAGTAAATGAAAGTGGTAAGTGGGGAAATTTCCCTTACAAGGAAGAGGGAGCCCAGTTCCTCAGAGCTCTGACAAACAGTCTAGAGAAGATTCCATGCACTAGTACTCTAGATCTCAATCTAAGCGCTCGGGCTAATGAACTGCCTTCTGAATTCCTCACATCTGTCGCAATATGACGGAACAGACAAAGTCCCTTTGCGGAAAACATACTAGATCTACGAAAGATATGATAACGACGCATTAGTATAGAAGAACAAGCAACCTACTAATGTTAGAACAGTTCGAAGCATAACTACTATTCACTTTTTTTTACCACAGCTAATTCTAAAGGTTATGTATTTATTTACAGAGTTTAGTCAAAACGGTAAGAACGACAATTCCAACATAACAATATCTGAAGAGTTAAGTACTAGTGATTTGGCAGACAGACGATGTCACCTTCACATGCCTATAAACGGTTCCATGACACTCTGGTTAATTGTCAACACTTACTAAGATTGCTTTCTAAGTTAATGAAGTGCTTCCATATAAGTGTTTACTCACTAAATTACCGATCGCGTATATGTAGTGACATCGTTTTCCCTCATCACAACGCTACAGTCGGATATTTTGTCTTTATATCACTTGCAATATCGTTCAGTTACTAAACTGCACGCTCAACCTGTGCGAGTCTTCATATGTTTCTTCAAAGATCTTTGATCACTGAACTGCCTGTCACACTCCTCACATCTGTAGGGTTTCTCAGCAGTGTGAGTCCTCATATGGATCTTTAGAGAACGCGACTCGGAGAACTGTTTGCTGCACTCTTCACATGTTTATGGCCTCTCACCAGTGTGAGTCCGCATGTGACTCTTGAGATTACTCCGCTGGCTAAACTGTTTGCTGCACTGTTCGCATCTGTACGGGTTCTCACCGGTATGAGTCCGCATGTGTTTCTTCAGATTACCCTGCTCACGGAACTGTTTGCTGCACTCTTCACATTTGTACGGCTTCTCACCGGTGTGAGTCCGCATGTGTGTCTTGAGATTACCCAGCTGGATGAACTGTTTGCTGCACTGTTCACATCTGTACGGCTTCTCACCGGTATGAGTCCTAGTGTGGCTCTTGAAATTGCTTTGCGTTCTGAACTGTTTGCTGCAATGTTCACATCTGTACGGCTTCTCACCGGTATGATTTCGCATGTGTATTTTCAGACTACCTAGCTGGGTGAACTGTTCGCTGCATTCTTCACAAACGTACGGTTTCTCTCCAGTGTGAGTCCTCGTGTGGCTGTTGAGATTACTCAGCGTACTGAACTGTTTGCTGCAATGTTCACATCTGTACGGCTTCTCACCGGTATGATTTCGCATGTGCGTCTTCAGATGACCGAGCTCACTGAACTGTTTGCTACACTCTTCACATCTGTACGGTTTCTCTCCGGTATGAGTCCGCATGTGTTTCTGCAATTGACACGACGTACAGAACTGTCTGCTGCACTCCTCACATCTGTACGGTTTCTCTCCAGTGTGAGTCCGCATGTGACTCTTTAGAGACCCTGGCATACTGAACTGTTTGCTACACTGTTCACATCTGTACGGCTTCTCACCGGTGTGAGTCCGCATGTGCGTCTTCAGATTACCGAGCTCATAGAACTGTTTGCCACACTCATCACACTTGTATGGCTTCTCACCGGTATGAATCCGCATGTGCTTCTTCAGATTACCGAGCTCATTGAACTGTTTGCCACACGCATCACACTTGTATGGCTTCTCACCGGTGTGAGTCCGCATGTGTATCTTTAGTTTACCGAGCTCACTGAACTGTTTGCTACACTCTTCACATTTGTATTGCTTCTCACCGGTGTGAGTCCGCATGTGTATCTTCAGGTAACCCGACGTGCTGAACTGTTTGCTGCACTCCTCACATCTGTACGGTTTCTCGCCGGTGTGAGTCCGCATGTGTCTCGTCAGTTTACTCAGCGCCTTGAACTGTTTGTTGCACTCCTCACATCTGTACGGTTTCTCACCACTACACTTGTGAGTACGCGGAGAATCCATCCCATGTTCATTCTTTTCCACCTCTGATGTCGGATGAGATACTGCTCTGGTTGCCATGCTGATGAAATCTCTGTCCTGTAAAAATAATGCAAATATTATTTAGGTCCATTAATAAAATCGGCATGTGAAGATATGAGAACACCAGAGCATAGAATTCTTACTATCACTATTGTGTACATTTATGAGAAATACCATTAATTTCTACCCAAGCTCTAGTCTGGAAATTCGATTTCTCGCAAAAAGGGCGTGACCCAATAACTATTAATGACGCCATCGTGACGTCATAAAATGTTGCATAAATTACTATCCTGCAATAAGACACTACGTATTTTTGACGAAAACTGCAACATATACTTTTGAAGACCGCAGTCAATGTTATTTAGGACACGTTACTTACTAACAGCTTGAAACGATTTGGCTACTCTAACGACTTTAACTACGTACCACAATGACCATTCGACTCAGCCAGTTTTCATGCAAGAAGTGTCACTAATCAGTTTCGGGTATTGCCCTTATCTGCTTAATATAACATGTATAAAAAGTAACCCACATCTAATCGTAAAAACACGTATGGTCTGCATAAACCCTGCACTTCTGAATTTAGATATATTATCCTCATGGCAAAACTAGGATATTTACTTGGGACAGAATTTCATATTTTGATATAAACACAATCCTGTCAATGCCTTAGATCCATGGAGCAGTAACGTTTGACGACCTGGGACGCATGGAGAAGTGACGTTTGACAATCTGGGACGCATGGAGAAGTGACGTTTGACAATCTGGGACGCATGGAGAAGTGACGTTTGACAATCTGAGACACATGGAGAAGTGGTGCAAAGTAACGTTACCCCTCTGTTTGCTGTAGTGTCAACCCATGACTGCATTATCAAGATATCAGAATGAAACTGAAACCACTATATATAGGAACTCAATCATTATCAGCCTCACGATACAGATTTTCTTTACAGCTAATATGTGTGTAGGACATATTCATTGTAGCCATACGTCTATTGATGAAGTACTAGTATATATCCAACTTCAATGATTTCCCTTCAACGCCTTCTTCATGGAAGAAAATGCAACTATTCTTTGTACCCTAGTCATGATTTCTGAATGCCATTGTTTTATAACAAAAACGTCAGTGCAGTCGGCACATCTGTCCATAACAGGGCCTCACAGCCCTTACATCCGGGTATTTAGTTTCCAGCTACGCGTAGTTTTATGACAGCTGTTATTTCTGATTAAACTAGCGTCCACCAGGCCTTCCTAATGGATAGTAGAATTCGGCAAACCCAGGAGAGGGAGGACGTGGTAGGGGTATAACTGCGCCGGCAAATGAAACTCTATGGAAGAAAAGACCAAACTCCCCTGGCAAATTATACTCCATACAAACAGCGTAAATATTCCTAATCTCCCGAAGCAGATCTATCGGTGGCAACGAGGATCCTCCTTGGTGGCAATAACAGTATCCAAGTGGCCTTTGAATACTGTCAGTCATTGTCACCGATATATCTGCCTTAGTAATAGTCCACAACAACGTTATATCATTGGTCCGCACGGTAGAGACAAAGGCTTGACCAGGGCAAGGAGGTTATAATAATTATATAGAGGACCATAGAGGTTACATTACCTCCTTGACCTGGGCAAGTAATCTGACCCAGGCAGCTATAAGTAAACATAGCGCAGTTCATGGAAAAAACTTCCCCGGCATCATATGGGAGGCTGCAATAACTCATGCATATGCTGTGAAATGACCTTTTGTCCTCTAGCTATTCAGTTTTGGGACAGACAAGGCTCTGCAGACACAATGGTTTGGCTCTGCCTTTTGTGGACTTGTATAATGGGTTTGATGGCCAACAGGCTTCACATCTGTCGACCTTCTTACAAAATCTAAGAATTGTCCTTGTTGAAACAGCGGGAAAACAGGATTCCATAGTTTCTATTTTTTGACGTAGGATTCCATAGTGTTGCTAATCGCCGCTTATAGTACAGGAAAACTGTACAGGAAAACTATGTCCTAAAAGCAAGGAGGTTTCTTCGGCGTTATCCTTAGTTTCATAGAACATTTTTCAGACAACTCGAAATTTGGCGCCGTAGTGATCCGAGATTGATCATGATGTATTAAACCGATAACCTCAAAGAAAACGTACATGCGATAGTTGGGGGAAATACGAACTACTAGTCTATTACCTTTGATAGTCAACCTATTTCCATTTGCATTGCCAGGCCAAAAGCTTTTCCGTGCAAAGACAAATGGACAAAATAGCGTGACATGTTGGCGTGACATCAGATGTTTGGATAGCTGCACTATTTAGTTGTTGGTACGTTCAAGAGGAACCTCTGTATGTTTTAGGTGAAAATATATTGAATTTCTTACCTTGGGGCAAGGTAACCTCCTTGCTTGGGGTTTATGAATCAGAGATGACGATTTCCCTCCCACAAGTGTATAGAGCTCTTTGCTTCGACGCTGAAGGACAGACTACGTGTCTTCTCACAGATCTCAGACCACCCTTTGCTGGAATTGAAAGTGCTATGACCAATCAGGGCTCGCCTCAAACCACGTGACGGCGTCCAGCCTATCGTCTTGTCGTCGTACTGACACGTGATCTATTGTAACCATTTCGTTACACGTACTGGGTGGCGATGTAAGACTACTAGTACAAAATGCATTGAATACTTTCAGTAGATGGAAACAGATATTCAAGCAGATGTTAGATAAATGTTGTCTTACTAAGTTGACTTAAGTTAGACCACACCTAGGTCTGTGATAGCCTCCATCAGGCCCTCCTACGGAGATGTGAATCGTAGAATTCGGTAAATCATTATCTCCATTAAAATGGAGATATAGTTTTGGGTGTGTCTGTCTGTCTGTTTGTGTGTGTTTCCGCACTACTCTAGTCAGCATAACGCAAGAACCTCTGGATCTTCGATGATATTTGGTATATGGGCGGGTGTTGGGAAGCCAAAATTCAAGGTCGATTTTCGGCCCCCTGGTATGTGACCTTGGTACTCCAGCAGAGCTTCCGTTTTTGTATCTTTTGACCTGGACGTGCTATGGTATTGATTTTTTGGTGGCAGATTGCTTGTGATGTAAGAAATGATTAATGCAAAAGTGCCATTATTCATTTAAGAGGAAAATGATAGGACTGTCAATATTGCAACATGTGAAAGTTAGATAAAGGTGTTTATGACAAAGCATATATTATGTAAATGTGTAAGTCATTTACATAAACAGAATAGTTCATGGAAAAGGGTTGATTATGTAAAGGTGTTTATGACAAAGCATATATTATGTAAATGTGTAAGTCATTTACATAAACAGAATAGTTCATGGAAAAAGGTTGATTATGCTTTTGACGAGACAAAAGAATATATCAGCAAAGGCTAAAAATATTTCATGGAGATATGAGGTCGTGGAAATCTTGTTCTCCCTGTAGCCAGCGTAGTGAGTCTGTTAGAGCAAGGACATTGGTTAGAGACTAGGTCCGTGGCCTGTTTTGCAGGTGCCTGATTGGAGAATACTGGACCAGACTTCTTTTGCCAAATTGCAAGAACGATTTTGAGTTGCAGAACAATACACAAAATACCGTTAACGTTACCCTTCTTTAGATTTGTCAGGCTCATGTAGGGGTTTTGGAAGCATAAGAGAGAACGGACGTGCCATTCGTCTTCATTGGGAACATCAAGTTCAAAAAACCAGAACAACCTTTCCATGCACAACCTTTCCATGATTTTACTTTACACGTTTTCTTGTTTAGCTGTTGATAATGTTCGACTAAATTGACTTTATTGGTAGTAATGAGCTCCATACTTAACGACGACTCCAGAGACACATTCTGCAATTAACATGAAAAGGTATGGATTGATTATGTTACTTCCTTCCTATCTACTGGAATGCATATTGAAAATTGCATTGTGGATATGCCTATAACTGATCGTTTTCGTGACTTATAGGTTCTTTCACTACGTCACTTTCTTAAATCAAGCAACTATAACCAAGGAGGTTGCCATAACCTACAAAAATGATTGCAAAAGTACTAAAATAGTACCGCTACAGAACGATATAATTTTCAGGTACAAAGTTGTAAACGCACTAAGTATGATTGGATTATATAGCTGCGTTATCCTATAAAACAATTCACACCACAGTCCAAGAAATACAACAGAGTCCTCTTGGCGCTTCAGAAGACATATATTACATTTCATATGTGTACAAGCCACAATAACAGTCAGTGTCTAATATATAGTTCTGAATTGCATCACAAGATACATCTCGGGTTAAAATGTCTGTTTTTACACTCACATATACATGGATGTAAAGCATCATAAAATACTTTGGTTAAAAATCTGTGTTTTGTAGATATACTTTGTCGTGTCACTTTGATTTATACATGTACAATTTCAAAAGTATGTACAATTCCAAAACGATTTCACACATAAACAGGTCGTCTCTGAAGTGAAGTTTTGTGTCTTCGCTTACATACCATGACCCATATATCATACTTGACAATGACATAGTAAAATCACTCATGCTGACGCTAGGTGATGACCAAAATGGACAAATCAATAAATAATCAATTTAAAAGAAAATAAATCAAAATACGTTGTGGCTGTGTTCACTCTTGCTCTTGATTTAAGCACAGTATCCTGATATTTATGTACACATGGAAATTAAATGTAGACAAATGGTAGAATAGTATGACTTATACTGAGTGGACCCACCGTTGTTGACACAGTAGTCACATGTAATGTCTAATGATCACCTTGTTGAACATGCATTATTGCATAAAATCTCGTCAAGTCTTCAGCAAATATTTTCTGATACAGCTCCTATCAGAATAACGTAGTGGTCAGCCTGTGGCCCCTCTGAATTCTGGACTGCAGCAGCGCCAGTGGGAAAGACGCGGGGTCGTTTCGAACAGTGTCCTCTCCCTCATGATCAGTGCCAGGAAGCTTGGGGCTCTTTCCATGGCAGGACGCAGTGGCCGTGTTGTTGGTTGACGACGTGCCAAACAAGTCAGTTAGCTGACATCTCTGCAATACCTTCTGCTGCGCGGCGTGGGCATGCTCTGGTGTCGATGAATTCTCAATCACAATTTCCAGTCCTCGGGGTTCATCATTTCTTACAACCCCTGGTGCAGACCAGAACTGTGGTTTTATGTCTCCACCACCGACTTCAGGAGTTGGCAGCGAGTCCGAAGACGCTCTAAACCTGACGGAGGGCCTCTGCGACAATTCACTGTGGTTTAGCTTGTAGTCTCCCGAACAGGCCTGTGCTGGGGACGACGCTGACTTTCGAGCAGAGGTGTCGGGTGGAGCATTTGTTTGTCCACGATCCATTGCATGCATTAAGCGTACCTGTTGAGCATAGGCTGCTATGCGTTGAGAGAGAAGGTACTGTTTCATGACGGAGTCAGGTAACACCATTAAACGTGCCTGGTGAGCATAGGCTGCCAGACGTCGAGAGAGGAGGTACTGTTGCACGAGCGAGTCAGGTATAGCCTCGTACAGCGCACCAATCGGACAGGCGTGGACCATAGAAGACTGCGGATCGACTCTGTGCTCTTCAAGACTCCGGGTGACGCTCTGCTCAGCGAGGGACTCTGGAGGGCACGGCAGCTCTAGATCAGGATTTCCCGATGGCTCTGTTATGTTTGCATCACCTGACGGCAAGCTGTGATTCAAGAAGCCCTGTGGGGTGGCAGGTTCCTTCCCGAACGTTTCACCCTCATTTGCGCCATTTGTTGGAGGGTATCCATCGGGGATGCATTGTGGAATATCCTCGTTATGCTTCACTGGCTTGTCAGTCTCTGGCATCGCAGCAGTCGCAGGTTCCTTTTCTGTCTGTACATGCTGTCTGTCATCTTGCAGCGTGATGTTATTGGGAAGGAGCTCAGTCACCACACCAGCTGAAGTTTCACTGTGATTTAGCTTGTAATCTCCCGAACAGGCCTGTGCTGGGGTCGAAGCTGACTTTCGTGCAGGGTAAGGATTCTCAGGTGGAACATTTTTTAGTCCACGATCCATTGCAGACATTGAACGTGCATGTTGAGCATAGGCTGCTATGCGTTTAGAGAGAAGGTACTGTTGCAAGACGGAGTCAGGTATAGCCTCGTCCAAATCAACAAGCGGACAGGCGTGGACCATAGAAGACTGCGGATCGACTCTGTGCTCAACAAGACTCTGGGTGACGCTCTGCTCAGCGAGGGACTCTGGAGGGCACGGCAGCTCTAGCTCAGGATTTCCCGATGGCTCTGTTATGTTTGCATCACCTGACAGCAGGCTGCGATTCAAGAAGCCCTGTGGGGTGGCAGGTTCCTTCCCGAACGTTTCACCCTCATTTGCGCCATTTGTTGGAGGGTATCCATCGGGCTTTCTAGTCTCTGGCATCGGAGCAGTCGCAGGTTCCTTCTCCGTCTGTACATGCTGTACGTCATCTGGCAGAGGTAGGCCGTTGAGAAGCAGCGTGGGTACCTCAAACGCCACGGCTTTCTTCTTATCTGTTGGCTTGTGCTGCTCGTCATCAGGCAGAGCCAGGGGTAGGCCGTTGAGAAGCAGCGTGGGCATCTCAAACGCCACGGCATCCTTCTTATCTGTTGGCTTGTGCTGCTCGTCATCGGGCAGAGCCAGGGGTAGGCCGTTGAGAAGCAGCGTGGGTACCTCAAACGCCACGGCGTCCTTCTTATCTGTTGGCTTGTGCTGCTCGTCATCGGGCAGAGCCAGGGGTAGGCCGTTGAGAAGCAGCGTGGGTACCTCAAACGCCACGGCGTCCTTCTTATCTGTTGGCTTGTGCTGCTCGTCATCGGGCAGAGCCAGGGGTAGGCCGTTGAGAAGCAGCGTGGGTATCTCAAACGCCACGGCGTCCTTCTTATCTGTTGGCTTGTGCTGCTCGTCATCGGGCAGAGCCAGGGGTAGGCCGTTGAGAAGCAGCGTGGGTACCTCAAACACCACAGCTTCCTTCTTATCTGTTGGCCTGTGCTGCTCGTCATCGGGCAGAGCCAAGGGTAGGCCGTTGAGAGGCAGCGTGGGCATCTCAAACGCCACGGCTTCCTTCTTATCTGTTGGCTTGTGCTGCTCGTCATCGGGCAGAGCCAGGGGTAGGCCGTTGAGAAGCAGCGTCGGCACCTCAAACGCCACGGATTCCTTCTTATCTGTTGGCTTGTGCTGCTCGTCATCGGGCAGAGCCAGGGGTAGGCCGTTGAGAAGCAGCGTGGGCACCTCAAACGCCACGGCTTCCTTCTTATCTGTTGGCTTGTGCTGCTCGTCATCGGGCAGAGCCAGGGGTAGGCCGTTGAGAAGCAGCGTGGGTACCTCAAACGCCACGGCGTCCTTCTTATCTGTTGGCTTGTGCTGCTCGTCATCGGGCAGAGCCAGGGGTAGGCCGTTGAGAAGCAGCGTGGGTACCTCAAACGCCACGGCGTCCTTCTTATCTGTTGGCTTGTGCTGCTCGTCATCGGGCAGAGCCAGGGGTAGGCCGTTGAGAAGCAGCGTGGGTACCTCAAACGCCACGGCGTCCTTCTTATCTGTTGGCTTGTGCTGCTCGTCATCGGGCAGAGCCAGGGGTAGGCCGTTGAGAAGCAGCGTGGGTATCTCAAACGCCACGGCGTCCTTCTTATCTGTTGGCTTGTGCTGCTCGTCATCGGGCAGAGCCAGGGGTAGGCCGTTGAGAAGCAGCGTGGGTACCTCAAACGCCACGGCGTCCTTCTTATCTGTTGGCCTGTGCTGCTCGTCATCGGGCAGAGCCAAGGGTAGGCCGTTGAGAGGCAGCGTGGGCATCTCAAACGCCACGGCTTCCTTCTTATCTGTTGGCTTGTGCTGCTCGTCATCGGGCAGAGCCAGGGGTAGGCCGTTGAGAAGCAGCGTCGGCACCTCAAATGCCACGGATTCCTTCTTATCTGTTGGCTTGTGCTGCTCGTCATCGGGCAGAGCCAGGGGTAGGCCGTTGAGAAGCAGCGTGGGTACCTCAAACTCCACGGATTCCTTCTTATCTGTTGGCTTGTGCTGCTCGTCATCGGGCAGAGCCAGGGGTAGGCTGTTGAGAAGCAGCGTGGGTACCTCAAACGCCACGGCTTTCTTCTTATCTGTTGGCTTGTGCTGCTCGTCATCAGGCAGAGCCAGGGGTAGGCCGTTGAGAAGCAGCGTGGGTACCTCAAACGCCACGGCGTCCTTCTTATCTGTTGGCTTGTGCTGCTCGTCATCGGGCAGAGCCAGGGGTAGGCCGTTGAGAAGCAGCTTGGGTACCTCAAACGCCACGGCTTCCTTCTTATCTGTTGGCCTGTGCTGCTCGTCATCGGGCAGAGCCAGGGGTAGGCCGTTGAGAAGCAGCGTGGGCATCTCAAACGCCGCATGTTCCTTCTTAGCTGATGTCCCTGTCATGTCTTTCTGCACTTTACCCTAAAGAAGTGATTACAGCATAAAAATCAGCACCATAGACAGGAATATGTTAGTAACATGCAAATGTATATGTGAATGTCAGTGAATAATCTATCATTGATTAATAATAGAATTGTAATTGAATCCATACCCCCGGATTACAGTATGAAATTATCAGACGTTTCAAGTGTCCACCCGACTCTTTTCATCAGCGATGGAAATAATGTTTACCTAACACTTACGGAACATAGCGACAACATACTTGAGTTCTCTATAAACATTTATTTGTTGTAATTGATTGTGTTTAGTTATTGTAATTGCTTAATGAAGACTGAATTAGAAGAATTGCTTCAAAATACTAGCATCGGTTGTTTTCAAAAGTACACTTAAAATAGCAGTAGCATGAAAGCAAAACCTGTAGTTTGTACTGTAGGGCGCATAAACTTGTGACTTACATGGTCATGTGCCCCAATCTTCTCAGTAAGATCCTGTAATGATGCCAGGGTAAAAGGGATATTAATTGTATGGAACAGTGCATCTCGGCAAGCATAGTATTTGCATCTAATGTGAATTTATTTCAGTGCAGAACCTAAAATAGATATAGTATATTTCAATATACTATATCTATCAATACTTAAAAGTATTATATGAAAACGCAAGACTGCCTTTTTTATTCTTTTGTTTTTCGATAGCACGGATCAATATGATATGTTATCATATTTGCAAAATCAAAATGGCAACCACAATATTTGCATTCATCAAAACATTTCAGAATCTGCAAAACTCACCTGTTTGAGCGTCTTGATCAACCCCTTGTTAGCCTCCATCTACCAACAGAAAAAATAATTTAATTGATCCATTGATTCACATTTAATGAGTATCTGACAATGTTCATTTGATAATGCTACATATAGAGGATACTTCACTAACCAGGATATAATCTAACAATAACATGTATGTAGTATCATGATCATTAACCCTTGTCCTTATCCATATATGTATATATGGGTTGCACATTACAGAGCCTGTATGTCGGCCCCATATATGCACAGGTTTGGGGTATTTTTTAGCTGAACGCATCATACCGCAGTGAAACACACCAAATGCAGAAGTCACTATGCCACAGCAGTGCAGAAAAAGTCAAGGAAAAATTACCTGATTAATGAAACAACTTACGTCAAAAACGCCAGCAGGACAAGGTTACAATTAGACCAAACGGAATGATTTGGGCAAACAAAATCAGTTTCCGATCCTTACCTGTTCTCGCATCTTTCTGATCAGTTCCTGCTGACGTGCAGCTTTCTGCTCATTCTCTTTTTTCCTCTAAAAAAAGGATATAGAATATTTGAGTATTCCCTCATGCATCATGGAATATTATATATTTTATTGGAAACAACATACAGCACATGGTACTGATGCAAAGCATTGGTAAACTGATTGACACAATTCTAAGTATGAGGGTAAAAATAGCGTTGAAATGAAACTTAGGGAAGACCTTTTAGTAAGCAAATTCTCTAGCTTTCCCATTTATAGTGATTGGTATTGTTAAACACAATACATGTAATTGGCCAATTGAACAATGGCCAAAATCCAACAATATGATATCATATGACTGCAAATGTACCTTGTCTCAAATGGTAGATGACATTACATTTATTTGATTCACTGTGTAACAACATGCTCTGTTCTTATGACTTTTACATAATAATGCCGAAATCAAAATTTATGGATGCCACATTACACATACTTTCTGTATGTCCTGTAGTATGGGCCGCGGGTCAATCAGGACATCATTCCCTTGCTGAGTTTGAGTGCGCCCCTGCAGTCTGGCCTCACCAAATCTGTAACGATGAAAATAGCACATAGTAATCATATAGACCACCATTTAGATGGAGAAAATTGACTACAAAGTTGTTATTCAAGTTTAAATGCAGTTTCAATAGCCATTGTTTCAATTGGGCACATATTTTAAGACACCTATCAATTAACTTACATGCCATTGGGTAGAATCAAAGGGGGAGGGGCACAGATTCCAAATTTTAGCTATTCCTTTTCATACCAAAATGAGAGTTTTAATAAAGCTAGGTTGGAATGCAGATAACTCACCCCTTCTTTTCTGATTCAAGAACCTCCACACGAGACTTCAGCTGCTCGATCTCCTCATCTTTCAGGGAAACTCTGTTGTGGTGAACAGAGTAGACAAAATCAGATCAATCAAAAAAATATAAAATTCAGGAAGTCTCTCTTTTGTGTGGATTTCAACAGTTGGTCCTCCTTATAGCTAAATACTTATTTTATTAATACAGCATTGGGAAAAATGATATTCTATTATCATTAGATATCGGTATCTTATCCCTAACCTTGCTAAAGGAGGGTTTAATCACAACTCATCTGACACTCACAAGTCTGAGAACATTAGGTACAATAAGGTAGGTGTGAGTGATTGAGTGAGTGACTGTGAGTGAGCATGTGAGTGTATGAGTGTGTGAGTGAATGAAGGAATGAGTGATTGTGTGAGTGATTGTGTGAGTAAGTGTGAGAGTGTGTAAGTGAATGAGTGAGTAATTGTGTGAATGATGAATGAGAGTGATTGTGTGAGTGAGTGAGTGAGTGAGTGAGTGAGTGAGTGAGTGAGTGAGTGATTGTGTGAATGATGAATGAGTGAGTGAGAGTGGACGAGCGAGAGTGAGCGACTCTAATTTCTGAACCCAACTCACCGCTGCCGTGTGTTTGCGGCCTGATCTACTAGTTGCTTCTCCAGTTCTCTGATCTTCGCGTCAGCTTCTGTTCTCTCCCTGGGTAAGAGCAGTGAGAGTTTCATGTGTGGCTCTTTTTTTTAAAGATAAAAATAGTGGCAGCAAATATGTGCATGTACATGCACATGTACTGTGACACTGATATTCTTACTAGAAGACCTGGACCTTTAAGTTAATAAAGATCAGGTTCTGACCATGTCCTATATATCATGATAAGTTTTGAAACAAAGAAAACTCACCTTTCTTTTTCTGACTCCAGGACAGCCACATGAGCCTGAAGCTCCTGAATGAACTCATCTTTCTGGGAGATCCTGTTGTGTTACACAGAATGGACAGACATATCAAATATGTTATAGTACAAATGTATTAGTGTGAATCTCTCTTTTGGGTTGCAACAGTGTGCTCTCCCCACAGCTAGTAGTTTTGTTATTCTGATATCAAAATAAATTATGTTTGTCAAAGGGAATTTAAATACAACTGGTCTAACATTCCCAAGTTAGGGAACCAGACACAGTAAACTGTGTAGTGTCAGTGGAGAGTGGGTGAGTGGGTGGGTGGGTGAGTGGGTGTATGTGAGTGTGTGAGTGAATTAATGCATGAGTGAGTGGGTGGGTGAGTGTGTGTGTGTGTGAGTGTGTATCAGTGTGTGAGTGAGTGAGTGAGCAAGTATGTGGGTGAGTGTGAGTGTGTGAGTATTAGTGTGTGTGTGAGTGTGTGAGTGAGTGAGTGAGTGAGTGAGAGTTCCTTGAACAAAACTCACCTATGCTGTGGGTTTTCTTCCAGCTTCTGGATCATTCTAAGGAAAGATATCAAAGAATTGTTAAGCACCTTCAAACAACTAATTTAAAACACTTTCTATCAAGTTTCAATGTTTCTTAAGAATTTCTCTGCTATTGCCAATTTTTCATTTCAGTTCCCAAATTTGTGTGGTTTAAGAGCTTACTCAGATTGTACAAAGAAGCCATGCAAATCTTTTACAAGCCTTTAACAAGCTTACATGCTTGTAATTCTAGATTTACTCAAACAAATACAGTCAAACATGGTCTCAACAAGGGACAGAGGAACATGGTTGGTGACTGGAGGTGGTTGCTCCAGACAAGAGGGTCTTACCAATGCAAAATCTTATGGGACTGTTTCGATGTGGCTTATGCATGGAGGTGGTTGTCTTCGCTAGGGGGCCAGCCAGGTTTGACTGTATATGTTTCACAATGGTGATAGCTCTAGTTGATGATGATATGATTTCAAAATGATAATTTGTAACTTACGTATTGGTGACTTCTAGCCGTCCGGCGAAGTTACTGGAAAGAATCCATAAAATGATATTAAGGAATATAATGACAACAATTATGTCTACAACTGTGAAAAGAGACACATGTGTGTACTAGTACCGTAAACCCATTCAATATTGCAGTTGGTATTTTTTTTAAATTAGTGTTTGGGAGGAAAGGGAATAGTTCACAACATCTAATTTTAATGGTGGGAAGAAAAATTACTGTCTCAAATGTTAGTTATCAAACATTTGCTTTGTTGAAATTCTAGCCATTGACTAGTGACCATTAAACTTAAAGCAGCTAAAGTCTAGTTACCGTAAAAAAATTACAGTAGCAAGAGAGCAAGCAAAAGCTTTTTAAAAAGTGGTATTTCATGTCATACTGTAAATTCATTTAAGTTCATGGCACTAATAAATTTCATGGAACAATGAAAATCAAGAGTTTGTGGTATCTTTGAGCTTGTTGTCTAAACAATTAGTAGAAATTATGGATTCCAAATACAAATGAACAAACGTTTGCTGGTGTAATGGTTTTGCAGCAAAACTAAAAAAACACAGTGAATATTTCAAAATCTAGAGTAAATATCATGCATCTTTTTCTTAGTTTACACGATGAAAACTATATAAAATGCTCAACTAAAGGTTTATCTAGGATCTACTGTGTGAAATAAAAGTTTATTTTTTAGAAATGGATGTTCAATTCAAGTAGATACCTTTTCAGCACCAAGGACAGGACGTTAGTAGAAAATGGCTGTTCTTACCTCAGAATCTTGTTTTCCTGTTTGTGGTCATCTTCAGTTTGTTCTTGTAGCCTCCTGTTAAAAGCAAAAACAGAGTAAAGAACTGTAGTATTTTCTCTTCATCACATGAATTTCCTTTAATTGCAGAATTGTGCTCTTAAATTTGCATTAGTATTCTCGATGCAAAGGATCATGATGTAATTGACATCTAATACCACTTGTCAACACATTTGATTCATTATCTTGATTGTTTTTATTGTTCTGATGTTACAGCTTTAAGTTGTTTAAAAAAAAAGAAGTTTAAGCTAAAAAATATACTTAAATGTAGTAAAGTTGATTGATATAACAACACCTAGAAATGGTGTGAAAATTTTTACATTTGCCAGAAAGTATTATTAATCTGTATGAATTGCTTGCTGTGGATTATATAGCTAGCTTGTTGAATTTGCATCAAGTGATATAGAAAGAAAAGTGCATATCTGTAACGTTATAGAGTTCCATAGATTTGATTGCATTGAATTCTGCTCTAGACTTTCTTTCCACCTTTCATGTACTCATCGAACCCAACCTTCCTTTACGTTTAACCTATAAAGTTAGCGTATTTAAGAAAATGAGAATTCCAAACACAACTTCTAATGTTATACCTGACAAAAAGGGAGGTGATGTCTTGTTTCGTCCGAAACCAGCTGAAATGACAAAGTAGAAACAATTCTTAGCCATATACGCTTGTGTGGCAGGGTGTTTGGCCCCAGAACCCAGAGGTACTGAGTTCGAATCCGGGTGTTCCCTGATTTGTCCCGTTGACGTTGGAAAGGCACTTTACATGACTTTCCTCACTTCACTCAGGTGTAAATGAGTACCTAGCTTTGGTTAGGGACGTCCCTCGGATAGAACGTTAAATGAGGGTCCCGTGTTTGAGAAGTCAGCCACACCTCGAGCACGTTAAAGAACACACCGCAATTATCGAAAAGAGTAGGGGTCCTTCCCGGTGTGAGTGGTTCAAAACCTACAGGCCTATGGCAGCACATGGGGCAATTGTCGTATTAAGGTCACCTGCGCGCCAAATGGCAGTCGCTACAGACCCTTGCGATCTAGGCCCGCCAAATGTGCGCTCCTTGCAATTCAGCCCCTGGCTGCGAAGAGAGAGTAGTTGGCCCACCCAATAATAATAATAATAAAATATGTTTCATTGACAAATGATAAAGAAATTGGCCAACAAAATTTGTGACACTTGTTTCACTGTCTTTTTAGTGTTTCTACATATATATGGAGCAGAATCAACTGATGAATCATGTTATATTTAATGAACCAGTATTTTTTTTTTTACTTTAATTCTCACTTACTTCTGTATGTCTTGTAGCTCGTCCAAAAGAGAATCACTGTACTCTATCACCCTGAAAGGAAGAAAAAAGAAAAGAAAAAAGATAAGTAATTTGGTACTGTAATATTACATAAAAAAAGCAGGGTATCTCTGCCATGATAAACAACATACAATAATAGTTATTGTATTCCAATGTCAAATCTTTTTGATATATTTCTGCAATGATGGAGAAATGATTTCAAATACCGCTGAGTGAAACTGTCATTTACAAACAATCTTTTATGTAGCAATAGTAACAACTCAAAGAACCCGTCATTTTTCTGCCCTTCCTAAAGACGGGGTATGCATACAAGTATACATTTTAAACATGTAACAATGAATACTGAATCCCCTGCCCCACACATTTTCTTCATAGCTCTAAACTCTGACTACTTCTGATAACTACAGTGGCTATAATAGCTAAAGCTGACTAAAACCTCTGAGTTCTTACTCTTTCAACGAGGGCTCGCTGCTGCCTCTCTGACTTGGCTGAGTAAGGAAGTAAGAAAAGGAACATGCTACAATAAACCAAAAAAAAAAAAAAAAATACAGCAAAACAAAAGGAACTTCTGAAAGCAATTCAAATCTACCTACCTAAGTCCTATAAATCAAATTCAAATCATAATTTTTCAGAATTTCAAACTCTAGCTAGTATGACCACTCCATGTAACTTCTGCAGATGACATTTTCTGAAGATCATTAAGTAAATACTGAACTGCGCCAACATTTTGGTTCACTAGCCAAAGTTTCAAGTTACACTATCTGTTTACTTATATCCTTCAAAAGTCTAAATGAAGAAATGAACAGTAGATATTGTACTGTTGTGTTGAGTAAAGAGTCAAAATAGTTTTGTGAGCACAGTTTTATCCTTAGAATTTCATTGTTGTTTCTTACATATTTCATAGTATTATACACATTTTGTATAGCTTTACAATATCAAACCACAACACGAAGCATCCACAGAACTTACATAAAGTGGCCTTAAATATAACAAAGAAATCTGTTAAAATAATTTTCTTCACTTCAAATGCACAAGGGAGGTTAAGTACTTGCAATTTTTACTGTAAATCTTAAAACTTTTCTAGTGGTTTTATTAAATCTATGGTTTTCACAGTGACTTTTCACGATAATTAATGACACAGTGAATATGTCTCCCTATAATAATAGTAAGCATACTAGTAACTACATGATTGTTTTAAAAACACTGCCATAACCCCCCCCCCCCTCTTTTGTTGAAATAGAACCACTGCAAAAGTAATAAATTTACAGTATTGACACATAAATAAACTCCCTAAGTAACATTAGAACTTACCTTGGACGCATCATCCAAGTCATCTTCTGCCGACTCCTTTTTCAGTTTGATGACCATTCTTCTGAACATAGAAGTCTTCCCTGCTCTAATGTTGGGATGTAAGTATTACTAACAGTGATATACCATAATCATGATAAACAATTCTTGATGTCGTTTCCAGCAAAGATTATAAACAAAGAGAATACAACGACCAACAGTATTGTGGCAGCAGTTGCATCAATTGTTTCTGAAGTTGGACCTGTGGAGTCAATTTTTCATCATACTTAATTTATTGTTTAAACTAATAACATTAAAATGAAATTGAAAAATGAAATAGCGCTACTACACAGTTACAGTCCATCTTGAAATGTTCACCTTGATTTCATTTTTGCAGTTTTTGCAATGCCCCTCTACAATAAAATCATGACACTGCAAAACTGTCTTTATATATGCTACGTTATTGTTTTGACCACAAACTTTGACCACCAACTAAACCTATTTGTCACTCCTACCATTAAACAAGACACCTGTGAAGATAAATGTATTTACAGTACTTACTTCTGGGGGTCTTGTAGGTCTTCTGAAAGAGCCCCAGTGCACTCTTTTGCCCTGTAAAGAAAGAGTTCATAATAACAATTAGGAAATCGTATGATAATTGGATACATGTATTAAAAAAACTGAGACATCTTTTCTGGCATCATAAAAAAATGTACTTTTGCGCTTGACTTTGTTTTTCAATTTCAAAATGTCTATGTCTATTTGAAATACTAATCATTCAAGTTGGTGTCACAATAATATTGTACTGAGGCACTAAGATTTTCTAGCAACAGTAACAGCTGTTCCCCCTCCATTTTGCTTCCCCCCCCCCCCCAAAGTTGCTGTGTACTAGTATGTGACATAGAAAAACATACAACAATGAAGAATGGATTTCTTGTTTCCTAGTTTTTTTTTCATAGTTGTAAACTCTGACTACTTCTGACTGCAGTGCTAACTAAGCTAAAGCTGACTAAAACTGAGTTCTTACTCTCTTAACGAGGGCTCTGTGCTGACTCTCTCGGTTGGCTGAATAGGAAAAGGAAACAATTGCTACCATAAGAACAACAAAACAAATAAACAAAACATAGCAAAACGAATGAAAAAAAAAACATCACACCAATCAATTCTATTGGTTCTAAGACATTTTGGAGTAATATGTAGCAAGAGTAAAAATACTATAGTCCTTCTGAAACTTTGTTTCCCTCAGACTCTGATTTTATGTTGATATTTCACTCCAGCATTATTTTCTGAAAGCCAAGAACCAACAAACTACATATTGGTGTAATAAACCATAATCATGATGAAACATAAGAATTCTCGAGTCTAATTTGGCCACCTTATGTAACTTCTGCAAATGATGTTTTCTGAAAATAATCATTTTGATTGTTGCACTTTTTTGTACAATGGCAAAATGTTACAACTTGCATTCAAATCGTTTAATAGATAAATTCTTTAAGTGGACTGCAAATATCAAGTGTAGATTGAAGGGTCGTATAGTTTGTCATGATTTTGTATCTATTCTACATTTTCGTACTAATAGAAATACTCTTATCAAACGTTAATATGTCCTTGATACACACTTTGGGGCATTGAAATAGTAAACTACGTTTAGTAAGCATCCACAGAATCTACATAAGGTGGCCTTGTGACAAAAGAATTGAACTAAAGATAGCTTAATGTTGAATGTTATTCAAGTGGCATCACTTCAAATGGCATAAACAACAACGCAGTACAGCGGCGATTAAAAAACTTACCTTGATGTTAGCCCCAACCTCCAAGTCGTCTTCTGTTGATCCTTTCTTCAATTTCTGGACCATTCTCCGAAACATCGATGTCTTCTCGACGCTAGCGTTGTCCTTAGACTGTTGACCTGACTTTGCAGTCGCCATCATTCAACTTCTCAAATGTAGATGAATATAAATGCCTACAAATGTCATCAAAAACAAATGTAAATATATTTCAAGCACAAACAATACATTAATAAATCTTAAAATATTGCGAGACAAAATACTGGGTTACATTTCAGGCTGTCTTTGGCGCAAAATATCCTCTTGTTGTCCTTATATAAGTAGTAATCACCTTGATGACTTTGACCTTGTTCTATTCAGTCAGCGGCAAAAATGATTTCAGATTTTTTCGGTGCATTTCAGACCCAAAACTTCCACTTTATGTCACCCTCCTGTCCCCTCTATGTGTAAAGAAAACGTACGAGTAACTTTTGACTATGATTTGTGATTTTCATCATCATTTTGCTGAATTTTTAAAGTCTAAAAACGGAGAGAGAAAAATCCCCACCTGCTACTAGAGCTGGCTAGTTGTCATCTGTGTAAATAGAACACCGTGTCCATGGCAACCGGAGCAAACATGGCGGATCGAACGCCTGGGAGGAATGAACTTTAAAATCGTGCGTTGAACATGGAAAATCGTGTTTTAAATGTATCATCTCAAGCTACTTTGAATATTCAAGCCATCCTCTGGCTTATAATTATATCTTTTGACAAAAATTCCGTCATGTAGTTAATCGTTCGGACAACATGAAATTGTATTGATGTATTTTAATACTTTTTATCTTCTGGTCGTTCCTGTATGATTTCCAGCGGATGAGCACAATTGTGGCAACCAGGTTGCGGTCGGGACTAACTCTTGTGTAGCGCATCGTGTGAAGTTTTTCCGGCCTAAGACGTACTCAATACACGGTCTGTGTTATAATGTTTCGATACCTAATTCAGATTAATTTGCTAAGTCACAGCAGACTCTATCATTTCCCCCTAATGATATCAACAGCGTGGCACTTTTTTTAGTCGCGGATGAATGTAGCAAATGCATCATAGTAAAGGGGCCAATCTCGCAGTCAGCCAGGGCACGTGTAGACAAAACGTTCCAATATGGTTAGGTTTTTGACTGCGTCGTTTTCGAATGCATGGTTATCAAAGCTTTTTAGACAGTGCTGCAAATACTTAAGTCTCTTTATTTGTAATTCTGGCGGTGTTACTGACCCCATTTTCAAAAACCGCTGACAAAGAATGCCCTATGGATAAAGGCGACGTAACGTTACTTCATATGGGGAAAATGCATCACTTAAGCTATCCACATGTCGAAAATTATAAAAATCCATCAACATCTTCTTGAGTTATTCTTTTTTCTACTTCTCAAACAAATTTGGCCCCTGCAATTAAAAAAAAGCCACTAGGGGGCCTTAACATACGCAAGATCACGAGATCAAAACGGGTTCTGCTGCAGTACCATCTGGCGGCCAGAAAGATCATTGCAGGAAAAAACGCACCGAACAACGGTAAATATTACATCAATCGCTAGGGGTCCTCCCTGACACATGCAGCTAATAAATTTATATAGATAAATGGCATTGCCGCATACCGCGACTTACGCCTTTCCAACAGGAGGCGCTACTAAATTTACCTCTTTGGTCTTTTCCTTAACAGACCAGCTTATATGATAAACAGCTGAACAGACCACAAAGTAACAAGGACGCGCCTTCAAAATACAGAATGGTTTCATACACTGGGTGTTTATCCAATGTACCACTGCTTTTTAAAGAATCCTTTAGCTTCCATTTTGCAAAGAAAAACTGAGGTTACAACACCTTTAAATGGGTTACAAAGGTGAAGTCTGTACCCATATACTGTCCAAGCAGAGGAGTGGGTCCGGGTGTTTTTTGACGTGTTTTTCATGCGTTTTTGTCGGGCTTCCAATCTTGTCTCGCCAACTCACATAAAAAAGAAACACGAGACAAAATAGGAAGCCCGACAAAAGCGCTTAAAAACACATCGGATCCACTCCTCTTCTTGGAGAGTAGTACCCCGGGTCTAGGATCATCTAGGACAGCAAGTAAGACAGATGAACACACTTCTATGTCACATTCTTTGACATTTAATTTTCAAAGCTAAAGGCAGTTATCAACTTATACGTATAACGTTGGGTAACATAAATTCGCGGGGTACTTAAATTCGCCATTTTTTTGAAACGGTGTATTTTAGGGATATGTGCTAGATGCAAAATCAGTTATAACGCCAGCAATGCAAACCGGATAGACTAACGTATTCAGAACACTGGCTGAAAAGCTTCGATAACCATGCATTAGAAGTTGGCGACGTTAAAAACTCTCCGTCCCTTATTGACAGAGTCTGGGGGCTTCGTGGGAGAATCACACTGCACGGTTGTTCGCTGGTTTATAAGACAAATGTCACATCTCCTGCCTGCTAAACACAATTATTTACAAGACAACTTATTACAATCTCTTTTGCTAACCTTCAACTGGATTCTAAGCGTGATCAATCATCAAAACTCCTCTTTGTTGCTACAACCTACGGCACGTGTATTTTCCCGCCGCCATATCAATTCCCAGAATCCTGTACGTTGTTGTCAAGCAGACGACATAGGTTTGTGAGGAACACTTTTTTGTCTAAATGTTGCGTGCGATAGTGGACTGAAGACGATATTTTCCGCAAAGTTTGCTCCTAACACAACAAGGAACACATGGACATAGTAGTATAACCATTGCTATGGCATCCAGCTAACTTCCCATGAATAATGTACACGTTGCCATGACGGTGGGGATCGACTTTGAGTGACGTTCTACCGACTCAACAAACGGGATATTACCGAAGGCCTGATGTGTGTGGTACGGCCGTTTTTTCGTGTATTTTTTTTACTTGGACACGTCTATATCCATAGCACTCTCCTCAAGCCAAGGATGGAACGAATAGCTGCTGTATAAAATGTAATTAGCGGTAAGGTATTCAAGACGAATCTTCTCTCCCGAAATAATGTTCACACCTGTCCGACAACACCGTCATTGTGCGTGCGGCGGACGGTAGTTTCAAGTTGAAATATTATGGTGTTAGCACGACTAGAGACAAAATCTACCATATATATGATTAGTGCAAAGATAGTACATGATACTGACAGAATAATAGAAAAAAAGGATGGTTTATTGTTCTGCTAGATTGATTTCAGTCAACCATTATCGGAAAAATGGCGAATTTATGTCACCCAACGTTACAGAAATTTTATTCTTATTTTATTGAAATTGAAACAAAGCAATACAGCGGGTTACCATTTAACATACAGTTGCACATTCCTATTTACAGAGATACTAGTGAATAAATGTGGTGAGGGATTTCCCTTTCTTTAAGTAAGAAAAAAGGAGCTCTGTTACCCAGAGCTCTGACAGTAAAGAGGAGATTCCACACACTAATACTCTGAACTGAACTGAATACTCTAGATCTCAATCTTAAAGCGCTCGGGCTTATTGAACTATCCTCTAAATCCCTCACATCACAACATATCTAACGAAAGAGGACAAAGTTCCTTTGCGGGAAACATGACGGATATAATAACGACGCATTAGTCTATGACAACAAGCAACTTACTATTGTTAGAACAGGTCAACGCATATCTACTAGGCTACAGTTTTACCACAGCTAATTCTAAAGGTTATTAATGTATTTACAGGGATTAGTCAAAATGGTAAGAACGGCGATTTCAACATAATGAATTTAAAAACATATTAGTTAAGTGATTTGGGAAGCAGATGACGTCGCTTTCACATAACGTTACCTAGTGCGGTTCCATACCACTTAGGTCGATTGTCAATACTTAAAGATAACTATCTTAGTGAAGTCTACTATATAAGTGGTCTACGTTAACTCACTAAATTACGAATCGTGCAGTGATTTCTTTTTGCTTAGCAAAAATCAGCAACGCTACAGTCGGATTTTTTTTGGCCACTCTTCATATAAATGTCAATATCGTTCAGTTATCAAACAGAGTCCGCTCCACCTGTGAGTCTTCACATGTTCCTTCAATAAATTTTATTCCTGAACTGCCCGTCACACTGCTTAAGGTTTTTTTCCAGTGTGAGTCCGGATGTGTTTCTTCAAATGACCTGACATACTGAACTGTTTGCCACACTGTTCACATCCGTAAGGTTTCTCTCCAGTGTGAGTCCGCATGTGGTTCTTCAACTGACACAACGTACAAAATTGTTTGCTGCACTCCTCACATCTGTAAGGTTTCTCTCCAGTGTGAGTCCGCATGTGGTTCTTCAGAGTATCCAGCTCACTGAACTGTTTGCCGCACTCATCACATCTGTAAGGTTTCTCTCCGGTGTGAGTCCGCATGTGTTTCTTCAGATTACTGAGCTGGCTGAACTGTTTGCTGCACTCCTCACATCTGTAAGGTTTCTCTCCAGTGTGAGTCCGCATGTGTTTCTTCAGAGTACCCAGCTCACTGAACTGTTTGCTGCACTTCTCACACGCATATGGTTTGTCTCCAGTGTGAGTCCGCATGTGTGTCTTCAGATTACTGAGCTGGCTAAACTGTTTGCTGCACTCCTCACACTTATAAGGTTTCTCACCAGTATGAGTTCTCATATGCTCTTTCAGATGATCAAGCACACCGAACTGTCTGCCGCATTCCTCACATCTGTAGGGTTTCTCACCAGTATGAGTCCTTATATGCCTCTTCAAATGGCCAAGCTCACTGAACTGTCTGCCACACTCTTCACATCTGTACGGTTTCTCTCCAGTGTGAGTCCGCATGTGTATCTTCAGATTACCCAGCCTGCTGAACTGTTTGCTGCACTCCTCACATCTGTACGGTGTCTCACCATTGCACTTGTGAGTACGCGGAGAAGCCATCCTATGTTCATTTTCCTCTACCTCTAGTGTTGTATGAAATACTGCTCCGGTTGCCATGCTGATGAAGTCTCTGTCCTATGAAAATAATGCAAATTGTTTTAATATGCCTACTTAAATCAATCATCTATCTATTCATGAATCTTTCGATGAAATTAATGAAGCGTTTCTTGCTGAAAGATTGAAATGATTTGGCTACTGAAACCAACTTTACGTACCACTGTAAGCAGACATCAATCGACGTACTATGTGAGTTCTTACGCAAGAATTGAAATCCGTTTCAAATTCTGTACTTATTTGATTAGTTTTATATGTATTTGATTAGGTCGTTGGGGGAAAGCGGACAAAAAAAACGGCCAAATGATAAGAAGGTCACAATTTTCCCTATTAAAGCAACGTCTGCTTGAAGAGTGATAACTTGGCCAGGACAAGAGATCAGACCCCGGCAGGTAATCAGACCCTATTAGCTAAAACTACGCGCAGCAGTCAGAACGATGAGTTTCAATTACAGTAACCTCCTTGTTCGGAAAGGAGCGCCCGGTGGGAGATTCACTACAATACTAAGCGGCTATGTGTATTCAAAGGAACTTGACCTTTGACCTTCGGTTGAATCTTTTGTGCAGACACAATATTTAGCTTGGCTCTGCCTTCTGTGTCTTGTACAATGGGTTTGATGGTCAACAGGATTCACATCTGTCGAACTTCTTGCTGAAAATTCCCCTTAGTGAAATCAAGGAGGTTACATAGATATAATAATCCTCCTTGTCTAAGAAAGTTTCATAAAACATTTCTATTTGGCGGAGTGGCGATCCGAACGCGTCATTGCTATAACTTGAGAAAGAGAACCTCCATGTGACAATCTGCAAAAATACGAACTACTGTCAACTGCTAGTCTATTACCTGTGAGGTTTGATAGTCGTTCTGTTTCCGTTTCCAGCCAAACACTTCATGAAGCCACCTGTTGGCCCGACATCAATTGTTTTTACCAGTATGTATAGCTCCTGCACTGTTACGTGTACTCTTCCATTGTTGGTACGTTTATCAAGAGAAACCTTTGCACGTTATGGTGAAAACATTGTCTTACCTTAGGTCTTATGAATCAGCGGTGACGATTTCCGTCTCCCAAGTTTATAAGATGATCTCTTTGCTTCGACGCTGAAGGCCAGACTACCAAGTGCACCCCTCACAGATTTCAGACGACCCTTTGACCCTCTCCCTATGACCAATCAGGGCTCGCCTAAACCACGTGACGGCGTCCAGCCTATCGTATTGTAGCCGAACTGATGAGCGATACTATATCATATGCAAATCACAGGCGTTTCTTTACACGTGCTGGGTGGTAACGCAAGACTACTCCTTGATGACCCTTGATCAAACGGATTATTCACGGAACTTATTCGATCTGAAGCCGTCCGTGAGCTGATACGTACACAATCCGTTTACCCAGGACTCCATGATTGTAAAATCCCATTGTCATCCCATACTACTACACCCAAGGACCTCCTTGCTACACCATATTGTATAAGATAGACTGATAGCCTAATCAAGGAGGTTTGGCCTAATAGAATGTTATCTATGTACCAGTGAACGTCATACTTTGTACCTTGTACAATTGTTGTGCAATAAAGTTATTATATTATGTAATAGAGCAGCATCAATAGGAGCCTACATGGAGAACAACACTAGGGCTAGTTAATGCTACATGTAGATTACAAGTACGTAGATCACCGGTGATCATAGTTTGGTGGTGGGAAGTAGAGTAGGCGCCTCTCTAGATTGTAGGTATTTGAGTGTAGATAACATACATAGCTGCATCTTGTGGACCTGTGTAAAAGTGACACGAAGAAAGTACTTTCAACATGACTCATCTCTGTCAATGTTAGAAATTAGCTATTATACTAGATTTTGTTAGTTTGTATGAATATGCCATACTTGCAACTTGACTCATGTGTAAATATTAGAAATAAGCTGTTATACTAGATTTTTGCTACTTTGTAAACATGCCGCACTTTTAACTTCGATCATGAGTTCATGACCCATTTCCGTCAATGCTAGTACACTGTAATTAGCTGTTACTACTAAGAAAATATGTGACTTGAAGATGTGTTGTATGACGACAGAATAGTAGATATATCTGCAACAATAAAGGAAACATGGTTAAAAAATCAGTACGTTTTGATGACACAATCAGGATCTGAAATGGCCACAGGCCTTGATCTCTATACACAAGATCCACCGCAACACTTGTGGGTTTGTCACTCCTTCTTCCCTCAATAGCGGAAAAATCAGGAAAATATTATGGCAATAAAGTATCTTAATGATCGCCCATAATTGGCTTTTAATCAATGTCAAGCTTTAAAGAGTTTCCAGGACGATTTATCTGATGAGGGATCGAAGTGGAAGAAAAAACACACAAGATAATACCTTTTGTTACTTTATTTCTTTTACATTCCATGGCTTACAGCAAGAAATAAGTTCGTAAGAAATGATCACATTTTCTGAGAGAAAGCCCCTCACAAAGACTGCATAAACACAACTGGTATAAATACTGTACAACTGCTGGCTGCTTGTCATACAACTCTGCTTGGAATGTCATATTAGCTCATATAATCTTTTCAATAGCTCACCTAACGTGATTCTCATAGAATTACTTTCTGAGGCGTTGTTATAAGGTCTTAAATATATTCCATTCAATTGGAGTCCATTTGTTGCCAAATACTGGGGGGTTTATACATTATAACAGTCGATTGTAAATTTGCTGAGCTTAGGTATCAATTTTGTAGACAAATGACTGATATGCATGTACACCAAGTATAAATCAATAAGGCATTAGCATCTTGTAACACCATTTGTTGATGGGGATATACCTTGGCATTTAATCGTTACATATTGATGTTGTCATTACATATGTATCTTGACAACATGAAATAAATGGCAGTGAAATATGATCGTCTTACATCCACAAATTTTAGCGAGTGTCTGTTTTAAATGGCAAGAATGCCAAAATATCTTTTTTTTTCTTTCCTTTCTTTCAGAAACCAATTTATCATATCAAAATACATGTCTGAACATCAACAGTCAAGTGTACGGTGATTGCTTTTTGGATGCAAGAATGATTCAATAGCTCCATTTTTTGTGGGGTCTTTAGAACAAAATCTTTCTATCCTTACTTTAAGGACTGGTGGGTAATTTACATCTTCATGAAACTGTCTACTCACTATATAGAGTGTTTTGTTGGAACATAATGCTACTTTGTTCACTATTTTGTAAATTTACATTCTTTGTAAATGCCATTTTTTTTATTTGTCTTCCATACAAGAAAGATAAATTTCATCACAGAATTCAGTTCTCTCATTGGTACAAAACAATTGACATCAACATATTACAAAATTGCCTATTTTTTCTTAATCATTTGAGAGGTATATGAGAAAAAACTGCTTCATCCCATTTAAGAACAAAAATTTGCAGAAAGAAGGGCAAAACTGCTATGCTGCTGCTGAAGATCTAATTCTGTAACACTTAACTGTAGCATCTAGGGCATAAAGCAGTTCAGTTGTAGCTGTCAGTTGTGTGTAGAAGGATGCTTCTCAGTTGGACCTTAGTGCTGCATAACCCAGTACAAACTGCAGAACTCTGTCGATTAGAAAGGCCCCGACAAAATTGGCAGCAAAGACTTGGAGTATCAGCATCCGGTACTGTGGGGGATAGAAAACAAATCATATATCACAATGGCAGATACGTCAATGTTAAAGTATCTTGAAATACAAGGTGTTACAAACACTCATAGTCTAGGTATCAAATTTGAGTCTTCACGTTTTACAGTGAAAAATAAAAGAGGATAATCATATCTTCAGGAACCATCTACTGAAAACTTGTATCTTATTACATAGATGTCTAACCTTCATCGACGTACTGAAACAATTACTTACAGTATAAAAACAGTTGCTTTTTATGTGATAAATCAATTCAGATTCAACATATTTCGAACTAGTTAGACTGCAACAGTGCTGCATTGCAGTTGAGATTTAAGATTCTCATTGCATTGCCTACCTCATCTGGGAAGTCTACGATCTCGAACTGCTGTGCTACCTCCGGCACCAGGCCCATGGTGAGGGCTGCTAGTGACATGATGGAGAAGAACAGGCTGTACAGGAGTGCCTTGTTCTCACGTAAAGACTCCATGAACGGATGACCCTGCACAACAAAGAAAAATATTGTCATAATGAGTCTAGAAAAACACATAATGAGTCTTGAAAAACACAATTTTCATATTGTAATCCAGTGGTAAAGATTGAATTTTACTTTTATTCATGAAATAAATGACTTGCAATTGATAAAAACATTTTTAAAACCCATAGACATGAAACATTGGTAATAATTCACTTTATCTTCACGTAGCAAAATTTCGGTGTAAGGCTGAAATTTAACTTCACGGTGGCGGAAAGTGATTTACAGAACGGATGTTTAAAGAATTCAAAAATAATTACAACAGCTATTCCACGGTGATGATAAGGTCACGATTCAGAGGGGACCGTGAAAACAGTGAACATTTAGTTACAGTGAAAGAAACAAGAATTACAGTAATAACTTTCTGCTATTTTCCTCCTGTTTACAAAAGCAAAATACATTTAGATGTGCAAAAGGTATGTATACTCAAGGTAGGAAAATGGGAGAGCTGTGCTAGTGAGCTGTCCAACTGACCTTGTAGTTGACAGCAAAGGTGTTGACCTGCATCATCATACTGATGAGGTACACTGTGCTGTTCAACACGCTTGGCTCAAAGTCTTTTTCAAGGTCAACAAACTCCTCTGTCCTGTGCAAAACAAAATTAAATACTGCTTGAGACAAGTCCTTTTTAACTGTTGCTTTAATAACAAGGTTTGATACTTAAGTCAAAACAGAATTCTTGAAGTTGTCGTGTCATCATAGTACCATATATACAGATATAAAAGTATTTAACTAAACAAAAAGGAATGATGACTCTTGCTTCTTTGAAAATGCATCTTTACAAAGAGCCTGGTCGTGTGGTGTAATGGTAGGCTGTTTGGCCCAGAACGCAGCGGTCCCGGGTTTGAATCCCTTGTCAACACCGATGTTGTGCCATTGGGAAAGGCACTTTACACAAATTTCCTCACTACACCCAGGCGTGAAAATGGGTATATTGTTTTCTGTAGGCAGCACTGTTAAAATAAGTTATAAAAACTTTGTCTAAAAGTGAAGTAAAAAGAAAAAAGAGCCTGCAGTACTCCCTTATTCTGCTAGGTTATCAAAGTGAAGGAAATCGTACCTGGGCTGCAGTCTCTGTGCCTCCTGTTTAAGAAACACTAGACAACAGAAGTGAACAGCAAACTGGCACAGCACTGTCAGGATGGTGTACAGGTTGAAGATATTTGGTAAAGGGCGCTGCTTAGATAGGACCTTCAAAGGCTGCAGAAGGGATGGAAAAAATGAGAATATCAGGTACATGTATGTCTAGTATGAAAGACTGTAAAGTGACATTTTTCATCATCAATCAGCTATTTCATACACACATTTGTGAATCTCTGATTCTTTCATACAATTGTGAATGAATATAGCAGGCTTTCACTAGTTCTGTTCAACCTAAAAGGCACAGACGTTGTCAACTTGGCTTAGGATAAAGAAAATTTAAAGGTTATCCATGCATCTGCATCATGATTTGTAAACTGTCCTCTCAATTCAAACTGGCAACATCTTGAAATCAGCCAAGCCCAAAATAACCAATTGCTGACAGAAATAAAACCCTTGAATATGCAATCATACCAAAATGTTTCAGGCATTGTATTGGGAGCAAACAAACAAGAATCTGTTACACAGTACCTAACAAGAGCTATATCTACCACTCAAAAATCACAACCATAGCATGTCCAGAACACAAGATATCAAAACCAGAGGTTCTGCTGCAGTGCAATAGAAAGCCTCTAGGAGGCAAACACACTTAGTGATAAATATACAGAAAAAACATAAGCTTCTTGGCATAGGCAATAAAGAATATTGTGTTGAGTACCTTTGACCTAGAGATGAAGAGAAAGCAGCCCGCTAAGAGCAGCCCCTGTAAGGTGGCCTGTCCGTCGCTGAACTTGATGCCGTCCAGATACAGCACGCTCTGACTGTACGCCAGGATCAATGCATTCAGCGCCAGGATCTTGAACATCTGTAGTGTCGTCACCAGCGTGCAACGACCCTGCTTGATGATATGACATACTAGGGAGACAAAGAAGAGAATATGATGTTATAGGAGATATCAAATATAAAGGTCAACAATATTGACATCCTAGAAAAAGGATTGCTTAGATTCAAGTGTACTAAATTTTGAGAGAAACTAGGTACTTGGGTTGATAATTTTACTTAAGCTCTGGCTTGATAATTTTTAAACATTTGCCAAGAAATTGCTCATTGTAGGTGTGAGATATCACATAATCTATTTCTAAAGTTGACTAGAATAAAGTCTATCATTAATGAAATGCATGCTTTATCTAAGCATATCATAGGCAAAAATCCTGGAAACACTGTTAATGGTTACAGAAGCACAACAATTCAAGCGGCTGCTTACCACATTGTATACTGGACAGTTTATAAGTGAAGGGAGAGGCTATGCTGGCGTCTCCTAACTTGACGACTGATGCCGCCTCCTGCTCATCTATCTCCTTCAGCATCTGCTCTAGCTTCTTCTGCATCTGGGCACTCTGCAGACACAAACAAGCAGGAAAACTTTAAAAACATCTGGGAAGTACCAAAACGAAAATGAGACATCTTAATGTATCATGTGTGTTGGGAGTGCATATTCACAGACTTAACAACTGATGAACTGTCGATTGCAGTTGATATTTTCGTATTTTTGCATAAAGGGAAACAAATCATATCGTACAGTACAGACTTCGGAATATGCATCACATGTCACGCGAGATTCTGCGGGACGTACCGCCATCCCGCGAAACTTGATGTTTATCCCGAAGTCTGTACTGTATGATAAAGTGATTTCGTTACAAGTCTTAATAGAGAGCAGATATATCTTTCTATCTTTGGTCTTTCTAACACTGAATGTCCCACTACATGTATGTATATACTGCAACTATGGTACATTAGCACTTAACTCAAGGTCCTAAGTGCAAGACGTATGACCTGTACCTTGTTTCCTGCTAAGTTTTCCCCTCTGGCTATCGCTCTGTTCTTGGCAGCTCTGCTGCTCCCCCTAGGGGCTGACTGGTGATGGTGCAGCTTGTTGTTTGTCGGTTTATTGTCTTTCAGCTCCTGCAAAAGGAAGGAAAACAGGGCCTACCATGTTTATTCTGGTACTATAATAGTTCTCATCCATACAGGACTTTTGTTGAACATGCACTACTGTGAAAAAAGATGGTCAGAAAAGTTATTAGGAAAAACAAAACAGTTCCAGCTCACCTTTTCCTTGTCCTCCCTACGTGGTGCCCTTTCTGGCATCCTCTCAGGTGCATTTGACAAGAGGGCAACACCTGGATGTTGACAGAATAAATTCAATGTAGAAGGTATTAAGATACACATATGAAAGAAACAAACTTACAAAACATTTCAGAAATATAAAATCAAATAGAGATAAGATTGACAAAAGAGTACACAAAAAAATAAAAATCTGCAGGTACTATTTCAGCACTTACCAACATGTGCATGTTTGAGTGCCCCGACATCATTGGTACCATCCCCACACATTAGTGTGGTGTAGCCAAGGCTCTTCAGTGTTGTGATCACATACTCCTGAAAATAATATAAAAAGTCAGTACTACAAGAGAAATAAACAGAATACAAAACTTCTGTAACAATGTCTTTTTGTAAACTCTATGAAAAATAGTACATGGTAAAGGATTAATTAGTGATATTTACTGACTTTCTGTTTGGGTGCCACTCTTGCAAACACCTTCACATGAGGTAAAATCTTCTGGAAAAACTTCTCATTCACTGATTTAAGCTGGGTCAGGGCCTGAAAAAGGTAAATAACAAATCATGAATTATCTTTCACAATAGAGATTAGTACACTGACAACTGAACATACCCCAGTCACATCAGTGGTTGAGATATCAGGAAAGATGAGATGAATAAGTACCTTCGCAAGATTTGAGCGAGCAATTTTGAGACAGACCATATACAACTGTGAGAAATTGAATTTCCCTGTACGTAATCAGAGTATTAGACATCAGACCACTGACCTCTCCTGTGAGACAAAGGTCATATTTGCCGATCAGCTCCCTGGCCCCCTCCTGTGGCACCATGGGAAGGGTGACCTTTTCGTCCACAGACAGCCAGTGCCACTCAGAATCTATGACAACACAAGAATACTTTCAGCCGTATTCAAAACCATGTGACAACGAACAGATCAACTTTATGGAACCAGCTTCCTAATGGTTGTTTCCCTGGTGGGTATAACCTAAAACTTAAAGTTAAAGGTAAACAAACATCTGTCAATACAATCCAGTTAGTGTTAGTGGCTCTCAAAGAGCCTTATTTTGTGGTGAATGGAAGTAGATAAAAAAAAACACTACATTATTCATTACCATCATCATCATCATCATATCGGGCAGCTTGCCCGGACTAGGGTTGCTCTTTCCCTCCAGGCAACACGGTCCGCCATAAGTTGGTCTAGATGTTTTGTTAGATAGAGGCATTATTTTTGAGCGGGCGGCGTGGGCCCCCCTCCCACCCTGCACATGTTTGGTTATTATTTCATTGACGTTTTCCTCAGTTCTTGAATTGTGTTAAATGTGACCTCAACCTCCTCATGTGGTAGACGTGGCGAATCACCGCATTCTTTAACACCCTCGTAACATGAGGGTGGACGCTAACGATAGACTTCATTACCATCATCATGGTATATACCATAGCCATGGTATAATGTTAGTTTTGGTAGCTGATAGACGCACCTTGGTCGACAGGTGGGGAGAGTACGAGAGTCTTGGGACACCTGGTGAAGCGCAGCTCCCTGGCCACGTGGCAGGCCGTCAGGGGGTTGTCACCTGTGATCATGCACACCTGGCACGGACAGGTGAGAAAACAACAGGTTGTTACAATGGTGATGTGTTGGAACAAAGAATGGGATGGCAATCCCCTATCAACTCTGAGAAAGGAGGTTATGATTCTTATTTGGTTTGCTGGTTTGTCATCATCGAGATAACTTGAAGTTAGCTTTTTGTTAGGCATACATTTAAGGAATCAATGGTTTGATTTTGGGAAATACCTGGCATTGTTAGCATTACCACATAGGAGAAATGTCTTATAAATAGAAAAATATGACCATTGACAGCTGCAGCAGAAGTGCGCTGAACTTAACATTTTTCTTCAACCTTTATTTAACCTTGAAAGATTACATTCTCTTTGACCGTGGCCCTTTTTCTTTGGCCAAAGAATTCACAGGAAACAATATATAGGCATAACAAGTGAGTTATAAGTCCATGTACTTACATGGTGGGAGGCATGTATGATCTCCTTCACAGTAGCCTTGGAGTCAGCCTTGAGAGGACAGGAGATGATGACAAACCCAGCAAAGTTCAGGTCCTTCTCTACAGCATCTCTGCTCAGGTCGCGCAGCTACAATGTAGAACACAAACACACAACATCACTAAATTAATGGTCCTCTAGACTTTTAATGGTAACTATGTGTAAGCCGTGAAAATCAGACCATCTTGATATGACTTGCTCCAGAGTTTGAGCTTATGGTCACCATAGGTTATCGTGTCATGGTTCCAATTCAAATTGTTCTTAAGACTGTTTTTCTATTTTGAGTGAGTTTCTGTTACAGTGTCTCCTTTCCTTACCTGTTGAGGAGACATTGTGCCCAGTTTCTTGTACCCCAGTGCCAGTACACGGGCACCCTGTCTGGACATCTCCTGATGTACCTCATCATAGTTGTCTGGGACACTGGCGTACTATAACACAAACAGAGAGAGGGATAGGACTTTAGTATACAAACAAGTAAGTGGCACAGCAACAAATATAAAACATATACACAAGTATATACATGTCCTTGAACTACTGGGTATCAATGCACTTGTTACCTAAGTACATCTCCAAGCAAAACAACTGCCATGTACTGTGAAATAGGCGTTTCATGTTCACAGTTTTTGCTGTGTCCTTGGCACTATGAACTTAAAACACTGTAGACATCTATTTGGTCTCCTGCATGCCCCCTCGCCCTTGCTTAAATGCAAACTTAAACACTGCAAAGACACCTCCCCCACTGCACAAGTAAGTCCCAGCAAACTTAAATTGATTTGCAGTATTTCTTCCTTAAATTAAGATTACGAGGAGGTAAGTCCTATGAAGGAAACTATTTGTTGTTGCTTGCACTCTCTAAGATAGTACAGGACATGCATCTATCACCACACAGAAAGTAGGACCTCACCATGGCTCGTAGTGTCTCCGGCGCGCCCTTGACCATGGCCATGTACAGGTTCTCCACGGAGCCCTGCTGCTCCTGGGACGTGATGACGGACATCCGCTTCAGCGCGCTGGAGAAGTGGAACCGCTGCATGATCTTCATCGCCTTCCCTGGGGTTCCACGCGGCGGGATCACAGCATCGCCTACAGATGAGCAGAGACAAGTTCACAAATGAAGTATGTTATATATGTATCAATACCATCCAAAGCTGATGTAATATCAATTTTATAATTCAATTTTTTCTACACACATGAACAACTTGAAAATTGCTTTCTATATGCAAAAGTACAAGTTGAACTGCCATTCCTAACTTTATATACATGTATGCTTGGTGAAATCCAAAACAAATTGATATCAGCCCTACAGTTTGGCTATGGCTAAACTATCCTATATGAGAATGACAGTCTCTGCCACATAGGGCGCATCTGTAAGCTGACTCTAAATAAGATTTGTCATTTAGTTCAGACCCTACCTTTAGTGAGGTTGTATTCTACTGCAGTTAGCGTTGCCTTCTCCAGGGGGTCTCCCACCAGCCCGTCCTCCATCTGCACCACAGAGTGACAGGACGCCAGCACCTGTACGGTCTCCAGGGGAACCTCAGAGATGGGACACACCTTCTCCTTATCTCTGTACACAGGGAACACGGAGATAGGGAGTGAGTGAGTGGGTGGGTAGGTGAGTAGGTGAGGGAGTGAGTGACATGATGCCAGCACCTGTACGGTCTCCAGGGGGACCTCAGAGATGGGACATACCTTCTCCTTACCTCTGTACACAGGGAACATGGAGATAGGGAGTGAGTGAGTGAGTGAGTGAGTGAGTGAGTGAGTGAGTGAGTGAGTGAGTGAGTGAGTGAGTGACAGGAGGCCAGCACCTGTACTGTCTCCAGGGGAACCTCAGAGATGGGACACACCTTCTCCTTACCTCTGTACACAGGGAACATGGAGATAGGGGTTGAGGGAATGGTCAGGTGAGCGAATGATAACTGCATGCATTGTATGTTGGTGAGTGAGTTAGTGAATAAGGGAGTTTCAAAAATATGCAGATTTTGTCAAACTTGTCTTAAGTGACCACAGGGAGTTGAAAAAAATGGTCAGACTAGACAGTTGTCCAGTTTGAACAGGATTCTTAAAGCTAGTATTAATGGCAAAGATTATCTAAAGGGACCACCAAAAATCCTCCCACACCATAAGGTGTATAGGGCGGTGCCCATCCCCATTTCATAGCCCTGGGCCACACTGTGGTGCAATCACTGCAGCAGGGGGCTAGTCCACTGGCAGTGGCGGTGTTTTACCCGGGCACGAACTTGGGCCTTCTGGTTCCAAGTAATTTGAACCAGATGTGGTAAGTGACAGAAGCGCAGACCACTACACCACAGGGACCAGTACAGATGGCAATTTGAAAACACATTATAAACTCCTTTTCCAATCTCTAATACATGTACATGTATTGTCTAGCTTTACTGGATTTCAAAATAGTTTCAATTGTATGATTACTGTGCAAGCTTTGACTTATCACCGTTTTCTCTCAATTCAAAACGATCATGACACGACTTCAAACAGTACAACATTCCTTACTCCAGTCCTGCCACCCCCTCCACAGTTAGCTTGTCTGACGTCAGTGTCCCAGTCTTGTCGAAACAGCAGATGTCCACCTTCCCTGCAAATGGGATCCTGAAGGGCTCCGTACAGAACACATCTGGGAAAACATTGAGCAACAATGAGGACAAAGTTTGTGATAGTTTGGTTACCAGGATGCAATTTGTTGAAAGAAATGAAATGCATTTGCAGACACAATACCTTACACCTAGTTTGTGAGGCTTTGTGGAGCGTTTTTACTCACTTTCCGTATTGAAGAAGCAGACAGGTACTGACTACCATGTTGGTGTCCCTATTTGCATTTCACTGGATTGTAGCTCAGACGTACGCAGAATTTTTGACCTTCAAATGTCTGCAAATACTTTAACTATGATTCACTGAAATGCAAATAGGGACAACATGGTGGCGTTCACGGCAATGACATGCAATGAAAATGCTCAGAGTTTACATCATGCACTAGTACTTACATAGTTTAGAGAGTGCGAGCAGAGATGTGTTGACAGCCAGTGAGAGTTCAATAGGGAGTTCTGGTGGCACCACTGAAGTCAGGATCAGGGTGCACTCCAGAAACAACTTGTACCTGTTCCTCTTGGGGTCCTCAGTACCTGGCAGGGAAAAAGAAGTTGTTTTAGTGTAATCCCAACAAAATTATGAACAACACAACTGTAAAATGTTTTCTTATGAATAGAAGAAAGGCTGGATCCCTTAAAAATGTGTGCATACTTCGATTCAAATTATAGTACATCTGCATAGATGCACGTAGTATAAAACTGTGCAACGGCTTAAACACAAAAGGTTGTGAACTAAAGACATCTTTCACCAACGCAGATGATCTCAATATGGCTTAATTGCGTAGGTGTGTCCAACAGTCCCTAAAGTTCCCCTAGCAACTGCAGACTTTACTGCACTCCTTCTTATCAAGACATGATAACAGGTCATTCAACACACTTGAAAGGTGTTTTTACTTTGAAAAAAGGGCAGAAAAATGCTTACAATATACTGATTTTATGCAGTACCCTATTTTATGCAGTACACTCACACTCTCACTTACACAGTCACTATCTCGTTTACTTTCTGTTGTTTCCCCATCTTGCAAGGGTTAGACATGCACATAGACGTAGAGGCTTGATGGCAGCCTGCTAGATGCACTGCCTCTTACACAACAGTTTAAACTGACCTTTGATCCACACATATGAAGCTGCAGCGATGGCGAAGACCAGTAGGAACAGGATGAAGAAGAAAGTCTCCAAGTTGTTGGCCGTCACTCTCTTCACTCCAAACAGGATGGTTCTCAACAGCTTACCCTGTTGAGTAAAATAACAAATACACAATGTACGTATTTCTCTGAATATCAGAAGAAAAATGACCAAAATCTATATCACAATCAAAGCAGAAGAAAGTTTTTTGTGACTACTTACCTGTGAGGTGTTGAACCCTGTTCTCAGCACATATGCAATGCAGCCATTGTCAGGAGCTGGGAATAAAAATCAACAATATGAGCATCTATAATCACATTAGTCCAGAGTGTAGATGAAGCACTTATAATTAACATATAGGTATAGTGAGTGTATACCTCTGGTACCAAATCTTTAGAGGGCTTATTTTGCTTACGTTTCACAAATGTAAACAATAGGCAACTGTAGTGGGGACTAGAGTGTAACAGTCATATTGTTGTATATTTATGGCACCAAATCTTAAGAATTATGCATTTGACAATTGTAAACATTTGACAACAGTAATAGGGACTACAAATGTTACAGTCATATCATTTAAGGAGAAACAGTTATATCAAACATGAAAATGAGAATATCCAGCCCCACCTTTCAGTCCAGCTGCAGTTTTCCCAGGTGGGGAGTGCTGTACCACCTTGGTACCACCGAAGATGATGTGAAGTTTCCCATCTACGTCAGGGTCCAGAACATGGTCCGGCTCCAGGCTTTCCACAGGCTCCTATCAGACAACAGTGCTTCATTGGTTACTACTGTAATACTAGGCTATCATATGTTATGATCTAAACTCATCTAGGGTGTATCACAAGAACTTTGTAAAGTGGCATGTGTAATACAGCGAATTGTGAAATATTTGCAGTGGTTTTATGTTTGTGGATTTGATTAGAACATCTGCCACTGTACTGTTTCAACCACAAACTTAAAATTCTGGCAAATAAAATCCACACAAACTGGAAAGTTTTAACAGTACTGAAGTTTTTTCTAGAAAAAAAGTTGGAAGGGGCATAAGGGAATGGAACGACAGAGCATGGGGATAGTGTGGACTTTCTCCCTTTCCTCGGTGTGGAGTTTTGAGAATATCCAGTTATAATGGAGTACTCTAAGGCATCATGAAGGGGGAAATTATTGCCAGACAGATAACTGTTGAAGACTGTAGCATCCCCGGTCAATCTGAATCTTATGCTTGTCAGAGGATCTGCTCCCCTGGGTAAGGGGGGCGCATGTTTATAGCATGGGGGCACATTGCCCCTGTTCCTCTCTATAGAAAAAATCCTGAGTACCTTCATCTGTGGCACAGACTCCCCAGTCAGCATTGCCTCATCAACGATACAGGGACCCCTCAGCAGTAACAGGTCACATGGTACAGGGTTGTCATGTTGGGAACGCCCTGGCAACAGAACACAAGTGCAACTGTCAGTCAAACTGCTACTGCTACAGCTCTTCAACACCTTTTATTCACACTTCTTTGTCCTTTTTTTGCACACTTCTTGGTACTTCAGTGTGTCAGTGTCTTGTACACAAGAGCACTCTCCGAATGTTTAAGTAGGAAAATGGAAATATAAACTGTGTTGCTATCTTTTATACAGGAGCATTTGTAAGTCAGCATACCAATATACTTTCTGAGAATATAACTTTCCTTTCTCAAAAAATGGAAAAAATCATTAATGAAATTCTTAGTCTAATGAAAGGATGGATGGACAGATGTATAAATGAATGAATGAGAGAATGAATGATTATAATCATCTATAAGTTCACTTTTAGGTTCACCACATTTGATTTTGATTAATTTTCTGTTCACCAATTCCATATGCTTTTGTTCTTTACATTTTGTAAGCGTACTCCAGAGAGAATAGTGTTAAATTTGTTAGAATTGAACGCTAATGGAGATATTGATAAAACAAACAAACAAACCTATAGAACAGATGTCTCCCGGCACTAGTTCATCACTGTTGATGGGTCTCCACTTGCGGTTCCTGTAGACCTGGATGAGGAACGGTTTGTTCCCCATCTTCCTGATCTCTGACATGTTTCTCATCTGCTGCTGGACCAGTGTCGCCTCAAATGCCACCAGCATGAACAGGGTGAAGATACTGAAATAGTCACAGAATAAAAGTGCTTATTACAATGATGAAGGTTAGACATCAAGGTAATAAGATATGCCAAATCATTGGTGGTTCTTGGGAAAATGACAGCGGAGACTGGTATTCGACCGGTTTCGACTTTATTGTCTTTTTCAAGAATCAGATATGCCAAATCAGTAACTGAGTAACAGTCATTTGAGTAACTATCCTTTGGCTTAAAAGAGCTTATTCTTAAGGAATACACTCTGTGTAAAAGTATGATATTGTATGGATACTTCTAATCAAAGTTACTTACAATCAGCACATCATTTTCTTTAATTCTAGCCCCTTACAGTGCAAGGTAACACTTCATTTTGTAATGACCAATATCCCAGAGTTTGTCTTTAAGTTTATTTCTTGCAAACTACTGAAGGGTTCTTTTTTTGTATCATTTCTTCACTTTTTTCATGACTACACTACATGGCCCTAGGCCGTGTATTTTGACTTGGCTTCTAAACCCCTTCTTTGCTATTTAACCATATGTTATTTGGAAATTGATACTACTGTGCAGTATTTGTCCTGTCCTCCCATGCTCACCTGTAGTACCAGTACTCATCCAGACACCACAGTCCCACACAAAAGACCTGGAACACGAAGAAGGGGGCCGTGGCTCTCTCCTTAAACAGCTCCGCAAAGTCTGGAACAATCATCTGGACTCTGTGGACACAACAATCAACAATGATGTAGAGAGAGGGAGAGAGAGAGCTAAGTATATCAGTCAACTTTTCAAATGCACCTTTGCATTTCAAGCACTTTGAGTACAGAAAACTAAAATCATGTTTCCTAAACTCAGCAATAACTTTATCATGTCAATCTAAATCTTACTATCAAGCAGGCACAAAATAAGGTTAATACTTCATGTGACATATATATCGTATAGTCTCTTTTTGTAGATCTGTACCTTGGGATTAATTGTAAGAGAATACTACTGTACTACATGTAATAATAAGACTAATAGTGTATAGTGGATAAAACAGAGGAGATAGTATCTAGTCTAATTATAAATTTCTACATTCAGTATCGTAGGGGTTGACTTCTTCTTTCAAGGTAAACAATTTAAGGTCTTATATAGATAGTTTGATGCATTTGAATACATACTCGTTTTTGCCATATTTGGCGCTGGCCCTGGTGATGTCAGCCTCCTCCTGGTACCCACGGCAGGACTGGTACGTCTTCATGGGCAGGTCCACGGGAAACTCCACCGCTCGGAACTGCTTCTTCTCCTCCGAGTCGTACACGTACTTGATCTTCTGGAAGTTGAACCAGATCTGCTCTTCTCCCGAGTTCTTATCCTGAAATTATCAAGTGTAAACGTGTGTTAAGACTCTTTAAAACCACTGAAAATGTATGGTTCTCTTGAACAGTTGTGCAGGTGGGGAGGGGGGTATGAGTAAAGTTTTCTTGAGTATAGTTATAGTAAAGGTGGGGAGGGGGGCATAATTTATGTCTTCTTGAATATAGTTGTGTAGGTGGGGAGGAGGGGGAGAAGCAATGTTTTCTTGAGTACTGATGGGGAGGGGGGCATTACATGAGAATTCTTGAGAACAGTTGATGAGATGGGGACGGACGTGAAGCTGTATTTAACACAAAGGAAACCATGCTTATACACTTGTACTTGAGAATAATACATGTATCATTAAAGGTCCATTATGTAACATTTGGGCCCCAAAATTGAAATTATTCTGCATGAACAAAACCTTCATGTGAAAGACATGTACAACATATTTTTAGCAAAATTGAATTATCTTGTATTTGTGTTGTTTGTGAACTGTGCAAAAGTAAGCTGCACAAGGTCTGCTGATTTTCTAAATCCATCACAATTTACATTAAACATACCCTCCTAGTGTAGACAACACCATACTGTCCACTGGTAGGCTCCTAGGGTTGGTTAATTAGTTAGGTACACTCCAGGTAATTAATCTTTATCACTGAAGCTCCATAATTACCTTGTCATGGTGTAGTCTGACCAGTTCAGCTGATCCATTGTTAGGGGTGGGGACTACCTTTACCCAACCTGCCTTACTGGGATCATAAGCCTGTGGAAAGGAAATACACAGCTGATGATAGTATCCTACAACATGAGTTATTACAACAACATGCAGACAAAAGAAATCCAGGGGTTTTTAAAGAATGGCCAAAAATAACAGTCAACAACAACAGGTGTTTACAGTTTTCATGTGGCATCTCTGTTTGTAAACAAATTCACAAGGCACATAAACAATCTATCAATGTTTTCCTGTGTTGTATCATAGCAAGGCTCCTTGATCATAGTTACGTACAGTAGGAGATCCTTAAATCTGCATGGGTACGATAGAAATCATCACAGCATGCCTTAAATTTACGAAATCAAGTCATAATTTGTACCATACACTTTGAAAAATGTAAAATTTACATCAGGTAGCATCAAGAAACATTTTGATACTAATGATCTTTAAGTATGACTGCAACTTACATATCTGATCCTGTCCTGTTTCCCTTACTACACAAATCTCGCATCCTGAACAATAGTCTCTACAATTACCACACAACGTAACGTGGAATGGTCCAACCTGTGACATATGGTTATGCCCCCCTCCCCATGATTCAAAGTTACACGTTGATATTAGTGATTCATACCATCATCTTAGGCATTATTTTGAGCGAATATCCACAAAATCAGTAAAAAGGAAATCCTGAAAACATTTTTGACTAGGTTTAATTTTCCCCACCTTGTTACAGATGAATGTGCACCTGACGTGGACCGACCAGTGGCAGAACAGACACGACAAAATCTGCACGATGCCGATGACCGCTAGCGCGATCAGACCGGCCTCGAAGTACTCGCCGACGCCGTAAACCCCGAGCCAGACGTACAGCCACACGGCGTAGACGACTAGGAAGGGCGCCACGTAAAAATGGAAGAGGAACGGGCGCAGATTGTAGAGAGAAACCCGCTGCACTAAATCGTCAATGGATGGCGCCATGTTGGATGTTTCGCTGAAATGATGGATTTGACCTCTGACCTAAAAAGTAGTATGTGACGAGCTAACTGCAGGGTTTTCGAGTGGAGGATAAAGAAGAAGTTCGGAAAACCTTGGCCGACCGTCAGGAACGCTGACTTTCTGAGTTGAAAATTGGAGTGATGGCTTGATTTTAGAATATTTGTTAACGATGATGGCCATACAGCTTGACGTGAAATTGGTTTGTCCTCGTGTGAACACTGTATTGCCTCGAAATTTAGTCAAAACGATCAAGCATCGATAAAAGAGGTGAATAAGACAGATCAAACGTTGACTACTTAGACAAGTTTGTTGAGATTTGTTTAAGGAGTCAATCTTCAAACCTCAGGTTGTTCATTACTTGTAATACTGAGGTCTGTCGATAGATGACGTTGCTGCAAGCTGCCGATATGAAGTCATGCCCCTGACTGCTTGTTCTATCACAGGTTGCACTACAGTGCCCCAGCGTAGACGTCATCGTCGAAACAAAGTTATCAAGATTATTCAATTGAATTACTGTTACGATCGAAGGAGCTTGTTTATCTATTATTCGTGACCCACTAAAATGTGCCCTGAAGACTCTTTGAAACTAGAAACACGCTTCCAATATTCAAGGCAGGCGGGATGCCTTTTTGTAGATTTCTAGCCAACATTTGATGATATTTTATCTGCTTTTGTGCGATGGCCTTGATGGTTCTTGTTACTAGTAGAGCCAAAAGAATGAATTGTTCAAGGTGCACTTAGTAACCTGGAAACCTTATCCATTACTGCAAATCTGCAATGTAACGGAACTATACCAAGACAAACTTCTAACCATATTGAAAAGATCTTCACAATACAGTAACTACAGGCAGATCGCCCAATACATATTCCATTACTCTGGATCTATACCTCAACGGGGCGTTCTTTTATTCTGCCAATCATCCAAAGTAATAGAGAAACCATTACCAGTTGTTACTTTACCATTGTCTGAATACGGTCCAAATCAGCCATTCATTTGTGATAATTGTGGCACACAATAGGCGGAGATTTCATATTGATTTTTCTTCAACTACAAACGAAGGCAAATCAGGGTTGCGCGTGACCTTAGAGGTCAGCTAGAACATTTTACTGGGGGGAGAAGTTATTATGTGAATAGTACAGGGATCGATATGAGCACGTCTATTACTTCTGACGCTCATTGAGCGGGTCACAGTTTCTGTTGACATTCGGAACTGCTCTCTAAGTTTACCTGCTGAAAGTTCTCTCAGACCATATCTATATGAAAACGACGATATTCTATTTCCGTTGTTGTTGATTTCATGAAAATAATCTGTAAATTGTATTTCTCAGTAAAATAAACAAAAATATTGTAATTCTAAAAACTCTACTTTTAGGCCTTTAAAAAATGATCGGCCTTGAAATAACGTTTCAAGCAGCATTTTGCATTCAGACAAACAGGGGGAGTCTTTGGATGTTTTGAGATCTGACGTAATATGGATATATACAGTTAGATACAAGCTTTCAAAGGGGAAACCGGAGTCTGCATTTCTTTGCAACTTTCAGTTTTCCTTTGAAGGTTTGTTTGATAGTTAACTATAAAATCGCCCGGCATTAACATAAATGAACAACATCATATCATATCAGATCGGAAGATAAGAATAAAGCAATACGTCTGGACGCAGTGTGTTTGCATTTGCCTTCTTATTCATATAGATTGGTGATATGTATCTAGCAATGCTGTTTTATTACTATATTTGCTATTTCTTCAGTGAGATTGCAGTGCGTCATATATAAAAACGCTCTGGGCCCATGGTAAGGATATCAAATAAATAGATGGCTCAGAAAACATGTTCAATAACATTTATTTGACGTAAAACTCATGATCCATCAAGAAAAAGCGATAATGTAACATGTTTAAAACGAAATAATCAAACAGTATGATCATTCTCGACATTGATTTATTTGGATCATGATTCAGATATGCGACAGCGATTTGTTACATTTGTATGCGCCCACCTACTTATGTATCACATAAACTCCCTTTGGATTCTTCTGTCTTCTTAAATATCTACTGTTCCATGGAAATCCTGTAAAAACTTTGTCGGCAAAATATTTGTGCAACACCATGTTTAGGGCCGCCATGTTGCAAATGTTCTTGGCCTTGGGATTGACCCCATCGAGGACAAAGGTCAATTTCTCCAGAAGTTGCATGACAAGATGGCGTGGGCCACCTATAACTCCCGCGTTGTAGACATAAGGCATCTGTGTCAGGCTGGGGAATTCCTTGCTCTGGGCGAAGGAATGTCCAAAACATTCTTCCAAGCGTCGAGTCAACCACGCCATGGACGCTATATTAGGGTATATATCAACATCTGTTCCCACGTACAAATGATCGCCTAACAAATCCATCAGCGCAAACGGGTTTCTTTGAAACCGTACGTCAGAATTGTCCGTCAGAATCACCTTCCCAACATCGGGATGTGCTGATAGATACTCTAGGAATGCGAAAAATTTGGCACTTTTGGTGAATTCGTTCATGTTGACACGGTGGAAAGTGAGGTTTCTATCAGATACCCTTTTGATATAAGATGCCCGTAAGCCTCCGTGAAGTACAGTGGCTTTTAAACCGTGATCTTTCAGTCCCCAGTACCACATCTTGGTGATCTCGAACCTGCTGCTCTTCTTCCGAGAGTTCCTGAAGTTCACAAACTGACAGGATAGCACCAGGTTAACTTTACTGTCTTTGACATTCTTCCCGTTGAGGGTTCTTGTTTGTTGTACCTCGTCTCTGACATTATCTAGTTCTAGCTTATTGGTATTTCTTTCGCCCGCATGCACAGACCCCCGGAGGGCGCCATCAACAGACTTATTTGAACAGCCGTGACTTGTTTGGCTGATACGAGCTGATTTGGCGACATTCATATGAGGTACGACGCCATTTGGCGCGGCATTTAGAGATTTTATCCCGTTTTTGGAGAGAACTGCAATTTTGTTTTTCCGAACGTATCCGTTGCTGTCGCCTTGAGTCAATTCCAGTTTTCCTCTGTCTTGTCTTTGGTGTCTTCCAGAGAAGTCCACAAGTATCCTATAGTTGAAGCACAAGTGTCTTATCCTCAATATTGCCGCCAGCTTCGGAACTATTTGTGCCACTACGTCTCTCTTCACATCTGCTTCAATACTCAGATCTTTTGAACTGTCTGAAATCTTATCATCCATTTTTGCTGTTCCACAGGACTCGACGCGACGTTGTTGAAATTCAGGCAAACAAAGACCGTACTTGTCTCCGTTCAGTACTTTCAAGGCTACAGTTGTAACCGTCAAGTCAAAAACGTTCCTGTAGATACTGAACGCCATTTCCTGTCCTTGGCGTACAGCGTGTGCAACCGCTGATAGTTCAGCACCGTGGACATTACCAGCATTGGGTTCCTTGACAGGTCCGCTGGAAATAACGTCCTCATCTTGGCCAGTGCTTTCTACGCCCAGCGTAACGACCCGTATACCTTGGAAGTTTCTGGCAGCCTCGAGTATGTTAGTTGCACAACTTAGTCTCCTTATTACGTCCTTATTTGGGCCGGGCGCTGTACATTTGTCCACATGTGAAAGCAGCACGTACGTCGGTATATACAAGCTGAAAACGTGCTTCAAGAAACCTTGGTCGCACATTTTACCAGTGATATGTGAAAATTTCCCTCCCGGGATCCTTTCTGAATCGTTTCTATGTCTTCTCACTATGGCAGCCAGGTAACTGTCGTCTGCATCGCCAACCATGGTCACGTGGTCACCTTGCTCAGCCAATCCCCTGCTGAGGTTGTATCCCAGGTAACCGGCGCGGTTCAAGAAAACTATTCTCCTTCTCTGATTGGTTGACCCTAACAACGCTTCTGATGCTGTGGTGCAGTGACTTTCGATGTTAAACGGTTCTGGAAAACAAACGACGCGCTTTAGAGAATGAAAAAGTGTAACATTGAAATTCGATTAGGTTAGTTTATCATATTAAACGCCTATGCTATAGGCAATACGTATTCTTGGTGGGGTAAGAATTTGAACGCATATTCTAACTGCCTTTGGTGCAATTAATCCATGTCTACGTCTCAAAATCAAAGTCAGGATTAACGTGAATTCAAAGATGACAGTGTATTCTTACGCATTACTGTCCATGGGTCGTGCACCTTCCTCGACAGCTCCAGTTCTGAAGAGGAAAAACAATGCAAATTAGACTTGCCACAAGTATTTCATGTATATCAATAGAAAGTTTGATCTTTGCCAGGTGGTGTTTGATCACGTATGATAGCCCGCAGAACATATTTGCATGACGTACTCGAACGTTGTCGGTGCATTGTGCAATTGTGAGCTGATTTCTTTTAACTTTGTCTTGAAAGACCGCGTCTAAGACACAAAACACAAATTGTTTTTGCTTCCACACCCGCCCGACTTCATATCAAACCGTTGGAATTTTTTTTGAAAATGTCAACTATTTTTCTTGTACCGCATCCAAGTCGACCAACATACACATTATTCTGAAACTAGGACAGAAGCTTCAGGTTATTTATGTTCCAATTACCGAAGGACTTTATAGTCCGTAGTATAGGTTTTTCCGCAGTTAATTTACACCTGGTCATTCCTCACGTCCAGATAAAGAACTAAACTACATTATACCCGCGTTATTTCTGACAGCCAAAACTATTTTGTGTATCACAAAGACGCCTTTTTCCTTGCATCCCATTACAATATGCAATTTCTACCGAAAACAGACTGTAATACTTCAATATGGATACTTAGCGCTTGGAGGCGCCAGCTTTTCTGAAGCTTCTGTTGTTGGTATAAAAGACGGATTCCATAAAACGAACATCATTTTTTAATGTTATGTAATATAGTCAGCAGGTGATTGTGGAGAGTAATACAATTGCCAAAGGCGTGAACTGTCTGTGCATCAAAATGAAATATATTACAACGTAAAAAAAAGTTTGAACGCGCGTGCAATATCTCATGACGTAAAGCTAGAGTTTATCAGCGAATACGGGGTGTCATTTTTGGCTGTGAGATATCTAGCAGTTATAGGGATACAGTTATACATGCAGCGAGCCCGTGTTAAGAGAAAATGGAATTGATACAGCTGGATGAAGAATAACTGACTACATACAGTTGGTGTAGTTTTATCATGTACGAGAATCATTCGCGCGATTCAGGGTTGATAACAGCCTGCATGGGATGTGACCCGTTATCTCGTGAGACAACAAATCTTCTTTTTACAGTTTCTCTCTTCATGATCAGCCCAAAGTCTAATCCGGATTATGAAGATCTATTGGTTATCAAATGCGCAAATATGCTTTCACACACACAAAAAAGGACGCATATTAAAGAAACATCAGTGACCATGCTATGCCGACTGACTAATATGATCTACATGTAATATACCAATGTATTGTCTTTGCTCAAATTAGTGTGTATGCGACATAGATGCTGCAAAGATGACACACTAGGAAAGGCTGGCACTTAAATATTCCATGGCTATGATTTACAAGCATATATATGTATCGATAATGATCTCCGTTCCGTGGGAGTGACTTATGCACACGCCATTCTAGGAGGAGATACAGACAGAAATTAATTGAGTACTGGTAAAGATACCTGACGTACAGTATGATATACGAGATTCTCCCTCCACACTTAAGAGAAGTTCGTTCCCCATAGGAAATAAGGTGCCATCATTTCTGATATTAATTGCATCATTAGAAATGTACGAAGGGTTGAGAGGATATTACATAAAGCAAGGTGGAACAGAAGATTGCAAAAGTTACACTGTTTCACATTAATTTCAAATTAGCTAGACTCTAAAACTACATATATCTTATTGAAATATGGCCTCGCATGTATCCAGTTATCGATTTCATCCATTGAAAACATGCGGTGCAAAATTAGATTTCATAATCGTAATAGGAAAACGACACATTCCCGCAGGAAAACATCAGTTATTTCCGCGGCTAATTAGGAAATAATATTGCTGCCATTATTGACGGCATAAATATTGTTGGGATATTAGAATCAGAATCATTCCAGGGTATTATCACTCCTTTGGAGGAACCCCTCCCTTGTCAGACGCCAAGTATCAATTAGAATTCAAGCAAACTCAAGTTTCATTGTCACAGCCAAGATAACTTGATGCAGTTAGACTGCACTAGCTAAGTTCACAGTCTTAATGAAACAAAGCATTTGTGAGAAATTTTGACACAGAACAACGGCACGAGCCAAGAAACGATATATTTAAAGAAAATACTATTTTCTATTGAAAGGGTGAACGGGAACGGACCAAGTCGCTTGCAGCATCTTTCGGAGTTTTTCAATGACATGAACATGAAATAAACGCATAAAGTTACGCAAAGTTTTACCTTCGCTAATCTATATTAACAAACTGGAACATTTTACACTGGTAGCAATTATTCTTACGTTCTGCTCATTTTGTTCCAACAGACAGCATTGCTAGAGGCACTGTGCATCGCTGCACCCAAATCAGAATGGATGACATCAGACACCGTCTGCAATCTATCGCAGTTATAGTTGTTATTAGATTCCGCCTTCAGCATAGAAATAGTCTAATTTAGCGATGTGTTCTCATCTGTATCCCAAACAGATGATGTTACAAGGTAAGCAACATCTTTCAGCTGAAGAAACTGTCGGTAATTGCTAGAATAAGATCGAAGCATTTTTTGTGTTTCAAGAGATGCTCGGATCTGATCGTGTGTGCTGTACTGTTACTCTCCAAGTGTAGGTAAGGCACGACACTATCGGGAACATCCTTGAAGATCGTACAGTACATGTACAGTACTCTCCAAGCAGAGGTTGGGCTGGCTGGTTTTTGACGTATCTGTTAGACATTTTTGACGAGCTTTCTATTTTGTCCCGTTTTCTTTATGTCACCACCTGTAGGTAGAAACGTCTAAAATAAACACGTCAAAAACCAGCCAGCCCAACCTCTGCTTGGAGAGAGTACTGTACTGTACGAACTTCAAGGATGTTCCCGATAGTAGCGTGCCTTACCTACACTTCAAGGGCAATTTGCTCCAACTTCCCTGGGCAGACCGTGTGACGAATGCGAGGTAATTGGTAGGATGCGCTACACCACGCTACGGCTCAGGGAAGATTACCAAAACGTAGAACAATAAACTAGGCGGGATAGAACATGTTCAAATAGCAGCGGGGTGCGGCATATGGTGAACTGCTAAATGTAACGGGCGCGAGCCTGATTTCAATTTTCTGTCACGTGGAATGAAACGAAAAATCATTGTTGTTTCTAGGTTCGTGGTTTGTTCAGTAGGATAGACTTGGATGCTACATTTAGCTATACACCTTCATATGCCAAAGAGAATTTTAATGACTGGAACCAAGGCGATTATACGGGAGATAAACTGAATCTTAACTCTGAAAAGACGCCCAATACAACATACATCCTGCGGTTTGCCTTATTGCAAAAAACCGTGCTGTATATATGGGAAAAAACACACATCTGCACCCAAGTACGCTATTACGAGTGTTAAGAGATATAGGAATGGGAGGCCGTAATATACAGAGTAGAATTTATCACAAAGGAAACGAAATTTGCTACAAAGAAATGTCATCTTTCTGTGGTATCTTCACATTTGCTCCCCCAAATGCCAAGAGGCTTTCTTTCGGCCCAAATCATAAGCACACATTTGGCCGCGCTAACAGATGTAATGGTTCCGTGCTAAGAAGGGTAATGGTAGGATGTTCTTAAAGATGGGTTCCCTCGTTACCCTGGCGAGTCTTATCTTAGAAACACATTTTTGCGCAACAGAAAAGTTTCCTTTGATTCCTATTCTTAAGGGATTTAAGACGTCAGCACGAGATTGATGGCCATTAAGTTGAAAGTGTACGAGAAGCGTCAGATGTTGAGCAGAGTGCCCGTTCCACGTCCGTGTAATGGCCCGTCTTATCCTTCGGGCATGAGAAGGTCTTAAAGGCTTTGCACCTTCCAGCTTTCAGCCGTACTCAAAGTAAGAAATATGACAGCGGAGGCCGAATGAATCGCGAAAGGTTCGGGGGGAAAGGACCGGGCTACTTCCTTGGGAGGGATGTGAGAGCAACGGATGAGAAGGAAACCGTTTCTTTGGTAAACCCAATGACAACGGCAATCTTTCATAGACCATTGAGTTGCGGATTTATACTAGTAGCCGTAGGATGCATAAGAGCGTTAGGATAACAACTGTCAAATATGAGGAGTTTTGATCTTGGACGTTATTGAGCCTTATGACAGCATCATGCAGAATTATACAGTATTCATAAGAGCTTCAGGATGAAAACTGTCAAATATGAGAGGTTTGAGGAGTTTGATCTTTGAAGTTATCACCAGGACAACACCAAGAAACCCATTTGACGGCATCATATGCCAGCACAGTGCACTGTTAATGTTATACTAGTGGGAGCTTTGATGTAATTGAAAATGTGCACACAAAAACAAGCGCCAAGCGCGGTGTGCATGTGAATCATCGTTTGCCATTGCCATTGCATCACCCACGCATATTTTTGGTCGTTTGACACGATTAGCGTGTTTTATCTGGGTGATTAGGTATTTTTGTTTTTATCTAGCGTCTGGCAACTAAAAGGCAACATTAAGGCAGCATTTAGAGCTAATCAATACAATCCTGGGATATATTGATGCAAAGGATACTTTAAGCTCCGTCCACATCTGCTCCAGGGATTGGGAGTTAAGCCGGTAAAACAAAGTCGACCCACGAGCTCTCATAAAATCCCTACCTGGGATCCATATCAAAAGAGAATAAACGAAGAGGTATTAGATTTCAATTAAAGGCTGGAGTCTTTGAAAGTCGTGCGTGTCAAAAGGTCTCAGGTTGAAAATGTTATGACATACCCATGAGAGTCGTCGGGATATAAAGGTGTCATTAGATCCTCACTGTTTTATCCTTGACCGAAATATCAAGACATCCAATCCACCTCATCCATATTCACACGAAGAGCAAGACTAAATTTTTCACAAATCAGATCTGTAGCTATTAGTTACACATCAGTCACATTGCATTACGTTGAGTGGCTACAACAAAAAACATGGTCGTTCAGAACCTATCCTCACCTATGCTATGGCTGTATATGCTGATGATGAGCAATAGCTTGTACATGTCTTGTCGGCACTGATTGTAAAGTAGCGTTATTGAAGCTGCCGCTAAACCTGCTCATCAACAAGGGTGATGTAGAGAGGGTTTAACTCCCAGTGTATCCGGTAAGAACACCCCCATTAAAATCTAAGCACAAGCTGGACGATAAGTGCAGAGGAGATGTCATAGACTTACGGTTAATAGGATGAGAGGAGACGCCAGTAGCTATTAGCAAGGGAAAGTAGATAGGAGTATGATGAGCACCACGATTGCAGTCAGATGTATTCACATTTCCTTGCTGAAGCACGACAGATTTCAAAGTGACTCGATGATACAAGCAGATCTGAATTTATCTTTACATGAGACAACTCTCACGATACAAATATAGGTGAATACATAATCCTTTGTTATCATAATACAAAGAAACTCACGATTAGACCCACCTGATACAAGGTATTATAGATTTACTTATGTTGGCCATAATTATTTAGTAATCCGAATTATACGATTTAATTCGGGTTGCTATTTTGTAGTTTGCATATTTCGAGAGACCGTGCGAAAGTCGCTGTGTTTTTCTGGTGGTACCAAAGTCGCTCTACTTTTTTTAAGGGGCGTCAAGACAATTTCTCAGCAAATAAAAGACTGGAGAGGGGTGAATGCTCTTTACATGGTGCTGATGTGATAAGTTGAATCATAGACTGAATGTGTTCCAGACTTTGACACGTAACAGTAGCACGACCCTCTCCTTTTGGTTGTGCCATCTCGGATGTTCTGGACGGTGATTACACGACCAGCTCTATACATCAGCCACTCGATCGGTCGGATCTATCGACATGTCGGACGAATGCCGCCCTGGGCGAAATGACACTTCCGTGACCTCTATAAGCACCCATTAATTACAATTTACGACAGCATCGCGGCAGTAACGCGGAACATGACATTATCTGTAATCCCGAATGGTGACATTAGGCGCGGGTCACACGTGGATTACCGACCTGGCGGGTACCGTGGACATAATCTCTTCAACCAGAGTCGGTTTTTGCTGACTTTCCTCCTTCTATTTCAGGAAACAAGATAGATGAGATTTGCATATCAAAAGAACACGCGTCTTATCGGACGTGCTGGTGCAAATTGTGAAATCCTTGTTATCTGAAGCTATCGAATGATCCCAGCCGCCTGCATTTCTGTCAGAGAAGTCCGCGTCCCAAGAGGAGGTGGTAGAATGCGAATGCTGACGTCTATGTCCATTTGATAACACTAGCAACACGGCATGCATTGGGTCTCCGCATTACTGTAACTTACAACATGACGAGACCGTTATAAAAACAAATTTGAATTGATTCGACCGTTAGGACTCATCAGGGTCCATACTCATTGGTCATTCCTTATTTTCGGGATGCTTCGAATCTTTCACATCGTGATGAAGTAGTTTGGGCCGACGACATTTAGGTTGTATATTGTTCATGCCTACTAGCTGGAAAGATGAATGAGGCTGATTAAGTTACCTGAATTGAATTGTTTTTTCTTGATTTTCCAGTTGAGTGCGGGCCTCTTTATTCATGAGGCGTCGTTCTAAATGTTTTACCGCATGTTCCAGTAGATTGGCCACTCACTTAATTGTTTTAAGGTTGAACAAATTAAAGGTCCCCAAATTCACCAAGTTGGCGAAGATCGATAAAGTAATCAATGTAAACGTCTTGTTCAAGGACATAACGTACCAGAACATGTTTAGACTAATGAACACGAGAAAGTATTTGGTATGTATTAGATTGAGCCAAAGCCCAAACTACAGAATTCGTATTGGGATATTTGCTTTATGAGCTAGGATTGTATGACGACAAAATTTCAACGAAAATTACCTTCTTCATCATGATCGTGTGTGCACTTAATTGAATGAGATCTTGTATATACATGTTCATCTTTTTTATACTGTCGTCAAATGAAAAAGGACTTTACTGCAGCAGAGGTTTATTACCTTTGTGATGGCAAGAGGCAACCATCGGGGGATTGGCCAATCAATATTGATTGCATTAAATCTGTAGATGAGTGCGTAATGTTGGGCTTATTGCAATGTTGATCAAGTTACCAGTCTACGATAGCACAATTGGACATTTGATTGCAAATCAGCCGAGAAAGAAACGACTTTACAGTGTCATCGTTACATTTTACATCGTCGTTCGTAGGGATGATACCTTTGATTGGTAAACCTAACGTTAAAAGTTCACCAACTTTTCGATCTGTGAAGAGTGTATATCTGACGCAAATACGTATCATTTATTATTATGGCACTACAGGATCTAGGCAGATTCATGGTTATGCGAAAACAGTTATTGTATGCAATACGACATTGGGACAATACACTCGATCGAAAAGAATTCCACAGCACCGCACCGAAAAGTTGTGCACAATGAGATGAAAGTAAATAAGTAAGTATCAAAACGTGAATAAAATTATATTACTTCAGGTCTAACAGTCATTGGAGGCCGAAGGGTTGTTAATCCACTTTATATCATGCACCGCTTTGGAAGGCACCACATGCACCTTTTACTTCGCCAACCGAGGTCAGGTATCCATTTACACCTGGGTGGAGTGAGGAAAGTCGTGTTAAGTGCCTTTCCCAATGACGTCTAGTCAGGAATGCCAGGAATAGAACTCTTGACCTCTCCATCGCGCTAACCTGTAACGTGACGACTCGAGCATCGGCGCTACATTGTATTCTACAAGGAAGCTGTATCATACTAGTTTGCCTTCGTCTAAACTATTTGTAAAAGCTATCTTACTTCCATGATTCCTAAAACCAATAATACGCACACGACTTACTTTTCTGTAAAGTTTTATGTATTGTTAACCTTCCCATGTCGGCCTGTGATGCCATGTGTATTCATGTGTCTTCAGGGCACGACTAAGCACCAATTGCTCATTTGACCTCTTCCAGAACCGGTCTGCCCTTAGCATATCTTACCAATATAAAATACGACTCGAGAAGCAAAGACTTGAATTGAAATCTCAAGTGAAGGCAAGACAAGGTTACCAAGCAAGACGTCGATAGTTGGTACGTTTCTCCACAGATTCAGAGGAGTGTTTGGAGGGGTTTTGAACAGCTTGCATAAAGTTATTTTCCCCTCACTACTAACAGGACTAACTCATGAAAGTTTCAGTTGTTCATTGGGTGCTTTCATTGACATTGTAATTATCAATTACCAGAGTTATAACATTGGCCTGTTATTCGTGAACCTCAACAACATTAGGACGGCTGCAGTACCAAGGAAAACAGCTAGGATGTCTGCAAATAAGTCGCATCTCCAGGATCGTAACACCTACCAACGTGCTAAATATAACAACAATTCATCAACTACCTCAAACATGTCCACACATGTACAATCACTGAAAAAATAACCTACGCTGCACGGAGGCGCTAGCGCGCTATAATAATCAAGCCTAAGGTTATCTATGCACAGTAGAGTATTACGTGACAGACCCTAAAAGTTTGGGTCACTCCTGGAGTCATGCTGATTTAAAGCTCCTCATCAACATATTGGCTCATCGTCGAGATTGACCGGGCATCTGATACTTAAAGGTTGAGACACTCAGTTTCTTATTTACACTTTGTGAGCCATTTACCACACGTCTATTTAGTTTTCTACGCTACTCTCTTATTTCAAGCATGATAATTGATCCGGATGATATGTGCGTAAGGTGAATTCTATAGGACATTTGTGTTCCGGAAATCTAAGCAATTAAATGCCCTGATCATTAATCAGTTGATCAAGGGTAAAGAGCCAAGGGTAAAGAAATGACGAAATATCTTGCCATCATATGAGGTGCAATTAGGTCAACCGACCAGATGTTGAGAAAGCGTCAGCTAAAAACTCAGCTACTGTACCAGAGAAAGCGGCTGGTGGGCCCATAATCAAATTCGTCCTTCAGTTTTTGTTAAGATCGATTCACAACTACTTGTGTTATGCTGCCTCAAAATCCATCTGCAAACCCAGAAACAGCACCAAAAACGTGTTCGTTTTCGAAGGTCATAAATGTGACGTAACAACTATCATTTTAGATTCATCACAAAACTCAAGCGAAAGTTTTAGTTTCTCTTTTTTCGTCCCCACACAAAACATCAGATCCATCATAATCTGCCATTCCACGACCTACCACCCACCTCTCGTTACCAGGTGCGGCCGCCATTATGATGAAGGACAAATCACCTCCCCGCGGAGTCTTCTGTCTTGATTAGCTAGCCTTGGGCCGATTAGCTGAGACATTAAAAGCCTCACATACCGCGGAGGTAACCTAGGGTCGAGGATCTAACCTTGAGGAACGGCAACTGTTAATGTGGAGGTGACATTCACGCCTGGAAGAACAAAAACTCCCAGGAAGTGTTGAAATGAAATCGTGTAAAGCCATCCTAGTGTAATGTTCCGCTCGGTAGTAACTTTTCCAGTCTACGTTAGCATCCCCTGGGGGCAAACTGTGGGAATGAATCCTATAGCTAGAACGTAGGGAATAGGATGGACTCAAGATTCATGGCCTCCTGCTAGACGTGGAATAACTTAAGAAGACAAGGTAGTACTATATATATCTATCAGTTTCGGTAATGTTGGGATTTATCATGTTGGCAGGTTTGATTGTCTGTCGCTGAGCCAAGACTGTGGGATGTAGTTTCCCAATCACGGAGAGATAGTGAAACAGCAAGCTTCCCTCTCCCCCGAGGATTTCAGTTATCAGAAAGACGAACACGGCCGTCAGTCAAGCCCAGACAGCGCCCGACCCCGTCCCAAGGTGAAGGAAGTACACTGCAAGCTCTGACAGAGATGTATCTGAGATAATTATCACCTTGTTGACCTGCATGCTGACGCTCATTCCCCAGTCCGCCGCAGTGTTGTGGCTTGTCTCACGGCGCATTTATATTTGGCGAGCCTCAAGGGGAAGGGAGGGAAGATGCGCGTGGGGTCAGACGTAAGGCTCCCAGTCGGGTGTCAGGGAGGTTATGGATTCCTAATGGCTATTTGAGGAGTGAAATGAATCAATAAACAGCTAAGGGTAAAGTTCGTCGTTTAATGCAATATTTCATGACTCTCCAAAGTTTTCCATTTAAGTTTTGACGTCACAGGGAAAAATTGTTCTTGTAGTTAGAGGTTACCTTCATTGTAAGCACTGCAGAGGCACGTCTGGCGTATGCATCACCGAAGCCAACGGCAGGCAGAAACGTTACTGGCGATTTACTATTTGCCATAGAGATAAGAACAGCATTAGCAGGAAGTGCAAGGTTTCTAAAAATACAAGCAACGATGTGCTCAATCATTTGAGCTATCAAGAAACGGTCTCGTGTATGAATCCGAAGTTTGCCAAAACTCTACTGGCTCCCTAGAAGAGAAGGCAAGCGCATGAAAATGCTGCGGATCCGGAGCTCCATTTTGGACAATATTTTATTTTCTTCTGTGTGAAACGACTTGCCCATTGCCTCTCGGAATACTGATGTATCGTGTCTAATGGACCTAGCGTCTAATCAGTCCGTCAATACGTTTTGAGGGGCCGTAAATGAAATTTTGAAGGGCAATTTTCCGGTCCACTTCTGGTAAAAGCTCTGGACAGCAGCCATACGCCTGTGGGGTAGAAATATGGGAAAGGGCAGCGTGTAGGTCCTAAATTGCGGCGAAATGCACATTTAATGGTCGTCAGTCGTTCCAGGCCGCAGTAATACCGCAACAAGTACTGAAAAGTCTATTTGGCCAAGTACAGAACGTCGAATGATTAAGTGCATTCCAAATGTGGAGACCATACACTCTTCAGCAATGTAATCGTATTGGAACGCTGTGGCCAGAAAAGGGCGTGTATGTTGAAGCAGTTGTGACCTTTTCGAGAATGCCTAGCAGCCTGTCACGTAGTATGAATGTATCAACTCTTTGTTACTGGCCCTTGTGTGCTTTATTTCTATTCAAAGTATCGTTCCCATCCCTTTTGTTCCGATTCGCTGACTACAAATGTCAGGATGCGCGGCTACTAAAAGGGGTGGCAAGCCAAATCTGACAGACGACATCTCCGGGGAAGGGTCTAGATTTGCACGGTGTCCCAGAGGTTGTCAGTTTTGTGGTGAAAGCTATTGGCAAACAAGTTTTACAGACGGATGAACAGATCCCCGATGGAGTTACATTTGAATCGTGTCAATATACAGACCCGGCGTGTGAATGTTTTACAACAACATGTGCTGTGCATACATATTTGTCGCGTATTCAGAAAACGATAATCAGAAAGTTAGCATGTCGCCTTCCTTTTATGACTTATTACACTATAATGGATACGGTGTGCGTTTCCATCAATCTAATTGATCTTTGCATCATTTACCTTAATTACTCGTGCGACTAGGGTATACATTGTCATAAATCACTTATCATGCTGTAATACATGAATTTGAATGTGTTTTTCGAATGCGGTATTTTTTCTCCTTTTTGTGATGATTGAAGCTTGCAAAAGCTGTATCCGGCAAAGGTAGTAGTTTGATACATTTTCATGGCATTCCACAATGCGCCATGTATATGTTACCTCGATTCCCCCCAAGTACTTCAGCCGGCACGGGGTCCTTCACAGATTGCCGTTTTTGTCAGCTTAGATACCTTATTCCATAATCATAGGATCCCATCGAGGCAGGTGTTCCGTCCATTTCTCCATATAACATGTGCCACAGTGTGAACAATACATTTAGTGAACGTGTAGTTTGTATTAAAACTAAACGAAGATACGACTGCGATTAATGCCTCAAAGTTACAACAAGTTTTTATGCGTGTCTGTGGCAGGCTTTCTAGTAGAGTCATTTCAGCAATATGTTATTTTTGTGCAGGCCAAATTTTATCATTTTTCATATACTTATTTTCATTACTGATAGAAGTATTGCATCGCAGCCGGTCAATAGTTTATCACAACGGTTCTAAAGTGATTCTAAACGCAAATCGTGACGCAAAACCCCCAGAGTTGAAAAAAGAGAATTTATATCCCGCTTCTACGTATCTGTTGTTTTGTGATGGAGGAGGCAATCAGTGACTCGCTTCTGTTGCTTACTGATTGCTTCGACTCCGCGTTTCTACAACATCATTCTACCTGATGTAAATTGTACAGACAATGAGATTTGCACACAGAGACCATAAATAACCACCACCAAATCCAAGCTATCAAGTTCGCGTTATTAATGAGGTTTCCTACGAACCCCATCATGAATTTCATTTGCCTTGCAGTATTTCGATAATCTATCTCACGAATTGGAACGCGATATTAATCTTTTCTAAAGGTCATATGATGGAATATCTGTAACAGAAATCAGGAAAGGTTCTGTTTATTGTAAGGTATGACGAGTATGTGTCTGACAATTTTTGGATAGAACTTTGATGCACCGATTGTAGGATAATCGCGGTAGAGAGTACATCCGTCAACGGCCGTAGCGCCATATGGTAGTCTGAATAATGGATAAGCACGTCCATAAGGTAATGAATTGGACCAATTACCAACAGTCCTTAGGAATTAATCAATCACAAAGTATGAGTCCATCCAAGTACTGATGGGCTGCATAAAACAAAGGAATGATAGGTGTGAGGAATGCCCTTTCAAAGTAATGAACGTAAAAACTTAAGCAGCATGCAGTGATGTCATATTGAGGTATGGCTCAGGACCGCATCCCCATTTGGCAATCCCTTTGGAATAAGGATACACAAATCAGCAAATTGGGACAGAAATAAATTCATCAGGAAGCTTCTTTTGTACGTCTTACATTGTCATTTTACAGAAAATGTCATATATGACATTGGTCCTGTTACAATACTGGTTAATGAGAGCAAAAATGATGTACAAAGCGTCTATTTCATTTATTTCATGCAAGTCGTTCTTTTTTGTGTGTATTTCGTATTTGAAGTACATCAGCAACTTTCCAGAATCAAGAGCTGACCTTACAAGTTAAACTCAAGGTCGGCATTCTGAGCAACAAACCGATCCCCAAGCAGCGATTCAGCTGATTGCAGATAATGCACATGAGCAAAAACTTGGAAGACAAAAGACCAGGATCTGTCGCACAAGTGCCGTTTTCTCCACCGGCACGCGGAAGAATGCATCTTTAAAGACGTTTATTGGGTAGACATTACCTGGTCAATGGACCATAGGGTCATCATAACGCCGTGAGACGCCCATTAAATCTGCTCCAATCTATAAAGCAAATTATTCAGGAGCCGATCGATATGAAAGCCGGGGAGGGGGAACTTTGTGCTGACCCGCGGCTGGTGGTAGGACTACCCGGGGGATGGGAGTGAGGCTGCTCGGGGTTAGACCGGCGCTTTGATGTGGGTTTGGGAATCGGTCATCAGGTATCTCATTTCGACTAACGTTGTATCAGTGAGATCTACAAAACAGAAACCTACAAAACAACATGATTTAGAAACCCACACGTTATGCATTAGTTATGGAGGCCAGGGCCTTCCATGTATGTACCAAAAAAAAAGATGATCGTTCTCGTTGCGATGAAGATTACCTTCAAACAGTTGGCAATGACATATAGAGGCACTCTTTCACATACTTACTAATTCTTTGACGAATGAAACTCGCACAAAAGACTGCTGATATTCCCAAGTCTTAAGGAGACAGTAATTAATGTAATTACTCGGCTAACATGCAAATTTCAAAGGAGCCATAGTACCGCCAGACGGCATTAGCGCGCTGAATGCTTCTCAAATCCTCCGAACCAATGGGCCAATTAATGAACACTTTGCATTGAGAACTCATTACTCGGGCGATGGGCCAGGGGGTAATCATGGCACACTTACACCCATTCGAAAAAGCTTTCTATTGAAAGGGGCTATAATTCACAACCTGGTATTGTTCAACAATTATAGTATTTAACCTTCCTCTCTTGCATTGCCTCGATGGGGTGTAGCATCATTGTGTGAGGCAGTACCGAGAGGCGGAAAGTCTATCAGGCGACAGGCTGCTTCTAGGTGATCGTTTCGTTTTAATGACTGCGAAGAAATCAATATAGCACCGTTCCAGTTCACAATAACTAAAGCGCTAACAGCGGGACTTAACATATCATATGGTATCCCACCGCCTCCTCCAACTACAACCAATCTCATTGGACAGCGTTTTATAATGGAATTATCAATAAAAGATGCTTGTATCATGTACCTGGAATAACGACCATTAAAATACTCTTTAAACATGAAGGAAAGGGAGTGAGAGCCAGGTGCGTGGCAGCAACTGTAAATTTGATGCCACACATTAAAACTATTTTGTGAGGCAAATAGATAAAGTTGTGTTTGGGCATGTTACATTGTATTTTATCCCATACCCGCAAGTTATCCCTTTACATGAACTTTTGTTAAAAAAACAGAATATCAAATCTTGCTTTGGTTCTGTGATATGATATAGTGCAACATGTATTGATTTTAGTTGTGACAAATCATGTTATTTATTGTATTTATGATATATTGTAGTTAACGAAGAGAAATATTATATTAGAAGAGGATTAGTCAGTGTTTCACTAATGCAGATTCTCAATTAACAAACAAAATCAATAATTGAAGAAAAACAAAAGAATGAAGATAGATATAGATATATAACCCGAATATGGTTATTCTTATGCAGGGTTGTAAACAAAGTGTTTTGAGTTTTGAAACTATAGATGCACTACTGATATTCCCTTATCAAATGAAAATTCTAAGACATAGGCTATCTTCGTCAAAAGACTCCACTGAATACGATTTAAGCGGACGGAACGAAAGCTTGATTAAGTGTTTTGCGAAGAGCGATCACGGAACTACTCCGAGTCAATTTGTGCAGAACGTTAGCTCGAGTAATCCACTTTGGTGTGTGACGCAGAAGCTGGCTACAATTCTCGCGCTGATGTGCAGTGTTTGGGCATTAAGTGAAGCATGGGCGTTCAACCGAAACATGACTGCTTTCTGTGGTACAAAGATATCAACTGCACCAGACAGCTTCATTTTCTCCTCCGCTTAAGTGCAGAAATCCCTCACACTTAGAGGTAAACCGCAGACACTTAGTTCATGCATTAGGTTATTCTCATCTTGAGATGTTGATAATGATTTCTAAAAGTACGCCAAAAATAGTTACTCAAGCAACTGGATAAGATTTTGAATTTTATCCAGTTGCTTGAGTAACTATTTTTGGCGTATCTTATTACCTGGATGTCTAACCTTTATGAACGATTTCTAAAAGTATTTTCATGCCCATAATTAGCACAATTTTGCTGTGAAATCTTGAAATCTTCAGTCTTATAGAAAATTGATATTTTGCTGGCATAACCATGAAGCCTTTGTCAAATTCATCCGTTAAATACCCAATGAGATAAGATATATTGAACTGGAAATTTCACCTTCGGTTCTTGAAAGTTTGTAAAATATACATATTTGATGGGATTCTAATCAATTTTAATACTAAGACTGCGATGCAATAAAGCTGTATTCAGCAATTTTTATATTTCCAAAAGTTTAACATATCAATCTCAAGCTTACAGACTTTTACGCTGTTACGCAACTTGCACAAATACATGTATTATGTATGCTGCATATAGATCGCGCTTTAACTGCCGAAACTTTCACTCAGCAGATATGCCAAAGTAGGAAAGAAGTGCATTAATCATATGGTAATTTTGAACTTAAATGCGTCTTCTCCTATCTTTAGACTATGTGATGTTTTTCATCCTGGAAGGTATTAAGAAGATAGAATAGGGTACAATTTGGTTCCTCCCACGGGATGTTAAAGAAGAAGATACCGAATTCGAATCGTTGTAATGAGAGGATCATTTGTTAAGCTTTTCATGAAATCATTTTCGTCGCCGCTAGCGCTGGCGATTACTGATTGTTACTTCCCGCTGGAATAAAACACTCTATAAATAATTTCATTCTGGATTACGGTGAGCCGTGCGTGTAGGTATTACTAGAGGGTTAGTCACCAATTCACGGGAATTCTATCTGAATAGTTAAATTCTGGTTATGTCTAACGTAGGTAGTGCTCATATGACACACAGCATATTACCTTCGGCAAGTAGGTTATGTTTTCGTCAGAGTTCGTGTGCGTATGTGTGTGTGTGAGTGAGTGTGAAAGAGTGTGTGTGTGTGTTTGTGTGTGTGTGTCTGTGTGTGTGTGTGCACAATAAGTCGAGAATGCCTGGATGGAATGTATTTGATATGTGGGCAGGTCTTGTTCAAAATACAACTTGCGTCCAAGTCTTGGCCAACTTCGTCGCGCGATCGTCGGACGATCGTAACTGAGGGCATTCGTGGGATAGTCGTGCATGTTTCGTACAAAATTCAGCTGTCATGTTACCGAAAGTGCTGTCTTAGATCCTTGTCAGCGGTTGGTTCATATAGCCTGCTTAAAAACCCTACGATACCCGCACCGTACAACAACCTACGGTGAATATGACCGCACCGTAGCCAATAGTGAAAAAATAAACTCTGGCTTTGGAACTACAAATGTTCAGTGTTTGCCACAAACGTTGGGAAAAAGTGTTCCGAAGAGATATTGGTGATTGAGAGCACACAGTTATGGTACAAGTGGCGAACCCACACTCAACAATAAACTCACGGAAAATATCTCAGGCAATGAGATCTCTATCTTTCCAATAGAAATAGCCTCTGCGTAAAAAGGCGTTGACTCTTTTACGAACTAACTAAACCTATAACCAAACTAAATTACCAATCAACCAAGAAAATTGCCGCCCCAAATATTTAGTGGCTTTCAGCAAATTAGTTGGGAGCGACAATTACTATGCATTGCTGTGGCACGGCGTGTCTAATTGATGCCTGCACGGGGGAAATAATAGTGAAATATTTTCCAGTTCAACGCTTCCGGCAACGTTTTAAATGCATGACTGCCTATTTTGCTCGAGTAATAGCTTTCTCAGCGTGGGATCTTGTCTTTCTAGTAACATAGACTGCATTTTGTGCCCATAGCTTCTGGTTAGAACCCATTTCCTGTTTGAATGTACAGTACTAGCTTATTAGCTTTCGCACCGGGACTACTTTCCTCGTTGTATCCACAATCTTCTACACCAATTGTTTTGGATGCCAGATACTAGAGAGGTGCCAGAAAAAGGACAGATTACAGACAAAGTGCTACAAATATATGGTTATCGTGGCTAGAACACACCAGGCAGACGCTAAGAGTTCGCTGCAAATGGTCTCCTTGTAGTTTTCCCAAACATAACCATACATACACGCTGCTTAATATTGTCAAGAGGGTACCTAAATGTGGGTAGTAATATTCACTATGGCACGCACGCCCCTGGGCAAGTCCGTAGTGAAAACATGTGCATATAACATGATAAGCCAAAATGCATATTGCTGCGAGAGCAAGAGAAAAGTAAATTAAATGGTGCACTATTTGCAATTGGTTGAGACATTATGTCCTAGACAAAGTCGTCGACTATATGTCTATTAGAAAGAATACCAACCGTATTTTATTTCATGTGGGATTTCCATCACAATCATTGTAATTATTAGATCAACTATGTCCAACCAACAGGCATGGAGGTGCTTACCTAGCATGAGAAACGTAACGATGATCCCGGCCAGACAGACCACCATCACCGCGAAGAACGCCCGCTTGATCCGCCGTATGGCCATGCTGGTGTGCCCGAGCCCTCGTCGCCGGCTAGTCGATGTCGCCCCGAACCGGCGAGGCGCTGATGAAGTCCTCCCGGTCTCAGCGCTGCACGCTCCGAGCGGCCTCCTTGTCGGCTCCGGTCGTACCACGATGAAGAGCTCGTCGGGAACTGGGTGCGGATATACGCGTGCGATCGGTCTCTTGGGGTTTGCTTAATAGTACTACTACTCGGTAGAATCTGTCCAACTGGGCTTCAGTTTAGGCGCCAGAGAGAAGAGCCAGCGGCAAAAAAAGTCGTCCTATCCTGACCGAAGCACACGTTGATGTAGGTCGGCAGGCGTTGTGCGGAGAGATTGCATCAAACGAACATATGGTTGGGACGGCAACGGGGCGATTCTTTAATCACCGGGAGGTGCTGCGACTTCCCTGCTTCGTGTGAAAGAGCCATCCATTATTTATCCCATTTGAGGGTAGGAGGAGGGCGTCTGTTCGCTCTGACACAAAATACCGCCGGAAACAAGGTTCACAGAATTCGATAACGAGCATGAATGGTGTGCGTAGATGAGTCCTAACGTTACACATTCAATTTTTCATGAGAGGAAAAGGCCGTAACTGTTGGGAGATGAGTCTAAATCAAACATTTCAAAGGCGTCCAGGGGACATAGGGATTTTGTTCCTCCTACAGCATATTGCGTGATACGGCCTGACTAATACGGGTAGTCTAGTATGAAATGGTACATCAATATTTAGGGACGCAGTATCGTGATGTCCGATATCGTTTTAAGTAAAGATGGGACCATTGAAAACTATGTTTTTATGGATATACTCTATTCTTTCTGAATCATTTGACCGACCAAACCAAATCACAAATCTCTCTCGCTCTGCAAAATGCAATCATACAGGACGAGTCTAAACAACGCGAAGCGGATACCAGGTTATTATTCAATTTCCTTTCTATGAATACACAATTTGAGTGTCTCTTAACTATTCATACTTGACATTAAGCCTCCTACCGTGAAGGTAGACAAAATGATTGGAGAAGGAAAACACGCTTAAAGTTTAATTTCCTAAACACGAGATGGAAAGTTGCGTCTTTTTTTATTCGTATCAATCGTCATCGTTTTATGACACATACACGGAAATGCTTTTCATTTGACGGCCTGAAATTCAACGTCCCAAGCTCAGAGCCACTCATCTCCATCCATATCAGGATGAGTTATATCTCACCATCAGTTGCTGTAGAAAGATGAATACTCTTATAATACCCACCATTTTTCATACAGCGAATCTATACGTGTAGTAATTACAAAATCTATATACTTTTTTAAAGGCTTACCTATTTTGTTGCAGTCTACTATGAATAGTAAATATCACACAGAGACTAGTGAAAGGCGACATCGGTTCTATGGTCTATTCTTGTATCTCGTGCTTATCTAAATTCTACATTTCCATACGCACAGAATGGCCGTAGTTTGACTCATATCCCCAATCAAGTCGTGGATTTATCTGACGTCAGCATGGTACCAGTCTAATCCTGTAGCGTCCCCTGTTGCGCGTTCGGCGCTGTCCCCGGTACTGAATGCCAAGTCGTTATTGGCGTATCCACATTCAGGCCCACAAATGACATTATTTAAGCACGTAATGAATTGCCTGGAATTATCAGGAGCCAGGCTGGCGCGATTTCATACGCGACGTGGTGCCACAAACATGCGGCTGATTCAGCAAATCCCGGAGTCTAGATAAGACACACGACCTGCAGTGCGCAGATTTGTAGCAGCTATCGCACGCACGTCCTTTTCCCAAGCTAAAGGTCAAGAACTGACACATCTTAGTCAACCCTTGCTAGACGAGTGGAGTAAAACGTGCCCCTAAGCTTGTGTCCTCCAACTCACAGTGGCCAAATCTTTAGGTCCGATCAGGAAACGAGTGACGTGGAAAAATGAATCAACCAGCCGACTTCGCCAACGCATACTTTGTGAATAATGTTGGGCCGTAACTGATTTTTAGTTCAGATTTTGCTTCCGGCTATGTCTGTCAGGACCTCTATCTTAATTCATGCCGTGTATTACTGCTACTGGCAGCACAAATTATTTTTTGTAGCTACGTGGATATATGGTCTACTTGGCGACGTGGGAGGCAGGTCGTAGTGAAGGAGTCATGTGGCAGTCGCCAGGACACTCGGCACCAAATGGCTAACCATTAGAAAAATGACAAATGATGTTACTTCCCAGCTTCATGTTGTTTGCCAAAACACCATTCTTGCCCATCATTTGTCTTGCTTTTGGTCAGGATGACATGATTTGTATTCATGCCTACAGACCGATTTGCTTTTTGGGCAACTCAGCCTGGGAAATAGAAACTGTTTAAGATGGCAATAGAAATGGCATATTTGTTATCTAATCAATCATTGATGGAATTAAGCATCAACAAGAGTGGCCATATTGTACCAAAGTACAACTATTACAATATCGTACAAGTACCGTCCTGAGAAAAAATGGTGTTTGGGGTAATAGCTGCGTAACCTTTACTGATGTCACAACACAGCACTCGAAGCCTTTTTTCGCTCCATGATTCCAGAGACGATCGTTCATTAGTACACTAACCACGAACTCTTCCCAGTGGGAGGAGAGATGCAGACAGCTGGTGTAAACGTTATCGAAAGTTTGAGTCATTGCTACATATTTTGATGACGAAAACACCAATTTTCCGCAGTACTTGCACCGCAGTACGTGCTATTGCAAACAATAGAAGATTGTTTGTTTTCCTCCAAGATTTAACAACAAGCGGACTTAGAACTCTTTACTGTACTGCAAATGATGTCAAAGTCGCAAACAACAATGCAATGTCCATGATTACAGTAGGGTATTCGTCAAAAGGAAAGAATGAGTTATACGTGTTCTGCGCTCGCAGCTATCGCCCGGTTATTACTTGCTAGTGGAGACAAAGTAGCTGCTGAATAGTTCCGTAAGTAACAGAGGCAAATCTGGACTAGCTCGCTGCACAGCAAAAGCATACAAATTGTCATAAAGGCGACTTAACGTGACCGTAGAGAGTCGTAATTCGTGCAGCATGGATGGCGTGATGATGCCCAAATACGCCCGGTGGGGTCCCTCTCGAAACAGGTCACGAAATTACCGGGTACACCGTGTCAAAACAAGAGTGTTGCACGCAAGGATGCGTCTCGGCTGACATTAAGGAGCCTAATTGGAAGGGAATTGTAGGTGATGGTGTCGTTGAGAGTGACGTGCGGTTATAGCTAGACGAGCCTGGGTCCCTAGAGGCGTGGTCTCCAGTGTTCCGAAGTGCCCACCGCCCGCACGCAACCTTCACTAACAACACGGTTCTTGTCAGAAGTAGTTCGAAAGGGTAGAGGGTGATGAAAGAAGTAGAATGAACATAATTGGCCATTGTGGGTTGCATAAACACAACCACAGCGGCTGATGTGACGGAAATAACAGTATGGGCACGTAACAGCAACATTTCCAGGTAACGGATACTGAATGATTCACAAAGTGACTGTTATTCAATAGGTTTGTCCTCAACGGTGCCATGTTGTAAAGGTACGGAAACCACTAAGTACTTGAAACACAATGAGACAAGATGCTTACTATATTACATAAGCTGTACACGCCTTATCTGATCTGTGATGCAGTATCAGTTTTTATTTTAGGCTGTAAGCATGCATAATTTATATGCCATGTACCTCTAGTTTGACGAATGTGCTAAGCCCTACGTTGGCATGCTTGTCAAATGTAGATATCCATCATTCAAAACACCAAGACTGTTATAAACTGTTTGTCCTATCTTTAAAGGACAAATACATGTTTAAAGGGATTGAAATTCTACGAATCCTGCAAAATTAGAAAATTGTCTGATAATAAATTATGCATGACGTGTAAAAAATAAATCTCTATGACCGGCTTTATGGTTGTGGCTGCTAACATTAGATGCCCTTGGGTAGTAACACGATTTTGCGACCAGGACAGAAATGATAATGTACGTAGCATCCAATATCCTGCTGCGGAGTAATGAAGTGCATTTCTTGCTTGCTAGTGTGAAAGTCAGACCAATGTCACGTTCAGAGCGAATGAAGAGTTTGGCTAGTACCACTCGGAGAATGACGACAGGCAGTTTGGGGAGGTTGCAGCGGACGGTACGATGGTACCATGGTGTTGTCACGAAATCGATGACAAAGATCTTAGTAACAATGGCGACGACAATTCATCTTCAATATGTTAAGGAAAGGATAGGGAATGTAACAACCATGTTATGACTAGCTTTAAGCTTGCAACCGCAAGGTGATCAGTTAAGTACTATTTGATACGTAAGTAAAGCGTATGACAATGCTGCCGGATCTGGTAATTTGACAGGAAACTTGCAAAACCTTTTACACTGTACAACACATGGGCGCATGCTTGCTGCCCTGTTAAACTTTTCTTTTTTGATGTAGTATTGTACGTAACGATAGTATTTGATGTTCTCACTGTTCTCATTAAGGTGCAAATGAGTTTATCACTAGTTTTCAATAAAGTTATCGAACACTTGAAACAACAAAGGGACTTCATTACGCTGAGAGATTAGGCTAATGGGGGATGTTGCAAAATTGATCAATGCCTTTTCTGAACAGTTGTGGTCAATTCCGTCCTCCAAAGCCGATGAATAATGAATACAAGGAGGATTACGTGGAAACGATCCTGTAATAGGTTGATGAGGAGACGATTTCTTGGTGTTTCTCATCGTCAGGGGTAACGGTCAGTATCAATTTGGTATTCCATCAATGTAAGATCCAAGCGTTATGGTGGGGATTAGAGAAGAAAGAGGCCGCAAATGATCGTCGGATTATACAAAAACCGAAAATACACTAGCAGCATCTTGCTTGAAAGGCTTCTTCATTGAAAGTAATGACAAATCATGGTAATAAAAAAAGGGTGTGAGGTAGACTGTCCTAGGACGCATATTTCCGTGGTGCTTCTAGCAGAATTACGCTTGTATTTCTTATATTCATTATATTGTCCCAACACAAACTACATTTATCAAACTTCCATTGAAATGGGCAGAACTGGCGCGCTGTGTTTCTGGTCCTGTTTGAACCATCGTCCTTGGCCGCACTTGAACCTCCCCGGCGCGCTGAAAAGTTATCCCCTTCACTGCGTACAGACGTCAGCGTCTTTGATACGTACATCTTGCTGACAGACTTTGATGTAAATAGTGTTGTGATTGTCACAGCCGCATAGTCATGTTTCACCAATGACGCTCTCAGGATTCAACCTCAAAGTTCTAATGAAGGCGAAGATCTCTGAAATCTAGAATCGATTTTGTGAGATGTCGAAACGATTGCCCGGAGATACCTACCAATACAGAATCCAATTTGGCCGCAGAGATTGCTATATGTGGCATTCCGTTTGTTCTCGACTTCCAATCAATGTGCAATTTGCCGAGGATTTATACAGGATAGAGGAAGAGATGTCGCATGGACAGTATAAAGTTACGAGAGACTTTGATGTTATATTTCAAACGTATGTCGCCATAAAGTATCAAAGATGTATAAGACGAAGAAAAGTAACCCCGGTGCAGTTTTACGTACAACGTTGGGCCATTGAGGCAAAGGACATCATGCCCATACTTCTCAAGGACGGCGTATGAATATCATATTTATGGAAAACTGTCATATCATAATGATCCTAAACGATTGGCGGATATTGCCTCGGTATACGCATGCTCACAATGCCCCAAAAGACTACATGAAACCCACGTCAATGACTTTCAATACTGATATTTCATAGTAATGATATGTCTAGCTATTGGTCAATCATTTCACACAGCTTTTCTAATATTTTCTTCCAGGAGGCTATAAGCGGTTTGAATCTTCTGAACGGATTTCCTTACCGTTTCACCCGGACCATTGGAAGGCACTGACCCATGTGACATTGTCTGCCCTCTAGGAGGATTAGAAAATTGACGTATCAATTGGATTAAGTGAAAACATGGGCAAGGTCATGACCGTAGTTTAACCATGGCGGGGTGGTCCTAGCTGTAGATGTGCCACCATGATCAGAAAAGTCCTACATGCATGCTGCTGCAGTTGGGACTAATTAAGACACGCCAGCAATCTAATCCGCTTTCTAATGATTGTCAACGGACGATAAGCTAAGCCATTGGGACTTGTCATATGCTATCAAAAGAAGGGCGCAATAATTGGAGAAAATAAGTATAATCCTTGTGAATTTGCACTGGAACTGATAAAATGCTGAAAAAATCTGCCGTAAGCAAAATATAATATCAATATTACACATGGAATATGAAAACTGTTCATGACCTCGATCGGCATTTTATATTTTGCTTCCTTGAGTTTTTGCACCCGCCATTCACATTGTTGTGCGTGTATTTTCTGTGCATATTTTGTTTTCATGTATATTGTTTTTAACATAATTATATTGCTTGTGTGCCTTCTTTTGCATGTCGATCTATGAAAATAACATATATATGCGGCATTCTGAATCAACGCAGTACACATTCCCTTTCTTTTTTCTTCGGTCTGTATCGTCATTGTAGACGGTCTACTCAACAGCTAGTCACAAACTTTCGCCATTCAGTGCAGACTAAAGAAAGCCGGCGCGCTGTCGCGCTAGACTGAACAGGCCTTCCTTCCGTGGTGTTGGGCGGGAATTGGGTGTGCTGTGCGGCCGACATTACCTTGATTGGATGGGGAAGGCGTGAGAGTTTGGAAATTACTTTGTCTCCAACTATTCAATAAATCAGCAGGGGATGAGAGAAAATCGTCTGGAGACGTCTTGAAGACATGGAACATAGGGTACGGATTAGGGTCGAGGCTCTCATGCGGAATGTTCGCTCGCCGGAATAGAAAGAGCCTGTTTAAGCCGAAGTAAGGACATTTCTTCAAGGACTAATTGGCTAATCACGAAACGTTGCGGTTGTGTCTTCAAGGAAATTCATCTCTTTCGGTCGGACATTTGAACGATTTGATGAAAGTATCCCTGGAACTGCATTACATGCTTCTACTTGTGGAACGGGGGAAAATTCTAAGTGTATGACTTTTGAGAACATGTTGACATTCAAACAAAAGGATTTTTTACACTTCAACGTAGGGCTATCACTGTATCACCTCCGTTTTAGTTTGACTCCAGTGTCTTTGACATACACTATCACATTATTGACGGCATTTGTTGACTGTGCAAATGTTGTGTATTATTTACCTTGGTAGTATAGTGAACACTAATTTCGAAAACTCTTGGGATAGGAGTTAGAACTGAGCACGTTTATCTAGAATCTTCCCTTGTCGCTGAGTAGTTTCTTGAAGACGCTCTTGGTCTCAAATGCCAGTCACATTCACCATGTACGGTAATAAAGACCAAGAACGATTTTGTTTCGCGTGCAAATTACCTTGTTGAACGGCAACACGTAAAAGTATCAACAGGGATATCCATTTTTATAAAGGTTAGACGGTCACTTTCACGCCTTCTGACTATTGATCGGCAACATGTTGCACGTCGAGCGGTCAAAGGTCACTCGATAATGACCCTGAGATGTATCTATTATATCCCGAGCCGGCCGTAAGCCTGACAGCTGGAGTGACCAACATCTGGAGAGCTGCCCTTTGGTATTTTCACTTCGGCACGTCGACTAAAATCTCGGAGAAGGTCACTTGTAATCCATCAAATACCATCACTGTGTGTGGATACAGCGGATGGTAAGGAAGAGTTACATGTAAACATGGCGGCCCATACGGTGATTTTATCTTTGGATTATGGTTGTATTTCGTTGTTATTATGCTGTTAAGTTCGTTAAAAGGTACTCAAGTTCCACTCTATCATAGTATATTACGTAATTAGTCTTCGGAGTGCAGTTTGGTAATTTTCCTTCCATACTTTTCAACGATAGACTGGTGAAATGAAGGCGTATAACATAGTTACTACTGACATATGTGGAATAACTGCTCATCATAAATCAAGAGCATAAAGCAACATGTAGCGACACTTTGACAACCCAACATTTGATTTCCTAGCTGTAATTAAAAGTAATCCCAACATGCGGAGATGTAGACGGGGCAGTTTAATCTCGGTTGCTATTAATCTTGTCAGACCGAGGCTTTCGTCAGCCATCAAACGTACGTCAAGTTTCTGATCACGTGAAGATCACGTGTAGTTCATATATCAGACTCTTGTAAATTTACAAGTCAAGAATTTGGAAGACGCTTGTCCATGGAATGATATTGTAAGTTTAAGCGAAGCGTGTGTATTCTGTATTTCTTTTTTATTTTATTTTGTAGTTGACCGTAAGAAAGTCACTGTACTTTTTGTTGCACCAATAATACTTCTCGATATGCCTGGTAACCTCATAGATGGTAGAGGCTCCTTATGGTGTCTTTTTACTGTTCAAGCAACATAATTGTCCATGTTAAAGCCAATATGTTCCAATTCTTTTTAAAAAATACGTGGAAGATACAATGGTGGGCACTTACCTGCAATTCACGCCAAATGTCGTCTGATCCAATATGGCGACCAGCTGCTATTCCATTTACTCTCTCCGTGATTTTCGAAATGTGAGGGGTATTTGTTATAATGATATGGCTTCTATTTCTAATAGAACACATTCCATGCGGCCGTTGAGCTCACGAAAATGTAATCACATGCATTCCAAAGATAGGTCCCATGCATTTATATAATATGGAATTCTTGTATCATGGTCCAACATCCACATGGTATATTGGGAGAACATGGCAAGTTTTGGGCCTCCCCTCCAGCTTGAGCCAAGTCGTCATATGAAACACACGTTTCATGCATGGCCCTGGGCCATGTTTCAGCATCATACATGTCGTGAGGAATAGCTCTAGTCTAATCCTTAGTCCATTTCTGGAAGCATTCAAATCGTGTTATGTTGTACATTGTGAATTAGTTGGTCTCACTCTCTCACCAAATGACCACCATCAAAGGCTTTGTGTGTGCCACGATGGTGTGATGGCGGACCTGCGCGTGACAGTAGAGGAGTCGTTCCTTTTCGAAAGGTTTGTGGACCTCTTGACTTATGGCTGTATGTCGGTTAAACTATGTCCAGAGTGCTTTAAGATGTATGATGTATGATATCATATGGGAAAACGTGACATGTTTTGTAGCAGCCGAAATTGGAAAAGCCTTCAAGTCAAAACTAGACAGCCACTGGAGGGGACTGGAGTGCTCACCTAACCCAACATAAACTTTCATTACAAACTCTGGACACTAGCTTAAGACGCGGATATGATATGATATGATATCATATCATATATATTATATCATATCATATCATTTCATATTATATTATATTAAAGTCATGGATATAAACACCAACATCTGGAAACAAAACATTTAAGACAGGCCTAAGAACTTTCATTGTCTCTCACTTTCCGAACGTATGAAAACCTCAAGAAGAAAGACTTTTGTGCAAAAGTTGAAGGTCGCACATTGATAATTCTCAAGGCTCTCTATAGCTCTGTGCCCCTACTCAATTATAGAGCTGCATGTAGAACAGCGTTTGTATAAAATGCATTCATTATCTTGGCACGCATATTGCTCATAGGGGGCATCAGCAATAATGCTGACGCCGCCCGAAGGTGGAAGATTAATAAAGTTTACGTCAGCTCGGAATCGCACCGCGTGAGCAATAGTCCAAGGTAACGCCATTATCAGCACCTTATCGGTATTTCAAAACGCCCCCTGGCGCCCCAGGGTAAAGTGACATCGTTATCAAGTGACATTTCCAACTTCGAAAACGTGTAAAACGGTTATGAAGCTAAAGCTGTCGGAGATACAAAAATGTGAACTAGGTAATGGCAGTTTTATAACCATTTCCGAGAAGAGTATACACTTAACTTTGAATAATGGATACGACTGGATTTGTCAAGTAGCAAGAATGGGCCTTTAAATAAGACGTTATGTTGACGTCTTAAGTGCATGACGTATCATCTTGCGTTAACTCTGCCTTTTTCATTTCTTTTTCTAAACTGTTGCTGTAATTGCCATATCTAATGAACGTAGTTCAGAAATGGGATGAAGAGTTTATAGATGCATGACATGAGGATACCTAGAACAAAGCAATAACTTTGTTCATATCCTTTCTCCGCCCAAAATAATAAATGTCATAAACGTTACAGCAAAGATAATCCTTTGGATCATATATGTATAGGTATGATATTCTAGGCTGAATCCTCTGGATTACATAAGTAATATAGCAGTATACCTACCATACAGAACTATGGATTCGCCAAAACGTTCTTTCGCCCTTCCTGGGCTTGTGCCAGCTACAGAATGCCAGCCGATATAGCTTGCAGAATTACGACTGTCACAAAAGTGACGAATGTTCGCAGCGTGCTCCTAACTATTCCCACATTGTATATGTCACGAACCTGCTAACCCACTGGTTATGCCGTGATCGATCTATCCACAATCCTGCCGTGTCTGTCAGTATTACAACTTTTCTGGCAACGCTCGTGTAACCGAGTTTGTCACGTCAAGGGCGATTTTTGGTCTAATCTACAACTGGCGTCGGTCCAGGTCTAACATGCATGGGACCAGGTGGTGCAATTCTTGTCAGTAATTCTTTCAAATGCATCGACATAACTCCTACGATGTGTCTAACGTCTCTTTGTACCATTTTATGATGACAAGCTTTGGAGGAAAAACCCTGACAAAGTCTCAAGGTGACCCTGTGAAGTAAAAGTTGTGACTTATATGATGTACACTAGTCCATTCTACAGCTGAGATGATGTAGGACTATGCTATAGCGCTGTCACAAATGAAACGTGTCGTTGCCTAGGCCTATTGTTATGAGACGCTTTCAAATGCGTCGAAATAACTCCTACGACTTGGCTAATGTCTCTTTATACCATTTTATGATGACAAGCTTTCGACAGGTGCTTTCGAAGAAAAATCCTGGCTCTCAAGGTGACCCTGCGAAGCAAAAGTTGTGACTTACGATGTACACCAGTCAATTCTACAGTTGAGGTGGCGTAGGACTATGCTATAGCGCTGTCACAAAGGAAATGTGTCGCTGCCTACTGTCATGAGAAGCTTATAGATACCATAGCATTTCCTAGATCCCTACTTGCCCTGCAGAAGTTCAAAAGATACAACAGAACGTCAACGGCTGAAGTTGTCATGTCCACAGGCAAGGATTGCGCCAATGACGCATTCCCTTTGAGGGCTTCCGCAATGGTAGGCATTCATACGCCAAAGAAAACCTCGTGATGGCCGCGGTAGATAAAGGTATCGTCAGAATTCGAAGCCCAAAAGCCACCGTGTATCAATTGGTTCTGTGATAGCCAAGTTAGTAGACGGAACAAGGTGTTAACGTATCAAATGTAGGCGTTTGTTTGATTAGAATAGAATTTGACGTGACTACCACGCACATGTTATAACTTACGTTGTCAACGCCATCTGTACCTATAATGATATAAAATTATGTTGATTGTTGTTTAGATAGAGAGTTGTTTGATGATGTAGACTTGTATAGGGCATCAGACCGGATGTATCCAAGAAAGATTTGACCCGGCCAGAGATGGGGTATCGATCTCACACAAGGCCCTTTGTGTTGGTGCCACTTGGACTATCTAGTATTTTCATCTGCCGATGAGAAGGTCTTCCCAAGGAGAGTGATTGCTGCAAGTCGATGAATATTTATTAAAATAGTTGAAATGTCTACTGCTGGTCTACACGTGGTTCTTCCTTGCTTCCTGCTAGTCATTCTATCCTGTATATTAAAACACAGAAAATAATGCAACATGGTCTTATTCACGTTGCCTTCTGGAGTAGAAAGAATGACTTAACCAGAGACCTAAAGTCTTCAGTGTCAAGTTGTACGTGTTGCTCATGGCAAAAAGGCTATGAGATATAATATCTACTGACATTACAGCTCAATTTGCAGCCTTCAAAAACTGAAGAGAGAAAAAGACAATACTCCTTTCCGAGAGGAGTGAAAGAGGCCACTTACATCGGAGGCTATCAACCATCCCGAGACGGGGGCTGTTACCAACTACCGGGCACCTTTGACCCGCCGCTGACGTCACACTTCCGTTCAGGTCACGTGACACAGGCTTCAGGTCAATTCAAATTGAGAAGGGTCAAAGAAGTGGCCAAAAGCTTGTTGTGTACGGAAATAGCGTATTAGAATATCCATAGCGTATTAGAATATCCACAGGCCATACAACCCACCCCCTATTCACTGAAGACGTCAGTTGTAAGACACAAAATTGACACATCTTCATGTCTTTTGTGACATTAGACTTTGCTCTGAGCCAGTAAAAGGTATGTCAAGCCCGTTCCAGTCAAATAGCACGATCCCGGGAGGACAGAAAAGATGTACCTTGACATGTCTTTCAAGGTTACGAGATGAGTGGTCATGTCAAAAGCTGTACTGAACAGGGCCAACTTTAACGACAAGACAGTCCTTGGATAGCCTTTACAGGGAGCCTTTAAAGGCCATCAAAGCCGTGTTAATGCTTTATCTGTGTGCGCAGACATACCTCAACGTCACGTTTACGACGCTTGTGAGGTCTCGCCTTTATAAAAAGTCGGGTTACTGCCTCCCCTAACTACGTACAAAACGGTCCGGGTTGTAATGTTGGAATTGCCTACACGTTAGTCCCGTCGTTACTTTATATCATGTTTGCAAGGTACAAACGTGTAATGTAATGTTATGTTTGACATAGTGTGTGTGTGTGTGTGTGTGTGTGTGTGTGTGTGTGTGTGTGTGTGTGTGTGTGTGTGTGTGTGGATCACGATACCAGCAATAGCTGCCTGTGTCCTACATGTTTTGTATCGTTGCAATTCTATAATCAAATCAAATCAAATCAGATCAAATCAAATCAAATCAAATCATAGAAAAATGTCGATTCCAAAGAGTTTCTTACAGCTTTGAAGAAGTTTGTCGGTTTACTTGCGTTAGGTATTGATCAAGATGTTTCATTCTCTAGGCTAAATGTTCATTTTATATCTATAGATCAATGTAAGTTTTAAAAGGTAATAACGGTAACATGGTTTATTCATAACCACTTCTACATTGACACAAAATGTCCTGATTTAAGGATTCTGAAATATTTTGACTAAAATGAGACTGGTGGCTACTGGGGGTCGTTCTAATAGTCTTATAAAAAAGCATAAAACTTCTGTTCGTCACATTTTCGAAGACTTCTAACGATTTAAGTGTCTCTAAATTTCATCAGTGCTCACCGTGTTCATCACCAAGAACCTGGAAAGAAGCTTATAAACTAAAGATGATTTACACCTTGTGTAAGGGTAAAAGCATTTCAATTTTTGTGTCGTATTACTGAAAATATCTCATTCAAAGCATTACCGACATAGTGCCATTAAGTGCTACAATTAAAGTAAAAGCTTTTACAGGAGTTATGGTACATGGTATGATTATCGAGCTCATATAAAAGACATATTGTTTTAATTTGTGAATGGAAACTTGGAAATAAAACGTTATGGCGTTATCATGGGCTAGTGACGTCACTTTGATGTGTGCATATTAGTGTAATTGCACACACATCAGTGACTTCATCAACAACAGGTCTAATTACAGTTGTAGATATACGCTGGTGGATTTTCAATATATGTGCACAGCATTATTACCATCGGCCCATCACTCCGAAGCGATGATTCTGACATGTACTCAAAATCCGTACTTTTAAAAATAAATTTCTCAGATATGCTGCCAGGTAGGTCTTACGTTGAACTAAATGATGTTTTACTTTACTACAAATATTCTGCATTTCTAGTCCCTTCCTTAACTTTTTATAACAACGTAGTTATTCTATGTATAGAGGCGTGTAAGCAGAACACGAACATCAATACCATGAGTGGAATGTTTCTTTTAGTATCTATACAATATTCATGTACATTTGAATACTTTTGTACATAAATTAATAACAAGCATTCTAAAAAGAAAAAATAGAAGTCATGAAACGTTAAAACAGATGTGTATGAATTCACAGCTTTCAATTAAGCTTTATGTCAAGGGAAATAACAGAAACTTGTCCTCGACAACGGTAAGGTGACATTGACTCTAATGGGTTATTTGACTCAATGTTTCTTGTACTAGTCAATAAGTGGGTCAGTTTAAACAAGTAAAATGGCTTCATTACCATAACGATAGGTCATTCAGACTTCCCCACCGACAGTACAACTCATTGGACAAAGGGGACCTATCGAACCAGACACACTTATGAGTGAACGCGACAGGGACGTCATTTACCTGGGCCCTGCAAAGGTGCCTGCTACTTTGCGATAAGCGGGTTTATTAAATAAGGGGCACAGATTGATGTGCATCCCTTGGCACTTTCAAGTCACCATTTGTCTTCAGAGGTTTCCAAATTTATCTTTTGTAGCAGTGAATGATTAAATTTGCCATATATCAAACAGGTGGTTGCTATGTCACGAATTGATAAGAAAACACATGTCAATCAATCAAAGCCTTTATCTAATTTCTAATGCTTTTTCGGCCACACATGCGGCTTTTTGAAAAGGTCGAAGTGGAGGGGGAGGAGTCGCAGATTAAGAGTATAAAAGAAACTTTACATAAATTATATCAGCACAATCATAAATGATAAGTAAAAATTAATAAGTAAATAAATACATACATACATGAATACATCATTTATACGTCTTGGAAGAGGATTGTTTGTATGGGGCACTTAACACACCATGCGAACTTTCACATTGGTCCTAATGTGAATACTACGGCAACATTGTGAAAGTATGATATGCAAAATAGCTCCCATATTTTTGAAATATGCGAATAAAATTCAAACTCATAACATAAAGTTTGCAAGAACTGAATAAGAAGCCATTTACACCAGAGCCTTATAACCATCCCTGAACAGAGACGGGGGACGTGTGATCCACTGCTCACCGAGTCACGTGGGCCATACCGAGTCACGTAGGCCATCTGTATAACGTGACGTCATAGAAGCGGTGGACTGCATATTCCCTGACAAAGACTGGTACCGTTCCGTCAAAGATTTGCCCCATTCTCACATTGTATTGGTTATCATAGAATTTAGTTTCATCCTGCTTTAGAACAACTCACAAGGGATCATGAACGGAAATGTACTGAAAGCTTAAAAGCCCCTGAGATGGGATGTGGCCTTCGCAAAAAAGCTTTGAAGAAGCAGATCTGAAGATGACACATCGCCCTCTCCGCTGCTCAGACGCTGTACCCGAGGCTTTGATGTTCCTCCTAATGAGCGCTAACTCGTGGGACCCTAGCGGCTGAGTCTGAGAGTGATGGCCGCACGGGTCCCGGAGCGTACTGCAACACATTACTTAAACAATGACTGGTGACGGTTTGAACTTGAACTGAACTCACGATGGTGCAGAAAGTCCAGGAGACGATGGATCAATGTCACTTTTGTTTTTCCCTCTGATTGCAATCCGTGAACCTCTACCGAGATAGTGTGATTTAATTTGTTGGCTATCATTTTTTCTTTAAAAGCCTTTCCTAACATAAGAAAACAAGTGAGTGGATAATACAGTAATAACTGCTATCATTTGCTGCACATATTTTCGGTAGTTCTTCTGCTACCATCTTCAGTGCGATGCTAAGTGAGGGGGGATACAGGCTTAATCATGTTTGGGGCCACATTCTTCTCAACGCAGCGCCACCTAGCGGTGGAACGTAGAACCAGTCAGTATTGTCAGTCAGCTGTGCATACAAAAAACTACATATCTATTTGTGTAAAAACGTGATGAAACTATTCACGTGTGTACATACTTTTGAAGCTGTCGTATAGTTATAAAATATATTTCATAGATGTATTGCCGTTCTGCTTAGTAAACTTCAAGTCATAACCATAAATGTAGACAACATCCACCGACGTCCCAAGAAGTCTTTAAACCATTCAGAACATATCAGTCATGCCCTGATGTCAATAGGTCTTATTGGCTCTTAACGATAAAGACCATCCCTATGCAGGGCTTTAGATTGACTTCTCGGACTATTGAGTTTTCCAATTTTGCACCCTTTGCAGTCCGTACGTTTATGTATCTACAAATCCTCTATACAGTTGACTTCACATTGAAATATTAGTCCTGTCATCTTCACATAGATTTCTATGTACCATTTACGTCATACATATATACGTACGTCAAAAGTTCGCACATAGCATATCAAGTGCTTAACATGTGCTACGTGTATCAGAACCCGATCTCTTTGACAGCTAGAAAGGGTCATTTTTCCGTTTATGAACTTGGAAGAAAGAAACAGAGCAATGCGTGCAGTTCTTGCCTCATTCTCTAGCTTTGCTGACACGTCAGTTGTTCACCTGATAAGACTACAGAATGGTATATAGATAACGCCTCTTTTAGCAGCCACAGCGCTCTTTACACCAAACTATCACCTTCTGCCATCTGCGCTAAGAGCTAATGGTTGCGGGAAGCCTTGTATGCAGGATGTTATGGTTTTAGAGATAGCACGCAGACATCCTTTCTACTCAGCATAGGCTGCCATACTTGCTGACTTCTACGTTCCAACTTCTTGTATTCATTATAAGTAGTTTGGTCTAGTTGCTCTTCTTAGCTTCTTAAGTTCACAATGTTACTTCTGGTGATCATCCAGACGTCTGTGGTGACTCTTGTAAGAAGTCAAATGAACAAAAGAGTTATCTAATGGACACAGAGGATGCCTTTCTAAAGAGGGGTTTAAGATGATAGAAAGTTAACAAAGGTAGGGGTGGGGGAGATGGCACAATGCCATGAATCGAAAGTGGTATTACTTGAGTAAGTATTGTTGGAAAGAGGCTAGAGATTTGACTCCACATGCACAGTGCAACGTGCTGAGGTTTGACGCCTGAGGCATACGCCGGAAGTGTCCAACTACACAGGGCCACCGGCTCCTAAAGGTCACAGTCCTAAAGGTCGATTGCAATCCATTACACCATGCCCAACCTGGGTTAGAACCTCAGCCCTCTAGATACCTGTCATTAATACAGAAATGGGTCGAGAACGGTAATGGCAATCAATTGTAAAGCGTCACTAACGCGATGTAATGATCTCCAAGCCTCCTAGCGGCAGCTTAACCCCCAACTCAGGCGAATCAATAGGGATGACACGGAGTCAGAACCGCTGGACCGGTCTGGACGTCACACGACCTAGTAATAAAATGGTCCATCGATCCGCGGGAATACTCTACACGTCGATTCGTGGTGAAGATTGGAATATTTGTCATATAAACTAGGTCATATATACAGGGCAAGGCTCTGTATGTAGGGTGAGCTACATGAGACCATGCTTGGGAAGATGACAAATTGCAGTGCAAGCCCTGCGTGCGAACATACTTTTCTGGGATAATGTTATCAAATCTGCGGACTGTCCTCAATGTGGTATATGCACATTGATGGTATTGTTGATGGACATTTTATTAGTAATGAATGCTTTCTTCTAAGGTATCCTTGGCATCTTTCTATCGTCAATTGATCATCAATGTATTTTTTTTAGTCTCTATGTTGTTATGTTATGTATCGTTAATGCATGTATTGTTATTTTGATGTTGTATTGTAAGCTGTTAAGAAGTCCAGGAAGACTAGTGATGTGCCTTAGGACACACCACTAATGGATTTTCTTCAATAAAGTCAATAAAGTCAAATACCAGACTAACTACGCCGGCTATAGGGAATATTTGCCAGGGGAGTTTGGGAGGATAGGGTAACTTTTGCAGGCTGAGGAATTATCAACCTTACCGTGGACTGACTCTACTGGCCAATTATTCCTTTTTCCGCCGTATTCTATGATCCATACGCCCGTAGGAAGACCTGGTGGAGGCTAGTTTTTTCAATCTCTATAACTATCAATTTGCAAAGCAAAAAAAAAGGTCTCGTTTAAAAGACGGACATGATACAAATTTCCATCCAAAGATTTCCATTCAGGCGTTCTTCATCCATGAACTTTTCAGGCTAAATCTACTCTATCAAATGTCCTAAGAATATTACAATGAGTATGAAACTTTTAATCTGATAAGCCGAAGAAATTAATCAATTGTAGAAGAGTTCGGCTTGGTGGAAATGGTTAACGCGATTTGTCTGGCACCAAAGTTTCATACCTGGTGCATTGCCATTGGATAATTGTATAACGGTACAATTTCACTTTGTTATAAGCTCCAAAAATTGATATATCACGGAAAATGTGCGCTCTCTAGATTACAGTTCCATAATGTAGCATATTCCCTTCACGTTCCGGACTAGTTGCGTGTCAGTTTACCCTTGATATTTGGTACGGTTCAGCACGACTAATTGCCCCATTACCTTCCACCGTCCACTAGGAGCGGCACGGGCACTTATTATTGATAGTTCCGCGTTTCGCCTAAATGCCAACGTCGTACATCGGGCTGGGGAGACATCCGTTACGCAGAGGAAGCACGGCGTACCCGCAAGACAAGCAGTTGCTCTAGAGACGTAGCAACGCTGGATAGTAGTCGATAATCCATAATTCCACCCAAGTAACAACTAACAGGCTTACCCGATCTTCGTTACGCTGTGACAAGAGTTAGTCTTGTTCTGTTAGCAAAGCCAACAATTATACCAGAGGCAACTCTGTTGCTGTCAACATATCTTAATGTTATGCAACTCCTTTTGTCACATTCTATATAGAGTAGGCCAGCTTTTTGGCTCTGGACATATTAAGTCTGGCAACTAGCGTGGTGCTATTTCACTATGATTGAAAGTTTTGGCCATAACCAAAGACATATGGCACCGTGTATGCTACTTAAACTTTCTGATTTGCAAGCGACCTTGACACGTGCTTTCAACGGGCGAGACGTCGATCGTCTTTCCGTGTGCCACTGCGGTCATCTACCGTAATTAGATCTGAGACTGACGAATGGTAACACCGTAGACACTACTCTGATGACGAGAGCTACCCGCGGGGGGCGGGGCCATCAGGGGTCACCATGGTTGCAGAGTGATTGATAGCTTCATTCTGGTGGAAATGGCTACAATCTGGAGACCAGAGCCGAGGAATCCCGAAGGCTCTACTTGTCAAGAGACAGTCGTCTCGCCTTGCGACCTCCGACTTTAATGTCTTCGGAGGTAGTTACGTTACAGAGTGATTGATGACTCTCCCTTGCAAGGAGACCATATAGTATCAGGAGAAGTCTGTAGAAAATGTTTCTTAAGCAGAAAGCTTTTCAAGGATGTACTCGGCATTTTGTCTTGAACTGTTTTCAAAGGCTACATAAGCTACTGAATAAGCTTCGTGTTTGCGTGGTAAGCATCTATAAGACCCTATAAAGAGGAGCTTATGGGGCCACTTGCGACAACAGCAGAGCTATGTTCTGTAGAGAATTCAGATTGGTCACAGTGCGCATGGAAAATCTGCGTTAAAGCCCGGTCACGTAAGTTGTGCAACCGTCGTACGATTGCAAACTGAGAGGTTCTTGCTTGGGATAGTTTTGCATGTGTCATCGTGTCTTGTTACCCAAAAGGTTGTCTTAGATCCTTGTCGGCAGTTGGTTCTGTCACAGCCTGTTTGAAAATTGTACGGCATCAAAATCGTACGACAACCTACGACGTCCGCGCCCTGCTTCACTCCCAAATGTGTTAAACCTTAAAATAAAAACTTTCTCAAGCTAATATCTTCTACAATATATTGCCATTCATGGCTCTGGCCGTCCAGAAACAAAGTGAAAACGTCGGTCTACTTGTCATTTAATGATTGTATCACCGACACAATAAAACACCATGTTTTACACACGACCGCGAAAATCAATATTGACACCGGCTGACTGAACTGCAAAGCCTTGGTGCTCTGGGAACGACATGAGGGGTCCCTTCACCGTCCCAGGTCACTACGCGATCGAAAACATTCATTACTGACACGGCGTTATGCGCAGTGAGCAGTAACGTTCTTTTGCAGAGCATTTCCGTTGCGATGGAATAGTGTCAGATCACAAAAATATATCTGGTTGGACAAGATGTTTACAGTTTTTTTTGTAGATGTTTAATTTTTTGTATTATTAAAACTGTTATATTCCTCATAACGTCAATGTTTTTATCCTGCGTTTCTAACGAAAAATGTCATAAATGCAAACAAGATTTATACAATTTATTTGACTCATTTTTCAAACAAAATGGAATATACTGAGTTTCTTTAATCTTGGTACATTGTGATATTCACCAGTAACATCAATGTTTTTATCCTGCGTTGTTAACAAAAAATGCCAGAAATGCAACCAATATTTATACAGCTTTTTTTAAATTTATTTTTCGAGCCAAATGGAAAATACTGAGTTTGTTTTACTTGATAAATGAATTCTAAAGATAAACTTCAATTAAACCCCGGAAGAATGCATTAGGTACGTTAATGTAACGGGCATGTCGTACGGGGTCACGAAGCGGGGCTAAAGGTCAGCCGAAGACGTACTGTTCCATCTACCTAAACATCGATTTTTAAACGTTTCGCCGCCAATCGAACTCAGCCTATTTCAGCTCTGCCCATGAGCTATGTGCAGCACAACCTACTCCTTGGCATTTTGGTAATGATAAACGAACGAGCAACCATGCAAATACTGGCGTAGCATTCAATACTATGAAAATTTGTAAAATTCCAGGGGTTCAAGTTACACAGACCATGGAATTGTTTACCCAAGTAGTAATTGTTTAGATTGTGCGGCTTAATGCCGTAGATAGCTACACTTTTGAATCAATCTTTGGCTAGATATAAATTCAGCTAAAGATGTAATAAAGATAGTCTGAAATTGAAAATAAACTTGCTTATGCAAACGAGTACGCATATGGGCGCATAGTGATTTAGCTACATCTAATTTATTCTATGGCAAGATGTAGACTAATCTAAAGCTGTAATAAGAATAGTCTGAATCTTTTTAAAAACTAACTTGCTCATGCATACGAGTACGCATATGAACATAGACAACTTCAGTATCGGTACTAAGGCCATGTTGATTTGATTACATGGATGGCATCCCCCGGTCACCCCAAAACTAATGCGAGCGTGCGAATAAAATAAAAAGTTGAAAAAAAATGCATTCATTATGAAATCTACGTGGTCAGGAAGCTTAAGGTTGATCAAATGATTAAACACACAGAGAATGGTATACCAAATAATGGATTCTTTATTTTTGGTCTTTCACACCTTCCCCTTTGAATTTGATATTCTAGACATTGATATCCGTTTTCCAGAATATCCTTTTGCAATTTACGGCATATATTTGCTCTTTGTGTAGATTTACAGTATGGCAGAAAACTTTTTATTTTATTTTCGGAAATGGACGAAAATTGATGCGCGCACGGATGTCATCCATATAATCAAATCAAATCAACATGGCCTAAGTCTGGGAAACATAGCACCACTAGGTAGTCCATTAATTCTGTGCATCATCTACTCGGTCTTCCAATTAAGTGCTGTAATTACTTTTCTCATCTGATGCTCGTTTCGTTTTGTCGTCTATGATGCTCTTCCTCGGTTTCATCACTTTCATCCCAAGTATGAATTTATGGAGGAACTCATTACAATCAATTCTCTCTCCTCGTAAATTCGTATTATGTGCTCAATCAAATTTATTACCTCGCGCTTGTCTTTGTAAACGCATCAGTCACAACTCCATTAAAACGGAGATTTTATTGGCATAATTACACGGAATGTGCGGTACTCTGTGTAGTTTATAATGTGCAGACTGAAGATTTTAATGCATGCAACAAAGGATATCTATCTTAGCACATAGCATTGTAATTAGGCAAATATTAGTTCCACAAGATTTATGCAAACCCTTATGTTTTGTTATCATTAGTCGAATTTGTTCACCTATTTATCTATCTTGAGTTTTTACTCCGTGAACCCCTTATGAATAGATAGATAAATGAAAAGATAAATAAATCAACAAACAAACAAACAGCAACATCTACCAAGCTCAGTTAGACCTGTCACAAATGAAAAAAAATATTCAACTTGCGAATCGCATCGACAGATCATAAGCCCTTGGTCCAAGGCTACACTAACGTATGATGTCCTGACATTTGATTGGTTCCTTGTATGAAATCAATTCCTCTTTAGAACCATGAAACCGTCGCTAGAGGTGTAGATCATTTTGAAGAAAAAAGTTACACATTTCCGTATGTCATACTATATCATCTTCATACCTCTACACGTACACAACGCTCTGTGTAGTCATTAGCAATTAGAACTTAGGGCTCGTCATCAAAGTACTTGAAAAGTTTTCTGTTACTGGTTAAGGTTGTAACCGCTATGATACCGTGCCAGCATTAGAAAAACATGCATAAGTTTTCCATGACAGTACGTTGATATGTGAAACATGCTATCCACACGTTGAACACTGCACATCGGCTGTCCTGTTCTCTCCAGACCATGCATAACTTTCAGTCGACCTCTGGAAAAGCAATCTGATAGAAATGGAAAACTGAGTCTCGCCTAAAGCCGGACTGCAAAGAAGGTAGGTCATGTGAAAAATCCTACTGCGGGGATGTCCACTGATCGGGTGAGATGATTACTTTAGTTATTGGTCAAATTCCAGGAAAATTAACCGCCAAATCTGCAATATCCGAGGGCCAATCTAGCAAGCGACACCGTATATTGGATTCTTACGCTACTGGCGTCACTTCGGTGATTGCTTGACTAAACGTTTTCATGCATGGAGAACGGTCTGTGACAAAGTCAGAAACACGTCTCTCGATATATACATCTTCAATGCGTTTGAAAGTAATACATTCATTTCGCTTCATTAAGCGACTTTTCATCAGCAATAAGATAAAATGGGACTTATATCTACTTTTCGTTTGATGATTGCAAGCTAGCTGGGAAAATGTAAGAAGAATGTCTTAATACATGAAAAACAACAACATAGTAATGATATGATTGCGAAAGTTTGAGAAAATCTTTGAATTCTTTTGTGGTTGTAGTCGTCATATCTCGAGCATTGATATATGGTCATTTATAATTGGCAAGGACGATTCATCTATAAAGACAAAAAGTATACACTATAAGATTATTCAAACAAAACGAGTAAACAGCAACTCATTCATTTGCTTATAAGGCTGTCTGTTTCCCATAAGCTGCGATGATGGTGTTTGAATACACACACTTGCAATGGTAATACAAAGCCATTTTTCGGGGTTAGAGATCTGCTCCGGAGAAGGACATAGACTAATTGTGTGGAAAAAGAAAGACGATTGGCAATCTCACGCCTTCATACTTCATTAACGAGTATTTTTCTTCTTCGCACACGCCGTGTCATCTTCTTGGAGCTGCTGGACAGGTTTAAATCTCTGACCATGTCTTACCTAGACTACGTGGCACCAACTATTCACGAAGGTCTACGGCCGAATATAGGATATACTGTAATGGCAGAGATGATAATGAATACCGTGTGGAATAAGAAGTCAATTGATGTCTTCAGTGAAATGTGTATCTTTCATTCCTACTGAATCCATAGGCTTATTCTCATGAGCTATTGTTGATGCTGTTATTCCAAACAGTTGATGGATTTAGTGGAAGAAAAGTCAATTTTACAGAAGAAAACATTGACTAACACCCATCCTTCAGTTTTGCATTTTGTATGATTATCAAGTATCAACCTGCAAATAAAAAGAATATTTCATCTTATTTCGACCTTATACATTGTACTCCTTAGGATTTTATCACTGCCTGTACAAAGTGTCTGCTCGCTCAATTTCACATGCAGGACTAAGATACATTAAGCACATCGGGCACAACATTAGATTTGTCTAGTACTGCTCGGATGACACTAACGTCCTTGATAGGATCTTGGGAAAAGGTTAAACAATTCATCCTAGTCACAGCATGGACCCATCCACAGACATCGTCATCGAGCTGCAACAAGCAGTAATCATCCGCGAGTAGTTTCATCAAGTTGGTATATTGTTGGCAGGCGAAATGTTACATGGTTATGAGCAGGCTAACTCCAACACACAGGCAGAAATTATCTTCGAAGCGTCTGGAAAGACAACTGATTTTCGCCTCTGGAGAGTGATTCAAATATATTTCATACTAGTCGTCGATGAAATATAACTTGTTCAGTGATTTTTTACAATGGTGCAAAGACATTAAAATGTGCGATAAATCCCTAAAACGTATTAGGTATGGACTATGGACCTTGCAAATCATTCCTGGTATGGTGTGATGTAGTTACAAGTTTCCATCATCCATAGGAACAGCCAATGCACAACAAATGAGCAGTCCAAGAAATGCATGGTAATATTCAGTATTTGCAAAAGATGATCGTTGACAAATAACAAAATGAAGTTAGGCGCTGGCGCTGGAATGACAAGTACCTCCCTTTGTGACGAATTTGATAAAGAGACACTGTCTACCAGATCCAAGACCTTTCCGTGAATAGAGCAACCGCTCATAGACAGCACTAGTTACAAATTGGTTGACTTTTTTACTAGTTCATTGCTCTTTGCAGAGACAGATAGGTGTGCTAATGACCAAGTAGCTGTCATTGCCAATGTCACTGCCCCATGGATATTTCAATGTCATTGTTGCGGCATCTATTACCTTTAGTATACCAAAGTGCCATCGTTCATATGTGTGGCTTGATCGTAATCAGAATTGTGCAAGCCATGGCCAATGCTTCCTCGTCTGTGGGCCACTGGCCAAGTCTCGGCCGATAAGATACAGACTACTTTATCGCCGTAACTTTGGGGGACGCGCTTGGCAAGCGACATTCCTCGTAATATTGCTACCGATCAGTCAGTTGGAAAGTTGGATGAAGGTGGATAATTCGATGAGATAGCCTTTCTGGATAAAGCTAAAGGTGAACAATGACTGTGGATGATGCACATGATGAAATGGGAGAATGGTAATGTTAAGGTTCTTCCCAAATCTCGGGGCCAATCTCCATTTGTATAGCTCTCAGCCCACACAGCTCTGCAATCATAATAAGGGGTCTAGTCCTAGACGTATACCTAACCGAAAGTAGGCTAAGTATATAAAACTCTGCCTTTATCTATCTCTAAGGGTATGCACGAAAATTCACAGCAATGTGTGCCAGCTTTGCCGAGAGAACGTGTTTTTTCTACGAAGTAGTTTCTGAGTCGCCCGGCAGAGCAACGCAGTTGACAACGTCACGCGTTAAGGCCAATATCACGCACAGTTGGAGAACTAATCCCCGTCTCAAATACCCTTTCTCACAGTCTCATTTCAACGGGATGTCACAAGGCAAATACAAGATTGAACGTCGCATCTACACGTCAGACAGGATTAGTCAAAGTAGCTATCTACATAGATATAATCCCCGTCTGACATACCGTCAGATGTCATGCGGGGATTTAGTATGCCAAGCACTGACAGCCTTGCGCACATCACGGATTAACTCTATAATACCTTATCATTTCCCTGTCTCACAGAATTTTGATGCGTTCAAATTCCAACCGTTATGAGGTAATGATTAGAAGTTGACTGTTCTTTAATCTACAGACATGTTGTTTAGGTCAGACCGAATCCAGTGAAAATGGTAAAATGAAAAGTCAAGTTCTCTCGACTTATGCGTTGACAAAAGGTGAAGCCTGGGGGAACACTGTGATAAGTAACGTGGACGTATCATCAGGCAATGGAGAGTATCTGTCAGAAGTGTAATGATTTCTCGTATACGGCTGAATTCTAGACTGTCCTGTAAAGAAATTTGTAGTGCTTGGTCTAATGGTCAAATGCTAATCCCATTATTATACATGCAGTACACGTCTTCAAAAGCAGCAACACAGCATGAAATATTGTAAATTTGCGCGGGGATTTAATTTCGTGGTAGGGAGGAAATGGAGTGTTCGCGGTGGTTGTAAGTAGTGCTACAGTTACACAATGGAACGGCTTTTCGCGGGGTTATAAGTACGCGGCAAAGAGTTCACCGCGAAAACCGCGAACTTCAAACTACCACGAACATTTCTGCATTTACAGTATACACATTTGTACACCCCCTGACTACACGCCCTATCATGGTTGCTGTGCCGTGATCTAATTCGGTGGCGTGGAAATGCAGCCTCACGAGGCTAATCCGCGCTGAACTGTACGCTTCCATTAAGGTACTTATACCCCGTGTGAGATACACCTGACATGAGCGGCGCGCTGCCTCCCATTGCCGCCTGTCATGTGGCGATGATGTGCAGTGCACGACCTCGGTCTGTACTCATTCCTCACCGGCAACGGCTAGGGACGACACCGCTCTGGGAGCGCTAAGGACCGGGTTGTATTTCCCATCACAACACACGTACTATTCGTCAACTTCGTATAAGCACTTCGTAACAGCAGCCTTGGGAAAAGGAGCTGGCGGCCTTGTCAACATTGCAGGTGGGTGTGCCTACCTTTGATCGCAACGTTAACAGGAAAGAGATTTGGTTGGGATACCGTTTGTTTACACATCGTCTTACACGGTTGAAGGTGGGTGGTCCATTGTTATGAATGTATTGTTCACAATTAAGGTTGTTTATGAAGGTGATGATTGTTTGAATGCCCTTCATCGTATCTCAAGCTCATTCTCACATGTAACACTGTCCAATCTTTATTTTTGTGTGGCGTAACCGATGGAAATATATTGTAGACCGGCTGCCCTTTACCATCTCCTGACAGAGAAGGATTAGCCAATCGATTACACGATATACAGGTGCAATGGATTTAGGAGCTAAGACCCGTGCTAATCGCTCGCAGCGCAGTCTGTATTCACATTTCCACCGCGCTTGACCTGATTGTTTCAACATCAATCGGTCTTTAGAAAGCAAAATCTCATTCCACGTTGAGAGAAGCGATGGTTGAGGACGATTAAACAGCTCGGAATGAAATCACGCTGGAGAGATTGCCGTGGGCGGGTGGAGGCGGTTGGGAGCGGGCCCGGAGTGATGGCTGCCCAGGGAAGGTCACAGCCAATCGCCTGACCTCATGATTTACCAATTAAGGCAAGGTGATTGATGCCGTACGTCTGCAGTTATAATTAGATCACTGACAGGGGAAATTGACACCTTGTTGCTGTGATAGCACGGAAGAGCGGTTATACGTTGTCTCCACGGCACCCCCACCGATGCTGTTTACCGTTTGTCGGGATTAAATTAGTATTGATTTGACATCGTTTCGGTATGATCTCATCTCCACTATCTAGTCGCGTTACGTGTATTTATATACTAAGCATCTTTCGGTATCTCATTATCTCTCACTCCGGCGTAATGCAAATGTAATTCTTCAGAATCAGTAATTACACTATAACACCAAGATTTTGTTGTTGAAAACATCAGTGACAAGCATCCTCCTTGATGTTTTTTCTGGACGTAGCGACGAGGAAATACATCTTCATGGCGCACAACACACCAGTACTAACGTTGTTAAGTACTACAGTATGCACCAAAGTTTTTATTCCATACTCTAACAATTTACAGTGAAGCGAAAGAGAAAGACTCTGAAACCAGTACAAGTACAGGTAAGACCAGCCCTTTGGTGGGATGATAAAGTCCATTACGGTAAAGCTACAGGGAGATCGACAGCCAAAAAGAAAGGTCTCAAAGAGGTCATTGAGTAGTTATCAATGATTGCGAAGAGTGCTTCGAGGAGCTATTTCCCTTTGAGCTTATACAGCTACTTATCTGTGGTAAATTGTTTATATTCCGTCATTACAGAAATGCTGTCTTGAATCCAACAGTGAAAACATTTGGATCTAGATTGCCGACAACGACACAATCGACGTTAAATGATTATCGGTTGTTATTGATTATATGGTTCATTTTCCACGGCTTGATGGTCAATAACTTGTTAATGACCCGGTGTGGGCTGGCGGAACGACCCATGGTCAGGATTTGCACACCCTCTCTCACTTTGAGGTTGGGATTTGGCGAGATTTCGTTTCCATTTCTGCGAGATTACTTCTTCGACACGGGATCTAATTTATTCATGAATTGTAGTGATTATGTGTGGTGCTGTACAGCCGCTGATGGGGTGGATAATCCTAGGGATATGTAGGTAGAGTCTACGGTTCTACTTACTGACAGTATCCCGGGCGTGAGGGGAAAGATAGGTCACTGTTTGGTATCTTTATGGATGGCGTTCATTGAAGAGAATAATTGCGATGGGATAAACGTTGAAAAGCGAAATCCTCCAGTGAAGTGATGAACACTGCAGCAATACAGATGAACATGTAGTACAAGATACAAAACGAAAGTAATACACGAATTTGATCTACTTGGGCAATAGGTTGGACACCATAGATTATGTATACACAAAGTGACACGCACACGTATACAGATACATACATACGCACATACACACAAACATATACAAGCACACACACACACACACACACACATAAACACACACATACATACATAAATGTACACACACAAACACACAGAAACACACACAGAGACATATACAAGATTCAGTATAATTGATTTCTATACATCTAAAAGTACTCGGAGCTAAAAGCATTTTATCTCCACATGTAGTTCAGGTTTTTGGTTACCTACTGGTCGCTACCATAGAGTGGTTTCCATTTCCTGTGTCAATTCAGGTGAGTAGTTTCAGTGCCCTTTAGCCTCTTCCCTTGTCTTTGTCTATTCAAAATACTACTTTTCAGAAACCCTACCCATTCAAATACAAAAGTACAACTATAGTGGCCAGACATGATCCGAGAGCGACTACAAATGACTCGTGCTGTACATGTAGTGTTTTAATTTGCATCTTAGTGTTCAGTTGACTGGCATATGAGTCACAACTTTTGGCGTACTTTGTACGGTCTGTAACTACCATTAGTGCTTTTTGGATGAGTTCAGTTTACTTACTCAGACCCATATGGCCATACAGTCCCAGGATATTTCTTTTACCACCGGAGCGAGCTCCAATAGCTCCTGGCTTCAACCAGGCTGCACTAAATATTGATTTTTGTCGAGCTATTTCCGGAGACCCGTGATTTTTACTAGCATTGATACCAATCTCTGTCCGACTGCCTTTGATTTTCTCCTTTGCAGAGAGGTAAGCACCATGAAAGAGCTTTTTGAACAGCTTGATTGACTCACTTGGTGCTATTCATGGCTGTGAAATGTTGCCAAGCATTATAAGTGAGAGAAATCACGTGTAAGAACTCACTACTGTGAGGGGCAAACCCAAGCCGTCCTTTCAAAGCAGCGCCTTATGGCTATGTCTTGAGATTTTTCTAGTGTCAATTCAATTGAAATTCATAAGTAAAAATGATACCAGATCAATATTTGTGTTTTCCATGACGAAACATGTTTCAGTCAAATCTAAGAAATAAATGGCCTAGTTCGAAGCATGACGGGGTTTTAGTGGATGACATTCCAAACAGGAAAATCTATCAATCATTTGGCAGCCACGGCCTCCCTCCGAGATATCAATTTCAGAGGCCGGAAGTTAGGTCAACGTTTCGTGCACCCTGTCTGAAGAGAAGGCCTCTAGGATGTACCTTATTATATGACAATTTGCTCCTGACAGGACCCATCAATCATTCCGTAACTATGGTGACCCTCGAACGCACGACACCCCCTGGAGGCCAGACCCCCTACTGCAGCTTCCATCCCACTCACACCCACCAGTGTTACATAATGACTCTTACATTAACTTTTTGTTCCGTGGGTGGAACAAACCCTTTAACAAAACATCAAGAGAAGCAATCCATCTAACATAGCTATCGGCGTCCCTTTAATGCTAACGTGGAATTCCTGTCTGGGAAGATCTATTGTTTAGGGAGCTTCTGTCTAGTCTGTTGTCTTTGAAGTCTGGTTGTCTGATGACCTTCAGGCTGTTCTATTTAGAAATTTAAAAGGGGCGTCAGGGAGCACTTTCTAACCCCTGCCCCTTTCATTATTCTGACCATCTGCTTAATATCGACCTGAAAATGGAGCTTTAGTTTTTGGTGTGTCTGTCTAGCTAGGTGTCTGTGGTGTGTTTCCGGATTTTGTAGTCAGCATAACAAAAAAACCTCTAGATGGATTATGATGATATTTGGATTGTCGGTAGGTCTTGCGAAGACGAAGTTCGATGTCAATTTTAGGCCCCTTGGTGTATGACCTTGTTTATTGAATAATTGTTGATGCAAACTTTAAGATAGACCACTAGACCATTCAACATGGTTTTGTTTGGTGTAGTCTTTTTCTTTACCTACATTTAGGCAGCTGCCATGCTGCCTTCACCATGCCGAAGGGAAAACTTTCTCCTTGTCGTGTTGTGACGAAATGCACTACAACAGATCCCCGAGCAGCTGTCAATATGTCGAGCAAAAAAAAAAAACTTACTTTTTTTTTTTTAACGAACTCGCTCAGAGCAAGGCCTGTACTAGTTGTGTACCTCAAAAACTATGTTGCATTGGTTTACCAATCTGATGAAACTTATTTACGGAAACCACCAGTCTATTGCGCAATCATTCTTTTCCCTCTATTACGCCACTTAACAGGTAGCGATACAGCAAGAGGTGTTAGAGAAGGCATGTTGATTTTGTTTTAGGGTCCTAACCATTGTAAAAGCTTTGATTGTATCTAGTATATGCATATATATAGATAACACTGAAGACCGGAAGCACAGTCCTTCTTTTCCTTTACAGTAGAATATATCATTTCTTGAGGTTCGACTCTGAACACCGTGACAGCCTCTCGCTAGCTGGACAACCCTGGCATGTTACTACATGCTGAATCAATAAATAGATGAATAAAAACCGTGACCGTGAATTCAAATCTGAGATGTTGTTGTCAAAACAAAACAAAAATCAATCACTTTATGTCAATTGTTGCTCAAACGATGACCTTTCCAAATTTTGTATTAAAAAGATGCCAGTCACAACTTTTATATCTCCCACCGAATCTGAGTACATGGGACGGGTTGATTTAACCGTTGACATTTGTCCGACAGAAAGCATCCATCTTGTATCAGTACAATCACCCCTTGGGATCTTTTGTTTTCCCTTTGAGCCCTCGCAGGCGTCAATGCTTACCCTACCTCGTCATCCACGAAATCCACGTGTCAAGGTAGGCCGGGGATTTTTACAGGCGGAAAAGCAAACCATCAATAATAAGTGCCCCGAGTGGCTCCCGGAGGACAGGGGGAGGTAATGGGGCCAATTAGTCGTCCTGAACCACACCAAATGTCGGGGCACGTTGTGATATAAATCTGGTCATTGCACGTGGAGAGAATATTTCATTGGTGGCAGGAATGGGGGACGTCCATCACGAACACTTGCGACTGTCTGACCAATGACTTCAATTAGTCAAGGATGCGTTTAGATATAGGAGGTGGCAGCGTAAGGATTCGGGCCAGGTTCAAGTAGGTTGGTCATCCGTCCGTTAATTAGAATATAACTCTATACATTCTGCAATATAGGGATGATTATCGAGACGTGTGCGTTGCTTGGTTATGACTGTCTGACCAATGACTACAAAGATGCCCTTCAATTAATCAAGATTTCTTAAAGATATACGTGGTGGTAGCGTAAGGATTTGGGTCAGGTCATAATTAGCTGGTCATCTGTTAAACAAAGACATTACTGTATACTCTGCAATGCAATGGTGATAATCGATGAGGCTTGTGCGTTTGGTCTTTACTGTCTGACCAATGACTACAAAGATGCTCTTAAATTAGTCAATATTTCTTAAAGACATGGTAGTGGCAGCGTAAGGATTTGGGTCAGGTTAGAATTATCTGGTCATCCGGTAATGGGAGATGTAACTTCATATTCTGCAATGCAGGGATGATTATCGAGACTTGTGCGTTGGTCCTCTGACCAATGGCTACCAAGATGCTCTTCAATAAGATTTGGTGGTGGCCAATAGCTATAGAGGATTAGGGTCGGTCCACCGTCAAGCAAAGATGAACCTTCATTTTGCACAATCTTGGGATGATTACCGAGACCTGTACTTTGGTCAGTTTGAAGAATCTGCCATCACGGTTGACACACGTACGTGTTCATCGCAATCCGACTCAGCAGTTTCTTCCAGTAGTGATTCAACCTGCCTTTCCTGTCTCATCAAAGGCATTTGCGTTTAATATCGCCCATTTTGCTTGAAGAATGCGCCAATTTGTGTCACATCGGGACAATATATCGCAAATCAGGTGCTTGCCGGAGCGCCGCTCACCGCAAATCGATATACAATTTTATTACGAGGCCTCGTGACGTCTGGACCAGTTGAGCATTTTTGACTCGGCTTCATCCCTATTGATTCACCAGATTTGGTGTGGAGTTGCCGCTAACCGACTCAGGGATCGTTGCATATTATCAGTTTAACATACAATAGAAAATACTATTTTTCATTTATTACTGCATTACTGTACAATTACCGTACCATCACCATATCATTACTGTCTCATTGTAACAACATTTACTACATGACGGCAAGGGACATTGCCTTCTGTAAAGTAGATTACGAATAAAACACGACGGCAAGGGACATTGCCTTCTGTAAAGTAAATTACGAAAGGTGTACAGACAGAATAACATTACTGAAATGGACACATCAGCATTCTAAAACGATCCCTTGCATACAGAACGCAGCTGGTGACCTAGACTTTTAGTTCAGGAACAACGGAGAAGAGGATTTCAAATTCGGTAATGATCGAATAAGGAAGAGCACGAGTCTGTCGCAGATTTTGAATAGATAGCGATTGGATGTCTAGTGTCTCGTCTGTGGCCAATCAGGCGGTTTCTCGCGGCGCTACGCTACGCAGTTACATCTGTTCCCCGGTTTACCTCCTGTGGAAGTGACTTATTACCCTGTAGTCTTGCACAGGGACGAGTAATTATGGAAATCCTATGTAAGGTTGCACGCTCCATCGCAGCTCATCTACAGAAGCCTCCGGTGGTATAGGGCGGGCCGTCTCGCTGAAGTGACGATGATGCATCGCGTAAGGAGATCTGAAACAGGCCGGGTGCTTTGATTTCTCACATGGTTAGCTGGCAAAGCGAAAACCTTAGTCTACTCGTGGTAAAAACACAATTGAAACCGTTTGAAGTCCTGAAAATAGTCTTGAAAATACATGGATTCCAACGGTATACAAAAGGCACTGAGACCCTTTGCTGCAAACCGTAGTAACAGAGCTCTGGTACCTTTTTTTCTTCAAAATTGGTTTGCTACAGAGCACGTCACAGTTGCAGTGAATTGAGATTGACCGCTGAAAAGAGCGCCGTTGTCAGCCTGACTGTTCATTTGTCTGACGACAGAATTTCAAACCAATGAACTTCCGTAGGTCAACTGTAACGCTGTAAGCGCGCTTGGTTCCTTCCTGTATGTATCTTCCTTGGGGATCATCACCAAATCAATATGTACCATGGCTATATGTGGTCTTTTATTACAATTCAAAGCAATGTGAATCGCTTTCATCCGACCGGCAATAAGCTATAGCAAAGATAATACGATTTACGGTAGTCACCGGAGCTCCCAATCATGCAGCACGCTTCCCTCCCCTCATCTGTTCCAGTCGTACCTGAACCTCCCGGGGACTGACGTGCTGGTGCGGGGCGGCGGTGGCGACGCTAACAGCCGGCGGAGACAAGGTGAAGGCGGCCCGGAACTAGAACGATGAGGATCCGGCATGTCACTCTGCTGGTGGCCGCGGTCTTCCTGGGCGGCATCACTGTCACCTATGTCTTACTCGGTAAGGCCACGGATCTATTACTTTGATTATGTTTTGAATATGGTAAGGAGTGTTTGAACATTGGTTCACAGATAGCGTACGTTTGCATCAAAGGGATCATTACATGTTCGTCCTGTCGTGTCAGGTTTCGGTAAGTACAAATCAGTGTGCTGAGTAATCCCCACATTGCTCCGTCACGTAGGAAGATGGTATGTATATGCTTATTCGTACCTGCTGAAATTTGCATTCATTCACTCGTCACATTTTATAGACAACAAGCAGCATGTCTTTGCTACGTACGTAATAAACAGACATTTTAACACGATTCTATCAACTTGCTTCCATGTACGTGTTACAAGTCTCTGTTTCAGCAGCACACAGTTGCTTGTCGCATTGCTTGTAGTATCTTACCAATCTCCATCAAAATTAAGCATGCAGATCATATTGGACATCCCTGTCCCCGGGAAAGAGATGTATGTCGAGACATGTTAACAAAATGTGTAGAGAAAATTCAGGAGCATGCGTACATGTATCCAACAAAGGAAACCAATCTAAGGTTAGCACCTCAGCAGTAATGCAGACTGTCAGTTTTCATTAAAGCCATCGATGCGTGCTGGCTGTTCATGCATACATAGTGGCATGCATAGGGTAGCCCATTACCACACGTCGTCTACACTACATCACCGGTGTCCTGAGGTGTACTCATTATAGAGAGATTTGTGATGAGCAAGTCTACTGACAAAATATGCACAAAAGTTTAAGGAACGTATGAAAAAGATAACTGGTAGAAACTAGTAATAATTCCTGCGACAAACATGGATTTTTGTGTGCTTTGTTGAAATTGGTTAATAGTTCTTATTAGTTTATGTAGCTTGATGAAACAAAGAAACATAATTGGCCCTAGCATACACTTATCTGATGTCAGTATCGTTGTTTGTTTGGCACGAGAGCTTAAGCAGTTTAACATAGAAACAATTGTTAAACATATAGGTAATTGTAAGATCGAATTAGTGTTGTAACAACCGTTTACCCCAAATCCAAAAAAAAAGTTTTTTTTCTATCATTAGTCGTGATCACTTGTTTCGTCGTTGATATCTTCCATGAATTCAGCAATGTATCCATAACGCTGGCATATTACAAACCTTCCTTAAATGTTATATTGAGATGACCCTCTATTTCCATAAGTAGATAGGATAAATTGATAATCAGTGCGATTGTTTCAATCTTTCTAACAAACCTCAAGACATTCTAAAGCCATTGGAAAACTTGGTTGAATTACAAACTTTATCGGAGTCTAAATCACCAAGTTTTCTCTTCCTTTGAACATGCATGGTATATAGCGAAAATGTGTATACAGTTTCTCATGAAGATATAAGATACTTAATTCAGTTTCCTCTCACGTAACCGACGAAACTGCAACACAGTAAGCACGCACAATTTAGATATTTCATCTGTTTGTGACGGAGATCCTTTTCAGATGATTACCCTGTCCAACGTGCAGTAGGAAGTAAATGGCATGTATTATCTGGTGTGAGAGGAAGTATGCTAGTATTTGGGTTATTGAGCGGGTTATGTACCATTGTACTGTTCTTCAAACTCTGTTGTGCTATACGTCACAAGTGGGTTGATGCGATCTCCCTTGATGTTTTAGAGTTATTTTATAAGCTCTTTTAATGAGTCATACAATTATACCAAGCCGTTGATAATAAAATAAAAACAAAATGAAGATTGCATTGCCCTATTAATTCATCACAGACGGAAAGTAAGACCAATTGTAATCCAGAATTAGATTCTCCCAAATACTTCCCGTCCATTTGGAAAACGTATCTTTCAAATCTTCATTTTCTTTTACGGACAATTTTTTTCCGACTGACCTGTTATCTCTGACCACAACATGCCTGCGGCATTACGCTCTCTAACACCATTAGCTTTTAGAGTCGATGGAGGATAGTGATACACCAGATTACAGCACCGGAATGTGAGGAAATGTGTTATCAACACTCGGATTCACCATTTACACATTTGTCTCGTCAAAACAGACAGCGACGTCGGTAAATGTATTAAATCATTTGCAGATACTTTAGATATGACAGGAATAATGAAACTTTGTCGAAGTTTTGGGGTTAACATGCTAGATGATTTGTCATTGGTTAATTGTCATAGAAGAGGTAGTTCGTATGATAAAAGCAGGTTAGACAACAACTTGGCAACACAAATGTGAATGACGTCGAGACATGTACAAGTCATGCGAAAACGTATTTACCTAAGCTCTGTTGAATCTATTTCTCACTTGCAGCAAGAATGTGACGAGTTTTTAACAAAAACATACTTTTTGCAAGGTGTGACAGCTGAGATCGTCCAACCTCTCCTATGTTAAGGATTTAGTGAGGTCAAATATATAGCATGACCACAAGTACAGGAGTTTAATATTTAGGACATGGCGACTTTCAAACTACCATTAATGTATAAATATTAATGCAAATAGACCAAATGTTTCGTAAAATGACATCGATCTCAGTTTTGACGATTGCATACGTTGTAAAATAAACGACTATTGAAGAAGACATCAAAATGGCTGATAAAATGGGGTCGTACCACTAACGAGCCCCCTTAGTGACACGTGTTACACACAAGTACACAACAATTAATGACGTGATCTCTGTTACCAACGATTCTGCTTATTTACAAGTATACGGCATCGCCCTTGGAGTCAAAAGGGTTACTGCCTTCGCATCAAAAGGTCTCAAGTTAATCAATACTCAATTTCCTGGCGGGGGCATAACTGCCCAGAGCGATAGGACTGCAAGTCGTTAGAAGTTGGCACATCTTCAGATTGGGACTTGTTTCCGATCGGGAAATCAATCCGACGAGAGAAATAAGTCTAACAAAAAAAGAAGTAACGACACCTTAAATGAATGATTCATTTGCAGGAAGACTAGATGAAACACGTGTGTCAGCCACTTTAAAGACTATTATGAACATCTTGCGAGGTAACAAGATATTAGATAGTATCAACTGTTTAGAGAGCTTATATTTAAAAAAACAATGTCAAGATTGTTTATCTATAAATGCCTGTGCATTAAAGTTTGGCGAGAAATTGAAAGGGCATATATGCATGGCTTATGAACACACACCATTACCAGTGGACTTGCCCCTTAACTGTATTGATTTTACAGCTGTGTGGCCCAAGGGCCATAGACACGGAGATTAGCGCAGCCCTATACACCATATGCAGTGGGAATTACTTTAATTAACCAAACTAAACAAACTAACTGTCTGGTTCCGCATTGCTAGAGGTTTGTGACAATCAGTCGTCGGAGAAGCTGGCATTCTAATTGCCGCCAGTACAGCTTGACTGAGTCATCGATCGTATATTCAGCAGTTTGTCTTTTTCTTCATTTCTTTCTTACACAAAGTGTCATTGATTATACCGAGGAGGTCCAAATCATTTCAGGAGGGAGTACTTGTTAATTCTTCTTACAGGGATGTTCGTAGCGCGTGTGAAAAGTTATGTACGGCAATACCTGATTTGCATACAGATGAATTGAAGCTCCTTGGTTAAACCATATAGTCTTGTCCCTTCAGAAAAATGAGCCTCTTGGATGACACTTGATGAAATATGCTACCAAGTTGACATTAAAACTACACTTTGTCTGAGAGTGTTGCAATTTGGCACATTTTAAATGTTTCCTTATGCAAGGCACCATTTTATGTTGTAAATTGAACTTAATATGAAATCTAAACTCTTATCAGAAAAAAAACTACACATTGATTACTACTATTTGGCAATTCTGTATGTTTTTCTCTTGCAAGTTCTACCCTATAACATATACATCAAACTTAATATGAGACCTATACGCTGAGCAGGAGTAGGAATAGAGCATACCCCGAGTCTCTTAAGAGCAGGCCTTTTTCTTTCATGAGCATCTACTACGAAGAACTCGTTTGTTATCTCCGTCTCAAGGGCGGTTAATTTTAATGACTACTTACTTGGGAGGAGATATGTAATGAAAAGTAATTTCTGGAAAACATCGCAACCATCAACTGGCAGTCAGGGGAAACAGTCAAATATCCTTCGCGGAAAAGAAAAGCTCACGCGCATCGTAAAGTTGATGAAAGGATGTCTCATTGCAACCATTTCAGGGTTTGATAGTATATAGTGTGGACTGTATCTATAAAACATTGAGTATGTGTTGCCTGTCTTTGAAGAAGCCATTATGGCCGTTTCTGCTGCGTACCGCGCTATCATTACTATTTCACATTGTCGTCACCTTGCTTGTAATCGTGTTTGATCAAATTCTTTAACATGTGTTTCATGTAAGGCCATAGCATGTAAATCTATGGATTACCACGCTCATTAAATTTCGCCTGTTTATAAAAAAAAACATTCCCCCCCCCCTCCAGAGATGGTCAGCATGACGAAAAGTACCAAAATGGGAAAATATGTTGTGTTGTAGCCTTTATTGTATTTGTAGAAGTGACACTAGTCGTGTAGCAATGACTGTAGTTGTAGAAGTGAAAGTAGTTTGATAGTTATAAAAGTGGCACCAATGTGGTCATCTTGTTTTTTTTTGCCCTCTCGCATTAAATTTGGAGTCTATAGAGGATGTCATCCATAAAATTTACTTGCTGTGGCCTTACCCGTATATGCTAGAAATAAAGTATACCTGCTCAAAGCCAACCTTTATTTCCATAAACATCAATTCCTAGTTTGCCTTGAAATGCTGCCATGCTCCAAACATGGATTATAATTAGAATCAATTTGCATGCGAAATAGAAACAGTAATAGTTGTCTATTGGGGAATTTTGATTCCGACAAAAGAGATTAGAGCATTAAGATATGTTTAGATATTATTATAACAAAGGCCAATGGTTTAGGAAACGTTTGGCGACAATTTGTGACTCTACGGTACACCGTTTCTCTGACGAAGGTCAGATGAGTCGATAGTCCAAGCGGCCCGGACACAAAAGCCCGATGATCGATGCCTCATCGCGAGCCGTTTCGGGATAGGTTAAATCTCTTTCAGCTACATCGGGGCAAATTGTCCAGTAAAATTCCACGGTCTCCAAATGCATTTTCGAGATTGCTTTTCTCAGTAGTGCAGTTAAGAGCAATTGTGGTCTATACCTTCCCCAAAGAGACGGGCTCTCAGAACGTAAAATATAACGGTATAACGGATGTTATCGGCCCGGGCTGAACCCGGCTCTTCCGTCCGGTCCCTCCATTTGTACCCTGACAGATATGCAGTTTGAAACACTGCCGAGGCTTAATTGATTTCCTCTCGGCCGTAACTCAAGCACTGGTTGGTTGCACAGATACGTGATGCCCGGGCCATTTTTTTTCTGTTGGTACTTTCACGGCGCCAAATATTCTTCATATGTACGTATGAAAAAAAAGCAAATTCCCTTTAGTATGTAAACATAACTAATATCTAGATACGAAGCTAAATATTATACATATGTACGAATAAAGCAAAGCATCACCTTTAGTATTTTATCATGTAGTCTACTACACATTTCTAATCCTAAAATCGTGAGTTTCAATTTGGAATCTGTATTTTGTATTTCATCTATGCAACATCTATTATGAACCTCTATATCTACATTGTAATGTGTTCTATTTTTCATTACTTAAGGGAATAATTAACTTTGCTAAATGTCATCTATCTTATTAGTTCACCTCATTTAATCTAATTTAGTTAGATGCACTTAAAAATGATCGAGTTAATTTTCATTTTCCTTGCTCTGAACAAGACTCCACTTTGGTTGGGGTTCGCTTCGCTGGGCGCGAATACGATTCCTTATGAAGTGTCTTTGTGATGATTAGATTTACTACATGAAGTGCATCTAAAGGTTTATGCTGGCAGTTGTACAAGGCAGTACTATTCAACCATGGAAGTGTAATCAAATGCTAGAGTGACCAATGCAGAGCGGACGAGAGAGTTTAATTGTATTTGTCCAGACGAAATTAAAGCAGTGAAAGTCCTGACAATCATGCCATCAATCACGGAGGTACTGCTGAATACCAATGGAGAAAGTGGGAGATCAAAGGAAGATCCCCAGTACAAGCTCGTGCGTCTTCTTCCACCACTTTTCAGCGCATCCTGTCTACTTTGAAGTTGATAAATTGTGTCCAGAGGAATACGTTGACGTTGATGCAAACTCAAATGGACTTTTTCTATTACCACATACATCTTAAATAATTGCCTGTCTTACTCGATTGCCCATGCTATTTGTCTTTAGAAGTCTCGTCGCCAGAAAGAAAAGATAACGCAAGCTTCTAAAGTGCCGAAGTCGTTCAGTTTTCCAGAAATATAGTAACCTTGTAATCTTGTTTTCTAGAAATAGAATAGCCTAATATCCCTTTAGATGCATTCCTTTTTTGATACATCATATCAGTGACAAACTGTTTATTGAAAATTTGAGCTTCATTTTCGATCCTCTGAACAGGTTTTCTGAACACTTTGCGCAGTATTGTCCCAGTCTGTATAGACTGACTGACAGTAATAAGTGTCAGAAGTGCAAAGTCGATCTTGGAACAGTGTCCTCAAAGTAGTTTCTTTAGGCTCGTTCTAACATTCAAGGCATTGATATATAGCTATATGTACGTTCGTGGAATTCCCAAATGAAACTGGCCCCAAAATCCTGCTAAACAAAATTGTCTCATTCTCAGCTTTTAAAATCATCCCAGCTTGTCGTTTGCAGTTTACGGCTACAGCAACATGTTTTCTAAATCACCTTGTAAATTAACGTGTCTCGTAATCATAAGAAACGAGTGGATATTTGGAGTATCACATGGTTGTTACTCAATGACACAAACTGTATATATACTTTCAAATAGCATTCTAACAAAATACCCAGAGTTTAAGATATATAGAAGCAATGCTGGGCATGTTGGAAACATATGGTAAAATGTTCACTTGTGATATTTCTTCTGTTGACGAATACAAATATATTCAATTGTTATTGAAAAAACGTATCATACATGCAAGAACATATATCTCCGAAAACAACAGATACATCAAAGTCAGGACATAGAATATTGCAAATTGTTAAGCGTCTACATGCACTTGTTTGGAATCCCATAATAGTTGCCAATTAAGTTCATTGCGATGAGCCACAGTAATTGCATAAGAACAATTACAAACAAGCTCGGTTGCAAGATGGATTAAAAACATTTCCCCAGGCACGCAAGTATAGTTTTGATTGAATATTAGCATAAAAAGAATTTGCAGTCTTCTTTCTTGAAGCGTGAAAATATATATCATCATTCACGCCAGCGTCTCGACGATTACGGCGTGCGCATGACTCACTTTTATTGCACATACCTTAAATATAACAATAAAATGAATCAAAATCACACAAAGGGGATTAATATAAAGGCCCATGGGAAACGATATCTAAATTGCAAACATCAGTCTTTATTATCACATATCTAGAAGCCCATCTAAAGAACTGCGGGAGATAAACGGATTATATTCATTATTATGTATACATCATTGTTGTTCGCGGCTTTGTTTGTTTTCGTCTTTGGGATTATAGTATTCAGCTATAATTGAGTTTGCGCACGACATGAAAACATGTCTATATCTCTCAACACATCTTATGCAAGCTATGAAATGATTTATTGAATCAGAGCTAGACCATTAAAACAATTGACAAGGACTGTAAGATGTTTATCTTGAAACGTTGAATTTACGTTATCTAAAATAGCACCCCACCATTCAGTATGTCCTTATATCCAATACACAATACAGTTAGTATTCTTCTCCAGAGGGACCAGCAAAGAGAAAATATATCTATTTCAATATTGTAAATGTAATCTCTCATATATAGTTATTTGTCCAGCAATCACCTACAGCAAAGCAGAATAAAGATTGCTTGATAACGACATCATTTGAGCCATACATGAGGCATTCTCCACCGAAAGCAATTGCGCGATTTATAAAGCAATTGTGGAAGTTATGACTGCACATTCGGGAACCTTAATGGCTGGAAACGTACCACCTGGTACCATTCATATTGCGTTGGAATGTATGGAAGAACATCACGCGACTTAGGTTTGACATATTCCCACTCAGTGCTGTGTCTATAGGGATGTGCCGAGTTATTGCTACGCTAGCTAGAAGGACTTCACTACAGTTCTTCTCAATCAATCACTCCCACACGTTGTAGATATTGCCTATGTTAAGACAATGCACAACTTTTGTGAGTTAATATACTGTTCTTTTTAATCAGTCACTTATATAACATACTGTATTTCTACTTTTGTGAACGAACACGCAGAGCTGGAGTTATCAAGAACGCCACTTCAGCAACTTCAGTTGGAAGGTTTGTAGCTTGCTTATAATTGGTTTTTCATCATTTTTGATTTATGAAATAGTATATACCTCGAGCTTCTATCATCTACTGCTGTCTTCGTTACCTTTATTGCCACGCAACTAGTATTTCTAAATCGATCTAACAGCATCTTCTTTTCCTCTTGTAGCATCCCCCATCCATCAACGTCCGCTTCTCTGCTCGTCCAATAAACGCTCAATTTGGCCTGTCAATCAAACCAAGCATGTGCTGCTTGTGGGCGGAGCCAGCTTCATGGGATATCACCTCACTCTACAGCTCCTGGAGTCCAGGAACATCGTCACCATTGTGGACGACGCAGGCTCAACTTTAGATCAGTCTCTTAAGAGGGAACGTCTTAGACATCTCGAAGATTTATCAGATCACAAGTTAAGAATCATAAGAAACAACACATGCAGCCACAGATCCTTAGACGAGTTGTTCAAGGCTGCTAGCTTTTCCATTACCCATGTTGTCTTCTTCTCCCCATTGGACTGTCACAATGACATATTGTCTCCCAACCCTTCCAGTCACGTACACGCGGCCTTAGTGTGCTTCACAATGTTGCTGGGGCTCCTAAAGGATTCCCCAAGCGTGAACCTCCTTGTGATCTGGAGCAAGAACTACCCCTTTCACGTCTTCAATGAACCCGGCATGAAGCTGTCTATGAGGTGGCTATCGCTTGACTCGGTTCTGGTGGAAAGTTTGAAAGCAGCCGCTATCATGTACCATAATATCTATGGACACCGCATCACTGGACTGGAGTTATCAGAAGTTTACGGGCCTTATGGCGACGGGTCTTGCTCAGTCATACACAGAACAGTCATTGATAGATTGCAGCACCGACTAAAGTGTCGTCCGATGGTCGTTGCTAGGCAACACAGAGCGGGGTACCCGTCAGAGGTGCGCGACTTTCTGCACGTTACTGATGCTGCTAGAGGCATGGCGCAGGTCTTAGACTTGGGTGATTCCTGCGCCTTCTACAGTGCTGAAGGAGGACTCAAGGCAAGTTCGTGGGAAATGCGAGTTTATGTTACAGCTTTCCTGGATAGCTGGAACATAGACGCAAACTTGCCATTTTCTGATACTAAACCTAACGATATCTGGCCTATGCCAGGTTCAGGCGATGTAGCACCCCAGAATGTGCCATATGACAATATCCCAGGATTCCAATCGGAAATACAGCTAGATCAAGGCATACAGTCATATCTTCACTGGTTCGAAGGTCACGCCAACAGAAAATGCAGTCACAGAGCAACGGACGTCATCCTAGCGACATATTTCGTCGGCAGACAACGACAACAACACAGAAGTAGTCGTCAAAAGAAGCCGGGCAGATTTGAGTACATGAAGAATTGGTACTGGAGTGTCATTGACAAGAGAGTAAGTGCTGTAGTCTTCCATGACAGCCTTGAATCAGAATTCGTAAATCGTGTTGAAAATGGATTTGTTTCCTTCCAAAGAACGGAAGCACGCTTCAGATGGAACGCAACTGCCAAGTATTACGTGTACTTGAGGCACCTGAGGGAAAACTCTCGGATCTCTCGCGTGATCTTGACCGATATCTCTGACGTCAGATTTCAGAAGAATCCGTTTGAGTTGATGGACTTGATGGGTGATCAACTGTATGTAGGAACTGATGTAGACACGTTTCCAAATATAGCGTCTATGGGGTGGCTTCGGAAACGGTTAAGCAGCTGCTTTAACGACGGCTTTAGTCACGAATACGATATTCCAACCATCAAGAGCCGCTATAATGTTTATAATGCCGGCGTTATAGGTGGTTCTCGGGAGCTAATGCTGCAATTCCTGGAAAAGCTGGTCGCCATATTGGATCAGACGACACCTGGGATAAATTGCAACTTGGCTGCAGTGAACTATGTTCTACATGGGCATTTTGATGGTAATATTTACACCGGTTTTCCCTGGACTAGTAGGTTTCTCAGGAAGCAGAAATCTCCTAAAGGCGTTTATATCATCCACAAATGAGAAAACTCGTTTAAAATTGGTTCTATATTCAAAATTTCAAACTATGCAGAACAATGCATCGATGAAAAACTAAGTGAACAGCGCCTAGGCTTTCCAAATGCCATGTACGTCTCCTAAAATGCTAACTGGAAATCATAAGGGTATGTTGTTATTCGGCCTTGTCTTCCTTAGAGCAAGAGGATGAATTTATGAATGTCTTACAGATGTAATTTGCTTTGCTGAATACTGAGGCTATGATAAACCAGAAATACCATAAGACATCTTACGTTTTGTTAAAGGTAAAGCCAATGTGAATATTGGTTATCATAATTCCTTCTATATATATGGCTGTCATGCAGTGTATTATTAAGGTTTATTATAAATCTATACTGAACAGTCTACACCGAGAAGTTCTTTCTGTCAAGTTCACACGTACACAATTGAAAGTACTATTTCACGATTGAATCCTCCCTCCTGATGGAACGAGTTCTTAACCTGTAAACAAATAAAAATGGTATATTTCACTGTGTAGCTGTAAAAACTCTCGCCTACTACGCATATAACTACATGTGGAACAAAAATATCCCCTTATACATCATCATCACCATCATCATCATCATCATCACACCACCATTCACTATCACTACAACGGCAACCCCGTTGCCGCCCTTGTATTTCTGCAGAATGCGTAACAAGGTCTTTATGTCTATGGCCCTCAAAAACAGTCATAGTCATATCAAATGAACAGTGAGTGGCAATAACACTTTCACACCAATCACGACTTCATATGAGGAGCTTTGATATGTTTATCGATTTGGGTTATTGAATCATTCCAACCAATTGATTTTTTTCGCTGTACATGTACAATGTGGATGCAATCAATATCATCTGTTATCATCAGAACACCAACATCACCAAAGCAAAGCAACCGTACAGTTGTGGAAACGTTTGGCACTATCTAATGGTAATGCATTGCTAGCTGCTTACGATAAAGGCATGGCAATACCTTGGGTTATGGGCTATTTAGAACACTTTGTTGCCATCAATGGGCAATGCAGGAACAGAAAAGGGCTGACTGGACGATTTGTATCCTTTCAAACTACCTTTGCCATCAAGGTTGTTGACCCTACAAAGAGTATACGCCTTTAAATGCCAAACCGGTGATTTCTTTGAATCCCAGGACAACTGGCGTGTCAAAATGTGACAAGACATCAGTATAGAAGAGACGTGTCTGCGATCCTTGGATCATCACTGGCGTCATGGCGAAATGAGCAACGCCTTTTACTCCTGCCCCTGCGATGCCAGGGTCAGCTGAAGTGATCATCGTCCGTTGATTGCCTCATGAAGACCATGTGAACCGTGTAATGAGCTGGACGCAGTAAGGTCTTGCTGGGTGTGAAATTGCCTGGTCTTCGGTAGACCCACTGGCTACCTCCAGGCTACGGTGGATGACTATCCCGTAGTCTTTATTCTCCGGGCGTGTCAAGGTTGTAGTGCCGGGCTTGAACTCATGAATGAAAGCAATAACTCCGAACCTTCTGGGCGTACCGGCAAGGCTGTAGGCCAGCAAGGGTCAAGCCATGCGGCTCTACCAGGATTACCCGAAATGTAACGCTTTCACGTTTTCTAAATCTTTCTCATATCCTCCGCGAAAGGAGTTGCAAAAACAGGGTTTAAGCATGTAACATGGTTCCTTTCCATCCCACCCCACGCTATCCACCCGTGAAAGGTTGTGAAATGAATAGGATAGTGAGGTGGCAGTTGGCATTTCAAAGCTGTGATGAATCTGGCTGCCATGGTCTTCGTTATATTCCTATACATCAACTCAGGGAAAGGGCATAAATAACCTTAAGGGGACGTATAAAAACAGCATAGCCTTAGGAAATAAAACACATAAAATCTAGATAATCTGATCTACTACAAAATTGGCATTGATTGCAATAATTGTACAGCAACGAGAAAAAGTCAATGCAAAACGCTCCATTGCAACCTGGGCCCAACGCTTAATTCTTCGTGACCAGCCCTTTATTGTGAATTTTAGATGTAGTTTTGGCTGCCCTAGCGTTATTAGTATTTATTAGTGTACCATCGTTCACAAACACTGTTGATCGTGTATGGTCTTTACTGCTACATGTAATCTATCCAACGAGACACGAAAAATATGCCGACTGTCTATAGAGTGAGTCCAATATATCCTTTACTAAAAGGTTGGTTGTTGTACATTTATCAGATACGTAGTTTAAATGTGTGAACATTCTCTGCCTTAAGGTACAAGAGCTTTACATCTAAGGAAATCAAACATCCAAATTCAATATGCAATGACGATAACTGATCAAAAAATTAAACCGTCCAATGTATACCACTTACTGTCAACAAAGTAACCCAAATTCCCTTCTAGAGGCGACTATAAAGGAATTAGGTTACCCATTATCAGTATCGGTTTACGAGCCATTCGCATTGACCCACTGGCATTTATTGGATGATTGTGGGTTTTACTGGTGAGGTGTCAAGTTGAATAGGATCTAGGACATTGTGATCGCTTTAACGGTAATTACCATCACCATCATGGCGTCTCACTAGACCTCACTGTGACCTGAATTGGATTTGTGTTACCCTTGACTTTATAATGAGAATATCATGCAAAATGTACAAGTATGACTAAAATGACAACAAAACACACAAAGCGTAAAAAAAATATCGATGAAATTCGCCGCTCGGTTGCAGTGAGGCCGCCAACGTGCCGCATCTTCAGTGAGCCTAGATACCCCCTTTAAGCACCACTCCCTAATGTTAAGAAATGACAGAAGGTTTGAGTGTATGTTCATTTTGACGAACAATAATCCCGTCAATGATTTGTTTACTCAGCCTGTGTTTACGCCATCTCTCGCTTGCCAAGGTTAATGACCTCATCCCCTAGGGGCGGTAACAATCGGGCCAGCCGCTAGGAGCGCGATTTAGTCAGTTTCAAGCTAGCTGAAGCACACCGTGCCAGGTTGTACCAACACAATGCTCGAGTAATCATTTACTGATCCTAGCTGACTCGGAGTCAATAAAACATCTCAGCCTTTAAGCTGTAACCTACATTTTCCTGATTGTTATCAATGATTGGGTCTTAGTGTATCATCTATAGGATAAGATCCACACTGCAAGATGCCCTTGTTTTAAATTGAGAAAGAAGGGGGTCAAGAGGGGATTCGAGGCCTACCATGAATATAATTAACGGGAAATGATGTAATATGGAGGATAGATTAGAATAAGATAAAATAGTAGGAAAATGAAATACCATCAGAATGGTCACCGACTGACTGGAGCAGGTGCCACATACACGCAGCGCCCCTTTCTGTGAGTTGTTGTACTGCATCAACAAAACCACCAACCACCATGCAGCAATTCAAAGATCCTTTGACATAATTATTAGAAATGAAGCTTAGCTTCATGCTGAATCATTGCATTTTGCGTTGAAAAATCCTGCGATAATCCATACATATGTACGTGCCTTTTGTATGTGCACATTTCGAGATATTTCCTATGCATGTATATATATGACGAATGAAAACATTTCCTCAATAAGCTAGTTCGGAGTTGCTACTACGCATGGGCAGTGTCAAAGGTGAAGGCCCCCGGCTTGAAAACAGTGCTCGTCTCGACATTGTCTTGATTTGCATAACAACGCCCCGCCGGGTTTTGTTCACGTCTGGGGGGCCTTCACCTTTGACACTGCACGTGCGTAGCAGCAACTCCGAACTAGCTTATTAGGTAATGTGACTAATGTCAAAAGGATTTACAGCCAAACTGGTATCAAATTACCAATGCTTATCATTGCAATGGTAGCTAGTGGTTCTTGACCAAATTGTTGGGGTCGCCGGGCGTTGTTAGAGTTAGTGGGGAGGGCATAGCTTTGGGGATCTGCCAGTATTCTGTTTGAGACGAACTTCCTATTAAAGCTAGAATAGTTCACCATGTGATGCATGAATGACTGATTTAATGGATGGATGAATTCATGAATGAGTGGCTGGAACAATGGATGAGTGAATGAGTGAGTGAGTGGCTGAATGAATGAATGGATACTTACGAGTAGTTGGCACGAATTACACAGTACAGCCATATTGACTGGCTGTTTGACGGGAAGCCCATATGATATGGCGTATGCATTGGAAGCCCTGATTGGCTTATACAGTAATCATGTCACTGGTCCATCTATTAACTTTATATAACGTTATAAGTTCCTTTTTTCTTTTTAAGTGCATGTGGTGAATGCCAATTATAAGATGATGTAACGGAGTAGGCATGATCAAAAAGGTGCCAAAAACTCATTTCAGTAAGCAGTCTTTACCGAATGATTTCACTTGCAGATTCACTGGTAACCAATAGGTGGCGCTTACATGCGACTGTACTATACAAAGATATCCCTGTGTTTACAATGGTATCGTCCAGTGTAGGTCAAAGGTGAAAGCTAGTTGGTTCGGAAAAAAAAACACCACAGCAAGTCTTCGTTTCATACCTGGTAAGTCATGTTAACGGCAAGTAATCAAGTTATCTATATATTCATATTGTAAGAGAGTAAAACAGGAAAGTGTAGGTTTGTTTATTGTGAGACTTTGATGCAAATAAGCTTTTGTACGCCGTATTTCTCTGTCGCTTCCTGCCCCCCTCCCCACTGTAAGTGTCAAGTGTATCCTATGTGCATTTGCAATTTGGTACGTTAGAAAAGTGAGAAAATAGATGGATTAAAGAAGTATCAATCTACCTTAACATTACTTAAATGGCATTCAGAAGTAACTGTAATTGATTAATTTGGGAATCTTGGACATGGAAGTAAACCTCCTTTACTTTTCCATCAACAACTGGGAGACCCCGGTTCGAATTTGGGAATGGTATCCTTGTTGGAGCTGCACCGTCTTTTGGAAGAGACGTAAAATTGGGGTTCCATGTTCGAGGAGGTGCCTCGAGCATGTTACAACAGCCTTATTTCTCGTATGGCTACCTACTGGCTTTAAATAATACAACACATATAAAGAACGGTTGCAGTCGGATGTGTGACATAACCAGCTGCTGCCGCGCCGTGTGCCTGCAAAGCTGTTGTGTTATGCCGAATGGCGGTTATACCGGCTATACAGATACAGATATAGATACAGAACGGGGTGAATAATCTAAGTATCAACACTGTTTATTTCCCATCAGTACCTTACCTATCTGAAGCAGCCATGGCAGACTCAGGAAATGACGACGAGCCAACCATCCCTCGAGCTGCCATCAACAAACTCATCAAAGAACTGGTGCCAAACATCAGGGTTGCTAATGATTCAAGGTGAGGGAAACATAGACTGTTGCAGGGTTACCTTTACTTTTTCTTTTGTATAGAACTGTATAAAAGTAACCCTACAACAGTCGCCACCGCTAAGGAAAACATTGTTATTGACTACAGTTCAAATGACCAATGTTACTGATTCACAGGCAATGAGTTTATGTTATTAGGACTCTATACTGAAATTGTAGATTGACATTTCAACACATGTAGGCATAAGCTGGGCCCCTGAGACATAAATAAAACACATCTGGTTGGTGTGTTATGCCGAAGGGTGGTTATACCAGCTATAAAGATACAGATACATCTGGACATTAACAACCGGTGCAATGGCCTAATGGGTAGAGTGTTCGCCTTGCATATGGTAGGTCGTGAGTTCGAACCCCGGCCGGGTCATACCAAAGACTTTAAAAAATGGTACATGCTTCTTTCTCTGCTCAGCACTCAGCATTTGGGAAAGACAAAGAGTATGGAAGTTAAACACACACATCACTACCAGCGGACCAGCCCCCTGCTGTAGTGACTTGCACGTGTGTGGCCCCAGGGCTAAGAATGGAGATGGGCGCCACCCCTACGCATCTTATCAAGATGTTTGGGACACTTTAACTTAACATCTGGACATTGTATCAACTATCAAACATTGTCTAGACAACAAGTGTCTACAAGTTAAGGGCCTTCACCTTAGATCAAGGATGTTGTTTTTACCTCATGCATGCCCAGTTCAAACTGTGAACTGGATTATACAATCTATTCATTAAGCTTGTTTACAGTTTGAAGTACATGTGCAGTGTGATGCATTTGTCAAAGTAACTTGTACTAGTAGGCCCTTGAGACATAGACAAAAGATGGTATCAAACATGGTCTGGATGAGAACTGTTTACAACTATACAAGTTAGAGTCCTTCATCCTTGACCTCTCACATGTACAGTTCAAACTGCGAACCAGCGTATTGTTAAGTGGGTGCATGGAGGTTGAACCTTTAGCCTCCTTGGTAGGTGAGAACCAGCGCCAGTTCATTTTGTAAAGCAGAATGTTCTCTCCTCTGTTGGTGTTCAGGGAGCTGATTCTTAACTGCTGTACCGAGTTCATCCACTTGGTGGCGTCGGAGGCCAATGAGATTTGCACAAAAGAGGGGAAGAAGACAATATCACCGGAACATATTCTAGCAGGTTTGAATGTCGAATTATCTATTCCATTAGGGAAAGAGGATAAAGACATTTTTCCCTGCTGATCTTTAATCCATATGCGATATAAGAAATACATTGTAGTGAAAAAAGTTAATTTTTATGCTGTACAGTGTTTTCACACTAAGTCAATGCTGTAACTGCCACCATTTTGGTGTCCCTATTTGCATTTCAGTTAATCATAGTTCGAGTATTTTCAGTTGTTAAAACCTCTAGAAGGCTTCTTGTATATTGTGTGAACATACTGTATTTCACAGCTCTAGAAAGCCTGGGCTTCGGCTCGTACACAGAGGATGTGAGAAGTGTTCTGGAGGAGTGTAAAACAGTCGCAGCCAAGAAACGGAGAGCGAGCACACGGCTAGAGAACCTGGGGATTCCCGAGGAGGAGCTTTTTAGGCAACAACAGGAGCTGTTTGCTAAGGTGAGAAAATCTTGACACTTTTGGCTTTGAAGCATTATTTTCTTAGGACTTGCAGATTGCCATTTGTATAATGAAAATGTTTAATCCAAGATATTGTCAAATTTGATTTTATTATGTTATGGATAATATATCTTTTAACATTGGCATACTGATATCAGCAGCTAAGTACTTGATGTCTACCCTGGGTGTCATCCTCCTTAGTTTATTCCTGCTCACATACACTCTAAACATTGGTGTGGGGAAGTATGAAAGAGGACGTATGCTAACAAGGATGGTACCCTGGCTAAGTGATGTCGTAACTAAAAAAGATATAATTCATAACAGGCAAATGAAAAGATGCTTTCACCCACATGTACCATAATAATTATTGATATGGAGAGTGTGATGTCATGGGGAGAGATATTTCAGGCTTTGCTCCTTCCCCTATATATTATGGTTGACAGCTTGCCTCTCCCAATGTAGGTTATGATTGACAGCTGGCCCCTCCCTATGTAGGTTTTCATTGACAGCTGGCCCCACCCCTATGTGTTATAATTGACAGCTGGCCCCTCCCCTGTAAGTTATGATTGACAGCTCTTCTCCCCTGTAGGTTCTGATTGACAGTTTTGATTGACATTTTCCCCAGGCCAGACAGCAGCAGGCCGAGGCAGAGCAGCAGGAGTGGCTGAGGATGCAGCAGGCAGCACAGGAGACACCACAGCCACAGGAGGGGGGTGCTGCAGGTGGGGTGGAGCAGGAGGCGGGGGACCAGGACGATTCATGAACACAACCACAGGAGGGGGGTGCTGCAGGGGTGGGTGGAGAAGGGGGTATGAGGGACAAGGATTCATGAAGTTGACACAGAGGCATGAACGGATAGCCTTTGAAGGAAGTTTTCAACAGATTTTGATGTAAATGTATTTTTGTTTGTTGCCCTAAGATGTCACAAAGCAAATAAAAAGGTGACCCAGAATCTAGTTCAAGTTGGTTCAACTATTTGTAAATTGTATTGTATTGACATAGTTTCATGTAAGATTATTAAAGATACAAACTTTCATAAGAGGGAACAGCAGTGGGGGAAATTTTCACATTGAAAAACAATTTTGTTGCTTTGGATTTAGATGCTTGGGGAGATCATATGTTACTTTCTCATATTTGCCTGTGTCTCAACGAGCATATGTGCTATAGTCTGTACTCTGTATCCTTAACTTGTTATTGTTTTGGTCCAGGAATCTGTGCAGGTTTTAGTTTGATACTGTCACAAAATCATGACAAACATTTTATTTTCTGTTTTGTGAGAAAGAAGAGTGATATGTGGTGGGAGCATCTCCAAGCATTGAAAATAATTGTTAGATCAAACCATGGATACTACAAACTCTATCTGTACTATATGATAAGATACTATTCTCGTTATTTTGTTATCAGTAAAAATGGTTTGGAAGAATGGATATACATGTATAAGGATGCTGTAATAGTCATCAAAAAGAAAGTTTATATCAATACCATTTACTGATGAAGCACCTGTTAATTTCCCTCTAACGTTATTGTTTCTCTGTTTGTTTACAATGCCATTTGTTCACCCTATCATGCCTGTTGTTATATGGCAACATTTTCAGAGACCAGTAGTTGAAAAGAATACATATTGTTCTTCAGTTTCTATAGTTTGGTGATTTTCTGACCTGACAAATAGGACTTCAATTGCATAATTGATTGGAAAATAATATGATTCCAGTGTTTACTGGTGAAGCTGGTGTGTTACGCCATAAATCCTCTGTAGCTAGATAATGGGAATTTGATACTTAGAAATTTAAAAAAAAAACTCCAGGCCAAAAATTACATGGAAAACACTGGTATGATAGAATTTCCTCAGCAATTATGCAAGTTTAGTTGGGGTGTGCTTTTTCCTGCCACCAAATAATCAAGAGTTCCCAAGACCTACCCACATACCAAATATCATCACAATCCATTCAGACCTTCTCAAGTTATTGCTAGCCAAAATACTGTATCCAGAAACAGACAGATATACCGAAAACAATTATACCTCTATTTTCACGGAGGTAATTAACAATTCCTCTTTCACTTAGAAACCTCAAAACAACAACACTGTTCTTGCTTCATGCAACTAGGTACATACTCCTCTGTTTTTCAGTGTAGATTTGCTCAGTTGACCTTCACCCTCGTCATCCAAAGACCTACGGACATACCAAGACAATTCGTCTAGAGCTTCTTGACTTATGCTGACAACAACTACAACACACACACACACACACACAGCTACCTTGTTCTGATTTGAGATTAGTTATAGGGAGGCCTAAAGAGTTACAATAGATGCCAGTAGAGAAGAAAAAGAAGGTGTCATTATCTCAGAAATAAAAACATCAGACTACAAAAACTTAGTAGAGCCCTTGGATAGGTCCTACAGGCTTCAGACACCCAGTTGAAGATCATCCCAGTACCCAGTATATCATAGGGGTGCCAAAACCCACAAGGTGGAGACAGACCATTTTATTTTATTTTAACTAATTCAGCAACTACAGAGTCTATCCTACCACAGCCACTCTTAAACTGCCCAGATTTCATAAAAGATCCCACCAAAAAAGGATTTTTCAATGGTTTAAACCCTTGTTTTTCTCTTCACCGTGGGGTCTAGGCGCAGGCGTTAACTGTTCCGTCTCCCCTGTATCAGACATGACTCATAGTTTCGGTCGCTATAGGCGTGGCTAGGTAATCTGCTTGCTTGTTTCGGGAGTCTAAAAGCGCTGAGTCACCCGAGATTCTGCTAAGTTCGAGGCCGAGAGGAGATGATTGGCATTAAACAGTATGAACGTACCTTAACTGCCTTTCACACCAATCAGGTAGATTACTAAAAGGTAGACGACGTGGTTTCCATACGTCACGGACAAACTCAGAACGTTGCGCAGAACGTCTGCGCACATATAGAGACTTGTACCATTTGTTCTGTACTGGCGGCGGTTAGGATTACAATTATCTTGCATCAGCCCAAGAGACACTTGCAGTTGACTTCAACGTCTTGCGCCAGACGATTTGACGACCATCTGAAGACATCTTGGACAAATAAGATGTAGTTCCACGAAAGGAAACGAACGTTTTTTTGCACGCGGACGGGAAGGTATGTAGTACTAAATATGTCATCCGTTTCCAGATGTGCTACAATGTGTTGTTTGGTTGAATACTATAAATATGTGCATGTAGTCACAACTTTGTACAAGGGACGATGTAATGGACGTCAAGAGACGTTGGAACGTCCATGGCGTGACTCATGGCGTGTTTGCATTGTTTGGCCTTCAATGGCAAGAGAACTTTTCGCCTCAAGTCTCTTGATGGTTATCTCCAGATTGGGTCCTGCGAATAAAACACTCCATGGCCAAACTCCCATGGCAAATATTTTCCCTATAGCCGGCGCGATTAGTCTGACAGAGACTAGCCGTGATTCGCCAAGGGAACGAATACGTACATAACAAATTTCTATTGGCTAGGCAAAGTAAAATCAATGTTGTATCCATTCATACAAAACCGGTACAACGACATTTGATGCCGCTGGCACATTTACACGATACGCTAGCCTTATCTTCTGACCTTGCGGAATGCAAGAAAATTCCAGTGAAGCTACCTTTGTCCGACCTTTTATTCTATACAAAAAAGTTAAGTGATCTAACGTTATGCCATAGTCGAAATTCTTCGTTATTCTTGCAGCAATATCGTAGCACGCAAACATGGGTGGGTGACATAGTGCTGACTAGCGCCATTTTGCTTTTCTTGTTTTCAGACAACAGAAAGTCAAAGACATACCCCCAGAGCCAGGTGTACCTAGAAATCCGTAGTTTGGGCATCTTGATATAGCATTTTGCGGTATCCTCATTAAATTTCAATCATGTGATGTTACTGGTGGCGGCTGTTTTGTAAAACCAAGGAGATCCTTGGTAAGAAACTACGTCAAAGGGTGTTGACTTTGCCTCCTTCGAAACTCTTTTCAGAAAAGAGGAACAAGCATATAACATTACAGTTGCGTTGTTTGCATTGGCGTGGGCCTTTCCCTGGGGTTTGTTCAAGCAGAAGAATTTTGCGCCAGTGTCAACAGAACTCACGTTAGCTTTCAATCGGCACCTGTCGGGCTATTTTATTGATACAGCAAATAGAAAAACAAAAAAGGTAAATATATTTCCAAATATATAGTCACAGTACATATCACAGCATCAGCTCATGATCAAATGTGAACTGATGCTAGGCCATGTCGGTGGAAATACTTAGTTAATCGGACACAGCCCGTCGATTCTTTCATTCTTAATTTTGTCGGTATTTTGTTAGTTTTAATGCATGGTAACTGGGGACAATCGACGTTGTTCAGTCCCCAGCAACAAGAGATTCCCACTTCGGCGCAGTAGTTCGAAAAGAATACTGCTTCCACGCCATGCCCTTTACAAGTGTACGCACTCTTATTTGTGAAAAGATAATGACGTTTGTCATGTCACTGTTAAATTAGTGTTTGCTCGTAGAACCACCAACACTCTATTTTAGCTAAGGCCCTCGTACATCCGCCATGGCCTACAGCAACAACGTTAACAAAATATCAACACGCCATCAATGGTCAAATCTATGTTTCACGGTTGGGTTTCGTGGGCTTTGTTTGGGGTGCATTCAAACAACCTTAACTAGAAATCTTAGACTGGTATTTGAAATCCAGTCCGCAAATCTATTCTATGGTACGTACTACTACGTAGTACTACTTACATTGCAATAGGCTTAAAGCTAACAAACCGCATCCAGGTTGCCTACGAAGCCGCAGATTTGCACATGACCTTACTTTGAAATAGTCCTTTTGTATAATACATTTTATGACAAGTTGCCCATTCTACGACAACGAAAGAAATGAGCTGTTTAAAGAGGCCACCATATTTCATCCTAATTTCTCCACGTTTTCAGACGAAAAGAAAACTACTCTCCTCTTAAAATCACAAAACCCACATATCACAGAAAAAGTGGGATCATTCGTCTTCTACAGTCTCGGAAAAAGAAGTCGAACCCAATAAGTTAGAACTTAGTGGCAGTAGTTAAGACTAGAGTAGACATTTGTTATACTGTTCATTATTGTCTGTCCGTCCACTCCGTGTTACATGTACATGTACTTGCAATTAGCCTACGGGCAGGAATTTGCAATAAAACTTTTCATTTTTCATTATATACACGGTCTTAATTAGAGTAAAGCTTCTGATGCATGCACTAGTCAACGCGACTGTGTCTGGGGCTAATTACAGATAAAACATCCATACTCGTAAAACAGTATTCGCTAAAAATCTAGAGTTCCATTAGATGAAATTATAGTACCAACGCCATTTACAGGTACACTTTCAAAGTGAATATTTGTGTCAGTTATGTTGTTATCTTGATAACCACAGAAAAAGACAAGCTACAAGATGGGGGTGGACCTGGGCACATACAGGGCACGGATTGGCGGTTTCTGTAACGGGGGGTATGACTCGTGCTGGAGGGAGGCGTCCAACTTGTTGGTATGGGCAGCGATCTCGCAACTCATGTTAAAGCTTGCTGGAGATGTCGAAGAAAATCCTGGGCCGGCAGGGTGAGTAAGCATGTGTGCTGAAAACGATACACCTGTTCCACGTCCCCTATTTAAGTACCTTTCCTGCAGCTTTCCTTTAGACGTTGCGACTCGCAACATATGTTAACAAAAGGTTACAAAAACAATGATGCGCCAAACATGTCTTGCAATATGCAATAGATGTAATACAAGTAGGTAGGAAGAAGAAACATCGAAGGAAATATTATTAAGGCATACGGTATTTTCCGGGGAGGTATATAGACCAAATTTTCCATTCACAAAATGTAGTCAGTTGGGCAACTTCGATATCGTGAACATATAACTTTATATATAACATATTGTCATCTGTTTCAGATGGTGGTCATGGCTATGGTCCTGGTGGTCAGGTGACACGGATGCAGAAGAAAAGCAGCCATCGTCTCGATCGGCCAGATCAAAGTCAAGGAGAAAGAGAAGATCCAATCAGAGTAACAATACGAGCACTGCTCAAAGGGACAGAGGGCGCAAGAGGGTAATGTGCACATTCTTTTCTAGCTTATCACTCCAAAGGTGTGCCAATGTGTTTCAACACGGAATGATGGTGAGACCAATGTTAGCTGGCTATTTCCTGACTGGAAGACTTCAACGTTATACGTTACCTAGAGTTTGTACCCATTGTAGTCTGGTATAAAGATCAAATTACTGAAATAAAAAGAATTCCTACCGGGTTAGTTTAATCTTGTGTATGAACAAGTATATGAACAAACGATGAGCCACATGAGCCAAGAACACAATGGCATCTACCTCGCCCTCTCTCCCGATATGTCACTGTATATACATACATACATACATATTTACATATATACAGACATGTTCTATACAGAAAGTCACTTGTATTTACAATTGGTCTTACGTTGGCCTGCATTGTTGTACACACAGATGCACCGCACACCGCCTCCACTTGAAGACGACGTATGCATAGGGGATGCAGTGAAAGGGAAAGGTACGTGATCGAAGAAGCTCTTTCTCTTGTCGAACATTGATATTCATGCTGAATACTTAGTAACTCTAGTAGGTCAAAGAAATGACCAGTGGTATGATCGACCAGGAAGATGCAATGTGTCACATAACATATTGAACTTTTTCAGCCGTCGAACCTCATGGTGAATCCCAAACCAGCGAAGACTGGCTATCATCATGGCAGGTGGAAGACGTCACCAACTGGATGAAAGGAATAGGGTTGAAGAACGAAGACATAAAGGTATTGCGTCAGGTGGAAGTCGATGGTTCCACGCTGCAGAAGTACAACATAGAAACTTTAAGGTATGATCTCAGAGAGATTGGGCATAGCCTTCCTCCAGGTGTTATTAGAAAGATTATAAACTCAAGAGACGATATGGTTAGGGAGGGCAGATTTAATAAGAGAGGACTTGAGCAGTCACAGTGCATAGATGCTGAGGTTGGTTTGCAAACTGTTAAACTGCCACATAAGAGGGTAGAAAGGGAAAGCTCATGTGATAGTAACAATGATATAGGGAGATTAACATCACATGGAAATGAACAAGCAGCTAGTCAAACGGTCCCTACTGGGATTGAACCTGTTGTGCGACCAAAACAAAGAGTTGACCCCATAGTCTGGCCTTCAATGTCTCATGAAACTGAAATGGGGCTCAACAGAAACAACTCAGACCAGCAAAATGGGTCAACGGGTGTATCCACGCAGACCAGTGGTATGCCGGTAAGGGGTGCAAACGCCATGACTGGAAATTCTGCGAAGCAAATACCAGAAAACTTTAGGCAATTTGACAAAGAGGTGGACAGCTGCAACTATTACGCAGGGCGATTTTTCCCCACAGGAGAATCAGGTGCAGATGGACCGCATATCAGTCATGAGTACAAGTTATTCACAGAAGCAGTAAAGCAAACAGAAGCAAAAATGAAGACAAAATACTTGAGCGAAACGTTACGCTTCGCGTGTGGATGTCTTAATGAAAGAGCAACTGGAACTATCCATTTTGATGTTTCTGACAATGGTGAAATTGTTGGAGTTCCAATTTCTAGCGCGCAAATCCAAAAATACCGCGATTGGCTCAGCGATGCTAAGGAGAAAATGTTTGAAATTTCCTTACACCAACGCGAGGCAGCTACACATTGTATTCGTCAACCTAAGTTTGTGCCAGTCGTTAGAAATGGTGTTCGGGATTTACATTATGTGTTGGAAGTAGACGTTGTTCCGTCCAGTGAATACTGCAAAGGAGTTATGTTTAAGGTTGCATTGCCATTGGAGGATGGCAGCAAAGCTAAACCAGCAGCATTTCGCCGTTCCAAAGCCGCAACAGACAAACTCAGTACCACAAAGAAAGAAAATGAATTCATAGGAATCTTGCCAGGTATTGTTGAAAATCTTCAGAAACGAGAACAAAGTCAAAGTAAAGCTAAAGGTTTGCGTTCCGCGGACACGCTAGACAAGGCAGACGAGCTAATCAGGTTACTTTGTGCAGGGGAGAAAACGTTGGAAGGTTTTGTTCATCGCATCCTCGTTACAAATGGAACAGATGAACTAAAACCCAGTGTGGACGCATTCAGGGACCTGTATTACTTTGTCGTGGATATCCCCTTCACAACTGTGTTTGATTTCGACGCGGAATCTCCTCTAGATGGGCTGCATAAAATGTATTGTGACCTTACTGAAGAGAGAGAAGACAGTACGTCAATCATCAGAACGTTAGAGCCAGATAGTTTTTCCAGAAACACGTCTATGACAGCACTAGACTTCTACACAGATGTGAATTTTCCAAAAGAGCTTTGCTGGATCATGTCAAACGGGTGGATAGACTCAACTGGCAACAATGAGCAACCGATGGACCTGAAGACGTGGACAGAGTTAAGAGGAAGAGGAATCACAGATGCAATGATTAAGTACACAGACGCGGGTATGATCCAAGAAGGACGAGTTGTAATAGTGTTCCTCCTACTATCAAAATCAGAAATAGACATAATGGCAGAGCTTTTTCACTATTTTTGCATGCGTCTTGGTCTCAGTAGCGTAATGATTCTGACAACCAATGAGCAGACCTTGGCTGCATGGATGGGTGCAGTTCAGCACAAGTACAGGAAAGACGACATTTGGCGTCGTGCTATCGTAATGCCACCGAAACATATTGGTTTTGTTGTATCACAATTGAAAGGCACTTCCTATGGCAGAAAATGCTACGTAAAATGCTCCACAGGTGCAAATGCTCATCTAGATTGTAAAACAAAGAAAGGTATGCAAGACCTGGACGTTCTTAGCGTTACTCAGTGCACTGATACAATCACAGAAATTCAAGGAGACCGGGAGGCCATTGACAAACTTAAAACAGAATCTGAGCTTAATTTCTATAGGGGTAACAAGGTTGAATGGTGGAACTTCTTTTTCGATCAGACAGCAAAACGAGATGTCTACGGCCACCTTGATAGGTACATCAATAATGCGCTTGCTGGTTCACAAGGCCGAAAGATAAGTGTTATCACAATTCATCACCAACCCGGAGCAGGAGGTAGCACACTTGCTATAAATGCTCTGTGGGAATTTCGGAACAAGTGCAGATGTGTCATCATCAACAAGAGCCAACCGGACTGGGATACAGCTACTCAGTTGATGAAGCTTTACGCTTACAAGGAGGATGACTTGCAAAGATGTATACCTGTTCTAGCGCTATTGGAAGATATCGATGAAGATACATTCTACGACTTCCTGTCAACGCTGAGTAATGTCTTTGGGCGGAAAGACACAGCTCAGCCGGCATGCATTGTACTTTATTGCGGGCAAACGGAGATTACATCTCAGCAAAGTAACCCACAAACAGTTTATCTTGGCTTGAAGCTTTCAGTGCGTGAACAGGAGTGGTTCAGAACGAAGTCCCGGCAACTGGAGGCAAGAAGCGTTCCCGACATTAGTTTAGATGATATGATGTCATTCAACTTATTCAAGGAGGGCTTCAACAAGGATTACGTGAGACGAACTGTAGCAAAGTATTTGGAGCAGGTCACCCCGAAGGAGCGTGAGCTTATAGGCTACATAGCTTTGCTTAACGTTTTTCTTGTGAATACAAGCCTCCCTGCACCGCTATGTGACAACTTTATGCCAGGAGGGCAAAAATGGGAATGGCAACTATCAGAAGCTGCCAGGGTGTTATTGCTAAAGGTCCAAGCGTCAAAAAGTAGCATTGGGGCATACAGAGTCAAGCATCCGAAAATTGCTGAAGAGACATTGAGTCAGGCAATGAACAGTGGGCAAAGTCTGTCCGAAATGACCAACAACTTTTTGAACTGCTCAATGTTCAAGGAAAATACATTTGCCGTCAAGGAACTAATGGAGATGATGGACAAAATCTTAAAGCACCGGCCATGGAAGCAACGGTCACAACTGACTGAGCATGCACAAAAGAAGACGTTTGATGCAGATGCGAAGGTCGACGGCAACGAATACCAAGAGGCTTTCTCTCCTCTTGTACAGAAGATCATTACTGATGAGAACCATGAGGCTGTTGTTAAAGTTCTGCAGACATGGTGCGACGTAAAGAAGAAGATGCAACGAAAGCTGTATCCCAGAGTGGTTCACGATGATCCTACGATATGGCAACAAATAGCAAGAGTTTATCTTTACGCAAAAAAATATAAAGATGCTCACCATTGGGCAGATGAAGCCATTTCACTAAGCATGAAGCAAAGCTCATACCTCCTTGATACTAAGGGGCACATATATAAGGCGGAACTCGTTGCCCAGAAAGACAAAGGAAATTACGATCGACAAAGGGTAACCGAGATTGCCTTCAAAGCAACAGATATTTTCCGCCGAGCACAAGATATTAATAAGAGAGAAACGGGTGGGTTCAACTCAGCCCCATACTTTGGAGAGTTGTTCGTGTCATTCAAGCTTTTTGGTCTTGTCTACCACTCTACAAGTCGTGACCCAGAAATGCTCCGAAAGTTCCTTCTTACAGGAAAAGATCCACCAAGGTTCGTCCTTGACGTTTGGGGAACGTACACAGAAAGGCTCAGGCGCCTGGTGCTCAACATTCGAAACACCATGGACTACTTGTCAGAAATGCAGACTATTTACAAAGAGGACGACGAGATAGCAATTTACGACAGCGAGTTTCGGAAGCTACAGCTCGCGAAACGAAAACTTCAAATGTACATAGAGCTGTACATCAAGTACTTTGGGGAGTTTGATGAGAAACCACCCAGCTACATCAGGCTGCCTGAAGACGTGTGCAACTGGCGAAGAAGGAAAGTGATTTCCTTGGGTGGAAGCAATTTCAGAAAAGTCTTCCAGATGGCAAGAGATCATGAGTATGAAACACTAAGTGAAATCAAGGATCTATTATACGACAACATACCAAAGACATGTTTTGATCTCCATAATCTAATTGCTGTAAGTCTTGCACTAGCAAGGGATGAATCAGTGGAAGAATCCATAGCGTCTTACAAACAAGTTGTAAAGCTCAGTGAAGAATTCGTTCAGGTAGAGCATGACCACGAAATCAGCAGACTAAAGGCTTTCTTTTATGTAGTAATGTTTATGTGGCCTCGTAAAGAAATGGTAACAGAATTTAACCTTTCGACATTTGAACACTATATTAAAGAGTTGTCCGAGATGGGTAAGAGTAGCCTTTTTCGTAGAGCGAATCGCCATGGAGGACATGTTTCAGACTTTCGTCTGAACAAGAAGGTGTATTTTTACCTTGGTAGAGGACAGGGGCTGCATGCTTTCATTCATGCCACACAGATATCCGGTGATCAACGAGGAAAGGGAACGTTCCCATTCTGGGAGTCTTCTCAAGCAAAGCAGCTATTGAGGAGAGTAAATGGCAGATTGATCGAGTATGACACCATTCTCGCTGTCAATCCCTTCAATCCAAATAAGCCAATACGAATCCATCTTGCAAGACCAGAGACAGAGAAGTTTGTAGACAGGAAGGCAGTAAACTTTATTCTAGCCTTCAGCTGGTCAGGTCCACTCGCATTCAATGTCCTCGATGACCATGTTCAAGAAGATTCAGATTACGCACACATACCCCAATACACCGTCAGTCTACTACAGGAGGGAAAGCCAACACCAGACAGCAAAGGAGCAGTCGGTACGAATGAACAAACTAGAGAAGAGTCCAAGACGAAGCAGAGTACTAGTGATATGCTATTTAGTGACGCCTGCAAGAGTCAAGGTTCTGGTGGCTCCACAGCAACCAAAAGCAAAGGACTGTCTTGGGCTAAAACAAAGCAAGCCACATGTCCAAAATGCCGGACGATGTATACAATTAAGTCACATTTCACTCATTTTTCCTGCAAAACGTGTAAAACAAAATTCTCAACAATATGAGACACTACTAGTGCCTGGAAAAATCTACAGTTCATAAAAAAGGCAATGCATGCCTTACTAAAGGATGAAAGAGCTTTGCTGAGAATAAAGAATCTGCAATAGCAGAGTACCCAGAATACGCAAATACAGTGGTACATTTTCATTAGTTGGCCGGAATTCCCCTATCATAGACATATACACAAGATATGAAAAGGCCTTGAAGATTAGCCAGCAGAATACGTAGAAGAGAAAGAAAGACAGACTATGGAGGTCAAAACAAAAGACAATTGTGCCTTCAAGATACCTGATAAATGAATACTATTGTGTAATGCAATGTGCCAACTCTTTGGCTGCTTGTTCAATGAATTGTTCAATACATTACTTTTTATACTATAGATGCGTTTTCAGACTGATAACAAGTAAGAAAAGTATTTTTGATTAAACTTCCACTTGTACATAGTGTGCATTTGCAGAGCTATCATGTTGGTGTGTAACTACTGTACGTTGATGAAGGTTAGACATTCAGGTAATAAGATACGCCAAAAATAATGTAACTACTGTAATTGTAACAAAAGTGCGGCTGAACACAATGATTCATTTTGATCCATTTTGAAATAAGAAGGTTTTAGCCAAAATGAAAGTTAAAACTACATATATTTTCGGTATCATCGGATGTACAAAACAGTAGCTTTCACCGTGAATAACTAGATGAATAACTTTCTAAAATTTGTATCTATCCTGACTCGTGTAATTGCTTTTGGGATATTGTACATGTGTCTATCTTATGTTCACAAACATAGACATAGACACAGGCACAGAGACCAGTAGTAACTAAATGTATACAATAGAGGCAGGATGGTGAAACATTGTATTTTTCTACAATTACATGCAACTGTGCTGATCGCTGATATAGAATAGCATATGTCCTCCAGTACTATAGAGAAAGAGAATATCTTATATGCATGTATTCTTTTAAATTGTAGTATAGTTGTAATGAATAAAGTTTGGTAGTTACTAGTGTGCTCATATACATTTGTACTTTTTGTATACGAGGATAATGGATGCAATGATTTTCTAGTGAATTTGACAACACTAGACCACAGTCACTGGTAAGGTGAAGGATATGCCATGCATTAAAATAATCAAAGCTGTTAGCTCAGATCTGGGCCGATCTGCTAAGAGTAGAGATACGACAATACAGATGGTTTGTGCTCTATGGCAAAGGTTTGTTTGTTTGTTTGTTTATTTTTATTTATCCAGGGGTAACATATCGCCTGTGATGGCGTTTTTCAATGTGCCCTGGGGGGCAAATCCCCACATTCAAACTTAGATACATAAGATAACAAAAGAAACACAAACTGTAATTGAATAATAATACAAAGTAAACTTAACTAAATGCTTGGAAATACTAACTTATTACAACTAATTTCAAATAACAAAATGAATAAAACATAAATATAACAAAATATAACATAGAAAAACAATGGAATAACGTCAGAAAACAAAGGACGTCAGAAAAGAAAGGACTAGGACTATGTTTGCCTTAAAGCTCTCTAAACTACTGTCTATTTTTCACATGAAGGGTACCATACGGCTGAAATAGTAATTGCAAAGTGTTTACCAACGTGTAACCAGGCATATGACTTGTAAATAAAGTTGAACAATCCACAGATCCTCTGAAACGACCCTTAATCTTTGACCAATTATCTGTAACATAAAGAAAATTATATTGTAAGAAATACCTTTTTACAGAAGTTAGGTCACAACTTTGATCACTTTGAAAACTGTGAAAACTTTATTCAGTATTTAAAACTTCGCAGGTTTTTTTTTGTAAACCTGAATTGCGTTGCAAATTTACACAACAACAAGTTAACATTACATAAAAAGATGAGCCATCAAAACTACACATTGGCAAATCACACTTGACACAGTCACAATAGATATATGTAAAATCTGTTAAAAGCACGCTTACCATAGTCGCATTAGATATATAAAATCTTGTTGACGATCATCGTGCAGATACTCATCATCATCATCGGTAGTGATGATACTAAGCTAAAACATTAACAGATATAGAGATCATGGCAATCAATGCAACATTTTGGCTCATTGTTGCATCAATTTTATTAGAGTTCAGGGAAGAAGGCACATCCACCTTTTGTACACTGGCATATGTAATTGTGATCCTGATATACAAAACAGCCATTGTAGATGATTTTTTTAAATTTCAAAGTACTAGTCCTGGAAACTGATTTAAAGTTTTCTTGACATCCTTTGTTTACATGCAATTCATCACTGAGAATGAGTCAGTGATGAGTAAATTCGATTGATATCTAAGATTAAGATCAAGAAACTGCAGTATTCAAAACAATTATTGAATACTTCGGCAATATCCTTTTGTAAGATTAAGGGTTTTCCGCCTACATAATACACATGACACCGTGACAAACTTGTTTAAATGAGTCAAACAGATGATGAAAGTAACAAAGCCTGAGACTGGTGTGGAAAGGTCCACACATTTTCTGAATCTGCAATCTCTTCTATACTTAGAGTTCTAGCCTTACACAATAAAAAACAATGTACAGCCCTTCTAAAATTTCAATCATAACCAGGAAAAGTTTACTCAAAGCATACTTGAAAATAGGGTCAGTTGGACTTGATTTGAATAATTTTCATTTAATTGCGAGGCTCTGTCTCAGGCTCCCTGCATTTCTCAAATCATGGAAATCCGTCCTTCCTTTTTCTTAAGTTATCCACTTTGAAAGCTTTTAAACAAAACTGCCCCTGCAGTTACAAAACTAACCACTAAGGGGCCTAAACCAGCACCCCATTTTCCCGACGGTGAAAACTATCTGCCAGCCCAAAATAGAAAACAGAATTTAGCATGTCGAGGACAAAAGATACGAATTTTCCTCGTTAACTATGCAATGTTAATCTTAAATAGCATAGTTTGCATATATGTCCTAGCTAGCCTCCCGGATAAATCGATATCACAAAAATCCATACTTCCTATTCTCCACTTTGATATCCTCTTTGATAGATTTTAACAAAAACGCCCCTGTAAGCCCCATAACAAGCTTCTCGGGAGTCCAAACCTATAACACTTTATCCTACTTTATCAACACTTAATCCTAATTTATGAACACTGGTGAAGAGGGGTTCGCGGAAAAAGTTGGCCCTGTCTAGCTGGCCTGTCTACCCTGGCTATCTGCCCTTTTTGGACCCCAAGGGTGTGCATGGGGGTTTTGCATCTAATTGAATTTTCTTGAGGAAAACCTGGGTCAGTGGCAATCCGAGCTGTGGGTGGGCTGGACCATACTGTTGGAGGATAGGGACAGTTATGAGCAACTCCACCAACACTGTGAGAATATCTATTATTGATAAACAAACATCTAAGTATACAATAAAATGTACCAGGATTGTTACACTAGATAGAACTTTAGAGGAGGTGTGATGGGGTACAGGATAAACAAAGAAAACTGATAGGATAGTTTGCCAGAGCAGCAGCTGCTAAAGATTTCTTCAGTATCTGAGCTACAGTAACCCCCAGGAGTGTCAGACATCTGTTGTGAATTTAGCTGTTGTGACAAACAAAGGTCCTATTGTTGGCTCATCCTACCAGTTTTATTTGCTTCCTTGTATTACTTTCTACTTCAATTTTATCTAACATTTCAGGAACATTCTATTGTATACATGTACATGTACTTGGAACCTTTTTTCCAGTTTTGGTGGAATTGCTTTACTAGCTTCACCCACACCCCCGCCCCAACCCAATAGGCATTGTCTTCCATCCAGCTCACACACATCTGGAATTGCATTGACCCAGTTTTTCCTCAAGGAAATTCAATTAAAGCCCAAACCCCCATGCATACCCTTGGGGCCCAAAAAAGGTAGACAGCCAGGGTAGACAGGCCAGGTAGACAGGGCCAGCTTTTTCCGCAATCCCGGTGAGGAGAAGTGTCCCTCAAAAAATCAGCTTACCCATCATCCTTTACGCGCTTTAATTAATTAAGCATGTGGATGTCTACGTCAGATATACAGTCACTGACATAACTTATAATTTTTAAGTAACGCAGCTGTCGTCATTTATGGTGGACGACGGAGTTCGGTAGAAGTTGTGTCCTTATTTACAACTCTGCACCATCGACGAAAGTTTTACTTTCCTTTTATCTGTGATGAATTACACCAGGAACGGTCGTACAAACAAACCTAGAAGTTTAGAAGAGCTGAACTTCTGAAGACATCGAGCACAGAATAAGCCACGGACTTTTCCAGTGCTCTGCCGTCTGTCTGGGGAGATGTGAAACTTCCTGAAAGGTACTGTACACAATTTGGACCGGGGGCGGGTCGTTTTTACCATGTTTTAGTACAATTATGAGCCTCTGAAACAGCTATAGCTACCGTTAGCGCTCTGTGCCGCACACTAGGACTGGATTTAATCACTGAAATACTCCCGGGATGGGGTCTTTGTCTTTCCTAAAAATTCCCCCGGGCGTCTTCGGGCTTAAAATAGCGGACGGGTTTGTTGTTTTCCAGTGTGGTTGTTTTCTCAGCCGAGTGCGACTGGAATCACCGGCCCACTGGGTTTGTGTCAAAGCTTATTACTTTCACTTTTGCATACAGACTTAATTTCCTTGCTTGCACATTGACAAGAGTGAATGAATCAACTTTATTGCTCAACAATCGTACATGGTACAATGTATGGCATGAAATCAACAATACTACAAGGCTAATCTATCCTACAATTAAAGTACAAAATAATTAATAAGAGCTGAGTACCACCCCCGGTGAGACTTGAAAGATCTTGAAAGTGTGAAACAAAAAGGAGGCCATTACTCTACCACATTTGTCCTAGTGAAGTATGGCATTGCATAATGGAAGGGTGTTCCTTACAGTCAATAAAACAATAGATAAACATGAAGAACAAAAGAATACTTTTAGCACAATTGATGTTGCTGTCTTAATGTCAAGATGTGCCTGTAGATGATTTTTCCAATAATGAATTTAACTGGGTGTTCCTGTCAATAAGATTTTTTGGCACTATAGACAGGATGTGTAGGACTGTGTATAATGCCTCATAATCCTGTCAACCCTGATATGACCCTAACATTGGGGATGATTGGTGCAAAAATACTTGTGTTATAGTTAAACCTGATTTCAGCAACCAGTCAGTTTGAGTGGTTGCTGAATCCAGGTTTGACAGTCACTGTAACTCAGTGTAACTGGTAGAAAAATGGTTGCTCAGGACAAGTGTTGCCCATGTAGAAACGGACAGGGCTGTTTTAATGTGGCTTGTGACTGTGGAGGTGGTTGTGTGGGCCAGGTGGTTGCTCGATTAGGTTTGACTGTATTTCCATTCCCGAGCAGGAACAGTTGATTAAAAACAATGAAAAATTATGTTTAGAAAAAGAATGCAATAGCTTGGATCGAACGTGCAACTTTTCGCTTGTTAGGCGATCACTGACTGAGCCATTTCACTGATTATTTGAATGTATGTTAACCAATTTAAAGGTATTTCTGTTGTTCCAGTCAATGTGACTTTTTTTGCACTATTGTCAGGACCATCCAGTAGCCTTAAGTGCCCTACTTTGAATAATATTTCTCCCCTTCAATCCCTCAGCTGACCTGTGGCTGCCAGGATGGGGGTTGACCTGGCCACATACCGGGCACGGATAGGTAGCTTCAGAAACCCTGGACCAGACTCCCTGAACTGCTGGGCTGAGGCATCATGTTTGTTAATATGGGTGGTCATCTCACAACTGATGCTGAAGCTAGCGGGGGATGTGGAGGAGAACCCTGGACCCAAGCATAAGTAAACATCAGAAATCATGCTTACAATAGCATGTTAGACTTAACCTTAATAGAAAAGTAAGCAGTTTGGCACAATTCTCTATAGGTTACAGAGTTAGGCAGCAGGGAGAAAGTTAAATTTGCAATATGTACATGTTGTAAGATGTGTACATGTTAAAAGATGAATTTTCAACATTATCACTATCTGATATGTTTGGTAAGTTGTATTGTTGGTCCCCTGTGTTACACAATCTCTCACTGCCATGGGCTGGTCAGTCGGCGGGCTGCTAGGAGTGCGATTTAGTCATGCAAGTTTTGTTGGATCCAGTACAATATGTGCTGTGTCTATATCTGCATCTATCTATTAATTTATGTTAAGCATCAGTTGAACTTAAGGATGTTTAAACCTAAGATTTTTTTGGTGTGTATGTTATTGATGTTTTGAATACTTCTGAATGGTAGCTTAGTCCTCCACAAGATGGACTTGAGTTTTTAGATGAAAGTGTCCTTTTATCACTTATCGAAACAAGTTGGTTTCAAAGAAACCCTGTCTGTATGTTTTGGGATAAAACAACAAACTTCCAGACTTACAGCCTTAAAACTTTAAGTAGTGTACACTGTCTTATGCAATGCTTAACCATTGTTGTTTCCATCTGATATATTCCCATTCTAGGACCAAGTCTAAAGTCAAAAAGGAAGATGAACCATCGACACCGTCTGTAGCCCAGTGTCAAACAAAACCCAGCAAGCTTCTGGATTCTCAGCCTGATGTCCAAGACCACAAGGTAGTGCACAAAGAAACATCCTTACCAGGAAAATTTCCTATCATTATCATCAAATCCTTCACTGATGAGAGATATTTGACCGTAATGACGGCTTTAATACACCCCAGTCATAGTAGGACAGCTATTGTTTTGTATGTCAATACGTCACATCTGATCCCTTGACCTGACTTATAAATGTAAGAATAAAGACAAAATATCAGGTACAGTAAATTTATGACATAAAATGTTTCATTAGTGACACAAACATGACTAACTGTTCCATGTTGTTGATATAGCAAAAGCAGAGTGGACCTATTGAATCTGAAGATGCCTTGGGTGTGGAAGAAAATGGCTGGAGGGCAAGCAAAGAAGGTAAAATTTGAAAAATCAATCAAGACATGTGAAATTGCAACTGTTGGTGTTAGCTTTAGTTGTTTATTCCATTATTTTTTCATTCTTTCCATCCATCTATGCATCATATATTGTGTCTGTGACTGGATGCATGTCTTACAAAGATTTGTTGATGAAAAGACTGTGTGTTGTAAAATAATAGACTTTGCATTGTAAAGGAAAGGTTATTTTTTGTGACAGTGGATCCTCAGAGACAGGCAGACGTCAGCTCTGATTGGGCGTCCTGGAGCGTGGAGGATGTGGCCACCTGGTTGAAGAGGATAGGTATCAAGGACCAACATGTTGAGGCATTACAAGAAGTAGAAGTCGATGGTGAATTGCTTAAGTCCTATACTGTACACACATTACGGGAGGATCTTGCTGAAGTAGGGCACAAAATCCCTCCAGGACCTATCAGGAAAATCATAAATGCTAGGGATAGATTGAGTATGATTGGGAAATGTCACATAAGGACTGGTAATACTGAATCAGATACACATTCCCCTGGTGCTACAATAGCTTTAACAGTATCAAGTGGGGGACAGTTTGAAAAGGAAGTGTCTGTATGTCTTTTGCCTGATGGTGACACAGTCAAAATCCCACTTTGTTTGGAGAAGGGAGCAAATGTATTGAGCCCAGCATCTAATGATTGTAAGCATACAAAAGCACCTCTTGTCGTACGACCAAAAGAGAGAACTAGATCCCAAGTACCCATGGACTTGGAGTTGCAGTCAAAACAAACTGAAGAAGATATCAAAATGCGCAATGACCATGTTGCTGTGGCCTTGGACAAGGATCACACTGTTGTCACTGGGACCACCTTGCCTGTACCAAAGACAAAACACCAAGTGCCTGATACAGCAGAAATGATGACAGCCATGAATAAGAAACATGAAGAGACCTTCAGAAAATTTGACAAAGATGTAGGCTGTAACTACTGTGCTGGACAATTCTTTCCAAGGGGAGAGTCAGGTGCAGATGCATCCCATGTTTGTCATGAGTATAAACTATTCACAGAAGCTGCAAAACAACCACAACCCAAGAAGGAGAGAAAATACTTGAACGAAACAATGAGGTTTGCATGTGGATGCTTAAACGAGAGAATTAATGGAACAATCCACTTTGGCGTGGACGACAATGGCAAAATAATTGGGTTCAATGTCACTGAATTAGAATTGGAGAAGCAAATCTATTGTGATTCGTTAAGCAATGGCAAAGAGAAAATGTTTGACATTTGCCCCACACAAGTAGAGGCTGCAAGGCATTGCATTAGGGAGCCAAAATTTGTACCTGTTGTTACCACAGCTAGCCTTGAAGTTAGGTATGTAATGGAAGTAGACATTGTTCCATCAAGTGAGTACTGTAAGGATCTGATGTTTAAGGTGGCACTGATAGATGAAAAGGGTACTAGTAATAGATTAAACCCTACTGTGTATCGTCGTTTCAAAGCGGCAACTCAAAGTCTCAAGGGCCAAAAGAAAGAAAACGAGTTCAAACTTAAGATCCTGCCAGGAAATGTGGAGAGTCTGAAGAAAAGGGAACAAAATCAATCCAGCATTGTCCCTTCCGGGCAATCATTAGACAAAGCAAAGGAGTTTAAGAAGCTTCTCTGTGTGGGGGAGAAAACCTTAGAGGGCTTCGTCCACCGCATTCTTGTTGCCAATGGCCCAGAGTATCCCAAACCAAGCTTTGAGGAATTCAGGGACCTCTATGACTTCATTGTAGACATTCCATTTACAGCTGTCTTTGACTTTGATGCAGAGTCTACAACCAATGGGTTACACAAGCTGTATGATAGTCTGATGACTGAGAGAGAAGACAGTACCTGCAATGTTAGGATCTTGGAACCAGACAGCTTTTCCAAGAACATTGCAATGACAAGTCTGGATTTCTACCAAGACACCAACTTCCCCAAGGAAGTTTGCTGGATCATGTCCAATGGCTGGATAAACTCCAATAGCAATAAAAGAGAGGAACCAATGGACCTGCAGCAGTGGACAGAGGCAAGGGGAAGAGGAATCACAGAGGCAATGATAAAGTACACAGACCCAGGAATCAATCAGGAGGGCCGAGTTTTGATTGTCTTTTTTCTGTTGTCAAAATCTCAAATTGATATCATTGCAGAATTGTTCCATACCTTTTGCATGCGCATTGGCCTTGAAAGTCTTATGGTCCTTACACCCAGTGAACAATACCTGACAGCATGGTTGAATGCGCTTCAACACAGGTACAAAAGAGATGACATTCATCGTCGGGCTGTTGTGATGCCACCCAAGCATATCGGCATTGCTGTGTCACAACTGAAAGGCATAACGTATGCCAAACAATGCTTTGTGCAATGCTCTACTGGAATAATCGCTCATCTGGACCGTAAAATGAAGACAGCTATAAAAGACCTTGAGGTTCTCAGTGTTTCGCAGTGTACTGATACTGCTGGAGAACTGAAGAAAGATCGGAATGCCCTAAGGCAGCTAAGGACGGACTCCGAGCTCAGCTTCTATAGAGGAAACAAGGTTGAATGGTGGAACTTCTTCTTCAATCAAGTTGCAAAGCGAGATGTGTATGATGACCTCAATAGGTACATAAACAATGCACTCTCTGGTTCACAGGGTAGGAAGATAAGTGTTATTGCAATCAACCATCAACCGGGGGCAGGGGGCAGCACGCTTGCTATGCATGCATTGTGGGAATTTCGGCACAGATGCAGATGTGTGGTGATCAAGAAAAGCCAACCGGACTGGGACACAGCCAGTCAGTTGATGAAGCTGTATGCATTTCACGAGAATGACCTTCAGCAATGCTTACCAATCTTAGCACTGGTAGAGGATGTTGATGAAGACGCATTCTGCAATTTCCTGTCAACTTTAAGCGGCGTATTTAGTCTAAAGGACACAGCTCAGCCAGCATGTATTGTGCTTTATTGTGGACAAACAGAACTTGCATTCCAACCGAAGAAACTCCCTGTCGTTCATCTTGAACTTAAGCTTTCAGAAGGCGAGCAGGACTGGTTCAGGACAAAGTTTGAGCAACTGGAAGTAAGGAACATCCCAGAAATCAGTTTGGAGGACATGATGTCATTCAACCTGTTTAAGGAAGGCTTCAATGAGGATTATGTTCGACGAACTGTATCAAAATACTTGGACAGGGTCACCCCGAAGGAAAGAGAACTGATAAGCTACATAGCACTGCTCAATGTATTCCTTGTGGATAAAAGCCTCCCTGCCCTTCTGTGTGACACATTCATGCCAGGAGGATCCAAGTGGGAACAGAAACTTTCAGAAGCTGCCAACATACTGTTGATGAAGGTGCAAGATTCCCAAAGTAGCATTGGAGCATACAAGGTCAAGCATCCAAAAATTGCAGAGGAGACACTAAATCAGGCAATACACGACAGACAGGCATTGTCTTTGATCACAGAACACTTTCTGAAGTGCTCAATGTTCAAAGAAAGATCGTTTGCTGTGAAGTATCTGATGGAGATGACAGATCAGATATTCAAGCACCGAACATGGAAGCAAACATCACACCAGGCTGAACGATCAAAGAAGAAGAGACCTGCTGTTGATGTAGACCCCAGAGAGGAAGGTGATGAAGAGAGGGAGACTTTCTCTGCTCTTGTTCAAAGGATCATCACACAAGAGGACTGCGAGGCTGCCGTACATGTTCTTGAGATATGGTATGACGTCAAGAAACAACTGCAACAGAGACTGTACCCAAAGGGTTATCATGAGGACCCAATGATATTCCAACAAATAGCAAGAATTTACATGTATGCACAAAAGCACAATGATGCTCACCATTGGGCAGATGAAGCTCTTTCCCTGTGCATTAAGGAAAACTCATACCTCCTCGACACCAAGGGGCATATCTACAAAGCAGAATTTGTAGCCCAGATAAATAAAGATACCTATGAGCCACAGAGTGTAACTGATATTGCCTTTAAAGCAATAGACATTTTCCGAAAGGCACAGAATGCTAACAAGATGGAGACGAGTGGATTTAATACAGCCCCATACTTTGGAGAGTTGTTTATGTCATTCAGCCTATTCCGTCTGGTATATAACTCTACCAGCCATGACAGAAATATGCTTCGTGAGTTCTTGCTAACCGGTCAAGACCCCCCAAACTTTGTTCTAGAAGTTTGGGGAACGTACACTGAGCAACTAAGATGCCAAGTGCTGAATATTCGAAACACGATGGACTACTTGTCTGAAATACAGACTATCTACAAAGAAGATGACGAACTGGCTAGCTTTGACAGTGAGTTTCGAAAGCTACTGCTTGCAAAACGAAAGCTTCAGAAGTACATAGAGCTGTACATCAAGTACTTTGGCGAATATGAAGCAACTCCACCCAGCTACATCAGACATCCTCCTGACATGTGTAACTGGCGAAGAAGGAAGGTGATCTGTAAGAATGGAAACAACTTCAGAGAAGTGTTTCAAATGGCGAAAGACCAGAAGTATGATGACTTGCGTGAGATCAGAAAGCTTCTTGGGCAAAACGAACCAAAGACATGCTTTGATCTGCAACATCTCATTGCCGTTATGCTGGCACTGTCAAGGCATGAGTCTCCTGAAGAAGCCATCATGTCCTACATGGAAGTTGTCAAGCTCAGCGAAGAATTTGTCCAGGTGTATCACGATCACGACATCAGCAGAATGAAAGCCTTCTTTTATGTAACTATGCTGATGTGGCCACGCAAAGAAATGCTTTTGGAATTCAACTTATCTCTATTCGAGAGGTACCTTGGAGAGTTGTCTGAGCTCGGAAAGTCCACTCTGTTTTACAGAGGAAACCAGTTGCAACATGGAAGAGCGTCAGGGTTTCGACCAGCAAAGAAGGTCTATTTCTACCTCGGCAAGGGCCTAGGGCTGCATGCCTTCATACACGTGACACATTTCTCAGGTGATGACAGGGAGCGTGGCATGATCCCATTTTGGGAATCTCCTCAAGCAAAGGACCTCCTAAGGCGAGTAAATGGCAGATTGATCGAGTATAACACAATTCATGCAGTGAACCCCTTCAATCCAAATAAGCCCATACGAGTTCAACTGGCAAGACCGGAAAGGGAAAGATTCGTGAACAGGAAACCTGTTAACTTCATTTTGGGGTTCAGTTGGTCGGGTCCACTGGCATTCAATGTGCTGGACGATCATATCCAGGAGGAGACACCTGAAATAACTGAGAGCGTCATCTACGAACTTGAAGAAGAAGCTGCATCAGCCAGCGGGGGAATGGACTTTGGGTCATCTATGGTTCCCAGTGACTACACAGGGGTACAGGAGAGATTCCCTCCTTACAGTGGTCATGTCCATCGACCCCAGGACACAAGACGTCCCATGCCAACTTACAGAGAGCCAACTGGAACACCGCCCCAGGAGAATTCTTCAACCAAACGAATACGGTGTACTGAATGTAATCATCTATGGAATGTCCCAGCTTATTTCACATACTATTACTGCAAAAATCCTGACTGCAAAGCCAAGCTTATGATTCGCCCATCGATTGAAATGTAACCCGCCTAAGTGGGAACAAATCAGAAAAGCTATATTTCCTATCAAGGAAAATACAACTTAACAATCTCCTAACAGATACAACACCCCAACCTTCCCAAACCCTTTACAATTATGGGCAGAGTAGGGCATCAATATTTGGCAAAAAAAAGGCCAACTACATTTCACTTTTCATGAGTCACTTCTGCTAATGTTAACATTCAAGATGATATCAGGCTAGATGTAAGCAGCTCTTTTGAACATTTTTACTCCGGGAAGGAGGATGACCTCCTTCTGGGAGTATTGGGAATGCATTTGTTTGCGCGTTCGCATCTATAACTCACGATCCCGTTGTCGCATTGGTGTGTAACTTGTTTCAATGTTGTGGTCATTGTCACAGACTGATGCCACCTGGGAAGAACACAAAAAAAGTGTACCATCACTATAGACAGTGACAAGTTATTTTGAGTTAGGTTGAAATCTAAATTTGAAACAATGTGTGAAAGTGTCTGTCACATTCTAACATCTTCAGTTAGTCTGGTCTGCAGCTCTATTCCATAAGTGAAGGTAATCAAAATTCAATCCTGTTAATGACAAGTTGTAGCTAAAATAGTACATCCATAAAATTAAAATGCTTCACAAGCTATATCTGTTCAAAAGTGCATTGGACGTGGACTCCCTTCAGCTACTGTTTATATGTAATATGTTATGTTATATTATATAACACTATAATAGTTATAGGAATTTTTCAATTTCAGAATTCAGGACTCATTGATGAAGCGTGATATGATTGTTTGAGTTTCTTATGAAGTTTGATACTTGCATTTTTCTGTCAGAAGTGATAAATTCTTCAAATGTGTCAGTCTTCATGTGACGCAGAAGAAACAGAATTTGTGTTGAAGTAATAGATACAATGTACTTGGTTCTTCATGTTTACTTTTGTAATACTGTAGCAATATTTTTGAAAACAGTTTACTTCTGTAAAAGGTTGACAGGCTCTAATCAAACTTTTCATGACAGGCAGAGCCACATATGATTGATGATACATTTTGATTCCATTGTCTCTGTAGGCTAGTGCTAATGAATTGCATTTAATGATAAATTGTCGTAGCATATGATTGTGTATTGTATGTACCTGCTCTAATACTGTACTTGCAGTGTTCCATGTTCTTGTCACATCAATGGAGTATCCTGCAGAAGTGTAAAACTAGAATTTTTTTTGTCAATTATATGGCTTAGAATACTATATTACAATAATAACTATTAGTATAAGTTTTGCCAGTTATATACCTCCTTGGGCTGTACAAGAGATACACAAGTTAGATTCAATCCACAGTTTTGTGAAACAACACTTTATTATTCGTGATATTCTGTAACACAAGGGAAATCATATTCCTAGGAAACCACATCGTTACAGAAAACTCCTGTAAATCAGATAATACGCTTTTTAGTTGCCATGTCAACCCATTAATATACAAACGAGCTATTAATCTTAAATCAATTTGTGGAGGGTGGATTTGTTCACAAGTATGCTCTAAATATCAGACTCGAAGTTTTAAAAATTTCTTGTGGTTCTTTTAGGGACATTCCATGACAAGAATTCAAGCATCATTTTCAATTCCTAAAAATAGTCTCAAAAATAATTTCCCAGTGATATTTGGAAGTTGAATTGACAAATTGATTACATGCAATTCTCCACTGAGAATAACTTGATGAGTAGAAACTTTGGAGAATATTTCAGATTAAATCAAGAAACTACTGCAGTACATGTATTTAAAACAATACCAATATCCTTAATGGAAAATCAAAGTGTCTTCTATCTGCTTTACAATCATAGTGCCCCCATAGCAAACAGACTTGTTCAAAAGAGTTAAACACACATGGCAAAACTGACAACCCCACTTGTCTGGAAAGGTTCACCCATATTCTTACTTCACAGTCTTTTAAACTATATTTTGCCCTGCTCAATAAGACATGTATTTCAGCCCTTCTAAAATAATGATCATTACCAAGAAAAACTTACAAAAAGGGCCCATTGGTAAATGTCAATATTATGACAATAGTTTCTGCTTTCAGATATATACATTACAACTAATTATAACTGAGAGTACAGGTATGATAAAGAATCTTGAGAATGTTAACTAAATATTCTGTTCCCAGTGTTAAATGTTTTTGCCTTCGATGTACCAGTTTGGAAGATTTACATGTTTAAAAGGGAAATAATATTTGGGTAATTCTTTTGAAAAGCAAGCAGCACTATTCTCTTTGTTAGGAAGTTTTACAGTTCATATACAGTACAGCCAAATTGCAACACCTGGCGTATCAATTAAGATTCAACTATTTAAAAAAAAACTTGGCCTGAGAATATCTCAGCCAATACTAGTACTTAAAAACAAACATATGGCATCAGTTATAACTTATTCATATCTACAACACACATGATAAGAATAACAGCTTTTAGAAGTTATAGATGAGGAGGATTAAACTATACAATAGAATACATTTCATTGAAATTTCCTGCATAAAAACAAGTATTTCCACACCTTTGGACAAGCCAAATGAAACCGAGAAAAACACAGATAGAACATGCTAGCAGTGACATATTTGATTACTAAAAATGTTTGATGATCTTAACCAGTCCACAGAGTTCTTAAAGGCAACAGACTTTGACAGAAGAGACACGCTTCTATTCTCAAGCATGTTGTTCCACTTATGCACAAACCCTGCCCATTAGAGGAAAACAATCTATAAAAATATTGCATCTAGCTTCTAACACCTTCCCCCACTAACGAAAGAGATAGAGATGTTCAAGAACCTAAACATTTCTGCTGAATTACCTGTAGTTGAGAGCGTAATTTTACCAGTAACAATATAATCTGTATCCTGCATGCAGCCTGTTTCTTGTGATGTATTTGTTATTATATCAATTTTACTGTCTTACTTTAAGCATGCTATATGACTGACTTGTTGCCGATTTGACGTCAAATTCCTATGATTTCAAGCTGCCCATAATCAAGTCAGTGACAGTGAAAACATTAGACTAGAAATCCAATCATTAAAGATTTAGATATAGACGAAGGCCTCTGACTACTCAGAAAAACAATATCTTACTGAATATTTCAGAAAAGTGAATGTTAAAAGTGACATGAAACAGTTTTAGAAAAAGAATACTGACATCCCCGTGTCTTTAACTCTGATTTCTTCCTGAGCAATTATACTTCACTGACTGGTACAACAATACAGTAGATAAAAACAAAAATAGCACACACATGCAAGGATGTATCATTGTAAAAGTCCAGTCAAGACAATTTGTTATATGTTTGGAGGAATTCTGGCTGCTGCCGTCCTTTCTGCTGTGAAGTCATACTTGTACTGGAAAAGATAATAAAAGGTATGGTTAAAATCAGTGTACTCACAATATCTTAGGTATAGAAGCCAATAACATGACAATGTACACTCTCAATAGTAACGTTGGGTAACATAAATTCGTGGGGTACTTAAATTCGGGATTTTTCGAAAACGGGGTATTTAGGGATATGTGCTAGATGCAACATCAGTAATACCGCTAGAAATGCAAACTTGACAGACTAACGTATTCAGAACACTGTCTGAAAAGCTTCGATAAGCATGCATTAGAAGGCGACGAGGACAAAAACTCTTCGTCCCTTATTTGAACAGTCTGAGGGCTTCGTGGGAGAATCACGATACATCGTTGTCGGCTGGTTTATAAGACAAATGTCACATCCGTTTCCTGCTAAATACAATCATTTACAAGACAACTTATTTTCTTAAAATTGCTGACCTGCAATTGGACTCTAAGTGTGATCAATCATCAAAACCCCTCTTTGTTGCTACAACCTACGGCACTTGTATTTTCCCGCCGCCATATCATTACCCAGAATCCTGTTGTCAAGCAGACGACAAAGGTTTGTGAGGAACACTTTTTTGTCTAAATGTTGCGTGTGATTGTGGACTGAGGACAATATTTTCCTCAAAGTTTGCTCCTAACAAAACAAGGAATACATGGACATAGTAGTATTATCAATGCTACGGCATCCGGCTAACTTTCCATGAATAATGTACACGTTGCCATGACGGTGGATGTCGACTTTGACGTTCTATAGCTACCGACTCAACACACGGGTTGTTCCCGTAGGCCTGATGTGTGCGGTACGGCCGTTTTTTCGTGTATTTTTTTACTTGGACATGTCTATATCCATAGCACTCTCCTCAAGCCAAGGATGGAACGAATAGCTGCTGTATAAAATGTAATTAGCGGTAAGATAGTCAAGACGAATCTTCTCTCCCGAATTAATGTTCACCCCTGTCCGACAACACCGTCATTGTGCGTGCGGCGGACGGTAGTTTCAAGTTGAAATATTATGGTGTCAGCACGACTAGAGACAAAATCTACCGTATATATGATTAGTGCAAAGATAGTACATGATACTGACAGAATAATAGAAAAAAAGGATGGTTTATTGTTCTGCTAGATTGATTTCAGTCAATCATTATCGGAAAAATCCCGAATTTATGTTACCCAACGTTACACTCTCAAAGGATTTGATTTAGCCAAGTCATCAACTTCATTACAGCACTATCAATGCTCTATTCAAAATGCTAAGAAATGGATAGTCATACCTTATTTTCAATCTCTTGCTCTGTTTGATATTGCATTTCTGGTAAGGAGAACTGTAAATAAAATAAAAAATTATAATTTCATAATGAAACTCATTCATGCATGTTTACTGAAATGTACTTGTCAATGGGAAAGAGGCAAGCAAACATGATAGTCGACTGATGGCAGACCAGTAACAATACTCACATCTTTGATACTGTCTGCTCCTAGGTTTTTGTTAAGTTCAAATGGGATGCCATCTACAGCTGTGAAGACATGAGAAATAGGTCAAGTGATGTTAGTACAATACAAAGTTACACATTCAAACTACTATACAAACAAGCAAATTAGAATGCAAAGTTGCTTCCAGACTGTTGCTTCTCGCGAGACTAGGTCATTCCGTGATCAAGATGTACAGTTGACATCGAAAATTTGGAGGTGCGTATCTTGTTACATTTTCTTAGTCACTGTTTGAGGAATATTCTAGTAACTGTTATTACACGTGACTGATGAATCTCTTCAACGCTTCCAGACTGCTTTTCAAAGAAACAGACTTCAATCTGTCAAATCCTTTATCACATATTTGATGAAAAGAAATGTTTAATTACCTGTTGCTATTTTGACTGTGGACATCTGTCTGGTGAGAGGGATGATGTCGGCCCTCTGTCTGTGGATGTCAGCGGGAAGGGTATGGTATTGTCTACATCATGGGACAGACAACCACCACCACAGGGTTAAAACATACACCAACCTTACAACCACACCTCTGCAATATACACATAAACCCACCTCTACAACATAGACCATCTCTATAAGATACATCAACCTTACAACCACACCTCTACAACATACACCAACCTTACAACCACACCTCTGCAATATACACCTACGCCCACCTCTACAACATATACTTAACCCACCTCTACAACATACACCTAAACACACCTCTACAACATACACCTAAACACACCTTTACAAAATGTTCCTAAACCAACCTCTACAACATACACCAACTCTACAACGTTAATTAACATACACCTAAATCTACCTCTACAGCAATACACCTAAAACCACCTCTACAACATACACCATCTCTACAAACATACACCTAAACCCACTTCTACAACATATACCACCTCTACAACATACACCTAAACTTCCCTCTACAACATATCTAAACCGACCTCTACAACATACACCTAAATGCACCTCTATAACATTCGCCTAAACACACCTCTACAACATACATGTACACCTAAACCCAACTCGATGAAATACAGTCAAATCCACCCCATTCTACACCATTCAGACTTATATCAAGTTGCTGAGTGTTCCTTAACGGAAGCTATGTAAAAGGAACTAATAGTATGAACAATGTGCATGGCATTTATCCTATTGATTGTCAGGAATGTCAGCTTGATACAACTAGCATGAGATAGTGTACACCTGTTTGACTGTGGACAAGAAGATAGAACTAATCAAGAGAAGAAAGTACACTCTAACTTCTAAGGCAACTACATGTGTGTTTCAAAACTGAATGCTATCGAAAAGGGAACACAAAATGTGACAACGCTAAGATATGGCCTTCCCATGATCCAGAACCACCAAAGCACAAGACATCAAGCTAAGAAGTTCTTTCTCTTACCTTTGTACATCTGGAGCGTATGACGGACTTGCAGGAACTGGCTGCTGTGTGAGGGGTTGTGACTGTTGTCTGGTCATGTTGGGTGGACCAGGGGCAGGCCGGGCTGGACCTGGTGTTCTCTGTACAGGACCCATCTTATACGACACTGAGATGCTGTTCACTTCCCTGCAGGAAATAAGGTATACTGATATTTCCATACACCGATCCTGACTGTCCATCACAATTAGCAGTTCAACCAATGATAGCATTGCAATTAAAGGATCAACCAAAGAGGTTGTATGTCCGTCAAATTTGTGCATTTTCATGTTCTTATTTAAATTTGCTTTTCTAGGTTTTGACAGAGGTGGGAGGAGTTATGGAGTCCGTCTACTATCAGCTTGATGTTTCTGCTCAAGTACCTATTGTGCTCATAAAGCAATTATAGCTACAAGCATACAGGTATATGATTCTACTCACAATAAAACATACATATATGTACTAGACAGTGTATATAGTAGAAAATAATCATGTCAAAAGCAGAACACAACATAGGAAAGACTGAGAACTGAGGAGAAGAGATACTGACACCAGTGCCTTGGAAGTCTGGAATAGAAGCAAAACTAGAGGATAGACAGATCAGCACAATGGACAGGTCAAGTCATAAAGAGGTTGCTGCAAAGGTCATATACAGGTGAAAGGTCAATACTAGTACTGATGATGTGATGAGACATGAGCAGAAAATGAAAGAGGACAGAAAGGTGAGTCACAAGGTGAAAGTCATGGTAGCAATGGTCACTTCTAGTCTACTATTTGAGAAAGAACTTCTCGAGGGTGTTCAGGTTAAAATGCTCCTAAAATTGCATCAAATTTTGCCAATGTTACGTTAACACTGAGCATTCTTAGAGCCAAAATTGATGTCATTTAGCACATACAAAGACCATTGCAGCACCGCCAGCACGTATACAGTTCTAAGGCTTTATTTCAAGCTCATAATTATCATCATCACTATACAGTGGAGATTTGTCTGTGAAAATAGAAACTACCTGTACCCAAACTGCAGCCACATGTAAATGAGGTCTGCATCGAGAGATACCAGCAGGCTACAGGTTAAAAGCTGTTTCATATTCGCCTCTGATACTAGCACAAGAAGCAGCTACGTACAAGGCAAGAGAAGGTTGGTGGGGTAAGCTACCCACCTATTACACAGATCCACTGAGGAATGTAAGTTTGCCATGCTGGACAGACTAGAAGAACTACTAGAGTGAGGCAGTCGAGGCAGGGACGATCCATTATGATGGACGGGAGGGGGAGGGGCAGGACGAGAAGGGGTAAAGGGGAGGGGCTTGAAAAATAGTCTTTCCAGGCAAAAGACGGAGATGTGATTTGCCACCCTGAAAGAATAGGTGAGATAGCAAGGGAGAAAGAAGTGAGTTAGTAAAATGCTATTAGAGGAAACGTGAAAAACGGTAAATTCTCACCAATTTTTTATGTCAAACTGATGAAATCAGTTCCTATCAAAATACTAGTAGTGCTTGACTTTTTGTACAAAGAATTGAGCACTATACTCTTCAATGTCATCATAAAAGACAGAAAGAATGGTAACACCTGTCCTGTACCTCTCAAATGTCAGCATTGATATAACAAATACATTCTTTTACTTCTAATCTAACAAAGCAAAGTAATCTGGTGGATAAAGTCTATTCTAGCTATATAGTACAGTAGTAGAAATGTATAATTCATGACATCATCCAATATAGCAATTTCATATATTGATTTGTGTTCCAGAATTCTGCATTTCACCATGTCATCACTGTGCAGCAGATTGATCTTATGGACAAGAGAATTTTTTTCATATCTCACGTTAAACTACAGAACATGTGTGTGTCCTTACATATGTCCACACAATGAAGACACATACACAACACTCACCCTACAAATGTGAACCCAGGCGGCGGCCTCTTGGTCTTTGCCAACAACTTCATGTCACAAATAGCAGAGTCCGTCATGTTCCTTGGAAGCATCTTTATACACAGAATTCTTTTCTTCAGAGCAATTTCTCCTGGAAGATGGAATATAATCAGCTGTGTGTTAAGTATATACAGTGTTACTGTTTTCTATACAGTTTCCATGTAGTTTACTGCTTAGTACTGTATTAATCTTAGTGTGTATAGCATAGACTGGGGGGAGCAACTCTGCCACTGGATTAAGTGGTCCAAAGTTCAAATCCTGGTCATTATTGCTTACCCCAATTGCATGCTAATGTGCAGGGCTGAAGTCCTTAGGACGGGACATTGAGCCATGGATCTACTAGTAATGTTTCTTGTGCTTGTGCAAGGAATATTACCCTCAGCTGGTACAATAAACCTGCACATACTGTACACATTGTGTGTCTTTCCTGTTACACACAACTAGTGATTAGCTTAACTGGTTTGAGAACTGCTTTCACTTTCACGGTATGACATATGTTAAAGCATTAACATTGTGAGAATAACAGAACTTTTTGTGCTTGCTGCCGCACTTCATTAAGAGAGATAGGTCTGTAACCTCACCTGTGTCTGCTGTTGCACTGATCTGGGAGTAGCCTGTAGGGACGATGTCCCTCTCCCCCAGTATGGCCACATCTGCAAGGACATTGCCACCCACCTAACACAGAAAAGACATAAGGGTGGTATAACATTTCATTAGCATCATGTTGATCTTTGAAATGTGAAAGCCTTTCTCTGTGTTCCTAAAGCCTAGTTTTCAACAGAAATGTTTAGCTGTCAAAAGACTATCCAAGAGGATCCAAATGTCAGCACCAGGATCAATGCTTTTTGTACAGAAATGATATAGATATCATGAAATAATGCAGTACTGGCAAAATCGATGACAGTTAATGTTGGTACAGTTTGAGTCAGCATGTCTCACCAACTACTAGTACATAATTATGGTGGCACTTAGGTACCTAAACTTATATCAATATAGCCACTGAGTCTCTTTCATACTCTCCACAAATAGATGAGAGGATGAAAGAGACTGCTGCTATAAATTATATAGTATAATAGGTTTATACCAGTCCAGGTGGCACTAACATTGTCAATGTGCCGAATCTTTAACCATCACTACCGAGATCATCTATAGTATAGGAAAGTGTCTGCTTAAATCAGGAGTATTGTTCAGAGGAACTTACATTAGCATATGCTCTGTTGAAGCAGATGTATCTTGTGACCTTTTTGCCGAAAAACTTGTCTGTCCAGAGGTCGCCATCTTTCCCATCTTCTGTGTCACTGAGCTGTGAAACAAGGAAGTGTTACGCATTAGATATCAGTCATTACATGCATACATCAAATTAGCATTTGTGTCATTATGTTTCACACAGAAATTGTAGGTTGTCAAGGAACTTCCCGAGTAGGTATGGATTTCATTTTTCACCAGTTCATTTTCAGCACACCTGATACAAATGAATATTGAATTTCAATACTGCATCTGCAAATACTGGTAGCTAATTTCTTTTGTTGGTGTTTAAGATCAAAACTGGTCGACTTCGATGCTTTTGGTGTATGAAACTCGCACTGGTTTCGCTTTTACTACAGCTTCAGATTCAGTGGGCTAAGAACTTACTTGTCCATTTTACATCATATATCATGTTTATTTGAACGTAACGTTACTAATATTTCTCTTCCTGCATGTTTTGAAGTGCACATGAAAATAAAGTTCACACAGTTCTACTTCAAACATGCACAAGAAATACATGCCACACCCTTGACATTGGAAATGCGTTGAAATACATATTTCTGGTCATACACATATCATATTACTCACTATTGTAAAACCTTGCGGACATCTCTCCTTGCTGGTCACCACGCAGACCTCAGTGATGGGCGCCTCCTGAGGAAGACTGTCCCTTCTGTCTCCCGTGTTGTTCATGGAAGCTTTAGAGTCCTTCTCAAACAGGCTTTGTGAACAAAAAAACAGCTGTCAAAAATAACTTTGATTGAGGGGGAGGGGGGCGCCTGTCTGCTAACGGTATCTCCGTATACGACTGAAATATTTGCGCGCTTGTTTCCGTATGAATACCCCCAAAACAATGCCAAGTCGTTCAACAGAGACTCCGGTTTACGTCCACCCGCAAGCGAAATTTCTCATCTGGTCTTAGAAAACACGACAGTCCGCAGAATTTGGCAAACATTCGTCAGCCTGTCAAATTTAGTTTCGGTGGTTACTCCACCCGCAGTCGGGGCACTTCCGGGATAAAATTTCCTGCCGCGCATGCGCACTGTGGCTGTGACGTCGGGGTTACTAGAGGTCATCCCTCATGTGACTGTGAGAGTTTTTCTGTGGCAGCAGACAAGCTATATTTATCTCCGTCCGAGAGGTCAAGTTTTCATGGGCGCTGGTTAATATAATATATGTTCATGCATTGGTATGGCTACTAGCTTATTGGAGAGATCGAGTAAAAATCTGTTTGATGTGCGTTTTATAGTAGATAAATTGAATTATGTGAATTAATAAAATGAGCCAGGGAGGTTATACTTAAAGTTATAGCATTGCTGTACTAATTATATATACCCTGGAATTGCTAACGTTAGCAGTATGTGTTGAAAAAAAAAAATTGTATAACATGCGTGTATTTGTCAATCACAATTCATGTTTCCTATTGCATGAACTCTCCACGAAAAGATATTCATATATTTAATGTGTCAAAGTATAATCAACCAAGGAGGTTCTTGAATATGGATCAATGGTTAACATATCAATTTTATCTAATTATGACAAAATTACTGACAATGATTAAGACCATTAGCCATGAAATATCCAAGTTTAATGTTGACAAAGTATGTAATACTATTTTCTATAACATAAAAATTAAAAATCCATAATCTTATCCATTGCTTCTTGCAGTGATCAAGATGAACAGCTAACCCTGAGTTTTTTAGCCCACTCAGGAGGCAGACTTCCATAACCCTGTTTTTCTGCTTCCTCTTGTTTCACGTAAGGGTTCTGTAAAACCTTAAGAAGCAATTTCACTTCAGAAAAGTCATCTTTCTCCGCTTTCCTTATGGCCGACTCTGCCATCCAATTTCTGAGTACATATCGAGGATTGGTGGCTTCCATTCTGGCTTTCCTCTCTTCATCATTATCCTCTTTATGATGCCTGAGTCTCTGGGAGTACACCTGTAGCCATCTTGTGAAGTATTCATGTGGTTGTAGAGTCCTGATGGCCCAGAGATGGGAGGGGATGGTGGCATTCTCCAGTTGATTGAGTGACAGCTCTGACAACTGACGAAACGTCATTGTAAAGTCAGCCTGTCAAAAAGGAGAACAAAGCAAAAAGAGTCAAAAACATTCCCAACATCAATTTACTAGTAATGAATATGATGTACCAATCTGACAAATCATTGATGTTAACAATCATACTTGATACATGTATATGAATAGCAATTGTAAAAACAATGGCAACCAGAACAGACCTTTGTATCTGTCATCATCTTGAAGAGCACAGCAGCAAGCATGGCATCATCCTCTTCTTCACCAAGCAAGCCCATCTTCCTCCTTAAGATCTCCATGTACTTTGTCTTGTAGATGTCCGGGTAGAGTTCTAGAATCTTAGTCATCTGAAACCTTTGCTGTTCTGTTAAAAGTGGTGCTAGCGCCTCTCGTAACTTGTCCAAGTTGAAGAGTCCAACGTCAGGCTGGTTCTGGTAACTGTACATACCTGTGTCATCAGAGGTGTTAGGGATGAATTCTGGGTTGTAGGAATCCATGAAGCCAAAAGGTCCATAGTCTATGGTTATTGACAATAAGCTGAAGTTGTCTGTATTGCACACACCATGGGCAAAACCGACAGACTGCCACAAAGCTATCATCTCTGCAGTCTGTGAAACAACATCCGAAAAGAACGTTAGATATCGATCTACTTCACTTAATGTTTCGTAGATGTCTGTGAAATACTGCTTGATGATGAAGTCTACCAGCTGCTTTAAGAGCTGAGTCTCCTGATTGGCTGCAAGGATTTCTAAAGAGCCAATCCTGAACCAGGACTTGGCTAGTCGTAGGACAACAGCACCTCTTTCTTTCTTAGGATGGCCGTTATAGAACTGGTCCCTTATGACTGGGTCATCACTGACAATAAGGGTGGCGGCTCGGCTTGTGGGGACGCCCAGGTGGTACATGGCTTCACTACACAGAAACTCTCTGACTGAAGACCGCAGCACAGCTCTGCCATCCCCTCTCCTGCAAATAATTCAAAGAACATTATCAAATCTACATGCTTGGTAGAAACACATGATGGAAAAAATTCAACCTTTTCAATGGAAAAATTCAATCATCTTAATTTAGTTTTTTTTATCCTTTTGATAATGTAATGTTAGAATTTTTTTAGTTTTTTTTGTTTTTGTTCACAGAAAAATCAAAACAGATGTACCTTGAATATGGAGTCAGTCCCGAACCCTTCAGTTGCAGCTCCCATCGTTCCCCCTTCCTGTTGACATACTCCCCCAGCATCACAGCCCGTCCGTCCCCGAGCTGACCGGACCAGCTGGCAAACTGGTGTCCACCGTACCGATGTGACAGTGGGGTGGAGCCGTACAGAACCGTGTTCCCACTCACAAAGGCTTGGAACATCTCTTCATGGACCACATCTGGGTGCAAATCCAGGATGTCCTGTATGTGGTAGCAAAATATAAGGACAATCAGATGAGAAGCTCTTTCAGTCTTCTCACTCATTCACTAACCCACTCACTCACTCACACTGACTCACTCACACTGACTCACTGACTCACTAACTGACTGACTCACTGACTCACTCACACACTCACTCTTACTCACTCACTCACTCACTCACTCAAACCCACGCACAAATGCAACATCGGCTTACCAATCCACCAACCAGCTCTAAGCTCATATACCAGCTAACAATTAACTTCAGCAAGTAAGGAAGCAACCAGTCAGTCACTGTTGCATACTGTCTGTAATATTCTTTAAATACCAGCAGCAAGAAAGAAAATGCTGGAGAAAAGGACATTAGTCATTACTAACCTGTAAAACTTCATCTGAAGCTGCAACAACTTTGACCCTTGTGTTGAATGGCGTCGGCTCAACCACAGAGAAGAGGGCGTCTCTGACCTGTCGTACATAGTTCTTCCTCTCAGGGTCAATGGGGAAAGTCTGTAGAAGAAGCTGATCTGCTGCAAAGCCCCAATCTTCAAATGATCTAATCAGATGATCTCCACTTTTAGTGTCTCTGGATTTTCTCCTTTTGGTACAAGTTTGAGTTGAATCCTGTAGAGCATCTGGACCAGTGTATAGATGTTTTCTTTCTTCTTCTATGTTTGAACATAGCTCACCGTCAACATCACTTTCGAATTCATTTTGAGGATCATTTTTAACCATGTAGAATAAAGACAGGAGGCAAAGTGTCATCAATGTCTTGTTGGCCATGCTGGATACCTTTCCCAGTGTTTTTAGTTTTATGCAGACACAAGTTTTGTTTTTTTTCAAATTAAACTGATGTGCTAAATGAATGGCGTCTGTCAAATAAACTACTAATAAATGAGAGTGGGCCTTTAATGATTTTTCTTGATATTATGTTGAGCTAAGATGTTGTGAACTCACGGCCTGAAAAAGGAGATAGCATTGTTACACAAATTGTAGTATCAAAAACAACTGTATGGTTTAGATCAAGGAGGTTTAAATTCTTGTATATATTCGAAGTAGTGAAAACTCCGAGAAATTACAGTACGAAGTACCAGTGTCACTATAACATATACTTGAGTCAGTGCTTCAGGCGTCATTTGAGGACAAGCGTTGTACTGTGCAAATACATTGTATTATAGTAACGGTTATCTTTAAACCTCCTTGGTTTAATCAAAGATGGTTTAACTTAAATATTCAACTTTATGTAACAAAATGTTTACACACCCCCTTCCCCTAAAAGTCGATTTCTGATTGATACGTAACGTTATATGACAACAGATAAGACTTCTAGTAGAATAGGAACCTGTTTATGATCGCAGTTATTTTGAACATAGGACTCAGGCACTATAAAGGGAAGAAAAACGGTGCAAATAAAACCAAAATAACTTTGCCAACACAAACCCGGAAGTGATCCGTCGCCATTTTGGTTTTTGAAATCTCGTCGAAAATCTCGCGAGATCTGGAAAGGCGCGGAATTTCAACAAAATGGCAGACAAAAGTGCAGAGAAAAAGAGACGCCGCAGCAAAACTCCGGAAAGAAGCGAGTCTGTGGATCCTGGTGTACTTACAAGGTCAGTGGAGTTAGATTTATGCTTATAGTATTCCAGGTACGCAGTTAGAACGTTTGGTATGGTCTTCTTTGGGACTGTTTTTCTTCAAAATGTAGTGTGGGGAGGGGAGCTAACGTTAGTAAAAAAAAACCTTGATGTGTTTATGCACTATATTCAAATATATATCATGCACATCGTTTGTGTAGGTCTAGATCGTCCGAGAGAAAGAAGCAGAAGACCGAGAAGGATGTTGAGAAGAAAAAAAGGAGGTCAAGTTTCGTCCGTGGGAGAAAGTCCATGCACCTCCTGGAACAAGAACAACAACAACAACAAACTGCTGACAACTCAGCTTCAAACAGTGGAGGTGGGCTTAAGTTTCTATTTTAAACAGCCATACTTACCTGTACTTTAGGTAGGTTGTGTGTGACACAGAAGCAGTTGTGCAGATGTTTATCAGGGTTTGAAACCATAGCAGCATATATGTCTGACATGTATATATATATATATATATTTATGTCATACCTGGGCCTGATACGGGTGTTCTGGACCTTAGAATACACTTAGTATGACTGATTAACAATATCTGCTGTAACTGTTATCTAACTGTAATCCAAGAAAAGTCAGTACCAGGAAGTTGTATTGAAAACACATATATTAATAAGTTTATATTTTTTCAGGCAGCAATACAGCTACAGTATGGCAGCAGAATTATGCAGACAGGTCAGTGTCACACTTTGTGTATGACTTTTATTACATCTTTTTTTTGGCATAAGCATAATTTTGTTTACAAATGCAGAAAGTTTGACTGACTTTTATCAGACATTTTGCATCTCTTCATTATAGGTTGAAGACAGAGAGTTCCAAGTGGGATAGCCTGTGTAAGGAGCACCGAGCTGCAGCAGAAAATGCTGACAAGTAAGTCATTAATGTTACATATGTATATGTTAGTGTCTTGACAAAACTTGTCAAAGTTTTTCCCCTTCACTCATTACCAATATCATTTCACACTGCAAGTAATCTGAGTTCTGACTAAAAATATTTTTGGCAGTTGAATGTGGTAACAGCTATAGAAAACTTCATACAAACTCTGTCATAGTACACAATCCAGGTTATAGAGGTAACCTCTCATACTTCTGTAACAGTTCTTCCAAAGACACCACATCGGACATCCCTCCATGGGAGAGCCTGTCAGCTGAGCAGCAGCGCCTCCTAGGGGGCAAGCCGGACCTGCAGGGTATTTTGGACTATACCAAGAAGTGCAGGGAGGACCTAGAAGTTTACGTAAGGCTGATCTTGTTTCATCTTCTTTTCAGATTTTCTTATGGCAAATTTTATTGTTATGTATTAAGTTCGACTGTGACGTTAGGCACCCAGAAATTGTTTTGTCAAATCTTCATTCCTATATAGTATATGATTTTTTATACACTTTTATATACACTATATCTTTTTTATCTTTATCTCCAGGTCGACAAGATTGCCTCCACTACAAAGACATTGTCAACATTTGAAAGTACTGCTGAGGCATTTAGTTCTGCAAAGGCAAATGAGCTAGGTAAGACTTGAGTTCAATATCACATTTTAAACCTTGTTGCATTTCCATTATTATTATTACAAGCCAAGCATTCTTGTAGTAGCAGTAGTAGTACTGTAGGCTGGTTTACTTTCCACACCAATTGTGACAATTGTATATGGACATGTTCTTGAACATACACAATGCAGTTGTTTTGAAGTTGTCCTTGCATTTTGTGGGAAAAGCAAGCACTAACTTGTGACTGTTGTGTAATTGTATGTACTAGTCCTGCAAAATATTCTAATTTCTTTCATAGGTTCATCATACATAATTTAGTGTGCATGGGTATTATAATATTGGAGAATGATGTGCTAACATTAAGCACTTTTTAGATATGCAATTCTGGTTATGTCTGTGCTCAACCTTTGATGCAATTGTGTCTTTCCTAACAGGCATGAGGACCTTCAAGAGAATGGAACACTTCAACTCACCCATGACCCTCATCTCCAAGATTGTCGGCAAAACTGAGTCATAAAGTTAAGATATTGTTACAAACAAGTGAAAGCTTTTCATATGTTATGAATTTATGGGTGTAAAATTTAGTTGCAAGAGCTTGTAATAGACAGGACTCACTGTTACTGCAGCTTACTAACCTTTTAGTCCATGTACACATTTTAGTATGCCATTGTGATGAAGTGGATGTGAATTGTAACTTTTCTAAATATGCTTCCTAGTGATTTTGTGGGGAATGGTACAAAGGATTTGTACTGTATTGTACGTACATTGTATTAAGTACTTTTTGTACTCCAAACTAGTCTCCAAGATTTTTGTGAAAGTTGAACACTGTAGTACACAAATTATTGTACCATATTGTACTAAGTTTGCATTTCATTTAAATCACTTTCTACAGATTTTTTTTCTCCTGAAGATAACCGTCTGTAAAATGAAGTGAAAGTAAAGACTATCCAAGAACTCTGATGTGACACATATACTTCTCTTTGTAATCTCACATAAAACATCTTATTAACAGAGCAACACTTAAACAATTGAAACACAATTACAATAAATATGTCAAAATTCATTACAACAATTGTACCTGAGCTGGCCAAACAAACTACACGCACTTCAGAGATGTGTAATTAAAGATACAGTATTGCAAAAACATGTCCCTCTAAATATAAGGGAGTATTTTCACAGATGTACATAGCATTTGACAGTCTATCATACTGTTATATTGCAATAGGTGTGATCATGTCATTTGGTTTCAAAGTGCATTGATAAAAATGTGTTGGCAAAATTAGTAGACTACAATATATTGTCTTGATAACTTTAATGAATACCATACCATCATATTGCAGTATAGAACAGAAACAACCAGAGCACAAATACATGTATTGTCATGTAACGCTCAAGTCATTTAGAATAAAGATATAAAGACTTCCGACAAGGCTAGTTTCAGAGGGCTGTTTCAGGAAGTGTGGAATTCATGACCACTTCTTTAGTCCTCCAACTCTTATTCTCATTTTATTTTTCATTACCTCTGCCAAAATTTTTTATTCTTTTTCTGGACTCATTTCCCTTGCTTTTCTGGAACAGCCCTTAGAAGAATATTTGCATTGAACGTACATTAAGCAATTGCTTCTATGCAATTTGACTTATTTGTCCGGAAAAAAAATTATTTTTTTATTATTTTTAACATTCATTGTTATAATTCGGCCATTTTTACAATGTACCTGTAGCTAAAGATACAAAGAAACCAGAGTACACTAATAGAACTTCCTTATATAGATTGGCTTGGACATATTTTTTTAATGAAGTTTTGGCCCCACAACTTAAAAAACCTACATACAGTACAGTATAGTATATACAAAAATGCTTCTTTTCAATATCTTCTGCAGTAATCTCTCAAATGACTGAATGTATCAGAATGAATTTGCATCCTAATTTAGCATCAAGTTAAAGACACTGATATCGCATGCATCTACATGTATAAATTAGCAACATGTTCTGACATAAGGAAACATTCAATGCTGACAGCAGACATGGAACACAGCATTAAAGTCTCAGATTTAACCTTTAGCATGCTAAATTACCAGTGTACAGACTGCCAGCAGCACGCTAAAGGTTAATTACCAAAAGGACAAAATCTAAAACATTACACTAATGTTGCAGCTTAGAAATTGTACAAAATGATATAAAAGATGTTTATTCTTGCATTGATTTAGCCAATCTCCCATTCACAAGCTTTCACTCGTAACAAAGTATGAGTGTATAAAGTCTTAATTCCTATGACAGTCCCTTTGCCATCTTCACTCACGACAACAGCCCATGCTTCTTGCTCGCTTTCCTCTCCTTGAAGGCGAGGTAGTCGGCACGTACTGGGCTGGCGCGCAGCTCCAGAATGTGGTTAATCTTGGTGACGACCTCGGTGGCAACGGAGCTGGAGGCCTCAAAGTCGTGGTGTTTGAAGTCGCTGCCGCTCTGGTACGTCAGGCGGAACGTTTCCCGACCTGCAAGGGTTGATACGGACATGGTTAAACCACCAGTGTACAAAGTGGAGGGCGTTAGTGCGCCTTAGGATTTGGTCTCCACAGCCACATGAAACCCCAACCTACAATGAGAATACCAAAAATAGTCATCTTCAGCAACAAATTATAAAGGGCTGCAAAGAAACCCCTCCTTTGGTCTTTGTTACTGGGTAGATGCATGTAGTTCATCATGTTTAATGCATTGCTAGTGCTGGAGAAAATAGCCCTGACAACATGCAGAAGGTCAGAGAAATAGAATATTTATAAGATATGTACAGAATTCATTGATGATGGTGACATATTCATAACAAACAAAGCATGGGGACAAATAGTAATAAAAAACTTTTAGGCCACTTCTATTAAAGTAATTAAAAAGTACTGAATAGAACTGGTAGTATGTGTGGCAGAATATTCTATTGCGAGTTTTTGCGCAGCTCATCAGACTTGCAAATTAAAATCAAACACAAAAGTGGTCTGTAAACGGGGCCAGGCCAAAGTCTAAAAACTAAGCACCTTGTGACCCTTTTACTAGCTTCAGACAAACAACCCACAAGCATGGCTGCCATCTATCTAGTTCTCCTGCTGTGTCTCCATGTACAAGCAGATGTACATGTAGGGATGGGGGAGACAGACATGGATCTAGAACAAGAAGCCCCAGACTCTGACCACCAACATGAAGTGGATTCTCCCTCAGAACAACAGGGGCACTGCTCTTACACATTTACTGTACCCACGTCAGACCAACCCTACCAGCGTCAGGGTGAGCTTGACAGGGTGCAGAAGGAGGTGGCTGCTCTGAACGACTGGAAGTACCAGGTCAGCAGCGCAGTGAGAGGAATGGAGGAGAGGATAGATCAGGTAGCAAAATGGACGGATGGTCTGGACAATAAGGTAAGAAACAACTACTCTTAGAGTTTGTGAGTAAATAACATTTTTTATGTCATTCATGGGCCGCGAAAACGTTCGATACGGGTTTTCTGCATCGTGTGATAATTTTCCGTATCACAGGGGGTTCTACTTTTATCACACTGGCTTTCAAAGAATATCTAGAATGCATTTCGAGTGCGCCGGTTGTGCCGCTGTTGAAAATTTGAATACTGGATTCGGAGGTTGCAATCAATGTTTTTTTGGTTGAGGACACAAAACTCTCTCAACTGCAGGCGCATTGAAAAGTGTTTTTTTTCGGGTGGGTATGATGTAAATGAACTACAACACGGTGTATTCCACATCACCTCGGTCCCGACCCTCCCGCGGGTCAGGCCGGTACCTCAGGCAATATTTGTTCCTTGCTTAATTGACTATAAAGACCCTCTAATCTAAATGAAAGTCACCCCATTTAGCACATGGTACAATATCCTTTACAGGTTGAAAAGTCAGACTACAAAGATACAGTTGGAGCTGTAGCTTCACTAAAGGAGGAACAAGAGGAGACTACAGACAGCCTGAAAGCCCTCACCCTTCATGTACAGTCTCTCAACAACACTCTGGGTATGCTCGTTGCAGAGAGGGCCAAGCAACAAAGTGCTCTCAGATGTGGGACAATTAATACAAAAGACCTGGGAAAATATCCCAAAGGTACAGACTCGTATATCCTTAAGTTTATTCAAACAAAGACATTATTACATCCTTGATTCAAGGTAGAATTAAAGTTTTCCAATGAAATTCTTTCTCTCAATTCCTTCTTCTCATCTGTAAGTGAACATAAATAAATTTTCCCTGTTCTTGTACAAGTTTTTCATCCTGTTTTGCAGACTGTGCAGATATCTACCAGGCAGGTTACAACCAGAGCGGAGTGTACATGGTCCATCCTGATGTGTCAAACATAATTCCCAAACCAGCAGCTCCCCCTGACCCTTTCCCTGTGTACTGCATCATGCAGAACAACACAGGTGGGACACAGTAACTGATTAACATTTAACATGAATGTGACCATGGAATGTATCTAAGACGCATTGAAAAATGCGATACATAAACAGGTATGTCTTCAGAATGTATCTAACACATTACTTTTAGATGCATTTAAAAATACAGCCTACAACTATACATTAACAGGTTGTCTTTAACTCCATAAACTCTTTTCTTGTTAGGTTGGACTGTGATCCAAAGGAGGGAAGATGGCTTCACCGACTTCAACCGAAACTGGGGCCAGTACCGGAGCGGCTTTGGTCACCTGAACCGTGAGTTCTGGCTGGGCAACAACAAGATCTACCTCCTCACAAATCAGGACAGGTATGGAAAAACTTTAACCATACTCTAACCATGAAAGAGGTTACCACCACATTTTTTTAATATTATAGGGTCTAATGTCAAGCTAAAAGTTAAAGCAATTAATTGAGGTGAGGCATATTGCTTTTTCAAGTACATGCAGCTAATAATAATGCTATGTGGCTTTGCTACGGCTCACCCCTACTCGATAAGTGTGTTGGGTTCTTTTACGTGCAGAGGCTAATGACTTACTCTCACATACATGTACATGGGGCTGCCGGCTTTATGTCGCCATCAGCAATGACAAATACAATCCCTTAAAACATGTCCAAGCTGGGGTCGACCCTAGGATCGAACTCAGACCCACCGATCCAAAGAATTTGATTAGACTGCCAAGCAGTGGGGCTGTGTTCCCGCTTGTCTCCTTATATGATTCTATCATTTGTAGGTACAAGCTCAGGATAGAGATGGAAGATTGGAACAACAACGCAGCGTACGCAGAGTACGATCACTTCTTGATCGAAGATGAGTCGGACAGATACCGCCTGCGCGTGGGGAACTACAACGGAACGGCAGGGAACGCGCTTGTCAACAAGAACCACGACGACCGTTCTCACCACAACATGCCATTCGGAACTAGTGACGGCGATTGTGGGAGTGAAAAGAGGGGGGGTTGGTGGTATTTCTCTCTTGGAAACGGCTGCCAAGAGGCCAACTTGAATGGGCAATACAAGAGTGATTACGGTCTTTTTAGACACCGTGGGTTTGGCTATGGGATACGATGGGACCCGTGGAAGGGTGAAGAATATTCCCTGAAGTCAGTAAGAATGATGATTGCTCCTACTACAACATAAGCAGTGATGAACATACATGACATTGTACATGTATGCACCTAAAAAGGAGACTAGTAGAGTTAAAATTGGCCATATATCTGACCATTCACCTCTGAATCAGCAGTTTCAGTATACAAACTGGTTACATTCTAAAGGAGCAAAATTGTTCTAAAAATAGTGCAAAAAGCACACTGATGTATTTTTGTGTTACAAAATGTACACTTTGATGGACATGTCAATGCAGAGTTAATTCAATTAGTAACAGTCACACTGATTGGTTCTTACCGTGCTTGTCATCGGTGACCTCACAAGCTGCGACCAGGTCTGCATCATATGAGACAGGCTTCTGTTTGGATAGAAACTTGGCTGCCGTGGACTTGTGTTGGGTTAAGGGGTCTATCTCTATCTTCTCTCCAGATACACCTAAGACATGGGGAAGAGGCTTCAGTATTGCTTGTATGTACAAATGTATCTGCCATAGTGTACAGGTTCATCAAAAGGGATGTACATGTATTTGCAGTGCTTGTTTTTAGCTTGGTGAACATGTTACAACTACAGTAAGACCTACCGAGACTTGTGTGATTCATAGTACTTATTCTGACTTTGGTGAACATGTTGACTTTAATGTGTAAGACCTACCCAGTTGTATGATAGTGCTTGTTCTGAGTTTGGTGAACATGTTAGAATGTAAGACCTATCCAGTTGTATGATAGTGCTTGTTCTGAGTTTGGTGAACATGTTAGAATGTAAGACCTATCCAGTTGTATGATAGTGCTTGTTATGAGTTTGGTGAACATGTTGACTATGTAAGACCTATCCAGTTGTATGATAGTGCTTGTTCTGAGTTTGGTGAACATGTTGACTCTATATAAGACCTACCCAGTTGTACGATAGTGCTTGTTCTGAGTTTGGTGAACATGTTAGAATGTAAGACCTACCCAGTTGTATGATAGTTCTTGTTCTGAGTTTGGTGAACATGTTAGAATGTAAGACCTACCCAGTTGACTCCATATAGGACCTACCCAGTTGTATGATAGTACAGTCAAACCTGTCTATAGCGGTCACTCAAGGGACTGGCCAAAACTGGCCGCTAAGGACAGGTGGCCGCTATGGAGAAACTGTCGATTAATTGCCCACGAGTGACACATATTTTCAGTACCCACTGAGATACATTTATTCACCGCACAGTGCACATGAAAACATTGCATAGGTAAGTCACATTTTAGAAAGTCGATTGTTGTTCTTTTACTTTTATTATGGGCTTGAAAAAGAATTATTGTATCTGCCAACTCCAAAATCCATGGCTAATGCTCGGGCTTCATGTCTGTACAGACCAGCATCGCCATACTCTACTCTAGATCCTTCGCGACTGCTTCGCTGCAGGCACACGCGTCACCAACGAGTTTTAATCATAAGAAACAAAGTCCTTTGCAGCAAAATGCCACCTAGTTAGTTAAAAACAAAATACATGTTGCTCAGTTGCCACTTACTGTTCGTTTTCGACCGTTTTGAAACATAAAATCGTGGCAATAGTTTTCCTTAGTCTGTTGTTGTTTCGCTTCCCGCTTGTCATTATCAGCTTCTACCATTATGCTAATAGGGTATTCAGAAGAAGGTCGCTCTTTTGATGGCTTTTTTCTTTTCAGAAAATTGCAATAGCCCAAATTTTACATCATATTAATGTTATTCATATTTCTTTTTAAGCTTTTGGTAAAGTAATTATCCTCAGTGATACTTTGCAGCAAAATGAATTTAGCGCATTATACCTCCGAAACAGTGGTGTCTTCCGTTGACCTTTGTGCTGCTGACTATCAGCGCCATTTTATAAATCGCGCGAAACACGTTTTGACTTTGAGCACCGGGGAAAACGGATATTGGGCCGGCATTCAAACATTTCCCGAACTTACCGCATCAGCTACATGTGCGAGTTGTATTTTCCAAAAAGCTGCAGTAATATTTGTCCAGTCGAAATGCACAGAAATGGTCAATTTTGCTACGATGTACAAACGCAAGCCATGTGAAGAAAATTATACTGACTTCGCGTCAAACCACGGATTTTCTAACAAAGATAAAACATTCTGGTTTTCTTTATTATCATCCTATCCAGTTGAGTCCACATAAATTTGATAACTGCGTGAAAAAAAAAGAAGATTTTGAACCCGGCGTGCGGTGGCGATGCGGCTTCTACCCGCGCGCCGTGACCGTTACCGACAGTGTTACTGTACTCGCGGGACTGAAAATCGTCTGGCCGCGACCGCGTTGGACAGGTGGCCGCTATAGCTTATTCTTAATGCTTATGTCAATGGGAAAAATCCAAGGGACCGACAAAAAGTGACCACTATGGGCAGGTGGCCGCTATGCAAAGGTGACCGCTTATACAGGTTTGACTGTACTTGTTCTGAGTTTGGTGAACATGTGTGAGACCTACCCAGTTGTATGATAGTTCTTGTTCTGAGTTTGGTGAACATGTTACTCTGTAATAGCTACCCACTTGACTCCATATAGGACCTACCCAGTTGTATGATAGTACTTGTTCTGAGTTTGGTGAACATGTGTGAGACCTACCCAGTTGTATGATAGTGCTTGTTCTGAGTTTGTTGAACATGTTGACTATGTAAGACCTATCCAGTTGTATGATAGTTCTTGTTCTGAGTTTGGTGAACATGTTACTCTGTAATAGCTACCCACTTGACTCCATATAGGACCTACCCAGTTGTATGATAGTACTTGTTCTGAGTTTGGTGAACATGTGTGAGACCTACCCAGTTGTATGATAGTACTTGTTCTGAGTTTGGTGAACATGTTGACTATGTAAGACCTACCCAGTTGTATGATAGTACTTGTTCTGAGTTTGCTGGACATGTGTGAGACCTACCCAGTTGTATGATAGTGCTTGTTCTGAGCTTGGTGAACATGTTGACTCTATAAGACTTATAGTGCAGACTGCTGAGGGAAGCCTCCATTTCTGACATATTTCTGTTCACTTCTGTCTCTTCCTCAACCTCACCACGAGTACCTGGGGAAAAACAAAAACAGATTTTAACATTTTGAATCATTTTCCTTTAGATAAGTTAGTTCAGCTTTCTTCTTTTTGGACACAAATGGCAGTTATTTCACAGTACTCACTTCAGTTCAGTAATGCATTATAGAAAGGTTTGAAAAAACTTTCCAATGTCATGATTTTTACACATCATCACAGTGGCATCTATAGAATTTTTAACACATTTCCCATCAGTTTTTTGGTACCAACAGTAATAGGGAAGTGTTAATTCTAAACCTGTATGGATGAAACCATGCATTCAGCCAAACGGTCCTTTTGAGAAAACTAAAAGAAAAGAGGATTTTGGAATTCAGTGTAGTGGGCAAAATGACATTCCATCAATACCAACAGTACCATACCAACATGACGGCCACGCAGGAGAATGTAGAGCGAAGTTGGCTTAGATATCTTGATAATGGGAACTTACATGAACATTGAAAACATTGGGCATCACAAGGAACTTCAAGTTGAATGGTTGGCAAAGGAGGATAAAGAGGATACAGGTCAGTAAGTACTACCTACACTATAGAGAGATGGAACTGGAAGTGCATGCTGAATATAAGGAGTTAAGCATGCGGAAGCAAATTCCGGTGAGGGAATTTTTGAGTTGGAGAACAGTTTAATTTCTCATCATGCGGAAGCTTTTCAACAAGAACTGATGAATAGTCAATATTTCTGCTCAGAGTGTGGAGTCTACATCCTGCATATTTCACTCTAAATCTTGAAGGGGCAGGCGAATCCATACAGGGCTTGGGTTGCACTGGGGAAAGTTTGTAAACTTGTGTAAGGCCACTTGAAGTACCATTATGGAAGATTTTAAATGAACTTCTTTTTATGATTTAAGGTCAATAATGAGAGACTGTCTATCATTCTTTCTGCTCAGGTCTATCGATAAGATTACCTTTATTTTGCCCAGAAGTAACTCACTCAAATGCTGTAGAAAGGTATGTCTACACCATTTCAGCTTTGTCTTCCAAATATTAATTTCTAACTGCTACCAAAACAATGAACGTACATGTCTTGGAGTGGGGCTACACCCTCAGGCTACCATTTCAATAACATTCATGGATCCTTTCTGATGGAATTTTTGAGATTGCATATTAAAGAAACTCGTTCGAAGCACCATACAGGGATGTACAAAGTTGTGGTACACACTCCACATACTGTGCAAATACAACACTTACATTTGCAACTACAACTGTTACAGTAAGAACACATTAGCCATGCACAGCACTGTATTATTTGCCATGCAGTGACTTGTACAACATCTTGTGGATTATGATTAGTATTCCTAAACATTCTGGTCCCAAACCCTCTTCTTCTCTAAATAAATATAGTGTTTTTTCTTTAATTAAAACACCTAATACCAATGTTTTCATATTTAACATTTTGATGAAAAGAATGCAATAAAACATTGCACAATTTGAGAAGAATATCAGCTAAGGAAACATGTGAATAACAATTCAAATTGAGGGCTTTCGCTTTTATTTTTTCTCCAAATGTAATCTAAATGATATCAAAACAATACTGAAACAAGATAAGAAGGTTTGGTCCCTATGTTTGCCATGCGATGCATGTATACAGAGGTGCATGTACGAGGTTGTACTACTACCATGTGCCTTCCGCTTGGCTCTGCCGGGGGGTCCTGGTGCAATACATGCCAAGGGAAGATACTAGTTAGAGAGTACAGGTGGAAAACACAGGGAAGGCTTTCAAAACAGTTTCATACACTACAGGATCTAGTGCTACACTACTAAAAGATGACAACCCCATAGCACCAAATCAAATAATACCAAAGCAAAGATACTATAAAGAAGATCTTGAAGAAACTAGACATGAAAGAAGGATACTGTCTTCAAATCAATCAATGCTTTGAGATGCTAATCAAAAATAGAAAATGCAATGGATGAAAAAATCTGGTGTACATGTATGTCAACATGCAAAATGAGTATTTCATGAGAAAAAAAAAGTATGCTGTCCTTCATGATATTAGACCTTCAGAATTCTATTCTATGAAGTCCGATGAGAGTAAGTACAAGTGGTGATATGGTACTAGTTTTGTGAGAAGATCATACATTTCTTATAAGTCAGTATAATAACAGCAGCTGGAATGTATATAAAGTACTTACTGTGTTGTCTGACCAGACAGAACTCCATGGTGTTCATACTGTCCAGTGTACTGTCCAAGTCTACACACACACCTGGCTGGGACTGCTTCTCTAGGACATAGTCTGGGCCTGAAACATTGGCAAACAAAACAGACAAACTTGTCAATAATCTACATAGAACATGTGTCAAAACTGATTTAAAGAAAGCATGTCAGTGAAACATATATGACTGAGACCTATAACATGTAGTTGCAGTTAGAATGCATGGTTGAGTATATGTATCTTTCTATTGCTCCTGTCAATGGGCAACAAGCTTCCATTTTACATTGCAATTGTATTTGTTGATTGCCAGAAGTTACATTTGTTAAAACAAATTGTTACATTGGATGGGGCTTAGTGACTGCGGACATAAGCTAACCTCAAAACCTTGTGTGATAATTGAGAGCTGGTGTGGTCCGCCGAAGGACGGTTATGCCGGTTATACACACATTACAGATACAGAGAACACCAGGCATATTACTCGTGAATATGTCGTATAAAGCTCGCAGACATGTCTATCTGATGTACGGTACCTGAAGGGTCGACTCTGCCCTTCCTCCGCTTCAGTGCCCTGTGGAGGATCTCCTTCATCGTCAGGCCCAGGGACTCCACCTGGATACGGGAGAAACCACTGTGGGGGACATTCCTGGGGGTGTGAGAAAACAAGAAATGCTTGAGTTACAAGACATTGTGGACTGAATGTGCACAATGTACATGTACAATTATCAATGTAGTCTTCTACACTGACCTCACAATATTCTGACTTGATTACTAGTGACATGTACAATGTACTTTAAGAGACTGTAAGTAAAATCAGGACATCATAAATCCATGAAAATCATTCAGCTTTAGATTACCTTTTCTCTTGTGGTACCATTAGCAGTGACATAAAAAAAAGGAAAGTGAAAGTGATCTGGAACCTCTATAGCTCACTGAAGAGCTATTCTTCCACTGGTCATGACAGAGAAGACTGACGTAATGTACAATACATACAGGTTCATTGTACCATGGAAATTTCCACCAGTCCAATGGACACTGAACCACAGCCAGGTGAGAGACAACAGCTGGGATTCTAACTCCCAATCTCGTGGTCCAGAGGCATGCAGGGCCACTAACTACTGGACTACGCGTCCCTGCTACTTGCAAATATATAAAAAACATGTGGATAGTGTAAGACTTAGTGTACACCCATAACTTACACAGTGACCAGCATGATTTCTGACTGTTGTTCCTGGTCCTTAGGTTTCTCCACCAGTGCCAGTGTTGTGAAGCCAAACTTGGCAAACGGCTCTTTAGCATCAAGTGCAGGGAAGTCTGTGTCTACTTCACCATCGTCCTCTGCTATATGGAGACAGTATGACTCCACATTCTCTCTGTCAGAAGGGAGATAGATAGTTTTAGAAAACATAGCCAGATCTTTCAAACATCCATCAATTCATCCATCCATTCCTATACTAGTCCTAGTAATAGATTTCAGGGACCCAGGGACCACATGTTGCCACTGGGGAAGTTTTCAATGTGCCCTGCTGGCATACATAAACAAAACATAGTGTGATGAAGTAACAACATTTATAACATGGCATGCAAATTATAACATAGCATGCTTATCATACAATAATGATAAAAGATACATACATGCATACAGAGTTCCACACACACACACACACACACACACACACACGCACACACATGCACACACATGGATACAAACATGTCTATATTCCAAGAAAACTTTGTGTACATACATAAGTTTGGGTTCCTTCGCCTCATTGGTGTACTGCCAGCAGATCAGACCAATTAGGTCCTGCACACGGGCCGTTGCCAGGACGACCACCGTGAGGGGGAAATTGCGCTCTTTTCCCGTTGTCATGGTGAGGAAGATATCGACTCTCTTTGTAGCAGTTGACCCTACATGACCCTGGATCAACAGTGAACAAGGAATATACAATTTTTGCAAAATTTGGTATAAGAAAACTTTTTGTTATTTCTCTGACATAACAGACGATACACCATATATATACCGATAGCCACCTTCGTCCGAGCATGGAAATGCATAATGAAAACATGAAAATGAAAACATTTCACATGCAGCCACTTTCTAATTGGTTGAATTGCTAATTGCCATGCTATTATTGGTTGAACAGCTAATTATGATGGACAGTCAGGATTGGCCTAAAGCATAGATGGTCCTTTCTGCAAGGCTGGAATACAACAGAAAACAACCAATGAATTGTTTCATTTTCCCCCCACCTTGCCATCAAACTTGGAGAACTCGATAAATGGGTTGTTGGTGTGGACAGGGCTCTGTTCCAGCTGTTCTGCCAGGACAGAGGTGTGCTGTGGGACAGCAGCCGACTTCTTCTCTGATAGATCCTTCTTCTCAAACATCCCGGCCATCTCTTCTGCTGCAGAGGGAGTATAAAAGAACTGGTGGTCACTTAACGTCCAGCACTTTATTAAAAGGTGCTCTTATGACACAAAATCTAGTGCACTGATGAAGGTTAGACATATTTAAAGACAGCTGAATAAAATATGGAACTTACTTCCTGATGTTTCTAATTCAAGTGACATGGACTTATATCTTTGAGGAAAATGTATGTTTCTAAAATCAGGGCTCGAAATTCATCTTTGGGAATAGGTGCACTGGTGCACCCAACTCAAAAAATTGGGTGCACAGAAAGAATTTTGGGTGCACCACATAAAATAAAGTTGAATGTTCTTCAGAACATACAAAGTTTAACGCTGCTGCCTTTCATTAGAACTTCAATCTGTAATTCTATAGCTAACTTTAAAATTTCAAACAAATAATACAGCAAATAAAGTACAGCAAAAAGTTATCATGCTGTTTTTTGTACTTACAATTCAAGAATATTCTATATACTAGTGTACAATTATAACCTTAACCCTATAGGCTACAAAAATATATAGGTGCACTAGTGCACCCACAGTCAAAAATTAGGTGCACAACTCCAATTTTGGGTGCACTGGGTGCACATGCACCCAGTATTTCGAGCCCTGAAAATCAAATATCGTATTTTTTTCCCTTTAGTTTAAAACAACCCTCTGCAACCTAGTCCTGAAACCAATACAAATGAGGTGCTAAAGAGCTCCTTTGGCATAGAGAATGAAGTTTTAGATACATACATGACAAGTCTACAGATTTCTCCTTCCATTGTACATTCCGACATCGCACTTGATTCTGTCTTTCCTTCTTCAACTTCTCCAGCCGTTGTGCCGTGTTTGTCCGTCTGCGGATCCCCCAGTCCAGACTGGACGCCGTGATATCGAACGACTGTGAGATATCTCCGTACTCCAAGTTCTGCGGTTTCTCGCTGGTGCTCCGAGTTTTGGGCGTGCCTTCGCGCTCCTGTTTGATGCTATCCCAGTGTTCTATGTCCTCGTCAACGAGGACCATCTCGGACATCCCGGTGTCATCGCTGGTTATGAAGGCCTGCCGAAGGTACGACAGGACAAACGCCGGGTCCTCTATGAACGCCATCCTGTGATCCAAGCTGGAATCCCTCCAGGGATCTCTCTGGATTTTTTCTCTCAAACTAGGCAGCTGGTGGACAGCATGACAGCTGTAGCATATCCTGATGACCTGTTGAACCAGCCTTAAGCCATGATTGTGACTATGTTTGGTTGTGGAGTCAGGATGTTTGATGCTAATGTCCTGCACCTCATCAGTTGATTAGCTGTCAAATTTTGACATGGCCCGACTTGTCATCTAGAAGCTTCTGTCCAAACAAACAAAGATGTCAATTAAGTCCATAGTGAAATTTCTAGCATTAAAGGATTTAAGGGATGAGGTATACAATCCTTTTTTTTTTCAAATACTAACATGCAGTTGTATCAAATAACTGCATACATTTTCACCTGACATTTAGAAAAATGGATATTTTATAGATTCAAACAAGGAAATGCAGGATACTTATATAAAGAATTAAATTTGTGTGTTTCCCCTCTATTATCTACCTTGTTTCGATGTTATATAATGCAAGCAATATCCCCAACGCCCCGACAACAAAGCAATGTCAACACTTGTCACCTGTCATCAGCTACTCCCATATTTGTCACACAAAAACACTCCTCCCAAACCCTCATTCCGTGCACTGTTTACGGCTACAGCACTATCTTACACCTCTAACTACACATACATGAACCTATCATATGACAGAAATAGCTAGACAGCCCTTTATGTATCGGTAAAGCGGAGAAATATGTGGAAAACAAAGAGAAACCCACTTTTTCTTGATGAGCCGCCGCCATTTTTGTTTGCGAAATGAGGTCAGCTGTTAGAGGTCAGAGGTCGCCGATCCGCGTGGAGGTTGAATCTTTCTTGAGAAGTGTCCTTGACTCCTTAGACTGAATACTCAGGATCTTAAGGACTTTTCATCGGTGTTTTTGGAGAGAAGGACTTGTAAAGCAGCTTATCTTTAAGGCGGGGCTATTTCAGCTATCGAAAAATGTGAGTAAACGCCCAGATCTCTTTGGTCAATGTTCTAAAATTGTCACATGTATTTTGTTCTGATGCAACCTGGGTGTTTGATAGTATTAGTATATAAACGGACCGTTGTGTTTTATATTAACAACAATCATAATATTTTCATATTGATACGAATGTGTAATATATCAGATTTGTTGGGTTTAAAAACCATATGAAATAGCAGTCTGGTAAATATAAACATACTGAATTTTAAGGGCATGTTTCTTATTTCATCATAATTTATACAAGGTGTTTTAATCTCCTCGGTTCAATCCATGATTGCCTTTATAATGGTGAACTAATATAACCAGAATGTTGATGCTGTAACCATTAATAAGATTGATATTATCGCTTTTTGTGAAGTGGCAGTTTGATAGCTCTAAAACTGATCATGAACTTCTAGATATTAATTCAATTCAATATCTGGTGTAATGATGGTTACAAAATGTAGGTAGTAACAGTCAATCAAATACTTTTCCTGTTTTTTAAAGGAATGTAGTGATGGAATTAGTGGCTAAGTTCTGCCACAGTGAACTGGAGGCCTATGGCAGCTGTGTACAAGACAACCCACAGAACTGGCCAACCAAATGTGCTGAACTAAAGAGGAAGGTTTCCGACTGCTCATCCACAAAGTAAGCAGTTGTTTAAACATGTAACTGTGTTATACGTTTGTACAGCTGTAGGCTCCAGTTATCAAAATCTAGATTTGGAATTGGAGCCAAACATCAGATTCTATGTGTGTGTAGCTTGTCAAGATTCTGTAATTTAATTCATTTAAACCAGATTATTACAAGTGATATTACGAGTGATGTTTGCCCAATCAGACAGAAGGGACTGATTATATGATACTGGTACATCCTCTTCCTTTTCAGCAGATGAAACAGGTACTTATGACATTCATATTGTGGATTAAAAAATGCAACGCCCCAATGTCTCCCTACTGAATACTGTAGTAGTAGTACTGTATTTTTCCTGCAGTACCACTGTTGTTCACTAGGTGGCATCACTGTACTGCACCAAACATTCCTTGCGTTTGAACCATGTTCACATATTCCTGTGTTGTATTATCACAGCCAGTAGGTACCCAGGTCAGCATTGAGGCTGTGCTTGAGGACCTCCATTTTACAGCAGTTGAACATTTCTTTAGTTATTTTGTTGTCATAACATTATATTGTCCTCCACAGCCCTTCCATTCAGAGAATAAAGCGTGAATGTCACAAGCAGTTCCAGGTGTATGACTACTGCATACGGAACAACCCCAGCCAGGTGGAGGTGTGTTTACCTGCACTGCAGGAGTTCTTCACCTGCGGACACAATGCTGCATCAGAACAGCAACTCAAAGGTATGAAATATTCACCAGGTTGTATTATCACAGCCAGTAGGTACCCATCTAAGAAATGTGCTCAAGGCACCTCCTCGAACACAGGACCCCCATTTTACATCTCTTTCGATGTTCACGTATCTAAAGTTCATATCTCGTATTATGATATAGTTCTGTCCAAAGATATATCTTATGTCTTTCAAGACCATAGACGATGAAAGAGACTCTGCAGCTATAATAGTTTTGGATAGCAGGGTATATACCGTATTCACATTACGTTCCAGATATGTGCTTGGAACATGCAGTTCAGAATTCAACTGGTATTTCCTTTCCTCTCCAGAATATTTGCTTATTTAAGCTATGCTGATAATGAAATTATGAAAAATGTTGACTTTCGTCTTCTTTTTTCATTTGCTAATTTTTAAAACTCTATTCCTTTCCAGAGGACATGCCAACACCGCCACAGAAAGCAGCTGCATGATGGGATATGTAGCTGCAGGACCATACTTGGCTGCATGATGGATATATTGTGACATTTGAAAACTTTGTCCTCTAGACTTTTACCACAAATGTGTCCCGTTCCTAGTCTCCATTTCGTAAAAGCTCCAACAGTGTTATGCACAGTGGCAACTAGAATGCTCTAAACTAGCCCTCGCCATGATGTTAGTAATTCAAGACTGGTAAAACATAATTATCAAGAACCTCATGCTTACTTAGTATGTGTATAAGGTATGGTAAATTCCATACAAAAGTGACTTCATGTCACAATTGTATAACATTACAGTTGACTTTGACATACCTATTGCCATTATAATTAAGTACTAGATATATATATGGGAGGCGGGAGTGTCATTTGGCACTAACTCCACACCATGTCTTGTATACTACTTATCCTGTACCATGTACATTTTCTATTAAAATTGATTGAGAAGAAAGACAAACAACTGGATTTTCCATGCAGCCTTTATTGGTATGAACAGTTATACACACAGAGACATAACATGTACATGTACACACTTCCCCACTAGTCAGTCTTTCAAGCTACTGACAACTGTACTGTAGACTGACTCTACATACATGTGTATACACTAATACAAGGAACATCCCTCAGTGACAAGCCATTGCAGTGATTTCCACTTCAGGAGGTTGTACATTGCTTTTGACATATTGATAGGAACTTATTCCTGACAAGTCCAGCTGGTTGCACATTCATACATATAGAAAAAACAATACTGGCCACAGCAAAAACTTGCACATGCATGTGTAGCACACTTGCAAACTTAACACTTTTCTAGTGTTGGTCTTCATGTGTTTTAGAAAGAAAGTTTACTGTGAAAGATGACATAAAACTACTGTTCAAAAACCATCTTCAGAAGGAGAAAGTAATGTTCTCCAAACAAATGCAATGAACCAAATATGTACTGTAACGAGGAGAAGTTAAAAAAGAATGCATGTAGGAGATAACTTTACTGCTGTGGGCAAACCATATTTCCAATGTACAGTCTGTGACTGTTACATTCAAAAGTGTGAGTACATGTAGGGCTTTATATCAATGACAGTGGCTAGCTTACTCAACTTTGGCACAAGCGAAGCTCTGGTCATTCACTGTTGAGTCAAAAACTGTGCATTGGTGATTCTGTAAATCATGCATGAAGTTCAAGTGAAATAACATTGCATGTTTCATAGCTGTGTCCAATGACAAGACAGGCATATTCACACACACTCAGGTACACTTGCTCAAGTGGTGAAGGTCAGACAACGGTACAAGAAGACATCATCCTTGCTTCCATAGGAAAAAAAGGAGTTTGTTTGGACTTCACAAACTACTGATACTCATTTTGTACATTATTTGTAATATTGTGATGGGAACACCCATTGTAGTATGTGTATTCAAAATTAAAACACATATATCAGACTTCCTACAGTAGCAACAAACCTTTTTTGTAAGTTCAGATAACCATCTAAGTACTGCTGTAACCAATGTGAATCTGGGACCCACAGCTGGAGGAAGGTTAACCCTGCTAGTTTCTACTAGAGAAGTCTGCAATAGTTTAGTGGATGGTTAATGTTCAAAATGCTTCTAATGTTTAAGAGCCAGCTCCTTTAGGTCGAAGGAAATGTTGCATTGTCTTTAAGATTGGTTTTCTCTTTGAAAAAAAAAGATTTGTCGCTACCATATGAATAGAAATTAAGCAGTTGTAAAAAAAGAAATTATAAAACATTGAGTATAGTTTTTATATCTCAACTAGTTCCTATGCTCTGGGAGCACATTGTCTACACTACATGGTTACACTATCATGTCTATACAACATTAATACTTGACATTTAAGCTAAAAGATTTCTTGTACATAATTTTGGCTGTGCCCACTTGGTGAACACAGCGAAATAAAATCATTGGGAGTCATTAATAGTTAAATTTCGCTGACAAAATGACAGTTATTTTACATGATCGACAGGTATTCGTTATTCACCAATGTTTTTGTTTTAAAAATCACGTCTACTTTAATTTCTAGCTAATCACATTTACATGACAGGAAAAATACTACTACTGTACTAGTCCCCTCTTGTTAAGTAATCTTCATGTGAGTTTTTCTAAGTGATGGGACACGGGAAAGTAATTCAAAGTCTAATTTTAAGACTTCATTGATAACGGTAGCTTCTTTAAGCTTGTATAGTTTTCAAAACCTGGCATTAACTTTGGTGAATCAGGATTGTTTGGTGATGTGCCATGTATGTTGGAAAGCCTTTTTTGGCAACGCCTCAGGGGTGGAGCCATTTTCTTGTAGTCTCAAATGTACTAGTATTGATGTAGGAATTAGCTTAACCTTGTGAAACTGCAAACAGCAATTACTAATGCCCAACACTGCATCATAAGGAACAACAGGAGCAGCCACTCACATACTCACAACAGGTCAAAGGTCACATGACACATTACCATCAGTCAGTCCACCCAGTTTTTGTTCCCAGCTCAAATTTCTAAAAACGTCCTAGCATCAAATATGCGTTTTGTTCGAGTGGTTCTCCAACAATTCTACTGGTATTTTTCTGTGGGATTATCCATGTGAAATGATCACTTTCATGGTGAAAATGATACATAGGTTGTAAGATTTTGTGTAGCACAACAATGATTCGTACAGCACTTTTACCAGTGAGAGGTGGTACTATCTACAGAATGCCTTCTCAAGACTTAAAAATGTGTTGTGTTGTCCGTATCCCGGCTATCGTTACGTCACACTCTTGGTCCCTTTCCTAACTGGCAGTGGCGACACCAACAGCTCCGTCTATGCCTCTCCACACTTGTCACAGCTACAGAAATATTCAAGATCTACAGGGTTCAAATACCACAGACTGGCCTTATGTGCTTTTAGTTTTACTGCATTCAAAGCTGAAATTCTTTATGTATTCAACGAACACATTCGTACTGCCCTTTGATGCAATATGCTTTTTGTTTTTCAAAGTTTTCACATTCCCTGCTGTTGATGATTGGACAGTCAGCTAATTTGGATTAATTAGATCTTCAAATTGCAAAAACGTTCCAGTTTCGAATGGCAAGAGTGTCAAAGCATCCATGTTAAAGCCATCTTTTACATGTAGCTTTCAAACCAATCCTACAACTTTTGCTGATAATTTATGGTACAAGCCAATCCTGAATGTATGATAGTTTCTCATCTAAGTGAGGCAACTATCTTTATGTTTTCAACTTTGTGAGATAAATCTGAGGAGACTTTTATCATTAAAAATGCTTGTCTACAACATACAGTCACTGGACATGTTGAACCCCATATATCCAAACAAAAGTGGGAGAGACAGCTTAAATGTTCAAACCCCAGTGTACTACATACACCTACTGCGGGCCTTTACTGTTCTATATTGAACATGATACAGGAGGCTGAAGATCAAGAACTGCCATTGGTTGGCCCTTTCTGGGAGCCTTCTCCATCTTGATCATCATCATCATCTTCTTCATCACTGCCATTCATTCCCTATAAGGAAAAGCAAAAAGATGACTTAAATCAAAAATTACATTCTACTTTTACTATACAAGAATTAACTGTTCATATTACCTATAAGCTTCCATAAGTGGATGATGTCAAAGTGATCCATTCAATGACATGGTCCACTTCTGCAGCCATTTAATCCAAAAACGACACACTAGCATGGTCGTGGAGACTGTTACATGCAACAGAAACAAATCTAGCATGAAAGAATTGATAGAATACATGTCCAAGAAAGAATGAATAAAATGTTTGAGTCATACTATGACCTATGAATTGGTGCCCTAGCAACATATACATGTAGGTCAACACTTGAAACACCAGACACTGAATCAATGGCAATTTCACTACATATTTGAAGAAAAAGTAAGCTGACACATGTTGAAGCAAACATAAAGATGGCAACAGCTTGGAGCATGTGATGTGCTGAGATGAGGGTCCACATATACTCTTACCATGGTCTACTGTGCAAAGCAGTGAGCATGGTTTAATACAGCTTGTGACTGTCATGCAGTGTTCAAAGCAAAACATCAACTGCCTATTAACAAAAAAAAAAAAAAAAAATCAAGTTGAAATTTAATACACTGCAGGCTGTGCGGCTCCTAGATGGGGAGGGAAATGGTGGAAATAGTTACAAGACACGTGACTGCAAGCACTGGAAATGAAAAGTGTGAAATGGCATGTTAAAGGGTCTGCCCAGCTAGTGTATAGACGGCACATGCACTGCACTGTACAGTACAGTAGCAGCAGCGACCTGGATGGCTGGGAACTCCAGCGAGGGTGGGGCCTGGTCACCTGACCACTCGTTACCCCCTGCAGGGTTAGTGGTGCTGCTGTTGCCATGGTTACTAGGCGTGGCACTCTCCTGGGGAGGGGTGCTGCAGTCCTGCCCTTCTGTATCGGCCGGTGCGTTCTGGAAGGAGTACAACCTCTCTAGTGCTAACTTATACATCTACCAACATACATGTAATTCCCCCGGGGTACATAATTCTGCCACCCTGAAAAGATATGTCCAAACAGATCTCCAACCCAACGTCCCCCTATATTTCTAAACTGTGCATGCCTAGGGGAATGCTGCACTAGAGATCTGTCAAACACAATGTTTTCAAAGAGGCAAATTTATGTAACCTGGCTGATTAATGTTAATGAAGGTTAATACATCTGCCATATTGTATAAAGTAAAGGTCTAGGTACTTCATGATGCTTGCAGGATGAGTGACATACACAATGTATTTCCTGCCCCTACGGCCTCAAAAAGGCTATGGGACTACCTTTACCTTTTTACATACATTGATCCCGAGAAAATCTTTGTCATGAGTAACGTTATAGAGGCAAGTGTTGGCACTTGTGCTTTCTGGGAATTCAGTTACAACTGCGAAATGACATATCCGCCAATGCAAACTACCTTCAAACTCTCACCTCCTCCTAACATCATGAAATACAATAACGAATCCAACCCTTTCCATGGTCTTAGCTTTTCCTGTTTATATGACCCTACAAAAAGAACTTGACGTTATCAACTGAAATGAACATTAAATCAATTCAATGCAAATTATGACACATGTAACATCTACTAACATATTTCCACCAGGGAACATAATTCCGCCACCCTGAAAAGATGTGTCCAAACAGATCTCCAACCAAACGTCCCCCAGTATAATGCACTTACGTACATCTAAACTGTGCATACCGTATACCTGGGGGGTGCTGCACTAGAAATCTCTCAAACCCACTGTTTTTCAAATGGCGGATTTATGTAACCCGGCGGATTAAAAAAAATGTTAATGGAGCTTACTGAAGGTTTAGTATAATTCATGTAACCATGAAAGGTCTAAGGTGAGCAACTTCAATTTAGCATTAGGATGTGACAGAAATGTTTACAAATACACAAGTTAAATGAGCTATCCCGTACCATGTCTGGCATAGCTGTGTGGTTGTTGCCTGTGGATGGTGGGTAGTATGACGGCAGGGTCTGGGAGATGGGGGTGTTGTCCTCAGCGTTGTACCCTCGTGTCTGGGTGATCACATGTCTCAGGGCCTGGGCCTAGAACAACAACCAAAATGTACCCTTGCAAAATACTAGTATTCTACAACATTCAATGTAAAATTGCCTAGAAATGGGTGATTCTAAATCATACTTGAAAACATACACATTTTCTACTGCAATCATTCCAAGCCGAGGTGAAGCATGATCTCTAGTGTAGTTTTTCAAGTAGTTGGTAGTGCTATGCAGCTTCACTGCAGATTGCGTTTCCAGCCAAGCACACCCTGTCAACCCTTCTCTTCTCGCTTCTTTTACATGCTTAGATTTTACACTTTGAGGCTAACACTCAATACGGTCTTTCATACATGGACACCACCCAGAGAATGCAATCCGTAACAAAATGTCCGAGTGGGGCTGACCCTGGATTAGTATATTGAACCTGATTCACACTTGGAAAATTTGGAGGTACAACGAAGTACGACAACAGCGTAGGGCGCCTGGATGTGAGCCAGCCACGCACGTTATACAACTGGCATTTCTACGGCCCTTATGACTTTGTCGTACATTCATCTTGGAGGTAACATGCAACTATATCGTACGGGCCATAAAAATTCCAGTCGTACGACGCACAGGGCTGGTTCACACCCAGGAATAAAGACGGCATATGCCGAAGACGTACGTCATTGTCATACGTCCAGAAAATTTTCCCAGTGTGAATCGGGTTATAGTCTACATTTTTTCTCTCCTTTTTTTCCAGACACCTTCCATGGTAGCTCACCTGTTGTTCCACATTGGCTCCCACCTGTCCAGCTGAGTAGCTCTGGTCACCGTTCATGCCCATGAACATGGGATCTCGGGCAGAGAGAGACCGTCCAAATCCTACAACAGGAGAGGAAAAGAACCCAGAATAGGGTCAGGACAAGAACCCAGAAAACGGTCAAGTTTTCTGCACAGAGAGACATCTACACTGACTGTGTTTAATCAATTGTTGTAGCCTAAGAAGTATTGAGCTAGTGCTTTATACCTAAATACAATGTATATTTAGACACTGGTCTAGGCCTGTTTTGTAGTTGTACCTAAAGTTAAACAAGTTTGGCTAATTACTTCTTTAATAGTTATACATTAGTCAACTGTCTTTTTTAGTGTCAAATTGTCATTGTCAATTGTATGAGGATTTACATATTACTTTTTTGAATTTTCAATCTCGAAGTAAGTGCGAATTTTCCTGATTTTCAAGCACAAAATTGTCAAATTTATCATCTTTGAGACGGGGTTTTGCCAAGGAGGTTTACCTTTGGTACCTTTATTCTAGAAAGAGTTTTCAGTTTTACTTTGTTCAGGTCCATACCTAGTCTGGCTAGTCCATACCTATAACAATTATACAGGTACAGTGTGTCGATGCTACATAGCCCTATATTGAATTGAGTTTATTGGGCCTAATTCAATAACAGTTGCCAGGCAGCAGAGGTCGTGGCAGACCCAGGAAATCTTAGCCTGGAATTAAGACCTATTATAGCTCCCGAGTCTCTCTCATCTTTAGTTGGACGTATTGGGCATAATTTTACATGGTTAGAATTTGAGGCAATGGATGGGGATTTTGATTATATGATAATTGCACACCAAGCAGTGTGCTGTTATTGGCATAATTACAACACATCCTTTCTTGGTGAGGGTGCATGGAACCATGTCACAACAGGCACATATTACCAGGATTTGTTGAAGGGCAAAATCTAACTACTGAGAAGAGACCAGTGAGACTGAGATGTTAGTTTCAAGCCCAGGCACACATTAGGTTATCAAACCATCCACTCTTGAATGATGACAATATGGTCTACAACCCTGAAAGTATCAGGACAGATAAATACATGTTTTTTCACTGTTTTCCTGTAGACACAATTTTGCCTGACACATCCAGGATAAAAAAAGTCACACAGCATTCATGCAAGTCCATGGACTTGACTGAAGAACACAGTTGATAACATCTCACAGGTCAGACTTCTGGTATGTAGCCTGGAGTCCAGCCTTGTTAGCTTTGGTCCGCTCCCAACTTTGGCAGGTAGCGACATTGGGAGTGGACCAAAGCTATCAAGGCTGGACTCCAGGCTAACTGGTATGGGTAAAAGACAAGTTGAGGATGGGAGGAGGTTCATCATTGGTCAATCCTTCAAGTGCCAGGGCCAATCAGAACTGAGCAGCCTAATTGGCCTGACACTGGTTGGTTTTGTAAGCCATAGGCTGGGTTTACAAACGTGTTTTGGAGTCGACTCCGCGACCAGGAGTTGACTCCGAAAACACGAGTGTACACCCCGTCATAGACTAGCCAGAAACCTGACCTGTGAGACAACACATGATTTGAAGAAAGGAAATCCAGAAACAAGTGTTAAACAGACACTTGCGCCAAGATCACATCTCCTTTCCAATGGGCTATACCCTCACCTATCCTATCTTTGGACTAAGAAAATCCTGATCTTTGAGATTTGGGAACTGAAAGGAGCATGCCGTGTCAGGCGTGTGTGGATGTGTTTGCACATTCATATCATCACATGTAGAGCAACAACATATAGACCAACCTAACACCAGCCCAGAGCAAGTACAGAAGTCATACCTGTGCCCTCTTTATCCACAGTCTTGAAGATGATTGAGACAGGAAAACAACTTCTCAAGATGATCGTCAAGATGTTGATATCTCAGGCAGGATGTCCATCTCTTCTTTCCATGTTGTCGTTTTCAATTCCTCTGGAGTGTAGTACATGTACTTGTCTTGATGCTTTTATTTTTAATAACTTTCAACAGGCTTGGAACAAGTAGCCTTCTATGGAGACTTCCGACAGTTATTTTTTATTCATCTTTCTTAGAAGGACACATTGAGTTGAGTTCTTTTATCTTTATTTTGTTTGTTTTTCTGCTATGACTTTTACTATGAAATCAAGTACAAACGCATGAAGAATCTGCACAATGGCTTTACAACAATTTGTTAACCTTTATTGCCTCTTCTAAGAGTACTTAAAAGGACCTACATCTTAAGCGCACTCTTATACATGTAGTCACAAAATGCAGCAAGCGAGGGGGTTATTCATTTGCACAAAAGCCAGGAAAATTGTCACTTTTCCTGTCAACATCTACAATATTTAGCCTACTATCTAAAAGCTTACAAGTTCAATACAGGTAAAAACGACTCCATGGAAAAAAGTACAAAGTACATACATTTGCAACATAACAAGCCAACTTTGCCATAAAAAATAACACTGTACAAGAAGCTCTGGATATGCTCAATGACTATACAAGATGTAAAAACTACCACTTTTTTTTCTTGTATACCAAATATCCACGCACAGGAGTCACAACAAACGGAGGTAGATGTATGAAAATCAAAGCGAGATTCTAGTTGACATGATTTTTTTGTTCATAGCGGACATCGACTTCTGTACGGACGCTTCACACGTGGTCGCACGATACTAGCGTGGAATGAAGAGAAACGACAACACCCATGTTACACAGCCTCCTTGTTGTTCCTTCTACACAACATTGTATACTACTAGCCTATCATACAAAGACCTCACAGTATCACATTGCTTTGTTACTATTGGGCCGAACAAAAATATCATCATTTTTTTTTCACCAAGAAAGTAACCAACTTTTGTTGGTACCATGATTTCCGTCTATTGCTACCCTAGTACATTATATTCACACTTCCCAGTAAATTCACAAACTCATAGGTTTTTTTCTTCTTAAAATTGAGGATTTTCACTTGAAATATACCAATTACCAATGACAAGTAGGGATACATCCTAAGATTGGATGTAAACAGTTCACATTTTCTATTCTGGCCAATCACAAGACATGTTTTACAGAAGTAGAGTAATATTTCTTTTTGGCCATGTGTTTCCCAACTGTAGACTATGGATACATCTTTTGGTAGAGACAACAGTGATACAATAAGTACAAGAATTAATGTCTATTAACATACAGTCATAACAATGCCTCACACCGAGACAAAATCACTAACCTAAGCAGTCAAAAACACATCCACACATCAACATGCTCCTTTCCAGTGTAGCAGAAGTTTCAATATTCAACGGACAAGAAATTTGGTCTTTTCATTTTGTTCCTGCTTGTGTGACTCATAAATTCCCATAAATTCATCATTCACTGTTTGTCTAAAAGAATTCCTCCTGGAAATTCAACCTAGGGAAAACTGCAAACTGCTCAAGACATGGGGGAAAATAAAAAACGCATCTTTAACCATTGCCACACTTCTTCTGTGTTTTTTTTTTACCAGAGTCTTTCACCGTTTACCATTTAGAATGAATTCTACATTTCATTTGCCTTGTAGAGAATAGTAAGTTTTTTTTCTTGAAACATTACCTTAATCTTGAGTTAAGAAAAACTCTTTGAAACATAACATCAGTACTCTATTATTTTTATCATTTACGTACAACTTAGACTGTAGAGTTTACTTGGGTGAAGAGACCTCACACAGAATAAGTGTGGCAAACAATTCTTTGATGTGATTTCAGGGACTCATGTTATGTAATTGGGGATTTCGATGGTGTGGGTGAAAGTTGGTGCACTAGGTACAAACTGTATGTGGGTAGGATTTGAACAATAGACACACCTACCTGCCCAGCAGCCAGCATTCAATATACAAGATTAACCCTTAACCTGCTGAGTCTGCAGTAACCAGTGACAATTACAGGCACAGCAGAGGGTTAAGCTGCCCCCTTAGATATCATCCTCAGATTTTTCACTTTAATATGGTACGTTGTGTAATCTATGGACTTACAACCCCCAAAATGTTTTCCTGTCATCTTCTGTAGTGATGTTTTTCTGGTTCTTACGCTTTAAAGGAAAACGAAATATGAAAAAATTGACTAGCATTTTCTGTTACACCTTTACAAGGTAAGAAAAACAACAATTTTTTTTTCTTTTTTTAAGATCCCAGTGAGCAGTTGGCAGTTTCCCGATGTCAACACATTGAAGACTACAAGACAAATTTCATCTAAGACGTTTGGTAAAACTCAAGTGATTGAGACGTGAGCATTAAGCCATGTCAATGCAGGCAAGCTACTTGTACAAAATTACAAAATAATTACACAGTAATAATTAATCAATTAATATTCACGTGGAATGGATACGGTTTTCGATACTTGATTTTTTTAACTAAATGCTTTCTACCACAAAAGAACCATCTCTCACTTTTTTACAAGAAAATTTGTCATCTGTCTCTTGAGGAAACAGTTAAACCCTGATTGGTTAATAATGCCTTTACTTCAAGGCAAGTCAGTTTGATGCTCAAAACACCCAGAAAAACTTCAGAGATAATTCTTCAGAGATGGTCCTTCCAACTAGCAGTCTTTCACAAAGTGATTCTCTTCCCCACAAATTTCTTAACCAGATTCACAACAATTTGGCAGCACCACAAGTTATGTTTTCTACATCTTTTTCTTCATCAGGTTTTGTCTCTTTCCAATTTTTGACAACGAAAAAGCTTACAAAATACACTAAGAAGAGATCACTTTGTGGAAAGACAGGGCATTTCCGAAATGCAGTGTTGCCTCTTATATTTGAGAATTATGTGCAGCTTGTTACAGCTTGTTGAAAGAATCGTGTCGTCACTTGTCACAGGAAATACACAAATTGTTCACAACATTTTGAATCACACCATTTTTAGAAAAGAACCCGAAGAGAGGTTCTGTGGATAATTGAGTTATACGTCTCACACAGTCGCTCAGAGGCAACACTGCATCACAAGAATTTGTTCTATCATACAGGAGGAGGGCTGGCCCCTAGAACTCGGAATAACCTTGCGTTGGTGTCGTGGGAGTTCCGGAGTCGCCGGGGGAACTCGCGTTGTCATGGGATGCACTGGTTGCTTGGGAGAGCTGCTGAGCAGCGGCAGCGGCGGCCGCAGTTTTGGCCGCGTACTGGTTAGCTTCTTCCTGCGCCTTCCCAATGTTCTTCTTGAAGCGGATTCTCTTATTCCCAAACCAATTTGACACCTGCATGCAACACACAAGAACACAGGGGGCGCTGTAAAACCTGTGGAGGGCTAGGAACAGAGCAAAACATGGGGAGGAGCCATGTTTTTACTCCTGGCTTTACTGCGACCCAGAAAAACTGCCTCTGTATCAAAGTTTCAGAAGGAAGCTTCAAATTCATTCACAAGTAGTACATAGACAGACAGCTTTAGGTTGAGAGAGTGGCAGCTAATTCTGCAGCTAAACCTTTGGGACTCACTTCTTTCGACAGAGAAAGATGCCCCCTAAAATAACATACCTCATTTCTACCTATGTTGGCACTGCTCTTTCCCAATTTTGATATGAAAAATTGGATTTTCAGGAATGCTGAAAAAAGATTCAAATATAGCAGTTGAATTGGAAAGCTGAGAAGTTCAAAAAGCAGCGAAAGTTCACTGATTTTTTTCTTGCCTTAGTTTACTTCAAACACTAGACCATCCGGGGCTATGTGATATATCATCATACAGGCTGTGTGAATGAATTTCTAGCTGCCAAGGTGTTACTGTGGGTCTGACACAGTGCGGTTTCCCTTGTGTTTTGCCTACTGACATCAGATAGGTTTGGAATTAAGAGAACCTCTGCACTGAAACAAAGGTCTGACCACAAGTTAAACACTGGTCATCAGAAGTAACAGGAACGTAGAAAGCATAATCAACGGCAAGAAGACACCATACTTAAAGCCCCGGAATGGTAAGCAAACTTGTAAAAATCACCGAAGGAAAAAAAAGGAGGTCTTTTTCTTTCGCTAAAAAAATTCTGATGGGAACATTAAAAATGACTCAAATGGAACCGATATGAAAGGAACGAAGGTAAAGCAAGGATAAGTTTTGTAGAGTAGAGAATAATCAGTTGTGGGAGCTCAGTTTGTACAAAGTTCCGGTAGTCAATTCTTCAGACTACACAACTGGATAGAGATAGACACTGGAAGTCAACTTGTACAGGATTAGACACATACACATCAGTCAACAACAATGTCCCATACATTAACGTGGGAGAACATGCAGATTATTTGGACATTAGAAATGGCATGCAGTGCAACAGAATGATTAACTTCAGAAAACCAAAGATAAAAGATTACATATTATATCTTATTCAAGGGAACATAGGTTCTATCTGAAGGAAAGATTAAGTTAAAATTCAATTACATGTAAGAAACACATGACACTAGACTTAACGGATAGAAATTATGGAAATATGCTTTAAAGCACAGCTCCACAATGGTTCACCATATAAAAGCATTTTTCTGTATGGAAAGCATATTTCAATAATTTCTACCTCTTACAATATCTCAACAGACTACACCATTCAGTCCACACAAAATTACCATCTGGGGGTGGGACCTAATCATGGTACATATAATCACCCTGTCTGGTTTATCTTATGTGATCAGACGATTCTTAACTTGTCTGCTCTCTTCAGGCATGGACATTTTATATTTTCAAGACAAATTTTTGAAGATGTTCGTAGCAAGCCGTACCAGATTTATAATTTTACTTATGTCACTACATATTTAGTTTTTAAGAATAATTTTAGGTTTGTACTAGTTAATGAGGTGAATCTAAAGCAAACTTTACGAGCTAGCCCATAAAGATTAAACATGTTCGGTTTAACGTGAGCGTAAATCTCCAAAGTACCTACTCAGTAGTCCAAAAAGGTTACTTTACTTTTGTGGTTACAAGAGTCATTAGCAATTTACAGGGTTGGGCACCATACCAGTGCATGAAATGGAAGATCTTTTACCACTTATTATGTAGATATAGCTATATAGTAAGGTGTGCAACTTTCTAAATTGCGGGGGATAGACTACATATACATTGCGAAGGTTACAAATCTTGTATTAAAGATATCTACTATGTTGGACATGGTAATGAGACTTGATATGCCAGTCACTGCGAATCGGACGATTAAATCTATTGTATGCGAACTTGCCTAAGGACAGGGCAGGTACAATTAGTAGATTTGGGAGTTGTTCGGGTCATCTTGGGGTGAAGGTAAAGTTGTGACTGACGTCAGACTATTGTGTACCAACAAGATCATTCATTTGAAAGTAATTTGCAGGATTTTCTGTGATAACTGTTTTAGACAGCAAGATTGATAGTACATGTCTTACTCAAAGTTTGAAAATTGTTGCATGCATCAACATGTTGGGTTATATTATACAAATATATCTATCTATTGAGATTTAGTAAATTTTTGGAAGGATTGACATAACAGGTGACTATCACTATCATCTTTTCAAGATGTCAAACCAGACTGTAAGGTTTGATCCACTCACACCCCTTCTCTTTTCGATAAGCGTGGTGGGTTTTTTCAGGTGCTTGAGTTGTGGCTCTCAAAGACTCTCTTCAGCTTTACCTCCCATCTGAGAGGACATCCCTGACCAAAGCTAGCTACTCATTTTCAACCCAGTGGAGAGAGGAAATAGATCATAAGTGCCTTTCCCAAGGGCACAACATTGGGACCTGCCAGGGATTCAAACCGAGAACCTTTAGATTCCAAGTCGTCGACAATCCTAACCACAAGTCCACCTTGTCAATGTTAAGGACAGTGAGACAGCTTGCTCCGTGACCTACCTGTGATACCGTGATGCCACATTTTCTAGCCAGTTCCTCCTTTGCTTCTTCACTAGGATAAGGGTTGGACAGGTGCGAGTAGAAGTATTCATTCAGGACTTCTGTTGCCTGCTTGCTGAAATTCCTTCGCTTTCGTCTGTTTGTGTGGAATAAACAACCAAAGAAGTCAGAAAGAGAAACAATTGCATCCCTACATTACAAATTATATACCAATGCCTTTAACAATGTTAGCATTTTTCAAACTTGACAAGCATGCACAAGAGACTTGAGAAATAAGCTTACAATATCATATTAGCACAAATAAAACGTGTTACCAAGATAGCTTCAACATCAAACTTCTCCAAGTAGAAGAATCTACTACAAGACAATCGTCAACAGTAACTGTTATGTAGTGGTATGACCTGAAGTCTTGATACATTCCTTCCCCAGATGTAAACATCTTTCCTGAGTTACAAAATTAGAATCAGTCTTCCTGAGCGAACAGTATGTTCGAAAACTGACTGCAGACCACCAAGGAAGACTGCCTCTAATAAAATCAAGTCACACCTTTTGAGAGGAGACCACATCTTCAAGCCTTCTATACTGATTGTGTTTCAATCTGGTGGGATTTCAGTCAATTTACCAACAGGTGGCCTTTTACTCCAGTGCTTTCCAACCAGTAACATGATCCAAATACAATTAGACCAGATGATTGGCTGAATCTGCTGCCAGCCTCTGCACTAATTTGACCACTTTACGCTTTAAACTCACTTGGATACATGAAAAACGAGCCACCTTGGCATTTTCTTTAGGGATAAACCCTCTGTAAAGAAGAAAATCTGCAACACTTTCGGTAACTTGTCACAAGTTTGTCTGTTGAAGCTACCTTGCTAACACAAATCTAGTTAGCCTTTGTGCATAAAAATGCTTAATTACTGTGAAGTACAGTGATTCTAATCCACTTATCCAGTCCAGTTGTGTTTATGAAAAACGAGCCCTGCTCGGAAAGTGCATTAGTTCTACAGATTCAAAACAAAACCTTAGAACGAGCATGCAGCAAAACCTTAAGGTTACACATAAATAACACAGGAAAAAACTTAGGAAAGTCAACTTAAAATAGAAAGAAAATATCAAGTGCAAAGAAAACATAATCATAAAAGAATGAAGGCCCAGTACTCATTAACTTGCAAAAGAACTCTTTTGACTCATTAATTGGATTTTAAAGAATCATTTATGTCTCCAATTGAAGATGTTAAAATTCAAAGTCAGAAATCGGTTAAAAATTAACAGAATCAAACTAAGTGCAAAATAAATTACAAACTAACTTTAGAAGCTAAAAATGTTAATAAACAAATGGGAAGACTGTTAATCTTAGGTTATCAAATGACGGCTGCGCTCAGTAATTGAGTAATCTTTGGTTAAGTTGTCCGAAAGTCGAGGCAGCACACCCTTTTCCTTCACCTCACACATGGTAGAGACCCAGATTAAAACTACACACAGGACAGTACACAGCACAAGTCAGACTGCAAAAAATACCACACGGAGGAAAAATGGAAGTAAAAAAAAAAGACTCAGAAACGTCACAGAGCTTTAGAAAGCTGGTGAGATAATGTAACTTTTTTTGCACGTGGCTAAGAAAACAGTTAAGCCGAATCCTGCCTATTTCTGCAGATTGAAGGTCCGCAGATGTAGACAGGGTTGAAGGGCTGAGGAGTTAGAAATCAACCGACAAAATCTTGTATCTTTTGTGCCTCTTCTGTGACCAATGCTTGTATGACTAAGGCGTCATTGGCACAGAAGCTGAGAGAGATACGAGACTCTACACTTCCACACACCGAAGTGTCGGCACACATGAGAAAGAGGAAAAAAGTGGTGACTCTGCATACCTATTATCTAAGTATCTCGATCTAAGGATCATTATGGCCTCGCATGTCGACTGTTTCAGTTGGACCTGGATGGCGTTAAACTTGCGTCGGATGATCGACACCATGCGATCGATCTCTTTTTGCGTTATGGGTCGGATTTGGGACTGCTCCTTTAGCAGGCTTCTCACGTGCATGGTAAACTCGTTACAGGCCTGAGGGGGGACAGAAAGACAGGAAAGTGAAGGTCCCAGTCGGAGAATCAGCAAAAACGGACCCTTCAGCGGCACACCCCAGCGTTTCTGGCACAAAAGTACAGGTCCCCTTGCTACAAGAACCCTCAGTTCACCTGCCAAGGAAGCTGGGAAGGATTTAGGAGTGCAGGTAGTTTGATTGTAGAGTAAAAGGGTGCCCATTCTCCATGGGCAATCTTTCAACGGAGCCTATAGCTTTTCATTGATTTGAAAACCGAATGGAACGAAAGATGTATTTGTCTTCTGAAGGGACATGGGAGTGCTGAGAGTGGTTTGGCAAAGACAATCAACATGGCTGCTTGGAGCGTTTCCCCAAACCTTTGCACCAGAAAAACTGCAGAAGCCTAGAAGAGGTTGTTGTGTGGTACATTGAAACAGCACCTGTAATGTGCTGCCCCACCCTAGTATACCTGGGCCTCCATTCTTTTTGCGTTTCTTGCACTGTCTTTTCTTCCCTGTGTGTTTCTCTACATACCTAGCGTCTAGGAAGCGGGACCTAAGGATCATGATGGCTTCACATGTGCTCTGTTTCAGTTGGATCTGGATGGCGCTAAACTTTTTACGGATGATGGAGATCATGCGTTCGATCTCCTTGGGTGCGATTGGCCGGATCTGGCTCTGCTCGCGGAGCAAGTTCACGACATGGGTGGTGAACTCATTACAGGCCTGCTTAGAAAGGGGAGAAGGTGCAGGTTTTGTCATAAGTACCTCGTCCTAAAAAGGTTACCACGATGCATGCAAACCCCTGCACATTTGTTTCAACATCCACAATGCAATAAGACTTTCAGCATATTTGTTAAACAATAGCATATATTCTTTCATCTTTTAACAAAGATACATTTTAGTCCTTGACTTGAATGTATACTACACAGCTAGACTTCTATTTCTAAATCCCCATTCTTGTTTCTAACTTCTTCATTACTGGTACCACTGACACAAAATGACTAGTTCTACAGAGAACAAATCATCACCATTCTTTCTCCACTTATAAATAATCAGACTATTCCTCAGCCTTACATTTTCTATTTCTAGTGAATATTGCATTCATTGTTGTATCCATAGCTTCCAATAACCTACATGTAAGTGACCACTCCATGTTTTACTTCCTGATCATTTCACCCCCTTTTTTCAACACCCCCTTCTGAATCTAGCTCCCCTCCCTCCAGCCCCCTCCTCACCCACCTGTTCATACTTCTCCAGCTCTGTGTGGTAGATCTGTCTGATCTGTGCCAACTTTGCTCTGTAGTCCGAATGTTCGATTGTGTTGTCTGCCTGTCCTGGGCTACCCCCTGTAACACAAAATCACACTCAGCTTTCATAATCTGTAAGACTTAAGACTAACGATGGCTAACACCATTGACTGTTACGTAACTGAAGTATTGTCATTACTTGCCAAGTAAAATATGACAAAAGACTTTCTTAATGGCAAAGCATATAGCAACAGAATATATAGAAAGATTATCATTATAGCCCTCATTCTTTACAAAGAAACACTCTCAATACTACACTACATTTGTACAAATAAAGACATATATAAAAGCGAGAAGTGAAGCATGTAAATGAAGAAAGTGACAAGCAAATGTGCATATTATCAAGAGTGAAATATGTTATACTTATAACTTATAGGATATAGAAAGGTTGTCCACCATTGCAATTACATAGTAGCCTTTGCCATAAACTATCATCATCTTGCTGTGTGATGAGAGAAGCATCTGAAAGTGTGTGCTAAGTGTTTGGAAGCATGTTAAATTACACATGTGGTTAGACAGCACCCTCCACAACAAAGACGAGACATCCAAAATCTTTAAGTAAAGTTGGCATACATTCGTCGATACCTGAGGCCGCAGCGGCGGCCGCGGCGGCTGCTGAACCCCCGCCCTTCTCCGGACCGGCCACGCCCTCCGCCAGCAACATGTTGTCTAATCTCATCAGCTGGGGGTCGGGAGGCTCGTCCTCCTGTGCGCCTCTGATGCTCAAAACTGTACAAACAACAGGGAAATGGAAGTATGGTTAATTTTCTGGTATAACTAAAGATCTTTGGATAAGATGGTACAAACACAATATTGTATGATCATGTGGAATAAATTTCATCAGACATATAGTTCATCAGAGAAATAATCTTGCATATTTACAATACAGTCAGGGATACAAGTTAATAGTGTACATAACATTTACTGGGATTCGAACCAGGGACTGCTGGGTCAGCAGTCCAACAAGGACAGGTAGGGAGTGTTAGGTGGTCAAAGTTCATCGCATTAGCTTGCACCTAAGCTGCAGTTTGCTAAGATGCCATAGGGGGCGCTTTTGCACAGAGCCCACACAGCAAGGCACACTGTCTGTGTGTGTGGTACATACATCTTAGTCAGTGCTTGACCTAAAATGGTTTTGTACACACCTGTTACATTTACTTCATCGATCAACCAATCATTCAATCAAACAAAATGAAATCTTCATATTTGACCAAGCTATTATTTCATATTTGCCAAGTCAACATCCTGTATTGAATTTTTCAGCCAATATGCCAAACAAAAATGTCAAAATGGCTACAAGCAACAGGAAAATATGATCCACTCCTTTCTATCCTAGCAAGCATGAATGTTTCTGAATAAAGGAGAAGTCCTTACACAAGTACAAGTACATTTTTACCACCCTGGTATTGGCTGGCAGGCATTGCGCCACTCTTACTTGTTCAAACACTTTCCTTATCTCAAGAGCAATAAAACTTGCAAAACAACAGATTCTCACATTCCACTAGCTAGGTGCTGTAACTTCAGTTTAAAGAATTCTTGGACATCTCTCTGGTTTAGAATTCATTTGTAGATTTTTCCGGGTGCAGTTTACTACGATTTTCACAATTTAATCTAGATGGGTTGGGCAAGCAAACATTGACTTGGGTAACCAAACTTCATGTTTATTCACCCCAACATTACTAAGTACCACCTGGGTAAACCCTTATGGTACTTTTCCAAGTAGAAAGTTGTTAACAAAGTCACTTGGAACAGGAAAAATCCATTGACCCCAAAATTTGTGTCTCTGATACTTTGGGGTTCTCTGCACTCAATGTACTGTACAGTATTACTTACAAGTTACAGCTATCACCACCATGTTCAATGATCATTTGTATTTTACTCAGGTAAAAATGTTCATCAACACTACAACAAGGGTTCAACCAATGACAATTCTATATGATGGTTAATTTTTTTTGTACCGTAAAAAGGCGTAAGCTCACAGGTAGATTAAAATACACGGCTACAGATGTCCGTTAACTTTTTCGGTTAAGGACTTTGGCAAGAACACTTCAAGAGTGCTAGGGACAACTACTTTTTAACCATTGAAACAGGAGTCAACCGTTATTACCATGTTTGCATAATGTTGCCATGTACAAACCAGCTGCAGCTTTTCTTATCTCTTTCCCTTTGTTTGAAAAATTCACTGCCCAGTTGTATACCTGACCCTCATGTCTGCTGCCATGGTTACCTGGGGGCTTGTACGCTCCGCAAAACCAAGTTAAGAGTTTCCCAAAGGACTTCAGATGAAGGACATCGCCACCTGACCTTCATGTAAGGTCACATTCACAATGATGTCCCAACTAGAAGGCAACCATTACATACTTATGATACCGTATTAGAGTAACATAGCTTTCAACTGCTACTTACTTGATATGTTTTTCAATATGTTAGAAACAACTAACATTATCCTCCTTTCTTTTACTAGTAATCAAGGGTACTGGTATATAAAAAAACACTGATATCAAATTGCTCTTTATCTACCTTTGAGTTGCACAAATTCCATTGCATGTTGATCCATGGAGAATACAAGAAAAATACAAGAGCAGATGATATGGATTTATTTTGAGACAAAAACATTCCCTAGACAAAAGTGCCTCATTAGTTTACTCATTATCCTGGGTAGTGGGTTTGTTTGGCACACCTTCTGATTAGGTTTGCTGCCGACCTGATGTTATCTAACAGCAGATCTGAGTTTAAACTGTCTTATCTGATATGGCCACCCTCCAAGGTACAAATTCCTACAGTAATCCCCACCCATACACCCCCCTATCTGCCACATTCTTCCAGTAACACATGACAGGAGTCATACTAATACCTGATATATCTCAGCACAGACTAAGGGCCTCTTTAGACCTACGACATTTTACGATCGTGCGATCATCGTCGTGGGCGACGTCGCCGGCGACGGTATTTTTTGGCCGTCTAAAGACGATCAAAACAATCGTGCGACGGCAATAAACGGGAAATCCTCGAATTGTCGTGCGACCACCTCGGACCCAGTCGCACGACGTTCAGCGGGGGGGCCTGTGGCTGTGTTTTTCTCGTCTAAAGAAGAATCGTCGCCGGCGACGGAAGTGGGTGATATGCTAATAAGCCTACAGCATGCTTTTTCCTGTCCGGGAAGGAAAGTTTTGTTTTCTTTGTAAATATGCATGCAGTTAGCAATGGAAACATATTTTTCTCATCCAAAACCGGTTATTCCGGCGCGACGCCCTGCTACCAGTGGCTACTTCTCTAGTATGCCCATATTCCTCGATCCCCGGGACATCCCCGGCGGCGGCCACGAACACGGGTTAAATCCCGTCCGTCTCTGTACCAGCCTCAATCTCTTTCTTTGTTGAGCACCGTTCTCAACGTCTCATCTGCAGGGCAACAGTTGTTGCAAAGTCAGTAAAAGCTTCATCTTTTGACGAAAACAAGCGGTTCCCACGCCATTTTGAATTTGAGCGCAAGAGGTCACTTTGGGTCACACGCGCACATCGATGGAATTCTGCGCCGCGGGGGTCCCGTGATATTTCCTGACCGTGTGTCTAAAGAAAACCGTCGCCTACGACGATGATCGTACGACCTTATAACATTGTAGGTCTAAAGCGCCCCTAAAAATCTTTGAATCGAGGTAGGGTTGTCTGAACATGAACTGCTTCTCAGAATACCTGGTATGAACAGACCGCCTAATTAAAAGCGATACCATTTTTGCTTTGGGGCAAAATTCAGTCAAGCAGGAGCCAAAGATCCCATTACAAATTGTTTTCTTGATACAGAAGAATTGCCCCTCAAGTATTGTCTTATGTTATAAGAAGAACAAAATTCATTTTGGCTATATCCACAAGTCAACAACTTGTCAGACAGAAACGTAGATGCCTACTACAAGATCAGTTTGTTTCATCAATTCATGCAGTATTTTTGATACATAAAACATGAAGACCATATCACAGAGCTATGCAATTTTTTTTGTCAGTCTCTTTGACAAGAAAAGCACCGAAATGCATCCATACATATTCTAGATTGATTGGCCCCAGGTAAAATGCTCTAGAACAGACACCTTACCCATCACTGGGATGAAATGTCCATAAATCTTTTTGGGGGTGACTAACTGGGAAATCTTTCAGAACCTAGGCTATAAATACTAGTGACAAGGCACCATTAAACTTAGAATGAACCTTGGCACTTCCATGCTCTACTGCTGGTTTTGTTTTGTTAGGAATTCAATGAAGGGCCCATTTGAAACACAAGCTGTTGAGATTAGGAGGAGTCTGCTAATGGTCGTTATGTAAATGGTAATATTTGTGTTTGCATTTTGTTGACAAAGGCTTGGGCACACATTTACACAAACTTTTGCTGCAATATTATTTTCCATACAATTTATTCCACAGAAGTACAATGTTCCATCTTAGAATATCTACAGAAAATCTTTACAAACAAAAAAGAGCTTCATCTAATTCTTGTGACAATAGGATTTAACTATCACAGTCAACAAACCGTCCTTACAAATTACTATATTTAACACTTGTAACAGAAGATAAACAAAAAATATGGCAACCCCAGCCGTTACAACATCCGGGTACCTTTCTTTTTGTGTCCAGAACACAATTTGCAAGTTAAATTTTGCCTCTTCCTTGGACCCAGGATTTTGAAAGTTCCAGATTCTAAGACCGTAAACTTTACAACTACTTTTTAAAGAGCGTGTAACGACTTTTGTACCACCAGATATAATTGAAAGAAAGGGTTTGGGGGTTTTCTGAATGGCAGATCTTTCTTTGGTCTATAAAAGACACCTGGACTATAAAGCTGCCAGTTAGCGTGGGGCCTGGGGGGCCGGCATGACCTCCCAGCGACCCCGCACATGTTTATCCAACCAACAAATCTGAGCCTGGTCTTGTTTGCATCAAGCCACTTTAGGCCATCCCAGAGCAGTATCCTGTTTATACACACACATTGTAAATTGTTAGCCTCTGATCTTGGCTCTCCAGAGGGCAGGGAAGATACAGAATCTGTGTTAGCAAATACCCAGACAGAAGGGAACCAGTCAACTCTGAAATAACTCTTTCTAGGAATCTACAGTAGGATAAACCCATATGACAGGAGGCATTTGCTTCAATCGTGCCTACCAAGATACCACCACAGTTAGCAAAGCCTGAGCTTATAATATACACAAAAATCTACACATTGTCTGACCTTTCTTTTATTTGCAAGATTTCAAATGCTGACAGACTGTCAATACTTCAATCCGGATGTATTTGCTCTTGGGTGCCGAAGAAGGGAAAATTTCTGCATACGGTAGGTCATGCAAACCTAGGATTGTTCTATTCATAACAAGATGTGTTTAGTCTAACTTTTGCTTGTGAGCAAAGAAGACAGAATAATAAACATGCCAGCACCTCTTCTGGCTCTCCTGTCATTTGCAATGGATGGGCAACTCCATTGTTACAACATTATAAGAAAGTAAAATGACTCAAAAGTGAGACGAAAATGTAAGACACTAATGATTATAGCAAAAGAATCAAACATTCTATAATGAGTCGGATAGGTTTGTCTGCGCTGTGAATAAGTCTGTCTGATTTGAGTTCTTATGAGCCAGTTTGAAGCGCAGTATCATGGATGTAAATTGATAAACAATCAAGAAAGCTAGAAGTAGAAGGCAGTATATTTTACAGTATTCCTATACAAAACTTGCGTATACAATTTTAGGAAATTACAAGTGTGATAGGGACTGCACAGAGATACTGTTTGGAGTAAAATCTTATATCGGAATCAATTCTTCTGCTCTTCCAAACACCTTTCTAAACCCCTTCAAACATAAGTCAGTATGAAGAGAGACTCGCACCTAGTATCAACAAGGTCTGTTTGAATGATGAAGGACAAACAATTGCCTTCCCACGGCCTGGATTACAGGGATGGTCCAGGCCCTGATAACACTTTTCAGCCAGGGGTATCATATTTCCACCCACCCCCTCGGCCCAGATAGAGTTACACATACATGTAGGGTCACAGGGGGGTCAGAAGGCTTCTAGGGACGCTCCTGCCAGGCTGCTGGTCGTTAAAACGGCAAGGTTCAGACAGGCCAAGTTTTATGGCCCATGAAGCAGGCCAGCATACAGCATGTCATTCCGGCTGTACTAATGGCAGCCGTAATGTTGTCTGTACACATGTTCCCTCTTATCTTCAACTGGTACAACATTTCAAGAAACCCTACTGTTACAAGACCTTTGGAACTGGAAGTTTGAAAATACAACTAGATTCCATGGAAAAAGACTTCAAAAACTCCAAATCAAAACTCCAATTCCAGCTGTACTAATGGCAGCAGTAATGTTGTCCGTGCACATGTTGTCTCTTATCTTCAACTGGTACAACATTGCAAGAAGTCCAACTCTTACAAGACCTTTGGAACTGGAAATTTGAAACTACACGAAGATCCCATGGGAAAAGATTTGAAAAACTCCAAATCAAAACTCTAACTCCAAATCAAAACTCAGCTGTACTAAAGGCATCAGTAATGTTGTCTGTACATGTGTTCTCTCTTATCTTCAACTGGTACAACATTTCAAGAAACCCTACTGTTACAAGACCTTTGGAACTCGAAATTTAAAAATATGCCTAGATTCCATAGAAAAAGACTCCAAATTTTAAGATCAAAACTCCTGATGAAAAATGACTTCCAGAACCCCCATTGTTACACAGTCCCTGAACTCCCCATGTGAGTTGACTTCCTGACTGGCACCACTCCCATCTGATATGTAAGTTTACAAAAATCTGTAAATCCACTTTACACAAAAAATTCTGCTGTCAAAGTAGCTGACTCATCGGAACAATCTCAATGATCCCTCTAAATTGTAGTCCTATAGGATACAGACATTAAAGGCTCTTCAAACTTAATCCGTAGTAGGAAATTCCGTATCTTGCTTCCCTTCCATGCTCTTTCTGTTGATCGCCAAACAATCCAGTTATTTGATAAGCTGAGGCAAAAGTTGCCAACAACATCAGCATGCTTTCTGTCACTTTGTCAGAAGGGCTTAATTAGCAGGCGAGACGGACAGGTGAACTAATGAGAACCCTGCTAGAGGTGACTGCCAGGAATTCACCGCAAAACCTGATCAAGTTCTTAATGAATTCCAATCCTTCGCTGTTCCACGTAACGCATTCCGCTATCCAATCGGACTTGAACCGCTGATAACATACTTGAAAACACCGGAATATACTCACAAAACAGATGTTTAAAATACGTGTAGGGTTTGCAACAGACAGTCGCTAAACGGATGAAAAATACAAGAGAACTTCAAAGTGTTTTGTGTCAACAACCATTTTGTAAATGTATAGGTATGGGAGAGTGATAGCACGGCATAAGTGCGTCCCTCACAAGACAGTTATAAGAGACTGCTGTAAGGCTTCTCTCAACAACTATGTCAGATATGCCTCCGCGGTAAACAGGGACAAATGTGTTTGAAGTTGTTTTGCCATGGTCCTGGAGGAAGAAATGTAGGACGCACTAGGCTAATATCTCTACCATTTGCTGAGAACAATAGTTTTTGACAGGGAGTCAGTTATCATGTATAATGAGTCGGCCATGCCTGTCTGTCGTAGGCAGGTGTGCCGTGGTAGACAGGTGGTGTTGTGGCATCCATACTCATTGTTTAGCTTCTCCTCTCTGATTACATAACAAGTCACAGGTAAGTGGCAAATGTACGCACAATGGGGATGCTTTTCAAGGTGCACACGTGCACCGGGAACCTTAACACCGACCGCCTTCCACACAAAGACCGTTTTCCGAAGCACTGTTTGTGACATAACCTTACATCGGTCACTACAACAAAGCCTGGGTTATTTTTCCCACAACTGGCTGTTTACTGTATCAATGCTCGCTGTATTGTGCCCTTTTTTTTCTTGCATTGTTGCACAACAGGATACACCCAAACTTAATAAGCTATTAAGATCCTTATCACTGCATTGTTTGGGATGATTGAATCTTTTCTTACACTTATTAGACTATCATTGCTAGTACAACAAAACTACACACTTCACATGAAACTAATACCCTTCTAAGCTATACACTCGGTTTTCTGTGTATCTGTTCGGTTTCTTGGTTATCTGGACATAAAAATAGCACTGAAATTTACCAGTTTGTGTTTGGCCTTGTACCTATCTGATTTTGTTGACCATATGTTTCCAACCAAACAAAACAAAAAGACTGAAATAATTGTCTTGTCACCAATTCTTTTCATCAAGCAAGGGATCTTTCCAGTCCAGTGCTGATTTTCCAAGCCAGGGGACCAGGCAAAAGTGGATCTATGGCACAAATACGGGGGATTTTTGAATCATAAAAGAAGGAGTTGAAAAGGTGTTAATTCCGTGTCAGGGGCGGTAGACAATGCTAATGGAAACTTTAACATTCACGTTCTGACAAATGGTGAATTTATGGGACGATCATTAAATCAAAACCTTCTCACAGACAGTAGGGAAAATTCCATAATTGAAAAATGTTCTAAAATGGCAATGTGTCACTTTTAGATCATGTGGATTCTAAAATAATACGTAACAATGCCTGAGGGTAGAAATACCCAAGAAAATACACAGCTTTGTCAGGCACAAGTGGTTGTACTTAAGGGACAAAGAGTGGCTTCACGAGCTGTATTTCAGCACTTAAAAGTCTTTTCTTGTTGGCTTTTGGTTTCATAAGTAAGCCCAGTGTTCCAAAGGAGGATTACAAAGAGCATGTGAACAACAAAATGGACAAATGATACCCAGTAGGTCTAAAGCTGGGTTTCACTGTAAAAAAAAAACATGTAAAATTTCTTGATCTTTCATAACTTTATCATCATCTACTACGAATATGAATAAACCACAATGAACATGCTGATTTATACATATTCTCTGAGGAAAAGATCAGAAAGATTCACTCCATAGCTTTGATGACAAATATCATCATATGTCACTCATTCCAGATTAAAAATTGACACATCTGAAATGAAAAGAGGTTTCTCTTCCTTCTGTGTTGGATGGAGCTTTATTTTCCATAAACTAATGATTTGCTTCGGTAGACAAATGTTTCCAAAGAGAATACTGGTTCACTGACATAAGAATTAAACTGCAACATTTCTAGCTCTAGGGGAATTTTGCCACACTCCCTCTCACATTCTATTGAGGCCTCTGCTTGAGTTGTATACTGAATTTTGAATTCAATTCGAAACAAAACTAAGTATCATCCATTTCTTCTCATGTAATACTAAACTGTTTGGATTTCGTTCCTTTACTAGTTGAAAAACAGGCCTTTTTTTGCTGTTTCAACTTTAAGTGTTTCTAAAAAGGGTAAAAGTTCCTAAAAGGAATTTATCATAATAGCATCCAGTGCATTTTGTACTGAATGGGCCATTTCCTGTTCAGAGTCGGCCATGAGGATCCAGGAATCTCTGCATGTTCCTGCATATTCCCACCCTGCTGAATGAAAAGATGGGAGGGAGATGGTAGGAGGCTCTGAATGCATCATAAAGGACAGCCCAGCTCAAATGGGTCTCAGTTCAGCAAACACATTCATTCCTTCTCACCCCCCTGTAGGACAGGAGTCCATAAAACCTAGCAGTGATCATTACTAGTCTCATGCAAAGAGGAAACCTTACAAAAGAAAACCTTGAGTTGGTAAAAACCTTCTCTTTTTGGGACTTTTGTGTTCTCAAGTTTGACATTTGTCTGTAGAAATGCTTAAGAAATTGGAAGGAATGAGGATTTTGCTGTTGGTTTGGAAGGTGGTGAAGAGGTGCCATCTTTATCCACAACACAGTCCATAAAGTAGTCTGTAAAACAATTGTCACCCAGGTACAAGAAAAACCGCTCATTTCACAGTAGTGTTAAAACAAACAGCCAGACAGATCCAGCCATGTCTGGACAAAGGATAACAGATTTATGATCTCTAATTCCTGTCAATGTTTCTCCACCTCAAAGATTTCTGGAGATGTTTTGCGACGGGGTGAAAAGTTCATGATTTTTTCCTTTCCAAAAACAGCGTGACTGTAAACAAAAGAGTTGATCTCGCCGTCAGATAATGGGGTCAACTATGTAGACAACAAAATAGCTTACAAGCTGCTAAATGTCAGTTACATTTATGGCAAATATTTCCCCATAATAGATTCTCCATTACCACATTTGTATGATGCTGATCGTTCAGTGACTTATCCAAAATCTGGGGGCATATCAACCGACGTAGAAACTTTTTACATAACACCTTTATGACTGATTCATAATCTGCCCATTATTTCTACCAAAGGAGGTTATCCAATATGTTTTTATGATCCAAGGAAGGTGATTTTTCCATGCTGTTTAAGCTTTTAATCCGTCATTTATCATCGTCTTATGCTGCAAGTACTTCCTATATCAGGATATGAATCGTACATAAAGTAGTAACATTAGTGGCCAGGTATCTTAAATTGCAACCATAAAATGATAGTGGCATGTGTACAGATGGCGAGACTCCTCTACAGTGTTGCAGCTCCAACAGACTTTGAAACCCTCTATTCATCAAGCATACAAAAAGCACACTGAATTATTAATCAAGCTCAACATTTGCCGCACGGTTTCTTGCAGTAACTTTCTAATTTTCATACAAATTTGACATTTTGTAGGGGCACAAAAGCGTGCCGTTCCCGTCACGCTTGCTAAATGTCATGGAAGCGATAAAATTTTAATGGAATCAGGAGTGTGAAAAATTGCTTGTTTGGTAGGTGAGAACTCGGCACAGCCAACCGTTAGACAATTAGTAGACAGGTGGAACAATACAAGGTGTCATAAACCATTAACACCCTCGCTGATTCTAACAGAATTCACACAAAGAAGTGACGCATCCCAAAGTATCAACCGCTGCCAAGCAAAGATGATTAAACACAGTGTAACAGTACCATATCCCCACAGAAGAAAGACCCTGTCATGATACATTCCAGGGTTTCGGGACAAAAACGTTTACGCCTGGCAGACAGAGAAAAATGGCCTCGTACAGATCTGAATGTCGCCCATGAATACGAGCGTCAGGCTACACGCATTAAAGACAGCGCCGAACAAAGGGGAATGTCATAAAGTGTTAGATATTATTAATCCTCGTAATAGATAGTTCATGAATGAGGCTCTGAAATGGTGGGGGCCAGGGGACAGCTTTGACAAATTTCTCGGCAGTAAAGATGCTCAATAAATCAGAATTATGTTCCAATGGATGGGGGTTAGGGCTTGCCAGATTCAATCTCCGCAGGAGTTTTCAGCACCGGCATTCAAATTAATCTATCCGAAAGTTAAAGAAAGAGCTTGAGACAGACTAAGAGTAATGGCACATGACAAACCAGCATGCGATCCAACAAAATGGCAAATGCAACTGAGACTATCTAACGGATCTCGTACTATCTGGTGTTGTGTCTTGGCAAATCAAACACTACTGGTTCGTGCTAGACCATGTTTGAGCAAATAGCAATGTACAGGGCATCATGTAATTCTATATCACTGTGTAAGAAGACATATAAGACATTTAGGACGGTCAGACTGGAAAGTCATTTGGGGGAACAACCCTAGCAAAGAAAATATGATTTTCGACGATACTCTTCGGTTAAAGAAATGTCTTTTTAGTCTCGTTAGTTTTCTCAGAGTTGCGCCCTTTCACCTATATTCAGCCTTTGTACCAACCAGTATTGATTATTTCTCTCGTGCCTTGGTCTCCACGGTAACAGCCTCTCTCTGGCGACACGAAACCCACTTGACCCAGAGGAGGTCACTTGACACAAGCAGACAGGAAACACCAAGCACTTCCCACCTGATTCCCCATGTATACTTAGAGCAAATCCTTATCCCCCACTAGTGGATTAAATCGGAGATTATCCCAGCAACTTGTCAATTTCAGAACATGGTTCCACAATGGAGATGTGCCGGCTTTCTATAAACTGAGAAAGAGGGAAATCCAAGAAGCGTTTTTGTTTTTACAAAATAGCGCCAATAACATGAAGTGCATGTTTGCAAATATTATCGATACAGTAATGGTATGACTATGAGTATGAGAATCAGAATGAATATTTACTTTTGAGCATCCTGTCTTACTCTGAAACAAAATGAGACTTTTCCCAACATGGTAGCGTTCAACCAAAACTTGTGCAGGATGGTAGAAATCTTTGCGTGCGTGCATAGTGCATGTAATCAGCCGTGTTATCATATCACTTTCCCCTCTTTCAAGTCAAGAGACTACTTATGATAACCAAGACTCTTCAGGTATCTTTGAGCGGAGAGTTGCTGAGCTACGGGAATGCCGACGAAACAATCTCAGCCTGTTTAAGGTCAACGAAGTCTGCCGCCCTGTTTTTCCCTCTCTCTGACTATCTCTCTGCCAAGCAGAAGGTGACCTTTTTTGTTGTAGGGAAGGATACCTCCACCTCTGTGCCTGGTGTGCTAATTTTGGTTATTAGCCATCATGATATTCCCACCAAGCTGCACCTCAGTAATTGGATGGAAAGGTCTTTATCCGCCACAATGGATCGCCATGGCAACTGGGGTCGATAAGTCTTGGCGTACTGAATTTTCTCACCGAAAAATTAAATAAAATGGGAACCGTGGGGCGGACAGAATTGGCCACAAATGCCCCTTAGGAGAGGGATTACCCACTTTTATTCACTGTCCAGACAAGGGCTGACCATGTCTGACACTAGCTGACCTCCCCTCTACATCAACTGCTATCTGTGATGTGATTTTTTTCCACAGTAAATTTGCCTGATTAGAGGAGGAGTTAAGTGTAAGTGGACAAATATCTAGTTAGTAGAGTGGGTGATTTAAATCAAACTCTCTGAAGGGTGCCTGACAGTTTACCACAGTGGTATTCTCCCAAACGCTAAATAAAGAACATGCCTGCATCCACCGTGCCTCCTAACAATAGACGCAACAACGCCATTGTTTGTGTGATACTTTGTCCTTCAGGAAAGGTCGCCAAATAAGGCGATTGATGTCAAACAAAACATGAAATGATTTTATTCTCCGAAACCAATTCCCAGAGGTCCATTTATAGCAATTTCATTTTCATGTCGCAGTCTATGAAAGTTTTAACAGTGACAACTATCAGGGTCTAAAACGAGATTCAGTCAACCGTTTTACCGCCGCCATTGTGAAAACCTTTTCTGCTGGTGGCGTTTCAAGAACCCGGCAAACCCATTCCTTTCTCGTGAAAGATCTGCTGACAATGACTTTGTGGTCTGGACACAAAGCCGAGAAGCCATGCATGAGACTGCCCTTCCTGACTCCTACAGCCTTGTCTTGACCCCTCAAGCACATTTCTGTCACGCCAGCTCTTTTTTAGAAGCATAGAAAAGATAACCGACAATTCTACATATTCTTCTTATCATCCCGTAACCAGCTGAAAAATTCCTGATATTTCTGATTGTGGGTTTCCACGGTGATGCCTGTGCCCTCCCCTAGCCTCTCTAACCCCATAGTGTGGCGGGGTCATGCCTGGGTCAGCTATGCACACCCAGGGTCCCCTACTCATACAAAAGGCCGCCCAGTAATTAGCAACTCAATAAAAACCACAGATGGCTGACAGAGAGAAGCGATGTGGACCTCCAAAAATGCCAACCATTGATTCCCATCCACCTATTGGTTTAACAGCCTGCTCTAAAAGACCTTGAAGAAACAGATCAATAGAGGTGGTGTCCACCGAGGGTCGTGATAGACTCAAAGGCACAACAATGATAGGAGTCCATTAAAGATGGGAGGAGCAATCAGGGACTCCATAAACTTGGGGATCATCAGAATGAGCTACACTGATGTGGGATTAGCTTCCCATCCCTTTACTCATAACATTTAGGTGACAGTAAGAATTATGTTTCCTTGCAGCATTCATTTGGAAATTCTGACACATTCAGAAAAGGTTTACAAGTATATGTGCAGTAAAGAAAATAGTTTGACTATCATGGTGGTAAAAACAACCTTATAATCTTGGCCAAACAGCAAAACTTTTACTTTCAGTAGCTTTCTTGCATACTAGTTAGATTGGGCCTGGACAGGATTGCGACAAGTGTGAAGATTCGCAAAAAGGCTAGGACCTGGATTTAAGAAAATATTGCAAAAAGAGCTCTTTACAAATCTCTTTAGATCAGATCTTTCCCAAAATTTTCTCTCTTGTTTTTCTTAGAAAGACCTACAGAGGAAAACAAATAAGAAAAGGAAAAATTCAAATCTTTTGACAATGCGATTGACTGATGACAAAACCTGTAATACACCAACCAAAACAGTATCTCACTACCTCAGTGTCTGGTAACAAAAACATTACTACCTCTGCCAAGGCAAAAACAGAGCTTGTATCCTTGCTTGTGCAGCCAGAATTCTAATGGGCTAGGAGTTTCGGAGTGTGCTATGCATTTCCATAACAAATCAAGCTAGACTGCTGGAGTCAAAGCCCAGCGACCAATTAAACCACTAATGAAGCTGTGCTCAGCAGATGCGGCGGATCATAATGAAAATTCAGGCCACCAGGCACCCATCTAACTAGATATTCCGTACCTCCGGGGACACGGCCAAATGAGGGCTGTGTTTTCAGACAATTAACATCGCAGCAAATTGCATGAGGAGGGATATGCATTAACCGAGATAATAGCATTGCAGTGGAAACTGAAGCATTTAAGACAAACATTTGGCTTAGGTCCTTAATGTTGGTTACCTAATGTATACAGCCGTCTTAACAGTTTAATGTTAGTGAACACTTCATAGCATTAAGATCGGCAACAGGTACATGTACCTTACTACGGTATTTAGAACTTCAATACATTTTTGAAAGATAGCAATTTTCACACAGATTTTCATGTTTTTGTCAAGGGCAGCACATGCTTGGCCACGACTGCGGAATTCTACAAGCAAAGAGCAAAGTGCAGTCACATGCGCTATAATAAATGGGGTCCAAGGTAGAGAAAACAGGTGGCCAATCTAGGCCCTGGTTTGCTTCATACCGTGATTGTTACCCGAGGTATGTATTCGTATCTGCTATGGGGATTTCTGAATTCACCTGTGCAGATTTTAACTATGTGCAATCTACATCTGGTTAGTCCTAGGGCCACACGAAATACTTTTGAGAAAAGCTGGGATAGCATACCTTGGCTGGTGTGGGATGATTGGGCTTTATATTAGAAGCCACAGGCATGTCGGAAATGTTCCTATCCACACATCTGCCTGAGAAAATTACTGATAGAGCTAAAGGCCCCCTGTTCCAATCTCACCTCATGCCGAGGCGGATTTGTGTGTTACTCCTGGCCAATATAGTTCTAATCCCGCGCGGCATGTGGGAATGTTGGCAGAAATTCTCTGGCTATTGGGATAAGTAACTTGGACTATAAAAAATAGTATAACTATAAGAAAAGGACCAATAAAAAGCTAGAATCACAAAATGTAAGTTATAAAAAGACTTTCGTTTGATTCATCTAATCTTCACAAAAGATGAAAAGAGATATTCAGCTGATTTGTTTCTCTGATCGCCAATAATTTTCTAGTAAGTTTATGTTTCCAAGTAATTTTTGTAATATACAGTAAAATCATAAGATTTCTGTGGACAAATTCTTCTTTCTTGTAGAATAAGTTGGCTGGACTGCATCTAAAATCGTGTGGTCAAACACTATCTCCCTGCGACCTCATTTCCGACAAATTGGTTGCCAATAAGGTCTCCCATTTCTGGAGATGGGGGACCTGATGGAAAGTTCATCAATGTCCACCAGGTAATTGCTTTCCATTTGGGGTGACAATGAACTGCTGATGATGTATTACGACCTATTAATAAAAATTCAATTTTCGCCCCCGCCAACAGGCTATTTGGTGGTGGACAAATCCTTGCTATTATGTATAGCTTGAATAATGAAATTACAAACTTTCTGGATTCACATTCTTAATCAGGTATCCAAGGGTATTTTGTAAAACAGTTTGTGCAATGTTTTCTTCTTTTATTCCATGTTTACTTATTACCTCTTTTGCATCAACTACATTTAAATCATTTTTAGAGAAAAATAATCCATAGACCAGGCTTGCGCCTCCCTATATAACATTGCTTTTTATATTTTTTGACATGTTTTATTACTGGGATTCTTTGACTTTTTTTGATCAACTATTCATTTCTAACATAGACATTAGCGGTGATTTTTTCGATAATTATCATTCAATTCTTGCCATGATATTGTTCAACCAGTGGTACTTTAACTTCAGCATAGAGTCTAGGGACCTTCACAATGTAAAACATTTGGAGCGTAGCGACAGAGTGTCACGTGACGCCCTGTAAATTCCCATCAATGCTGGCCGAAAAATCTATAAAATCCATAACATGCCATGAAGTTTTAAAGCAAAGGGTCATAATTACCCGAGCCTTAAATCCGAGCCATATTACCGCACCATTAGCGGTAGGAAATGGCGCAGCAATAAGGGGTAACATCATTTAGCCCAGCCCTTATCTGGAGAGGCAAATAGTATTGGACTGAGATAGGGCATCGCCATTACTGCTATCACACCTTCCCAGCCGGCTGAGAGCTTTATTGGACAGGATCACAGAGAGTGGACGGGAAACAATCATCGGATGTGGCAGCAAAATACAATTTAGAATCACATCTTCTGGTTATTAAGCTTGGAAATATCATTATGAACAAAAAATAGAACACCATAGTATTCTCAAATCTTGGCAATATCATTATGAACAAAAAATTGCACCATAGAATTTTCAAAGCTTGGCAATATCAATATAGATAAAAATACACCATACGTAGTATTCTCGAAGCTTGGTAATTTCATTACGAACAAAAAACTGCACCATAGAATTTTCAAAGCTTGGCAATATCATTATAGATAAAAATACATCATGGTATTCTCAAAGCTTAGCAATATCATTATTATATAGACAACAATACAAGATAGAATTTTCTGACATACTAACAAACACAGGGAAGCAAATGCACAATTCCTTTCCTTTGAAAGTTAAATGTTGTATTTTTCACCAACTATACACCATAGAATTCTGACATACCACCAAAAACATTGAAGCAAACACACAATTTTTCCTCATTGAAAGTTACAGCTGTTATATTTTTCACCAACGTCTTAAGCAGTAGGGGATTTTCAGGCATTTAGCTTCCGAAAACCATATTCCCCTTCAGATTGTAGAGACTTAGGGTTAAACCCTGCGTATTGACCACCTGCCTTTCATGTGGTCTGTACTGAATGACCTCTGCTTAACAACTAAAACACCAGGCCCAAGTGCTAGCCTTCACATCAGTCTCTCGTAAGCATTTTGATATTGCAGTCTTTTTGCTGCCTAACTTTGCCAAGACAGACTATTATCAGGAAAGGGGAAGGAATTGGAAAACTATTATATGATGGCAATTTTGAAATTGCTGACTAGACTAGAGTTTGCCATATACTTGTATAAAACCTGGTTTTCCTTTTTAATTCCTTTATTCAATGACGAAAGATAGCAGATGTTTCAAAATTTTATCCAGTCGCTTCAGTAACTATTTTTTGGATATTTTTGACAAACACATTTACTGGTAATCTAGTCATTTGTAGACAGTTCATCTGAATGGTGACATACATGTTAGCTACGCTGAAAGGGCAGCATGTCTATGTTTAGCTATTGGTTAGGTAAAGTGACCTTCTGTTTAAAAGAAACGGGTTTTCTAAGAAATCAGTCTAGGGCCGATAAAATAACCTGATCGTTCTCTGTGAGCAGATTGGTTAAATCATAGAAAAACCTCATCTGGAGCTCGAAACAAGTGTTTTAACTTGCAGGTATCTTCCATTCTAAGACTTTCTCAGCCAACTGTACCGGCTTTCTGCAGCCTTGAAGTTGTGCTCATCTGTTTCAAACTTCTGACACCTTCTGACAATGAATGTGGAAAGGGTCGGCAACCCCACTTCACATCTAATCCTTGCTTAATCCTGATCCTTGCTCCTTCCTAACCAAGCCGGGGAGCAATATCAGCCATACAACAGTTACAGCCCCATTTCTCCCAACAATTGATTTTTCCGCAGGGGTCATTAGTCTTTTTCACCAGATAATACAATTTGGGCTCCCTTACTTGATGAAATAGCTTGCCCCTGACCCCAAGGACCCTAGCCTGGTAAAGAGCTACTTCTGCCATCCAGCAAAAATGCAATCTTGGTAAGACAGTATATTGGGGAGTAGACAAAGGAGGCTGCGCGTATTGAACTGGGGGATGTTGATGGATTAGCAGTGTACGATGTGGCTTTATCAATTGATGCATTGGCTTATAATTCCGCTATCAATAGGCAACACCCTTATGAAGAAAGGCTTAGCCAGGATATAGCCGACAGGGGATGGCATTATCCACACTGATAAGTGAAGCTGGAAATATCAACTGTCGAAAGAAGAATTGGTCGCTTTGACACTTATTGCTAAGCCCTATATATTTATGAGATCAGATTGCTTTCCAATTGGTCAGCTGATCTCCCTACAATGCCAACGCCATACTTCAAAGTCAATGACGGTGAAAAGCGAGCCGCGGAACATCCGGAGAAAAATGGAACGTGCTAAACTTTATTGCCGAATCTTCCAGGATTTATGACTCGAAATTGCATACAGTTTGAAAGGCTATTATCCAAGACGGAGCGACCGAAGATATGAAATGTCGCAAGAAAGATGGGAGTGCTGAGCATTTATTGCGGAGCTAGACGTATCAGTGAGATTGCATTGCCATCAAATTGGTTCTATGGTCCTGCGGCAATATCGTTTTCCCATTACCAAAGCTAACATTGGCTTCTGGGATCGGGCGAGGGAGAACACTGAACGACAATTTACATTTTTTTTAAAGCGACGAATTCTCATGAAATTGAAGCCTACAACTGATTGGCAGAGAAATGTGCTGCCTCAAAACTTGTGCCACATTCAATGTCAGCAGAGGGAAAATCGAAAGATGAATCATTTTAACCTAGTAGTTCATCAAACGGCGTTGTCACCAAGCCCTGCCTCCTGGGCCCTGAAGAAAGATGGCATCTGCAAATGAAGCGATGACACCGGCAGATAGAAGGACAAAATGTTCATAATGAGATTTCCGCCGAGGCGAAAATGCAGATTTCCCTTCCATCCTGGGAGTCCGGACTGGATCTAAATCAACCAGTCACATGATCGAAAGGTGGGGATTAAGGTCACTTCATCGTGATAGATTGGAAAAAGATGTTCAGCCCGGAAATAAAAAAGGCTTTACTTGGCATTACTTCTGATGACTGATAAAAAATGCAGGAGTAGGCATTAGTGCGGACTGCTTTGCTGCTCAACTTGGTCCATTGCGGGGCTTGCAATTAAAGTGACTTCTCCGTAAAACTGCTTCAATATTCTCCCATATCATATCAGCAAATAACACTGAACCTAACGTGGCTGTTACCTTTTACAGAATCTCCCTACAATCTTTCAAAATTCTTAATAGAGTGGTTTTGTTTGCTGTTGTTTAGGAATAGCCACTTTTTAGATCCACAATTTACAGTACTGGTTTAGACGGTAGACACTGAAGATGCATTTTCACAGTGGGAGGGGGGTTGCTCAACTCCTTCTCAGTTTTAGCCTCTGGCTTCTGCTATGATGGATGATTTAATGAATAACTTATCTGTCCTTCATACATTTATCAACCTGAAGGGCATCACACCCCTACAAATGACAACAGGTAATTGTAAATCACTCCTCGGTGCAGACAATTCCTACAGACATGACCTAAAAATAATTTGCACTAAATAAAGTCCATCAGTCACTTGAGTTCTAAAAAAATTGATATTATGAAATGACAGAATATCATCATCAGAAGCAGCATAGGTGTTGCTTGTACTCTTTTTAGTTAAAGAATGCTCAAATTTGTCCCAAAACTAAAAGTAAACTTATAAATGCTTCTTTTTACATGGACATGTAAACAGACAAGCATTTGGGAACCTTGATTAATGTTAGTCCAACTTAGTTACTGCTACATAAGCCGAAAGCAAAGAGAGTAAATTAATGGCTAAGGTCGGAACGTTAATAATGCGAGCTGCCCCAAAGTCGTACGGACTCTAAACCTTCAGCTACATTAGCTCCACAGATCCTGCTGATGAGGAACCCATCAGAATATTCGCCCATCAGCCTATTCATCACTAGAAAGGTCACTCTAGAAAACAAGTCTAATCCTATCTGACTATCAATGAATTCAGCAACAGTGATGTTACACCATCTTCGTACTAGTCATCTTTCAACAGAAAAAACATATTTCTTCATAAAGTAGGGGTAGTACACAAAAATTTCAAACTCTTCATATCTTTTTAAACTTGGTGTCATCTGATAGGTATTTGTGAAAGAAACAGAATGGTTTTTGTTTCAACAAAATTGGACATACCGTTAGCGAGTTACGGCCCATCAAAGGTCTGAGAATTAGTCCTCAAATTCTCCGGAATCCGTAAAAAACGTTGAAATGTAATATCTTAAAACTGTCATAACTCAGTAACAATTCACAATAGAAGCACCAAATAAGCTGCATTCTCTTTATTTATAATGATATTAATAGGCCATTAAAGCTTGTAGCTCTGCCTTCATCATTTCTTTAGATTTCTCATATCAAAATATCACCAAAAGTGGGGAAAAATGGACATGGGAACAGGACATCTTAGCGTGCAGAGACTAAGTCGGCTAATTAAATATGCAAGATTGCGATATCTCTGTAACCGTACAATATACAAGGAAACAACTTGGCATACATGGGCTCTGTAACATGCTGAATCTAAATAAGGCCACGAAATATACATATTTGCTTCAGAAATTATGAATTATGATGAATAATTGATTTCCTGAGGTAATGTGATGCGCGTCCGCTAATTAAATATGCGAACTTTCCATATCTTCCCTATACTTGAAGATAAAAGAAAAAAACTTGGTACATAGAGGTTTAGACACATGCTGATTTCAAATCTAGCCTCAAAAATATAATCTGATCCAGAAATAATGAACTACATGTATTACCCAATGCTATATATTTACATTTGTACACACCGATATCATTCATCGTACAATCTGCAATATTGGTCCGACAATTCAATATCCAGCACTCATTTAATTTCTTCCCCTTTTTTCACTGCAGGACTTCGTTTTCTTGTTGCAGGGCAGTTGCGTGGCACAGTATTTATTGTATTGTACATGTATTACATTTTAATTTTACGGTAATCAGACAACTGGATCATGGAACAGGTGGACATTGCTTCTCCGGTCTGGAACTATTTCTACAGTACAGTTGAATCAACTACAAAAGCTAAATCTACTTTTGTATGGTTTTTCTATCCAGCTGAGATAACCTAGACACACACATGCTGATCACTACTAGGGGTAGAAGTTACTGAAGTTCACTCTCTTTATGTACCAAAACTACAAAGTTATTAACGGCAAATAGAATATCTAGTCTCGTCTTCTGTTTCACTGGCAGTTCTGTCATGTCTGTTGGGTCTTTATCACTTTCCTCCTCTTCACTCTCTTCATTCCTGTGTCAAAAGAGAAAACGTCATATATATTACATGCACATGGCAGACACAAATTTCAAACAATCTATGATGAGATAAATATGAAACTTGGATACTTGGGTATTTACGGTTTACCGGTATTTCCTCCATTAGCTATCATACATATACTAGTATACTAAGTAGTACTAGTAATTGCATACAATAATAAAGGCTATCATTCATTATAAATGTAACAACTTAATAAAATTGACAGACCAGCATAGTTCTGTTAAGTGAGGTTTATACTTTTACTCAATAAAATAAATTACAACGGAAACTACGACTCGAGTAGAGGGCAGCTGGGCATCCCCGCCGCCCCCCTCCCCCTAGCAGTGACAGCAGAAGGTGAGGATAGCAAGTACAGTTTTCTGCATTTTAAGTTTAGATTACGGCACTAGCAAAAAAAACAGGAACCAAATGCGTTCACAGGGCGTTGAAAATGATTCATAGTAATCATACATGCAACCACTGGCACGAAAATCCACGTAAAAACGGCAAATTCAAATCATTTGAGCTACCGGCATGCGGCATACAAAAACAACAGTGTTTACCGTTAATCATGCGGCCAAATTTGACATAAAAATACCCCAAAACCCACATAAAACTACGTAAAGACTTGGAAAAAGACATTACCTGGCATTTGGGTGGTAGAAGTGTCCGTATTTTGGCCCGATGCCGACGTAATCGGCTCCGAACTACAGCGGTTGGTAGCGCCCGGGCCGCCGGCCGCCATCTTGCTTCATTCCCAAAACTGGCTCGCAATAGTAAAAGTATGAGCCGATTTCGGAACCCACCATGGCTCGAATATATGCGAATTTGGTACCAAAATAACGACAATCTCTTGAATTTTCCCACGATATAAGTGGCTAAAAATTTTTTAAAGGGTACCATCGTCCGCAATTTCGATTTGAAAGATTAAAATGTGAATATTTTCACCCATGGAAGTCGCACAAGCTGGCCACTTACATCAAGTTGAAGCTCGTAATGTTGGCTACAAATTGGCGACTATCTTTCTTGTTTACGAGTGACGTAACGCTCCGTATTTGGACCGGAGCGGAGCCGGCCCTCCCCAAGTGCGTGACCGGGAAGTGGGTCCGCCTGCTCCCGAGGGCGAAACGCGCGTAACCCGATGGGCGATTTCTCGCTTATGGTTGACGGTATTTTAGTAAATCTTTCACAGATATTGAGTTAAGAACCTTCTTCAACTACTGATATAAAAATGTAAGCGATTTTTGACCGTTATGTATCAGATCGTACGCCTTGAATTTGGCTCATTTTTCGGTTTTGACGGGCCCGGAGAATAAATTTCGGTCTGTGCGCCACCCCTACATAAAGGCTAATACATGCTATAACAGATATGATATTTCATGTTTCAAAATGACATTTTCATACTGGGAACAATTTTCTCTAGTTTCCAAAAACATGTTATTGTGACTGACTTAGCTGATAGTAGTGTTTATACACATTTTACCATTAAACCTTCACTCAGGGCCTACTATGTCTTTTGAAATATTCTTCTACTATATAGAATAGCATTGTTGCAATTTTCCCTTCTCTCTCCCATTCCAATAGGTATGATTTTCTTCTTTCAATGACGAATATAATTACATGCTCCGGGACCTTGAGCAGACAAAAGAAAACCGACATGTAACCGTTTCCAACACGCAAAACGTGAATCATGGCCCGAGAATATTCACCGTAATTTGACTGCAGACATTTAGCTATTTCTTTACATTGTGAACCAAATGTATCCTCTTGTCGGCTGTATGGTTTATTTATCTGTCGCGAAGGCACATCACCATATACAGGAGGTCTTTCTCCTTCTCTGGCAGAAAAACCGCCATGAGGTCGATAAGCGCTGCCGAACGGGCCATAAATCAAGTACAAGTTCGCCGTCACGTGACCCCAAGCGTCATCCTCTGATTGGTCCCTGCCAGTCAATCCGAGGCAATTTGCGATCCAGCTCACGTCGGGACCTTCTGCCTCGCCTCGACCTCCCACCTCCCTGCTGCCATTGTTGTGCTGTGTCGCCCCGTCAGCTGGGACAGCCACAATTCTCCAACCTCTTGTTTACTGGTCAGGCCGGTGGCAACAATGTTTAACCCGACGTCAATCAAACCCACCAAAAGACGTGTTAGTTTGGGTCAAACACTTCCTTTTTACACCATTCGGGAAACACCAGATAACCGGAGAATGGTTGGAGGACAACAAAGCTACACAAACATTGTTTGCAATTAGTACGTGTGGCACCCTGGCCTGTATAGCTGTTTCTACATCAATTCAACTTACATCTTTTCCTCTATTTCTTTTTTCTATTCTTCAAAGTACAGTGGCGAAGGAAAAGAATTATATATATATATATATGAAAGCGATAGAAACACCAATGGAATAAAAACAAAAATACTGTATTGGCAGTTTGATGACAAAATTGTATACCGGTAACCAAATACTCATATACTGATATAGACAAGGAATCGGTGCCAAGGTACATTGTCTCTGTCACATCATACAATATCTTACAACTAGTGCTGTGGCATTTGTTCGTAAACAAAGTCGAAGAACAAACTCAAAGTAACGAAGCTCATAAAAATTTATGGCTTGTCTAAAATCTGATAATATCATATCTTGACTATAGAGTTCCTCCTACTAGAAATTCTTGAGATTGTCCTGAACAGTTCACCCACGCTTTGCTACTACTGTAAATGCAGAAATGTTCGCACTTGTTTTATGTTCACGGTTTTCGCAGCGACTGTTTCACAGCGAAGTTAAAACCACCGCGCAACATTTTCGTCCAATACTGTAGCAGTATGTGACAATAGCGCTGCAGCGAACTTAACACCACCGCGAACACTCCATTTTTGCCTTAGCACAAAATAAAAACCATGCGAACTTAAATGTATTTACAGTATTTGAGACAGGTGCTTATTGGCAAAACTGCCCACCTGGGCCGACCGCTGATTGGGAAAGCACACAAACTCCACCAAACTACATTTCACCTGGTTACCTATTATTTACCCTACTCATTAGGGCCCGTATTGCACGCTGATAATGAAATACCCCCATTGGATACTTCTCACAGTTTTACAAGGTGAAGGATCCCGAGAAGACATTTTACAACTCCTCAAGCACTCAAGGGTCCGCACTACCGTAGATAGAATTACGTAGGACTCTCTAGATAACGGTTTATGGGGTACATGCCCGGCAATCTCTACCTTTTATATTAGAGGACCTTGTTACTTATTACAAGCTGAGACAATACAGGGGGTGCTTAGAATAGTCACCTTGAACCCCAGACTGCAAAGATTTACACAGTAAACACAAGGTAGGCACACTCTTGCCTGATAAGAGGACTGCACATAGCACTGTCGTCAAATGACAGAAGAGAGCTCGAGCAAGCTGTGAGCCCAGAGTTATGTGATGGCTTAGTTAGTTAGTATGACATATACCGTAGTATCTAATGTGGGTTTCAACAGAACACACACATTTCAATACTATAGATGTAAACCTATCCCGGATATATACTGTGCCCGAAATGAAAACAGAGTCTTAGCATTCTGTCGGCAAATGTGAATAAAATCAGTAGGGAAAAATATAGACCCTTTTTTGCATGGGTGGCGTTATTTCAAGATGCCCGCAAGATATCTACCGCAAAGCATGAAGCACCAAATAAGCCAGCTGAGAGCTTCTGGCAACCACTACCCTCTCATTTCCAAGGTTGCTATGTGCCATTTCCTAATCCCTTAGGCCAGAATGAGAGACCTCATGAGCTTTGGCTTGGACATTGACAAATCTAGCCTGGGAGTTCAGAGCAGATTCCACTCCAGGCTTGGGTGAAATTACCACTGAAATTAATGGCCCTGCGGAAAGCTAGGAGCCAGGTAGGCTGGCAAGTTTTTCCGGCTAGAAATCCTTCGCCAACCCATTTTTCGGGGAAGGTAAATAAGCACGGGGCCTGGAAATTCTGACAGCGTATCTGTCATACACCTCTGAGATCATTCCTGACAGGGAAGGAAACTAACAAAGCTGGTGTTATAACTTAACAAAACACATTCAGTTTGGGTAGAGAAGTACCTAATATACACAAACCAAAGGGGTTCACGATCTGATGATATTTAACTTAAATATAAACAAACATAAGCTATAATCTTTGCTAGGTTGTATTTGTAAACATAGACATGTTTGGAAGAAACTGGGTGGAGGATTTCTCTTTGTACCAGGAGGAAATTCTTTTTAAAATTTGTACAATGAAGATTGATTTATGCTCGCTCAAGCTGTAGCAGTGATATGGACACAAATGGATTGGACATTTGATAAACTGACAAATTAACCGTCCAATCACAAACACTACTGCATAAAACAGTCACCACAACTGTCCCCTCTAATTAGCAGTGGTCAGCCAATGGAGGGCCTGAGTACAAACCACAGGCCACAGTGGCTAAGTGGCCAATGCCTCCTGATAAATGACCACAGCTATTGTTTGAAATTGGGCAGATTACAAACAATTGACCAGTGCTATTTACCACCCTTCTAAACCAGATTGATAGCTCCTCGCTTTTTCCTCTCTCCTGACAAGGCTAAAGGCAGTGGTCAATTTAGAACATCCACAAACAGAAACAGTTTGTTGTTTGTTTTGAGAACCAGGAGTGAGTGTGCATATAGAGCCCAGCTGGTAACGGCACTCTGGTTAGAAAATTCACAAATAATTGTCTGTTTACAATCCTTCAATCACAGCAGGACTAATAGTCTATTACCAGTAGGTGAAATATTGGGCGTCTGATCAGACAAGGTATTTGTATACTGTAGAGAGCTCATAAATCAATCAAAGCAGGATGAGAGAAAAATAGATGGTCTTCTTTTTCAAATGAATGTCACAAGGTTTCTTAGCATATAAAGCATCTTTTTGCAATGTTTATCAATCAAAATTGAAAAATAGACAGTCTTTTTTTTCAAATGACTACCACAGGCACAGGGTTTCTTAGGGTACGGAGCATTTTTTTTGCAATGTTTATCAATCAAAAACGAAAGTTTCTTTTGTAACAATCTTAGGAAGATAAATATTGTCAATGACTCACATGTCCAAATGCCTCCTGAACAGATCAGAGGACATCGATGATTGTGTAGCATGGGTTTAAGGTAGAAAAAGAGCAGTTTTGACATGGGTCAAGTACATAATTTCTTTGTCAACTTCTTATTTAATGGTATCCATTGTCAACGATAATGCTTGAAAGCGACCCTAAAATTTCATGCAATCTGCTAACAACACATGACACGTATTTTGAACATAATCTCTCCTGACATTTTGCTGTGTAACGCCTGTCACTAGGGGTGACACTGAAGATGGCATGGTGGCTTGGAGCCCTCCCTACACACTAGCGAAAGGGCAGGGGGACAGAGTGTGGCTACATCAGTCTTCTCTGGGTGACATGTCACAGGACAGGATGGGTACTCCCTGTATCTCTCCCACTCCCTCAGACTGACAGCAGGCAGAGGCCAGGAGATGGCAGCATCATTTGTCTTTCCCTTACAGCCAGTGACAGAGACAGACTGTAGCGCAGGAGGAGGAGGATGCACACAGTTGGTCTATAGGTGGTGATATTGGATTGATATGCCAAGCGTGCTTTTGGAGGAGGCAGGATGACAGTAGGACAAATTGTACCAGTGTCGTTATGTTTTCATGGTGTAAAAACGTCTCACCAAATGTAGTCTCTATCCTCATAAATCCAAATGTAATCCCTGAAAGGAGGTTCTTCTAAATATTTCACAAGCATGCAAGAAAGAGGGTCATTCAAAGGACTATTCGTAATATTGGGAAAAACATATTTCGATACATGTAACAGTTGCAATAATAAGGCTACCTCCCACGCAAAATCTATACTCCACTCCCATTGGTCAGTAGTAGGGATGCATGTAGAGTCAACAAATCAGGTTGTATTGCTTGACCTTTGAACCATATTGGCCCAAATTCCTCTTATGTCCAAAGTGTTTACCATAGCACTGAAAAAGAGATCTCTGTTGTATTGACGTACTAGTTTTCCCCAAACTTTCTGGAGCTCTCTAATTTCCAATAGTATCTATCAACACATATAAGATATCAGTAATGGCTGAATGTTCCTAATGTTCTGTTGCCTTTTTCACTTTACCAAACATCATCATGTATAAGGAGAACCCTGGAAAACACACTCCCTTGAATCCACTAAGCGATTTAGGTCATTCCAGGACTCCACATGTGCTGAATAATTGGAGCCATGGATACATGAACCCAAGTTCCCCTGTGAACTCTCAGTACCTGTCTGTCTGCATGACTGGGTCAGCAGGGGCACTGACCTGTCAAAATTGGATCTGTGCATCCCAAATTCTCTTTCCCTTTCCAGGCACACCTATCTGAAAGGGGACACTCCTGATTGGGGGGGGCCTTCTTTAAGTGGACCTGATTAAGTGGTATGCAGCATGGTGAACTTTTGACCCAGAAGAGAACCAGTGCCCTGAGGGAAGAGATGGATCTCTCAGGTGCCAAACTCCCTGCTGAGACAGCCTGGGAACCCTCAGGGCTTCTCACCTACTCTCCTGGTGCATCTTGGGATACCAGCGGCTCTGAGTCATCAGATACTACCAGTAACCTTCAGAAAGATCTCCTTGTCTTGAAACTGAAACCACCCCAAAACACTTCTTACTCCTTCCCCTAGAACTGTCAACCGAGCAGGCTTGTGAGCTAAGACTAACAAACATAGAGATGGGCAAGGTTGTCTTGAGGGTCAAATAAACATCCCATCATGGCTACTTGCTGAACTTTTCACCTCCGGAGAGTTACACAACCTCTGGTCTTTAATGGTGATAATGATAGGTCCCACATCAATTCTGAGGCCTTACGACAGCACACATATTGTCTGGGAGTTATCAAGAAATCTCAGGAAGTCTTGATTTTCACCAAGATGGCGCATTCGGTGATAAGGATCAGTTTTAGTTCAAGACACTGAACTTTTCACCCTGTAACTTGACCAGGGTGCTTGGCCCCCCTCCCGCTGGGCTGACATCTCACAGCCAGATGGTTGCCATGCCAGACCTAGTTGGCAGCTCAGAGTCAACCTATAAATAAATCAAAATTTTACGGGCCTTCATTACACTGACATATTTACCGACGTTTTGGGAAGGGTTGTTGCATGTAGCTCTTAAAAATTTATTGAATGTTTATCTGGTGTGTGTTATCAACAAGGTTCAAATAACACCTTACCCGACAAAATATGGGCAAATATTGAATATGCAAAGTATCATCACCTGTTAGTCTTTCTGGTGCAAGATCAAAAGAACTGCAATCAGAGATTAATGTCTCTTCCTCACACCATGAAAGAAACCAGAAAAAAATGCGTTGGTGGCCTTTCATTATGTCTTTCAAGTCCCCCCCAATCTGGTGAAACATTGCGACTGCCAGAGGTGACAAACATGCGAACGATATGACATTTTTCTGACATTTTCCGGAATGGTAGCGGCGTGATACATCACTGACATGGCCCTGCCCCCTGCAGCATATCCGCTGAGAAGTTTGTCAGCAACTTTGTCACCCATTGCCAATAAGGCACAGTCAGAGTGACGGAGTGCTCCCTAGATATTCATCCAAACACACAGGATTGATAGAGTTGCTTCTGATGTAACCTTGGAGTCTGTCGCTTTTCGAAAATATCACCGTAAAAATGTTCGAATCTGTCACTTTGGAGTGCGTGATGTATACAGTCTCCCCTTATAACAGCGGGGTGTGTGGACACATGCCTCCCAGAGTAGGGGAATTCTAAAAATGCCCCTTACAGTTTGGCCCATGTGGTTGTGTAATACTACCTCCACCTTCCTCTGCCCACTGCTCTTGGTTGCCGCTTCAATCCACTCCGAGAATGTGCAGGGAAACTTAAAGGTGAAAACATTCTTCTGTGTTGTGCATTAAATACATCTCCGCTTGCTCACACTCCTCTTGTGCATTGGGATGGGAGCCAAAAGGGAAAACAATCACTTGGCCCTCGTTCTTGACCTTCACAGTAATCTAACAGAGCACAGACCACCTGCAAGCAAAATGGCAACTACCAAACTACAACATCAAAGTCACACTGAGATCCAAGCCCTTCTGTAGTACCTTCGGCTTTCCAAAGAGCTGCGATTACTAAAATATGCTACAGCATATTTCCAGGTGCATGTGCTGAACTGTACTATTTTTAAGTGATGTTGCAGAAATGACTGCTGGCTCTACCTGTAACTACAAACACTTGTCTTAGTATTACAGCCCACTCTAACCATGTTAACAGAACAAGTCAACAACTAAATGTGTTTCTAGTGTCCCAGCAATTTGCTACTTTCCATTGCCAAATTCAAATTGCGGTGAAATTTTCCATTTCTACTCCCTTCCATAGGTGACTGGCTACAAGGTCGACAACCAATTTTACATATAGTACTGTACTTGGTTTACCCTGGTGCGTGGTTGTGTCAGTTACAGTGGAAATGTCAAATCAGCCCACCCAGAATCCTGGATGTCACCTTCCTATAATGGCTCATTTTTCTAGCAAATCCTTTGCCCTCGCTTACTCAAGCTGTCACTGTTACATGACAAGTATCACTGTCACTCCAGAAGATTTATGGAAAAATCTTTAATGTCTGTTAAAGATCATATTTTTGATGTGCCTTGCGGTGTGTTTGTGAAGGTTGTGTAGGTACTCCACTGGCAGATCCCAGTGTTGAGAGGGTGAGAAGGCACACATGCGGATTAGGGCCAGGAGACTGCTGAGATTTTGTACCTGATACAGTCACAAGATCCTGTGCAGTGATGGCCCACCAAGCCCTGTGGGCAGACACCTTGTCAGGCGTCCTGACAGCCAGCAGTACCACATGTCACCTTGCCGGTTGTTCACATCAATATTCTGAAATCCCAGGGTGAGTAGGGCTTCCCCAATGTCAATCAAAACTTGCCTTTCTCTTGTCTCTCCCTGCCTGTCCTTGGTGATTATGTCATCAGCCGCCTGATCATGTTTGGCAGCGGTCCTGACATTGTCACTCAGGCAGGACCCCTGCGATGTTGTTAACCTTCACTGACACATTAGGAAAATGTAATTACCAACCTAGGACGCTCGCACTGCTAGACAGGGCGAAGCACCCTCAGCGTTTAGTTCAATGCCTCATTAAAAATGTACATTTACCCTTCCAGCTTGAATTGAACCCCGGGTAGACTGTCATACGTGATCTGGTTCATAAAAGGACTGATATACCGGTTATGTTTATTAAAAGATTGGAGTTAAGTTGCGACCATGGAATGAAATGAATTTTGTGACTGCTTACCGTCCACATATAGGGCCACGATCTCCCCTTCAGACATACCCCCGGCTCTCGTAAACTTTACATACCCGTAAGATTATGTAATTGGTTATTTTGTGGTCAGTTTATTGGGGCTGCAATCTACGTGCACCACATGGATGGCAGTGGCCTTGACAATGTATGTATATAGCTGCCGTTCTGCATACCATACACAATGTGAAAATACGCAAAAGGCAGGCTATACTACAACTCAAATACTAGGTGTGAAATCTTTTTTCTCAGATCTTAAATATTCGTCTCATCACTGATTTATATAAGGAATTCAAAACTTGAAATAAATATGTAATCCTTTCTCCTTCCATGCTACTAATTCCTTCGACAAAAAGTCCTCTAAATCAACCAAATTGGGCATCAGTAATGATGTGGGTAATGAAGCAGCATGAAAAATTCTGCCCCATTATTTTTGCTGATTCCCAGTGGAGAAATCCTGCCGTACATCTGACACCAGAATCCAATCAGTGCCATCCCAAGAAGAATGTTGGGCCGTAATTTAAAAAAACAAAATCAACCTGAGGTGTTAGAGGGGTCTAGAAAAAATTGATTTGCTATAAAAATTACTCCAGTCTGCCCTTACTTAGAACAGTAACCATACAAGAGCAAGCCTGTTCAACTGAATATAAATGTAACTAAAGTCTCCATTTTGTACTTGTAGGTCTTCTTTCTTATGGTAATTGAAATTTCAATTATCCTTCTCATAATCTGAATCTTTTTCCATTTTCATCCACCGAGAATCCTTTCCAGTTTGTTCCTTTGTCAAAATATTGAGTTGATGTACAACATACTCCAGTGCCAATGAAGGCAAATAGGAACAAATCTTTTCACAAATGAAATTCTTGAAACCTGATGGATTCAATCTTGCCCTATGAAGGATGGTAAAGTTCCCTCATCTTTGCAAACAACCATCTTTCACCTCCCTGGGGCGGCCATTCTGCTCATTACAAAACGCAGAACCTTCATTAGGAATCCTAAGACGAATGTGTTCTGTCCGACTGCTTCTTACTTCAGGGGGTTTCACGGCTTCTGAAGGAACATTTGCTGAGATCAAGAAGGATTATCAACAAAAACCCCTCCTGCCATTCTGAGGGGCAACCACTATTCATTCTGATTATCTAATGTTTCAGTTGCAGTAGAACTAGTGACGGATTCCAAGAAAAGAGTAGAGTGGAGTATTACGACGTTTTAAAGTTTTAGGACTAGAAAAATTTCATGGGACGAAAGTTGTACACATTTATATACTTTTTACTTGTTTGTTTATTTAACATGTAGAAAAGGACATAAAACTGCCTTGAACTGGTTATAAGGAATTCAGTTGAATTCTTCCAACTTCAAATTCTACCTCCTTGCTTCTCAACATTCAAGGCAGTGAGCTAGAGTGTGCCACTTGTCCCTGTAAGGTTCATGGGCTGGCCATACCCCTTTGTAAGACAAACCCCTCCAGCCAAGATAAACAAACCCATTTCCTCCAAGGACAGAGTGTGTTGGGATAAATAATAACCATGTCCAACAATGGGAGCAAAGTCATCAAAACATACACCTTCGACAACATGGTTTAAGACGCCCCATTGTCTACTTCACAGGTCCGCCAGTTCCGCCATGCAGTTTAGCTCCCGTTGAACTGTATTGTCAGGCAAATGCATGTAAACAGAACTGGTCAAACGGGTGCTTTTCCCCTGGCGCAGTCCGATACGAAAATGTCGTGCTTTGTAAGGCAGAACATGTTTTCCGCAGGCCTCAAAAATCCGCCCAGAGACCGGTCCAAATCTGAGATTTTTTGCCGGAAATCTTCCCATCAAGTTTCGTCCACAGACGTTTTTTTGAGGCGCCAGGTTTTGGTGTTTATCTGGGGTGATATCTCGCTGCAGGAAGCAATCCCAGCTCACTTTGTGCCTCAGTTCAGGCCTGAACTCTCGATGACCCTGCCCAGGCTGAAACCCGATACAGCTGGGGGCAAATAGTTTGGGTAGAGTGTTACCATCTTTCAGAAATTGGACGAAAATCGATCCCTTCTGGCAAACAAGTCACATCAGGGTCTGCATCAACATCCTACAGCTGGCGTGTCCCAAATAAAACAAAACCGGCAACTTCTCATCTTCATTATAAAATCCATACCTTCAAAGCCCCTATTACACAAAGGTGGCACAAAAATAGCCCTCTCAATATTTACCATCTCTGCCAGGCGCTTCACATGTCAATCTGAGGGTGACCGTGATAGTAAGGGGACAATTTAACTCCTCCTTTGACAAAAGGTTCAAATTCTGCACAGCCACCAGCGTGGAAAGGTGGATAGCCCATGTGAATCAATTATTTACAGAATCTGCTATTATCTTGGAGATGTAGCAGAAGAAGACAGACAAGAGTGGGAGATAGTGTAGGCAGTAAAAGTGAGGCAATAGGCAAGGAGGCCCACAGTCTGAATACCTTGGGAGTGAAATCTCTCACCTGCTCATCAAAAAACCTTACATTTGAGTAACGAATGTATGTTATATCATAAACCACAGATAAAGAAAACAACAGAATTGAAAGTTTATTTTATGATGCCTTGTCCTCGAGTAGCACAGGAGTTTGAGGAACCCAACAAGCAAGTTGTATGTTTCATCCATACTGATAATAACAAGGAGTAGATGTTTTCTAGTCCAGTACAAACCTCCTGTCCTACCTGCATTCTTTCCTAAGTTGCTACTTCCTTTTCTGGGATGCTACAAAAACAAACAAGGCCAGGACAAGAATGTTGTTTTTGATGAAAGTTGGGGCAGAAGGGCCAAGTGGATTTTCTTCTGTATCCAACGCCAGGTGGAGGTTTAGTCAAAAATCCGAGGGATTTCGTACGGGTAAAATCAGGATTACAAATGGCAGTACATATCTCACACAGATTAATCTAGCAACCTGTTTATAAAAAAAGTATAGCTGGTACTACATTTACTACTGCCACAGGAGAAAAGGTTTGGAGGGAAAAAGCATTACCAGTATTTGTGATTCAAATTGTCAACTTATATAGTATCCTTGACTGATGAAAAGAACCCATTTCTTGGATTATGTAACTGTTCTTTATAAATTACCTAGAAATGGTTTACAAAGAAGTGCAAATAACAGTTTCTCTTCATTATCTCAACAACCATATATTACTTTTAGCATATTAATTCCTTGTTAAGAATATGCTCATTAATTTTTCAGTCACAAAGTCTCCGACGCTATATCAAGTACAGCCAGGTGTCAAAATGTTCAGTAGATACATTTTATCAAATAAGAACGACTGTCAACTTTATCTGATATTAAAATCTTCTTTGACTTCCGACCAGACTTTATGTTGGATGTTTGGAGCAGACATGGTTTATATACAGGAAAGCTGTTATGTTGCACAAGCCCCACCTACACAACTTCCCCTGAGGACACACACAGTTCTAAAAGACAAAGTCAATTTTGTGCAATGCCGGCAAACAGATCCGAAACACTCGGTGGCATAACCCTGTTCACTCTAATAACGGAACACATTAATACTGCACGTTGCCTATGACACCGAAGTTCAACTCAATAACTGAGCACCCCGCAGAGCTGAGATGGCCGACCTGCGCTGTAATTGCACCAGGGATATGATTTTCACTAGATTTCATAAACAGCCAAGGAAACACCCCAAAAATGTACATGAACGAGCTTTCTTTTCATTATTCCATTTTGAAAATTTTCTTCTCGTGTTTTCAACTTACAATGCTGTAGTGCTGGTTTAGTTTTGTATTAAATACATGATGTAGCCAACTCTAATGTTATTTTATTTTAGGAAAAAATGCACTTAGATTTCTATCATACGAAAATCAAATGTGACTGCAAATAAATAACAGAATATTGCATTTTGAAAGGCACTCTCATCCTGAATTCAGTTCATACAGAAAAATCTTTGTTATACAGAAATTCTTATATTTCTGAATAATTTGAAGAAGCGTACTCTTTCAACATTTTTTTGTTTGTCACAAACTCTGGCTGGTAAAAAAAATATCAGGTGAATCAGGTAAAAAGCTCTCTCTCTCTCCCCATGCAGGAATCTAAAAGCGGGAGGGAAAAAGCGATAAGGTACTCCATGCCAGCAGCCACCTGGATCCCTTGGGGCGGGCTGTCGGGCATGATGGATGGATGCCTGAAAAACTCCTGCTCCAAACCCCAGGCTTAATTAGCATGGAGTACCAGCTCGGATAGAATGTGCCTTATCAGCTTCCAACTGCGCCAGGCCGCTGAATCTGACCACCCTCCCAACAAACACCGGGCATAAATATGATGTGCAGGGGGAAAAAATAACAACTTTGAGATGGTCTTTTCTCCAGTAGGTTAAGCAAATTTGGGCACACTCCACAGGATGTTCTTGAAGCATGCCTTCTGCATACATCCTGGTGGGGTGTGGGATATCCAGAGGGCTCTCCTGTTCACAAGTACTGCTGCAAAAAAATTCCGGTATTCTGGGAGAAATTTATGTTTAACATGGCAAGGTTTGACAGCCAGGGACTGAATAGCAAATACATTTTACTAGTGAAATTCTATTTCTCACCAGTTCAGCTATTGAAAGTCTACTTGAATGCTACCATATTCACTGTTTTTCCCAGTCCTGTATTTGTGTGCTTACTAGGTAGAAAGAAAATGCCTAGGGCCAGCTTTGCAGGTACAAACGATTTCAATAGCGCAGTGAAAGGGGCACACATTTTCCTACTAATTCTAAGAAATCAAAAATTCCTGCAAGCAAATTGCACAAGCTTGAACATTTCTGTGGGACGTTTCCAAAGGCATACAAGTGACTTAGTCATTGTGTTTTTCTGACAAAATCTTATAAGCATGACTGACATGCAGAATGCAGGAAATTATACAGTCCATCAAGAAGGATTTTGTTCCATCAAGGTTCCATACATGACTAAAACATCAAGGAGTCACAATGGAAAGGTTCGGATCAATGCAGGAGGCTGCCACCATATTGAATTCAGCATACTGCATCAGAAAAACCATTACATATGATTCCAGTAGACATAAACATTAGCAGTATTAACATTTCCATAAAAAGCCAAGGATGTTCCACAAATTAGAATGATTTTATCCCACTATAACTTACATAGCATCAAATACTGAAATAGAGATCCATGCAAAGGAAATATACGAGTCGTTTCCTTCTTGTTTTGTCTGGAATGGGGTAATAGACACAGCAATAGCAGAGATATTACAGGGATGGGATAGATTATAGCGGTTGTCTGGTCATTAATTGACCAGGAGAGCTCACTAGGGGAATAATAAAGATGTCTGAGGAAATCAATTCTCTCATGTCTAAAGATGTTATGGTATAGCTCATCAAGCATACAGATCACACAACATTTACTATCTGTTTCCTACAAGCATCCTTTCTGTGGCAAGGCACAATTTTTCACAAAAACACAAGCACAAAACCACAGATGTCTTCCCATTCTTTGGAATAAATGCATATGAAATGGTTGAACATGACAAAGGATGTCACACAGGCTTGAGAAAAGCTAATACCTTTCACCACACGCCAATTATCAACACAAAATTCTGCCCTCCACTGCCAAACAGTGGTAGAAAATCAGCTCAAAGCTGGACATCCCCTTGTGGAAGCTTTCACACATGTACGATAAACAGAGGCAAGGGGAATCACACATAGGTGACAATTGCCTTAACCACACCCTCCCCGCTGTGATGCTGTAATTCATATTCCCAGCCACCATTGACAGATTTTTCCCACACTAGTACATGTATTTGGAACACAGGATTGTTATCTGTCTCGCATGTAACTGACATGTGCTGAGAGATTACATCTTCCTTTTTCTACTGAGGATACATTTGTCAAATATTTGTCATATTCTACACTGTAGAGCAATTTGTCTGACTAGTTTTAACTGTTTTCGTGACAAATTTTTCCAGATGTATCAGTCATGGTTCCATGCGTAACAAGCAGAATAATTCAGAACTAGGGTATAAAGAACTTTTTACCATAAAATGAGCTATTTTTCCACAGCAATATACAGGTTTGTTTTGATGTTATGTAGTGATTCTGTATTTGTTATGGTCCCATCTTGTGAAAAATTCAGGAGAGCATTTTCATATCTACAATAATTTTTTTCTTTTTCAATCGTTGTTGTCAGAACAATACTCATAAAATCAGCTTTTTTAAAAGATCTAGGAGTGATTTAAACTGAGTCAATATTTTGATTCAGACTCTCTTTTGGGCACTATCCATTTTCACAAATTCAAATGACAGATCCAGTAGAGCCAATTCCATGTCACCGAGAGGGTTTTCAGGTAATATTGCTAGTGAGTTCAAACAATTTTAGATAAAAGACTATTCAAGTCAAAATAGTTCTAAATTGTTCAAACAATCAAGAATGAAAGTTTGAACATGTTTGAACTTATTTATATATGTTGGAACTATTTGGAAAGTAATTGCACAAATATCTCTTTACTTAGAACAATTTTCAAACATCTATGTGATTGTTTCACTGTTCAAACATGTTGGAACAATTTGCATCATTTTTCAAATGGTGGATTTGGGTTATTGCCCCCATAAAAGTAGGTGCTAATCACACTCTATTGTCTGCCTCTGTATATTTTTAGATTTCACGTCTGGACTTTTGTCTTCAGGTGTCTATGCATGGCACCCAGGCCTAATCCCCTATACTTTGAAGGGATGTGTGAATTACCCTGTTCCCATCCCACTGACCCAGTTATACCATGTTGTTATGATGTTGGAACATGTAGGAACAAATGATCAACCTATTTTCCAACAGTTTCGAAAATAATACAAATAACATGTGCAATGTTAGAAATTTGTCTAACATGTTGGAACACAGCAGAAACTATTTAGAACATCACATGAATGTTGGAAATTGTTCTAAACAGTCACTTATCTCCCTTAGATTGTTACAAAGGTTTCACAAATGTTAGAACAAAAGGCAACAAACACCCTCTCGGTAATGTGGAATCGACTCTAATGTCTCTGACATTTGATCGAGGGATTACAAGAATTCTTTCTAATATTTTACTTCAATTTTCTGAATATTACTATTCACTATTTTATTTCAATGTTCTGAATATTACTATTCCCACAGACACTGAGTACAGTTGTCCAACCATTCCCTGTTCTGATCTCTGTCTAATTATGCATGAAAAACAAACTGTCCTGGATTACACCAAGCTGAAATAAATCTACCCTGGCAACTGAAATGGAGTCTAAATGAACTGGTCTCCACCATTCATACCCATTACCCATCACACTCTGACACCTCTAATGTCTTCTGCAGGGCTTATTTGGCCATTCATTCCCAAATTTTGATTCCCTCACTATGAAACCCCATTGACAGGCAGCGCACACAAAGATATTGAGGTAAAGCATGTCTAGATCAGTATAATCTGACTGGTATTCACATGACCATTTTGTAGTTTCACAGATAGTAACTCAGCTTTGGACAACCGAAGTCAGGACAGCTAAGCTTAGTTCATGTATGGCATAATTACAGTATGGGTGTGTGGCATTTTTTGGGTAGTCTTTCAGTAATTGGTAAAAGGGTTCACCAAGAGTGCAGCAGTCCCCTTAAGCAATGCATCCAATATCCCCAAATTGAATGGACTCATCCTTTTGAGTGGGCCGCTATTATCTGGATAGGAAGAAGGCACCCCCTTGTCAATCATATGCACGGATTCTATCCCACGAACAGGGAGGCCACATCAAGACTACCAGGTGATGAAATTGTGCCGACCCCTGTCAACATCTCAAGCTGCACCCCAGCTGAAAGATCCAGCGCTTTGGTATGCTGGATACTCCGCCAAAACCACACCACCTAGCCGTGATCGCAGACAAGCCTGACCGGTTATTAGAGTGGTATTTTTTACCACTGTAGCTGCATGACATGTAGACATGGTACTCCTAGATCCTACAAAGATCACGTCCAGGAATTTAGCTGCCTTTCTCTTTTTGGTATTCCGCATACAGTACTTACGAACATCACGTTTTAGAATCTAGCCGGCCTTCTCTTGTTTTGGGAATACCACAACAGTGCTGTTGTTTTAAGTACAAACAAATCAGCAATCCAGCTAAAGACGTAATTACTTTCACTCAGCAAAAAACGAAAAACAAAAAGGACAAAGTGTTAAAACCAACTCACAAGCCGTAGCACATGCTAGGGCCTGACCCAAACACCAACCATGTTCTAATGATCAGTCAAAGACCAACACAAATTTGTTCATAGAAACAAATACGGCAATGGCATAACTAGGATTAAACATGACCGTCAATACTTTACAGTTGACCAACTGACTTTGCCATTGGCATGTTGAATACCATGGACAGGAAGGTATGACCCTGTCAATCAGAACGGTGGTTAGTCTTTCTTTCAGTGGCCAGGAATGACAGTTTGGTCCCAGGGACTGCCAAACAATGTCAGAGTCTACATATGAACCGCACAGTTGTCACCTTCCCTCAAAATCTGTACAAGGCCGGTTCAGAGATTAACAAAACCCATGTCAAGTACAGCCCGGCTTTATACCACACTGAAAATCTCAAACGCAACCACACCATTGTCATAGGAAGTGTTCGAGCACTAATAGGCAGTATAACATGACATCTTTGTGTACTAAATGCTGAAAATCAATGCAATGATCACAAAATTAGAAATAATGACATCTCAGTTTAAATTCTAACTATACATAAATGCATCTGACAGGAGATAAGTGTGTCACAATCATGAACAGTCTTTATTGCTAAATGAATGGAAAATGTCCCGGCCAATAATGATTCTTATGAATGGAAAAGTGATTTTCAACCAGGTAGAAATGGCAGCATAAACAAATAACATTTCACAATGATTGATAACAAATAACAAAACCAAACAGAAACACTGTGAGTTGGAAAAATAGAACAAAGTCTTCTAATAGAAAATACTGTTCCTTAACTTTGAACAATCAGAAAACAAAAATGATCAGTAAAGTCACATTACTTTCCCTTTCAATCATTGTAAGAATCTAGTACAGTACATACATGTAGGTAAGTAACAGAAGGGCTAGGTGGCATTTTCTTAGGCTTAGTGTTTAGTCTGTTTTAAATACTCACAAAAGACAAAGAAAAGTACATCGTTGAACTTCAAAGACTCATAAAAAATTCACAGAACATGAAAATAATCGGAAAGCTGAAAGGTTCATAAGGTGAGCATTTCGGTGCTTGACCAGTACTTTACGATAGGCTCGTGCGGCCTTCACCCATATACTCAAGTGATAATATTTCATTTTATGGGCCATATTTGTCTGGTCAAAATAGATCTTAATTGCCAAGCACGGGTTTTAAAACACATCTCGATTATCCCATAGTAAATCAGGTTAGGCAATGACTGGATTAGAGTGAAGGACGGACGCGCTTGCTGTTGAAACTGATCGTGGTTTGCAGTCATAGAAAACTGGACACGAAGATTTTTTTGACACGATCATTAGGCCAGAGGGCGGAAAATTGGTGGCAGTCGGCCGTCAGTTGCGAAAATTTATGTCGATTGCTGGTGTCAGCGGACATTTTTTCAGCGGTAATTATTCATCATGCTTCACATTTTCTAGCGTCTGCCGACAAAATAGATAGATGGCCCCGACGAGCGCACCGTGCATTGGCCGGCCGGGAATTGGAGGGAAAGTTTGGAACCTACGCCTGGGTCTGAGTCCGGCGATCGCGCTGGGCAAGGACAGGACAGGACGGGAGTCCCGGGTTCGAATCCCACCAACAACAACAAAGCGTGTAGCACTCAAATACTTCGCTAAATGTATAAACAATATATAAACAAGGGAATAGATGAAGAAAACTTACCGGTCTTCTCTTTGATTTCGCAGAGAACGCTGAAGAGTGCAGGCTTCATTCTGTGACAATTCAGCGTGTGCTTCCTGAAGGAGAGAAAGAAAGAAAAACCAAGACGACTAAGATAATCGGGATCGGAGAACTTGCCAAAACACAACAAATCAAGAAATCACAATAAGATGAGAGTAAGAACAACTACAAGAAAGAGATAGTCTGCTACAAGAAATTTGTGAGGAAAACTTTGACATTTTTTACTCGGGCAACCTTGCTTGCGCCTCGTCCAAACTCTGGTCGGTGATAGTCATGATTTGCTGCAGGATGTCGCCGATGTCCTGCTTCCTCCCCTCCCCCTCGGGTTGTTGTTGCCCGTCCGGTGGGGGCCGGTTGTCCATCCCTTGCATGTGAGGCGGCATCCCCCCGGGGTGTTGGCCCAGAGTCGTGCCGGTCTGAGGCATCGCGCTAGCCACGGAAGCTACCGGGTGCTGGTACCTCTGATCCTCCATGTTGGATAGAGCTCCGCGCTTCGAAAAAAATTCACGAAATTCCTCGCTACCCGCCACGATCCTGGTCGGTTTGTCCTCGGGTTTCAAACGACGTTGGTCCGCGAGGACTTACTACGGGACTCGGCGCCGTTCAGCCGTGCAGTAAAACCCCGATGCACCGCCACAAATGGAGTGTTTTTATTCGGAGTTTGACGGACAGCTCGCCGGGGACGGAGGCAGGGTTGATCGTCGCACGGTCCAGCCCGAGCTGCCACTCAACCTCGCACGGGTCACAGAGCTGCACGCTAGCCACGCCCAGCACGATGATTGACACTTCTTATATGTGGGCCGATATTTCACGTTTGTAAGAGTTTACAACGTTTTCTTCATAAAAGAAGACGAAAAATCATCACAGTTTAGATAGCAAAGGTAGTAGGAATGTAGTTTACGGTACCTTCAGCGCAAAAAAGGCTTTAAAAGATGAGATTTTGATGTCTGATATGCAAATCACCACGGCGCTCGATAGCGTAGGGTCAAAATTCTGACCGCTGATTGGCTCAATTTCAGACAGCTGACAAGTTTACTCAATGACGTCATTTGATATTACGACGTCCAGCTTGGAAGCGGTAAAACAGAGACCCTCTAAGAAGATAGCGCCGTGCTTGATTAATGGCCTTCAACAAATAGAAAATCTTACCATTCAAATTCCAGGCAGTGCATATCATTTTTGAGGAGTAAGTTGAACTTCAGTTCGCTGCATAACGATAGGCAATTTTCAGATTATCTATTTAGCATTAATGTAAGAAGAGACAGACATAGAATCACAAAACACGTCAATAGCACAATGAACGATATTCATGATTTTTTCATCATCATATCGATATTTATAGAATTAGATCATCTAATCGATAATCTTATGGGTTAATGACCCATGATGAAATTGCAAAATTAGCAGAAGCAATGGGATTAATTTGTAGTGTATTTCAGGATAACCACGTGAATATTTTTTTCTTTCTTTCTATTGTCATTTTATGATGATTTACAACCAAGTTTGCAAGCACGAACATTTCGTTTTTTAGATTTCTAAGCGAAACTGATTTTTTTTATCTAAGTCGGTGCAGCGAATCTTCTGATTAATCGTCTGATTATTTGCCAAGGACGTTATGTTGAATCAAGGACGGAGGTTAATTTTGAAACTCACTCTACGTTTTGCCGTTAGGAGATCTCGATAAGCTTTTTAATTGTTTAAATTGTCTCAAAATTACTTTATAACCATGTATGGCATTACTATATTTCGTCAAAATTCCTATTTCAATACCAAACATCGATCCACGCTCTGCAGTCTACAGGAACTGCGTGGGCCTATCTAATGATCACGCAGAAAAAAGCGTGACCATTGGGGTCTTGTGGTCACCTAGGGGGCGTCGCTGTATGGGTGAGAAAAAGGACAGGCCCGACCGTCTGTCAGGTTGAGTGAAATACAGGGTGTGGGATTTGCCCGCCCAGAACTGTCATCTGGACACGCGCGGCCAAATTCAAAATTCTGCCTTTCCGAATGCACGTGCCAGTAGCCAAAGAACATCTGAAAAATTCTTAAAGAAAGCCACTGGGTTATATGAGGCCTTCTTTTTTCGCTACAACCGTCCGCATGTGTAAGGGGCCCGGCTAGGGTATTTTGGGCTAATTTTAGAGTAAAACTGCTGCACACTGACCATAAGAGGTACTATGACCAAAGAAACCTCCTTGGTATGACAGATGTAATGTGAAGTGACATTATGTAGGACGGAAGCGCCCCGTGTCATTATTCCAATGACTAAGATTCTTTTAGTATTTTTATCTAGTCACGTCCCGGCCCGTATGGGCATTCTTTTTCGCCTTGGGAGTTGTTCAGGGAATCGGTTAGGCTGTTTCCGAGCCCATGTGACGCTAATAGTAATACATAGTTACATGCTAACCTTTACGACAATTTATAGGGTCAATATATCTCCAGTCATTTTAAAAGGATGGGTGTTACTAAAAGAGGATCATTGAATGAATAAAGGGACAAAAGGAGTTGATAAATCGCCGCATTTCCTTCTCATTCAGTCCTCACCCCTTTACACCATTCGTTGGATAACTATTATTGCAATATTCAACATTTCCGCTAGAGGACATTGCAGTGTGTAACTGTTGACTGCATGATTCAGGGATGCATCAGTGATTCGTGCGTTTTTCATTAGATTCGCACGTTTCGCATAGTGATTCGTGCGTTTTTCATGAAACGAATTTCATACATTCGTGCTAAGGCACCCCTGTGGTTAGTGACATTTTGAGCCTTGTGGTTTGCCTTATCAGTTTTAGCCTGGATATCAGACCCCCAATCTCTAAAATATATATATTTTAGAGATTGGGGGTCTGGCATCCAGGCTATATCAGCATCCACCCATCCAAGAACCTGCTATTTTCAACGGGTGCTGAATGCATGAGGTCAAGGTCGGGGACTAGTAGTGGTCGCGACTTCTTTTGTTACCGCGACTTCTCAGTCGTTTCGAGGCAAACGAAAGAAGTCGCGACCACTACTGTCCCCCGACCTCTGCTTGGAGAAGAGATAAAGCTACCACGCCGGAGGAAAAGTGATGGATATGAGTACACCTAGCTTGGTAAAGTCACACTCACATATATAACGTTAGGCGACAACAGTCAAGATACAAGTTAATGCATTGATAGAGTCACCTAACTCCAAACTGATGGGAATGCACTGTGGACGCAAATGATGCGCAGGTTAACTTTTCGCTCCTTAGTTTTGGCTCCAGATCTATCGACTGTAGCAAGAAGGTTTTGGCTGTAGTTATAGATACGCACCATGTTTATTTTTTTTCCTGAACTGCCCGTTCATCGTACGTGGCTTTTCTTGGTGGCACATTGGTCGTCGATTCCTGCGAACGCACTTGGTATCACTAATAGCAAGGAGTTTTTTCAATAACGTTGTCTATTTGGTATTACTGTGCGATAGCGGTAATGCGGCTTTGTCGCCTGATTATTTCAACCCACTGACAGACCGTGCATACGTTCTACATGTATGTGCCTCAGCTATTGGGGGTTTGCGGAAAATGTATCCTCAAGAAAATGCCAAATTAATCTGTAAGGCACCTTCTTCCATTGGAAACATCAAATTATCCTTGGGAAAACGATGTTTGGAGAAGCTCCCGACCCTTTCTGAGAAAGAGTCAGATCGGCCCCAAATTGTAAAAAAAAAATCCGAACTAACAGCGCAAGACCCGTAATAGCGGTTGATAACGGTACTGCAGCTAGTCAAAAGATGTTGTTTATTTCAATTTTTGCTTATCAATATCAACGAGGTTAAGGGCAAACCAGTCTGTATTTGTCGCTACAGTGCAAATGCTGAACTTTAGTTTCAATTTTGCTGTTTGATCCGTCAATTTGGCAAAAGTGTAAACTTATTCCTATGCATATTCATCTTTTCTGTCTTGAGACATAATTGTCATCATACTGTTAATAATTTCACGTTCATTGGCATATATACAAATATCTGTATGTGTGATTTTGTTGAGTAGAAGATGAGGCAAAGAATATATTTAATTTATTTAATCTTATTAGTGACGAAGGTTGTAAAATAATCCAGCACTCAAAAACAGTTTATTACATGGTAAACAATAACGTTAAATCCTCGATCATAAGGAGGAAGGTTGTAGGTATATCCCTGTTATATCATCTTGTGGTTTTGTGTCCAAACGTTTATTACATAACCTAGTCAAGTAACAGGTCAAAGATGTCATAGGAAATCGGACAAGGCCTCCAAGCAGATGTTGGGGTGAAAGATCGTAATGTTTTCCGGAGTAACGGAAGGGTTTCTCTGACAGTCCCTTAACCCATATAAGATTGTAAACAGTTGAGTAAAAGGCCAAAGTTATTAAGGGAAAACGGATGCTGTCCATCTCCTTAACCTATTCATTACGTACAAGATATGATGTATACACAAATGTAGGGGGCGCCCCTACATGACGGGCGGACATGGTGTTACATGGACTCCTCGCGCGGCGCCTAAAATAGATCCTTTTTATGTCAGCTAATGTCTGAAGATCTCTAGATATATGTAACGTTGGGTAACATAAATTCGGGATTTTTCCGATAATGGTTGACTGAAATCAATCTAGCAGAACAACAAACCATCCTTTTTTCTATAATTCTGTCAGTATCATGTACTATCTTTGCACTAATCATATATATAGTAGATTTTGTCTCTAGTCGTGCTGACACCATAATATTTCAACTTGAAACTACCGTCCGCCGCACGCACAATGACGGTGCTGTCGGACAGGGGGGCACATTAATTCGGGAGAGAAGATTCGTCTTGAATATCTTACCGCTAATTACATTTTATACAGCAGCTATTCGTTCTATCCTTGGCTTGAGGAGAGTGCTATGGATATAGACGTGTCCAAGTAAAAAAAATACACGAAAAAACGGCCGTACCGCACACATCAGGCCAGTTCGGGAACAACCCGTGTGTTGAGTCGGTAGAACTTCACTCAAAGTCGGTCCATCGTCATCATCGGGCAACGTGTAACGTTACATTATTCATGGAAAGTTAGCAGGATGCCATAGCAATGGTAATACTACTATGTCCATGTGTTCCTTGTTGTGTTAGGAGCAAACTTTGAGGAAAATATCTTCCTCAGTCCACTATCACACGCAGCATTTAGACAAAAAAGTGTTCCTCACAAACCTTTGTCGTCTGCTTGACAACAGGATTCTGGTTAACAATATGGCGGCGGGAAAATACACGTGCCGTAGGTTGTAGCAACAGAGAGGAGTTTTGATGATTGATCACACTTAGAATCCAGTTGCAGGTTAGCAAAAGAGTAATAAGTTGTCTTGTAAATAATTGTGTTTAGCAGGAAGCGGATGTGACATTTTTCTTATAAACCAGCCGACAACCATGTTGTGTAATTCTCCCACGAAGCCCTCAGACTGTTCCAATAAGGGACGGAGAGTTTTTGACCTCGTCGCCTTATAATGCGTGCTTATCGAAGCTTTTCAGACAGTGTTCTGAATACGTAAGTCTGTCAGGTTTGCATTTCTAGCGGTATTACTTATGTTGCATCTAGCACATATCCCTAAATACCCCGTTTTCGAAAAATCGCGAATTTAAGTACCCCGCGAATTTATGTTACCCAACGTTAAATTGAGGTCTGCAATTATTTGGTAAAGTGTTCACTTTCTTTAGGCCGATTTTCCTGTTTATTTTCACATTATACAAGTCGGAGCGGTATACCCTATTAGAGCCCAATCTGCAGTACCGCTCACGGCCGCCTCCCGAAATGTGGCTAAACGACCGTCAAATTGTCAAATTTCGTTTTTTTCGACAATGGGAAAATCACAAAAGGCTGTCAAAGGGATTTAAGTTTTTGAAATTTATCTGACTTTGTTGACCAAAATGTGACCATTTGAAGACATTTCCAACAAAACAATGGGATATTTGCTCATGAATGATAAATATTTTGATGACACGTCCTTTACTATTTACCAGTAGAAGTGGTCGAGTGTAACGTTACATGTCCTGTAGCTATAGATTACCACGCTCCGAAGGGCCACCACGTCCAAATTTCATTCACATTTGTGAAACAAGACGTTGAATAGATGCAATGCACGTTGATGTCCGAGTCTTTGTCTTTCAAAATGCTAAAAGGTGTGCAGTGGTACAATACAACCAACTTACCTCCTCATAAAGGAACTCTAAGTGATAACTAATCTAGGGTTTATCATATCACGTTCTGTGAATCAAGTATTTTCATAACCTTCCTGTTCTTTTTTTTTGCGCATGTGGGGGAGGTTCAGAGGATGTCACCCATTCAATCAAGTCAGAGTGCTCTTCTGTGCTTCTGAATTTGCAATGATGAAGATGAATAGATAATCTAGAAATACTTCAGGAGCGATTTTGCCAAAACACGAGAACAGACTGAAGGTAACGCAAAGAGTTGACATATTAGGAGAACACTTTAGTGACATTCTTTTCACATTTCAAACACGTGTTGACTGTAGCTATAATTGCAATAGACTGTCGCAAAATGGCGGATTACGATTATGATGATATTATACAAAAAAATAGTTACTCAAGCAACCGGATAAAATTTTGAAACAGACGTTTCAGACAACATCCGCTATCTTTCGACAGTGACTAAGGAAAGATCTGGCAGAACCAGGTTTTATACCAAAACTAGCTATAGAGTTCCACGAACACATTATCTTCGCCAAATAATCAAGGCTTATTATGGATAGTGATTAATATTTACATGCTTTGACATCACCCCCTGCAAATTGGATCATACACCTGCCGTTTGGAAGTTATGAAGGGGGGACAGCCTAGATAGGGTTAAAAATAATTTGGTGGTACAGGACTAGTAGATGTGTCTAGTGTGCTGATATATGAGTCTGTATGTTGATATTATATGGGCCACAAAGGTTTAATATTGCAGTGTCGTATTTGAAAGTGATGATGAAATAGTACAGTAGATATATATCAATAGAATAAATCTTTATCTATATCATACACATTTTGGAAGACGTCGACATAGTAAATGTGACTTTTCCGTACCTAGCAGTGGTGCAGTTTTGGAGCAGTGTACTCTCCAAGCAGAGGAGTGGGTCCGGCTAGTTTTTGACGTGTTTTTAGGTTGTGGATAGCTTAAGTGATGCATTTTCCCCATATGAAGTAACGTTAAGTCGCCTTTATCCATAGTGCATTCTTTGTCAGCGGTTTTTGAAAATGGGGTCAGTAACACCGCCAGAATTACAAACTTAAGAGACTTAAGTATTTGCAGCACTGTCTAGAAGGCTTTGATAATCATGCATTCGAAGACGACGCAGTCAAAAACCTAACCATAATGCCTAACGTCCCATATTGGAACGTTTTGTCTACATGTTGACGTGCCTTGGCCTAGGCCTGACTGCGAGATTGGCCCCTTTACCATGATGCATTTGCTACATTCATCCGCGACTAAAAAAAGTACAAAGCTGTTGATATTGTTAGGGGAAAATTGTAGCGTTTGTTGTGATTTAGTAAATCAATGTGAATTAGGTATCAAAACATTATAACACAGACCGTGTATTGAGCACATGTAAGGGCGAAGAAAGTTCACATGATGCGCTACACAAGAGTTAGTCCCAACCGCAACCTGGTTGCCACAACGGCTGCGCTCATCCGCTGGAAATCATACAGGAATGACCAGAAGATAAAAAGTAGATCAATACCATTTCATGTTATCCCAACGATCAACTAGATGACGGAATTTTTGTCAAAAGATATGATTATAAGCCAGAGGACGGCTTGAATATTCAAAGTAGCTTGAGATGATATATTCAAGACACGATTTTCCATGGTCAACGCACAATTTTAAAGTACATACCTCCCAGGCGTTCGATCCGCCATGTTTGCTCCGGTTGCCATGGACACGGTGTTCTATTTACACAGATGACAACTAGCCAGCTCTAGAAGCAAGGTGGGGATTTTTCTCTCTCCGTTTTTTGACTTTAAAAAATCAGCAAAATGATAATGAAAATCACAAATCATAGTCAAAAGTTACTCTAACGTTTTCTTTACACAAAGAGGAGACAGCAGGGTGACGTAAAGTGGAAGTTTTGGGTCTGAAACGCACGAAAAATCATCTGAAATCATTTTTGCCGCTGAATGAATAGAACAAGGTCAAAGTCACCAAGGTTATTACTACTTATATAAGGACAACAACAGGATATTTTACGACAAAGACAGCCTGACATGAAACCCAATATTTTGTCTCGCAATATTTTAAGATTTATAAATGTATTGTTTGTGCTTGAAATAGATTTACATTTGTTTTTGATGACATTTGTAGGCATTTTACTCATCTACATTTGAGAAGTTGAATGATGGCGACTGCAAAGTCAGGTCAACAGTCTAATGACAACGCTAGCGTCGAGAAGACATCGATGTTCCGGAGAATGGTCCAGAAATTGAAGAAAGGATCAACAGAAGACGACTTGGAGGTTGAGACTAAGATCAATGTAAGTTTTTAAACGCCGCTGTACTGCGTTGTTATTTATGCCATTTGAAGTGATGCCACTTGGATAACATTCAACATTAAGCTATCTTTAGTTCAATTTTTTTGTCACAAGGCCACCTTATGTAGATTCTGCGGATGCTTCACTAAACGCAGATTACTATTTCAATGCCCCAAAGTGTGTATCAAGGACATATTAACATTTGATAAGAGTATTTCTATTAAGAAAATGTAGAATAGATACAAAATCATGACAAACTATACGACCCTTCAATCTACACTTGGTATTTACAGTTCACTTATTGAACGATTTGAATGCAACTTGTAACATTTCGCCATTGGACCAAAAGTGCAACAATCAAAATGATTATTTTCAGAAAACATCATTTGCAGAAGTTACATAAGGTGGCCAAATTAGACTTGAGAATTCTTATGTTTCATTATGATTATGGTTTATTACACCAATATGTAGTTTGTTGGTTCTTTAATTTCAGAACATAATGCTGAAGTGAAATATCAACATAAAATCTGTCTGAGGGATTTCAGAAGGACTATAGTATTTTTAATGAGATTTTCCTCCAAGCACTGTTTACTCCAAAATGTCTTAGAACCAATAGAATTAATTGGTGTGATGTTTTTTTTTCGTTTGTTTTGCTATGTTTTGTTTATTTGTTCTTATGGTAGCAATTGTTTCCTTTTCCTATTCAGCCAACCGAGAGAGTCAGCACAGAGCCCTCGTTAAGAGAGTAAGAACTCAGTTTTAGTCAGCTTTAGCTTAGTTAGCACTGCAGTCAGAAGAAGTCAGAGTTTACAACTATGAAAAAAAACTAGGAAAGAAGGAATCCAGTCTTCATTGTTGTATGTTTTTCTATGTCACATACTAGTACACAGTAACTTTGTGGGGGGGGGGGAGCAAAATGGAGGGGGTGCTCTTAGCTGTTACTGTTGCTAGAAAATTTTATTGCCTCAGTACAACACTATTGTGACAATTCACCAACTTGAAGGATTAGTATTTCAAACAGACATAGACATTTGGATATTGAAAAACAAAGTCAAGTGCAAAAGTCATTTGTTATGATGCCATAAAAGATGTGTCAGTTTTTTTTAATATCCAATTATGATACGATTTCCTAATTGTTGTTATCTACTCTTTCTTTACAGGGCAAAAGAGTGCACTGGGGCTCTTTCAGAAGACCTACAAGACCCCCAGAAGTAAGTACTGTAAATACATTTATTTCCACAGGTATCTTGTTTGATGGTAGGAATGACAAATAGGTTTAGTTGGTGGTCAACGTTTGCGGTCAAAACAATAATGTAGCATATAAAGACAGTTTTGCAGTGTCATGATTATATGCTAGAGGGGCATTGCAAAAACTGCAAAAATGAAATCAAGGTGACAATTTCAAGATGGACTGTAACTGTGTAGTAGCGTTATTTCAGTTTTCAATTTCATTTCAATGTTATTAGAAGTTTAAAACAATAAGTGAAGAATGATGAAAAATTGACTCCACAGGTCCAACTTCAGAAACACTTGATGCAACTGCTGCCACAATACTGTCAGTCATTGTATTCTCTTTGTTTATAATCTTTGCTGGAAACGACATCAAGAATTGTTTATCATGATTACGGTATATCACTGTTAGTACTACTTACATCCCAATATTAGAGCAGGGAAGACTTCTATGTTCAGAAGAATGGTCATCAAACTGAAAAAGGAGTCGGCAGAAGATGACTTGGATGATGCGTCCAAGGTAAGTTCTAATGTTACTTAGGGAGTTTATTTATGTGTCAATACTGTAAATTTATTACTTTTGCAGTGGTTTTATTTCAACAAAAGAGGGGGAGGGAGGTTATGGCAGTGTTTTAATCTAGTATGCTTACTATTACAATAATTACTATAGGGAGACATATTCACTGTGTCATGAATAATTGTGAAAAGTCACTGTAAAAAAATATAGATTTAATAAAACCACCGGAAAGGTTTCAAGATTTACAGTAAAAGTGGCAAGTAATTAACCTCCCGTGCCAATTTCTTGTTATAGCATTTGAAGTGAAGAACATCATTTTAACAGATTTCTTTGTTATATTTAAGGCCACTTTATGTAAGTTCTGTGGATGCTTCATGGGGTGGTTGGATATTGTACAAAATGTGTATGAAATATCTAATGTAAGGAACAAGTATGAAATTCTAAGGATAAAACTGTACAATGTGAATCCATGCACACAAAACTATTTTGAATTTGATTTGTAGGTAGGTAGGTAGATTTGAATTGCTTTCAGAAGTTCCTTTTGTTTTGCTTTATTCTGTTTGTCTGTGTTTTTTTGTTTATTGTAGCATGTTTCTTACTTTCTTACTCAGCCAAGTCAGAGAGGCAGCAGTGAGCCCTCGTTGAAAGAGTAAGAACTCAGAAGTTTTAGTCAGCTTTAGCTATAATTATATAGCCACTGTAGTCAGAAGTAGTCAGAGTTTAGAGCTATGAAAAAATGTGTATGTGGGGGGATTCAATATTCATTGTTACATGTTTCAAACGTATACTTGTATGCGTACCCTGTCTTTTAGGGGGGGCAGAAAAATCACAAGGGTTCTTTGAGTTGTTACTATTGCTACATAAAGTACTTAGACAGTTTCACTCAGCAGTATTTGAAATCATTTCTTCATCATTGCAGAAATATATCAAAAAGATTTGACATTGAAGTACAATAACTATTATTGTAAACTATGTTGTTTACCATGGCAGAGATACCCTGCTTTTTTTATATAATATAACAGTACCAATTTATTCATCTTTTTTATTTTCTCTTCCTTTCAGGGTGATAGAGTACAGTGATTCTCTTTTGGACGAACTACAAGACCTACAGAGGTGAGAATTAAAGTATACACACATGTAGACAAAAAAATACTGGAAAAATATAACATAGATTCACTAGTTGATTCAGCTGCATATATATGTAGAAACACTTAATAAAAGACAGTGAAACAACTGTCACAAATTTTGTTGGCCATTTTCTTTATCATTTGTCATTGAGACGTAACTTATGGCTAAAATGTTTCTACTTTGTCATTTCAGCTTGTTTCGGACGAAACAACACTACACCTCCATTTTTGTCAGGTAACATTAGAAGTTGTGCTTGGAATTCTCTTTTTTTCAATATGTTAACTTTATACGTTAAAAGTAAACTTAAGGAAGGTTGGGTTTGATGAGTACATGAAAGGTGGAAAGAAAGTCTAGAGCAGAATTCAATGTTGTCAAATCTATGGAACTCTATAATGTTACAGATATGCACTTTTCTTTCTTGATGCAAGTTCAACAAGTTAGCTATATAATCCACAGCAAGCAATTTATACAGATTAAGGATATTTTCTGGCAAATGTAAAAATTTTCACACCATTTCTATAGGTGTTGTTATATCAATGAACTTTACAACATTTAAGAATATTTTTTAGCTTAAAGCTGTAACATCAGAACAATAAAAGCAATCAAGATAATGAAACAAATGTGTTGACAAGTGGTATTAGATGTCAATTACATCAAGATCCTTTGCATCAAGAATACTAATGCAAATTTAAGGGCACAATTCTGTAATTAAAGGAAATTCATGTGATGAAGAGAAAATACTACAGTTCTTTACTCTGTTTTTTCTTTTAACAGGAGGCTACAAGAACAAACTGAAGACAACCACACACTGGAGAACGAGATTCTGAGGTAAGAACAGCCATTTTCTACTGACGTCTGTCCTGTCCTTGGTGCTGAAAAGATATCTACTTGAATTGAACATCCATTTCTAAAGAATAAACTTTTATTTCATACAGTAGATCCTAGATAAACCTTTAGTTAAGCATTTTATATCACTTTCACCATGTAATCTAAGAAATAGATGCATGATATTTACTCTAGATTTTGAAATATTCATTGTGTTTTAGTTTTGCTGCAAAACCATTACACCAGCAAACGTTCATTTGTATTTGGAATCCATCATTTCTACTAATTATTTAGACAACAAACTCAAAGATACCACAAACTCTTGATTTTCATTGTTCCATGAAATTTATTAGCGCCATGAACTTAAATGAATTTATAGTATGACATAAAATGCCACTTTTTAAAAAGTTTTAATTTGCTTCCTATCTTTGAATGGGGAGCCATATTGCTACTGTAATTGTTGATTTTTTTTACGGTAACTAGACTTTAGCTACTAGTTAAATGGCTAAAATTTCAACAAAGCAAATGTTTGATAACTAACATTTGAGACAATAATTTTCTTCCCACCATTAAAACTAAATGCTGTGAACTACTCCCTTTCCTCCCAAACACTAAAATACCAACTGCAATATTGAATGGGTTTACAGTATCTCTTTTCACAGTTGTAGACATGCTTGTTGTCATTATATTCCTTAATATCGTTTTATGGATTCTTTCTAGTGACTTTGCCGGACGGCTAGAAGTCACCAATACGTAAGTTACCAATTATCATTTTGAAATCAATTCAGCTGATCATGAACTAGAGCTATCACCATTGTGAAATATATACAGTTAAACCTGGCTGGCCACCTAGCGAAAACAACCACCTCCATTTATAAGCATTGAAACAGTCCCATAAGATTTTGCATTGGTAAGGCCCTCTTGTCTGGAGCAACCACCTCCAGCCACCAACCATTTTCATCTGTCCCTTGTTGAGGCCATGTTTGACTGTATTTGTTTTTAATTAGTAAATCTTGAATAACAAGCATGTAAGGTTGTTAAAGGCTTGTAAAAAATTTGAATGACTTCTTTAAACAATCTGAGTAAGCTCTTGAACCACACAAATTTTGGAACTGAAATGAAAAATTGGCAATAGCAGAGAAATTCTTAAGAAACATTGAAACTTGATAGAAAGTGTTTCATTAATCAGTTGCTTGAAGATGCTTAACGATTCTTTGATGTCTTTCCTTAGAATGATCCGGAAGCTGGAAGAAAACACACAACACAGGTGAGTTTGGTTCAAGGAATCACTCACTCACTCACACACATGCTGATACTCACACTCACCCACATACTTGCTCCCTCCCTCCCTCCCTCCCTCCCTCCCTCCCTCCCTCCCTCCCTCCCTCCCTCCCTCATTCACATACATACTCACATAGTGACATACACACACTCACTCACCCACCCACTCTCCACTGACAATGCACAGTTTATTGTGTCTGGTTCCCTAACTAATGGGAATATTTGATTAAGACCAGTTGTATTTAAATCATCCCTTTGACAAGCACAGATATAGCATATTATGATATTTTGATATCAGAATAACAAAACTACTAGCTGTGGGGAGAGCACACTGTTGCAACCCAAAAGAGAGACTCAATCGAATACATTTGTACTATAACATATTTGATATTTCTGTCCATTCTGTGTAACACAACAGGATCTCCCAGAAAGATGAGTTCATTCAGCAGCTTCAGGCTCATGTGGCTGTCCTGGAGTCAGAAAAGGAAGCGTGAGTTATCTTTGTTTCAAAACTTATCATGATTTATAGGATATGGTCAGAACCTGATTTTTATTAACTTAAAGGTTCAGGTCTTCTAGTAAGAATATCAGTGTCACAGTATGCATGTACATGCACATATTTGCTGCCACTACTTGTACACTCTCACTTCTCTTACCCAGGGAGAGAACAGAAGCTGACGCGAAGATTAGAGAACTGGAGAAGAGACTCGTGGATCAGGCCGCAAACACACGGCAGCGGTGAGTTGGGTTCAGAAATTAGACTCGCTCACTCTCCCTCGTCCACTCTCACTCACTCACTCACTCACTCACTCACTCACTCACTCACTCACTCACTCACTCACTCACTCACTCACACAAACTCTCATTCATCCAGTCACACAATTACTCGCTCATTCACTCACTCACACACTCACACAATCACTCACACACTCACACTCACATCATTACTCATTCATTCACTCACACACACACTCACTCACAATCACTCACTCAATCACTCACACAAACTCTCATTCATTCATCCATTCACACAATTACTCGCTCATTCACTCACTCACACACTCACACAATCACTCACACACTCACACTCACTCACATCATTATTCATTCACTCACACACTCACTCACAATCACTCACTCAATCACTCACACAAACTCTCATTCATTCATCCATTTACACAATTACTCACTTGCTCACTCACTCACTCACTCACTTAGACACTCACACCTACCTTATTGTACCTAATGTTCTCATCAGACTTGAGTGTCAGATTAGTTGTAATTAAACCCTCCTTTAACAAGGTTAGGGATAAGATACCGATATCTAATGATAATAGAATATCATTTTTCCCAATGCTGTATTAGAATAAAAATTTAGCTATAAGGAGGACCCACTGTTGAAATCCACACAAAAGAGAGACTTCCTGAATTTTATATTTTTATGATTGATCTGATTTTGTCTATTCTGTTCACTACAACAGAGTTTCCCTAAAAGATGAGGAGATCGAGCAGCTGAAGTCTCGTGTGGAGGTTCTTGAATCAGAAAAGAAAGGGTGAGTTATCTGCATTCCAAACCTAGCTGTAATAAAACTTTCTTTTTGGTATGAAAAGGAATAGGTAAGATTTGGAATCTGTGCCCATCCCCCTTTGATTCTACCCAATGGCATGTAATTGATAGGTGTCTTAAAATATGTGCTTAATTGAAACAATGGCTATTGAAACAGCATTTAAACTGCTTGAATAACAACTTTGTAGTCAATTTTCTCCATCTAAATGGTGGTCTATATGATTACTATGTGTTATTTTCATCGTTTACAGATTTGGTGAGGCCAGACTGCATGTAGGCACTCAAACCCTGGAGCAAGGGAATGATGTCCTGATTGACCCACGGCCCATACTACAGGACATACAGAAGGTATGTGTAATGTGGCATCCATAAATTTTGATTTCGGCATTGTTATGTAAAAGTTGTAAGAACAGAGCATGTTGTTACGCAGTGAATCAAATAAATGTAAATTCATATACCATTTTTCTATCTGCCATTTGAGACAAGGTACATTTGCAGTCATATGATATCATATTGTTGGATTTTGGCCACTGTTCAGTGTTTATACTACATGTGATACCAATCCCTTTAATTCGGAAAGCTAGAGAATTTGCTTACTAAAAGGTCTTCCCTAAGTTTCATTTCAACGCTATTTTTACCTTCATACTTAGAATTGTCTCAATCAGTTTACCAATGCTTTGCATCAGTACCATGTGCTGTATGTTGTTTCCAATAAAATGTAAATATTCCATGATGCATCAAGGAATACTCAAATATTATACATCCTTTTTTTAGATGAGAAAAGAGAACGAGCAGAAAGCTGCACGTCAGCAGGAACTGATCAGAAAGATGCGAGAACAGGTAAGGATCGGAAGCTGATTTTGTTTGCCCAAATCATTCCGTTTCGTCCATTTGTAACCTTGTCCTGCTGGCGTTTTTGACGTAAGTTGTTTCATTAATCGGGTAATTTTGCCTTGACTTTTTTTGCACTGCTGTGGCATAGTTACTTCTGCATTTGGTGCGTTTCACTGCGGTGTGATGCATTCAGCTAAAAAATACCCCAAACCCTTGCATATATGGGGCCGACATACAGGCTCTGTAATGTGCAGCCCAATATATATGGGTCCCGCAGGACAAGGGTTAATGATCATGATACTACATGTTATTGTTAGATTATATCCTGGTTAGTGAAGTATCCTCTATATGTAGCATTATCAAGTGAACATTGTCAGATACTCCTTAAATGTGAATCAATGGATCAATTAAATCATTTATTCCGTTGGTAGATGGAGGCTAGCAAGGGGTTGATCAAGACGCTCAAACAGGTGAGTTTTGCAGATTCTGAAATGTTTTGATGAATACAAATATTGTGGTTGCCATTTTGATTTTGCAAATATGATATAACAAGATATCATATTGATCCGTGCTATCGAAAAACAAAAGAATAAAAAAGGCAGTCTTGCATTTTCATATAATACTTTTAAGTATTGATAGATATAGTATATTAAAATATACTATATCTATTTTAGGTTCTGCACTGAAATAAATTCACATTAGATGCAAATACTATGCTTGCCAAGATGCACTGTTCCATACAATTAATATCCCTTTTACCCTGGCATCATTACAGGATCTTACTGAGAAGATTGGGGCACATGACCATGTAAGTCACAAGTTTATGCACCCTACAGTACAAACTACAGGTTTTGCTTTCATGCTACTGCTATTTTAAGTGTACTTTTTTTTCAAACCGATGCTAGTATTTTGAAGCAATTCTTCTAATTCAGTCTTCATTAAGCAATTACAATAACAAAACAATCAATAACTACAGATAAATGTTTATAGAGAACTCAAGTATGTTGTCGCTATGTTCCGTAAGTGTTAGGTAAACATTATTTCCATCGCTGATGAAAAGAGTCAGGTGGACACTTGAAAAGTCTGATAATTTCATACTGTAATCCGGGGGTATGGATTAAATTACAATTCCATTATTAATCAATAATAGATTATTCACTGACATTCACATTCACATTTGCATGTTACTAACATATTCCTGTCTATGGTGCTGATTTTTATGCTGTAATCACTTCTTTAGGGTAAAGTGAAGAAAGACATGACAGGGACGTCAGCTAAGAAGGAACATGCGGCGTTTGAGATGCCCACGCTGCTTCTCAACGGCCTACTCCTGGCTCTGCCCGATGACGAGCAGCACAAGCCGGCAGATAAGAAGGAATCCGTGGCGTTTGAGATGCCCACGCTGCTTCTCAATGGCCTACCCCTGGCTCTGCCCGATGACGAGCAGCACAAGCCAACAGATAAGAAGGAATCCGTGGCGTTTGAGATGCCCACGCTGCTTCTCAACGGCCTACCCCTGGCTCTGCCCGATGACGAGCAGCACAAGCCAACAGATAAGAAGGAAGCCGTGGTGTTTGAGGTGCCCACGCTGCTTCTCAACGGCCTACCCCTGGCTCTGCCCGATGACGAGCAGCACAAGCCAACAGATAAGAAGGAAGCCGTGGTGTTTGAGGTGCCCACGCTGCTTCTCAACGGCCTACCCCTGGCTCTGCCCGATGACGAGCAGCACAAGCCAACAGATAAGAAGGAAGCCGTGGTGTTTGAGGTGCCCACGCTGCTTCTCAACGGCCTACCCCTGGCTCTGCCTGATGACGAGCAGCACAAGCCAACAGATAAGAAGGAAGCCGTGGTGTTTGAGGTGCCCACGCTGCTTCTCAACGGCCTACCCCTGGCTCTGCCCGATGACGAGCAACACAAGCCAACAGATAAGAAGGAAGCCGTGGTGTTTGAGGTGCCCACGCTGCTTCTCAACGGCCTACCCCTGGCTCTGCCCGATGACGAGCAGCACAAGCCAACAGATAAGAAGGAAGCCGTGGTGTTTGAGGTGCCCACGCTGCTTCTCAACGGCCTACCCCTGGCTCTGCCCGATGACGAGCAGCACAAGCCAACAGATAAGAAGGAAGCCGTGGTGTTTGAGGTGCCCACGCTGCTTCTCAACGGCCTACCCCTGGCTCTGCCCGATGACGAGCAGCACAAGCCAACAGATAAGAAGGAAGCTGTGGTGTTTGAGGTGCCGACGCTGCTTCTCAACGGCCTACCTCTGCCAGATGACGAGCAGCAGATGCCGGCAGATAAGAAGGAACATGCGGCGTTTGAGGTGCCGACGCTGCTTCTCAACGGCGTACCTCTGCCAGATGACATACAGCATGTACAGACGGAGAAGGAACCTGCGACTGCTGCAATGCCAGAGACTGAAAAGCCCGATGGATACCCTCCAACAAATGGCGCAAATGAGGGTGAAACGTTCGGGAAAGAAACTGCCACCCCACAGGGCTTCTTGAATCGCAGCTTGCCGTCAGGTGATGCAAACATAACAGAGCCCTCGGGAAATCCTGAGCTAGAGCTGCCATGCCTTCCAGAGTCCCTCGCTGAGCAGAGCGTCACCCTTGTAGAGCACAGAGTCCATCCGGAGTCTTCTATGGTCCACTCCTGTCCGCTTGTTGAGCTGGACGAGGCTATACCTGACTCCGTCGTGCAACAGTACCTTCTCTCCAAACGTATAGCAGCCTATGCTCAGCAGACACGTTTAATGTATGCAAAGGATTGTGGACTAAGAAATGTTCCACCTGAGAATTCTTACCCTGCACGAAAGTCAGCGTCGACCCCAGCACAGGCCTGTTCGGGAGATTCGAAGCTAAATCACAGTGAAACTTCAGCTGGTGTGGTGACTGAGCTCCTCGCCAATGACATCACGCTGCAAGATGACAGACAGCATGTACAGACAGAGAAGGAACCTGCGACTGCTGCGATGCCAGAGACTGACAAGCCAGTGAAGCATAACGAGGATATTTCACAATGCATCCCCGATGGATACCCTCCAACAAATGGCGCAAATGAGGGTGAAACGTTCGGGAAGGAACCTGCCACCCCACGGGGCTTCTTGAATCACAGCTTGCCGTCAGGTGATGCAAACATAACAGAGCCATCGGGAAATCCTGATCTAGAGCTGCCGTGCCCTCCAGAGTCCCTCGCTGAGCAGAGCGTCACCCAGAGTCTTGTAGAGCACAGAGTCCATCCGCAGTCTTCTATGGTCCACGTCTGTCCGATTGGTGCGCTGTACGAGGCTATACCTGACTCGCTCGTGCAACAGTACCTCCTCTCTCGACGTCTAGCAGCCTATGCTCACCAGGCACGTTTAATGGTGTTACCTGACTCCGTCATGAAACAATACCTTCTCTCTCAACGCATAGCAGCCTATGCTCAACAGGTACGCTTAATGCGTGCAATGGATCGTGGACAAACAAATGCTCCACCCGACAATCCTGACTCTGTTCGAAAGTCAGCGTCGTCCCCAGCAAAGGCCTGTTCGGGAGACTACAAGCTGAACCACAGTGAATTGTCGCAGAGGCCCTCCGTTAGGTTAAGGGCGTCTTCGGACTCGCTGCCAACTCCTGAAGTCGGTGGTGGAGACATAAAACCACAGTTCTGGTCTGCACCAGGGGTTGTAAGAAATGATGAACCCCGAGGACTGGAAATTGTACTTGAGAATTCCTCTACACCAGAGCATGCCCACGCCGCACAGCAGAAGGTATTGCAGAGATGTCAGCCCACTGACTCGTTTGGCACGTCGTCAACCAACAAGACGGCCACTGCGTCCTGCCAAGGAAAGAGTCCAACGCTTCCTGGCACTGAGGGAGAGGACACTGTTCGAAACGACCCCGCGTCTTTCCCACTGGCACTGCTGCAGTCCAGAATTCAGAGGGGCCACAGGCTGACCACTACGTTATTCTGATAGGAGCTGTATCAGAAAATATTTGCTGAAGACTTGACGAGATTTTATGCAACAATGCATGTTAAACAAGGTGATCATTAGACATTGCATGTGACTACTGTGTCAACAATGGCGCGTCCACTCAGTATAAGTCATACTATTCTACCATTTGTCTACATTTAATTTCCATGTGTACATAAATATCAGGATACTGTGCTTAAATCAAGAGCAAGAGTGAACACAGCTACAACGTATTTTGATTTATTTTCTTTTAAATTGATTATTTATTGATTTGTCCATTTTGGTCATCACCTAGCGTCAGCATGAGTGATCTTATTATGTCATTGTCAAGCATAATATATGGGTCATGGTATGTAAGCGAAGACACAAAACTTCACTTCAGAGACGACCTGTTTATGTGTGAAATTGTATTGGAATTGTACATACTTTTGAAATTGTACATGTATAAATCAAAGTGACACGACAAAAATATATTTACAAAACACAGATTTTAACCAAAGTATTTTATGATGCTTTACATCCATGTATATGTGAGTGTAAAAACAGACATTTTAACCCGAGATGTATCTTGTGATGCAATTCAGAACTATATAGACACTGGCTGTTATTGTGGCTTTGTACACATGTGATATGTAATATATGTGTCTTCTGAAGCGCCAAGAGGACTGTGTTGTATTTCCTGGACTGTGGTGTGACTTGTTTTATAGGGAATAGATTAAATATTAAACCAAGATGCCACAGCTATATAATCCAACCACATTAATTGACTTGCATACTTAGTGCGTTTACAAAGTGAAAACTTTGTACCTGAAAATTATATCGTTCTGTAGCGGTGCTATTTTAGTACTTTTGCAACCATTTTTGTAGGTTATAGTTGCTTACATAACCAAGGTAGTGCCTACGTTAGAAAATACTAACGCCCAGAATAAGTCAGATTTCTCCCCGGTATGGAATGGTATGGCGTTTGTCCGCTAAACCAACAGACCCGACTATTGCGGCATATTTTTTTCGGATTGGAATTTTCAATGACACTTTTTCAACGTTAAATATGGAGCCCATTACTACCAATAGAGTCGAACAAAGTCAATAGCCAAACAACAAAACATGTGTAAAGGAACATCTTTCATCCCAACATCTGCTTGGAGATGATATCCTTTTTTCTACAACTGTTCATCCGCTATTTATATGATAAATATCTGAACACTAGACCCTAAAATGATATGAGAAGGACGTACCTGTACCTGTAAACCATAAATTATTAGGTTCTATCCAACTGAAAATTGCATATGGTTCTTGTTGCCTGAAATTACCTGTTTATATGAAAAAATACGTCAAACATGATTTGATAAAATAAAAAAAAAACGTCAAAACATGTTTGGTCTACCATTCTAGACTGCTGCAAACATGTGCATCCTTTAAGCCAGCCTGTCTGTACAACTAACGTATAGTTTAAGGCTATTGTCTGTGATATCATTCTGTGGTCTAATGGCAAGTTCTCTGTCATTTTACTCATAACAGCGGGTGAATTTGAGTCGATTTAGGGAAACTGGATACAGTTCATATACTCCCTTAACCCACTAATTATGGACTTAACTTGAAATATGTATAAATATAGGAGGCGCTTCGATAGGCGTGATTTGAGCTCCATCCCCCGTATCTAAAAATTGGTCGTGTATGGAGACGCGTGATTTCAAAAGTCTTACATGTCACCCTACATGTATTTGAAGACTTTCAAACCTGTTTGGTCGAGTTTTTTTAAATAGTCTAAGCGCAATGCCTTAGATATTTTTGTATCTTATAAGACGGGAGTATATACCCTATTGGAGCATTATCTGCAGTACCGCTCCCGGCCGTATACAGAAAAGTGACAAAGGAGACTGTCAAATTGCTAAATTTCGACCTTTTCGGAAATCACAAAAGACTCGCAAAGGGGTTTTGCATATAAAAAACAATGGGATATTGGGTTATGGATGATATGCTTTCTTTATATCTTACCAATGGTAATTTCCTGTAAGTTATCACTTTCTGAGGGACTATTCATCATAATTTCAATCGTAATTAATGTAACAATAGCACGTTGAACAAATGGAACAGTTTTTGTCTGATTGTCAAGAAATCTACCACATTTTTCACCGTATGGTGTGAATGCACTAGTGAATCATCTAGATATGGCAGTTAGTTAATGTATGTTGTTTTTTGATAAGGAAAGTGTATTTTGTATGTTATGCGTTGGTGTTTTAGTGCCATAGCAATAGTTTATGATAATAGTTCGGCCAACTTATGCCGCTAAAATGCTGATGTTACACACTAGTATCAATTTCAATAGTGAACACATGTTAACGTTCATATCCATATAAGCCCACTTTCAAACTCCTCATCTAGCCTGTTAAGGTGCTTACTTGCCGCTTACAAAGCTAATTAGCGAAAGATTCAAGCAACTCGCTGCGGTTCAAGGACGCCACTGTTACATAGCGGCATGAATTAGAACTGCAGCTAGACCTGTCAAGGCAGCAGAACACGGTTTTTTCGCCTATGGCGATTTCTATAGTTAAAGACCACAAAGTGACGGAAACAGACGAGAATAAAACTATAGTAGGGTACCCTAGAGAAGCACGACAAATCAATATGCTGAATTTGAGGTTACAATCGGAACAATGATAGTAAACAAAACAAAAAAAGTTATAGTTTTAACATCCTGACGCCCTCTGCCGGCTTACCCCAGCAGACAGCTGCATAGATACACGCTAAAAGTCGCTCTTAAAAATATCTAATGTAAAATCGTATTGCCAACGATACTCATGTGCCATTCTTGCGTAATCCGCATAGTGGTGCTCTTGACACCCAAAGAGAAAGAGCGTCGATTGCCCGGATTGCAGCCCATATATTTTTTACTGTTGAGCGGAAAGAAATAGGAAAACTATGCAATAAAGGTAACTTTGGTGGCAACATCTAGCTTTTATGGCTTCCTATCTTACTACACACCGATGTTGCCTGTCGTTCTGAAGCTCTTGACTTACATTGAACGTATACGTAGTGTTGATACCAGCCGAGGCGCCTCTGTGTGTTGAACCCTCGATAATCAATTTATTATTCAAGAATAAACCAAAAGGCAGACAATTGATTGGCCATGCTATGATTGATGATTATGATCTTAAGTATCATGTGCATACATATTGGTCCCGATTCGACGTCTAGCTCGATCGCACAGCCGTAGACCGCCACGATCTTAAGTACATCTAAAGTATAATCAAGTTGTATTATCAATACTACTGAGAGTTACATGAAGCCAGCCATAGTTACAAATGGTTACATATATAGCAATTTAGGGAATAAAAAGAATTTGAACAAATGCAGCGGTGTTTTTGTCTATTTATCGATCGATAAATCCAATTTCCTTTCAAAATGCTGTTAAGTGTTTTGATTACGATAGCTGATGCATGTACATATAACTGTATTGTCGGAAAAATGTATGTTATACCGTGGTACGTGTAATCTGATGAACAGTTGAGAATAGGGGTGGGTACCGGTACCGTGTACCGGTACAAAACCGGTATTATTTAATGGACCGGTCCAAAAAAAACCGGACCGTAAAAAATCAGTGGACCGGCCTATGGACCGATTAGAAAATTCATAGTACCAGGCGGCCACATAACTGGTCTAAGAAAATACAAAACAGCAGATTTAACTTCCTTTTCGAAGACGTTAGCTGTGAATCATATCTAGAAACACTTAAAGGATTAGTAAACAGACGGCGAGAAGAGTATAATTATAATTTTGAGACAAAGTGCAAACCTAAGAAATTATATCGTTCCAGACATGACGTTTGGAGATTTTTGCGTGTGTCTCCCGCTCCAAAATAGGATGTACTGCGACACTACTATAATCAGGTACAGGTACAGGTCCGGACCTGGACCTGACCCTCTGGACCTGGACCTGGACCGGACCTGAATTGTTTGTACCGGTACCCACCCCTAGTTGAGAAACATCCTAAGTTGTTATAAAAAAATTAGGCCTGTAGGATAAGGTCTCCAAGCAGATGTTGAGATGAAAGATCGTAATATTTTCTGAGAGACGGCCGGGCTTCTCTGACAGTCCCTAACCCCATATGAGTAGATGAATAGTTGATTTAACGGCCAAAGTTCCTCAGGGAAGCGAATGATGTCCACACATACTCTAAAGTTACTCATTACGGACTAGACTTGATGTGGGCATGAATATAGGCGGCGCTTCGGCGGATATGACACGAGCTCCACCCACGTAATTAGGAATCGTTCCTTTCTATGCCAGCGCGTGTTTTGAACAGTCTTGCATGTCATTCTAAATGTGTGTGAATACTTCCAGACCTGTTTGGTCGTGTGCTCACTGGCTTTAAGCATAATACCTTGGATATTTTCGCATTTCATGAGACGGGAGTATATACCCTATTGGAGCCTTAGCTGCAGTACCGCTCCCGGTCGTATTAAGAAAATTGACAAAGGAGACCCTCAAATTGCCAAATTTCGGTCTTTTCGGGAATGGGGAAATCGCGAAAGACTCGCAAAGGGGTTTGAAGTTTTGAGGCTTATTTGACCTTGAACTTGAAATTGCGACCATGTTAAACCAGGTATTGCGATATTTTAGACATTTCCCCGAAAATACAATGGCATATTAGGTAATAAACTATATGTCTCTCTCGCATTTCACCAATAGAAGTGGTCAAGTCTTTATTACCAGTAAATCAATAATTTCTAATGGACTGCCAGATCCAGGTGTCTATCGTACGCGTAATTTATGCAACAAGAAGATATTGAACAAATAGATCGGAGTTCAGTCGATAGATCCAATTTACATTAAAAGTGCTATAAGGTGTTTGGATTACTTCAAGATGCCGCTGAAAATGCCATGGTTGTGATTATCATAATCTATTCATCTAGATAAAGCTGATAGCTAAAGCAGGTACATGAAGCCTTTTTTTCGGGAAAATGTATTCAATACGCAATTTATATTACTCTATGATATACTGGTGCCATAGAAAATATTGCAGTTTATCAATTTTGCTGATGTTGCGCTGATATTTAATAAACAGGGCACAATATTGACCACGGACAAAATATTCATAGTAAGGGGCCTTATAGGGCTACTCCAGACCATGACTGGGTAACACTTGGGTATGTTAACGTTGTTCTAAGAGAGTGTCAGCTACCAAATGTGCTAAACGTACAGTAAGTCTGACAAGATGACTTGGCTTAAGCTTGATGTGGTTGGCTTGTCAGGTCGTTTCCTTTTAAGAACGTAAGTAGTGTATTAAAGCACTGCTTGGGAAAACAAAAACTAGACGGTTGAAAAAATAGAGAAATTATCGCATTTACTGTTGTTTACAATTCTACCGTAATAGGATACTTATTGTTTCCACACTGATTTAACTAAAGAAGGCTTCCGACTTTACAGCCAAAGAACAACCATGCCCTTGTTACGTTGTCAGGTTTAGAGTACGTCTTGACACACTTGATAGCTGTCACTCCATAGGAACAGCATAACCAAGAAATGTCATCGCCGAAGACTGGGACTAGGTCTCTGTAAGCTCTCTAACGATGTTTGTGGTCCAATATGAAGCCTTGTTTATTAAACATCCGTGTAGCATAATAATTACAGATTCAATAACCACTGAACTAATCTGATAAACAAGTACATCATCTATTACAATATATGTTATTATATCACATATGAAATGCATTTTCCGATAAAACATCTACACGTATTAGGAAATTCTAGAGATCACCCACACATTAAATCACGACACAATTCTGAACACTGGGCGGGATTTCCACAACGCCATATAATGCTTTATTTGCAGAAGAAAATATATTCAAACCGACATGCAGAATACATATTCATTTTGACAGTAGTAGGATTTTATGTCAGTGTAACAAAGCATTCGCACAATAACGATGATTTTTTTAAAATACATGTTTCCCGTCATGGTTTCTTTTCAAGTAACGTCACATGGTTGTCTTTCCATGCTTACAACATTTGTGTAGTTTAAAACAGGGATTGACAACTTGAAGACATTTTTAATATCCCTTCTTGAAGATAGGCTTCAAAACAGTTACATCTTTTGATGCGTTGTACTTATTAAGTGTGTCCTTTAAGTTGACAATAAAATTTGATACATGCCAAATGGTTCTGAATATCAATACAATATCAGTATTTCTGTACAAAAGAAAGGGAAAGTCCAGACATTTACTTCAAAGCAGTTTACAGACTTTGAAGTGTACACAGTGCTTCCCTTCCTCTGATGTCTTAGGAACACTGGACCACAAAGATAATGTCTGTTTCCTTTACATGTTAGATCTTGTCATCGAAATGTGAAAAATATCTGAAATTTTGTTTCTGTGTTTGCAGAAAACACGAGCACAAAACATCCATAAAATCTTTGATGGGTATTGTAGTTTGCATGCCTGTTACAAATTCAACATAATTCCTGACAACAATCATACGTCATATAAGGTAGTGCAAAACATCAATCAAGTACACCACTGGAGTCGTTTTTGTCAAGATACTCCGTAGACAAATACCACAAGTAACAAAATATCTATTACACTGTAACAGAGCTTACCTTCAAGAGAGAAAATCCACCAGTTATAAAAGCTACAAACATTGAAAAGCACAGGTGGAAGACAAAAACGCAAATGGTTACAATCACAGAAAACAGGGCTAAAGTTCGAAGCAAAGTTGTTGGGTACAAAATTAAGCAACAACAATTGTTTTTATTGCACAGAGTGACACATTTTGTTTTGGTGGTGTAAAATCCTATAGCACTGATAATGAGGTAAACATTTTTCGAATTTGAAAAAAATTTCTGAAGGGTTACATTTTTAAGAGTGAAGAGTTTTGTAAGTTACACTTTCTTTAAGATACACTTGAACAATGGCCTTCCAAACACTAGATTGTGCGTTTCCTTCTTAACTTGGTGACTTAAAGTCAGTCAGTCCTTCCTATCTTTACAGGCAAGGTGTCTTTTCCAAACTGTCTAAACAAAAGATATGAGGTGAAAGTCTCCAAGGTCTGGGTCCATAACAGGCTGCAAGACAAAGGAAGTCATTGTTATCTCCATGAAAAATGGAGATATTGTTTTTGGTGTGTCTGTCTGTCTGTGTGTGTGTCTGTCTGTCTATGTGTGTGTTTCCGGACTATTGTAGTCAGCATAACTCAAGAACCTCTGGATGGATTACAATGATATTGATTTTGGCCCCCTGGTATGTGACCTTGGTACTGCAGCAGAACTTCAATTTTTGTATCTTTTGACCTGGACGTGCTATGGTCTTAATTTTTTGGTGGCAGATAGCTTGTGATGTAATAAAGAAGTGGTGTAGGTTTGGGCCCCCTAGCAGCTTGTTTTGAAAGGAACTCACAGTAAACTTAAAGGAGCATCTGAAAATTCTGTCGAACTTCAAGCTCTATATTTTTTGTGCCGTCGAGGCATATCTTTGTCAAGTTCACAAATAAGAAGTATTTCACCAGACAATTAGTTGATATATATCTTAAGTGTTCTCCCATTGTTTTTCTTTGATCACGTCTTCACTTCTCTTAGGCATAATCATTTTACAAGAAGTTTTTCCAAAGATGTGGTTGGTAGACAAACACACAAAGTCATGTGTGCATTAAAAATGTTAACATTGTCTTTTGATATGTGAAATAGACCAAGCTATCAATCAAAAGTCTTACAGGCATTTTTCTGTGTGCAACAAAACGGAACAGTCATTTCGAAGTATGTACAAGTCACACATTGATATATCATTTACACGAATAGAAGATACAATGGTACTCAATAAATCCCCACAGTGAAATTTGTCCGAACTTCTGTTCATGCTTCTGCCACTATTGCAACATTTCCCCAATCTGTTGTCCAAAAGTAGCCTGCACATATCAGCACTTGCAAGTCCCTTTACCGCTGAATGCATAATTCAGATTCCCCCTCAAATATATACATAATATATGGATATACCTATCAATAATCAATTATAAACAGCAAAGAGTCCTGCTCTTTTTCAGTTCATGGCTGTCAAAAGGTAACTTACATTCAGTAAAGTTTCAAGTATTCAATTTCTGATTATATACTAATACTAGCTTACTGGGAACCACAGATACCACAAACCACCTTCTAAGATCAAAGAAATACATTCTGAATATGAATGTCTTGAGTACTGAATACTATCTACATTTTTCTTTGATGATGTACATTAATCTAGTAACTAGATTAATGTACATCATCAAAGAAAAATGTAGATAAGTTTCAATGCACTTGCAGGAAGGCAGTGCATTCTCAATGGTGCATGTTTTAGGCACATTAAACTAAGTGCACATAGACTCATGCCAAAGGTCTTAACTAATCAAATGTACATTGCTAAACAAAGTAAAACAATAAAACATGTCTATCATCCATTCCCATCATCATATGACAACCAATACTACCAGGACAGCTTCATCTTTTTTTAGAGAGCGTTATCATAAGTGTGAAGTTACTTTATACATATTGATTAAAACATGCCCAGCCAAGTTATATCAAGACTATATAATAAAGAGTACAAAATGCAACAGTTTCTTTAGACCCTCCAAACCCTCCAAAAGATACATATCAAAGACCTGCTGATGACAACCATGCATGTAGCAAGTGCAATACTGGTGTTGAAAGCTAGATGTCATCAAAGCTTTCTCATCACTGATCAATTCATTTGTATCATTCAGTCACATATATAGAAGTGTAGTCCAGTGCAGGTGTAGCAAACCATGCTTAATTTGAATCCTTGGCTTCAACTATGTCCATCAAAGTCTTCTGGGTAGTAACAAGGCAACACTAGTGTCCACAAGGCATCATGCCCCTGTTGTGTGCTCGATTGTTCGTCCTTCATGGGGAAGTTCAGAGACATGTCAATCATTGTCTAGCTGTGGTCAGCTCTTCATACTTGTGTCTCTTCTTCTATCTTGACCGATGTTTCCTCTGTGTTACTCTGTGGAACACAGGCATGCAGTTACATGCAACATGAAGACATTTTTTGGTATGCACCAATACAATGTGGACATCCCTGCATAAAACGTGTATGTCTTGTGCATCCATCTATCCTTGCTTTTGAATCATTACCCCTAGTTCAGTTAGTAATGGTTAAGTGTTAATAAAAGTATTTTTCTTTCACTACAATTTTAGATACCATTAAAAAAAAGTAACTAATCTGATGATATTGTCAGTAGCTATTTTTTTGTTGAAAGTCGAACCTTTAATTGAAAATAAACCATTTTTGAACGCGTAGAACGCTACGAAAAATCCGAATCGACCGTTATGGTCGGAGTTTGAGCGTCACAGGAAAATCACCACAAGTGACCAAACTTCAGAACGTCGGGAGTTTGATCGCCTGTTCGGTGGTTCGTCGGAATGTTGGACAAGATGGCGGCCAATTCAAGCGGCGGTGGGGATTGCGTATATATATATTTTTTTCAAGACGTTCGCACGACACTTCAAAGTCGCATCCGTACGTGATGAAAACTGCTGTGCAGTGTAATAAGGTAGATTCAACTAATGATGCAGAAAAATAATCAAAAACAAAGAAATTTGTTTTATATTCATGTCACTATATGCCCCTTTAAGGAAAATTTGTCCCCTGTGATAGTTAACAATCCTGTGTATGTGTTACTGTTAACCTGACAGTGTGCTTTTTGGTTATCATATTGTGTGTCTTCAGTGCCCTGCATGCACTTATTGTGCATATTATTTGTGCCTTGTTGTTATTATTGCATGTTTACCTCTGCCTTGCTGTTATTATTGCATATTTACTTGTGCTTTGATATTTCTACATATTTACCTGTGCCTTGTTATTTTTGTATATTTACCTGTGCCTTGTTCTTTTTGTATATTTACCTGTGCCTTGTTGTTATTATTGCATATTTACCTGTGCCTTGTTGTTATTATTGCATATCTACCTGTGCCTTGTTGTCATAATTGCATATTTACCTGTGCCTTGTTTTTGTTTTTGCATATTTACCTGTGCCTTGTTGTTGTTTTGCATATTTACCTGTGCCTTGCTGTTGTTATTATTGCATATTTACCTGTGCCTTGTTGTTATTGCATATTTACCTGTGCCTTGCTGTTCTTATTGCATATTTACCTGTGCCTTGTTGTTTTGCATATTTACCTGTGCCTTGTTGTTGTTTTTGCATATTTACCTGTGCCTTGTTGTTTTGCATATTTACCTGTGCCTTGTTGTTGTTTTGCATATTTACCTGTGCCTTGCTGCTGTTATCATTGCATATTTACCTGTGCCTTGTTGTCATTATTGCATATTTACCTGTGCCTTGTTGTTTTGCATATTTACCTGTGCCTTGCTGCTGTTATCATTGCATATTTACCTGTGCCTTGTTGTCATTATTGCATATTTACCTGTGCCTTGTTGTTTTGCATATTTACCTGTGCCTTGTTGTTGTTTTGCATATTTACCTGTGCCTTGCTGTTGTTATTATTGCATATTTACCTGTGCCTTGTTGTTATTGCATATTTACCTGTGCCTTGTTGTTGTTTTGCATATTCACCTGTGCCTTGTTATTTTTGCATATTTACCCGTACCTTGTTGTTATTGCATATTTACCTGTGCCTTGTTGTTATTGCATATTTACCTGTGCCTTGTTGTTATTGCATATTTACCTGTGCCTTGTTGTTATTGCATATTTACCTGTGCCTTGTTGTTGTTTTTGCATATTTACCTGTGCCTTGTTGTTATTGCATATTTACCTGTGCCTTGTTGTTGTTTTTGCATATTTACCTGTGCCTTGTTGTTTTGCATATTTACCTGTGCCTTGTTGTTGTTTTTGCATATTCACCTGTGCCTTGTTGTTATTGCATATTTACCTGTGCCTTGTTGCTGTTATCATTGCATATTTACCTGTGCCTTGTTGTCATTATTGCATATTTACCTGTGCCTTGTTGTTATTGCATATTTACCTGTGCCTTGTTGTTGTTATTGCATATTCACCTGTGCCTTGTTATTTTTGCATATTTACCCGTACCTTGTTGTTATTGCATATTTACCTGTACCTTGTTGTTATTGCATATTTACCTGTGCCTTGTTGTCATTATTGCATATTTACCTGTGCCTTGTTGTTATTGCATATTTACCTGTGCCTTGTTGTCATTATTGCATATTTACCTGTGCCTTGTTGTTATTGCATATTTACCTGTGCCTTGTTGTTATTGCATATTTACCTGTGCCTTGTTGTCATTATTGCATATTTACCTGTGCCTTGTTGTTATTGCATATTTACCTGTGCCTTGTTGTTATTGCATATTTACCTGTGCCTTGTTGTTGTTATTGCATATTCACCTGTGCCTTGTTATTTTTGCATATTTACCCGTACATTGTTGTTATTGCATATTTACCTGTGCCTTGTTATTATTGCATATTTACCTGTGCCTTGTTATTATTGCATATTTACCCGTACCTTGTTGTTATTGCATATTTACCTGTACCTTGTTGTTATTGCATATTTACCTGTGCCTTGTTGTCATTATTGCATATTTACCTGTGCCTTGTTGTTATTGCATATTTACCTGTGCCTTGTTGTCATTATTGCATATTTACCTGTGCCTTGTTGTTATTGCATATTTACCTGTGCCTTGTTGTTATTGCATATTTACCTGTGCCTTGTTGTCATTATTGCATATTTACCTGTGCCTTGTTGTTATTGCATATTTACCTGTGCCTTGTTGTTATTGCATATTTACCTGTGCCTTGTTGTTGTTATTGCATATTCACCTGTGCCTTGTTATTTTTGCATATTTACCCGTACATTGTTGTTATTGCATATTTACCTGTGCCTTGTTATTATTGCATATTTACCTGTACCTTGTTGTTATTGCATATTTACCTGTGCCTTACGGTTCTCCGGAGATCTGGTGCGGTGAGTCGGCCTGATGCTGCCATCCTCCTGTATGGAGATCTCGTCCGGGTCAGTCGGCGTGGAGGCACAGGGGACAGAGGTGTCCGGCCGCAAGAGATAACTACACAAACATTACACAAGGTAAGATCTTTATCTATTTATTTATTCATTTGTCAACGGTTTGGCTGTTTAGCACACCCAGCCAGGGCTGCCCAACTATAAGCCTATTGCTATAATTACAAACGGCTAGCCCTGCTGACATTTAAGACATTACAATGGAATTTTGACATGGACAGTTTAACGAGCTATAACAATATTCTAGGTACATGTACATAGAAATAAGGTAAGATATACATCCTGCATGATGCTACCATCTTCCAGATAAAAGATACGATTTACAACTGAAGATGGAGGTATGATGTCTATATATAAATAAATGGAGAGTCATTAATGGTTTGGATGTTCTTCGCTTTTCTTATGTGTAAACACGTCAGTGAGTTTTTAACACATCCAATAAACTTGTTTCACCCCAAAATTGCGACATGGTTCTCATCACTGGGTGGCATTTCCACAACACCATGTAATTATACACTTTAATTATACATTTAAAATACATTGCAGACAGGGGAGTCATTAGACTTACATGACATCATCGAGCTCTAGCCTTGTGTCATCAGGTGGGTTGATGAGAACGTATGATAGACTGCTTCTTCTATTATGCAGGTCGTCTGGAAACAATAGCGAAGGAACAGAAGAGTAAAATTAGTTAACATGTCAGTTACAGCCATAGTACGAATACAGATCATGAGTATCTGTATGTCTGTTGAATACTGGTAGTAGTCTGACAATTCTTTTGCCTCTACATGATTTTCATATGTGAGGAAAGTGATTTCAAAACTGCGTCTTTGAATAATTTGTCGATTTTGCTGACTCAATGACTGTATGATTATTCATATTTACTGATCATCACCATCAATTTTTGGGAAAGTTATTTGTAGTTGTAAATTTTGCTTCTTCATGATTATGGACAAGCAACAAGATGCAAAACGCTTTGTTTTGTTAGGATTTTGTAGTGAATTTTTTAGCAAACTGACTGAGTTTTTATTTTCGGATATACATGTATATCTAACCAGACTACAGACTGTGTGTTCAGATTTTGCATTTATTGAAAAATGGGACAAATTTCAGGTTCTTGAATCATTGTATAAAGTCTTCTCTTATCTGTGATGTACAACATAGTTTGTTGAAGAATGACTTGTAGCGTTGTTTGCATGAATTATGAAGTTATCATGATTATGAGTAGAATCCTTTATGGAAGATATTGAATGGAACAGTTTTGAAATAAATCTTACAGAACCCTGTGAGAAAAGAGAGAGCAGGGCTGAAAGATAGCTTAAGAAAATCAAAATTAAGAGTGTGTTATTAATGACTTGTGTGTGCGTTGCCCAACAAAAGACAGACAGTAGCATGCGCTAAATGCAAACCTATGATCCAAACTCACCATCTAAGTGATTACCTAAGTTGGAAAAAAGATACATAGCTCTTATTAGTGTGGTTAGTTGATCAAAATGAGATTCATAACATTATTCTAAATACTTGTGCAGTAATTATAATTGCAGAATGAAACAAAAATGGTTATCTAAGAAGCCATCATGGGATTAGTTTAATAATAAGCAGTTGACACAAAGACATATTTGTTTATGATAACATCTGTTTTTCAGTTCATCATGTTTTGTAAGCATCAACAAATAAAATACATCTACAACATACAATCAACCTCATCAAAGATAAGCACTTAATACAATGCTAAACTTTCTTCAAACACTAAGGCATTCACGGATCAGATTTTCAATGACCACTGTCATGTTACTGTAATAAATACCTTAGTGTTGGAAGAAAGTTTAGCATTGTATTATGATTACTACCAACACAGATGAGCTTCCGTGATAGAAAGAGAAGCACTGTTTTGAATGTAAACCCCTTTGTGTTTCCTTCTTTGTTAAGTCTTCAAGCAATTTGAAAGATGATTTTGTATCTTGAGCCCACCATAATGCTCCTCTGGTAGACCTAAGTCCTTGACTCTGCTTTTCACTAACTCTCTCAACTGCTCTCGTTCGGAATTCTGTGATCTGGTCTCCTCGTCAAAGAAATCCTACAAAAAGGAAAAAAGAAAAAAACTCTATTCAAGTATTCAGGTGTTAGATCAAATGCCACTCTATAGCCCATGAAGCCTGGATGCAGACTGTATAAAGATAACAAGGGCAGATAAAGCTAACTTGGGAAAAAAACTTAAAAGAGGTCCCCAGAAAGTGCGAAATGGAACGAAATGGACGAAATTTCATTCCATTTCGCTCCATTTCATTCCATTTCGCACTTTCTGGGGACCCCTTAAAAGCTGCAGACAAGGCTGGCATCCAGGCTACAACACATGTTGTAGTGGAGACCAAAGATTTCACCCCGGATTCTTCATCCCATGCTGAATTCAGATCAAAGGTGTACACACGTTTACCTTCCGTTTTCGTTGTGTCTTGCGTCGTTGAAAAGGTCTTACTGTCGCCTGAAAGAATTTTAGTTTTGGATGATTTCAACATTGCCCAAGACATCAGTAATGAAGTAATGTTGATATTGTTTTGCAGCAAAGTAGTAAACTAGTGAAACTGCCCATCAGCTGCAGTCATAGTACGGTTGCATGAGGCATTTTGCTCCTGTGAATAGGTGTAATGGTATTGACCAATCCCTCACCAACAGCTGCCTGTGTTTATTATGTGTAACTTCCTCGAAAAGAAACAGTGAACTTTTGCAGTCAAAGCAGATTAGACTCAGTGTCTTGTCTGGATCCCCAGACCAAATTTTAAGACCGAACAAATAAACAAACAAACAAGCGAACAGCTATGCATGCATGACCGCAAGTGGCATTGGTATTGAGGTGTTGAAAATGTGCTCCCTCCAAGAACTATTCCGAGACAGAACTCTTTATCATCAAATACTGGAAGAACTTCTTACCTGAATGATAAATAAACAATGGAGTCAAGAGTTCATGAGCCATTAAATATGAATTTCAATCAGCGTGCAAGGTTGGCATCCTACAATCATTTTTTTTAAAGTGAAAAAACGGTTGGTACCTCCATTCCCACGAGAGGTTTCCTCTCTGTGCGGTAGATGCCGATGGGGATCTCACAGCTGGAGGAGCACTGCTTCTGGTACAGACGACCGTAGGTGCGAATCCACAGGTCGTTCTCTTGAACCCTCATCTGCCAGGGACAAGAGAAACATCATCATCATGGTATCATGTTTCTTGGTTTTAAAGTGGTTGACATCGTATCAACAACTAATGGCTGTATCAGTCTACAAGTAACTTTAAAACTTAACAGTTTCCTGCAGCTTTCAATACGAGAGCTGTTTTTCTTTGTTCATTCTTTTCAAGCTTGACATCAATAACTTTATCTGGTAAATTACTGGATAACATATTTTTTGTACACAGCCAATGCATTTTACCTAGCCATTACGTTTCAGTGACCATCTGTCAACTTTTTCAATTCTAACTGGTTCTGCTGGTTCTTGAAGAGTGACAGTGTTCCAAACGTGACTGAGAATACATTCACCCTCATCATGGTTGATGACTGGAGTAGAATTGATCCAGCAAGTGCATCGGTTCAAAGACTTAATGTTTTATTTCTGATGCACTGTTTGACTCACCGATCTAAGATGCCCAGAACCAGGGGTGTGGCCAAGTCCCAGCAGCAATCTCACCAGCGTGATCATGTACTCCTTCACAAATGACTGGAACAACAACGGCAGCCAGTCAGCAGTCAACATTCAAAATGTGATTCTTCATCATTTTCATCGTTAGCCCTCCTCATTACAATGTGCAGCAAGCAACGTTTATTCTCCAGAGCTGCTTGTCGTTCATTGCTGAGAGAAGTACATGCCCTTCTAAACTAGTTTCTGTTCCTATGAGTTTCTTCAGTGTTGTGATTGGACGACCAATCCTTCTCTTCGTGTCAAGGGTCCAAAGCAGGATTATCAAAGGTTTGTATCAATTACAATTAAAACTGTGCAAATGAGCAGGCAGACTAAGGAAAGTGTATGATACATGTAACTACTTAATATATTAACCTTCAGCATCCCACCTGCACCTTTATACCTCAACAGTGTACTGTCTTATGGATGGTTCAGCATGCTTAAGGTTAAGAAACAGACCTGGTACAGCAGTGTGTCCAACATGCTAGCACTGAAGACCCTCCCTGCAGCAAATGGCAGTCTGAACATGTACGCAAGGTTGGAGCCCTTTTCCTTCTCTTTCTGCAAGTGAAAAAAAACATTGTGAATTTAAACAACAACACAAAAAAAATTCTATATTCATCAAGAAGGAAGTGTGAGAGCTGGGAAAGGCTTGGCCAACAGCAATTGGATAGTTGAGAAACAGCCAAAGCTTGCCGGGCTTATGTACATGTATTGACACTGTTGAATATAAGGTGGCTCTGTGGAAAGAAAAGATACAACAGTCACATTCATCTGCCATGCTTCGTATCTACCCCTTCTATGTCTCTCAATGATATTTGTTGGAAAAAAGTGATGTACTCACACATGTAATCAGCCTTGTTTTGTTTTGAATGTTTTCCTAATTAGTTTTAAGTTTAAATTTTGTTGGCTTTCGAGAAAACAGCTTTTGGAAAGCATTTACATAAAACGATTCCTCATTCATGGACATTTTCGATTTCATTCATATATAGTATAGAGGCAGAGAAAGGGAATTCTTATTTGTATAAGTGTCAGACAAGAAAGGTGATTATGAGAAGCTAAAAGAAAATAAAAGTGAGATGATCAGTCAAGCATTATTGGATATTCAGTGTTGTATTCATTTCAACTCCTGCCAATTGGTAGTGCTGTGTTGATGAAAAAGAAATATATGCTGTTATCAAAAGTATGATATTAAGATAAAACTATCAATGTAGCCAGCTTTAGCCTCCACACCATTGGCAAGCTGGTCCACATACATTCTGGGAGCTGTATAGGACAATCTGCATATAATGTGTCCTTAGATGTACCTTTCGTTTTCGTCTCTGGGAAGAAAAATGACAAACAAAAAGAACACAAAAATGGAGACAGCTGTCAGTATCATAGTCAAATAAAAATGTATACAGTTGATACTAGTAGTAAGAACAGTATAGAAACTGTGGCTTCCGAAATGACTCTCAATATAAGTTGTTATACAATTTGATGATGAACTACTTTATTAGGTACATAAGATCACACATTTCGAAGTACATCACTGCAGTCCTAAGGCTAAATTGCAGTGTACTAAAAACAAAATACTAAAATCACCTGGGAAAAGTAATAAGAAAACTGCTAGCTACTTATGCCTATATTTACATTCTTTTAAAAGAAAGATGCTATTACACACTAATAAATACTATATCAGGAATGCGAAAAGTGAAGTGTACACAGCTAGCTTGCAGATAGGTTTACCTTTTCCAGTTTGGCAACATTGAGGGCTTGGCAGTCCTTGGCGCGAAACTGCATGAACCTCATGTTGGCCGGATGTGTCAACTCTGTTATGATGCTGGTGCTGGGGAATAACCTGGGAAAGGGGAGGAATACATTTATATGGGCCAATCTGATTGGTGGCCTAATGCCCGTTGCTTGTCAATAAGTACCATGGCCATTTGAGTTGGCCCTTCCAACACACATACAAGTTTACCCGTCATTTGAGCAATGTTATTGTGGCACTGAAAGGGCTAATGTTCATAGCTTCCTAATTGCAGTTAAACTGGAAGCTATGTTGAAGACTATGATCCATGTGTTTTTCTTAAAGTCCATTTCAGCTAAAGATAGCATTTTCAGTGTTTGTTGACACATTGTGTTCATCAACCTCACTTTCAGCACTAAGGACAGGAACGTGCAGATTCATTGCTGTAATATTTAGAATGACAAATACAAAGGAATAAGACAGAGACTTGTCAACAGCTGCACATACAACGTGCAACTTCTCCACATGACCTACGTGTCTATACAAAATATTCCATGAATATCTTTATCAAGTTGGTGTATTTGTAGATTTTCCTAAGAGAGAAGAATAAGTGTCCACCTGAACATTGTTTGCACATTGACGATGGTGCCTGAGTCGGCCATGTAGTCCTCTGCTGCAGCTTTAGAGCTCTCCTTGTCAACAACAACAACATTGTTGGCGTGGATGATGCCGGCCCGCAGCAAGTCATCCAAACTGGGGGGAAAGTGGGACAAAGGTATCAGTATGCAAATTTTATGGCATATTCATCATCATCTTACATTCAGAACTCTTGTGAGGTATACAAGATAAATTTATTCCAGTACTTTTTGTCCTTCATGGCGGACACCAATGCAGACCATGTGAGACCAGTGTCTCTTTTGATCAATGTCAATACATAATAATACATACTAATGTACTGTTTGCACTCAGGATAAGGTATTGCGCTTGTAAGATCTGCAATACAAGAAATATAGATATCATTGCACATACAGCTTGCTATACCTTTAGCTATCTAACATAGTCATGATTTTCTTGTAATTTATCTACAACTCATTATGTCTGCACTTCTAAAACATACACAATATCCATTACAGGGAGATCCTTCAGAACACAAAGATAAGTATCAATTTACTACAAGCTCTCCTCCTAAGCCAAGACAAGACTTTGTACTGTGCTGCATATACTATGCTACTGTGATATATATCTAAACTGTTATACATTTGAAGAAGTTTTGTCAGCACACTTACTTATTGATAGATCCAACCATGTAGTACACCATTGGAAAGCAACAAATAGCCTCAAGAAATCTCTCATCTGGCCTGCAGGGGGAAGAAAGAAAACAAATGTTACCATAACTATCTACCATAAGTGGCGTCGGCATGGCGTAACTGTTAGAGCATTGGACCCAGAACCAATAGGTCCCAGGTTCATGCCCCAACGTTGTGCCCTAGGGAAAGGCACTTTACACTACCTTCCCTGACGATGGAGTGACCGCCACCGAGCCACTTGGGCTAATCTGTCAAAACATGTGCCAAAAACACACTACGGATTTGGTGAGGCAATGTGCCAACATCTACACATTGACATCCACCAAGAACCGTTAGATTTTTATTATCATTATTTTTTTCTTAAGTTCAAGTTCAAAAAGAAATAAAAGTACCGGTAGCTCATGTTTGTGATCTTTTTTTGATTAAGAGATAAATATGATATAGTGTAGTTGAAGTGAAAATCATCATATCTATTCACTGCCACTTGATGTAATGTTTCAGTGAGAGGATCACTACAAATATGACAGTAAATCTAAATTCTTGTATTTATTTGATACACATGTACTTACAAATTTTCCAGTAGAAAAACAATGGGGTTGAGTTCCCTCTTGGGTCTGCACTGGGACCGCAGGGGAACGATGAAGTTGTAGAGACCAGGGGTGGCATACTCTGCAGCCACGATTATGGACTTGTTCGGCCATTTGTAATGATGTGCATATTCAAAGTTGTTGTGCTGACAGGGCTGTAGGATGAATGGAAGAAAGGCTTTTGAGGCATGACTAGAAATATCAAATAATTTTGTAAAGGATTCTCAGATATATATTGACTACATGTATTACGTTTAAGGTTGCTCCACTTTTCAGCTATCTGCCACCTTCATTATGGTGTGTGATTTAATATGGCCCTGTAATGAGGCATTTTGAAGATACATTAAATTTTAAGTAAATTCTAGCAATTTCACTATCTTAGGACATGTAAAATGGTATCTGATTTCAGAGATGGCGACTTTCTCTGTCTGTCCTCAGTAGATTTGGCTTGGATTTTGCGTGGGAGTCTTTTTGATATGTTATGTGTTACAGTTGCACAGATGCTTGCAAAAGAGACAGAAGAATTTCCTCGTATAGCACCTACATTGTTCAGCTGCAGGCAGCAAAATGGCACCTTCTCCTTCATCAGGTGGCAGACCATGGAGGTGTAGCCGATGTATGGTTGGACAGGTGGGTAGTCCTGGACGTAGCTGCAGAGACAAAGGAGAGTTAACACACACAGCTGACATGGAGGTGTAGCCGATGTACGGCTGGACAGGGGGGTAAAAGGAGAGTTAACACACACAGATGACATGGAGGTGTAGCCGATGTATGGCTGGACAGGGGGGTAGTCCTGGACGTAACTGCAGAGACAAAGGAGAGTTAACACACACAGATGACAAGGAGGTGTAGCCGATGTACGGCTGGACAGGGGGTAGTCCTGGACGTAGCTGCAGAGACATAATTCAGTTATCACACACGGGAGACATGGAGGAGCAACCAATGCACAGATGGGTCCTGGACATAGCTTATATTGTAAGTGCAGCCAGTAGGTACCCAGCTGAGTAATGAGACTGCTGTAGTGCATTTTTAATGTGGCCATAATGAACCATTTTATGTCCCTTCCGTAAGTCTAATGCAGCTCCAACCAGGATCCCCAGATTCGAACCCTGGTCTCCCAGTTACCAATTAATTGGAAACAGGGGCTCAACTGCAAGGCTGCTACACGAATTGAGCTACAGGGACATCTTATGCTTGGGAAACTAAAGTTTGTTCAAACAAACAGGTGATATGGAGGTGTATAGGTGGACAAGAAGGTAATTAACACATGCAGGTGCCAATGGAGATACAGAGAATGCACAGGTATAGCCATTCAGGTCAGTACTGTAGGACATCAAGTGTCTGAAGACAAAGACAAGAGGCACCTATAATTCAGCACCAAGGACAGTATTACTTTCAGCACCCGATTGAAGTCTTTGAATGAAAAATAGTCATCTGAAGTACTGCCAGTAAGTACCCATCTGAGTAATGAGGCTGTTCTAGTGCCTTTTAACGTGACCTTCTCTAACAAGGGACCCCATTTTACTTCTCTTCTGAAAGATGAATACAGCTCCAGCCAGGATGCCCTTCTCCAGATTCGAACCAGAGTCTCCCTGTTACCAACTATGTAATTGGAACCAGGAGCTCAATGGTGAGGCTGCTACCAATTGAGCTACAGGGACATGTCAATTCATTACTACTTCTGCATGACAAAACAATGACACTTTTCAGTCATACTCCTTAGACAAACCATCTCAACCAGAGCTAAATGAAAACTCACTCTAGTACAGCAACATCTCCCCTCCCGTCGTGTTGGTCAGCCTCGTCTTCGGATGGCTCGTCTAACGGTAGCGGGACGTACTCTGGTTCCATGGTCTCCATGACGTCCGCGATACTGGGGCGCTTGTCTGAGTTATGAGGTGGGGACAACAGGGCATGGTTGCTGGCGTTGGAGGGGCGTGAGCGTTGGAGTTCTAGTGCAACCGTACCTGTAGGGGGAGATGGAAATATAGGGTGTTAACAATCTTTATGGGCTGAAATTTCCCTGATGGCATGCTGTATGAACAATAATGGTTAGTGGTGCATGGATGGGTCTGGGCCATGGAGAGGGGGAAACAAGTGTTAACAGAATATAACATACAGAAGGCTGTGACATTCAACATTAGTGGGATGACAGTAAGCAAACGTTTCCAAATCTGCCATCATTTATTTCAATCAACATAAGCTTACATCTTAAATTTCCTCTATTCTATTTTGAAAACCATATGACATCATGTTGGCCATTTCACAGCTCTTGGTGATGAGTCTGCATGATGTAACTTAGACCTTTTAGTCTCTAATTATAAAGTCTATATGCATTCCTTATAGTTGAAAAGATGGTTAAATTCTGTTTTTGTTTACATGCTGGCAAATGAACCTGTTACAGGATTAGGTAGAGACAATTTTAGCACATGAATTTTATCAATCTGACTAGTGGTCAGTTTTTAGAGGCAAGCTCTTGCAAGTCAGTAGGGATGTCATGCAAGGAGTGAAGTTATAACCCATGCCAGGCACAAGTGCTTGAAGTCTTCAGTACTCACTTGTTTTATCAATAAACGGAACCCTCAGATGGAACATCGCATAAAACACACGAAATAGACATTGTACAATAGGACTGTATTTGACTGTACATTGAATGAAATCACGTAAAAGTCGTTTTGCAAATGATTTCTATTATTGACAAAATAGGAAGAGGCAAATAACAAACATTGTTGAAAACATAATGAGGGATGCCCTAACATAAAATGGGCCCTAAGTTAAGATTAATGTGTCCAAATTTCATTCATCAAAAAGTGTCTTAAGTTAGGGCCTACCCCTAGCTGTTTCATAAATTTACGTCACACCAAGCCAAGCTAACCCTCACCTACCCCAGCTAGCAATGAAACACCATGATTTTGAGCATTTGAAAAAGGTGTCTTAAGTTAGGGCCTCCCCCGTTGCTGTTTTGTCAATCACACCAAGCCAGCACAACCCTCACCTGCACCAGCTATGATGCTGTGAGTCCTGGTGCTGCGTGGCTGCGTGCTGAACTTGGACTTCTCCTTCTCGTGTTGTTTCTTGGCCAGGATGAAGGCAGAGTTCTCCTCCTTGGTGATGGCCATGTAGAAGCACATGTCTCCTTTCCTCATGATGTGCTTTGGACCCGGGTTCAGTTTGATTCCTGTCACTTCATCCTGTCCTATGGCAACCAAAGCTACACCATATCTGGGGGAAAAGTAAAGTGCATTTGGTACAAAAATCATGTTGGCCCCCATGTACGCTTGGTCTGGTAAAGGTCTTCCACTTCCCATAGTTTTCAGCAGAACATAAGAATATGTGATATTACATTAAATGAATTTGCGCATTATTTCTATGAGCACAATACAGGAAGAGTATGTTGATGAATACAGGAAGTAAGAATACTTTTGGCAATAGATAACTACTCAACAGTTGGAAAATGGTATGAAAAGTGTGAAACTGGTTTGTGAAAACACATGTATGTCACTATCAAATCGAAAATTTATACTTGTACAGACTGTTATTCTCCTTGATTTTTCATTTTCAAAACAGCCATTTCAGCCGACCTATGTCACACTCATTCTGACAGTAAGACAATGTATTAGATCAGTTTTCAATTACATTCATGTAACTTTATGTGACTTACTTTTTATGTGCATGGAAGGAGGCATAGGTGAAACTTTTCCCTTCGTATTCCCCAAAGAACTTGCTATCAGCCAGCCTAATATGGTAAACCTCATTCCCAGAACAACGCCCATATATTCTCTGCCATTCCTCTGACGATTCCTGGCCTTCCCTGGAAAGATGGCAACATTCCAAGGATGATTTTTTTTCTGAAGGAATAACACATTGTGAAGGATTTCAGTCAATTGGTCGTGATATGAGTAAATCAATAGTAAAAATATTTAAGGTTTTTGTTTTGCTTTTATCTGATACGGTTACCATTGCTGTAAGCAATGCACCACAATATTTATAGAGACACACTGACATAGAGATTTACACAACCAAAAATAGTTAACAATATGTACATAATCTCCAAGCAGATATTGGGAGGAAAGACCAACAATTCTTTACAAAACAATACAATCTTTCCTCCTAACATCAACTTGGAGGCTAGTTGACCCTGTTTGAACTTACTGTCCCCTGGATGTGTGCAGGAGGAGCGTGATGAAGGTGGACATGGCCGGACACAGGCAGTTGTTGGCCAACAGGGCGAACTTGAACTCATCTTCACACACCACATGTTCTAGGGAAAGGGAATGATAAGATCATTAGGAATGACATTTAGAAAAAACTGCAACCCTTTGAGACAACTTAATGCAACTGATTAACTGCTTGATGACGATGAGATTTATTTACTAGACCAGCTAGTATATTGTGAGAGAAAAATTGTTATGAAAATTTCCAGGAAATGAAAAAGAGCAAAAAGAGCAATCTCGTGATAGAACTTCCGAAGTTCTATCACGAGATTTTTCTTTTTAATTTCCAGCCCATTAACCCTCAAGTGAGTTGAGGCTTTATAATTTGTCTAAATCACACTGGAATACGGATCAAAGCCTACAACCTATGGCTAATGTATCTTTGTCCAAATCTTTCACAAGTGCAAAGTCAAAACCGGTAAATTTCAGATTGTCTCACCTGCCATAATTCTTCCCAATTTCCATGGAACTTTCTCAGAACTCAAATCACCACCCAGGCCATTTTACTCCCTCAAATTTTCTATTGATTTCAAAGCTTGCAACAGAATAACTACATGTTGAATGGTTCAATCTGTACAATGCCGTGTCTCTTACCTGCAAACTTGACGTGAAACTTGTTCTCAGGCTTGAGGATCTGGACGTAGAGCGGACAGTTGGGGGCAAAGTCCTTCACAGCCCAGGCTCGAAGGATGGTGTGTTCATCCTAGGGGGACAGGAAAGTTGGAACATAAACATCAAATGCTCACAACAACAGGGCTCAGTCGTCAAATTTGTCAGGCAATGGGTACTTGGTGTAATAATTTTCATTCAATTTGAGAATTAGTGCAGTCATTTTGATTCAAGACTTTTTTTATGTCAGGACATTTTACCTTCTAAATGACAGACTGAAGTAAACATACGATATTGAAAGAAATATTTCTATTGCCAGTCACAGTTGACCAAATAGACCTGCATAATAATATTCACCTTTCAGGGAACTAAGTACAACTGTTGTGTAATTTGCAGATTTGAGCTTCAACTTGTTTCAAGATGAACATTTATGTTATCCAACATGTATTTGTTGAACACCAAACAGTAGGGCCATACTTAATACTGTCTCATGTCCTTAGAAACTACAAAACTAAATGAAGACTGTTACACACAAACTTGAGTGTAAATGATGGCATTAAATAAGAATAACATAGAGATTTAAACTGTGTCACTTCACAATATATCCAAGAAAATTTAACGGAACCTCCTATTTCATAAACTTGGGACTAAAATACTGTACCTCACAGCAATACATCCATTCCTGTGCTTTTTTCCACTGACATTTCATCACAAGTAAGCAATACATACAGAATAAATACAAATTAATGTACTAGTAATCTACAGTGAGTTTCCCAATGCTAAAAGCTCTTTCTACATGATGTTATACCATCCAGAAAAAGTTGGAAAACTCACATGAAAGCAATTCAAATTTGCAGTATTAGACAGCTATAAAACATTATATTACCAATTATGTTTTCACAGATAAGTTGTTGCTAACAGTACAGTACTACAAAAGATATAAGGGGCTTGTGGGAAAATAACGCAAGAAGACCTGGGTAAGGATTGTGAGGAGGGCTCTTAAAAATGTTAAGAAAAAGGTGTTTCAAGTGACAGAAATGCACTGATCAGGAACTTTTTGAGAGATCTCACTTTCTTTCAAAGACCGGGGGGGGGGCTTCTTTGCCAGCTCAAGCAATGTTAAAAGAAGTGGGACTGCGTATATGACAAACACAAAAATGACAGATACAAATACATTCAGAAAATTGGAAGTTGCTTTGACTGTGTATCTGAAAATCCTAAAATCTATGAAAGCCTGCTTGTCTACACATCCTATATTTCATCATACATTCAACATGGTTTGTTTTGTGATTCAATACCCCCCAAAACTTTTTAAAGAAAATGGTCAAAGTTAGAACTTCCAAGCTTCTGAGGTATTTGTGAGGATAACGCAAGCTTTACCTCTGCAGACTTAGTCCCTGCATGATAGGCACCAACCTGGGTTAATAAAGGGTGAGTGAGGGTAAAACTACTGTGGGGGAAAACTGCTCTTAGACCCTCCACAGGAAGACCAGGTGATTTGAGCATCACGTACTACTAACATCAGTCTTTTTTTTGTTCAAGTACTCGCCAAACTTTGAATATTGGAGTTGTTTTTTGGTAGAATTTTCAGACTTGACCCAATGACAGTAAACATCTTTGACTGTTCATTTTGTCTCTTTGTTTGTTTGTTTGTTTTTCAAGTGTATAGTGAATGACCAATGGATGGAGAGAAATAAAAGAAGGCCAAACAAAAAAGATGATTGTTTCCCATCATATATGAATCATCAATGCAACTTTTCAAATGCGTGAATTTGGTCACCTCAAGTCTGCGTCCGGCACAACGCTCTTGAGGAACCCTCAAGCTGACACTATGGCTAAAATCTGGGCTGACCGGACAAAGGCTGTGTCTGACCGAGGCTTGCTGCAGAAGATACAATCAACCGTCAGCTGCCCTGCTCTTTACAATGCACAGGAGTAACGTCAACAACAATGTGCTTCCGATGGAAATTTGACGATATTACAAGAATGAAGACTAGCTGCTCTGTTCTTTATAATGCACAGGAGTAAATGCCGCATAGCAACGTCAACAACAACTGGCTTCTGATGCAAATTTGACAGGAGTAAATGCCTCATAGCAATGTCAACAACAACTTGCTTCTGATGGAAATTTGACCATCTTACAAGAATGAAGACTAGTTGCTCTGTTCTTACAATGCACAGGAGTAAATGCCACATAGCAACGTCAACAACAACTCGCTTCTGATGCAAATTTGAACATCTTACAAGAATGACGAACACAGAAAAAAATCAATCCTTGTGTGGCTGAATTGATAGTATGAAATGCATTTCTACAGAATCTGCAAGAACAGGCAGATTCAAATAATTGGCAGAAAATGTTCAAGCCCAGAGGCAAAATGAAAATTTGGTCAAAATGTACATTTTGAAAATTATGCATTGAATGTTTGTACGATGAGAAACAACTAACTTAGAGTTGTTTGGTAAGGCCCAGAAGGATAGGTTTTCATGTAGAGGATGTTTGTAAGTATACAAGATTATACAGGAAAGGAGTGCATGTGTACAGTGTCGTCACTGTCTACACTAGCACCTAAAAGCATAGAGATACACCCACCAATACAGCTGTTAGATTGTATTAATCATTATTTTTCAACATTATCTGCGCTGCCTAAAATGCCAGCATATCCAAAGTATATTATATCAACTTCATAGTTGTTGAAATCAAATCAGATTACTGCAACGGCAAAACAATTCTATAATCCTTACTAAAACTACAACTTGTTTCCTTCCACATATGATGGCACCATAACTGACATTGACATTGCTAGACAAATTGTAAAAAACAAATATCTGCATGTTGCAAAAGAAGAGTTAGTAATACATATAACAATATATTTAGTAGCATTTTATGTACCCTTTCCTAACATCTAACTCTCTACAACAGAGGCATTCTATAAAACTGACAAGTTGGACCTATTTCTAGTTGATAGCCTCTCTACTCTCTTGAAACTCCATTAGGAACTCTGAATGAATAACAGCCTAGTCGCACGTTGTAGCCTGGTATCCATCCTTATCTTCTGTCCGTTTCTCTCCTTACCAATGGTATTCTGGATAGGGTAACAGATACTGGATCATAAAAGGACTACTACACTGAGATAGAATAGGGATGGATACCAGGCTAAAAACGGTGTCGAAGTCATATCTAAGGCCACATCAATTTATTTTCTTGGTTCTCGGATATTTTAAGGTGAAAATGTAACGAGCAGACATCATAAAAGTAGAGGGCTGGGAGGAAAACTTGAATATGACCAAGGTGGTCTGTTGCTAGGGTATTCTTTCCCGTTGCTACGCGCATTTGGCAAAGCATAGGGTTACACAAGGCAACATTTTGGCTAACGGTAAAACATTTGGAAATAAACAAAGTAGTGGGGACTGAAAAATCTTTTGAAAATAAAACGAAATTAGCAAGTTTACAAACTTGTTGTTATTTTGCACTGAGTGGCTCATTTGTTTAGATGTTGCTCCCAAATACAATTATTTTCAGGTTTTAGGGAGGCCCTTTTATCAGGCAAACATCGTTAAGGACTGGCTCCAAATGTCAATGAAAATCTCTAATTTCTATATTTTTTGTCGACGGATTTCAAGTATAGCTGATATCGACAAATATATGAAAATGATATTTCTTTACATTTTTCACACTCAATCACTCATCATTCAAAATTAAGAGCAATTTTCTAAAATTCCAAAAACCCGTGGACTGTATTAATTGCATAAAACTGAGTGCGGCATAAACCTGGTCCTCATACTTTGTTTTCAGTATGTTTTCCCAGTTAAGCATAATCAACAAAAATCCGAGAACCATCAAGTCAAATTGGTGTGGCCTAACTGTAAAGAAATGATGATAAGTCATGTCTCTGTCTCTCTGATCTAGGAAAGAACAGACTTACTACTGCAGCCGGGTTGGCCTCATTCCTGGAGGCCAAAATGAAGCAGCCTTCAGCGTCGTCCACTCTGGGCGGCAGCAGGAATGGGGGGAGAATCACAGAGGTTAGCAGGAAATCACAAGGAAGTGTTAGTCAAGAGCAGTCCTGGCACAGTCACAGTCACAGCACCACAACAGAGCACATGTGGAGTTAGAGCATGCAGCACTGCACAGTCCAACACATAGTAAAGTTTGGAGATGATGATGACATGACAGAAGAAGAAGTTCAAGACAGACTAAAACAGTCTACAAACTATTCACCATCCTCTGTACAATCGAGGTTTTGCATACAAAAGATGCCATGGAAAGCTTGAGCAAACAGCCACTTTCTGCCTGTATAACATTTGCAAGTCTCCATGCCATACTGCACTTATTAACACAGTTGCTAGGAGGCACTGTTGCATTACTCACTTTGCCCTGACCAGGTCCTGGTCTTTGAGAGCTGACCCTTGGATGTACATGACTCTCTGGGCCCAGAGAGGTACAGACAGGATTCTTCTCAGGTTGTTGTCCAGCTCTGATGGGGCCAGCAAGACCACAAAGTAGTCCTGTGATGGTGACAAGTGGTGTTTTACATACATGTAAAAAGTGTCTTGTGTTTCACAAAGTAATAATGAGGCTTGAATACCAGATAATTTTTCTTATCATCAGACAAAATAATGATGATTTAACATCAGCAGAACAGATACAGATAATTTGATGGCTGTACGACTTTATCTTCTGATCTGAATTCAGATGTTTTTAAAACCTTAATGTAGAACTGAATTTGAATCTTTCTCAAATTTCATAATTTCTTCCTTGGTTTTCTTCCATTCACAAATGAAATCATAAAAATCCATCATTACTTGTAAGGGAGTGTGTTATAAACATAATAGTTGTCAAGTAACAATGATAGCAGTGCAACAATTTCATCTACTTCTCTCTCAAGAATGTGGTCCCAATCATCGGTGGAATAATACACTTGCTTGTGAGTCTTCTTATTCAGTGACAAACCAACTTCCTAACCTGATAAAACTGTTCACGGATCAAATACAGACCTGTAGTTTTGGATGTGCGTAGAACTCGTTGAGGAAGTCCATGATGACGTCGGTCTGCAGCTGAGTGGCGCACACCACCACGTGATTCTCGCTCTCTGCTCGCTGGCGGGAGTAACTGCCACCCTGTTTGGTACGCTCCATCCACAGGAATGCCATCTGTTCAAACTGTCAATCAGGCGGAAACACAGAGAATCAGAATGTCTTAAGATGAAAGGGAGAAGTGGGTATCTTGTACATGTGTGCTTCAAAGTATCATGTCTATGTTATCCATTCTCTGTATAAAAGCAATGTAAAGAGATATCCTGAAAGTGGCAAAAACATGAAAGCTTCTGTAATCAAAACATTTTCAGGCTACAAACTGGCCATCTTGGGTGAGAGTATTCTGATGAATGATATGTCAAGTCTTAGTAATTCATATATCAGTCTACCATGTTTGCAATAGAAGGAGGGCCAAGGGCTATTGCAGCCATATCAGAGCAGTTTGACATGCCCTGCTTCAAACTTGAAATGAGAGGACTAAAAACTGGTTCTAAGAAAGGAGTTCAGGACAGTTTTTGTTGTTGTAAGCTGAAAAAAAAGTTGCCAGTGAAGTCACACAGGGTCCAAACTGCATGCCAGGAACTTGTTGATAGAACACGACAGTCCTACAAGACTTTCTGCACACTGTTCTCACCAATCTGATGGTGCCCATTTTCCAGGGCTGTCTGCCTGTGTTAGAATTTGTCATCTACTCCAGCCACATAAGGTTTGCACCAATTCAACATGAGAACATGGAAACAACATACAAATTAGAAAAAAAGACAGAAAAATTGGCCAGCAAATGCAGCCTATTTCCTTCTAACTCTGACCCAGCCTTAAACACTAAAAAAAAAGAGCAAAAATTGGTATTCTTGCCTGTATTATCTATAGCCCTGTGTGTCATATTGGTAAATTTTGAATCCAAAAATCCATTGAGCGTTTGATCCAATTTTACAGCATTGGTCATCACAACCTTCAATAGAAACTTGGCACTATGGTTCTTTAGCTCTTTTTCTGTGGTTTGACCATTTGTTGTAGATTCTATTCCAATCGTTCACTCAAGTTAAGTGTGGATGTATGTATAATTGGTTCATTAAGATTAGAATTTGTCTTACAGTGTGGGTCTATCAGTTTGTAAAATGTCCTGTCAGCATGTTAGGTGATGATTTATTTTGGATGCTTATGTAAAAAGGAATCAAACATCTAGCTGGTTCTTTAACTAACCTACCAGCTTGCGGTATTTGGGGCGACTCAGCTGAGATGTAAAAGAGTTGTGGTGGAAACTTAATTGATGGACAGATGAAGGAGAGAAAGAAGAAAAACACCAACAAGAACACATATGTACAGGAACACCAACAAGAACACATGTGTACACGAAAACAGACAAAAATACACAGGAACACCAACAAAAACAACAGTACAGTATTGCCACCTCCATAGGCTCATGATGAAACAGAAAAAGTAACAGAACAGAGGTCACCCAAGCTTAGCAACATCACATATCAACAGAAAGTACTATATCTTATGATGTGTATTATGGCATCATATTAGTAGGTTGTGTTATCAAATCAGATTATAACTATAATCAAGCAAAACTAATGGAGGTATGATCTGGGCATTTTGCCTTTCAATCAAATTTGTACTGGTTATTTTTGGACCAATATCAAGCAAAGACTAGGCACTAAAGGCCCAATATAAAGCTTGATGTAATTCAAACCTAACAACAATGAGTTAGTACTAGCAAGTTTTGGGGGAAGGATGCATGTTTCACCCTCTCAACACAAAGAGTTAAGCTCATGGCTTCATGCTACTCCACGAAAAGCCACATCTTCCACCTAAACATCTTGCATCTAAACATTAAACATAGAAGCATTGAAACATAGAATTGATAGATGATTGTGTTTAACATTCACAGTAACTACAGGTCAGAGGTTACCTGGATGGGTAGGATGATGAGTGCCACACAGATCATGATGATGACCATGGCTTTGGACACCCAGAGTTCCGGGGTGATGTCACCATAGCCCACTGTGCTGAAGGTCACGATGACGAACCAGAAGGAGTCAAACATGTTGATGTTCTTCCCTGCCCTCTCAAAGTGCTGGATTCCACATATGCTGTAGAAGGGGAGAAATATCAATAAAACCGTCACATCTTCTCTTGTACGTACAACAAAACAACAATCATTACAGTACCTTGCTTTGAAAATGATTCTAATTCATTGAAACCAAAAGAATGCTCTTGATTTTTCTACTACAATGATTGCATAATCTATGACTTCTAGTACTGTTTCTGTGACACTTTCAATCCTTGACAATGCAAGATAACATTAGAAATTCTGAAAAAGTATGAAAAGACAAGCTAAAACCTGATCTTAATTCCAAGGATATGTAAATATACTTGAATACATTTCAGGACTTTCCAAGCTTAAAAGAGTTAGTGTTGAAGATCTGGATTTCATGTTTGTCACAAACTGGCCTTATCATACTGACCTTGTGAAGACTAAACACAACAGAGTGGCTATGAGAATGATGACTTGCTGGGCTAGGGCCGACTGACTTCTCTGCATGGCTCTGTTTAAGTCATTCTGAAACACAGTTTTGGGACTTCTAAACAAATGGATATCCTCCACTGTTTCAACATGAACTTTACAACATGATGCACACATACGCAATACCAGAGCCTCCCTAAAAGGATGTCCTTCACATGAAAATCAATGTTGTAATCACAGCCCATAATTCAGCACCATGGACGTCACTATTGTGTTGAAGTCTTATGAATGGGAGCAGAACATATTATGGTGGCAGAAGGTCAATATCTAATGTTATTCAAGTAGGTCACTCTAATGGGCATATTTTTGTCCATCAAAACACTGCATTGGTATCATATAAATTCTTGAAGTGTAAATTATTCTTAGTCATAGAACTGTCAGCAAATTGGAACATTTATCCTTGGTAATTTTCTCCAACTTACCAACATGTTGGTGAGGGCTGACTTTGCCAACCAGCAGTTGAGAAACACAGGCACAAATAGATTCCTCAGTGGTGCCCAAAATATCTGTGTGAAGGATAATGAATATAAAGAATTGCAATAAAGTTAAGGTTCATCTTAAATTGGGATGTAAAATCATAAGCACCACCTTTTCCCATAAACTTTTATTTCATCAGCTGTATAGCTAAATTGCATGCAGCTTGTAACTTTGCCACATGTCCTGCATTATCAATGACAAAGAAAATCAGCAGCCTTCATCGCAACTACACCAAGTACAATAACTCCAGGCATGTAAAAAGGCGGAGGCATAGTCCCTCTTGGTTGATTCAATCGTACTTCCAAAGGAGTTCTATTCCAAGAAATGAACTATTCATAACTTTGCAGGACAAGTGAAACACTTCGCCCCGAATCCCACTTCAATAAGTGTCAATTGTGGAGCCGTAATGCTCTTGGCACCTTGCACTGCCTATCAGATAGCCTCCCAGATACGTGATCAGAATTTACTCCTCTGGTATCATTAAGGTTAGTTGTCATGTCTGACAAAGGCAGCAGAGCGTAACTACGGCCTAGACAGGATTGTATTACTAATTCAGAAAGGATTAAAGTCATTTGGGGGTATGGTTGTCGAGGATTCCTTTCTTTGTCCAAAATCAAAGCACGCTGGATGAATTCTAGGTGGCCGTTTTGGCTACAGATCAGTAAAAATGAAACAGGTCACAAACCACAGAAGAACATTGTGGGCATCTCATGCAAGAGACCTCATTGGCCTCAAGCACACTGAATGTCTACCAATTCTCTATAATTATGTATGGAGATAGGCAGCAGGGAGAAGGCTCAAGAAGTAAAAGATCTCCACGGAACTTCTGATGTACTTGTATTTGAAATCAAAGCCGGCTGGACTTCAACTTTTTCAAATTAGAATTCAGTAAACGTTCATGCTGAGCTTGACGGACACCAGTGCGGGAGATTGCTACATTTGCATGCAGGTCTGACGGCATCTAAGCCCTCCACACCCTCATAATCACCTTTTCCATCTGGCCTAACATTGAAACAGAGTTATTCATTACTTTCCAGCTACTGCCAAACGTCTGTAGACTATCACTTTACAGCTATTGTACCGTATTACTTCTGAACGGACATTTTTCATCCCTTTACTGCCTGTAGTAGGAGATGAAATAGAATAGAGATCTATGACATTGCACTTTTGCGAGCTTGTGATATATATGCCTAATTTTCTGTAACCCAGCACTAGAAGTTTATAGCATGGTGGCAAGGATATTATAGTGCATGCAGTAAAGTTGTATGTGAGTGAGGCTTGTAGTTGCTTTTTATTACATATTGAAGATTGAAGATGATATTTCCTATTTTTTACCACATTCCTTTGGTATGATATTGATTTTACTGCACTGTATAAAAGCAAAATGGCAGCTGACATAAAAAATCCTTTTTTTCATTTTCATACACATCAGGCACATACAACTTCCATGATTCTTTCTCATCCTCCCTTCCTTTACTTTTTGGACATTTTCTGTTGGAGATAAATCAGCCCGACTAGATTGCACCAGGAGAAGTTATCTTACAACCATCTTACCTATAGGCCATTTCAATAATGGGATTGTCAGAGTCACATCCACTTTCACCCTACATCGTATAATCGGTAATGAGTTCTGTCAATGCCACTGCAGGCTATAAGCCCCGCTGATGTATGTAGATGGGAACAAAGTCAATGTCAGATAGGCAAATTCAAGTCAATTCAGGGGTTGTGACAAAATTTGCTTGAAATTTAAAGGATCATGTTACCAAGTCAATCCGATTTGCCCAAGGCTTGTTACTCAAATGTCACAGCTGATTGAACCATAAATATCCCTGTTGGTCTCAACAAAATGTCCAAATCTATCTGACATTTGAGCATAACAACTGTGAAATTGGGAGACCAAAAGTAATTCTTCCACTTATCTTCACAAGATTTCTGGTATAATTCAACCTTGACCAAAATTGTCCCAATTTAAAGAATCCTATGATGCATAGTGTAATTGTTTAAAGAAAGACCCGCTTCATCCAATCATTAAATTAAATTCTGACGTTATCATGGTATACTTTTTTCATTTTAATAAGTTTGCTAAGAGGTATCAGTTGAGTTGAATCATGCAGAAAGTTTTAGATGTTGTAAAACGACTACTTGTAGATCTCTGACTCAATATGCCTTTGAGACTTATGCCCATAATAAGCTGTACACTTTTGTAGCATGGTTGACCAGCTATGTTACAGCTCTTCCCCTTTGTAGCTTTTTTCATTTTGCAGCAGATACAGACACCAAAAATACAACCCCCTCGGTGGATGTAATGAAAATGGTGAAGTGACGATATATGTGCTTCGTGTTGAGAATCTTAATCTTCAAAAGCGAGTGTATCTGCTGCACAGATTGCATTCTATTGGTCCTTGTAAGAAAAAAGAGGTAAGGTAAAGCAGTTATCCTCAACTGAGGTAAAGCATCAGATGCTTTTTCAAGTAGCTAATGGTAGTCAAATGCGGCTTTGCCACAGCTTGCGTTTTTGGCAAAGCACACCGGGTCACCCCTACTTTTCTCGATAAGTGTGTTGGGTTCTTTCACGTGCAGAGGTTTAACGCTTGAGGCTTACGCCCAAATCTCCCTCATACACGGGGCCAATGGCTTTACATCACCATCCAAAATAACGAATGCAACCCCTTACAACATGTCCGAGCTGAGCTGACTCTAGGATCAAACTTGGGCCCCAGGATCCACGGAATTTGATCCAGATGGCAAACCAGGGGGGTTGCGTTACCGCTTGTGCCATAAGAGAAAGCAGCTGAAAGCATACAAGCTATTACGTTTTTCATCAGTTGTTCATGGCTAATCATGGTTTAAATCAGTGCTTTAGTTCTATTAGGAGAAGTGTGATTCTGCACTTACTGTGATGATGAAGGGAACTGTGTTGATCATTTCCAACAGGAACCTGATGTTAAACACAGACTGAACAAGACTGCCCTGAGATGGAGAAATGGGGAGAAAAAAACAAATGTTACATACAAAATGCTGTATTCATGACATGACATTATGTCATCTTTTACCATTAACAACTGAGTTTACTGATGTTTAAGTGCGTATAGCCTATACAATGTGACAAGTTTTATAACTCAACTAGAACTACCAGCGAAGTGGTCCTTGCACAGTTTAGCACTTTTGAGTGAGTGATAAGATAATATACAATAAAAATTAAACAGGCATTTGGATAGATTTTCCATGCGTAATATGTTGATTTAAGTTATCAATCATACCTTATAGCTAAGGTATGTGATGAGGATGGTCTCCAAGAAACTTATGATTGCCACAGCAACCTGAAAACAACAGGGATAATTATTGCCATACTCATTACATTGCGTCATGTGTATACATTCTAAAGATACATATCTTATGAATCTTTTGACAAAATACCTATTTCAACCAAGCAGCAAATGCTACTGACAGGTATGGTATGGCATGAAATTGTTGTGCCTTTGTCATTCAGCATATCAAATGTCACTGTGATTGTTTTCTTGCAATAACATAGCAGCTGCAACAAGGATGGAATTTGAAACTGTATAATATAATATCATGAATCAATAGGATACAATCTAGATTTTCCTTACAACATTTAGTACACTGTAAGTGCTTCTTTCAATCACATTTTGCTGGCACTATTCCAATTTGTCAGTACAAGTCATCTCTGAATGCCTTGTTTCATACTTGTAATTTCTCATATGTAAAAAAGGAATGTAATCTCAATCCAGTTTTAGCTAACTGAAGAGCTAATCTTCCACTGGTCGTGACAGAGAAGAAGACAGACGCTATGTACAGTATTTACAGGTTCATTGCACCGGGGAAATTCCCCTAGCTCTTTTCGAATAGCACAATGAACAGTGGACCACGGCTTAACGTCCAGTCCTAAGGACTGCAATCTTTTCCGGTAGCGTGCATGTCGGGTGAGCAACACAGCCGGGATCGAACCCGGGGCTTCTAGTTCCAGTGTCAAGATCGCTAACCACTGGACTACGCACGCTACTGTCTAGAGCCTCACCCTTGGCCTATACAGTATACCTAGCATGTAGGGGAATACCTGTTGACCCACCTGTATGCCCCACGTAGGGGAGGACCTGTTGACCCACACCAAAGGTGCCCAGTTGATCTCCATCCAGGTGTAGTTGGGAGTGATCTTACAGCCATGGCTGCAAAGGTATCAAATATGACGCTTACAATGTATAATGTTAGATATAGAATTAACATTAGAATTAAAACCAACATTTAACAGATTGAATAGATTTTAGGGGTAAAATGTACAATATATATCATACAATAATGTAAGAAGTATCACATGAAATTTATGTACATTGCATCCTACTCTAGGGCACATTCTGGCATATTGATGAATTACAATGATTAAACAAATCCATATTGGCTTAAGTTTTCATGTTGTAAGGACTGTTGCCGTGTACTTATATACCAGTATCTTACTTTATATTTCTATTGTACCAGTTTTATCAGAGTCTAGAAAGTTTGAAAGACAGAGATGATGGATTATGATTCAATATCATGGAGACTTATGCCGACAAGCTTCCAAATTTTCCTTCCGATGAGGCCAGCTACCTGTTAATTGAACCTGTCAGTTGCAAGACTTTGATAACAAGCAAGGTAATCTCATTTTCACGTCTTCTGCCTGAGAAATTATCATGTAATCTCTTCGCGATGGCAGAAGAGATTGCCAAAATGTCTTTTTCAGCCTTCAAAGGTCTCATTTTTCTGATGGATTAGCCTTTTAGCTTACTGAGTTTTATATCGTATATATAAAAGTTTAACAAAAATTTCTGAGTCTAATGTCTAAAACATCATGCATCTTTTAAAGTGATGTCTGTTGTGCTCTGATGTCTATGGATGCTTCTAGAGCACAAGAATAAAACATGGAGTCAACTCTCAATAGCCGTGTCTATTGTACTTGAATCTGACATTCAAATCAAGCATCCATAGACATCAGAGCACAACAATGTCTACTACTATAAATGTAAATGCTTTTATGGCTCTGGATTAGCACTTAAGTTTCTTGAAACAGGCCGATATCGATCTTTCCTAAATAGCAAGGTTCTTTTATTCACAACCCAAGTATTTTACAAGAGTCAACATTTCGACGACTGTCTGACTTTATGTTTGGGACTGCATTGTTAGCAGTAACACCTACCTTCAGTGCACTGTGAACTAGTCAGTATTGCCCTGATGAAGATGAAACCTAGGCTCTTGTAAAATACTTGGTTGTGAATAAAAGAACCTTGCTATTCAGTCATTAGCCAACCTGATGAAATTACTCACGGATCTTTCCTAAGTTTCTACCAGTACCTACCACTTTGCATCAGTTGGGTCCACATCTAGACAGGCTCTGATGACGTACAGCACACAGGACAGGAGCTTGATCACCAAGTTGAACAGGCGAATACGCAGACCTGAGGAGGAAACACAATTTTCATGGATAAACTGACAAAAAGTTACCCAAAACAGTCTAGACATTTGCACGTTTAAAAACAATAGCCTCATTGATAAAAAGTTACCCCAAAAAGTCCAGATATTCGACAATATGATCGACAGACTGATTTTTACATGCAATAAACCCGTTTGTCAATGATTGGCTTTGTTACTGCTAACCTCTATCAACATTAATGCATCAGGTTACATAAATCTGCCACTTTGAAGGGAGAGTGCGTTTGAGAGATATCTAGTCCAGCATCCCCCAGGTATGCATTAAAAGTTTACATATACAGGAATGCATCATGCTAGGGGACATTGGGTTTGAGATTGATTTGAACGTATCTTTTCAGGGTGGCAGAATTATGTACCCTGGTGAAATTTAGTAGTAGATGTAGCAACATGTGTGTATTGGTCTGATAGACAATCTTGCAATTCACCGTTTCCAATTTGAATGCTTTTACAGATGTTTTTAGACTCAGAGATAAGGGTACTTAAGATAAGAAATCAGCTTTCCATTCATCTTTCAGGAATAATCCCTGGCTGTTTCAATAACACGCTAAATCGTAAAATGCAATATGAGTAATCTAAGGGATTACTTTGTGAGGACATTTGGCAGATACTACATGCAGACTGGCGCCATGTGGGATTTGACTTTAGAATTTACATTTCTTTAGGCTATCATGTACTTTAGGTTACTCTACAAGCAGAGCTTTTATTTGACGGGAAAATAGAAAGCCTGACAAAAATGCCTATAAAACACATCAACAACCAGCCGGCGCCAAACCTCTGCTTGGAGAGTAGGATAACAGTCAAATGCAATTTTCTCACCAAATTGCCCTTTTAAATGTTGCATGATACTAAATGCAGATAACACCACAAAATTAAAATGTAATGCAGCACCTTCACAGAGAATGCCCCATGCCATTTGACCCATGCAAAATCAAATAAATATTGCCTACTCATTGTTGAACTATGATATGCCAACTGTATTTGAACCTTAACTCAAACTACACTATATAATTGACCAATTTTCTTTCATTTCCAAGAAGGCAGCTGTCAGAGAAAGTTACATAAGGCAATTAGCTCCTCATTTTCACCAAAAGCAACTGGTAAAAGTTTCTGAATCAATGTTAACCTTGCACTACGAGGCCTCTGTGAACAATAATTAGTCCCTCGACAACTAGCCCCTTCCTGTGTTAATGAGCTACTGGAAAGGCTAGCTCATTAAATTACCATAGTCCAGCTGATCTCCCTACTTTGATATTGACCTTGGTCGACTAATTTCACACTTATCTACCAGATTGTGCTGTGTAGCATGAAAAAATTACTGGACTATGCAAATCATACAATAGCCAATATTCCATTCCTTGTTCCTACACAGTGAGACAGGTGGATTGTACCTCACTCATGTGAGCAACAGAATAAAACACCCCAGAGAATGATGATATACCGATCTATATAATGTGACGTAGCAACATCTGGAAATCATACTTCTCTAAGACGGTAATCGCTCTTCCCGGACAGGGAAAATCTCTCAGTGAACGGCTTTTCATAACCTGATTCAATTTTCACAGCTCATGGCTGTGTACTTCCTCATAATCTGATAAAGGCCTATTTTCACTGGCCTTCATGCTCCATGGCAATGCCTGGGGAATGCTTCTTCTTTACCATCGATTGCAAAGTTATCTGAACAGTTATCAAAGACATTGTACGTGTGGTCGCTCCCTTAAGAATTGCATTGCTCATGAGTTCTTGCTTCTTTGAGGAGGGATAAGCCACACCCTGCCCTGATATAAGACAAAGCACTTATTTCTTTGAAACACTCAAGTCAGTCTGTGATAAATGATAATCAAATCTAGTTATGCCATATCTGCTTGAGGCCCCATATCTTCTTGGGATCTTGTAACCACTGTGATCGCTGCGGTTACAGGATCACAGCGGTTACAGGATCCCAAGCAGATATGGGGCCTCAAGCAGATATGGCCCTCCAGCCAAGGAACCTGGACCCGATAAGTTGAAAAATCGCTAGTGGGAAGGCCTGCCACGGAGGCTACTGTTGACCTCTTTGACCCAGGTCAGTGTTGAAAGTCTGATACATGCACTTAGTCTAGTAATAGAGATTATCAGACTGTGAGACATAACAGGGTTTTCTGGCAGTAAAAGTAATTACAGTCCACATGACATGTTGATACTGATCTGAAACTTACCATTACCATCAAACAGAGCACTATCTGTCAATCTCGACAAGAAACCCATTGATCTCAAAGTTTGCAAACGTTTAGAAATGTTTCAAACATGGATGTTGATCCTTATCAGAATCGTTTTCTTCCAAAACATTGAAAGGACTGCATTTACATCAGTATCCCCATGGACTTAGATTCTAGTTTAAACTCACTCACTCACTCACTCACTCACTCACTCACTCACTCACTCACTCACTCACTCACTCACTCACTCACTCACACACTCACTCCCATAGCTTAGTCAGCAGAGACAGAGACTGTGAATTAAAGAAGTTCCCACTCTGCACACGTCCAGGTACCACATTGTTCACAACTCAGTCTGACAGCTAACCTTAACAGGATGATCTGTCAATGTCTTCCCAGAGGCTCACACCTGGGTACTAGGCCTGGAAGGTACCATGAATCTTCTCCAAAAATATATCCTGACATTTTCTCCTGTTCTCTGCTTCTCTGAGAGAGCCAGCATCCGTCATTGTCGACATTCACAAATTCCAAAGGTTTCAAAGTATTACCAGAATGTAGCAATCTGTATCTCAAAACTCTTCGAAAACTTTAGAGTACTTTCTACAGACTTAAAAACAACGACAACACAAAATTATTCCAGTAGTTGGACCTTATGACTTTGTCGAGGCATTGTCACAGCACAAACACTTTATACCACTTTGTATGATTCATATCCAACGCCCTTAAGTTATTGGAAATGGACCCAAGGTCAAAGAGCCTGCTCTTTTGACCTTTGGCATCTTCCATCTTTTTCAACATCTTAGAGATAAAAGCCCGAGTGAAGGAGCTGATTCTAATTTCATTCTCAGCACTTCAAGGCTTTCTTATGAAAGAAGAAAATCAATGAATGCCTTATATGCAATGTCGACCACGTGCAACGATTTTGTTTCACTTTATTCCCTTGATCAGTACAAGTGATCGGTCACTTTAAAAGTGTAACGATTCATAATAGATTTCAGGTAGAAGAATGAGAAGGTTGTACAGGGTAAAAGATGCTGACAGAATCGGGCTGTGCATTGTGATACAGGTTCATGGACCATGGCAGCATCACACCTGCGTCACTTATTGCAAAAAAGATATGCAGGGCACGTACGTATCATCTTTAATGTGAACACCTGACAGCATTCTTGGCACACAAGATGACATTGCAACCTTCTCAAGTTGCATGCCTTGGAATCGTCTTAACAATAAGAGAAAGTTTTATTGCAAGTTCTTGCACGTAGGCTAATTGCAACTACATGTAACATGAAAAAGGGCGGACAGACAATGATGAACAGTATAGCACTCTAGTCTAACTACTGACACTAAATTCTAACTTATTGGGTTCAACTTCTTTTTTTGAGACAGTGGAAGACAAATGATCCCACTTTTTCTTTAATGTGTGGGTTTTGTGATATCATAAGGAGACTATAGTTTAATTTCTTTTCATCTGTTAACGTGGAGAGATTAGGATGGAAATTGGAGGCCTATCATAAGCATTTGTCTCTCAAAATAAATGCATATCTACATGTATACGTAGCCAGTGCATGCATTATATATTTGGTGGCTAAATTGTTGTATTCATGCATCATGTAGCTTTCTTGATGAGAGACCCCAGCTATTGATCATTTTAAAGCTTGTTAGACACAGCAATCACTTTACATGGCTAACAATTAGATGAAGCATTTCTACTGTGTAATATGTTTGCGCATACATCGCTTTGGGATGTAGGAAAAAGTTGTCTTAAAGCCACTCGGGTATCATGTACCACAAGAAGTTTCAGTCTCTTGTGGCATCTGACCTACAACTGCCTGTGCTGCCGTCTCATGCTGGGTTGAGCTGATTGGTTCACAATCTAGAATTATCTCTGGTACCAGGAAGAAGCTCGAGCAATTAGAGGAAAACTGATGAAATCCCAAGCCATGATACTGTTCCTCACATACTGATGAGCAGATTACTGATAAGGTAAAAGCAAGGGAGTGAATTACCGACAGCAACTGACTGAATCGATCGAAACTTCATCTGAAGGGTTTTCCTTCCAATGGAAACTGTAAGAAAGTTCCATTTAATGTGTGCATTTAGGTGGTGTGAAAAACTTCTCACTCTGATGTTACCTCAGGACTTCACATTTCTTTGAAAATTGGTGTAAAAAGCCCCACTGCCACCGGTCATCCTACAATATAAATCCCAAGCACTTTCACTACAGACTTTACTGTTGACCATACATTTCATGTCTATTTGATATAAGGTAACATTATCTGTAGACGAGAAGAAAATAAAAAATTCCTGAAGATCTTATATCATCTAGGGACTTTACCATGGTCATATCTAGTAAGAAATCATTACACATGCAGAAGCTAGTTCGTTTTTAAGAGTTTGAATAGTGGTCAGAACTTAGCCAAAGGTCAGTAAACAACATATATGTTGATGAAGATCAGCTGTGATATCCCAGGACATGCCAAAATGTATGAAAACGTTATACCTCAAAGGTGATACTTTGAATCGAATGCAAACCATGACATTCTCATAAGATGATAAAATTTAGCAATTTACTTGTAAAGCTGACATTTTCAAACCGGGTAGAATAACACTCAGAATATTTACTCGTATTTGAAATTTATATGTATTGAGTTAGGGAAGAGGACACATGTCAATCTATATAGGTTGAAATCATAGTTTGACATAACAAATTCAAAACCAATAGAATTGCAAACTGGGATGTTTGAGAACATGTTCTCTGATCTATGCAGGAATTGATTTATTTGTGCCCAAATTGGCAGGGATTTCTTTCAGCAGATAATGTGAATGTCAACTGGACTGAGTCCAAAGCTTTAAAGTCGAAAATTGATTGCTGCAACATCACAAGCTTGGAGACAGTTCCCCTATGAATTTCTAATGGTTGTCAACACTGTTTGGCAGTGCCAAATAGAATTTGATTCTCCAGTCTGTATAAAAAAGCCTGATACCTGTAGTGATATAAATCAAACTGAGAGAAACAGGCTGCTAGGGAGGGCCAAACCTGAACCACTTTTGAAAAGCTATCTGCCAGATAGAAATCAGGACAGTGCAGCATGTCCAGGACAAAAGATTTAAAAAAAACGGAATTCTGCTGCAGTACCAAGGTCGGCCACCAGGGGGTGCAAAATCAACCTTAACCCTTGCGTCTACATCACATACCCATATACCAGATATCATTACAATTCATCCAGAGGTTCTCAAGCTATTGCTGCATTTACACGCACGCACACACACCACACATACACACATACACACACACACACACACACACACACACACATACACACACACAGACAAAACTATATCTCCATTTTTCATTGAGGTAACTATCATTATCCATAGTGGGACATGTCAGTTTGGCATTGATGAACAATGGCAGCAAGCTCTTTTAAAATACTGGGATCTTTGGCTACAGTGTTGAAATTGTTAGGGCACATCGCTGATGGCTACCAATACTTCATGCTCATTAAGGTCTGACCTTCACACTTCAGAATTTGAACTCAATTTCTCATCAATTTCTTGAGAGAGGCCACAAAATCTTACCCTTCAAACTTGGAGACACATTGAGCTTTTTGAGACAAAATGTCTAGACTATCCTCAGAGTTGTTTCTTGAGCTATGGCTGAAAGCTTTTATTGTTCCCATTTTCATGACAATTGCGGTGAGCCTTTCCTACATCTCACCAGTTTAGAAAATCAATAAGTCATTCCACACGGCATGGCCTGAAGGCCTTTGGGTCACAATGATCGGCCAGAGAATAGTCAGCCACTTTGATTATGTGGTGTTCATTCTTGCTGAGGTATGCAAGAGTGAACTTGTAATAGCCCATAGACAGTTGCGCCTTTTCTTTAGCTATTTATGACTTTTTATCCAGCTGAAGCTTTTTCTATTATGTGTGTAGATTATAAATTACAATGGGTGCTGATATTACAATCCCTTTGTTGCCCATGGCCATGAGGGAATGTGGGTGATATAGTATAATAAGAGTATTGTAATTCTTGTTTCTTTCACTGTTACTTTATGTTCACTGTTTTCGCGGTCATCGCTGTACCGTAAACTTGTACCGTAAACACCATGAAAAAACTTGTTGTTATTATTTTATGATTCCTTCACACATCCATTCTGTAAATCACTTGCCACATGAAGTTAAAGTTCAGTGAGAATGTCCATTTTCCTTACACCGTGAAATTTTGCTACCATGAAGATAAAGTGAATTACAGTATTAGAATTATTGGAAATCATACATTAAATATTCAACTTGCATCTCAAATAGACAGCTTTAACTTGGTTTCAATGTCAAAAGGGAATTGGAGTAATCCTTTCTCTAGAATGGCCTTATATACGTGATACTACATGTAATTGTACCATTCTGGGCACATAAAGTCTTTTCCTAAGCTGGCATGTCTATAGCACAAGTAATCCTATCTCTAGTATGGTCTTACTAATTGTACCATTCTGGGCACATAAAGTCTTTTCTTTAATACCCAAGCCAGCATGTGCTAGATATTGGACTCCAGCCTATGTGATAAATGATCCAACTACAAGAGCTTCCACAGAGCAATTGTGGTGGGGCCAATAACGACGTAATGGGTGTTTGTGGTGATTTAGCATGCTGCTGCTGAAAGAAACAAATTATTTTCCCGATTTCTGTTGTGATTTTATCAGAATTATTACATTGGACATGACAACTATGAAATGATGATTCTTCTTTCGGAAGCACGGGCTATACACTATGATGAATTCAACACTTTCCGTACACCATTTTTCAGTTGTGGCGGGTTTTGACGTAGCTGATACCTGGGGAAGTCCTTGGTGCTGATTTCTTTGCTGCTATCTTGGCTCGGTCTTCTTCTAGCCATAACAGAGATACACTGCAGTTTTGGGATATTTCATGTCCCATTGGTCATAGATGCTACTGTGTCATTATCGGGAAATGTCTCTTTTTGATCTGTTTGGGCTAGGGCATCTCTAGCTGTAGCAAAGGTCAGAGCAACAACAAAAATAAGATCTAGGAGGCAATTTATGTAATCGGTTTAGTCTGGCTTATCAGAGTTTTGTATAAAAGTTGCCTTGGTTGTTTTATCAAAGAGCATAGGAGGTCAAAATATGGAATGAGCAATGAGCTTATTTTCCGGTAAGCTGCTCCAAAGGTGACGGCCTTTGCTTGCGTCATCTGAACAAAAATCTGTAATCATATAACTGCATGCCATGTGCCTAGGGGCACAGACGTCATGGCTACTGGATGCTGGTATTGTTGACACTGTAAGAGGATATCAGATCCTGAGATCATGACAAGTTGTCAATATTTTCACAGTCCTCCATTTTTTCAGCTATCATCTACATTTAGTGTTTAAAATGCATTTTTCAATATCACATGTGATTTTTTGAGAAGTCTTGATTACTAAGACTGCTAGATTAGAATATGCTCCCAGCTGTCAAAAATAAATACTACATTTACTCGATGGGATTTGCACGATGGGATTTAGAATTAAAATGTTTCGAAAGAGTCGGACCTATATGTTGAGTTGTGCCATACTGTCAGGCATAATTGCATGAAATTGTCACGACAGGTATATGTTAGCTTGAGTTGCATTCAGTGTTCTGAATGCATTTTTCAATATCACATGTGAAGTTTTGATTACTAATACTGCTAGACTACGCTCCAAGCTGTCAACTAAATGAAACATTTACTTTATAGGATTTACACTTAAATGCTTCTAAAGAGTCGGGCCTACATGTTGAGTTGTGCCATACTGGCATAATTGCATGAAATGTCACGACTGCTATTTGTCATTTTGAAGAAGTAATTCCCTCAGCAGGTTTCCACAGCTTGAATCTTTAATTCCCTTGCTCCGTGTGTCTTTGAAGTGCTACCGGGGGGACCTACGCTGTCAGCGGTTTGACATTCAGAAATTATTGAAGTGACTCGAAATTCATATTCAGTAGCTTATCAAAGCTTTGCAGGTATGATATTTCTGTCAGGCATGAGCCTTTTCAAGCTACAAGTTGTCAGGTTTGGTGAGGAACAATCTGCTGTTTGTTACCTGAAGGGAAAGGGTGAACACGGCTTAAAAGCTTCCGTTTAATACAATCAAAGCCCAGGAGAAGAAGGTGGTTGATCCTCCAGGGATGTAATAAGTGAAAACGTCATCTGCGTGGTTGTTGGAAGATTGGCTTTTTCTCAGTAGCTTTAGTTTCCAAATGTGAAAGGTAGAATGGCCTTAGGAAAAGTTTCCATAGGAATATGATAGGCTTTGTGCGCGACTTAACATACAAATGGTAAAACCGGTCTTGTATACTTAAAACCGGTTTCTAGTGGTGCTCAATCAATAGAATACTAAATGAATCAAAGATCCCTGCTAATTGCATGATTGATAAGTTAATCAACCATAGTACTTACTGTTCTGTTATGGGTTTCATACTTACCTGTGATATTTATCAGGTAGAGATGATTTGTACTGAAATATAACAAACCCTATGGAGTAACCGCTCAATTTACTAAACAAGATTGAAAGAAAATGCTGAGAAAAATGACGGTAATATCTTATACATATTTCCTAACTGATAAAACACATTTCATTTCATAGATCGCAGATCAAATCTGATTTTATGGAATACCACAAAGCTTAAGTTGCCGCAGGGCCATTGTACTACAAAGCATTTTTATAAGGTGAGCTAAAATGTCAAAATTATGAAATATGCATGAAGGCTTTTATTATCTACATTACAGCATATCACACATGACCACAATCGATATTGAGGATAGTTCTGAGCTTGATATGAGAGGGAAAATTTCCTACAATCAAAATTTGACTATGTTTCCTACAAATGGAAATGTTTTCCTATAAATCCACATTGCTGTTCAGTAGCAATCTAATAGTAAACATTAGGTGATGTAGAGTAGATAATTATGCTTTACCTTAAATTTATCTTCCTCATCTTTCCCCTTCCTATTTCCCAATGCTAGGAGACCTTATAAGGTGCCTCTTCACTAGACGATTGCTGAGCGACCATACGGCAACTAAAATTGGATCTATGTAACCCTTGGTTTCATAATTGGAATATGTTGCAAGATGTAAAAGTATGATTTGAAATGCAACAACACACACAAAGCATTAAAAATTGTTCTTTATTTATGAAATTTACTGAGCAATCTGACAAATTTTTAGTTGCTCAGCAGCAGTTGCTTAACGGTCTAGTGTAGAGGGTGTGTAAATGAAAACCGTTTTACTTGACATTGATATATAACTAGAGCTGAATGAGATAAACAGAATATTCAAAAGGAAAGTGGGGCATGTTTGCTGTAAATGGGGCATGTCTTTAACCGTAATGAAATACCACATCACTTTCCTTTTCATGGTAACCACAAAAGGCAAACAGTGAAGGACAGCACACTTCTGATCAAAATAGACGAGCCGATAAACACAGATGGCCCCTTTTCATCATCTAAATGGCAGCCAACAAATCCGCAGACAGGTCATTTTGTCCTGCATGTTTAGTATTCAATGTCGGATGCAAGACGAGACGTAAAAAATCAATTTTTCATCAGCACCCAATGTGCAAACATTCCTTTGGTTATGACCGCACTTCAGCATGCAAATTTTGATACGTTCTGTTTTCATATAGATTAAAACACGGGCCCGGGTTTGCAATCACCATTACACTTCAACCGCAAAGCAATAGAGTGATTATCCAGGTCCCAGTTTTCTGGATAGGAACCAAACGAAAATCAATCCTTAGGAAAATGTCGAAGAAATACTCACTTGACCGCTGATTCTTGATGAAGTAGATCTGCAGACGCTCTTTGAAGGTGTTCTCGTTGACGTAGAACTCCACTTGTACCCTGCAGAACAAGACGAGAATGCACCGTCAGAAACCCCACCGGTGACAAACACATTACCTACTATAACAGCCTGCCCCAAGCAAAAAATTTGAGCCGGTGCCAGGCCATCTGTAAGAAATTCTTTTCGACCATCGGTTACCTTCCAGGGTTATTGGAAAATGCTGACACCACATCGGTGAAAGAGACGCTGGATTCCTCGATGTTCGGCCTCATGGCTGACTTACGAAATCTTCAACAGACTCCAGTAAGATCTAGTGCCTCAGCCCACAGCTTGAACACCTTGCTGCATCCACAAGGATATTACAATGAGGCGAGGGTGAGGGCGGGGTCAGGTAGAAGGGCCTGATCTCCTGATAAGTGCCCGCCAGAATGCCGCTGTGCATCCCGAGCGATCGACACTCCCCTGGTAGGCCCCAGGTGACGACACAGTGCACCCACACCCAGTAATGATGGTTACAGATGGATAAAGGGGTGGCCCTGTTTGGGGCTAGCTACCCGCACTACCAAAGAAGAGCAGCACGTCATGGATACGGCTGCTGCAGATTAGATTTATGTTTCACACCCAGCCAAACACAATTTTGATCTCCTAACAAACGTGTTATATGGTAAGTAGATCTGACGAATTGTATCTATGCATCATTCGGTGGCAGATGATGCTTTTTGGGCAAGTTTCCAAGGCATTAGACAGGTAATAGGGGCCTGGAAAAGGGTATTGGCAGAAGAACTCTCCAGGGAGAATGAACAAACTGGTGCCAGATTATCAAAGATTAGTAGCAGAATATACAAAGAGAATCAATTAAATTATAGTAGTTAAATACATTATGTACAAGTATAGAATTCTAGTGTTGGAGACAAGTGTTAGATAAAATGAGAAAATTTGGATCGCATAAAGGAAAATTGTTATTCATGTTTTTCCATCACTTTTAGATATTCTTTATGACAGTGTCATCCTAAACCACCCAGAAAAACACTTGAAATGATTGACGCGTTTCCTTTTGTATAGAATTGTTCTGCCTGATTTCTTTGCTGGAAAGATGGCAATCTTACTCAAGAACTCCTGGTATTACATGCACGTAGCTAGTACCTCATCCCTATACAAGCTTTAAAGGAATCCAGCAGTCTTCAATCTCGGAAGTGCAGAAAGAGAAGTTACCGTAGTAATTGTGGCACTGTATTTTGAATGCAAAATTACGCAGGAAAATTAGGTAGCAAGACATGTTTGAATAAAAAGCTCAAAGTGTTTAGAACTCCCTTTTTCAAAGGGACTGGAACACTTTTCAACACACTCAGCTACATTGTTATAAAGAAAAATAGAATTCTTTCATTTCAATCATTTGTTTTTGTATTCTTTTTGAAAACCAGCAAAATCCAAAGTTAAAAAATACAGGGCATACAGTGTATGTGCTTCTGTAGAAAATGAAGGAGGTGCGTTTATGTGTACTGGAGATTTTACATTTCTTCATGTTTTAGATAACAAAATAACTTGCAGATCTAAGAACCATGAAATCAAATTGGTGTGGCTGTACCAAATTATCTGTAACTTCTGATTATAGCAGCAAGAAGAAAGACTAAGTTCTCAAATTAGACTTGCATTACTCACTTCAATGATACCGATTTCGAAAAACACAGTGATTACTGAACAGTTCACCTCCATTAACAAAATGTAGTAACTGTTCAAGTGATGTAACCTCCATTAATATTAATCTAACCAGTGGCATCGTGTGGCGCAATCGGTAGGGTGTTTCGCCCACAACCGAGAGGTGCGGGTTCGAAACCACCGATATGCCCCGATGTTGTGCCCTTGGGAAAGGCACTTTACACAACTTTCCTCACTTCCCTCAGGTGTAAATGAGTACCTAGCTTCTGTTAGGGACATCTCTCAGATAGGACGTTAAATGGAGGTCCCAGGTTTGAGGAGAGCCAGTCCTCAAGCACATTAAAGAACCCACCGCACTTATCCAAAGGGTAGGGGTCCTTCCCGGTGTGAATGGTTTAAAACCTACAGTCCTATGGTCACAAATGGGTTCGCCCTTAGTAATAGCGTCCGGCTAGTTGGGCAACCCTGGCATGTAATGTTACATGCTGAACCAATAAATAAATAGATAAAATAACATTAATCTGCTGGGTTACATAAATCCGCCACTTTCAAAAACAGCGTCGCATCCCCCAGGTATACAGGGGGGACGTTAGGTTGGAGATCTGCTTGGATGTGTCCTTTCTTGGTGGCGGAATTACGTCCATATACCCTGGTGGAGTTATTAGATGTTCATCATCATCATAGATGTTCGTCACTTCAACGATACTGATTTTGAAAAACACAGCTATTATATATACCATAATTATAGTTAGGAAATTAAACCTGGTACAGAAGCCATCAATTCTACTGTATTTTTGGCAGTCAGAATAGTTATCATTCAAAACACCTGCCTCCGAGAGTTATTACACCTGACTGTGATAAATGGATGCCCATATTTAAATCTACCAATTATCTCAAAGCGGAGCAGTGCTGATTGATCATGTTTTTTATGAAAGATAAATGTATATGTAGGTGTAGATAAACTGATGTTATTCATGTACTGTTCAGGCTGTGGAAGTTCATCAAACTCTGTAGAGGTGTGCACATTGATTTAAGTAGATTTCTGTTCCTTAAAACTGAGCTGCTAAAAAGAAGGTAGCGTTTTAGTCCAGTGGTTAGCAATCCTGTCTCTGGAACTAGAAGCCCCGGGTTCAATCCCAGCTGTGTCGTTCACTCGACATGCGCGCTATCGGAAAGGGTCGCAGTCCTTAGAAAGGGATGTTAAGCCGTGGTCCGCTGTTCATTGTACTTGTCGAAAAGAGCTTGGGGAATTTTTCCGGTACAATGAACCTGTAAATACTGTATATAGCGTTTGTCTTCTCTGTCACAACCAGTGGAAGATTAGAACATCTGTTCATTGAGTTCATTTGAGCTAAACTGGTTCGAGATTCCTTTCCTTTTCCTTTTTTTTTTAATTGCTCAGACATGGAATCTTACACATTTTAATCAGCACATGCAGCGGATACCAAGAAATTGGATTAATTTCTGCATTAAGGAAATGATGCAACCCTGAATGATGGATGATTATGCATGCTAGTTTTAGTTACAGTAGATATAATTTGTGCTTCATTGCATTTTGTAAGGTTACATTACAAACAGCTCATTATAACTCAAATAGGAAAGCATCCTTTCCAAAAATTTACAACAAAAAAAACACTGTATCTTCAAAGTATGACATATTTGATTCCATAGACTTTGATAAGATGGTACGGCACATGGGCTGGTCATTTATCACCGATGGAGAATCACGGATGGAGGACTCCAGAATGCCCAAAGCTGTCTTCTACAGTGAGCTGTGCCAGGGCAAGAGGGACAGCGGAGCCCCCAGGAAACGTTACAAAGACCAACTTAAACAACAACTCAGCTCAGCCGGCATTGCAGTAAAAGAATGGGAGAACATTGCAAACGACAGAAATGCCTGGAGAGCAGCGACCAAAAGAGGTGCAGAAAGATTTGAAACAGCTTGAAGAGAGACTGCTGCAGAGAAGAGAAGCCACAGGAAAGCTGCTGCTGCCCAGTCACCACCTACACAGGGCTTTGCATGCCCGGCCTGCAGCAGAGTGTGCAGATCCAGGATTGGGACTACACAGCCACAGGAGAGCCTGTAGAGGTGGACAACCTTCCCAGTGATCTTCGGAAGTGAAGAAGCAGCCATCATCATCACGGCACATGCGCATTTATAGAAAAGAGATTACCTCGAAAATCGCAAGAAATAAAACCACAGCAAAGATTTCCGCATTTACAGTGTGTGCTGTCTGTGTTTTTCTATCAACAACCATTACATTAAACATTAATGTGACACTATTCAGGAGATTTCCCTCAAAGTCATTAGTATTCAGTGTGCATAAAACATACTGGACCAAACATACAAGGCTGCAGTTCCATACCATTCCAACAGGGTTGCTGTATTGGTGATTTCACTGGGTTGGCAGTGCCCATATGCTGTGAAATTTCTATTGTCAACATACTGCATTACCAAGTATTTCCAATAGGAGGCAATTTTGTACAACAAGGTTCAAAACTGCTCTTTAGCATACTGATAAATATTCAAGGCAGAGTGAGAGTTGCCCTGCTGAGTTTTCAGGTATAGGTGAATGCTTAGCTTAGTCTTTATAGCATGAACCTCCTTGTACATTGCATGTCATTAGAATGTAAACAAAACCATCAGTATAGAGTTTAAATAAAATCAGTAGCATAGAGTCCAGCCTATTTGACTACAAGATAGAATGAAAACATAATGCTTTCTAATGAATACAATGGATAAATGCAATGGATGCTGTCCTTGGTGCTGAATTATCACTTGTTGTGCTTAATATATCTATTGATTGAGAATAACTTACATTATCATTTTCTGTCATGTTACATGTCTAGAAGTTGCTTTGTTTGGTGTTTGAATATAACTTATCTGTGAGTTTTCATTTGTTACTGCTCCCAGAATGTCTTGTCGACCAAGGAAATCTATCTTGCAAATCTTTGCAGTATGATATGGTTATGTATTGCACAGTTACATATCTTATCTTATAGGTTTTCCACAGGAGCCACTGCCCTATAAATATTCTATGAACATTACTGAAAGGCCTGGGCATTAGCAAATCTATTAAAGCACTCAGGTCATTGGAGATGTGTCTGACTTTATGGCCATAGCTTTGGTTTGCATCAATAATAATGGTCATTCAGAAGCCTGGTAATCAGGATAAGGCTAATATAGGCTGAGCTCTAAGGCTACACCATTATGTTCCAACACACCTAAGTTCAACCACCCCTATGTTCCAACACACCCACATGTATGTTCCAACACCCCCTGACAGTGACGCTACCCCTAACCCTCAACAGACGGAACATAGGGGCGTCAGGACACAGGGGTGTCAGAATGTAATGCTGTTCACAAACTAACATATTTAGAGCAGAACTGGAAAAATAAAGTAATAAATCATGATATCATCTTACACAAGATCATTCTGATTAAGATAATCATCTATATAAGATTCTGCACCAATAAAATAAATGATTTTGCAGAAAACATTTTCTTTCTTGCGCAGATGAAAAATATTAAGCGCACATTTTGAAACTAAACTGTTGTCTTTGCATATCGTTATATCGAGACAATAATCTGGTGACATATTAGCTGTCATCTGCACTATTGGAAATCACATTCCCAGGAAATAGGATGTCACATTGTCATAGTGCGGACCATGCTACCGGATCAAAGGTCCTGGAATTGAATCCTTTCCATTGCTTTTTGTATGTTTTTCCATTCTACTGGATGGGTTGTTTGGGATCTTAAAGGAAACCCATTATTAGGGTCCAAAAAAATTGGATTTTAAAAGTCAATTTATTTAGTCATTTCTATACATGATTACTTCAAACAACACTATCACAATATTTAGCAACGTCTATGGGGCAAAAATGGGTGGAGTTTACGTAGGCTCACAAAACTAAGGGGATCATTGTACGGCACAATTTTGCGCGGTTTTAAAATCCTAAAAGTATGAATTTATTATGCAAATGTGCTAAACAATATAAGTAAATGTCACTACCATGAAAATTACGGCATTTTTTTATTTCCATTTTTTTGCGCTTTTTGAAAGGTCACTGACCCTCATTTAACAGGAAGTGATCGGGCCCGTGGAATGCGGCCAAGAAAACAGCGATTTCGACACTTTTACGGCCCCTGAAGGGGAAAAACGTTACATATACAATAGATATATGATTTTCAAAACGAATCCATGGTAAAACTACGTATGAAATATGGGGGGAAAGGTCATTTTTGTGGAGATAACCCTCTAAACTAAACCGTCAAATTTCGCCGAAACAATGCCGTGCTATTTGAGTCGGTGAAGGCTGGCTGCATGGGGGGCAATAAAAATAACCGAAAAAAATTCCTAAAAAATCAGCATTTGAAAATATGAGAGAGAAAAAACATGATATTTTTGCTATTACCATTATGTACATTTCTGAGAAATACCATTGATTTTTACCCAAGCTCTAGCCTGGAAATTCGATTTTTCTAAAAATGGGCGTGGCCCCATTACTATTGATGACGTCATCATGAAGTCATAAAAATTTGCATAAATTACCGTCTTGCAACAAGGTATTATGTTACAAAAGCTCAAAGTCCATAGTTAACTGCAACATATAGTTTGATATACCCTTTGAATTCCTCAGCCGGGGTTTAGGAGTACCTTAACTTAAGTGGTATAAAGTAATTTATGCTAGAATTTCAGATTCAAGCCTTGAAGAGAGGCAGTAAGTTTTTTTATTAGGTTTAGCTGACATATTTTCCTGACAGTGTCATATTTTCATATCATTTCATTTATGAGAGGTCAACATTTATTAGATAGCTTCTAGCAAGTGTCGATTGCAAAATGGGAGTATGCACTATCAGATTAGGTTACCATGTTGAAATTTGGCATAAATTATTTATATTGTTTTTAAAATGTCGGCCTCAACGTAATACTTATGTGACCTTTGGCATACGTGTGTGAGAACTTAAAAAATTTGTCACATTTAGTTGAATTACCTGAGATATTATCTTGCTGACTTTCAGGGTAATGATATCAAACTTGAACTTGCACACACTTCATATGATCTAGAAAACAAATCAATCTACTTTGTTGGAAAGGTTGGAGCCCTTCTGCATAATTTCTTCCCCCATAGTCACAGTTTTGCTTTGTTGGTCCCATAGTATTACAGGGGCCCAAAAAGTTCTGGATTTATTGTAGTACAATGTAGTCCATTAGGAGGGCTTGAAATACTTTTGAGCACCTAAAATTGGAGCCGTGCACCTAATTTTTGACTGTGGGTGCACCAGTGTACTTTGATATTTTAGTAGGTTTTGCTTAGGTTCTATTCTATGTTTTGCACTAAAAATATTTGCTGTGCGGATAAATTATAGATTATATGAACTAGAACAAGTATGGCGTAGTCCTAAAATCATATTTCCAGCCCAGGTTTGTAGTACATGATATTATAGAGTCAGGTGTACATATTGACATAAAACCAGACAGCCCTCTGATATTGGTCTGAGCTGGGTTGTACAATACATGGCTGTGTCATGGTGGCATTGATCCATACAGACCACAGCCCACATAGAAACTCCCTGTGAATTCCAATGTGAGCACTACTTTAGGTGCCAAAAGATGGCCATACATTGACTTCTATTTTGTGGGTGAAAATGATAATCAAAACAAAAATATCACTGGTCATAACAACATCTAATCAAATAGTAGGAAGATTGATATTTAATTTAACATTTTTATTCATTGTTATTCATGTCATAACTATAGACACAAGTGAAGCTACATATGGCATATCAACATAACTTTTAAAAGCTGGGCTGACAACGTATTGGGTGATGGGCAAAAGGGTATCTTAGTTTCCGTACTGTTAACTTTTTGCACAGCCAATGTCCAACTTTTTTATTTCAGGAAAATAATTGAGCATAAAGCGGATGAAAGCTGAACAGATTTTATATGATCACCTGGAAATCATCAATTTCCTACATTTCAAAAAGACCAGAATAGCCTTGTATGCATTCATATTTTACTGCATTATTCACAACATGTTGGACAAATCTCAGTGCAAATCAATGATCAAGAACATAGTTTGTATGTCCTTGAATCATTGATTTCCACTGAGGTTTGGAGTGCATTGACTGGAGTAAGGATTTCCAATAAATACAACTAACATTAAAGTGAGGAATGAAAGTCAGCAACCTGGTACCAGTCAATGGAAGCTTAAACCAACATGCCACTAGTTAACATCAATGGCACTGCAGAATTAAAGGATAATGAGAAGCTTTTAACCCTAATGCCTCTGTTTACATGTACTATGTAAAAGAGGCATATACGGCTAAGCCTACTTTTAAAGCTCGACTTACATGTATGCCTAAAGAGTGACACTTTAATTGCACAAGCTTATCATTTTCTGTTTTTTAATCCTCTACCATCTGTGTTCCTACACCATAGATACTGTAAATGCATTTAAGTCCGTGTGGTTTTTGTTTCGCGCCAAGGGGAAAATGGAGTGTTTGCTATGGTTTTGATCCTGCGGCAGTGCTATAGTCCCATGCTGCTACAGTATTGGACAAAAATGTTCGCGGTGGTTTTAAGTTCCCGGTGAAACCTTCGCCGCGAAAACCGCAAACATAAAACCACTGCCAACATTTCTGCATTAATTTAACAGTATTTAGAGGGCTTTCTTGGAATACAGTTAAAGGATGGCAGGAACTGATGGAATCTGGTGTGATATATGAGAGTAGGTCTTTGGGGTCGGGAGGTTTGCAATAAAGGGGCCAATTCATCAAGGGAACTCATTAGCAACTGCTAAAACTTTGATGCCCAGGTCTGCTATCTTTCTCACTATCAGCAAGTCACAAGACAGTGATTAAAGACAGTGTGTGTAAGTGCATCCTTCGTACCATCAATCCAATACTTGACTGGTATACGTTTTTGGACAGCGACCAGCCAGAGAATAAATACTTCATACTGTGATATTCATCAAGGCTGAAATAGGAGATAAAGACTTGGGAAAAGTAAGTTACTTTAATTTTAGTATTTAGCTGTTAGCTTACCCTATATATCTTTCCTATGTCTTGTACAACATAGGATGACATGTAATACTTAACTCTGACCTACATTTTAGAAGTAAATATAGAACACAACACGGTATATTCCGTGTCGCCTGAGGTACCAGCCCAACCGCGGGAGGGTCCATCCAAAAAAACACATTTCAATGCAAAATGCACCTGAAGCTGAGAGAGTTTTGTGGCCTAGAACGAAGAAAATCGTAACAACATCGATTCCAATCTCCGAATCCAGTATTTCAATTTTCGACATCGGCACAGCTGGCGCACTCAAAATACATTCTAAATATTCGATGGAAGCCTGTGTGATACAAGTAGAACCCTATTTGGTACGGAAAATTATCATACGATGCGGAAAACCCATATCGAACGTTTTCGCGGCCCGGGTATGACATAAAGTCTAATATCCAAGGTCTGCATGACCAGGTTCTCAGATGAAACCAATTTTGTAGAGGTCAGAGAGATCTCAGGACGAAATATCTTAACAAGATTAGACATACTGACCATGATTAATGACACCAGGCACAAAGGAACAATTCAGAATGATTAGCTTCACCATATATTATAGAAGAATATGTCCCTGAGGAAAAAAATCGCAAAGTTACTTTACCTTTCGATATAACAAGAATCTCTTAACCCTCAAAATGTCACATAACATCTCAGTGTTGACACTTAAGTACAATGACTAACATTAGATTGAATTATTCCTGCTAGAGTTCATTGGATTGCTCATCTGGGTATCATGTAAAACTTGTATGAAAACACTGACATGACCAGATGCTTCATCGTGACTTATTTTGGGCAATTTGGCATTCAAGTACGCAATACAAACATTTTGTCAATATTGCTTAACAATGAATTCAGGATAACTACCATTGTGCCAGGTACAATCAAAGAAATTAATTATGCCTCATGAAGAATTTACAGACAACACTCAATATTATATAAATAGTCGTTGAATTAAAGCGGTCTGGCTAAGATTAATGGAGAATCAAAATAGATAGCCACTCCTCACAGTTGATTTTGCATGATTTATATGAAGAAAGGTGAGCTGACAGTAATGGTTAATGGCAGAACTGCATTCTGGAGAGATACCAATGCCCTCGGGGAAGTGAAACTGCCATGCACCAATTTTGGGAAAGGTCATGTTCATCAGCAGAACCACTGAGTAAGTAAAGGGGAAAAATGAAAACTGAATCATGTAATGAGAACTGTGGATGAGATAACTGTGACCTTTCAACGACTGTCTCCATCTACTCTATTTTATTTATTTATTTATTTATTTATTTATTCAGATTTACCACATTTGTGGAAGGACTGACATAACAGGGGACGACACCTTTTCAAGATGTCAACCCAGCCCAGACTGTAAGGTTTGATCCACTCACATCAGGAAGGACCCCTACTTTTTTTTTTATAAGTGTGGTGGGTTCTTTAATGTGCTTGAGGTGTGGCTCTCCTCAAATGTGGGTCCTCTATTTAACGTCCTATCAAAGGGACGGCCCTAACCGAAGCTAGGTACTCATATCCACCAGAGTGAAGTGAGGAGAGTCGTGTTAAATGCCTACCCCAAGGGCACAGTGTCCGCAGGAACAAATCAGGGGACCCCAAATTTGAACCCAGGACCTCTTGGTTCTGGGTCAAACACCGAGCCACCACGACTACTTTTTCTGCAAAAACATTTAATCATTACCTATTGCTTTTTGCGTGTCTGTGTGTCAGTCTGTCTTTGTGTTTTCGGATATTTGTAGTCACCAGCTAACCTTCCTGGGTCACACCTCTAGAGCCACACCCACCCAGGAAGTGGTCAAACTGGTCTCCGCAGCTCCAGACCCAACTTGGAGGCGCCCTAGAGGCCGTCCCAGGAGCAGATGGGAGGACCAGGTGTTCAATGTGCTGGACACTCTGGGAGTCAGCAGAGCCGACTGGAGGGCTCTGGCCGAAAACTGAACATCCTGGAGGGAGATGTCTGCAGCCGCCATGCATCTGCCCTGATGCCTGAGGTTGATTGATTGATTAATAATATACTAGAAACCTCTATAGATGGATATAGATGACATTTGCTATGTGGGTACGTGTTGGAAAGACAAAGGTCAAGGTCAATTTTGGGCCTCTTGGTATGTGACCTTGGTACTGAAGCAGTATCTTGTGTTCTGGACAAGCTATGGTCACGATTTTTGGTTGGTACGTAGCTCTTGTGCTCGGAAAGAGGAGACACACATTTGGACCCCTAGCAGCTTAATTTGGAACTAAAGGGGTGTTCTTTAGAAATTCATTTCGAAATGCATGATTCAGAACTACAACTCAATCCATCTGAGAAATAAAACAATTTTCATTTGGAAAAGACATCCAGATTCTGAGATTGCCCCTTGCACCTTTAATCTGCAACCAAATTACATCACGGTGTACTTCTCGTCTGTAGTGTATTAAATGAAATTTCATCCTGCCTTTTATCAGTCATAAGAGAACCAATCTGCCCACCCTACCGTCCCTGTAATTTGTATACGTCATGACCTGGCTGCATGCTAACCGTAAGCATGATGAAAGTAACTTTTTATGGACCAAGATTATCCCAGGACATTTGCCAGAACATGCACATGTAACTGGCAGAGTATCCTTATAGTAGAAAGACTTCCATGGGCAGGTGTTAACAATGTAAAATGTACATTCATCACCTTGTCCCATGACCATTGCACAGGAATGCATGAAGTACCTTAAAGTTTTCCTTAGACCAGATGCTGACCCACAACATACTTAAGATATAACATAATACATCTGACTGAAGCAAGCTTGAACCAACAGCCCAATCCTTTATGATCATTTCTCATGTATCATATGCAGCAGCAGATCTGTATGTGATAGGTTTCAAACTTATTCATTCGCTATGAAATTATATTTCTGTCTTCATTGAATATTTCAGCCAAGTTGTCAGCATTAATGAAATCCTTGTTGTGCTGAATTGTTCCTCTATGACACACACACAAAATGTTGAAGGCCAAGGAGCAATATTCAAATTGTTTTGCAGTTTGTACAAAAAACAAGGCAATTAAATCAATATGGCACACGTTTATGAATTGGTTCCAATCTTATGTTATTCCCCCCAATCCAATAACAGTTTACAACTCACATTTAGGAACCAATCTGCCACTTTAATCTTCCCCGGCCTTCCGAAAATGTCGTAAAACGAAACGTTGTAAAGATACAGATGTGTGCCCCAGTCAATTAAAGATATGCATGCAAGGAAATGGTTGCCAAACCAATGGGTGATATAAACCCTTATAACATACTGGCCAATTTTGACACTTAAAGGCATCTATTAATTGCCACAATGTTTTACTTGACAATGCTTCTGTACAACAACCTTAATTGTTATCTAATTCATCTAATTTCATTTCTATTTACAATGTTGTATAGGCAATGGTTGAATATATGTTTGATATGTGTTTAGATCTATCACACATTAAGACATTATGCTCCAAGCATGCAGTAAGAATCACACAGACAAGCAAATATTTTAGCTTCTTTTTTGCCAGGAATGATTTGTACATGCATGCCCATCTTCCTCCATTAAAACTCAGGTGACGTTTATGAGGTTACCGCCTCACTAGTTTTATTTGATTGCCTCTTGCCAAACTTTGCCAAACAACCTCAAGGCCAACTTGAGGAGAATCTGGTAACCTTCGATAAACATGTCCGCTCTCATCTCCAGTGGTTGGAAGATTGACGGAGCAGACATCTGACCTGGGCCCAGAAATCAAACTGGTCCTTGGACCGCACACTAAGCTGGTGTGATCAATCTTGCGGGTGTGAATGATACGTGGCATGCATTATTCATGGACATCACAACCTCCAGCACCTGGGGTTACCAAAGGGTGCCGAGGTGTGAGGTTTCTTCAAAGCATATTGAATTTCGTAGTTACTTGCATGGCATTTGGTAAAGGCAGAGGTAGACCTGCAGCCGTTTTGAGGCCATAATAAGGGGTTGCGGGTTCTTAACCACCGTGTCTTGGGCACGGTATTGGAAGGTGGTCCCATCCCTCCCCATCTTTTACCTCTTCAACCAGGGGGCCATTTAACGCTACTTCACCGAAATCCGCAGGATAGAATATATCCGGGTATTTTAAAAACGTGGTATTTCTAGATATATGCTAGATGCGACATCAGTAAATACTGCCAGAAATGCAAACTTGACAGACAAACGTGTTCAGAACATTGTCTGAAAAACTTTGATATCCCATTCAAAGACAAGGACGTCAAAAACTTTCCACCCCAGAATAGAGGAGACTGACCTTGTCATGGAAGGAATAAAATGGAACTACTAATAAAGTATGTCCGTTGCTGGAACAAAGCGTTTTTTTACGACGTAGCCTTGTAGAACTTTACGGCCAGTCAGATTGGTGCCAATCAACTTTTACCGAAAAATGCATCAGTTTTAGCTAGCATTGCAACTGAAGTGAGGGAAGCTGTGTAAAGTACTTTGTCAAAGTTACATTGTACTAATATGCATTAGACCATCAAAAGTCATCATTTTCTACAAACATGTTCACTCATAAATGTAACAACATCAGAATGAAACTTGTGACATTTAACGTTCAGAATGTCAACTTTTGCATGAAAACGTGATCAGAAATACATTGAATGAAGCAATGAATACAGTTTCTATCTGTTAGATGGTCTTTTGCTTATTGATAGAAAAAAGGTACATTGTTTAGTCTACTATGTGATGAGGCTTTAACCCCCAAAAGCAATGCCTGACGAGACAGAGTAATTGGGTTCAACAGACTTCTCAGGTGCAGTAAGGGGACATCGGCCCCATCAGACTGTCAGTATCAGGGGTAAACAGACACTTAACAAACAGCAGGGATACATCACCATTAAGCTGAAAACATGGGGATTATAGTGCAAGCTGCCATTCCCATTAAGCCACACAATACATTCATTAAAAGCTATGGAATGCAGCACAGGGCTCGAAATTCATTTTTGGTGCAAGATGAAATAAAGGACCAAAATACGACAGCTAAGAACTTTATAAGTCATAAGGATACAAGTCATTATGTGACGACAAAGACAATTTCTTTTATCTTTTGGCACTGAATTGTCAAGAATATGCTGTATACTAAGTGTATATTAATTGAATCTTAATGTACATTACCCTAGTATACAAATATCTACTAGTAGGTGCATTGGTGCACCCACAGTCAACAATCTAATTATATAAGGTGCACAGTTCCAATTTTTGGTGCACAAAAGTGGATATTTTTGCGTATTTCAAGCCCTGCAGCAATGAAAAAGAAAATGAATGAAGAATATTGAAATTGACAAGATGTTGTCAGAAATTTTTAGCTTCTAAAATATTGATGACAAACCAGACACCCATAAATATTGATCGAGCAATAGCTTAAACACTGGTACATGAAGGTAGCTATAGGAATCTATGGTATGAGCAAGTCAATACCTTTAATGATAAATATAGTAGATTGACACATAGGAATCAATGGTTTCATTTTTTTAAAAGCAGTCACTATGAAAAAGTGGTATCTGAATTGATCTAATATTCAATTGTCGTCATCCCTAAAAATTCTTTCTCTATGAACTTAACCTCCCCACATATGAAATCCAACATATAACCTTGCTGTCATTTTAAGCTTTAAAAATCACAAAATAGTTGAACACACAGCCCACAAAGAGAATAATTCTGAGATGTGTTAAGACATTACCTGTTCAAAGCATTGAGGCTCATGTCTCTGGGTAGGAATCCATTGGACAGCTCCACAATCTTCCTCGCTGGTGCGTGAAACATGGCAGACAATCTATTCCACGCTAAAACGCTGTCAAAAATCAGAGTAGTACCACATGTTCGTGTCCAACAGTCTTGGTTCTACTCCTCAAGATTTCCCCTCTTGTGAACCCCTCGCACCTTTTACCAGGGCTGTGCACTTGCTTCCATGAACATCAATTTGTTGAAGTTCTTTGTCATCTTTACAACTGCCGACTGGTCGTGTTTAGGGTTTGGTATAAGGATGCTGAATTCCCTGTCCATATGAATGTTCTTGCTTGATTGGCAGTGTTGTTTCAGGCTCCTAGCAGTGATAATGCCCTAGCAACCAAAGCCAATCCCGTGTTGGGTCCCGTTAGATTTCCTGGTCCACTGCCTCCAGTGCTGGTGGTGGATACCAGTAATCCCTTACATCCACTTCCACTGGTGGAGACAAATGGTCTTTGAAGTTCAGCTGCTACCGTCTTTCTATTACCAGCTGAGGTGTGGCGTGGGGCCTGTTTTACGGCTCCTGTGGTCTACCGTAATCCGTGTCACGATCAAACATAGGAAACCACTCTAGAAGATTCCTACCAGACCAGAGAAAACTCACATACTTGTTCAGGTTGTGGAGTCGGGTCGAGTCGTGCCAATTTTCCGTCAGAATATGAGACCGGCCCGTGATTGCTCGTGTAATCCTTCAAGCAATTTATCAAGAAGTTATCAGAGCAGAAAGATCAAAGCACGGTGCATGCACTTCTCCAATGAGCCAAACAATAATCATGCCTGAACTGTAGAACATGGCTGCAGCGATTGTCATCATCCTCAATGGTGTCAACCGTCCAATTGGTTTTTCAATTTGGTGCAGGATTGTGGCTAATCTGAACTATAAATGACCAGATTACACAAAGTCCACTGAAATCATTTAGCCGTTGTACCAATTGATTGCTGCACAAACATCACCATGGACAATACCGGCAATCTAAAACACAAAGAGGTAGTACGAATCCCCTACAATCAAGGGTTATTCTAGGCACTGTTTTGAGCCCAATCTGTGATGCCTGGAAAAGACCAATCTGGTACCTTAACAGCTTCCATTATGTCGTTTTTGTCCATCTGCGCTGCCGCCTCCATTGGGTACCCATTGTGTCTAGATGAATGGCTGTTTAAGCCGTTGCACACCTGCGTCCAAACCTGGGGATCCTGCCTGTATCTCGCAAACCATCTGTCATATCCAGCAGTTTGTTGTTAGAAGATGCGAGTTAACGTCAAAACTCTGACACAATTCAATTTGCTGGTTCAAAGCTTTGATGACGAGTGGAGTTTTTCCAGCTGCTTTTTCATGGAAGCTGGTATCTTGACGCTGCAGGAAATGGTTCAAGGCTGCTTCTGTACCACCTTAGTCCATTGGGCTTGTGTAGTTAGAACATTCCAATTGTCTTTTTCTGCCCCTGGTTACCATCAATAGTCTGGAGAAGCTGTTCCCAATTGTGACATTAGGTATGCAAAATTGATTTTCAATACACAAAACTGCCCGGGAAAATACCAATGTTGCCAATGCGGCAACTAAAGGGGAACCAAATGAGAGTCTAGTTGAACTTGTTCCAAACTGCCACCTCGTCCAACATTACATGTGGTCATTTGGTCGAGAAACTAGTTTGTTCTTTTACAACCCGGATACATATTGCAGTCCACATAGGTCTTGGGTCTTCCAACCTGACAAGTCATCAGTATCTTGCCTGGTAGGCAGTCGGTACGTGGAGCGCTGATGTTGCAGTTGGTAGGAAAATTGATACTCTATCACTGGCAGCGGTGACAATGTAACTACAGTCATCAGACCAACGTTCGCAGATTTAGTCAGCTCCCATAGAAACGACTCGTCTATCAACTCCAGATCTTCATTGCTTTAACTGCATCCCACTGGCTTCCAGGAGAACTTCTGTCGTAAAGCGGATGCGATGACAAATGGCTGGAGCCCTGGTGATGTCATCAGTCAACTTGAATCAAGCTCTGCAAACAGGCTTCCTTGGAAGCCTGGCCCCTCGCTTGTCAAGGAACAATGGAACTGTCCGTCCAGAGGATTTCAGAGTAAACCCCTGGTCCCCTGCTTCATCAAATATGCATGGTTGTAACAGTGATAAAGACGAAGTAACCAATAAGTACCAATCCAATATCTAGAAGCTAAGAGTAGTTTCTGGTATAATTATGACGTGTTATATGGAAAGTGTAACATTACAGTAACGGAAGTATGAGATTGGGACGAAACTGCACAGAATGTAATGCGATAACCTGAACCACAGTCACCAATAGGGGTGGAGATAAAGTTGTGTTCGGCAATTTGCCAATAGCGCCGGTTATCTATGCATGCCGCATGTCGTAAAACAAGAAATATGTCAGGAGAGGTATTGGGCCGTATCAGGATACACCTACTAGACTCCCATAAGACTCAGACCATTTATTACATTCCATCAAGTGTAAAAATCAATGAAGTTGGTGACAATTAAAGTAGGCTTGCTAAAACCACTGGGAAAAGCATGGACCAACAGCAAAATGTATTGCACCATCATCAGATACTCTATGTTGCATCTACAAAAGTTTAAAAAAAGAAAGATTACAACAATTTCAGTATGATTCAATATGATGGCAAAGATTTGCACGCATGGCCTTTTCCACTAAGAAGGAAAACCCAATGTTAGAATGATGTATGAAAATGTTACCCACAAAATGTTTGTTTTTTAAACACAGATTAGTCTTTCCAGTGATATTTTCAAAACTTGTCTATGCCGATGAGTCTAGATAAGATAAGAATATAGCTATCAAAAGTTTGCATTTCATCTCCTTGTAGGCTTGAAGTGCAAATTATTGTTTATATTGTTGAGTTAGTAGCAATCAGGTTACAATAAGATTCTACAAGAAAGATATTGACTGTAGAGCTCTTATTGCAAGTATTTGATTAGGGTAAACGTCACAGGATTACGCCTGAGCCATGTAACAGAGCACAGCCATTAGCTAAGCTGACAGTGTGCCACCCACACAACAGCAATTGTCTAGGTTTAACTAGCAATTATAACGTTTGCTCCACCAGAAGATATCAGTAATGACTGCGAAATGAACTAGGTTGAAACCTTTAAAAGCGTGCCTGTCAATAACAATGCCTGTATCATCTTTCTTGTGACAATTATGAACGTGCAGTAGAAAATCCTTTAATTCCAGTACCCATGTCGGGATCTCGAGGCAGTACTGTTACAATTAATCTAGCTCTACGACTGATGGTAAGTCAATAGAAACTTGAGTGTCTTTGTGTGTAGACTGAATGCATAAAGCCCTACACGTAATACACAGTGTATTAATGTTATATGATGAAGCAAAATTACATTTACTTGGAAGACCAGAGGGATCCATAAACCTTTCAAACTTTGACAGCTTTTAGACTCTAGAAATGTCAGATTGTTGCTCGGAGATGGCGTGTAATCTAATTGCTGTGCATTCAGTAATTGAATAAGTGTTTGTCGCAAGCAGTAATAATTGCCGTATGCGTATGGGTTAATTCACTTAATATGGTAAAGTTGGAGAAGATAGGTTTTTATCACCAGTCATTATTTCTTGATTTTCTGCAAAAGAGACAAATAATTGGCGTAACAAAGTTTGTGATCTTCCATATTTACTACCCTTGACCCAATTTACACTTAATTCTTGCGCCTAGTTATGAAAGGTCCAAACCGTAGCATGTCCAGGAAAAAGATACAAAAACCAGAACTTCTGCTGCAGTACTAAGAAAATTCACAGGGGGCACATACATTGACCTTCTTCTTCCCCAGACCTACCAACATACCAAATATCATCACAATCCAACCATGCTGACCATTCTTTAAATATGCTGACCATAGATATCTGGAAACGTAAACACACACACACACACACACACACACACACACACACTCAAAACAATACCTTCATTTTTCATGAAGGTAAAGATTTAATAAAAGAATTGAACAGGAAAATGCAGAACATCAGTTAGGGAAAAACTTCTCCATAGTAACCCAATGCTGATATGCAACCCAACTTGGTTCGTCAAAAAAGGACTTTAATTGGCGCCTCTAGGATCTTGCTGTCAATCAATATGACAATAGATATCTCATCAAAGTGACATGGTTTATTGAAGGGACTCAATTTAGGGTACTTCTAGAAAATTTCCCCGTCACTGTTTGACAGCATGATCTCTGGATTAAGAATTATAGGGTAGGATATGGTTTCAAATCGTCCATAGGTCTTGTATAATTGATGAAGAATTGATGTAATCTGAGACATATTTGAATTATTGGATGGAGTAAAGGTAGAGATACCGTAATTTAAAGATAACGAGTTCAGGTATGAAATATTACAGGCAGTGGACCATAATGTAACTGATGATGACTTTTCTAATAATTCTTACAGTAATATGATCAGGTACCCAGGACTTAGGTTGGTGCAAAAGCAAAATTATTAGTAGCAATATTAAAAGTACAGTTTAGGAGAGACAACTGGTTGGCTGTTATGTCAGTTGGAAAAACATTGAATTATTTCCCAGCAAAGCACATTTTGGATTTTTTAAAGATGGCTGAAATAATCCAACATCAAATCAAAGTAAATGGTTCAAGTGGACCAAAGTAATAGCCACGTAAGGTGCAACAAGATGAACAATCCCATCTAAATGTCCCTAATGGCCCACAAGGATCAACTGTCCAATTTTGCGCTACATTGGTATAGCAAGAGGTGCACTACCAAAAATGAAAAAGAAAGTTTTTCTTGTTTTTCTTCCACACAGAAAATTGATCTTCCAGGAAGAAAATTTTTCTGTGTCCAAGAAATCATTCTTGTCCATGGGGCAAGCAAATTTTTCTTGTTGCGATTTTTGATGTTTTGAGATTTTTTTTCTTATACTTCTTCAGGAATTGAACTGGTTATAAGAAACCAATTCTTGTATTTCTTAAGAATTGAATCTGGTGAAGAATATGCAAGAATTTTTTTCTTGCATTTTTAAGAAAAAAAAGAAAGTTTTGCTTTTATTTCTAGAAAATTCTTGTGCGTGAGAATCTTTCAGAAACACTTTCTCCTCTGAAGAAAAATAAGAAAATTGTTCTTTGTGTAAGAACGGACATTTTTTTGTGGTTTCTTGTTTTTCTTATTTTTTTTTCTTGATTTTCTTCATGCAAGAAAATTGTTCTCCATACAAGAATTGTCCAAAAATAAGCAAAACAAGAAAAAATATTTTTGGTAGTGTGGCAATTGAAAGTAATTACAATGGTTTCTTTTGAATTCAGAGGGTACCACCGAGTGTATGCTCTTGCAGCCTATATGGTTATAGACTCCAAGATATGGTTATCCGCTACTGTCTAATAGAATGTTTTGCTAAATCTTCCAAAAGCTCCCTCTTGTGTCTACTATGGCTTTTTCAGCAACAACAAATGAGAGAGCAGATCAGGCATTCAATTGAAAGTATCTCTGTCTTTCAATCTCAGTCTGAACTCATTCTCTCATTGTTGCCTCTTTTCTGACTAAAGTAGAGGGTGTTCAACAGAAAAACCCTGGAATCTTCATAGTAAGTTCCAACAGATACAAAGCACACAAAGGAAGACACTGAGTCAATCTACTCAGCATGCTGAAGGGAGATCTGAAGCACAGAGGGCGAGGCCCCCTTCAACAGTAAAGAAGTTCCAGGAGCTAAGGGACATTGCAAGATGCAAGACGTAGTGAAGGAAGATGAAGAAAGATTGAATGCAGCTGCAGGACGTTTCTAAACTGCAGATGCAGAAACCAGTGGATGATGATGATGATGATGATGATGATGATGATGATGATGATGATGATGATGATGATGTTCAGTAGAACTATTGTTTCTGTCCGGGGTGCTGAAAATCATGCTGTTGCCCTCCAATATTATGGCAGATACAATGACTGTTAAATAATCTTTGACTGCTATCTGTGCAAAGCTTTATGACCACTATACGCATTTGATGGAAGCATGTGTCTTTAAATTCTAGTAGGATAACATCTCAAACTAAAGAAAACTATCAGAAATATAATGCTGTAATACAAGAAATTTGAAGTTGGAGTCAACAACTGTGGTCTAGATTTTGCAACATTCAAGGTCCATTTTCTACTGTCAACAACATAATAGAATGTGAAGAATGAATAAAAATCAATGATAGAATCATGTTCTTCTAGACTTTTCTTTTAGCAACATTCTTTGTGTAGATGAGCACATACATGTAGTCTATAGACTGGCTTCAGCAAAAATGAGTATAAAGGCTTGCACATGACACATTACACTTACCATTCAGTTGACAGGTTTATTTGAAATCATTATTTCTCGCAGTAGACACAGAGGTATGATCTATTTGCAATTTTACATGCTGTATTGAAATATCAAAATTTTGTTGCTGCGTTATCAATATCCAAGGCATATGTGTCTCCTATTGGCTAGGAACTTGACTGTCTATTTTAGGCTTTTCCTTGCAGTTTATGTATCTCATTTCTTGTCCTCAATATATTGAAGGTTATTGTTTGATGTCTGATTTTGAAAGCTATAGCCACTGACAGCTTAGATATCATAGTCATGTGACTCTCACTGTACTTTCCCCCATGACACCATGCTAGACTTATTGATGGTGCCTTGCTGATAGTTAAAAGATCTTTGCAATGTTTGCTGACCTTTGTTTGTTTCCCAATTTACTTTACTTTGTGACAAATGATCTCTATTTAAAGTATGTGAGTCATTCCTATTACTTTAGAAAGGGAACAGAGATGTTTTTAGATGTAATAACAAGTAAATGTCAAGGAATTCATCATTTCAGATTACAGTCATATCATACTAAGGGATACACTAAGGGGTACACTGGAAGTAGACATGCTGTCAATTAGTACATATTTCGATGATGAATATCATTCATACTGGGTGTACTATAATAATACATCCACACTACATGCAACTGGGTAACATATATCTCTTGAATAGACATACATTTAGGTATTGCCAGGATGGAAGCCGAGTAGAAAAGAACAAAAACTTTGAAATCAGGTTCGAGAAAACTTTTGAATACTGGTATAGCTAGCAAAATTTGTCTTTTTTCCTTTTCAGTCGTGATATATGACTCAGGCACATAAAATTTTGTCTTGTGTGGCATGTGGTGTCAACCATGTCAACCTTACATGTCAATCTGGCTACAGCCTATTCAAGTTTGCCTGAGGCATCAAGGGCAAAAGCATTCAACTTCTATTACGATTCATTACATTGGATTTCAAGCCCATTAACCTCCAACAACAGGGGATCAGGAGCCGCCAAGGGTGCTGATTAAAACCTTGAACTTTCTGGTTGACCCCTTGAATAGGTCAAAGGGCAGTCATTAAGGGATCAATATCTCCATTTTTGAAATCGATGTTGTGACGTCGCGGGAGTAGATAGAGATTATCAACATCAATCAAAAGCAGTTCTAAGGTATTATTGTTTTAGTGCAATTTTGTTTCTTTATTAGTATCATGTGCAGAAACCACTGGGAATACTCATGTGATGTAGATTTGACAATGAGTGAATATCCAAACAGTGTAAGGGACATAACGCATACAAAAAAAACTTGGTGACAAACATGGTAAAAAAACATGCAAATCTTTCTAATCAAACCATTAAAACTTATTTTTAGATTAGTATCTGTTAATTGCCTCTTATTTTTGGTTGACAGCTTCATTACACTTCCCTGAAAATGTTGATTAGCATTCATGAGACCCCATGGCAGCAGAGCCATTAAAAGCAGTCTTTAATCACTGCCTTACATCCTTCTCATAGTGAGAAAGATAAAAGGACCTGAGGAATGAAATATTCACCAGTTGCTTGTAAGTTGCCCTGATTGATTAGAGTCTTTAGTGCAATCCTCCTAACCCCAGAGACCTGGACTCATTTTTCAACCCAGATCCCATCAGGACCTGCCATCTTTGTCTCTTTATTTGTGTCAACTTACAGGTTACACCATTCAGATTTCCAGATTGTTAACAATGATGATAAACGAGAAATATTTTGTAGGCAAGTTTCTGTTATCTCTCTGAAGTTGATTGCCTCCCATGTGGGCTAAATACTTGTGGCCGTTAACTGGTTTTGCAATTAAAAGTTCGAAAGACGAGAAACTTGTGTTGCTTGCAGAGGTATGCTGCATTCATCAACCTGTCAGTGTGAGGCAGGAAAATCCAGGTAATGGACCGCAGGGTGTTAAACTAATCCTACTTTCCCAAAATCCAAGGGATTTTTCATGTCATTAGGCAGCTTTTACATATGCACATTAGTTCAGATTTACTGCTAAGAAAAATAAAATGTAATGTTAAAGGCAACCAAAGCAATATTAGGGCCCAAAAAATGGAAATGAAAAAATTGTTGAAATTTTATGGTAATGACATTTACTCATACTGTTTAGCACATTTGCGTAATAACTTTAAAACAGTGCAAAACGTATGTTTGTACAATGATCCCCTTAGTTTTGCAAGCCTACAGAAATCCCGGCAAAGATTTTCAGTTTGCTCTCACATTTTCGCATCATGGACGTCGTTATACAGTGTGATAGTGTTGTTTCAACTAATCATGAATAGAAATGACTAAATAAATTGACTTTCAAAATCTAATTTTTCGGCCCTATTATTGCTTGAATTTCCTTTAATAATAGTTTAATTATATGCAATTTTCAGTTATTGTGGATGATGTATATTCCACTGCTTTTATCAATACACAAGCCATGTTTTTTTTCCATATACATTGAATAAAGCGTGCAACATTAAGTGTGTTAGTCAGCAGGAAACTCTTTGCCGTATGATACTGCTACATTTCAAGGTAAATGTCTCCAATATCCTTTTTTCTAAATGTCAGAAAATATTGAATTCTTGTCATGACTAACGCGCTAAATGTTAGTTCAATGCTGTCAGTACAGGGCATGATTAGGGCTAGGAAAACCAATCAGCTGTGACAACAGGGGGTTAAAAAAGATTGGAGAAGAGCTATTCGTGTAACCTGTAACCTCAAAGTGACCTTCATGTCTAGCTACGTGACTACAATTGAGTAAAGAGAATAGAAGATGAAAAGAAAAATGATTTTGCTTCTACATTACCTAGGAGAAGGCTGGATTCTTATCTCTTACAATTCTATCTAACATTGTCTGCATCAAATAAGCTACATATTTTCAAAACATATTTTTGGCACATCATTTCTAGCCAAATTCAAATTTTCACTGCTGTTATGACCTCTGAGAATATAGCTGATAAAATTTTAGGTCACATCCAAATGCCAGGCGATAACTGTGTATTGGATTGTATATGACTGGTATATCACACTTGGATTGTTGCCATCTGTTCTGTAACGCTACTTCACCTAAATCCGCAGGATAACATATATCAAGAATTTTTAAAAACGGGGTATTTATGGATATATGCTACATACAACATCAGCAATACCCAAGACCGCAAGAAATACAAACTTGATAGACTAATGTATTCAGAACAGTATCCGCATGTAACAGAAAAAAGTTATGGTTTATTCTTCGGCTAGATTGGTGTCAATTGACTCTTACCGATAAATGCATCAGATTTAGGTAAAAAAGCATTATGACTGATATTCTGAAATATATCTCTTGTCAAAAGAGGAATTTGTTTTACTTTTTGTGGATGACAAGAGTCTTTCAAATGTTCCTGTCGGTACTTGAAATTGTACTATTCATTCATGAAGACAGTTTTTTGTGGGAAAATAATCATTAATAACAACTGGTGATCTAATGAGATCATCATTTGCCAATATCTATGACACTCAGGTAAAAATGTTCACATTTTGATGGTTTAAGCTATATGACACCTTATTTTCAGGTTATCTTGCTAACGATGCATACTGCAATGATTGGTAATCTTAATCTGGACATTTTTTTTACCTGATTTGATGTCTTGGTCATCGTCAACAAGAATGGACCAACAACAACAATTCATATCACAGAATTTCTGTCACAGTCAGACTATGGAGCACCTACAATTCACTTTGTAGATATTGAATGCCACCACTTGATGATTGTGCAATAATGTCTGGCACACGAAATATAGATGTCTCCCAGGGTATAGACCATCAAGTCACTATTTCCAAAAACCACATAGATCTCATCCAATAAACTACATTTGTTCGAACTTTGCAAGAAGAACGGGGAGAAATTGGCATTCAACACAATTTCTTACTATTCCAGCTGTGCACTTGTTACATCTCATTGCTTGATGGCAGCCAGGCAAAAGTAATGTCTAAAATAGCCCTACAAGTGGGTGGAGTTTTTCTGCAAATAAAACATCTCCTACCTTCTGCCAGGCCTCCATGTCATCCTATTTGGTTGTCTCCGTAAGGGATGCTTTCGCACATGCATTACGGTGTACCGCATCCCGGGCATGTTGTCCGCTGGCGAAGTCTGCACCGCGCAAAATGTCTCCTGCAATCACTGCAGCAGCTTGCACTACTTTCTTCCCTGTCCTAATCCGAATGCAGGCGCTTAATCCGATAAAGACTGAAGGTATGTGCAGCTAAAGTAACCTTCTAGAGCTCGTGATACATACATTACGTCAGTCAAACTTCTATCTGTCCAGCCCACCTGTTTTGAATTTAGATCTGTAATCAGCAGGTTGCAAAATGCCAGCACTAGGCATCAGGATTGCTAATGCATTCTCTTACTTGATAATAGGGTGCCAGAGATGAGAGCTTTAAAGGACATGCTTTGCATTCCACTCTGATAGCAACAGCCTGTATACTGCTCAAATAATTCCTGTTGTGTTCACTGACAGTCCTTATTATGTCTCATTAATTCCGAAATCTCATTATAAACAATAAGGATAGATGATACACTGAAAAATCTTTGAATACTAATGATGTCTCATCTGCATAGACTTCAACCATAAAAACCTTTCAGGAAATTAGAAATCCACAAGAGAATTTGCTCTGCATTCCCTGAGGCTATAGTACTTACACGGTTAATGCAACAATTGTTACAGTTCCCTCTACACAATATCTCCTAAGTATTCACGCCCAGCAATCTGATAGCTGCTAGAATATTCTATACGAGCCTTAAGGATAAGCTAGTGCCTGGAAACTTTTAAAAGATGACTGCAGATCGATATCTAATTGCAGCCTTAGTCAGCTTCTCATTTAGTATATTATACTAACCTAATTTGTATTCATTAAGCAACCATTACAATCTGTATTCATGATATAATGATCTTATACATGAAAAATTTCAACAGGTATAGAATGTAGGTCTGATGTATATAGGTTATGTCTCATGAGGATTGAAAATTACTTGAGAATAACTAAAATTTACATCAGAATTCATAGTGGTAGGGCTACCCAGACTTCAGCACCAAGGACAGACAAGAAAGATTTTTAAAAAAGAGGGCAAGACTTTTATACATTTGAGCTTTGCAGGGATTATTATGTATATTGTATATGTGTATTGATCTTCCATGACCATATATGCATGGATTTACAAAGAACTCACAATTCAAACATGGGCATGAAGTGTTTCTTAACTGCACCGGAGGAATCAATAGTGAGAACTTTTGAAGAAAGTTAGAGAGAAAGGTGATTGGGTCATCTTTACCTCAAGATAGATGACTTTACAAAAAGGATGTGCAACTCATTTGGCATTGTCAAAACTGATTTTAAAACATGGAAAAAACTTTCTTTTGAAGATGTTCCCAGAAGAATGTTCTACCCCATTGGGTCTAATTTAAAGGTACCCTCTGGACCTGCACCTGTTCCCACCACAGCAGAGATGCAACAGCAACAGTTAACTTTGAACTAAACCAGTTAGCCTCTGTGAGGATCATAGCAAATATAGACTCAAAGCAAACTCTGTACTGACTGCAGCAAAATCAGTTCAGACTGAATTCAGCACCAAGGACAAGAGCAAATGCAATTGTTGACTTAATATCTAGAGGTTCTGGGCTCCAATCCCTAGCGGGCCCCAATGTTGGGCTTTTGGAACGGTACTTAATACACTTTCTTCACTTAACTCAGGTGGGAATGAGTACCGGGTTTAGTTAGGGATGTCCTTTCTGAGGGGATATAAATCAAAGGTCCTGTGTTACAGGACAGTATGTTAAAAATCCAAGCACTGTTATATAAAAGAATTGAGGTCCATCTCGGTGTAAGTGGATCAAACCTTGCAGTCTGGTCTTACACAGCTTGAACTTACTGTGCAAAACTGATTGCGTCAAGAGACGGTTTACCGGCTATGCTAAATAAACAGACTGCAACAAACTCTGGGTTGTTGCAAGAGTATACAAATCCAATGCAGAAAACAGCGTTCATATTTCAACAATCCAGCCATCCTTTTCAAACTTGTGTAAAATTGTAAACAAGCATAAGCAAAAAAAAATCTAAAGACAATATCATCCTGCAACATAGTGGGGCAAAATCACCTTCCTCAAAATCAGACTTTTCTTGTTGAAGTTATAAAAAGTTGGAAGGTAGAAAATCCAGTTGATTCAGATATGGTAAATCCAACATATATGGAGTAGAATTGATGGCTGTCATTCATATTCTGGTCAACACATATGCGCCTCCTGTATCCACAAATCTGCATTCCAGTCCAGCCTAGCTTTGTATGGCTTAGTGGTAGGAAATGGGCCGTGTTAGTGTTAGCTGCTCAACAGAAGATAACAGCAGTGTGATACATGTTTCTTCAAGAAGTTTGATGTATTTACATGCAAGGGCATACTTCTAACATTGACAGTATCTCATGTCAATGTAAAACAACTTTGGGCTATATAAGCCACACGTCTAGAGAAATAGGTGTACGTGCATAATATCAGGGGAAAGAAAATAGAATGGCTTTCAAAAACTTTGCATAGAATAAAAAATAAAAGCTTTTATAGTGCAATGACTATACTGCGCTAAAAGCTCACAAAGCATTTTCTACAACAGTTCCACAAAAGGAAGTGGCAATTACAGAATCGATGCAGCCTTCTTTTGCATTCAGATATCACACAAGATAACTATGATTACCGTCTGCGAGCAATTGACATTCCTTTCTCTGCACAACATGCTCAATGCACTTGCCCTTGACTGTGATGTCAAGCATGACTTGAATGTGAAAGATTGTGAAAGATGTGGATCAAAACTGTAAATGTAATGTTTCATGTAAGCAAATCCAGGGCTCAAAATTCATTTTGGGAGATAAGTGCACTGGTGCACCCAACAAAAAGAATTAGGTCCACAGAAAAAGAATTGGGTGCACCACATAAAATAAATTTGAATGTCAGCAAAACGTAAGTTTGACGCTAATGCCTCTCTTTAAAAATTCAATCTGGAATTCTATCCAGATTTCAAATTTCAACCAAGCAATAAATCAAATAAAGTACAACAAAAGGTTATATTGATTTTTCTGATACTTACATTTCCAGAACATTCTGTATGCTAGAGTACAAGAGAACCGTTACCCTACAGAGTACAAAGATATCTAGGTGCACCGGTGCACCCGCAGTCAAAAATTAGGTGCACAGCTCCAATTTTGGGTGCACACAGGTGCACATGCACCCACTATTTCGAACCCTGAAATTGGTCAAAAAGTCTGTCGTGATGATATGTATTGCTCATAACAAAGTGAGTACTTCTCTACATTCATACATTTAAGAAGATAAGTCGTTGCAAAAGCCTATTTGTTGCAAAAGCAAGTTCTTTGACGTTGCATGTTCAACATCGACTTGTATCCCGCATGCACACATACATGATCTTTTAATGGCAATATCAAACCCATCAGCATTTTCAGAACATTCTAGAATATGAGATTGAAGCACGGGTCAATGCCTCTGTTGTGGAAGATTACCAGTAAGAGACCTGCGGACCTAGGCCACCTGTGTTCTATGACTGATAATGTCTGCTGTGCTAGACTGGCTGGCGGCCAAATATGGACAATGCAGCTGGTTCCGGATCTGCACCAGTGAAGACGGACATCAGGGTTTTTGCCACAGGGATTTTTCACACTTTTATAGGGCAGGATGGACAACATGAGCAGATGTGTTCATCATCATGAAAGGAAGATATCAACATCATAGAATTTGTCATAATAATAAAATTGACAAAAGACGCAATATTGGCTTTTTAAGTTGGCATGAATGTGGTGCATTGCGCAAGATGTCTTATTCTTTATCAAGGGGCACAATCACAAAAATGCGATGACACATTTCATGAGCCCACTTTGCGGATATTTGACATCGTTCATTGATTATATACTGTTTGCTTGTGGAGGACTGATTCAGATAGAGAAAATTAAAACTAATCCTCCAAAATAAAGAAAAGTTAAGTTAACATAGTTCTGCCATGATAGTGTATTGATTTTATTGCAGGTTATGTACTGTTGTATGTTCGTCTGTATTTTGTGGGTCAGCCGTTACCAGCGAAAGCTGCCTAGGCTGACCCAGTGTAATGATTTATCTCATTGTCAATAAATACAAAAAATACAAATACAAAACATAAAAATGATGCAGAAAGAATTTAAACTTAGTGAGCTGTTGACTATAAAACATCTGCTGATGTTTTTGTCCTAATCCTTTCTGCTACCCCCCTCCCACCCTCCATCTCCCCAGTTCTTATTGTTAGCTCATACCACCTGTAGCAGCTTTACTTTCTGTCTATCATATAACGTTATGACTCTATGACCCAAATCTATTCAGTGCCCTAGATCACACTACAGATGATTCATAACCTACATAATTGCTAGTTAAAGTGTAAGAGGACTACTTTCCCTTTAAGTGTAAAATCAATGAACACAAAACACCCCACTATTCATCAAATGCCTTGGACCCCAACAAATCACCATTTGCTGGACAGGTTATCCTGATTCTATCAAACCTTAATTGAAAGTATGAAATCTGATGTCCTGCATCATTACTGTGCACCATTAGAGGGGATCAATCATGTGAAATTAAAATGGCACAGATAAAATACTGACGGCATACTTAATGTATCAAGTTACTATTTCCTGTACAATAACTATAAGTATCTTAACCACAATGATATTCTGATAAGAATAATTCCAATAAAAAGTAATGTGACACTTTTATCTGACAAGACAAATGATTATACCTATAGATAAAGTTTGGGTACCAGATAACTGAAGTTTTAATGACTTCATATGAGGCTGTCAATAACTTTGCAGTCTGACACTTAGAGTTAAACAATTGTTTAAGAAAATATATGATAGTACCTCAGTCCTGTTCCGAGATTCTTATCTGGTGATATAAAAGCTTTTGAGAAACTTTCACGATCCCTACAGCAGCCAGATAGGTACTTTTTATGACATGAAGTGCCAGCAAATTACTTGACCTCGTTTCAAAACCTCCCTTCCTAAAACATGACAGAATTCCTGGCAGAACTCTTACGCAGTCACAGCTCTATTGATTTGGTCCTCAACAACGCAATCTCTGCCATGAATTCCCAATGGTACATTGAAGGATAATGGGTTCATCGCTGCAAAGGCTTCATGGCTGGCTGGTTTTTATGTGCTCAGATTTCTAAATGTAATTGTTCAATTCCAAACGCCATTTAGAAGGGCAACACTTTCCAAATAGCTGTAGGCTTTTTTGGCAAGGATCCAGATAAATCTACCAGTGAGAATTACACACACACACACACACACATACACACACACACACACACACACACACACACACACATATATATATACTGTATACACACACACGCACACAAACACAAAGAGAGAGAGACACACACACACACAGACACACGCACTAAGGCTGGAGCTGCACCGTCAAAGCTGGGTATTATTCCCACTCTATCATAATTCTGGATTTGAAAGTTTGATTCCTTTTCAGGGAAAACTTTTGAAAGTTAGAATTTCAATGTTATCTCACAACTGGTAATTGATCCCATGTCGCTTTTGGTAGTTACAGACTTTAGAGAGCTCTCTATGGCAGAACAAGAAACAAAACCTGTCCAGAGGAAAACTTGGGCTTGAAATTGTTAACAACATGTCACTATACAATAGCACCCCCTGTTGATGAAAACTAGTATTACAGAAATGTAGGCAACAGTGATCTTAATCACCTTCTGTCATCAGGATTCAAAATTAGATATGGTTTTCAAGCCTTCAGCTACTGTTATATAGTATCAGGTGGGAAAGTTCAAATTTCAAAGTTATATCACAGTTCCAAAATCTTTAGGTTTACATGTACATGTACCTATTGGCAAAATGAAATTTCATATCTCTGCCAAAGAATGCATCAATTCTTTTGTCGTAGTAAACTTATCTTTATTTATCTACAGAACAGCTATCGGTCTGTTTTTTCTTCTAAATTTTAACTTGTATAAACTACTAACAGTATGCACTTCCCAGTACTACCAAAAGGTGTCTCCTCTGAGGTTTTCAGTGCAAATGCTAGTAAGTGCAATTCCTGCCTTATCAGATAGAAGTGCTCAGGGATATAATTATATGTTATCGATATATCTATCATATCTATAAATGACTTTTACTGATGAATTAAGAATAGATGAATTAATAAAACCTTACATCAAAGGTGCAATGGTCAGCCATTTTATCACAATGTCTAATGTACACAAATGAGAGGCAAATGAAAAATCATTTGCAATGCTTTGAAAAGGTGTTTTGAAACATAATAACTTTAAGCAAACAGCAAAAATTCCCTAATTTAGGCATCTATAGCATCAAGGAAATATAAACAAAATATGTTGTAAGAAAAATTGACTTCCAATTTAAGGTATAATTGTAACAAAATCCCAATTAAGCGACCTGTATCCTGTAGTCACATGTTTGTATATAATGATCAATACCCTAGAGATATCTAATGGCTAAGACAAATTGTTGATGGGACTGGGAATTAAGACATGGCCTTGAATGTAGGATGATGAAACCTTGGGTGAAGAAACAGTTCTACAGACTGTCTTTATATAGACATAAAATATTTTCCTTTAGCACTTCTTAAGTTGCAACCTTACACCACAATTAAAGCTCCCTACAACAGGACAATTACAGTGCTAATTAGTGGTATTAGGCCACACCATTTTAATTTCTTGGTCAATGGAATAAAAAAAAAATGCTAGATTGGAAAATCAACTGGAAAACAGAATCTCAAAGGAAAGTTTGTACTTTGGTGCACACAATTTCAGGGAGTGAACAGGGTCAGGTGCAAGTTTTCACCCCAATTGCTGAAATTTAAAAAAAAATCCGATAACCAAGAAATAAAATTGGTGTGGCCTTAGTAGACCGATATTATCTTTGCAGGCAATTGTAAGAGATGCAAGATGGCTGCAAATACTAGTAATGGGACAAAATGCAGTAACTTTTAAAATGACGTACTACCAGAGAACTTGACTGTTATGTCAGTCTTTATACTTTTCAAAAATATTACATAAATATGTAAGCACATTAATATGTGTATGTGCATCATTATATCATGCAGTGGTTGAAATCCTCCTTTCCAACGTTCTGCATTATTGCAAAATGCCAAAATTTTGTTCTGCAATTTAGAAATATTCTCTGCAAATACTGTAACACAAGCCTACAATAAAGGTTAATAATGCCTATAACATTAACATCATATGTAGCTTTGCAACTCACAGCATGACATGTTACACATTTTCCTTGCCCTGACCTGATCTCACTTTGGGGAATAACAGATATTGTACAGTCATTATCCACCTTCTCCCTACTGACTTACGCATCAACCCAACGAACCGTCACAAAATGCCATTTTAAATAGGACTATCAAATAGACAAATAATTGACCAAAAATGAAGTCTTTACTGATTGTAAAGTAGTTTCTATGTGATAATATATCAACAGCTTGCTGCCATCAGTCCAGACCCAGACAAAATGACGGATCGAGTTTCACAATACAAACATATTTTACACATATATATGAGCGAAGCAACACCGTCTACGCTACCACCTGGTCGTGACTTCAAGCAATTACTCAGATCTGATGAATTATTCATTGCATAGACTTCATCACATGCTCTATACATGGACATTCATGATCAAACATGCGTGCACAAATCATATTTGTTGAGGTGACAGGTTCAATATTCCTTTGGGTCGAAGTGCAGGTATTTAGAAAGGCTACATCATACTTAAGTACATGTATTGACGTCTGTTCTGAACTGTCATGAATTCTCATAAGAATAACAGAAATATTAGGCCACCATGTTTTTTTCATGAAATGTTAAGTGAAGAATATCAGTTCTGAAAAAAATCAGCAGCCTAAATATCATGTGTAACATCCTACATTAAAAATGTAGAAATCCTAATCTTCCATGGCCATGCATAATTTATTGGTAGTCACTGTCGTAAAAACAATACACATGCTGAACATTCACACAATTAATGTGCAACATGTAGAAATCAACAGGTAAATAAGGGCAGACTTACGGCTTGACGTGGCTATAGGAAACCTCCAAGTCCTTAATGTGGCTCCATCGATCCATGGTTACTCTATAGTTGTGTACATTCATATTTTATCATCCCAAACTGCTCAAACGATGGCAACTCCGCTTGTTTCCCCCTACGAACTAGACAACGTCTTTCTAGCATCTTCGCGACACAAAGACAACCCACAGCAGTGACCGCACCACACCCTCCTGATTGCCTCTCTCGATATGGCCTCGATTTGCTTGTTGTTTGCGTGATAAAAAGTGGCTGGCAGGGTGAAAACGCGGGCAGGTGGTTAATGTGGGGTGATTGATGGATTTTCACATCGTGAATAAAAGGCCAAAGAAGCAGCCAATCAAAGACACATGTCTGATCAAGCCACCATTAATAACAATCCCACCCAATGAAAACCTGCGACTCACGAACCCACGTCTGAAAGATTCCTTTTCCGTCAGCCGCTCATATTGCACAATAATTCTGCAAATGTGATATTTGCAAAAGCTATTATCAGTACTGGCAGAGTAATAACCTTAGGGCAACAGAGTTAATGGTTCTAGATGTTATCATGTGATACGAACGTCTGACTAAAAAGTACCTCGGCTACTTTGGGATATAATGTTACCTGTTGAATCTATCATCTTGGAGTAGTAAGTCAAGCTTAAGGTACAAGCAACATGTGTTGGATTTGATATTCATTGTTTTCTGGGCCAAACCTTTATTAAAAACATCACATTGTCCAGAACAAAGTTTTGACTATCTATGATGCTTTGGATTTTCTGTTGCAAATTATAATCACAACAATAGCTATTTTGATGATTTTTGAAGAAATTAAATCAATGCAGATAAGCCACTTAAGCATATAAGCAGGTATACATAATTGGGTGATGTTTTGTTCTCAAAAATCCTAATGAAGCTATTCTCAGGGTATATGTATAAAGTGTTTGAAGCAGACACAAAAAAAACCACAAAAGCATGGACTTTGAAATTACAGATGAAACATTTGCTACATGTGTTCCACTTTAATCTCTTGGACTAGAAACAGTCCATAACGAGTACACCATAGTGTACAAGAGAAATTAAAGTGGCTAGCTGTGAACAATTTATCATCCCACAGGGATAATTACAAGAGATATTGGCAAGATGGAATTTGCTGCTCTCAATCGGGGCACCGGGGAATACTCAGAATTGAAGCAGTGTTTCTTCACAGCTTCTAAGCTGTTGTACATTCATTAGCCTTTACGCAGATCCATACAAATGTGTCTAACATCGTCTGTAGACTCAGCCGTTACCAGCAAGAGCTGCCTTGGCTGACCCAGTGTAATGAATAGGTTTATTCTCAATACATACAAATACAAAGTCTGAGGGGGGGAAACAGTGACTGTGTAATTCTTTACAATTGGCCGATTTTAGACATATGTGCTCATTTTTTTAGTGTCACAATAACAACATATTCTATCATTTTTTTGCAGATTTAGCTACTTGTTGACTTGAAACAGTTTGTTAAAGGGATGTTAGCCATGTCTCATCTGTCAAAAGTAGTTTTTGCTATTTAAAAGAGGCCAAAGAAAGTGCTGTTATCCATGACATCTAGGTTGTGCAGCCCGGTATGGCATAGGGGATGTCCTTAGTGCTGAAATATGGTTCTTAATTTTTACATTGAGATTTGTTCACTATCATTTGGCTTCACATAGGATTTGATGCATCTTCTTTTTTTCATCCTTAGCAATAAGCAGACTTTTTGTGTCTAGTTCTTCATAGCTCAGAGTACAGCTTTGTTACCTTTGGTTAATGCTTTAAATCTCTACTCTGCCAACAAGCAACTACCATTATCATTGATCCGCCATGTTACATCAATCTGCCACTATGAAAGACAGTGGGTTTGAGACATCTCTAGTGTAGCACTCCACAGGTATGCACAGTTTAGACATACAGGAGTGCATTATACTGGAGGATTGTTGGGTTCGAGAATTCTGTTTGGATGTATCTTTTCAGGGTGGCGGAATTATGTACCCTGGTGGAATTATGTTAGTAGATGTAAACGATCTTCATAATTGAACTGAAGCTAATTAAGACAAAGCTGGACTCAATTCTCCCGTTTAAAAGAATTTAGTTAATACAAACTTGATTCATTATCAGTGGTTCTTCAACTCTGCAGACCAACACAAGCAATACAAGTATCAATTATAGTCTTACGCCTAGATGAAGTACTTGTAACGTTATGAGTATAATCATCCATTATTCAAATACCCCCAGGTAAATGACAAGCTTAACGTAGAGGAAATTCCACAGAAGTGTATCAAAGTGTGCAGAACATGCTCGAATGAATTATTCACAGTGACCACTCACGTGCACTTCTTCACAGTAAAATAACGCTGTGCAGATAAATGTAAATTACCAAGTAAACTGCCATAATCTATTACAGGTCTGAGTGGTGTCATAGGTGGCGTTTATCATGGTAGATTTGCTTATAGTAAAACATGAAAAGAACACACCAGGTTCTGATAGGCAGCAAGACATTGGTGTTTCTGATGAAGATGATGAAGGTGTGTTACTAAAAACATTCCCACCTGGCCACAATGTCCTTGCTCTTTAAATGACATGTGTATCACTCAATAGAAATCATGAATAATGTAGTAGCATTCAGCTCTGGTATGAAGGTCAACCATTATTACCATCATTACTTCTCCGGCCAGGTTGACTCACATCACGGGGAGGGGGGTATTGAACATAAAAATGTATTTTCTGATGGATGATTATTGATATTGCTTATTAATAATGATCAGTATTGCTTGAAGTTCATGATTTTTCCTGGTCAAACAAGCCAATTTGAGCTTATCATAAATACATACAAGTTAAAACAAGCAATTATACCCAAAAGATAGTCTATAGTTAAGAAATTTAACAATATTTTCTTCACATACATTCACCTAACAACAGTCTATTAAGTAGTATAAACCATGTGTTGAATACGTCAATGAATGTTAGACATCAAGGTAATAAGATACGTCAAATAAAAGTTACTCATTGACAAGTGTTGAATAGATCATCAAAATGTCAAACCGAAATACAGAACATTTGAGTCTTTCCCTGTGTGATGAACTCCCCAAGCAACAAAATCCCCAAATCTCACATAACCCTTATTAGTGTACAGGGATTGTGTGGGTAGGGTGGGTTGTCAGTCACGGAGGCTTATATAAGCTGTACAATCTGCATAGCTGTCAACATGACCTTTTAGTGTGTAGGGGGCAAGAGTGCGATATAATAAGTTACGGCACGCCAATTTTTTTGTTGCTTCTCGCAATAGCCTCTCCTGTTTTTCCCATTTTGAAAAAAAAAATTGGGTCACTATTCCCATTCACAAATTTTAACTCCCAATTTTACTATTTTTTTCAGTTGTAAAACTCAATAGCCACCAAAATGGATTATAATTATAAAGGCTTGCACATACTTAAAAAGTGTGGTCATATTGATCATAAGTTATAATTTTTCATTTATCAAAACTATTTCTCAATATCAATCCATATATTACATAGCAAAAGGTAATTTTGTTACTGAAATTATAGTACTAGATCAAAGTAAGGGGTTCATTGCATAAAATGAGCCATATGCGCATACAAAGCTGAAACTTGAATAATCCTCTTATTCTTTATGTTATGTAAACCCTTAGCTTCACCCCAGACTATTTGCAAAAAATTTTATTTCTATTTTTTTTCCGCCCTATTGCTCCCATCTTTTTCTGAAAAAATCTGAGAATCAACAAATAAAATTGGTGTGGCCTTATCTAACATAATGTATTGAATATGGACACACTATGGTTATACAACTGAAAAACATGTTTTCAGCTACAAATGAAAATAGGAATACTTTACATTGAACTGAATATGGACAAGATGTTAACTGCAATAGCTTGATACTGTATTTTGAAAAAACAAACAATTTCATGGTATTTCTTTAGTTTTTGTATCACTGTCTCAAAACTGTTGCAAAAGCAATTACCTGATGCTTGCTAGTTTCATAAAGAGATTCAAATCTTGCAGCAACATATTTTGTATCATTCTGTAATGTATAGCCGGTAAAACTGCACTTTGATGTAACACGCCAGCAGGATGGGCAGGATGGTTATATTGCACTGAATGACCTAACCTTTGCACATCTTGCTGCAAGAGTTGTTAAAAGCTATCTAATGAGCATGCCCCTACTGTACTCGGTGTCAACGAGATCCACTCTACCATATTTATCATACTCTCCAAAGCCCCATACAGAACGCACTCTCTAAAGCTCCATATAACAAGCCACATGCGAGACTGTTTTATGTCATCGGCAAACACTCTCGCAGGCCATTATGCCAAGATTGATACCCTGGGATCAAAGCTTGCTATTGATTTCCATTAGCAGCAGACATACAAACACAGCAAAACTTAACACCATCCCTGCAGATCTGACCTGTCTGTAACTCAAACACACTGTACATGACAGGAACGCAATATAGCAGGCTTACAGTACAAGGCTCCTGAAACACTATTAGATGTTACATCTACTAGCAAAATTCCCCCTGGGTACATAACTCCGCCACCCCAAAAAGACATGTCCGAACAGATCTCCAACCCAACGTCCCCCAAGTAAAATGCACTCTACTTTTATATCTAAACTGCGCATACCTGGCGGTGCTGCACTAAAAATATCTCAAACCCACTGTTTTTCAAAGTTGCGGATTTATGTACTACCCAGTGGATTCATGTAAACAGAGATTACTAATAATTTCTTTATATTCAAAAGTCGAGGTCTTCATCGACTACAATGGACGAACATCATCATCATCATCATATTCAAAAGATGTCGTAAACTAATAGAGAAATAGTGAGGACTTACCGTGGAGTGTTTCCAGCCATTACTGCAGGTCAGAATGGCTACTGAACCATAGGCTGAGCTACTCTAAATATTACTGGCTGTGCAGCCTAAGCTATAGGGTCTTCAGTTGTTTACTAAGTCACTGATGGAGAAGTTGAGCCTAGTTGATACATTTGGCACACTACATCAAGCCCAGGCCAAATATAACAGGGGAAAAGATCACCCCCCAGGAATCTTTGAAAAGCGCCACCTAGGCGACATGTATTCCTGGTTAAATAGATAAACAAACTGAACTGAACAGCATTATAAGGAGTGTGTTAGGCCAATATTTCTGCACAGGAAAAGCACAATAGTACAGAATTTTGACATTAAATGCACTTTTCTGATTCTTTTTATATCAAAGATAAAAGAATTGTATCATACATCTAAAACTGTGCTTTAATGTAATAATACTGATTAAACAAATATAACCAAGACAAAGTGATGAATAATAACAATTGAAATATATTTTTCTATTTGTTTGTTGACCTTTGTCAAATGGTTTGCTTGAAAAAACATGACTCCAGCATCATTGAAAGATATGTCTGACTTTCTATACATATTTACAATATATCATTTTGTATGGCATAATATGCAGAAGCTGCCTTAAAAGCATTGATATCCTGTCTCTCTATTTCTTCAACTTGTTTCAATAAATCATCTGCAATTAACTTGAAATTATGTTGTCCTCATCATTGCTTCAGATTAGGATTATATCAGTCCTGGGTCATTCTAGTCATGTTCACCGCACTCTCAACTTCAACTCTCCGAAAAACACTCTCTGACCTAGTTAGCAACAGGGGGAAATGGAGGAAACTTGCAGTCGTCTGCGCAAAAGCAGCCGACAGATAATGATGATGTTTAATACCAGCCTCATTTATCATTTGATTGACTGCCATGATTCCTGATTGATGCTGACAGATGAAAAAGGTCAACGCCTGGAAACAGACTTCTATAATCAGTCTGAGTCTCTGAAACTCTGTCGGCAAAATAATTGCCTTCTGTCTGTATCTGTATCTACAATCTTGTACATTATGAGCTAGTAAAACTGCCCTTCAGCGTAACACTGTAACACTGTAACATTAAGGGTAACATGACATTGTCAAAACGGACATTAATCCTGGAAAGTAGACTATACGTGTCTTATGTGGCAGATGGACTCTCATTCTTGTATAGGACTGTTTAGCCATAGCCGAATGCTGTAGGGTTGAACTGAATCAGGACGTTTGCCAATATTGACCAATGAGAGACATGCCACCACACCCTCCAGAGCATATTCTGAACAGTCCCCTTTGCAGTCTGAGATCACTGTGGATCTTAGAGAGCTGAAATGACTGGCATGCCACCCTGTGATTGGTTCGACCAGCTATACTGTTACACACTATAAACTTTCCACTTTAGCAATCACATGTACTCATTATCTACGGCTGATTATATTTCTTCTATCAACATTTTTCAAGGATTGATATCCGGCTTGACATGAAAGCTTCTTACAAACAGGAACTGAAGCCAATTATTCTGCAGACAGGATGTTAGACTAATTATGAAGGTTTGCTTCCAGGTGTTGATCCTTTTCATGAATCAACATCAATCAGCAATGAGATTCAGGAGCCGGATGAGGCCAGAATAATCGTGACAGGAATTATGGACTAAAGGAGACTTTATTAGGTTAGAACATATTATGTTTGAGACAAACTACTAAGGATCAGTAGCAATAAATGAGGCCGGAATAAGTGTGACAAGAATTATAAACTAAAGGAGACAATCTTACATTAGCACATACATGACGTATAATTCATGTTTTAGACACGACAAAAATATTTACTCAAGCATGCAAGATCTTGAAACAGTCAGACGTTGCAGACAGCATCTGCTATCTTTTGTCAGTGACTAAAGAAAGATTTGGCAGAACTATAGGTTTTATACCAAAACTCTGAATGGATATACAGTTCATGAAGTGAAGACAATTTCATTATGTTTTAGACAAACTATTACTTTTTGATGCCATGAAGTACCTGTAAAACTTGTATTTAACCAATGTGCACAGATTATAAACAATACACTTTCAATTGGCGAAGTCTCATTTGATTAACTCATCTGATGTAGAAAAAACCTATTCTGTTATTTTCTGAGCCCAAAGTTTGTTCCAACACAAAGAGTCACCGACAGAAAACTCTCAGAACATGACCTGAACAATGACCACAACTGTCTCTACAGAGATGCTGGACGGTATAAACTCCCTGGTTGCTTTGATCAATTACTGACATCACATGTCTGTTAGGTGATTGGTTACTTGAATTTAGAAGAAGACTGCAGTATGACAATCTAGAATTTGACGCCCTAAATTGTTCTGGTTGGACAAACGTTTAGCTCAGTATGCTCAACTGCCAAGTTGAACACACATTATAATGCTGTTATTTTTAGTTATATCAATTTTCAAGATCTATACCAGGGCCCTGTATATGAACAGGTGGAGATAAGGACTGAGAATGAGGTCACGTTTCTGTTGGCTGAGCAGACATTGAATCACATGACCCCTATCCTGACCCTAATTATTCCACTCCTTACCCTTTGACCATTCCTTCCGACCCCTGTGAGGTCAGTCATAGATTTGACCACCCTTGGTACGAAGAGCAATTAAGCAATTTCATCTCATGAACCTGGAAGGATAACTGTTATTACAGGTATTCAACTTTAAATATAATACCAAAAGGCAATTCATTATAAAACCAGACACAGTCAATATTGGCTCTGTCAATCTGAAATGTAAAATATTCTGGAACCTGAAGAAGCATGCAATCATGGCATCAAAAGCACTTCCTTAGCTTTGAAGTGCTAAGGATCGTGAGGTTTAACGAGAAAAAGGTTGACCTTAATGGGAATGCATTCTGCCTGCGCAAGAATTACGAGAGACGTAGAGAGGTGAATGGCTTCGCTCACTGGAAGCCTGACCAAGTACAGGGCATTTTTGCAAGGAATTAGGCATTCAAGCATGACCTGAAGCATTTAAGGGCCATCCATGGATTGGGTTGGCGAATAAGCTCCCCGTTGTGGAATCCCATGGCACAAGATGACCCTGCTGAGAAAATCCTCCAATAACTCAAGACTCGGCAATTGTTTCCTATAGGCAACTGACATCCACTAGCTAGACTTTGCGTCCGCTTTGTTCTTGATTTCATTATAGATAGCGGAATATCTAACCCTGGAATCAGCTGATACGGACCAGCAATAACAATGAACCCATTAGAGAATACTGTAATTCTTGTTTCTTTCACTGTAACTTTATGTTCACTGTTTTCACTGTCCCCATTGGACTGTGAACTTATCATCACCGTGAATATAATACCTAATTTCTGATTCCTTCACACATCCTTTCTGTAAATCACTAAATTGCTGCCACCGTGAAGTTAAAGTTCGGTGAAAATGTCCATTTTTCTTACACCGTGAAATTTTGCTACCGTGATTAAAAGTGAATTACAGTAAGCTATAACCCTGCACGACTCTGTTTTTCTTTTAGACTATGTTAATGTTTTTCTTTTAGACTATGTTTATTATAAGGATCACAAAAAGAAATTAGATACATAAATGCGAGTGTTTGCAGCTGACTTATGGCCTTTGGTCTACAAATTCATTGCATTACTAGCTAAGGTATTCTATTAAGCATGCCTACATTGTAGTCTTCCCCAGGGTACCATAATATATAGTTTATTGTCTGGTGGATGCAGAGTATTTCATCTTGCTCCACATCTAATCTTGGCAGGTACTTTGGGATTTGCCTGCTCAACAGGTAAATGTCAAATGTAGCCGAATGCATAAAGTAGGTGATAGTTTACCATGAACATGAGCAGGTGCGCATGCAGTGTTCACCTAGTTTATAGTCACTCTAGTGTAATGTATTTGTCTACATTTGACATTTACCAGATGAGCAGTTGTTTTTGTCTACAAAAAGCTGTCAAAATGCAGATTTTAGTCCCCAAAGATCAATATTCAAACCCTTTCCCCAACTTTCTATGGCACTAGTTTTGCAAGGACGGCCAGCTATCAAAGTTCAGCAAAGTAGCAAAATATGGAGGTGCCAATCCAGGTGCTACATCACATGAGTGTTTGTGACCTTTCATCATCATGGTGTTCCCCCAGGCTAAGGCGGGCAGGCCTCCAGCCTGGCACGGTACGACTCCACGGTGGGAGCCATAACTACTGTGCCAGGCAGGGCATTCCACTGGGGGATGGTGCGGGGGAAGAATGAATATTTGTATCTATTAATGTTCTAACATTGATTGTTTGATATTTGAGAGTATGGCTCCCCCGGGTGTACCCTAGCTGGTTTCAGTAGACTGTCAGTGTTTATATTGATACGGTTGTTGACTAGTTTATAGAAAAAGGTGAGGCGGGCGTTCCTCCTCCTTTCATCGGACTTCTAAAACTGACTGATGGTGAACGTTTCCGCCATCGTGTGGCTGCTCTTTAAAAACATGTCCTTCATGCACAAATCCACAAGCACCAGTATAAAAACCACAGAGAGCCATAAAGGGAACGTGCCTGGGAGAAGATATGCCAAGAATTATAGATTTTTGGTTTGTTGCCATGGCAACATGAGATATCAGCAGCTGTGGATGCCGACATGGGGTCCAATGCCTCAACTTGAGCAGCTGTGGGAGCCTGAAGCAATGGCCCCAGGAGTTGAACCAATCAGTGTGATTTCCCAAGGTTCTGATAAGTCAGAAAACTGCATTCTGCATCTGGAAAGGTGAAGAACCCTCAACCGTGCAGTCACAAAAGCTTCATATAATCGACATTGCCTTGCACTTTCCTTCTAAAAGCTTTGATTATACTGCAATACTCACAACTATTACATTGGAAGAGAGAGAGCTAAAAGCCTGAAAATAATAGGAACGCTAATGGCAATAAATACGGTGCAGTCAGAGTATTTCAAGTACAGAAAAGTACTCGCAATCATGATTACTATCTTGTCCATATATTTTCATCTAAGTCATTCCTTACCTGTTGCATCTATTCATGAGAGAATTAATGACATTGGAAATCAGCCAAAGGATAATTATCTACTAATTTACAAATTGTCTACCAGGTAAATACTCTTTAAAAGAGTGCAAGAAGTATAAGACCTTCATTATGAATCACTTTAAGACAGGTGAAGAAGTAAAATAGGGTGGCAATGAGTTGCTAAGTTCCTTTTCATTGACCCACTTAGATAATGTCACTCACCAATTAACAAATTCAGCCTGCTATGGCAGCCATTTGGCACCAAGTTTGTATAGTTAATGGGGTTAGGCAGCAAGGAGAAGGTTAAGATAGTCATAGGGTTAAATAAAAAAGATCACATTCAATCGCACAGTAAGAAAATACCAAGTTGACAACTCCTACATAATGTACAATGTAGGCCTGGGGTATAGTGACTCCCTGGGATACCATGTACATGTATAGAGATTTGTGGGTCCAGAGGGTCATACCCTGTCTGCTGACAGGCTGGAAATATACCACTGGCCTGCTATATTTAGGACTACATGTCACTGATGCTTCGTACTAGAGAACATGGCTATAGACAAGACTGGTGCAAGTGACACATCTGTTTACAATCAAAGTCTAACAAGGTTCCAGAATAATATGATCATTACAAAGCAAACAAAAGGAGGTATGCAATTAGGTCATATCAGCTTAATGTGTTTTTATTTATCTTCATTTATGAATCTTTATTACTAATTGATTTCCAAGGGTCGGCCCTTACAAAATCATAACAAATGTTTAAAAAATGATCACTTAACATTAACTTAATGAATCATACATTCACAATATATGTTCAAGCCTGAATACCATCATCTACATGTTTGTATACTACCGGACCTGCAAATTTGACTAAAAGAGACTTGCTAAAATAGAGATGTACTCTCTCGGACTCATTGAAAAACATAAACTTTTATGCATTTCACAAACTGTCCCAAGTGTACATACTTTAGAATTAACTCCACTAATTGCCTAAGAAACAAATTTCATACCGTTCGTCAGGGTTATCATCATCATCACTGTCAGGAAAAATATCAGCAGACGATGTAGACTGGGCCATGTTCGTTGGTACATCCAAACAACAAGTGTTCCATTATTAGCTCCGTCAGAGTGAAGTGTGAGGTCAGTTTGTGTTATTTCAAATGTTGGCAATGGCAGCAGACGATCACGATAACATATCATGTTACATTACTGCATGGAGGAAGTCTTAAATGTCATGTGTGATGACCACCTGCTCAGTGACCTCACTTGGGGAACCAAAGCTATGTCAGATATATTTAGTAATACTTTCTTGTATGTCTATGGGAACGTATCATAATCAACCCGTTGACCCTTCTTTTCAACAGATACTTTCGGATTGCAATGTAGCATTCCCTCTCCAAAAATGATAAATCCCTTGAAAAGAATATAATTTTTCTACAACCAAAACATTTGAAAGAGTCACTATTTTCATAAGTTCTTGAGGTTGAAGCTATACAAAAGTTACGTCTGGAAAAGATGATCGACACACTGGCTATTGGCCTGCGTCTCGCCTTCTACAGTTTTTCAGCAGAAAAGACAACCGATTTTCATATTTTGCTGTCAATTTGCAAGAAATGCTGACTTCATTTTGTACAGGTTTGCAGTAATTCTATTGCAATAATGTACTGTGATTTGGTGAATTGTTTTAGTCAACAAACCTTCTGATTATTCATAAGCATTAAGCACCAATGTATTGTCAACTTGCAATACTGTAAAAATGCATTTAAGTTTGCTTTAAGTTTTTATTTCGCGCTAAGGCGAAAATGTAGTGTTTGCGGTGGTTTTAAGTTCACGGCAGCGCTATAGTCACATACTGCTGCAGTATAGGACAAAAATGTTCACGCTGGTTTTAAGTTCGCAGTCGCTGCGAAAACCACGAGCATTAAACCACCGCAAACATTTCTGCATTTACAGTATATGTGATAGCTTCAATCTGTCCTAAATGGATTGAATGACCTTGGATTCTGGGTCAGTCAGGACATAAGGATCATTGCGCAGTGCCATGTGAGCTGGCACTAAACCTCGCCTCTACTTGATTAATGGATGAGTATCACCCCCTCTAGCTTCTTCATTAGGAAATACAATATACCACAGGACTCTGTGTCATCCTCCTCTATCAGTTTCTTAAGCTGGTATCAAATAACCACTGTAAACAAGGGGACCGACCAGTATACATGTCTGAGGGGTAGTAGAAATGTGTAATACATATTGTGTAAGCTAAAGGCGCTTCCAAAAATGGGGTGTAGGGGGCTTTTGGGTATCTGTAGCTGCCAAAAATATGGTGTAAGGTTTTCTGCAAAAATTATCACTGACAGTGTAATTCGCTTCTTTTGTAGGGACTTAATTTCCCGGTAGAAGCTAGTTAAGGGGATAGAAGGTTTTATTTGCAGTCGAAACAATTCTGTAGAACAGTTTCAAGTAGTGATAAAACACAGTGATATTTGTGATGTCATGATTTCGCTGTATGATGTCACAATGAAAACTGCGAAAATAAATCCACCTCAAATATTTCAAGATTAACAGTACCATCACACATTAATAGGCCCACTGATGTTAAGCAGATTCAGCATACTGGAGTACATATTATATATCAACAGTTCCCATGATAATCTTGGTAATACTCTATATTTATGACTTATCATTTAAAGGCTTAACCAATGAACACACCGATCATCAGCCATCAAAATCTAACACTTTTTAAAAATTCTTCACATTCTTTTCCATCAACGATCAATGAGTACTGTCTTACATGAAATAAGTGCATCCGCCCATCTTAATACTTAAGTGGTTGGTCATACATAATTCATAAACATAGAAATTCTGCAACATGTTCACACAACATTTGAGTAATATGAAAAAGCTTTTAGCTTGACCCCCCCTACTAATGCCCTGGCATAATCAATACAACTTAAGCGGTGCATATGTTTGGAGTGCACAACCGTGAAAAGATTTAAGGCTGTGTCATTCTTTTAGCTCAGAAATAGAAAGACTTAAACTAATTACTGAGGAAATTGTGTAGACTTTACATTCATCATAATTCTGAATTACTTGTTTGATACATACAAAAATTCTGTAGTGTATTTTAATAGTTATGATATGCCTGATAATAATTGAACCCCATGGGTCTTCATGTCTTTTATTGCTTTGAAAAATACATGTCGCCTCCTGCATATGCTCTAAATTACAATCTGCTATAGAATAGGTGCTTAAGCAGTGTGAAGATACTGCCTTGAAAGCTATTTTTAGCAATAAAAATAGTATTTATGTCAGTGATACATGTCAAGTCATAGGGAGTATTAGTAGTAGTGTTATGTTATGCGTATGATTGTACCCAAAAGATTTAGGTGTCAAATTCTGAAAGAATTTCTGAAAGATTTTTATGGAATAGGAATGATTATAGGGGTCAAAACAACCATCATGGGGTACTGCTTCACAGCTACATGTATAAGGCACTCTTTACAGTCTAGTTCAGTTTGCCACCAAACTTTCTTTTAGCATCTATTGGTATTCCCGCTCAATAACATTGTCAATACCACCTTGAGCTCCAAAAAATGACTGCTAATTTCTGGGGAAAGATCAAAATGACCCGAATCTCAAAGTTTAAGGTTGTGAAAGCTTGGTGTACTTTTAATGATTTTGACAGATTTTAAACTGAGAAATTAGCAACACAGAAAAAATACTCTTCTTTGAAAGTTATAAACCACCTTTTATGAATAAATAATTTATATCAATCTATAATTGAATGTTCCAAATTGTGAATTGTTTACCAATGTAGTTACAGTGTTTATATTAAGTAAAACTGAAGTTCCATTTTCAGGGAGACTTGTATCGTAACGTTACTGAATCCCAATACAGCATCAAAGATGCAACCAACTACTTAGTTGGCTGCCGACGCCATAGGCACCAAACGCGATTATAGCTAGCGTCCACTGAGGATGATAACAATATGGGAATAATTCATATAGGTATGACTGTACATTCTACCTCCGGGCTGAATTTCTACTTAGAAGGAAAAGAGCGTCGTGGGCAAACTGCTGAGTATCGAATTCCAGGAACAATCAAGTTACTTGCAACAAGGATTTACAACACAACTCTCAAAACCGCGCAGTAAAACTAATAGCACGTGTGCTTTCAACACATGACCAGAGGCCGTATGGTCATTGCCAAGGGCATATGGTCAGACGGTAACCTATTCTAGGGACAGCAAATTGCTACCTTACAGCATTTCTCCTGGAAAACGCCATGTTACTTTCACGTCGATTTCATCCGGGAAATTGTTTACACAGCCATCTCCATGCCAACGTACTTACACGGCCACCCCCTGGTTCACACGTACTAATAACGATCTCTGTAATGTATTTCAGGGGTGCCACAAATCCTGCCTACCCCGGAGTGAGGTAATCACTCACCTGTCCTCGTCTTGACTGGCGTACTCGCCGAGAATCAGGTCCCTGAAGCGGTAGCGGGGCGGGAGTGGTGGCACGCCGGTCACAGGGCTGTCCGCCATGTTCGCCGAGATGCTGTTGATCTCCAGTCTACGCTAGGGACGACGGGAACATCATAGTCAGCAAAGACAATCTGATTACAACAACGTTTCCTTTCAATAAACCTTCAAGTTATTATTAGTTCATGCCCCACTATACATTCTTGTTTTGGTCTCTCGTGCCAAAATAGGGACGACAAAGAGCCGGATATTTGAATCGCCTGTAGCCGCAATATTCCTCACAGCTGCAAAGAACATCAATATGCAATCTTAAAAGCCTCATTTCATCATCCACGCGCCTGTCATAAGATGAATCCTCTAGGAGACGAAGGCTTCCTTGATTATCAGACGCGGCAGATAAGGAGAAGCATCCCTAAGCACAGGAGGCCTGCATCCTAACTTCGTGTATGCGCATGCATTTTTCTGCTGCCTTAAAACCTGTGAAACTCCCTCAGGACAGGAACTGAAGTGGCTTATATTGACGGCATGGCCTTAGGATCTCTGATGTTATAGATCCTATCTCATAGTACTCTATAGAAGGGGAGAAGGATGCTATCTAGATTATATTTCACGTTCGCAAAGTGCAAAGTTTTGCTAGAATATTCTGTCTTCTGTTTAACGCAATTTTGAGATTCAATTAACGACATTGACTATTTTGATTTTCACTCTATACACATTACCAAAAGCATAAAGTGCATCCAAGGCGCAAACGACACACTTCCAACAGAGTAAACCTAAAAGACACATATAGGCAATGAAGCAAATCCAATAGTGTCGACTAAGTAATTACAACCAGAAATGATTATCAGTTGTTAATTAAACACATCAACTAATCATGAAGGTTTATTACATGGGTTTATTGATATCACACTCCGTTCTGACAACGTGGTTGATGGAGATTATCAAAGACTGAAATTAAGCCCATACAACCGATGTAACCGTCATGGCCTGTAGCAATGATAATTCAATATTTATTCCATATTACTTTAGGGACTTTGATGTTGGCGCCGCAGGCGCTTTCTGTAGAAAGACATCCATGTATAACCTAATCATAACATCCCCCTAGACGAGATTGATCCATTTTCTTCTTGTTTGATTTCTTTGTGAAGAATGTATTTTGGAGAAGGCTGAAACCACACAGGAGGTCTAGGATTCATGATATGGCTGCAGCCATGTTCCCGACACAGCGCTATTAGAAGGTACCGATGTCTAGATTACTTCGTTGCACTTTGTGGATCCCACCAGGCTGCAATATTTCATGCGCGGACACATCGTAGTAGCGGACGCCTGATGTGAATACTGAGTAACAGATGCTGAGAGCTTTTTACATGATACTACACGAACGTACTCACTCGAGTCTTGTGATCGCACTGACGTGAATATAAAACTTCCCGATCGATGTCAATGACCGGAAAAGAACACTCGAGAAATAAATGTATTTGTTGGCAATTTTTGTTTGTTTGCAATGTCAGCTTAGAGAAAGAGGTGAAATCCACTGTCCTCTGAATCATCTACGACACACATTGTGCTGATGTGAATATGAAACTTACTGATGTCAATGACCGGAAAAGAAGATTCGAGAAATAAATGTATTTGTTGGCAATCTTTTAAATTTGTTTGTTTGCAATATCAGGGGTGAAATCCCTCGCCGCCCTGAACCATGTATTACACTGACATCCGTATCAATGCAGAATTTAGAGGTTTGTGAAAAACGACCGTCCGGAAAGATCGATGAGTTGAAAACCCATTTTTACGCAGACAATTTATCAGGCCATTTCCGGGTCACACGCTGGGATGCTAACTAGAGAAAACCGGCTTAGCACCCATCTGACAAGCTTTCTAATTTCCCAACTTGTGCTATTCTAAGCCACAACGGAATCTAACAGCTCTAGGGAGCTGGGGCTTTGGACGTTTTCTTTTGTACTTCAGAACTTGCTTTTTGTCTCCAAACAAGATTTCCTTACAAGGATAAAATCGATGCAAGACACAATCATCAAATAATGTCACAGGAAAATTGATAGCGAAGAGCGCGGTTAATACTCCTAGAGAGCAATCAGCGTTGACCTACATACTCGCGATGCATATCCTCTACGGAAAAGATGGGTATTGTCAGTCTACTTTTGAAGCCGCTAAATTGGGCTATATATCATCTCCTATATGGCCGGCGGCCAGAGATGGTAGTTGAGACACATTTTCCTCGGTTGTAAACTTTGTTTCGGTTGGGTGTCCATACACAAACCGTCTTTTATGGCATTTTGATACTGTCTTCGAGTAAAAATGCATGCTGGTTTCTTCCCAGTGATTACCTGCGTAAATTGGTGAATGGCATAAAGCCTTCCATGATAACAAAGTCATTGTCCCTTTCCATACGTCTATCATTTGGGCATTCATATATGCCTACACGGAACTTATTTTTTTAGTATTCAAGGAAATGAGCGAGTCGATGTGTAGGGCCTACCCACAGACTCATTTCCTTGACAATTGAATGATAAAAAAGATATTCCGTCAATAGCTTGCATTGACAGTACAATCAGACGTACGCAACAATGAGCGACATGATTACTGTTTCAGAAAATGATAGTGATCATTTGACGTCAATCTGTGAACCCATGATGTCGAACTGGGAATAAAAAGTAATTAAAACTTGATCTACTCTAAGTCAAATCTGTAAGCTGTTAGCGAAAGCGTCGTTTTCAATGATGGTCATGACAGTGAAGGACAATTAGAGGTTGGTAATCTTGAGTTTTATGGCAACTGGTTTTCAGATAGAAAATTGTAGTGATCGTGGGATGTCCATCTGTGAATGAAATTAATAATAATGAAACTATCTTTGTGCGTTAAATCTGAAAGTTGTGAGTAAAAGTTATCAGCTTTATAAAAATCTATTCATTAATCTTTAGGGTGGTTCTTTCAGTTTTAGGATGACCAAACCCTTTCTTATCAGTCACACATCGGTAACCTTGAGTTTCATGGTAGCTGATTTTCCCACAGAGAATCATGGTGATCCTGTTTATACGTTTGCTTGAACCTTTATCTATTTATCTATTTCATCTGTGATGTAAAAAATGTGAATGAAAAGTAATAAAACTCTATCTACTGTACGTCAAATGTGCAAGTTGTGTGCAAAAGATGTCAGATTTAGGGATGACCATCACTTACTATCCCTTTCTTATCAATCACAAATCGGTTACCTTGAATTTCATGGTTACTGCTTTTCCGATAGAAAATCCCAGTCATCTTGTGATGCCGATTTGTGAATGAAAAGTGATAAAGCTTGATCTATGGTACCTAAATCTGCAAACTATGCTTGAAGTTGTCGGCTTTAGGGATATGGCCATTGTACTGAAAACCTTTCATATCAATCAGAAGTAGGTAACCTTGACTTTCATGGTTACTTTTTCAAATAGTAAAGTCATGCGTGGGATGCCGCTCTATGAATAAATAGTAATAATACTTGATCTACTGCACGTAAAATCTGCAAACTGTGCTTGAAGTTGTCGGGTTTAGGGATGGCCATGGAACTGAACACTCATTCTTATCAATCAGAAGTAGGTAACCTTGACTTTCATGGTAATCATGGGATGCCGCTCTATGAATAGATAGTAATAAAACTTGATCTATTGTACGTAAAATCTGCAAACTATGCTTGAAGTTGTCGGCTTTGCGGATGGCCATGGTACTGAAAACCTTTCTTATCAATCAGAATTAGGTAACCTTGACTTTCATGGTTACTTTTTCAAATAGTAAAATTATGCATGGGATGCCACTCAATGAATAGATAGTAATAAAATTTGATCTACTGTACGTACAATCTGCAAACTGTACTTGAAGTTGTCGGGTTTATGGATGGCCATGGTACTGAAAACCTTTCTTATCAATCAGATGTAGGTAACCTTGACTTTCATGGTAATGATGGATGCCGCTCTATGAATAGATAGTAATAAAACTTGATCTATTGTACGTAATATCTGCAAACTGTGCTTGAAGTTGTTGGCTTTGGGGGTGGTCATGGTAATGAAAACCTTTCTTATCAATCAGAATTAGGTAACCTTGACTTTCATGTTAATTTTTCCAAATAGTAAAATCATTGGATGCCGGTCGGTGAATGAAAGGTAATAAGATCTCATCATGATCCTGCACTGTTTTCTGCATCTTCAGTCGTTGAAATATCCCATAGCTACATTCAGTCTTTCCTCATCTTCTTCCAATGTGTTTTGTGTCTTGTGAGCTTCCTTAGCTCTTGGTTTCTTTTCTGTGGTAGAAAGGCCTCGCCCTCTGTGCTTCAGGTCTCCCTTCAGCATGCTGAGTAGATTGACACAATTTTTTTCCTTTGCGTGCATTGTATCTGCTGGAGCCTAATATTGAGAAATCCAGAATTCCAATCTACCGTACGTCAGACCTGCAAGTTGAATTATCGGCTTGACGGATGACCATGACCTTGAAAACCTTTTTATCAATCAACAGTAGATAACCTGACTTTTATGGTAACTCTTTTCATTTCCTTCAAATAGAAATGGTAGTGATGCTATGGTGCTGATCTGTGGATTAAAAGTAATAAAACTCTATGTACTGCACGTCAAATCTCCGAGCTGTGAGTGAAACTGCCGGCTTAGTGCATTGCCATGGATACCGTGCTTAACTATAGCCCAGGACTTTACGGGGATGCCATATCATCTACTAGTAAGCTATGAACAAAATCTTTACATAATGACAAACTTTACTGCAAGACGTGCTTACTTGTACGAAGCCTTTATTGATACTATAAAGCAGCCAGCATGCACGATCAATACAAGAATTGAAGCATCGGGCTTACAGACGCTAAATCACACTGGTATGGATACTACACGTATATCTTATTACCGGAAATCGCAACATTCCGCTTCAATCCCATCAGTATGTCAACACGACTTCATAGCATTCGCAACATTGCGAATCTAAATCTTCCGGATAAGAGTACAACGGCGCTTTGAGATGTCTTTTCCAGTGAAGGTCATATATGTGCCCCAAAGCTCTTCCGTTAGACACCATATCACCATCATGCACTCATCTGTTTTCTGCTTTTACGTTGTCCTGGAAGGTCTACAACATTAGGCTGATTTGTGTTCACCCTAGCTGTGTGTTAATCACTTTTGCCGTCAGAAAGAAACAAGGCTAAAGCTATATTACGACACATCCGACCCTACCTTGTCCCTACACTGCATAAATCGATCGTTAGTAAGGCAACCGTGGGTATAATAAAGTTAGAGGGGATAAGTTATCTACTGGACTAAAAGGATCTAGACATACCGGTGATGTTTCTACTACCGAATCTAAGATGTGGTTCTTTGAGAAACACCGGAGACCCAGGAGGGGTACATTTCTTCTTTTACAAGAGATATTCAATTACAATCTTCGGGTAAGATGAATGATATTGATCAGCGTATGCTGACATGAAAGGAATACACCACTGCGGAACTGAAGATGTTATTGGGTCTTTTGTATCAATGTCTATAACACGTCAAATCGTAATTGAATCGAGATCGTGGAAGTCAAATCAATAAAGATAAGAATCAATGTAATACCATATAGATAGTTATATAGATAGATCATATTTTGGTGGTATATGTGACATCCAGTACTAATGAAGGATACATATCATTTGTAATATATTACATACGTATCATGTATCATATCTAATATTTCATATCTACATGTTTATCGGCTTGTATGCCAGAAAGTATCTCAATGGGTCAAAGGACCAAATTCAAGGTTATTTTTTACCGCGAAAAATGCCTCCAGTTTAAACATACATACTACAGTACATAAGGTACTGCCTAAGCCTTAGAAATTCTTCCAAAGACTTACTGTATAAGTTTCTCACACTACATTGTCTATTTTAGAATAGTTAAGTTTCCTATAATTGTTAAGTAATAGAAGTTGACATATGTTGTACCTCATGCAATAAAGTTATATTGCTTTATAGCTACATATTCAGTCATGCAGTCTTTAAACTTTTCTTGTTTTTACCTCACGCAGCGAATCTCTCGTCGATGATTTATGAAGTTAAGTTACTGGGACATTGTACAGTGTTGAACGCCACCCACAGGTATACAATTATCCAACCGAATACCCTGGAGTAACTGTGCACTGCATTCACGTCCCTGCTACTCCCTTTGAGCTAGAAGACAAATTACCTTTAACAGCCTTCCCGATTCGCGAAATTGGAAAAGTGCCCAAAACCCAAAAGTGATTGTTTATCTAATTGACTTCAAAACACTGTAAGTAAGGTTCATTTTCATGCATGGAGGCATTTTGGTACAAACATTTTGATCCAACTTTAGGCTTTCTACGGGTATTCAGCGTGATAAAAATGTCATCTAAACATGATCCAAAAGCCATTTGCAAAGTCCGCATTTTGGGGTAAGCTGCCAGTAACGCGTCGTGAAAGTCAAATTTATGACTTTGAATGGCCCAATTAGGTCTAGAACATGGCATGGGGTGCATCAGTTACCAGCATTTTAAAGCATTCTAAAAAGATTTTTTGTGCTTTGCGCTGTGACACTTTAGCAACGCCCAAGGCAGTCCAAGTGAACCTCTAGCAACTCATGCCCACGTACTTTCATTTTTTTGCTTTTCTGAGCTTTAACTAACAATATATGAGATGATACACAGAAACATAGGCATAAAGACAAATAAAACAAAACAAAATATTTAGATGAAAAACAAGCCAACTTTTTCGCTGTCTTCGGTGACTATGCAATGTAATTTAGCTCGAGATTGTAGCCAAAAGCCAGAAAGAAGGCCACAGGACTGACCCTCAGCTTGTTATAGGAGTTGTGTATCATTCCTTCCTCGTCAGATGAGATGTTTTTCATAACAAGTCACGCGAACTACCCGTATGCGAACCTAAACCTTACATCGCGTGGCCATACCTAGGCAATTATGCCGTGTTATTGTGTTGGGGTCAGCTTTTCCAACATCAGTCACGTAGGGTCACGTAGGAAACCTTGATCATTGAATTCAAAGTGACATAAAAATACCTTCATTCCACTTGCTTGCATATATTTTCATATACACTTGACACTGAAAACAAACTTGAGAGGGTCTTCCAATGATATATGAAGTTAGACAGCTACATGTGTATGTGTGGCCTACAAAACACTTTGTAAGCCCATGTACTCAAAATATCAATCCCTTGTCTAATACATCGGGGAATCTTCTCTTAACAGCAGCAAAGTATGCCTATCCATACGTATAGATTTTTGTCACGTTTCAGACTTGTAAAACACTTCAACATATGGCGCCGTGAAGACCATTTGAAGCTGCTATATTGCGAACAAACGACGCAAGATACTCTGTTCAAATATTGAAAGGCTTTGTTGTGTTGACTGAAAATGACAACGCCACCTTCCAAAGGGATTTGGAGATAAAGCACGCAGAGAGACAGGCACCAAAACTAAACCTGTTACCATGTAGTGTTCACATCGCCCGTGTTTAACGTCAGATAACATTAATCGGCGATGACAAATTCGCGAGCTGGATAAATCCGTTCTAACAACGGGTGGTGCTCACCACTTTGCCTGGGGGAATCAAGTTCAAGACTGTCAACGTCATAGAGCAACAGGGACTGTCCATCATTATCTTTGTATCACCTCAATCAAAATTGAGAAGATCATGAACTGTAGGCTTGAGAAATGCAGGCTTCTGCAGGTTGTTCCTTTAATGTAATAAGTCACAAATTGCCGCTGAAAGTTGACTCTAATAAGATCTGAAACCATTGTTGCACTCCATGGCTAATGTAATATGTCAAATATTCGCCGATGTTTTTTCCCATACTCCGTCAAATTTGCGATTTACCACTGGATGTAATGTGAAAGCAGACATTCCCGTGATGAACAGAAATTCGATTTACCGTCCCAGGTGCGAGGTTGTTGATTGGATTTCATAGCAGATTCTCTTAGATTCTAAGTGCACTCACGCCTTCTGGCGCTGTAGTATAACGTGATGTAACAATACTAGACAAGCCGGATAAGGGTACTCAAAGTGGTTTTACCTTTCGTCGCCCTGGAAGCTCGTGGTTTTCGAAGGATGACTCATGCCGGCTTGGTGTACGTATTGCAGAGCTCCCTAAACTTTCTACTGTACTGAGATACCACCATGTAAAACATGGCCCCTGATTATTAATCACATAGGCGGACAGACGTCATGCGTAAGAAGTTGAAGGTCAGACGTCAGTGGTACTAGATATTACGGATGCTCTCGTATCAGCTTTGATATTCTTGAAATATCCTCACCCTTATAAGCCTGCAGTGGCTATACGGATGGCATTCCTTTAAAACGTACAGCTGTCGGTGAAGGAGAAAAAGAAGTCGCAATATGCAATCTACATTGTTTTACAAACTATGACACATGAAAATGACGAGACCCCTCCCGAGTACTGCATAAACTGCACCACGCATAAACCTCTTCTTATGATAAAAGGTCAGTTTAAATCAGCGGCTACACATATGCGGGTCCAAGGACCAGCGTTTATAGACTGTTGCGCCAAGTGAGTGAGCACAAGCCATGGTTAGTTAGGTATATCTCAAGCCGGTACAGATCAAGAGGCATTTGGGGAATCAACCAATGGACTTTACAACTCCCAGATTGCGTCATGACCCAGCTCTTGAGACATGTAAAACAGAAACGATTTGTAGACAGAAATATTCCACAGTAAGGGCCTGCAACAACAGCACGTTAAAACTTTCTGTGACTTTGAATATGGTCACGGACCTCACATTGTCAGGGATTGCCACCATCGTAATCACAGACATTCAGATGCAGACATCGTCACACTCTGTTAGTTGTAACCTTTCTGTTTCTGGTAATCACATCCCTTGTGGCCTCATTAGCAGCTTGTAATCCAGTTATCATCTGGGTACGAAGCTGTCTGGCATATCTGTGGTACTAGAAAACACAAGTGAAACATTAATCATGTACTCAAGTGCCAATGAGACTCTCTGACACGCATTTGGTACAGTTCAACACCCTCGCAGCTGCTAGCTTGTGTAAGTGCGAATTTTCACAGCACAAAATTTGACTTTTCACTTTACTGATGACCTACTCCATACATCTTTTGAAAACTGGTGGTGTCGTCAAAATCGTTGTCTAAGAGTTAATCTTTGTAACAAGTCATTCTGTCAGTAAAGGCGTTGAAAGGACAGACATGTCAAGAAATGACAGCCAAATCACCAAGGAAATAAACCCACAGATGTTCATTTGATTCTCTGTGAATCCCTATCAGCGGCGTTAAGATGTACTAGTGTAGGGTTAGTATCTCATTGAACTTTTCCAAGCATGCAAGGATCGCCTAACATGGATGTTTCACGAGCAATCAATACCCTCCGTCATTGCTGCTGGCACTGGTATCCAATAAGAGTGATGTTACGCAATGTCCTTGCCGCAAAGTTCATGTCCTTTATGTGCATACTGTAAGCAGTCAAAATATATCTCTTTCCCTTCAAAGACTCTTGATATGTAAATAGATTATCTAAAAGGGCTTTCATTTCAACAACGTCCTCGGTTTGATCCTCTAGAGCGTAGTTGAGTTATGCACAAGAGAATCACATTATCTTGTATCTTTTGAAAGTCGTGCATATTCCAAAAGGTCAGCGTTATAAAGGCTAGCGCCGCCAGCTTTTCTTTCATAACGGTTAACCTGGTGTTACAGCATTTGATAAGGTAATTGTCCAAGACCTGTACAGTAGACGCCCTGTCTATGTGCTGGGAGGCAAAGGAAGTATGAATAGCTAAGCCCACATTTGGACATTGGAGCGTAAGAATACAAAAGCAAGCTTAGGTCTGACAAATTTAATGTTAATTATGTGCCTTTTTATTGTAACACGTAGTTTTGCGCACATTTCAATGGGTATAAATTCCTTGTATCCCTTAAGGTTATTCTAGTAATTATGAGTAGAAAATATGCTTTTTGAAACTTTGAATTTGAATTCAAAACTTGGTAATGCAGTTTCTAGCCTACCACTCTTAGGCAGGTATCCACTGGACTGCGCCACGTTGGCGGCCTCGCTGCGTTCTAAATTGGATTCGTGTTACCCTTTGCTTTGTAATGGGAATATCATGCAAAACGTACAAGTATGACTAGTCGACTGAAAAGACAACAAAAGATACAGAACATAACAATCTTCGTTTTCATCTATTAAATTCGTTGAGCGCTCTGTCAAATCACTCGGTGACAGTAAGATCGCCATCGTGCCACAGCTTCAGCGAGGTACCCGCTTTACGCACAGTTTCGTCTCGCTATATCGGGCATCAGAAAAAAGTACAAGAAGGGGTAGGCAATTCCCAATCATGGTCTTAAGATCTATTAGCGGAAAGAATCCAATATTCCATCATACAGACCATCAAATCCAGGGTTTAAGAGATAAAATCCCTCCCGTGTTCCCCCTTTTGGCCCCTGATGGCAATAGAATATCCATCATTCTTTTCAAGCTCTACCTCGGAAAATTACACGGGTTGCAACTTATGCAAATCAGTCTAAAATGGGTCAAAAGCCCATTACGAACGGGTCATCACCGCACTCTGGTTTGTAATGACATACCTACAATCTGTATGGAAGCGAATGACTGCGAAGATCTTAAGATAAGCCTACTAGTAAGAATTAATTCTTAAATGGGCGCATAGCATACTAGTAACGTTATACTCCAAACCCAGAAGATACTTATCGTAACATGAAGAATGTTAGAGCCACGCATGAGAAAGCGTTAGGTTTATCAATTTGTTGAAAAGGTCCAATGTCTAATCCTAATTATGCAGTTACTTTCCGATGATGTTAAACATGTCCAAATGTATTCAAACATGTGTAAAATTCTAAATTATTAGCAACCTGTTTGAGACAAATTTTGTAACAAATTGCGATTTTGAGCAACATCATCGAATAGTTACATTAGATGAGTTGCGCATGTAACCTTCTCATTCTCGCATTGAGCATGCACACATAAAGAAGACAACAATTAAATTAAATATCTTTAAGTGTAACATACCTGTCTGTCATTGGTCCTAGAGGAGTGTTTTCACAATCATTGAAGCGTTGGAAGAAGTAAAGCGACCGGTTCTGATGGAAACCCGTCGCAGATCGATGCGTATGGACTTTCTCAGCTCAGAGCCCGGGCAAAATGCCAGCAGAGGACAACATGTCCCTGTCTTATGAGCTTTAGTCTAGCCTCACTTTGGAGGCAATCTTTCATTCCGGTTGTCCGTCCAAATCAAGGGAGGGGTTTGAGATACAGAAAAAGACAGGTAACGGGAACGCTTGATTACAACCCTTCCGAGCAGTTGAAAGCTTTCTTGGACGTCTGTCTTGATCCATATCTCTGAACACATGGACGAGGAATACTGGCGTTTATTAAGGAAACAGCCAATGTTGCTTTGATAAACGTTCTTGTTCCCTGACTGGCAACGAAGCCCTGTCGATGTGCAGGGGTAACGCATGGACCAAAATGTATCGCGTTGTTTGAAACCCAAGAAATATTAGGGCCCGAAAATCGGATTTTGAAGGTCAATCTATTTAGTCATTTCTATATGATTAGTTTAAACAACACTATCACAATGTATAGCGACGTCCATCATGCACAAATACGACGTCGTTCTGATGTGAGAACTCACTGAATATCGTCGCCAGGGTTTTTGTTGGCTCGCGAAACTAAGGGAATCATCGAACGTCACGTTTTTGCGCGGTTTTAAAAGGCTCAAATTATGAAGTTATTACACAAAAGTGCTAAATAGTGTTTGTAAATGTCGCTACCATAGAGATTTCAGCATTTTTTTATTTCCATATTTTTGGCCCTAATATTATGTTTTATCCAGAATCATGCAGTATGTTAGCTGATTGTTTTACACATGCATTTCACCCATTTTTGACCCCGCTGTTCCTTGAAGGAATTGTTATAGCATTTGGGACTAGCTTATATGGGTTCTTCGCGCTCCTAACTATGCCCACCAAGGGTCTTGAAGTTAACAAGACGTCTAGGGGAGATGTCGGGCCTTACAGCTACATAGTCGTCAAGGGTTTCGTTATGTAGTATTTTATACTGGATCTTCTGGGATGCTATTTCATACACTAGAGCATGGTTAGGTATCATATGTCTAGATGTACATGGAAAAATAATTAGGTGTCCAGTTCATTCCTGTGGATTTCTTTTGGAGATAAGGATGCTAAAATTGTGGTATGGTATCACCATGCAAAGATATCGCAGTTAGAGTAGAGATAAGGTAGTTTCTATATTAGTTAGGTAAAGATAAGGGTTGTTATTATCAATCGTGACATGATTTGACGAACGTGCTGTGAGTTTTAAACACTTGGTCAGGGTGTGTGTTATATGTAAATTTCATGTACATTTTGCACAACGGTGTAACTTGACGACGTCAATTCTCTGTCATTATCAGACGCAACGTAACAGAAAACTGCTGAATCAAAAACTGATGACTAAAAGCAAACGACTTATCAATGCACTACGACCATACAACCGATAGAGTTAACTTGTGATGTTTCAAACGTTAACATATAATGAAAAAAGCTTCAATCTTGGATCAGTCTATTTAATTTCAATCCCGTATAAATTTAATGGCATCAGTTACACAAAAACAACAGTGACAAGGTAATATGATCCATGGATGATAAGAAATTTCCTTATCACTGGTAAGATAACGGTTTCTATAAATTATTTTGCGTGTCTGCACTATAAGTAAGATGATGTAATCTCTGTATTATCAGTGATAACATAAGTGGGACTCATTAAGACTACGAACTGAATCGTGCCTAATCCCAGCCTAATCTTATTGCAGATAAGGTTAGCCAAACAGTGTATATTGGAGGAACACTTGAAGCTAATATAGACTAATCTCCAAGCAGATCTAACGGTTGCAAAGATCGTATCCAACTGGCAAAAGGAGGTTTTATTGCAATAAAAAAATCCTTTTGCCAGTTGGATACGATATTTGTAACCGTTAGATCTGCTTGGAGATTAAATATAGACGTGAGTCTTGTTTATTGATGATAGCAGTCGATGCATAACATTTCATTCCTCCCGTTCTCGTTCATTTGTCGGTCGGACCGAAAATTGGAAATATGTTTAAATCCATAAACCTAATTACACGGACATGTGCATCACTTCAGACCTGCTACAATGTAGAGTCCATTTATAAATTGCATTTGATGATTGATATTATCTGTACAGCCATCTTAGCCTTTTTTCTAGTACATCTGTTTATTGTCGGTTTGATGCTTTCTACAGCGGTAATATGATGAATTGCCAACTGACTGCATTAATATAAATGATTTATGCTGTTTGCTATACGTGTATGCTCAACATAACTGCGGCTCCCTGGACAATACATAACCTACAGATCAACAAAAGAGCATTATAAAAAAAAAACATACCGCGTGCCAAACGTATGGTTGATCAAATCAGCATTGAAAGAGAAACGTCATTGATATATTACAGCAAATATTGTGACCGCTGAATTTCATTTAGACGTCTGTATCATTATTACGGTATGGTCACATTTATCGTAGGCCGTCGTACCGTGTTGATGTCGTCGATTTTTCAAACATGCAGTGACAGAACCAACTACCGACAAGGATCCAGGACTGCATTTTCAGTAACAAGACAGCTACATTTTTTACTACGCACGCACGACTATACCAAGAATTCCCTCAATTCTAGATCGTGTACGTAATATAAGAATCTGACCGGCACAACGATATACGCAAACAATACATGGAAGAATATACCTTATGTACGGAACACCGGACATCATGCATCCGCACCCTCAAATGTAGCCATACATGTACATAATGAATGGATATCAGTATCAGGTATCACAAAATATATATTTCATGTTAATCCTGACCAAATCGTATTTTGTGCGGCATCGTTCCAAATAGCATAAAATCTCATTATAACAGAAGGCGATCGTATTATGTTGGGCTTCTTTTGTGACTACGTTTAAGCCTGTCCTGGGATTAGTAGAAAAGTGGGTCATGATTAGAAGTATTAGTCTTATTGGTTATCCCAGAGGAAGATCGATTGGGAGAAATTATGGCTGTCATTTGCCCTAGGGGGTTGTTGAACACATGTGGTGATAACGTCGGGGTCATGCCAACAAAATCATTGATCTGGATGACATTAGAGCGAAGGTTTAGAATTTCACTGTTTGCCACTTGTTACACATTCATTGGACTTAAATTGGTGATGATTTAGATTTAAACGGATACATTTGATATGTAGTTGACATATAAAAGACCTGGTTATCTTTTTCTCTAAATATTCAGACATTTAGCCTACACTTCGTCAAGTAGGTTTCCTGCAAACGCTCACCTGGTTGTGATATTCCTGTCGTTTGTCATCTCCTGTTCTGTTCCTTATTCGGTGTACCATGCACCTTCTGATTTACCTGGTGCAATTTAAAGTACATAAAGCACCTGTGCTCCCGACAGCACAATAAGACCGCTGATTGCCTGTTCAGCATTGTTAATAACCATAACCCGGTGGTTGCCTAGCATGTATTAGTGGTTGTACATAAGAGCTACTGCAGTCTGTTAACGTTTAATTTTTTGGTCAGAATGCCATTGTTGAAGCTATCAAGAGAAATGGGGTTTTAAGAAAATATATCCGACTTCCTCCCATCCCCAGCCTTGGGCAACGGTCGCCCGATAAATGAATAAATGATGAAATGAACGACATCTTACCCCATCATCGCCAAATATGGAGACCAGCAAGTTGACCACGACGGGAACTAGTAGGTATTCCTCCTTGCTATCGCGCGGCTTACCGTTCGAGGTCGTCCACGGTGTGGTGCATACGCCGTATCCGCCCGTATAGAAAACAAATGAACGTGAAACTGAGGTAGTTACATATACTCCCTTGCGGAGTGTTTTCGCAAGCCTAGTTCACGGAACGGCGGTCCTAGCTCATACGGTGTCCGATAGACCTTCGATATAATTACGCAGCCTATTCTATTCACGGGGGCAACCATTAACTATCATTCGAAAGGAGGCAACGACACACCCGTTTTATTTTCTCCAATGCACAATTTCTGGGCGTTCCCTAAATTTGAAGCCGCTTGGTGCTTGCATGATGTATCTTTACGATGTTTCAAGACAATAGACCCTATTCCCTTAATGTCGTCGCCCGAGGGAAATGTGTTTTTAAGTCCTTCTGTAAGGGCACCGTTAGGTAGAGAGTTGGCTATGGCGCCAAGGCAACATAGAGTTCGTAAACACTGATTAATCCTGCAGGAGACTGTAAAAGTTCTATGGGGTCGTTCTTTAGTCTTCACGCACAATTATCTTACGATAAACGATAAAATGAACAGTATTTAGCTACGCAAAATTGACAGTAAGTAGCGGTGTCGTCTACTTTTTCATCCCTATTTTTTGGCTTTTTAAGGAATACTGAAGAATAGCAAAATACTTTTGTGCAACGCTACAGTCACCATGATTTCCATCTAATTGTTTGGGTGGAGCATCTCTACTGAGTTATCAATTGAGCAGAATAATAGGTGTGGTACAATAACGATGAATGTATTTTCCTTGTCCAATATACGTTTTTTCTGTGTTTTGGGACCTCTGTGAAAGGAGTGACATCCAGGAAAGACTGTCTGGGCCGAACATAATCTTATCTCAAAGGCAAGATGATCTGAAGCTTCCCTATCAGGATTTTCCCGTTTGAGAGAGGTACAGGATGTGATAATTCGCCAATAAACTCTTGAAACACACGAGACATATGTACACAATTTATCCTAGATTCTACAACACATGCACACAATTTACTATCGATGATATCACACATGAACACAGTTTATCCTAGATGATACAATAGTTTTGTGCCAAGGCTGAACGCAGATGCATTGTCATTTCTGAGCCATGGAAATCTTGCGATCCTCCGTTTTATTATTGTACAGCTACATACACATGTACGTGTTCTCTGGGAATGCAGCGCGTTAACCCATGGTCTCCGTATCAATGTCTCCAAGCGTGAAGAATCCCCAAAGGACTTACGGCAATGTTCCAGAGATCTCAAGAGATTTTCTGGGTCCCTTGCAGGCAATATTTATGCCCCATATATAACGCCATGAAGGGCAGCATATGCCGTGCAATATTACAAGGCAAAGTGACCTGTTAACACAAGGTTGTATATATGCGGACGAAGCCGTAGTCTTATTGTTTTTCTACAAATTGACCCATGACTAGTTGTTCTGTTCATGAAATTACATCTTGTGATCTAACGAGTCCAATGTCGTTAGAACATTTACTGTCACTGTATAACTTATATTGGCATTGTGTGTTACTACAATGTCGAATACCCGTGCGTTTAGCTTTGGTGTGCTATACTTTTCTTTACAAAATTTCACAGATTGCTTGCTTGCAATAGAGGAGAATAAAGTGGAGGAAAATGCACCGAAGCTACGTGAACAATTATATAGGTTGCAACGGTTGACTGACTAACACTAGTGCAGGGCATGAAAACATATGTCACACCGTAACAATGGATTTGTAGGGCGGCAAATCACGTAGGATCGCACTGGCGTATGTAAACAAGTCAGTAACCTTTCTTGTGAATATTTTCTAATCTCCAAGCAGATCTAACGGTTGCAAAGACCGTATCCAACTGGCAAAATGAGTTTTTTTATTGCAACGCGGGTTTTTGCAGCCGTTAGATCTGCTTGGAGATTAAATATTTTCAAAGGTTTTCCACACGGTTGTCTGACTCTTATCAGTTCTCATCAACTTCACAAGTTGTCTGATTGTGATTTGTGAGTGATTAAGCTTGTTACATACTTTTGATGATATAGTACCGGATGCGGCGGCTTTAGGGCAATACGTAAAATAGACGGTTTCATTGAATCCTAGCAAATCCTTGGGAGAGCATTGCCAAATCCTTTAAGCCTCCTGCCCGTTTGCTTTTAGGGTATGTGTATAATCACTCTTAGATTAAACTATATATTCATGTGTGAATGTTTGGTCCAAGTCCTATGACAAGGTATACATTAACATAGAGCATCGTTTGACCATGCGTAGAATTAAACCGACAGTCACAATGTCTATCACTACTACTACACCGACAGCTATGATCATCCAACTTCAGGTCTAAAATGGCGAATGTATAAAGCCTGCCATCTTCAATAACAAAGAGGTCGGATTTTCGTACAGAGGTAGCCAGATTGATGACTTTCCCGCCAAAACAGAGCCGGGTCGGCTGTGGGAAATGCTAAAGCTGATCAGAATCGTCTGACATGACATCATGGCGGACACAAATGATACATCAACACCCTCTCAGTTCGTTGTCCGATGTACACGTGAAAAGGCCAGGCTTTGAAAGGCTTAGAAGTGTAGAATCCATACCCGACTGTCAGTGATCAAGTCCCGAGGATACATCAACGTGCCATAAAGTTTATCCCTTTAGACTACTAACTACAAAACCAGAGATAGGCGGGTTAGATCTGATCTGATCAAGCTAGAACGGGCTGGATCTGATCTTATATCGTAACTTCAAACTTATCACCGTTTCTTATGCATGGTTTTTGATGGCGCGCTACTCCTAATGATATTAGGCTACTAACTACAAAACCAGAGATGGGCGGGCTAGATCTGATCTGATTAAGCTAGATCGGACTAGATCGGGTTAGATCTGATCTGATTAAGCTAGATCATAACTTCAAACTTATCACCGTTTCTTATACATGGTTTTCGATGGCGCTACTTCTAATGATATTGCGTATGCGATCGTGTGAAATGGCTAATATCTGAATACAGAAAGAGGCACGTAGTTCATACGAAAGTATGACATGATTTGGCGGAGGGGGTACATATATCTGTAGGGATCTGTTCAAAACAAGTAATTAGCTTTCAGTGCTTTCTAAGCATATAAAGCAAGGCTCAGGCTAGTCAATAACAATAGAAATGATATGCAAAAACTTAGTGAAATATCTTTCAGCTTTAGGCGTGTCCAGCTTTTCCCTTTATTTCAAAAGATGTTATCACAGAACCCACACATTACAGGAAAAGTGGGATCATAAGTCGTCCACTGTCTCGGAAAATGAAGTCGAACCCAATAAGTTGGAATTTAGTGTCAGAAACTAGACTAGAGTAGTCACATGCTATACTATTCATCATTGTCTGTCGGTCCTTTTCATGTTACATGTACTTGCAATTAGTCCATGGGCAATACTCTTCCATTGTTATCACCATCTTACTCTGAATAAATCATAAGATAGCACCACCACATCGCTACCACCAAAACACAATTATAGTATTTAATTAAAATCTTGTCTCAACCTCATGGTTCTGTCCTTCTGAACTGAACAAATCGTGATATATCTGAGATGCGATAGCAAAAAAAGCAATCAAGTGAAAATTACGCTATTACTATTGACCACTGCCGTTGGTGGTTTTAGATGTAAGATTATGACTTAGTGTGATCATTCTTGGACATGACTCAGGACAATGCCCAACATTAAAATAATGCTTCAACGAGATATCAAAATCGGAGGGTCCGCTGCAGTAACGCGGAAAACCGCCAGGGGGTCAAAAATCTAATCATTTCCAGTTCTTGTCACAACCTACCAAACACACCAAATATAAAACCAATCTATCCATTGAACTACCTTGGTATACATAGTGTATACAGACAGATAGCCAGATACGCATACACTACAGACACACGCACACAGGCACACTCATACTCACACGCACACATTCGCACTCACACACACACACACACACACACACACAAACACACACACACTCACACGCACACACGCACACACCTTCTGACAGAGTGAATTGCGTTTGCTTCCTGTGTGTACAAATGACCGTTTGGATGTTGACCGGAACATCACATCACACTTGGGACATGAACATTCTTGCACGTAAACACTAATTCTACCTACACACGCAGCAAAAATGCATTTCATTGGGTCATAAATATTTAGGACCCGCTTTCTTTCACATTCAATGATAAAGGAATAACCAAGGCCATGTAAAATTTTAATGAGCAAAAATACGGACTGACAATAACATTGGTACAGGCTCTAACAATAGCCAATCAAGGCACGAATTTCCCCACAAAGTTCAATGGCCCCCCGTTACATGTAATCTCCAAACAATTCTTTAGGGAGGGGCGCTTTCTGGCAGCACTTCAGTAACTATAGAAAAACCCGTCCGGTTAGAAACTTTCATGATTTTCCATTCCCGTCATCTGCTTAGAGGTTGCTTTATATTCCCTGTCACGGTTAGGTACTATTTAAGTACATAAATCCACAAAATTGCATCAGTGCAGAATGAGGTTCACTAATAAACGCCGGACCATATTACAGTAAAAGTTTTATAGCTTGATGGCATGAGATGGGCATGTGTGATAATGGTAAGCCACGCTAATGGATCATAAACGACGCCTGTCGCCACTGTATAAGTGGTGGAAAACTGAGCTTCCAATAGCAGACTGATGGGAACAAAATATGACAACTTTTGAAGGTACATTCATGTGCAGTTGTGCAATAGGACTTTACTTTCATTCAGCACGAATTTGGTGTGAAAACTACAAACATCACCGCATGTTTTCAACCTTTTACAATGATATCTCAAATAGAAAGCTATTATAGAGCAATATAATCAGAGATTCAGATTCTGCATTTGAAGGCATCATAGCGATAATTTAGACATTAGCGTACAATACACAGTGCCAAACTCTGTTTAGTTATCCATGTTGGGGTCTATATTCCATATGAAATAGTCAGACTTGATGTTACAAATGTCATTCTTTAGAAACCAGAGTGAAATCGACGTTAAAAAAAAAAGCATTTTCCCGCATTACTGCCCAAAGCAGAGTCATTTTTCAAGTAATCTCAGACAAGCCGTCAGATTTCCCAACTCAACTGGCGTGTCTTGTAAAACTGATATAAACTTAAGACGGAAGTTCCCGAAAGTGACTGAAAACCCCGATATGATTGTCTCTCACCAGGATATACGAGCCTATACGGGCCAATCTTATATACATCACAGTTATGTATGACTAGGAAACATCGCCAAGGCGCCTTCAAGATTAAATTGAATAGGACTCTTGGTATATATTTAATTCAACGTGCCATTTGTTTCACTGTGACTTACGTTCGAACTGAGCACAAGTTGTAAAGTAGGCAGGAATCATTTGTCCAGAAGAAGCAATGTTGCCTCTACCAACCGCTAAAATATTGCGTACGGAAGGAGGCACATCGTGGTACATACATTTCAGGTGCAGACACATGTCACATTCTCCTATTCGTTTCGCAGCAAAAAGAAGAACGAATGCAACAAATAGGGATTAGGGTACCGTCCGGTTTCAATGCTAAGACAGCACCTGTCCTTGGTGCTGACTTTGTGGTGTTAGTTACAGCTACGCGATCCATAATGTAAACATTTGCATTCTTGAAGCGTACACTGCTGTTGTTTATTAGAAACGTGGTAAAATCCTGATTAAAGAAGAACATAATCCAATAAGCCTATTTATTTGTTGTTGGCTTTAAAAAGTTGGACGCCCTTCAGTTTTAAACTGATGGCAACAAACGTTACATAAGAACATCAGTGAATTCAGCGAAACAATGTAGTGTTAGCAGTTATACAATCCAACCGTGGCCACCTGAATAATAGGGCAAGGGTTGAGGAATGAAACTAGAAGCGAGAATGACACGGTAATTTGAAATGGGCTTATGCTGAGTGTTAGCCTAGATCGCAGAGATTTTTAGTGCTGTAAGGCTTCTTATCCTCGAATGTACGCGCTTTCCCGTGCTTATGCCGCACTTTAAAGGTCGCAAAGCTGTATTTCAAAGTATTATCGCGGATATCGGATAGCGTTCCGCGTTTTATAATCTAAAAGCTCTCCCCAGTATGTCTACTAATACACCCAGAGGTCGCCCTTTAGCACGCTGAACCGACGTTATCGCCATGAATGTCAAGCACATACTCGTCATTTCTCGTCACGAAATACCGAAATTAGAAACGTCCACTCGAGTTTCATCATGATTTCACCGCCTCTTTCGTTCTGCATGCATTTACACGTGCGGCTATGGCGATAGATGATTATAAGAGCCTTGAGCTAGCTTCAAAAGAAGCGGCTTGTTGGATAATCTCGGTTTGAGAGCTCGCTGTGTGGTATTATCAGTGCACCAAGGTGACATTGTGTCAGGGGTGACCTCAGGGTCGACTGGAAAGGCCTCTCATTATCACCCTTTTGGCCTCCTGAGGGCAACAGAAAAACCAATTCTCCTACGTTATCACGCCTTGGTGGACGTCCTGAAAACCAATATACACCGCGTAATGGCCGGTATTACCGGGTGAGCTATGGCGCTATGTGCAGTCTTATAGTCCTTCCTAAGTAACGTAATGATGTGTTTTGCTTGAAGCAACTTTTGCACCTCTTTTTATGCGGAGACTCTGGAGAGAACAAACAAATGAAATGCACAGACGACGCCACGAAGGATGATTCATATGTTCCTGCATAATTACATCTCAGAGTCCTCTAGGTCTCGGAGCATTTAACCAATGCATATTCTCTTTGTTGCGTGTACTGGAAACAGAAGAAACCAACTTTTTGCACAACTCTGCGAAGAACAAACAGATGAAATTCACAGACGGCGCCAGAAAGGATTAGTCAGATGTTCCTGCGTGTTAAATTACATGTACATCTCAGAGTTCTCTAGGTCTCGGAACTTTCAACCAATGCATATTCTCTTTGTTGTATCTACTGGAAACAGAAGAAACAAGAGTTTTTGATACACCAAACGTTTGACAACGCTCCCACTTTTGTTCTGTATCTGCTAGAAATATTTCAGTCGACATTTTGGCAGGCACAGTTTTGTAACAATGTTTCTTACATTAATGTTTGTTACCTTAACTGCAACACTTCACCTGAATGTAGATTGTCAACATGTCATTAGGATACCCGATTAAGATGTACTACAAGCATCTGATGTTACTTAAGGATGAATTGAAACTAAATTGAAAAAGGTAGTTGTTAAATGGGTTTGCTTCAGAATTGATGAATCACCTTACAATAACCAAACGATTTGTTTACCCTTAATGGATCGGTAAGTGCCGTTTGTTGTGAAGTTACAACACTACTAAATACGCCCTGACATGTTCTGTCGCGCTTTCCGTCTTCCACTTTAATGAGGAAAAGATGGAGAAGCGAATGTGTGAGACGCCGTTCGTGTGATTTATCTTGTCTTGAAGATTAATTCCCGTCGGGTGAAGTACCGACGAGAATACATGGGGAGTTATCCAAGCTTGACGTCTCCTTAACACTCCATGGCGCCGCTACGTGGATGTCTCCTCCCCACCGTTTACGCTGTCGGCCAAACTACTTCCGTAACATTACTCACCACGTAACTCCCGTTGGAGACCCGGAAATTAGTTCCGTTGAGTCTGATCATATCCTTGGGAGGTAAGGGATATCCGCGCAGCAGTGATAAGCGGGCTACAGACTTTGGAAACTTTTAAGTAGTCAATACACGTCCCTTGATAACTGTTCATCATCTACTGGTCGTGCAGTTGCAGTCACTCTTTCATCAATTTGTTTCACACAGCCTTACATCTGGGGGTTTCACTTAGCTCTCGAAGTTTCCTTGCTGTTTTAAAGGTATACAATTCTCTGTGCCTTGTATGCTTGTACCGTGCCGTTCTTGGTGGGCACTGGATTTGTTAGAGTTCAGTACTGCAAACTCCAAGGCTCTTTTGTGCAAGTGTATTGGGAACATTTCCAAACAAGTAGCTTTTATGATAACTGCACATATTAGCTTGTCAAAAAGGCGCATGCTTTACCTACTGTGCCTACTGTAACATTTACAGTATTTGCAGTTGAGTACGCAATTCTAAAGCAGCTCATGCATGTCACCAAGTTCTCCTATACAGAGCCGACCACGAGGCCATACATTTAGTCATTGGTTTCAAATCTACTTTATAAACGAGGCTTTCACTTTTGGGAGCGTGGACACTTACTAGCTGTAGGCCAATCACAGAATTGCCTAACTGTTTTATTTGGGCAAAGCTGATTGGCCCGTTCCAAATAAGGCAAGCTCATTGGTATTCATAACCAAGACGCCTCAAAAGTGAAAAAAAAAATCCGCATTGTAAAGAAGAGTCTGAGTTGAAGAATGCCAAACTGCTGCGTTCGGAAAACGATTGTCGGTGTTTCTTTCGGCTATCTGCAAGTAGCAGACACCTGCGAACAACCAGTCAATGTACCCCCTAGGAGATTTTTTAAGTCGTTCGGCCCGTTTACCTATATTATAGCCCTAGGGTGTGACTATAAGATACTAACAAACTGCCTTAAGTAACAGTGAAGATGGAAAGCATCTTCCACTTGTGAAACTTTAAGCCTCTTACTCTTTGAATAATGTTACTCGTGACACGCGTGTTTTAGACCAAAGGAATGCACTTTAAAGGGAAGGTATACTCAAATACCGACACCAATATTCAACTGATATTCTTTCTGTGCCAATCTTAAACCAGCAAGATGTTTTCTCACTTTCAATGTAATGCTTAAAAGGTAAACGGTTTGTTCGTCACACTTTTGTTGCTATCACAGGATGACATTGACAGATGCAGACACATGCAGCTATCTTTCAGTGCAGGTGAATAAACGGAACGGGGATTTCCAAAGACCATTAAATTGCCTCTCCTTCCTCGGCGCGAGGAAATAATGGTAAAGCCTCCCCTGGAGTGATGTTCAGTGACCGTAAATTTCAGGTACAGCTCAGCCGGTGTCCGCCATGGAAGACTGCCGGGAGGGAGTCGAAGATCAACCGTGAGGAATTTTCGGCGTACGGCAGAGCCATAAATGATGTGAGCTTAGGGGTAAAATGGCTGCCAAAGTATAGCTCTAGAACGACATTTAAGAGCAAAATCTTGTAGGAATTACTAGTCATCTGAACTAGTGAACACACTATCCATTGCCAAGACATAGACTCTTAACGATTATACATAGTCTCTGTCTTACTTATCAATAAACCAAGCGATCTATTACGTTATGGGCCTATGGGCAAGAGAAGGCGATCATAGTTTAGTGGAGTATCGCCTATGGAGCGCATTAACCATAACATCTATCTCCTAACATATCAAAGATATTTGAGAGGATCTATAACTCTTTATGAGTGGCTTTCAAGTCATTGTGATGACTAGAGGCCCACGGGAGCAGTACTCAATTAGACGGATCCATACCAGGGCAGCTGCGCCATCATTAATTGACGAAGTAGGTGATATGCTTTTTAAGATGCTTGAAATAATGTTGCAACATGTTGTATACAGAAATATGGGCAGTATACTGTTTACCAGACAAAACTATACTGATTATCAGTAAAGTTACAGCACATATATCTATCTCTTACTGTAATTATGATAATACGTTGCCACATGATACCTGTCAATATTGTTGCATTTGAATGGAATTTTTTCTTTCTGAACAGGATCCTGAGATTCAAGATGTGTTACAGTCTGTGCTAGTATAGTAGATAACGCAGTAAAAATGACATCAGATTTTCACACGCTACACCCCTATGAAAGTAAGCAATCAAAATACATACTATAGGATTCCTGTGGCGCGTAATAATAGGAAGATGTATTCAGCCAAACGCAATGTTTGATACATAACATATTCACGTGCAAAGGACTATAATCTTTAATAATAACACACTTACATCGATTGGTTTCGCGTATCTGGTACAATGGCATGATGTATGGAAAGGCCAGGGAGTTTGCATCGTTTTTTTCGGTACATTTTAATTCAAATTTATGTGGCAATGGTTATGGTAACACCAGAGGCCAATGATAGAGGTCAACAAGTTGATAGAGGCCATTATTATGCCGTATTCAGAGCGGAATGAGGTCGGGGAAGGGTCGTGATTGTCAAATGTTACTCGTTTGAATGACACTCCAAGTACGCAGGGCTAACCTCCATACTTACATTAATCATTATGAATATTTGAAATTACATCAGGTTACAACTGAATACTTCTGATTAAAGTAGATATTGTAGTGTTGGGCACTTTGACCCAAAAGTGGATGCAACATATATAACGTTACATGTCATAAAAGGTAAAGAAGACAGATATTGCAATATGCAGGAATATGCTGAAGCATACATATCAAACAAGTTATGATGGAAAAATAACATTTATAAACATGAAACGTGATTTTCGCTAGTTACCTTCCGTCCTTTCTTTTACAAGGTATCGATGTGTATGGATTGCTTCTATTTTCATGAATACGTTGCTTCACCTCAAATGAGGATGCCTTGAAACGAAACGAACTTTACCAAATGCATGGAATGATTTCAATTAGTTCACATATGACCAGAATGCGTTTGGCAATATTTGATATCGAACTTCAGAATATAAAGCATGGCATCTGCTGAAGGCGAATAAGCGTCTTCACCAGTGTTGAATCCTACCAACTTTCAGGAGATCTATCAACTAAAAAGCAAGAAACAAATGCAAGATTCTTCTAACAGTAGGGATGGGAGAACGGGTGTCATAAAGTTATTGAATAACGAAAGATAGTTGCTTGCTGGTCTGATCTAGATCGCTAGGGAGAGCAGGTGACTATTTGGTGGCTGCATTTTCTCAAAGCTGTGTTGATTCATAGATAGCAACCAGCATACAGGGATTCTTCGCCACAGTTTGATCTGGTGATCTAGGCCCTGCCATTTTTAATGTCTGCCAGGGCTCAGTGATTTTGATCTCAAACAGGGTACAAATAAAGCTACCGTGCATATATATATATTATATATATATATATATATATATATATATATATATATATATATATATATATATATATATATATATATATATATATATATATATTGGTTGGATCTTAAATAGCATATATAAGGGAGATCTCAAGAAGGGAGCAAGCGATAATTGACAATAATGAAGTCGTTTCGGTATTACTTGTGACCAGCTTGCGTCTCCCCCCCCCCTGTAAAATGCTGTTAGTGGTTTTCTTACAAAATTCAAGGTAAACAATTCTTTTATTGTGGCAGCCACTTTTGAGTTACATATTGTTTGAAGGGGTTGCTGCTCTCAACATTTGTTCAAGAATCTCTGTCAAACTAAAACTTTTATGGCGTTCTCTGATCGTGTTTATCGGCAGCACTCTTGCAAAGTACAGCTAAAACAAACTGCTTCAAAAACGTGCGTGCTCGGAATTTGCTTGACGATCTATCAAAACATGTGTACCTTATGTGATTGGCTTGACCTGAATTCCTCCTGTAATATAATGGTTGCCTGGTGTATAAAGGCCAGCATTAGCAATCACAACAACCACTGGGAGGTGGAAGCTTTCGGCCCAGTTCCGTACCCATCCTGTACACCGGCAAGTATTTCCTCTAATCTTCTGTGTGCCATCAACAGTCATGGTTGACATCGTCAACTTTGACGTACAGTGGAGGCGATTGGCACAAGGAAAAACTGGTTTATACCGTACAGCTTAATCGTCCAATAAAACAACGCCTCACATTAAGGTTCATATCGCTTGTTCGGATCACACGGAAGCCTATATGGAGCATCCATAAAGCTCCTTTGAGCCACCTATATGTCACTGCAGGTAATCAAAGGTAGAGACCTGGTGCGCACAATGGGAAATTACATTCCTGTGAATACTGATAGAGGACGCCTAGGGCATACGTCCCTCTGTGAATTGAAGTTCATTATAGCAAGCAAATGAGAAAGGCACCCCAGGATAAGGCCTGTCGTTTACATTTACTGTCAATGTCGGTGGTGTCTTGCTGGAATTTGCATAGCATGAGAGTATGCGAGAATGTTCGGGAATATTGGTCTAAACCGCTTCAAAATATAGACACCAGTAAAACTATATAAAGGCCGGATAATGTAAACTATAGACTTCAGAATGCTACTGGCACCCGTACAGTTAACATCAGTGGAGGCCTGGCTGAGACAGTTTACCACGTACAAGTTACTTCTCAAGTTATGTTTAAGATAACAACAGATATCAGAAATTTAAAGTATGGCTACACATTAAGAAAGGAAAGGACACTTAGCCCAGAAATAAAGTAATGATAACAATGACTTTGCTTTTGAGACATTGGCTGGTAGTTGTGTGCACAGTTTTACAGAGCCCCAGCCTATACTGTTTTCTTAGACTAAAACTAGACACACAACTACCAAAGTGAATGTGGGGAAGACATTTTCAAGTTGGAAATGTCAGATACAATCAGACACGCTGATACTACATTGACAAGGTTGATTTGAAAATTTGAACAAGGTTGATTTTCCCAAAACTGAAAGTTGTAGATAGTATTGTCTTCATCATTCAAGGATTCTTATCTGATTGAAACCTCCTTGGATTATGCAACTTTCTTACAGTTATCTGAGTCATTCTGCATGGTTTGATAATATTCCCATAAAACAAGTACAGAAAAAATTTGAATTTCTTTACCGTTATCATGGTCATCTGTCCCTGACATTGTTCTTCGCTGTCAGAGAACCTAATCCATTTATGAGTTTATGTGGTTATGTGGGTCAATCTACCCCCCTAACTGCGGGACAAGTCACAGTGAGACCACTTCCTCATTGCACTTGCCCTGGGTAAGACATCCGTTCCTTTAACTTAATGACCAATAGACAGTGATAGTTCTGGGAACTATTTTATGTGAAATTGCCGGATTGCGATAGTTTTATCGTCGTAAATGTGATAAGCCATGCAAAATAATACGCCAGGGTAGGGTGCAGGCAATCCAAAATGCCATTATGGCTACGGGTTGCCAACCTGTGTTGGCTCTGGCGAACGCGAAGAAGCGCTGAAAGACATCGATCACTTAACAAATTTCTCATCAAAATAACTCATTTCGGGTATAGTTGTTGGGGCATGGGTTTGTTAAATTTCTGTCTTCTGAAAGTAGGTGCCATCAAATCACATCAGGTGCACCCCCTCCATGTTTTCAATAATGTCAGTCCCTTGACAGGTACCTTGCCAACAATATTCCCCACGATCTACGTCCCTGTAATCATCTCTAATGCGTTGGCTTTTTAGTGTTAAAAGCCTTTCTGTGTGTCCAGGATTTGCAAGTCTGATTCTGTCGCTTTCTAATGGAGGCTGCGACCTTTCTGAGAGAAACCACCCGCGCTTTTGGCAATATGACCTTTCTAAGGTAAATAAACATAGTGATAACGTCTAAATGTATTTGCATAAAGCTCCAATTCCAAGTGCATGCTGTAAATGCTATATTTTAATGCATAATCTGTAAACACTCAGAGCCATCTAAGTGTCACTCTTGCTCACTGTGAAGCTCTCAGCCATGACACGTGTCACGACACTGGACTCTACAAGTTAATGATACCCGCCAGACAGAACTCTAGATAGCGTCCATTGGTATTAATGTATGTACATTTCTCAACTAATATATGAGCTCCAGCCACTAGAGAGGTAGCTTAGTGTCACCCTCGCTCTTGCCTGAGCTCTCAGCATTAACAGGTGTCACGACCGTGTCAATAGTACCCTGAAGATATAGCATCCATTGATATTAATGTACATTTGTTGCATTCTCAATATATTCTAATGTGTGAGCTGTAACCACTCGAGAGATAGCGTAATGCCACTCTTGCTCGCGTTGAAGCTCTTAGGATTAACGTGTGCCACGGCCTTTGACTCTATAATGCTAACAGATTGATGTGTAGAATAGCGGCCATTGACTCTGATGTGCATTTCTGTTTTGCATTCAGCGTTGTAGAGAAGTATTACGTCACGCACCTTTTGAGTCCCAATTCTTGCCTGACTCTGGCCTGGTGAGCCTGATGACGTATGTTCTGGTACATCACTTTCTGAAGTTGAAGAAACAAGACGTATGGCTTGTGAGAAATATATCACCTTTAAAAATACCTGTGTTTCATACGCAGATCTCACTACCGGTTGTGCAAGCAAGCAAAATTACACTGGCGATTGATTCAACGGAGTGATATGTAAATGAAGAGGCAAATTACGGTGCAATCCTGTGAGCATGTTTAATCTTGAATATTCTGCGCTTGATACTTAGTACTCAGCATGTTATGAAGCAATTACCTAACACCTATGTCTTATCCATATATAGTTACAGTGCAACGTTAGATAGTAACCTCGTCACTCACCGAGCCAATTGTCCCTAGAGAGCTCTCAATGGTCGGGCCTCAGTTCCGGTCGTACTAACTTGCTCAGAGTTTTGCAGCACACTGCCAGATGTTTCTTGTCTTGAGAGCTCTCGATGGTCGAACTACAGTTCCGGTCGTTCAAACTAGCTCAGAAATAGGGAGCAGACAGTCATGTGTTCATAAAGGGCTCTGAGTGGTCGAACTACAGTTCCAGTTGTGAAAATTTGCTCGGAGATGGTGAGAACACAGCCAGATGTTCCTTGTGACGTATTGTCGTCCAAACACTCAGAGGCTGCTGTCAGGGATTGCCTGAAACAAAAAAATCACAACAAATCATTAATCACTACCAAAATATCCACCCATCAAATTGTACAGAACTGGGCCCTATGAATGTTTTCATGGCTGGGTGCCAGATATAGCATGAGCCTATGATGCATGAATACAATGAAAGCGACTTCTGAAAAGTTTGCATTTAGACCTGCTGTGTTGGATTGAGTTCTCCACCAGAATACAAATAATGCAGCTTACTTTTATGTGTTGGAGTTTTAGATAAAATACATGGCGTGCAAACCAATTTACCTTAACATTACACCAAGACTATTCGTCAGTTACAGTATTGTTTGTCCCAGGGCAACTTTGTGACCGCGGGTGTCTCTTTGCTTAGGTGCAGCCTGACATCTCATGACATGTTAGATTGATTATAGCACAGGGAGGGGACCTCTTGAGGCTATAAAGAGTTTGAAATTCATATCGGCACCGAACAGATAAGACCTTGTTTCGAAGGGTTATAGATAAGTTTCAGCAGGCCTGACTAATTAGCATAAATTGAAAGGATTCCAATCTGACAGGGCGCAAGGTATCATTCAGATGCAACGCCCATGCCACAGCAAAGCTAACAGACTGTGTACAAAACGGTATAATTTACGTTTGATATGCAGTGCTCCTTGTGATCTTTTTCTATTCGTTATGTCTAAACCACGTTTGATATGAACCCTTTCTAATGCCTTTCTCCAATTACCTGCAGTAATCATCAAATTGTAACTTCAAAGGAGTTTGCGCTGTTGCCATTGTCGGGTATCTGTCTGCATGAGTAGCATGGACGAAGCTTCTTTGTGTCGGTGGATAACATTAAACTGAAATAAAATCCACTTTTATACCAAGATAATCTAGCTTTCGTCGATGAAGAGTAGACATCCAGGTGATAAGATACATCAAATCACAGTTAATTAAGCAACTGGAAAAAAATCTTGAAATCTTTGACACTATTTTCAAAACTTTTATCCAGTTGTTTGGCTAACTGCCACTTGGGGTATATTCTAGACTCTCTCACCAAGGGAATGGGGTATAGACTCCCAGGTACCTTTGACCCCCTCTGCAGACCCCCTCTGCAGTAGGGTCCTTGGGGAGCCTTTGTCTTCTGTGGATTGATCATGCAGGGCATAGTACTACGCTTGTACTATTTATCATGAGATCCTCCGATAACAAGATAAAACCTTACAACACACAAGAGAATCGTTGATGAAGGTTAGACATCCAGGGGGGAATCGTTTGCATAAGCTCCTCAATCTCTTGCAGCTAATCTACCTTTAGAACTTGGCGCCAAGAAGGTCCACTGTGGTTAGTGGTAGTAATAGATAGGCAAATTTGTTTTGTTCTCGAACTATCTTCCATCTACCAAACAAAGTAGACAAAGGAAGTAGCTATGTATAAACATTGCTTAATCCAATCCACAACGGTGCAATGAAACAAAGTTTACGTTAACTCAAAGATAAGCATGTATGTCATATCTAACGTTGGTTGGGGTTATCTTAGGACTGTGATATGGTTTTATTAGTTCTAGATGTCTAGGCAAGATTGCTAGGAATTGAAAACTGCCGTGGAGAAGTCTAAGCATGCAGATCTACTTAAAACGATATGATCGTAATTCATGTATGGACAAGGTCTTATCCTACGACTTTGCTGGTTTGTCTCCCTCCTCTACGTGATATGAATTCTTTTCGGCAGAAAGTTTTGTAATATGTATGATAAGAAGACCATGCTCAAAATAATGTGTTTCTTTCCTGATCGCATTTAATATATTTGTCTTCTTGAAGACCTTGTGTTTTCATCTATATGCATCACAGTCGCTCATGGAGGAAATTCCATTATCTAGGGTCCTCCATGGTTAGGGATGCGCCATCAATGGTATTATTACACGGAAAGAAGATGATAATGACAAAGGTATGTAGCTAGAAGCGAAGCGTAAGACTTCCGATTTCGTCGTCAACATTTGTCATGACGTTTCAACTTTAAAATTGTCCGATTTCCGCGTTGTCTTCTAGAGACGGAATATGGAAATTACATTGTCTTGATAAGTAAATTAAATGTAACTGCTAAAAATCAGTTCAATTCCGCTTGTCTTGTCTAAAAAACATTATCATCGAGACTAAAAGAACACCATCATTGACTAATGCTATCTAGCCTGAGATAGCAATATTGAAAAGCCCCTTGCCAATAGACTAACAGTGAAAATAGAATAAGAATCAAGCTAGTACTTCACCCCATCGACAGCCATGTACTACCTTTGAACAGCGTCAGTCTTCGTGAGTGAAGTTGACACCCGCTGAAATATGTTAGGATCACAATCTTTCCACACACAACAGCGTCATAAAGAAGTCTTCCTAAGGACAGGCTTTGGGGATGTGAAATCCACCCACAAATGCAGCAACGTATTACGGTATAACCAGCCTATATATAAGTCCCTGAGCAATAGATTATGACCTCTTTTAGCCTGTCTTTTACCTCTAGCAGCGCCAATAGAGGAGATTAACTTCTTTTCCCTAATATTCGAGTATAATGGAGTTTGTGGCTACTTGCATAAACCCACAAAAAATGACGTTGCCAAGGCTGTCCAATCCCTCCCTACAGCAATGCCTGTGCGATGTGTAATAAATGGTTGTGCCCTCGCCACCATTAACAGCAGTGACCTCATGCCTGGCTACCCAATTAACATCGTAATGTAAGAACGTTGCCCTATAGACAGTCTTACGTGCAGAAAGCTAGCTTGATTAGCATGACGCCCTCAAGGGCAGGGTAAGTTTAAGGTTAACGCAGTCCCGAAGGACTTGTGGTCAAAGTCCCCGCCTTATGGTATGTAAATGTAGTTCCTTCTCGGGCAACTCTTGCCTCAGTGACCGCATCCAATTCATCAAGCGTCCCGTTAAGTCTGCACTGCTTCGGACACGTGGCTCGATGCGAAGTGAGTGCATTGTGCTCCCTCCTACTTCAGCTGCATAATACTGCTATTACCATGAAGGTCTTGGTAATAATAAGTTGGTATCCACCAAAATGGCAGTTGAGATTGAAAATAGTGAAGTTCAGTGAAAACTGAAGGGTTAAGAGTACTACCCTTCTCCAAATCCACTGAGATGTCCTAAGAATAACGGAACTCAACAGCGAAGATATCCAATTGATCAAATTCCATGCGACTACATATTCACACTATAACGGTTTTTAAAAGACATCTTTTAAAATCTTAATAAAAAAGTAACCTATCAAATCTTTTTCCTGAAACCCCTTCATAAGATATGAACATGACTGACAGCAGAATTGTGGTGACTATTCAACCGTGCATGTTGGCGAAGTTTCAATGTCTTCGGTTCACTGGGTTTGAACAGTATCACATAGGAGCCCTTCCCACACAATAATGTCTTCTAGGGCTTGATTGAAAAGCAAAGGCAAAGGTCGAAATGCATGACTGGCCATCATATTCTTTTTGAAAGGCATTGCGGTTATGTATTACAGCAAGATAAGGAAGCTATCGGCGTTTTCTTAGACTCCATTGTACAGGTGCCTTGAAGGCAGACTTTCATTTAAAGGAAAAGAGGAGAAAAAGTCAAAGATGCTGCAAGGATTAACTGCCAAAGGAAATGTGGTATGCCTGTCAAAGTTTGTAGGATTTTCAATCATCTTTATCAATAACGCAGAATTACACTCATTCCTGTAAAACTTACGGCTGTTGGTTAACGCTAACTCACCATTATTGTTAACGTGACATTTATCATGCTTTTTGGAAGCCTTATTTTTCGCTATTGCAAATACTTTTTAAGGTGTATGGTGATTGAACGCAATGTAAGTTACATTGTGTCGTGTGGCGCAAGTGCAGAGCGCGAGGCTGTCAAACAATGGGACCCGGGATCTAATCCCGGGTTGTGCTCAGAGACATGTCCAAACTTGCGCCCTTGGGAAAGGCACTTTACACGCATTCATCCCTCGGTTAGAGGGACAAGTCTCCAACGGCAGCTGTCTTCAACTGGCGGATGAGAGAAGCGCCAGGCGGGCTGGCGTTATCAAGGCGGACCTCGAGTGTAAGAGTCATCCGGCAGCTTGCTGCAAGCATCCCAACCAGAACCAGCACGTCTTCCTCGAATTGGTGCCGCTGGAGAAGACGGATACCCAAAGTGTGTGGGTCTCAGATTCGCAACCTGTCATCCACCTTAAACAAATCCACGCGAAGGCTACCGTGCCACCCCTTCTCACTCCGATGTAGGAATTGATACGGTCACCATACTCGATTTGAATATCTGTATTTGTATCTGTACTATGTATCTGTACTATGCATCTGAATACGAATAAAGATTATACGAGTGGTTGCCATAGATAGAAGTTACATCATACTTGGGTTTAAAAGATTTCTCTGGACAGAAATAGGCTTAATGTAACGAATGAAATAAGATAAGACTTTAACAATATCACCGAAAAAGGAGAAACGTTATCAATGTTACGTTTCAGTGGCATTCGAAAAAGCAAAAAAATTACAACTTACACTTTGGTCTAGAAAATAACAATTTCAGCTTTTCGAGCTAATTTTTTAATCATTCGTTTCAAATGTAATATTTTCGATCAGCTTAATTCTAGTTAAGACTTCCCTACAATACAATCTACATCATTAAGCTGAGTCATGCAATACTAGTATTATATCAGGATTACAGAATAAGATCTAGAGAGAACCTGAATTTATCACTTTGTGAGTTCGAAATGTAAGAGTAGATCGACACGAATAATCAAATAAGTATTACAGTTTAAGGTGCTCCAGACCAATCATGCATAATCTAAAGAGTAAGATACTTGAGTCAACTTTGATAAGAATGACTCATATCTATTCGACACGCTACCCGTGTAGCTTTACATCGTCAACTTCTTAAATTGAACCACAAAGCTGGGAGTCAATACTCCAAGCGGGCTTCACTATATTACCGTATATCAAAGAAGAAGAAAATTAAATATCGCTCGCATATCAACTGCGCTCAATGGCTCAACGGCCTTTGATGTGTGTCTCTGACATTACAAAGTCGTGGGTTTTTATCTTTGTTTGTGATGGATAGCTAGCTTGCAGTCACACAGTTACAGAGTTCATGGCCATATGTAGAATCCATCATACTTAGTACCAAAGCCCGTGGTAACTAATCATCAATTTGCAATAACTACGGCATCCATCGTTTTTAGCTCTACAAAATGGACAGTCAGCCGCGCAATTCATCTCTGATAGTTAATCACTAAAACAGATAAATTTTATGGCCACAGACTTTACCGAAGACGATATAACACAGCTAGGATTTTATCACCAAAAGCATATAAATTCTGTGTTACAGAAATTTGGCGCAGTCCTTCAAATCCCTACATCAAGGTACCAACACGATTTGCAACCGGCGATTCCACAATCCAGGAATGACCAATACGTTTATACATGCTTCACTTTAACCCACAGTCGGTGATTCTATTATCTACGGGTGACCAATACGTTTATACACGCTTCACTTTAACCTACAGTCGGCGAGTCTACTATCTACGGATGACCAATACGTTTATACACGCTTCACTTTAAAGTCTGCACGTAGAGTTGCCCTGTCGTGTTCGATAGGATCGTGGCTACGTGACTGCCGCCATGAAACGATGGGTTAAATTAGGCGTAAAAGCCCTCTGGGATCGCGGAGAAAATTACGGAAAGTGATCTCAGGCACAACATGCCCTTGTAGAGCTCTCTTCAGGCCGCAGAAAGATGATTGAATGGATGACGTCATGTTGAGACTCAATCCCTGATGACAGACAGATAGATAGATAGATAGATACATGTAGATAGATAGATAGATACATGTAGATAGATAGATAGATACATGTAGATAGATAGATAGATAGATAGATAGATAGATAGATAGATAGATAGATAGATAGATAGATAGATAGATAGATAGATAGATAGATAGATAGATAGATAGATAGATAGATAGATAGATAGATAGATAGATAGATAGATAGATACCTAAGGTAAGCGTAAGTTTCTGCACCGTAGATCAGTATCGTTCCACAAGTGTAAGAATCCACACTTGTACCTTCAGTCTGTTAGGAATGTTAGATTTCCATATTTTGTTCAATTTGTTGCTTGCGTCCCATGCTAGGGCTTTTCTAGTTTCGAAGTTTCTCTTTTAACACATGATGTAGGAACCAAGATATTTGAAATTATCTACTCTTTGATTGAGTGCCCCAGACAGGGATCTGAGTTCCAATGTTCCAGAGATGTTAGATGTATTCTGTACGTCGTACGTCAATAATCATTAGACCGGGGCGACATTACTGTACAGGCCTAGTGGACCATGTCAAATCAATGCGAGAGCGGATGTCATCCATAAAATCGAATTTGTAAGGCCTAACTAGGCACTCAATCGGCAAGTCTTGGACCAAGGCCAAGAGGCTGTCAGAACTACGGTATGAATCCATCAAGAATACCTGGCAAGGAGACCGTACCACTAGAGAGAGATATGTAGTTAAAGTACGAATGCTGTAAATGACATATCGCACAATCATTTTTAATGGCACAGGGGTTCCTCTCTTAATTTATGCACACATGTCTACGCAAATGATTGAATATGTCAACAATTTTCAATACAGATTTGATTACACTTTGGTTCATAAATACGCCAACTTAATGAACGCTCATATATGAGATCTTTTTTTATTTCTTTTTCTCATGCACATAATGTCGAGTAGTTGCTTTCTTAGTGACGTTGGCTGTTCTTTTCTTTACACTTTCTTCACCGTATGGTACAGTTTTCCATCATCCAAACTATAGCATACACGTACACAACCGGGGCAACTGTCTGAGTTGCGTGTTCTTCTGGCTGAGTCCACCGCCACGCTGTACTGTGATTAGGTGCTGTCATACAAATGTACAGGGCCAGGTTTCAATCAAGAGTAAACCACAGTTTTCTGACATTTCAATTATACCTTTACTCTTTTTCTAGGTGATTGTAACTTTCTAGAGATGTTTTCCCCACACAAGGTATTCGAAATGGTTGAAAGTTTTTGAGTGAGTGATATCAGGACAATACATAAGCCAGGCATCAGTCATATTGAAAAGAGGTTGAGATTCCAAATTATTTGAACCTTTTTTTAGATTCCAAATTATCAAACCCATTCTGGGGAAATATTCTTTTGAAGCACACTTCAACACAGAATTTTAATTGACTCATTTACATTGTTGTTGGCGGCTTTCCATACACAAAAAAGATCGCTAAAAAACGAAATTTATGCCGTATGCTCTGCTTGTACCTGGTACATAGTCATCAAGCATGGATACTTTGTCTTGTAACGACGTTGAACGGTAAATTGTGATGCCCTAGCTTTAGAATCAATTCTTTTGTAATGAACGCAAATGCGCCCGGCTTCAGTAGCATTAAGCTGCCATAACTGTGTATTTCTCCGACATAACAATAGAGATATACAGCCATATGCAAGTCAAAATATGTGTTAAGAAATCCAGTGGATATAGATTCTAACAAGAATGTTCTTTGTTTTCCTCAAATGTATAGGCAGGTTTTTGGTAGGAAACAGTATCTCTCCTTGGTGCTGAATTCAAAGACACATATGTTATTGTGGTATTCTCATATTACCAGAGTAAAACACGAGCGTCTGTATGAAAAGATTGAAATGAAAAGAGACTGTCTGGCTCTTCCACGTATACCAGAAAAATTCCACGTATACCACACAAAATTATATGATTACAATCATGATAATTCCTTTCATTGTATGCATTATATGGATTGAAATACTGATATTCGACGCATTGTACGCTCTAATAAGGATACATGCGCTGTAATAGGATCCACTATGATGTCAAAGCGGACATTTGTTGACAAAATATCAAACCAAATACAGTAATAAATGCCAAGAACAGGTCTTAAGTAAAGGTGGCAGAAATGGATGAATCAGAATAGGAAATAAAATCTAAACGTCGGTTTGAGTTTCAATATGTACAAGATGAAGGCAGAGTCATGATAATAGAGATAGTTTGCGACGCTAGGGCTGTTGACTGTTTAAAAACTAGGCTGAGGGCTGCATCAACACAGAACATGCAGTTACGTCAACCTGTCAACGATGAATGTAGAACCTGTCAACGATATCGAATAAAACAGTGCCCTCTCGTACTAATACGCACCTGTTGCAGCTGACTGTCAACCGGGGGGAGTCGGTTCTGCACGAATTGACCGGACGACCTTTCACCGTCAACAGCAACAAACCCCAGCGATACCACGTCCCAACGGAGTGCTAAATGGCGGGTTCAACATCGGTCAACTCTAAACAACATCAGACACGAAACTCCCCACTGGGCACGGTCAGAAAACTGCACAGTATGGTGTGTACTTTGCAACTCATTATTCTTGGACCCCTCTGACTTTTCCCAAAGGCACCCCTCCCTCTCTTCACTGAAGATAAATGAATACGGGTGGATTGTAATTTGAACTAAGTTATACCTTAACCGTTGGGTGCCGTAAATCAAGAATCCCCGCCATGTGTCGAAAGACTACCCTATTCCCAAAAACATGAACACATCGGTGTGCAGTAGGAAAGTACATGTAGATCGATCTTCTTCACAAGTTAGAGTTATTAGTTACGGATTTGTCTGCACCGTTACAGTCTGTCAACCATACAAGGGTCTCATTTCAGACGTTTTGCTCTGCAATCGATTTTTTCTGCTAGGTTTGGGCAAGGCATGCCTGCGGGGAAAAGTGCCGGTTTGGATGCAAATGGTGTATGTGATAGCACTGAGCTGCTTCCGTATAGTGATGACACATTTTTACGGAATAAGTAAATAACTACTTTTATGATATGATTAGCTAGAGTAACGTCCCATTAATTCAATGCTATGTGATTTATGTAACATAAAGAAGCACAATTGCAAATTCATTTTGTGTATTGAAATGAAATAATCCAGCACGCGACGGGACATGAAGATGATTTTAATGGGAAATATCACTGTTGGTAGTAGAAATTATTCAGGGAACAATCTCAATCATACATTTTTACAAGACGATTGGTGAAAGGAGCTTAGACAAAATCGATTCATCACTACAGTGTGTGATTAGGCGATTTGCCTTTATTTCTTCTGAACATTAAAAGTGACAACAGCGACTGTAGCGCTCCGCTGCGAGGATTAGAGCTGTAATATGTACAGGCGTGGGGAGAAATCGCTGTAATTACGTGCGAATTATTTCATGAAACATGGCTGCGTTTTCCAATAAAGAGAGAAGTGAGATGCTGACAGAGTCTATTCCACACATTTTCCGTCATTTGTGGATAGGATGGTCGGATCTGGGAAACAAATGAAAGAGCTGCGGGCATTAACGTTTGGTGAATACAAAATCTGCTTCTATAGGGCGTATTCACGTGACGTCATCACCCCTGCCTCCGTGGGCGGCCATGTTGGTGCTCACTGCTCACCCTGCAGCGAAGTTTCTCGGTGTCCGACGGTCTCTAAATTTCCAAGGAATGCGAAGTCGTCTGATCGCTGTTTTATTATATGCAAAGAGTCTCCAGCCTCACATCCTTTTCGCTACAAAAATCCAATTTCACCTACTGGAAATGACCCATTATCGACGAGCGAGGAAATGTTTTCCCCAGCAGCCTACAAACATGGCCGCTAAACTGTTTACAGAGTACGCATAAAATCAGTTCACAGCACACAAGTGTTCCAAGGCCTGCAACCACGTAGTACAGTGTCTTGAGTGTCGTGAAAAAATTTGTTGACAGGGAGTACGTTATGATCGGGAAAGTTCGACGTTGAAAGACCCCCCAGTTTACGAACGTATCTCAAGCAACGACTACATGGTGCCGCCACTGTGTTACACAACGGGCCTGTAATTTGCTTTTCGACCAGATACAAAGGTTTCCATACACACACGTTGATTCTCAAACTTCAACTATTTAGATCCGCTGTTCGTATGTCAGAAATCCACTTTTGTTTCAGTCGTTAGTCCCTTCGTATGTTCCCTCACCTACGCGAGAAACGCCAAACCAATCTTACTGTTACCCGATCAGTGTGTGCTTTATCAGTCCCAATCCAACATCTGACCACGAGGCAAAATACCATGATTGTGAGACAAACGTTTCGAAGGGAAATTGTGAATGGCGTAGAAAACGTCTGCTATTTATACGGAGAGTTCCATAGGGCTCCACTATCAAGTGAGCACCAACATGGCCGCCAGTGCTCGTTGCTAGGGGGAGGGTCACGTGACTGAATACGCCCTATAGATGGATGGTTAGACGGACAGAGATAGACAGACAGAGAGTTATGGAAAGAGGGAAGGAGTGAGAGATGAAGATATGATTCAGACTTATTTGCCCCCGGCTCCGAAACGGATAGATAGTATAAATTATTACTACTGTATATTACCGTAAGTTATTGTGAAAACGGATTTCCATGCTCATTACTTCCGTGTATGGAGATTTTGTTTTAGGTGCGTATGTTTGTGTGTTGGCTTGTGTTCCCAAGTGCTTTATATAGTCACGTCTCACCACAGAGTGGCATGAAGAAAGACAAAGGGATGTAGTTGCAGAAGTGACAGGTAATAGAGTTTAGAGGTAGTAAAAGCAGTCGATTTAAGAACTATGACAGACATTACAGGTCATGGGGTCAATGGAAGAGGCTACTGATACAAGGGGAGGCATTATTCTAGGACTGTTTGATTGTCAGTGTTTTCGCTGTTATATATTTTCCATGCCGTGGGGTGACATGAAGTGGTCAAAGGACACATGGGATGTTAATTAAAACCTTATTTGCGTAATCAATCAATCAATCAATCAATCAGTCAACTACAATTAAAGAAGACATACGGGAAACTCTAAATATTTCACAAAAGTATGAACTATTTGAAGTTTTACTGTGCATGCAACATTTAACTGCAGTCACTTGTCGACTGCACATGCAGGCAGTAACCCACGGGACTGTATGTCACCACGCAAATAGCAACATCCCAGCGGCCACACTAGCACAGCACACCGGCGGGTTACCATGATTGTACCGATGTAATGATGCACAATCAAGACGACAAGCTTCAAAGTAAAACGTGTCACAAGCGAGAGTGATAACGTCTAGTTCTAGTGAATTGGGTATCAAAATCGATAGTTTATCTTCCAAAGCTTTTATCTGGCTTCGACACCAAATACCTTATAAATGTCAATCGCGTCGGCTGAGGGATTCATTGATATCGGTATATTGTGGCAGTCTACACTGGCAAGTCGGATTACATTCCGTTTCCTTTCAGTCAGAGCCTATCTGGTTTCATTGGCACAATGTTCTCTATTTTATTGGTTTTGTAGCTATCCTTCTTCAGATCGAGTCTAAACGTAAAGCTCTACTTCTCTGGGAATCTGTACTTTTTCATGCTCGGACACATTTGGTGTGACGTGATTTGAATGATTCATACCTTCTGGAGTATTTCATTACGTTCTAATTGACCATTCAATGACATTCCTTATCAGCATACAGCACGTTGCGAACTGAATACGACCCAGACCTGTCCAACCGTTCAACCAACGTTCAAGTGACAAAGTACCACGAATATGTTATCCGGAACTTGATTTGTAGGTAGCTTAACTAACTTTCATAGCACAACGATCAATGTTTCACTTGTAACGTCCATCGTAAATGATAATTTTGAAACCAGAAAACGCGATGATGCTCTTTCATGCTTCATAAGAGATAATCCGTGAGAGAGGAGACTACGTTTCGCCGGTCATTCCTGGAGGAGTAAGGAAGAGATCTTAAGCGACGTCCTTTTGTGGGCACCAAATCATGGACATGCAAGTGTAGGCAGGCCTCGCAGAACCTACATATCAGCTGTGTGAGGATGCAGGCTGCAATTTAGAAGAACTGCCAAGAGCAATGGAGAACAGGGAGGGTGATATTCATCCGTGACACTCTCAAGACAAGATGATGATGATGATGAAGAGATAATCAAACTTGTTTAGTTTCTTGCTCCCGGAAAACATCACAAATACATCCATGAGAATGATAACCATGTGGTGCTTATAAAAGCTGTCCCATGCGTCACTCGTTTACGCCTTTAATGTTCATAGAGATTCCAGTTGACGATCAACTTCTTTGTCCATCTCTCTATCGTACTGCACTGCCAGAGGCTCTCTACGTGCCAAGGTCACCATGTTTTTGAGACCGAATATTACCGCCAAAGCGCAACTACAGCCTGAGGCAAACTCTCGCCCTCAAGTCACAAGGAGTAATCTTGAAAGCTGCAGAAAGCCTTGAGGGATTGGTGAAGATGTAGAGAATTGGATTTTTTGGAGAGATAACGTTACGTGGGCAAGGTCTAGTACTCTGGACATAAGATTGAAGTATTTTTGGATGGCTGATTTTTTGCGTACTTCTTTGTCGGGGGAGGAGAATTTACGCGGGCGAGCTCACATTACAGCAATAGGAGGAATTTTACACGTAATGTATCAATGTATCCCCTATCCAAAGGAAATGAGTAGACAGCAAGGAAGAATTTACCCCCCTCCCCATCTAGCAATATGAAACCGTACCTTTCATACAAGAAGATTTGAATTATATTACTTGGATGTAGTGCGCACATGAAAGATACTTATTAAGTACTCATTGTAAAATTGTTATCTGCCAGTACAGACTTTGAAACTATCCTCTGATATATGACGTTGTTGATGATATTAAGTATAACCGTAGGGTGCGGTAAGTTAATTACTGTTTAATCTAATTAATATTTCTTCACCAGGTGTCAAACTGCGTTGCAAATTACAATGCTTTGCTTGCTTCAAAATGAATACCAGCAACAACGCCGAAAATGTTTTACCAAATTACATACCGTGTAAATATATCTGCAAAAACATTGGTGCCTCAATATGCACTGCTTGTACTAGTAGACTACTATAGATCTTAGCTGGACGCTTATGTTTCTCATGACCTTCAAAATGTCCTTCAGAAGTTGATCCTGGACATCGTTATGCTTTGGGCAAGTCGACGCTTGAGCAACGGCAGACATTTGTAGCACCGTGTGCACTACAACAGTACCGTTCGCTCCTACACTCAAGCCTTCATGGTTGCCAAAGGGTGATATCATTCCGTTGGCAGGTGAAATGCGCCTGGGAATAGGTAATGGATGTGATAAAGCTATACTTTTCGAGGTCGATAAGAGGATAGAGTGGAGAAATGTACAGGCGATGATTTTCACAGTCTCTTCTAGTACAATAGTTCCTGCTTTGTATCATATACAGCTATATACGCGGCGTGTAACATATCTGGTTAAGGAAAAGCATATGTGGACAAGAAATGGTCTTACCTTTCAGATGTTTTCCCGCTTACTGCACGTCAAAAGTATGAGTCTATCACCGTTGCTTCTTGGCAGAATCCCTCTTCTTCAATACAGTTGGATGGGGGGAGCTTGCCTAGCGACGAGGCTAATAGCATGGAGAAAGACCACCTGTTGCTAAAAGCGGAGTAATGAGCTTTTGGCTATTTCACAAGAAATACCGAAAGTAGACGCGTTTTCAACTTCGATCTCCCTTACAACATAAATGTTTAAACAATGTAAACGTATAGAACGATAGGTGGTGGTGGTGGTGGTGCGCCGTTGGTACGTAGAGCGCTAACAGCTTGCAGCCTGAAGTAATGGTAGATGTACACACTCTCAACAGTCTCAACAGTGAGGCATGTATGTATCTCTTGTAGGGAGCGCCCGTAATACTGTATGACCTACCTGGTCGACATCATTTCGTTAGAACTCTTAAGGGGTGATACAGTGAGGACCTATGCCAGTATGTTCTGCTGTGTTGTGTTCTTCAAATGTGCTGGATGGAAGGCTTGTGACTGAATGATGGGACCAAAAATCTATTCTTGTCCGCGCTGCCTTTCGGTTCGACAACATCAAAGGCGCTAATTTTCTATGATCTGCGTTGTCCTTCTATTTTCTCTTTGACAGCTAATTCGTAACGACAATGAACCAGCTGATGCTTTAACAACTTCTGAATAAACATGAGCTACGGCAACCCAATTATGCCAATCAATCTATTTTAGAGTTCAGTATTGTACTTCAATACCACAATTGACCACTTGCATTGACGTCGAGGGTCAGAGGTCACAGAGGCGGGCCGCCATGTTGGGTCTTGAAATGTTCGCGGTGATTTTATTATCGCGGGATCCTGTCAACCGCGAATTCATAACACCGCGAAAAGCTGTTTGCTACTGTACTACAAGAATAGTAACCGCAACATTAAGTCCCCTCGAAAATAAATGAATCATAGTATCACCCCCAACCAAACTCCTCCCACGGTTCTTCTTCGCTTCCTTAAAAAAGGTTTTTCCTCGAGTCGTTCTTCTTTGCCCCCGCTGCAAATCTGCTTGGCCCCGCCCTTCTGTTCTGTCCCTTAAGCACCCCTCTCTTTGGACCCGCGGTACGCTGGCGGCGTCGCTGCGTCCTAAACTGGATTTGTGTTACCCTTGACTTTATAATGGGAATATCATTCAAAGCGTACAAGTATAACCAGAAAGACAATAAAACACACAAAGCTTGAAAAGATCTGTTTTTGTCTATGAAATTTGTTGAGTGCTTTGTCAATTCGATCGAGCGCAGCGACGCCGCCAGCGTGCCGTGGGTCCAGTGAGAGGGGGGCTTAACTGCTACGTATACCTTTGACCGACACTGCTCACAAATTGACACTAAAATCGTGTGGAAAGTAACAATAACGAATGTGCGACGAAATCTAGAATAGCTGGCCCCTCTATTCGGTACACATTCTGGACCACCTTTCTGCCAAGTTGAGTTCTTCATGTTCTAATGTTATATGCTTAAATGTTCGTAACCTTGCCACCATTGTCCCATTGAAACTGCGGTGAATGCAATCACGGAACGTTGTGCTGCATTAATGTTAACAATCATGATCACCCTGCTGACAAGCGGTTACAACCAGGGATCAGTCTCCTAGCAACGATAAAGTTTTCCCTGTGTGTGTCAGGGCAATCATCCAACAGTTGTTACGTCATCATTTTAATGGCTACGCTCTGTTAGAAAATGCCACCATAAGTCGCCGCCTCGTTGCCATGGCCCCGTTAAAAACGCTACAGAACATCCAGATTACCCAGAGTTTTTACTAAATGATAGATACAAATGTAGTTCAATCAATGATAGCTAGTTCGATCAATGATAACTAGTTCGATCAATGATGATTAGTTCTATCATCTATGAACCCTACTTCCTGCCACTCCGGCAAGTCTCACCTTTTTCGATCATCTTTTCACTCACCGACTTCCTACCACTCCACTGCTGTATTCAAATAACTACGAACACACACCAGCCCCAAAAAACAAATAAACAAACAAACAGACCGGAAACAAAGAACCCGTACACTAACATTGAGGCAAATAAAGTACGATTGTAGCAGCAGGGAAGCACTCACTCACTCACTCACTCACTCATCCTCTTGCACGTGGTGCGTAGAGCCAACTCGCTTCAACTAGCAGGGAAGCAGCACAATAAAAATCAAGATAAAGTAAATGGGTATTTGTTTTGAGAAATTCCTGGCTACGTTTACGTAGTTTTACGTAGTCAGGAGAGATTTGAATTATTGCGATCCTGACGTCTGTTTGGTCATTAGATAATAGCATGTTCCCGTCATGAGACTAGCCAGACCATACTTAGCTGTAGCCTGAGTCCCAGTAGCCACTATAATCTCCCACGCACGACGTAATTTGTTACCAATAATCTGAACTCTAAGTACCCCCACTGTGCGTCATAAGGATTTTTTTACGAACGGACCTTGTAGATATTCAATACTTGATTACTGTGATGAAATGGTTAGGCTATGGTGGTATTAGTAGGTATCCGTAAATCTATTATCGTGGTATCACAGCGAACAGTAAGCCACAGAGAAGCAGGCATGTTGTCGGCACTTGATACACGTATCTCTTGTAGCTTTAATATTACTAGTCTCGGTTTTATAGCCAACTAATCGGATTTGGTGTGACATAGACTGTATTAGGTAGATTAGATTGATTGCAGATTTGAATGTAGGAAAGAGATTACACAGTATCTATGGTAACAGTATCTCGTGGAGTTTTAATGATTCTCCAGCAGACGATAGATTGCCATGTATCTGGTGCCACGAGCTGGCGCATGCCGGTTGAGGAGTTCAACTCGAATGTAAGGTAATGAATGGAGATCCTTGACATTCCTCACTAGCGATATTCATCTGAAATAATGTTTTCTTCATCAAGTCATGTTTTAGCATAAAGTTTTACCCGAGTTTGTAGATTATATCATAGAAAATGTTAAACCTTTTTCCAACTAAATCAAATTGGATTGACCAGCATTTTCGACTGAATCACTTAGTCTTCTTCAGCTGTCTGGACCAATCGTTCTGGACACGTGACTTGGCGTACGTGTGACGTCAGCAATGGGTCAAAGGTCAATATCGCCCCCCGTCTCGGTTCAAAGGATGTTTTGTTACAAACGTTTGTTGCAAAGTTTGAGCTTGCTGCGCTTACAACTTGTGATGACAGGATCTCTTTATTTACATTGCATTCATGAAAATTTCAAGTACACTATCAATGATATTTGGCGACACAGAGACCTTATCATCACGCAGTCAACAATCATCACATTGTTTGCTAAAGATATGAGTCTTGGAGGTAAAGCATTAGACACCTGATTGAGATTTTAGTATAAATTCGTGCGTAAGTATGGAATTGATACAGAGGTACATATCTTTCAATCCAACATTACGTGGTGCAAAACCAGGTAAATCTCCATTTCATCAATTATGTATCGTCCCAGATTGTCTCCGGGGCCATAGAAGATTCAACACATTAAACTCTTATCGAATTCAAATGGCTTGGGTGTCATCTTTTAGAACACATTTGGAGACTAACTTGTGATAGACTGCGAATCAATGCCGAGCTGAAATCGCCTGGTGTACATATGTATCGTTTTCTGTGCGGGAAGTTTGCCAAAGTTTGTGTCGGAATATCTGGATAGGGTGTCGAGTGAAGGTAATAACTACCGCTAGCTAAGATTTGCAGGTGATATATGTTTGCCGTCTTTTGGAGACTTGGGCGGATTACATGTAGAAGGGGAAATACAGGTATCTGGGACTTGTAATAGGAGAGCGTCTTTGTTATTGACGCCTACACGGCAAGTTTCGTCTGTGTTTCTTACATTTGAAGAGTGTGAAAATGGTACCATATAGAATCGTTGGCCGCTTGGAGGCAAAACATGTAAAAGCACCATATTATATTCTCGCCTGAGCTTGACACGAAAGAGGTGTTATATTTGAGTCTAACATGTGTTATTAAATTTTAGGCATAATCTTTATATTCTGATGGTGTGACAAAGCTGCTTTCGGCTGGGATTCCCTGCAACGCTACAAAAGCATTGTGGCTATAATAGCGCCTTTCAGTCATACCGTTCCTAAACGCCTACAGTGGTTCCAACAAGGACACTAAAACCAGCGCTTTGAGAGCATTGCCGAGTGTTGCAACTACTTCAATCTCTGTCCTTGGTACTGAAAGCCGTGCCATTTAGTTCTCCGAGTGTTCAACATAAGAGTTGATGCAGCCATCAATCTATCCCCTTGGTGCTATAGATCGAGATGATACACTCAAATACCCTACTCCATACACACCTCTCTCATGTAATGTACCTCGCTTTTAAAGTACAAATTTATGGAAATGAAAAGTGAATCGATGGCGAACCCACCCAACGCCGCAAATGACTATTCAAGAAAAAATAAATGTTAAGGTTTTTATCTTGTCAAATCAGACTTACGGTGGACGTCAATCAAGAGATTTAGACATCAGTTTGACAAAGTAGAGGTTTAGGAATTCTGATAAGGTACATCAGTCACGCCAGGTTGCAGATAAGGTAATTATTACAGATAGTCATCGTAGGTTCCTCTAGTGAAGGAACACAAAGGACCTTGCGTATGTGTTTGTGTTTGTGTTTGTATTTGTGTGTGTGTGTGTGTGTGTGTGTGTGTGTTTGTGTGTTTGTATGGAAGACTATGTGTGTTTGTGTGGGGGTGTCTGTGTGTGTGTGTGTGTGTGTGTTTGTGTGTGTGTGTGTGTGTGTGTGTGTCAGAGAGAGCTAGAGATATCGAGGAGGCGTATGCGTATGTGTGTGTGTGTGTGTGTGTGTGTGCGTGTGTGTGTGATGTTATCAAAGGAACCTAATATTTCATGACTTATATGCTGACTACTTATTACTTTAGGAAGATATCATTGACACAAAGCAATAATTCACCTTACCAGCAGCCTTGAGCAACCTAACTTCTCAATTACGGAGAACAAATTGTCTTTTTGATATTTCCGTCCAAAGGCAATATTCAACAACAACATCAGTCACAAGTTGTCATGTTGCAGCGCCGCCCTCAACATGTTCGCTCGTCGTACAGGAAAGGTCAAGGTCAACTAGGCGGATCCTGACAAAACCTTGAGGTTTACTCTCCAGGTAGGCGAAATTTGGGCCTTATCTAACAGTATTTGCAATTTATTTCTTGCTATCTTGCATACAAATCATCTGGCTGTCTCTCAAACTCACTAAAGTTGGAACATCTCTTCCATATCTCTTCACGTTATCATTGTGGTATCCAGCGGTTTGTATGGATGCCATATGTTATGGCGGCCATATGTTGTTAGATAATGGAAAGACGTAGTGGACCAATCGCAACAGGTGAAAGACCTGTAGACTTCAAGAGTTTTAACCACATATACAAAACGATACACTCTGAAAGGCCTGTAACTTTCCATTCTCGTCAAACACAATACTACAAGTTTAACACACTGAACGGATAGTTTGGACGACCTTGGAAAGTCTATATCACATTGGTATGTAATGTAAAGTGCTTTCCCACATAGGAGCTATCGTGAAGTGTATTTGTCCTTAAGCTAAAGCCGTTAAAAGCTTTCTTGACATCAGTCGTTAGACTCCGTGTCATTAGGGAGAATTCCTCCTTTCTTGTATTGATCTAATTTGAACCGTGGACTCAGATGCCTTTCTGTGTATACGGGTAGAGTTCAGAACTATACTAAAATGAACATTTCGCTTGAAAAAGGGGTTCATTTTGATGCACGTAAAGTTCGTAAAGTCACGACGGAATTGAACTCCTTTTGAACCTCCGACAAATCACGTTACAGCATTTTATGATACATTGTCTGTGGCCTATGTAGGTGGGATTTGGGTGGAACTCAAGTTAAGTAGAGCAGCCCCTTGTCTAGACACATAAGCTGATTTTCATCAGGCTCGTTTGTCATAACTTAAGAAAGGTCGGGCTGGTTAGAACGTTGCTATAAAGTAAATGAATACCACATGACTCGTGGCGACTCGAAGGCGCTGAGGTGAAGCTGGATTCATACATCAATGTCGGCTGTTTTGGCTTGAAGTCTCGCACAATACTTCTCTGGAGACTCTCCAAGTCTGATCATATTCATAATGATTTGTATGCATAATATTTCCTTCATATCATGGCCTGCTCGTTGTCGAAGTAAACGAAGTTCATTAATTTGTTTTGGTACCCTTCTCTTAACAGTGACGGGGGGGGGGGCGATATAGACTCCCAACCTTTGACCCATTGTTGACGTCACACAATTTGTTTGCACAATATTTCCTCCATATCATGGTCTGCTCTTTGTCAAAGTAAACGAAGTTCATTACTTTTTTGGTAACCTTCTCTTAACAGTGACGGGGGGCGATATAGACTGCCAACAACCTTTGACCCATTACTGACGTCACACTAACACAAAGCCTCGTGTCGACAAGTGCAGTTGGAAGTCGATTCCGTTGAACATTTCGATGAGTCCAATTGTTTTAATTGCCGTACATTCCAATTTCTCCATATCGTTTTGATAATGCCCCTTTCAGGACTCACTGAGATTATACAGAAATAATCCCACAAAGACTGCATTTTCGTTTTTCTACCACCATAGAATGACTTCTGCTCTCTCAGTTCTTCTAAAAACCATTGTATTGCATATATTGCCGTTGAATAACACAGTACAATTGCTAACGTAGTTTGTTAAAGTCTAAAGGTTTTTAAGACATTTAGAAGTGTACCACAGAAGATATGTATAACTAAATGCAAAATTAGTGCAGCAGAACGAGTGACTGTGCATACCCCGTTTTCTCCGTTGACCTTGGAAAAGTTCAACATGTGCGTTCTAAAGTTCGTACACGAGGATAACGAACCAGTAACACAATCACACATGGAGTCAACCGAATCAGCAGCTAACAAGCAGGCATAAAACGAAGGCTGCTCTGACCACTAGTGTAGCAGATACTGTGAATTCATTTAAGTTTGCGTGGTTTTTATTTTGCGGTAGGGAGAAAATGGAGTGTTCGCTGTAGTATAATAGTAGCGCTACAGTCATAGGTGGGTATAAAGTTTCGCTGTGGTTTTAAGTTCGCACTGGAGAGTTCACCGCGAAAACTGCAAACATGAAACCATCGCGAACATTTCTGCATTTACAGTATACGTTCGTGTTACAATTCATCGATGGCAACTTTCCAACGCAGATTGCTGTCGAACTGTCCGGAACAATCAAGAGCTGACAGAACTGTCTCCGCATGACGAGAGCAGGGGGAACACTCGCTTCGTTAGCGAGATTGTGCACTTCTGTAAGAGTGAACCTCAACACGCCATTATTAATATGATCTCGTCTATCCCCAACAGCGACAGGAAAGGTGAAAACCAGGCAGCGCTCTTGGTTGTCCAACGGACGGCCTGTCGTGTACCCTTAATTGTGGCGACGACGAGGCAAACACACAAAGGTACCCAAAGAAGGACGAAATCTTGCCACAAAATATGAAAACTAAAGTAGGAAGGCACCTAGGCAACATGCACACGCAAAAGGTAGTGAGGTTTCCAAATTTTGATCTTCTGTCCTGCAGACATGGCATTCTCAGCATGGAACGCCTACCATTTACGCCACACAAGGGTGAAATCGAATTCAGTTTGCAACAGGAATCTCTGTTGGGATAAATCCCCGTTCAACTCATCGTCATCAAATGCAAGTTAAACTCTCTCGATATATCGCTGAGTACCCTTACCCAGATCTTGCTACTTTGTTTGTTTGTATGTTTGTATTACCTACCCGGGAAACTGCAGGTTGGTGCTGAACAGTACAAGCTGCATATCTGGACGGCTCCATTTCATCCAAGTGAAGAAAGTCGTGTTAAGTGCCTTTCCAAAGGGGCATGTCAGCGGATTCGAACCCAGGACCTCTGGTTTCTGGGCCAAACACCCTGTCATTACGACACGCGATGCCACAGATCTTTCCGAAAGATAAGACCTGCTCACCACATGTAAACCAAAATACTTTCATACCTCTTATGCTATTCTGTTCATCATCAAGACAAGAAACAAACAATAAACGGAAGCATAACATCAGTTCGCGGTGGAGATAATAAATACAGCAGTGCAGCGACCTCTAGCGATATGTAAGTGCATTATCATCATCTGCAGACGAGGATCGAATTCTCTTTGTTTGTATTCCGAAAATTGCTTCGACCAAAGATGCTACCTTGATCGTAATTTTACCTGTTATCCATCCAATTCTAGCTTCGGTTCACACCTCCGATTGCTTTCCTGCCAAATAGTGGCTTTCCCTTGACGTAATGATAAATGTAATTTGAATCTCCCGGTGACGATGTTGGCGAGTACTTGTAATTGGATCAAGGAATAACATCTTCATGTGGTTTACACATCTGTAATCCAGCAACATGGCTCAGATACAGTCAAATGCAAAGCCTTGTACCTGTTAATTCTGCAAGGAAGCGGCCAGATGAGCGGCACTGCACTAGAGGTACAATAGGACGGACGCCAGTCTCGAGAAAAATTATCCTCTCGCAGTCAGCCATCTTGAAATTTCCCGCTTACGTATATCACGTCACCAATGCAACCGTCGACCAATCGGAATATGTTTTGCATCAGACGTGCAGGAGACATTAAAAGTAAACGATAGCAGGTATGCTGCAGAAATTACATTAACCGACAGACGTCGCCATTGCTACGTAGGGTCGACGAGTGCGACTGGTGCGCAAGACTTTCTCTCTAAATATTGGGTAAAAATAACTTCACATCTTGAAGCCGAACAAAGTAAACATGATCAGTACGTTTCATGTGCCAAGAAAAGGGGCATTTCAGAATTGTATGAAGACTAAGATGAGTGCCAAAAAACACAGTTACTGAAGCATCTGGATAAAACAGTCAGACGTTTCAGACAGCATCCGCTATCTTTCGTCAGTGACTAAGATGATTGTTTTGAATTGTCTACTTGTCTCCTTAAAACAGCATAGCTAACTGCTGAACTTCGTCAGGATGAAACCGTGACTTTCGCTTTCGCAAACTTTAGTACATAAAGTTAACGTGAAAGTCGCATGATCTTCAAAGGCAAAGTTTCGAACAGGCACTAGACAATCCCCGATTTAGATGTGCTCACTAAGCTACAAGGACTTACGCCGATATCCCGGGGGATTTTCGGTACTGAATGTAATGTTTAAATCTAAACTTCGAAATAGAACGGACTTTAACCACGCTTATGATGTGAAAATGCAATCAGTAAAACAGACAAATTTATTGTGGAGTCTGATCCGCATCAACCCTCAAACTCAATCGTCTTCAGAAGCAAACTAAGCCCAGTGAAATGCTGGGATTACCAACATAGGTTGACACCCACTGTGACAGTCTGTTTGAGGTAACAAGTGTGCTGCTGCTATATAGCCCGGAGAAATCGCACCTCTGTATCAGAAAGACACACAGCCGCCATATCGTCAAGACCTGTTGAAACAATGGCTGAAGAACTCCCCGACGTCGCATCCAGACGACTGAAGCACGATCCTCTCCAAACCGATATGAAGCAAGCAAGTGTAAGTACGGACTGTGGAACTCGGCAAACTAACCTCAGGCCAGGTGACAGACATGGCGATCCCTCCATCCCTAATACTAGCAACTGTCATGAAAATACCGACGGCGATCATTATGCCAACCTGTCTGCGGCAACTGAAGTCACAGCTGAGGGCGGAAGTGACGGATCCGGAAACAACGCTGACATGTCAGGCTTTGTTGGTGATGACAGCAACATGCGTGACATCCGACATCCTCCAGGTGTACTTTACCGAAATCCGAAGTGTGACCAGGACACCCTAAACCCTGATTTGATGTACTCGCAAAATCACACTAGCCCAAATCCGACGTACGCGCCAAACGCCAACGACACTGATATAGAATACCCGCAGAACGTCTGCAACCCAAATCATATATACGAGACAGACGTCTGCTCTGAATCCACACACAGGCCGGCTAACAGCGATGGCAAACCCAGCATCGAGCTGTTGACATCTACACACAGGGAGGGTCATGATGACGATGACAATAACGAACTCACAACAAGTCATGCTGAAGCTGAAAACGAAGAAATAGATGATATAACTCATGATGCCTCTGTAGAAGTAAACGCTGTTCCCTCAGTGCGTCCTAAATCCACATCCAGACCTTCTAACAACGAACTCTACATTACGCCATACGCTGTCAGATATCAGATACATGGCGAGAACCGTGGCGGTATGCCATACGCTGTGAGACATCAGGAAGATGATGAGGATGAAATATCCCATGAAACTGATGGTGAAGATGGCAACAGAAGAACATACCATACTACCCCTGATGACGTCGACATCACATCATGTGCCGTCCGGTATCGGACAAATGACGAGAACCGTGGCGGTACGCCATACGCTGTGAGACATCAGGAAGATGATGAGGATGAAATATCCCATGAAATTGATGGTGCAGATGGCAACAGAAGAACATTCAATATTGCTCCTGATGACGTCGATGTCACATCATATGCTGTCCGGTATCAGACACATGACGAGAACCGTGGCGGTACGCCATACGCTGTGAGACATCAGGAAGATGATGAGGATGAAATATCCCATGAAACTGATGGTGCAGATGGCAACAGAAGAACATACCATAATGCCCCTGATGACGTCAATATCACACCATATGCTGTCCGGTATCAGACGCATGACGAGAATCGTGGCGGTACGCCATACGCTGTGAGACATCAGGAAGATGATGAGGATGTATCCCATGAAACTGATGGTGCAGATGACAACAGAAGAACATACCATACTGCATATGGTGACGTCGATATCACACCATATGCTGTCGCCTACATGTACCAATATGACATGACTGACGTAACACGACGTGACGCGCTCGTGAATGATGCTGACACATCAGCCTCTGTCCAAAACGACAGTAACGTACAGAGAATTCGACATCACTGGAGAACACGTCATCAACAAGATCCGAGTTCCATTCCAAACTTCCTCATCCCAAACGCAATGCACATGCCAAACGTTCCTCAACAAGCAGCTCGTGGTAAGTGCTGTTTTCATTTCAAGGCATTGCTCTCTTTCTGATACATGTACCTAAAGGTTTGCTATTCTGCTTGACTATAACAAACACGTTCGTCTAGCAATAGATTAAAATGAAGACATTGCCCATGTATCTGCTACACCTTTGTTTTCACTAGTTCAAAGTATTCTTGTATTAAGGTTTCCTCCCTGGCTTAATTGGCTTTCTGACTTTTTATTGTTTTCTCATCAACAGATTAAGAAAGAATTGTAGTTGTACTGGAAACCTTAATGACTAATTCTATTTCAAAAGAGCCGTCTCTTTCTTGTTTTGACATTTTCACGTCATTTGTTTTATCAGAGTATTCAAATCGACAAGTGTGCGTTGCTGTAGGAACATTTGTGGTCCTGGCATTATTGGTCTCCGGCGGAATCCTCGGCGCCTTATACTTAAACGACAAGCAGGATTCTCAAAAGGCAAGCCTATGTCTTCTATTTTTTGTTGTCATGAACGTAATATACTTCTATGACTTTTGAAAGTATTACTTCAAGGGTCATTTTTACTCAAGCGTGATATTCAATGCTATACGTCAAGTTGATTGTCCATACCTACATACGCATATGCAGTGCAGTTGCCACAATGATGAGCCATCGACTCAATCAAACTTTCTTTAATTTACGTCGATGAAGATTAGACATCCAGGTAATAAGATACGCCAAAAAAGCAGTTACTCAAACAACTGGATATGATTTTGGAAACGGTCAGACGTTTCAAGTAGCATCCACTACTTTTCGTCAGTGACTGTGAGCAAGATCAGTCGAACAGCAGGTTTATAACCACGAACTATGAATTGATATGCAAATAAAGAGAAGACAAATTTTTAGAAGGTCCAATAGAAAGCAAATTAGACAACTCGAGACAAGGTTGAAGTAAAAGGGGACAATAGCTCCTATTGTTTTGATATAGGAACTAAAGCTGGTTTGCCCCCAAGGCTATGTCCCAAGTGCCAGACAGTTCCACCCTTAGCCCTCCTTTCCTGTTGAGGGTTGGATTCTATATCCTCTCATATATTGCCTCCTTCACTCTGTTCGACTGATCTTGCTCACAGTCACTGACGAAAAGTAGTGGATGCTACTTGAAACGTCTGACCATTTCCAAAATCATATCCAGTTGTTTGAGTAATCGCTTTTTTGGCGTTTCTTTAATTTGTTCCACTGTGCGTTTCATCTTCTGTATTACGAGGACACTTAAGTTGAGCAGGTCTTAATCAGGTATCACCGTACACTAGATAACTGACTAGATATTATTTCATGAACAGCTGACCACCCTTGGTCCAGTTGTAAACCACCAGTGCACCTATCAATTAGCCCGGCTGGATATCACAAGAGAAACAGCAATCGTATAACAGAAATATCATTCTATTACAGATAGGAACTATAAACAACCCACGAGGTGAAACACATTCACCAACCTTCTACAGCTCAGAAGGTAAACTCAGTTAATATGATTATAAAAGTTGGTGGGATGGGGTAAGCGAGTGGAAGGGAAGATATCTACAATGACCACAGGCTGCCTTTCCCTTTCTTTTTAACCACCTATCACTTTATCGATCGATGTTTCATTTCATTTTTGTTTTGAAGTACAGATAGAACTGCACGCCTTTATTGTAACGTAGACAAAATTATATTTGCTTCTTTTTATCTCATTGTTCAAATTGCTATTGATATTTTTCCTTGTCCCACCTGTTATTTTGGACTTGGCAAGATGTATGTTTTATGAGGTGATTGTACGATCTGTAGGTTCTACTCCAAGCACGGACCTAGCACCGATGCTGACTTCAGATGCTACGACGGTGTCTACGACTGCGACTACGACTACGACTGCGACTACGACTACGACTGCGACTGCGACTGCGACTACGATCACGACTGCGACGGTGCCTTCGACTGCGACTGCGACTACGACTACGACTGCGACTGCGACTGCGACTGCGACTACGACTGCGACTACGACTGCGACTACGACTACGACTGCGACTACGACTACGACTTCTACCACAACGGCTTCTGTCACAACGACTTTGACATCAACGTCAAAGATACCCTCCCACCAGATGACGATGCCGTTCGACCCGACCCTGCCTGTGAGGACCAAAGGTGTTGTTACAGCATCCATCTCCTCAGGTAAGGCATCTTCAAAGACAAGCAAAGAAAATCTAGATCTTCAAGCAGATATGTGTCTTGCTTTTCTGTGTCTTTTTGGTTTAAAGGCGTCTTCCATGTGCTCAGTTTCGTTTTCATTGCTTGTGTTTTCATTACTTATGCTTCAAAGTACGAATACGTCTGCCAGCAAGCCCATAGAGTTAAGGCTGCGTTTATCCATATATCAGTAAGGTAAACTAAAACAAGAAAGAGAATATTGGAAGGCAATTCAAACACTACAAGGGGACGTACAGAAACAGGCCGAAACCATATATTTGGTTTGAGATCACAAAATGTACTGAGAGAAACAAGCCTTGAGGAGATACCCCGTCTTTTCTGAGTTAAGCAGATCTAGACTTTCTGATAATTTGCTTTTCTCAAATTGTTTGTAGATATTGTAATGAGGGAGATGAAACAGCTAATGAAGGCTTGATGAGCGGCCACCGAACAACGCTTTTGCCAGTATGGGTTATGAGTTGTAGATAATTGTTTGAGCCCGGCGTATTCGTTTATCATTATCTGGCAGCAAAAGATGTACACAAGGCATTAATACATACTCAGAAGCCTGGAATCCTAACCTATTATAGCTCCCGAGTCTCTCTCCCGCTATTACTCGGGAACTATAATAGGTTTGGATTCCAGGCTACATACTCAGTGCCAGCATCCAATATTTTTTCTATTGATGCTAGAGAGATATAAGTAAAATTCCGGATTTGGTAAAGTAACACTTACTTAAATCACTGGTTTCAGAAAGCTATGGTGGAATCGTGACTCACATGTCTACATTTGGAGGGAAGGGAAGAAGCCCAGGACAAGTCGACTATCCCCGCGGAGTGGACGTATCTGCTGAGAATGAAATATATGTGGCAGATTTAGGCAACGAAAGAATCCAAGTCTTCGACAAGTATGGGGACTTTCTCCGCCTCTTTAAAACTGAAGCAGCGGGTAAGAAGATTCCCCCTGACGATGTTGCGATTGACGCAAAGGGTTTTGTATGGGTAGTGGGAAGTAATAAAAGATACGATCTGTATGTAGTACAGTACAGCCAAAGCGGCCAGCAAATATGCACAATCTCCACTAAGTTCTCTGCTGTCACTTCGTCCATTGCACGCACCAAACAACATCATCGCTGTGGCCGCTTATCCTGCGACAATTTTCGTGTATCTACCCGATGGTTCGTTATACAATAGATTCCAGTTGGTTCGTGGCGTAGAAAGTGGTTACGTCGCATTCAGTAATGAAGGAAACATCCTTTTTACGGACGTAACGCGTGGCACTGTCCTATTGTACACCCGCGATGGAGACAAGGTTTTCCAGTTCGGCATCAAAGGGCGCGGTGAAGGTCAACTGTTCTACCCTAAAGGTATCTGTACGGACAGTTCGGGTCACATCTTCGTGTCCAACATGAAAACTAGAAGGATAGACATGTTCACTAGCCGCGGCGAATTTGTCCGCACGGTGTTTAGTATGAAAAACCCATGGGGGCTTGCTTGTGGACCGGATGGACAGTTGGTGGTGGTCACTGCGTGGTTGAACACCATTACCATCATTCCTCGCCAGGCGGTTTGCCGCTCTGCGCGAGATGATATTGACCAATTACGGCGATGTAGACCTTTCTCTTAGTTTCCCGACGACTGAACAATCGTTATTCACAGTCTACATATGAGTTACTAGTCAATCATTCTTGAAAGCGTTGTCTACGAGCAAGGACAGTGAAAAATTACTTGCTCTGATGAGTATTTCTATTTCGACCTTCAACAAGTTAAAGATGACAACTGTATGTATATTGGAATTTATGTAGTAGCAAGGACTTCAGAAAATTACAATTCCTAGCAATAATGATAGTGTCTTTTAATACACTTGAATACACTTGGATAATAATAACTTGCAATGACATGTGTCGCTCTTGTCGTGTTTTCAATTTTCAAGTAATGGCGATGTAATTATCTTCGCCGAGAAGACTATGTTTTCGGTCACGCCAGCTGTGGGGTGGGTCTGTATGTATGTCAAGAGCATAACTCGAGAAACCTTTGATGGATCTTCATGATTTTTGATAGGTGTGTAGTGGTTGTGCAAAGAAAGGTCAAGTTCAAAAATCGTTAACCTGGCGTTTTCCAACAGTACTGCAGCGGACTTTGCATGTTTGTGTGCTTTTATGTAGGCAAAAAAGTGACGGAAACGTTGCTGGATCTTCATGATTATTGGTAGGTGAGAAGCGGTTGTGGGAACGGAGGTCAAGTTCGAAAATGATTCATCTGCAGCAGGCTTTGTATGTGTGTGAGTTTGTTTGAAATTGAATTTGATGATTGACAAAGTGAGATGCTAATTATACAAAACAAGAGCTAATAGTAATGTGTATATTTGATTGTATATACACTGTGTTTTCAAAATCTATCCAGTTGCTCGAGTAACTGTTTTACATCATATTTGATACCTGGATGCCAAACCGTAATCGATATTCAAACATGTGACATATGTCACTGGAAAAGAGGGAAATATCGATAAATATCATTTCGGCAAATGAAGACCTACATTGAATGATTGATAAGAAAATGCTGTATATCGCCATATTGGTAAATGGCGGGAATATGATACTTGCATCAGTCGATAATTTTGATATTATTCGGCGAAGGTATGAGGTCGTGGAACTCTAGTTGCTTCTGATGTGGCCTAAAAGCCCATTATAGGATCTGCACTAAACACTAATTAAGGAAGAAAAAAGATGAGTGAACCTTTTCGCAAAGTGCGTCTGCTTGAAGGCTGGTGACACAAACGCCTTGTCCTGTAGGCTGGAGTTACCCACTTGACGTAAGACTAAGACCAAGAGGGTGTCTTAGGTTTGAAGCTTGCAGTCTCCTGCCCTGGTCAATGTTTGTGTTTGTGTCCCAAGCGCTGAGCTAAAGCGTGCTGCTAGGTGACACGTACACCCTTGTCAATCGTCTCCTCAAACACGATATCAGGATCTAATGTCCTTGGCTAGGGGATCAAATAGAATCTGCTTTAAAGCTCCTTTGTATAAAATTGTCCACGTAACAAAGAACTTTCTATTGATTTCACGGATTGTTACCGTATATATATTGAGACTTCCCTTGTTGTGAACTGACTGGGCACTTGTTGCGAGCACTTTTTATCCTATATGATACGTTTTTATAATTATTATATCATCGTAGTAAGTAAAACTACGCCTAGAGCGATTTTAGTGTTTAATTAGTGTTTTGATGTTTACAGTTAATTGTTTTAAGTGTTGCAGTAATATTATGTAAAGAGCGTGCAATTCAGCCGTTAGGCTGCCATATGCTTTGTGCAATAAACCAATACCAATACCAAAGCCTTGCAAATGAGGTTTTCATGTGTGGAAACATTGGTGATGATCGTCAAATTTGAATTCAGACAAATGGAAAGCTATGTAAGCAATTTCATGTTCCAGTTATCGACCATACAGACTGCCTTATGATTCTCAGTAAGTCTTCATATGGTGCCACGTTACAATTATTGTGGTAACCAAATCCCCTCTGACCTTAATACATATGAGTGGATCAGTACCCACGTCAAAAAGGCTTTTATTCCGAAAACAATTCACTCTAACGCAAAGGCCCAGATTTCTATGCTGGAGTCAGGCGAATCCTAGTCGACTCGATGCATGCTGTTCTTCAATGTTTATGTTCACGATATGATGATAAACGCACAAAGCTGTTCACCTTTTTTTCTGTTTGTTCAAAAGAATTTGATACACCCCATTCGATAGATGGATTCAAGTACATTCTTGGGGGGTGGGGGATAACCCTTACTGTTTACATATAGGTCAAATATGTATCAAAGAATGTTAGACCTTAGAATCAATGGTGTGAATGATACGTTAGACTCAACATGTTGATTTAATAATACATGTATCTATTCATATACATTTATGTATACGTTGATAAATTTATATCCCCTTGACTGTTTGTATGTATAGATGTGGTAGACCTTACACTGCACTACTGCCAATAAAGATCTCCATTATGTAACATTACTCAACTCAAGTGCATTGTATGAGCATTAGGAGCGCCCATAAACATCGCCCATAAGCGCCGTTAGAGTCTCATTTGCATAAAGCAGGTGCCCACGGAAACGTCTCCTTCATTGTACTGTATTTTCTGTCTGTTTTATTTTCGTCTGACTGCTAATGCAATAACTGGTTTGCCCTTTCTATCATTTTTGAATGTAACATTAGCCACAGCAAGTAATTTTTATGGATGACATCAGCGCGCTCATTAATTTTCGCCAGATTTCTATAAAAAAAAACAAGAAATTTCATTGCCCTCGGACGGTGGTCAACATGCCAAAAATTGGCAAATATGCCTTGCATTATATAATGTCCTTGGTTGTAGTGAATCTAGATGTATACACAAGGTGTTTCATTGCATATGAATACCCAGACTGGTGTAGTTGCTTCAGGTACAACAAGCTCTTTTCTGTATTTGTTGTAGTTAGTCTATTGAGATGTATACACATCTACAAGGACATATTTACTGTTGAACCGAGGAGGTTTTATATTATATATGAAACCTCATTGGTTGAATACAGGAACAAAAGACCTGTTGGTCGTGATATTATATTTTGTTGCCTCAATTCTTGTTTAACAAGATTTATGATCTCAAAAGTTGAAAATATAGGAATCTTGTTTTTTTTGGCCCGCCTTGTTTTTTTTTCGCCCTATCTCATTAATTTTGGAGTCTGCGGAAGATGTCATCCATAAAATTCACTTGCTGTGGCCTTATACTATAACAGGCTCATCCTGAAGCGTCCCCTTGCTATCAATACGTGAACTGCATTTTAGGTGTGTGTATTGTGTGTGCACCTCATCCTCCCAGCAGACCCGATATGTTCGAGACCGGGAGGGTTTGCCGAACATTTCCCGAGCGGGATTCAGCGCTGATAAAGGAGGGTGGTGCACATGCGCGGGACATAATGAACAGGAAACCGAAGAGCTCTTACCTCCACGAAATATCTAAATATTAAAAAATTAAGTCCTCGTTTTATTCATACTTGTGAATTTCTGGTTGATTCTATCAATTTTCCTGCCAGCCTGCAGGACCAACTTTGGGCTCACGCCAAGCCAATCTTCCCATCCTGCCAGTCTCCACTTAAACCATATTCTCTCTCACACTCTGTCACTCTTCAAATAACTACCGGTACGTAACGTTATACAGACGCACACCAAGATAAACAAACACTCAGACCGAAAACAATAGCTCCGATTTCACAATTGTAATAAACACCACTAAGGTGCAAGTGCCTAACCTGCAGTGCCTCTTCTTTCAGACATTCATTCAGACTTTCATTCCTATCATGATATCAATAATTGGTTAAGCTACAATATGAGTGTGGAAGACAAATAAATACAAGAAGCTGGATTTAATCAACTCTACATTTTTATTCTGGAAGAAAGCAATCACAGACTTTCACACATTTTTTCACAAGTAGTTTTCAGCAGTATGTCACCAGAATGCCATTCATGTTGACTCTGTAAATTTCTCAATTCTCAATGAAAGCAAGACGAAAGAAAAGGTTTTACTGGTATTCTGGTGACATTTACGACACATTCTCTTCAATAACAAGATGTTATGAATTTTATTTAATGTTGAAGAAACAGCAAAATCACAGATGGTTTGATGATAATGTACTTTCCAACATTCAAAACCAATCTATCATCTTTAAGTTTAACCATCGTCTTGTATCATGTACCTGAAACACAAGTTTTTCAAGTGATTTTCCCATGTTACTTTTTCCAGTATAAAGACAAGCCTGTTTCTATACATTTACATCACAAATCAAGAGAAAATCAGACTGGAGAATGAGATAGCTGTCACAATTACTTAAAATATTTTTCACTATATACACTGAAATAAAGTTAAAACAAAGGCACAAAAATATATCAACATCTCTACTTGTGCCTTTAATATATTTCGTTACTCTCTGTAATGATAACATTTTCATACAATTTCTTGTGCCATCCCATGATGCATTGTTTCAAAATGGCCGCTCTTCTCAGTGAATTTTTGATGATCAAGGGGTAACACCAGAAGAAACTACTATAATATCAAAGATAACTCTGATTCACTTAGAGTTTAATATGTAATATCAATATAATAATTATGAGGCATGAATTCGAGAGAAGATATCAGTCAGTTGACAATTAGACAATACAGAAAGCCTTTGTCAAACATATCCTTTGATAATTCTCATCAACTGGACAAAAGTTTATGAATCATGAAAATTAAACCCTTTTCTGTGCCACCTACATATTTTTCAACTTTACTTTCGCTTACTTTTCAGTTTACTCACTCAAACATAGCCATCACAATATTCTTCCTCTCCATGTCACTTTCCTTTAAACCGACCAACAGTTCTTTCTCCTTGATGACTGACACATTACGCTCATTAACATAATTATAATACTTATCTGAGAAGTGTTTCCACAGCGTACTATCTACATCTTCACAGCACCATCAGAAATGGCTGGCTACAAGTTCGAGTTCAGAAAATAGAATAATTCCAAGGTACGTAGGTCTCTCCGCTCAAATCCTCCAAGCCACATTTGACCCTACTAAATTTACATGACAATGATTTTCTAGTAAAAATGTATACCTATTTTTTTCATATATTAGCATATATGATAGTCAGTCTTCATGTCCAGTAATGTTGGTAGAAACCAAGTAATTTTAATCACATAATTTTATCTACTTGAGGAAAGTTTTAATCTTCTACGTAATTTATCTAACTGAAGATTGGCAAGATGATATACATATTCATTATCCAATCACAAAAGTGAGCAAACATGTGTGAGAATTAATCAGTATTTATTATCTAGTGTCCTATGGAAAAACAGTGATTTTACACACAGGTAAATTTTTTCTTTCAAAAATGGAGATCATAAAGATGGGTGAAGACTTCCAACAGGAATTTATCATCAGATCTAGGTCTTTAATGTATTGTTACAGAAGTGGTCATCGCTTCTGTACAATGTCAGACTGACAAGTTTTCAATAGCGGGAATGGGAAAATGGGAATATGAGAGTTTGAAAGACTGGTTTTATCTGTTAACACGGATTTTGGTTTTACTTGTAAACATGAATTTTTTAATGGCCATTCCTAACTGACTGACCCAAAAGTTTAACAAACTTAGCCTTAACTTTTTTTGTTGTCTTTTTAACGTAACCATCATATGATGATTGTGTTGTCCTTTGGCATGAGGTCAGAGGTCAGAGTTCATTTGGCTGACCCCGGCGGTGGCTGGGAGTCGTGATCAAACAGTGGGTTCTTCACTTCCATCTCTCCCGTCTGGAAAAGGAAAAACAACAAAATCTAACACTACGTCGTTATACATTGTACATTGACAATCATTCTTTCAATGATTTCTACCACACTGAGACAAATATTTGAAATGATAAAATACAAATCAAAAATATCAAACTGTATCTCCGCTGTAAGCCAAAACTGTGGCATTTGAAATGCAAATGAAATGTTGCAAAGGTTTTTAATGGCAACCCAAGCAATATTGTAAGTCAAGCAATATTAGGGCTCGAAAATCGGATTTTGAAAGTCAATTTATTTAGTCATTTCTATACATAATTAGTTCAAACAACACTATCACTGTGACAATGTATAGCGACGTCCATGATGCAAAAATATGACTTTGTTGCAATGTGAGAACTCACTGAAAATCGTTGCCATTTTTTTTGTAGGCTCATGAAACTAAGGGGATCATCGTACGGCTTTTTTGCACGGTTTTAAAATGCTCAAAGTATGAAGTTATTACACAAATGTGCTAGACAGTGTTAGCAAATGTCACTACCATAAAGATTTCAGCATTTATTTAATTTCCATTCATTGGTCCCTAATATTGTTATGTTAAATGATCAACAAAACAAGAGTTAGTAAAGATGTACTTACAGGTGCCAGCCCAGGACACTCGTACACTGTGTAGTCTCCCTCTTCTGTCTCCTCCTCTGTCTCATCGTCTGAGTCGTTACGCTTCATGTCACCATGGTTCCTAAAAGGGAGGAGGGATAGATGGTGAGCTGCAATCTTACACCATGTACTGACCCATACTAATGTGTATTAAACATAACTCTTAGAACGAATATACTAACATTACGCCGAAAATAGTTACCCATGCAACTGGAAAAAATTTTTTGAAGCAGTCAGACGTTTCAGACAGCATCTGCTATCTTTCGTCAGTGACTTAAGTTTCTTCCAGTTGCTTGAGTAACTATTTTTGGTGTATCTTATTACCTTCATCAAGGTATACTAACATAACATTACATTAACATATGTTTGGAAGTATGAACAAAATGTTTCACAAATCTTATGCAACAATAAATTGCCACTACAGGTACATGTACAACCACTAACTACTACTAAAACTACATGTACATTGTACTACATTGCACTATCAAGTACTACGTACTATATGATAATTACTTTACTTACTTTTCCATGGCCAGCATCTGCTGTTTCTGGTGCTGGTAGTGGTACATCTGGGCACTCTGAGCCAGCTTCTTGTCTCCTGCCTGAAAAACAAGAAAGGAACACACTTTACTCAGGCTGTTCACTTTCATTCATATTTACATGAATACTTTCTATTACATGTAAATATGGTGCTTTGCACATAACTGAATTGAGTAAAGCTGGATTTATAGTGTAATGCAGACCAATGAATGATAGTCACGTCTGAAAAGGCCCCAGCTAACTTCACATTGAGTATGTCATCTGTTGTTCTTGTAGTTTTCATCTGCAATGCTAGGTGGTGCTTTTGTACAATGTTTTAAAAAGTCCATATGTGAGTAGTTATGACAAGCACTTGGTTATGATCACAATGCTTCTTGGGTTTTAGATAACATAAAACTGTTCAACATGTGAGGTTCACTTTGAGACTGAAATGTTATGATAGCAACAGAAATGTTTTTTTAATGACAAATAGTTTTTTTTTTTTTACAATTTCACTCTCTCGCTGATGTCATTTTCACTACTCTTTACCTTCTACCAACACCAAGCAGTCGATGATAGTCTCTTGACCCATCTGCATCTCTAAATTAGCATTGGCAGCTTGGCAATTTTACATGCCTGTCCAGAGCCACGAAGCAACATAAGGAAAACATCTTTTCATTGGTAAGGCCGTAAAAATGTGATCTTTTAAAAATTTTGCATAGTCGTCATGAAAATATTTCTGAAATGAGCCCATATATTGTGAGCATTCTGTTGAAATGGGTTATTTCTTTACACCCAGCATCACAGAATTTTTCCTAGTATACTTGAGGGTCTCTTAACTATGTTTCCACGAATTGAAATTTAAGTGGGCGGTATCACATAGTAATAAAGTTAGTCAAGGTCCCTCTCCCTTTCATAACTCCCACGCAAGGAAAAGGTAAAAGCTGGAACAAACACCACTGAGGCTCCCTGCACCATTAACAATATTACACACCCACCCACACACAGGAATAAACATGAGCATTTTAAACTGATTCAAAAGCTCAGAGGTTGACTTCTTTTGGTAGTGCATACGTCTTTGAAAAATGACTTCAGTTTAAACGTCGAAGTAGGGAAAAAAATACAACTGTTTACAGTTATGCTAGCATTTATGTAGGACTCTCGGTTAGCTTGAGTGCCTCCTTCCCCAATTCCCATTTATGTAGGACTGTTAGAAATCAGTAAAACAAGTTATTTCAAACAGATCAGTTACTGTAGGAAATGTAAAATGATATGTTGAAGAACAGTGCTGTTACCGATTCTCACACGACACATGTATGAGGTTTTGTTTAAAATTCAAATTACTTACGATGCAAATATCATAATAACATGCCTAAAAAAATTGTATATGTTCAAGTATCTAAGTCGCCTGACTTCTAAATGACTGTATGTGCAGCAGCTTGTTTTGAGAGCCCCTTTTCAAGGCCTCCATAATAACCTGAGAATTCATCTTTGTGTAGGCTGCCCACGGCCCTTTCCAGAGCAAGGCTTAAGTGGTCCTTGCATAAGAGTACTTGCACTCCTCACCCGATCCACTTGTACACGACAGCCTAAGCTACCGAGGTCAGCCCTGCTGTCTAAAAAGTAACATATACTCTTGTAGACTCCGTCATTTTAAAGTTAGGATAACACTTTCAAAAACACTTCTCCAAAAAATTCCCTTTACGTCATGTGTACCAATTCACAAGATACCACAGAGCCAACATCGACACTTGTAAAGAGTACTTTTAGATTCGGACAGTTAGGAATGTTATAGAGGTTACACTTGCACTCAGATTGGCCATTACCAGCAAGTGATAAGGTGCCCACTTGAGATACGGGTACAAATTGAACTGGACTACCTGTCTTAAACTCGTCCCTGTTGCCTAACCCCGTGGCCAATGGAGAATTGGTAGTCAAGTGGCTACGCAAGTGGGCTAAAGGTTAAGAGAGAGGATCGCCTATGCTGCATCAGTGCTGCCATTGACGCAAGACTTGCGAGTCCTGCAAATTGCCTCTGAGTGTACCGATGGCTGTAAGGCTCTCTCTGGAATGGACTGTTGATGGTCAGTAGAGAATTACACACGGACTCCGATGCAAACTCAAGAGTGGGTGGACAGGAGTCTTATGGATGTTGTCGTTACGGATCATAGCAACAAATATGCTCAAAGACGCTTTTGTCTCTTTTGCTTTTAACAGGCAATCTAATTGCAAATCCTAGGTCCACCGCGGCACCGAGAGTTTCTTAGAAGTGCCGATTGTACAAAAGCAGACTGTATCTAAAGGAACTTCTTCTCCAAAAGGAAATGTCAAAGGTTGGGACGGTTTATGTAACGACACTCCCACACAAGAAATGAAGTCTGACAGGATTAGGCATGGAAAGAACAAAGGGAAAAGAAGCTGACAGGGAATCAATGCAACTTAGCTCTCGCCTTAAGTTACCAAGTTCCTGGAATCCAAACCCTTAACGACAGTTGTTTCAAATAAGAAACAAAATATTCTTACGTCTCGCCAAAAATAGTTACTCCAGCAACTGGATAAAATTTTGAAACAGTCAGACATTTCAGACAGCATCTGCTATCTTTTGTCACTTTTGGCGTATCTTATTACCTGGATGTCTAACCTTCATCAACACATTCTTACATTTGTTGTTGGTCCTGGCTTTAAGCTCATACAATTCTACTTGAGATTTCTTCATACAAAACCTAACATTTTTTAGTATTCAACTATTTGTTAAAAATTTAATTTCTATGTTATGTTTCACTTAAAAGCTTTCTTCCAAAGATCTAATAGTGAATCAAAATGTTGATGGAAGGCTTTGCAAATGAGGCTGTAGGGGCAATGGGTTATCATCCACTGTGCCTAGGGCACGGTACTGGAAGGTAGAGCCCAACCTTCTCCTTCCACTGCCTTTTTCCTCCCCAACCGAAGTCAGGTACCCATTTTTACACCTGGGTGGGGTGAGGAACTTTGTGTTTAAGTGCCATTCTGAAGAGCACAACATCGGAACGATGTCAGACCGTTCGAACCCAGGACCGTTGGGTTCTAGGCCAAACACTCTAACCATTATGCAACACAACGCCACTGCTTTGTAATTATGCATCTGAATTGAAACTTACCGTCATCTGTGACTTGGCACCCGGTCCTGTCACTCCGTACGCTGGGTAGTCCTGATCTGCAGCCATCTTCACATTCTGTTGTAATCTGGAACACAACACAGCCGCACATTAACATCATTCGTTAACTGTCACATATCACCCATTTATAAAAGAAACAAACAGATCCTGCATCCTGTTATGGAAATTCAGCATTCCAAATCTAATCCTGTCCCTCCCTTTTTTTTTGAGCACATGTTGTTGATTTTCTTTGTTAAATTTGTCATTTTCTTTTCTTTAAGTTCAGTTCAGTTCAGTTCAGTTCAGTTCATCCTCTTTTTAGAGGTGACACAAGTGTTTTAAAGCGTATGAAAATACCTTTTGATAAAATCATTGTCATAAAGTTTTGATAATAATTTTGGACGGAGTGGTTGACATTTTGGCCCATCTCAACGAGCAAATTTCCACCCCAGGACGGAGAGACAGGTCCTGGAGACAGCCCTGCTGCCAACACTAGAATGTTTTATTGTACTTAAGTGAATGTGTGGGTGTTCCAACAATGCAAAGAAAGGAAAGGAGAAGACGATACACAAAATTCCAAACTGCTGTAGTGCAGTCATCATTTCAGCACCACGGCCTACGCAACACATAAAATCATTTCCCCATTGTCACTGAGCATCTGTTGTGTTCATATCATTCATATAATCTTCAAATTGATATTGACTATGTGGATGTTTGGAACAGCTAGAGCAGTATTCCCAGTTCCTAATCATAAACCTTGTTGTTAATTCACTACCATTACCAATAAAGTACAGAGGTCGTCACGGCCTCATAAAATACAGTCTGCCCATTGTGAAGCACCTGCCATGTTCCCATCATACAGACGTTCCTTTAAATTGATTTTGACTGGGTGGGTGTTTGGTACGGCTAGAGAGATATTCCCAAATTTATCATAAACCTTATTGTCCATTCAATGAAACACATGGATAGTCACAGCCTACACAGCATTTACAAAAAAATCAATCTTCCTATTGTCAAGCATCTGTTGTGTTAATATCATACGGATAATCTCTAAATTAATTTTGACTTGGTGGGTGTTTAGAACAGCTAGAGAGATATTCCATTCCTCATAAATCAGGTCCATTCACAGCCAATGAAATACTGGGATTGTCACAGCCTACGCAGCTCATCAAAAACGTCTCCCCACTTTCTATTGTCAAACATCTGCTATGTGCGAATTAAACGGGTAATCTTTAAATTGATTTTGACTTTGTGGGTGTTTAGTACAGCTAGAGAGATATTCCCAGATTTCTCATAAACCTTATTGTCCATTCAATGAAACACATGGATAGTCACGGCCTACACAGCATTTTTAAAAACAGTCTGCCCATCGTCAAGCATCTGTTGTGTTCATATCATACGGATAATCTCTAAATTAATTTTGAACAGGTGGGTGTTTAGAACAGCTAGAGAGATATTCCCAGATTTCTCATAAACCTTATTGTCCATTCAATGAAACACATGGATAGTCACGGCCTACACAGCATTTTTTTAAAGTCTGCCCATCGTCAAGCATCTGTTCATATCATACGGATAATCTCTAAATTAATTTTGACAATGTGAGTGTTTAGAACAGCTAGAGAGATAGTCCATTTCTCATAAATCAGGTCCATTCACAGCCAATGAAATACAGAGATCGTCACGGCCTATGCAGCTCATAAAGAACGTCTCCCCACTTTCTATTGTCAAGCATCTGCTATGTTCGAATTAAACGGATAATCTTTAAATTGATTTTGACTTTGTGGGTATCTGATAAAGCTAGAGAGATTTATTTCGATTTACCACATTTGTGGAAGGATTGACATAACAGGTGAACTATCACCTTTTCAAGATGTCATCCCAGACCGGACTGTAAGGTTTGGACCATCGCACACCGGGGCATGCCCCTACTCTTTTTCGAAAGGCTCTCCCCAAACACAGGACCTCCATTTAACGTCCTATCTGAGGGACTTTCCTAACCCTAGATGAGCTAGGTACTCATTTACACCTGAGTGAAGTGAGGAAAGTCGTGTTCAGGCCTTTCCCAAAGGCACGACGTTGGGGAGCAAGTCCGGAGATGTCTCTGGGCACACCGGGATACGAACCGGGGACCCATTGTTTGACAGCCGAGTGATCTACCACTGCGCCACACGGACGCCACTGAGATATTCCCAGATTTCTCATAAATCTTGTCTATTCACAACCAATGAAATACAGAGGTTGCCATGGCATATGCAGCTTAAAAACAACAGTCTCCCCATTGCCAAGCATGTTCTCATCATAGACATTCCTTCAAATTCATTTAGATTAGGTGGGTGTTTTGTAAAGCTAGGGAGGTATTCCCAGATTTCTCATAAACCTTGTTTTCCTTTCAATGAAATAAAGAGGTCGTCATGGCCTATGCAGCTTTAAAAAAAATCAAGCATCTGTTATGTATATATCCATTGGATAATCTTTAAATTGATATTGGCAAGGTGGGTGTTTGATATAGCTAGGGAGGTATCCCCAAATTTCTCATAAATCTCCTTCTCCCTTCACGACCAATCAAATACAGAGGTTGCTGGATCAACTGGAAGGTCCTAATTGCTCCCAACCATCCGCACAAAGGTCTGCCGTCGGTACGTCTGCTCCCAAGACAAATGGTAGGCGGACAGATTTCTATTGATTAAAACTCTGGAGATGAATGGCCATGGCCTGGTCTTTCTCTGCATCGATTATTCCATTCAATTATTACAAGGCAGAAATTTCTCTTTCATTACATTTAACTGGAGCAGCTTAGTTGTGAAGAGTATGAAGAATTCTTAGAGTTTACCAGACTTTGTGTCTGAATATAGGCTAAGGCTATGTTATGTGTTTTCTGTCTTGGTAAAAGAGGCAAGCTGATCTGGGGGTCATTTATGTAACGTGGGGTTTATGTACATTATTGTGCACTTTTTGCCACTTTTAGTGGGAAGCAAATACACTAAGCTTTAATGTACATTTAGTTTCATGTAGGTTAAGTGGAAGTGATTATCTTAATCTTTTGGTTCTTAAAAAAGAACAATAAAACCAAACCAGTCGAATACCAAGCCTTTTCAGTGAAAATGGATTGACGATGACTGCTGTAATCCCATATTTTTGCATCCAGTTGCAGTTGTATAATGCTTTTGCCAAGACTGTCCCCTACATCTGATAGATAGCAACCCTTCCCGTTCACCAAGGCTGTATCTGATATCCAGGTCATCCATCTCTCCTGCAGGCGTGCTTATTGCCTCCCTGGAGGGGTTAGAGGAAGATGTGGATGACCTTCAATGGTTTTTGATTTCCTACGGGAGGGCGAGAGAACACCCGAGCTGAGACACAAGACGTGTATTCCCCTGATACAGACACAGCCCTGCGCATATCATCAGGACGAGACTGCACCTGTCTGCACTGAATGCCAAGGATGCAATAAGTCTCACATCGACTACCTTGCAGGGATGGGTTGTGGGTGGGAGGGGGACACAACTAACAGCTGCCAAGAGACATACTAGTAATTGATAGCTATAGATAACAATGACGGTCCGCCTCAGGACATGTAACAACTGATATGCGGCAACCATGATGATGATGATGAGGAACATTAGCTACAAAATGCGTAGGAAACCACATTGAGCAAAATATTTGACCAATTTTGTTAAAGGTGATCTGTCAAAATGACCATTTAAATTTTCACTCATGGTCAAGTCCTTGTGGGATCTTTTTAAAGTCTGAGCTTTTCCATACTGTCATTTCTCTCAAAATCTGTAGCTTGGACTGTAAGTGATATTACAGATATGTTAAGTGTTTTCTTCTTTCAACAACAAGATTTCAAATCTAACTCTCAGAATACCACTTTTCTTCACAAGAAAGTAATCGTACTTCGCATGGTCATGACATAAGCTGAACTGTGTGATACATGTATCTCACTATATTCCTTACCAAGGACTATGCCGTCATTACTATTCAGTGTTGCAGATGATCTAATTGATGTACAAAACTCTCAGTTAAAGCTGTGATGATCACAATCTCTCCTCTTCCATTCCTGCCCTCCACCCCCATCCTGTGTGATCCTGAACAGTCCTATGTAAGACCTAATTTCACGCTTCCCTGGTACTAAGTAATAGATCTCTTCACCTGGCATCACAATAGCGCAATGTGTATGGTTGATAACAGAGTAGATACATCATACCAGAAGGATGCTTAGAAATAGGGGAAAGGTTTTTTTTGTAATACATAGCTGATCTGATGTATCATACAATGTTTCCAGGGCATCAAAGAAATAAGGGCCCCGACTCTATGCTTATGTTTCAGACAGTCAGTCTCTATTCATTAGAGGCTTTCAAATTTGATATTTATTGATTAACGAACCCAGTATGAATTATTCACCGGGCTATGACCTGGATGACAACAGTTACTGTTATGTCAGACTTTGATTGATTAATTATTCACATATGTGAATAATCAATAATTGATAATATTATCAACACCTGCAGTTTGAAAGAAAAAGTCTCCAACATTTCACTCTTATTTAACCTTGAGCTACATGTATGATCTTGTTTCTGATTGTTAATTTTGAACAAGAAATTCATATCTCGCTCATTCAAATGAATATTGTATGATTCTATGATATCTGTGACCTAAAAAAGGGCACCCAGAAAGGGCAAACTCACTAAGCCATAAAAACTTTAATGGGTGAAACCTTAACCTCCTTTACTTAGTTAAATATCATGAACTTCAAGTAGGTATTACGGTATACATGTTTCAGAAAAGGTTACAGTGAACCGGCAAGAAAGGCAGCATTCTCAACACACTTCATCCAGCAGAAATTATCAGACATTGTAACGTGAGCGGTAAAGCTGACAAACTCAGACATAAGCATAATGCTTTTTTGATACCTAGAAATGCAATGCGGCTTTGCCATGGCTTGCGGTTTTCGTGGCATAGCACACTGGGTCACCCCCAGCATGGTCTTCTTGATGTGTATTGGGGTCCTTAATATTACTGCCTGAAGCTCCCTTACATATATATGGGGCTGCCAGCATTATACACAGAGAAACATTACTCATAAGCTGCAATGCAATGTCCTTTAACTCTTCTTTTGCCTCTGCTTGGCTAAGGAAAATGAATTCATCTGCACTTTTCACAGTAATGGCTGATGGAGTTTGACTCCACAGTGTCTAACACTGTAATCCCTGCCACTGCCAGCTGAATCATTCAGCACTGGGGCAGGGAATATCCTATTCAGCTGGGGTTAGATGCACGGTTCAAAATGCCATCCATTTCTGTTTCAGATTCGGCGCTTGATTGTTTCAAGTAGTCATCTCTCCATTTCCTTCCCAGATGATTTCTTTCCTGAATGTCACATAAATGACGCAGGAATGCTCGATGTTTCTGAGGGCTGTCTCCGGCTTTAATTTTTTTTCTGTCCCGCATTGTTATAATTTTCGTTGTTAAATCTATCATTTTAAGCCTACAAAAATGCATTTTCATCAATTTTTTGTTACAAAGTTCCAATTTTTGGGACGGACAGGGTGACATTTTTTCTGTCCCGACAAGTAAATTTCCGTCCTGGGACGGACGGAGGGACAGGTTCTGGAGACTCTAATTACTTTCATGGCGAAAAGGATTACACCCTATGGCTAGTATTGTATTTGGTCTATGGTACAGGCATGAACCCAGCTGCAATGGCCTAGCGAATAGAGATTAGCCCCTGCTGTAGTGCTATGCAAAGGCAAAGAAACGAGGATGGGCGCTGTCCTATATGCCCTATGGTTTGGTAAGGATGTCAACTTCTAACTCTAACTAATTGTTAAGGACGTCAATAGTAACACGTCTTTATCTGCATTAGAGAAGACTTTTGTTCCATCCTTTGAAAGGAGAATTTCCATTTTAATTGCATTTAGATCTGAGTACAGCACTAGAAAGGGAAAGGCTGCAAGCTGCAGTCAAAGATTACTAAGCACTTTCACGAGCTGACGCTAAGGAGAAACGGCTGTGCCAACTCTTAATGTTCCGAAGAAAATGGATTAAGGATGATCCCACTTCTTGGAGAAGAGACTTCTTCATGCCAATGGTCCGAGACTGTTGTAAAATTGTATCATTAAGGTCTAACACATATCCATGCATGGAGTGTTATACTGATGAGTTTGATGGTATATCAGAATGTAAAATGACTTCGATTCTAATGGTGGATTGTTACTGATTCTACTGGTTCCAAAGGCAAATGAAAACTAAGAGCATCTCTGTCGTAATCATTTTTGCGTTCCTTCCCGCTTTTTCTTCATGAAAGCAGCAGAGATAGCGATGTTGAAACACCCAAACTAACCTCATGTAGATCTAACTTCTCCTTGATGCAGGCTGAACAGTGTGACGTAAATGGCAACGCACTACTGCGTTCCGTGCATATCTAACAGGCAAGCACAAGGCTCCTCCAAGTCTGGAGCAACATGGTTCATTTCTTTCCACTTTACTTATTGGGCGCCGGGATAACTTAAACGTACATGTGCATGTATATCAACCATTAGGCTTTGCTGAACAGACATAAAGGCTAGACAAGATAGAAGCTTGAAATAAGATGTCTTATGCACAAAGCCAGAATGTCTCATGTATACCTCTGAAAGGTAGTTAAATTATGCCACATCACTGTAACATATATGAGGAAAGTTGATTCAAACATTGACAACATAATTATAACTGTTAACAGCTATTTTTCCCAAATGTATTTTTTTACAACAGAATTGTTTCTTTGCTCTACTTCACCCTAGAATATTTCTTTGCGAGACTACATAGACCACTGTGTTGAGTAAACCACACAGATTATGACTGGTACAAATGTAACAGTTTGATTTACATTGGTGACTAAATACAGTCCTCAGTTTTCAGCATGATGTGATAACAGTGCACCAGAACTGATAGAGGGCACAGAAAGATTACTGGTACATTCCTTGGTATACTGTGTTCTGTCAACAATGGCTGTAAACAATATGTGCAAGATAATTATAATCAGGAACCAGTGTGGCGTATTTCTGCACAGGGACAAAATGGAGAAAAGATGACTATTAAACAACTACATTTTCAAATCTAAAACAACTATATAATTGACGCAAAAATTTGCATCAGCATTCCGATTCCATGATCTAATAGTTCAGAATGTACCAAGAATCGATAAATGTAATCTACAAACCCAAAACCATAACCAAGTATGCGAACATGCCTTCACAGCGGCATAGTCTGCTCTGATAAGAGTGCACAGCAAATAGTTCTAAGAACTAAACGAATATGCAACAGTCTAATCCTACGGTCTTATCTCTGTAACCTGCCATGGACCTTGACCTTAAGGATAACGACTGTCACAGTGAGAATGTCATGCATGAAAAGACACTAAGTTCTGAATACCAAATCCACCTACATGACTGTACAATTTATTCAACACCGATTGGTATGTACCTTTAGTATATTGATGCCACTCAATTAACAGAAGAAAAATGTCCAGACTTAAACTGTTAAGTATCTAGTACCAGCTAATTAATAAGAAGACATTACAAGAAATCATATAGTGGAATGCGTTGCGACTAAGTACTCTACAAGCAACCTCATTAGATAGCTTTAAAGAATGCTTACACTAAGTTACAGGTAGATGTATTTGGTTAGGTGTGACAGGTTGTTGTGTATGCCTGTGAATTTGGTACCGCAATGCTGAAAGGTGTATATGCTGGCTATAGACATGTAGATTTAAACGCAGATACCCACATTTTTCTAGACTATTTCTACATGCGTAGGCATTATGAGAAACAGAGAAATACTACTGATTGCTCTTATCCCCATGGAGTGCTGTGTGCATCTTCCTACATTGTGTACAAGTGTACAAGAGCACCATTAGCGACAACAATAGGCTGAGTAACCCTGTGCATGGAAAACGTGATAATGCACACAGTAATGGACTTACAATGAGCTAGGAGATATCCTCAACAGACTACAAACACTTCTAATGTAGGAGCAATTTTTTTAAATATTCTCAGTCACAGCATAAGATATTCAAGATGACACTATGATCATAGATAATCTGCTTATCTAAAAAGTAACTGCTGCCTTGAGTTCAAACAAGGACTGAAGAAAACTACATCTTGCTGATGAAAGCTACATGCAGCTACGGACGTCACAGCGCAGTAACTGGCTCACGACAGACTATAGACTTGCAGCAGGGAAGGCAGGGGGCATGTTAATGTTCTTCCACTTCATGCTGTGGAGTTACATGTGCTGTCACCCCTGAGAACACGGTCTTCATTATCAGTGTACGCTGATGGAATACTAACGGGATCACTATTGACAGTGGTACACGAATGGGTGGAAATTCTTTGTGTGAAAGATTCACTGCATTTCAAGCTTACTTTAAAACTGCCCATAGTAGTAACGTCTACTAACATAATTCCACCAGGGTACGTAATTCTGCCACCCTGAAAAGATACGTCCAAACAGATCTCCAACCCAACGTCCCCCAGTAAAATACACTCCAGTCTTTCTAAACTGTGGGATGCTGCACTAGAGAACCGTGTGAGTCACACCCACTGTTTTTCAAAGTGGCTGATTTATGTTATCTGGTGGATTAATGTTAATGGAGGTTGATGATATAAGCAAATAAGTGAATCACAGCCATAAAGGGAAACAGTCATTTCTCAGTGGCTCGTTCTTGTGACAGACAACAGTAATTCTGTTTGTCATCAGGGTTACGTCATTCCGATTGCCATAGCAACTAAAAGGTGTTGTTACGCTGTTTACCAAAAGATAACTCTGAGTCTGAGCTGCTTGGATACATGTTACTTACATAAACACCATTTATAGTCAGTGACCAATAGTGTTATTATAAATCACTCTTAGACTATGATACTACAGGCCACTTATCTTTCAAAACTATCAAGTGCTGGTGCTTAAGTAACCAAAGTTGATCTTAAAACCCCTTTGGTTGATCAAAATGCAAAATCTTGAAACTTTCACCTCTCCACCACAAATTCATGACCCTGTGAATATGCATTTCCAATGTATAATTACAAATGTACAGAACCACAAATCTAAAACACTACTGAAACATCCTTTTCCCTCCCAATGCAAAATAAAACCACTGCGAAAGTAAATTTTGACTGTATTCTGTATCGGTCAGAATACATCATTAAAACCATACTTAAACAGTAGGGTTTGGGGCCAATTAAAAAGTTCTAGAGTGTTTCCAAAACTTAAGACTAAAGAGCCAGACAAAAATGTTTCTGTAATTAAACTCAAGAGACCATCACCGAGACTCAGAAGAAGTCATTCATCATCAATCTGGCGGATCTTTAAATATTTACATTCCTCTTCATTTAAGATACTCAAAGGACCATGTTGAGACAGATTGATGAATTGCCAGTCCATGAAAGACACATCAGCAAAAATGAAAGTAGCTGAAACGTAAGAGAATTCCTTTCAAATGTTGTGCAGAGAATGAACATAAAAGGACACATAAAAGTACAGGTTTATCATTCAGTGCATGTTTGGAGGTCTGCATTTCTCAAGATGAGCAGCAATTTTACCTTTCAGAAAGCCGTCAATTTAGGATCATCATAACAGGAACAACACATGGTTAAAGAGAGGAAATTACTGCAAGTTACCACGGGTTCATCCTTATTTTCCACTCCCATGGATATCTCAAATTAAATCAATGCCACAAAACTTTCCCTCACAGAAGGATCCCATTATTACAATCTATTGATGTTTCCCATTTCCTTGCCGGACCAGTTGTCCTTGAAGATAATTGAATACCGGCTTTACATGTAATCGTTTCCACGGCCATTTGCTTGAAGAAACCGTGGCCTTTTTGCCCCCCAAAGTCTCAAGTCGGCAATTTTGATAGACAAAACAAATCACTGGATGAGCTTGTCTGGCACTTCATATCAACATCATGCTCTTGAAAATAAATATGATATGGTAATATTTGAATAATCTTTGAAATACGTTGGTACCTTATATGGTCATTTATATATTCATTTTAAGCATATCAGTGTTTGTCTAGTGTACAGGGGCAAGTGCTGCACTGTTTGCATAAACAACATCTGGATAAATGCCATGTTTGTTTAACTAAAAGTTTGCAGTTCTATTTTATGTGGGGTCAATATCCTATTGATTACATTGAGTCATCGTTTACATCAATTTAGTGGGTCCTTAAAAGGGCTTTTGTTCGATTATTTTCCTTACTAATTGAATATCATTCCAGACTCATAATTTGACGATCATCCTTTCGATAGTTTCACATGAATAAACAAAGCACACACTGAACTTGAGCAATATTTTAGTCATAATTTCATCTTTCTGTGAAGATACAGAGTATTACACCAGCACACATGAGAATAGGACATACATAAATCCCATTCATTCTAGTTTCTTGAATATTTGTACAAATTGTACTTGAGAAATTATGGATAAAACACTAGTGTTAGGAAAAGGACATCAATCAGAAAATGCGATTGAACAAAGCTATCTGCAATGTCAAGAAAAAATATTGAATAAATTATTGTATCATAGGGAAATACAGACTCTTGAAATGTGTTATAGCCAGGTTGTTTCAATATTGTGATATTGTAGAAACAACATCTTAGATTAACATGTACAACAGTCCCAGTGTTACGTTTTGGACATCACTAGAAAACTGTCCAAGTACCGTCTCTGCCAGGATCAATAATGGGTAGAAGTGGACACAAAATGGCTTTTCATGAGGCAGTCTCCGTTTGAAACACTTGGCTAGCCATCAACTATATCTCACCGCGAATGCATAACGTCTGTTTTTGTCTAGGTTCTGAAGATAACATCACTATAGGTTGTTATATACATAAATCTTGTCACACAGATACATCCTCAGATGTGCCTTGCTATAAAAGAGCAGTAAATATTCTTCCTTCCTCGGGCAAAACCCGGCAAGATTTATGGTGGTCTTTAGATGTCTTCCCGTTAGGACGGTTTTGTCAATACATGGAATCCCTCGCCGGGAAAGTGTCATGTGCTCCTGGCTAGCTTTGATGTGCTCGTCAATGTTTCGTGCCCTTTATGACTTGGGGTCATACTTTTTATGGTCATGATAATTCTTCATGAATTTTCCTCATATGTACTATGTCATGAAAATATTCCTCTTTGAAAACAAAAGAATTCTTTCTCAAAAACTAGATGACTAAGTCTTTGATATAACGTGCCTACATGAAAATGTTGACGAAATTGCCTTATGACATGGTGACAACAAAGTCACATCTTGTGGTAGTTGACATCTATACATGAATTCTCCTAGTGTCTCCTATGAGTAAAATATTCCTGTGCAAAAATATTCCTTTAAAAAAACACTTATTTCTCAAATATACAAGAAAATGTTCCTGTTGAAATTGCCTTATGACATGGTTACAACAATGCTGCGTCTTGTGGTAGGTGACAATTGTATACTCACAGTGACGGTTTCTCGTCTGAAAAGCTCTCGTACGGATGTGACCGATGCCTGAACATCACCATACAGTCCCGGAACAAGTCCACAATGCAGATACACGGGCAGCAAACATACTGCCTGAGGGGCATATCCTCGTAAAGGTCCTCTGCTTTCTGTAGGAAGGCGTCCATGCTAGCTGGTTTGATGCGGTTCCCTTGATGAGATCTCGTGCGGTAGAATGGTACAAAACGTTCAAGCCTGAAGTGTGGTGGCTTAGTCTCTGATGAATGTACTACTGTGGTTCATCCGTTTGCTCTATCCCGACATAATCTCCCCACCACGACAGCTGGTGTTGATGATACGGTGAAAAAGCACTCTGCTCCAAACAACTGATAGCACCAAGGCAACCCAGGCAGAAGAGCTGGCAAATGTCAACCTCACCTTGGATAATGGTACAGAAAATATCACAGCTACATGAACGGGTTCTCTGCGTTTACAGTTTCCTGTTGTTGTGCCGAAAATCAGGAGCCACGAATAACGTGAATTAGCGTCACCGACACGTGCCGAAGAACAAGAGACTCTTCAAACCTGACAGATATGCAGATACTGACAATTGTCCAATTATCTCATGCAGCTAACGGCTATTCCTGTCGACGTACAACAAAAGAAGCAGCCAGATCTGGTATAAAAATAGCCCTGAAAAAGCGAGCTCGTCTTACAAAAAGAAAATTATGAATTTAAAGCAATCGCCTGGGAGAATGGAAAACACAGGGACCGAGTTCTGTTCCGCCCGTGCCTACCGCTTCCTTCCCGTACATGGAAATGTGACAGAACACAGAGATGTGATTTAATGTAATGCTTACATGTACGGGGATGCCCCATTACTGCCTCATGAGTAGAGGAGGCTGTAGTGTACACACTGCATCAAAACAATTGCAAGGCAGGAAACACTAAATAATATATATCATCACTAAGCTCACATGCATGAATAGACACAAAAATTGCTTTGAATCATCATAACAAATATAGTGTGTACATGTCAATTCTGCAGTCATCCCACGTATAACATATAACGATCCATCCCTACTGAGCTTCTCTCTGATTGGACACCATGTTGGATCAATTCCTTCATAATGAGGAGCACAGGTGGGCATGCCCATTGTGTTGCATGGGGAGGGTAACAAGGCTATGTTTTGCATGATGCACACCAATAAGCCATGAACCATTCATGTGTACAGTCATATTCTAATTGCACAAATCCCTGTAACAGATTAGGAGAAAAAACATGCCATTCTAAACACCACAGAAATGGTTGATTTTCGAGAGATTCTGAGGGCTTCTGCACCATTGAATCAAAGAGTAGTGTCAATTTTATCATCCCCTTTCACTCCTGTCTGTTTTCTTATAAAATATTCATACAGGATCTATATTCATTGGCTAGCACTCTATTGAAACATTTGTAATCTTTACAGGGATTTCAATAAAGGATCATAAAAGAATCTAGATTAACCTCGTTTTCTCATAAACCTTTCTGCTGCAAACCACAGTGATAGAATCTTGCAAAATCTACAACTCAACCAATTACGCACGCTTCGATTTTCATTTTGACTGTGTTTGTGTAGAATTCAAAATGCAGTATTTGCCAGGCTGTGTCTCTGGAACATGATGGGGTTTTAAGTTTTAAGGAACAACGTGCATCTAATAATAGACTGACAGTTGTCCAATTACCACAAGAGCATTGTCCAAAATGTAGGAAATGAAGCCCTGAACAGGTGTAAAATGCGGAGAGCCAGCCCTACTGATACCTAATCATAGGATCAGCATAAGCCTTGGTGGGTGTCTTAAGTGGTAACCTATAAACTAAGAAGTAGGGCTCTCCATAACAACCACATCTCGACTCGAACAAACATTACTCTTCATGTAATCCATGACAAAATCTTTATAGCACAGCCTTTTATAGATGGTGTATTAATTCTGTATAATAAAATGGGATCACTTATACATGTATAGCTACAAACTACTAATAACAAAGCCAACAACTATTCTTACTGGACTCATCCTGTCTAAATTATATGTATACTGCAACTATTCAAAGTTGACATCATGTTTTAATAAATCTACAACTCAACTAATTACGCACACTTCAATTTTTGACCGCTGCAAATGAGTAGAATTCGAAATGCAGTATTCCCAAGGCTGTGTCTCTGGAATATGATGGGGCTCTAAGGAACAACCTTTGTCTAATGATAGACTGACAGACGTCTGATTACCACAAGAAGATTGTCCAAAATCTAGGAAACGAAGCCCTGAATAGGTGTAAAATGCGGACAGCCAGCCCTACTGATACCTAATCATAGGATCAGCATAAGCCTTGGTGGGTGTCAAAAGTGGTAACCTATAAACTAAGAAGTAGGGCTCTCCATAACAACCACATCTCGACTCGAACAAACATTACTCTTCATTTAATCCATGGCAAAATCTTTTTAACACAGCCTTTTACAAATGGTCTGTGAGTCAGTATAATAAAATGGGATCACTTATAGCTACAAAGTACTATTGATAACAAGGCCAACAACTAATCTAAGCTTACTGGATTCATCCTGTCTAATGTATAAGTATATTACATCTATTAATAGTTGACATAATGTTTGAAGAACATTGGATGATGTAAGTTGTTTCAAATATCTTTTATATATTATAGTCATGAAAACAAAACACACAGTTTCCATGACATGGCCACTGTAGAATACACCTTACACTAGATCTCTATCACCTTTAGCCCTTTCCAAGTTTGATCAATACAAATGCGTTGATCCAAAAGACAATGTCAGCAGAGAAACTGTTATTACATGTACATGTATTTGAAATTTCATATAAGAATGCTATTGACCAAGAACAATGACCATCAATCGTGAGCATAATACCTAATATCCATTTGACAAGCATATGATATCATGATGAGCTCCACTACATGTACATTCTTTATTTCCACCTTACAAAATATTTGAAAGCTTTACAATGAGATGACCAAATTCACTCAAACTTAATGTCCAATATGTAGACCACAAAGATTATGACAAAATACTATGCATTTGGACCTGAAACCATGGAAACAAACTGTAAAGAAGTCAACAGTGAAATGGAATTTCTGCGCTTCAAGACCCTAATTTGATAAACAGGATGTACATGTTTATGCATGAACAGAAGTCCCATTGCCAGCTGATCCCTGCAGTTTGAGTTTCAATGGGTATGTGACATAAGCATCAGGATTGACGTCATGGTAGTACAGACTGGGATTTAACAACACAAACAGGCGTGAAATAAATGTATGGACCCGGCATACAGGGGTCTGATCCATGAACTTACAGGGGGACAGGAAGAGGGATTTTATGATTCGTCCTCAAAAGACATAGTGAAAGAACAAAACACAGTTGTTGAAAACAGTATAGGACAGGGCTGAAAAACGCGAGCTGTGGTGAAGCCACATTGCACTACATGTATAGCTAGAACAAAAAAGCATTCCGTCTCGAGCATTCCATTTGAGTTTCGCATGCTATACTGTTTAACCAGGTACAGTATAACAACCTACGTACATACATGTATTTAATCTCAGAGAGAAAAAAAGGATTTATAAATGGCGTGTTCCAATTTCGGTCATTTTATTAAAGAGGAAGCTTACAAATTTTCCTGGGAATATATTACATGTATGTTTCCACTTTGATTTCTTTCTACACTAATAGCGTCTCTTACTGACTTTCTAAACTTGATGTATTTGTCCTCATCAGAATATCTAAATTCTTCTTTGATTTTCTGTTGTAACTACCCCCTCCCACCATTCTATTTTGGCTGTGACATATGGTCTATAGGTCAGATGCTGCTCTAAACATTAAGACAAGATTGCCTAAAACTACCACTTGACGCAAGAGCGCAGCTGTTGTAAAGTGAAAAAGTCTTAAAGGCTTAACATGAGCTGGTATACAATGTTTCAGTGACGCACCATGGTGTAACAATACATTAAAAGGTCTTAGGGATTGGCCACAGAAGGGACCACAGTTAACTGATGCACACCCAAGAGTGTTCTGAAAACTGCCTAGTTACAGTACATCTGACAAGAAATGGCATCAAGTTCTTCAGATTTTCAATCTACATGCAATCATTATCACACCATGCAGGCTGAAAGACCACTGAGTGACAGAAAAATTGGACAGATCGCTGAACAAATTGCATGGATAAAGAATCATCCTTTCTTACTGTTTGTGCATTTTGTTGTCTTTTCTATCATCAAAACAGTTTAATAATCAAAGGGTCACACAAATGCAACAGTTGCTCAGCGATTGACGTCTAGTGAGGGAGCCTGTTGATGTTTACCTGAAGTGAAGGGTTCATTATAAGGATACATTTAAACTGACATGACCTTTCAGTCCATTAAGGTAACAAGATATGCAATAGACAGCATGGAATAATAATAGAGAAAGTGGGAGTAATTCTTAACTACAAGATTGTGGCTGAAAAGACATGATTTTTCTCTTTTGTAAAGAATTTTCTAAGACTTTGTCCTGATGCAAAATGCAACATGTTTTTGGTGGCTAATATAATTCACATGTGTTTTACACTTTTGGAACAAATTGCAAGCGGTGCCCTTATGCTTAGGTACAATGTACATGACTGTGTGGGGGGATGTTTCTTCACTTTTTAAAATCTATTTCAAGCCTTGTCCCTGTCCTACCGTAATTCAAAAGAAACTGAACAGTTACATGTTTTTTGTTTTTGTTTTACAACATATTTTTCTCACATGGGAAAGGGTTTCTTCCTTTGTCCTAATTCCTAAGTACATGTAGATATGTGCATTGACTGAGAGGCACATGTTTTCCTGTTTTTGCAATCCACCTTTAATGTGTCTCCTAACTGAGAATAATGTAATGTTAATGATGACATAATCCTGTAGTCAATGAGAATGTGTATTCTGTTCAATATGTGCTGACAGGTAATTTTCTGAAATTGGCCAGCTTCTGCTGTTGAGCTCCACTGGGTCATTCTAGGCAAGGTTTTTGCACCTGAGGTCTCGACTAGTTACTTGAAAAATTACCAATGTTATAAACATAGAGGTAATTATTGGTCGATCCAACATTTCCAGAAGGACAATTTTCTTGCCAAAACAATTAGGGTGCATGTAGGTTCTATCATTAACACACTATGTACAGAGCGCATGATCAGCTAATTCTTATCAGTTTTTTTACCAACATAGGTGTCTTAGACACCATTTGCATATGTTGATTAATTTCTTTAAACAGAAACAATTGTGATACTCTGCCATTAGTATGACCAAACATTTCTTGACAGTGTCCAGTATAATTTTTCAAACTAAAGGAAATAGCACTTCTAATTAGAGACTAATGTTGTCTGTTACGTTGGACTCTCTTAGAGGATCCATCCAGTTCTTTGATTCAATTTGTGTAATGTAGATTGCTTTCTGAGTGATGAATACTGTTCATCAGATTGTATTTCCTCGCTATTCCCACTCAGGAAAGACATTTCAATGGTTTCACCCACTCAGAATCTCTTTGACCAACCAACATCCTACCATATAACTGAAATGTCGATAAGTGCATCACTTGGATTAATCACGTTTACATCCTGTTTCCTGTTGTTTGTAGTACGGAGGAAGCAAAAATGGGCGCACTTTGAAACCCGATACAAGTGTTACAACAAATAAACAGAAGACATCACAGATAAAACAGAAAAGAAACCAGAAATTATGACAGACTGAATCTTTCTATGCTTAAAAGGCACTCTTCTTTGAAAGCTGAAACTAATATTAGGCAGGTTTTCTCTGCAAACCACAACTACAACGACTTCAGCACCAAGGACATGAACACCTTTTGTTGTTCACATGACTACAGAACTGTCATTCTTGTTTCTTTCACTGTAACTTTATGTTCACTCTTTCCACAGTCACCTCTGTACCGTGAGCTTATCATCAAAATCATATGGAGGAGAACAGTGTCAGACGACCTGGCATCCAGCCGAGAACATGGTGCAGAACAGACCCAGATGGAAAGAAAAAGTCACGGCCTTAAGTCTCACCATGAAAGAAAAGAATGAGTAAGCATTTGTATCTATATAGCCGGTATAACTGCCCTTTAGTGTAAACACCAGCTTCTTCAACTACTTACTTCTTCAGAAATTTTTTTCAAAATCAACATAGCAGCACATCTGACATGGCACGCAATGTAACGTTAGACAGTGCTGAAGTGCATGGACTTTTTACATATTAATAGATTAAAAAGCAAAACAGCATTACTTCAACGAACAAAACTAAACAAGACTTGCTTCACTTATTTCATCGTAAGTAAAGCATGAGCAGAATAATGAACACTGTAGGAGCCCTACAAATTTACACACTCTGATTGCTTCACTTTGAGATTGCAATCTTTGAAGGACTCTTGCAGTGGCCTGGAAATGAGTTGGGTGCACGGAAATTGCAATGTCTCCTCAAGCCTGGGAGCAAACTCATTTTCCTAACAAGTGAATTGCTTTCATCTTTTGCCCTGTGACGTTCTGATTGAAAGCGATTCATCTTAATACTGTGGTCCTAGTCTGTGGCTGTTTCCAGAAAAATACAACAGGGAGGCAACACTCACAACCACTACACTTCTGTACAAGGGTACTTTCCTAATGATTCGATGCAGCTTGTGAATAGAAATTATTCCCACTTGTTCTGTATTACACAAGCGCACTCATTTCCATGGTCTCATAAACACTCCTAATGACCACCCACTGTACATGTAGAAGAATACCCGAAATCAAGTTTTTATCACCTAGCACCCACGTAACCATATCAAGGCCAATATATCAAAGGATGAATCTATGTAATTATGTAGTGCATATCTGTCTGAATGAACAAAATGCCTGGCATGTAGTTTACTCTCAAAGGGAATCATTACCGATATCACGAGAATTTTGATTAGCATCGCCTCATGCCAGGCCCACTCCTTGTGTATATCAAGCAACGACCCTGGCATTTTGGCCTTTACCTGCTTCTCACTGCATTAATGCTGGTCATCAGCCAATCATGTCAATCATGTCACCAGCCAATCACGTCACCAGCCAATCACGTCACCACCAACTGTTATAAGGCAATGTGATTGGCTGGTAACTTTCCCTCTTCTAATAGGAGGGGGAGTATCTGATTGGCTGACAGCTGGCCAGTGCTGATACAGCAAGGGATAGATTACAAGCTGCTACGCCAGGGTTATTGCTTGAGACTCACAAGTGTCAGGCCTGGCATGAGGGGGTGGTTAATTTGATTAGTATCTATTGCAGGTCAGTGACCTTTCATACAAAGTGTACATCTAAATGCACGAATAAAGGAGATATAAAAGCAGTATAAACAAATCAATCAGCAACAACAAAAATAGCCATATAAGGACTGGTAAGATGAAAGTGGCTTGTGATCTTTAAGATGGAAGCGTGTGGTCTATAAGTGTAAGTTACTTACCTGCGGTAATTTTCGAAAATATGATTAGGCACCACTAGATATGATAATAGGGGTAGACCTCACGTGAGTTTTCATATTAAAGAGCTGAAGGCAACAGCATCAAATTTCCTGTAGGGTACCACACTGTTTGATTGATGTTTGATTGAATCTGTGATGCATAATTACTTGTCTTGGGAACGATTTCAAACATCAAAGATTTCTGGATGATTGAATTAGTTCAAGGAATGGAAAACAGCAGCATAAGAAATGACAAAGACTGCTTCAACTTGATAACAGTAATACACAACGTACTAAAATGGCAATAAAAGGACTGACATTGGACTCTTCATTAGAGAGTAGGAGATGAGGAAGAACAAAATCATAGATGAAGACAATTTTCAACCACCGTTCAAGTGTTTCCTTCCAAATTATATTCATGTTTTACATCCGTGTCAAAAGGTTACAAAATTTATATTTTAATTGAAGCTATGACAATCAATTGGAGAGACTTAACATCATGTACGTACGTACATGTAGTTGCATGCAAGTACATGTACATAAACTGATGCACAGACATTGCATGGCAAATATAAGAATAATTCGCAAGGCAAAAAATGATGTTTTCTACTTTTGTGTCATTGTTTAAATATAACACAAAGATTTTTTTTTTGCATTCATTTTTGCTTTTCAACATTTGCTTCAATTTTTCGGTCTAGAATCATGCCCTACAGCAAGCAAGTCTCAATCACAAAGAAAATTTATCAAACTAAAAATCATGAGAAACAACCCTTGGCTCACCTCTGGTGGTTTAAAAGCATTATTCTTGAACGACAGACTTAAAGATGAATACAAGGAAGAATACGAGGAAGTTGTAGGAAGACAGGACAATGAGGAGGAAGAAGCACTGGTGGCGCCCTCTGGGGACAAAGGACAGTATTGCAGGTACAGTGATCATGTGCATGTATACAAAATGTATGTAGGAAGTGGATGGAAAATCATGCTCATGTTTTGATGTACAATCATGATGTATATAAAACTGAATGACTGCGTGTACAAATAAAAAATGAAAACAAAATGTTTGGGGAATATCTTCTGCACATGTACACGAGGATGTACAAATATACAGCTGTACATATACGTATGTGATCTAGTTCATCATATGATGCAAATCATTTCTGGTATCATTGAAGATGGCCTGGAAAAAATTCTCTTCTTGCCATCAAGCCTTATTAAAATGAGTCACGATTTCAGTAGGGTGCACCAGGAATGACCAGGCTATGAGGAAATGTTTGCACTACTTTTTTTCTGTCCGTAGTTCATACTACAAAACTTCCCCTTCGAGAGGATCATCAAACATTCCCTCATTCATAGTTTCCATCAATGTATGTGAGATTGGTACATGTAAGTCAATGTTAACTGTACTTACTTCCACCAGCAGTATCCTGCTATCCCCAGTCCGATGACACCCAGTACACTGCAACCCACCACAATGGCTGAGAAAAAGGTGAAAAACACATTTTGGTTATGGTAATGGTACCCATAAAAATATCTACTTTTCTAGAGATTAAAGTTCTGAAAGGAACAAAATACTACCATACTCCACAGGTTGTATGAAGTATCAAATAGAGTATAGAACAAGACCTACCACTTGCCAAATATCATCATAATCTAACCAGACTTTCTGAAGTTATGCTGACTACCTATATCCGGAAACACAGACAGACACACACACAGACAGAAACACAGAAGGACAGATAACCACATACAATACCTGACTATTTTCATGGACGTAACAAGACAAGCTTGGTAGCCCTTAAAAGGAATTTTTGTAACATCACTTACTGTCTACACATTTCAATTGTGTGGTCAGATATTGCTTCGGAATCTTTCTATGATGATGAAGTTTTCAGCTTTTTACACATTGTCAAACTCTTAGGGTACTTACCCAGGAAGAGGATGTCGTTGATGCCATGTGCGTACTGAGTTGCTGCAGGAGGAGTGTTTTTCTGGGGCTTGGCCTGAGGGCTGGAGCCTTGTTGTTCTCTCTGAGTCGTCGTCTGCTCTCCTCTCAACTCTTCAACATGGTTGTTTCCTTCTACAGAATAGAACACACACAAGAAGCACACAATTAGAAAAGTATCACTGTACCATAGGAGAGACACCTATCAAGTCATGATTGTACTGCAGTGCTGCCGGACATCTGAAATTGTGCTACCACAGAAGAGACATCTATCTCATTATAATTTATATTGAATTGCATAGCCTCTAGTCTCAAGTATAAAGGTCTACTAAACATGCATCACCCCAAATGCAACTGTAGCAGGTACTAGTTAGAACCATGTGCATGTATAACATGGATGGCAACTACTGTAAATGCAATTAAGTTCACTGGGATTTAATTTCGCGGTGGAGAGAAAATGGAGAGTTCGCGGTTGTTTCAAGTTTAAAACAATAATAGCACTACAGTCCCATAATGGAAACACTGTTTGCGGTACTTTTAAGTTTGCGGCAAATAGTTCACTGCGAAAACTGCGAACATAAAACCACAGTGAACATTTCTGCATTTTACAGTTATGAGATAGAATATTATTAGATCCCTGTAGCTCATGTTTGTGACTGTAACCATCAGGCTTCCCTAGTAATTAAATTAGCATGGCTATTTAGTCATGGACCGTAATAGTAATTATTAACATGTACATGTACATTGTATGAAGAGCTGAAGGTCATACAATGACTTATGGAATTTGTAGGAATACCGGCATTACTTTATACATTGTACTTTCAACATTTAGTTTTAGATTGATAGAGCTAATTTTGGGGAGTTGTTAGGGCTTTATTCACCGTTGGTCACTTTTCAGAACTAAAGGTATTAATTACATTGGTTGGGAGAAATTTAAGAAATACTTGAAATGCCAAATATACCAAAACAATATCATTGATGAAATTACATATCATTTCCATAAATGAACCGTTGTAATTGGGAACAGTTTTGGCAAAATACTATTAGTACTATTGGCACTTTTTGCGAAGAAGTTTTTTAACATAAATTTAAAAGGTAACTAAGGTTTAATTTGGATTCAATCAACTGGCAAGAAGAAATGATCTATTTATACAACCAGTATTTCATTGGAAAAAGAGAATGAGAACGAACTCATGGAGGTGTATCCAAGCTGACATGCAATTACCGGTGAAATGATGTTAGATTTCGGCTTTCCGATGCTGTTACTTATGGTAGGAATAAGTCTACACTTTTTCCAGGAAATTTGTAAATTTGATATTCATTGCCTTTCAGCTCAAACCCTAGGAACAGATCATAGGCGACAGTATGTCAGGATGAGTCTGTACTTTTCCTTGCATGGGTTTAAAACCATTTAGGAATGTCATGTTGGGGAGGAAAACAAGTTTTGCATTATCAGGCCACACCAATTTTATTTGTTGCTTTATGGATTTTTTCAGAAAAAATATTATTGGAGCGACAGGGCGAAAAAAAAATGAAATAAAATTTTCTGCAAATAGTCTGGGGTGAAGATAAGGATTTACATAACATAAAGGATAAGAGGATTATTCAAGTTCCAGCTTTGTATGGCTCATTTTATGCAATGCACCCCTTTCTTTGATCTAGTACTATAATTTCAGTAACAAAATTACCTTTTGCTATGTAAGATATAAATTGATATTGAGAAATAGTTGTAATAAATGAAAAACCTTAACTTATGATAACATGTGACCACACTTTTTAGGTATACGTGCAGGCCCTTGTAATCTATTTTGGTGGCTCTTGAATTTTACAACTGAAAAAATCGTGAGTAAAAATTTGTGCATGGGAATAGTGACCCAATTTTTTTTTTTTTTCAAAATGGGAAAAACAGGAGATGCTATTCCGAGAAGGTGTGGCCTTTATCTTATATTTTCCCCTAAATCATGTGCAAAATACCAGCACTCCACATCACTGCATAATGTCTTCCTTTTCATTGCTCTTATCAAGGAAGGCGATAAATGTCGCCCTCATTATAGTGAGGTGCAGCAAATCCACTTCAATATGTCTCCTCCAATTTCTTATCATTGTCTCTGAAGGAAAGGATATTGTCCCAGGGGACAGCCTGAATGTTACACATATTAGGGCCTTACACACATGCGCTCCTATATGCAATAGAACGCCCACGCAGAATTGTACGCGGTCCGATGGTACATGTACCAATAATACAAGAGGGACAATTTCAGAACCTGGCATTTGCAAAGGGTGATCATCAACATTCTACTAGATGTTTTGCGTCACGATATACTGATCATGCGTCACTGTCTTCTCATGATGGGATAATTTGCATACTTAAGAAGCCACTTTAAAAAAGTATGTAGCACAATAGTCCACACCACACATGCGTTACTGTATGTTGAACACGTGCCCGTTCTTACCGTCATATTTTCCAGCTGTCGTCTGCTGTTCGTTCAGGAGCTTGTCCGTGATCACGTCGATGTCTGGAAGAACGTTTCTCTCTCCCTGATCTGTGGAAACATAAGAGGGACACTCCTGTCAAAACTTTGTGATTGGACCAAAAAAAGCTTGTATCTTGAAATAGTATTTCATGCAAGTCTTAAACACTGAATATCACATAATGCTACTGCCTTACAAAATTGGGTAATAAATCACATACTTTTGATCCTTTCACCAACAATACCAAGGAATGATCCTCATTCATACATAATGGCGTCTGATTCCTTCATCTCAAAGTTAATCATTTATCTTATAACTATAAGGCTAATTTCAGCATCTCAAGGTTCATATATTATATGATAATCTATACCACCCAAATACATATATCCTTGAACGTACAGGAATACCATAATCAACTCCTTGACAGCACTCTCAATTAAGTGTTCTTTTCATTGTAAAAAAAGCAATGTAGTTTATAAAACATTAACAGAGTACAGCACCATTTGATGCTATAGTATATTGACAGATTACACAGACTTGACAGATACAGGTAGACTTTAATAATGGTGCGTATCCCTCTATTTATCACAATGCCATCTCATGGCAATACAACACACAAAACGTCTGGTTCGAATCAATATTAGCCATTGCAGCAGTACAGATTTACTTTTTTTAATGAACACATTCTGCTCATGCCTTTGTAGCTGTCTCCTCCCAGAACACAATGAGAACTTTATTGCCCAGAACATTCATACACATGTACCAATGCCTTAGTGTGTCTCCACGTATATTCCAGCTGTGTAGGCGTAATCCCAAGCTATTGTGCGGCCATGAAACCTCCAGAAAACAAGTCTCTGAAAGATCCTTTGTTCACGTTCGGTTTCCTAGGCGACCATTGCGGTGAGCTGATAAACTTTCCATCACGAACACACATGCTGAGTGGGCGCACACCATGGCGACAATGGCTCGCGGTCCGTCAGCCAACACAGAAACAACAGTGACAGGCGGGATCTATTGATATTAACGATAAGCACATTCTACAATGGATAACCGCTCGTTAGGCAGCCATTTTGAAAGTCAGTTTGTGACTTGGGTCAAGAGAGCCACCTGCAGATGAAACATAGTCCTTGTAATCATGATAGTTTACGATTTTCAGCTCTTGTGCTAAACCGAGCTCGTTAGCAAAAATACTGGAATAGCTTGTTAGAATAAATCATGATATCCCACAGGATAACAGATCATGATCATGTCCATTTATCAACCATATGATTGTGTTCAACATATTACTACTGTGCCAAACGTTGATGTATATTTTGGGAGCCATCCAGAAAGCCCAAAGCGAACAGAAACCTAAAAAGAGACAGCACGTTCAATCATTCCTTGAAGGCACTTTCCTTAACTTAATCACACCCTCTCATCTCTTCATAAATGAATCTCCATGCATTTGTGTACAATCGGATTCAGGCATGTTGATCACTAGTAATAAGTTACTGCGTCATGAAGGAAATTGAGTCAGTCCATTTTAAGCTAGATAAGACTTAAGGCCAGATCTTCTTTGCCTACCGATTGGCACCGTGAGGTGTTTTTGTCCTCTTAAAAGGACTCAGTGGTTTTTATAGGACTGTAGAAAGCTGTTTTGAATTACATAATTTTACTTCTTATCAAGGTAAAACTAAAAATATCACCTACATTTACATTGCTCATGCACACAATTGCAAGCTTAAGTTGTCTGCTGGATGGCATTCAGATACATGTAGTCATTACTTACTCTCCAAGCAGAGGAGGGGTTCCGGCAGGTTTTTGACGTGTTTTAGGCGTTTTTGTCAGCCTTTCTACTTTTTCATTTTTTTTTTGTCTCTATAAACCCAACCTCTGCCGGCACTGACCTTGGGGCGGGGCAAACCTATTTACTTCCATTGAAGAAAGGTGGCAGTACTCCTCCCCGAGAACCATTAGATTATCATTAGTGGTAACAATTTTATTGCGCCGGATTATCACACATCCGGCAAGTGTAGCGGCTTTCACGGGGCCGCGCCGGTCCCCCGCTGACTGCCCTATTCATGCGACAAGCTGATCTCACGCCGGCATGAACATTGATAGCATCATAACGTAAATTTCCATTGGATACCTCACAAGAAAATTGAGAAAATACACTAGTGCATGAACAAGGCATATAAATAGATGTGTATTGCGTATCAACTTGAATCGCATCAATTATGCAATTATATCAGGAATCGTTATTAAATGAATTACAAACGAGAACATGTACCTTACGTTTACATGCGGTTAACGCATGCCTCCGCTCGCTGTGTTCAGATTGGAAGAGAAGTTTTCAACAACAACAGCGAAATTGGTGATGAAGCTCTACTAACAGAGGCTTGAAAATTCCCAAATGGCACCAGAGGATAGTACAGTTTTTTGTGTGATTCGGTCTTTGATGGTTCTTTTATGGTAAAAGAGTTCAGTCACGATAGGCAAATCATTTGCTGACGGACATCGTAGCGATCTTCCAACATGGCGCCCCGTGATTGTTTTGCATACACATGTGGGTGGTTTAGATTCTTTTATGAGATTCTACGATTTCCTCACACTACAACATTGCATTTCCGCAGTGATATTTTCGGGCTGTACTTTGTCTTCTGGTACGGCGGTCAAAATCGGTCTGGATCGGAGTTGAGCATTGCGGATTGGAAAGATGGAAACCCCGGCCCAATGTTTTTCGCTGCACGCTGAGATGATCTTAGTTATTTCATACGAAAGTAAGTGCAATTAGCCAAAGGATACGAGAAGCGTAAGAACATTACGTAAAGAACATAGCATGACAAGTAATGCCACGACCGTTGGACCAAGGATTAGGTCCTTGCATGGTTTGACTAGGCCGGAAGTTCTGTGGCGCAGGGGGAGGGAATCCCGTGCCTGGCCGGGCACGCTTCGCACCTACTTATAAAACGCTTGTAATGTGTTGCAGCGATTAGTTTTATTAGGCTTTGATCAGTCCGTCTGCCGGCAGAGGTTGGGTTTATAGAGACAAAAAAAAATGAAAAAGTAGAAAGGCCGACAAAAACGCCTAAAACACGTCAAAAACCTGCCGGAACCCCTCCTCTGCTTGGAGAGTAGTCATTACTTAGAGATCTGTCCTGAAAACCATTTCCTGTTGCTTCTATGTATATTGGGGTAAATGATGGAAGATAGGGTGGAGTGGAGAAAGCTTTCAAGTTTGGTTAGAGCGAGAGCTCGACCAAAGTAAAGTAAGTTATGTACATTGTAGCGCCAGTGGTTTTACAATAAAATGTCAAAGGCTGCCACATATAAGTCTTCTTGCTAATATTAGACAGTCAGTGCCATCTAAACTTTTCAATGGGTAAAAAATTCAGAGTTACGAATGATTTCGTGTAGCGTCTTCTTTCCCCTCACACAGTGTATTAAGTGGGTCTTGATTGGAAATGGCAACTTGTTAAAGCTAGCCCTTCACACTACCGAGTTATCAGATGAATATGATTAAGCTGCCACAAGTTTCCCTGTCAGTGAGTCACATTATGCTTGCACAAAAGTGTTATGTGATGGATTCCATCTGGACAGTTGTCGCTTGCAGATCTGCATCATGTTCGGAGTCTTCAAATACTTTCTCCCATTCAAGGCGCCTTTTGTACCTTTTAAATTTGATGTCTAGCTAAAAAGGTTTTCACACTCCTTATCAAAGTATGGCTAAAATGTTTGACTTTGAGGGCCTGGTTTTCAACTTGCAAACTGTTTCATGCATTAACATCTATGGATTTGTTGCTCTACAAACAATTCCTGTCGTCTTTTGATTTTTGTACGTATGATATCTTGTAAGAGAAAGCTCTTTACACCTTTCTTTAGTTCCACTGAAAAAAAGTGTTAACGGTCGTCGGAAGTTTCCCTTCTCGTCTTTTGAATTTTGTATGTATGATATCTTGTAAGAGAAAGCTCTTTACACCTTTCTTTAGTTCCACTGAAAGAAAGTGTTAACGGTTGTTGGAAGTTTCCCTTCTTGACACAAACCGTACCATTTGATGGATCGCATCGGGATAGTTCCCACTCACAGAGCCACCCATGACGTGTTATCTGTCCCCTGGCGCAGTACTTGTGGATTTGATGGATACGATAGCAAAGTCAAAAGCTCTTCACACTACTTTATCATGGTCCGCCACGCATCACCCTTGCTCACAGAAAACCAGAATCCCATTAAGATGGTTGTCGCTTACAGATTAGCTCCAACAAAAATTTCCTCTTTCCTTGACACAAACAGATGTTTTGATGGGTTAAGGCTAAAGGCCCGATCAGTTTCCTTGTATGATTGCAAACTGAAGGCATTCTTATTAATCAGGATAGTCATGCACATCATCAGCGTATGTCTTCAGAATTCAGCAGTTTTGTTAACGTTACAGAAAAGGCTGTCTTATTAAATCCTTGTTGGCAGTTGGTTCTGTCACAGCCTGCTTGAAACTTCTGTGATATCAAAATCACATGACGCCCAACGATGGATGTGACCGCACAACTTTTTAAAAATTATTATTGGGTTTTGCCAGGGGCTGAATTGCGAGGAGTGCACAATTGGCAATTTACATTGTATTGATGGACTAGTGATCACCTCCGACTACCTGGCCATTGTGGCCATTTTTTGGCTATGCCTTAGCTTTATCTCTAACCCAAGCATGATTAAGAATCCTGTCTCTGCAATAGAGACGCCTGACCTGTCTACTGACTATTTTCTTCAGAGGCCCTTGAGTGTTCATTGCAGACAGATTTGACTGTATGTCCCTTGACAAGGCTAATGTAGCAACCCTCACAGGAGAATGGACCATTAAACAAAACCACTTTACAACTTAATGTGCTGAAACAGGGAAAGCTAGTATGACATAATGCATGACTTGTGCGTCATAGCATTGAAAGTCGTTGTCAGGCACACGGTCTTGTACAAACTTCCAACTTTACGCAAACAACTCAGAAGTGATTCTTTTCTCGCTTAGTGGCCTGTAAAGGCTGACTTCCGTGGACCAAACCAGAAGCCAAACCCTACCATAAAGAGTCCACGTCAACATGTTATCAAAACAGGAGGATGAAAGAATGGCTGTGAGTGTGAGCACATTTTAGACTCACATGCATAAGTCCTTGACATTAAAATTTGTCCCAAGCAAACACAATAAAAAACCACACCATATAGTCATTACATACTTTCCACCTTAGGTCTACATACACGTCAAGATGAATGTAACAGACTGAGTGTGGTTCAAACTTCAAGTGTCACTTACTGACCAGTCTAACTGGTGCAGACATTCTCATGAGTATAAACATACAAAGTTGACACTCAGCCACATGTAAATTGTGCTCCAAAATCCACCAGAGTTTTGTTTAAGTTTTTCAACATGATGGTAGGAAACATAATTGAGTTCAAAGTATGTTGGGAGCAAAGGTTGCTCGTGCTTGATGCCCATATTGAGAAAGATAACCCTTTCACTCTTTTATCATTTTGCCACAGTCCTATCAGAAGTAAAATCTCCTACCAGGAGTTGTGAAGACTCAAAACAAATTGAATATAACCTGAGTAATTTTGTTACCTAGAAGCTTAAAAGCAAACAGGTGACAGGCATATTTTCGATCCTATGTAACTGTTTGATGATAATTATCACAACACACTTTCCTGCTGGTAGGTTCTCAACACCTGAGGCCTTAAGGCTTCTAAAAAAGCACATCTAAGACATTTTAGCTTACCTTGTGAGGCTGGCGCCTGGCAGTGTACACTCACCAAACATAAGAAAAAGGAGAGACTCCCTAAAATTTTGAAAATCATCGTTCTAAAGGCTTTTTACGATCGATTTTCAGCCGAGTGGTGTGTGTGGCTCTTACACCGACCCGGACGTTGCCATTGTGCAAACAGTTTACGTTGACTGTTGAGTGTACTGCGACGTAGGGCTAAGTAGGCATGGTCAATACAGTCAATGTTTTACATCATCTTACCACCACCTTTCAATAGCTCCTGACAAAAATCGTGCTCAGAACAGACCACGGAACTGGATGAGTAACTAGAAGGGCCCAATCAGCGCTCAACAGCAAGAGATTGACAAGTGTAACACCAGAAAAAATGCATTTATAATACTACGGGTTAAACAATGGAGTAGGGTTTAAAATACTCAGAACGAAGAGGCAACAAGACCTTTTAGACTTTAACTGTATGGTTGCCAAAGACGTAATGTACATGTACATTGTAGCCCACGGTTGATCTGTTAACATCATCTGTTTTTGTTACTAATAGGTTTCATCAGAATGTACATATACATGAACTGAGTGTTACAATAATCGTATGCATTACAGTAATGCATGTTCTTTTGTGATTTTATGTAAGCTTGCAGCTTAAAGAAATCTAAATGATGTGCATTTTTTACAGCCTTGATGTTCAAAGGGGCTTCAGAACCTTTGGTGTCTTCAGTTCAATGATGGCTGTAATCAGATACCTCCCCTTCTAGCTAGTGATTAGTCCTGTGATATAGAACTCCGGCCACACGGGGGGGACCGTTAGAGGAGTTTGTTATGCAAAACGTCATGTTTGAACTTTTGGGATAGAAGGAATAATAATTACCTTCGCCGAGAAGGTTATGCAGAGGGTAGCGTTTGTATGTATGTGTGTATGTATGTAATGTACAGCAGGCTTGGATGGATTGTCTTGATATTTGGTAGGTGGGTAGGTCTTGATGAGACTAGAAAATGATTAGATTTTGGGTCCCCTAGCGGCTTGTTATGGTACTGCAGCGGAACTTCCTGTTTTGATATCTCGTGTTCTGGACATGCTATGGAATTGATTTTTGAGTGGTAGATAGCTCTTTGGACAGAGAGTAAGTGTTATGGGTTTGGGCCCCCTAGCGGCATTTTTGGAACTGCAGGAGCAGGTTTTGCATCTGACTTTGAAAGGGAATAACTCAAGAAGGGATTGATGGATGGCAATGATTTTTGGTAAGTAGATAGCTTGAGTGATGATGAACATGATTAGATACTTTTTATGCAAATCAGTATCTAATTTGCATAATTAATGAGGAAAGTTTATACATCCGCCAAATTCCATGATAGGACTCTGAAACATGTGACATATGTAAGTGAGGAAGAGAGAAATATTAATTGATATGAACTATGTAATTGAAGACCTCATTTGCATAATTAATGAGAAAATACTATAACTCAAGATGGCCTTGATGGATGGTCATGATTTTTGGTATGTCGATAGCTTGTGTGATGCTTAGAATGATTGGCCGATAATTATGCAAATCAGATTCTAATTTGCATAATTAATGAGGCAACTTTAAAAATCTGCTTTGTGCCATGATATGACTATTCAAATTGTAACTGAGGAAGAGAGGAATGTTGAAGATAGAAAATATGCAAATGTGGGCCTAATTTGCATACTTAAATGAGAAACTACTATAATTCCATACTGGTAAATGACGGAAATTTCATGCATTTAATACTTTTTTTGTGGCATCGGGAATCTATGTGAATGTGAACATCGTTGAATCAAATTATGCTGATAAGGGCCTCATTTGCATAATTGATGATCAATATTAGCATCACCTTCTTCATACTTTGTTAAGCTCATACTTTGGACATGTCATATTTTAAGACAATCGACTGGTATGATTTATGATTGATGAGAAACACTCCTTATACGTCAGTCACAATGGTTAAAATCATTTGGCGAAGGTATGAGGTCCTGGAACTCTAGTTGCTTATGCGGCCTCATAACCTGGGAGAAAAGGCCTCTGGTAACAGCTGTGGGCAATGACATCATAGCATGGCCCCAGAACATGTGTTATAACTGTTAGATCTTCTATGCCCCCTGACTATGTATAGTGGACTTTGTATCACAAACAACATTACTTGGCTTCCATGTATATGTAGATATATTTGTGAGCTGAGAAATTCTACAGTAGCTGGGATTATGGCGGTCACCAGAATATGTACTGTAAATCCATTTAATATTGCAGTCAGTAATGTTAACGGTTGGAGGAAAGTGAGAAGTGGGTGACTGCATTGAACTTCAACAGTAGGGACAAAGTTCTTGCCTCAGCAGGAAGAGTGGTCAGATATTTGCGACGATGAAATTCTAGCGGTTGACTTAGTGACCATGAAAGTCGCCAACTTGAAGATTAAGTTACCGTAAACAAATCAAGAATTACAGTACGATGACCATTTGTAACCCGCCTCATGGTGTAACACACCAAGCTGCATATCCAGACAGATTTATTTGATCCACACGCACAAGAGGGACCCCTACTCTTTTCGATAAGCGTGGTGGGTTCTTTTACGTGCTCGAGGTGTGGCTCTCGTCAAACACGAGACCTCCGTTTAACGTCCTATCTGAGGGACCTTTATGGGCAGGAAAACATTTTAAGAGTCATACGGCACGACACGTGCAGCGAGCATAATGACGCATATGATCAACATCTACATGACAGTATGCCAAATCATGATCAAGTACTAACAAGGCCATGCAGGATCAACGGTCTATTCACGTAGCAATGATGGTACATAAGTAGGACGCCCACGTTATTTTAGCGCCAATTTGCCTGTACTTACAGGTGTTATGTTGCTCATTACTGTACTATTACATTGTGCGTAGGTGCTATCATTATATGTCTTTTTAGGGTGTGATCAAATTTCTGATTGGGAGCAATCATCCAAACTGTCCTTTATACACAATTGTAGTTAGAGGCAGGATGTTCAAACTAGCACTGATGACGGGAAGCGAAAATTATATAAACCTCTTTGAACGAAAAAAAAATGCTTTTTTGTATTAAGTTAGTATATCATTTTTAAGATTATGATAAAAAATTACAAAAGATTACTTGAGGTTCCAAAACATGATAATTTTCAAAACTTTTCCCTTGACAGATGGCTGATTACAAAGTTGCACAGTGTACTCACATAAACTTGACAGTAAGGATATTCTTAAATCAAGGGCAAAATAATCTTATTAACAACCAAACGGTCCGCCCAAAGATATTTTTATACGTATCAAAGATACAGCCTCAAAATAGTTTAAATACCATGGCCATAACCTTTTCTTGACATCACATGCACAGCATGATTGTATATCTATCATTATACATCTCACATCTCACCGAATCTCACGTAATGCGCGAAGGGATAGCCTAATTGCTCCGAAAAACAAGCCCACTCCCACGAAGGAATGTTTTATGAAATCATGGTAATTCCTGTGCCAGCCAGTTTCCTGAAGTAGGTCTCCTGCAGTAATGCAGTTAAGCTGTAAATCTTCGCTCATAGGGATTGGAGCGGAGACGCTCTGACGTTTTTCAGACATGTTATTGGCAATCTCAACTGACAGAAGAAGTCATCAAAGCTTCCTTCAACTTTCTTAAATGAGAGTTAATATTTCGTTGGTAGCACTGTCCAGATTTATGTATTATGTTCCCATCCTTGATTGATGCTATGGCTCAAATAGTAAATATGAAGGAATATGTGAAGACATGCAAACAGTCCATAACATCCTTGTTTGCCTTGCTGGCAAAATTTCGAATTCACTGCTGCAATGATATTGGGTTAATAGCCTCTACTTTAAAATCAATACTTGCTGTCTAATCTAGATAAAAATGTGGGCAAAGTAAAGATGTCCTTTCAAGTTTTAATGAACACAAATCAATACATCATACTATAGAACTATTCAACTAAATCAAGACATACACCTGAAAGAACAGAGCCTTAATTTGTGGAAGGGTGTGTAAGTAGGTTCCGCAGTACTAGTGTTTTATTTTATCAGCACAATGCATGCAGTTAAGCATTGGAAATAAGGGTGGGAGGCGGAAGACTTAATAATCATTGCGGTGTAATGATTCCACAGTAGAGAGGACACTGTAAAACCGCAATCATTAAGCCACCACAAATATTTCACAATCAACGGTATTAAACATTGACACAGCTTGGCAAAACTTTTCTTAAACGAATGGTCTACATTTGAATGCTTCTGATAATGATACTCCCAAGTCTCTTTCAACTTTAAAAGACTCTACCTGCGGCTAAGACTCCCATCCATCTTAGTCTAGTTCAGTGTAGCTACAATCCTTTATAAAAAGCCTAAAAAGGGTACAAAGCTTAGGATCACCAAGGGTATCCCTCAGTGAAAGATATACAATGACAGGTAGTCAATCACTGTCTGCTCAGCTAGGGTTTTGATGCCACGACAAGTTATCTTGTGAAGTCAGTACTGGTTCGTGCCTCCCTTAGGCTGAAGTTGAAGAAGTATTTGCTGCATTCTAAAGGAAGATTATACTTATAGGTACCAACTAAGTATGTACTGACAGTTCAAGTGAATCCCAAAATCTGTTGGGAATTTGAAGTTTTCCTTGCATATGAAATTTAAAACTTATCCAACTTAAAACATGTGGAAAACAGACATTGCTACCTCCTTGGGAAGACGAAAGCTACATCAGACGATAACCTGCTGATATTGAGTGCTAACCCCATAACTAATATAAACTTAGCAGGTTGAAGGTTAATACTTCATTTTTTGTACAAGAGATCTGGGATCATTGCCAATTGTATGTATGTGTATCTTATGGGACCAAGTTACTGTAAATGCAGAGATGTTTGCGGTGGTATTAAGTTTGTGGTGAACTCTTAACTGTGAACTTGGAACCACCGCGAAAAGCCGCTCCATTGTGTGACTGTAGCTCTACTATTCTTCCAAATGCAAACTCAAAACCACCGCGAACACTCCATTTTCTCCCTACTGCAAAATTAAATCCCTGCGAACATTTCTGCATTTACAGTACATGACAAATTTACCTGTACTTCGCGGAGTGAAGTATTGTGTTTGGCTTGTGTGTGTGTGTGTGTGTGTGTGTGTGTGTGTGTGTGTGTGTGTGTGTGAGACTGTGTATTTGAGGCTGTGTGTATGTGTGTGTGTGTGTGTGTATTTGTGTCTGTGTTTCTGCAAATCCCAACAAGACACAATACAGCATTGCTAATAGTATACATGTACATCCTCGATGCTGCTATTACTGTCTGTGATTTGAAATGACTAGCATCTTCTTAGCCAAGAATAATAGCTAATAAATGATGAGTGGTTCAAATTTTTCCTTCAACACAGAGAAGATTACCAAGATTGATCCCTGATCAACAACGGTGCATTTCTGCAGATCCAGGGTATTGTATTCATTTAAAGTGGTGTAGATTTAAAGCGTTGGCTCTCATTTAAGAATCCTATCTCACAGTTCATCATCAAGACAAATAGTTTAGATCAGAGAGATAATGTTGGTTATTAAAGTCTGGAAATTGGACTAAAGGAACCCTGCTAAGCCTGCAGGCAGAATAATGCCTGCTTAATACCATACAATTTATTTTAGGCAGAGAAGCAAAATTGTAGACGAAGGGTCATAAAACAGTTGATTATAGGCTCCTGCCACCCAAACAGTTATTTTTTTTTGCTTGTGAAAAGTTTGTCTAACAATCTACACAGTAAAGGTACATTTGCATCAAAATTCTCCTCAAGAAACGAGCTGTATTGCACCAATCATTTGTTTTGTTTGTTTGTGTGTGTGTGCGTGTGTGTGAGTGAGGGAGAGAGAGAGAGATAGATAGATAGAGAGAGATAGAAAGAGAGATAGAAAGAGAGAGAGAGAGAGAGAGAGAGGGAGAGAGAGAGTTGTTTCTAAAACCTATTGGTAAAAGAATGCAAAAACTGAAATCTTACAACTGAAAAACAGCATTTTAAGATCAACATGTCCCTGGTGCTGAAACGACGGTGGTTAGACACCTGACATTAAACCCAACACTGGCTTTCCAAAGCAGATGACACTTCAATTTATAATACAGTAGATTCCGCATATCTGTATAGCCCATTTGTCAGCGCAAATTATACGACTCTCCGAACTATACGACTGTCCGAACTAGCGATATTGACGTCCCGAAGGAGGGGGGGGCGAATAGGATGTTGAGCAAGACACACAAACACACTAACGATATCGCAACTATATTTTGCAAAATTTTAATCAAAATACAATCCAACCTTTTTGTCGATCTTAGCGTCACCATATTGGATTAAATACGCGATCTATTTTGTTCAGATAAGCCCGAACTGCGTGGGAAACTCTTGCCACATAAAAAACTCCCGCCGCATGTTGATCACGTGAAATCTTACAGTCAACCAATCAGAGCACAGTTTTCATGACGTAAACCAATCAGCGCGTAGAAAAATGCATATCAATGAGTACACAAAGATGGCCGCCCAGCGTCACCCGGCCTTCGTCGCTTTATTTTTTCTGAAATCGCGACGTAAATTACGATTCATCTACGCTAAATTAGCAGAATTTTCACGGGGAAATAATCTGAGGAATAGGTTCTCCGCCGAATACGGCCACAAAGAACGGTAAATCGCGGCAAAATACAGCGTAGAGGCTCAAATTCTCCGACAAAAATCATGTTTTTCTTTTCGTACTTTTGTTCACTTTCGTCGCTTGACTCTTGAAAAACAGGTTTTTAATGAGATCACCGTATGTCAAAGGCACCGATATTGCTTGTCTGCAAGCATGACAATAGCGAGTAACAAAAGAATGTGATTGTTGAACGGTAGACGGCGTCCCCACTCCCGATACAATGCAAATCCAAAATTTAGCCTATAGTTGTGGGTCATTTTACGATGAAATCGGACAAGATTCTATACAATACCCCGAACTTTACGACTATGGGCTATACAGATATGCATTGATTTTACAATTGAGTGAATGGTAAATGGTTTGGTGTTTTGGAATTCTATACAGAAAGACGAAATATACAGAAAAAAGGTATACAAATAATTGGCATACACTGTACATTTAAAATGCAGCTTTTATGTACTGGATTGAAAAATGTTAGGAGTTTTCTTTAGGTGCAGTTAAGCTATATCTAGGGAAAGTACCATAAGGTATTAGCAACTAAGTGTTTTGTACTCGAGCCTGTTGTAGTGTGATACAGGCTGGTAGTACTTATCATTCATGTACAATCATATCATTCAATCATATCTAAAAGTCGACTTTTCAGTACAGCACATGTATGCCGGCATTATGTAGCTTCATATATCAAACTTGAGGTGACAGCTCCATGATATTTTATGTATATTTGGTTGAATTAGGTCTCAAGCAAGACTTACTCAATAAGGATACATCACGATGATTCCCTTTTTATGAAATACATGTAGTTCTGTTGACGTTGCTGTATCTTAAAACACTGGCTAAAAGATTGAAATAATACTAGCTATATATAGACAGAGACAAACCAAAAATTTCACATCCTGTTGGCAGATAGCCATATTGTGGGTAACGTTGATGACTAGTATAGATTTTATTTTTCGATGTTGAGCCACTGTCTATGTACATGTAAGTGTTGGCTGTGATGTCTGATAGATATATGCATGTATCTATATGTTTAGAGTGGTAACGGATTTCATATCTTCGTTTTCACATCATAAACGATGGAAGCAGTACAATGTTCCTTGGCTACAAAACGTCACATGGCTACATGTACATCTTGTCAGGGCTTTTTGTTGTATCCTGTCATTTCCTCAACACACCATCAAAGAAACGATGCCTTTCTATCAGTGTACAGTAACGTTTATCACTGCATTGAGAGTCGTATTCTTTATGTATGTGTAAGATGTTATAGCCCATCTCACAGATAAAAAGGGCAATAAAGCAACAACTATGTTTGAACGTCCTTGTGCGGGGTAATCGTAAGGGGCTGGTAATGTATGTCTCAGGGTGGAGATTGTGAGTGTGATCTGGCAGAACAGTGATTCTAACAGACGAGAAGAGATCCCGATTAGAGCCTCTGTTGACTGACAAGGATACTAGGAATGTGTTACGGTAGTCTCTCATTAATAATTTCAAGTCAATTCGTTGATATAAATTGACATGAATCGAAGTTGAAAAGTTCTGTCTGTCTCTTAATGGAATATCTTTAAATTTACAGATCTCTACGGGCAGAATTCTGCCAGATTGCAGTCTGTCCCCTAATGCCGTTACACTGACAAGTACGTGAGGTGAGACAAGGCATGTTTCCTTCCAATATCTACAGTAAGTGATACAATTTCATGGCTACCAATCATGGCTACAAATGAGCATCATCGGGTCATGCAGAAAAATGAAATCAGCCTTACCCTTGGCTCCATAGGCAAACTGCCATGCCAGGAATAGGGAAAACACCACCAACAACGCCTTCATATTCCAACACAGCTCCAAATATTCCAGAAAAAGCAAGGGGTCCTTCCAGTGAATTTCAGCACAAATTGCACAACCACGTCACCCGTTGTTTTGGAAAACACAAATCTTAGTCACATAGTTTGAAGACTTAATCAATGTTTGCGCCGCCCAATCCACTTGACTAGGCAATCTTCTTGACGCAGTGGTCGGAACATTCTGCAACCTCTCCTTGATTGGTCGACGGTACAATTACGTCCGAACGGCAATCTTTGAAGTGAATACTAATCCTGCGCCCCTACGAGACCCAGTGCACTTCAATTCAAACAAAAAATTATACGGAAATCAATACAGACAAGGCCACAAAAAGGAGGTACATGTAATTCTTATACATTACAATATCTACACATGGGTGTTTAAAATTCATCAATATTACAGAATTTAGATAAAATAGTTCAGTATCTTAATTCCAAGAAAAGAGGCAAGATGAGAATCACAGTGACCCGTTGCGATAACCGGAAGATATATCTGTCCACCCCTTGGCAAGAAATGGTGCAGTCCACCTTTATGTAAACGGAATATTGATCCAGGAACTGTGAACCAGGATGCGGGGGTGAAAGGGCCACCTGTTCATACTACTTGATCAGGAGAGCAGCCAAATGGAGGGAAGCCTTTATTCTGTGATGATAGCACAGTATTGATTATTTCCCCATCATGTTTTGCATGGCTGAAGACCAACAAAAACTCAAAATCTGCACATATAAAGGTCATGAGATCCTAGAGCTATTCAAACCTATCATCTGAGTGTTTGTTTACAAAAATGTATTAAGTACAGACATCATACTCATGAAATATTTTGGAATATGTACTTTACAAGTTTTTAATTTCAGTCTGAATTTCATTCCATAAAATTATCGTTTGATAACAGATCTATTGATTTCAGAGGCAGGTACTGGTCCAGGAGTATTTTGTATTCAGGATCATAACATATGTCAGGAACCAATTTTCACATGCAAGTTGGAAAAGCTGCCTGCAAGGAAAAAACCTTACACAACATTGATGAGGGTATACACCACCTGAATTGTTATTTCAAAACTTCGCCAGATATTGGTTTTAATAAAGAATAATGTTCGCCTTTGATTTTTCCTTTGGCTTTAAAAATTGAAGCCTTTCATTAGTTTTTCACTTGGAATTTTGTGGTTTTTACCTATAATTCTATAGATATATCTGCAAACTGCTGGTTGGAATTGGGTATTTCAAATGCTGAGCATACTAGTTACATCAAACAAAATACATTACTGTAGCCCTGATGCCATTTTTAGCCCAGTGCACAAACATGGAAGACGGGAAGTTCTACGAAATTTGCACCACCTAGGGAGGAAGTATTGACGTCCATTCTTAATCTTCTTAATCTCTCATCGTTGGTTCTTCTGGCCTTTTATAAACCTGTAAGATTAGGAATTCCAACTGAGAGAACAGCGGCCCGATCAGAAGTGCGTCATCCATTCTGAACAGGGACTGCCACGTCAACAAGCTACATCTCCAGTAATCGATCGCCGCCATTGGAGATTTTTGACATCTGTTACCACGATATTGATTCACAAACGCTAGTAATCCCTGGCGACTCTCTCAATAAAAATTTCAAAGTATTGCTAATTCCTCTGTAAAAGAAACGAGGAAACATTCTGAAGCTAATTAGGTCACGAAAAAATGGAGCCAAAACTATCACGCAAATGACCACCCAGGGAAGAAGGAAGAGGGCATAGGCAACAGAAAAGATGGGAGGATAATATTAGGGAACAGAATGAGAGACATGACATACATGTACCAAGCACTTAGTGAAACACAGAGAAAACCAGAAAACCAAACTGGTTGTTAGACCTTCTGTGCTGCCCCAACAGTCAAATAACTAAGGGATGAGAAAAAGGAAAATGTTACTCTGACATAGGTCATGACTCTTTGAAAGAAAGCAATTTGCCATATACATGAAGGACATTCCTAAAACCTAGGATTTGTTCTCCGCCCACAGAGCCTTCTAGATCTGAGTCTTAAGAGCACAGACATCTTATCCCTATGATCTATGTACTGTCCTTTGCGATTCACAACCACTTAAGGAAGTAAAAGCTTGAGTCTTCCATTGAAGAGACATCTAACACCACCACGGACTGTTTTAGGCTAATGCATTTTGTATAGGCGGCTATTGCCAAAAGATGTCTCTTGCTGAGAGTTGACGTCAATCTGGACGCCTGAGGAGACAGGAAAGAAATGTTCAAACAGCAGAGCTGTAGGCCAGGATGCGGATATACTTGTGATGTGCAAGCTGATTTATTACAGCCTTGTGGGCACATCCTCTATAAATGTGATTTTTTTACTCGCTTCATAACGTCTGGATATTTGAAATGAAAGCAATTATAATAATTGTAAATCTTGAAACATTCAGTGCGATTTTGTTTTCGCTCTCCACTGTGAACTCACGACACCACAAATATGTGTCTGCAATGTATTGCTACTATACTGAGTTGTATCAACTGCAAACTTAAAACACTGCAAAAACATCCTTTAAGTTTCTGCTTCTACTGTGAAATTAAAACCCCATGGAAATAACTTACAGCACACTGACCATACGTACTGAACGATTATGCATCCCTAGAATGATGAGAATTACACCAATTATTAACAAGCTACCTGCATATTAAATAACACGGACATCTGTCGTTCCTTTGTTCAGTTATTCTCATTGGAAGATTTTGACAAAAACGCTAATGCAGTTCCAGTGTCACATACTAGGGGGCCCAAAATCGATCTTGACCTTTGTTCTCCCAACACCTACCCACATACCAAATATCTTTACAATCCATCCAGACGTTCTTGAGTTATGCTGACTACAAGCATCCGGACACAAACACAAACACACACACACAGACACACTCAAAACAATCCATCTGACTTTGTTATCTCCATGAAGAATGGACATTTTTTCATGGAGATAACTTAAGTGTTAGATGGATGTCAACGGCCATTCTCTTCTTGTCAGCTGATATATGGGAAAACGGATGACGCAGAACTGTTCCCTTTTAGCACCATTTATCTGGTGACCTCTGCACTGCTCCATAACAGAAATAGGCTGAGGTTTGACCTCTTCACATTTCTGTCACTCGGGTCACCAATACACTGGAGTATGCCAAGTATCAATCTTCATAGAAGCAATTTGGTGTTCACATTATGGATGGGTGAAAATTGCTATATTCTTAATCTTACAACAAAGTGCATGTACATGTAAAACATCATCAGGCATCTTCTCACCATGTCACATCAGTCAGACAGGTTAGACATCCAGGTAGAAGAAAATAAATCAAGCAACTGGATGAATCATCAGTCACTGATGACAAATAGTGGATGCTACATGTATCTGAAACATCTAATTCTTTTGAGAATCTATCCAGTAACTGTTGCTTGATTAAATACTGTAAATGCAGATTCTGAAATATTCACAGGGATTTTATTTCGTGGTATAGGGAGATAAGAAAGTGTTCGCGGTGGTTTGAGTTTGCATTTGAAACAAGTAGTTGCGCTAAAGTAAATTGAAGGATTTTTGGTCTGGTTTTAAGATTGCGGTAAAGAGTTCATCGCAAAAACCGCGAGCATGAAACCACTGCAAAAATTTCTGTATTTACTTTATAAAGATGAAAGATAGTGGATGAAATCTTAAACATCTGACTCTTTAAAAAATCTGTTCCTTGATTAAATGTTTTGCATTACGTAACTCATAATGTCTATCAACCTTCAAGTGTTTCACTAGATACCAGTAATGTTCTGGTATTCCCAGCTCGGCAATCTTAAACATTCTGCTTCAGCTGCATGATGACATTTATCGTGCCGCTGATCTCCCTTTAGTGGAGTAAATGTGCATCACGAGAGGTGTTTTCTGGGTGTTGCTTATCACCCCTCATCACCATTAGGCATCCCAAGCTGTAGAAACTCGCACGTGTACAATCACTAAATCTCACATGGCCCAGGGATCTCCCTTAGCCTATTTGCCCCTATCCAAAGCCTAGACTAGACTAAGAACATTGCTCTAAGGAGGCAAGCCATAACAGAGGTGATCACAATCGTGCTGTTCGTGTACAACTTGCCAAACAGCAGTTTGGGAATGGCCTGCCCGGCTGCCCTGGCCTCAGGCTGCAGCTCACCATACCCATCAAAAAGGAAGAGCACACGGGATTCGTTTAAAAAGAATGGAACAGTCACTGTGGTACTCCAACATACTGTTCTAATCCCAGCTCCATCCTGTTCATTTTCAAAGTTAGGGGATTTCTTCTAATATTTCCCCAGCCACACCTGTAATTTTGCTCAAAACTCGAGATTCCGTTAATTGTAGACAAGCTACAAAGCTGAAGTTGCAGGAAATGACTTCCATTTGTGTCTGGAGAAGGCAAAATGCAAAAGATGCATACCTTTAGGGAGGGGTGTCAATATTTCTGGGGGAGATCCCTGTATGCGCTTATCAAAGCCTCTCATCTACATGATTGTATATATAGCTATGATGGTACTTAGATTGTGACTAGCTGCCATTTATCATAATTATGTAAGGAATAAACCAATATTTGTTAGATTTCCAATAAAGAACAACTTTACGTAGAAGACTATCAGTGCACATTTTTTTTTGCATGTTGGGTGGGTTTCACATTTGTTTGGTTGAACAACTCAAAAAGCTTGTAGAAAATTCGTATGAGTACCATGTATTTGTCACTGTCCAGCCAGACATTGTCAGCTGTTTGACTTACAAAATTTGGTAGACTACACCCACAACACACACTACTAACTACTAAACATGTAATCAGGCTTATGCATTGTACATTAAGTATTTACAACTTAACAGTAGGCCACGTACACTTTCTTGCTCTTCTAGCCTTCTGGGAAACGCTAATGCACACACCTACTCAGGACACTTACATGTACATGACATTCAGCAAAGATGCATAATGAAATTTAAAAGGGTGGCCCCAGTGCTGAGGGCAGCTTCAGCACATGACTCGAGGGGGATTTGGGGGAATCGTGAGGATTACTGAGGTTCAAGTACAAGAAAATGTCACATGCATGGCAGGACTGTAGATTGAAGTGTTATAATAATCTGTCTGAGATTGAGACTGAATGTGACTTCTGAAGACATGTGCATTAGGGGATGCATCAAGGGGATGCATCAAGTGGCATTATAGGAAAAACTCTAATTCAAACCTGCTAGAAGTTATCGGTACCATTTACATTAACATGTACTTGTGCAGACTGTAATCTGTATAAGAATTTATGAATCCGTATAGCCGGTATAACCTTTGGCAATAACACACAAGGTTTGCATGAATCCAGCTACAATCTGATGTTAATTTGCAGCCAGACTTGTAGTGTTTAATTCCCAGCCTTCAAACCTAGATGCATGTAAAAGAGCCCAACACACTTGTGCGCTTTGCTAATAGTGCAAGCACGAAATGGTGGCCAAAGATCTTAACACTAGTTACAGTAGGTAAGTTAATCACATCCAAACTCACCTTTACAAAGACCTCGTTCCTCCACATATCCCTCCAGGCATGAGCCGCACTTCTGGGTGTCGGCCTGGCACTCTCCTCGTCTGGCCAGGCGACAGGCCTCGTTAGAGCACCGCTCATCTGTGGGAGACAAATAAATTATAGATACATTTTGCACTTTTAGACACCACTGGAGCACTGCCAGCTGCAAGTGAAAGTCAATTGTTCACACAGTTTCCCAACATATGATGTTAACCCAATCAAAATAAAGAGCTGTTAGAAAACAGTCGACAAGCTCTTTCCTCAAGTACACTGCATAGGACTGAGTTAGTAATACAGTGTACCGTAGACAGACAATGCAGAGTAGTAAGAATTAACAGCTGTTAAGAGATTATTTTTCCTGAAGGCAAAGATCAAGGGAAGGATAAAATGGCTTAGAGAAAGGTTACTCTAGATCTGTATTAAGGGTATGGCTGTATCAAATTTTACATGAAGTTCATTTAGAATTCTATACCAGTGACAGAAAAATCCATCCTTATCGATGTTGGTGTACAATTTACAATTCAATTGAAATGATAGAAATTGAATAAAGTGACTCTCTCCACTGCCAACTTTGGGTGATGACTCTTTTCCCCATTTTACTACACTAATTTTACAGTCAACACATTATCTGTACATGTATATGCATGTCACTTGATAATGATGACTATGTATACTACATTTACCTGTGCGGGCCATTACATTCATGCTTGTCCATTTTGTATCTACAGCACTTATATAATGCATATCTGCAATAATATTGAAATTTCAAAGAGATATGACTGTGTCAGAGCCTGCATCAACAGTATACTTCAGCTAGAGGGCAAGATACCTGAAACTCACACATAACATTCAGTCTGGACAAAATAATTGGCTCGAGAGGGCAACAAATTTTCAAAACTGCCAGCCAGGGATATCTCATTCCCAAACTACCCTTCAGCGTTTGGAAACAGGTGGGCTCTAAGTTCAATTGCACATGATGAAGACGAAACAGTCTCAAGTGCTTTGACCATAAACTGTGAACGCTCTGATTGTTATCATCACTTCACAGCATCAATTCACTTGACTACAGTCTAGGGAATGCCCAGAACCAAGTGTGAGTACTTAAAGACAATACTCAAGATGGCTATGATAATAGCCTGCCCAATAAAACTCCACAGACACAGATGGGGACTGATAAGCTAATCGGTGAGTATGTGGAGGCAGCCAGACAGATCAAGAAAGCCACATTTGGTAGACCTATTATTGATTTTACACTACAGGCACCTTGACTATCTCCCTCACAATCACATTTCTAGAAACTACATCACGTTTTACTTGGCTGAAGAAACAAAATACACACACAGCTGTTACCCATGTATGTTTTTACAGTTTCCATTACTAAGTCTTGCAGTATTGTGGCTACAAATGTTAAGAACCTTTATATCCAATTCCGCTAGTTTTCTTCCAGAAAAGTATACTTATATGGTTATGGTCACTGTGACAATGATGATTGAGATCATTAAGTATACATACCACTATCTTGTTTGTCCGAACAAAATTCCCCATTCATTTTAAAGTACAAACAGTAAGATCGCAATCCTATAAAATATCAGCATAGAGAACAAATACTGTGATGTACTGCTGATAAGATTGATTCTGAAGAGCATAAATTCTTAAACCATTGTCTATAATTACAAAAACATATTCCTGCAGACAGATCCATGTACGGGATGGAGCCTATACGTAGCTACCTGATAGTGTGTAACCATGTAGACTTGCAAGACTCTTTCGAGTCCCTGTCAACACACTCTGTTGAACACAACTGCATAAAACGAACTGCAAAGGAACCTGAACATCCAACCGTACTTACTGAGGTTATGATAGTGCTGTCTGTTCATAAACCGCATCATCTGCCCAGAGACAGCCTCCAGAACACAGAGGCACAGAAGCCACCTCACGGCTTCCTTCATCTCCATCTCTCTTCAGCAGTGCGTTTCCAAGTAACAACCACAGATCCTACAATAACCCTGCAGCCAATCCACCAAACACGATGCTACTTTTCTTCTAGGAGGTCACGTTATTAACAGCTAGAAGCGAAAGCTTGCTGAATGGTGCACGTGATGCCCCCCGTATTATCACTCAAGCTAATTTGTGGTGCAGTCGGCAGTGACTGTTACAGGAGCCAGTGGGAGTACAAGTGGGAAGTGCTCACGTGGTCCTGACTGACACACTGTATAATGAATGGCGCATGTACTCTAATGAACCTTGCCTCCAAGACGTCGAGAGTCCGACTGCAACGAACACAAAATGTACGCGTAGGAATCACCAGAGATGGACGCTGAAGGTTAAAGCTTTACGCCTCCACAGGTGGCTAATAATGCTAGCCTTGAAGTGAAAAGGTCTAAATTCACGTCATTAAATATCCCGTAGGTAGCATTAGAGTGTGTGCGTGGAACGTGGGGCTTGTCCAGCATCTTAATTACAAGACTAGTGACTGCAGGCAACTCTATTTTCATTGACTGCGTGCAGTAGACATTATGGCAACTTATAATCAAAAACTTAATACTTGTGCTTCTGAAAATGTCATAACAATCTACAGGAAACACATCAAGAGAACATTATCTACAGGAAACACATTACCTAAGAGTATTCTCATAAGATTTGAAAAGACTTTTGACAGACTATATTCTAGCATCCTTGTAGCATACATATTGGGGATTACAGTTTCAATGGCTGGGCCAAGATTCACAATACCATGTAATCCACATGCTGTATAGCTGATCATTAGTCTGCTGCATGCTACTGCTATTATCTAGGCTACTGCATCATACATGTATTCTTTGTTGAAAGTCAGATGCCCGTCCATATGCTTTTCAGGAGCATAACAGGAAGATTTCTATGGACTTGCTCATACACTTTTACAACCCTTTCATACTAATTACTGGCCAGGGGCTCTCACTAACATCCGTTCGTCTGTCTGAATGGAATTTGCTGCTAATGGAATGGAAATTTCAACCATTCTATCCTACTTGAGGGATGAAAATGCATGAGACTTTTCTCAAAATAAAAACGAAAGCATTCAAATTTGAAGCAAGGAAGAATTCCAAATTTCAGACGTTAAGAATTTCAAAATTTCAAGCGAAATGGCGAGAACAGCGAAAAAGAAAAAAATTTATAGCAGGACAAAAACTGCTAACAACAGAGTGTCTGAGTAAGTGTAAGTTTATGAGTAGGGAGGCGGGCAATGGAGGATATTCAAAAATGCTGGAGAAAATTGATGGTACAACAACCCTCACTCACAGAGGCTGCTGTCAGGCCAAGCAATTTGGTTAATAGCCGGTCGGTTGGTCATGCAGTATTGATCGACACTACTCATGCCTGACTCATGTGACCAGTAGGCTGGTCCCAGGAATATTTGAGTTCTGTGGCAGTCACTTTCATGGTTTTAGATTGAGACTCTATCCTTAAATTGTGTACTATTGTAGTACAATGAGTAATGAATAATTCTAGAGAGCCCTGGAACCATGTGCAACGTAACGTAAATCTGCATGTACATGAATTTGTGTATGTTGAGCTCATGGTAATGTTACATGTAAATGAACACCAAGATTATGCTGCTTGCAGGATAGCGTAGTTACTGTAGTATTCTTTGATAGTGTATTCAAGCCGATGCTAAACACAATATCGATGTTGATTGCGTGAATTTTGCGTTCTTAAAAAAAGTGTTTTGGGATATGAATGAACAGATCGACTAAGAAGCAAATAGTCAGTGAATTGGGTAGTATTATGATATTATATGATGATGCTGAAGTAATACAATACATTACAATCCTGTACTAAATACATTCATTTTTGTTTTAACTTTTAGCACCAAAGTGAGAAGGCTGACAGAAACTCTTGCTACAATTTACTAATTGCCAGCAAGGACCCTATCTCCTAATTTGTTTCCATAAAAATTAGGCCAAAACATGAAACTACAGAGTGATCATTGTATGAAATTGAAGAATCCGATCAGAAAGAAACAACATCTTGTAATCATATTTCAGCCATTTATATGAAAATAGCTGCAGAAGACTGTATGTTATTAGAGCATCAATGACACTAGTCTGTTCAAACCACTTGAGACTGTTTAACCCCCTGCATGCTGAGATAGCTACATGTGCACGCACATACCCTGGGCTTAGGACAACAATCTTTTATTGCTTACATGATGGTTAGACAGTCGGAAGAAGGTTAAATTTCGTAGTCCTTCTCTTATATTTTGGATTGAAGCAGAACAAAAATATAAGGACTTAGCCCCAAATATTTCTTTGATTTATGACCTCATAAATAGCAAAAGGTCAGAACGAAAGGTCAATCGTGGGGCAGGGGCTGCGTGTAAGTTGTATTCGGGCAATGGAAGCAACCTTACCGTATGGATAGAACAGTGTCATGTAATTACTAATGCAAAAATATGGCAGCCATTATCAGGAAGGTAAATTCCACATGTAAGTTAACTCCAGAGCAGTTGATTTGAGAGCTACATGGGAGAGATGGCAGATAATCTACTGTCAAACACTGATATGAATACAGACATCGAAAAAGACTGCCATGTAATAAGATTTATTACCAGACTGAAGTGTACAAGACAGGATATGATGACTAGAACACTAGCTGAATAAACAGTGCATGAAGATGAATTGGGGTTGATATAGGAAAAGATGTAAAGTCTTGCCTTGCATGCATTTGATCATTTCCAGTGCGATGGATACAGATGATAAAGTTATAATTGGAACATGGGATGGAGTGACTTAAAGTTTCAAGAGGATACAATATGAGAGTGCGCTCAAAGTTGAAGAAATGGAAGAGTAGCAATATGAATATAGTGAAGTACACAAGTTGGTGCAAATATGAATACAGTGAAGTACGCAAGTTGGTGCAAATATGAATGAGTGAAGTACGCAAGTTGGTGCAAATATGAATGAGTGAAGTACACAAGTTGGTGCAAATATGAATGAGTGAAGTACACAAGTTGGTGCAAATATGAATGAGTGAAGTACACAAGTTGGTGCAAATATGAATACAGTGAAGTATGCGAGTTGGTGCAAATATGTGCGCACACAGACATTGAAGCATTTAGCAAAGCAAGGGTGCTGAGAAACAGTGGCACAGTAAAAAGCCATATGCAGCGGGATCTGACAGAAGTGTCCACCACCAATCAAGGTAGGCGACGCTCACTCTGTGTCATCCAGTACGTGTTGCAGTCCACGTTCCGCTGTCCCTCCCACGATCGCAGCGCGGTCTCGTCGTAGATCAGGCCGTTGAGCGGGTGTGCGCAGTAGCAGTAGCCGGTGGACCCCCAGCACTGCTCCGTCTTGAAGGTGCCGTCTTCCTTGCACTGCTTGACGAAACTTCCGATCATGCCGGAAGCTGCTTTGCGCTCCTTGAAGCAGTCTGAATCTGAAAAACAAAATTTACAGCCACTGTTAAAGTCAAATATACAATGAATGAACCTTTTCACTTTTAACTACCCTTTGGGTCTTTTGTAATGTCCAAGCAGATGTCGGGGGAGGCTAAATTGTTGCATTTTCCCAGCTGCCGTTTCTATAACAAACCCCCCCCTTTTTGTTACAGAAATGGACAGCTAGGAAATGAAACAATTTAATCCCCCCATTCATCTGCTTGAGGATTTAGATCTTTTGGATGCTCAATATTTCTGTGTAGAAAATTATCATAATTGTTATTGAAATATGTTTTTTATGTTACAAAATTGTACATGGAATAAAATGTCTGGTAAGTTAAGTCATCATGGTATACCGGGCAGCAATAATTATCGTACAATTAAACATACGGGTACACAACAATGTACTACAAATGTTGTCTTCGGACAATTACATGAATTTGTCCCTATCACTCAATCAGAACATTTTTTCCCAAACCAACCAACTGCAGCATCTTTTAAATAGATTGCTCCAGCCACATTATATATAATTTGGAGTCCCAATCTACATCGCCCATCTCCCAAGCCCTGGGCTTTTGATTTTTGGTTCCACCTGTACGTGTCATCCCCATTGGTTCAGAAATCAATAGAGCGCACGTGCAGGGACTAGACGCACAGTATCTTAACCACTGGAATAGGACATGTCTGTCTTGAATGTGAATCTTTTATCCTACTGAATAATTGATCACGAACACCATCAGACAAGGCTATACTTCTCCTTCTGGGAAAAATACTGATAATATACCACTCCGAGACTTGAGACAAGCTTAGAATTTATCTCACAAGCCCATGGACATGTACGGGTACTTAGCATCTACATATTTCATATACAGTCACACGTGATAAGTCAAGTGTAAACGTGTTTCAAGCTACAAGTACATGTACTTCCATTTCAAAAATAAACCTATCATAGTAGACAAGAAGACTACAGATACTCCGTAAATATGTTATATACTTATAATGCAACAATGACGCTACGTGTAACAAAAGCATTGGTAATATTATATGTCGATGGAAGTTTAACATCCAGGTAGAACATTACTTACAATACATGATACAAAATAAATATCTGTCAGTAATAAAAGATAGATACATATATATATATTTATAACTGATGCTATCCAAAATGTCAGACTTTTTAGGGTATTTTATTTATCAAGTTGCTTGATATATTTTGTATTACATGACATTGTACATGAGATTCAATTTGGTAACAAAAGTTTACTAGTACTTAGACTTAAGAGACTTGGAAAACGGTTTTGCAATTCCAAGGAAAGATAACTGTCACTCAGAGACTTAAGTCTAACTTTAACTTCCTGCACATTGCAGAGACATAAATTGCACGTTTACAACTAGAAAGCTTAATGACCCAGAGCTCATAAAAATGGTTCAGTACATCTCATCCCCAGCTTGGAAAGATACCGGTACACAGCAAAACCAATATATCAAAACACACACCACTGTCCGGTGAAGAGCCTGACATTTATAGTAAGAATAGCTAACCTGTGACCTGTATGTACTCAATGCTGTAATCTTAATGTCAGCAATAAAGGTTGAGAGGTAGGGGTTCTAGATGTACATATGAAATGAAATTTCCTCCAACATTCATGTAGATTTTTATTTTTTTCTGAAAACGTCCTGAAAGAAGTTGCTGAAATGGCAACCTAAAAGTACTGTGTGCTCTTTAGTGGGACTGATGTCACAGAAATGACTCCCTAACAACTAGCTAGTACAGCTGCCCATGGGGATAATATACGTTTGATGGACCCATATCTTATAAAGGAAACAAAATTCAAAGAAAAAAACTCTGAATGTCCAAAGAACACATACTTCACTAGTACTTTACTGGAAAAAATTCTATTGAATTTGCTCCACAAAAATGTACTTCAGAGGCCCTTAGCTTGTAGGAAGCCAATGCCAGCTGCTAGGGATTATGTTTACAAGGAGAATGGTTTAGAAAGTCTGCATATTTTATTCCAAGATTTTCTTTATGGTTAGTACCAATAGTGGTATGCAAGTCATGTTAAACTTAAAGTATATCCATTCTTAGTGTCGGCGTGCAATGTCTCTACAGGATTTGATTTTGGTCATGCAGCAACTCATCTTATTGCTTCAAATTCAATATCTAAAATTTGAGCATTAGGAATCAAGTCTAGATCAATATTCTATTAGTAGTAATCATCACGATGACAGATTTCAATAATGGTGTGAATGAAATTTGTGTGCCAATTCTGCATTACTTTGAGATCGTGCATGTACTAGTACTACTACAGTCTTCTTGAATGTACATGTAAGCAAGTTCAACTTCAAGGATGTAAAACTACAGCCTTTGTTTCCTCATGCCAAGCATGCTTCATGGCCAAAAATAAACACTCGGCCATGGCCATTGTATGTTTCCAAAACCGCAAAGGCATGTCAGTTAAAATAACTCAAATTGGGAAGGACAACGGTATCACGATTCAACACAAGTCCCTTTCCAACATGGATCACTGGTGGTGCTTGGGGGCTGGGGCATCTTCTCACTCATTAGTAAACGCTGTATGTAAACATCTCAACAAAGCTTTGCGGGGAAGTGAACAGGATACTGGAGTTGACGTCATACAGGCACTATGACAACAGTTCTCCCCTGTATGCTTGTTCTGAGATGGAGGCTTTAAAGTAAACTCTTGCAAGGGGTTAGAGAACATGCCCTGCTGCATGCATATGGCTGGCTGCATGCATGGTGTAGCATTTAGCACAGCCGTCATGATCAAATGAGCATGTAGTATTTTCGTTAAGGAAAAACAGAATTGGCACATCTGTTATAAGTCTTTCTTACAAATTGATGGAACTACATGTTTGTTTCCCTCTTACACTTAGTATATGTCATACCCATAGATGTACAATGTAGAAAGAATACTAGCTCTGCACTCTTGGCTTTGAGTCTGTCTCTTCATTCTCCAGCAAACAGTTTTAAAAACAATTACAATGTATGATATGATATCATATATTGCATACATTACATGTACCCTAATTCAAATCTTGGGAGTATTGAAACAAAATAAACTTTGAATATGGAGTGGAGAAATGTTATTCATAGCCATCAAGCTTCCAGTGAACACACAAAACCTAAATGTCATGAAACATAATGAATTATTTTGCTGTTTTAGCATTTTTGTCATTTTTCTGGCACATGTATTTGTCAACTCAAATTTACAAAGAAAAATACCTGCTGATACAGCATCAATAGATTCAAATAAAAAAGATATTCTTTTGTGCATGTGGTAAAGACAAGATTTTCCAAATGAATAAATCAATTTACAGCAGCATAATTTTCAAAGAAATTAAGTGTGATAAGTTGAATGCAACTAAATTTCAGTTCTATATTTGCTCCAAAGTTTCCAAGAATTCAAGTTATCACCATCATATTTCTTACTCTAAATTCAAGCAACGACGTGCCTATCCAACCGCTTTGCTATGTCACGACTACAAACACCCAGCCCACATCCACAAAGCTATAGATTTAAAGACAGAATGCATGTCTTGATGTACTTTATCCACGTATCAAAGTGCATCCCTTCTCAGGATAGCAGCTGAAGATTGGACCAGTCGGCCAAAGCCCTGTACTTTTGTAAGGTCCGGGAGAGCTAATAAAAGCTGCATTAGCGGGCTTTTATTTCCAAGCCCTATAAGTATAACCTAAAGACCAGCAGTGTTCTGATGGACAGCAGTGCCGATGAAGGTTGAGTCTTGAAACACCTAACAGACCATTGAACTAAGAGATTTATTTGGGAAGCTGACAGAGTGGCTTCCTAGCCTCTAAGTGCACTGGCTCCAGGGATAGTTTATGGCCTGAGCACAATGTTGTAAAGGCAAAGTTGGATTGTAACAGAACAAGGAAATCAAATAGAGGAAACAGCATTACTACAAACCACATTATCTCTCTCTCTATATATATAGACTGTTCCTGCTTAGGTAAAGTAAATATCTCCAATTGCGTCGTAGATAATCCTGTATAGTGTAAAGTTGCCCAGCCGTAACTCTTTCCAAAGATGTGGCCTGGGATTAAAATTTGTTTTTGGGAATACTAGTGGTGCACAGATATTGAAAACTTCAGGTCCACAGAAAAATTGTCTGTAAGTTTAATAGTTTACAGTTTTGTGCCCCCACTCATTGTTCGGAAACTATCCTGAGGCATGCTCCCCCAGGAAATTTTGGAAATTCCAACTCTCTGAAATGCATTTCATAGATTTTCAGAAGCAAATAACAATCAAAATATGTGAAAAATGCATTTTCATCAACTTCATATTACGACGTTTCATATTATGATTTTACTTGCACATAAATATGCACCCAGCATTTTGAGCCCTGCTATAGAATGCTGAAACTCCACATAACTACGGTCACTTGATGCTTATAGGATCTGGTCTGACCACTTGTCTTAAGTTGTCTGCAACTGACCTGCGCTGCCCTTTTTGCATAACTTGCACATCAAAAACATCTAAAGAAAATCTAAAAACATAGCATTTGCATGTCATTGAATAATCATATATCTCCTCTCTTATTAGCTACTATTAAAGAACCCCTACAAGGAGTCCTATACCAATGTTAATAGCTACCATGATACCATCTATATAATCACGGAGAAGCAATTACATACAATTGAAGCTAATGACTGTTTTACATCTACATGCAGCTCAGACAATGCACATCACAGTTTAGTATGTTGAACAAAAAGCAGCAGTAACTACTAATATAAGCAACATGACACCTTTATGTTTGCATCAGTTACATGCAAATTTCATGGAGCAAAATTGTATCATTGTCCAAACACATAAACATGTATACATTTTGAATCTAGATTTAATGATGTAGTAGTACTTTTACCACTACATTGTCCGAGACAAACAGCTGCCAACAAACTACTTTTACTAGTTTTACAAAACAGCTCTACATGTATGTTGAGGAATGAATAAGACACAAGTTGTCTGGGCTTTTGGTATGTAGCCAAATTGTAGCGTTTTGTGGAAACAGTAAGTTATGAAAGTTTCAATCATTCATTTAGACTATATCTGAATTTATAAATTGTGATAACCACACTGTAGTTTATGGATCAAACCAAGCATACAACAACTAAATTTACAGCACTAAAATAAAGTACGACAAGACTGGGAGGGAACTAATCTTTTTTCTGTATCAAATCTTTTGTAACCAGGTCTGCAAATATGCAATCATGTCAGGAAATGGTGTCCATGTGAGTCACATTAGGAAAGGGTTGTAAAAGTATCATAAACCACCTTGAATATACATGAACAGGTTGCATTTCTCACGACAATAATCTGGTAAATTTGTTATGTATCTCAACAAGGGTTTCTTCAATTACCAATATGGGGACAATATGCACTCAGAGACAAGAATTTTTACAAAGTATACTTTTGAAAAAATATAGCTTGCTGACTCTCACTGTCACAGTCAAGTCAGTGAATTGCTTACTTCTTCAAGCCCGTTTACTTTTTACCATAATTTGGGTCAAACTATGCATCCTTATCTCAAGCCAGAAATCACATTCATGACATCATAGACCAGTACAAACAGACTATGCAATAAAAAAACTGTAAATCTTAATGGAACAGATGGCTCCTTTTACAATCAACATTCTTCCCAATATGGAACTGGTTTGTAAGTCTTCCCAGGGGAATGATGTAATACTGAGAACTTGTTCATTCGTGAATCAGGATTCAGCTAGTCTGTATAACACAAACTCCAGCAGTTTGGGGGTTCTAGTAGGGGCTGGCCGGTTACGGGCCGGCCGCTATAAGGGCGATTAAATCAGACTAGGATTCAGCTTGGATTCAGCAATACATGAGGATTGACCCTGAGTCTTGATCTAGGTATGAACGGGGTCCTAGGGGGCATTTATCTTAATCTGCCATATCCACCTCCTGGCGGATGTGGATTAATCCCCCTCTCTGACTGAGCTGGATACGGACTATTCCAGACTTTGCCAATTGGGATCAATCCCCAATCCCTAGCTAGGCAAAGCATTTAAATCTCTATATGCTGTTCCAGGATTGTTGTACCTAAAAACTAGCCTCTACCAGGCTTCGCGGATCGCTTGAAAAATAGTACTAGGAATTGGTCAAATAGAGTGAATGGTAAGTGGAGTCAGCTGGCCATAGGGTCCAATATGTGAATGTTTGGCCAATTTCTACAATTTTTCCAGCTACTAGTATTCATGGAGCCTGGGAGAGGCTCCTTAAAAACTCGATATCTATTTCTCATCATGCTGATTAGTGAAGTTCAAAAGCACTAATCTAGGATGACAAGGATTGTTTTGGCAAGGACACATACTTCCAGGTTTTGGACTAGTCAAAATTGCCAAGCCAAGGTTAAGTGAATGGCCTCCGTATAAAATCATGTGAGCTTACCACTTAACTATACTATACATGTAAATGTATCTAGAAAGTCAAGAGTCTTTTCACAAGAGAGGCTGCGATCCAAAAAGATACGCAAATAGATTTACAGTTATTATCACAAGGTACTGAATAACAGGTGTCAAAGCTACTGAAAATGAACATATAAACCTACTGAGCTTTATTTCTGGTGTAACCACTGTGATAAAATTACCTACTATAGTAGTCTAAAGTGGTAATGTTTCTACCATCTATTGTACCAACAGACAACATGATTAATTGCTGCTTGTTTACAGATCACAAACCATTTGCCAATAAAAAAGCGATGGGTGGGGAAGATGACACCTATTTTCTTTTTGTTCTTTCTTTCTGGTCAGCTATTTAAAGCACACAGAAAAACCTTAAACTATACCATATTGCCAAATGCTTCAGCTGTAACACGCCCTATTTCCAAAGGTCTGACTCCAAGCTTTTGCAAAGAATACCGTTCAACTTCAAGCATATACTTGTGCTCTTGTGATGTACTTCAGAAACTTTCACTTAGATTTGGGTTTCTTACCGAAATCAACATTTATGTAACACAATAACACTAACGTATAAATCTCATAATATCATAATCCTGTTGTTTACTCGGAAGAGGATGTTCGTCTTGCGAGCAAAAAATTATATCCGAAATTTATGTCACAACGCATACGAAAGACTCGGATACGCTGGGTCCGATCATATGACGCCGGCTGATACAGAAACGAAATCGTAAACCTTGGCGGTGAATGGACTGAAACAACAGTAGTGTAACAAAACCTACTGCCTTTTCTCTTTGTACACAATGAAAATAGTAACAACTTACACTAGATACAATTTACACTGGTGAAGGTACCAAAAATGTAGGAAGGGTGTCTGCCAAAATATTTTTGACCCCTAAATATGGAGCCGTCAAACTTTACGTTTTCGGGAAAAACACGGATCCTACCTTTTCCGACATCTTCAGTAAGATGTCCCGGCAGCAGGAGCACGATGACGGCCAGGATAGCGGCCAAATTGCCCCTAAATCTTCCCATTTCTTCCGTGATACTTCGTGCGGCTGAGAAAAACTACTCCACAGCCGCCATCTTGGAACGTCACTGTTTTACGACATCGTAGCGACCAATCAGCGGCGAGTTTTGCTTAACCAATCAGGGACGTTCTTTGGACAAAAATATTATAATTTCGCGCCATTTTGGATTTTCGACAGTGGAGTGAAAGTGGTAAGTTGATCAACTTTTGACCACTTTGTGAAAGAAAGGAGATCCTTGGTGAAAGTAAACCCATAAATCTCCCAAATTGGAGTAAGGCTTTGCAAACTTCAAACAAGCCATAAATTTTGCTGTCAGGGCACGTTTTGATATGATTCTTGTTGACGATCTTGTTCATGTTGTTGTCTCAAAACTTGGGTCACAGATATTCAGACTAGCCTCATGTCTCAATATTAACTGACAGTAGCATATAGTGGAGGCATGCTGAAGTTTGATACTGAGTGAGATAGATGTAGATAGTCTAGATAGACTTGTGGGTGTATTACTTTAATAATTGATGCCAGATGTACAAATGTAGAGTGACTCATAAGTTACATGGAGGTACAAATTTACAGATGATATGCCAAAAAGATTTCGAAATGTCATTGCCCAAATTATAGCACCGAAAGAGACAAATTTTCCCCAGCTTTGTACATCGCACAGACAAAGTAGCTTATCTGTTTTCCAAACATTTTTGAAATATTAAATGTCATGGTTCTAACTTCTTCCTCTTCTTTCTGTTAAGGCAGCCGTTCTTTTGTGCTGCCATGGTTCGCCCTCGTCATCACAGAGGCAGTGCTGTCTCAGGAGCAAGCAGCAGCAGCTCAGTTCCACCAGCTAGCAGCAGCGACAGTGAGCCCATGGACATCAGCAGTAATGATGATGATATCCCAGCAGCCACCAGTGCTGCTCCAGCCGCCATGAAGTTTGACCTTGAGATGTTTGACCCTCCGCCCAGCGAAGAGTTCATCTGTACAGTATGCCTGTAAATATTTTAAACCTCTCAAATTTTCTAGAAAGTGTAACAGTGGGGTTGAAGTGCCTCCAACTTACCAATACCAGTCTAGCTGGTCTAGAACTTTTAGCCTAGTGGTTAAGGCGTGCGGCCTGTGGACTAGCGGGCCCGGGTTCGATCCCCAGGAGCCATTTCTACTTGCTTCTGTGTTTCAAAATCATTAGTAAGACGTACTAGTAGGTCTTCTTGGTGTGTTTGCAGTTAACTTGAAGAAAGATGTACTGGTAATTTTACCAATATGTACAAAGCACGCAAAAGCCATACATATAGTATATGTATGACTTTAGCTTCATATACTTGAAGATTATATATAGTTCTGTTCTATATTTGTATGGTATCACTAGCTGATTATAAAACTAAGTTCTGATGTATAACAAGTACTTAGTTATAGACAGAATAGCACAGGATTTATGAAGGTTCACTTTCATGTCTTCCCTTCATTTGTGGTCAATGTTTTAAAACATTGAGATGTACTTTTTTCTTAAGGAATGTGATGGAGGATCCTTGGGAGTGTCCTTGTGGCCATGTGTTCTGCAAGGCGTGCAAGGCAGGGGAATTTTGACACTTAAAGAAAAATTTTGGTTGACCAAGCACAACATAAGTATAGTGCTCTTTGCACGAAAGCGTGATCATAACAAATGAGGTATCTGATTTAAAGAAACTACTAGTAGCTCTCTAATGAAATAACCATTTAGAAATAACAGACATATGATCAAGAGAGATTTCAATGCTTTTTTATGTCCTGCTCGCATGAGTAACCCATGAATGTAGGATTGTACTAGATAGTAATCAATGCAGTATCATTGTAAATGGCAATGAATAGGCTTTCAAATGATGTATAATACAATACAGTTGATAAAAGTATCAACCTTCAGCACTCTGAAGTAACTGTTTGGCACCCAATTCCCTATTGGTTACAGAGTTAGGCAGCAGGGAGAAGGTTAACAGAGATATGATCGACCACGACCAAGTTTGCAAAACTTCTGTCAATTGTATTTTTTTTTTTAAATCAAATGATACATCAGAAATATGTAAATGAACAATTCAAGTATGATTTTCTTGCCCTCAGGATTGTGAGTTTGCCTCGGTGCCTTGCCCCAATGAAGGGTGCGAGTTGCACCTTCTCAGGAAGGATATGGAGGAACACGATCGCGTGTGTGACTACCACCAGGACATGTGCCCTGATGGATGTGGTGCCTCCATCCTCAGGAAGGATCAGGCTTACCACAACTGTATCAAGAAGGAAAAAATTCCAGGTACATGTACTTACCTTAGGTCCTTCCATGCACATCTGATTCAGCAAGGTTCCAACTATTGTATATTTGATTTATTTTTGATGCAGGAACTTGATTTTACAGTAGGAGGCCTGGGGAGATTACTAGTAGGTTCTTGTAGTGTTTTAAGTTTGCAAATGAAACAATTCTGTAATACAGGTACTGTAGTAATACAAAATGTACATTGGCAATGCATGTTTGTGGCGGAGAGGTCACTGGAAAAATTTGAAATTAAAACCACGACTGTGACCATTTCCAGTATTTTTCAGCATATGCACTCTCACTCTCTTATGCAAGGTACTGCAGGGTATATGTCTTGTACACATCAAGTGATGTTAGGATGGTCCTTGCATGGTTCAAAAAATTTTGTCAGAATTTGGATTCTTAAAATGTTTTTGTGTTATTAGCTTTGACTACAGTTAACTACAGGTTCTATGGCAGAAGAAATGTAAACATGATTTGATTTGATTAACCTTTGTCAGTGAAAATGAATGTTTGGATGGAGCATATGTTAGGATGAACATGTGTGTCTTCTTGACATTGTTGAACTAAAAGTTTTAGCAGCCAAAGTAATCTTTCAAACAGTTATCCCAAAATAACCAAACTGTTCAAGCTAGTGTCATATCTAACCTACATAGAAAGCAGGAAGTTGATGTATTTCTTTCCTATTTCTTGTGATCATCCTGCTTTTGAGAAAAAATACTGCTGAGAAAGAGGAAAGTGTTCGCCTAGGTGATTTACCCATTATTTTTGTCATTTCAGGAAAAGGGAAAAGTTCATGCCGTGCCAATGAAGCACTAAGGGAAATTAGAAACCAGAAGTCTACATGTACAGCACTTGTTTTGAACAAGTTGCATTTTGCAAGAGTGGTAAGGATAATTGAAGCCTTTTATTCTTATGTGCATATCACAAATGAATATGACAATGTTAGCTAGCAGTGAAATAAAAGTATAACCACACAATATGCATGAAAACACAATCATACACTAAGCAGTCAAAATCATACTTCCGCAAGAATATTGCTATTTAGTCAAGGAAATTAAGCTTCAAAACCAAATGAAATTAGAAGGTGTTGTTGCATATATGGGCCGATTATAAACGTCTAGCTGTGGCCTTATCACTACATAGTTTGCTGGGTTAGGGTTGACAAGATGAACATCATTGTAGGACAATATGACTGCTCATACCATTTGTTTTTTTTGCTCATGCCATCTCTATTCATGCTCAACTTACTAGTATTCAGATACGGGACCTGTGTCGGGAGATTGGTGGGGAAGACCTCAGGTGGCAGGCCCATGCCATCATGGCGCTACAAGAGGTAGGTCTTTTAAAACATTGGCAGACAAGAGATTTTTCTCAAATACATCTCCATGAAATATTTAGAGTTTTTTGTATGTCTTGTTCGAATGTACTTCATTGATTATACAAAGAAGGTTTGATTAACATTACATGTGTCCATTGATTACTTCCTGTCACTCTGCGGTCTGTGTGACAAGAATCTGGACTTGTGAGAAACAGTATGGGAGTTGAACACACACCATTACCACTGTGTGGCCCAAGGGCTTTAGAAACGTTTTTAAAGGAAACCCAAGCAATATTAGGGTCCAAAAAATCGGATTTTGAAAGTCAATTTATTTAGTCATTTCCATACATGAATAGTTCAAACAGTACTATCACAATGTGTAGCGACGTCCATGATGCAAAAATATGACGTTATTGTGATGTAAGAACTCACTGAAAATCATGGCCGGAGTATTTGTAGGCTCGCGAAACTAAGGGGATCATTGTACGGCAGGATTTTGCACAGTTTTAAAACCCTAAAAGTAAGAAGATGCAAATGTGCTAAAGAATGTTAGTACATGTAAGTCACTACCATAAAGATTTCAGCATTTTTCTTATTTGCATTTTTTGGCCCTAATATTGCTTTGTTTATTTAATTATTTATTGTCAAATGTCACAGTACACTACACTGACTATCCAGGCAGCACAGCTGATGTTTGAGAGTCAACAGTTAGGGACAGACAAATACATGTCAATGGCAATTTACACATCACTACTTGTACAATTTTACTATCAATCATTAAGACAATTTTTTGAGGAAATATTGCTTTGGTTGCCTTTAATACAGTACATGTTTGTGTTCATGACTCTTCTGATTTTTCCCATCAGGCAGCTGAAGCTTTTCTTCTTTGTCTCGTGGAAGATGAAGGCATCAGAGCTATGCATATGGCCCGATATGCACATATTGCGCTAGGACTTGGTAGTGAAGTTTGAGATGTATGTCTGTTTGTTCTACACACGAAAGGTGTATGTGTTTATACAGTGATAGCCACTTTTTGTCATCAAGATGCTTTATATCTGATTCAGTTTTGTTATACATCTCAATAACAATCTCAGTTCAAGCCTCATTAGTAGTACATTACAGTTCCTCGCTCTAATGCTATATTTAGCCACAGATGTACATTATATTTCATTTTCTTATTTTTGTTTATTGTGACAATACTGTACATCTCCACGTGACTCTAGCCTGGTGTTCTTCTAGCTCTGCTTGCTCTGTTTGCAAAACCCTGCCAAATGGATTGACAGTGTTAATAGAGAAACGACTGTCATTTAAGTATTTGCCAAAAATGTTGTCGAGAGTTCTGATTGGCTCTGAATAACACGGTCCGGGTAACGGCATGGTAACAGAGTTCAAACAGGCATTCGGATATTCAATTATTTTTATATTTCACAGCGTTTGAGAGTGTATTTTATTCCCAAAATAACACACAAAGTTAGGACCAAACACTTTGATAATTGAATTGGGACTAGAACCAGACTCTTCTGTGTGGAGGCAACCTGGGGCTAGAATAGGATGGATTGCAGGCCACTCATGATCAGGATCACATGTCACCTAGTCGACAGTCACCACTCTATGAAACTAGCCTAACATACTCTTCGACTGTAACACATACACCATACATGTACAAGTTGAAAATCTCTTCATGTATCTTCAATGGTAATGATGTTGTCAACACTGAGTGTCAGCATGTTCTTGAAAAATGCACATTGATGCAGAGATGTAGTAATCAAGAGATGGAGGCATGTTGTACAGTGGCCAAGAATTGTTCTTTTTTTTGTTCAGATGGACAAATTAAGTTTCTGTATGTCATCTTCTCTCAGGTCCTCTGTCTTTCTCCTACATTGTATTCACATAGTTCTGTTGTTTGTTGCCATGGTTCTTGTTCACGTTTTATATAAAACTAGCAAGCTAACATTTACAAGTTTATGCTGCATATCCAGAAGATTTTGTTGACCACCTATGTTGTTTTTTTAACGAAAAAAGATACACTTTTTTTGTTCATGTTGTGGTGATTGAAAAAAAAAATGAAAATGAAAGAATAGAGAAGAACCCTACAGCAATTTAGCTTTTGTGGTTTCAAACATTATTACCAGTAGTAAGTGGTAGTTCCCGTTCTTATATATTATGTTATGTTCCTACCTCATTTTTCTGTCCATATATATTTATATTGGATGTATATCTATCACTTTACGTATATATTTGTACTGTTGTACATTGCTTTACCCTCTACACACACATATACATACATGTATATGGCTTTCTATATTCTATCAGTTTATAAAGATAAAGACAAGCAATTAAAGAATATAAAACATTGTACTGTACAAAAACCATTTTGTGCGTGCATGGTCTATTTTAATGTTTTTACCCACCCATCTACCTCCCACATACTTATAGTCAGTTCATGCCAGGGCTAGAGGTTAATTTACCCAGTCTGGTGAAATAACTGTTGCCAACATTGCCAAATAGAGCTGATCTCTCGTCACTGACTTTGTAAGACGGACGAAAAGTGACAACCCCCCTATTCCTGAGTATCGGTACCATGACCGTTACCTGCATAAGTCAGGGGGATGAGTAGCCTTCTCTACCATGCTCCGTGGATCACTAGAAAAATATCAGAAACTGGCCAAATAGAATGAATAGTATGCTAAGGGAGTCGGCTACGGAGAGAGGGTCCATTAGGCAACCAACGGATCGCCTATTGCAACCTCTCTCCGTAGCCAACTCCCTTAGCATCTTATTCATTCCATTTGGCCAATTTCTAATATTTTTCCAGCGATCCACGGAGCCTGGTAGAGGCTAGGGGTTGAGACCCCTGCATGTGACCCTCGGGTAATGACGATCTTCTTCCACGTCCAACGCAGGTCGATACTTGTTTATCTGAGGTAGATGAGACTAGTGAGTTTAGAATAACCATGGCAATGGTGACGTCAAAGCGGCAATGACATTCGTGTGTGTGAAGTGTTATCAATAATTCAGAAGAAGTTCATACATCTGATGAAAATCTCACTAGTAGAAGACGAAAAGTAAGGGTACAGCTGCTAGCGGCCTCATAGCTATGTTGGTCGACTTATTTTAAAATAACTGTGTACGGTACTGGAATGACACCTCTAGAGACGGGAACTTATAGGATCCGGATAGCAAATTAGAGATAAAACAGGACATTCTTTATCTTTATGTACTGAGAAGTCACGAAACACGCTTTGAAAAGTGGGTTTGGCTACCTAGAAGCACTACGTCAAACCAGTATGCTCTTTGTAAACCTTTCAGATGTATACACTTTGCGTTCAGCCGTCGGTTAGCTTTTATAACTGTCTAAAATTTTGATTACATCCATGTATTGTATGGGACATAATGCTACAGCACATCAATGATTTTGAAGACGATGAAAATATTTCAACAATTTATGGATTATGCGATCTAAAAAGCATCTCTTTCGGATTTTGAATACTCTTTCCCATCAAAGATCTACCTGAAAGGTCAATATGCCCCGAAAGCCGGGGTGTCCCACTTTAATGCAGAATCCGGGAAAAATAGAAGGAAAAGCCGTCGGTGATCCCGAAAGCTTTATTTCTGACATATGGGGCAAAGTTTCCACATCGTAGCTTTCCGTCCGATCCTTTGTGTCTTTAAATGGCCCAAGCTTGGGCTTATTCGAAAGGTCTTTTGGCCGAGAGTTGGAAACTGAAAACAGATTGATCGTGCTTTCTTGCGTACCCTATAATGCGAACTCCGTAACCATGAAGCAGATAATAAAGCGGTCTTCAGTTTTCAAATACCTACCAAGGGCCCTATCGATTGAATGTGAAGTTTGAAAATTCTGGTCGAGACTTTGATTTTTTAGACCTGTGTCATTGGCCTATACTGCATAAGTGGGGAGGGGGGGGGGGGGCTTTGGTCAGCTATAACTCCGTAACCATGAAGCAGATATTAAAGCGGTCTTCAGTTTTCAAATACCTACCAAGGGCCCTATCGATTGAATGTAAAGTTTGAAAATTCCGGTAGCTCCTAAAGAGTTTGATTTCTTAGGTGTCTGTACCCTGTCCGTACCCTATAATACGAAACTTTACGCCGAAAATAGTTACTCAAGCAACTGGTTAAAGTTTGAAACAGTCAGACGTTTCAGACAGCATCCACTGTCTTTCTTTCGTCAGTGACTAACGATAGGACTGAGAACACCAGGTTTTATACTAAAACTCTGGATAGATATGTTAATGAGGTTAAGACAACAGGAAAGGGGGTCTACGCGTTAGGCACTTGGGATAATGCACTGCCTACCCCCACCCCCGACAAACAACATTTAGTTACTGTTTTACTGTACTAAAGTAACAGTAGCTAATTGAACTATTGGAATAAAGCTTTGTCTTGAATTAATATTCTTTTAAAGACTACTTCAAGACATCCTAAATTGTTCTCGGTCCTATCGTTAGTCATTGACGAAAGACAGTGGATGCTGTCTGAAACGTCTGTTTAAAAATTTTATCCAGTTGCTTGAGTAATTATTTTCGGCGTATCTTACTACCTGGATGTCTAACTTTCATCAACGAATACGAAAAAAGTCAACTCCGTAACCATGAAGCAGATAATAAAGCGGCGGTCTTCAGTTTTCAAATACGTTCTAAGTTGTGTAAAGATTGCTGTGTGTTCTTTGGAAGATTACGGGAAGTTCTGTGGGATTTTGTGGGACGTTCTTCGGAAGATAAAGGGACGTGTTGCAAATGTGTCCAGAGAACAAGTAAATTGCCATCGGGGACGGAGGGATGGGTCCAAGAAACAGTTGTCTGACACTGAAACATCGGAGCATTGCTAGCTTTGTGCATTCTCCAAGCAGAGGCTTCGATCGAGAGGGGTAGTTTTGTCCGGGATTTCAAACGTCCCTCTCCTCTCTTGCTACTCTCCAAGCAGAGGTTTCGGTCGGGTGGGGTAGTAGTGGCCGGGAGCTTTTAGGCTGGCCAAGCGGAGGTTTCGGTCGGGTGGGGTAGTAGTGGCCGGGGGTTTTACATTCAAACGATAGGGCACTTGGTAGGTATTGGAGGAATGAAACCACTTCATCTTCTCATTCATGCTTACGGAGTTATAGCTGACCAAAGTTTCGCCCCCACCCCATACTTAAAGCATTATAGACCAATGACATAGGTCGAAAATTCAATCTCTTTACCGGAATTTTCAAACTTTACATTCAAACGATAGGGCCCTTGGTAGGTATTGGAGGAATGAAACCGCTTTATTTTCTCATTCATGCTTACGCAGGTTATGGTTGCAGAAAACAGTATTGCCCTTAAGGATCCCAAAGTTAGAAGCTTCGACGCTTGAAAATGTGTAGAAAGGTGCACAATTAGGGTGCCACATTTTAATATGTTTGACTTCAAGGTTCAATCTACAAAATATGTGCAAAATGAGGTTAGATTTGCCGGCTCGTTCTCTTTTAAAAGCAACTTTGGTATGACCCCAAGCGGAGGTCACTGTACTGCAGCCGATACACAGTAGTCGGGCGCTAACAATATTCAGGCGAGAATCCAACCCGACCAAACAAATATCGTTATCAAACTCGTACAGTCTCAAAACTGACGTATTACTCTGACATTCACCACAGCTTCAGCCTCGCTAATGTGCACAGAAGAAAAACTACGGCCTTTTCAAGCAATGTGACGCACAACTTCGTACCCGAACTACTTTTGTCCACGGGGGTCGCCCGTTCTGCGACCTCAAACGTGGCCAAATAATAAAATCGACAGCATCACAACGTATCAGACCAAACGCATCAGTACATGAAATGGTCACTCCAGAAATCGATATATGGTACTTAAATCATAACATACTCTCCGAAATTCTTTATTTGTCAACCCGATTGCAGTAAAATTTCTTCTTCCAGTTGGATACGGTCTTTGCAGCCGTTGGATCTGCTTGGAAATTAGCTGGGACTGATTTTACGTATTTATGCGTCTCCTTATGTAAGTGCTATTTGTAACCTTATTCATGTATGTATGTATACAAATGTAATCCACGGACGGCAGACGCTGATTAACCCTCCGTTGCCGCCATTGTGTGGTTTAATTTTTCTGACCCCTCTCTGAGTCTTTCTTTCACCACTGCAACACAAACTAGCTTGTATTTACACAAGCTCTCGGCCGGAGGTTACTGACCCCCACCCCATCTAGGGGGATGGCGGTTACAGGCCGGCTGGTCACTAGGAGCGCGATTCGTCAGGCTTCTACACAAACTATGTCCTAAAAGAACTTATCGATATCATTTCGAACAAGATATGTGGTCGGTCCTCTGCCTGTTGATTCAATTTTCTTTATTCTCGATCTCATTAACCAAATTTCCTTGCCAGTCTGTACGGCTGCCTGGAGGTTGACGAAGGGGTCTGGAATTGTGTTGTTGCTATGGTCACGTACCTCACAGGTTTTCGGGTGGGTGTTACCATATGAGCGCGTGTATTTAATGAAGTCCGCGTGAGTTTCGTATTGACATTTTTGGCTTAGAAAAAGTTTGCTGATAAGAAGTTGTTTCTAACTTTGACCTAGTCCGTGTAACGCAAACTTCGCTGTCCAGAACTGTAATGGCCGGGCCACTAAAGCGTGATTCAGTCAGGCTAACTTTGACCCACCGTTGTGCAGACAGCGCTTATCGAACGGAAAATGAACACTTCTTTTTCGCCCGCAAACTTTACCATAGACAAAAAATGTATATGCAACTCATGCGGACATAATTTCAACTCTTTTCAATAAGGGCTTTGGATTTACCTATAACGGGGACGTAGCTTGCACCACTGTTTTTTTTTAAAGTTCAACTCACTTAGCTATATGGGATACCTATAGAGCATGTGTGTAAAATTTCCTTATTTCTGTGCATGCGCAACTAGACTTTCACACTGAGATCACCCATGGAACACAGAATCAACTTTTACTTCCACACCAAGATTTTTAATAATAACGGCGATCAACAAAGCAAAAACATGGGACAAATTCAAAGTCATCACTTTGTAAAGCACGGAGTCTAAAAAAATATTTTTGAAAAATACAAGCTTAACACCACCAGTGAAAATGATTAATATGTGGTGTGTCGTCATGAAATGTTTCAAGTCAACACCATGTTCGAATGGGCTGGTTGGTTAGAGGCAAGTGTACAAAAGTAATAAAGGATCATGTTTCATGATCCTAATATTTATTCAAAGTCATTGTTAAGTTCTAAGTGCAGGAGTCAAACAGATACCAAATTTTTCAAAACTGCATCGTTCATATTCTCAATAAACATGGCATCAGTTGCGGTTTAGGCTATATACTCTTGCCACTACTTGGAATGTAGTCATATCAAATAGTAGGTTCATATTATGCATCTTTTGAGTATACAGATATCAACGAAGAAAATGTCATCATCATGATGCAAGAATGTTTCGAGAAAAATGAAGTGAATTCCAATATCGCTTGCATCTAACTTCGTACCGTGTGTTGGCTGCACAGTACACCAATGCACCTGGCCTTAAGGGGGGCACACCTGTTGCGACCATCAGAGTCCAAGACCCAGCGGCAGACCTTCACTACCTGGGGCTTACAGATCCACAAGACATCGCAACACATCCAAAGCCAATGGAAAATAGTGACAACAGCTTCCTTGCCCTCATAAGTTAAATGTCATTTGTATTCTGCATGATTGAAAGCAAAACTACCAATACCACAACGTATTCTACAGAAAGCAGTTTCATCATTAAGGCAAGGAACACACACAGGGTAAAAATAATATATAGAAAAACAGTACAGTATAAAGGAAACATTCATAGAGAAAAACATGTCACAAGGTGCATCAGTCAATGAACAAAGCATATCTACATTGAATGAGAAACACCATGCAAAAGAAACACCAAGTGACGATGGGGTTAGTAACAGATGATTGGCAACTTTTTTTCCTCAAGTTGTACACGAACGTGATTTGTTTTCATGGAGGGGGTTGTGAAGTGAAGGACACACAGATATAGGAGTAGAAAGATGCTGGGAAAACAGACTTACCTGTTACCAACCACAATGTAATATAGTACAGGTTGATTTGCTTGGTAAAAGTTTGCTCCAGTATGTTTGTATTATCCAATTGCCTGTCACATTTGGGGTGACATGGTGGCCCAAGGTGTATGTGGCAATATTCAATGTTGATGCCGGGTTAAGAGAATATATCATTTATGACCAACTCTATGCATCGTCAAGTGAAACAGGTCTTCAGTTTATTGAAATAACTTCCTGATAGATATTTGTGTACCTTCATGGTTTGAAACATGCACACACACATGCTCTCACTTGCTCTCACACTACAGGTGCACTCACGCAGACTAACACAAAAATTCTGTCCAGCTTTCTTCAACTAACAGACATTCTCCCATGATCATTCCTTTATTTTAATCCATTCGGGATATCTTAGGACATTGCAACAGGAACCCTTTGTTTTCTTGCCATTTGGAATGGAAAATTGTACTTCTTGGGGGAAGCTGTTGGTCTCAGGATTGTGAAATGTATGGAGTTGAGCAAATTCTAGTGACTTGGTAGTTATAGGGAAAAGACTTGAAGTTGAGGAATTTGAGCTACTGACAGGTTATTAGGTTATTGCAAGGAATGTGCATTTTTCACTCCTTTGTTCCCACAGCCAGGACGAGATTTATCAAACAAGTGTAATTTTTCTTGTTTGGAAAGAAAAGATTGTACAGAACAAGAGAAAAAGTTGCCAATCATTGTTAAGATTTGCAAGAATATGCGGTACGTGCAATGAGAGACACATTGTGCACATCATGAAACAATCATTTTGATTAAAAAAATGCATCTTCAAACAAATCAGCAGAAATAAAAACCAGTGAAACAGTTGAAAAAGGAGGCACAACTACATCAATCAACAAGTGGCATTTCACCCAGCTCATAAAAGAATGGTAAGATCTTAGTAATGCTACAATAAGACAGATCTAATTTGGCACAAGGGAGAACGTCTAGGTGCAGAAGACAGGTTTGGAAGCTTGAAGTCCCAATTCCATGGGGGTCTTCTCCTGCAAAATTGCATCTGGCCATAGAAACAACAACTAATATCGAATGTCCATCAAAGACATTGAAACATCATGAAACTACTTTGCATCAACTTCAAAACAAAATCACATTGCCAACAGGTAAAATATCATTGGAGGCCCCATTTTTATAATCTTCACCTGAAAAATGCACATTGCATTGGAGACAGGGTTAAGGCACATAACTTGTTTTCACTCTAAAAAACAAAAATCTGGCATTTGTGGGATACACGGATTTATGAACCATCCACTGTTCTTCGTCCGGAATGGTGTCCCTTTTCCATAAAATGCATCACTGCATAAGAACCTCATCCTCAAAAGAGAAGCTGTCATGAAACTGTCAACAGATTCTTTGCATCTCATACTGGTCATGGGTACTTACGGATTTGCTGAATCCCGTGGTAGACTTTGGGGGAATTTCACATGTTTGAGACAAAAGTAATGCCATAATACTCAAAATCATCATCAACAACGTATATCAAAAGACATCTTAAAATCTGTTTTTTGTAGGGGGAGGTTGCATCATAGGAAAGCATATGTCATATGACAATTGTCTTCAATCTCATCATTGGAACCAATGGCACAGGTTGGTCAAAAGCATCACACATCAAGAAACAGTACAAGGCAATGTAGAAAGACATGGCAATGTCTCTACGAAGCAGTTTAATGAAACATCAAAAAGTCTTAACCAACATTAATGAAGTGCACATAACATAGATCGAAGGTACAGTAAACAAGAGATATTGCTGAAATCATGTGACCAAGGTTTCTGAGTGGACCAGGGTTGAACATCTTTAGTTTTTACGTTTCCCTTCTTGGTCACATGCCGCATTTCTAACCACGGGTACATCAGAGGTCAAACGGAGCTGAACGCGATGCCTGCACTTTATTTTAGAGTGCTCCTTTCCCGCACTGAATCCTCTGCTGGTTAAAACATAAAAAGAAAACAATTGTGGGTACTTGGAAAATCCCTGGCACTATCTTGGAGCAGCTCTCTCAGGCATCTTGCTCATGGTCTTAACACTAGATGAGCATGCACTAGCACTTCAAAGTACATCCAAGTCTTGTTATAAACCAATGCTACAGTCAATAGGACACACATTTATACATGTTCCTACTTGTGGTTATACTTATACCTTACGCTAAAATTGTCACCTTGCGAAGGCACGACCTTTCCTCTCCGCCAGCCCCGTCAAGGTATGCTACTTACTAGGTAGAGAAGACATTTATAAGACATGAAGAAAAAAAAGGAGCAACAAAAACGACATCAAAATTTCACTGCTTAACCCCTACACACATGTACCACTGAAAAATGCCTCTCACCAATGTCAAGTCGTATTATATCACACACATCAGAGAACAAGGGGTGGTATATTGGGAGTACACTAAAAAACATCTGCAGTGCAAAATATCCTATGAATATACGATCATTGAATGTCCAACTAGTACAATAATAGATGGTAAATGGCCACGTTATCTGTAGTGTTTTACACCTGACTTATCACTAAGCATCACAAAGTACAATCAAAATCGAGGTCATAATCAAGTATGTCAAGTCTAAGCCACAATACATTTAGTCTGAATCTAAAATACATGTTTAATCTATACATTAATACTAGGAGTGCATATAACCATGATATAAAGTGATGTTGAAACAAGCTATCTTCACAGGACAGTCTAACATGCAATTTGTTGGGGCCCATTTTATCAATCCAGATCTTCGGTGGAGGGTCATTATCGACGGAGCAATCTCGGCAATCCACAACAAACAAATCAACATCTTGGCTGCACATTTACTGTCCCTGGAAATGTGTAACAAGAAGAAAGGAAGAAGTTAGTCAGGACTCCCTCACAGGCCAACCCGGTCATCCTCGTGGTTTCCCAGACTGTAAAACAAAAGCTTTCTCGTTACGTGGAAGAGGCAGCTGTTCCACAGACAGAGCTCCACACGTGTAAGCCCAATTTCTTAGAACTTCCTGTGGAACTGAACAATCTTACGACCGTTAACCGAATCCGTGCATTTGAAGGAGAGGACACAATGGGCCCCTGAAAAGATAGAAACTTTGTCTTGAGTAAAACACTCTACCAACCACACATCATACCAGCTACTGGAACAAAAGCACTGGGATGAGAACACTTTCTGAATGTGGCATTCACAAAGTGCTAAATCTCAGATGGTGTCATGCTAGGTTCCAGTAGTTTTTGTATGCCAATCATTCTACTTCCATTCTTCACACACATTCTACAACCAATCTTTACCAGATGTAGTACTTCAGTCTTGACCAGTGCGTCACATCCAGTCTTCTTCGGAGAAAGCATTCTCTCCTGTTGTCACTGCCATCTTCAAATGCTCGTGCTTCAAGCATGCAGCAAACCACAACAACTGTCAAGCATTAACGACAACATTTGAAACCTCTCTGACATCCACACAGACACATGAGGTCAGCGACTGGCGGTATTTACCTGCTGGCCCGGCTGGCTCTGCCCCGGTGCCCCCCCGTACTGGCGGTAGTAGTCGGCCCAGGCCTGGCTGTAGTCCTGCTGCGGCTGGGCAGCCGGCTGCTGCTGCTGCTGTTGAGCTGTAGCCACAGGAGAAACAAGCCCTTCTTGAGTTATTCCCTTTCAAAGTCAGACGCAAAACCTGCTCCTGCAGTTAAAAAAAAAGCTGCTAGGGGGCCCAAACCCATACCACTTACTCTCTGTTCAAAGATCTATCTACCACTCAAAAATCAGTTCCATAGCATGTCCAGAACATGAGATATCAAAACAGGAAGTTCCGTTGCAGTACCGTAAGCGGCTAGGGGGCCCAAAATCTAATCGTTCTCAGGTCTCATCAAAACCTACCAACATACAAAATACTAAGACAGTCCATCAAGGCATTCTCGAGTTATGCTGGTCCACTACAGACAAACAAAAAAACGCTACCCTCTGCATAACCTTCTTGGCGAAGGTGACTATCAGCACAAAAAAGCAAAGAATTCTAGAATAAGCTGAATCTTACCAACAAGGATAAAAAATGTCTCAGGATCTCATTAACAAGGATAAAAAACAACTCAGTTACAAGAGAAACGTAACAAATCCTCAGACGTAAGAGTGACAAAAGCTGGTGTTTTAAGCGCTGTGGCAAAGAGTACTATCAAACTCCACTCATAGGGCTGTAGACCCTTGTGGTGTTAGCGAAATTCCTGCCAGGTTTTCTGTTGCACAACATATACACCCAGTATCCACGAGCAGGAAACTGAGTTCTAGCAAAAGTGTGCATCAGCTATTTGTACCTGAAGACTGAACTGCCTGCAGGTTGGCAAAAGTTACTAGATGTTTAGACACAATTGTGGTTTGTCAAACCTTAACATATTTGATTCCATTTTTTTAATCCAAACATACTTTCTGTGGAAGAGAACTTTTCTGTCAGGTTACATTTTTGATTCCATTAAAAACTTTCAGCTCTCAGATCTAGCAGGACTAGATACCTACCCTGTCTCTTGTAGTACTCCTCCCAAGCCTTGGTGTAGTCTGGCTGCCCGCTCTGTGCTTGCTGTCCAGCCTGTGGTGGTGTCTGCTGCTGCTGTCCAGGGGCTCCCTGCTGTCCTCCCGGCTGCTGGGGCTGCTGTGGTTGCTGCGGCTGCTGTTGTTGTTGCTCTGCCAGAACAGTTCAAACCAAAACGTTACCAATGGTGCAAGCCCGACTACCTACTTTGTTTCTGTACCTGTCTTCTCTCTCTCTAATGCTTTACACCTTGTGCAAACACTTTTTTTCTGTGGAATCAGATCTTCCTGCTCCTGTGCAATGAATGGGAAGGGGCATGTTTTACAGAGACAGTTTTGTGAAAATGATTACTTTTGGGTAGAAAAACAGAAGTGAAAAAACTTAGAAGCTACCCTGAAAACATGTTCAATGTTTTGAGACCAGAGAAAAGTCCCTACACATGTTAGAAGAGTGCACCATGACTTGTCTTGAGGGCCTGGCAAGATGCCTACCTGTCCTCTTCCAATACTCCTCCCATGCTTTTGAGTAGTCTGGCTGTTGGCCACTCCCGCCGCCGGGCTGTTGAGCTAGAAAGGCAAATCAGATGGGAGAGAAACGTGAGTGAAAATGTTCAGAGTTTTTAAGGGAGGACTCTCTACACAACTTACTGCCTTTTGTTCTGGGACAGTCAAGAGTACAGTATCTTTGTGTAGCCTGCAAACAAGCAGATCTCTGTGGTGTTATCAGTAAAACACAGTTTTACAACAAACTTATCAAAACTGCTTCTACTAAAAGAACAATACACTCAATACATGTAATAAAATCAACTTGATTTGATTCTTGTTCTGTAGGAGTTGGAAAACAATAGACCATGCAATTTTCTATTTGACACGAGTCAACAACAGTGTGGTGTGTAAAATCAAGGCAATCAACAATCGGAAACTTTCAAAAAGTTTGATAGACATTGTAAGATCTTCTGTGCCAGGAACCCTACTAAAAATGTAGAGAGCAATGAGTAAGGTAGTCTTGGCTTCTAAAAAAGCTATAGAGATTTGGAATCAAACATAGAAAACAAGAAATTCATAATAAACAATTGAAAAATGCTTCAGGGTTTGAGAGGTGATTTTACAAGTTCTTGCCAAGTCACTGAAATCAACTTTTGAAGTTACAACTTTCAAGAGATATATGAGAATGGATACATCAAGAAAACTGCATTTCCAATGGGACCACCAATCTTTGTTAAGTTTCTAATTAACAAAGTTTCATTTACACCCAATGTACAGTGTTTGAACGAACTTCTCATATATTGAAAAATCAAACAAGGAAATGATGAGTTTTAAGTTAAGAACAAAATACAACAGAACAAGGAAAAGTTGTGTCATCTTGTCCTGCAAAAATGGAAAAAACTGTTGACTTTGAAGAACTGCTAACAGCTGCTGCAAGACCAATGGGTACAATAACAGTGGAAGAGATACATAATTCAAAAACTCTACATCTGTTCTTACGTTAGGTCATTCCGTACAAAATACACAGACGCCCTGTAACAAACCTTGCTGTGGTGGTCCCTGCCCGGGTGCTGGTGGTTGGGCCTGCTGCTGCCAGTTGTAGTACTGGGCGTAGTAGGCCTGCCATGCCGCAGCATTGTCCTGGGCTGCCTTGTCTGTGATGCGGAGAGAAAACATCGTCAGACATGGTGATCAGTGTAGTAATGAGCTTTAACAGAATTCTTCTACAGTCTGACTCTAACTTCTAACTCTCTATTCTGCAAATACATTCATTTTTTGGGGAATTTTTGGGAGGACGAAAAAGGCTGTTTTTGCAGTGTTTTAAGTTAGCCGCTGAAACAATTCTGTAGTGTTCGTGGCTGCCTTGCAAATAAACAAACGCGAACACTAAAAGATGTACAGAAGAGGACAAATATTGTTCTTTCCACATTGTATTACAAACTAGGTAAAGAGAACACACTTACTGGGATCATTTGGTCCTCCTTGTCCCTGTGAGAAGAAAAAGAGATTGTGTTTATATTAAAAAATGAACCTTGTTTAGTAGAAGCAACACAAGCTGGTGTTTGTAGCGATGTGGCAAAGAGTACTATCAAACTCCACTCATAGGGCTGTAGACCCTTGTGGTGTTAGCGAAATTCCTGCCAGATTTTCTGTTGCACAACATATACACCCAATATCCATGAGCAGGAAACTGAGTTCTAGCAAAAGTGTGCATCGGCTACCCGAAGACTGAACTGCCTGCAGGTTGGCAAAAGTCACTAGATGTCGAGAAACAAGTGTGCAACGACGATCAGCTACTACATTAAACTAAACAATTGAAACATTCAGGGAATCGCCTGCATGCTAGCTAAATCAGCAGTACCTATCATTTGTGAACCATTTTGGATATATTGTATGGTACACATGTACATTTATAAAATGTTTTGTTTGAGTTTTTTGTGTATCTAATAACAGTAATCTGGTCAAACAGATAACTGAAACTGTACACACTTCTCTACCACTAGGAATTAGGGGTGGATACTGGTTCAGCTCAATCAGGTTCGAGTCCAGGTTCAGGTCCAGAGGTTTAGGTTCAGGTCCGGACCTGAACCTAAACCTGATCCTGCCTAGTTGATATCTTAGTGTACTTAGGCCATATCAAACCAATAACTGGTTATGTATTTGAACGTCCAGGGTGCAAAATACTTTTTTGAGCCAGGTTGCCAAGTAATAGTCCTATTAATCAAAACTAACATCCTGGAATATAATTTCAAAAATATTCATGCAAAATTATAGTCAGTAGTAAGCAAAAAAGCTCAGTAGTACAAAACACAAAAGCAGTATAGTATATCAAACAACTTTTTAAAAAGATTGAAGAAATAATTCAGTTATAATGATAGTAGAGTTTGTAATGTAACAACAACAATAAAGGAAATTACTTAAGTTTGCCCCTACAGATAAACTATGACCAAAAAAACCTCCTTGCTATGACTGAAACATAGTGTTAGAATCATTATCAACCTATCATGAACCCGCAGTGTGACTAAGGGTCGCTAGAGGGCGGTAGTGTCACCACCATATTCCATATATGGAACATGCAAATGAGCTTGCATGCTCCTCTATGGCAGCTATCTTTTGTTTTGCCAAGGGTTTGTTTTCGTCTTTGCCGGTTCAAATTCCACAATCTATGGAGGGTTTTGGGTGGTTCAAAACGAACAGGTGTTGATTTCTTTGTTTCAAGTGAAGATTTATGGAATTTTATGAGAGTGACAGTGTGTTTTTGTGAGTTTCCAGTGAGTTTATGGGGATACATGATGCCGATTCGGCACCAACCTCGTGGCTGTGTGGTAACTTTTATGTTTTTTTTTTTTCGTAGCACATTTCAGTATCGACCTAAAACTGAACAAACAGCTATAGAAAGAGATGAATATGGACTTATTTTTGGCTAATCTAGTTTGATTCAAGGTTATTTTTCCCCTTCTGTGGCCAGAGTACTAAGGAGATGTCTAAATATTCTAATATTTCTACTTTGTTCCAACTTCCGGGTTCAAAAAACCGGTTCACGACTTTCGGTTTTTTTGACCCGGTTCTTGCATGTTTTTCCGGTCCAAACCGGTCCAGTCGAACCGATATCCACCCCTACTAGGAATACATATCACATTGTACTAACCTGTTGCCACTGTTGCTGGTAGGCATTGCCCCAACCCTGGGGAGCATACGGGGGTGGTCCACCACCGGGAGGGGGAGGTTGGCTGCCATGGGAGAAGAAAATAAAATTACTTTTCATAGAATCTTACAGTATCCAACTCGTAGTCAAGTACTGTAAATTCATGCCTTTTTGTGGCGACCTAATTTGGTGGTAGAAGGAGAAAGGCAGTTTTTACAATGTTTTAAGTTTGCAGCTGAAACAATTCTGCAATACAGCAGTGCATTTGCGGCATCATGAATACACGGTGCAGAGGTCCCCACAAAAACTGTGAGAACAACCAAATACAATTTAAGATCTACAGCATCTATCCAAAAAGATCAAAATGGTCAGATGGGTGGTGTCTGGTCACTTTATCTCATACTTAACCCTTAAGCTGCCAGGTTTTTTAGCCAAGTAAAAATCAAAAATGTTTGACCCCTGACCTCCCTCACGAAACCCGAGAAACACCCGGCGGCGCTAACTCCCCTAACTTCCACAGCTTCGCGCGCTACACGCACGCAAAGCTGTTTTGTTCTGGGGAATACCCTATCCCGGTTATAACCAGGTCCAGCACACAAGGCATATTTCTGTATCCCTAGTTAAGTCGGGACTGGCAGCTTAAGGGTTAAGGCACTGTTATGTTCTAAGAGACCAACAATACTCACTTTGGTGGTGGTGGTCCCTGGTTGAAGCCGCCGGGTCCACCGGGGCCGCCAGGAGGCCCGGGAGGTCCACCCTGTAGGAGGTAAGATAATGAGTCTCTCTACCCAAGCTGTCGACATTAACACATATGGGTCCCACGTGTAGTTTGTCACCACTAGAGGGGGTTAGTCAGCTATTAACTAACAACATCAGGTAGAGAGGGTGAAACGTAATGCCAGACTTACATAGGACAGTAGCCACAATCCAGGCTTTCAACCTCCATGAAATGGAGGTATTGTTTTTGGTCTGTGAGGTATGAGGTCTCCGAACTCTTTTGTTACTTAAATTTGTTAGAATCTTTGTTTAAAACCACAGCCGGAGTTGGAAGTCAGGACTTGTTAGGTTCACCCTTTCCCCTTAACTAGTGCTCCACCACTGCTAGGGAGAATTCCGACCTAGTCATGCACCAGATTTAACGAACCTTAGATACAGGGTGCTGGTACAAGACTGAGTGCTCATGCTTTTTGGGGCCAAAATGTGTACCAGAAAACAAGGATAAACAGAAAAACATGAACAAACAGTAAAAACTGTGACAGTGGAGGAATAAATTCAGTACGAACATGCTTTCTGGGGTGGAACGGTCGGTCCCCGAAACCGAACGGCTCCTGATCAATACAAAACACACAAAGGGGGTAAGAAAAGCAAACTCAGGATCGCCTTCCAGAGAGTCAACCAAAGAAGTCTACGTTCAAGGCAGGAACTCTGTTATGAAGGTATATAACATATTTATGAGGAAGCCAGTTAGTGAGAGAAAAAAAAATCAGGTGCTCTGGTTGCACTAAGAATCTTTAAGAAGTCTAACATCAGATCTAGTGCACAGCAAACACTCTCAAACAAAAAAAAAGAAGTTTTGCAGAGAGTAGTCTAAGGTGATGTTTAGTTGAAGAAAAAACGAAATTCCATTCCAATATAAAAGAGTAGACTTACGTGCATGTCGTCCTGTGAGAACAAAAAGACAAGAAGTGGCATCTATGAGTAAACATTCACCCAAGCACCCCACACATCATGCAGAACAGTGAAAATTCCCAGCAATGTGATTAAAAAAAACTCTCCTAGCAAGACAGGAGGAGAAAGAACTGTCACCATGCTCTCTGGTGCAAACTAGCCACATTCCCAGCTGACTATCAACACCTGTTAGAATACTGTGCTGTACGGAGGAGGAGAACGTACCGATATCTTCTCGTGGATGAGCTGTTTGGCGTGGTCGATTTGCTGCGGGCTCCCGCGGATGGAGAACATCTTCATGCCAGGTTCGCAATGAGGGGGAGGGTTTCTCATCAGCTCGACGTGAGCGCCCGACTGTTGGTTGATGGTGCGGATGCTCTCGCCTCCCTTCCCGATCACGAGGCCGCACTTGTTGTTGGGCACGGGGAACTCGTCGGTCCGCATTGGTCCGGGTCCGCCTGGCCCACGCCCCCAGTCACCACGGCCGCGCCCTCGGCCCATCCCGGGACCGCCTCCAGCCTGGTCACGTTGCTGTTGGGAAGATACAAGCGAAACCTGTCAAGTGACTGTTCATGAGCTTATGAAAGGGTTGTGCTGTGCCTTTATCAAAGAACTGATCTTTGACAGCAGAACCTTCTCCCCTAAAATCTTTCCCTTGGACGGGGCACCGTTCTACAGTCAACCCAAACAAAAAACTTGTTTTTAAAAAATACTTTTTTAATTTTCAAAGAACTGTTGTGACCATATCCAAGGGAAAGGAAAGAAAACCCATGAACACCCAACAATGAAGACAAAATACCAGCAGCAAGAAAGTTTCAAAACCAACGGGAACGTTTGGCACAAGGAGACAAAACAGCAGAGGGTGGACCAGTCAACTGACTGGAATTTAAAAGATTTTAAAAAAAACTTGGGTCCAAACAGCACAAACATGCTAAAAAAGCAAAATGCAAATGAACAGTAAACAAAAAAAAGGACCTAAAAGGCTACGTGCATAAGTAAAACATAAGCAACAAAAACAAAACTGACACAACTGTGTCCAAAATAGACTCGTACTAACATTCCATGGGTTGAACCCTCGTCCCCCACCAAATCCAAAGTCGGCCTGGTGCATTAAAATGAGAATACAGCTGTTTTAAACTCCTCAGTGTCCAGATATATCATGGCGCATTTCTACCTAGCTACAAGCGATACACTTGCAAGCAGGGCTTAAACAATTCTTGCAAGCAGGCTCAAAACCGACATCAATAGCGGTCGCATTTGGCTGAAATGTCAAGTTTCCTCATCGGTGTAAAATTGTGCGAAAAAATCAAACAAATCCGCACACCAAAGCTTGTGAGATAAATGTTTCAAGCCCTGCTTATGGCAAACTCAAAAGCCCTGCTTGACAAAATCACTAGCGGTGAAAGGAAACATTATGTGGTACAGATGAAATGTGGAGATGTTATCATATTTCTGGTGAGGGGTAAGGCGGCGTGTGCAGTCGTAAGGATGACAACTGGGTTGGTCGTGTACCTGTGCGTCTTCCACCAGGCTCTGGATCATGTTGGCCGCTGCCTGGCATCTGTCGGGAGGACCCATCAACTGGCACACTCTGTTAGGGTTCTGGCCATCATCTGAAATGTGGAGCACAAAGTGGTGACTGCAAATTCGTTTATTTTCACAGAAAACTAATTTGGAAGCAGAAGGGGAAAGGAAGTTTTTTCTGTAGGTCTGTAGTTAGAGCTGTGTACCGGTACACAGTACCGATACAGTATCGGTATTATCAATCAGGTACAGGTCCAAAAATACCGGAAGTTGTAATATCGGTACTGTACCGATACTGGCCAAAATCAAACATATACTCACACTGTTACACTGTTTATACATGCATATATACTTCTTGGAACAGACCACAACATTGCTAGTGCCTACCTCAAGAATAGTAACATTTAAAACAGGGAGTTGGGTATAATTCCATTCACAAAGCAACACTTGCGTCCGGACAAGTGCCCATTCATGCCCATTCATCACGTTCCAGCCCCACTGTGTTTCTCGGGAATTCCCGGAACAGTTCAAGTTACTTAGTAGGGTAAACATCTCTTTGTACTGTAAATAATGTTCCAATATCAGAATTGTATAAGTGCACAATGCACTTCAATATAGTAGATTACTTTGTAGACATGCATAGACAACAGTGAGTCATAATCTAGACATTGTAATTGTCACAAAAAGTTTTAAAGCAGTGTGCAAAAACACACTGCTCCCCCTGCAAACAGTATACCCAACTCCCAGGCAAGAGTAACATATGTGGCACGTGAGCTAAATCTAAATCGTTGACCACGCCTCCCAGACCTCCCCAGACTCCAACAAGCCCAGTTCTCCCTGGCAACACCCAAAATAAACACACGTGGCCCATGCTCTGAGACGGTGGCCACGCCTCCCCAGACACACCGGCGCCGGGTTCTGTGGCTGACTCTGAGAAACTAATCAGTGCTTTTGTTTCACAAAAAGGCAACATTGAAGCACAAACGGCTTGGGATTTCTCACCCATACTAAGAAAATTATGCACTACATCTCCCACAATGTATTTTTTTTTCACTTCTGTATTATCAGACAATTTACTTGTTTAACACTTGTGCTATAAGTGAGGTTTCTTTTGATGTTGGGGGTTGGTGACTTTGTGGGAACTGAAAGTGAAACTGATACCGCCTACTATCATGCCGCGGCCCATAACTGTAACAAGTTGCCGCCAGTCACTTAGCGATATGATTGGTTGAAATCAGTTACCGGCCTGATGCAATCTTTTTTCTGTGGTTTGATTGGTCTATTAGTAGGGTAGCTGCATTCTACTGTATTCATTACCTGTCAGTTTTGGTTTCATGCTAGCCTGATCAGACTGGTAATTTGACATGCCCCGTTCCAAAGTTTGGGAACATATAACAAAGAGCATGGGGGAAACTGTCGGAAACACAGCAAAATGTAAACATTGCAATGCCGTGGTTAAATGTAGTGGAGGCACTACAAACTTGTCTTAGCACTTGTGCCGTTCAAACATGCTTCTTTCATTGTTTAAGATCGACCATAATTTTAACTAGTAGTTCAGGTACAGGTTCAGGTCCGGACCTGTACCTGAACCTCTGTACCGGTACCTGTACCTGTACCTAAAATTTTTTTAGGTACACAGCTCTATCTGTAGTTAAAACAATTCTGTAGTTAGAAAAAGATATCTGCATACAGTCATGAATCCGCACAGGAGAGGTCACCACGAAGATAAAACAACCGCAAATATTTCAAGATTTACAATTTAGAATTGTGTGCAGTTGGAGTACTTTCAGACACAAATGAATGGAAATCAAGACTATAGCAGACAAATGCTTGTGGCCACCACACAATGCTCACCTGGTTTGAACTGGACTCTAACTCCGGTCTCGTTCTGGATTTTCTTGATCATCTCTCCTCCCTTCCCGATGACGATACCGACCGCAAAACGAGGCACTGGAATCTGTAAGAGACCATTCAAAACTTACCACAAAGAACTCAAGTATGGAAGTCACCTTAGTCCATACTGTAGTATTCTTACTTTACAATGTGAACATCTTTAATCACTTGTTAATAACAGTAACAGCGGTAAAGGTTGGTCGCCCAGTAGTAGAGACCACCAGTGGGAACGAAGAGAAATAAAGGGATGAGGATGTGCAAAATGATGGTGCTGAGGAAAATGATGGTGAAAAACCCTTCCCGCGTGCACTAATGAAAGTCTATTTGCAGACAATGTTTGCAACAGAAATAACACTGTAATTCAGTTTATCTTCACGGTAGCAACATTTTACGCTGTAAGGAAAAGAAACATTTTCGCTGAACTTAAACTTCATATTAGCGGCAAGTGATTTACAGAACTGATGTGTGAAGGAATCATATATGACTTCAAAAGGTTTTTATCGGTGATAAGTTGACAGTACAGGGGTGACTGTGAAAACAGTGAACATAAAATTACAGTACTTACGTCCATGCCACCGCCGCCGCCACCACCACCGCCGCCGCCTCCCCTGGAGCTGCCGTAGTCATTCGTGTCGAAGTCCCTGCCCCCTCTTCTCATGCCCTGTGGTCCACCAAAGAACTCGCCCTGAGGACAAACACAACTTGGTCAGTCTCTATTTTAGAACAGGAGACAACACACTAGCCTCCAGACACAATCTTCTCCGCTAGTAAAAGAACCCACTTATTGTACCAACCATGGTACAATGTATCCTTTCCTTGGGCTTTCTACACACGTGATAAAACAATTCACAAGTTGTTTCAGGCAACATATACAGTAGTATCAAATGATGCGCAAGTAAGTCTAACCCTTGCAAAATGGGGAACAAAGGACGATAAATGGGATAGGGAGTGAGTGAGTGCTGCGACATACTTCACCAACCTCGAGCTCCTTGTCTGTGATGAGGTCCATGACCAAGTCTTTGGCTCTCTGCGAAAAGACAAGATAAAATCAAACGAAGCCAGAAGTAAAATGAGATGGTTTATCTTTCACCTGCTTGATACTTCTCGAAACACATCTTGAAGGCACCTAATTTGTTAACAGTTCTTGTCTAGACTATGCTTGATACCATATCCAGGTGTGCCTTATGTCTCATAGGCTACAGCTATGACATATGACATAGAAAGTATGACACTGCACATGCACAGTTCAAATCGTGAACCAGCTGAATTGCAAAAAATCTGTACTGGTTTTCCAGACTTTGGAGACAGGGAAAAGCCATTCAGAGCAACTAACCTGGGTCTTCTGTGGGTCCCCTGTGATTCTGAGAGGTTTCTCCGGGGCGTTCATGTATGGTCCATCCTGAATCATCACCATCTTCACTCCAGCCCTTTCCTGCATTGATCAACAACATAAAAACAGTTAGCCATTTCAACTTATGTCAAACAAAGTTATCTACGGTATACCTAAAGAAACATACAAGAAGCACTGTAATGTTTTACAAAGCAAACGTCTATGTTTTCCATTTATGTATTTTATTAACACAGGGACAACATATCGCCACTAGGGTGGTTTTCAATGTGCTCTGCATGTATCATAAACAACACATGGTAGACTATGATGAAGGAACAAAATGACAACTTGCGAAAATTTGTGTCATAGCAAGAGGCCACGAACAGTTACACACTTTTAGCAGAGACAAGTGTAAAAGCAGCTGTCATGACTTATATTTGACCATATATGGATCATAGATCAGAAACTAACCTGCAGGCTTCTGATGGTCTCGCCTCCCTTGCCGATGACAAGGCCAACCTTGTTCCCTGGTATCATCATTTCTGTCACGATGGAGCCATCGGGTAACGTGGTACCTGGCTGTTCTGTGGCCCCGCTACTCCTGCCCTTCTCAATGATTTGGTCTATCAATCGCTTGGCATGCCTGAAACAACAGATCATCATTAAAAATCACATAAAAAAAGGACTGAACACTATCTTGGATACCACATTACTTTATTCTCTACTATTTTTTAAATCTTTGAAGAGTTGTACTTACTCTATTGATGGTGGTGTCCCTGTGAGTGTGCAAACCCTCTCCGGCAAGCCTCCACTGTCTGTAAGAAATTCAAGACATCTTGAACAAGGGTTGCATTTCACTGAATATGAAAACTTGTTCTATACTCTATCATTTATTTTCACAGGAACTGAATCTAGAGATAGGTGGGGAACGGAGGTTTTCGCTTTTAAGTCTGTGGTTTATATGTACAATAATGTAGCACACAATATATTTTAATTTCGCGCGGGGGAGGTGTCAAGAATTAGTTATGTTTAGAAAACATGAAGGTCTTCTCACCCTGTGCCATCTGGACTTTGCATCCTGACTCGGCTTGCAATCTAGTGATCTGTTCACCACCTCTTCCAATTACTGTAGGGAAGTGTTTAAAAGTATGGTCAGCTAATGTGCCAGCATTCATCAAACTTTAAGTGTAAAGGCTGACCATACAATGGTGCAGCATACATGCGGTGGCATTCTATTACTACATTATGCTGTGCTACATATATATCTTATGTTACTCAAATACTGGCTGAGCAATCTACTGCCCAGTAACAGTTAGGGATACAGTTGGGTACAGCACAACTAACTTTCTTCCTCATGTCCCCTTTCCACTAGAAGAGTGTCCGTACAGTGACCAAAATTGGATTTGTATACTTTCATAATAGGTGGAATATGATTTAAGATGTAAGTAGTATGATTTTAAAAAAGACAATTCACATAAAAAGTAAACCAATTTGTTTGCTCAAATCTTTGGTCGCTTAGCAGTTGTAGCCTATAGTGGAAGGGGGAGATGTTACTGAACTTCTTATGTATAGGCTGACATCATGATATGAGACTTACTTAGGCCAACCATCTTATCGGGTACTCTGTACTCTTCTGTGACGACACCTCCTGCCCTGGAAGATGAAAAGTTTCTATGTGGTAGAAATAAACACGGCAAAGATCATTCAACAACAGAGCATAAGATCGGTGATACACTGGTGACAAAACAAAAGATGTAATAAAAGTCAACACATGGGAAAATTGGGGAAAAAAGCAAGTTATTGTTGGTATGTTACTAATTCAAGCAAGCAATTGAGTATGATGAAGGATAATCTTAAAACTAAATTCAGTGGAGTGATAAGGAGTGAACACTAATGATGGCAAAACAGTATGAAATTTGCTGCTTAAAACATTCTAACTGTGATAATTACAGGTCTGTTACAGCAATTTTGTTTTTGTCGGCATCCATGGGCACGGCCATATTGCATTTTATCGCCATGTAGGTGCTACCTTGTTTCATATATAATTGTGGGAAATCTTGACATCTCTCAACTTTGATCGTTAAACTTACCTCTGTTGGGCAAGCTGCTGGGCAAGCTGGGCCCCGATGGCTGTGTTAGAGAAAAATAAACGTCTGTCAGTCTGTATATCGAATATTCACCCGCTGGCACTTATAACAGAAGATGGTGTGGCAAAGTGTAGCTCCCCAGCCCATGCATTATGCAACTTATGGTTAAAGAAGTATGGCTATTATCAGCTTCAGAGATATGTCCAGCCTTCTTGGTGGCTAATGGTGTTATTATATGAAGATTAGAAGGTGCTTTATTCTTATGATTGCTACAAAAATGAAAATTAATGGCAATTAAGTAAGATGGGTAAATAAGGCTACCACCAAGAAGACTGGATGGGTGAAACCATCCCTAACAGCGCGGGACCTTCTTAGACCCTGGGCCCCTTGTCTTTCAACCACACTCACTCACTCACACACCCACACATTTTTTTTCTTTTTATGTGTGCTTTCGTTTCTCTCACTCACTTCCACCATTCGTACACTCACACCATCAGCCTTCTTGGTGGTACATGTACAACAGAACTTCAGCAACACAGAGTTTGAACGTCTGAGCAGGAAAACAAAAAAGAGATGGGAAAAAGGAAACTGATGCTTTGTAACAGAACTTTGTGGCTTCGCTGCGGTGGAAACTTTGTGGAACATTTGTTGGTGGTACGGGTTTAGTTAACTACTTACGATCATTCTGTGCCGCTAGCTTCTTTGGCTCAGGCTCGCCATCTATAGGTGGGGAACAAAGTTGTACATGTAGGATCAAGAAACCTGCCTTTTCCCACACACTCACTTGTCGTTCCACCCAGGCGTTCATCCGATCGTCTTCCACGCAGCTCCTTTCAGACCGTAACTAAGCTACTTCGCATGCATGCTGGTGTTAGAAACCAAGTTTTAGTGATTTCCTAAAATTTCCTGAACCTCCATTCATTCAAACACGCACGCACTCAGTCACTCAACCCCTATCCTCAAGTCCTCCTGTTAAGAACCTTCCTCTATACCTCTGTAGCCATTAATTCTAAACCCAAGCCAAGAGTTGATTACTTATGTGACCCACAAGGTGTCCACATTAGATATCGTAACTATCACAGCATGCAAAAGAACGTGATCGGCAGAACACAAAGATCACTTATACTGATAGACTTTTTACATTTTTTGGCATTTTGTAGAATGCTTTTACTATAGAAGTAAATTAAATTTTGTGGTTTTCATGAATTTGTGTTCTGCACGAGCAAGTTGCCAGGGCTTTGACCATGGTTGAATTTTCTTCAATGTTCGGTTGCTTGTATGTTGCTATGTCCTTCCAAGTGCCAAAGAGTTTGAGCAAAAATGTTGATTGTTTGTGTGAGTTAAGAATGAAGATTAAGGATCTAAAGATCTTATTGTTTTTCAGTCAATGCTTTTTCAAGACCGATAAAAAGACTTTGAGAATTCATAAAACTATAGTTGATTGACATAATCTTTGCTTCTTTGCAGTGGGGAGGTCTCTATTGACAGCAGACCCTGCCCTTGATAATTTTATGTTGTCTACGACTTCAAGTTTACTTTGCCATAAGAATTTGTGTGGGTTGCAACACCAGAACAACATAATGCGCGTTTGGTGGCACCGCGGCCCTTCTCACAGTAAAACACCCTTGGAACCAGGTAAAAGCCCTGGGTAAAAGAACGCCAACTCTACCTCCGTAGTCTCGGAACATGTTGTCAGGTGTGCCATTCAGCTCACCTGGCCCGTCATCCAACCCTCGTTTCCGAGAGTCTGTTTCGGGGGGCGCGCCGTCGCCTCCTATCTTAGCAGCAATCTGAAATGACATGCTCTAACATTAACAAACTGCCACACCCGAATTACTGCTTGTATAAAATTCTTACCTTATAGAAAAATTCTGTACTGTAGAAAATTCTCTATCTATAGCGGTATTATTTCGTGGCAGGAGAGAAAATGATGTTTTCGCGGTGTTTTAAAGCCACGGTTTAAACTATTCTGTAGTACAGTAAAGTAATACACAGTAAGCACGCATTCGCGGTGTCATGGATTAACGAAGAAGCTGTCAACATGAAAACCTAAAAAATAATACGCCTGCGAGGAAGTTTCAAGATCTACAGCATTCCATTGCAACCTCGGTAGAAAGGACCCCATTACAAGTCCTTTCTGACAAATCTGCTTTTACCTTAGAACAGTAAGAGATATAGGAAGCTGAATTACGACTGAACAAGTCACTGCCTGTGACTGGAAGATCAAGGGGCCAAATTCCTTGTTCAGGGCAAACAGCCAGCAGTGGTTTAACAGGTCTTGATCTGCAGTATCTCTGTACCCCTTTGGTATTTTCATCCTATGAATAAAAACATTAAAGTACATCCCCTTCTACTATGAAAATACAAACTACTACCCGACATTTCACTGACATTCTTGTGACAGTGATGTCAAGGGCTGTTGAGTATCACTATTGCCGAGGAACTCAGGTTAGTATTGGTTTGATTTTAACAGTTTAAAACCAAGGAGTCCATGGCTGTGCAAGCTGACTCTCTTGAAGGATAGAAATAACTTTAGGGTCATGCCCAGGCATGAACTTGAGAGTGCTTTGTAAGATTTGGTTCTAGCAGCTGAGAAGGGTGTCCTTACACTACAATTCATCCTTTATCCAAGAGCCAACAAAGAAATGTAGTGTGATATCAAATGTTCCACAGCATATAAAACAGGAAAACTTCTTGTGATAACCAGTAGTATTTCTACTGTCATTGCAAGATAGCCTTGAGCACCAATTAACTATATCGCATTTACCAACCGGGGGATTATTTATGCCTTTTTATTCTAGCTACATAAGTAAGGGCTTATGCATATTTTATAACCCTTATTACCTGTTTTGCAAATAAGGATTTACAGGCTTTCCCTAAAGAAACAAAATCAATACTGCAAAAGGCAATGCCATCAAAGGAAAGCTACGATGAATCCTAAGTGCAGTTGTAATGACATTAGCTAAGGAAACCAACATCCCAGAGATAATGCTGCAAACAACAGCACCCTTGATGTAAAAAAGCTACAGTTTAAATCACCAAGAACTGGAAGAAAGGCCTTAAAATCATGACTAAAAAAACTCAATGTGCAACATGCAAAAAAATTGACATACCAAACACGACATCTGCGGTCTTGTAAACCAGATTTGGGAAAAGCATGTCACATGACATTCAGACGACCAGTATAACACAATAACCGATTGCAAGAAATGTCAGTATCCAGTTTTGAATTGCCCGAGGCAACTATCACTTCCCGCAGCACAGATTTTTCATGTTATCCAATTACAGCGGGTTCCTTCCAGGCTTTCATCTCTAACCTACAGTAGCCGATTCAAGGGCATACAGATAAATTGAAACAGAGGATTTAAAAGAGGAATCATGGAGGTTATGATTTGCATATTTTTAATCTCAGCATTATCAAATCTTCCCCGTGGTCATGCCAAATGCCAAGGCCATAAACTGAAAAACCATGGATGTAATCAACTAGGCAGTGTATCCAGCACTTAGGGGGCTTATACCCAATATTTCAGCATAAATTGATAGGCATGCACAAACCTCAATCAGATTGTACTACTGGATAACCTTGATTGGGCTGAGCCTAAACCGAGGCTGAATTCAGTGCTGAGCACAAAAGTAGGAGTAAATCAATCTGCTGAAGAATGAGTCAATCTCAGACTGGGATGACAAAGGATTTCCTGTTTCCCTCTGTCCATTTACACCTGTAATAAAGCTGAAATAAATAAAAGACCATGCAACGACATAGAAGCCCTTACACAACAAGCATCTTTCACCAGCCAGTCAATATTCTGCAAAACTGCCAGCTAACCAAACTTATTCAAAGTCCAAAAATTTACCCTGGACTGAGCAGGTAAACAGAGGGCTGTGACTTAATACCCATATTAGGTTTGTAAATAAACTTTGGAAGAGCCCTACGCACTACGGCTTGACTGCAATACCCACATGAATTACAGGCTCCAAAGCCAATTTCCTTCAGCAGACAGTTTGAGTTCATTGTCATCAAGTACCACTTGTGTTGGCAATGTTTTGGAACCACATACCAATGCGTCTAGCCTTTGGAAGGCCAAGAGATGTTTTCCTGAAGGTGGCCATGTATGCACAGCAGAGAGAGGAATATCTGAACCTCAATGCTAGGGGATACCATTAGAAATTCATATTTACGTAAATGTGTAATGAGCTAGCGAACACAACACTAGCTTTCACAAAATACTTTCTTGAAAAATAGCAAATATACCAGGGTAAAGTCACTACACAGTGTGACAAACCAGACAACAAGGAAGTTTTGCAACAATTGACAGACATGCTTTCAGTATCAAAAAGTACAAAATGTATAGTGACAGTTTGCCCCTCTGCCCCAGACACAACTTTTACCGTTTGCCAAAAATTTTGCTGGATCCAGATGCTTCTACTTTTGCCAATGACTATAGAGCATCCACATAAAATTTGTGTCCTGTTTCTAATTTGGACATGTTTTATGTCTTCAATAAAGATTTAATGTGCCAAGGATTTTCAAATGCAAATGATAAAATTTTGGGAAATACATCTTGCCTAGAAACATAGGGGCTTCATTAAGTAATATTTCTTTTGATAACTAACAAAATATCACAGCTTATCAAATGTATAAAGTTGAATAATAATCTAAGATAGCATATCACATTTGTATTATTTCATGGTAAATCAACATGAATAAATTCATTGTCATTAAAATGCAACTTTGCTCAATATCTTGCAAGACACTGACACAACGAGTTGTGTACATCTGGAAGAACTAGCTGGATAGAAACAAAAAAGGTTGCTTTTCTAAACATGCCCATGTCAGTCTTTGGCAGTGAGTATGACAGCAAACATCTGTTTACATAGTAAAGAATCTCTCGAGATATACTTCACCAAATATATTTGGCAAAAAAAAGAAAAGATGAAAGGTCTGAAAAGTGTCCTGTCGTCTTCACTTTCCAAATAACGCTCGATTATTTCCCAAACTGACCCTAGACTGCTTAGGAAATGCCAACTTAGCGTTTCCGCTTGAGAGCCGAGAGCACGCCATTCATGAGAACAAAGGAGCCCTCTTCTTTTCACCGCGCCGCAAAAAAAATTTTCGCACGAGAAACGCCAAGATTTAGGTCAAAGTTTTCGACGCAAACGTCCAAAATTTCCACAGACTTTCTTGTATGAAATTTGAGATAGGTCAGCTAACATTTACCGTTGGCGAAGTCCATTTATTCGGGATGAAATTATAAATCATTTTCAAATCTCAAATCTAGCGGGGACAGCAACACAGAAGCTGACATGTGCAACACATTTTCCCCCTGAAAAATTTAACTCGTACCAATTTCTACCGATATCTTCAACGTTATAACATATAAATCTATTAGAAAAAAGAGCTTGCCATATCGGGGTCAAACACTCCTAGTTTAGCCAAGTTTTTAAAAGATTTTTGCGATGAATCCGTGCTCGACAAACAAGGCATTATTTGCTACCACGCGGTCATGTCACGGTGGACACTGAGCGCGCGTCGACTCCTCCACTTTACGACGTTATTTCTCGAAATTTCTGAGCTACAGACAAAAAATGCTCCGACAAAATTTGAGATAACACTCTTCTTCACCTGTCTCGCTCTCTGTAAGGCGTCTGCAAACGCTGCATTTTGTGTTTCTGGCGTCGACATCGCCGATGGAGGCGCCACTGCTGAATAGTCCATCATCTTGACAAAATGGTGGATGCGAAATGTGAGTTTCCTGTGGGGTGCATTGTGGGTACAATATTATGGTATCTTCCACAGGCAGGAATAAAATTAAAAAAATATTATTTTCAAAAATGCTGGATACGATGTTTATAATATCATACAATTGACATAGCAAGAGTTATATTATTAATTGAATAAAGAAGTGTAACAGTTATCAAGTGTCATTGTGAAGACCATTAGAAATCAAGAATACCTGCTAATAGAACATTCCCTATTCTGATCTCAACAAATAGAATATTCCAAATTGTGACCTTTGCTCTAGTCAATTAGAAGGCGACAAAATACATATTTCTTGCGGATACATTTGTGTATTCTTTGGCGAATAATAGTATAAAAAGCAAAATATGTAGAGAAATAAATAGATTTAGATAACATCTTAGACGCATGACCCCTTAGTTTGTGCACTTATGTTGGTAAGGTGTGGGTAAAACTTTCTCTTCGTTCTGTCGCCCTTAAGTTGTTGGCAACAATAGACACATGGTAAGACAGGTGATCAGATAGGACAGGGCCTGGAAAGGGGGTGTGTCCTGTAAACTGGTTCTGAACTAATATTTAAAGAACCAAGGAGGTTTAATTTCTCTATTAAACCTTATTGTTAGACTTAGAACACAGAGTGACCAGCTCCAAAGGGGCAAAACCCCTAGAAGGTAAATCTGTGGTATCAAACTGCTGGAGAAGATTTAAACTTTTTTGTTGACTTAAAATTTCAGTAAGAGTCATAAGAGTTGTGCATCCTCAGACGTGAAACTTTAATTCTATGTAGCACATCATATAATCCTGAATTCCCCATTAAGTGTTACTGACGACTCCTTCAATTCACATGATATTCAGTTCGATTCAAGTGAAAATTCTGAGTCCAATTTTTTTAATTGGAGAACAGTTAATTCCTTTATATTGACGTTATATGTATTTAACCAACTAAGATTAATTTTCATGCTAAACACTAGTATTTGAGTCAGAGCCTATGATCCCTTTATATATATCTGTTTATCTTCTTATTTTGTCGGAGGCAGCTGCACCAACCATGTCCAGTCCAACTGAAGAGTTCAAAGTTGATGCAAAGGATGCGTATGACGAACAGAACATGTTTGAGAATGGGAGGATTAGCTTGCAAATTGGAGCTCCAGCATACAACATTCTTCAACAGTGTGCAAACATCATGAGAGAGGCCACTGAACATAGAATGGCAAGTTTCTGTATGTTATTTTTTGTGTGTGTTTTGATTTATATAGTAGTAGACATGTATGAAATTAGTCAGAAATAAGAAAGTACTTAATTGATAAAGGCTTTGACTTGACTCAAGTTGCTATGTCATGTTATGTTGTCAACAATTTATCGCATCATAGAAATTTCATCTAAAATCCTGTCTTTTTCTTTTGCATGCACCCCTGACTCTTCAAACTTTGTGTGCCCAGAAAAGGGAAGAAAAGGAAGGCTTTCTGTTCCAGTATGGATCACGGAATGGAGACATAGCTTACAGGAAAGAGCTGGCTTCTTTCCTCACCAGGCATTACAGATATCACGTTGACAGGTGCTTCAAATTCAATCAAAAGTTAACATTTTTGTACAGTGATAATGCTACTTCAGACTGATTGAACAAAATATAATATGTTAAAAGATCAAAAGTTAACATCTCTGTACAGTGAGAATGCTACTTTTGGAGCAGATGGATGATATCAAAATACTGTAAGAAAAATTAATGCATTTATTTGAACTTGACAAAAAATAACTATAACAACTAGGAAGACATGTACGTGATCTTTATTCAACTGGTAGTGCCATTGTCAGCATTTGGGGATTATCAATCTTGAAAGTTGAATATAATATAGAAATACAAGTATAGTGCATGTGACATTTCTAAAATCTTAGAGAGACTTCATTTAATGTAGCAACTAAGAAATTAGATTGATGTGGCTTCATGCCCCCATAATTATTCTGTAATTTGAAGTGATTAAGAGGAATAACTATTAATGACTTTGACCCAGTTCATCTCTAGTGGTGACAGCAGGAGCAACCCAAGGCCTGTACATGCTAGCCTCCCTGCTGTTCAGCCGAGGAGATGTGGTGTTCGTAGAAGACCCCACCTACTTCATCGGTTTCCAGATATTTAAGACGGACTTGGGTCTAAAGACAATTTCAGGTATCTAGATGTTGCTTCCTAATGTTACTATAGAAAAGTTTCCTGGGGCTGATGGTGCATAGACGACAACCTGAAATGTCGTCATTGATTAAAAAGGCTTCAATAAAAAGAGACTTCAGAATATGGGTTGAAAACAGAATGGACAGTCAAGTTTAATGTGTATAAGTACCTGCTAGTGGCAGCTGAAAAATGTTGGACATTGTTTTCATTAACTTTGACTTTTAAGAGATTGTAATAATTAAAAAAGTTTTGTTGTTTAGCACAGCATAATCGAGCAAAATTCCAGTTAAACCAAGGAGGTTAAACTGAGTGATAGCATCTGACAACAGTTGAAGATTTAAACTCAGTCGTAGAGTTAGAAGTCCAAAAGTTATGTTTTCTTCGCTGGCTGTTCCCCATATACAGAGACACCTGTTTGGAACCATTTCTTTTTTGTTGTTGTGTACTAATGACTAAAACTGCTGCTAACGTTTTACATATACGTTTTACAGTCCCTATTGATGAAGACGGCATTGATGTGGACATGTTGGACAGACTGCTGGAGGAGCATAAGAAGTCTTCGACTGTCTGTGTGACAGAAGACCGGCCCTACTGGACCATGTTGTACCTCATCCCTACCTTCCACAACCCAACAGGGCGGTGTCTCTCTGAAGGTAAGCACAGAAATAGACAGACTTTTTGTCTATTATCTTAGGCAGTCCCAACACATATCGTAATTGTCTCACTCAGTTTCTTAATCATGGATCATGTAGGTATGTCATGTATGTTGGGCTTATGCATTCATGTTGGAACTTGGATGTAAGGTATAGAATAAAACAATTGTTCAAGTGTTATTTGATACATCCTGCTTGGTACAAATAAAATCTTTCTTTGACACAGTTATAGTTCAGCAGTCTTATGATCATCTTGGTTTGATGTATGTTACAGACAATAAAGTTTTAAAAGCTCATCATGGTACAATGTATTTTCTCAGCCCGATGCAGACAGCTTGTGCAGGTGGCCAGGAAACACAACATACTGGTGGTCTGTGACGACGTGTACAACACTCTGTGTTACGAGAAGGACTCCCAGGGCAACTTCGTAACTCCGCCCCCTGCGCTCATGTCATTTGACCAAGAGACAGACCCCGGTTTCCTTGGTAACGTGGTGTCCAATGGCTCCTTCAGCAAGATCCTGAGTCCTGGGCTGAGGCTGGGGTGGATACAGGCACCAAAGAAGATACGATGCCTGATAATTAACAGGTGACTAAGAATCTTCTTTAAGTTTTGCAGCTTCAAGAAAAGTTGCACCTGTTCAAGTCAGTGTCTTCAAAGACCATGTGAGGAATTCAATGCAAAACTGCATGCTTGGATTGCCTCAATTTTAACAGTTTTTGCAACATTGCAAATTCAAGAACAAGTTAAATGCTTGTTCTGTTGTCTTTGCCTGGCACCTGGAGACCCTTGAGTTAGTAGTTGATTTTGAATGTGGAGTTCGTGAAATATTTACACATATAACTTCCTTACATCATCAATCTCTGTTATCGTCTTCTATGGTCTCGGAAAAAGAAGTGAAAGCCAGGTAAGATAGAATTTAGTGTTAATTTTTAGACTAGAAAAGTCACATGCTATATTTTTACCCATTGTTTGCTCGTCCGTTCATGTTACATGTATTTGCAATTAGCCTACGGGCAAGAACTTGCAATAAACTTATGTTATTTGACAGTTCGTACTGTGACAGTGGAGGCTCCTTCAATAACTACACCTCAGGGATCATAGCCAGTGCCCTCCAGCTCGGACTTGTTGAACAGCATCTGGGGAAGATCCAAGAGATCTACGCGGTACATATCATATGGTTCATGACATTGCAGAGGAGGTGGTGGTCAAATGAACAAAGTTAAAATCCTTTCCACACCTTTCGGAATGGTATAACGATTTTAGGACTTAAAATCTAAATCGATTCAATAGCTTGTTAAATCTCTCCACTAAGAAAAAGAAAGGATTGCACATGTAGTTTTACTGTGCTTGATATTTGTAGTGTTGGGTTTGAAGTAATATTAACAGAATTCTCCTTCCTTCCAGAGAAACATGAATGCTGTACACAAAATAATCAAAGAGGAATGGCCGTCAGGGGTTTCCTGTCTTTTGCCTAAGGTAGAGGACTATTGATATTGGTTTGAGACATTTTTGATAAATTCCTCATCCACTTTTACCTTTAACTTATAGTGACTGTTGGCTAATAATGTACATGACTGTATATATCTTCACAACCGAACTGAAAGCTACAGTCAGTCTGCATGACAAATATGAAATTGTTGAGTAATAACTTGCAGAGGTAGCAGTCTATAAAATAATGTCATTTGTCCAACCTAAAAATGTCTACCATAGGCTGGAGGTATCTTCTTAATGCATTATTACAGCAAAGAATGATATAGACAGATCATGTACCTTAAAGAAGGGACTATAGATGTTATGACAGCTACGATTCACTGCCTTGAAGTGCTTGAAATGACCCTTACTCTTGTTATAGAATGCAGATCATTTGATTTGTGTCTGTAACTTCATTCATTTTTGAAATATTTCATCTCTATCCAGGGAGGTTTCTTCATTTGGGTGGAGTTTCCCCAGGGTTTTAGCTGTGCAGAACTGCATAAAATCTGCATCAGGGACCACAACGTGTCCTTCTATGTGGGAAGCATGTGAGTGTTTCTCTTTTCTATTCTAAATCACTGAGAAATTTACAAATGAATGTACCTCAACAGTCGACTCTCCAGTTTACCTCTCAAGTAGGGATGTGCACCGGAACTGCACAAATCATTAAGGTACAGGGCCAAAATACCAGAACATTGTGATCAATGACTGGTACTAAACCTGAATACTCTTACACTGAAGTGTGTAACTTTTGACTTGTTTTGCCAGTAAGACTGTGTAATTCCTACTACAAAGATGAAAATTTATCTAATTAGCACTGGAAGAAGATTTAAGAAGGTTTAGCGGTTAATTAACTTAAGTGCATTCTGTTTATTCATGTTTCTGTCATCATTGAAGACCAAAAAGTACAGGTACAGGTACAGGACTGTAACAAAACCTCTGTACCGGTAGCCTCCATATCAGGCTCTCTGGGGCTTTTTTCGGGCTTATAATACACTTTTGCTGATGACTTCTTTTTGTACTGGGTCATTTGTGCAGCCAGCCTGTAACCACAAACGACCCAGTACAAAATGAAGTCATCAGCAAAAGTGTATTATAAGCCCCCAGTTGCAGGCTATGTACCAGTACCTGATGTTACGTTTTGGGGTCCAGGTACACATCCCTACTCTCAACTATATTCAGTCAAAAACATTGCAAAAGCACATCAACATTTGTAATTTCTTTCGCAACTCTCTCTTTGTGAAACAGATGTTCACCCCAGGGACTGTTTGGGAACTGCCTCCGTGTGTGCTTCGCGCTGTACGACGTCGAGACTCTTACTGATGCTGTCAGGAAGATTGGGCAGTGTGCAAGACTAATGATGGAGGCACATACAACTTAGACTGTTACAATTGCTCTGGGGCTATCTATTCTCAAATATAATTGGTTGCAGCATAATACATTGTATAGGTGGAAGAAACTTGACCATACAAGTATTCACAACATGTAGATGCAGGTAGTGTATGGTGGTTGTCAACACCTTTGTAATTACCTGCATGATGAGCGATAACTTTTCAACAAATATCTGTCTTGAAAGTAACAACGTCTGGATTGAAAAGATAGGGTTGGCATGAACAAAACATTCTAATTTTTATACAATGAAAAATTATATTTGATGAACAACACTTTTGAAACGACTTACTGAAGATGTAAATGACATTGATAGCTTGAAATACTATGCAGCTTGAAAGTCTAACTACATATACTAATGTTAACTGGGTACAAGACAGAGCACTTCATGACATATAGGATATAATATACTCCAGTGGTTATTACACTGTAGATTGTGGGCCCATGACCATGCCACTACCTTATTGCCTATACATAAGGGTATATCATATACGATAGGTAAGTGTGGACTTGATCCTACCTCTTAAACAATCCACATGTACACCAGCCAGGAATGACACTGTGCAATGATATGTAATAAGAAGTCCCATTTATTACTTTCTATAAAATTCTATAAAAGAAGCTGTGACCACCGAGTGACAAATATTTTACAGATCAGACAACAAATGTCATAGATGAACACATTCTTTAACATTTTTTGTGTTTTTGTTATCTTTTAAATGATACGTTTATATCTTGCATCATATCCAAATGAAGTTACTTCCCTCAATGTATTCTAAATTTAACACTAGCATTATCTACTTAAGTAGTAATGATCGAGAGATGTTCATTAAGCAACAAAGATGGAAATTAGCATTGGAAAAAGATAAAAACATTAAGCTAAGGTCATACAATGATATTTATAACAACAAAAGAGAATGTTGTGGTTTATGGACTAGAAGTAATTATATTTACAACTAATATCAGCATTGATATGAGTAACGTTTTATGTTACAGTTTATTTATCAATCAGTGTCCCCTTTGCCTTCTTCCTTTCATGTTCAGTTGCCTGTAAAATAGGAAGAAAATATCAAAGATGTTTTATAGTGATAGAGAGAACTTCAGTGTAAGCATTCTAAAAGTATAATCAACAAAGTCCTGCTACAAAATAGCCTCCTTAGTGTTTATTTTCTGGGGGAGTGCTGATTAGCAATTTTTAACATACTGTACATATCAGGGCCTGGAGAAATCGTAATTGCCAGCTGCAGAAAGCTGCATAAACGCCGGTGTCGGCCAGACAGCCTGCAAAAATCATTTAATCTTTCTAAACAAAATCATTTAAGCATATTCAACATATTGTATTACAAAATTTGAATACATCATCACACATGTACTTACCATCTCCTGAAGCTTTCTCTTCACCATCCCCTTTCTCTCCAACTGCTTTTCAATCACCCGAGCATTGGAAGCATATGAATCAGCAACTTCCCTCTGAAAAATAGTGGTTACACTGGTTGAGCTCATTAGGAATACAGATCGATACAGATATAGAAAATACTATGCGATATTATGTTTTCACTTCTTTACTACAAAACATTTTGATCATAAGTGCAGCAGACGTACAGTAGACGTCAAAAATTTGGAGGTACCTATTTTGTTACCTTTCAAAAGTCATTGAGTGAAGAATATTCTAGTAATTGGTAATCACAAGTGACTACCATATCTCGGTTAGATAGCCAAGTGCAGTGTAGTTATGATGTTTAAATACTTGTGTGTTCCTTTTTCCATGTCAAAGCCTAAACTATACAGGTATGCAGTTTTCAGATAGACAGTCGGGTTCAACATTTTAACAGTGTCGGACGGCTTCAATAGCCAGACCAAGGCAACTATCTACCTCCAGACGACACGGTCCGCCATTAAGTGCTCTCACTTACACTTTCACCATGTCTACTTATCTTACTGTATCATTACTTAATGTATACAGAACTACTTACGGCTTCAATCTCCTCCTCTTCTTCATCTACTGTAGACACAGTGACGGAGCTGAATTTGCCCATGTCTTTTGTGCGCTTTGTCATCATCACCTGCAAGAAGCATTACAAGTTACAACCAAAACATCATTTAGCACAGTTATATACAGTACATACCAGTGGACTAGTCCCCTATTGTAGTGGCCTGTGTAGGCCAAAAGCTATAGAAACGGAGATGGGCATTGCCCCTATACACAGAAAGTGTGATAAAGATCTTGTATATGAAATACAGATTTTCTGTCAAATGCTGATGGATGGTAAATTATGTTAACCTTCTCACCAAAATAGCCCTTTGATATCAAGTTTGTACTGATAGAAGCTTCAACAGCAGGGAGAAGGTTAAGCACTTCAGACACATACTTAGTATTAACACATGAGTTTCATTGCATTTTATACACCATAGATAATAAAAGCCATCCCCACAAAAGCATACAAAACTTCTCCTGACCTTCTTGGGTTTGGCTTCAGCTGCCACTTGTTGGTAGATGTCAGCCTTCCTCACACCTTTCCCCTCCTTCACCACAGCCCCGCTCACCACAAAGGTCACAGTCCCACCCTTCTCCTCATGTCTGTAGTATAACCTCAGACCACACCTTGGGGAAAATGTCAGAACTATGTTAGAGAAACTCAGAATATAGACAATATAAACAAAGTGAATATATTATGAATTCTAAACATTACTTCTACAAAACCAATCAAACATTACTTTCTTGAGAACAAAAATCCAACTGTTATTGTTGGTAGGTTGTGTCAATACATCAACAAAATGTCACTCTCCAAGAGCTGTGTTAGCCAAACTACTACTTATACCTTTGCTGATAGCTAAGCCTATTCAAGTAGACAAACTTAAGTAGACCACTCTCCAAATGTTGTATAGATAAGTTATAAACTTACTTCTTGCACTTCTGTCTGAATTGTCGCTCAATTCCATCTGGCCTGGAAAAAAAGAAGATTGTATTACATACGTATCATGGAAAATGCCCTTATAATCATCAACTTTCTATATTATGAATTTCTGGTAATCCTGCATAGTTCTTCATAATTTTAAATTGTTATGTTAAATTCTACTATGCACAAATAGCACAAAACATCAAAGAAACAAAGCTGAATCTTCATATCTAAATCTTCTGCACATTCACATAGAATGCAAATAAGTCACAACGATGTAGCAATATCAATACATCTACTATCAATATCAATGCAATACTTATGAATTATTACATACCACTTCAAGAAGACAGTCTCTCCAGGCTCTGCTGTGACCTTGTGTGCATGTTTGGACCCATCGATGACACGGGCATTATCTCTTTTTCTCAGGGGCAACTTCTCCAACGGACAATCTGTTAAGAAAAAGACACAAAAACCTGATTAAAAAATCTCTATGCTTTTAGAATTGCATGCGTTTACAATCATCCAGTCTTAGGTTATCCGCTTCCAAAGTCTCCAGCAAAAAGACCCCTGCAGTTCCATCCAAAAGCCGCTAGGGAACCCAACCTATATCACTTGTCTCGAGCCCAAGAGCGACCAAAAGACCCATAGCATGTCAAGGACATGAGATTTCAAAGCCAGGATTTCTGCTGCAGCACCATAGAAAGTCCCTTGGAAGCCCCCTACGACACACAAAACAAAAATCTTCAACGTTCAGAAAACATGCACACAAAAATTATGTTTGATGCCCCCCTCCCCACATGCTATATCTCTAGCTCACCTAAAATCAACACCATCTGTCCGCAAAGGCAGTAGTACACATTCAGCGGCTTCTCTCCTTCATATTCCTCCTTATCCCGCGTGTCCGAGCACACGATACTGCGAGAAATAACCTTCGGCATGATGTTTCACTACCGAACGTAACGCCGAAAAAACCCACTCAGATGTGAAAAACGTCACCGGATGTTGTGTACTTATCTGACGTCATCACCTTAGTCATTAGACGTATCCATTAGTTTATAGGGGAATCGTAATTAGATTTGAATTAAATAAATCCCAACTGGGAGTCTGTTATAATACAAAGTAGTCTACAAGCTATTTAATACATACAAAGTATGATATAAATGGATACAAAATGATAAATTGAGCTGCAAAAAATGTATAAAAGGTGATAGATAAACGAGCTCGGACAATTAAACTATCCTAAAAATAGTGGGCTATGCCATCGTCGCCACTCGCGCCGCCATTTTCGGAAAAAAAATATTTCTGAACAAAATGAGTAGCCAGGCGTCTAGTATAAACGCAGTCAGGGACAAGTTAGAGGCCATAGAGTACCCTTACTGTGATGATGTATCTAAATACGAGAAACTGGCCAAGATCGGACAGGGCACGTTTGGGTGAGTGTGCTTTTATGACTCGCAAAGGACAAGAGAACGTGGGAGGGGGGTAGGATAGATGTATTCTTCAAACGACGAAATTGGATCCAAATGATTTGATAGAGTTCTCTAATCTGAATAATCTATTCGACTATATACATGAAGTCTGTGGTTTTGAAATTACATATTATGTTCTTACATGTATGTAGGTATGTTGAGTATAGTCAGACAACATTACATACTACTAATTCTAGTGAGTACAAATAGACTCATATGATCATACTACTACTATAAATTTATAGTAGTATGAGTCTATTTTCACAGACTGGTTAGACAACATCCCAGTACATGTGTACCAAAGCATGCATACATAAACACTATGTGAATGACTTTGTATGCTTTCTCTCCACTGTACAGAGAGGTGTTCAAGGCCCGGCACAGGAAAACCAAACAGTTTGTGGCCCTGAAGAAAGTGTTGATGGAAAATGAGAAGGAAGGGGTGAGAAAATGTTTACTTTTAAGAAAATATAACAAACTGCTACTAATGAAAATACGGTTTGTCTCCAAGCAGATGTTGGGAGGCTTAATCATTACATTTTCCTAGCTGCCCATTTATGTGTCAAACTACCTTCCTAAGTTATGTAGGCATTTTGACACAGTAATGGAAAGCTGGGAATTGGCATATTGTATTGTACTCGACTCTACATGAATGATACAGCCTCCCCCAACATCTACTTGGAGATTACTTTAACTTCAGCACCAGTGAACATGTAAATGATGTTCATGCCATTGACATACATAGCAGGGCAGGTAATTTTGCTTGTTTGTTACTTTTGTCAGTACCTGCACCAGTTAAGATACTAGTATGCAGAGAGAAAATATGTTTTGGGCGCTGCTTATGACTAATATGAGCCAGTATACTATGATGAATGACGATACATGTACATGTAATATCATTTATACATATGAAAGATTAACACTTGTATTATTTTAGTTTCCCATTACAGCACTGAGGGAGATCAAGATTCTTCAAATGGTGAAGCATGAAAATGTTGTGCAGCTCCTGGAGATCTGCAGAACTAAAGGTAGCTGGTTCGAATCCTCGCAGACGTCACTTATCGTACAGTGGTGGTTTTTGTTTTGTGCAAGTAATGCCCCGGTGTAAAATCAAACTTCATCGATGAAGAGGGCACAGGTTTTCTTTATTCAACACTGTATCCCAAAAATAAGTTGGTTCAAAGTTTGATCTCATATGCGCAGTGTAATGCATTGTAGGTAATATATGTCAAAGAAGAAGGTACCTGATACAAATCACGTCTGGATATGTGTCAAGCATATTCTAGAGAAGAGCTGTTTACAAGTTAGGGGCCTTCACCTTGCGCATGCGAAGAACTGTGAACCATCTTATTGTCATCGTCATCATCATCATCATTATAAGCATCTAGCCATATTTAAACTGGCAAGTAATCGCACACATAGAATAGAGTGTCTATCATTAAAGACAGTATGTAAGATGTACTGTTTAGCTAAAGACAATGCATGCAACATTATCATAAGGCGTAGGAAAATCAATGTTGTGTTTCCAATTGCAGTTCAGAAAAATTAAGGTCAATAGGTAGGAATTCTTTTCCTTTTTCAATAATGATGTCGACTGTAGTGATCTAACAAATACAATCTAACTAGAAGTCATCAGGACACTGGTGATTTCAATATGATACTTCAGTTGATTATTATACAGATATACATTGTACAAGCACAATTTCCTGTTGCAACAGATATGAACAGAACATGTTGACAAACAATACTACAACGTTTTCATCACTCAGATGTCAGATCAAAAATCTCATGCCCCTTGCCAGTGGTCATCCTGCAAGAAAGGCTAGGATTGGCAGATTTTGCTAGGTTCGGTCGGGTTTAACGGAAAACACAACATTTTTTAGTCCTAGGCCGAACTCTCATTCCACTTTCTCGTCAGCTCTCGCTGCAGTCCACCGCTGCAGGTTGATGAGTTTTTCTTGTGCCCTGTATTAGAACAAGTTTTGGACCCAACTATCTCCCCCCTGTCCACAGCATCCCCTTTAAATCGCTTCAAAGGCAGTATTTACCTGGTCTTTGATTTCTGCGAACACGACCTGGCCGGGCTGCTGAGTAACGCTAATGTCAAGTTCACCCTCAGTGAGATCAAGAAGGTCATGCAGCAGCTGCTGAACGGCCTGTACTACATCCACAGGAACAAGATACTGCACAGAGACATGAAGGTGGTCTTTGCTACTGTATAGTTGTTAGATTGTCCATGTCATGTTCTTTGTTTTTCTTTCTTTCTTTTTTTAAAACATATTCTGTTACCGTTGATGTCAAAACGTCTGCTACAGTTTTCTTCGTCATTTTTTAACATTTATTACAGGCATTTGAATGTTAAATACATGAGAAAACAGCTATAATGGTTGTTTGTAATTTGTAAGTAAGTAACACGTAAGAGACCCGAAACTTTAAAGACCTCAAAGCACATTACTGCCAGATATATGAAATGCCCTTTATCATGTCTGCACATGATACATTTAGAGCCTCAGTGCTTACGGAGTGATCTTTTAAGAAATCTAGTGACAAATCTTAAAAGTTCATGAACTTCAAAACTGTTTTTTCAATATAGTCAATGGTTGATACAGTATGTGTAGTAGATTTTCTTCTATTTACAAGTCATCAGTGATATGTACGAATGTACATATAGTGACTTTGGTATTCTGTACTCTCTGTATAGCTCTTTATCCTGTTGTGTACATTTTGTCATCAGTCTAGTATCATGTACTAGTAATGAAATATGTTTGTTTTTTCCTTATGATATGATGTTATGTTGTGTAATCTACCTGGCCTATGTGATCACAACTCTGTCCCCAGGCTGCAAACATACTGATCAACAAACATGGTGTGCTGAAGCTGGCTGACTTTGGACTGGCCAGAGCGTTCAGTGTGACCAAGAGTGGACAGGCCAACAGGTAGTCACTTTCTGTGGTCAGCAGATTTTGCTTCTTGCTAGTTTACATAGTCTTGTTGGGACAGGTTTTCTGTAGTGACACTCAAATTAAGACAAGTTACTAAATATGCACAAAAAGGTAAGGCAGTCATCAAAGGTTCATAACATCCATGGAAATGCTGCTTTTGGAAAAGTGCCGAAGACGAATTAAAAGGGGTTTCCAATTTTGACTTGTTATTTTTCCTTTAAAATTTGGAAACAAATCATGTACATTTATGTTCCAAAAATGTGACAAGATTGTTAGCAGATAACCTTTCACGTGCAATGTACATTTATTTACAGTTTTGATGTCTGTTAGCGAATGATTTTCTGCTTTGTTGTTCCAGGTATACCAATAGGGTGGTAACACTATGGTACCGCCCTCCTGAACTGCTTCTTGGTGAGCGGAATTACGGCCCACCGATAGACCTGTGGGGGGCCGGCTGTATCATGGCAGAGATGTGGACTAGAAGCCCCATCATGCAGGTAGGAGGAGAACTGCATGTCATTGCTAGATTTCTTGTTCTTTTGTCTCCTAGATAAGAAGGGAGAGGCTCTGCAAAAGATACAGTAAGTCAGATCCATTTCTACCAAAAGAAAGCACATGTACATGTACGATGTAGCTCATATTTGTGAATTGTTACTTTAAGTGTAAAATAAAATAACTTTTAACACGTTAATGAAGGTTGGATACCAGGTTATAAGATATGCCAAGAACAGTTACTCAAGCAACTGGATAAAATTTTGAAACATTCAGATGTTTCAGACAACATCCCCTGTCTTTCTGCGGTGCCGTCTGAAATGTCTGTTTCAAAATTTTATCCAGTTGCCTGAGTAACTATTTTTGGCATAACTTTTAACACTATTAACCCTCATATCTCTTTTCATCCAGGGCAACACAGAACAGCATCAGCTGACACTAATCTCCCAGCTGTGCGGCTCTATAAGTGCAGAGGTCTGGCCTAGTGTGGAAAAACTCGACCTCTTCTCCAAGCTGGAACTGCCAAAGGGACAGAAGAGGAAAGTCAAGGAGCGCCTGCGGGCCTACGTCAAGGACCCTTACGCCCTCGACCTGATAGACAGACTCCTGACTCTCGATCCAACCAAGAGAATAGACAGTGACGACGCCCTGAATCATGACTTTTTCTGGGAGGACCCTTTACCGGTAGATCTACAGAAGATGCTGTCCATGCACAACACGTCCATGTTTGAATACTGGGCACCGCCGAGAAGAAGAGGGCACGCGCACGGGCCTCAAGCACCGGGGAGAAACCAGCCAGCAAACAATGATGCCACTTACGATAGAGTCTTCTAAAACAGATATCTTCCTTGGAGAAATACCTGATACGTGCACACAAGCTTCGGCTTTCCTGTTTACATTATACTATAGCTAACACCGTTGTGACATTTGACAATGAATAGATAAATAGCTAACACCAAGGTTATCAAGGACAATAGCTTCAAGCAGGAATTCAATATGTCATATGTGCAAATATGCATCATAGTTGCAGGTATAGTTTTGGTTCAAGTATACATCTAGCGGACCATACGGGCAAAAGACATCGTCATGTACAGTTTATTCTAAAAACACACAAAGCTGACACAAGGTTATGTGGTAAACCTATTACAATTATGAAGGTTTGGTATGAATAAAAGTTTGAATTCAGTTCAGTTCCTAGATATGGGATCAATCAAGCATATTTCGACAAGTTTGTATGAAACAACTAACTTGTGTGGCCATTGTCAATTTGCTTCCAAGCAAGTTGGGAGCATTATATCTTTTCAGTTGTACCATTGATTACTAGTATACTTGTTGTGTATCCAGGTCAGATTAACCCTTTCTAATCCTGTGAACAATACCTTTTGTGTTCTTATGAACAGACAAGAAAGGGCTATTGGGTAGTAAAATGTATCATAATGTTATTTTGCATAGCAAATATTTCTTTGCTCGACAGAATATATCTTCCAGCTTGAAATAAGTTTTGTTATCGTTGTTGCAAAGTAACATCCAGTCTGGTATTTGTACCTACTGTGAAAGCCCAACCTTACGCATGCACTTAATTTGTGGTCAGAAAAATTGAAGCTATTGTAACATTGTACTGATTGTACAGGTCATATCTTTCAGGATTTTCCTCAGGTTTGGGTTATGTCAGGGTTAACGTTAGGGTTGACAGGATCATGAGGTATTATTCAGAAGATTATCAAAGGCTGTAAGGTATGCTGTGATTGGTTCCTTACAAATTTATTCCTGTCAATAGTGCAAGAGAAAGTCTTATTCACAGGAATATCCTGCCAATAGCCTTGGCAGTCTTATACTGCATTATCTCCTTTTCAGCAACATTAATTTGTAGAAAAGAAGGCTTACCAATCTCAACTTCCTTAGCATACTTTGGCCGAAATGCCAGCTTTTTTCAAAAGTACTTGTTTCACCTTCATACCTATCATGTTTCTCCCCATTGTAGTTGGAGTAAGTACAACATACATATGCCAACTCATCATCATTGTAATCAACAAACTTTTATTTAATTTTTGTAACAATGAAAATAATTTTATTTTCTATCCATGAGAAGTTGAGATGCCTCTATAAAGACATGCGAAGTCGTGTAGGAACATTCCTTCAATACAACATGTGACTTAAACTTCTATGATGGTATTGTCTTCCTGAGTGTGCCTTCTATGACTGTCATTTCAATAGGTATCATAAGAAGATGTCAATGGGGTCAGATTTGTCCAGCATTGACTGTCCAAAGATCCTGTTAGGATAGACTCTCCTCACCCAAAGTGCTTCTTTTTGTCCTGGAAGAGTGAAATCTTGAAGTTCAATTTGGATGATAGAGCTGAAAGTGCCTCCCTAGAGTAAAAACAGTTTCTGTGTATAATGAAGGCACATAAACTGCTAATTTGAGATTTTTCAAGTAATAAAAAAAGCCTTTGAATTATTTGGCTTTCTGGTAAATTGGGAGGCCTTCCTGATCATGTATTTTTCCAACTGGCTAGACATGCAAGACAAAGACTTGTCAGTCTAATTTAAACCTAAATTCGGCCCAAAGTATTGATGATCAGTTTGTTTTTGTTACATAATATTTTAACTTTCCTCCTGCTTAATATCATCAAGGTTGCCTCCCATTGATAGCCTTGAAAGCATTCCTGGGTATCCTGTCAAAGAGAAGTAATCCTGATGCCCTCTCTATGCTCTCTACTGGCACTAAGAAGTTCTTGAGAGGTACGTTGTTATCAATTTTATCATTCGGCATGACGTAGGACTCCAGGATGAGTTCTCCCTTGTTCGTCTCACAAGCGATGACCTTGAAGAAGTGGGTTGGCACGGCAACATGGTTTCGACCAATCACCTCGTACTTAACATACATCTTGCCGTCTGGCTCTTTCCTGTTGGTGAAATAGTAAACAATATCTGTTTAACTGTTTTCCTGCTGTGTAACTCCATAAACATTACAAATTTGGTTCTGAGAGACTACCATAGCAGGGAGAAGGTTAAAATTAACAATAAGCTGGTTCACAGTTTGAACTGTGCATGCGTGAGGTCGAAGTTCAACACCATAACAGTTCTTGTCTAGACTATACATGTACAGTGTTTTGTTTATGTCTCAGTGTCAGTCAGCAGGGATTTTAACTTTTACATGTAACCCGCAATGCGTCACACTGCGCATGCTCAGTTTAACCATGAGTTGGCTTTTACTCACAAATCTACGAAGTAAAAGGATCATCATCCTTGTCATTGTAGGACCACAGGAAGAATACTGTAAATGCAGAAATGTTTGCTGGGATTTAATTTCATGGAAGGGAGAAAATGGAGTGCTTGCGGTGGTTTTGAGTCTGCATTTGAAACAATAGTATTGCTACCATGAACCTTGAACGACGACATCAGCGATTGCTACAGTCACACCAAAAAAATCATAAAACTTCTACATTAACTACCGCAAACATTTCTGCATTAATTTTACAGTAACTGATTCTAATGGAAGCTAATTGTGGATCCCAATAAAGTCAAAGTCATTACCTTGGCAGGTAGAGCGGTCCAGTGCAGACGTAGACATTGTTGAACTGTTTGGTCAGACCTCGGACATACTTCTCCAGCTTATTCCATGCGTCGCGATTAAACCCCTCCCCTACCTGTGGATAGAATTCATACCACTTCAAAGTAAATGTATGAGTCTAATACGATTTTAATGTTAGCCCATATAAGGATAGATACGTTTACCATCTCTACTTCTGATATGAGAAAAATTAGATTGCTTCTACAAACACAGAAAAACACTATCCTACCATTTTCTGGGATATCATGTCAAACAATGACGGAAAGGATGGAAGTGGTACAAGATCTCAAGAAAAATTGTCTGAGAAAGTTGACCGATGCAGCACTTCAAAAGTTGCAAGAAGGTCCAGGTAAGGTTCTGCGATGAAAAAAAATCAGATTGCTCCCAACACACAATGACATGGAGACCACTGTTCCTGTGACCATTTTCTGAACCATCAGACATCATAGGCTCTACAAGGCAGGCTTTTGGGGGTTTACAATGTACTTTTCTTTCTGATGGAAAATCAGTTGTACTGTACTTTGTTTCTTGCGGCTGGCTACAAAAGACAGAGTACAAATTACAATAGAACTCACACGCCATCAGAAAGAAAAGCACATTATAATCCCTTAAAAGCAGCCTTGTAGAGCCTGCTAAGGAGGCTATGTAAATCAGTTGAAAAGGTCCCACCTGAGGAGAGATGTTGCTCAGGTAGAAAGTATCTCCCATGGCGGTCTGCGAGTGCCTGTGATTGGCTGCAGCCGCCAGGTGACCACGATCGTACCCGCTACGCTTGAAGTCCCAATTGGTCGCTCTGAAATACGGATGAATCGTCTCGTCCTCCTTAAAGTCACACTGCTGTCTGTCCGAGTCTCCCCTTATATGGGAGGAGGTGAGGTGTTCAAACACCCAATGAGGGTTCCTGTTTCTTCTGTCGTAGGAAACGACATATCCCTCTCGAGACTTCAGGTCTGTAAGCCCCGGGAAACCGTACCTCATGATCTGACCGGCTTTCCCAGGGCTGGTTTGAGGACCAGGAGTAGGGGTGACTGGAACAAGATGTCCTGGTACTGTTCTAGTATCAACTTCATCACTTGGAGAAGACGTTTTTGCCAGTACTGACGGAAGAGGGAGCGTTTTTCTTTCGTACTGAACTCCGAGCCATACTCCAACGCCGATAGACGTCACCGTGGTGATGGCAGGGATGAGGCGAGACTTGACAGCTGACATAGAGGACATGTTCTCCTCAATTTTATTGGAGACAGGAATTTACCTAGTGTGAACACAAGGAAACAATTCATCATTCATATATCAATACACAAAAGAAGATGATGATACAATATCAACCGTGCATATGTTTAGTACTGACGGCTGCCAACGAATATGTTGCATACGGATAAGTGACTGTGATGGTTTAGAATGATAAAGGTAGATGTATTGGGATCTACGTAAAGTAAAACGTCCTTGAAACAACCTGAGCTCAGCTGATCGTCCACAGAACCAGAACTTAACCTTTAACCTTTATCTGGAGATTTAATATTTCCCGTCATGCTATACGTCATGACGTCATTAAAAACCAGAAAATGGCGGCCGCAGCAGCAAGGTGAGAAATCAGAACTTCTTTACCGATGTCTGGCCCGATTTTCCCCTTACTTCTAAGATAGTTCCTGAATTCGAAGCTTCTGTCAGATGTATAGGAGATACCTAAGACTTATCTGATAAAATTTCATAGTGCGAAAGTGTTATTGTTAGGAGATACACCAGGAAATAAGTTGAGCTATTTTTTTTTTTTACGAAACCGAAACGTTTTGCACAGACTGTGACGCATCTACCAGTATTCGAAAAGGAAATGATTTTTGCAAAACAGCACTAAGACACCCGAATTTAGCGGTCAAGGATCATTCAGAGTTTACGTTGAGTAAAATTACTAGTCAGTGTGTGCTGACAAATAAAGCTTTTTAGCTATGTTATTGTTCACAAGAAGATTGTCAAAATTTCCTGCGTACTTTCCTTTTGTGTACAACAGAAGAGGGCCCCCTGGCGCCAACCGTGTGTGTTGTCCTGAGCACCCAGACGCTCACCTGATAGAAGACTACAGAGCAGGGGACCAGATCTGCTCCGAGTGTGGGCTGGTGGTGGGGGACAGGTACGGAATGTATTCTTGTGGCTTATACTTCTTCTTAAGTTTTTGTAACACAATTTGTAAAAGAGTTCGGTCTGAAAAAATAATTGAACATAAAAAGCGTGTACAGTATTTAGGTGGATCACAAATTCCATTTCATTGAGCCCACCTGATATAAAAAGTATTTGCAAACAAATAGAAAACAGAACATTTTCAGAAAAGCTGTTAATTAGAATTTAGATATGATGCCATAAAACATAAAAGGTGAATATTTTACGTGCACCTAGATCAATCCATGAACCAGCTTACTGGAAAATACTTAGTGTAAGCAAGGAGGTAACCTCCTTGGTGTTAAGTGGATGTTGAAATTGCTGAAAAAGGTTGATAATGAAAGACAAGAATACATGGCTGCGTATAACATTCAGTGATTCTTTTGATGTGATAATATTGTTCCATCCCTTCCCAGGGTTGTGGATGTCGGTACAGAATGGAGAACATTCAGCAACGAGAAGTCAGACAAGGACAGGTCTCGAGTCGGAGCTGCCGAGGTGAGAAATTCTGAAATTCTTTTCCTTGCTTCACAGTCACAGTAAGGTCCCTCTCTTAGGTGTCAGTTAGAATTTCAGCCTGCTGTGGTTAAAAAGGTATTTGGCTACAATTTTGTAAGTACTGGATATGGGATTAGATAGCAAGAAGGTTAAAACTGAAAAGTGTAAAACAGAAAAAGAACTATCACCAGCTTATTGTTTTGTTATTTGTGTTACCTTTTTGGAAAAATAATAATATTGAACATGTTTTTGTCCTTCCCAGAACCCCCTGTTGAGCGGCGGTGACCTGTCCACCATGATCAGCCGACCCTCGGGTTCTGCAGGGTTTAACGATGACGGCAGCGCCAAGTACCACAACAGGAGATCTGTAAGTACCCGATTTTATGTCAGTACAAAATTTGGAGCTGGTACAGTCAAACCTACATACAAGGGACCACCTGTACACAAGGACCACCTGGCCAATGTGACTACTTTTTGGTTGTCCCTTAGATAGCTTTCATCATTAACACAAGTATTAAGAAGCCTGTCTATAGTTGCTATCCCTCCACATAAACCAAATTTTCTTGGTCTCTCAGGTTATTATTAAATTTCTTGTCACTTCAAGAGTCCAAAAGAGAGAAATTGTCACTAAGGCCAAATGCCAATTGTATAATATTGCTAGTGGTAAACAAAGGTGTATGTATGCATTAAAGTATGTCATGTATATGTGTGTACATGTATTTGACATTATGTAAACAAGGTCATTTCACATGTGCTATTTTCTGCCTCCAGATGTCGAGTTCTGACAGAGCCCTGGTGAACGCCTTCCGAGAGATCACTGGCATGGCAGACCGCATCAACCTGCCCAGAAATATTGTGGTGAGTCATAACCTACTAATGATAGAATTTGAGACAATGACAACAAGTGTGCTCTTAGCTTATGTCTTACATTTAGTCTTGATCGTGATTATTATGAGATGGTTGAAATTCTAGCTTGCCAGACTTCTGCGGTTGACAACAAAGATCATTATAATTCAAGACTGCTATTTCTGATAATAAACCTTTCCAAAAGACCTGTGATTCTTTAATTTGTTTAAGATTTTTCCCTACTTTGTCGTTAAAACCAGGACCGGACGCAGATGTTGTTTAAACAGGTGAATGACCAGAAGAGCCTGAAGGGGCGCAGTAACGACGCCATCTCAGCAGCCTGCCTGTACATCGCCTGTAGACAGGAGGGCGTGCCAAGAACATTCAAAGGTCTTCATCACATCTAGTCCTTTTGAAAACAAACTGTAATAGGTGAAAATGAATACCTAGTTTCAAATAGGGGATGTCCCTCGGATAGGACGTTAAATGGAGGTCCCATGTTTGAGGAGAGCCACACCTTGAGCATGTAAAAGAACCCACCACACTTATATGTATCATGTGATAACTGATGGTCTATCTGCTAAGCTTAGGACCTGGGCTTTTGCATAGAGAAAAAAGAAATCCAAGTTAACAACTTAACAGGTTGGAAGAGGCATTTAATCACATCATGTGCTAACATACTTGAGCTATAAGTATATGTTGTGTATAGAAGTTAAACATCATGTAGCCTTTGTTTAGCAAACTATCATCTTAACATTCCATAATCAAACAGTCAGCATAAATCTACTTTGAATGTAACAAAACTGATGCAAAGGATAATCATTGTTTGTAGGCATGAGGTGATGTGTAATTTGTCTCCTTGTTTCTATCTTGTCCCAGAAATCTGTGCAATCTCACGAGTGTCCAAGAAGGAGATAGGACGAGTCTTTAAGTTAATCCTGAAGGCGCTGGAGACAAGTGTGGAGCTCATCACAACTGGAGACTTCATGGTGAGTTCAACTTGGGACTAACTTATAGTACAGCATGAAGCTAGGGGACTCAATCAGACAGACACACACACAGACACAAACAGACAGACACACACACACACACACAAACAGACACACACACACACACACACGCACACACACACACACGCACACACACAAATCGTCTATTTTTCCTGTCTCACCAAGGTTAGACATGCTTGCACATACTATAATTGGATGTCCTGGCTTGATGGCAGACCGCCAGGTGCCTCTGTCCTGTGGGTTAACACTATACAGGTTTAGGAGGTGAAAGTCTTCCCTTTTGTAGCCAGTCCATCTTTTGTATGAAGTATGAAATTTAACTCTTATTTTATGATGCACCTTAGCACCTTAGTTCCTCCCATGCCTGTATACGATATTACCACCGCACAACATAGATCAAGCATTTGTCATATTATTGTTTTGTTATATATTGTGATGGTATAGTTAACTAATGTGGCTCTGAATTGCAGTCTTGCTGTACCATTTGATATTGACATTTAACTTAAAAAAAGTGTGAGTGAAGTTTGTACAAAGTGATGCATGCCTGTTGTTGTGCCTCTAATGGAATTCACCATCTTTGTAATCCTGTGAATTTTTCTTGTCTTATTTCCAGTCTCGGTTCTGCTCCAACTTGAACCTCCCGAGCCAGGTCCAGCGTGCAGCGACCCACATAGCCAGGAAAGCTGTGGAGCTGGACTTAGTTCCGGGGTCAGGATCTCATCGGCTTTACACTCACTTACTTTGTTGTGTAATCATCACACGGTCAAAAACTGAGGACATTCTTGTTGCTTATGTGGCCTGCGAAATTCAGCTGTCTTGTTATTAGAACGACTGTCTTTGATCCTTGTAGGCAGTTGGCTCTGGCACAGCCTGCTTGAAAAACCAATCAAATTCTTAAGACTACCTAAGGCAAATATGACCGTTACATGGTTGTGGCTTTCTCAACATAGGACAGTTTTGTCACTTGTTACAGAGATTTTACAAGCACAGTCTTTTTTGTAAAATCCTTTTTTGTACATTTGTATTGTATTGGAGATGATTGCACCAAACTGCATGGATGTGAAAGTGTTATTAACTAAAACGTGTCTTTTCACAGACGAAGCCCCATCTCAGTAGCAGCAGCAGCAATCTACATGGCATCACAAGCCTCAGAGGAGAAGAGAACTCAGAAAGGTAAGATTTTCGTTCCTTTGAAATCTTTATACTATGGACTGATCCTTACTGTCCATTACAATTAGCGGCAATCGTAGCAGAGAGGTAAACTCGAAAATGAAATCACCGCAAAAGTTTAAACATTTACAGTATGCCATAATTGTTTAGTCATATGTTTAGTTCTCAGCAAGATTTCCTTTTCTTCCAATACAGAAATCGGTGACATCGCTGGCGTGGCTGATGTTACGATTCGCCAGTCGTATCGCCTAATCTACCCTCGTGCCCACGAGCTGTTCCCTTCAGACTTCACGTTCCACACGCCCATCGACCAACTTCCACAGCTGTAGAACAGCCAATCACTGTCTTAGACAGCTTTGTAATACACCTGTCACACAGTCAACGAGCTTCGGTCGTATTTGTTAATCCCCAGAAGTTGCCGAATTTGAAAATTGCCAGAGGCTCAAGCTAATTCTTCACCTGAAAATCTATCCCACCACGTGAACAGGGCTCCGGGACCTGCGAACATCAGCCGATCTCTAAAAATCACATAATAATTGAGAGAACATCAGGCATCTTACTGCCAGAAATGTCATTTAGAGATCGCTGACTCCTCGGTTGATCGATTTTCGTTCTGTGTGAAGGGTATAAGGGTTAGAAGAAGTATTTTTTTTATTACCAATATTGTTATTCGATATCAGTCAGTGAATCTTTTGATCCTTGGCAGTGTACGGTTATGTTACATGTATGTCTACAAATAAATACATCTTTTCAGTAACTATGTAAGAAACGCTACTCTTATTTATAAGATAACATTTTCAGCTTACGTATCACAGTATAATGCCTGTTTTCTTGCAAAGAGGCATGTAGTTTTTAATAAGAAAAAAAGTTTAGATATTGTTCCAGGCATTGTCGGTTAAAATTTTCTTTGCATCCTATGCTTTCTTTTGTCACTCTCCTTTTCAGTCCATATCAATTTTTCACATCACTCCAAAAATTCTGAAAAAATACTTCACTTGAAGTTGTAAAACTAGCTTTATTTACCAAATGTAGCTGTAAGTCAAGTTCATTCCAGTGGTTGTCATAACATATTTGTAATGTTACATTTTCAAATATATATTTTCTTTATAGCAAGGTATTCAACTTTTCCCAGGCTATGTTTATATACTAAGTCTTGTAGGACTATACCACCAGATTAAATACACCAAACACTTTTAAGTCTGTAAAGAAGGTTTAATGACATTTTTTTTCTGCTGTTTTGTCTTCAGTTGAGCTTATGTTAAACATTGTAAATGAGGCTACCACCTCACTTAACTTTCTACCATCATGTACCTACCATTTAAAGTAAATGATCATGAATCTTGTGATACACAATTGAAGTAAAAAGATATGAAGCTGTCATTGTAGTTGTCATATGTAAAGGCATTTATTATCATATAGATTCTTTTACTTGCTCTAGATGGAGGTCATCTTTTATATCAATATAGACAGAGAAACAAAAGGGTATCTACATGTAGCTACATTCGTACTTGCTATTCCACAGAAGTACATTTAATAAATGTTCAAAGAACATCATGTGTGGTTTCCGTTATGTGTACTTGTGGTGTGTAAAGAAACCGGTTTCTTAACTGCAGGACTGCTACATTTGTAGTAAAATTTTTGAACATTATGGACATACACTGTACTGTGAGAATGTAATCAACTTAGTACACAAAGTATATGTTACATACATGGAAAGTTTGAAGTCATAAGCGGATTGGGCCAAACCAAATTCAATTGATAATTTGTTGAAAATTTGGGGAAAAAAGGGTCTTACACTATTTAAAGAGTCTCACTAGGATGTTTGATACAAGTAGGATTTTATACACAAAAAATCTCTTGTTTGCCATGATTGTTTTTATTTGTTGGCATCTTGATCCGGCTGTTGCGCATTAATTTCCAGTGGGAGAGGGAACAGCCCGTAATCGCCCTTAACCCTGGGTGGGAACGTGCGAGTGTTCCAGTTGTTGTTCTCCTGATATCTGTTCAGCCAGGGCGGGATCTGGGTGTAACGTTGGTACAGGTCGTCCGCGAGCTCCCCGCGCTGGATCCCCACGAACGCTCGTCTCAGGATCACGATTTTGTCGTGCAGCTCCGGGAACTGCTCCTCCCACTGTCGGAACATCTCCGCACATCGCGCCCGCACGGTACCCTGGATCCTCTTTTCTATAGCTGAGAGCTAGAGAGGCACAGAAGCCGGAGGGTTACTTGAAGAAACACGATGAAAACTAGGAAGTGATCATGATGACTTGACAATGATGCAGAAACTATTGGCAAACTACCAAGATCACTGTTACAGTAGTATTACCCACTAGTAATACCTATTAGTAGTACCTGCTATCCTTTGAATATAGTACTGTTGTGTTGCATGTGTAAATTCATTTAGATATATATAGATACCAGCAACAGATATACCGTTGCCCAGCCTTAACAAAAAGCACAAAAAGGAAGGTCCAACAACTTCTCAACTGCAGGGGTAGTGTTCCCAGAGTTGTGTACACAAAACATTAGCGTGTGTACAGACAACGGCATTGACACAAATTGTAATAGATCCATGTATATTGTAACTGACCATGGTTTTGTTGTCCAAAACTCCATACATTTGCAACTGTCTACCATCTTTGAAATATTAACAAATACTCAGAATTTAGCAACATTTATAAAGTTGTGCTAACATGCTCAGAATTTCATGACAATTTTCAGCTTGCCATATCTCTCCTGAGCTTACATTTGTAAGTAATCTAATCAAAGTAGAATTTAACCTTCTCCCTGCTACCAAACCCAATAACCAATACAAAGTTGTTGCCAAATAGCTTGGCTGGCTGAAGGTTAAGAAACAAAACAGATTTTCAGGGTAGCATGACTGGTACTTACTTGCTGTCGGGTGAATCCAAGTTCAAAGGCGAGCAATTTCCAGTCATACCCAAGCCTCTTGGCCAGCCAGCCTGTGTAATTTTCCCCTAGTTCTGTCAGGGAAGGAAAGAATCAGACATTTGTATGGGTCAATGACATATATGTGCACATACATATACTAATTAAAGAAATGACGCTCCTACTTTAGCTTATTGTTGGGGTGTCACTTGGTATAATATTAAACTTTAGAAATCTGCAAGTTTAGCTGTATACTCAACATCCAACAGTATCTTATGAGCCATGTAGGTTGTAGCCTAGCAAGTGGCCTTGTAAAAACAGAATGTAAAACAAATCTTACCATCCAGACAACCAGTTTGTTGCGCCTCTCCCATCTTTGCAGGGATGTTGCAGGATTTTCTAACTTAGACCCTTCAATATGTAGCTGTTAGCAACAACAGTTGGTAAGTATGCAGTACACAGGGCTCTGAGATTTTCATCAGGCATAAGATACCTGACTGCTACGTATACCTGACAAGCTTAAGGTTAGACAGAAGGTGTTGCATGGCTACTGTGGCCCCCTGGTAACTACTGCCTATTCTATATGGCTATTCACATGCATCCTACTGTTACACGCACATTGATTGGGCAGACAATAGGAAAGGCTCATGTTTCTGTTAGTCAATCCTGACACAACCAATCAGGAACAGTCTGCTATAAATATAGACTCAAAGATATTGCATTCCCACTGTAATATAAGTAAAGTAAAATGAATGAATTTTTAATGAGAAGGGTACATTGTATAGAGGTGTTCCAATTTGAGCAAGTATTGATGTAAGAAGACATGCAGCATGAAATATTAATGAGGATTCTGAAATCTTTATTAATTGTCAATGCCCTAATTTTCCAGAGGACAAAGCTGAAACGGTATGTTCATATTAGACACAGTCGTCCAAGAAGTTAGATACTGACTTGAAGTAATGTTTCAGATGGGGACAGCCCTATGTTAGGGCCAGGGCAAGGGTCAGGGAGTGTTGGAACAAAGGTGTATGTATCAAAAGTGGCCCCTATTAATCACTGCCAGTACTGCACAAAGCAATCCGACGCCATCTGATGTTGTGTGAAGACAGCAGTATTAAAGTTTGAGGGGATAGTTTTATCATCCCAGCTTGATCGATGAAGCTCTATTGGTCTTGCCATGTATTGGTGCTGTTTTTGTGACTAATGATCATTGTGGAATGATTGAAATGCTTACTTTATACAAGTCCTTGTTTTGTGAAGAGCAATCAGCTTCAGCTGTATAGATCAAAAGCGACCTCTATTAATCACTGTCATTACTGCAGTAGCATTGCGCCAGTACTGCAGTATCATATCAACGTGCACGCGCTGCCGAACTGCAATTATGACATCAACAGCCAGGTAGGCTGATTAAAGGAGCTCAATGAGTTTTCAATCTTGATTAAACTAAATTATTTATGTATTTTCTTTACACAAGGCCTTAGCAAGTTATCCATATAATTTACTTGCCGTGGCCTCACTAGACAACTCTTCATTTAACTACTCGTCTATTTCAGGTACTAGGTGGAAGCTAGAAACAAAACAACAGAAGATGTTAAGATATCGATGCAATAATAGATTTTGAGTGTTTGTGTGTTTGTGTGTGTCTGTGTGTGTGTGTGTGTGTGTGTGTGCGTGCGTGACTGACACTGTGTGTTTGGGTGTGACTGTCAGAGAAGTCCGGCCGTCACCGTGCTCAGATACATTACGATCTTCCACCCCAACAACTGTTAAAGATCCTGTCCGATTTCCCATGACAACTTTTGCCTTTTACCTAACCGTCCGCTGATGTGATAAACACCTGGACACAAGACCACAAAATTATGTGCGACAGGGACATACAGTCATACCTACAGCTTTCTTCTTAATGAAAGAACAATGATCAATAGAGGATTTAATGTCTATCATGTGATAAACTGTTCTGCCGCAGCCCAATACATGAGTCTGGTAAACCCAAGTTGATACTGATAAACCTATGCACGACTGTTTATTGGCAAGATGGGGACTTTTACAAAGGAAATCGTACTTTAATCACAATCTTCTAGATATCAAACAAATTATCTGACAGCTTAAATTGTTAAAATCTATCTTACATGAGAAAAATCTATACATACATAGATCTCTACACTTCTGAAATAAGAGTATTGACAATTCTAAACGCGACAGTCAAAATCACGTTTTTTATTCAAGAATGACCTCTAAATCTGTTAACTAAATGCTTACATCAACAAATTTTGTGACGCCTAAATGCATGGATTCATACAGAGGATCAATATATTTCTAGTTCCCTACAAAACTATATCGATTTCAATCATCAGTAGAGCAGTCAGTAGTTAAATGGTGTCTGGCCCAGTGGTGACCCGTACATAACCGCTCTGTGTAACCACTAAAGAGCAAACTGTCCTTATCATTGCTTTATGTAGGGGTCAGAGGAAGTTATGTCTCCTTGTAGATATCTACAGTTTACCCCGCGGTGACATGCAAAAATCACCACTACGGAAAAGGTAAGCATACATAGAAAATATTGTTGAGCTATGCTATGTTACATACAACGGGTTTAGAGATTTATCTACAGACCAATATCTACAAAGGCTTTAAAGTTTACAATATGTGCATTGCCATCTGAGGAATATATATAATTGGAGTCACGATTTGATCCAACTTTACTTTCCAAGAGATTACTTGACACAAGATAAATCATTAATGGCTAACTTGAATTCGTATTTTCACAGTGCCTTGGTTTTTGAACGAATTGTTAAAGGGACGCTATCTGATAAATTATATTCAGTGCGTAACAATGCATGGGGACTCAAATGGTAACAACATTTCCACTACGTATATCATTGATGAACAAACCTATAATGAGCCCCATGACATCCCCGTATGAAACTATTTATCTACAAAGAAATTACGATACTTTCTATACATTACAATCATGTTTTCTCCTGCCTGTATCTTAAATACGTGATATTCAGACAATGACTCCGGAATACAGCTACATCTTTGGAAAGTTGCCCGCACACAAACGCCCACGCCTTTACCGAATGAACTTCGCCCAGCAGACTGGCTGAGACACACAGAACTTTCTTTTCATCATATTTCACATAGAAATTGTACACGGGATATTCTGACATCGTAACACGATAAAAGGAAAGTTCTAATGTTCACCTCATATATATTTGTGTCTTCTAGAGGTTTAAACCAGCGTTAAGCTGTCTGTGAGTTGGTCTGTCTCTAGGTTCTTGCCAGTAAGGAAGATACATGTCGTAATGGGCCGTCATGTGTATTCTAAGGGCACGGTCAATGGTATCGTTCTTTTTTATTGCTCCACGAAATTAAGCTCAATCAATCAAGATTTCAAACAGAACAGGCCGTTTGTTGCAGTCCGTCTCACGCGTCCATCCCCCGTGAGCGCCCAGCTCGTCGTCCATGTACTGTCCACCTCACGCGTCCATCCCCCGTGAGCGCCCAGCTCGTCGTCCATGTACTGTCCACCTCACGCGTCCATCCCCCCGTGAGCGCCCAGCTCGTCGTCCATGTACTGTCCACCTCACGCGTCCATCCCCCGTGAGCGCCCAGCTCGTCGTCCATGTACTGTCCACCTCACGCGTCCATCCCCCCGTGAGCGCCCAGCTCGTCGTCCATGTACTGTCCACCTCACGCGTCCATCCCCCCGTGAGCGCCCAGCTCGTCGTCCATGTACTGTCCACCTCACGCGTCCATCCCCCGTGAGCGCCCAGCTCGTCGTCCATGTACTGTCCACCTCACGCGTCCATCCCCCGTGAGCGCCCAGCTCGTCGTCCATGTACTGTCCACCTCACGCGTCCATCCCCCCGTGAGCGCCCAGCTCGTCGTCCATGTACTGTCCACCTCACGCGTCCATCCCCCCGTGAGCGCCCAGCTCGTCGTCCATGTACTGTCCACCTCACGCGTCCATCCCCCCGTGAGCGCCCAGCTCGTCGTCCATGTACTGCCCGTCCATGAAGGACGTCTCCTGGACGGACTCGCCATCGTCCCCGCCGTCCACATGCACTTGCACCAGCTGGTACCCCTCGGGAACGAGAACGGTGGTAGGGCCACGTGACGACTGCCGGCCTATCGATGAACGTCTGAAATGACATAGAACGGAGGAAATTGTATATACATATGTTACAAAGATATCAAAACCTGACGTTCTGCTGCAGTACCAGAAAAAGGCGCTTGGGGACCATAATTGAACTTCTCTTTTGTTTAACTTTCGACACACCTAAGCGCCAAATATCATAAAGATTAACCAACAACGTCTTGAGTTATGCCGTTCACAAAAGCACGTACTGGAACAGACACAAAAGGATACTAAACTTTCTAGGCAAATGTAGTGTAGAAGTGTTTTGTACTTGAAGCAAGTATGAAATGTTCCAGATTGCCATACTTTATATTCATTCTCACAGAAATGATTAATGACTTTAATGCTACAAAAGAACACAAGACAATCGCGTTGTCCATACCTTGATTGCGAGTAACTTCCCACAGTTTTTGCTGTTGGCACCGCCATGAGTTTGGTTCCAGGCTGCGGGGTGTACTGCACTCTTCTGAACCTAGGGGGCGCCATGGGCGGCGTCAGGATCACTCCGTCGTAGGGGTTCATGTACTGCCTCACGGGAACGTACCTCACGTTGGGGGAGTACATTCCCATCCTCTGGAACGGCATACCCATTCCCCCGTATCCCGGCATACCGCCCATAGCTCCCGGCATTCCGCCCATCATGCCTCTCGGGCCGGCATGGTTCATGGGAAATCGAGGCATGCCGCCGCAGCCTGTGGGTAACCTCCCGTTGGGGATGGCCCCCGGGTTGCCCCTGCCCCTCCCCACCCCTCCCGTGGCACCCGCGGCGTTCTCTGTAGTTTCAGCATTGCCGCCTCCTCCTCCTCCTCCATTCTTCGCTATAATGAACAAGAAGACACTTAGACAAAAGCACGGAAGATAAACATTAGATACCATAAACTCCAATAAAGATATCAGATGTAAAACAATACAATACAATAATGGAATCTCAACAAAAGCACCTGCTCCGACACCTGCTAACCTAAGGTATAAACATAAGTTACACAAATATGAAATGGTCTGTAAAACATCTAAAATGACATTCTAAATCTCAACCATGAATCCATTTTATAGTTTATTGGAAAGGAGTTATTGAAAAACGGAACGGCGTAAAGCTTTTGTATATATCCTACTATTACTCGATTCAAGGTTATTTCTTTGGACACAACGTGTCCTAGTTTGCGCTAGGGAGTAAATACCATCTGCTTCTACCTATCATTAGTAGGTATATGTGCAGAAAAAGGCTACTAAAGCGTTGCAAGTGGCGAAGCCGGCATGAGCATAAGTGTTTAAAACGTGCAGCAAAGCGGTATCAAGTGAAAGTTGACAGCCAAAGATCATCTACTTCTAATGTAGGCAATTATTTTAGAATGGGGAATGCTCCTATTCGTCATACACAAACTTATCATCCTGATAAAATGAAGCACACATACACACACACACACACACGCACATAGGTAAGGCCAGACTACACAAAGCAAGCGTTCCAAAGCAGAGCAAGTGATGCTACACTGCGATGGAAAGTAATCCATACTTACACGGCCCTGTTACACATTCCATTCAATGATTGAAGGAAAGACAAATTCGTTCATTTCAATCGTATCAAATCTTTAAACATCAACTGCAATGTTTATTGTAAAACATGGAAGAATTTGCAGAAGAGCTCTACATAGAATAGTAAGTCAAACCAACATTAAAATGTATAGGAAAAGGATGTTTTATTAGAAAGATTTAATTTGGTCTACTTGCACTTAAACCAGATCAAGAAGTTACAGGTGCTGGAGTGAGTTACTTACCCGCCGACATTTCGTAAACTTTCTTCTTTCCTTCGGTTCTTTCCTACAAGGAAGAAAATATAAGATAAAAAAACAATTTTTCGAAAGACCACCTTTTCCGTGGCTTCGTTGTCAAAATGGCAAGTAACAATTTCAATAGCGTACATTTGGAAATTTTGAAAAGTTTGTATTGATGAAGGTATGTCCATACTTAAAACTATTGTTAACAAATTGTCGCTATGTCGTTATAAGTGACATGCAGTATCGTTAAGACTTACATATTGTAGCTGTATCCTCAAGTCGTTGTTAGCTTCTTTGTATGATTTTAGGAGAGATTGTAGGTAGTAGATTGCCATTCTGAAACATAATGTCCAAAACGTCAGTCATTTAACCAAATAACATCTTATTTGTCATAGCAGCGTTTGTGGTACAAGATATCTCTCTAATGAGGCAGATATTGCAGGTAATAATAATGGTTTATTGGTCAGAAATTACCCGTGGATTGGCAGCCGGTGCTGAATTGCTGCGGGGTTTACAGTCATATAATACACAACAGATACATATTTGCTCCACACTTGCACTTTGTGAAACTGTCGCAAGGGTCTAGGCGGCTGCCATTCGGCACCAGCAGGTGACCTCAATATGACCTTCCCCAATCTAAGTCAGGTACCCATTCACACCTGGGTAGAGTGAGGAAAGTCATGTAAAGTGCCTTTCCCAAGGGCACAACATCGGGGCACATCGGGGTTTCGAACCCGGGACCTCTCGGTTCTGGGCGAAACACCCTACCGATTGCAAGAGCAATCAGGAAAGCTGCAAGCAATATCAGTTTCCCAACTAAACGTTGTACGACTAGAAAGAGGTGAGCCTTATAATTCTAGTAGACGTGTTGATGTTTAATTGATAGCCAGTAACTCATGACTGACTATGAAGGCCCACAACGACAACTTTAGTCTGCGCAAACCATTTCGTTGTCGCAGGAAAGGTTGTCATTGTGGGCCTTCGTACCAACAAGGTACCTACATTAGCAACATGAAGAGCGGGATCATGACGCCTGCTGTGCTGAGGTACGCCATGACAGACCTCATCCAGGGTGGGAACTTCTCGTTCACAGTGTCGGAAATGATGTTAAATATCCGTTCCTTTCCACTGTAAACAAATGTCAACGTACCGTTAGTGAGATTCTTCTACATTTGATATCAGATGTCAAATCATCTATGTAGTCTGGAAGTCAGGCTGTAAATTCCAGGGCCTACACCGGCCGGCTCTTCAGCTACAGGGAATTTATCAAAGGGTGGTCATCAGGGGACTAAGGAAGAATTCAATAGACCCCTTTCCAAACTCCGGCGCCATTTTGAATCTGCTCTCGCGAGAGTACAATATGGCGCGAGTGCGCGTGATATGAACACAGGCGGTAAGAGCACGGGAACGGTAATAGCTTAACAACGGTGTCCCCAATTTACTTGGGGGCATATTTGTTTGTTTCCCCCTCGAGCTGATTGAGGAGCTGGCTTGTTTAGACCCTGAAAACTGGCTAGCAGGCTACAAATCATCTGGCTTTCGACAGAAGTTGTACATCACCGAAACTGCATCTATGATCAGAAGGTTGCTTTACAGTTACGTAAGATAGTTGACAGAGATTGAGTTGTGAATAAGTAGGAAGTAGTTACCTGAACGGACCACAGTTCCTTGACGGTTCTATAGAAACCATCACATACCCTGTCGGCAGCATGCTCAGAAACAGCATGATGAGCAGCAGGACGAGATAGAAGTTGTTGGATCTGTCAGAGAAGAATTTAAAAAGCTGCTCATTTTATGCAATTATCTTACACCAGATCGCATAACGTAAGCACCTTTCAAAGCAAAATAATTGAAGTCTGAACACAACAATCAAATTTCATGGTTTCATACCAAACCGTTGGAACATTCAAACTTGCGTACTACAATATTATTCAATAAATCAGAACGATTTTAAGTTACAGTTCATTCGTCTTCTTAAGGCGTGAAGCTGTATTATCAATAAATCGATATCACTCTCAAGTTCACGTCAAGTGAAGGTCATTTCCATTTCACAATCTCAGATGATTGATAATCGATGATAATCATCGATTGATAACAAACATTTATAATTGTCTAACCTTCATTAACGGATAATCATTATCGTTTGTTAAACTATAAAAAACGCTTTCTTGTCTTGGGTTGAGTTTGACCAAGCTTACAAAAGACTTAATCTAAAAGAGGAAAACTCAGGCAATACGATAATCAGGTACTAATTGATATACACATACGTATAGAAGTACACAACGTGAGTTTCCTACCTAGAAGCGCGGAAGACCCGCTCATGAGGAATGTTGCACATCATGACGGCCCAGCTGCGCAGGTACATCAGCCCAATCAGCTTCAGGACGTTCAGTGCGGGTAGACTGGGGGCGAAGAACGCACCCATCCTGGAAAAGGAAAAGTATATTTCATCAAAACTTTATCGAAAAATATTATAGTTATTTGGCTGTTGTAAAATCATACATGTAGATGAACGATTTATCATGTTTATTGCACTAGGTGCTGAATAAATAACTCTCAGACTAATAAGATACGTTTGAACTCGTAGGCACTTATTGATATTCATGAACGCTACAATTGCAACGATAACCGTTAGACTCAGGAGCCATACATACCATATCATTCCTTGGTTGTATATTAGATGCAGGACATTGTCGGCAACACCAAACTCTGCATAGCCGGGCTGCAACAGAGAGTAAGGTCAAAATTGTTTAATTGACACAATAGCCTTCTCAAATTTCCCTCGGTTATTTCATGGCGGTTATATTAGGTAAAAGAAGACACAACTATAGGGACGTTCATGGTTCCAACTGCGCATGTGGAGTGAATGTATTGTGGGTTATGTGGCAAAAATGATATCTACTGAGGCATAAACAAAACACCTCTGCACGAAGTCTGAACAGGTGTAAAGCATGGTCAAAAAAGAACTGTTTACAAGTTACGGACCTTCACCTTTGACATATTACCCACAGTGCATCTCGCTGCGCATGAATCCTTAGAACTATGAACCTCCTTATATATATTCTTATTAGAATAGAATATATCATAATTTCGATAATTGAGATTAAAACAACTCACGAATCCTGTCTCCAGGTCCCAGCACCAACAGTAGTTCGCGAACCGCACGAACAGACCCCGCAGAAACTCCAGAATGAATGTTGTGACGACGGTGGCGATCATGTCAAACACGGACAGTTTGAACATTTCCTGGAGAAATATGGAAGAATTAGAGGAAGAGGATAGATTACACGTAGTAACTTACCTCTATCAGGTTGTGCATTGTTTGAATATTTGATATAGCATGACACATATTTCTGATTCAGTCTATGATTGCCGTCCCTACCTGTCCAACTATTGTCTCCCAGCACTGCTCCTTGATCCCTGCCTTCTGTGCCAGAATGTCCGCCATGGCGGTGTTGTTCATGCCTATTTCTGCCACGGCCTCCCGTATGAGTGACGCTGCAGTTGCATTTTGAGCCACCAGGGTATTGTTGTAGGCGGCGGCCTCCAGGGCTTGCAATGCTTCACGAGCTTTGCGGGCTTCGTCGGCCTATGTGGAAGAAAGCAAAACTACTGATAGCTAATAGCTGCCATTATTACGGATTTAAGGCTAAAAGAGGTTGACCTAGTTGAAATATGTGTCCAGACGGTGGAGGTTCGAGGCCCACTCGGGCACGGTGAGAGGGGTTGCATCCATCACTTCGTTTAGTGACATGACGACAGTAGTAATAACATGCTAAACTTTCTTCAACACTAAGGTATTCACGGATCAAATTTTCAACGACCACTGTTGACTTCTTCAGGATCAATGAGGAAGAAGACAGCAGTGGTCGTTGGAAATTTGATCCGTGAATACCTCAGTGTCAAAAGAAATTTTAGCATTGCATTATCATGATTACTACCAACACAGATGAGCTTTCATGATAACGACCAGTATTGTGTTTCTACACGATACCTAAGGAGAAAACAAACTCTCTAACACTTACCAGGTTGTTGACCTTCTTGAAGAGCGCAATCATCAGTGTGTAGAGATTGCCAAGATTTAGGACCATTACCCTGGTAACAATCAAAATAAAAGATAAGTCAACTTCAACTACAGATTTACAGTCAACAAGTCAGAAAGGATGGAATTAAAAGAAATATCAAACATGCACAATGTCACAAGCTGCACACTGATAATGAGCGTAATAGTTGATAAATATCTTAGTTTTTTATGGAGGTTCCATGTACACAGGACGTACCTTGCCAGTGACCACCGTAACATGACGCGTGGATGATATTTCTCCATCTCACCAATCAGGTCGAAGAACACTGGAAACACCATGGTGATGATTGACACCACCATAGAAACCTTAACAGCAAGTACAAAGACAGAGGTAAGTACCACACAATTGCCAATCAATGTATCATATCTGAAGAATCTAACGTCAAATATGAAATACATGATCTTGTGATGATAATGACCAAGTTCTATGATACGCATACGAATTCGGCGTTACCTCATTTTGTTCCCACCATGACAACTTGGAAGGGTCCATTTTTTCAAACTGTTCGGACCGTTCCACCACTAGCTGGATGGCATACCCCGATCCGGCCAGTAAAATGGTAACCAGTACGTTGGCCAGGAGTCGTAGAGAGATTGTGATGTACCTGAAGTAAATGTGAAGCATAGGTTTGGTAAGAATTGATATTTGAGATAAAAGTGGTGTAGATTTTTGTTGCTTATGCTCATGGTACAGATCAGATACGAAGTTATGCTTCATATTTAATTGACCTTGTGTTACTAAAAATGGTACCATGATGAAATGGTATACGTGTCAAGCAAAGTGTGTAGCAAAACGATTATGTTCAAATAGATAAGGAAACAAGCGTAAGGTGTGTCCCCGTCCAAAACGAACTGCAAAACTGAGGATGGCATAACATCATCAAATATAATGTACCAAAAATACAACAACACTTATCTTATGAATTTTACAAATTATATTCTTTCTAAAATGGATCACATTCTGCAGATATAATGTGCTGGTAGTTGGACAGCTAACCTATTGTCAAATGAGCTCTTACAAGTAGTACATACACCACCTCGTTCATATAGCCCAAACAATGACATAAAAATCAACAACCAAAATGAATGAAGGACACAAGAGTATTCAGCTAAAACTATAAAGAGAGTTCGATAAGATGAATCTGTGAAACTGAAATGGGAGGACATGAAAATCATTATTTGCTGTAATAAAAAAAGAATTGCAATGCCTTTCAAGAGGGACATGTGAAAATATAGGACCACTCAGTTGAACTTAGCAACGATACATATGGTTGTCCTAGATTATCGTATAGTTAATACTAAATCAGCATGCTTAATTATGCTGCATCCTTAGCGAATCATCTATTCTGGACCAAATGGCATGATAAGGGGCTCAATTAGCCATGGCTTACAGAAAGCAGTAAAAAATAGTAGTGTGTGCGAATGGTGTGCTTTCAAACAATGACGAAGTTAAGGGGAATGGATCATTATGGATGTTCAGGGCAGTGCTCGAGGTTAGATCGTGCAGCTCGTCTGACAAAACCGGTGAAAGAATAGCGAAGGATCAAGTTTCTGAATGGCAGGGGAGCTTGGATAAATGTTCCAGATGACTCCATTCATCGTCTAGCGTTGACGTTGAGGGATGTTTCACTGGATTGAGGGCGTAAATGTTGCAAGCGTAGGTTGTGAGGCAGAAATTGGCGTTGGGAACTAGAATGGACTGGTCTGGCAAAGTACCAACCTTTCCTTCTTTGAACTGACAGTCCCCAACACGAGATGAGTCAGGGCCAATTACAGGGAAAAATCGAGATACGTTACAATCAAGTTTTTCAAAAATATAGATAAATTTCTTTGAAATCTAATGGGCTTGAAAAATTACCACACAAAAAAGTCGAGCAAGTTTAAAGATGTATTTAGGCTTGATACACTGTGCTGTAGAAGTTGTATATCTAATTGCGTCTATTTGGTAAGGGATATCTTGGATACCTGTAAAATTTCACTGAAAATCTCAACATTTGAATGGCAGTGGATTCTTAAATGCCAAGTACATTTCACTCCATACCTTTGTTCGTCTTTGTTTTTCTCCTCTTCCTCCAATATTGCCTCCTGTACGATCGGGGTTCAGCATCAAAAGTGTTATCAACACGAAGTGACATGCTAATCAGGCATCCAATCAACATCAACAATCGATGGAAATGAAACGTAAGTGACAGAACAAATACATCCACAGTTAAGAATCTCTTTATAGATGTAGCAACAATAACTAGGATCATCTGAAATACAAATGCATGACATGGAACTGGGCAAACACAGACACACAAAGACACACAACACTATCACAAGCCACACAGTGATCAGAAACTGATGGACAAAGATAACTGACAGATGAACTGATGATGGCACAAAACAAATGTTTGTTTCCACAGGTTTGGTAGACGTGCTCCACAAGTCTTGTCATTATGTCTTTGCTGATCGCAGAGCGATACGTATTCAGTAATGGTTAAAATGACAGAATCGCATCAGGTCTAAACGTTTTGGGTTTCCATGTTGACAACTTAATGTGTGTATCATAGCAGAGAGTGTTGGAAATGCAAACTTTTCAGTGGAAAATTGTACATTTGACAGGCAATCAAATCGACCATTACTCAAGATGCTGTAGGTCCAATGTTGAAACAGTCTATGGAGCACATCTACAAACAAACAGTCTACAACAACGAGGCTGCTTTCACGTTGGAAGTGATCTTACTCTCAGCCCAGTGGTGATGGCAGCCACTTTATTGTCGGCCGTCTCGGTGTTGCCAATCAGGTAGTCCCATCCGCAGAAAACCTTCCAGCAGAACTGGAACTGATCGTCAGACGTGGACATCTTGCTCATGCGGGAGTTCTTAGCCATTCTTCAAAAGCGTTACGCGGAAAGGCAAGAAGATGTACCAAGGAGATAATCAATTTGATGTCGTTATCGTAATAGAAAGTTGATTTGAGATAGACAGGTTGAAAATTATTAAGATTTGTGTTTTCCGCGATAAGAATTGAAATCTATGCCGGAATCTATCGCACAATAGCGTAATATGTCACATGCAATACAAGTACAACGTACGGCGAACAAAATCTATCAAAAGCAGATTATATTTTGACAGCAAGAAGTATAAAAGATACTCACTGTCTCAGAATGACCGCAAAGCTATATACAAACGTGATAATTCCAACCAGGAAGTACGCTAGTGGCAGCTGATACCCGCTGCCGATGGACTTCGCGTTGCCATAGTAACCGTAAAAGAGGACAGAATATTGTAGATAACCCTGAAAATCAATAGATATCTTTTAATTCCTTGTTATCATTAGATATGGGGTATATGATATACTGCGAACATTATCCCAAATCTTGATTGTCACAGTTAATATGTGCCTTAGTCAAATGTTTTGCCGAGTAAAACCCTGTCGTCTCATTGCCTCCAAAAGAAATTGACCGACTTCAAAACATGAACGTAGTTTGTATAACGGCCTATCGGCAAAAAAAATCATCGATTATGTGTGATGAAAATTAGAATATACATTTTTTATGATTTTCGTGCAGGGATTATAAAAACCATAATACAGACAAGATTTGCAAAATTTCGTCTGAAATGTTGTCCGTAATCCGTATCATGAGGGAAAACAAATATCAATACATCTCGCGCTCTCATGCCTATTATGTATTTATAGCAGAGCATTGCAATGTAATATAAAACAGATAGTGCATGTAGGATTTTCTTAGCCTCCATAGCAGGCTATCTGGGCCTTTTTTGGCTCATAATATAATGCTGATGACTTCTTTTTGTACTGGGTCATTTGTGCAGCCAGCCCGTAACCATTTGGCCTGAGAGCCTGCTAAGGAGGCTTGAGTTTTCTGACGTACGCCAAAATCCCAAATGGTTCCGATATGCGCTGCTCGGTGACGCTCGTCCTTCGGGACAGTCTTCCTTGGAATGGAGCCGTACGGGAAACCTGCAACAAGCTGTGGAGGGATATCATAATACTCGTGGTTACAAAACCGGCTTAATGTGCGGTTTTACAATTTCACAATGTTCTATCCAAACAAACCTTTATTTCTAAAGTGCAGCTACTAAAAAAAAGTTGATGTGTCAGTCTGGTAATGTATCGGTCATCATAACTACCAATAGAAAGCTGGTGATATCCACAAAGACATTGAGGAATCCGAATGTGTTCCAGTTTAGTTTTTTTTGATTGTCAATGTAGTAAATCAGTATATCAATAATTTATACATTGCATTTCAATACTGACCATCTGCGGAACATCTGCGGAAATCGCCACTCAGTTTTCAGTATCTTAAAGAAATCTAGATTTTATCTAAAAAAACAGCTGGGTTTTTGCGACCGGCATCACCAATTGAAGAGGGCCTGTGCCAAAATGATAACCACTTCTCTGGTGATCCCATTATTTTGGCAGATTCCATATTTCAGTGTAGAATAGCCCTATTATCGTTAGACCTATCAATCTTTAGGAGCAAAAGTGGGTCACACGTGCAATTGAGGACCACTGTGTTCTGCTGCAAATCAAGTGTTTTGGTGCACTGGTAATCATGACAATATCTACAAGCAATTAAGATGTATACGATGATGGTATTGAGACATTTATGGTATCTCTTTGACGTATGATGGACAAATAGTTTCCTTTGAGAATTAGAGCTTCGCGTGGTTTAATTTTTGTTTTGTATTGAAGGGAATCAAATAGACAAATGTGCCCTCGGTTATTTTGTTAAAGACAGTTATCATCCTAAATACCTTTATGCCAGCTTGAAAAGTAGGGCACAGAGTACTTATCAAATCCGCATTGTATAGGACGTTCTAGACAAGGTAATGGCTCCATTATTGCCAAATGGAACGATAGCTATTATATGTTGCAAATTGGTTCTATCGATTTTCATCGAATGGCAAGTCTCCTTGGACAACCGAAACAAAGCCAGTTGGCGTTATTTGCGGCTGAAAAGGTCCATCCGTGCATTCTGGCCGGTTTTCTAGAGCTATGTCTTTCTTTAAATGGTCAAGGTAGAAAAGCCTATCAGATAATCACAAAGTTCTGACATGTCACGCAAAGAGACAATTGGAAGAAGCTTGTAACGATAGCTAGAACACGTACGACGTGTTTGGCGTTGAAACCGTATCATCCGCACCAAATGTTAAAGTTGCAGATTGGTGTAGGAAATACATCCATCGGGACAAAATTGTCGAGTCTGTCTATCAAAGCCATTCTGGTTGGTTTCCTGCAACAACTTACAAATACAGGATACAATCATCAAAGGAGCCAGACCTTTACACTAAAAAATGCCACATAAAAAAATGATAGGCTTTGTTTATTTCTATAGAAAACATCACCATCGTTGTGTACACGTACCTCTGGAATGATTACAAAAGCCATCGTGAAGATGGACAGGACAATGTTGATCCAGAACAGCCAGCGCAGAAATAGGAAATACGATGCCACCACTGACCCAAAATAGCCTGTTGAAATAGTCTCGTACATGTGAATAAAGAATATCTACCCATAGGTATCTTAAACTTTGTCCAGATACCAGTATATACATAATATGATGGAATGTTTAAGGGCAAGAAGTGGATGCGATTATCAAATGACAGTAGTCAAAGTCCAAATATCACAATCGGCACAGGAAGATATTGAATATATGGAGAGAAGCATCAATGCTATTATGCCCATACTTAAAATTAGGACGCTTTATAACTGTATATAAGATTTGCATATACAGCGTGTCATCTTTTCTTAGCTACGAATTGAATATGTCACTTACTTTCGATTGTCTTTATTCTTGTTTCCCATGGAATAAGGATGGAAATAAAGTTTGACAACTCCCGCTTTATTCTCTTGTATCCCTAGATTGAACAAACATAAATGGTGATGAAAACAACGACTGCTAACAGAGTTTCTTACAAATCATTGACATTGCCAGAGGTACTAGCATGATTTCACTTGGTACAGTCTTTTTAACTTCAGACATTATGTACAAATTGGTCACATATTAACCAACGTCGATAACAATCAATGGACGGCATTACCCCAGTTTGACTTGACGGCAGTTAATCACACCATATGTCTCTATAATCTCTTTCGCATGATAGAGATTTAAATTTCATGATGTATCGATGAATTAACGCCTGAAAAGGGTTTCATCGTGAGTTTGTTGTAACTTACCCGTGTGAATGTCTCTTTGTATCCTTTGCCTTTGGACAGTCGTCCCTCGTATTTGTTTAGATACTCTTGTGCAACTCTGGCAAAAAATACACATTATCTTGTGATGTAACGATGTACGTAATCCCATTGACCAATAGCACCATATGATATTTAAGGTATAAAGCGACGAGGACGACTTTTATAAGTAAACAGACAAAAGATTAACTTGTTGCATACCAAATACTTACATCTTTTAGCATCACTTGTAATTGCCTCAGAACCATTATGTCTTGATTTTCCCAATGAAAATATGTTCAAATCACATTGTACAAATTATTAGAAACAAGTTGTCCAGACTCCTTTAGATTTGCATCTAAGATTAAAGCAAAAAAAAATACCTCAATGTCTTAAGTTTCTTCTTCATCCTCCACGGCTGTTTGCGGATAGATGCGATGATCTCTTTCTGCCTCTGGATGTTCTCAAGGATGGTCTCTTCTGGTATCTCATCTCCATCTGCTTCTTCGATTGTTTCCACGTCGTCACTGTCCCTGGCGAAAAGGAAATACACAAAACGTCACATTTTCGAATCAGATATGAGATTGTGAAGCGCAGACGTTGCCAAATATCATTTAGAGCTGCAGCCTTCTGTGCCGAGAAATTTAGATATGAACGCTTCCATGCTTACCACATGAGACAGGCGTAAATTCTCATGGTTTGTGCATAGACTGGATTATTCAACTCCTATATGGTAGCAAACAGTTCATCAGGGAAACGTATAATTGCAAAGCTGTTTATCACTACGTAGCCTGATGGTATACACATGTGTGGACATCCACCCGACGATGACAAAAGTAGTAACGTGCTTCCAAAAGTACTTGGAGGCCGACATGGTAGTCAGGAATACAGTAACCGACCGAGCAAAGACCACAAACATGTAACGACATATCTGACTATGAGACTATCTAGTACTCACACAGTCTGCAGCAACAGATCCATTTTTGCATTGCCTAACGTTACCGATGATTATTTCGTTCTACCTTGCTTGAAACGTCGTTTGACAAACGCCACTATGGCTGCTTTTCGCTACTTTACGAAAGTCAGCTTATCATCATCAGTGGCCATTTTACAAAACAAAACAATATCATCTGTACCACTCAGTCATTCTGATCGAAACTGTATGTGATCAAAGCAGCGTACAATCAATGTATGATTGTATTATTGACCGGGACCGTATCTCATAAAAAAGCATGGGCTTTCGACATGGTTTTCACTGTAAACTCACTTAATTCTACAAGGTACAGAGGGATTATTGTTTACTAATGGAATTGTACGAGCGCAATGGTAAGATACAGCTGACTCGGCAGAAGCACTGGACACATTGTGATAACTGTTGCCGACTTTCACTCCGCTTTGTTTTGTGAGCTACACTAAAATCAGAGCGTAGCACTATTATTGTAAATATCATAAGTATTCTGTGAGAAACACGTCAGAACGACACATGCATTGAAAAGTTAGTAAGCTACTCTGGCATATTGGTGGAAGAAAGCTAAGTTTTTCTAAAAAGAGTTAACACTTATGATTACCTGCTTCCTTGCAGTCCAAAATTTCTTCTCAGATATTCCAGATTCTCCCTCCTGCATGCTCGCATCGGCTTACACACGAAATTAGGCGGACGGTGGTCCAAATTTCGGACGTTAACACCAAGTGGATACAAGACGGGCATCGTCTCAGACTAGATCTTAGACATTCCTTATTTGAGCTACCGCAAGGCTTTTTGAGATATCAAGATCAAAGAAAAGACTGCCTTTCATCCAAAGCTTGTGGATCTACCTGATACTGATAAAGAATAGAGGGGCTTTTATGCAACCTGAAATAGGTCGCTAAAATGTTTCCGCGCCGTTTTTGTTCACTAAGTATCAGGTACGACATATGATAAGCGTGCTGCCATTCACAGATCCAGCATCAAAACCTGCAATCGCATTCCATATAGTGCTGGATAATAGATGACATCTGGCAAAAGTTTCTCCGTCGCTTAGATCTATCATATCCCTTTGTTAAAGTGTGCTCTTAACTCCAATCGTTGCACCTGTCTCGGTGATTACGCGCCTTAAAAGAACTTGCGTTACAAAGAGAATGAGAAATATCCAAGTTATGTCGAAGAAAATACCACTTATCTTCTCATTTCTCATATCGTGATCATAATGCTCAAGCAACTTTTCACCATTCAACAATTTGCACTGTTCTCAACATTAGTAATACAATCAATATTCGAGTAAGAAGTGGAAAAATAAGAAAAAAATCTAAATTACCAACGTCAAAAACTGCAATAAATGTATATCCAAAATTCCACGACCATTTCCAATGACGACATAGTGCACAACATTTTAAGAAATTGCAATCGGCATGCATATCAGACGGCCTACTTTGAAGCCTGCTGGAAGTGTACTCCTTTTCCCCCAGGTATTTCCGTGTAGACTTGATCTGCCATATCTCACAGCTTCCATGTATATCATCTAAATTCATCAATATATAGTGATCCACCACAACGTTGTACTTACTTGCTGTTCTTTTGATTCAAGGAAACAAAACATGTACTTCTTGGAATATAGATTATGGTTTGGAAGACTAACGATTATCATTCTTATCATCATCATCGTCATCATCAGCGTCATTAGTATCCTTTTCATAAATTGTCTCGCAGTAATCATTTTCAATGTCACTATCATATTTTAGCCATAAAACGCATGTCAGCGAGACATTTCTGTTGCTGTTAAAGGTAGTATCCATGTCTACTTTTAGTGTATTTTAATCTACATGCTTTGTGTCCTTCCAGGCAATGAGGGACAGGGATGCATTGGGGGCCATCATACATGACTCAAGACTGCAAAGAATCGACATAACCAAAAACATAGAAGCATATCGTACGCAACGTTAACATCAGGCTCCGACCGTTTTTCCTACACATCCTTTTAAGTCCCTAGTTTTTCCCTGAGCAGTCTGTCTACTCGACGTACTCTATAAAGTGCCACAAGTTTGATTACACGTCCTAAAGGGCGTATTAACCCGGATATCACCGGTCAGAGGAAATTGAAGCCATACTCTGACGGGCATATCTAGCAAGACATGCGGTCTAAACCCATGTAAAGAACCAAACGATTGCTTACGTTAGTACGTTATCCTATAGACATTGGGCTTCTCACGGTACGAGAAAAATACGATAAATTGTGAGGAAAATTGCAAACATCTACCTAACTTTAATTCAGTTCCAAGCATTGCCCTTATATATATCTTACGCTCAAGATAACAAGGTAAAAAGACTAAGTGTAAAGGAGAAGAACCAGCAAAATGGACAATTCCTTGAACTAGACTCGTACATTCTAGATAGTGCAACGCAACAAACACACACACACACACACACACACACACACACACACACACACACACACACACACACGTATGTATAAATCCGACTGCACAAAACAATTTTATTTTACACCTGATCAACAATATTTTGACTAAAAACGAAACATCTCCATTTAGGTGACTGGCCATGGTCTACCTGCTTTTGTAGCTACGACCATTCGATTCACGAAATAATGCAGAGCCATAATAAAACTGAAACAAACTATCCTCACCATACACTGATGCATGGAACACAGTACATTTACGACTAACCTCCAGTATTGCAGTTGGCCACGTAACGACCCAAGGCGTCGTTATTGACCGTGCTCTTCACAGAAAAGAGTTTATTCTGCCCATTTCAAAATAGATAACCTTGCTTCTATATTCCATTATCGTTGGGGCAGAGGTACGCTATGTCATCATAAAACTGCCACTTACTTATTTAACCCACAACAAATTATAGCCATCATTCAAGGACGGGAACTTGTTAAGGCCACAGCATATTGATATTGTTACAGTAACAGTTCTAGTATGTGTACTTGATGTACTTGTATGAAGTGGAAGTGAAATAATGCCAATATTGATTCTACTGAAGTCTGCCAGAATCAGATTGGATAGGCCACTACATGCGTTTCCCTTTATCGGTTTTAACATCTAAACTCAATATATCTTTTAAGAGTATAGCAGTTACTTCTGTACTGAAGCCAAATGGTATGGTGGTAATTTTGCTGTGAAATTTAGAGGCAAGCATCTTGAAATAATCTGCCACTTTCTTGGAACGAACTATTTCTATAGGTACTGTCAACGGGCAACCACTGTGGAGTACAAATAACGATTCTATGTTAGTGGTTTGTCCACTCTTAATCTGTTTTTAATCTACGTGCTTATCGAAGTCGACTTGGTAAAGATTAATCCATTTCTGTGAACGATTGACTGTGCAGACGTTTATTTAGTAGTTGGCGTCGATAGGCGAGTGGTTAGATAGCGGTCATGGGGTCGAGAGGTTGCGGGTTCGATTCCTGGCTAGTCGTTGTGTCCTTGGGAAAGGCGTCTTTCCTTACTACATCCAGGTGTAAATGGTTACCTAGCTTCGGCTTGGGAGGTAAAATGTGGTGGAAGGAAAGGGATGGGCTATGTCTTACTATACCATGTCGCCGTGTCCTTGGGAAAGGCACTAAACACGAATGTCCTTACTCCATCCAGGTGTGAATGGGTACCTGACTTCGGTTTGGGTGGTAAAAGGCGGTGGAAGGAAGGAGATGGGCTATGTATTCTGATATCATGCCCAGGACACAACCAACAGTGCCCCTACGGCTTCATGATAAAGGCTACGGGACCTTATCTAATAGATAGATAGATAAATAAATAGATAGATAGATAGATAGACAGATAGATAGATAGATAGATAGATAGATAGATAGATAGATAGATAGATAGATAGATAGATAGATAGATAGATAGATAGATAGATAGATAGATAGATAGATAGATAGATAGATAGCCATATGAAATATGAATGAATAAAACGAAAGTCTGCAACCTCGGACAAGATCGTTACGTTTTTCGATAATTGAGTTTGCATTTTGGTAGACATGATTACTGTTACACTCTGGATAAGTATACATAGTTTCTAAGGTAAATATATTTTCATTCAAAACAATCACTGAATAGTGTCGTTAACGGAGCTTAGCTCAGTCTTAGACATGTCCAATATCTGTGAACCGCTAGCGAATGATCTTTATATTGACCACATTTTACAAGTCGGCACAAGAATTGCATTCAGTGCAAAATCTACTCTATAGTGTGTTTCCGGACCAGTAGATAGACAATGGAAGCAATTTGATGTCCAAGCAGACGTACGAATGGGGGGGGGGGGGGGGGGTAGATGGCGAGATGCTCTTGCTGTTTGATCGTAATCACAAACAGGATAGAAAATGAAATATCCCACGACATAATGGGTAAAACACAGGTTCAATATCTTAGTCTCACGTAATTGAATTACTAAGGTGGCCCCTTCATTAATGCTTTCACTGTGATTAGACTATCAAAGAAGCATGTTTGTTATAAAACTTTTATCTTCTTAAAATAGAGAACAAACTAAGGAAATTGAAAGCTTACAAATTACGACATGGATTGTCCTTTATCCTACATAATCGTAAAAGCACCGAAGCGTAAGCCTGTATTAGACATTAATCATGTATAACGGCACATATTGATCGAAAGGGGGCGCTATGTTGACCTAACGTGTTTCCGTAAAGTCTGACCTTTGATTTCAGGTAGAAAAAAGGAGAAACATCTACCATATGAAAAGGAAAGAGTGACCATAGGAAAGCTTCAAACTATTTCTAAGTGACTGATGTAAGTAAGTGTTAAAAATACTGGAGAGTTCAGTGACTACGTACCTCCGTCACTACAATCTGTTATGTCCTGAGTCAGGTCAGCTTGAATATAGGTGACTTTAGAATAAGATGCCATTGATCATAACATTGTGTTTTTCGGTCCTCAGATTATTCGGTCCTCATATCATGTTGACTTTTATGACATCTACTATATGTTTCCAACACGTGCGATTGATCTGATCGAGAATATGTGTTGGCTGAACTCCTTATCAACTGTAGGTTTTTCTTAGTGGTAATAGAAATATTATAACTTTGAGGTTTATTGTAGACTTGATCAAACAAGGTATAAGGTTAGTACACATTACACAGCTAATGTGATCTTACTAACAGGGTAATAAGGTTTACTAAGTTAGCACAAGAGTGGACAAAAACACTTCTACTTACTCGTCTTCGTCATCGTCGTCTTTGTCAGCTCCACCTTCATCACTCGAGTCACTCAGGATAATTTCTTCTTCTACCGGCTTCTTCTTCTCCTTTTTCTTGTCTTTCTTTTTCTCTTTCTCCTTTTTCTTCTTATCCTTTTCCTTTTCTTTCTCCTTCTTCTTCTTATCTTTCTCCTTCTCCTTCTTCTTTTTAGCTTTTTCCTTCTCCCTTTTCTTCTTGTCCTTTTTGTCTTTCTTCTTTCCCGGTGGTTCTTCGATTTCTTCGACGTCGTCGATGTCGCTTCTCCCACGGTCCTTTGCGGTGAGGTTCCCGGAGGATCTCGTTCCCCGGCTCCCCTCGTCGTGGCTGGAACCCTCTCCTGCATCGTTCCCAGTGTCGTCTTCAAAGTCTACCTCTATATCGAACTTCACCTAAGGCAAAGATGCATATTTCAAGTTCGAATTAAATTATGAAACAAATATATATCCACGGGTCAAGGCGGTTAACGTTAAAGATATTGGACATTATCCAAGGAAGTTGTTCCTTGCATCCTCAATGCGTTGACCGAATAGCACGTACGCAGTCTTGAGGCACTGACTCGCACGTTGTTTCTCTTAATAAAACGGCATATGAAGCAATCCGATAACCAATACACTTGAGGAGCTGAGGCTAACGAATCAATAAATCAATTAACACGTGTGCGTTAAGAAGAACTGTCCATGCCTATTTCGTTAACCTTACGTAATGCCGATATATGAAAGAATATAAATCAGCAACGGAATTCTCTTCCTTTTGAAATTGTTCATTCATCGTTGTAATTTTGACAATATATAAGACTCCTGTTCGTACTGTTACGTATATGCATTGCATCTTTTGCTACATAACGTTACAGGTAAGACTCACCATCAACCATTTATTCTATTGATTAGCAGTTTGTCCAATTTTTACTTGAACTATTTCCAAGCATTTCCTCTGTACTTTACAAATTCCATTCATTCATTTGCTGTATGTCGCTAGATAATTGATGGACAATAGCGATTTCTTTATGTAAGGCCATTGTCCTGTAAATTCTTTAGACCCCCACCCCACCCCCATCATTGCGGATTGCCGTATGTTGAAGACCACGTACCTCTGCACTCTGTGTCTCGGACCTCATGGAGTTCCCTTCCGCCGAGGCCGCCTCGTCCCCTTGCCCTGCAGGGAACAAGTGGAACACAGAAGGTCTGTTAACATTTGGCGAGATCTTGTGCCGCTTAAAATTCGGCGAGCTGACATATCCGAGATTATCCATGCCGCTTGTTTGGTCTTGAAGCCGCCCCGGGACAGCAGCTGGCTCTACCACGCTCTCTGGCCGTATCTGCAAACTGCCACGCGAGGTAGAGAAACTACTCGTTTAAAACATTGGACAGGATCTTCCGGTCGTATCGGCTGGAGAAAGCATCTCAAATCGCCATTTCCCTTCACTGGGACTTCCAAGGATCATGTAGGGTGGGAGAAGACAAATCTATATGTCACGAGAAGGCATCAGCACAATCTCAGTCCCTTTGTAGTTTCCCGCCGGCCGCGGCAGCACTACACAGAAAGGTTTGTGCAGCATCAGCGACTGGAAATAGACTCTCTCAATCTTCTGACGACTCTGAAGAAATGGAGAGAGTGCAGCCCCGATTGGAACAGCATTGTTCTTGTTAGTTGAGACTAAATGAGCTTTACTGCGATGCAGACCCCAGGGAGTAAGGTTTGAACGAAACGGATGGTCCAGTCTAGCATTGCTTATTCTGACTGTACTCCGCTAGAGCCAAAGATGCCATCTTTGATCAATGGAAATACTTTTCTTTCCCGCTTGTGTCAACTTACGAGCGAAATACATTTGTTGTCTTATAGAGTTTTGTGTGCGTTCCAGAAACGTGCAACAAAGCTTGACTATCTGTTATGCTTGTAAAACTGTACTACAGTCTGTACTTTCTGTGAGGTACCTCATCATACGCTTCACCGTCCTTGGTCAACGATCCTTACCTGAATATGCAAATGAAGAAAATACAATGAAAGTACAATGACCTTTTCTATTGTGTGAGAATCACATCACTTTCGTCTTTGTTCTTTACACATGGTCATAGATTTTCTCTATCCTTTTTAGAAGATTGTATGGGGTAAGTTCAAGCTACCATATGCCAATACTATATTCCACCATGAGATTTAGTATTATAAAGAGGGAGTCATGTATGCCTATCGAACAAGCTGCGTGGTTTTTATTGCCCATTCAAATGGCGTCATTTCTTTGTGTTTCTCCTAGAAACATCTGTCAGTGTCCCTTGGTTATGATATGTTTTTATGGTGGCGCCATCAGAGTAACCTGATATTCTATCATTCGTTTCCCAACAAACAAGATGGACTCTTTTGGCTTGAGATTCGTATTGGAAGAACAGATCTAGAAACTGCCAATTGTCTTCTTATGAATGGAAATGGTCAGTATCTCACACAGGTAGTCTACCACCATTTGTTTTCCAAGGTACTCTGACCAGTAAGCGGTATGTACTGTTCCATCAGCCCTATGTCCTAACATAATGCTGGAATCCTCGATGTTTTTTCATTAGGAACCAGATTGGCTTCTGATTGAAGATAAATACTGCAGTAGAGCGGTCTGTTCTGTTGTAGATTGAACAGGAGCTAAAGCTCCGTACAGTCTTGCGATCAATAACCTTGTGTTGGCTGCAGTGCCGTGCGTCATCGTACAAGCTGTCGGACTGTTCCGGTCCACTTCCTTCTCTGCGCTGATTTCAAATGGTGCAAATTGGTTAAAACTCGCCAGGTGGCGCAAGTGTCCGTCATTTTGTAGTGCATGTCCGTTTAAGGTTTGGTCTTCCGCATAACTGCCGTGTAAATAGGGGAACATTACCGTGCTATGCATGATTTCCCGCTTTTACTGGGTACAAAATCCACCACTAAATGGATAGATTTACTTAACTGGGCGCTTTGCAAAAACATGAAGCGTATTTTAAAACCTATATTTTGAAAAATGTGATTAGAACTAGGCATCTCCACAAACATTGACACAGGGACAATAGATGCACTCTGCATGATCTACGTTTTTTTTTATACACAGATAGACATTCAATGCTTATTTCCATCTTAAAACGTTATCATAATGTTAAAATGTCTAATACAGTTGACAGTAGTTAAGTCTCAGTTGTTAACAAAAACATGTATGGATGAATGTGGTGAACGTAAATGAAGCGCTACACTCGCCACATCAATTGATGCATGTTTACGTACATTGAATCAATCTTACAACAAGGAAAGGCTGTATGCATCGTGTTCCGGTGACAATACTAAAATCGATCAGATTATCAAATTGGACGTAAAGTTGTTTTGAACAGAGGCGCGCTCTGAGACGAGCCTGCGGAAGAATACACAGGAACTGATCACCTGAATTTTATCTGATCACTCATATCAAGTACGACAACGACATAGGTAGAAACTACTTCTTTCAATTCCTAAATCTTCTGTATCATATCTAGAAAATCATATCAAAATTATCCACGTGATACTATATATCAAATAGAAACGGTAACCTTAATCATAAGTGACATTTATACAGTGAACTTCTCGAACACAACCTTAATAAAATGATACTCACAGAAGAATTCCAGTTGAGCACCAGGTGCAATACGGAGTGTGTTCCTCCGCAATGTGTACTTCACACAGACCCTACTGTATTGTAGAAGGCTAGAACCTAACGGCCCGTGTCTAAGTAACCGTCACAAAGTAGATATTTCTTCATCACTGGTGATAGTAATTACCCGGCACGTGGCATGGCCCCCAATAACCGCTAGAGTAAAATTGTTCCCTTTGCAATTCAGCGTTCCATAAAGACACAAAAAAGTAGGGCAAAGGAATGCTATCTTGACGGTACGTCTCATATGCATTACACTGTGCGTCCATAAATCATTGTAAGCACACTAAAAACCGTGGGGATTGGATGTAATAAAACAGTCCGCTTTGTAAACTCCTCCAGTGGTGCAAATACACGTAATGAATTCATGGTCACAACTTCTTAATGCGCACACGACCCACGAGGATGTTACATACAAGGTTTAGGAAATAATTATTAGAGTAGTAGCTTCTTGGAAATCGTTAAATTCGTTTGAAGCTGCTGGTGTCATGATCAGTTGGCTAAGTGCGAACTCGGAAGAGTCACGGTTTACTTCCTTCTGTGAGAGTAAGCTGTAATGAGCCTTGTGCTATAGGGATTTGGCTATGTGCATGTCGGCATATGCTGTTTGCGCATCGATGCCTTCTGACGCAGCTGGGAGGTTGGATATACACTCACAAAATCATAAACGAAGCCTGTTTTGCCAAACAGTTCATCAGAAATATCAAGTTTCAATTATATAAATCTTAGATTCTTACACCCTTGGTGAGCAAAATATGAATGCGCCCCCCCCCCCCCCACACACACAAACACAATGTTTACTGTCAAGTGACATGATACCCAGTCCTACCTTGTGAAGGCGCCGACGCCATGTCTTCCCGTTTTCCCACCACCGTTTAGTTTTTGAAGTGACCTTCTTCTCGATGTAGTAAATCCAAGAATCTTGAGTTCAGTTGGTTCAGGTATTTTCATTGAACGCAGTTTTAAGTCATCCTTTGATCTTCTGGTCATCAGCCATTTATCAAATATGTCCACTTGGCAGACGAAGCGAAATATAATTTGGCTGTATCGTCGTATCTAAAACTACTGCTCGAGCGTCTAGAACTGTTCAGTTTACATCATCAGGCCATCGTTGTAAGGAAAGTGAATTGACAGCAACTTTCACAAAGCCTTCATGATGAATTCCTCTCACACGATCCTCGAGGTATGGTTATCTTGTGCATCATCCTGAGGGTCTTCATCGTTACGCTTGTCCTGCATTAACAAAATAACGTCAACAGTTAGTAGTTCTGTTTGTTACGGGTAAATGTTAAAGCCATAGTTTTGTTTGTGATACAATACATGTATTACGGCGCGGTAACAATTGTCGTACGATTTTGATGTAGAATTTTCAAGTAGGCTGTGACAAAACCAATTGCAACTGCCGAACGGGATCTCTATTAAAGACAGGCTTTTCCGTAAGAAGACAAAAGAAATGTGTACGACAAATGCCCGGCTATAAAAAGATAACCTTCAGTCTGCGATAGTACGACGGTCATGCGACGACTGTGACCGAGCCCTTACCTGATTTTCTGACCCGTCAGCCTTTGTCTCCACCAGAGAATGACCAATAAGTAAAATCACCCGTGACATTTCTGTCAGCTGATACCACTAATTAAATGGCCACTAACGGTGGTATCGGAAGCACCTACTGTAACGGACTATGTAAGCCACCGGTATACTATAACATTCTCAACGCAAAAAAACAAACACAGTTACTCATTGATAAGCAACTGGAAAAGATTTTGAAAGTCAGACGTTTCAGACAGCATCCGCTATCATTCGTCAGTAACTACATATCTTATTACCTGGATCAAAGTATAACTTCATCAAAGTATAACGTTCTCTATTTCAAAGACGCTCCCGCGTGTGATCTGTGCAATAGGTTTAAAAAGAAAGGTTCCCGCTACAACTCGCAGTTTAACCCATTACGCTCCTGCAAACTCTGCGATATTCTCAGGGCAAATGACTGCAATCATTCTGACAACGAGGTCAACTCTTAAAAAAAACGGATACAGTATGTGAACACAATTACCAGGCTTTACGTTCCACATAGCTGAATAGAAAAACAGTTATGACTTAATCAACTACAATTTCTTCTTAGAAAATATATACCACTGTGGGCAACTCTATTTCTGTGACATACAAAGTCCCTCGTGACTCAAAACATCCTTTGATGAAAAGACAAAATTAATTTTCCTCATTATAATGAAAGGTAACAGATGGAGGGAAATGCGATGTGTCTGTCATCTTCCGCATCACCGAGCATCTTATGACTAATCAATGAGGCCAATTTCGAGCGCCAGTACTTAACACATTGTTTTAATTGCTTGTAAAAGTCTGCTAGGAAGAGTCAGCGTTTATGCTTGGAATGCCAGAGAAAAACAGCAATGAAATAGACTTGAAAAAGGTTGCAACAGAGTTAGAGCTAAAGCAAATTGAATGGAATGCACAAAATGTAATTATAACGTGCAAATGCCATCTCATTTAGAGTATGCTTGAAATTTTCATTAAATTGGTCATAATATATTGTCACATATATAATTGGTCACAATATAATTCTATTGCAAAGATGATACCGACATATATCAGGTGTAACTAATAGATAAGTTTATACAGCCCTTATTTTGCCGTCTAAAGCGGCCGCTACGAGCCAAATTTGCAATCGGTTGCAATGGATGTCGTAGATGTCAGAACTCTGCAAGGAAAATATGTGTGACGAAAGTGACTGGTTTTTCAAAACGTACTGTACCCGAAAATATATTGATTGCAAGTATGATCATGTAAGTTACTTTAAGCAACTTTAAGCTAAAATCTATACTTTACAACACTCATCGGCTGGCGCCTATGCCATTGATGTTGGACAAAACCAGTCATACATGGATGAAGGGTACGTGTCCTTGGGTCTGAACAGCAACAGCCATACGTGTATGGATAGATGGTGCTGTCCTTAGTGCTGAACAGCAATAACCACAGATGGATGTCACTGTCTTTGGACCTTGGTCATACATGGATGGATGGGTGCCACTGTCCTTGGTACTGCACAACAGCCCTGATACATGGGCGGGTGGTGCTGTGCTTAGTGCTGAACAACACCCGTCATACATGGACTTCCTTGGTGCTGAACAGCATCAGTTATACACGGACAGGTGGTACTGTCTTTGGTGCTGAACAGCACCAGTTATACACGGACAGGTGGTCCTGTCTTTGGTGCTGAACAGCACCAGTTATACTTGGACTGGTGGTACTGTCCTTGGTGCTGAACAGCATCAGTTAAACTTGGACAGGTGGTACTGTGCTTGGTGCTGAACAGCATCAGTAATACATAGACATGCAGTACTGTAAAACGGCATACAAAAAATTCAAGAATAAAGCCTCTATCGAAACTCAGCAATACCAATAAGCTTCATAATATCTTCCATATTGACCTATAGACCTAGTCGCCTTGTGCGCTTCCCTATCACTGATATCAGATACCGATAGGTCAGGTGGCTGGGTAATTGTAGCCATTACAGTAATGGGACGTGCAGGCCTGTATGTAATTGGCGGCCATACTTCACACCCTGGCCGGTTCTCCATTGGCCTGTGCCGATGTAATGACACCCACGTACACCATTAACACATCCTGAGTCATGGCAGACGAGGGCAGGTCGAGCCGGATGGTTAATACTTCGCAGATCCTTCAAAAATGAGTCTGATACGTTAACTAGACTCACGCTGACATTTTTGGGTCAGACCGTATCAATAAAATTTCTACGACCATGAAAGAAAAGAGCTGTTTAAAGAGGCCACCAAATTCCATCCTAATTTCTCTCCGCTTGCAGACGAAAAGAAAACTACCCTCCTCTTAGCTTCACAAAACCCACATATTACAGAAAAAGTGGGATCATTCGTCTTCCACTGTCTCGGAAAAAGAAGTCGAACCCAATAAGTTAGAATGTAGTGCCAGTCATTCAATTAGAGTTGTAGAATACTATATTGTTCACTGTCTGTCTGTTCTCTTTTTATGTTAAATGTATCTGCAATTAGCCAACGGGCAAGAACTTGCAATGAACTTTCAGTAAAACAAAACAGATGCTGACGAATCATTTCTTATAACTACTGGCCTCATTTGCAAAGTCGTCTCATATTTGCCTGTTGTAATCACTTGTCATGAGCTAATAAACAAACAGTAAACAAACAAATACCACGGATGAAATGTAGAAGATTCCCATATTGTTCCTTGACTTACCTTTCCGATACATTTAACATCATCCAACAATTACAACATTGACATGTACGAAAAAAGGAACTTAAGTTGTAAAAACTGACACAAAAACTACCATGCACAAAGGATTCAAAGACTAGGCACCACAGTAACAAACGAATATGTACGGTCAGAGTTCAGCCCTATGCCAAACACTGCACTGTGATCCTGCTCGACCGGTTAATATAGTGTGTCCCAGAGAAGAATCCAAACCCCAGAAGGAAAGCCCCGATAATGGGTCAATCAGTGGAAGAACTCAGTTAATTAGTGCAAGAAATTGGATTAATCTGAAAAGGCGAATCTGTAGGTTTTGTTGACACAAACGATTGCTCTACCAGTGTTTCAAATAAACTTGCAGTGCGGAAGTCGAAGAGAGGCTATCTGTTTATGTAAATCACGTTGTCTACCATCTCTATCACCACAAGGTCTAAGGTCTGGTCGTGGATGGATCAAACTGGATGTACTGTGGAGATTTGAGCTCTTCAAAAATATGCAATGGTTGGATGATTCATCAAATTACGTCTCTAATGCAGTGGTTACCCGAGGGGAAACGCAGAGTTGGAAGACCTCACACTACTTTATTGACAATGATCGAAAAAGACACTGGTTTCACAGGTTCTACATTGATGTCCGCCATAAAGGACAAAAATACTGGAAAAACTTAACTCAGTGTACATCACCGGAGTAATCTGGATTCAAGATGATGATGATGATGACGTTTCTGATTATATGCTTTATAAGTGTAGGTATATCACTTCTATATTCTTTTCGAAATTCTCCTGTTTTTTTATTCTATACTCACGACTCACGTGGCGGCTACAATACCAGTGAGCTACTGGTACTTAGGGCAGTACAGTACATTGTATAAAGGCCCCCTCTCATTGGGCTGCGGTACTGTGGCGGTAGCGTGCGGTAGCGTGGAAATGGCTACCGCCGCAGTGCCGTGCACAGACCTCAGCGTACCGTCCTAGTGACGTCTCAGTGCCGTACCAGTGCCGGTCCACACCGCCGGCGTGCCGGTTGAAATGGCGATTTTTTTCAAAATTTGAAAAAAAACGCAAGTGGCAAAGTGCCGCGCGCTCGCCGGGAGCTTGCCGGGAGCTCACCGCGCGCGCTATTGTGTAAAAAGTGATATGTCAGTTTCAAGGTTATTACGTATATTCTATAACATGTTATCTTTGATGCATCAAGTGTCATAAGTGAAAATCCTTTTATCACTTGAAATCAATTTTTGATGCATTTTTTTTATAATTTTGTATTGTATTTTGATCCATTGACAGCACTACGATTTTTGATTAATTGAAAGCACTGCCATCAAACTGCACTCGGACCATTTCCCTAGCTATTGATCTGTTAAAGAGTTTAGTTAAACTTATTCCAGTACGGTTGATAGACTAGTCGCTCAGGAAAGGAATCAAACCACTTGTCTACATGCACTCGCCCTGCTCTTGTGCCATTCAAGATTTACAGTGATTATCTGAACTTGATATACCAGTCAGGCACTGTATCCCAAATTTTACTCAATGTTTCGCCGTAAGGGGTGAATTAGAAGAATTCCTATTTATCGTTGATAGTCAAACATAGTTGATTAGATACTCTCGCTAAGATTAAATAATCTACCTACGAACAGGATTCATTCGAAGAAGAAAATGACTGGGCTACTCACGTTCAGGACATACTATGTAGACATGTTTGGCTTAGCCCCGCAGTTTAATATAATACCAACCGTTTTGGATATACATTTAAAGAAAGTGTGGAACTCACGTTTCTCCCTGGCTGGAGGGAACCACTGGAGGGAACAAATTTTAGTAAACTCCACACATATCATAAAATCAAAAATCACTTTGGTAAGGAAGACTATATAACATCAAATCACAATAAACCAATAAGCAGAACTACATGTTGTCTAGAAGTTGAAAAGGATCGACACATCAACACACCAGGCCCTCACAGATTGTGTCCCACATGTCATGAAAATATTGAAGATAGATTTCAATTTGTAATGGACATGGCCTGTCCCACTTATGGCAAAGAGAGAGTTGCGCTGTTACAAAGTATTACTACTAAGATAAACTTCACCCTATCACCCTTCACCACCACAGAACGATATTTCCCATGTATTGTTGTCATGTCCAACTCCTATACCACCTACAAAGGTCAATTTCATTATACTTCATCCTAAAAGCGAGGGACAAAATAATCCATACATGGCTTAATTGTAATTCATACACTGTTGTCGATATTGTTTTGTACTTATAACTGAAGGATAGGTTAGCCTTGCAGTATTGTTGATTTAGTGCCATATATTGTACCATATACGATTGTCGAACAATAAAGTTAATTCAATAACTTGCTCATCTGGGCTTCAAACGCAAATGCGCCGCACGTCAGTGAGAGTGCAAATGAAAATTGATGAAGGCAACGCGACAGTGCCGTAAAAATCTGCCGTGACAGTGCCGCCGCAATGCCGTAGCCCAGTGAGAGGGGGCCTTTACACACAAGAGCAGAAAGTATTATCAAAGTTGTCTTGTATCGTCTGGTTGCTCTTCAGTGAAGGACTTGGTAGTTTTCATAAACCGTTGAAAAAACGTTGCCCTAACACAAGTCTACTGTCAACGATATTTGTCAACAAGAGAAAATGATAAACGTGTTATCGATTATTTATATAGAGTGTTCTGTTGTTTGCTATTCCTGAAGACAGTTAAATCAATTTCCGACATTAGGTACACGGCGTTGCAAATTCTTCGTCTGGAAACAAAATCGATTCTGCCAGAAATGTGTGTTCGGTAGTCTACTTCACACTTGTATGTTCATCAACAGCTGTTAATGGCTTTTTAGTTAGGATTAGTGAGAGAAATCCGGCTCGTAATGTGACCATTAGCAGCGAACAAAGTGTACGTTTCATTGTACACATGTCATTCAAGAGAAATATCTATAAGCTGGTGGAAACATTTGGCAACGGCTAACCATAGAGAAAGGCTTACACATTAATTGTAGGCTTGGCTTTATTCCAGTTCTCTTGTAAGACTGGTTGATACGATCCACAATTAGGTCTTGAGTAATCTTCAAAGTATCGCAACGTATTGCGAGTGCTTTTCGAGACAAGGAAAGGATATGATGAGCAATTGGCAATTTTGAAAACGATGGGTTTCTATTTCCGGTGCAAATGTGTTCGGAACTACTAATAACAGCACTTCCGGCTATCTTTTAATTGCGTTCAATTACTTTCTGATCTTGATTGATAACTCCACAAAAGTACATTGCTACAGGGAATTCTATTTTGGTCAGCTCCTATTACTATGGCATCTGTATCTGTATCTGTATCTGTGTAACCGGTAACAAACCAGCTTTGCAGACACACGGTGCGGCAGCAGCTGGTTATATTACACCGAACGACCTGTCACATCTAACCTTTGCTCATCTAGCTGCAGGTGTTATGTTATTACATCGCCTCAACCAGTCACCTAATTCCATTTTCCTTGGGTTTGAAGAATATTCGAAGCTATATCAAATAACTGTGCTTGTAACAGTGCCCAGACTTAATACCCCTTTTCAACGCACAGTATCCATCATGCGAGTGTAAATGTATTGCAGCTTTATTGCAGTTGGTTTACAAGTAGCAAACATACGTCTCATTTGAAATATGCATCTGAACCAGATATTTCGTGGTGGCACATCGGAACTAGAGCGGAAAACAATCAACAAATGTGTTTTTATGATGGAGGGACCAGGTGTCCATGACATTCCGCGCGAGGCGACAAATTGCGCTGTCCTTACAGTACAAAAGGGTTTGTCTGATCGAATATAGCATCGGACACATATCAACCTTACACTCATTTGTTTAGCTGAACCTGGCAGTTAATATTTCCATATCATCAAAGGTCATGCATGTTCCTCGATAATATATCAGTTCAACTGGTTTTTGGAAGACCTAATAGACTTCAGCATTGAGTAGCTTCAGCATCGTGTCGAAACGATTACGTTTCTTAGATTTTGTGTGCTATGCATTTGTATCTTTGTTTATAAACCATGTATAACTGCTATTTGCTACACCACACCAGCTGCGAGCACACAATGACAGGTCGTTATAGTAGTCATCAATCGACTTGTCACACCTAAGCCCTGAATACCTTTGTATAATCTTAGTCAAAGCTTCGTCCAAAGCTATCTGATAAAGAGGATCCCTGCGTATTGAGTATAGAGTTTCTGATTTAAAAAATACGATGAAAACTATATCCTTTGATGACAGATGACATTGCTTTAGCTGTCACTGTAATGGGTTTAACAACTGTAAACTTTATCCAATGAGATACACGTACTACGCATTCATCTGATACCGTTCCAATCAGATCTCGAGGTGACACTTCCAAACGATGATAAGATCTCGCCAAATGACACTTAGCGCTACAGTTAAGAGCTTTGCTGTAATGTTTGTCGTGCACATATACGTCAATTTCCATTCCAGAAATAGAGTGATTGATAATATTTGGTTCATACGTTGCTAATGAAAATGCATTGGGGTAAAGCTAAGGTTTCTGCTCTTATGGGTTCCCACTTTGTCAACTCATCAACACTGTCATGTCTCATAGTTACTCTTCGTTTAGTCGTGTTAGAGTTCCTGGTTCCTTTAATTTTAGCAATGGAAATGACGCTCTGCCCTCCTAGTACAATCGGTGTGTTCTATATTACTACTTTGTATTGATCTGGATTCAACAGCACAACTCCTTATTATGATAAGACAGAGTTTAAAAGTAAAGTGAAGAATATGCGACATCATCAAAGAAGGAGTAGATATCATTACAACCAATGGAACACCTTTGCACCTTACACATTTAAAAAAATTCGGCATTTTTTATAAAGTGCGTGCGTGTTAGAAACTTGTGTGTTTTCAGGCGCGTGACTTGCCTAAAGCTCGCTAGAACGTGAAATCAACTGACATACGGTTTTGAACTGACGAACAATTAACCACACGGCACTTATCCACGTTTTCATAGCTGTAAACATCGCTAACTATCATTAATATCTTTAACGGCAGAGGGTTCGCAGAACATTATCATTTCTTAGCTATATTTTGTCAGTGACTGAAACCCAATTTTCTGCAAGTGATACCTATGCAATATATGTAGATACTTCAGTGATTGCTATTCACTATATTAGTCGATCGAGAACAATTGCGATGGAATCTGCTTAAAAGAGATTAAGCAAATAGCTTTAAGTAGGAAAGTACGGGACCTGGTCTAGATTTTTCCTATCAGCACTAAGACAATCAAAGTGCTACGGCGTCTAATATATATGATCCTTAAGATCTTAGCCACCTTAAAGACGAAATCCCCATCAAGTGCTTGAAAGCCGATCCAGGTGGTGTTATTAGGTACGATAATCTGTATTCATTTATCTGACATACGACAATCAATGAGGAAACCAGAACAAAACGTATGATCCGACGTTACCTTTAAGACGTGTATTTTTTTAGGTATTATATCTGTGTCACCCTTGAAATCGTTTAGACATCGGGGTTTTCCAATGTATTTTTCTATTGTATAACTAAGGCAACCACTAAGCACGGGAAAATATATTGTTTTTCAACTTAATTGTTTGATCCGCAGACGTCCAAACCATGGAGGTTTACATAAAAGTGGATCAATAATAAGTAATTGGGCACGCCAAAACGTTGTCCTGTTTGTATATTTCCCAGAGGTGCATCACTGCTAAATTGATAATTGATTTTCCTGACTTCACACGTTTGAGCTTATCTTTGTGGTGAAACAAAATAACGAATCTGTACCCCAGACCTAACGAAGATAAAGAGTCCCTCCAAACCGTTAAGATAACAGTTCAAAAGACGAACCAATGAAAGGCTGGAAAAGTAAGGACTGCGAGATTCTTATCGGTACCGAGTCTTGTTAATATCTCGATGCAACGTTGTTTTCTAGGTATTCCATTTCCTACAAGCGAATGACATCAGATTACTTCACCTTCCGATATGCAAAACTATGTACGGCTTGTACCTAATTGAAAAAGTATTATCATTCGATGTAATAATTGGTTGATTAAAGTTGAAAAAAGGGATAAAATAATCAATCCAAACACAGTGCATATCAGACGCTAACTAGGTACGCACGTTTGGTTGCTAATTTAAGTTAGATAGACTCTTATGGTTCTGAAAATATATCTGGATTCATTTAGTAGCGTTAACGGGGTCTACATTTGGGTATTTAGACTTCACTGTCTACACATCAATCGACTCACCGACTTTATAGATACATACTAGCTTCTTCTAGCGCCACAACTCTGTCGAGACATGCAGTTAACTCAGTTACCACGTTTTCGATAGTATTTGGCCTTGAACAACACTCTATACGGAACAGTATTCTACACTGAGAAATATTCAACATTAAGAAGACAACTCTATGATCATGGTTGCTAAAGTTCAGATAAATGGACAGTTTATCCATTTGGATACTCGGCAGCTAACAGGTCTCATCTATACAGACATATGAGAAAACGTGCAGGTGAGAAACCCTTTAAGTGTGACCAGTGCGACTATTCTGCTGTACATAAACAACGAAAGACAAACAATTCATTGAACAAACCTGCTGCATCTTACCTTCACCTCCCCGCCTGGGTGACCGCCTGTCCTTCCGCTTGAACGTTTTGGCAGAATGACAACGTTACTTTAGCCTATGGCCACTGGCTCCTATCCAGCTTATCCCATTAAGTGTGATTAAACTGCCTATAAAGGAGATGGTACTTCTGACTGGCACTGCCTCGTTTGTAGCCCCGTGCGCTGACGTGACCGAAAATCTAACGCGTCAGTAAAAACTCTGTAACAGCGGCCAATAAAGTGGCAACTGACAAATTAGAATATGCCACGATATATGCCGCTCATAAGGGTGGAAGTAGGAAATCTTTCCATAAAAGTACGGAAGATGGCAAGCCTTTAAAACTACATAAACAGCTTAGAATAGGTACAAATTGCAGACGTTCAATTTGGATTAGTCTGCCGCGACAACAGTTGAATCCCATCAGTGACGACGCCTCGAATCACTTCATTCAATTGCGCAATCTGTCACAAGTCAGCAAATCCACACGTAAGCCGCGGTTAAGGACCGTGCTTGTTACGAACGTCTCTGGTCCATATTTCCGCCATGCCTAGATCAACCAAACATTAAAGGTTTCTGTGACTCACAAGATACCAAAACTCAATATCCGTTTAACGGTATATGCATTGGTAGCCCGGACAATGGACCGTAGTTCCCCACCAACTGGTACTTGACCCACGAGCGTTCACTTGCAGGTGAGTACTTGGGGTGTTAAAGGTCAATTGGACACATGGTTTATTCATCAGCAATTTCCAGCCTTCAGGTCTCTCAGGAATAGCCAGTTAGATGTCAGACCAACAGTTATGTAATACATATGCTGGTGTGAAGTGGTTCTTGATGGTATCAACGAAGAAGTCACGCGGCAATGGGACGTTTGTTACCTGATGATTTATAGGCAATTTTGCAGCGTTGAGCATCTTTGACGTGACAGTGTCTCTGTAGATTCTCTAATTTTGATATCCCATGATTTACATAGTCTGCCTACAGGATTGTTTAAAAAAATGCATTTCAGGCAAGTTATTTCAGTGCGAAGAAACCTAGACAGTCGATAAGATTCTTGGAATTCTAGCGGCTAATTGGATACATGAATGTCATTAAATCATGTCGTGGTTTGTGGAAAGTGTTCTTATCTTTCAAGTATCTTTATCTCATGAGCTGTAGCAGCACATGTACCTTCCTGTGCAATAAGACAAGGATTCATAGGACATCGTCGGTCATGCTTGCCTTTCTGGCAGCATGTGATGGTATCTGGTAAGTGGTTTCAGCTCCTTATTTCCAAACATACATTTTTCTTTTTACGAAATAATGGGAACTAACGCAGGATCAGAGGTCTATCTGTCAAGCTTAGAAACCATAGAAAGCGTCAATGAAACTCTTAATGATGACTTTATCTATTGATGCAAATATCGCAGAGTATTCTTAAAGGATTGACGTATCTGTTACTGTAGCCTTCCCTTCATCATTGATGTTGCTCCTAGATCCTACTCATCCACATACATTCCTGTCACGTATACGTTACTTATCTAAGAATCCTGTGTAGCTGTTGCGACTTGTGGCCTACGATACATTGTGCCTTGCAGGATTGCTGTACAGCAATCAGTGGAGATAATTTACATGGAGTCTACCCAGACCCGAAGGAACATAAAGGTGTATAAAGTAGGTCACAACAGCTAGGGGCGTACAAGTTAGTTTTAATAAGTATTGGAACAGGATCATGTGAAAGCTTGACGCCTAGAGAAACAGAAAATCAATTTTGTTAGACCTTGCTGTCCTCAGATGCTCTTATCTGCCAACATGATCACACCTCCCTTTAGATTTATGGATTTGTACGTATATCAAGATGAATTGTTATCGGGTTGGAAGATCTACTCGACAACTGTGTATCCGTATCATAACTTGGAGGAGGACAGTAGAAGGAGACCCTGCGGAGTTGGGTTGTTGATAGCCATAGGAGGGGCTCCACGATCTACCACAGACAAGAGACAATGGAGAACAATGACGGCCCGCCTCAATACATGGAGCTAGCTACTGACGCGTGGATACCATTTTGATGGCACAATTTAGCAAAGAAACGGAACGAAAAGGTGAACAAATGTTTTAATAAAAGTCTAACGTTCGATATGCCATCAAAATAGACAGTCAAGTTGACGACCGAAGCAAATCCAAATCAGGGAATCTGGTAAAAGTCCTTAGAGATTGTAGTGTAGTGCTCAAATCAAACATGGGCCACATAGAAACCATGATGTCCCTTTGGAGGTGATTAGCGAAGGAAAGGAATCTTAATCTAATTCCCAAATAAACTTTGACCCATTCCCGACTGATCAGCTCTTGTTGTCAGGAAAGTAGGTCATGTCCCTAGGCCCTGATCAGGGCGGAGGGATATGACCAACAAATAGGTGAGAAACCCTTCTTTCGTATTGGATAAAGATTGAAACTTAACAGAATAGCCAGGATAACGGTTAGAATCAATTCAAAATGCCCTCCTTAGAGAGCTAAATGTTATCTCAAGCGGCAGTAAGTTTATAGGGTAACGACTCAAATCAATGTACACCACGTATTATCCAAGTTTCTCTGTTCCTTTACCAAGGGAGATACTTGAAGCCATCGGAGAAGCTTTACAGGCTTGCCACTCCTAAATGTAGATACCCAACGTTTTTAGTAAGTTTTTGTACCGTCAAATCTTATTCAATCCGGTAATAAGTTACGGTAGTCACTTATGGGGGTTTTCCCTGGATGTTAGTGCAGTGTATGCACTTTGCCATGTGCTGTAGGTAATTGTTCTTGGTAATTAGAAACGATAACGTCGGGCAAAACTTCTTGCCAGAAGGCACTAGTCGCATTGATAAATCAATCTTTCAAGCCACAGTAATGCACACAATGACACGAACGCCCACGTACAATATACCCAAGATACTTATACTCAACATTGATGTGGTAATGAGTTTGCCTTCAGCATAATTGAAATTTTGCCATTAACTTAAGCCTCCACTCTGGAAGTAAATCCATTGCCTTGAACCAAAATTGCTGCTGAAATATTTATCATTTTTTACCGTTAATCTTTAAACTTTGTCATTGTGTTCTTGCACCAATGGCAGTGCAGACTTGTGAATATATGACAGTAAATATCGAGAATCCACATTATGGTAGATCCCGTGGCTTTGTGTAGTCAGTTACAGGCACGTATCTATGGAGGGAGATCGATAGGATATCACATAGTCACCACCATCTGGCGTACAAAACACTTCCAAAAGTAAGAGATTCACGACAAAGACAGACTAGTGAACGTAACAGTTAGGATGTGGTTATCAAGATATTGGTTCGTGCCAGGTGGTAATGTATGTGACAGGGTAGAGATTAGGGATCTGGCTGACTCGCCGATTCTACCGGTAGAGATTACGATCAGAGTCTCTGTCAACAGTGATCACGTTGAGAATCATAGGAATGTATTAGAGTGGTCTCCCATTTTTAATCCTGAGTTTTAACTTTTAAGTCAATCAATATTGATCTCAAGTGACATGAATCGAACTTAGAAAGCTTTAACTATCTTTTAAGCATATCATCATCATCATCATCATCATCATCATCATCATCATCATCATCATCATCATCATCATCATCATCATCAGTCGACGTGCTTACGCATGTATCTATCTATTTATCTCTCTCTCTCTCTCTCTCTATATATATATATATATATATATCCACATGCACAGAAAAGTCCAATTAATACGGTAGAATCGCCGAGTCTGCCAGATTGCAATCTCTGCCATGGCATATACATCAAACAATGTCAACGACAAACAACTTGGGTCTGGAGTCTAACTTAATTAATAAAGCTTCTAAAGCAGTTAGTTCTCCGATGACGTAAGAAAATACCGTCTCACCGAGAAGTTTCAATGATATTACGATTATTATGGTTTCATCTTACAAGAGTTGCGAACTGTTTCATGTGACCAATAAATGACTTCTCTACTTTGTAAAGAGGGTTTTTAGTCATGTAAGCCTATAAAGCTATGCACTGTGAACATGCGTCTAAAATATACATACATCCTATCAAGTGCTCTCATACATACAAATGTCGGACCGCGAATAAAGGAAAGTCAATAAAGTATCCACAATTCAATTACATTAGTGGGGCTTTCATTTCATCCGGGACGAATTTATCAATAAACCGTCGGTCGAAGTTCAAGAATAAAATGCGGTATTGACACTCGACTGACGGCGGACAATCAAGCGGTAATTTGGCTAATCAACATTTGGACAATGGAATCGATACTTTGCTGTTTACGGGGAGTGTACTATTTCGATTATATCGAATTTCTTTGGCCACAGGGTACGCGTTGTGGATTAGGATCTGGCTAGCTCTCTCAGAAACATAGACAAGATATTCAGTCACGCAGAATGGATACTATCACACTGATACATGTATGAAGATACTTTACACTTATGGATTCACCAAAAATGCATATTGCAATTTAGAAAAGCTTCGTTTATTTTGAATATCTCGTATCATCATGAAGCTTACGTACCCATATCATATCCCATGTTCCTTTTTTTGTATACTGTATAGACCACAGATTCTTAAATAGTCCTGACAAGTCAATGATGCCCCTCCACAATAAACATACGTCAAGTAAGGAAACAGATGTATGTAAGATAAAGGATGGTAAAAAGCACGACGGTCAGGAATTACACATAACAAAAGCGTGTACATACCTGTTCTCATGTGCCCACAGTATTGGTATAAATCGTATCAGACCGGTCGGGGAAGTGTGCCTAATCGTGCCAGTCCGCGTACACACGTTGTATGGACAGGACTATCGATAGACACGCATGCTTCAAGCCTCTACTCCCACTCCCACTCCCTTTACGTGTGGTTTATAAAAAACTGCACATACGTTATCCGGCTCCCGATTACATCCCAGTAGCGAATCCACTTTGTCCGTAAACCTTCGCCAAAGATGCTGTTCATAACGAGACTTGAGTCTTGAGAGAGAGAATTGGCACTCCACGTCAACTCTTCATGTTGGCTAAGAGTAATTGAACCAACCGCGTTCAGTAAACCCCCACATTACGCTACAGTTTGGTTTGATTTATCAGAATTGCCTGATATTCATTTTATTTGTTGCAAGTTCGATATAGCGGGAAAATGTAGAGCATGCCATGTCAATGCATTTCATTTTGCTTGTCGTTATCCATAAACTAATATCAGTACATAAACATTGGACAAACATCTACATGACGAAAGCAAAAGAGACTCTTTGTTCATAAATCATCTAGGTTTTAATATTACATTGTCTTAATGTATACAAAGAACACATACCCTTTGATCTACTGTTAAGAAATATGGTAGACCTCTCTGGGGTAATATTTTCTGGGCAGAAAATAGATTATGTTTGCTTAATGAAAGTTCGTTTCTGCTCCTAGTAATTCCGCATGGTGACTGTCCAATATAGAGGCTTCGCATCGCCGGAAGACGGATGGTTATTGTCAGGAAGAATATGTGCGAAGTTTGCATAGCTCACCATGTGTGTCTACCAAAGTTATTAGTCAATAGTATGCCAACGTCGCTGTTTATATATGAAGGACTCCATTGAGTGACTGAATGCAGCCAGAGGTTGTTTCTACAACTACCTGAGCTGCAGAATACAGTGAATCATCATTGAGATAACGTTGCTAGCCCCAGCTTTTTATACCCCCATTCCACTCTCTCTGCGACATGAAATTTGACAGAGCGCTCAATGAATTTCATAGATAAAAAACAAATCTAATTCCGCTTTGTGTGTTTTGTTGCCTTTTCAGTCATACTTGTACATCTTGCATGATATTCCACTTATGAAGTCAAGCGTTACATAAATTCAACGCAGGTCGCAGCGACAGCGCAGCGCGATCGCCGTCAAATGGAATGGGGGCCTTAATGGCCAAGAAGCTGTAGACAGATCTAGATAAAGAATTGAAGACAGGATGCTTATGACAAATGGTAATGACTCGCTGCGATGTAATCAGCTACAGCTTCCCGCGAAGTCTAATAAGGCAGCTTAACACTCACTAGGTGGAGTTAAGTATGGGAGGGATTTGATTCATGAACTGGGTCGTAAAACAGTGATGATGACACTTACTCTTTGGGTCTACACCAACGGAAACCAAATATGGACATAATGACGAGGCTCCAATGTCGTAAATAAATGCAGGACGTCTTCGCTCCAACCAATCTTACTTAGTTCTTACATCTTCCACAGGTACGCCTTAGGGACTGTCAGCCGAGCTCGAGAGCATCATTACTTCGAATCTTCTCGGTCTTGGAAGACATCCAGACCCTTCCTCCTCAAGTCTGTCTAGTCTGTGCAGTCTAGGCACTGAAAGTACACTCTTGTCTAGATGATAGTAAATCAATTGGATCATATAGCTAAACTAAAGACAACAACTATTCAAGACAACAAACATGCTACTGCTTGGAAATTATGTCTTTTTGTACTACCATTTATGTGTAAGGGTATATGGTTATGGATTTATTAGGATTACATGTCATCAGAATAATTTGACTTTTGAATTTATTCATGAATTAATCAAAGTTCAAACAAACAAACAAACAACCAAACAAGTACTGTCTAGTTACTTCTGACCAGCTAATATCCATGTACACATAGATGTAACCTTGTTTCCTCTGGCTGTGTAATATATCATTGAGAAAAACTTCTACACTGGCCTTACCTCAAATACCATATCATTCGTTTACGTCACCAGGCTATCTGGACTCATTTCGTTTCCCTCGTGAATTTTCTCGTGCGATGAAATTTCTCCTACCGCCCACTTTGGAGACAAATTACCTTAATACTGTATACGAGCAACGCCATTTACCCGGGAAGTAAGTCAGGCATGCTGGATGTAAGAATGAATTGACTTTCCACCATAAAGTCGTAAAAAGCTAGAGGAAAAGTACTGTAACACCGCGCGTTTATGAATTGCAGTTTTATATGGTTATGAAAAATGAACGGACCAGCGCCAGGAGTTTTAGAAAATCACATCTATAGCTTTATAGCATTTGGAGCTGTTGCATGATTTCACATTAATGGACCGATTTTTTGCCTGTGAATGTTCATATGCATTTTCAGTCGTGTGAAACTAAACCACAATTGCCAAGGAATAATAATATTATCAGTCCCAATCATTAACGTTCAACACAATTGAATCATTTTGAATACCAATGAAATCAACTGTGGTAAAATCTTGTCATTGTCATATTGATGTTGGTTCAAGATTTTAGCCGCTAGGTTCCTTGTATGTATATATTAAAGCTATGCATATATAAGTGAATATGTAGATATCAATAGTATAATTTACTCTGTCAGTAGTGTTCAGGATATCCTAGATGGCGGTATCATGCGTAGTTGCACCTTTGCAGGTTCCAGACTAATTCTATATTGCGACAAATCCTTCAACAGTACTGTTCCACACTTCGTGTCATTGATTATCTCGTAAAACGCACCGTGCACCTTCCGTCGAAACGCCGTTTCTCTGGGCCTGAGTCCAACCCTCACTTATTGTTTGGTCTTTGTATGTAATTGGAGTCCTTTCCTTCTGGTGCATTTGATGCCCTAATATTGTTGATTTTATTCGTGGGAATCAATGAATTGCCCGGAGAAGAGATGAAACGGTTCGATAAAAGGAAGATGTCACAGAATGGACACGTAAAGCCTTTGAATTTATATAATCTTCCCTCTTGGTGTTAAAAAAAGACACGGTACCATTGAATATATGTACCTTTGAAAGTTGCTGTAACGATTAATCGAATGGATGTGTTGTATCATGATGCATTTGACATTTGTTTGCCTTGCGCTCTGCATTTTTGAAATGTATTTTTGTCTTATAATTTCATTCTTCTATTATCTATGGTTTGATTGTCGATATGCAAGCATACCTAGCCTACTCGTGGATATATATATTCCAACAGAATTAAAACACGCACTAACACTGCCTTTAGTTGTTGAGAAGACCAAAATTTGATTGACTACTAAAATTGTTCATTATCTGTACTATGTGAGCGAAGGTAGGGGAGTGTCCCATCCTGAAAGGTACTTGTTCAGAAAAATAAGCTAATTTTAGTTCAGTGTAACACAAAAAATCGTGTTGACCCGAAGGTCAACTACTCTGAAGCCTGATTGGAGGTTAATCTACTGGTAAATTGTAGGGTTAAGAATTGTCCTGCATGGTTGTGTTCGATCTAGCAGGAGTTAATTTTCCGCTGATCTATTTTTTCGTAACAGTAATATTACGCGTATCCCTTGTGGGACCGAAATACCATCAATGGCATTACTTGGCAGCTATCACACATATTCGGGGCTAGTCTTTAACCCAACTCCATTTACAATGTACTTATCAGTGAAAGGACTGCATTACAGTAACTTCTTCTAAATGCTCATGCATGTGTTGGGAACTTTTTTCAGTAAAGAAACAAACACAAATACCTATGTGATGTTCAACGCCATTCAAAATATTATACATCGAGAACATTGTGGCTACAGTTTAAAATTAAAGAATTATTGTATTGGCAACAACTATGACATAAACTGAACGATAGATGTCTGCAATGTAATGTAAAGTTATAATGGCCCTGTTCAGTGTACTTGCCCCCATGGGCGCCCTTATTCTACAGCATATTCAACAATGAATACGATATAACGCTTCAAGGTACCTCCCTTACTCTTAACATTCACTCGAGGGCCAGCCTTGATACCATTTGAAATGTGAGAGTTCGCGGAAGAAATGTCGAAACCGCACTTCAATGTTTTAGTACACCCATCCTATGATTGCCTTCCTTACATTTACTCTTACGAAGTTACTACTAACCTTATACATTCGTTTCCTGTTAGGTCACCTTTGTCATTACTCATTCCAAATGTTCTATCTTCATTGTGAACAAAAAGGGGATGACTCAACTTGTAGTCAGCATTATGAAAATTATTGTATTATTAAGAATATAAACGACAATGACACCCGGCAAAGAGGCAAAACGACTTTCATTGTTGAACCAATAGAATGGGCCGAAGACGAGTTTTAAATCACCACAGAAAGCCGGTTGGTTTGCAGGAATATACAATCAACACTTCACACCTGGGATACGTCTACGAAGTTGTCCCTCAAGATCCTCCAACCAATACACGATTACAGGTGCGGTAAAAATACATCATACATCATGTCTATGGGCCCCAAGACGATCTACTTAATCACATTCGCAATCTAGATTTAAGAATTATGCATATGCCATTTGGAATCATTTCGTAGCCGTACAAGTTTCCTTCTTGAAGTTGTCGAAGTATAGTCGGCTACATGCCCCTCGGTGACCTTTAGTAAGGTAGTGCCTGTAACGGCTCCATAAATCGAACGCACCTTGCCACAGTGTTGTGATAAAGACTGGCATTTAAAGCCATGGGAGTCGGGATGAATTCTTATCAGGAATACGGAATGGAGATGCTTCCCCACGTACCTAAGATTAGAGTATCGTAAGAAATAAGTACGTTAAGCTTTTTATCCTACATGTAAGCCATATGTGTGCGAGACTGAATTATACCTAGATCATAAATACTATAGATAACTGCCCTGCATGTAACATGTTCCTCAATGACATTTTCCAGTTCACGAGATCATTACTATGATATATCATAAGCTGATTTATAAGCATGTAATTCTTTGTAAATGTAAAAATAACATATTAGGCGGAATTGTGCGTATGAAACATAAATATTGCTCTGCATAAAATACTTATTACACCCACATGGTTACGATATCACTGATTTATAAGCATCTTAATAACCAAAATAATAATGATTTTAATGCGAAACAAAATAAATGGATGACTTTATCACTCATGTTGCCAACCCTATAAATGTCACATCTTAATAGTTAACGTTTACAATATAGCTATAAATGCATATTATCATTAAGACTACGAGATCACGATACGTTACGGTGATTCTAAATGATAGCTTGAAATCCCACAAGATAAATGAGTTATAGTTGAAAACCAGCATCTATAATGAGATACATATGAATACAGTGAAATTCAAGTTATGCTTAAAAGTGATACTTTTGGTAGGAATATGATTTACATCATGATTCAATAGAACTACTTGTTGTACAAGTATCTCATATACAATCTAGCAAATGTTTGCTTGATTATTTTAACTACACTTTCGCAGCTTAACACTAATAGAGCTGTACATTCTTGAAAGGAAGCTGACAGTAAAAATGTTGACTTCACGTTGAAAAGCATTCTTTCAGCGGACTACTTCTGCAATAGCTTGCCTATGATTTAGAAACTGTAATCTTCCATACAGTGGCCTTCACATCCATTGATAATATATGCTAGTAGAACATGTTCTGTTTGATTGCAGCCTTGTAATATCACAGGTTTTACGAGAGGACGCCACTACGTAAACGACAGCAGTGTGTCAGGTTGATTAATAGCTTGGCATGAAGGCACAAACTTCGTGAAAACTATTTACGCGTAGTTTGCAATATTTCCCTCCAGACTGCCGTAAGTGGAACAAGTCCAATTCCAAGATCGGGGAAAATTAGACCTGCTCAATTCCCACGTGGGTGTAACACCTTCAGGAATGTTGCGCTGGCGTTTGATCTTGACCTTGCAATACGTGCCCAGATGGGGTTTCAGAGTCAAAAGAAAATAACGACATTTTCTTTGTAGTACCGACAGCGTACGGGGCGTATTCAAGGTTTCTGTTGAAGCGGCATTTATTGGCAAAAGACGTATAGACTACTCAAGTACAGATAGAGATCTGCTGATATGAAGTATACTGCATATCGGTCGATAGGGAATCATTAAAAAATCCACTGATGGAAGATCTAAAGAAATAGATACTTTGGAGACTTTTAACAGCAGGTGTATTTTTAATAAATCGCCTGGGAATTTAAGGTCAGGCCTTCACCAAGTGGCTCACTACTGTATATCAGGGGATCTCAACTCAGGTTTCTATGTAATGTACTTCTTTACGTTTCTTTTTCTTTTAGATATCATCAAGGTTACCCATTTTCCTTAAATGAGAGAATCCAGAGTGATCCTCAAAAGTATCCAAATCACCAGATAATTGTCTCGTTCTGGATTATGTCTAAAATCCCATACACCAAGCCGACGTTTTTATTTCTTTTTTTATATCACCTCCTTATCCATGTCATTGAAGAATGAAATACTAATAGAAATATAATTTGTAACACATAAGAAGGAGTCAATGTGATTTTGGTTGCCAAATCATCTAATAGGTGTTATAGAAATATTACCTGCAGCTCATACTGTCACTGACATGGCATCATATAGTAAAACATAAGCTGACATTTCTGTTGGAATTTATACTTCCAGAGAAGGTGTAGAAAAATAGAATCACTAGTCTGTTAACAAGCAGCGAAGATTTCTTCTATACCAATTTAGGGCTGCCGAGCCAGCAACAGAACCCATGCCCAGACTTGAAGAACGATGCTTGTTCGTAAATGACTGAAATATTTCAATGGCAACTATCATGGCAACGCAGTGATGTTCAACATATGATAAATTTATAATGTGTTAAGTTTAAGGTGATTACAGCCAAAGGAACCGGTAATATCACTTTCCAACATGACTATGGCTAACTAGGCGCCCAAATTGTCAAGACCAGGAGTATGATATAGATGCACAAACCTGATATTCTGTGTATTTCTCGTTGTGATGCTCAAGACAGCCCTGGGGCATCCGTCAGTCACCCTTGTTGTATCAAAGCATGCCCATATTTGAACGTGTACATGGCGGAGGCCTGACCAATAGCATGATCTACTTCAGAACCTCCTCAGTACTGCCTTAGATAGAGTATGATCAAATCACTGAGCTCCAAACCGTCATGCATGTAATTCGTAATTTGAATTTTTACGGTTATTTATCGCATTTTGAAACTGACCATTCACAGCCCCTTACAAAGCCAGCTCCTCCAACAGACTAGCGGCAGTGCATTCTAAAGTGTGCATGAGGTCAAATGTCTACGGTGTCAACTCAGAGGTCAATTAAAAGGTCAAAACCTATTCAGTACGCAACCTTTCCGTCGACGAGTTCGTTACAGAAATTCGATATTAAAATTGAGACATCAATATTTCACACGTACAGGCCGGAACAATTGTTTTGACATAGATATCTGGTTTCAGCCAGCGAACCGCTACGAAGATGCCATGGATAATAGAGCTTGTTGAACCCCACCAACACGGGGGCGCTCAATACCACACCGCCAGCTGGTCACCCGTATCGGTAAGACTACATGATATGGAGATACTGCACCTGCGGCAACTGTTGGATGTGCCGAATATGGAACTACTTTCTCTCTAAAGATAACTTCATCTGCGATTGGTCGATAGACCTGAGTTAATCAGTCTTGAGTACCTCGAGGATATGCCCAAAAATTTTCCGTTAAAACCGTTACGTTGATATCCTTACAAAGTGATTGATTTTGAATCTTTTGCTTAAAGATAGAAAGATCAACGGCCTCTACGGCTGAATGTCTAGACGTCTGAACATAGGGATAGTTCTAAACTTTTCAAGTCGACTAGACTTTCATATTTGGTGGATCGCATTATTGTCTGACGTTTAAAAGCAGTGGTCGTACTATCTGAAGAATCTTTTTAAGCAAGTAGCTTTCTTTATTACCTAGGTTCATCTCGTTAGAAACAAAAATACAAAAAACAAGGACTTACCTATCTCAGGAACCAACCGTAACTTTGAAAAAGACGAATACCCAAACTGCCTACGCCCCATCGACAATCCATACTACATCCCATACACCAACCCAATTTTCAAAGTGGCTACGATTGACCAAAAAAATCATTGTGCAATACACTTATTGAACCAGTGAAGCATGATACATATACAAAGCATAAGCGCCTTGTCTGAATTTGAGCCCCAAGAAAAATGGGCAATCTCCTGTACTCAGTCGGTAGTGTTTATATGAAGAATGTTCATACGAAGATAGATGTGACGTAGTCGATTAACTTCCGGAACGTTTGTCAGACGCGTTCTACAGAATCTAGTTATGGGAGGTTGAGTCAAGCCCGTATGACGTCATATGAAATCAAGACGAGCTCCTGTTGCATTGGATTCAGACAAATATATCACTTGAAGCCAACACTCATATCCAAGACCGATTTAAGTCTAGAAGTCTGAAGAAATGCCTGTGTGTCTTAATTACTGGTGAATGTGAATCAAAGAATAAAAATGGTGCAGCACACCAATGACGTAATAAATGGCACCCCCCCCCAAAAAAAAAAAAAAACAGGTATAAAACACTGAGACTAAGGTGGATCAAATATCTGCTTGGAGATTGGGTCATCGATTGATGCTGTCTGCTTTCTGTCTTCTAGTGGTAGATATCAAATCTTCAGATCTGAAGAAATATTGTTATAAAAGCTCGTTATGATATATTACTCTTCTGTGGTAGGTATAACGGAGACAAGCAACAGTTAGTGACAAGTGTATTAGCACTAGGAAGGCAGCAATAACACAGGGCAATGGTAGTCCCTGCCGTGTATCATAAATACAGCACATTGCGATGATTTGTTCAGCGCTGTTCGGAAATGTAGCCGGCTGATTGGAGTCACGGGAACCTGCATGTCTGACCATCGCCGTGTCGAATGCCACCTGAGCCCGTGTAATTGATCGCAACTGCTGTTTTTCACATATAATAAACTTCACTGTGCGACATATGCTTTTATTTCGCTACAGCGATGACTTTATTACACGCCTTTACTGTATCAATAAAACAGGTGTCTATGTGTGCCCTAGCACGTTCCTACCCATATTGTGGCGTTTGCAGTCCCTGGAGCTTAATGAATATAGTTCTTCGTTTGCTGAGCAATGAATAGAAGGCAATGGATTTTGAAGGTTCGCTACTCTAAACTACACAAAGAACTCCTTTCTGATCTCCAATATATAATTTCCTCTAATAAAGGAATCTCGCAGGCGTAAAGCCTCAATAACATTACGCTGAAATCCCAAGGGTGCAATGACCACGATTTACGCTACTGGGGCGCACTAGAGAAAGACTTTTTACCATGCCCTCATAAATATACGTTTTCGGGAAATTGATTTTCGATTACGCGGGTCAATACATCATGTGTGAACCTCGTGTAATGGAGGATTTTTGTGACATTATCCTGCATTTGTATGACATGTATGGACAACAAGGGGTCAGGTTCATCTACGTCCAGGATTTAGCTACTAGAAAGCACCACCTTTCAGAGTATTTTCTATTGGCGAACGGTTGTTGCAAGCAGATTTTCCCCAAAATAATACTTTTTGTTGCGGAAAATGGCTAGGAAGACGACTTTTTGGAGATATCAAACTTAGTTCAGAAAGCTCTAAGTTAACTTTGTTCAATAGCGTTGAATTTTTGCCCACAAGAGAGGTAGATTGCATCAACATTTCTCAGCCTCACATATTTTGTCGTACTTGTGGAGTTAGAATTCGAAAAGAAACGAGAATAATTTCATACTCTTCGTCTTTTGGTCGTGAATATTAATGTCTGTCCCCGTTTAGGTACATGTTTGGCGCATGCCATAGAAAGATCTACTGTATCTTAGAATATTTCTTACGGTTCTTGCCACTTTAAATTGATAGATGATTATCACTGTATCGCCAGACTTGTAGATTGTTTTGCTGAGCGAAGGCAACGTCCAGTCATTCACTCTTATCTGCACTCTTCTACCATTGCCAAAATCACCGAAATTAGTATCATATCAAGACGGAATACATATGATCACGCGTCCGATCTTTAAGAGCAAGTAGAGTCATTGGTAACGGAAATTACGTTACTTTTGATAATCCAACAGATAAGTGGTCATACATACTATACACACATTTGTCATTTTTCTTTGTCTTCTAGATGTTGATGGACAGCCGGAATGCCTGTCAGCAAGCCAAGTTGTTTCTTATCTGTAGATGCTATCGATTTTTTTTCTTCCTCTCGTCGCTGTGATCGTTAAGCTTCAGATTGATTCTAAGTAAAACGGGGCATTAGAGGGTAATAATATCCGTAATTGGACTCCAGCTCAGCCCGGATGGGAACATCTCTTGTCGGGGATGATGATGAATTTTTCTGCGAAATGGCCTAACTACAATTACGGTGTTCGCTCGGAAACTGCTGCTGTCTGCATGAAGCCCCTGTCACACGTAGCCGAGCATGGCCTTCCGACTTTGCCTGACCATGATTGGAGGTTAGTCGTCAGCAAGGTCATCTGTGGTTGAGAGCTAGTCTGTGAGGTTGCTTACTGCTACTAGCATTTAAAAGTCGTCTGCGCTAGCCGATTATGGGTTTTTCAAAAACTCATAGTCGGGAACGTCATACTAGTATTCTGCTTGGATGCGATCAGAGGAGCGAATTGGAGTTAAAACAGCATGCATATGGATCCAAGGTTACTTCCAGCCTAGCGGCGACCTTCGTTGTGTAGTGGTCTTGAGCAAAGTCATGGAAAGATCCTGGATGTATGGAAGGGACTTGAAGTACGCCTGAACATTAAGACGCACTAGCCTGGTATTCATCCCTCCGGAGCTCCTATCCGTATTTGCAGTGGGTTCTAGATAGAGCCAATGAAGCTATATAGAGATAGATACAAAGCTAGTATACGTGAACGTTGATACTAATAACAGCTATACATTTGGGGGGGGGGCGCCAAAAATGGCCTACGATAAACATATTTTGGCCACGGTACCCGAAGCCTTCTAGAGAAAGACAGTGAAAGTATACCTAGATTCGATAAGACAAATGTTGACGGCTTTAGAAATTTCTGCTGTAGAAAATTTATTTTCAGCTGAATTAGTATGAACCACAGTCAGTTGAGAAGATCGAAAGACCGCAAAAACGCGTGTACGTATCCAAAGCAGTAACTTCGTATGAATGAAACAGAATATAGTGAACATTTTAAAGAAATATGAAGTTAATATTGCTACAGGGTGAAAGAAAGCAGCCAGTTGGTAGCTGGGGTGAGAGCCTAGTTTATGTCGGATCCCCCCCCCCCCCAGCACAAACTAAATAGGTGGCCAGTTGGAGCAGTCAAAATCAATCTCTTGCTACAGAAGCTGTCCCGTATCTAGGGCTGTTCCCATTTTTTGTAGATGAAATTTGGGTCACACAGACCTTCATTCATCTTCGCTGGAAAAATGCAATATCCCCAGAAATGAAAGACCTTACCGACCACGTTGTCATAGCTATAGAAATATCACTCCATATTCGGGTATTGATATTGCCGCCAAAGTTTTATTCAATGGAATTTCCCATGCGTCTCTTTATCAAGTGGAATATACAAAGAACAATATCAAGACATTAGCTATACAAGTTCTTACTGATAGACAGTACCATATTTTCTGGCTTCGTTTACTGATATGAGTACGATAATCGTACTTTGTTCGGATATAGAAAAAAATATGCACTTCTCTCATGTTACCTTTCGATTTTGTTTTCCCTATTGTTTTCAAAATCTGGCCTTTTATTTTCATTATTCGTGAAAAAGTAGGTTACCAGTACATTAAATTCTAAGAATATTGACGACACAGCACTCCTAGCGGAGCAGTGAAGAACGACATGTATGAATTTCATGTTAGAAGAAATAAGCTGAATGCAATGTACAAGCAGACAAACACTCAAGATATTCAAAACGTCACGTAAGCCACAGTTTCTCGTGACCGGAGCCCTTAACGTCAATGAAAACCTGTGTTACACAATTTCTCGCTGCCTCTCCCGGGCTGACCGCTAGGAGCGCGATTTGTACGCCTATCCGATGCTGTCAAAGTCGTCGTCTACGAAGGAGGTCTCCTGGGAGGAGGGAGCCTCGTCCCCAGCGTCCGCATGGACCTGTACCAGCTGATAGCCCTCGGGAACGAGAATGGAGGCCGCTCCTCGAGCGGAAAGTCTTCCTGTCGTCATTCGTCTGAGGAAAACGAAATGTGGAAAACTCGTCAGATGCAGTGCAACACAAACTGTCGCCGCTAGGGGCGCAATTTGTACGGTTTTATGGTACTGCACGCAACGTGTTTGTTTCATGATGATTGCATTGGTGACACAACGGCCAGATTAAACTTTCGAAAACGTAAACAATCTTCATCTCTGCATACAATTACTATAGGGCACACTTTCCTTCAAGTCGCATGATAATGATATAGACTTTGGGTCATGTCAGAGCGTCGTAAGCTTCTAGGTAAGTGGTTAGTGTGCAAAATCTTTCATAATACAGATGATGCTTGCCTTTGCTGGGCGAACCCGCCAGGCGGCGCCTGTGGATGCGATTGTGGGTGTGGCTGTGGGTGCGGCTGTGGGCCCCTGCCAGCCGTGTGGCCCATGGGGACTGCCACGAGCCGGGTGCCCGGCTGGGGGGTGTACTGCACCCGGCGGAACCGCTGGTGGGGCTGGGACTGTACCATCTGCTGGTGGTGGGGGGTCAGGATCACACCTTCGTACGGGTTGACGTACTGCCTCACGGGAAGGAACCTGTGAAAATAATCTCGCCATTGTGGTCACTTCCGTTCTGATGAAATTTTGTATGACCATGTTTCAATGAAAAAACTTTGTGTTTGCCTCAGAAAAGGGAAAACAAGAATCATGATCACATATCAATTGCAAGAGCCATATCGACATTCCATTTTTATCATGTGTTGCTGCCCGCAGGTGTGGCAAATGTAGCCACGGCATTATGGCAAATGCATAATTACTATGTACGCTATCAACTTATTTTCCCTGAGGAACGGAATAGCAAAAGTCACATATCTATGGTCAGAACAATATCGACATTTCACATTCATTCGGCGTTGTTGCCCACGGTACTGGAAATCTGGCCACAAAAGGCACACGTAATCGTACACACTTATCAACTGTACAAGATACAATCAGTGAGGACCAACAGACCTGACTTGAGGGGAGAACGCCCTCTGGAACCCAACAGACCCGCCTGGCCCTCGGGACCCGGCCTTGGGCCCGAACCTCGGCAGTGGCGTGCCCGGGGGAAGACGGCCGTTCGGAACCTGTGCCTTGTGTCTTGACCTGACATGGCTGGATCCCGAACCGTCACTCTGGTCGTTCTTCGCCGCGGACATTTCGTAAACTTTCTTTTTTCCTTCTGTCCTTTCCTTCAATTGTAAAAATAAGCAAAAGAAGATAAATGAAACAACAGCTAAAATCTCCTCTATTGTACGATCAAATTTTACACATGGATTATGCTTACATTTCACTCATATTTTCTCAAAGAAATGGATTCATTTACAGATTCAAAAATCTCAAAATACTGTGGGGTATGGGGCAAGAGAAAAATATCTAGACTTACGTATTGTAGCTGTATCCTTAGATCGTTGTTGGCCTCTTTGTACGATCGAACCAAAGACTCTAGATAGTATATCGCCATTCTGAATGGCATGGAATAAAATATATTTTCAACTCTATGACAAATAAATTTCTAGTAATCTAGAAGCAGAAAAAATTGACATATATGCACTTAAAGTGTACTGGCTAGATAACTGTAAAGACAAAAGACGTCACTGATACGACCAAATCACAAGGTCTTTTGTTTAAGTTACTGCGCTTCTAAGAAGACTACATATACGAACTGTGATGTGGGAATAAAAAGACGAAAAGATCAGGACCTAATGATTTTAAGTTAGCTTCCATGATGTTATCTCATGCAATGCCGCCTGGCGGCACCCAACAGAAGTGGATAAAGTATACAAGATATCACGACTCACACAAGTAGCATGAAGACAGGCAGTATGACCCCTGCAGTGCTCATGTAGCTGAGGACGGTGGTGAGCCAGGCCGGGAACTGTTCCTTTACCGTGTCCGAGATGATGTCGAACATCCGCCGCCTGCCGCTGCGAATAAGTATCAAACAAAACCAGAAGTGCATGCATAACAATGTTCATTTCTCAAAACCAAGGGATATTCGCCTGCCATCGTTTCGATAGTCCTTCTGCAACCATCATCAGAGCTGAATGTTTCTATACAGCACTGCTAGGTGGCGCTGCAGTAGGAAGGATGCGATTCCAAACGTGACTTAAGCCCCCCACTCACTGGACCCGCGGCACACAAAAAGCTTAAAAAGATTCGTTTTTTGTTGATGAAAGTCGTTGAGTGCTTTGTCAATTCGATCGGCCGCAGCGACGACGCCAGTGTGTCAGTGAGAGGGGGGGGCTTAAGCTTGTAGCCCCCTCGAAAGCAGCGAAAAGGGAAATATACATCATCTGTGACGTAAATGCATTTCCCTTAGAGTAGACTTAAACGGTCATCAGTTCCTGAAAGGTTATATAATAGGCTATTGTGTTTTTCTAATTCAAACTGTTGACAGTGTCTGGAAGGTTCTATAGTGATAAGCCCATTATGTTTACCTAAACGGTCCACAGTTCCTGGAAGGTTCTATAGACACCATGACGTAGCCCGTTGGGAGCATGCTCAGAAACAACATGATGAGCAGCAGGACGAAGTAGAAGTTGTTGGACCTGGAGGCGCGGAAGACCCGCTGGTGAGGCGTGTTACACATGATGACCGCCCAGCTCCGGAAATACATGAGAGCGATCAGCTTCAGCACGTTCAGGACAGGCAGGCAAGGAGCAAAAAACGCCCCCATCCTGTAGAAGAAGGAACGACAGTCATCAGAATACTCAACAATGGTCTTCTTCTCATACAGCCAACATGTAAAGAATAAAAGCAATCGTGGCAACGAAGCAAACAAAAAACAAAAAAAAAGAAAATCATTTACCAGATCATCCCTTGATTGTAGATGAGGTGTAGCACATTCTCGGCAACACCAAACTCACCGTAGCCGGGCTGGAATGAAGGAAGAGCGGTTGATGTAAATCTTCTATCAACAGCACGTTCTGCATTCAATTGTATTGCCCTTGACTTACTACGTTGTTTGTATTTGAAATTTGTACCTAGATAGATGGCGCAAAATGAAAGAATGTTCAACTGAATACTTCGGCTTTCATCATGAATTTGACCCAATTTCCCGACGAATACATGTCTTCTGGATGTTTGACGTCAGGAGTGGGTCAAAGGTGCCCAGAAGTCGATACCTGCCGCCGTCCCGAATCAAGGTGATGAGCTTTTATTCTTTAAGATGTTCTTTGCAGAATTTCGGGATATATTTTCAATTGGAACAGGCGTAGTTGAAATGATTAGATTGAATCTTAGACCAAATGAGCAAATGTCACTTACAATCTTGGCCTCCAAGTCCCAGCACCAACAGTAGTTAGCAAACCTCACAAACAGCCCGCGGAGGAAGTCCACTATGATGGTGGTCACCAGGGTGGCGACCATGTCAAACACAGATAGTTTGTACATTTCCTGTGGACGAATAGTACAGAGACTTTCTCAAAAAGATGCATTATAAAGTTGTATTTATATCTGGCCATCCCCGCACCTCAAAAAGTAGAAGGGATCTTTGTGAGAATGATATGTTAATTTTGTGTTAAAAAGTACTGGAAACCGATTAAATGGCGAATGATTCAAACAGTGAGCGCAAATAAAATGGCCCAGTCAGCATTGATCAATGATTACCCTACTTCAATTGACCATAAAATCTACTAAATCAGTGGTACTGGCGATGGAGTGAACCAAGACTTATTGAACTTTGAACTTTGAACCAGACCACAATGTATTACACGGCACATGCGCATTCGGAACTGTGACATGGCTTATTCACGACAATTAACATGAGAGATGCATCCAAACCTGTCCCACGATGGTTTCCCAGCATTGCTCCTTGATTCCAGCCAGCCTGGTGAGAGCTTCCACCACCTGCGTGTCGTTGGCGCTCGCCAGCATGTGTTCATCGAGCTGAAGGATCTCCTGGATCATGCCTGATGCCGTCACGTTCTGAAGAGCCCAGCTGGCGTTCTGAAAAAGGATGCGAAATTCACCAGTTACAGAAAGAAATTAAGTATACACGAAATTTCAAAAAGTCCTCTGATCTGGTCTTTTTCGGGATGACTGGTGACCTGATTGCTCAGCAGATCAGATCTGCAGAACACATCATCGTTGTGAAGTGTCACATGAGCAACTGGTTGAAGATTGTTGGTAGATGGTAGCGACCCCCGTCCCGGTTCAATGGAGACTGATTGGGTCAAGATTCTTTTACTCCTGTTTGTATATCTATATAGCCGTTATAACCGCCCTTCGGAGCAACACACCTGTTGTTACGCCAAAGGTAGACTTAGATTGAAATACTGGACCAATACTTCCACCAGGTCTCTATTCAGTCGGAATAATGCTCTTAGCAAAGAGATATGTAAGCAGCTTTACCTACCTCCGACACTTGGTGCAAAGTATCCAGAGCTACCCTTGCTTTCCTTGCTTCTTCAGCCTAAGTTCCAGAACACAGCATCATAAATGACAAAAAAAAAAACGGAAAGATATACTAGTTCTAGAAAAAAACGCTTACATTACAATTGTGTGAATGTGTAGACACAAAATACGTCACCACATCACTGCTTCGATTCTCAATAAAAATATATGCCTATTTTGTACAAAATATGATGGGAAAGTTTTCTTATAAAATTCGAAGCATTGCAATGTAATTATTTCGAGAGCTCACCAGGTTATTGACCTTCTTGAAGAGCGCGATCATCAGCGTGTAAAGGTTACCCAAGTTCAAGACCATGATCCTCGCCAGCTGCCACTGCAGCATGACGCGGGGGTGGTACTTCTCCATCTGACCAATGAGGTCGAAGAACACAGGGAACACCATGGTGATGATTGACACTACCATGGAGACCTATACAAAGACATATAGTTGGAGTTTTAGTATTTGGAAATCTATGATCTTTATGTACTGCAGGGAATCTATCATAGATTTCTTACATGGTTTACTGAAAATAGATGTTTTGGGGGTTTTGTTGCACCTCTGCTGTGGTGGACGAAATGGTCGGGAAACGGGTGTGTATGTCTAAGAAAGTAGTGTTCTCAGTGCTACATGTAGTTGGATACTTCATGTATCAACTATATTTTGTACGGAAGAACTGAACATTTCCACCTCAGTATTATAGCAGAATAAAGCGTTATTGTCCTGCCCCTAGCTAGGTGTATATGGTGCCTGCTTGGCTCCCATAGCCATCGAATAAACCAACGAGTAAAAAATGATTATTAAAAAAATACGCATACCCCGAAAGGTAATGTTACGAACAAAGAATAATCCCGCACTTGTTGGCCGTCCAATGACATACAATCACGGCCTCATAATCATTATCAAATGTAAGCTCCTGATTGGCCGACACCATCTGGCTGATTTTGCATGTTTACCTCATTCTGTTCCCACCAGTTGAGCAGAGCCTGATCCATCTTCTCAAACTGCTCGGATCTCTCCACCACCAGCTGGATCGCGTACCCGCTTCCCGCCAGCAGGATCACGATCATGAAGTTCGCCAGGATCCGGAGGATCAGGATCAGACATCTGCAACAGATCATGATCATCAACAGCACTGAGAAAAATATCAATACTTTTGTTCACCTAGCCTTGAGTACGGTTGGTACACCTAGGCCAGCAAGATAGTGCCTGTATTTTTTGGCCACAGGGGTTGTACATTACCAGTGCTGAAGAGGACGAAATGTTTTCTATCAACTTTGATTTTGTTCGTTTTTGTAACTTTCACATACATATCAAATGTCCTAAAAGTCACCCACGAATGGTATGAAGCGAGATTCCCCAAACCACAGACATTTGGAATTCCAACCAAATTAATTATTCTTCGATCTTTGTTGTGCCAGTCTACATTTGGTCATCATGTCGATCCACCAACGACATGCTACAGTGACTAGCTTAGCATGTATAGGACTGCATACTTACTTTTCTTTCATGCTGGAATTTTGTGTCGCATGGTCGACAAGAAAGAAAAGTGATTAATGTTGAAATACATGTCCATGTACATCGTACGGTATCGATTCAAAAGCAGTAAAGAGAAACTCGTGTACATTATTTTACTGCAATATTATTCTACTCAACCTTCTTTCGTCTTTATTCTTTTCCTCTTCTTCAAGAATAGCCTCCTAGTATTGGGTAGCGAAAAGTAACGATTAGAGGGTGATCTTACTTCGACTATATGAAAGAAGACATCATCATACGTTCCGAAGGCCCATAACGACAATTTTCGACACCAACGCAAACCATTTCATCGCCCACGCAAACCATTTCGTCGTTGTCATTTTGGGCATTCGTAATATAAAATGGGCTATATATTTGAAAGACAATATCTATTGCAGGATATTTGAAAAGCACCAGGAAGACCGTAAAGACCAATGTTCAGCATAACGTCTATGACAAAGGAATATTTGTCACCCTGATTCCTGTGGAGATGGCGGCAAACTTGTTGTCCGCGGTGTCCGACTGCCCTATCAGGTAGTCCCACCCACAGAACACCTTCCAGCAGAACGTGAACTGGTCATCTTCAGTCGAGAGCTTCGCCATCCGGGAGTTCTTCGCCATCCTTTAGATCACAAGAAATAATACTTTACTTAATATCTAGACAACGTTTGTCATTGATTTTGACTTGATGACTGGTAACAAATAAACGCAGGAAATCATTTGCGTTGCTGAATTAACAAATGGAACTTCATCCAATGGCAATGCAAATACGATTACATAGATGCTACCTTGTCCCCCCAACGACCCGTAGGTCAAGGGACTATTAAGGAGGTGTAGGTAGAGTTCGTTCCCTATATCTGGATGTTTTTTGTAACTTTAGTATACATCTCCAATTGTTCACACCTCACATAACATTTTGAATAGAAAACTACTGATGCTCATGTATATATGAGAACACTATGTCAGCAGAGACAAACAGACTTAACCAGTATAAATACCCAAGCACCTCTTGAGAAACAACAGGACGTGTAATATCATTTTAACTTACTATTTTAAGCTTTGATTTTTATGTAATGATGTCATACTTCTTATTGTATGTACCTATTTGTCACAGGTAGTTAACTTTTGTATACAATGTTGTATCGCTCCTGTAATGTTACTTTTAAGTATTGCTACAATTTACTATGATGTTGTGATTTTAACTTGATTTTGTTGTTGGTTGTAAAAATTGGTGGTGATGAATAAAGTTGTGAAAGAAATAGAAAAATGTCAGAATGGAAACCTAGAGTGAACATTAAAAAGTGTGTGACTGACTTTCTGAGAATGACGGCGAAGCTGTACACAAAGATGCCTATCCCCGTCAGGAAGTACGCCAGCGGTAACTGGTACCCACTGCCGATGGACTTCCGGTTACTGTAGTACCCGTAGAACAGCACAGAGAACTTCATATAGCCCTGTGGACATCAAATAAGGAACGGCAGTGTCATCAGAATGAGTATATTTGCAATTAAAAGACTTGTTCTAACCGAATCAAATATTGCCAATCTATATAATTCTTTATGTAAAGACATAGATGCTTAATAGAATGGGTATGTATGCAGCTTTAAGCTATAATTCTAAGAAATCCACCAGAAAAAGTAAAGTAAAAACGCTATGAAACAACTAATCTGAACAAGATCAAGTTTGAATCTTACCCCAAAATCCCAAATAGTCGCGATGTTTTCTGCACGGTGCATTTCTGGTTCTGGTACCGCCTTTCTCGGTAAAGAGCCGTACGGTAATCCCACGAGAAGCTGGGTAAATGGAAATGAAACATCCGTTGTCATATGTAACCCGGTGTAATAGGCCAGAATATACCCCTGGTTAGAATACACCCGGGTGTACTATACAATGTCTTATGACAAGGGGTGTAGTCTGGCCCGCTACACCGGGAACTTGTTTGCTCGGAAACTTGTACTTGTCACATGTTATACGTTATAAGAATACAAATTATTTCATTTTCCGCGTTATTCCTTAATGTACATTGTGTGTAATTTAAAACAGATTATCTTAAAGTACTTCAACAGGTAAGAGGAAAGTATATAGCATCTTTTGGCAACTCTAAAAAAGATCCTTGACTGAATTTTTCCGCATATTCCAGAAGCCTTTAGCCTTTATAGCCTACCTCTGGTAGAACCACAAATGACAGCATCAAAATGGACAAGGCGATGTTTATCCAGAACAGCCACCGCAGGAAAATGAAATATGATGCCACCACCGATCCGAAGTAACCTTGAAAATAAAGCAATTTCGGAATATGAGACCTAGAATGGGTTGAATCGCGAGGGAAATTACGAGAACCGTTTCATAACAATGCATTTTAAAATTGTAATAAGCAATAAATCTGACGTTTCAATTTGCACTTGACTTTGTATCAACCACAAAAAGGGACACAGGGGCCCATTTTCGATTCTTCAGCATTGTTCTTCATCTATGGAACAAATAGTTTGCTTAGAAAACTACAGGATATTGGTCACTATGGAGATTTTTCGTGTATAGGATGTGCTTTCACTAGCTAAGGACATTTGTCGATTTCTTATTAACTGGCCTTGATGATATTCTGGTAAGGACCAGGCACATACTAATCGATTGTTATGATTATTCCAATATTTAGTCGCAACGTTAAGCGACTTAAGTCCAAAATACATATTGCATACTGACTGCCACCACCACCACCACCATCAATATTTTGCCGTTAGCATAGGTCAAAAGGGGGGGGGGTCATGAATTAATGACAGTTCATAAATTTATGTGCATTTCTTTTCTTACTTTCTATCGTTTTTATCCTGGTATCCCATGGGATGAAGAATGATGCAAAGTTTGCCAGTTCTCTCCGAATTTTCTTCCAAACCTGCAAGAACAAAAATTTTCTTTAGTAACGATCTTGTCATGTCATAATCATTATGAGATGGTTAATCACAAGTATTGCCAAAAGATCAGGTAACTGTTAAATATTCAATATTTATACCCTACCCTTCTGTATTTACGAAAGGGAAATGTTTTGATAGAGAACACTAGGGACATACCCTCTCCGTTGCCTCTTGGTATCCTCTGCTCTTTGACAGTTTCCCCTCGTACTTTTCCAGATAGTCCTGGGCGACTCTGTGCGTCGAGATGTAGAGAAAACACTTAATTCCTTCGTACTAATCTATATCTAGTACGTTCTACAAGAGAGATTGATTAGCTGAAACACAGTACGACGCTACACCTTTTTTGTTAATTTTCATTGTAACAGCTGTTGATACCTCTGAGTGCCAAAGTCAATTTTGATATCAGAAAACAACAATCTCGATATGCAAGTTCTTTATTGAAAGTGGATCTTTTAGATGTGAGCCGTTTCTTCTCGACAGGACACGAGATCATAAAACGAAAAATTTGTGAAGCCCTTTGATACTGTGTTACTGTATGACATGTTGGTGTACATGACACGGGCGTCGCAAGGTTCCGTGCAAATTTCCCAAAGGGGCAGGGGGCGTGTGTGATAAAGAACTTGACTTTGGCTCTGTGCCAATGAGTGCATTCGTGGTCAACGTTAATTATAAGCTTAAGCTTGCTGAAAACGTGTAACATATCTATTATCTGTGTTGTGAAGAAGTGGACTTAACCACACCTAGACCCGGCTTTCAAAACATCAAAACATCAAACATCAAGTTTGTGACGTTTTACTGTGTTTGTGTCTTTTAGAACTTACATAAGCACACAGCTTTCTGCCTTCCTTGCACTGCACTGTTATATATTCTCTTTCATTGTATTTCATTGTTATGTATTTATTACTTTTAAGTGCGAAATGAATAGATAAATTTTAAAAAATGAAAAATAAAAGTTTGCCCGCGACTGGATCTTTTGCCAAATCTTCTTCATTTTACGTTTTTCGTTTCACTTTCACTCCAACCTCTATGTAGTTATCAATAGGCTGAGTCCAAGTATTGCTTGTATTGGATTCCTTGCACGTCTTTCCCCACCTCTTTGTGACTTTTTTTAATCCCTCCCCTTTTTGGATATTGACAATTCATCATCATTTTGAGGGAAAGGTAAGGGCCATGAACGACATGAAATCAACATTATATACGGTCAGAGTCATAAACTTAGAATATTCTGATGACATTGACATGGACTCCGCTAGAGCTTGTGCCAGCTTTGATTAATGATTAAGGATGTAGCGTCGACTAGGCCGTGTACTTAACCTAGCTGATCAAACGTTACTGATAGTTTCGTTCTACACGGTTGTCGACCCCCGAAATTGTAGGCTTCACTTGGGAATGGAATAATAGATGTAGCTGTTAAAGTTGGTTCTCTGTTGCAATGTTGGCAGTCTTTGCGCGTAGGTATTTCCTTCAGGATCTAAGGCAGGGTTGTAATGCATTATGTCGCCACTGTACCATCTGTATACAATATGTAAAAGATACAGAAACCGGAGGTTATGCTGCAGTGCCATAGAAAACCGCTAGGGGACCAGTAATCGAAGTTTTCATTCATTTCGCAAACGAAAACGCCACGCTAAAATTTTATTCAAAGAAGACAAACAAACAGCACCCAAAACATAACCTTATTTGCGAGGGTGAAATCAATTACGCTGTAAGAAGATAGTCTTACTTAAGTGTTTTGAGCTTCTTCTTCATCCTCCACGGCTGTTTGCGGATGGCTTCGATGATCTCCTTCTGCCTCTGGATGTTCTCCAGAATTTCTTCTTCTGTCGCTTCCTCGTCACTAGCACCGGGCTTTAATACATCATCGCTGTCCCTGTGTACAACAAAAACACATGTCACCAGACTTGTGATTCGTCAACACTGTGTAGAACGCAAACGATTGCCATCAGAATTGCCATTGGTCAACACTGTGTACAACACAAACATTTGTCATCAAACCTGTCATTGGTCAACACTGTGTAGAACACAAACATTTGTCATCAGGTCTATCATTAGTCAGCACTGTTTACAACACGAACATTTATCACCAGACCTTTCATTGGTCAACACTGTGTTAAAACACAAGCATTTGTCATCAGACCTGATATTGGTGAACACTGTGTTAGAACACAAACATTTGTCATCAGGCCTATCATTGGCCCAATATGTGTTCAATAAAAGCATTGGATTCTAATCACATCTATCATTGGTCAACACTGTGTACAACACAAACTGTTGTCAGAAGGACTGACATTGCAAAGCCGGAAAGAAATTTTAAAAGTACTGAAATATAAGGTATACTGGACCAGCTTTTGAACAAGCAAAGTGCATTCCAAAGATTTCATCTGAAAAGAACAGAGTCCCGTCACAAAAGATGGCCTCCAAAAATTGGTTACATAGCAGGAAGCCCACATTGGGTAAGCCGACCGGTCCTTGCAGCTGAAGTTCCGCCGGAGGTAGTCTAGGTTCTCCCGCTGACATTTCCGGATGGATATGTGTGACATGCGAGCTGGCCGGTGGTCAAGCGAGCGGACATTCACGTTCAACGGGACCAGGACAGGCATGGCGACGTTCCCTCCCACCACGAACAGGTCAATAGAATGGACCTCTCCTAGAAGAACACCCCAAGTCTCCAAAAGGTTTTAAGTTCAGACTTCATGTGCAGCAATGACGTATCTCTGGAGTGTAGTTGTTGCTTTGTTAATGCACTTTCCCGCTTAAAGTATCAAAGAGATCGTCGTTCTCAGTGAGGTGAAACATGTGTCAGTCTTGCGCCGAAGTACTCTAGTTGCGTTGTTGCCCTCCATGATCCACTTACATCACTGCCGGGGCGTTTTATACCCGAGAAAGGTGCACGCTTGCCTGCCTCCCAAAACTCCTCTTTCTCGATGAGGATAGATTAGATTTAGGGACGCTGTCCAGGTCGAACCCTCTGGGGCTGATCGCTCGAAGCCACTCTCCTGACGGTCGTAAAACCTCCGGACTCTTTCTTGATTTCTCTGGTGGAAAAATGGCGACATCTACGCCCTTTGTTGCTCACTACGCTAAACATGAACCGTAGAGGGCCGACGTGATATTTCTTGAGATGGGCGTCTCTGAGGCGTAACTTGAACCTTTCCGCCGCTGAGGAATGTCTCAACAAGAGCGGCCACACGACCAAATATTTGTAGTGACCTTCGGCGAAGCGTACGTACGTGTGATTGTCACGGTTATTACTTTATTAGAGCACTGATTGACCACTGAGACAAGCCCATTGCTCACGCACAGAACAGGCAGACAGCATAATGGATGATACAGACCTCGTCCTCGGCCTAGAAACGTTTCGCTCTACCGACCACGAGATGTAGCTGTTACTCAATAGCGAAAACTATCAAGACGACAAAGATTGTGGCCAGTGTTACACCGCATAGAATAACCTGTAAAGTCTCTTCTTAGTTTACTACAAATGTCAAGGGTCTACCACATTTCAAGAGTTAAACGAAAACCGTTATTTCGCCTTTTTGAAATCACGAAACGATCCATCCGTGTCACTATCGATCGGGATGGCTGTGATTTAAAGACCTCTGCTTCCAGCGAAGAAGAGATCACGGAAGGAAGTACAAAACGTGCCCTTACGACGTCTTAGCGCACATTGTACCGCGTAATGGGGTTTTCTGATTGATAGATGTAGACTTGTAGACTGAGAGTTGGGCTTGCAAAGTCGTGTGATTACAACGATTTTCCTACTAGACAATAGAAGGGGTGGCCAGGTTCGGACAATGCATTTTTCTAAATGTGATATATTTATGGACGTTGCTTTGACCAGAACGAATTCAAGGGCATTCAAAATATTTGGGCACTATAGTCAGCCAGAAAACAGTTTTGGGGTATTTATCATCCGGAAAGTACAGATTATTTTTTTTCATCGTACTAAATGTTTTATCACAGGGTGCATGGGGTGAGAATGAAGGTTTGATGAGTTATCATGTAATTAAGTCCCTGATGCCTTCGCTGGTGACCTACGCCTTACGATGTTTCAATAGTACCCCTTACTCTGTAACCCAGGCCAGTCTGGCTTTTAAATGTCCCCAACAACCGTAACTATGTATATTCACAGCACATCTTTAAAAAAAAAATTTTCTACTGTGGTAGACTCTGCGCCTTACCCTTTTCTGGTTTGAAACTTTAAAAGGGTCGGTTGGAAGGAAACTTACTTTGAATGAGAAATTGAATATCTCAGACCTCCGTGAAATAATTTCTTATTTTTTTCCTTAATTTTTCTAAATTTCTTCGCTAATCCTGTCTATTCATTTTCCATTGGGACCAACTTTGGACCCGGTCCAAGCCAACCTTTCCATCCTACCAGTCTCTGCGGTTACACCATATCCGCCTCACATCCTGTCAGTCTACAATATTCAAATAACTACGAACACACACCAGAACAAACAAACAAACACACAGACCGACAACATACCTCCGTATTCACGTTTAACTTAGTAACTACGTACGCACCAGTCACTTTCTTCGTCCTTGGGGAGCAGCTTCTTCAACACACCCTCCTCCACCCGGCTCATCCTCCGGACCCTCCGCCGGTCCAGCCGACTCCTCCTGCGGCCCTCCTGCATCACTCTCCCCGCCGCGCTCCGCCACATACGGGCCGGTCCGCCCTGCTCCTCAACCACATCAATCTTCGTCTCCTCGAAGCTCCTGAAAAATACGTCGAAAGACCAGATAGTGTTTTCACTTGTTTTGTGTTGTGTTGTTAGCCTAATAATTATTGCATATAACCAAGGTTCCATTGTTATTGTTGTAAAAGAAAGGACAAAGCAACCGTACCTTTCAAGAGATTTATAACTTCATTATCTTGCTGAAGAAAAAGGTGACAACCTGCTGCCATTTCAAAGGCTCTAATGTCTCTTATAGTTTCCAATTTTCTAGTCTAAGCATTACTCTGGTGACAGTACTGAAGAAAGGAAAGAAACTTGTAGTATTCTTACTCAATAGAAGCCACGTTGGATTGAGATTTTAGTTGGCCCCTTCGAGAACCCTGGTCGGCTCTTTGTTTTCCCTGGGGCGTACCCTGTTCCGCTCTGCGTTTTGACAGGGGCGTACCCTGTTCCACTCTGCGCTTTGACAGGGGCGTACCCTGGTCGGCCCGGCGTTTCCCCTGGGGCGTACCCTGGTCGGCCCGGCGTTTTCCCTGGGGCGTACCCTGGTCGGCCCGGCGTTTTCCCTGGGGCGTGCCTTGATCGGCCCGCCGTTTTCCCTGGGGCGTACCCTGGTCGCTGTCGTAACCTTTGGGCCTCAGTCCCCATTCCCGGTAGATGGCTTCGTCGCAGTCTTGACTGAAGTTCGTGTGGGTGCTCTGGTACTCCGAGCCCAGGGAGTGCAGCGATTCTACGTCATAACCACCACTGGAGTCTTCTCTGGGAGCTGCGGCAAACAAACAAAGAAGCAAACAAACAAACACATTAGATACTTGGCCAGCTGATTTAGCCCTTAGTAAATCATTTCAAGGTCTATATATCGGCTGCAAGTCGCATAACATAAATATCGTATCTGCAAACATAGTGGGAACTTTTACTATTGCAGTCAATTTCAATTTCGCAAGATGGCGATTGCCACCATAAGCTAGAATTATCATCGATAGGGTAATTTTCCTTTCCTTTATCATTGTTCAGCGTTCTATACTTTAACACCGTGATAACTGAAAAACGTCAGGCGTGTCCGTTAATTATTATGCAAATACAACTTATTGCCTTTTATAAATGTTGGTCCCTGTGGATACTTATTAACATATTTTGAAAAAGAAAGCTTATTTGGAAAAATAATTGCAACCTGCAAAGCCAATGATTTTTAATCCACCTATGCTACCAAACACCACTGTAAAGGTCACAGTAAAGCCTCGTATGGTCTCCCGATAATTTTGGTCGGTAGGAAGATATTAAAACTATATATTTGCTACGAGGTGGAGGAGAATACATAAAAAATGCGGCGTAAATCATGCATGCGCAAATGAATATGGATATAAGATTCGTGACGTGCACAATGCTATTCTTGCTTATTGTAACATTATTATAGACGTACACTGGGCTTCCATACCAATTAGCATAGGGATTTAATCACGAGTCTGTGTGTCTAATCGACAATGGCAACATAACGTCTCATGCATTTGACTTCTCTTCTCATCACATCATACATTATATAAACAAGAAATCTCATGCCTCATTGAAATATTCTTACTTTCTGTGAATTTCTTGTTTAATTCTTTAATTTCTAGCTGATTTTGTTTCATTCATTTCCCCACTGGTTCCAATAAGGCAACAGACATGTATATAGCAGGAAATTCATGACAGGAAATGAGACAATATTTTCTGAGACCTTTCTGTGACCTTTGACCTAACTTCCGGTCAGTGTCGCCGTCGTGGCTAGCGTCACTGCACTGTATTCACATGACTTCAAACACACAAACATACAGACACACCAAAAACAGTGGCAACGAGATATCAAAACAGGAAATTCCGCTGCAGTACCGGCACAAGTCGCTAAGGGCCCAAAGTCTAATCATTTCCAGGTCTTATCAAGACCTACCCTCATACTAAATATAAAGACAATCTATGCAGGCATTCTTGAGTTATGCTGTTCATCCACATTTGCACACACAAACGCTACCGAAAATATAGCCTTCTTCGCGAAGGTAACAGAAACAAGTTACAACTAACTGTATGAAGTTAACAAGACTTACTTATACTGGGTGCGGACGCCATGGTGTGGTGCTGCCGATTAAGAGCACTCCAACGTGTCAAACCGATGACAGACCGTAGTCAGTCGGTAATGTGTACTGTCTGAATCTGTGAGTGGAATACAAAAGGAAACCCGCAATTAAGAATGACAATTAAATCCATAACCATTTACAGGAGTTGCGGTGTTGCATTATAACTTATAGAAATATACTTTTCATACTTTGATACTTTATTTGAAAATGCATTAGCAGTAAGCGTAGTAAGGGCGCACTTTTTATTATATTTACATTAATATATAACATTAAAGATCCCATTTCTCTGCCTTAGTATGTTTGGTTCATATCGATGTGATTTGTATAATAGTATTATTGTAGTACTATAGCAATCTGTGATAGAATATACACAACGTCAGTTCCAGCTAAAGCACAATGTTAATTCTCTTATCTTTCTCAATATCCTTTTCGTTTGTTTTCAATTTTGGTCGCTTGGTTAATTTGTCGATATTGAATGGTCAATCAACTTCTCAAGTTATTGCCGTCCGTTTTTCTAGTCCAGAAATGCATCTAGTCCAGTCCACACAGCAACAACCTACAAACTGATATTGTCTTTAGTGCACACTACGTGTTTTGAAACTTGATTACGATTGGGAAATGAAGCATTTGTTATTTTACTACCACATGTAAAAACATACGATCGTCCTAAATATAGTCTAATCGTCGTTACCTAACGACTTGACCAAGCGTACTTGGTGTTGTTAAGGTTTTACGGTCGCCATTACTCTAACATGTGTCAAAGTCACGTCATCTACGGCCGAGTGTCTCACTGAAGCATTTTATGTCCACTCTAAAAGCGGCTATTAGCCATGTTTCCATCACTGATGTAAAATAGTCTGTATTTTTTCTGAAGAGGAAAAGAAATCGCCTAAAAGAGCATCTGAAATGACGCTGTGGTTTCTAGAATGAAAGAACAGTATCAAGGTTTACCAAAATAAAGCATACACACTGACAAACATTTTCGTTAATGAAAAAGGCACTTGTATAAAAGCATAAGTATAAAATCATAATTATGCTTCTAAACAACTGAAGCTGGATTAACATATATGATGTGAGTGAAAATATGATCAGATCACGAGATATGAAGTTACAATGAAGCTACAATGAAGTTACATAAAATACAATTTTATCATAATCATCCACAGTTAAAAGACAAATGCCACAAAGTAAGTGAACTTTATTAAGAAAAGTATAATACTGAATAAAATTCGTCCAAGAAAAAATTATAACTTCACAGAAAATGTTTGAATAAAGAGTATGAAATTATTGGAACATGCACGTAGATAGCAACCAAGCATGTCTACCCATATCATAGAGAATGCATCAGAACGAAAACTGATTGCCTGTAATTTGTAGAATTTGCTAATACGTCCCTGGTGACGTCGTGGTTGCGCGTTGTTGTAATCATCACATCTATCAATGCCTAGGTTCACTATACATCATATTATCAAGTTCATTATGATTGTGAAATGAGTAAATAATGTTTATTACATTTATTCAAAGATTAAAAAAAATATATCTGCATCAACTGCACATCTCACTATACTATAGAGGTGTAATTGTTTACGACTTGTCCCTGAAAATGTATTCTTTTGAAATTAAATGCGCACTTGTACTTTAATTTCCTTTTTATCGAAGGCTGAAAATAATGTCAATCTAGATCTGTCACAAATTATAAAAAAAACTCCTCCCATTAATTCAACTTCCGCATATTACTTAATTTGCTGAACTATTACTTTTAAATCATCAAACCATTCAAGAAACACTTTGCTACATGTTCAGAGAAGTAAATTATTTTGCCATGGTAGAATCACTAGTCTCTACCAGACGCCTTTGCTTGTTGATAAAATAGTAGAATCTACCCAAATGGAGTGAATAACCTGCCAGCCGGCCATAGACGGACACACTTACTTTTTCTTGTTCTTCTCTGATACTAGGGCACTATTAAATGCGGAGCCTATCTTTTTCTTTCCACTGCCTTTTACTTCCCCAACCAAAGTTAGGAACATTTTTCCACCTGGGAGGAGTGAGGAAATACGTGTAAATTGTCTTTCCGAGGTACGTGTAGCTAGGAATGCCAGGAATGCCAGGAATGCCAGGAATGCTAGGAATGCCAGGAATGCCAGGAATGTCAGGAATGCCAGGAATGCCAGGAATGCCAGGAATGCCAGGAATGCCAGGAATGCCAGGAATGCCAGGAATGCCAGGAATGCCAGCTACAGGAATGCCAGGAATCGAACCCGTGACCTCTCGACCTCGTGTCCGCAATCCTAGCAACTCAACCATTCGACGCCACCTTGTCTTCGGTAGAGACTACATAATCACTGACACTGTTTTGTGAAACCTTAATGTTTCTTATTACATAAAATCAAACAGCTTTTACGTCCGCCATGTGCAGTCGAGCGTGGCTCCAATTTTACACCCCAGAAGCGAAGCTTCGTTCAGCGTTACGATCACAGCAAATGAGTGATTTACAAAACGGAAGTAATTAAACCATTAGTGAGGTAATATGCCGAGGATGATTGCTCGAGATGAATAAAACAATGAGTTGTCAAAAGGGCGCTCCGGTATCATAATGCAGTGGCTGAGAAGAACCTATAGAATGACAATGTACTGAAGAGACTTAGTATATATAAATTAGGGAGTGGTATGATTCAATTCGTTTAGCGATAATGGCTAAATGTTTGTAAAATAATAGGAAGTGGTTTCATCAATGGAAAAAGATTGAACAAAAAGGAACGAAACTTGGCACACATAAGGTACCCAAAGACTAACAGTTGTTCCAAGTTTAGTTTCTCTTCATCTGTTGTGGGTTATGCGAAATATTCATTGAACTACTCTCGCAGAAAATAGAATAGGCATTATATTTCAAGTATGATAAGTGGGAACAGTAGTGGGAATTCTCATCTCCCCCTTAGGCTACACCGTTGGGGCAGCACAGATGATCTGACAACCAGTTTTCTCCACCGTTTTCGTTTTTTGGTCTTCCCAATGTTTCCCTTAGTGTCATGCCCGTCCATTCTATTATATTATCCTCCAATATTTTCGGTTACCTACCCCTCTTTCTTCCTCCCTGGACGGTTCCTTGTATGATAGTTTGGGGAGTGATGAGTTAGCCTAGTCTAGTCTAGTCTAGTCTAGCCTAGCCTAGCCTAGCCTAGCCTAGCCTAGCCTAGCCTAGCCTAGCCTAGTCTAGCCTAGCCTAGTCTAGCCTAGTCTAGCCTAGTCTAGCCTAGTCTAGCCTAGTCTAGTCTAGCATGACAGTGGGAGGCAGCCTAGCCGTATCATGTACACGCTGGGAGAAGACCTCACCTCCCTCCCCAGCCTTCCACCATGTGATTTCTTGGTAAGGCTACACTGACTTGATTATAGGGATGACTTCCGCGCGAGCATCAATTTTCCCCAGTATTCCCAAGAAATATGGAAACCAGGGGTGGGTACCGATATAGAAAATTCAATTAAAATTCAAAACTTAATCCTTGCACATTGATTAAGTTGCTGTGTGTTTAGTCATTTGATCGGCTTTGCTGACCATTCATTTTATAATAAAGATAACTATTTTAGTCCAAATTCCATTTTCTTCGCGCGCTTGCATCAGTTTTAGGGTGGCCAGAGGGTGCCGTCCATATAATCAAATAAACCAAACGTTAGCTACGGTACAGCGAAATAGAGTGAAATTGCAAACATAGTCGACAGGTCGGTGTCTGACCATTAGCACACACGACGAGCAGTATTGTTCTGGCGCTGCGAAGTGGAACAATTTCGGAGCACAGACCTCTGGAAAGACGAGAGGAGCGTGACAAGACGAGATCTTCCTCACCGTCACAACAGATGGTAGTTTTAATTTTCCGGTCGCTGAATTTGGACAAAATGTCCCGTTATACTGTCTCTGGATTTGGAACATCGTATTTGTTGACGGCATTTAATCTCTCGTTTCCGATAACGAATAATTGATTGGGATTTCAAAATTTCTACTCACGTTGCGTGAAACATACATGAGCGTAATAAATTAGGCATTTAGATAGCTGAAATAAAATGAATGTAATGAGATTGTCCCTACTGCTGGAAACCATACACACACACACAAACAGACCTGTCCCTAGTGCTGAACGCCATCCATATACAGGTAAACATACCTGTCCCTGGTGCTGAACACAATCCACACACACACACATGCACCTGTTTCAGGTGTTAAACACCATCAACATACGGGAAAACATACAATTCCCTAATGCCCACACACAGGTGAACATGCCTGTCCAGTGTACTGAACACAATCCACACACCAACACACCTGTCCTTGGTGCTGATCACCATGTTATGCCTGTGAAAGCAGTATCTGTAAATACGCCTTGCGGGACGATTGTCTTTCATGGTAGCTTAATCTGTCAGTCACACATCTGTCAGGTTAAATCCAATAATGGAACAGGTATCAAACTTGCATTAGCTAATCGCACTAATCACATTAACGTTTTCTTGGGAAGACTAATCTTTTTAACATTTTGTAGGTGGGATTAAGCAATTTTCTCCGGGTGTATGGATTGTACTGCAATGTATTTCTTAGTAGATTAGACTCCCAGGGATATGCCCTCAGATTGAAACTACAAATGCTTGAAGCAGATTGCCAGGAACAAATGTATACCATTAGGATGATATTTGCAATGATATGCTAAAACCACAAGCTACAGCAATGTCGGGAAGAATTTTTGTTTACTATGGCAACAGATACTAGCAAAATACAAGAATATTCTTCTTCAGAGCAATGTTAAGTCACCACGATTCCACGAAGTTAATGAATGAAACGATTACTGTAGTACAACTGTACTAGATGTAGATGAAATCGTCATGAGTTATATTACTCTTTAATCTTTTGTCGGTTAAACTAATTTACGTTGCTATGACTACACGGAAGCAACAAAGGTTGGTGTACAAAGTTTTATTTACGTTTAGCTATATATACATAGTCATAGGTAAAGTGAAACAAAGAACTTGTTAGAAGAAGGGGCTTAAATAAGTATTTTCCTTAATCGCCAGGGCATGAACTATAAACGAGGGGGTATTGTTTTTGGTCTGTCTGTTTGTCTGTGTTTTCGCAGTTATGTATAACATATGCATATTTTATTTCCATTATCGTCTCAAATGAAGAAGGTCTTTCTCTTCGTTCTGACCCGCAGGTTTATTTAGGCGAACGTGCTTTGTTAACTTTACCGAGCTGCCTACCGTTGATTAATGTACATCCTGTCTTTAGGGACAAGTTTCACCGCAGCTCTAATAGGAAACTGCAAGAAGAGTCGGGCATACAAATGGACAGGTTTCCGCGTGGGTGTGATTACAAACGTCCCCCTCCCTTGCTCCAGTATGAATGGCTAGTTTCCAAGTGGCCCTGGCGGGACGCCTTCTCCTTTGTTACACCCTACTAAAGCAGGGTCAAAACTTGGCGGAATGAAATTTCATTACCTAGAATGACGGTAATTTGTCTTCTGTGACAACGCAGTGTCTGGAAAGGCTTACTTAACACAATAGAGCAGTCGGCAGTTCTTGTGTCATAGTTACCAGTTGAATTATATAGGTAAAAGGTATCTGCGTCAATTCAAAGGATAAAACAAGAACTGTATAGGGCATGTTGAAATATGGTGTGGCTCTCATATAGGAAAAACTTTTTTGTATTCAAACAAAGGAATTGGCCACAGCCCAAATCGTTGGTCACTAACATAGTTCATAAGATACAAGAATTATTTTTATTCTCACCAGTTGTAAAGTTAAATGATACACTCGGTACCAAGTACCAGCCAATGGATAAGCTTGATGATTGTCGATACTGCGCAACACGGAGATTTCTTTAACGCCACATTAGCTTTGGTTCGGTTTTTCGTTTCATACCATGATGCATCGTTGAAACGACAGTTAGCAACGTGAAAACGTATTCATGAACTATCCCCAAATTTCATAATTTGTTATCAACATATCATGAAGTCCTAGAGTTGTCCAATCTTAATCTATGCTTACTGAAACAAAACAAAGCAACTTAAAACACATATTTAACACAAGTACAAAATATCTTCATATCACAATCAAGACATGGACCGATCAGCAAATAATCTAACGCATAACGCATACTAAAAATACCTAAGAAGCTTAAACCCGCTAAAAACACGTTCCATGGTGTCTGTATGTGGTGCTGATTACGTTGTTGTTGTTACGTGTAGCTATAACATGGTCATACCGTTTTCCTTAACCGATGCTCAAACCAACATTTTAGTATGTTTGAAAAGTAAAAGAGTAATGATCCGTCCGTTTGGGCACTGGCTTAGAAAACGTCTTGAGAGATTTATGTTCTTAAAGTGATAGATCGTACGGAAACGACTATAATGAGGACCACTGTACCGTAACGACCATCTGCGCTACTCTTACACAATGTCGGCTATCACTCTATAGTGGGACGTCGTTAAGGTTAAAGTGATGAGTACTCCACAGGCACAGTATAGGTAGCGTGTTGTACAGTTAAACACAACTTTAGAGTGTAGATGTCCTATTTATGGTCGAATGCGTTGCACTGAATCTAGTCATGCTTGAAGCCTGGGCCATCTTAGAGGGTTTATTTTCCCATCACACGTTCGACTATTGCGGCATTTGCTTACACATTCTACTTGGTGTGGAATCACTTGTGTTACATTTGATCAATCACTTGAAGTTACAAGCTGTCTTCTCAATTTGAGACGTCAAGATTAAATTAGTTTTACAGTCTTGTCCTGACGTTAGCTTCTCTTAGACATATTGATAGATACACTGACCAAAGAAATGGCGTAGCTTTGATGATATAGTACAACTTACCTGTTTATGAAGCCTTGTACACCGGGTTACTCCTGATTCGTCGTTCAGAAACGACAAAAATCATTCAGGTGATATTTGTAGGTCAATCTTCCGGGAGGTCATTCCAGGACATGATTCCAAGAATCGGAGATTCCAATGACAGAGAAGAAGCGGTACATACCGGCGTTGGTGCGTTGGTCTGAAAGACAGCACAGTTTGATATCACAAAACGTAGTTTGTAGTCAGCCCAAACTCAGGCGTACTTGCAATGCACTACACCACAGTGGAAGGCGTCGATAGTTTGCCGGTCTTCCTCCTTCTCTCAAAACGTCTCGGCCGCGTGGCTGTCATCCAGGTTCAAGTGCAGCAACAAGGGAAATAGGGAAGGACGAATCCCCAATCATAGTAGGTAATCCTGGCCCCTCATCATACAGTGCTATTGTTACCCATTAGACGGAAATCCTGCAGTCGTAGGGCAAGGATTTTGGACTATCCCAAACTCATAACCAGCTGTCAGATGCATAATGCCCAGGTATTGTTTTAGATACGCAAAGCTACGAAAATGGCATCTGTTCATATTATAGTAGCATGTGCACCTTAATTAGCGTCGGATTACTCATATTTGTTGGGGGCTCCATGTTGTTAGTTTCTTCTGATAGCCTCATATACTCGTATGTCAAAGATTGACAACATATAGAATATTGCGGTTCCGACAAAAATGATACAATTGCAGAAAGAAAATAAATCTTTTAAAAAAGCGAAACCACCACAAAGCATTAGAATATATCATGCATGAGCGACTTTTCATAATAAAATACGGATATTGGTGCGGCGTTGATATTTACGACTGCTTCCTTTGCTGTACTGGATTCTTGTCAATCATTGTGACTCAAATACATTTATGAATGAAACAGTAGGTAGTCAATTTCAGCACATTCTATTTACAAAGCACAACCCTAAATCTATCGAATGAAACGTCTGTCGTCAACTACTTTTGAGAATACAAACACATTTACCTTTCTCCGGCACCCGTCGCTGAGCATAACTCGGTGATGAATTGCTAGCTCTAGGACAACTCCACACCTTCCGGAGACTTCAGGTGAAAAGCCAAACGTGACACGAGTCAGCTCTCGGGCTAATTGAAAGGTCCCGAGGTCCTTCCGAGCTGGTGTGGGAAATACGAGGAACCCCTCCGTGACCGTTTAGGCGATACGCGTGATAATCAGACCGGTGCCTTCAGGTTCAAGAGCGACGGTCTCATAAATCTTTCATGAGGAGGGCCTGTGGTTTTTCTTTGGTGTCAGATTATCTGTATGGATATGTATTTCGCCTAGAGGATTTTGAAACAATTTTACACTTTTAAAAATGACCACGTCTTGACGGCATTCATCGAGTTGACAGGAAACATAAAGATGGATTTTTGTGATAAAATAATAACGTAGCATATAATGATGACATAGTATTGTAGAAAAATTCAACATTAAGCAACATACAATGTCCTTCATATACCATATGGTCTACATGACGGCGCCCATCTCTATTTCTTTAGCTCTTGGGCCACACAGCTGCACAATATTGATAGTACTGCACTAGGGGGCTAGTCCACAGGACATGTAGGTGTAAATGTGCATGTACATGAAATTGCGCATCGATATGCTTTTTCATTTAACAATGATGGAGCCATCGTCTTCTTTGGGCACAATAGTATTTTCTTGAAAAGATTGAAGTAAAAAAATGAAATACAGGAGTCTCTATTTCAATCTGAAGTCAATATCGATCACTTTTAAGATCACCGCCTACACCTTAACAAAACTGAAGTTTCCCCCGGTCGACGCCTCAAATGTACGGCACAAAATGCTTCTTACGTACAAGGGTTTATGAAGTAGTTCATCAACGATGCAGTCCTGCAAGAGTTTAACAAATGAATCGGAACTAATGACTGAATACGTATACTTGTAACTGTTACTGTATGCTGTACAGTCACTGCACTCCATATAAGGAATATGAGGTTACTGTACCAATTATTACACTCGGTTTCCACTAGAAACTGAGAGCTCTGAACGACCAAAGATTTGATGGATCGCTCAATGAATTTCATAGATAAAGAGCGGGTTTCTTTTGCGTTTGTGTGTTTTGTTGTCAAGTGTTTGAAATCAAGTGTCATGCAAACCCAATTTTAGTTGCTGTATACGTATGGTTGCACAGCAATTGCCAACCGTCTAGAGTGGAACGTTGAATATTTGAAGGCAGTGGATACAAAAACAAGTGGTGGTAAGTTTTCACGAGGTTTACAAGGTATGTTCTTCCAGTTGTAGTCACTCTCTAAGGGATGCGGCCCTCTCTCAATGGCAGAGACGAAGTGTTTGCTAATTGCTGCCGTAAATCTAGAGAGACTCCCCGTCCCATTTACTGGTGATCATACGTTACTGAACCTACGCACGCGGCATCCACAATCACCCGTACTTCCTGTTCCACAAAACTTGACAAACGGTCTTACATGACGCGTGATAAACGCGGTGCCGGGATGTGCCATATTATCATTGACTTGGGCGGGTGTGACGTATGCGTGAAGAGGGAATTCTTTTGACTAGAAAATTGCACATTTTCCTGATGAATGGTGTGGTATCTGGACACAAGTAGCCCTGGTATTCGTACCTGTTATTCTCCTGGGAGCAGCATTGTAGTCGCAAGTCTTACGTCGTGACTTCTAAACACTGTAAAATGAATTAAGCGAGTAAATCGCAAATCGTGGCGGTGCGAAAGTGATCGCTCTTATCTGTTTATGACAAACATTAATCAAAGAACAGCATACTGTATCGTTTATTCTATTTATTAAGAGAGATACTGTGTTCTTGTTTATGCGTCAGTCATATAATGTACAAAAGATGCTTACACAATGTATCAACTGAAGATAAACTGTCGTTGACTTATGATTCCTGTTTTTGCATAGACTGTTGATCCTTCGCAACTTAAATCTACTAAAAAGACAGACTTGCTTGTCGGCTGCTAGTAAGATTCATCAATACTTTCGTTAGTGTCCTATAGGTAAATACATACATGGTCGGCCCAGGTTGGAACCCCGCTCGGGCCATGATTTGGACGTCATTTCGGATGGTGACGTATTGCCGGTGGCACCCATACAGTAAGAACTTATGGCCACTGCGTGGCAACGCTGCATCCAACTTGAACATCACGTGACATAACCCTGTTCTCCACCGTAATTTCCCACCGGATCATCCCCCCAGCGTGACAGATCATACCTCCTGCAGGTAATTCAATTGTCTCCGGACACCCTGCGTAAGCCGAGGTATATCTCCGTGGAACTGAGATCCAATTATAACGGCAGGACACGGACAGCCAACCGTGGGGTACATGTAGTGGATTGATATAAGGTGTTTATGAGTGACGTCACATGCAGCCAGCATGCTGGTTGGTTGGTTGGTTGGTTGGTTGGTTGGTTGGTTGGTTGGTTGGTTGGTTGGATGGTTGAGCCTTGTTTAGTTAGGCTGGGATTACACACGCAGTTCCAAGCGGCCTCGCAGTGTTTTCCTAGTGTACTTGGCATCGCGCCTGCAAACCCAGCATTAAACCTTGAAAAATCAGACGTGTACAGTCGCAAGCGTATAATGTATACTTCCTCATAATTACGTGGGTAAGAGAACTTCTGCTGCAGTACCATAGAAAGCCACTTAGGCCCACAATCGAACTTGTTCTCCGTTTTCCCAAGACCTCCCCGTATACTTCAGATATCATTCAGATCCATCTAAAATTTCTCTCGTCATGCTGCCCCAAAACCCACCCACAAGCAGCACTACGAAAATAAACCTTTTGGTTAAGAGAGTGAAGAGGTTAGACAGCCAATCGTGAATTACAGCGGATTGATATTATAAGGTGTTGAAGCGTGACGTCACATGCACGGCTAGGGTTAGTGTAAGGGTAAGGGTTAGGGTTAGGGTTTGGGTTAGGGTTAGGGTTGGGGTTAGGATTAGGGTTGGGGTTGGGGTTGGGGTTGGGGTTGGGTTAGGGTTAGGGATATGGTTAGGGTTGGGGTTAGGGTTAGTGTTGGGTTAGGGTTGGGGCTAGGGTTGGGGTTGGGGTTAGGGTTAGGGTTGGCGTCAGGGTGTGGGTTGGGGTTCGGATTCGGGTTAGGGTTAGGGATAGGGTTGGGTTAGGGTTAGGGTTAGGGATAGGGTTGGGTTAGGGTTAGGGTTAGGGTTAGGGTTAGGGAAGTTCTGCTGCAATTCAAGAGAAATCTACTGGGTCCATAATTAAACTCGTCTAAAGAACTACCCACATACTACATATTATAGATCCATCCACAAATGCTGCCCAGAAAACCCCACCCAAAAATATAATCGTTTTGGCAAAGGCCATGACGAAGAGGGCGGATCAGGAAAACATGCGCAGTGAGTGTATACCCACACACTCACCAAGTGCTCTGGACTTAAATTAAAAACGGGACTTGTTTACATGCTCCTTGTAGTAGAATATAAATTCCTTAAATTGGTTAGTTTTGGTCAGAAAGGGGAATGGAAAAATGGATAGGTACAAGGGTATAAGGATACGCGTAAAGAAGTACAGATAACCTTACATCAGTGGAGGCAGGGAAAGACTGAACAGAATTCCTTCATGATTCCCCACACCACAGACATGCTAATGATGATTGCCCAGACCACAGGTTTGATACTGCTTATCGTAGATGACTCTAGGGTGGAGGAATCTCGAGTCCATTGTCACACCTGAATCCCTCATTGCAGTACAAAGCGGTCATAATGGTGCAAAAATTACATAGATCGCAAGGTGTTCCCATTGCCAAGTGTGTTGATTACTACTTGCTGTATGTCAAGACAAAGAAAGCCAAGCAGTTCGTGCGGCGTACCTGTGAATACACAGTATCCCTCCCGTGCTTGTATACATCCTTACCTTGACCTCCTTTTGCGATATTGCATGTATTACATCCTCACTTCTATCGTCCAGAATGCAGGTCCTGACTTATACTAGTATGTAAGTGGTCTTACCTATTGTGTGTAATGTTTCCCGCGTTATGACGTATATTGCAGTAATATTTTGAGCCACTACGTACGTGGCTCTTTCAAGACACCGTTAAGACTTAATGAACTTTCTATCTTAAAACACAGGCAGGGGGCATGCCGTTGCGAGGTACTTTTCACCGCTATAAAAACTTAAGAGCTAAGTATTAAAATACAAACAAGTAATTTCGAAAAAAAAGGTTATTGGCTATTAGGATGAAGCTTTTTTTTAACATTTCTACAGCCTATCCTGGCTAGGGTTTCCATGGAAACCAGGCATTTTACACATTCGTCATGGAAACGGGTCAAATCAACCGGTTTACGAATTATTCGTTTGGAAGGTACGGTGTTGGGTTTAGAAGTTTTTTATGTCCAGATGTACCGTGTTTTAGAACCACGTTAAAGAGTCCAGGCCACCACACTCATTGGTAAGAGTAGTAAGAGAGACACGAGTGTCATAGTGCGTATCTAGATAAAAGCGGTTCGGACTTTGACAAGTTATCACATTTTTGGCAACGTTCTCTTCATGCCTTACCTTTTCAGGGTTTTACCACTTTCTACATTGTTTTCTACATTAGCACTAACAATTAGTTCAGAAATAAACAATGTTCAACTAAAAGATGCCACCAATAGAGACTACCCCCAAAGTGGTACATGGACTTTATCTAACATAAATAAATCAAAGAGCCATTGACAAAGAAAACAAAAACACAATCATTGTCGTTTACCATTTATTACGTATATGGGTCTGCTGTGAATGATTCAATTACCAGTTTCCAGATGAAATGCCAAACTTGTTCTTTTACGATCTTGAGTTAGATAACATCCATTCTGTCATATCAGGGACATTACATAATGTGCTTTGTTCTATCTTATACATTAGTGTTATGTAATGTATGCACGGTACACATCGGAATGTACAAAAAAGACACACAGACTCATCAGCCATTTCATTGTCATTGTCACTGTGGAATCATCTTATACGCATACTCTTTCCTGTGAGCCCGTAAACAATCTCTTAAACGTTTTAACTGAAACTTTTTTCTTTGTCACCACAGCAGAGCCGTTCCTATTGACAATCTAAAATCTAAGTTCAAAGGTCAAGAATGATTCAAGTAGTCACATTTGATCGCAGGGAAAGGATTTAGGGACGAATATATATGTTACCTGGCATTGGCACATTTCAAGCCTTACCCGAGGACGAGTCAAGCAACAAAGTGTACATTTTCTATTATATCTTTGGTCGTGATATTATCGGGAACTTCCATTGGGAAAATTTATTTTCATTACTGTTTTTACAATCTAATATTCAATTAACAATACAAGAAGCATTCTTCACCATAAAATAATAAATAAATATCATGAATAACGTAGTCGAAGATGTAATAAATACGGATGAAACTACTTTGCCAGTGCGCGCAAGGCGTCTACTGTTAAAGGGGTACTCAACAGCAGAAGCAAGTGTTAATTTCTAAAAGACCAAATTTTTATGAATGCAAAATCAGCCAAATTTTGTAAATGAACCATTTAAATTCCAATAACTGAACGGGGCCCTTCCATGTGTGATGCATGATGGGATAATTGATGTGGATGAGGGTCAATTTTTGACTCAAAGCAAGAGGAGAATTAAGTTGATGTCCAATTATTCACGCATACACTATAAACATTATTTCAAAGATCACCCCAGGCCTAGATTTTAGAACATTACTTACTTTTTTGATATCACTGTTTTTTTAAATCTTAAGTAAGGGTTTCAATCTTTCAATTAGATGTTTGCCAAAGATTGAAGTCATTGATATACAGCTTTGTCTTGAATGGTAATTTATTTTTTCTTCAATTGAAGTATCTTAAAGCTGTTTTCACCTCATTTACACATTAATTCATAGCTTTGTTTAAATACTGATGGACTTGGGTTTTTTTTTTGTCAGTTGCTGACGAAAAAAGTGGACGCTGCCTGAAACGTCTGACAGGCTACAGAATATATCCAGTTGCTTCAGGAACTTTTTTATTGTACAGAACACTTGCCTCTGGTATTGAGTTTCCCTGTGAGCATTACGTATTGTAACGTAATGGAGCGTTTTATCAATCTAAATGGCTTAAATGATAAAGCAAGCATAATATTGGTAAAGATAATGATTTAAAACTGGTCAGCTATCCGAACTTATTATATAACTCTTCGTTCGGTTTATTGGGTAAGATAACGTTATACAGTTGTTTGATCGGTTGATGAAATTGATAAAACGTCGCATTTTTTGAACGCTGTGACGTCTGTGTGTCAGCACTTGTTTTCACTTTGGTGTTCTTTTGTTTTTAAGGAGAATTCATCACAGAGTTTACATACTCACTTTCTGCTGCCCTTGTAGCAGCGGTGCTTTGAATTACCAAGTAAAATATTGAAGAATGTCAGTGTCCTTTCCATGGGGACCAAGGGAGAACAAAGGCTTTTTTCTGATGATCTTTTAATCTCTTTAGGAAACTTAGAATTTTATTGTTTTATCAATCATAATCCATTTTTATTTTCTTGTGAAAGAATCAATTGCTACGATTATTCTTTGATTTAGCCCGTTCAACAATTGCATAATGTTTCTGTGCTTTCCTTGAAGTTGTCTTGGCTAATGATATTGATAAAAGCTTAAACCCATTGCCCCATCAAGCAGCATTAAACACCATAGGTAATTAAGATAATTTAATCTTGCAAGATAACGTTGCACAGCTGTTTGATCGGTTAGTAAAATCAATAAAACGTCGCATTCATAGTACGCTGCAACGTCAGTTTGTCACGGCATGTATTCACTCTTTTATTTTCAAGGAGAAATCATCACAGCATTTACATAATCACTTTCTGGCTGTCCTCGCAGTAGTATTGCTTTGAATTACCAAGTAAAATATTGTCATAACGAATGTTTTATTGGACATGTTACATGTCGGGATGTCATTGTCCTTTCCATAGGGACCAGGAGAGAACAAATGATTTTTTTCTGACGGTCTTTTAATTTCTTATGTAGGAGTTTATTGTTTAGCAATCATAACCCATCTTTATAATCTGATGAAATGATCAATTTGTAAGATTATTCTTTGATTTAGCCCGTTCAACAATTGCATAATGTTTCTGTGCTTTTCTTGAAGTTGTCTTGGCTAATGATATTGATAAAAGCTTAAACCCATTGCCCCATCAAGCAGCATTAATCACCATAGGTAATTAAGATAATTTAATCTTGCAAGATAACGTTGCACAGCTGTTTGATCGGTTAGTAAAATCAATAAAACGTCGCATTTATAGAACGCTGCAACGTCAGTTTGTCACAGCATGTATTCACTCTTTTATTTTCAAGGAGAAATCATCACAGCATTTACATAATCACTTTCTGGCTGTCCTCGCAGTAGTATTGCTTTGAATTACCAAGTAAAATATTGTCATAACGAATGTTTTATTGGACATGTTACATGTCGGGATGTCATTGTCCTTTCCATAGGGACCAGGAGAGAACAAATAATTTTTTTCTGACGGTCTTTTAATTTCTTATGTAGGAGTTTATTGTTTAGCAATCATAACCCATCTTTATAATCTGATGAAATGATCAATTTGTAAGATTATTCTTTGATTTAGACCGTTCAACAATTGCATAATGTTTCTGTGCTTTTCTTGAAGTTGTCTTGGTTAAAGATATTCCGATTAACTGATTGATATTGCATAAAACCCATTGCCCCATCAAGCAGCACTAAACACCATAAGTAATTAAGGATTATTTTCATCTATGAATTATAAGGTTATATCAATTAATTTACCTATTTCCACGAGTCAAACCGTTTTTCTAGGTTTTGCCTTTTAAAGTCGATTGTTTCTTGTTCAGGGCGAAATATACCAAACAACGTGACAAATAGTAAGATAGCAGGAACATTGACATGTTGTTTGTAGTCCAGATGTGTTGGATGGAATTTTAGACCAATTTAGACACATATCACGTGGAATAGGTTTATTGTTATGATTTCATATTTCATGTATTTTAGAATTTAGATCTAGCCTTCCCAGGATATGTTTCTTGACATTGTAGGAAACCATCAATTTCAGTTTTGCTGGATCGCTTGCCTGAATTTTCCTTTGTCTCAAATTCAAAATGTACGTTTGGTACTAACATTGCTGAGCATTCTGTGAGGGAAGTTTCCGTTCGGTATTCGTTATGTAGCAACAGGTTGAAAGAACATACGTTGTGATGAGAAATATTGTTCCAGAAAATCTGCCATGTACTATATACTAATCCATGCGTTTTGCTGAAGAAAGACTAGGTGCACTTCAAGCAAGAGATACTAAGTTGGATGTTGTTCAATCACGACACAATTGAAAGAATGGCGCAAATGAGCCAAATAGTTTGCATGGTTGTAGTCTTTTAGCAGCGATACTGCAGAGCGTCAAGACATTTATTAAAGAAAGCAAGCATTTTATGCCACCTGGCTGCAATAATAGCGCGTAGGAAGCATACAGGAGGATAAAGAAGTGGATAGGATTCAATCTTGAAATAGAGCTTTCAAGAGATATCTCTATCAGCACTCTGAAAGTGATGCATGATTCCTCTGGCAATGTGAAGTCAGGTAAGACCTTTACGTGATATTTCTAGTGTCGCCAACTTTTGGTCTAAGTCGCCTGTTTGTACAACGCTGTAGTGAAGATATTATTAGTTCATGGTCACCAGGTGAGATAATTAGTACAGTACTTGGTAATGATTTGGGATGTGCGAAGGAATCATACTCTCTTTCAGACTAATGATCAGAAATATTGTCCGTTTGCCGTTGTCATCAGCGGAAAGAAGATGATCCCACTGAAGATTGCATTCGTCGCCAGGGGTGATTTAGGTACCTTCTGTAGATAAAAAGAAAAACGTTTTATGAAGAAAATCATTGATGCTTTTCTAACCATCCTATTTCAGAAGAACATAATAAATGAGAAACGTGTAATAGTCCAATCTTGACAAAGGTATAGTGATATTTTGAGATAGGATTCTAATCCAAAGAACTTGAGAGACTGGGGCTAAACAAGTGTTAAAGTCCTACTTGACTTGCTTTAGATTCGACCTTACATACCTCACGGTCACGCATCATGCACATGTCGATATGAATATAACTATTGTGTCTATGCAAGTTTTTTGGAGAATACGTCATGAAGAAATGCTAGTATTCCTTCGTGTTCAATGGTGAGCTTTTCGTCATCATGACAATTAGAACTTTGGTGCAAACGATGACACCTGCGTGTCTTCCATTTATCTCAAACTGAGAGGATAATTTGTCTATGCCGTCGTTCAGGAAAGAATAATAGGAAAGGTATCCCTTGTAGCATGTAGCTAAAGAGAGGACGGATCGCGGAGAAACTGAACCTCTAGATCTATCACTACTTTGCCCGCTGTGTTGATGTCAGTCTCGTTGTTAACAATTTCAATCTACCTTCAACGCAAATATTCGTTTTAATTTCAGGGGTTATTTCATGGGAACTAAACCTGTGTGTGGCTTTGTACTTACTGTTGCAGAGGGCACGAGCGATCGTATCGATGCTCTTAGCCAGGGCCTCAAAGTCGTCCAACTCAAACACACGGTCTGGGTTGTTGTTGGTGATCTCTTGTAGTTCTGCGGCGTCAAAGTTGCCAACACCGACGGCGAACACCTTTACGCCATCCGCGTCCAGAGCTGCGGCGGCGTTGACGACACTGTCCTGTGACTTTCCGTCGGTCAGAACCATCATCGTCTGGAAAAATTTAAATTCATGTCCATAACAGGGACTTATAATATCTCGATAGTCTGTCTGCTGAGCTCGGCTCAGCTTCCAAACCATTTTACATACCCTGTAATTATACCCTTTCATGTACTTAGGCCACGCTGTCATGACGACATCAGCGCGCTAATCAACTTTTGTCCGTTTCAGAAAAAGAGAGTTTGTGACTACACAGATTGTACAACAACAACAAAGAAGCGGCAAAATGAGCAGATATATGCCGTATATTGCATAAAATATCGGAAAATGAAGGATATGTCATACAGTGCCTATTTTCCTATGGTAAAACGTACTTTTTCGTCGTAAACTTTATTTGTACCCTTGTTTTTCATGACAGAGCAAATATCAAGAATTTATTGCTTGATTGGCACACCATGTTCTTTAAGAACAATTATTTGTAGAACCTTCCTTACCACTGAGATATGGACACAATGAGAGCAACATTGTGGGGGGCCCAACTTTTTTCTTCACACGAGGCGCATAAATTTGGCAGTGCCCAGAGCTTGTCATCCACATAAACTTATCAGTATGGTCTTGCTGATAACTTTAACCTCCCCATGGTTGTCTTTAATGCATTTATATGCAAAGTTGTAAAATAATGTACTTACCCTTGGAATAGGTGGGTTCCTCCAGGCGGCCGTTTGACGTGCGAACTCCATAGCAGCTCCCGTTTTTGTCCATCCGCCTTGGTATGGCATGGTTTGCATGGCGGTGACGAAAGATGCCTCATCTTGATGATCTCCCAGGTTACACCCCAGTCTGAATAGTAGATTCATAATACATCAGACTCTGTTCATACGTTAACCACACACTTCAAGCATGGTCGTGGACAGAATTTGACTAGTCATGCGCCGGAGTAACGGTTGCTGTTATTCTAAAAATTATCCATCTTTTCAGTATCCTTCTCACTTTTGGCAATTTGTGGACACTTGGGAGATTTTGTTTTGCCTAGTACGTTCGTTGGACGGACAGCAGCATACGGATGACTTCATTGCCTTGCTACTAGGCCTCGCTAATTTGTAACGTTCAAATTGCTACCTCATTATGAATCGTGTGTTGTTTCTCTAAATCATCTCTACCTTGTATTGTATATTTTGTTAAGTTGACTTAAGTTGAATTCCATGTCGATTTATCTATATTGGTTATCTATATTGTATTATTATGTTTTGATTTTATGTATAATTTTGTATATTTCGGCATGGCGGCCTTGAAAAGGTGACCCCTGCGGGGGTACACCTGTTTCGTAATGCAATCCATTTTTATGGAGAAGTTCAATAAATAAATAAATAAATACAATATTTCATAGTTGCAAAGAAAGAATATTGATCGCAAAAAAATCACTTACGTGTTGAAATCCGAGTATTGGACCACACCAACTCTTGTGTCAGTTAAACCGATGGTGAAAGTGTTGATAACATCCACAACAAACTGTTTGACTATTTCGAAGTTAGCACGACCCACGCTGCCAGATCCGTCCAGGACGAAAAACAGGTCTGAACTCACTTCACATCCCGCTGTTGGATTGGGGAATATTATAAACGTCAGAAAGTCTTGAACTGTCTACAGAAGGTGTTTTAAATTTGGAAATGTAGGTTTTGCTTTGAGCATGTGGCTTCCAGACGAAATTTTCAAAACACCCAACTAAAGCTAAACGGTTTCTGGGTTCTAGTAACCAAGATATAGATCAAGGCTATTGCTTTGACAAGTACACTTAAGACTACCTCATTAATGACACTTCTACAAGTACACCCATGGCTACCTCACTAGCGTCACTACTAGAATTCTACAAGTACAATCAAGGTCACCTGTCTAGTATAATTTCTACAAGTACACTCAACGTTACCCCACTAGTGTCGCTTCTGCATGTAAACTCATGGTTTCATCACTAGTGTCATTTCTAAAACTACACTCAGGGCTACCTCACTAGCGTCACTGTTAGAATTCTACAACTACGCTCAAGGCTAGCACACTATAGAGCTACTTCTACAAGGACAACTAGAGTTCCACCTCATACCTTCGCCAAATGATTTTAACCTATATGACTGGAGTATCATGAGTGTTTCTCATCAATTATAAATCATACCAGTTGATCTTCTTCTCCACCCAAATATCAGAAATTGTCAAAAGTATAGCTTAACAAGGAAGGTTCTACACTCATGGCTACCAAATTAGTGTAATTTTTTCAACAACTACACCCAAGGCTACCAAACTAGAGTCACTTTTACAACTATACTCATGGCTATCACACTTGTATCACTTGTACACATACAGTCATGGCTAGATCACGTCTGTCACTTCTACAACTACACTCAATCCTACCTCCCTAGTGTCACTTCTAAAACTACACTAAAGGCTGCCTCACTATCGCCAATTCTACAAGTACATTCAAGGCTACCTCACAAGTGTCACTGCTAGAATTATACAACTAAACTCAAGGCTACCAAACTAGTGTCACTTCTATTACTACACTCATGGCTACCACACTTGTGTCACGTGTACAACTACACTCATGATTAAATCACTTCTGTCACTTCCACAACTACACTCATGGCTACCTTACTAGTGTCACTTCTACAAGTACAATCAAGGCTGCCTCACTTCTCTCACTTCCACAACTACAGTCATGGCAACCTCACTAGTGTCACTTTTATAAGACAGTGCACTCAAGGCTGCCTCAGAAGCGTCACTGCTAGAATTCTACAACTACACTCAAGGCTACCACACTAGTGTCACTCCCGAAAGTACACTCAAGGCTACCTCACTAGTGCCATATCTACAACTATACTCATGGCTACATCACTAGTGTCACTTCCACAACTACACTCATTGCTACCTCACTAGTGTCACTTGTACAGCTACACTCATGGCTCCCTCATTAGTGTCACATCTCCAACTACACTCATGGCTACCTCATTAGTGTCACTTCTATAGCTACACTCATGGCTACCTCACTAGTGTCACTTGTACAGCTACACTCATGGCAACCTCACTAGTGTCACTTCTACAACTACACTCATGGCTCCCTCATAAGTGTCACATCTACAACTACACTCAAGGCTACCACACTAGTGTCACTTCTACAAGTACACTCAAGGCTACCTCACTAGTGCCATATCTTCAACTATACTCACGAATACATCACTAGTGTCAGTTCTACAACTACATTCATGACTACCTCACAAGTGTCACTTCTACAACTACACTCATGATTAGATCTCTTCTGTCACTTCTAAACTACACTCAAGACTACCATACTAGTGTCACTTCCACAACTACAGCCATGGCAACCTCACTAGTGCCACTTTTACAAGTGCACTCAAGGCTGCCTCAAAAGCGTCACTGCTAGAATTCTACAACTACACTCAAGGCTACCACACTAATGTCACTTCTACAGCTACATCAAGGCTGTCTCACTAGTGTCACTTCTACAACTACACTCATGGCAACCTCACTTGTGTCACTTTTACTACTACACTCATGGCAACCTCACTTGTGTCACTTCTATTACTACACTCATGGCTACCACACTTGTGTCACTTCTACAACTACACTCATGATTAGATTACTTCTGTCACTTCTACAGCTACACTCGAGACTACCATACTAGTGTAACTTCTAGAAGTACAATCAAGGCTGCTTCACTTCTCTCACTTCCACAACTACAGTCATGGCAACCTCACTAGTGTCACTTTTACAAGACAATGCACTCAAGGCTGCCTCAGAAGCATCACTGCTAGAATTCTACAACTACACTCAAGGCTACCACACTAGTGTCCCTCCCACAAGTACACTCAAGGCTACCTCATTAGTGCCATATCTACAACATCACTAGTGTCACTTCTACAACTACACTCATGACTACATCACTAGTGTCACTTCTACAACTACACTCATGGCTACCTCATTAGTGTTACATCTACAACTACACTCATGGCTCCCTCATTAGTGTCACTTCTACAGTTACACTCAAGGCTACCTCACTAGTGCCATATCTACAACTATACTCATGGCTACCTCACTAGTGCCATATCTACAACTATACCCATGGCTACCTCACTAGTGTCACTTCTACAACTACACTCATGACTACCTCACTAGTGTCACTTTTACAAGTGCACTCAAGGCTGCCTCAAAAGCGTCACTGCTAGAATTCTACAACTACACTCAAGGCTACCACACTAGAGTCACTTCTACAACTACATAAAGGCTGCCTCACTAGTGTCACTTCTACAACTACACTCATGTCAACCTCACTTTTGTCACTTCTACAACTACACTCATGGCAACCTCACTAGCATCACTTCTACAACTACATCAAGGCTGCCTCACTAGTGTCCCCTTTACAAGTACACTAAGGTTACCACACTAGTGTCACTTCTACAACTACTCTCATGGCTGCCTCACTATCGCCAATTCTACAAGTGCACTCAAGGCTGCCTTTCAAGCGTCACTGCTAGAATTCTACAACTACACTCAAGGCTACAACACCAGTGTCACTCCTACAAGTACACTTAAGGCTACCTCACTAGTACTATGTCTACAACTATACTCATGGCTACATCACCAGTGTCACTTCAACAACTACACTCAAGGTTACCTCACTTGTGTCACTTTTACAAGTACACTCAAGGCTACCTCAGTAATGTCACTTCTACAAGTACACTTAAGGCTACCTCACTAACGTCACAGAAAGTATGCCTTGAACGAATTGTTATTGAAAGGATATTGTATACATAGATATGTTACTTAAAGAAGAGCATCTCCTTCTTAAGAATTTTAAGAGCTTCCCTTCCTTATGTATGATCATGACATTGTGATATTGGTAGAAAATTAACTTTCCAGAACATTTGCTGGGTTTTGAACTCATTTTCGTCTCAGTGAATTAATGAAATGCATGTGAAGTTACTAAAGTGTCTTTCCCAAAGGCAGAGAAATGACTTTAAAAGATCAGAACCCAGAATCTCTGGATTCTAGAGATGTCATCATAATCACGAGCCAAACAACGAATGCCGTCTCAGAGTGAAAGAACAGATCAGCTTGTATGTATGGAATTACTTGATATCTCTTTTAAACCAATACGTACCCCACAAATCAAACATGTTAAACCAATAAGGACTACTGAAATAATGGATGTTAAACGAATACGTACCACACAAATCTTCCATTAGCTTGAAGGCAAGAGCGCAGCTGCTGTAATGGCTGAACACTCGGTCGGATCCACCAGCGATGTCCGAAAGTGCAGCGTAGTTGAAGAGGAACTCCCTTCCAACTGCCACGGCGTACATCTCAATGGCCTGTGCCCTTGCTGCGTCGGCTTCGATTGCCGGGTCCTAGTAAGTTGATGAGAACAACAAAAAAAAACATCTTTTAAGAAAACGACTTTGCATCATCAGCCACTGATTAATGTAATTACCTGGTGGGAAGAATCAAAAGCTGTAGGTATGATGTTTTGATGGTTCAATGTTCAATAACATCCGAAGGGTGTATTTTTTGTGCAAATGCCTATGTTATTAAGCAATATAATTTCCTCGAGTTATGATTGTCCACATACAAAAACTCAGACATACACAGCCCGCGGCAATACTGTAGGAAAACGCCAGGTGAACCATCTTCAAACTTTACCTTCCTTCCCGCAACCGTTAATCACCTACCAAAAATCATGAAGATCCGTCCGCAGTTTCTCGAGTTATGCTCTTGAAATACATAAAGACCCAGCCCACAGCTGGCGTAACTGAAAACATAACCTGCTTGGCGAAGGTAACTAGTCACAGAAGCCTAAAACACATTCCACGGTGTCTGTATGTGGTACAGATTACGTTGTTGTTGCTACTTGTATCTATAACTTGATTATATTGCTTTCTTTAACCGATGCTCTCACCAATATTTTAGTTTGTTTGAACAGTAAAAGGGCAATGATCCGTCAGTTTGGGCACTGGCTTCACGGCGAAGGTAATAAGGAGCGGCCAAAAGTTGACCCTTATTCACGAGTTGGATGTGAACATGTATGGTTAACCAATTAAACAAGTCGCAAAACTACCCCACCTGACATAATTTAAGTCAGTCTATGCAGCTGCCACAAGTTCTCCTAGAATGTGAGAAGGCGTAAGTTTTGATGAACGGTCTTTCTGGGATGCGGATATGATCATGACCTAGAATATTACCTAATCATTAGATTTTTGTTAAATAAACAAGCTAAAAATCAAGCTTACTTCCATTTCGGAACCATCTGTCAGTACAATAGCCGCACTTGGGATTCCGTTTCGGTAATCGGCCTGAAATAAACAGAACGAGACCGTTTAAAACAAGCTAATGTCAGCTCAAGTTCTGAGGAGTAACCAAAATACCCTTGATTTGAGAGACAAAAAATAATCAAAAGAATAAAAATCAATCCAGCTGATTTCTATATCAACAGGGACATGTCATAAAATATAAATTGACGGAAATCCCATATCAGCCTCTTGATCTGTACAGTAGTAGATATTTACTATCAGTAAAAGACTAGATTATAGAGGGAGTACAAAGAAAACAGAGAACAAATTGTGCTTCTACCGTTTTATACATATGACTAATGGCATTCCCAATTCGGCTCTCGCCCCCCGTATAGTCAGCAGCCTTGATTTTGGGGATGAGACCAGAAGCATCCACGGTGTCCAGAGAGATCAGCCACTTCGATATGCATTCAAAGCAAATGTACCCCACCTACAAGTAACAAGGAAGACATACTCCGTGAAACGATAAATGTGAGTCATGTATATATTTATGTCACATTGATAATGGACTCTAAACACTTATTGTCAGAAAAGTGTACGTAGTTGTCTGACTTGTCATAGAAATCCCTTTCTCAATGTCCAACGTTTACAATTCGAATTCTGCCTGGTATTCATGACTAGAATGCATGGATCAACTACAACAAACGTCATTGTAAAAGCCCCCTCTCACTGGAACCGCGGCACGCTCGCGGCGTCGCTGCGTCCTAAACTGGATTGTGTTACTCTTGACTTTATAAAGGGAATATCATTCAAAACGTACAAGTATGACCAAAAAGACAACAAAACACACAAAGCTGAAAAACATTCGCTTTTTTGTCGATGAAATTCGTTGAGTGCTTAATGCCAATTCGATCGGCCGCAGCGACGCCGCCAGCGGGCCGCGGGTCCAGTGAGAGGGGGGCTTAACAGATGCGGCTGGTAAGTACTTAACTATAAGCTTAGAATTAGGACTACTCACGTCTACATCCAGGCCATTCAGGCATTTGATGATAGACGCGATGTATTTTTCAGCGAAGTACATCCCGTACGGTCCAATGCTAGAAGAACGGTCCAGTAGGTAGACGATGTCAAAGGCGCATCCTGCATTGAGACAGTGCACGGTTTTAAAGATCACAACGATACATCTATTCACATACAGAAAAAGATAAATAAGGATCTCATGTTAGATAAAGACGCCAGCAAAGTGACACTATGCCCACATTTTCATCAGGTATCAATGTGTAAAACAAATGATAGTGAGAGTAGCAATACACTTCTGCAGGATATTAACCATCATCACGTACCTTTGCAGACAATTTTGTTGTTGTCCCTGCAAACACAGCGTTCACTGCCCTGTACCCAGTTTTCTCCGAGCTAAAGGGAAAAAATAAATACAATAAAATCAACTGATGCAAACTAATCAACATTTACCAGATGGAAAAGATTAATAGTAATGTGTTTACTTTTCGACATAATCATTTGGCATATTACAATTAATGTAGCATAGAATATGACCTGCTACTGCCTGGTTGAATTTTGACAGTCGCTGTGTTTTTTTGGTAGGATTCGAGATTTATAATCTTTCATCCGAACCAGGTAAGAGTGCCGTCATGTATTGTTGCCCTCTAGTCTAGAGAACCATAAAAGCACACTTAAACATATACTGGGGCTTGGAGAAGAGTGATGCAGTAGACACGTACGGAGACAGTCACAATGTATTGCCCTTACCACATAGTTACGCCCTCATTGGCCAGAGCAATTACTTACATGGTATACCAACGTGACACAACATTCAAGAATGTAACTACTACTGTAACAGTAAATTTTACTGACCTCGAAATACCGACCGGTTATAGGGTCGGTACATCCGCATTCCTCTATTGGGACACAGTGTTGTCCGCTCATGATGTACCCGTCATCGCACTCGCAGCATTCTATACAGACGGTGGTACACACGGGGTTGGGCTCCTGGCAGGTCGGAGGACAGGGGCTTGCACATGGATTGTAGTGACTGTTTGGTGGGCACGGCAAGGCTGTCAAAAAGAAGAAAGAGTTTAATTCTAGCTCTGCAAACGTTCTATCTATTGTTCCAAAGGTATCAACATACTGTCACTGCTTCAAAATAGAAATAAGTCAGTTTTACAACATATGCTCAGAATACATCGTAGATCGTGCATCAGAAGTGAACTTACGACAAAGTGTTGCAGTCCGCCAAGTGATTGGCACGCCTTCTTCCTCACAGGCGTCAGCGTAGGCCTCCAGGCTCTCACAGAGGCCCACGATGTCTCCGTCCCGTGCGCACATGTCGAAGACGCAGTCGTCAAAGAAGCTGGTTGGATCCACAACGGCATGGCAAGCAGCAAACGGGCCGTTGGGGTCTGTAATTATCTCGCACTCGTCATTGGACATCGTCAGCAATGGCGGGACACACACGGGAGGGGGAAGTGGTGCTATACACCTGAGGCGGGCAGAACATGTCACATCACAGTTACAAACACTTTTGTAACAGCAGGTAAGACAGTGATTACAGGTACGCAATGATCTAGTAATAGCTCCCACTCAACAGGAGGTGACACAGTTGTCTCCAAGGTGTGACGTCTGACAAGGAATTTCGGATCCTGATCTTTCTAAACTGGGTTAAAGTAGTCATGAAATAATCCCGTCCTTTAATCACGTTTATTTCCAGAAAGAAGAGAACTGCGGTCTGGAATAATTTTATCCCCTGTAACGTAGCGTTTTTAAAAAATATTTCCAATTTTATTCAAAACCAACTGTTCTCACAACTTCATAACATTCAAAAATTCAAAACAAAACTTGACAAGAATAAAAAATTGATATTACAGAAACGAAGCAACAATGTAAATCAAACTTAGCTAGCTATGAGAGAAAGGTACATGCATTAAAGTTATAATATCGTTACATACAAAACAATACATTAAAATAGGAAATAAAAACACATTACAGATCATGTTGGTTCTCAAGAGAACGTAACGTAGCGTGAGTAAATGGTCCTTCTGTCGCACACAGCCCACATGACTTTCTGAACCCACTCAATCCGGCAGCTTTACGGGTACAATTCTCAAAGTAAAAGATTCCCGACGAACGCGCAATCATGAGTGATTGTAAATTGAATGCTACATCTTGGGGAGAACTTCGAAGTCAAGTGAACGATATTGGACCATACTTTCTCTCCTTTGTATATCAATCCCTATATATGGAGCTGTGTATGCCACACAGCTTCAAAGAGCATATAGCCTATCATTATAACGTACATATCAACGTCTTCGCCCTCGACGAGCCAACTGTCCCCGAAGGCGTTCACGTTCGAAGCGATGGTCATATCCGGCATCATGAAGTCATCGGTCTTGTCTTGGTTGTAGTTGCCACACAGTCCGCACATCCTATCACTGTAGAAAGGTGCAACCTTCACCTGCAGCGTTCAAAAATACATCATCATTTCCCCCTGAAATAGATACCTAGAATAGAGAATTCACTGCATGTAAAGCATGATTGATGTGTTCTAATCAGATTAGAAACCAATGGTACAGTGTACCATTATCAATAGGTGTTTGCACTACATTCAACATGTAAAAGACGGGGAATCGCCCTTGTCAGTAACATGTTTACCTTAACAAAGTGACGCCCATTGTAGAAGACGTCCACGCAGAACTCTGTCAACTGCACGTGGACCCATGTACCTTGGAACCTGACGTGGATCTTGCCCGTTGCTTCGTCGAAGGGAACTGTGCGCCCATGTCCGTCCACCTTTCCATTAAAAAAAAATACATTTTAGATGAATTGGACAAAGTAGCACAGAAAGCCAATACTCTGAAACCATACTACATGGATCATATGGATAGTAACAATATCATTTCAGAAAATAACGATCCATTGCTAAGAATACACTTTTAATAGGTTCCAACATGGAGAGTGGTCTATAAGTGCTCATTGGTTTCCTCAACTGACACAGTGATTATATTATACGAGATGTATTCAAATATTGCAATCACAACCCTTCCTTCAGCAATAAAATAATGTCTCTCACCGTCACGACATTGCCTTGGTGAATTCCGATTTCGTACCCGTGTGCTATCACAAACACTTCACGAACAACAGCCACAACTGGCCTGCGGGGTATGGGTACGTGCTGTACTTCCACCGTGAAATCGCTGGGGTTTCCGCAGTCCTTGGCGAACGTGTATCTGCACGGGCCTTGGAAGTGGTGAGGCTTGTTGTCGAACGTCCTGAAGTGTGGATCTCCGGATGCACTGCAAATCCCCCTCACTGTAAAACATATGTAACAATTTTCAGATGAATGCCATAGTTAGGGTACTGGTATGGGTACACTTATGATTCATACATGTAAAGCAACAAACATATCAAAGAGCAATTCTCCTGAAATGATTTTCAACAATCTTTGTCCAATTGCTCACGTCACACACTGTTATATCCTGAGCAACCGGCTTAGTCATCCTCCAGAGGGTCAGAGGTCTGTTCCAAAATTCGTTTTCATAGGAACTAAGCCTGTTTGTGACTTTCTACTAACCTTTGCAGAGGGCGTTGACGATCGTGTTGATGCTCTGAGACAGGGCGTCGAAGTCGGCCAGCTCAAACACACGGCCTGGGTTGCCGTTGGTAATCTGCAGTAGTTCTGCGGCGTCGAAGTTGCCCACACCGATGGCGTACACGGTTACTTGGTCCGCGGCAAGGGCTGCGGCGGCAGCGACGACACTGTCCTTTGACTTTCCGTCGGTCAGAACTATCATCAGCTGAAAAAGTTTAAATTTCTGTCTATAAGAGAGACTACGTATTTTTTTCGGTAGTTTCTCGACTGGTATTTTAGATAGCAATGCTATTCGGCTCAGCTTCTTATTCATTTAAGACACTCTGTGTAATTGTACCCGTATAACTTATTCATTGATACTTTCAAGGTCATTTACGTAGACTATAAACTCATAAAATCTTATACTTACCCTTGGGACAGCTCCAGTCCTCCAAGTGGCTTGTCTACGTGCGAACTCCATAGCAGATCCCGTATATGTGCCCCCGCCCATGTATGACATGGTCTTGACGGCGGAGGTGAAAGCTGCCCCATCTGCATGATCTCCCAGGTTACACTCCACTCTGGATAATCAATTTGAAATACGTCAGACTCTGTCAGTGCTTTTCAATCCAGCATACTAGTACTGTATATGATATTGCGTTTATGTATTTTGTTTTAAATTAAAAACGCAAAGCACAGCTTCAAGAAATAGAGAACAACTAATTATACTGACTCACTGCTAATACTTGTAGCAACTAAGTGATAACACATAGATAAATATGAAGTAGAAGTAGACTAACGAAAGCAACAAGTATGAAAATAACAAATATATAACTGATCATTGGTCGGGGACAGAATTTGGCCAGTCTAGCGCCGGAGCAATTGTGGTTGCTATTCTTAACATTGTGCATCTATTCAGTATCTTCTGCTCACTTTTGGTCAGCTGCGGGCACTTGAAAGTTTTTGATTTGCCTGTTTTGACGGACAGGATTAGCGTAAAGGTGGCTTCAAAATAGCTTTATATGTGCAAAGAAAGCATATTGAAGAGAAAAAAGACGAACACTTACCTTCTGTTACCGGATCCGGAGTATTGGACCACACCAACTCTAGTGTCAGCGTCTGTTGTACCGATGGTGAAAGCGCCGCTCAAATCCGCAACAAACTGTTTGACTGTTTCGAAGTTAGCACGACCCACACTGCCAGATCCGTCCAGAACAAAAAACAGGTCTACACTCATGTCACAACCTGTTGGATTGGGGAATATTTATTCATTTATTCAGATTTACCACATTTGTGAAAGGATTGACGTCGACATAACAGGTGACTATCACCTTTCAAGATGTCAACCCAGACCAGACTGTAAGGTTGGGACCATCGCACACCGGGGCATGCCCCTACTCTTTTTCGAAATATGTGGTGGGTTCTTTAACGTGCGCGGGGTGTGGCTCTCCCCAAACACGGGATCTCCACTTAACGTCCTATCCGAGGGACGTCCCTAACCAAAGCTAGGTACTCATTTACACCTGACCGAAGTAAGGAAATTTGTGTTAAGTGCCTTTTCCAAGGGCACAACATCCGGGCGCATGTCCAGACATGTCTGGGGGCAAGCCGGGATAGAACTCGGGTTTCCTTGTTTGACGGCCAGATGTTCTAGCCGTTACGTATACACCACACGACACCACTACCACGCCAGAATATCATAAACGTTCGAAATTCTTGAATTTACAATCAAGTTCACTTCTACAACCACACTCAATGCCACCACACTAGTGTCACTTCTACAACTACACTCAAGGCATCGCCGTAGGATACATTGCATGTTCATACTAGTTAACGATGACAACATATCGAATCGTTTGTTGTTGTACAGTGGACAATGCAGGAAGTAATGTACAGTTGTTTCATTGGTGTGAACACATTTACACATAGGACTGTCTACACATTAATGTTGGGACAGGGGATAATTCAGCTGACTGAAATCAAGTCTAAGTCTAGTAGATTCGAAAGCGAGGCAAGCCACGGCAGTCACCCTTTGGGAGAGCTCCTCAAATCGTGAGATTTTGGCAGCATATTTCACTGTTTTCGAAAGTGATCGTTCATATTTTGTGCAGAGAGAGTTGGAGAGGCTTTAAACATCATATTGACAAGTTTTGGTCGCTGTAAGTCATCGGAAAAGAGTCAAAACACCCAGACGCTTGTAACGACAACATCGAAGAAGAAGACAAGATGGCGACTTACGCGTCTGTAACCACCACGACGGCGCGACCGGCTGATTCCACCATGCCGATGGTCAAGCCCGTGTACCTAAAGTACAGCGAGGCCACCACGAGAGGAGATCGATGGCTAAGCGTGAGAGAGATCTGTGGGCAGCCGAGAAGATCGCCGGCGACGAAACCATGGAGGGAGCCCAGTTAGTGGGAGGGCTATGGTGTCTTTATGCTAAGACAAGGGCGGCACGGACAGCCCTCCTCGCTGAAGGGCTCACTCTTAGAGGGCGCATGATCCCTCTCCAGGACCACAACCCCGTACATCGTTGATGGTCAGAGGGAGAACACCGCCCCGACGACTAGAGTCACTACAGAAAATCGCCTGACACTTAGCTTCCGGCAACAACGAGGGTTGGCATAACAACAGCAACACTGAGGTCAGCCAGAACACTAGATCTGCATCAATCTGTCAGCATAAATTACTGAGCTGAATAAACAACTTAGCACAGGTGCAGTGCTGCTACAGGAAACTGTTTAAGGGTGTCGCGTAGAGCAAGCAAGCACCTTTACTTACTTGAACTCTCACAACACATCCAGAACACTTCCGGTGTATTTTCCCAACTTGTGACATTTGGTATAACAGTTACATTCTCCTGTCAACAAAGATTAGGATATATGAAGCAGCAGTCATCACAATCCTAACTTATGCGAGCGAAGTATGGGTCACCACTACTGTAGGTCACCACCAAGGCACAAAGCAGCAGACTCGAGATATTTCAACAGCGTTGCCCCAGAAGAATACTTCGCATCAGATAGTTTCACCACGTTCCCAACCTGAGCGAACTACACCAGGCAGAGACAGTAAGCATCGAAGCAGTTGTAGTGGCCAGCAGGATCAGATTGCTGGGTCACATCTTGAGGATGCCCAAGTAGCGGCTTCCCAGGTTTCTCCTGGACTGGACACCAAACCATGGGAAGCGATCAAGGGGCAAACAGGTTAAACTTGACGATGCTATTAAAGCATCCCATGGGAAACAACATCATAAATCTGCAATGCCTGGACGTGATGGCCTATGATCGCCAGGAATGGCGCAGAAGAGTACAGAAGAGACGACGGAACTTTCACGCAGGCCACTCGACATACAGTTGAAGAGACCATATCAAGTAGCCGTGGGTAAGCATCAAGTTATTACTTCTATTACATCACAGCAGCAAATAACATGACTGGAATGTGACTTACCCACATACTACTCAAAGACTAGAACGGACACTGCATGGCGGCCCACTTTCTACCATTCCATTTCCTGAAGAACTCATGTTATGGCCGAAAATTTCACGACTGTGGACTGCGAAAGAAAAATGTCCATATTTTTTTTTTGGAATCCAGTAGACTGAACACAATATCATCCCACCATTTGGCTCACCCCTCAAAATTGGACACAAGAAATAACTTCAAATAGATGGCTAGCTTATTTAGCTGCTAAATGAGTCCTAAATGGTGCAGAAAAGATTCCTCAATACAAGAGTAAAAATATGAAAATCAAAGTCAAACAAAGCAACTGGTGTTGGTGCAAAGTTTTGAACTAGATTGGAAAATGCCACACTGTCAAACAGATATCATGTTACAGATGTGTATTAACAATAAAATAGGAAACCATGTCAAACGATTCCTACAAATGCAAATTTCATTCAAGACTCTACACAAGAAGACACTTGTTGAAGAAAACGTCGGGCGCAAGAGCAATTAGAAAGTACATGCTGTAAACTGCAGAAAAGTATTTTGGAAAACGGATACTAATGTCGTAAGATGCCAAAGTCAATTCCAAAGTCAAAGAAGATGTTTTGAAAGAACACAAAGAAAGGAACTATATTTCGGTATACAATACTCTGTGTGTTTAGTTTTGTTCATCCCTCTTCACCACGTAGCTATATAGATTTCATAATGAAGGCAAATGTTTTTGCCAAACTTTTTTTATTCACGCGCTCGCATGAGCTTTAGGGTCCCCAGAGGATGTCATCCATATATTCAAATCAATATGACCTAAGCATCGATGCAGTTGTGGCGGCCAGCAGGCTCAGATGGCCGGGTCACATCTTGAGGATGCCTAAGTAGCGGCTTCCCAGGTTTCTCCTGGACTGGACACCAAACTATGGGAAGCGATCAAGGGGAACACCAAGAAAAACTACACTGTGTTCTTGGTGATGCTAAGATGCCCATGGGAAACAACATCATAAAGCTGAAAGACCTAAGAGTGATGACCCAGAATCGCCAGCAATGGCGCAGAATGGTGCGGAAGAGACGATGAAACCTTGACGCAGGCCACTCGACATACAGTTGAGGAGACCATATCAAGCAACAGTAAGTAAGTAAGTAAGTAACAAGTAAGCATTACTTCTATTACATCACAGCAGCAAATAATATGACACCTGGAATGTGACTAACCTAAATACTACTCAAAGACTACAACGGACACTGCATTACGGCCCACTTTCTACCATTCCATTTCCTGAAGAACTCATGTCATGGCCGAAAATTCCACGACTATGGACTGAAAAATGTCTATACAAGTTTTGGAATTCTTGTAGACTGAACACAATATTATCACACCATTTGACTCGCCCCTCAAACTCGTACACAAGAATAACAAATAAATGGCACGATTATTTAACCGCTAACTGGTGCAGAAAAAAGTTGCTCAATACAATTAAAACGACCTACGAGCCGAAAATCATTTTAACTGATTCCTACAAATACAAATAACATATCTATTCAAGATTCTACACAAGAAGACGCTTGTTAAAGAAAGTGTTTGGAACACGAAAGAACTTTACCTTGCTCTAGATGGTTTAGGTATAACACAAATAAATGACATCTATTGAACATAGTCTACTTCATTATGCATTAGAGAAGACAACAGCTGACAATCAGTCGAAGTTATATAAGGCAAATGGTTATGATGTTGGTGTAAAGCTGGTAGGTTTCAACGAACAAGACCTGGACATATTTCACTGTCAAACAGATACACAAATACGTTGTAGCAAGAAAATAATGAAACAATTTGATGTTAACATTCTTGCAAACAAACCAGTAAATGTGGGTATTATACTGACACCTTGCGACAGATTGCGGTACGTACGTATATCCGGCTCGTGGCATCACCGACTTCTATGCGGTTCCGTGGCTAATTCCGGAGCAACTCCCCGGACTGGGTGACTCCCAGGGCGGCTTCCTGACCAATTCTTGGATGACTCCCTGCATGATTCCTGGATAAAACCCTGGCCGATTTTTTTCTGGCGGCTCCCTGCGCAAATTCTGGGCGGCTCCGTGGCAAATTTCATAGCAACTCCCTATACTTCTACTCCCAGGTGGATTCCTGGGCAGCTCCCGGGCCGATTCCTGGGCAGCTCCCGGGTCAAAGATTCCTGGGCGGATCCCGGGCCGATTCCTGCGCTGCTTCCGGGCTGATTCCTTGTCAGCTCCCGGGCCGATTCCTTGTCAGCTCCCGGGCCGATTCCTGCGCGGCTCCCAGGCCGATTCCTGGGCAGCTCCCAGGCCGATTCCTTGGCGGAACCTGGGCCGATTCCAGGGCAGCTCCCGGGCGGATTCCTGGGCGGATCCCGGGCAGCTCCCGGGCAACTAAATCAACTAAGACAGCAAAAGCGCTGTCTGATATGTGGACTAGTATGTGTTTTTACAATTTGACGCAGTATATGTTTTCAAATCTCTTCTGACAGTATTTTTATGTTGAAATGATAACACTACGTCTTGAATGATTGATTTTAACATATCTCTGAATAACAGACGACAAGCAGACGTCAATCATACGTTTCATAGATGGTATCATTGAAGCCTCTTGTCTGTTGTGGCAGAAATAACAACACTACGTCTGAAATTATTGATATGAGCATATTTTGATAACTTTGCTCCGAATAACAGAAGAAAAGCCGACGTGAATCAAATGTTTCGGAGATGATATCATAGAAAGTACATATACGTTTTATAAACACCTGTTGTGAATGATGCAGCTGCAAATATGCGTATTTTCAATATTCTACACATACCTTTTGGCCTTGGTAAATGTTAATTTAGCTTGCGGGCCGGATTCCTGGGCGGATCACGGGCCGATTCCTGGGCAGCTCCCGGCCGGGCGGATTCCTGGGCGGATCACGGGCCGATTCCTGGGCAGCTCCCGGCCGGGCGGATTCCTGGGTGACTCCCGGGCCGATTCCTGGACAGCTCCCGGGCGGATTCCTGGTTGACTCCCGGGCCGATTCCTGGGCAGCTCCCGGGCGGATTCCTGGGTGACTCCCGGGCGGATTCCTGGGCAGCTCCCGGGCGGATTCCTGGGTGACTCCCGGGCCGACTCCTGGGCAGCTCCCGGGCGGATTCCTGGGTGACTCCCGGGCGGATTCCTGGGTGGCTCCCGGGCGGATTCCTGGGTGACTCCCGGGCGGATTCCTGGGCAGCTCCCGGGCGGATTCTTGGGTGACTCCCGGGCCGATTCCTGGGCAGCTCCCGGGCGGATTCCTGGGCTGATCCCGGGCCGATTACTGGGCAGCTCGCACTAGCCTGGATGCCAGGAATCCGCCACGCAAGCTAAAGTAACATTTACCAAGGCCAAAAGGTATGTGTAGAATATTGGGGGTCTGGCATCCAGGCTAGGGCAGCTCCCGGGTGGATTCCTGGGCGGATCCCGGGCCTATTCCTGGGAAGCTCTCAGGCGGATTCCTGGGAGACTCCCTGGGCAATTCCAGGGCAGCTCCCGGGCGAATTCCTGGGCAGATCCCGGGCCGATTCTTGGGCAGCTCCCGGGCGAATTCCTGGGCGGTCCCGGGCCGATTCCTGTGCAGCTCCCGGGCTGATTCCTGGGGGGCTCTTGGCCGATTTCTGGGCAGATTCCTGGGCGGCTCCCTCGCAAATGCCTGGGGCCAATTCCAGGGCAGCTCTCGGGCCGACTTCTATGCAGCTCCCGGGCCGACTCCTGGGCAATTCCAGGGCAGCTCCCATGCATTTCCTGGGCAGCTGCCGGGCCGATTCCTGGGCAGCTCCCGGGCTGATTCCTGGGCAGCTCCTCGGCGGATTCCTGGGCGGATCCCGGGCCGATTCCTGCGCAACTGCCGGGCCGATTCCTGGGCAACTGCCGGGCCGATTCCTGGGCAGCTGCCGGACCGATTGCTGGGCAGCTCCCAGGCCGATTCCTGGGTGGCTCCCGGGCCAATTCCTGGGCAGCTGCTGGGCCGATTCCTGGGCAGCTCCCTGGCCAATTCCTTGGCAGCTGCCGGGCCGATTCTTGGACAGTTCTCGGGCCGATTCCTGTGCGGCTCCCTCGTAGATTCGCGGGCGTCTCCCTGGCCGATTCTTGAGTGGATCACTACATGACTGGGTAAATTCCAGACCGATATTTGGGCGGCTCCTGCGCAATTTCTGGGCGCCTCCTTGGCCACTCCCTGGGCTGTTCCCAGGGTGCCTCTCTGCAGCGGATCCATTCCTGTGCAGTTCTTGAATGGCTCTTTGGTCAATTCCTGCGCGACTCCCTTCAAGATTGCTGGCTGGTTCTTGGCCATGGGCGGCTCTCTGGCTGATTCCTGGGCGGCTCCTGGCCGATTTCTGGGCAGCTCCTGGGCAGATTCCTGGGCAGATTCCTGGGCGGCTCCCTCGCAAATGCCTGGGGGATTCCCTGACCAATTCCAGGGCAGCTCCCGGGCCGACTTCTGGGCAGCTCCCGGGCCGACTCCTGGGCAGCTCCCTGGCCAATTTCAGGGCAGCTCCCAGGCTGATTCCTGGGTAGCTCCAAGGCCGATTCTCTACGGCTCCCTTCAAGATTTCTGGGTGGTTCTTGGGCGGCTCTCTGGCTGGTTCCTGGGCGGCTTCCTGGCCGATTTCTGAGCAGTGCTTGAATGACTCCCTGAGCTGTTTCTCGACTGCTTCCTGGCTGCATTCTGGGTGGTTCTTGAATAGTTTTTGGCGGCTCCTTCTTGGATGGCTCCATTGATTCCGCCGGTCGGTGGTTCTTGGGTGGCTTGGTTGGCGACTCCCAGGGCAACGAGCTTAAAGGTTCACCCTGCTCTATGATCGCCTCCTGGATTCGGAAGGTTCTCTTTGTTGGCCCCTAGGTAGGGTCCCTGGGCTGGAGTTTGATTGCTGGACTTTTGGTTACCAGGGCGGCTCACTGGGCGACGCGTTTAGTGGCCTCGATTCTCTGAACTAGTCAATGCATTGCTCAAATTTGGATTTTACAAAACAAACTTAGTCTGTCGCTGACCATGCTGATCAAATTGTCACCACAATGAAGACCGTGTAGAACTATGTTGTGCAAGTTAGGGCCGACAAACAAGTCATGCCACATTTAGAAAGAATTAATATTCACACCCACCTTGTGCATCGCTGCCATCTGTCCCACCGATCGAAGCGGACAGCAGAAGTGCCAAGACCAACACCGTCCACTTCATGCTTCTGACGTCGCTGTGAGGACAGAAAAATATCTGTCACAGAACCAAAGTAGATGCAAAGCATGTACATAAAACATTTGCGTATATTCTTGGATTGACTGTTGTCTGCCCAGAATTTTGATGAATATAGAATATAGAATAGAATGGCAAAGACGAAAATTCGCAAGTCAGAGCAAGTCTGCACGTTTCTTACCTAGTGCTGTGTCTTCAAGAAAGTCGTGAAAGTGGATGAAACTTTGGGGCCGGTGATCTGAACCTGTGTCAGTTCCGCGGCGCCCCAACAATTCTCTTCTCAGTTCACAGAACACGGTATGAATTCGTCGAGAGACGACGTCGAAATATGCCAGCGTGTCAGGTACGGGCCTTTATGTCGACTCAAACTGAGCTGGTCCCATTGGTTTGTATTTTTGGAGAATCACGAGATCGTCTCTCAGCCTATCAGTGTCGGCCAGCTAGGCGATTGGAATTGCCACGAGTACAGAAATGGCGGAGCAAGACGTACTCGTGGCGACAGTAATGGCCCAACTGGTCTCCTCAGATGCCCCTTACATCGCATGTTCTCCTCAGATGCCCCTCACATCGCGCGTTCTCCTCTGTTGTCAGTAAACAACAATGTCGATACTTGCCGACATCATGTCTCTGATTTGTGTACCTTTGATCTGAGCGGTTTCACGATTGTCGCGAATCAGGTGAGTCCATTTCTGATCACAAACCACAAAAGGAGCGGCAGTGTTGATGTAAAGAACAGCGGGCATCACTTTACTGTATTAAATGCAACTAAATCAACTAAGACAGCAAAAGCTCTGTCTGATATGTGGAATGTGTTTTTTCAATTTGACGCAGTATCTGTTTTCAAATCTCTTCTGACAGTATTTTTCCACCTTCCAATGTATTTACTGACGACAATGAAACGTCAATATAACAGCTTATAGATAGTATCATAAAAGGGTCGGGTCGATTTTTATGTTGAAATGAGAACACTATGTCTTGAGTGATTGATTTTTGGCATATTTTGGCAACATATCTCTGAATAACAGACGACAGACAGACGTCAATCATACATTTTATAGATGGTATCATTGAAGCTTCTAGTCACACTACGTCTGAAATAATTGATATGAGCATATTTTGATAAATTTGCTCCGAAGAAAGAAGAAAAGCCAACGTCAATCAAACGTTTCGGAGATGATATCATAGAAAGTACAAGTAACTTTTACAAACACCTGTTGTGAATGATGCAGCTGCGAATATGCGTATTTTCTATATTCTACACATACCTTTTGGCCTTGGTAAACGTTACTTTAGCTTGCGAGGTAACTATCGTGGCCAGTGTAGTCTCTATATATATGGCGGTACCCTGGCTACATAATTCCAATATTACACATGACTTAACAAAAACCCGGTCTCATTCGGTTTCATGTTATTCTATGCCTGTTATACGCCTGTAACTAAGTATGGCACACATGCAATGATTTCACTTCAGACAATTACGCTTGTGGTAATGTTGGATGTCATCATGGTTTGTCGCGCAAAATTAAAGAATAGACTGAGGTGATTAGATAGTGTTTATGGTGTTCCGGATTCGCGGCATGAATATGTCATTACATGACAACAAGTGAAGTGTTTTAGCGAATGCCCACAAGCGCCCACTCTGATCTGGAGAAGTCCTCGCTGCACGAATCTCACATCTTTGCTAGGAATATGTCCAAGCTTGGCTCCCATTTGGTAATCCTAAATTTCTAGCCAATCCATCGATCTGAAGCGGCAAATTCGAATTTGACGATGTTTCTCCGTTTTTTTTGGCGAACGCCCAGCACTTCCGTCTTTTTAGCGAATGCCCACTATATCCGCCAAAAATATCTGCCATCTCGGAACGGCTGCTATATCTGCCACCTCATGAATCACGTTGAAGGAAGTGTGCCCTGAATGTCTGCTAACTTTCCGTGCTGTACACGCTAAGTCCAATTTTCATTGCAAAACATACGGCACGGGGACTTCAGGACAAACATCACAGTGGCAGAAAATTAATATTAAATTGCACTAAATTCATCAGGTTGCATTGTTACAGCCAGTAGGTACCCATCTGAGTAATGAAGCTGTTGCAACGTGCTCGAGGGACCTTCTCGAATACGAGACCCCCATTTTTCTCTTCCAAAAGACAGTGCAGCCCCGACTAGGATACCCTTCCCGGATTCGATCCGGGGTCTCCCAGTTACCAATTCATTGAACCTTGATATTCAACTGCTTTGCCGCTACCAATTGAGCTACAGGGACATCCAATAAAGCAAGGCTTTGTAAAAGTACTAACCCGAATTTGAATCTTAAATTGTCTATTGCAGGCACAGATAACATAAAGATTTTCTATCAAAGACAGATTTTTCTCCGAAGTACAAGAGATTTTCGAATTTTCTTCCACAAACATACCACTAGATTTTCCTCCCATCAACAGGTCGTCTGACATATCATTGTAACCTTTGACCAAATGGGGTTGTAACCTTTGACCTGAATGGGTCACTGTCCCGAATGATTGTCCGCATAGTGTCAAAGTGCATTCGATATTGATATTGAAAAGTGCCCTGTAACGACTAAATATATCATTGCAGTACAAAGCGGTCATAATGTTGCAAATATTACACAGATCGCCAGGTGTGGTGACTACCACTTGCTGTATGTCAAGTCAAAGAACGTCAAGCAGAGTACGGCGTACCTGTGATACATATTACCCCTCTCGTGCTTATATACACCTCCTTAAACGATATTACAAGTATTACATCTTCACTTCTATCATATTTTCTCAGAATGTAGGTCCTGATTACTGGTATGTAAGTGGCCTTGCTTGTGTGTAATATGTTTTTAGCGTTACGACTTGTATTGCAGTAATATTTTGAGCCGCTACGTAAGTGGCTCTTTCAATACACCGTTAAGAATCAATTAACTTTCCATGTTATAACACTGGCATTCTTTCAATTTTAAACCTTTGAACTCCATTAAAACCTCCTCCCCCATTCTTTCAAACCAAACCAAGTATAATGTTCTTGTAGTGACTGCTAGCTTCATAGTGGGTATCAAAATAAATGCAGTTCGGCGTCCTTTGATAAAGTATCACATTTTAGCAGAGTTGGTGCCTTTTTCATTCGCCGATTTTTAACACTTTCTACATTCTATTTTCTTCTTCTTTTAAGTATGGGAAGAATAGTTCTAATATGTAGTTCAGAAATGAAGTGACTTACACAATTCAAAGATGTTTGACCTTCCAGTAAAGATGGCACCCGTAGAGTGGTTCATGGACATTCCCTAACAAATCTGACATAACTAGATCAAAGAGCCGTTGACAGAGAAAACAAAAACACAATCATTGTCGTTTAACATTTATTACGTATATGGGTCTGCTGTGAATGATTCAGTTACCAGTTTCCAGTTGAAATGTCGAACTTGTTCTTTAACCATCTTGACTTGAAAAGTCATCATTCTGTTATACAAAGGATATTACATAATGTTCTTAGTTGTATCGTATACATTGGAGTTATATCATGCGCGGTGCACATCTAAATGTTGCGGAATGTACAACAAAGACACACGGAGTCATCAGCCATTTCATTGTCATTGTCGCTGTGGAATCATCTTATACATACACCCTCTCTTATGAGCATGTAAACAATCGCTTGAGCATCCTAACTGAAACTTTTTTCTTTATCATCACAGCATAACTTTTCCTATTGACAATCTTAAATCTAAGTCAAAGGTCAAGAATGATTCAAGTTGTCCAATTTTATCGTAGGGAAAGGATTTCGAGACGAATACATATGTTACCTGGCATTGGCATATTTCAAGCCTACCCGTGGACGAAAGTAACAAAGTGCATATTTTTATCTTATATCTTTGGTCGTGATATTATTGGTGACTTCCAGTGGGAAAATTATGATTTTATTTTCATTACTGTTTTAACAATTCAATATTCAATTAACAATACAAGGAGCATTCTTTACCATAAAATAATCATTAAATATCATGAATAACGTAAGTCGAAGACCTAATAAATACCAATGAAACTACTTTGCCAGTGCGCGCAAGGCATCTGGCGTTAAAGGGAACTCAACAACAGAAGCAGATGTTATTTTCTAAAAGACCAACTTTTTATGAATTCAAATTTTGTAAACGAACCATTTATATTCCAATAACTGAACGGGGCCCTTCAATGTGTGATGCATGATGGGATAATTGATGTGGATGAGGGTCAATATTTTACTCAAAGCAAGAGGAGAATTAACTTGAAGTCCAATTATTCACACATACACTACAAACATTATTCTAAAGATCACCCCTAGATTTCAGAAGGTCACTGTCTTTTATGATCTTAAGCAAGGGTATCAATGTTTCAATGGGATGTTTGCCAAAGATTGAAGTCATTGACATACAACTTTGTCTTGAATTTTATTACTTTCTTTCTTCAATTGAACTATTTTAAAGCTATTTTCCCCTCATTTACATATCAATTCATAGTTTTAGTTGAATATCTGTTGCACTTGTTTTTTTATCAGTTGCTGACGATAGATAGTGGATCCTGTCTGAAACGTCTGACCGGTTACAGAATCAATCCAGTTTCTTCGGTAAATTTTGTCTTGTGTAAACAGAACACTTGCTTCTGGGACTGAGTTCCCCTTTGAGCATTACGTACTGTAACGTATTGAATAAAGCTTTTTATCAATATAAGTGGATTAAATGATAAAGCAAGCATAATATTGGTAAAGATAATGATTTAAAACTGGTCAGCTATCCGAACTTATCATATAACTCTTCGTTCGGTTTATTGGGTAATATAACGTTATACAGTTGTTTGATCGGTTGATGAAATTGATAAAACGTCACATTTGTAGAACGCTGCAACGTCAGTGTGTCATGGTATGTTTGCACTTTTAGTGTTCTTTTATTTTAAAGGGAAATTCATCATGTGACTTACATACTCGATTTCTGGCTGCACTTGGAGCAGCGATGTTTTCTTTGAATTACTAAGCAGAATATTGTCATAAAGAATTTTTTTTTTGGACACTCCGTGTAGAGAGACCAGTGTCCTTGTCATTGAGATCATGGTTAAAAACAAAGGATTTCTTTCTTCTAATGATCCGATACTTAGTACGTATTGTTTTAGCAACCATAATTTACCTTTATTTTCTGGTGAAAGAATCAATTTCTAAGATTATTCTTTGGTTTCGCCCGTTCAACAATTGCATAATGTTTCTGTGCTTTTCTTGAAGTTTTCTTGGTTAATGATATTGATAAAAGCTTAAACCCATTGCCCCATCAAGCAGCATTAAACACCATTGGCAATTAGAATAATTTGATCTTGCAAGATAACGTTACACAGCTGTTTGATCGGTTAGTAATCGGATAAACGTCGCATTCATAGAACGCTGCAACGTCAGTTTGTCACCATGTCTTCGCTCTAGTGTCCTTTTTTCTTTAAGGAGAAATCATCACAGAATTTACATAATCAGTTTCTGGCTGTCCTCGCAGTAGTTCTGCTTTGAATTAGCAAGTAAAATATAGTCATAATGAATTGTTATTGGACTCTACACTCCGTGTAGAGACGCCATTGTCCTCTTAATTGACCAGGGTTAAAAACAAAGGATTTCTTTCTGTTAATGTTTCAATTTGTTTACGATTTTGTTTCAGCAATCATAATACACCTTTATTTTCTGATAATAGAATTGGTAAGATTATTCTTTGATTTAGCCCGTTCAACAATTGCATGATGTTTCTGTGCTTATCTTGAAGTTGTCTTGGTTAATGATATTCCGATTAACTGATTGATATAGCTTAAACCCATTGCCCAATCAAGCAGCATGAAACACCATAAGTAATCAAGGATTCTTTTCTTCCATGAATTATTAGGTTATATCAATTAATTTACCTATCCCACGAGTCAAACCGTTTTCCTAGGTTTTGCCTTTCAAAGTCGATTGTTTCTTGTTCAGGGCTAAATATGCCACAAAGAACGTGACAAATAGTAAGATACCAGGAACATTGACATGTTGTTTGTAGTCCAGATGTCTTGGGGGGAATTTTAGACCGATTTTGACAAATCTCACGTGGAATAGGTTGACCATTATGATTTTATATTTCATGTATTTTAGAACTTACATCCAGCCTTATCAATATATGTTTCTCAACCTTTTCGTTAAGTTAGGCAATGTCAATTTCAGTTTGGCTGGATCGCTTGCCTGAAATGTACGTTTGGTACAAACATTGCTAAGAATCTGAGAGAGAGAGAAGGGAGAGAGAGAGAGAGAGAGAGAGAGAGGGGGAGGGAGAGAGAATGAGAGAGCGCGAGAGAGAGAGGGGGAGAGAGCGAGAGAGAGACACGTAGGTAATTAAGAATGAAAGCATTGTTTTCGTGAGACGAAAATATACTCTGAAAGTCATGCATGATTCCTCTGGAAATGAGAATGTGAATCCATATTAGGTGTTTATAAATGTTTAGATGTCTCCAGATTCGAGTCTACGTCACCTGTTTTATGGCCTGCTGTACTTAAAGTCGTGCTTAGCTGTTGAGATGATTAGGACTTGGAAGCTGTAAAACTTAAGTTATTGGTGCCTAACCCTTACCCTTACCCTGGTCCTAACCCTAACCCTAATCCTACCCTAACCCTTGCAAAGAAATCATCTGCTCTTTCAGAATAATGATCCGTATGTCCGTTTCGCAGTATTCATCAGCGGAAAGAAGATGCTCCCACTAAAGACTGCATTCTCCAGTAGTGACTCAATCTGCCATAAAAGACAAAAGCACGCGTTTTATTGATAAGGCATTAGTGCTTTTCGAATCATTATATTTCAGAAGAACGAAATAACTGAGACAAGGGAATAGCTCAGCCCTGGAAACATATAATTCAATGTTATTTTCATACAGCATTCTTATCCTAATGCATAAGCTTGTGTAATGATACTACTTGGTCTCTAAATCGAGAAAAAACACTCAAAATTCTTGGTTTGAGTGTGTTTGCGTGCGTGTATGTTTGTGCGTCCGGCTGCTTGTAGTCAGCATAACTCAAGAACATCTGGATGTGTTGCAAAGATATTTGGTTTGTATTATTGAGCTATAGCTATTGCAACATCGTAGAAAGCCGCTATCCAACCTTGACTTCATTTCCCTGACATGTAGTAATACCCACCTACCAAAATCATTAAGATCCATCCACAGCTTCTCAAGTTATGCTGTCCACAAACCAACCAAATCACAAACTCGACCAACCACAAAGAGCACGGAAAACGTAAAATTCTCGGTGATGATGATGTATTCACATTATAAACATATCGTGTAACTTTTCTTACTTCCACAAGTCTTGAAACATTTCGCAAAGGTTGCAAAGTTTTGAACCAATACGTACCACACAAATCCTTCATTAGCTTGTTGGCAAGAGCGCAGGAGCTGAACTGGTCAAACACTCTGTCTGGTCCACCAGCAATGTTCGCAAGTGCAGGGAAGTTGAAGAGGAGCTCCCTTCCAACTGCCACAGCGTACATTTCAATGTCCAGCGCCCTTGCTGCGTCGGCTTGTATTTGATCCAAGTTGTCAGGGTACTAGTAAGTTGATAAAAACAAAAATAACACCTTTTTTTTCGGAAAACGACTTTGCATGCATAAGTTGCCGTATAACACAGAGTAACCAAACCTGTACATGTTGGCAGTCTAAGAGCAGACAAAGGTTGGATCGTATTCACCAGTCCAGTTATAAAAATCCATGGTTACCTATCAAATATGGCATTTTGATTTACCTCCCTTTTCATACTGCAATTAGGACATGTTATTACATAGAGCATCGTTTAAGAATGCCGATAGCTTAATCTTTTCTAGGGTGATAAAGAAAACGGATCTAAGAAACATTAATCTATAAGATGCTACACGTACATATCTGTTTTGGGATTAGTGTGATATGGATATATATCGATGAAGTGGGATGCGGATATGACATAGAACATTACCTAACAGTGCACATCATTAGATATTTGTGAAAATAACCAGCTAGAAATTAAGCTTACCTCGATGTAATCATCACCGTCTGTCAGTACAACTGCCGCACTGGGGATTCCGTCTCGGTAATTGGCCTGAAATAAACAGAACGAAATGATTTAACACAATCACGCTAGTGTTAACGTTAGTTCAGCCTCTGTGGAGCCGCCAAAATACCATTGAATTGAAAAATAAAACCTAAAAAAGTTATACAATCCTACTAATTTCTATATCATGAGGGACATGTCACAAGTTGACAAAATTTTCATATCAGCTTCTTGATCTGTACAGTAGTAGATATTTACTATCAGTAAAATACTACATTATAGAGGGAATAAAAAGAAAGCCTAGAAAATGGTGCTTGTACCGTTTGAATCATATGACCAATGGCGTTCCCAATTCGGCCCAGCCCCCCCGTAAAATCAGCATCCTTGATTTCGGGGATGAGGCCGGGTGTATTCACGTTGTAGAGTCCCTGGGATATCAACCACCTTGATATGCATTCAAAGCAAATGTACCCAACCTACAAGCAACAGGAGAGACATACTCTGTGAAACATGTCCTATGAAACGATGAATACATTGATAAACACTTATGATAATGGTTTTTGTCATGATTAATGAAGGGTTTGGCAATGGAAGACGTGATGTCCCACCTTTTCTATAATTTGTGGGGTTTTGGTAGTTAAAGGAAGAATAGTCTTTTCTTTGTCTGTAAGCTTAGAGTAATTCGGATAGATTTTAGTGGTCTGAATAGACAACTCATTTCGTGCATTATCATCAAATGAACCGTTTGAAATAAAGCGTATTTCGTCTTCCACGGCATGTGTACTGCAATACTTACAAAGTCCTTCCTATATAGGTAATTTTCTATACCGGCCTCTTTCTATACATGTGGCTGGTAAGCACTTACACATTTAACTATAAGCTAAGGATTGTGATTACTCACGTCTACATCCAGGCCAGACAAGCATTCGATGATATTGGCAATGTATTTTTCGGCGATGTACATCCCGTATGGTCCAATGCTAGAAGAACGGTCCAGTAGGAAGACGATGTCAAAGGTACACCCTGGATAGAGACAATGCATGGTTTAAAAAAAAAAAAACGATAAATTTATGTACATGCATAAAAAGTTAACTTTAAACAAGCATCTGATATATGATACAGACGATAGTCATGTGATACTATTCCTATAGTCTTATTATTCATTAATGTGTAAAATAAATGATGGGAGTGTAGCAATAATAAACTTCAACAATCGCCACGTACCTGTACAGTTGATGTTGTTGTTTTCTTTGCAAATACACCGTTTACCGCCCTCTACCCAGGTTTCGTCGAGCTAGAGGTGGAAAGAAATGCATTAAAATCAACAGAAGCAAACAAATGAACATTAAAAGATTGAAAGATATGATAATGTGTTCGTTTTAATCATGTGTCATATCACAATGTGGCATAGAATGTCACCTGTTACTCACTGCTTGGACTATTAGCTATGCTTTTTAGTGGGATTAGTAATTTAAGAGTCATGTCATGTATCGTTTCCTATAGAGGACCATCAATGGATACTTTAACACTTACTGAGGCTTGGAGAAAGAGTGATGCAATAGACAGGAATATATTCACACAAAATTGCATGAAACGTTCATTCATCATTCATCAGTCGACGTGCTTTCGCTACGACGGGGTTATACCGCCCCTTACGGGGTGATATACCCTTTCGTTGGCTCTCATACAAGACGGGGATGCGCCAGTTCTCCCGTCCGGGTGAATGGTGTAAATATCCGTATGGTTGATACGAGACGCTGATACGCCCTCATTGGCGAGAGCAATGACTTGCACGATAGACACAAGTGGCCCGTAAGAATGTGACAGCTACAGTAATTGTACATTGTACTGACCTCGTAATACCGATCGGTTATAGGGTCGGTACATCCGCATTCCTCTATTGGGACACAGTGCCGTCCGCTCATGATGTACCCGTCATCGCACTCGCAGCATTCTACACAGACGGTGGTACACACGGGGTTGGGCTCCTGGCAGGTCGGAGGACAGGGGCTTGCGCATGGATTGTAGTGACTGTTTGGTGGGCACGTCATGGCTGTCAAAAAGAAGAAAAGGAATTTTATTCTAGCTCTACAAACAGGATAACTACGTTCTTTGTGAACAGCCAAGTGTTCTAGTCAAGACAGGCGTTTCAACGACAGTCTGTCACCTTTCCTAGGGCAATAGTAATCTAGGGTAAATCTAGTTAACAATCATACTGATATTAACACTGACTGTTTACGTAAACCAGCCCAGGGGAACCAATTTTGAACCACCAACGCCAGAACCGACACATACTCATACTCATACTTCCCCCGTACCATTCCCCCAGTGGAATGCCCTGCCTGGCACGGTTGTGATAGCTCCTGCCGTTGAGATATTCCGTGCCAGGCTTGAGGCCTGCCCATCTTAGGCCAGGACCTAGATCCACCCCCCCCCCCAACCGCTGATTGGGCTGTATGGGGGTACCCCATGGCCATGATGATGATGATAATGATGATGATGATAATGATAATACTAACTACTTCATTTATATGTATACGTACTGCAGACAGGTACCTCTGCTAACAGATATAGACCCAAACGCAAAGCATGATACATATACATCCATACATCCCATATAGTTCATGCGGTGTTGACAATATTGTCCCAAACGTAAGTATTTATTATGTAAAAGTGCTATAGTGATACCTCTCTTAACAATGTTCATCTACTTCTGAAGATTGCGGTCGCAAACGCGACTAACTAACCTGACTAACTGAAACTACTCACCGCGCTCTGAAAACGGTTTTATTTAATGTCCCCAAAGCATCAAACTACTATTGCCGCTTCCGAATGAAAATAAGCCAGTTTTAAAACATGCGATGCTACAAACCCATAAGGCTGTTAAAAACATTATCACATGGCCAGATTGCGTCGACTAATCAAAAGATTCCATTCCCCATGTGTTATGACACCATAACACACCCGTTCGACCGTTCCAGTATGTACAGGGGCAGATAATCGTTTGCAGGTCATTAACCCGTAATTATAGATCGTACATATGCATCAAAATCGAACCTACGACAAAGGGTTGCAGACCGCCAAGTGATCTTCACGCCTGCGTCCTCACAGGCGTCAGCATATGCCCCCAGGCTCTCACAGAGGGCCTCCGTGTCTCCGTTCTGTGCGCACATGTCGAAGACGCAGTCTTCAAAGAAATCCTTTGGGTCCACAACGGCATGGCAAGCAGCAAACGGACCATTGGTGTCTTTAATGAGCCCGCAACTACCCGTACCCGACACAACCGTCATCAGACCTGCAGGACACACGGGATCGGGAGTAGGAGCTAGTCGTCCTACACACCTGAGGTGGGCGGAAAATGTCACATCACAGTCTTTAAATACTTTCTAAGGGCCCTGTCACACTTGCGCGCATATACAAGTGCGCATGAGTTCCGCAGTAACATTTTGCTTTTGGTTTAAGTAAATTTTTCGGGAATGACGTTGTTTTCTACTTTGACCCATTGTTGAGCAGTCTAGTTATCAGACCAAAGGAATTACTTCTTCGGCTGCAAACTTGACCTAAACCAAAAACATGTTAATACACAACTCATGGGGGCTTGTATATACGCGCAAGTGTGACAGGGGCTTAAAACAGTGATTACAGGTACGCAGTAATCAAGTAATAGCTCTCACTCGACAGGAGCTGACTCCTGACTCCACAGTTTGCCTCCACGGTGGACGTCACAAGAATTTTCCACAATAATTTTCCATTGAAGGCTCAGCTGTCGAATTGGGTGCTTTCTGCACAACTAAACTGGATTTAGAGCAGTGTTGCAACATTCATACAATAGCCCCGATCTCCAATTACTTTGACTGGCAGAAAGAGGAGAACTGCAGTCTGAATTTTGTTGTCATCATAACGTGTGTAGTACTGTAAATTATCCTCTTGTCTGAACTCACAAGTCAACCCGGCAGCTTTACAGGTACAGTTATCAGTATACTAATGCTTGCTTACTTTCTTGCTAGTATACTAATAATGATATTCCGGAATAACGCACAATCATGATTGGTTGTAGATTGAATGATATATAGCTTGGGCGTAGTCAAGTAAATGTTAAAATGGTACTGGCCCATCTTTTCTCTTCTTACTTTTGGCTAATGTGAAAATGTGAATCTCTCATTATAGCTCTAAGTTTCATACAGCCTATCACATTGGTGAATATAACATACTTCTCATCGTCTTCGTCTTCGACCAGCCAGTCATGCCCGAAAACGTTCCAGTTGGGAGCGATGGTCACTAGATCTGACATCATGAAGTCGTCACCCATGTTACCGTTGTAGTTGCCACACAGTCCACACATCCTATCCCAGTAGTAAGTCGTAACTTTCACCTGTAACGGGGTTAAAGAATACAGATTGATATTGGAATGAGCAGAGCACTTTGGACTAATGCTTCTGACCGTTTACAGCCTAAAGCTACATATCCAATATTTTGCGAAACACTTCTCTACATCTGATACGCAACGGATATAATGACCCCCAGCGGGGGTCTTCACGCTTCGTTGAAAATGAAAAAACCCTCAAGATTTATTTTTAAAATCTCAAAGGTTTTGTGATGAATCTTGAGATTTTTATGAGACAATCTTGAGATTTTATGAGACAATCTTGAGATTTAATGACACAATCTTGAGATTTTATGAGACAATCTTGAGATCTTTGAAAAGGTCTCAAGATTTCTCCAGGATGTTTTAAAGCATTTCAAGATTTGTTCATCGCATCTCAAGATGCTTTAAGAAATCTCAAGATACAAATATTGTGAACAAATCTTCAGACGCTTTGAAAATATCTTGGAAAAATCTCAAGATTGTCTCATAAAATCTCAATATCGTCTCATAAAACCTCAAGATCTAGCACAAAATCTTGAGATTTTCAGAATAAATCTTGAGATTATTTTTATCTTCAACGAAGTGTGAAGACCCCCGCTAGGGGTCATTATGATCCGTTTCTAAATATTGGATATGTACATGTGCCTTTAAGCTGTGAACAGTCAGAAGCATTAGTCCAAAGTGCTCTGCTCAATCCAATATTAATCTGCTCGCTGTTAATATATTCCTCTTAGATACGGATTCTTAGAATAGATAACATACTGAGTGTAAGCATGTATGACTAATGTATACTAATCAGATGAAAATCCAATGGTACAATATATCATCAATAGGTACTACTTGTCAGTAACGTGCTTACCTTAACACAGTGATACCGACCATTGTAGTAGATGTCCACGCAGAACTCTGTCAACTGCACGTGTACCCATGTACCTAAGTAACTGACGTCGATCATGCCACCTGCCCGGGAGAAGGGGACGGAGTTCAGCAGTCCGTCCACCTTTCCATGAAAATATGGCATTTTAGAGGAATTGGATAAAGCAGCGCAAGACACCAATATTCTGAAACCATACTACCTACTTCATACGGATAGTACTATTTATAAAATTAATCGATCCCAAATGCTACGAATACACTTATAACAGGGCTCACCATGAAAGCTGATAAAGCATCTTTTAACCAGATGACGTCGAACAATGGTTATCGACCACCGCCACCGGTCATTGATAATCCGTATACTGACCACTTCTTGGAGGGTTTCATTCTTTTTTAACGTTGCCGTTACATGAGAGGGTGCTGTTTTGTATTCGAGTCTTATATGGACAGACTTATATGAGTAATGAATTATTCCCTTTCAAAGTCTGAGGTAAAACCTGCCCCTGCAGTTCCAAAAAAGCCGTTAGGAGGGCCCAAACCCATAGCACTTACTCTATGTCCGAAGCGCTATCTACCACTCAGAAATCAGTTTCATAGCATGTCCAGAACACGAGATATCAAAACAGGAGTTCTGCTGCAGTACCATAACAAGCCGCTAGGGGGCCCAAAATATAATCATTTTCAGGTATCATCAAGACCTACCCACCTAGTAAATATCAAAACAACCCATCCAAGCCTTCTCGAGTTATGCTGTTCAATTACAAACATACACACAAACGCTGCCCTATGCATAACCGACCTTCTCGGCGAAGGTAATGAAGTTATTAATGATAAAAAGCAAAGACAATCGAACTCCATGGAAATTCTGTAAACAACAAAAGTATTCATCACTATAATTTTGACAGCTCCTCCATTCTTCCTTATGGCACAACCCTTAGAGTTCAAAACTGTGTTGAGTGCTAAAATGAAGAAAAAAAGGACCGAAATCTGAGCTGAATTGTCTCCAGCTGACGCTGAATCATATTTGGGAGCTTAGGTAGCAGCAGACACGGTCTTGGAGGAACAACGTGTAGGAACAGTTCAAGAAACTGTAGCAAGGTGTGTAAGATTAAAATATTTACATGTTATACAGGACTTGGCTCTTTCTTGCCAGTTTGAAATACGATGTTTATAGGACGATAACGTTAATGACACCACAGTGTATACGGTGTCATAAGGTATGATCGGTTCCTATTAATATCTCATAAACCGCCTCATTCAGGTCGCGAACTCAGTGGTTTATTCTGTGGTTATAAGAACCGACCATGCCGTATCACACCATATACACTTCAGTGCGGGCCATTAACCCTATATTTGGTTACCTCAACTGGTTTACTAAGTATTCACTGACAATTTGCCATCGCAACCCTCCCTCCAGCAAAAAATAATGTTTCTCACCGTCACGTCATGGTTATGGTGAATTCCTATTTCGAACCCGTGTGCTATCACGTACACTTCACGAACAACAGCCACAACTGGCCTATGGGGTACAGGTTTGTGCTGCACTTCCACCGTGAAATCGCTGGAGTTTCCGCAGTCCTTGGCGAACGTGTATCTGCACGGGCCTTGGAAGTGATGCGCCCCTCCGTCTAACATCCTAAAGTGTGGATCTCCGCATGCATAGCAAATTCCTCTTCCTATCAAATACATGGAACAATTTTCTAAAGAAGTACATAGTTAGGGTGATGGGAATACCTACATGTAGTGCAACAGGAATTTTGCACAGCACACATACACAAGCACACACATTCATTGGCAGTTTTTGCAAGGAAAGTGCTTGTATTATGGAAACTATCTTTTGTTCCACTACAACTAAATACAAATATGGACCTTCTGGTTGATGTTACTAGTCTACTTTCCTCGTGGGTCACAAATTCTTGCATACCTGTCATACCTTGTATTCATACAATTAACATGTACACCAGTGTATGTTGATACCTACCTGGCATTGCACACAGCTCGTCCCGGGTGAACGCTTTAGAAATGCAAAGGCAGGTACATTAGACTGGCAATGGCTCAAAACTTAAAACTATGGATCATGTTGCCCAAGGTTATAAGAAGAAGAAGAACAACTTTATTGCGCGACAATTGTAGCTGGTACAATGTATGGCAACTTACGTACATGAGAATTAAACTATTTCTAATTGTTGACAGACATAGAGAACTAATCTAGTCTATGACTAACAGTAAAATAGTCTATAGAGTAATGTACATACTAACGCTCTAAAATACAATATGTTGGTAACAGTATGATGTGTCAGGAATGTATGATATTGTCTCGTATTTGCACAGAGTTATATGAATGATACTTTTTACCATTAAAAACGTTCAACAACTGATCTGATAAAGACATAGAGAGGTACATCACACTGGCAATGGCTCAAAACTTAAAACTATGGATCATGTTGCCCAAAGTTATGTGAATGATACTTTTTACCATTAAAATGTTCAACAACTGATCTGATAAAGACATAGAGAGGTACATTACACTGGCAATGGCTCAAAACTTAAAGCTATGGATCACGTTGCCCAAAGTTATATGAATGATACTTTTTACCATTAAAAACGTTCAACAACTGATCTGATAAAAACATAGAGAGGTACATTACACTGGCAATGGTTCAAAACTTAAAGCTATGGATCATGCTGCCCAACGTTATATGAATGATACTTTTTTATCATTAAAAACGTTCAACAACTGATCTGGTCACCACTTCAATGACGTCTATTAACATTCCAAACGCATAGAAAATACTGTAAGCATGAATAAAATCATCGGCAGTATGCTTATGGATGCATATGGCCAAATGCTCATGTTAGGATGCTTCTTGTTACTAGAGGCTACATGATATATAGCCTTTTGTCTGTTTAGTGACAATACGATACTCGTAGTTAAACATAATGTGAACTGTATTGAAAATCACGATAAAAAATCAAGTCTACTTTTATCGCACAGTCCACAGTTTCAAACTATGAGCGTTTCTTCATAAAACAAATGAAATAAAAAACTATCGAATTAAAGGACAATTCGTCTCTGTTAACCCATGTAATCAGTACATAGTCTCCTAGTTTGCTCCGTTTTTTTACCAACGGAGAACTTTTTTTAGAACTTAAATTTTGTATGTTCCTTAAGTTCTCTTACCTTCACATGTGATAGTGTTTCCTGCATTGCATGTACATTCTTGACCATCAGACCTCCATACTTCTTCAAACTAAAATGAAACAAAAGTGTAATTAATTTGGCCGAAAGTAGCAATATAAGATGTCCAGCACGCACTTAAGTTATTCTTCAGCACACATTTGCATGATGCACAATTGTAATGGCACCTGTACATACACCACTGTCGTCTTGAAAACTTCATCTACCAAATTTTCTGCCTTACTGCAAAATTAAACCTAAACATGTATCTTGAGGCTATTTCATCGAATACTGAGTTGATCCATATGCTGTTTATCTATTTTCTCAAGGAAACCATTCATATTGAACAAACAGAACTTTTTCAAAGTTGTAAATTACAGCTGACGTATTCAGGCTGATGGCTTACAATATTAACAATACGCCAAAAAACAGTTACTCAAACAACTGGATTTTGGAAACGGTCAGGCGTTTAAAGGAGTCCTAAACTCCAGAAGGCGGTATTATTTTCCACTAGATTATGTATCAATCAATACATAATCAGCCGACTTTGTACAGAATTCCGTTTGTGGTGAATTGCACGAGGTGTGTTTTTTAAAACAATATGATACTCACTAAACCCCTGCAGACCCTACCAGTGTATTCCCTATGCGTAAACATACATCTTTAAACGTGGATATTTTCGGCTTAAATGAGGGTGGTTAAGCACAATAAGAAGGCCAATTGTTAATAAGATGTAAAATAACACATAGCAAGATGAGTTTTTGTTAACCACCCTGACATTCTTTTTGTAATCTAACTTTTGTCAGGCATTGTCAGGCACATTGTATAAAACACATAGGCTGAGGGTCACCTGGGGAATTTAGTAGAATACTGAATGCTTTTGGATGCGCACGGGACTAATGGGTACTTTATCGTATACTGTAAAAAATATTCATTTCTACTTCCTAAAATTACCATCGATTGGACAATAACTCCCCTCTCTGGACTTTAGGACTCCTTTAAACTAGCATCCATATGCGTCTGACCGTTTGCAAAATCATATCCAGTTGTTTGAGTAACTGTTTTTGACGTATCTTATTACCTGGATGTCTAATCTGCATCGATATATTCACAATACATCATACTTACAATTCGGTAGAATCCATCCTCGTCGATGCAACCACAGTTCGCTTGAAGTACACACTCCTGTCCACTTTGCACATAGCCAAGTTCGCACTCGCAACCTTCTACACAGGGAAGGTTGCAGTTGTCCGGGGCGTTGGGGTTTACGCAGGTTGCGGGACAGGCGCTTGTGCATATGGAGTATGCGCTGTTTTCTGGACACTCAACAGCTGTCGAAAAAAATCACAAAAGAGTTCAGTCTAGAGGTTAGTGCCACAATTTCAAGTCATTCGGGGCAGAAATGACAGGGGTGAATCGATTTGAAGGTATGACAGGAGAAGTAAAGATATATATATATATATATCATCCATACCTGTGGTAAAGAGTAAACTAGAACTTACTCTCTCCCATAGCTTAATCTGAACTATTTCTAGTTAGAACTATGAAAGTTCGGTAAATCTACGAATACTAGTATTGAATGCACGTAGTCTTCTCCATAGATCTGTATGAACCTCTGTAATATGATGGATTGAGTCTGAGAGCGGAACTCACGGCAAAGGTCTGGCGTTCGCCAGACGAAGGGAGCCACGCCTGCGGCCACACAGTCATCATAGTATAACTCCAGGCTCGCACAAAGGAAGTGTCCCTGCGTTGCACACATATCGAACACACAGTCATCCAAATAAGGCTGCGGATTTACATATCCATGGCATTTTGTCAACGGTCCGCTCTCGTCTGTAGCTGTAAGCGCATTACACGGGAGCGAGGCTTCGCACGGTCCTTCGGTCGTGGGTTCACCGGTTGGACGGTCACCAAGACAACTGTGGTGGACAGAAAATGAATATCAATTCAATAATTGGTTGAAATAGTTCTAAGCTGGATCCTTTTATCATTTATTAGTTGAAAGTGATGTTTATGACTCATTGTCATGGCATTGCAGCAGAGAAAATCCCTTTTGAGTATTTCAGTCAACTGGCATCTTCAGACAAATGTTTAATCAAGTGGTCTGTATTCACATAACATACCGTAACGTTTTGCTGTCGGCCTCCCAGCTATTCCCGAAAACGTTCCAGTTCGAAGCGATGGTTCCATCTGGCATCAAATAGTCATCACCCCGTATACCGTTATAGTCGCCGCACAGCCCACACATCATATTCAGGTAGCTACTTGGAATCTCCACCTACAGAAGTGTTACAAGAGGCCCATGTCACAAATACTAACTATGCAAATACATTCCTAATTTGCTTATTCATAATTATTCGCATAATTAATGCAAAAGCGCCATAATTGATCTAAGTGTAGTGGTAAATGATTGGACTGTCAACTTTGCGACATGTGTAAGTTAGTTATGGCTGTATATGACCAAGCATAGATTATGTTAATTCGGAGGTCATTTGCATAATCAGAATAGTTCATGAAGATATGAGGTCTCCGAACTCTTGTTTTATCAGTTCTTTTGATCCAATCATCAGGTCGGGTATGTACAACGATTGGATGAGCTCACCTTAACTGTGTGGTGCCCGTTGTAGGTAACCACCACGCCCAATTCTGTCAACTCTACTCGGACAACCCAGCCGCTCAGTGTAACCTTGATCCTTCCCAATGCCAGGTCGAAAGAAGGCCGACGACCCCGTCCATTCACCTTGTTTGAGGAAAACAAAGCAGTTTGTGCCAAAAATAATTACTCAAGCAACTGGATAAGATTTTGAAACAGTTTGTCATTGAGAAGCAGAGAGAAGCAGTTTGTCATTGAGAAGCAGAGAAAGCAGCACAGCATTAGTAACTGCCACGTTGATACAAAATCGTTGCTTCGTTGCAGAAATTGTTCAACTATTACCAGCGACGCATTTGTCAGACAGTCTCAATGGGAACACCGTGTACCGGTAATTGACCTACTTCGAGACTAGTCCCTAGTAAACTGATACTTATACAGGATCTAGGAACAAAAGTTTCTTTTACAGAGACGTACAGAATGCTATTGTACCGTCAAAAAAACATGAAAGGCGCTCACCGTCACATATCTGCCTTGAAGAATCCCGATTTCGTTTCCGTATGCTTTCACGAACACTTGACGCACAAGTGAAACGGTTGATCTCCAGGAGGCTGGTTCTTGTTGTACTTCGACAATAAAGTCGCCGTTTACACAGTCCTTGGCGAATATGTATCTGCACGGGCCTTGGAAGTGATGACGTGTTCCGTCCCACGTCCTATAGTGTGGATCCCCAGATGCACAGCAGGTCGCTAGCCCTGTTTAAAGCAACGACTTGTAAGACTGTTTGTACAGAATGTTTTTTTAGGACAAAAGATTTAAAAAAAACTATCTACAGCAGTACCAGAAGCTAGCACATTCCGAACATCATAACAATCCATCCAGAGGATCTAACGTTATGCTGACAACATATATTCGGAAACACAGACGAATCGAAAACAATACCTACATCAGTCTCCATTCTTCATGGAAAAAGTCTGGTAATGGCCATACGTAAGACGGCACCAGTAAAACATGCACACAAGAAATATGTGAGTAATAGTTCCACGACCTCATGTCTTCGCCAAATGATATTAACCTTTTCGAGTGACATATCATAAATTTTTCTCATTAGTTATGTTAATAAGGTCCTGCATATCAGTTGATCATCTTCTCTAAGAAGTCTATTGTGTCATTTCTTCAAAATCATGTAAATGAGTCCCTTATTTGTATGATCAATGCCTAATAATATCCATAATTAATCTGGGCATTTTCCCAGATTAGTTTACAGAAAGCTGTTACAAACTTTTACTGAAAAAATCAAAATCTTACATCTTACAGAACCGGGTCATGAACCACCATGTTGTAAATTGACAAAAGGTTATGATAAACCTATAAGCACGCTGTCCCTTGAAAAAATAAAGGCTTTCTCCAAATCTTACATTTTACAGACACGGATAAATTGATCATGATGGTAGTTAATGACCCGTGTCTGCCAGATGCAAGATTCGGAAAAAGCCTGTTTTTTCGGGAGACAGCGTGCTTATAAGTTTGCTCATTGCAGCATTTGTAACCTAAGTAATTATGGATATTATTAGGCATTGATCATACAAATAAGGGACTCATTTACATGATTTTGAGGAAATGACACAATAGACTTCATAGAGAAGATGATCAACTGATATGCAGGACCTTATTAACATAACTAATGAGAAAAATTTATGATATGTCACAATTATTAGCCTAATACAATGAGGCTAGAAATAGCTACATCTACGTGACCCGAATAGCTAGGAAATACCATAAAAAGAGAGTCAAGGCAAAAAAAGAGACATACCTTCGAACACCTTCACCTCACAGAGCGTAAGGTATCTCTCTGAGCCGCTCAGAGCTATCCCCACATATCGGCCCGTCAGTCCGCCGCAGTTCACCGTGATGACGTCCTTGCCTCCCACGGACTGCGGCCCCCCACAGGTCGGGTTGGACAGCAACTCTGGGCTATCACCTACGTAAACAGTGAAGCCTTCCAGCCGCTCCGAGCAGCAGTCCTTCCGGTTGGTGACGACCACCCGACCCACAGACTGACTTGTGCCCAGGTCGACTCGCCACCACGGGTCACTTTCTTGAGCCGTGTGGGTGCAGGAACTCGAACCATACAGGGGACTATCGTTACCGTCTACAGCATGACCGGCAGGGCCTCCACGTGCAGTACTCGACTGGATCGCAAAGCGGTTCAGGGCGATGTTAGTGGTGCCTGCCCATTGAACAAACAAGATAGTCACGGTGTGACGATACTTTAGTGCGTTACAACCAAATGATCGTTTTAATTCCTTGCGCGGAGTGTAAGCTTATCGTCTAGACTTCTTATAATATACGCTCTTACATGCGTTTGATAATACGATATTTGGATTAGAATGTACATTCTAGCATATAAAAATATAAAATCAACGGGTCGATTCAACGATACCATATAAAAAATTGTCAGAATTGCGATATCGTATACCTGCTGACGATAATGTAAGGTAGGTTTTATAACGATATCCAAGCAAAGACAAAGTGGTTTTGTTGTGTACAACGGAATATAGGGATATCTTTGTTCAGAGACATAATAATACGTACATTGTAGACGCATTTTCGCTAGTTTGAGGTATGTATTTTGATACGATATTTTGACACGGAAATGATGCCATACATGTACTGCAAATGCGACCCCAACATCAAAACAGTTTACCATTAAAAATCTTACAATGGGGGACTGCCGCACCTTCTACACCTCAGTGGACAAAAGGAACATTGAGTATTCTGTCGTTATGAAGGCTAAGACAAGAGAGAAATGCCATGATCAGGTATGTGATGTTGTTCTCTACAACATGGGACAGTCTGGCATTGTCTACTGTCAAACTGCTGCTTTACAGCCAGACCTTAATAAGATATTAGAATGGGTAAAGAGCAACAAACTTGTCATGAACATTTTGAAGACCAAGTGCATGCTCTTCGGTTCACCCCGAAAACTTGCCCTTCTACCTTCAACCTCTTTAGACTTAGTAATTGGAACAGAGGGTATTGTACAGGTGAAGGAGACGGTGGTGCTGGGGCTGCACATCACTCAATCACTTACATGGAATTTGCATGTGAATCATACTATTGCTATAAACAATCTAGGAACATAGGCCTTCTGAGACGGCACGCATGGGCCATGACGCATGATGTTTTTAAGGTAGTTATGTGTGCACTAGTTCTATCTGTGGCGCAGTACGTACTACCTACCAGTCCTTGCCAATATGTCGGACTTGAACACTCGTAGGCTCCAAGTGGTACAGAACAGAGCCTGTAGAATGCTTTCGAAATGTGCGCTGGACACACCTGTTGTACAAATGCATGCAGATCTAGGTTGGCCATCAGTACTTTAAATACTTTTTTTAGAACACTTGTCAGTCACGAGCCTAAAAACATTTACAGTTCTATTGTCCCTGTCCATTCTACCCACACATACTCTACTAGATTATCCAGCTCCCACAGTTTCAAACTACCTAAACCAAAAACTAACAGTCAAAAGCGAACCTTTCTCTACCGAGCCATCAATCTTTGGAATACATTACCAACTAACATCAAATCATTGACAGTCCCATATCACTTTAAGAAGGCCATCTACCAGTTTGTCACCACTTATTCGTAACTTGATTTAGCAATTTGTATATGTTATGATTATGTATATAACGTTATGTCCTTTTAATCTTGCACTGTATATATGTCTGTGTTTGTATACTTTTTTTGTATTGAACCCTGGAAGATTAGTCGTAATTCGAATAAAGGGTATCGCAATAAACCAATAAACCAACCAAACAGTAGATGATGTCAAAGACATCCACTACCACCTGCAAGAACATGGTATAAAAACAGTAAAGTACCATGGCGTAGGGACCACCACCCCTATGCTTAAGTATTATAGGCCAATGACAAAGGTCTTAAAATCAATCTCTCCACCAGAACTGTCAAACTTTACATTCTAACGATAGGGCCCTTGTTTGGTATTGGAGGAATGAAAGCGCTTTTTTTATCTGGTTTATGGTTACGGAGTAATAGCTGACCAAAGTTACGCCCACCACCCCTATGCTTAAGTATCATAGGCCAATGACAAAGGTCTAAAAATCAATCCCTCTACCAGAACTTTCAAACTTTACATTCAAACGATAGGGCTCTTGGTGGGTATTGGAGGAATGAAAGCGATTTTTTATCTGGTTCATGGTTAACGGTTACGGAGTTAAAGCCGACCAAAGTTACGCCCACCACCGATATGCTTATGTATTATAGGCCAATGACAAAGGTCTAAAAATCAATTTCTCTACCAGAGCTTTCAAACTTTACATTCAGACGATAGGGCTCTTGGTGGGTATTGGAGGAATGAAAGCATTTTTTTTATCTGGTTCATGGTTACGGAGTCATAGCTGACCAAAGTTACGCCCACCACCCCTATGCTTAAGCATTATAGGCCAATGACACAGGTCTAAAAATCAATCTCTCTACCAGAGCTTTCAAACTTTACATTCAAACGATAGGGCCCTTGGTGGGTATTGGAGCAATGAAAGCGCTTTTTTATCTGGTTCATGGTTACCAATCAAAGTTACGCCCACCACCACATATGCTTAAGCATTATAGGCCAATGACACAGGTCATAAAATCAATCCCTCTACCAGAATTTTCAAACTTTACATTCAAACGATAGGGCCCTTGGTGGGGACGATAGGGCTCTTGGTGGGTATTGGAGGAATGAAAGCATTTTTTTTATCTGGTTCATGGTTACGGAGTCATAGCTGACCAAAGTTACGCCCACCACCCCTATGCTTAAGCATTATAGGCCAATGACACAGGTCATAAAATCAATCCCTCTACCAGAATTTTCAAACTTTACATTCAAACGATAGGGCCCTTGGTGGGTATTGCATGAATGAAAGCGCTTTTTTTATCTGGTTCATGGTTACGGAGTTAAAGCTGATCAAAGTTACGCCCACCACCCCTATGATTAAGCATTATAGGCCAATGACAAAGGTATAAAAATCAATTTCTCTACCAGAGCTTTCAAACTTTGCATTCAAACGATGGGGCCCTTGTTGGGTATTGGGGGAATGAAAGCGCTTTTTTATCTGGTTCATGGTTACGGAGTTCAAACCGACCAAAGTTGCGCCCACCACCGATATGCTTAGGCATTATAGGCCAATGACAAAGGTCTAAAAATCAATCCCTCTACCAGAACTTTCAAACTTTACATCCAAACGATGGGGCCCTTGGTGGGTATTGGAGGAATGAAAGCGCTTTTTAATCTGGTTCATGGTTACGGAGTTTAAGCCGACCAAAGTTACGCCCACCACCCATATGCTTATGTATTATAGGCCAATGACACAGGTCTAAAAATCAATCCCTCTACCAGAACTTTCAAACTTTACATTCAAACGATAGGGCCCTTGGCGGGTATTGGAGGAATGGAAGTGCTTTTTCGTCTTGTTCATGATTACGGAGTGATAGCTGACCAAAGTTACGCCCACCACCCCTATGCTTAAGCATTATATGCCAATGACAAAGGTCTAAAAATTAATCTCTCTACCAGAACTGTCAAACTTTACACTCAAACATTAGGGCCCTTGGTGGGTATTGGAGGTATGAAAGCGCTTTTTTTTATCTGGTTCATGGTTACGGAGTGATAGCTGACCAAAGTTGCCCCCACCACCCCTATGCTTAAGCATTATAGCCCAATGACAAAAGTTAAAAAAACATCTCTCTACCAAAACTTTCAAACTTTACATTCAAACGATAGGGCCCTTGGTGGGTATTGGATGAATGAGAGCGCTTTCTTATTTGGTTCATGGTACGGGGTTATAGCTGACCAAAGTTACGCCCACCACATATGCTTAAGCATTATAGGCCAATGACAAAAGTAGAAAAATCCATCTCCCTACCAAATTTTTCAAACTTTACATTCAAACGATAGGGCCCTTGGTGAGTATTGTGGAATAAAAGCGCTTTTTCATCTGGTTCATGGTTACGGAGTCATAGCTGACCAAAGTTGCGCCCACCACCCCTATACTACCACCACCACCATTATAGGCCAATGACACAGGTCTAAAAATCAATATCTCTACCAGAACTTTCGAACTTTACATTCAAAGGATAGGGCCCTTGGTGGGTATCGGAGGAATGAAAGCGCTTTTTTTATCTCGTCATAGTACGGAATTATAGCTCACCAAAGTTACGCCAACCACCCCTATGCTTAAGCATTACAGGTCAATGCAATTAATGACACAGGTCTAAAAATCAATATCTCTACCAGTACTTTTAAACTTTACATTCAAACGATAGGGCCCTTGGTGGGTATTGGAGGAATGGAAGTGCTTTTTTATCTGGTTCATGGTTACGGAATTATAGATAACCAAAGTTACGCCCACCACCCCTATGCTTGAGCATTATAGGCCAATGACACAGGTTTCAAAAATCAATCTCTTTAACAGAATTTTCAAACTTTACATCCAAACGATAGGGCCCTTGGTAGGTATTGGAGGAATGGAAGTGCTTTTTTATCTGGTTCATGGTTACGGAATTATAGATAACCAAAGTTACGCCCACCACCCCTATGCTTGAGCATTATAGGCCAATGGCACAGGTTTCAAAAATCAATCTCTTTAACAGAATTTTCAGACTTTACATCCAAACGATGGGGCCCTTGTTTGGTATTGGAGGAATGGAAGTGCTTTTTTATCTGGTTCATGGTTACGGAGTAATAGCTGACCAAAGTTACGCCCACCACCGATATGCTTATGTATTATAGGCCAATGACAAAGGTCTAAAAATCAATATCTCTACCCGAACTTTCAAACTTTACATTCAACTGATGGGGCCCTTGGTGGGCATTGGAGGAATGAAAGCGCTTTTTTATCTGGTTCATGGTTACGGAGTCATAGCTGACCAAAGTTACGCCCACCACCCCTATGCTTAAGCATTATAGGCCAATGACACAGGTTTCAAAAATCAATCTCTTTAACAGAATTTTCAAACTTTACATCCAAACGATAGGGCCCTTGGTGGGTATTGGAGGAATGAAAGCGCTTTTTTATCTGGTTCATGGTACGCAGTTAATGCTGACCAAAGTTCGGCCCAAGCCCTTTAAAACAATTCCTTCTCAGGCCAATAACATACTTATTTTAGACACCTGCAGCTATACCAGTTAAAATGTTGGACATTATGATAAGTTACACCTTGCTTTAGATTGTTGATAAAATAGGCTAATGAAATGAGAATGAGAAACAATGTAATGTTGAACACTTTCCGTAGCAAGATCCATGGGGTGACAAATAATCAAAGTCAAATGCATCACCTGGTGTTGATGTGCAATGTGTAATCTAAACATTGGTCAACTGACATTCAAATGTTCTGTGAATAGAGGATCGCTGTTAGAAACATTCAGTTTGTTTCTTATTCCATCCTTACGAGCCAATGGGGTTCAGCTGCTTTAGGCAAGATGGAGAATACTCCACCGTTGATTAAAAAAACAGGAGTAACGCGTACGGGGGGCCTAACATGGCACTTTTTTACGCGCTCGAACTCACGGCGCTCCATTGCTGGTTGCCAGAGAATGGTCAAGTTTTAATCAATGAATTGTGAACACATTCATCTAAAGAACATACATGGACAAGAAATGTATTCATACTGTTCATGGGCCCTTCACGCTCCGCGTGACATGTGGAAAACGCTGTGAGACATTTTCACGAATGTACCTTCTGATTTAGTGCTACGCCAGATAGTGTGCCTAACTTAGCACGCTTTGGTAATTTTGCTCTCTTAGGAAGTTGGTGATTATTTAAGGAAATGTACATTAGGCTTGTCGTCTGCTATATTCTAGCTTTCTTTTGACCGGAAAATTTTGACTGTGTGAACTTCTCACGTCATGTGAGAAGGGCTATATCTAGCGCATTCCAGCTAATGTTTCCGCAGGAAATAGGCTACTACGCACTGCGCGCGCGGCCCGACGTACGTCTTGAATGCGGTCCGACTTACGAAATCATTACGAAAAAACGACACCACTTACATCAACAATATTCCGTATACTTATTTGGAAATGTCTTCGCCATCTGTATTCATTTTCTTTTATATAGACGGTACCAATCACATGTTAGAGCGTAACAAAGCTGTGCGTTGAATCGTTCCGCCACCATCGCGGCCAAAAAAATTGCGAGAAAACAACGTCGCCAGGCGACAGCAATGTTAACGTTGTTTTCTTTGGTCGGTTTTCTTCACAACAAATACTTAAAGACCCAATTTTTTTTAGTGTTTTATGAACTTATATTTCTTATGTATATGATAGTTGTGTATCTGCTTGGCACAGGTCGTATATTTAGGTGCCGGGCCGTCTAGCTAGTACGCAGTGACCCTCCACTCAGCGCTACCATCATTATTGTCAAAATACTATTTTTCGACAAAACAAGAATTGAATATGTACACATATGTTTTGAATGTGTGAATGAACTTGGTTTATTTACCTTCCTTACCAGCATAGTCAGTAGAAACAAACACGGCGTACTTATTCAAAAAATATCAGTAAAAATCCGTGCTATGTTAGGGCGCGTGCCATGTCAGGGCATCCCCGTTATATATGTTCCAACAAGAAAAATGAAACGATTTCATGTCCCATACCCAATCTAGACCTAGGCCTTCCCTCCAAAGACACCAGTGAACAAATGAAAGACGCTAGAAAGAACAATATCTTGCTCCAGATGTTTAGCAGATAATGCAATATGATGCAATTGATAAATGAATGGGACATGAAAGATTGCTGAAGGTTTGTAAAACGACCCAAAAGCCGACAAATATCATCAACGTTAGATAAAGCACCGTATGCCAGCGTGACATTTGTGAACTTCAGTTTCAAGCTACATATAAAGGCATGACTTTAAAGTAGTTATACTTACTACACTGCCACACAAGTACACAGACAAGTCTTTCACAAACGTTGAGGAACTTGATGTCCATGCTCATGCAGAAACGTATTTAAAGCCCTATATTGAATACACCATTGAATACGTTAGACTCAAGATGATAATGCGCCGCGGTTTGGACTGTGGAGCAATAGTATTTAAACAAATGACCTAGTTCTTGAAAACGAACTGCTTAATGGTGCATAAAGGATTGTTGAAGATTTTCTCAGATAAAATGACCGAAGTGCTGAAAAACAGTTGAACCGGCTGCTGTTGGTATATAATTTGTAATCATTTTGCCTGATAACAAGCAGTCAAAGTCGAAAAGGCAATTAAGTTTGTAAACGAAATGCAGCTCTCTACGAAGAAGACCTGAAAATTACTCCACCATAAAAAAGATACACAGATAAGTTTTGAAGGAACAAGGAACCAATTTCATGTGCCTACAAATGCAAATGATATACCACGACAAGACTAAACAGAAAAAGAAACCAGTAAAAAAAGTTGGACTCAAGAAATAGAATGACTATGTTAAGGAATATTCGAATGTAAAGTAAATGCTACAGACACACAATGTCACTGAAATACATATTGACCATAAATCAAAGCCTTTTGAAACAATTCCTGCAAATACAAATAACATACCTATTCACACCTGCAACTTTACCAGTGAAAAAGTTGGACATGATAACAAGCTACAGAATGGTCAAACCTAGCGTTAGATTGTTTATTTATTTATTCAATTCGATTTACCACATTTGTGGAAGGATTGACATAACAGGTGAACTATCACCTTTTCAAGATGTCATCCCAGACCGGACTGTAAGATTTGGACCATCGCACACCGGGGCATGCCCCTACTCTTTTTCGAAAGGTGTGATGGGTTCTTTAACGTGCGCGGGGTGTGGCTCTCCCCAAACACGGGACCTCCATTTAACGTCCTATCCGAGGGACGTCCCTAACCCTAGATGACCTAGGTACTCATTTACACCTGAGTGAAATGAGGAAAGTCGTGTTAAGTGCCTAAATTTCCCATGGGCACAACGTTGGGGCGCAAGTCCGGACATGTCTCTGGACACATCCCGGGATTAGATCCCGGTTTCCATTGTTTGACAGCTATAGCTAGCCACGAGCTCTACACTTGCGCCACACGACGCCAAATCTTAATCAAATAGGCAGATGGAAAGCATTATTCCTGACGATCTACCAACCTTGTAAGTTCTATAAGATCCAGGAAGTGACAAACAATCTAAGTCAAATGAATAACCTGGTGTTGATGTGCAATGTGTAATCTTAATCCTGGTCAAATAATGCTGGATCCAAGAACGGACCATGAACCGCAGAACTGTTACATGAACAGATAAGCTCTGCCAGGAACTTTCAAGTTGTTTCTTATTTAACCCTCAGTAGCCGGAGGGGGCGTCAGCTGCTTAAGGCAAGATGTAAAAACTCATATGTTATTCGGTTGTGTATATTTAGCCTGATACAATTACTCAAGTGCTGACATGACAAATAGTTGAAAAGGATACATGCACTTATAAGTAGCATGCGTTTGTACTCGTGTGATATTTGTTCATTGTCTGCAGTTTTCAACGAACAGCACAGGTAAATACTACTGGGTCAAACAATTATAAAACAACCAGAAACCCGACAAGCAAGCAGTGAAATCAAACAGCTGATATTGGTGTGACGTTTATAAAGTGCGTGAGATTTCCCACACTACGAAGTCCAGATGCACAAGAATACATTTCAGCAAGAACAAAAAAACATTTGATGTTCCCGCAAAGACAATCAAAACATACCTCTTCATGGCCCTATATTACACGACAATATTGATGAAGGTCGATACTAGAAAGATTCGATTAATATGATGTATATACATGATTGAGAAACCTATTCATATCTAACAGCTGAATGGTACATAGGAAATTGATGTATGTTTACTCTGGTAAAACGACCTAAGAACTAACAAACAATAAAAGTCAAACAAAGCACCTGATGATATTGTAAGGCTTGTATGCTGGACTTTTCTCCAAAAACAAGATTGAAAAATACTTCGCAGTTAAAAGGACAAACAGAAAAATTAAACGATCTCATGTTCCATACCCGATCTAGACCTCTCATTAAAAGGCACCAGTGAAAACGGGTTAGAAAAGATTGTAATTGTTCAATGCAACAAAGACTAGAACGACCCAAGAGCTTAAAATCAATGCCAAACAACTCAACTGGTGTCGGTATTAAGTTCGTAAACTGCATTGTCAAACGACAAGACTTGAAAACATAGCTCAGTCAGGCAGATACACTAATAACTTTTAGCCACAAAGCAGGAAACCATTTCAAACAATTTCTACCATGCAAATCACATATCTATTCAATACTCTGCAAAATAAGAAATGTATTGCAGAAAATGTTGGCAAGAGAAAGAACTTAACATCGGCTTAGAAATGTAATGTAAACAAAAGACACGTATTCAACACGGTCTCACTAGTACTTCATGATGCATTAAATATTGATAGTAAAACAAAACAACAGCTGACAATCGGTCGAAATATAAGGCAAATGATCTTAATGTTGGAACGAAAGAGACCGGGAAGACTGAAAATATTTCACTATCAAACAGATACAAAGATACGATATAGCTATATATATATATTTAGCAACAAAAATTAAACATTGGGCATTGTAATGAACTATACCTTACTTCAGATTGCTTCCTTTGAAGGTACGTATCCGGCTAGCGGCGTTTCTATGTTTTCATGTAAACAAGAGTCCAAATCAACAATGCTTTCTGAAACATCGACGTCGTATGCTAGCTGTGTCATGTTGTACTGATCATTGTGACCCCTCTTTATCCCATCATCCGAGCAAAAATACGTTACGAATGTATGTAGATTTCCTTTTAATTTTGTTATGATTGTGCATTGACTTGAAAAGGGGTGAATTGGGTTAGTTGGCTAGCTCAGTACGGCCCATTTTGCATGAGGCATAGGGGATTCCACCCCATTTCTATAACAAACTGTTTACTCATAGTCAGTGCTATATCTTCATGCATTGATATATCAATATGGAGCAAAAATTTGGCCTGTTCCCGGGTGATTCCCTGGTCGTTTTTTCGGCGGTTCCCTGGCTGATCCCGGAGCGGCTCCCTGGCCTATTCCCAGGCGGCTCCCTGGCTATACCCGGGCGTCTCCCTGGCCTATTCCCGGGCGGCTCCCTGGCTATTCCCGGGCGGCTCCCTGGCTATTCCCGGGCGGCTCCCTGGCTATTCCCGGGCGGCTCCCTGGCTATTCCCGGGCGGCTCCCTGGCTATTCCCGGGCGGCTCCCTGGCTATTCCCGGGCGGCTCCCTGGCTATTCCCGGGCGGCTCCCTGGACTATTCCCGGGCGGCTCCCTGGCTATTCCCGGACGGCTCCCAGGAAGATTCATAGGCAGATCCGAGGCCTATTCCTGGGCGGCTCACTCGTCGATTCCCCGGTGGCTTCCTGGTCTAGCCTAGTCTTAGACCGGTGGCTCACTCCATGATTTCTGGGTAGAATCCTGGCCAATTTTTTACCAACTCCCCGGGTAACTTCTGGCCGATTCCTGGCGTAAACCTTCGCCGGTCTCTAGGGGCTATCTCTCCGAATTCTAGGGTAGGTCTTGGATGACTCTGTGGCCGACTTCAGGGCGGCTCCTTCCATGATTCCTAGGTGGCTCCCTTCACGAATCCTGGGTGACTCCCTCCTCCATTCGTGCGACTCCCTCTGCGATTCCTGGGCGGCTCCCTCCTTCATTCGTGCGGCTCCCTCCTCGAATCCTGAGCGGCTCGCTCCACGATTCCTGGGCGGCTCCCTACGCGATTCCTGGGCGGCTCCCTATGCGATTCCTGGGCGGCTCCCACCACGAATCCTGGGCGGCTCCCTCCTTGAATCCTGGGCGGCTCCCTCCTTGAATCCTGGGCGGGTCCTTCCTCGATTCTTGCGGCTCCCTCCTCAATTCCTAGGCGGCTCCCTTCACAATTCCTGGGCGGCTCCCACCACAAATTCTGGGCGGCGCCGGCTCACAGTGGCCACCAACAATCCTGGGCGGCTCACAACACGATTCCTGGGCGGCTCTCACCACGAATCCTGGGCGGCTCTCACCACGAATCCTGGGCGGCTCCCACCACGAATCCACGAATCCCCGGCTCCCTGGATGGTTCTGTGCCGTTCCTGAGCAGCTCCCTGGATGGTTCTGTGCCGCTCCTGGGCAGCTCCCAGGATGGTTCTGTGCCGCTCCTGAGCAGCTCCCAGTATGATTATGTGCCTCTCTACTCTTCAGCAGCTCCCTGGATGGTTCTGTGCCGTTCCTGAGCGGCTCCCAGGATGGTTCTGTGCCGCTCCTGAGCAGCTCCCAGTATGATTATGTGCCTCTCTACTCTTCAGCAGCTCCCAGGATGGTTCTGTGCCGCTCCTGAGCAGCTCCCTGGATGGGTCTGTGTCGCTCCTAAGCGGCTCCCCCGGTGGTTCTCTGCCGCTCCTAAGCAGCTGCCTGGATTGTTCTGTGCTGCTACTGGGCGGCTCCCGGGATGGTTCTGTGCCGCTCCTAAGCGGCTCCCTGGATTGTTCTGTGCCGCTCCTGGACAGCTCCCTGGATGGTTCTGTGCCGTTCTTGAGCGGCTCCCTGGATGGTTTTGTGCCGCTCCTGGGCAGCTCCCTGGGTGGTTTTGTGCCGCTCCTGGGCAGCTCCTTGGATGATTCTGTGCCGCTCCATGGCAGCTCTGGTTATTTGCCGCTCCTGAGCAGCTCCCTCGATGGTTATATGCCGTTCCTGAGCGACTCTAGCTCTCTGGGTGGTTCTGTGCCGTACCTGCTCGAGCTCCCTGGGTGGTTCTGTGCCGTTCATGAGCGGCTCCCCGCGTGGTTCTGTTCTGTTCCTGGGCGGCTCTCTAGCTTATTCTTGGGTGGTTCTTGGTTCGATCTTGAGGAAGTTCAAGGAAGTCTCGCTACCGATTCCTGGGTGGCCTGGGTTGTTCTTAGGTGGCTCCATGGATTCCTGGTTGGTGAATCTTGGGTGGCTTCGTTGGTGACTCCCGACGAGTTTGGTAGTTCACCGTGAATATATGATCGACTCCTGGATTCGGAAGGTGCTCTTTGTTGGCCCCTAGGTAGGGTCTCTGGGCTGGAGTTTGATTGCTGGACCTGTGGCTACATGGGCGGTTTACTGAGCGACTAGTTTAGTGGCTTGGCTTCACTGTGCGACTTAATGAATTGCTCAAATCTTGATTTTACACAACAAAAAACTTGGTCTGTCGCTGTGTGGGGTTTTTTCAGTATCTTACCACAATGAATACCATGTAAAGCTATGTTGTGCAAGTAAGGGCCGTTAACAACTCGTGCTACATTTACAAATCATTAGTGTTTACACCCACCTTGTGCATTTGTCCCACCGATCGAGGCGGACAGCAGAAGAGCCGAGACCAAAACAGTCACCTTCATGCTTCTGGCCTCGCTGTGAGAACAGAAAATATACCTGTCAATGATCACGCGGAACCAAATTTAATGCGAAGCCTGTACATAACACATTATTTTTATATTCTTGGATCGGTCTGTTGTCTGCCCGGAAATCATAGAATATGTCACAGAAAGATCTAAAAAGACATTTGAAACGACCATATAAAATTGCAAGTCAGAGCAACTCTGCACATTTCTTACCTAATGCTGTGTCTCCAAGAAAGTCGTGAAAGTGGATGAAACTTTGGAGCCGGTGATCTGAACCTGTGTCAGTTCCGCGGCGCCCCAACAATTCTCTTCTCAGTTCACAGAACACGGTCTGAATTCGTCGAGAGACGACGTCGAAATACGCCAGCGTGTCAGGTACGGGCCGTTATGTCGACTCAAACTGAGCTGCTTCCATTGGTCTGTATTTTTGGAGCATCACGAGATCGTCTCTCAGCCTATCAGTGTCGGCCAGCTAGGCGATTGCAATTGCCACGAGTACAGAAATGGCGGAGCTAGACGTCCTCGTGGCAAGAGCAATGACCCAACTGGTCTCCTCAGATGCCCCTAACATCGCATGGTCTCCTCAGAAGCCCCTCACATTGCATGTTCTCCTCAGATGCCCCTCACATTGCACGTTCTTCTCTGTTGTCGGTAAACAACAATGTCGATACTTGCCGCCATCATGTCTCTGATTTACGTACCTTTAATCAGAGCGGTTTCACGATTGTCTCCTATCAGGTGGGTCCATTTCTAACCACAAACCACAAAAGGAGCGGCAATGTTGATGTGATGAACAGCGGGCATCACTTTACTGCATTTAATTAATGCAACTAAATCAACTAAGACAGCAAAAGCTCTGTCTGATATGTGGAATGTGTTTTTACAATTTGACGCAGTATCTGTTTTCAAATCTCTTCTGATAGTATTTTTCCACCTTCCAGTGTATTTACTGACGACAATGAAACGTCAATATAACAGCTTATAGATGGTATCATAAACAGGTCGGGTCTATTTTTATGTTGAAATGATAACACTACTTCTTGAATGATTGATTTTTGGCATATTTTGACAACATATCTCTGGATAACCGACGACAAGCAGACGTCAATCATATGTTTCATTGATGGCATCATTGAAGCCTCTTGTCTATTTTATTATTAAAGCAGAAATGTCACCGCTACGTCTGAAATTATTGATATCAGCATATAACGCTGCTCTGAATAACAGAAGAAAAGCCGATCGACGCAATCAATCGTTTTGGAGATGATACCATAGAAGTTTTACAAACACCTGTTGTGGATGATGCAGAGCTCTGCGAATATGCGTATTTTCAATATTCTACACATGTACATACCTCTTGGCCTTGCCAAATATTACTTCAGCTTGCGAGACGACTATCGGGGCCGGTGTAGCCTATGATGGTACCTCGGCTACATAGTGTTTTTACATATGACTTAACTAAAAACGCCGGTGGCATTCAGTTTCAAGTTACACTATAGGGTTATACGCCTGTAACAAAAAGTATGGCACACATACAATGATTTCACTGCAGACAGTTCCACTTGTGTTACTGTTGGACGTCTTCAAGGTTTGTCGCGCAAAATCAAAGAATAAACCACGGGCTGAAATCGTTTATAGTGGTTCGGATCCGCGGCATGAATAGGAGTGTTTTAGCGAATGCCGACAAACGCCCACTCTGGAGAAGTCCACGCTGCACGAATATCAAATCTTTGCTAGGAATATGTCCAGGCTGGGCTCCCATTTGGTAATCGTTTCTAGTCAATCCATCGATCTGAAGCGGCAAATTCGAATTTGACGATGTTTCTCCGGTGTTTTTTTTTTGGCGAACGCCCAGCACTTCCGTCTTTTTCGCGAATGCCCACGTGCACTATATCCGCCCAAATATCTACCATCTCGGACTGGGTGCTATATCTTCCACCTTAATCATGTTCAAGGAAGTGTGCCCTGAATGTCTGCTAGCTTTCCGTGCTGTACACGCTTCTTTAAGTCCAAACTTTATTGCAAAACATACGACAAGGGGACCTCGGGACAAACATCACAGTGACAGAAAATTAATATCAAATTGCACTAAATTCACCAGGTTGTATTATTACAGCCAGTAGGTACCCATCTGAGTAATGAAACTGTTGCAACGTGCTCGAGGGACCTCCTCGAATACGAAACCCCATTTTACGTCTCTTCCAAAAGACGGTGCAGTCCCCACTAGGATACCCTTCCCGGATTCGATCCGGGGTCTCCCAGTTACCAAACCATTGAACCAGGATACTCAACTGCTTTGCCGCTACTAATTGAGCTACAAGGACATCCAATAAAGCAAGCCTTTGTAAAAGTACTAACCCGAATTTGAATCTTAGATTGTCTATTTAAGTCAGAAAAAGCATAAAGATTTTCTATCAAATACTGATTTTTCTCCGAAAAACAAGAGAAATTCGAATTCTCTTCCACATACATGCCACTAGATTTTCCTCCCCTCCCTACATCAACAGGTCGTCTGACATATCATTGTAACCTTTGACCTAAGGGAGTTGTAACCTTTGACCTGCCTTAATTTGCCGATTTTTAACACTTTGTACATTCTGTTTAATACTTAGGGTGAAAAAAATGCACCTAGGGTGAAGATTTGTGAATACAAGTAACATATTCCTACAATAAATTCACGTAGGAAATTTCCCTCATATATTGACTGTTGTGTTGCAGTCTTGAGAAAATCGCTAGTTGTCGCCTATTCGCCATGGTCCTGAAATGCCCTCCGGTGTAGGTGTGTGCCATGTGTATATGATGACGAAATGTGCATGTTACATATACGTGTGCACAGTTGGCTTCATTAGAGGATAGGGAACAGTGGGGTGGAATCACGAGACACTCAAAAATAAAATAATCAACGTCATTTTCATTCCCATATTTTTGTCAAAGAGACATATACTACTTAGTATAGCAGTTACAGTAGTATAGGTAGTATACATACATGTATGCTGACTTCCGAAGGACATGAATTCGAGCTAAAAGTGATGATGAATGAAAAAAAGTCATGTTTCTAGCAATGTTTATTGAATGAATCAACTAGAAAGAGTGGTTATAGAATTAGTTGCAAAATATAACAAAGTTACAATGTTTTCTGTCTATATTCTGGATCACAGTCCCAGGCTTGGCTTTTCGCCATATATGTGGCCCTCAGGCGGTAAGTTAAGCTGGTGCACTGTATTGTTGTTGGACTGGTTACGGGTTTTATATGGAAAGTGTCGTCACGCAAAAGCCGAGAATATTGGGGGCAAACTTGAACAAGATGGCACCCAACCAAAACAGGACGTTTTTCATCCTCTTTGCCTGTCTGATCTTATCCGAGTGTGTTCTCGGAACCGTGTTGTTGTCGGCGACCGTTCCAGAGAACGCTCGCGCGGGAGAAACTGTCCTCAGCGTCTGGTCAGCCACGGGAAGGAGGCGCGAGGAGCAAGTTCGCTGTGAAATTGTGGGCGGAAACAAGAACGGACGCTTCCGTGTTGTCAGTACAACCGACTGTGCGATCCAAGTGGCGCGTCCGTTGGATTATACCGTGGACCAGAGCTACAATCTCACAGTGAACGTCACCAGACCATCATCAGAACAGCTGTATGTTCGTGTGCAAGTCCAAGACGTGGAGGGATACCCACTTGTTTACAACAACACTTGTGAAATGCCGATCCGGCGTGCAGATAGTCGGTCAGGTGGTGTGATCTTCGATGTGAAAATAACTGCTGAAGCCGTAACAAAACCTGGCGGAGTAGTTTTCTTCAGTGAATACGTGGAGAACCCTCCCGAGACCACGCCGACTGATTCCTTTGACCTTTACGCTTACGCAAATAACAGCAACTGCGTGGTGCAATTCGTCTGGGAAACTGTGCTTGCAGACAACGTCAGACTCATTGACGATCTTTGGAACGCAAACAAGAGATGTTTTAAATGTAGTCATTCACACGACGAGTCCTTCGTCTTTGAATTTGGAATTGTTAACAAATTTAGGAGCAGGTCAAAATGTGCATTTTTACGGAATAATGATATCTATATTCCTCAGAGTAAAGCACATTTCCAAGTTATCGGATTGATTACGCTCCCTTCGGCAAAAGGCCATCCTTTTGTTTGCGAGCTGCCTCGAGGTTTGGAGTCCATGCCTGGCATATTAGATAATGACAATTATGACATGATTGAAGTATTCCTTCCAGTTATTGATTTAAACATCCAGCCAGTCGGATGTCCACCGAACAAATACGGCATGTTGTGTGATCAGAACTGCACCTGTGAGAACGGGGTCCGCTGCCACGGGTTGAACGGGGCCTGTAAGTGTCGACCAGGGTGGCAAGGTGTCGTCTGCGACATACCTCACAGTACCGTGGTCATCACTGCGACCCCTAGCGACTCGCGGCGGATATACATCACCGGCTCTGTGATACTGCACTGCAAGGCTTTCCATCTGACTGCCGAGAATATGATTTGGACATTTCCTAATGAAACAGAAAAGTGGCTACAAGGAGCTCACGAAGATCGAATAGGGATAGAAAGAATACAGCCTGAACACAACGGTACCTACAACTGTACTGTTGTAACGAAAAACATGGCGATCATTGGTGCAAGTTATGAGCTTCAAGCCGTCTCTTGTCCTCCAGGCAAAATGGGCGAACTGTGTGTAGACTCGTGCGAATGTCCGCGTGGCGCGAGCTGTGACCGGTGGTCTGGCTGTGTCTGTCCCCCAGGGTGGACAGGAACCAAGTGTCGGACCCCCTGTCCATCTGGAGTATACGGACAGGGTTGTAACAGTGACTGCCGTTGTCAGAATCAGGCCGCGTGCGCTCCTACCGACGGCCGGTGTAACTGCACCGAGGGTTGGTTCGGCAGACAATGCGGCATTCCCTGCCCCACCGGGCTGTACGGATGGAGATGTCGGCATGACTGCGGCTGTAAGAACAACGCCACGTGTCACCAAGTGGATGGCAGCTGCGCGTGCGTGCCGCCCTGGACTGGAAAGCGGTGTGACGTCATGAAAACGGACGAGTACACATTCCCGTTGCTTCTCCAGATCCTCATACCACTGACACTGACCATGCTAGTCGCTGTAGCATTGGTGGCACTCTACAAACGGAACACTGCTTTAAATCGGGTGGGAGAAGAGGATGGTCTGGAGGAGGAAAAGGCTCTCCTGGAACTGAGGAATATGGAAGAAGACCTAACGCAGACTTTACAACCCGGATGGCTCAACAGATGGGAAAAGACAGTCGAGGATCTGACTATGGGCGACCTGATCGGACTGGGCGCGTTTGCGCAGATCAGGAAAGGAAAACTTCGCACAGCTGGCGCTAAAGTCTCGGTCGCCGTGAAGTCCGTCCGCGGGGAAGAGCGGCAATTCTACCGAGCCTTCTGTCGCGAAGTGGCTTCGCTGATAGCCGTGCACCAGGAGGGAGGACATGCCAACATTATCAGACTGTACGGAGTCATCACGAAGACTACACCAAGGTGTCTTCTGCTGGAGTATGCTGCCAAGGGAGACCTTTCGATGATTCTAAGACAGCAACCGAGGCAGGACGATGCTATTAGTTTGGGTGACCTACTGCGTTATGCCGTTAACATATCATGTGCACTGAAGGAGCTCCGACGTCTCCGTATCGCTCACGGTGACGTGGCCGCCCGAAACGTACTTATCAGCGGGAATGACGTGGCCAAACTTGCTGACTTCGGTCTGGCCCATGACGTGTACACCGCTACTGCTTACGTCTCCCCAGACCGTGAGAAAGGGGGCGATGAACTCTTGCCCCTGAAGTGGATGGCTCTAGAGTCGCTGGAATCTCGTAAGTTCACGTGCGAGAGCGACACGTGGTCGTTCGGCGTGCTGCTGTGGGAGATCGCCGCGTCTGGGAAGGAACCCGTCTATCAGCACGAGGTCCAACTGAGTTGTCCAAGGTTAGTGGGGATCCTGAGACAGGGGGTCCGTCTTCAGAAACCGCCCGGATGTCCGGACAGGCTGTATGACGTCATGACGTCTTGTTGGCGGGAAGAACCACCGACAAGACCTGATCCGATAGAACTCGAGCAAAAGCTGACAGAATGTCGCCAAGAACTGGATCCCCTACTTGTTATGGAAAAGGAGACCTTAGTTTAGATTATTGCGCGCACTAGTACACTTCGAAATGGGGGCTTATTTTGTGTAAAATTTGGCATTTTATTTATAAACACTACGTCTTTCAGGAGAGGCTTTTTTGCACAATAAACCTAAAAAGTTTAAGCCGCGAAAAGTTTTATTTACATATCTAAGCAAATGTATCAAACTGGTCAGCGACTTTATGATTTTGTTCAAAGTCAAGTACACATGCAGTAGTACACATGTTAGTTGGCGACGAGTTGTAAATGTAAAGGCACGCCATCTGGCGATTTATGGTTTAACTGCACGTATACAGGCTGACACCGCTGGATCATGGAGGAGTGGACCACCCAGCTCATTCAGAGATAAAATTTCTTTACATTTTCATGTTTATGGCAGGCTTTAAAAAGTGCCCAACTTCCTCTCGTAGATACTTCTTCGAGGATTGTTTTGCCACACGAAAAGCACTACTCAAACGTTTGGTTTGCCTGCAAAACAACTCTACACGTACATATTTTTTACTATGCTCCAGTGGAGAAAATTACTTTTACTGCTTTACATATAGCGGAACTTTCACTCTAAAAAATGTAAGCAGTGAATTTGGCTAACTGTTGAAGTGAAAGAATTTGTAAGACTTTCAATCTAACAAAAACAAAAACACAACGATCATACGGTATGTACTATTTAGGAATAATGTTTTCTTCAGAAAGAAAAGGTCTCATCTAGATATCTTTTGTACAGTAATAACTTATACCAACGATACAACAATCCATTTATCACCCATATATAAGTGACACATTACACACGATTTACCAAATAGTCCCTCCCACCGTTTTGACTCAAAGTTCTAAATAAATAGCCTTTGTTTTTTGACCCATATATAATCACAAAGCTCGACAACGCAGGTTTATATAATCCCCGGGGGTCTAAGCGCTACCCCCTACTACTTATACAACTTTCACGGGGTCAGTACACAACAAAACCTTTGCCACAGGTACGATCAGGTACTGCCCACCTTGACGTGATAACGTGCAGGTAGACAAAAAACGGGGAGGGGTAACGTTACCGTCCGGGGGTGAAAGCGAACTCTGATTGGGTGAAACTGATATGGAGATGGGTAACCGTATCTGGTGGTGGATTGTGTTTGGTAGAAACCAGCCAAAACCTAACCCCACGCCACCACCAGGTGTTTTCAACTGGCGGAGCATTCCACTTTATCAAAGTAGGGGTGCCTGGAAATGATACGTATTTTTCAAACTGCCTAAAGTAGCTATCTTTACCTCTATAATAAGTGACATTACATACAACGCCCAGTTAAAAACAGTCTTCCTGTTCTGAGACAATTCATGTAAAGAAATAAAAGTTTTCTCACAGCGTACACTACACGACGACCCCTTTTCTTCAATAGTTTAACCCACTTTCCACGCCTTGACTGCGCTGTTATTTTGTCGCGCCCAATGCGTTGATAAGAGAGTTCTGTAATTAAGTTTCCCGGCGAAAAGCTTCGGATGGTTAGGAATGAACAAACAAATCGCCACCCAAACGACCGATCATTCGGAGATCTGTCCCCAATCTGGGTGCCTTCTAACAGTTTCAACAGTATGATCATCGACCAGGAAATCGCACCGGTAAGTACATGTACCGTTTCCCGTTTTGATCAACACAACACCTATGTACATGCCATATCGCTGCACTATATCTCGACTCTCTTCCCAATCTATTCTTCCATGAGATCCAATTATCGCTTTGTGTGGGTACATGACTACGAGAAAGAATGTTTTGTCAATATGGTAGGCGTAAGTCAACAAACAGTTCATAAACACTTGTTAATAGCCAGGGAGGGTCCTCGTTAAAGTTTGAAGCTAAGGAGTGGAGTAAAATTATACATAATGTGGACATATGATGTTGTGGATCAAAATTGGTTGTTACCGGAGAGTGTTACTTGATGTTTCGAAGATGATATTGCTGAAATGATGTCGATTTTATGTTTGTCCGTACGGACTATTGTCTTAAATTGACGCCTTCATGATTTATGAAAATGCCCGAAAATGCCATAATTGTGACAAGTCCTCGTTACTTTAACATCTGAGAGATTCATACGGCTAAATTTCTCAAGAGAAAATTACATCTAGAGACTACGAGGATAATTTTGGAGATGAATGAGTTATAGTGGAGGAGCAAAGAAAAAAAATCACGACGAAATCTTGACTGTAAAATTCAGGCTAAGTTATACATACATACATGACATTACATACATCCTTAGAGTTATACGATTATAGAGCTTAAAGCCATGATTATCTTTATAAACAAGTGGATGGCTGACCATTGTGATTTGACAAAACGGACATATTATGATAGAGGCCAGGAAACGACAAAACTGTTTATCCTTTCTTTACATCGGGGTTCTTCAGCCGAGACGCTATAATTAGGCAGGCGTGGTTTAGTCTAAAAGAACCGAGTCAGATAAAAATTGTTCTCAAAAGAATCCCCAGCCCTGGTCCATAACAAAAAAAGAAACGGCTAAATACAGGTTACCCCATAAATAGCGTAGAGATAAAGTATACTCAATTGACAAGTTGTCACATCATGTGTTTAATGTTGAAATGAATATTTGTCATGCATTTGAATTATGTATGAACATATGACAACGCACATATTTGATACAGACATATATATTGACTTGCGTGTTATTGAGGTTAACCGACGTATATATCATCGAGTGAGCCACGATAAGACTATGTCATCATTCCTAATTCCTTTCTTTGTGTTTGGTACTAAGCTGAGCACGCTAGCAAAACATTTCTCACCACTTACAATAGCTCGTAATGACTCGTACTTAGTAGGCTAATGCGCCGAGGTTAAGCTTTGTCTATCCTGGTGACCATACTGTGTAGCGGGCCGAGGCAGTTTGTTCCTCGGCCGGCAAAGAGCCATGTGCCCGGTTGCACCATCAGCTTACCCCGGGGAGTTTCACAAGACCCAGAAAGATCAGCTAAGGCCGGTACCTAACGGGCTTTTGCTCAAAGCATTTCGGATTATGTTTAGCAATAATAGTATTTTGAAAGGCAAAGCTAGTGTCCTATAAAAGAGGAGGATGGTAATCACTTTGTCGAAAGAGGTCTTTGTGGTGAATGTGGTATCGTACATGTATATAAGACTGCTCGGTTCCTATTACCCTCGAATAAACCACCGAGTAGGCGAAGCGAAGAAAAAAAATTCTTCATCTACATTAGTGATTAGAATAACGTGCAAATTATAAATAATATTGAAAATATAGTACAAGAAGATCTGTATTTGCCCTGGATTCATTAATATCCAAGCAGATCTATTAGTGGCAATGATAGTATCCAAAAGGCAAATGCATTGTTTTGGTGGCCAATAAAACTGTCTTTGTCCATAGGATACTGTCATTGTCACCGATAGATCTGCTTGGAGATTAATGAATCCAGGGCAAATACAAATTTTAATGTACTATATGTTTAATTGGTTCAGCCCGGGTCTTTTGACCAACATACAGATTTCAAAGTATCATCCTTACAATCAGTACGTGCCTGACCTGTCGTGGCGCCATATTGTCCAGCCTCATTAATTCAATATGCCATTACGGCCACGTCATCAAGGACTAGAGTTTATCAGCGTGCTTTGTTTGTTTCCATCAGATGTAACACAAGCAGATCACACGATTCTCTGGAATGTAATCAGTAGACAGGACTATTGGTGCTTATTGTACAGGCTTTGATACGTACCGTGTATACCGATATCGGTAAGCACTCGAAGGAGGGGCGGGGGAACATGGGGGGCAAATATCGGGCAACTCTAGCCTCCATATTAGGCTTCGACTCGTGGATGGACTTTTTTGTGTGTGTGGCCTATTATGATCTATTACACATGTACTGTTTTTTGATTGTGTATCGGTTTTCTGAAGTGTTTAGTCACTATTGAATAGGTACAAGTTTAAGACTAGACGGCTATCAGATAGCCTCTACCAGGTTCCGTCCTATCGTTGAGAAAATAGTAGAAATCAGCCGAGGTACTCCGCTATACAGGGTAGGTCCGCTATACAGTAAGGTTTCGAAATGGAACCTTACTGTATAGCGGACCTACCCTGTATAGCGGAGTACCGCGGCTGATTTCTACTATTTTCCCAACGATAGGACGGAGCCTGGTAGAGGCTACTATCAGAAACCTGATATACAATCAGAAAACAGCAAAACAAAATCCAGCCTCAAAGCCTGGTATGGAGGCTAGGGCAACTGTGGTAAAACTTACAAGTGATACTTCCCTAGTCCCAAGCACAACAAGTACAGTTCGACTTGCTCAACAAGATCAGTTTCTTATAAATCGTGCTCGGTGATGTCCAGTAGCAACTGTACAAAACGGGAACAATAAACGCATACTTTAGAGATGACTGCGGGTATACATTTACATTTTCAGTATGTGATTTCGATGACAAAATATCATCAATCTAAAATTTTCTTATGTCCCAACTTTCCATTTAAAGATCTCCGGGGCGGCCTTATCAATTTGTTAAATGAACCAGCCTCCAAGGAATTTACGAGGTATTTTTGTCAGACTTCTTTTGTTCATGACTGACTCAGTTTACAGTTATGTCCGTTCAAATACAAACAGCGAGACATTTATGCCAACTTAATGAGCTGTGGTTCCCTATTATTGTCCCTGATACAGTCATTCATTTTCTGGAAGTCATTACGACTGCACGCGAATAAGAAACTATTACTGTAAAATGGAAAAATGTTCGCGTTGGCTTTACGTTCACATTTTTCACGGAGACCTCTTTATCAAGAACTTAAGACCACCACGAACATTCCCCCCCTTTACAGTAAAAAAAACTGCATTGCAGTTACAACCGCGAACACTCCATTTCCTCCCTGCCTCGAAATTAAATACCAGAGAAAATTTTTCCTTTTGTAGTACATGTATTAAAGAGACCAGGCACTGTGACCGGTGAATAAAGATAATAGGTTAGCACACTAATCTTCCTCTCTCATAGGGCATGTCAGCGTCGCCATGACGACCGCAGCCAACAGTGGAAACATGTCTGTCAGCATATTCATGGGTCCCCTTCGTGTCATGGCAACTATTGTTCCATACATGTGTATTCGCCAGAATTTCCTCTCTCTCTTTGAATACAAAACCTTTTACTTTGGAGTCAAGGTCTTTATGGCTCTAGTTTTTCACTTGGGGAGGTTGGTGTGTATCTACCAGTCTTATACCATGGCCAAGTGTTAGTGAGTGCATTGACCCTTGTTGGTTCTATTACTGATTTCTATTCTGGACTGAAATAATGGAGCTGTTTTGATTCAGAGTCTGTCTATCGTGTGCTAATGCGTTTTCTATGTCTACAGTTCTGCAATTGACATACGTATACATCATGCAACATGATAGGCGCTAGTTCTTTATTCTACATGTATGAGATAACCTGTGTATTCCTGACGATAACTGATGGATTCTTTGATAGTGCACTTTGGAATATAATATTTGCTAACAATTGCTTTTCCATGTCTTCCTGCAGATGGTGAACGCCGCACAACGAAAATGGCTTGACGGTTGTTGACAACGTTGCTAGGCGTATCTAAGACCATTCAATTTCCTTCAACCAAACGCATATTTACAGAGAGACTTCCAAGTTTGCTATCTCTTTAAAATAACAATAGAACCGGGATTCAATCCCTTGCGGCGAGTTGAAATAGATTCCGTTTTGCTTTTTCGTCCTTTGGAACTCGGTAGCAGCACTTAGTCATCATGATCCGGAGTATGGGCGGGAGTCTGGAGGCCGAGTTCGAGAAGCAGAAGGAACAGAGGCGGAGACAGGAGCACAAGAACATGGAGGACCAGATGAGAAAGAACCGCATTGACCGGGTGTTCCTGGATAAGGAGTACACGCACGTCGAGTGGATGCGCAGGAGGAACCTCCACGAGTACGACCTCGCGCAGGAGAAGATCATCGACCAGCTGGCCCGGATCTACGCCAGACAGTGTCAGATCGCCGAGGAGAAACTCGCCAAGAAGGAGGAGGAAGAAAGGAAGAAGAGACTACGGATAGAGCAAAAGGAGGAGGCGAAGCGGCCGAAGACGACGGATTCGTCGAGGTCTCGCCGGTCGCAGCTGACGCCACAGTTCTCCCGGACGTCTCTAGTGGGGAGGCCCGCCACAAGCTCGTTCCCAAGGTCCCAGGGGCCCGCCGAGAGGGCGCAGACGCCGATGTCCGAGCCGCGTGTCGCCCGCAGAGGCAGTCTGAGTAAGGTGAGTTCGTTAACACGGAAACTACATGGTAGTGACTAATCTGTGGATTCATAGTCTAGAGATCTTGTCCATTTGCTTGCTGAGGAAACGTATACTTACCTTAGTAGATAAAGGAGATTCTAGATTTATTTTATCAAATATGAAGTCTTCACCTCTCTGCCAGAACATACAGGCACTGTGCAGCTCACAGAAACTGCAGTGCAGAGACACAGACAGACAGACACAGACAGACAGACAGACAGACAGACAGACAGACGGACAGACACAGACACAGACAGACAGACAGCTGATAGATAAGCCAAAACAATACTTCACTTCCTTGTGAATGTAGAATGTTTAAAGGTGTACTTGATGGGTGAGTCGACATAAAGCAAACAATAATGACAAATGATGTTTTTTCCTCTCCCAGGCGATGCCGCCACGAAGCCAGAGCAGAGTCAGCTTCGCACAGGGACCTCACAGAACGGCGTGGGGTGACGACGACAGCGACAGAATCTCGGAAATTTCCGACGTGTCGTCGAGCTCCGACGAAGCCCGAAGCCCGCCGATGAAAGTCGAAGTGAGATCCCTCGCACCAACAACACCTGCACAAAAGGGAGGTAAAAACGGACTCCCCGGTAGCGTAGGACCCAGTGTACCACCTGCAACCACCATCTCTCAACCGAACCCTTTTCAAAAGAAAAGATTGGTCACTCCTCCCACTATCCTAGTGTTGCATCAGAAACTTGACCTCTACGACGGAGGAGGGGACAAGAACCAGAAGGGTAACATGCATCGGCTGAGCCCTGCGGAACAGGACTTCATCCGGAAAAAGTACAGACAAAAACACGAGTGTCTCATGCAGGAAAGACAGAGACGACTGAAGGCCAGGGCTCAAAGTGCGCCGCCTGCTGCACAAGTAGAGAGGAATAGATTCAATAGTGTGAGTAGAATAGAGGAGCTGAACCTAAAAAGTTCGTCTGAGAAGCCATGGGTGGAATACTGGAGGGAGAAACTTCTTAGTTAAATTGTAGCATAATCAGCGATACAGTTTAACGTTATGTATGTATGTATAAATTTTGTGTCGAAATTTTGTATCATAAACCTTCATGTGTTTTGAACAATCTTGATAACAAATAAAAGATGCTTTAATGACTGTACAGCTCATGACGTATTTATAGTTTCTATTAGACTGCGGTGATAAAGCTTTGCATTTTAGTCTGACTACTCGGCAGTTGCAGATTTTGATTGTCATATATATATTTTTATCTTAGGAAACGTTGCATTGGCTTACCAAGCTTTGTGTGTACTCGTCTTTTTAACAATGCGCACACATACATAGTAACGGTACAACTGTATAGGTAAAGATTTCATTCCAGCAGGCTAGATACTGATCTGTATATTTTGAAATAAAAGATGTTGACATTATGTTCTGGCCAAAGTTTTTTCTGTGTCCAGCATACTTATACTAAACCCTGTTAGTAAGAAAATAGGGAAAGAGGTAAAACGGTTTAGAGATCAAAATAAATTGCATTGGTTGTGATAAACCACTTTATACACCATATTATGAAGAGCTATTAAATGCGTGTTTGTTCCAAATTTTAGCCTTGTAACGTAAAGTATCAACGAGATTATATGAATATGGAAAAGGAATAAATGTACAGCCAAGCGTGGTAATTAGTATGGGAAAAGTTTGGATGTCTGGATGGTACGCCTGCATATATGTCCATATAGAAGCTGATAACTTGCTCCAAAACTTCTGTCCATTAATTTCTTATCACTGGAAAGTACAAACGCCTCAGAATAAGGGACAGTCGAAAAAACATCGTGTGAACAGGGGTGACAACGGGGAAACGGTACCAGCAGACTAACGTTAACTACGCCGGCTATATGGAGAATATTTGGTTTCATTTGCAGGCTACGCGGGCGAAATGTGATCTTCACCCGTGGACTGACTCTACTTAACTGGTTAATTATTCCTTTTTCTGCCTAATTCTACGATCCATACGCCCGTAGGAGGGCCTGGTGGAGGCTAGGGAAAAGGGGCGATGGTGCGTTTTGAAAGCATGATATTGGTCCGTGTCGGACCCTGTCCCGAGTCATGCCCTCCTTCGACGATCCTTGCAGCCTACTCACTCCAAAGTTGTTTATTTTTCATGACGTCCGTTCAAGAGACATGTAACATGTTAGTTTAGTTGCCAAGTCAGCCCTCCCAAAGACCTGCCAGTCTGTGAGCTAACAGGAGAGTTTGAGGCGCTTGAAAAGTTGTTGATGAACTGTTTACTTCCGCGCAGAGCATAGTGGGAAATATTCAAGATGGCTGCCTCCATGAAAAAATCACACGGATTTTCGTCTGCCCCAGTTTTGGACGTTTCATCGCGTTTATGACATCCAGTGAGTTTTTGATCTGTAAGTATGGTTGTGTAAGAGTGAAGAAAGTACACTTGTTTGGAAGGAGCTAGCTATTTTGTTATCCAAGCTCTCCCTGCTTTTTGCAGAGCTGAAAAGCACAAGAGGGGGAGGGTGGGGGGCAACGTATCATCACGATAGCACATTAGCAGGCTAACTTACAGACCTATTTTTTGCGAGCTGAAATCTTTGTGTTGTCAGGGAGGTTATAACCCATGACCTCCTTTGTTCTGTTTGTTAATCAACTTCACATCGTATTTTCTTGTTAAACCAGAATAGAATAGAAAATAACGGACCCTTTGTTTACCAGTTATTTATCAAAGAACCTCCCTGATTGATCGATCATAGACTTTTCGTTGTTTTCAGCAGTTCAGCTTTATACTCGATCTTCATGATGAAAGTTCTACTGTCCAATGTTGTCAACGGCTGTCGCGTGGGGTCCATCACAGAAGTCGGTCGCCATGGCAACAGAGTTCTGGAGTTCCCCGGGTGCTTGTTGTACACGCGGTGTGGATCAGCGCCACACCTGACTCATGACGTTCTACAGAAGTTGGACACCCTGCCTGTGGGAGTGCAGCTGACACTGCCTACACTGTGAGTAGCAGCTACTGTAAAGGAGGAAATGTTTGCGGTAGTTTTATGTTCACGTTTTTCGCCGTGACCACTGCAAACATTGCCCCTTTTACAGTAAAACCTTGCATGGCAGTCTCAACGTACCGTGAATAGAACACTCCATTTTCTTCCTATCCTATTCAAATCCCTGCGAATTTACAGTATACAGTCAAACCTGCCCAAGGCGACCACCCGGCGGACCGGGCAAAAACGGTCGCGATGGACAGGTGGTCGCCATGAAGAGGATTCCACTCACATGTTTCCAGGTCGAGGTTTTCAAATACAGTACGTAAATGGATGGAAATTATGTGAATTTAGACAGCATGACCCCCACCAGGTTCAATTCTCATTGACAGAAAGATCCTACAAAAATTTTATTTTCCGTTATCGTTGTTATAATTGTATACCGCTACATCGTGTACAAATTTTCGTCATAATTTTGACTACAAAACAATGGTTGCCACGATAATCTCGCAGCGCCCTCCCGCATTCACACGTTACACACACGCACATCATCGAAGTTTTAAGGCCTATGACAAATCCCGAGATAACACCTGCTGGCCCTAGCCTTTTTTGGGGCGCCGACCGCTGGATAAAATGGTAAAAAAAGTTTTCGATCTGACAACTAAAGATGAAAACGGAACGGTGTGATTTCGTCGCGCCACCAAGCTCTGTGCGACCGTATGGAAAGGTAAGTCAGTGCAGCAGAACGCACAGCGTCCAATAAAGGTTTGTGAGATTCATGGAAATAAAAAGAAAAAAAGAAATCAATTTTCATCAATAACTAGAGTATTCACAAATGTTCATACACAAAAGCATCGTGTTTCAGAAAGGTCAGCGGTACGTCAAATCCGAGCCGCGCCAAATCCAAGATGGCGTCGGGACCAAGGAACAACATTTCTCGCCCGATGTTTTGCCCGCCGCAAAGTCATTTTTCGGTGGAATTTAGTAAGACGCAGTGACATTTTTGTTGAAAATTCAAAAATAGATAGTAATTTCTGTGAAATCTGACTTTTTGACGCCATGCACTACGTATTCGTTTTGAAAATTGAGTTTAAACCGACCGGAGTTCGCGGTAAACTATAAGATTACGATAGGCACAACAACATCACAAACATTTGTCTTTTTACAATTTTTATAGGGGGAACGTTTTATCAAAACACTTCATGGAGGAATCTATGCTATAACATTGCTATTCCATATATTTTTGTCCTTCAAAGTCTTGAAAACATTTCCGTGAAATCCGACAGCAAAATGATCCGATGTCACCGCACGCTTGAAAATTAGGCGGCCGCCATGGGCAGGAATTGTGCTCTGTGCGGTCCCAATTCGTGGCGGTCGCGGTCGCGTTGGACAGGTGGTCGCCTTGGGCAGGCAGCTTAATGCTTGTGTCTATGGGGAAAATTTTCGGGACCGAGAAAAAGCGGTCGCCATGGCCAGGTGGTCGCGTTGAAAAGGTGGTCGCCTAGGCAGGTTTGACTGTATATAAGTCACAAAATGTTGCAAAATCTTGTTTTGTATCTACTGTAAATCTTGGAATGTTTGAAGCGGTTTCATTTCTGTGATCTTTAGTAGACTTTACTTTGGCCTCTCAACCTCAAAATCATGACACTGTGAATAAGTGTGTCTACTGTATCGCTATTGACAGTAGTATTGTAATTTGTACTACGGTATTATTTCAACTTCAAACTTAACACTCCAAAAACGTCCTTTTGCCTTTGCTGCAAAATTAAGTCCCTGTGAAAAAGAAGTATCTGCTAATGCCTATTCTAGATGTTTAAAGATCCCCACCTGCATTTGTTTTTAAATTTGTTGTAACAGCCGTAGTGGGTATGCAGTTCATAAAAGTGAGTTTTATTATATGCATGCAATGTATTTAGGTTTCTAGGATCAATGTTTGCTTTTTATGCGTCTCATGTAGTGTTATATGCTGACTACTGTCTTAACAAGATTTTGTGTACATTTTGTATGTTTCAGGGCGGAGCAGCATAATGTTGTTAAAGACTTTCAACATGGAATTGGAAAATTCACTGGCATGGAGGTATGATTTTTATATTTCATCATAATACCCCGAAATCATTTTTGGTCTAAAAGATTATGAATGGTAAATTTGATTAATGATAGATATAATGATATCTCATAAATCTACAGCATTATTAAGTACATGACATCATGATATCATTGATCAATGATATCATTAACTGTGGAAATGAAGCCACATTGTTACACAGTGTTGTGTTCCTCTTCTAAAATTCTGTGTCTTTGTTGTTTATCCAGGACTCCTTTTTGTACTGCTCCGTGCAAGACCCTGCTGTGAGGGAGGCAACAGGATACAACTTCAACAAGGGGGTGTCAGTGTGGGGATCAGGGGGTAGGATAAAGGTACATGCTAATCTTCCACTAGAGGTATCCCACCACTGTTTGCCTGGGTGTATCCCACCTTTGTTTCCTCCAGTGGTCCTCACCTCTAGCCTGAGTACCAGCCTCCGTAGTGACCGCTGGCTCAAAAGAATTCGCTTGCTAACCACGGAGTCTGACCCTGCGCGTATCCGTAACGGCTGTCTCATTATCACGAAATGAGGGGAATTCGAGCTCCGGTCGGTGCCATTTTTCGTTCCAAGGTGTCTCTATTGCCCTGTTCGGGTTCAGTTTTGAAAGAATCGCCATGGCAACAGTTCTTAGAACCTACCCGTTACGAAGAACAGTGTGGCATGGGGAGGAGTTTAGACGAATGGGGCCAATCAGCGAGCTCGTTCAAAATCGAAACGAATATCTGACTAACAGCCGTTACGGATACGCGCAGGGTCAGACTCCGTGGTTAGCAAGCGAATTCTTTTGAGCCAGCGGTCACTACGGAGGCTGGTACTCAGGCTACCTCACCTCACCTATTGCTAGAAATGCATACTGACATTTAACACAGTGTTCATGCATAGAGGATTCACTCTTACTTTGTATGAGGGATGGTGCTTACGCTAGCCTGTGTTTACACAATCTCTCGTTGACGGAGGTTAATGACCCCCTCTAGGGTATCCCTTGGGCTGGCCACTACTAGTAGGAGTGCAATTTAGTCAGGCTAGTGCTTTCGCTAGTAGAGTACCATTACTACAATGTTTTTATTAGTAAATCATCTGTGCATATTTTTAGGCAAATCATTTACAAACAATAAGCTATGTCACGTGCTTGTTACTTCCTAAGTTGTCAATAGATAAAATGTAAATTTTGGTTACCAGCTCTTTTTAGTTGGAACTTAGAAGGACACCACTGCTAAAGACTTGATGCTTAAAGCTCTTTCAAAATCATCACATATAAGATAGTACAAACATTTTGTGTTTGAAACTATCGTTCTTCTTCTTTTTCTACATCCCCACAGTTAGAGGTGGCAGACTTCATGTCCATACAGAAAGCCTTCTGTCCTGACTGGTATCAGTGTCTGTGTGATGGAGACACTGTTTCTTCTGACACCTCCAACAAGAGGGTGCGCAAATCTGTTGACAGAACCTTGAACTTCTTAGACAAGTGTCTAGAAATACACCAGGATTCACAGGTACATGTCAGCATTTTTGAGATTGTTGTCAATATGGCGTCTTCTTTAGGGCCATATCTAAGCATTGTAGAGTAGCCTAACAAGGCTGGCATACGGGCTATCTGCTTTTATCTGTACAGTTAACACATAGACCCCTTTCCAAACTCTGCTGCCATTGCAAAATCTGTTCTTCCGAGAGCACAATCTGGCGGGGAAGGAACAAAAAACGATCCCGTTTCTGGCAGTAATTGTAGTAGATCTACCATCTATTTCTAATTGAGGACCTTTTTGTACACTCCTATTGTATGGAAATTCAAAAGGTTGATGGTTGGTATGTTATATGCTGTACTTTAAAGGCAACCTAAGCAATATAAGGGTGCTGAAAGTCATATATTCAAAATCATTTTTTTCTGATTTCTATCCATAGTAAGTTTAGATAACACTATCCCATCACCTATCGACCATCATGGAGCAAAAATATGATGTCGTTGTGTGGTGGGAACTCATTTAAAATCTGAGCACTTGGAGGCCAGCCATCATTTCAAATCTTCTGAACATGCATGATTCTGACCGATAAGTCCCGAACGCTTCCGAAAAATAATCACATGCTCATGGCTCAATGTGCTTGGGTATTGTGACGTCACGCAGCCGGAAGTTACCGAAGATTGTCGACAGAAGACGGTTACGGCTGGATTCTGGGCTGATTTTTGGGGGGACACAATAAATAAAATACTCCTTTTGTGGCTTGCTTCTGTGCTATTTTTAAACACCCAAAGTATGAAATAATGATGCAGATGTGCTAATATAGGGAAGTAAATGTAAATTTCAACCTCACCAAACAGAATTGCCTTCCCCAGAATATTTCAAGTTTTACCCCCTGAAATCGCTTAGGGCACCTTTAACAATGATCTCCATTTTTGTAGGAGTTGAAGGCCTCAGAAATTCTAGGTGTGATTGAAGGGGGAGATCTGTGGGAGGAAAGACTGAGGTCTGCAAGGGAGACCTGTAAAAGACCTGTAGCTGGTAAGGATGTGCTTACAAGTACATTTGTATCATTCATTTCTTCTCTTGTCTTATTCCAGGAATTTAGAATCTACCAGCTATTGTATAAATCAAAAATATCTGTGGTTCCTTCTATGCTTTTTAGGACAATTTTTCAAGGATAAACTTTGAGTTTTGTTAAAATCATTGGATGCTTAGTACAGAAATATATCTGTTTGTAATGCTGTATGTGTGCAATTTCAGGTTTTGTACTGGATGGTTTCCAGAGCTTTGCTATGGAGAGAGAAACCAGGAAGAATCTTCTGACAGCTGTTTTGGTAAATACGATTATTGATGGTTATTTGTTATCCCAGTGTTTGACAACTTTCAAATTTATGAATCGCGTGAATTGATGTGAAATTCCTTTTAAAAAATGTTTGAAATTAAAAAGACTAATATGACAGCTAACTAGAAGGTATTTCAATATCAACCAATGATCTAGATCAATATTGTAATCATTGTTATTAGGTCAGCCTCTTTCTTTGAAAAGCATGTCTGTTAATATAAAACGAATAAACGAATGTTGTAGTGAGATTTTGTGTTTTGTGAATCTTGCAGGAAGTTTTACCTGAAGACAAACCCAGGATCATCCATGCTGTCAGCAGGCCAGGTATTTCTTAGCTGTGAATGGATCCAAAATGAATCTAGAGTTTAGGATATAGTTTTGTACACAACCAGGTACAGTTCTCACCTGCTAACGTTTCGATGTCTATCAGACACCTTCTTCAGAGCTTCTGACTGGAGTGCTGTTTCTCACCGCTATAAGTAGCCGATGTAGGTGGCGCTTTTGCGGTGAGAACACTGTCCCAAATGCGGCTGAGTTTGTATGCCCCCTCGTCTCGGTTCATCACCGGTGCTGTCTTCCTTATCCAGACCGCCTCCTTAATCCACCGGGTGCGTCTGTTGTCCTCTCTGTCGATGACCAAAACAGGAAGGCAAGAGTAAGAAACAAGAAGAAAAAGCAAGAGCTATGGTGGTCATCCCATACATCAAAGGGGTCACGGAGCCGTTGGAGAGAGTTTTCAGGAAACACAATGTTTCCACAGCAGTTAGGCCGAAAACGACACTCAGGAGCCTGCTAGTGCACCCTAAGGATAAACTGGATGACTTAGTAAAAACTGATTGTGTGTACAAAATTCCATGTAAGAGCTGCAACGAAGTCTACATAGGTGAAACAGGAAGGACCTTTGGGACTAGATTGGACGAACACAAGAAAGAAGCCGACAGCATTGAAGTGGTAAAGTACACAAGGTCACAGAAAAGACAAGCACAACAAGTAGATAAGAAATCGGCAATCACTGACCACATTGCCAGACACAACTGCATCATTGACTGGGAGGGGGCCAAGGTCATCGACAGAGAGGACAACAGATGCACCCGGTGGATTAAGGAGGCGGTCTGGATAAGGAAGACAGCACCGGTGATGAACCGAGACGAGGGGGCATACAAACTCAGCCGCATTTGGGACAGTGTTCTCACCGCAAAAGCGCCACCTACATTGGCTACTTATAGCGGTGAGAAACAGCACTCCAGTCAGAAGCTCTGAAGAAGGTGTCTGATAGACATCGAAACGTTAGCAGGTGAGAACTGTACCTGGTTGTGTACAAAGAACCTCCTATATCCTATATTCTACCAACCTGATGAAATTATTTTCGGAAATCTAGAGTTTAGCAGTTATAAATCTAGAGTTTACATGTAGCAGTTACCAGTAGACACCATGATACACATGTACTAAAGGAGCATAGTGCCCTCCAGCATTCCATCACAAGACATAGATATACTAGCATCCTATACATTTTACTTACAACAGAAGTAGAACATAAGGATTTGTTTGGCTAATTCATCCTTCAAGTTTATGATCAAGATTAACGGTGCACACCCCAGTTCTTCCGCGACCGGGGTCCATGGTAGTACGCGACAAAAAAGTGACGAAAGGGTTTCGAGGGGCTGGGTTTGAGTTCACATTTCTCATAATGTGCTTCGAACTGATATTAGATACTAGCATGGCTGAAAAGCGTATGTATTGGTGTGTTTTGGGTGAAAATTGCGTTTCAATCCGAGCCTTACTTCCGGATATCCATACGCGTTGAAGGTGAAATGTCCCTTGGCCCGAGATTGACCTTTGTTGCGTTCTGTGGGTCATGTTGACATGCCTCGCACTGTGGATGATTAAAGAACTCTAAGTACTGGAATTTTTTTCTTTATAATTGGCTTGATTATACGCTAGGTTTTTCTCCTTCTGACAACATCAATCGTTTCTACCCAGAAATGTTTTTCTACGAGTTTTATCCTACGCGAAAATGACAAAATTTGCCCATCATTTTTGATGTGAAAATTATGTTTTTGTCTCCTGATTTACCAAAATTAGAGAGGTTGAAGAAACAAAACCCAGCTGGTCTTGTAGCGGAAGGGATAGGCTTTCATCCCATACACAGTTGATTTACTTCCGGAATACTTCCCTGGGAGAGACAGTACCTAGACTTGAGGGTGCGCAGCCTCCAATTTAAACCCCAAATAAACTGGGGTGTGCTCCCTTAATTTGTTTCAGCAGGAAAGTAGGACTGACCATCTTATACTTTCCTTCCAGATGAAGTTCTAGAGGCTGTTGAGTGTGGTATAGACTTCTTTGACAGCTCGTATCCTTTTTGTTGATTTCGGTTATTAGAAAATGTAAGTGAAACACACCTCTACATAGACGACTTTGTCATCTACTGCTGTCACCAACCTCGAATCAATTTTAATAATTCTTAGAATATTTTCAAACCAAGTCCAATACTATTCAGCAGGCTTTGGCCTTGAGGTGTCAAGCAATTCTTTCTATGCCATTATGTACTAGTATGCAACTAACCTAGTTTTTCATTACAATTTAGGCCTTGCCTTAACTCAGGAACGATTACAGATTTCCCTACCAGGTTACAGAGAGAGGCTGTGCTCTTGTCTTCCCATTTTCCAAGAAATCAGACGTATGTGAAGAGACAATGATACAGAGTTCTGATGATGCTAGTAAGGAAACAACCGAGAACCAACCGTGTCAGGGGTCAAACGAAGGCACACAGTCACAGAAAACTGAGTTTGAGATGGATCTCAATAATAGGCAAAAGTAGTAAGTCAAAATTCAACTTTCTTTTGTTTGCTAAATGCTTGAGTCTTTTATGTTATAGTACGATGTGTCTCAAATTTGATGGAGTCATAGTTTGGCTGCAATCAAAATGCACATCATTTATAAATGCAAGGTTTTACTGTAAATGCATTTATTTTTGCAGTGGTTTTATTTTGCTGGAGGGAAAAGGTTTTTGTGGCGGATACAATTCTGTGGTAAAGCCGTACAGGTCATGCAAGATAGACTTGTTCGCAGTATCATGAATTTGTGGTGTAGAGGTTACCGCAAAATTTACAGTTATATAAGCACTGGAGCACACATGGTGAACCTTTCTTTATAGTTCTAGATTGCATGTGAGAGGTGGGTCTGGAGGAATTGCTCCTTCATGTTACCAACCATAGCTTAATCATTGTAAGCTTACCTCTTTACTGTCCCACTGTAGTGCACAGGACTTCAGACCAGTGCTCCCAGGCTGCTCCTGCTACTGTTGCCAGAACCACAGCCGGGCATACATCCACCATCTACTGCAGACGGGGGAACTCCTGGCTAGAGTGCTGCTTATGATGTAAGTACACATGTATTTGTGTACACTCAAAACTGCCTCATAAGACCACTCGGGTAGAATCAATAGAATCTTGTGTATGTGGACAGGTGGTCACTATAGACAGAATTCTTAATGCTTGTGTCAATGGGAAAAATGATCAAACCACCAAAAAGTGCTCACATTGGTCAATCTAAGTGGAGGTTGTCACTTGTACATGTTTGTATTCATTGCTTTCATAATAATATATTATCGTTTTATGTTGTGGAATTTGTATTTGATGCCTTCTTACCCTGAAAAATTGTTGTATATATTTAGTACATTGTGTAAAAAAACTTTTCTTCCCATTGCTGATAAATACACAGCTTATGTTTACATTTAACATTTGAAATATTTTGTTGTTGCTGCAGGCATAACTTTCATCACTATTTTGGATTCTTCACGGCTATAAGGGAGTCACTACACCAGGGGACATTCCAAGAGCTGAAAGCTATTGTCACTCAAAGGACCAAATAGTTGTTATTCACCATTTAACTATGTTAAAAGATTACTTTCAAGGGCATGTCCGTGACAACTCCATAGATATCAAAAACCATACCTTCTACATTTTGGTGTAATGATATATTTATCAATGTGCAAGTTATGGAATAGATGATATGGTTTCCTGGACTAGCAGATTTTTTTTACCTATTACATGGGCAAGACATGTAACTTCTCTATCATGTGCTACACTGTGATAAGCCTTTTAAAAGTAGAACCATTCCAGCAACTTACAGGTCAGAATAAAATGTTCCAATCATCAAAATGACTTGTCTGATTTTGGTAGGTTATGAGCTAACGTTTTGTATAGAGATAGAAAACAAGATACATGTGTGCATCAATTGATGATGTAGTCTGTTATATCAGTGTATATGCCCTTCCCTAAGTTCTCCAGACTTCACAAAGTAAATTAACTAGCAGGAATAGGGGTTATGTTCCTGTTATTCCAAGTTGACCTCTCCCACTCACTTCAGTTTATCACATTTGATTTTGTTTAAGTTAGTTGTATAAGTTTTTGGTTCTTTGTGTTAAATTACATTGTAATTGTATTCAATATTAACAGACTCCAGGAAGAATAGTGTAAGATTTGTGAAAATTGCACAATGATGGAGATCTGAATAAAACAAAGGTCTCTACCTGGTTCTACCTGTACTACTATCTATATACGCCTATTTGAATGGATTTAATGAGGTATCATTGTGCATGCTGTGCAAAGGAGTCAGCCCTGGCTACGGAGAGGCTTTGACAAAGATGGGACAAAACAGCTGGATTGTCACTACTATTGGAAACCCGTTTTGCTCCGATAAAGTATACTTCTGACTGTTAAGAAAACTTTCTGCCCCAAGGCCAAGTCTATGGACTTTTAAACACAGTCCAAGCCCTATACATCCATGTTCCTGCACTTGAAACTTTATGTGTAAAGTATTATATAAATCAATGCGTATGCTGGTCTGTATGTTTCCACAATCCAACCCTCACTGACAAAACATTGCTAGCCTGACTTGACAAACATCATTTTTAAAAACTGCATATTAAGTAACTTTATTTAGTGCAAACTGAAGCTTATAGCATGTAGAAATTTGTACACTGCAATACATTTCCAAAAATTTATAAATTCTCAACATGGTATACTAAACAACTGTTTCCACAGGTCTGTCCAACCGACCCACATGGTACTGTGTATTCAACTCAAGACTCCCGAGGCAGGCCCATGCTTCTAACTACATTCCAGTTTTATTTTTCACTCTTCCACACCTACTGGAAGAAACAAGTGGTACCTCCTGGAGAGATAAAGCTTTTCCTATGTTGCTATAAGCTATACACATTTTTTTTTTCCATTCTAGCATTCTCTGTGCATGTTCATGAACTAACAGTGCAAAAACCCAGTTCATGTAAGGGCAGTGTTGACACATACATACTTGCGGACACAGATCACAAGGTGCTAACATGAAATGAAATCTTCAACAATGCAGAATATCTCGACAAATAGTAGTGCACGTATTATACATGTCGTAACTGGCGCCAACGGAAAGTTAAATTCTCCATCCATTGTTCTATCACATACACACGAGCGTGGATAAGCAACAGTGGCAATGAAAATAGACTGCTTACACCAACACTGCAAGTAAGCTTGTTACCTTTTATACATGTACCATATATCTTCAACAGTCAAATCCTTGCTTGATCTTTAGGCTAAAGGGGCAATGTAGCCTGTATTTCCTTCCACTTCATAGAATACTTGAGAGTCCCATAGTCTCTTAAAGATTGCTTCGACAGATTTCTCTTGACACCAATTGTCTTCGGAGAGCTTCTGGACATGATATCGCACTAACACCACCGGGTTTGCAGCCTCTAGAACACCCTCTGGTAGACAGACTGGTGACTTCTCTTTCATTTTTGTTGCAGCTTAAGCAATTCGGTGATAGGTTCCTCAAGGACATGAAAATCCACTGGAAACTCCACGATGAAAATTTCACATGTAATCAGTCACAGTGAAAACGACACACAATAGTTTCTTACGTTCATAAGAAGAAAGTCTTGAATGCCGGCTTGGACATTCCGAGGCGCTTCTCACCGTCGCAAGACATACACGTCCCTCCTCCTCAAGGGATGGCATGTTATGACTTCCTAGCCTCGATATATATACTGTATAGTATTACATCTATCTCTGTTACAGGGCAGAGTGCTGGATTTACTTTGAGCTGTCCTTACGGTCGCTCCCTTCTTTCATCTTTTCATCAGGTTTGGCAGCTGCATGGGTGTCCTCAGCTCTGGTGCTTCCAGCAGAGGCAGCACCCATGGTATCTGGACTTGGTTTGGCTTTGTCTTTCTCCTCCTGGGCACCAGGCGAGGGAGAAGACTTGGATGGAGGTTTCCCCTGCTGGCTCAGGAACTTCTGGGCGTGTTGCAGCAACTCGGCTCTCTGACGTGCTTGAGCATCTCTCAGTTTCTGCTGGGCAGATGAAGGGCCTGGGGCGGTCTGTCCCTGTTGTTGCTGTTGACGTTGCTGCTGCTGTAGCTGCTGCTGCTGGTGTTGTTGCTGTTGCCCCTGCTGATGCATCACTGGCATCCCCGCCACAGGCCTCTGCTGCCGCGGGACACTAGCCATGACTCCAGGTATCTGGCTGGGGAGGGGGATGGTAGGGCGCTGGATGGGTGCCGGGTAAGCACTGTGATGCGGGGCTCGTTGCAGCATGGTCTGCTGCATCGCCTGCTGAGGCCGCACCAATCCTGCGCTCTGAGCGAGCATGGTTGCCCCCAGCTGAGTGGGGAGCCCTCCCCCTTGGAGCACCTGGAACTTCTGCTGCCCCGTGGGCGCGAAGGCAGCCTGATGCTGGTGCTGGTACTGGGGCTGCGAGTGCCGCAGGTGGCTCTGCTGCTTCTGGTACTGAGACAATCCGCTGGTTCCAGTCTGCCACGATGGGCTGGTCGTGCTTGGGCGGAACGGACTCGACGTCGGAGTCACGTTCTTCGGCGTGTAGCTCGTAGGCGGCGTAGCGTTCCCCGCGTGGTCCTTCCCGATGCCATACACTTTTGCGTTGGCTTCTTGCCGACTGACTTCTGCGGCAATGCTTGGTGCCATGGCCTCCAGTGCCGACTTCAGTCCCTGGTTTTGCTGCTGCTGCTGCATCGAGGGCGGTAATGGAATGTGTAGTTGTTGTGGAGCTGCAGCCGCAGTGCTGGGGTACCCCTGTAGGGAGAACTGGCCCAGCTGTAAGGACTGCTGCTGCAGCTGGTTGGATGGAGATGGAGCAGCAGTGTAGTACGTGTTCTGGGACTGCTGCTGGTTCTGAAGGAAAGAGGTCGGCTGCTGGAGCGTCGCTGGACGAGCTTGCAACACCTGAGAGCTCAGGATGGACGTGTTGGCTGCCAGGCCCTGGTTGGCCTGGGTCGGGTCGTACTGTAGGAACACCTGCTGGGAAGGCTGCGCCCCTACTGGCGTTTGGCCGTACTGTAGATTCGATGCCGTGTTTTGAGGTGGCTTGAACGCCGATGCAGACATCAGAGGTCCTCCGCTTCCAGATATCAGCATGGACCCTTGGGAGAAACTGGTCTGTGATAGCTGCTGCTGGGAACGGAAGCCCTGCATCGCAGTAGACTGGAACATTTCCTGGGCCTGAGACTGGGGTGGCGGGGGCTGCATGCCCTGGCTCATCCCCAGCTGAGTCTGGCCGATCCCCAGCTGTGTCTGGTTGATGCCTCCTAACTGTGTCTGGTGCCCGCCCAGCTGAATCTGGTTCATGCTCAACTGTGTCTGGAAGGTTGTGTTGAGAAGAGGTTGCAGCTGCTGAGGCTGGGACATCGGGAACTGGTACCCAGTGCCAGGCTGTTGCTGCTGGAGGCTGGCCAGCACCTGAAGTGCAAAAAGGGGGCAAATTGCACAATGTCAAATGGATCTCGTTTTAAATCTACATGTATATCAACATCTCTGTTTCATGTATTCCTAACTTATGAATAATTAATGAGCTGGCCTTATTTGGCAATGAGTGGACTGACGGACTCATCTCCATTTATTAGCAGGGCCCCTTTCGCGAGCGATGTAACGTAGAGCGATAGGGGTCCTGATATAATGAGGGTGACAAGGAATAAAGATTGGTGATACATTACATTCTAGCCATAAATCAATATGCAATGTTGCGCTGTGACCAACCTGTGCCTGAGGCAGCAACTGAGAGGTGTCCAGTGCATAGAATGGTTGGAACTGACTGGGTTTGGTCACACTGAAGGCCTGCAGGCTCTGCATCTGATCAGCCTGGCTGGAAAACTGGGTCTGGTAGTTTCCACCTGACATTGATGATGCTGAGCTACTGCCTGCAAAGTACAAATGGGCAAAGTGAAACCACAGGAACTTAAATTTTAAGTATAGAGTGCAACCATAGAATGCTATGTTACCTAAGACAAGTTGAAGAACAACATCTTGAGAACAACAGCCAGATAAATCAATGTGACAAGCTCTAAATGGGTATCTCCAAAAACCTGACATTACTGAGTGGGTTTAGCAATAAGTCATCCTGGCTCTCAACTTTAACACCATTGAGTCAAATTATCCAATGCTCCAAGTATCCAACTACATGTACACCACTTCTGTTCTACATGGTGCCAGTCTGCCATATTCACATGCAGATGCACACCAATACAAAGAAATAAACACACCAACTGATACCAAACCGTACAGAGAAAACAGAGGTAATTGCTTACCTGAGGTCATGGATGTAATCTGTAACTGCTGAGGCTTGACTTTAGCCACGTTGGGCTGGTCATTGCTGGGCTTCATGGAGGGCTGCTGGATCGCGCTGGTGGTCACAGCTGACGCCACTGGCATGGACACAATAGGAGACAGGGATCCTGTGGGCACATCATTGACAGTAAGTTTTATTCAGTGGCAATGTGGTCTTGTGGTAAGGATTGTTGACTTTTTGAATCTTTAGCAGGCCCTTATGTTGTGCCCTTGGGAAAGGTACTTAAAACCTTTTTCCTCACTTGACTCGGGTGAAAATAAGTACCTAGCTGTGGTTAGTCACGTCCTCTCGGATGGGATGTAAAACCAGAGGAGAGCCACACCTCAAGAACCCACCACACTTATCGAAAAAAGAGTTAGAGTGGATCAAACTTTACAGTCTGGTATTACACAGCTTGCACCTACTGTGCAATAACTGGTGCATTATGCCTGAAGGCAGTTTACTGGTAATGCGAAACCTTGCTGTTGTGCATCATGACAAAATCATTCACCTACCTATGCCTCTGTATAACTTTGAAATTGGGCTAAGAAGTGATCTGATCACATAGCGTAATCAGATGCAGAATGAAGACAAACCTGTGTTCCCTCCATCAGAGCTGACGTTGCCCACCCCCGGGCCCTCGGCGGCTACAGTGGAGAAGGTGCTGTAGGTCTTGGTGTCCGTGGTTCCTATGGAAGCCCCGATGGAGGGGCTGGAGGACATGGGCTGGTTGCTGGACGACGTACCAGAGCTCGGCGAAGGGACACTATGCTCCATAACAGGCGGGAGGTTCTCCCAAGCCTTCCTTCCGAGCTCCATTTTCAATGTCAGGTCAGCGGTTGCTGGAGAGACGGGCGACTGGATGCCAGCGGTCACACCCTTGGTGATGGGTATGGACTGGGGGAGGCCAGTCTTCGTCTTGTCCACGGGACGGGGGGACCCAGCGTTCAGGAGGGACACGTCGGGCTTGATGTCCAGAGTTGACGCCACACTGGCGGCCAACTCATCGCCATCTCCACCACCCTGTAAAGGAAAGATTGTTCATCAGCAATGCTGTCTCAACAGAACATTCTACTATCACTAACAACATGACAAAACATCCTGTCTTCAGAAACGGTTGGAGACGACTGATCTCGCTTTCCCCACCACCTGAAAGAGGAACATGCTGCATGCATTATCGTTCACATCGTCAGATAGAAGAAGAGGTGGTCGTGATCGAGACTAGGAGGAGAAAGGGTGCAAACAAACCTTTGGAGTGTCTGGTCTGAATTGATCGACAGCACCTTCGGTCTGGTCAGGTGCTTTTACAGAGCCTTCACTTGGAGGTACCTATGCAGCAGTGTAAAGAAGAGACAGCTGCAGTTTGGTACCCATAGTTAGCCTTACTTTGTCAATTTTGTGACCGCTTTTTCTTTTAAACAGAAAACTGTGCACACTACATTTTACAGTGTTTCAGTGATAGACGACTATAGATCTACAAAGTTTGAAAGCAGCTGGAAAGATAGAACAGCTACACTACACAGAACCACTAGTACCTGTGTGGCATCATCCATGTCGAAGGATGCAGACTTCTTGGGGAAGCCTTCCTTCCCTTTGGCACCGCTGTCTTGTCCACCATCACCAGCACTGTGATTTCTAGCCGTGTCGAAGGACTTGGACCTGGTGTTGGACAGGGACCTGTCCTTCACCCTGTCTTGACGCATGGATCTCTGGGGCTTAGGAGGCTCCAGGGTTGAGGAGGAAGTTCCCTCCTGTCCTCCCTTGGAGTGTTTCCCATCCTTCTCCACTGCTGTTTCCCCGATGTGGTTCAACAGGCTCGGGTCCAACCCCAGCTGGGAGGGCTTGTGCTCCTCGTTCTCAGGTGAGCTTCGCTGCGAAGACGAGAGGGACGAGCCCCGCGAGTCCACGCTCAAGTCCACGCCGCTGTCGTGCTGGTTCATCTTGGCCTTCTTGTCGGGCGTGCGCTCGGCGCCCACAGCCTTGTTGAGCAGGTTCTGAGTGGTGGAGGGCGTGCTGGTTGTGACTGTGGGGGTCTGGCTGGAGATGAGTGGGATCGGGGACTGAGCGTTGATGGATGATATGGGCTTGTCCCAAGCGTTCACGGATGGAGGTGGCGGTGGTGTCAACCTCACATCTACAGAGGAAAGAATAAAACACTGTTAAGATATAGACACAATTCAGAGTTTTGGTATAAAAGCTGGTTCTCCAGCTTTTCCCTTTAGTCACTGACGATAGCAGATGCTACCTGAACCGTCTAACTTTCAAAATTTCATCCAGTTGCTTGAGTAACTGTTTTGGGGGTATCTTATTACCTGGATGTCCAACCTTCATCAACTATCAAGATACGAATACAACAGCACTTCTAAGGACAAGAGGACAAAACCTATGTATCTTCCATATCAAATAGCAGACAGTAACAACTGTAATTTGTTCTTTATACCCCAAGTATCATACAACGCACTCACTTTTATTATTGGCAGCAGGTGCTTCAGTCTTTGTCATGTTGTCTGCTTGGCTGGCATCCCATGTGTCGATCTTCAGGGGTGGTTGTCCATTGGTCGTGGCTGTCGTGCTGTTCATCTGCTTGGCGAATCGCGGCGGCAGCTTCTTGCCTCCCTTGTCGTGCATGTTGTTCTGCCTCGCCTTTTGAAGGGCCTGAAGGGAAAAGGACACATTCTCATCTCAAAATCACACGTTATGACTTTTCTACATGAAATTGTTAAGGGAAAAGAGGAATACACAGGAGTGCAAAATGAGCCATCAGAAAAGGGTGGTAGTTATGATGTCCTCAAACTAGCAATGCTAGTAGGAAGAAAACAACATCATCAGCTCAGAATCTAACTGGACAAAGGCATTCTTTAACATGAAATGCTAAAAATCCTGCTAATTTACTTTCGCTTAAAAATTTATGTTCTTAGTGCCGTCTGTCTGTCTGTATGTCTGCAAACACAGTAAATGGCTGGGTGGATTATCTTGATATTTGGTATGTGGGTAGACCACGAGATGATCACATTTTGCCCCACCCCTAACGGATTGCCAAGGAACTGCAGTGGAACTTTTGGTTCAACATCTCATTTGTATAAAAAACGATGGTCTTACCTCTCGGAGCATCTGCTCTTCCTTGCGGCGGCGCTCCTCGTCTGCCAGGGCCTTTTGCTTCTTCTTGGACATGACCTCCGTGAACCCCTCGTCGTTCATCAGCGCTATGGGGTCCTCGTCTGTCATTTCTGGGACATCATCGATCACCACAACACCTGCAAGGAGGGACAGTAGTGTTATAAGACAGAACTAAAAACAGTGTAGAACTCTAATCATTAGTCTTTAAGTTATACTAACTACTACTGAATATAGTTGAGAATATGTATGCAAAGTTGAATCAAATAGATCAGAATAAAGGACAGCATGACACTAGAATGCATTGGTGACAAACATATGTCATTTATACAATAGATCATGACTTTGTGACTTAAAGCTATGATCATAGTATCAAGGCAAAGTTACTCACTTGCGTAATTGTTGATGTCGATTCCAGCCAGCTTGTCCACTTTCTCCTGCTGTGGTTTGGTCTTACCATTGATTTCCTTTTTCTTGCTGCGATTTTGGAGGTCTCGCAGCGCTCCTTGGATGGCCACTGGGTCTGTTGGGATGATCTCATCTACGCGGTAGACTGTGCTGACATTCTTGGTATCTATTGCACTCAATCCAGAAGTACTGTCCATGCGCCTGTTGCTTGCGGGTGGTTTGGAAGGAAGTCCTTTTCTGTTAGCACCATTGCCTCCAGAGTTGGAGTCTTTGTTGTCGCCACGAGGAGGTCTCCTGTCGGGGCGACCGTTAGGTCCACCGTCCCGTCTGTTTGGGCCGTCGCCGCCGCGGCGATTCTGCCGTTCGTTCCCCGGTCGCTGGCTTGAGTAAGTGCGTTTGGCTTGGGGTTCTTTCTTCATCTGTGCAGACGTAGGCTTGGCGTCTTTCGAGTCGGGCTTGGTGTCCTTGGTTTTTCTGTCGTTGAAGTCGCTGCTTTCAGACGCTGTCTCCCATTCCTCCACTTCGTCGACTTGTCCAGCGGAGTTCTGCCTCTGTAGAGGTGGCTTGCTGGTCACAGCGTTGGGGAGACTGTTGACAGAAGAGCTGCCCCTGGGTGGGGGTCTTCCAGCACCCTGACCGCGATTATCGTTTGACCGATATCTGTTGTCTGGACGAGGTCCACGCTGGAACCGTGGAGGCCTTTCTGGACGGGGAGGTCGCCTTCTTTTCTCTCGATCAGGCCTGTCTCGGAGGGGAGGACCTCTTCCGTCAGGTTTGCGCTGCATGCTGTTTCTTTGGCGGTCGTTATTAGGGCGATGGTCATCTTTGCTTTCGCCCTCGTCCCTTTTGTTCATGTCAAAGTTTTTATGTTCTCTTTCGTCCCTTTCCTCGTAGTGATTTCTGGGAGGCGCTGCACTGCCACCCCTGCCTCTGCTGCCAAATCTTGGCATGCCTCGGCCAGAGCCGCGGACTGGGGCACTACCACCCCTGCCTCTTCTTGTGGGCTCTCCACGGGCTCGGAAACCTCTATCGTCCCTGCCTCGCCGGTTGGCATCCCTGTCTCTGGGAAAGCCTTTGTTAACTGTGTCTGCAGCCGGGTGTTTGCCCCCCTCCCTCTCAGACTTCTCCTTGTCAGCTTTTTCCTTGTCCCTAGTCAGGTCCTCTTCTGAGGCTTTGGCACTGTGTGAGGATTCGCTGATGGTCTCCGCACTTTCGACATCACTATCAACATCACTCACTTCGTCAGGCTTTCTCCTGCGCTGAGGGGCTTCATCATTGTCGGAGCTGCCGCTGGGAGCGTTGTCGTCCAGAGATTTCTCGCGGTTGTTGAACGGCCTGCTGGGTCCTCCACGTCCACTTCTGTAGTCTCCGCGCCCGCGACCTTTCCCCCTGACGGCGGGATAGGTGCCCCTGTAGCTCGGACCTCTGGTTCCTCTGCCACGAGATGATGGCCTATCGCGTGGCGGTCCGTCTCTGGAACGATCTTTACGCTGCTGGTTGGGCGGACGCTCTGGACGGTCATCTCTTCTCCGAGGCCTGTTGTCTTGTTGGAAGTCCTGTCTAGAGTCCTCTCTTCTTTGTACAGGTCTGTCTTCAATCCTCTCGTGTTTGTCTGAAGGTCTCTCAGGTTTGGCCTGTTGTTTGTTCTCCTTGGACTCCAATTTTTCTTTGTTGTCTTCCTTTGTTGGCTCCCTTGTTGGTTTACTTTCATCAGTGGTGGATTTCTTGACCACTTCTGCTGTTCTGCTTCTGTTCTCCCAGGCGGACACAGGCTTGGCACTTGGCTCCGTAGATTTCTCAGAGGCGTCCTTCTGTTTGCGATCCTTGCCAGAATCCTTGGGGCCTGATCTGGAACCGTCAGGTTTACTGTCCTTCTTGTCCCGATCTGCAAGTCTTCTGTCTCGAAGTTCGGGCTTGGGACGCCCAGCTCTGTCCCTGTCGCGGTAGGCTCTGGGTCTCTCGTAGTCCTGTCGCTGCCTGTAGCCAGAGCTTTCGCGGGATGAATCCCTGCTCTTAGCTTGGTGGTCTTTCATCCCTTCTTCCCCAGTAGGTTTAGCAGTATCAGAAAGGGGCACCTTTGGAGGCTCGCTTTTGTGCTTCAGTTCATCCGACTGGCTGGAAGTATTGGACAGAGCTGAGGCTGACCTCTTCAGGGCTCTTCTCTCGTTTCTCTCATTTCGCTGAGAGTCTTCATGCTGGGAAGCCTCCGAAGCTGGCTGTTCGTGATGTAACCGCCAGTCCTCGCGCTGGCGGTCTCTTCTCTCCGGCCGATCGGTTCGCTTCGGTTCCTCGGAACGTTCAGACTCCTCGAACGGGTCCTGCTGTACGGTGGACCTCTTAGGCTCCTCCTGCTGTGGCCTCTCGCTGACCTGCGGTAGAGCAGGGCCTCTGCCGTCCCGCTCGTGCTGATTGGGAGTCGGCCCTCTTTGCTCAGGAGTGCGGCGGTCGCCATCGTGACTGTCTGATCCGGAGCCCATGCTGTCTGTGCGGTCCCGTCGCATGATCCTCTTTTGTGGTATAACTGAAAAGATAAACCTAGACAGTCAGAAACTAAAAACACAGTTATACATAGTGGGTCACAGATACAGGGGCAAGCTATAAAACCTTACTGATGCGTAGAGTAAGTGATTAATTGGCACTTGCACACTAAACTGTGTACAATGAAAGAGTGAATGAAGCTTTATCAATGTGTCTTGCACTTAATGCACAAAGCCTGTGTGGGGATATAAGACACCAACAGAAATAACAAAGCAAACGATACATGATGTACAAGGTAAGGAAGACAAAACCAACCTTGTGGAGGTATTGGTGCCATGACATGTTGGCCCTCCATGGCTTGCATTCTCTGCTGCATACGAGGGTCCCACTGTGGAGGCATGCCCATGTGCGGGTGGTGTGTCGGGCCCCACAACCGGGGATCCCGTGGGTCCATCCGAGGGTCGAATGGCATCCCTGGAGCGGGCCGAATGGCGTGATGAGGGGGGACTTGTACAAAAAAGAGAAAGTACCTTGTTAAAAAAAGTATCCACTTTGGCAAAAGGGCTTTGACTTAACTTGTACAGCAGTTCCTAATCAATATTCGCCTGCAAGATTTAAAAAAACAACACCCAGATCTAGTAGCCTATTCTTCCTATTCACGCTCATATCAGATGTCTGAGACCAAACATCAAAATTTACAATCATGCCTATTGAAAAGAAAAATAGATCTTATACCTCCAGGGGCAACAGGTGTTGTCCACTTTTTTTATATGCATGCCATGATATTTTTTTGCTATGTATAAAAATGAACAAGGAAAGATCACAACAACAAAAAGAGCAAATTTTGCATATTGAAAAGGAAACTAGATCTAGTACCTCCAGGGGCAGCAGCTTGCTGTTGAGGTCTGCTCTCCTGCTGGGGAGGCTGGGAGGACTGCGGAGGCTGTTGTTGTTGTTGTTGTTGCGGCTGGTGCTGATGTTGGTGGTGTTGCTGCTGTTGCAGGTACTGTTTCATAAACCGTGGCGGCAAGTTCCTCTGGAACTGCCGAGAGTAGCTGGGATGCTGCCCACCCGGACCACGCTCCGCAAAGGTCTGCTGTCCACCAGCTACAATAGACAATAAAAAGCCAACTTTACACACTTGAAGTACTCTATATATTACAGATAACACATTACAGAAAGCAAAATACGGTAAATCTCAAAATATTTTTGGCTATTTTATTTTCTACCTTTCTAACAAGAAATCATGACATATGCGTTAATGCGGTACCATATTGTTTTGACCGTGAAATTAAAACACAGCGGAAACCTTAGTTTTAATACCACTGTCAAATTAATTCCTTGCAAATATAGATTAAACTACAGTATGTTACACAAGAAAGATGCTAAACTCACCGGGAGGAACAAAGTTCTCCCTTCCCTTGCCACTGTCACGGCTGCTCTCACTTTCCGTTCGTGGCCGCTTCACGATTGTCTCAGGTCCAGCATGAAAAGCTTCCGGCTTTGTAGGCTCAGCAAGTGGTTTGGGAGATGGAGAAACTGATGCTGTGTTCACAATGTTCTCTTTATTCTCATCAGCTACCTCCTCTTCCTCTGCACCCTCCTTCTTTTGCCCCTCCTTTTCCTCTTTCAAGCCCATCTTTGCTTCAAGCTTTTTCAGTTTTTCTGCACAAGCTCTCTTGCGTTCGGCTTCTTCTCGCTTTTCCTCCTCCTCGCGCCGCTTGCGAGCTCTCTCAATGGCGGCGGCGACTTCATCAGACACGGGTTTGTTGTGGCGAGCCTTGCGCCCAACTTCCTCCACGTCTTTCTCAAGCTGCTGCTGAGCAGGGGGAACGCCTTGAGGGAAGCGCTGAGTGGGGTACGGAGGCTGGGGGTAAAAGTACACAATAGTCAGCATTTTATAGACCTGATTTCTGCCAGGACTACCATTACTCTGATATGCTGAGAAGTCTACTACTTTACCATGATATTTGTCACAAACTTTCTATGACATCTGTTATAGCCTGGTCTTCAACAACAACAAAAAAGCTAGAGGTTTGGACATTATCTCCCAAATAAGTTCTTATTGAAGAAAGTTTTGTATGCGTGGATGGTTATTTGGAAAAACTCACTCTTTGCTGGCCTGGTTGTGGCACCGGCATTCCCTCTCTGGGGGGCTGAGTAGCCATCCCCTCGGCAGGAGGCACCATGCCTTCTCTGGGGGGTTGCATGCCTTCCCGAGGGGGCCCAGGAGGGGGCATTCTGTACTGTCCATGGAAGGGGTAGGGATAGTAGCCAGGTGGTGGTCCACGGTGATCCCACTGGGCTTGCATACGGCTCCATGTCTACAAAAATAAACAGCAAAGGAAGACATTTTATCCATCAACACTGAAGGATCATTCCACAGCCTTAAGAAATTTACACGAAGCTCTTGCAACTTCTTTCAGGTATAAAAAGATGGAGATGCTACTGAGCTTACCTGAGGATCCATACCAGCAGGCATGCGGCCGGCGGGGGGAGGAGGTCCCCTACCTGCCATCTGCTGCTGTGCCCAGGCTTCCTTTGGTGGACCAGGCCTTTCTAAGTCCTGTGGGCAACACACAAGCATGGTACATCAAACTCATTTACAGCTACTTCTACAGAATAGTCTTTACTTCATATGTAGGACAGGCAACACTGTTTTCAACCTTTTTCTGGTAAAGTCAAAAACAGTGTGCAGAAATTTGGACAAAAAGCAGAGATGGAGGTTAACAATGTAGCTTCATCATATTGTACCTTTCCACTTTTGTCAGAGCTCTCAGAGTCCTTTCTCCTGTCCTGTCTTCTGTCTTCTCGTGACCGCTCCCTAGGTCTGTCATCCTGGGATCTGTCATCCCTATTGGAAAAAACATTAAAAAAACAGATCATTAGACAAAAGAGAGACATCATAAAAAATCATTATGAGCCATGCTACTTGAGAGAAAAGTTAACATCAAAACTGTTGTCTCAAGTTATCTCGAACACAAGTAACAAGCAGATACTTACCAGCTTTCCTTGGAGGACTTCTTGTGGGATGAAGAGCCTGCTTCTGCATCTTCATCATCAGAAAAGACCAGTTTAGCACTGTAGTCCACTTCCTCCTGAGCCCCTGCCCAGCCACCATCGTCATCATTGTCAAGAGGCTGGTTCAAGTCCGGGACCACCGACGGTCGAGAGTAACCGTCCTCGCCCTCCACCGGTGGCCGGCCAGAGTGCTGTGGAGGCCCGCGGCCGGGGGCCTGTGGTCCGTAGCGGGCGTCAGGAAAGGGATATGGGTACCTGGGGGCTCCCTGCATGCCAGGGAAATTGGGAGGAAAGCCTCCAGGTGGAAAACGGCCATACATCTGCAAAAAAGCATTACAGAGTACTTAAACACAATAGATATAGAAACTTGACACAAAACACACACCTGTAGTGTTTAAAAAGAAAGCTTAGCCAGCGCAAGCACAGAAACATGGCTTAAGTGCCAACAAAGGGACTGCATGATACTGACTGCATGTATTACATGTAGCAGTCTGTATCTGGTAGTGGAGTAAATTTCAAGGTTGACATTCTTCTAACCCTCGATGCTTTTTGTGGAGACACATGTGTAGATATTTTTTTACCAATGCCATGTTTTTTTCTATCATTGTAGTGTTATCTACAAAAACTGAATAAAAAAATATACTTTCATTGCGATAGAAAACATTTTTAGACAACATGAAAGACAACAGCTTATTAATAGCTGATACTTACATAAGGTGGCATTGCTCTATACTGGGGATAAGGTGGCATTCCAGGTCCAGGGGGCCCTCCTGGAGGTGCACCGTTCATCCCCATGCCCGGGCGGCCAGGGGCAGGAGGGCCCCCGGCCGGGGGGGCCCCTCCACCGCCACCTGGGCCAGGGGAGGATGGTGTACCATTTCCTTGGTCCTGATCGGATTTCGGCTGCTGTTCTTTCTGGTTTGAACCACCTCCTGCTCTCCAACTGCCCTCGTCTAGAACAATAATTTTTGTTAGATTGGAGAAACAACAAAAAAACACTGACCTTGCCATGTGACACCTATATGTTTAAAACCAACAAGAGTGGTGGTTCTCTATGACTTAACTTCAGTCAAGAAATCCTCTCAAGTCTCGAAATTTCAAAACTACTGTTTATTTTCGCTGGGACTCCAGTAAATGGGAAAGGAGACTTTTGCAGTGTTTCAGATCTGCAGGTGAAACAGTTCTATAGTACTGTAGTAATACATTGGAAATGCATATTTGCAATGGAGACATCACCGCAAAAATAAAACAGCATAATTTCTTCAATAACAGCGGAAACCACAAGTTTTCAAATGAACTAAATGGCTATGGTATGATTCTCTGTTCATCAGTACGAGGCCACAGTAAAAAAATACTAACTTTGAGGGCGGAGGCTTGGTCCAGGGCCATATTGCTGCTCCTTGGCAGGTTTGCTTTCTTCGTCTTCTTTCCCCAAGGTTGGGAATTCTTTGTTGAAGTACTGGGAATTCTGCGGAAAAGCACCTACAACAGAGGAGTGATTGACGTCAAAATAACATAACATTATTTGCTTGTAGGTACTTTTATTCTAGCCAACAAAAAAGGCAATTTTGTATTGAATAATATTTCATAAGAATTACAACCTACCTCGTTTCTTCTCTGGTTTTGTTGCACCTGCCTGTTTCCATGTCTGAAAAACAAGAAAATGACATTAACAACAAAATCATCAAGACTGATTAAATAATACATCATGTAGTATGTGGATCCAATGCATTAAGATCTCATTACTATCATATGTAATATTGAATATGCAAACTCAATTATCACAGATATGCAAATGATAGCATCACATCATTCCCTTATACTTCACTCTAAAGGGGCAAAACTCCATATAGCATCCCTATCTCTCCATGCAGCTGAAGCATTCCAGGTATCTAGGTCTGGATGCTTTACTGATAGTGACAGTTTGTATCAGTATCATACTGATGAACAGTTGTGAGCTGAAAGGGGGCAACCCTGTAATTTCATTTAATATTGCGGTTGGTAATTTTAGAGGTTGGGTGGAAAAGGGAGTAGTTCACAGAATCTTATCTTAACGTTGGGAACAAACACCATTGTCTCAAATGTTAGTAATCAAATATTTGCGATGATGAAATCTTAGCGGCTGACTAGGGACTGTTAACAAATGAAGAATTACAGTACCTTCTGTGCTGTGGTAGAAGTTTGCCCCTGTGAGGTTGCCGACGGCTGTGAAGCCTGCGGCTGCTGCTGTTCCGGCTGCTGATTGGCTGCTGAAGAAGTAGTACTGCAGACAAACCACAAGACCAACATGTGAGAATATATCACACCTACTCATGTGCCAATGTAACAAACTCTTACTATTGGAGCTTACATAAATCTATGTAATTTCTGATAACTAGTTTTTGTGAAATTCTTGTTTTATTCAGTAGTGTCAATTTCTTGCTTATTCTGTCTAATGCATCTCACCACTGGCACTATTACATGCATATAGCAGGAAATTAAAGACAAGAAACGAGCTAACCTATAATGGGACCTATCTGAGACCTTTGACCTAACTTCCTATCGGTGTCCCCAAGGTGCCTAGCATGTTGAAACAAGCCATGCTACTGCTTTAATATCTACAGACACACCAATACAGACACATTGCAAACAAAACCTCCATATACAGAGGTAAAAATGTGGTTCTACTTTAACAAACTCTCACCTGTCCTTGTCCTTGTCCTTTGAAGCACCCCATCCTGACCCTCCTGCTGGCACGAGGTTGACGTTCGGGTCGTTTCCACTGTTTTCGCTTTTCAAACTAGGAAGGTTTGCCGGTGGGGGCATCCGACGAGCGGTGCCCACCTTGCCAAGACTCTGTAAGCCATGTTTGATTGCTGGAGAAAAAAATGAGGGGCTATAAGTAACTGCTTTAGTTATTAGTGAGGAAAAGTGACCACTTGGTAGCATCTATCATTCACTCCACATACAGTCAAAACTGCCTAAGAAGACCACTCAGGGGACCTATAACATTTGATCTATGTGGACAGGTGATTACTATAGATAGGATGCATGTGTCAATGGGAAAAACTTATCTAAGTCTAAGGGACCACCAAAAAGTGGTAGCACTGGCCAGATGGTCCTTATGAAGAGGTGGTAACTTGTAAAAGTTTAACTGTAGTCATTGGCTGTAAGTGTAAGCTGAAGTACATAATTTGCAAAGTTTATTTCGTAGCAAGATTCCACTTGGGAAAATGAGTAGACGTACTTGTTGTCTTCTGTTGCTCTACACTCTTGCCCTTATAAGTGTTGTATAGGTTGAGTTGGGAGTACTTCTTTCCAGTATCCTTCCCCTTGGCGGTGTTCCCCGAGCGCTCGGACATCCTGAATGAAGGTCATCGAGTGGCTGCACTAACGGCACCCTATGAACGTGCCTGTTTCTGCAATTACAAAAAGAACGGATTTGTTACTACTTTTATCAAAGGTGGGATCAACTCACAAAATACTATTAGAATAACAGATTACAGTCAAAAACGCTCAAGAAGACTCCTCAGGAGGATAAAATCAGTTTTGTGGCAGTGGACAGGTGGACACTTTAGACAGAATTCTTACTGCTTGTGTCTGGGAAAGATAATTGAAGGGAGTGGTCATGTTGGCCAGGTGGTCTTTATGTGAGGAAGATCACTTGTACTGGTTTGCCTGTAAACTTCAGCAACTTCTGTCACTAGTAAACAGGCTCAGGCATTACACTTGAAACTAAGAAACATTCCAAAGGTCATGCAGACTTGGCACCTTGTACTTGGCACGACGCCCACTGTACTGGTCAATAATGAATTTGGCATTAGTATGAACCTAACAGAACAGAACAGCTATGACTACCTCATGTATGTATAACTGAAAAGGCTTCAAGTTATCCAGCTTTATTAAAAAACAGCCATCTTGTTGTCTGGACTGCGTTGGCAAAGGTTACAAAAGCGAAAAGGACAACAGTTTATACAACAACAGTACTGTCACTTTCAAAAGAAAAATTCAGCACACAAATCTTATGTATGCAGGTTGAAATCGGATAGTCTACATGTACCACTTCCTGATGTGGCAAATACTTCACTGCTATTCAAGCAATACAAGAGTCAACTTGGAACAATTTCCAAGTAAAGGAAGCTACCAACGCCCAGGGGGTGCACAAATGTGTCCACATGAATGAGTAGGATTACTATGTGTAGGAAGCAAAGAAAATTGAAAAGGGGACAAGTTAAACATGTGATTAACAACTAAGAAAGGTAGGGTAAGAAATGCGGATAGTCTTCGTGGCATAGCCATTTACAGATCTTTTTGAGACAGAAAAGACCTCGCAGATATGTACTTTGCTTGCAACTACTGCTACTATGTGCTGTTCACTCAACCTTGTATTGTTGACAAAAAGCAGGCCTGGAACCAAGGTGGTCCATGAAAGCATGGGAAAATGTTTGCACATCCCCTCAAACTTTAGTCAAAGGGGAAAATCTAAATTTCTCCTATGTTGAAACCTTATGCTGAAGATAAATTAGCCAAGCAAGGGACTCATTTGTGTATACTGCTACATATTTCATCAGATTCACAATACCTGCAAGTTAATTAGATCTAGAATTGATGAGTAGGATTAGTTATGAGTAGGAATGATATTCCAATCTACGTTGATGAGACTGATCACTGATTGAAAACGTACAATACGAAATACCCATCTAAGATCTGAGATCAGAAAAAACATGGTCCATGTTCAAGGTCATGTTGAAAAGCAGATTATCTGATAATTTTTATCATTCCTGGCCTGTCTTCTCACAGAAAACATGTACATGTACTGCTAGTGATTTGACACTTGGATGGCTTTATACCATTTCCACAGTTGCACAGAAAGCATTGCACTAGTATTAGCAACAAATAAAATCATGCAGTTAACTAAGTGGCTATCTGTAAAAAAAATCAATGGACAGATTTTACTGTACGTATCAAGGTCAAATTCAGACATCACTGCCTGTGACCTGCAATTCAAACTTTAATGTACAGCCATTGTAATGATAAAAAATGTATAGCAAATCGGTACTAATCAGTACTACATGCACACAGTAAGTCTAATGCCTTCCCTATTCTATGCATGACCTATGAGGAAGGAACCTAAAATAATTTTGGTCCGAAATTTGTTAACATTTCCAAGAACAGGCGAACCCGCTGACATGAAAGATGTAGATGTTGTCAAATGAAACTAAAATAATCTAACCCTTAATTTAGTTAACTAATACATAATATGTCAACAGTATATAATGGCAGCGGCAATTATATGAATCCTTCCTGAAATAATAGACCTGACAACTTCATATATAACAAAGGCCTGGTGACAGTTCTTTGTCTATTTACAGGAAGCGAAGTCTGCCTGTCAGTAATTGGGGACATACAACAATAGATAAATAATGTAGAGCCCTCCCACTGGACCATACCACTGGGACTCAAGCATTATGACCAGGACTGGAAGTAGTTATAAGGCCGTATCAGTGATATTCATTCAATTGGGGAGCTACATGAAGATATCAATATAAAACAAATTGTATAACCAGGAACAGGTGTTAATCATGTACATGTACAAAATTGTATCCCCGGATCACTAAAAATCATAACGGTGAAGTGTAAGCATTGTCCAGCATACTATTTATGCACACAACTGGGTAGTGATTTCTTTCAAACTTCGATCACATAAAGACAAAATCTAAGCAAATGATAATCATTTAAATCACAGGAATCAGCTTCTGACCTTGTTAAACAACCAGCTTGTTCGTAAAGATCAATTTGTTATTGTCCTCTGGAGAGTTGTCCCTATTTGTAGGTCTTTTAAATATCTGTGCTGCAGCAAATACTTGTCTATCGATTTGTAATGGCTAGAAGCCATACAGTGATCAACAAAATGTATTGTTTATCTAATCATTTACTCGAGAACCACTCAAGCAATACACATAATATGTTGTGTCAACTGTACATGAGATGTTCTGATATTGATACAACCTCCACACCCTCAAAAATTTACACCAATTATAAATTGAATAATTTGCCATTAGCAAGTGACGTAGTTAACGAATTTTGTGGCCAGGTCTTATTGTAAATCATCTATGTAGCCAAAAAGCAACCACTTATATATATATATACTATCCGTCTGTCTACAGTCAACGGCAAGCTATCACGTAGTCAAGGAAAATATTTTTGCAGCAGAGAATGCGACGCGTCTGTCAGCTCATAATATTGATACTGTATATTTTCATAATGCGTCATATGGCTTACTGGATTGAAAGGAACAGCCCTAAGTGACAGACAAGTTATGGACTTTATGGAAAAAGTTTTTGGCGACAAAATCTCAAGACCACAACAGGTTCACTTCTGGCTCATTAACTTGAAGGCGATCAGGACGATTGATCAAGTGACCTCATCGGGAACAGTTGTTTCCTGTCGACATTACGTTTCCTTCAAGTTCCACAGAGCAACCAGACATTACATAGCCGACTTGTTGCGTTCTTCTTAGTCAACAAATGCCCTCTAAAAGCACGTATCTCCAATAGTTTGACCTGAACAATCAATCTTGGCGATCGGTTCTCCACCCAAGGCCGAAAATCTGACGGCTTTGTGTCGAGAACGATGTCTACAAAATAACAGGTTCTTTGACAGAAAAAATACTTTGAAATATCACAAAATCTTCAGCCTTACCTCGGCCCGTTCTTCTGGGTTTATGTCTGAGAGACAATTTACGGCGGATACCGTCGAATTATCCAAGGATGGCACTGGATTTTCTTTTAGTCTTTTCTCTACGTTGGCGAACCAAGATGGCGTCCCAATGAAGGATGCATAAATTATGATAATATAAATTTCGAAGACGTCATACGATCCCACAATGCATTTCTCGGGCCGCACCTGGATATTCTATTCAGAGAATCGGGGTAACTATTACATTTTAATAAGATTAATAAAAAGCAAATTCAAGACATCTAACAGTCTTATTTGAATACTTTTATTATATTTCAGATTATAATCAGAGGTTGGTTAAGTATTTATGGAGATGAAAACTAGATTAAAATGTACATCTAGACACCCCGAGAAATGTATTGGCATATTCCATTAAAGATGGCGACGATTTCGGGGATTGTACACGTTTCACTGCTAAGATTTGGTTTGATTTTGCTGCTGACACCGATATTCTGGACACTTTCGGGAAGCTTTGAACAACTAGAATCGGTGGATCCCGAGAGGCTACAATGGCCGACAATTTTTGTTGCAATCCTGGCTAGGAACAAGGCACACTCCCTACCATATACTCTTGGGTACCTGGAGCGAATGGACTACCCGAAAAGCCGAATGGCACTTTGGTGAGTTCCGTCGTCTGCAAATTTCATCTCTATTGTTTACAAAACACTGTTCAATTGTTGGTCTGTTTTGTCTCTGTTCATCTAGGCGTGCAACGTCAAACACAGCTTAGTGTACAGTTGGTTATAGTATACCGATCAGGCCAAGTAGCGTATCAACTTTATATTTTGTCAACTTCCCGAATCTTCCGCGATAGGGGCAAGGGGAGAAAACTTTTTCGTTTCGCTTGGCTGGGTTTTTTTCCGGGAGCGGTTTGCGGTTTACCCGTCAAGTTCCGCAGGCATCCAACTTGGTGTTTTAAGTAAGTCTGGATCAGAAATGGTTTGAGTTAGGCTGATTTTTGGTGCTCGAACTGAGGTTTTTCTAACGGTCTGCCATGCGGGGATAACGGGACACCGGGCCGACACAGATGTCCTAGATTGGGGTCCGTCTGGGGTGCTAAGGACCATGCTACAGACAGGGGTTGGGGCAGGAAAAAGGACAGGCTAGGGTCCGATCCCTTACGGTAAACGGGTTGATTGTGAGATAATGCAATCACATATTTTATCTCCTTTGGTAGAATCAAAGTAGGAGTAACGGAAAGAAACGTTTATATATCTTCTTTTTTTTCAATTCTTTGTAGTTGAGCTTCGTATGCATCTATGGCTTGTGAGGGGACAGGAAGAAAGGGATCTACATAATTTTATGCCAATATTTTGCATCATACATGAGCTGACACTTGATAGCAAATCAGCAGTTGTTTTGTTAACATCTTTGTTGATATTATCAGTCCATATCTGAAATCAGCAACATTGTATTAGGTAGTGTAAAACTTCAAACTTTTGGGGCGGTTTTGTTTTTGCAGTGACCTCTTCCCCGTGAATACACGACCCTACTAGAATGCATATCCAATGTATTACAACAAGTATTATTACCGCAAATTTGAAACCACACAAAAAAAAACTTTTCCTTTCAACCACGAAATAAAACCACAGCGGAAGTAAATGAATGTACAGTAGCTTGAGCCTTCTGCATTGGTAAATGTGCCCTTCCATGCACAAGAACTCTACTCCATACTCTACTCTTACTTTGCTGCATATTGGTTTTAACCTTGTCCTTTCAGTCTCAGGGCAACAAACTGTGGATGAGACCCAAGTGCTACATTCTCAAGATCGTTGAGAAGGCTGTTATAGCAGCCTAGTTAATTGCCTCACCATGATTGATCGTAAATCTGATTATAGACACTATGCAAACACCAGAACAAACAAGTCAGGACAGAGCAAGTACTCTTTTGTTTGAGGAAAGTCTATCACAGTATCAGTGGGGAGAAAAACAGTACGTTTGTGTGCAGGCTTTATGTAGAAGTAATAGACTACAACTATATATGTGGAGCTGGATATTTGCCACATCCCTTTGAAGTCTTGCTTTTATCTGTAGTAAGTAATGCCACACCAATTTACCAGTGGTGTGGGAGAAATACTGACTTCTGGGACCTCTTGGATTAGCATCTTAAAAACCTGTGGGACCTCACCATCAAAGCAGTCTTATTAGGTTTCAGTTTGTCTAGTAGAATTAGGAGCAAATAGTTTTTCATTGGGTCAGTGACAAAGCTATGAACAGGCTAAATCCAGTAGGCTTAGAAAGGACTTATTGCAGCTTTACTCATCGATCTCACTTTTGGTTATGTGGCAAGGCCTAGGGAAAAAAAATTGTGTTTCCCCGTTACCTGATAACCAACCCCAGCAAAAACCTGCCAACCCTAGCCCCTTTTTTCTGGCAAGTGACATAAAATTTTCGATCTGTCTGACATCTGAATGATGAAAATGTTGTGGAATTGTTTTCAAACATATTCCACTCATTTCTGTTGCATTAGAAAAAGTGATGTAAACAGATCACCAACCTAGGCCCTCTTTATGTGGACACCCACTTATGTTGATGGCCATATCTAAAAAAGAAAACAAGACTGCTGACGGTAATTTTTTCAGGACGATGATTGGAAACAAAAACTTTATTTTCCTGTGCCTAAGCATTATCACATTTTTGCAAAGTGAAGTCATCCAGTCTCTTTCCATACGAGTGATTTGTGCCAGACAAACTCACATGAACTTAGACTAGAGCCTAGTGGAGGAGCTATCTCTTCAACACTGCATATATGATTAACCCATGGCACAGCAAAAACTGTAGCAGACATTCGGTAAGGCCCTTTTCAAACACAGTCTGTTGGTTCAAATCCAATTACAACACAACCAGGGATTTGCGACAAGCCTTATTTGGCTAGACTTGCAAATAAATTTCCAGTTGACCTAGTTCTGCCAACTCCAAGATTTCTCTGTCTGCTGCAGGAAAAATGCCAGGTGTGCCAACTGCTGGTAACCAGGGGCAACCGCCTTTTCCTTAGTGAGGTCGTTAACCCTTGTATGTAAATTAGGCTTTGGAATATGCAGTGCCAAAAGCCTGCCAAATTTGATATAAGGAACCAAGGTTTATGGAATTATATTACAACTTGAAGGTGACTCAACTGGTTTTGATTTTTTGGAGTTCAACAGTGTATGTTAAGAATATGTGGTGTACTAGTGTGCAGTAGTACCTTCATAAATATCTTACATGTAGGGCTGTGTACCTACATGCAATCTCTATACCTTTTCCTATAGAATTGTTTAGGTACAGACCTGAACATCAAGTGTACCTGTAGTGTACCTAGTAAACAAACTAAAACACTAGTGGACACCACTTTTTTTAGAGTTAATTAGACTAAAGACAGGTAAATCCCTTGTCAGAGAGGACGATTTTGATTATCTTGCACTTGAGAATAAAGAAAACTTGGTTTAACACTTTTTTGGATGATTAGAATATACATGTATAAATCCTGAAACAGAGGTGTCAATTTATCACTGAAAAGACAATTGACTACATGCATATTTTACAGATAATTGACTAAATTATTTAGGTCCAGGTCCAGGCCTGTATCTAAACCTGTACCTGTACCTGAAAATTGAGTATGTACACAGCCCTACTCTACTCTACACTATGCACCAGTGCTCCCAGTCCAATATTAGGTCCACAGTTTGGGTGCGTATGCACCCAGTATTTCAAGCCCCCAGCAGTGAGTCCACAAAAAGATTTACATCGTCCTTCCAAGTTCCTGAACTGTATCCTTGTCTGGCCCCCTGAGGCCATAGGTCATCCTTCAGGAAGTTTCTGGTTATACTAACTGGGTGACATCAATGGGTTTAAGTTCTTTGTGACAAAACAAGAAACTTTCATACAGTAAATGCAGAAATGTTTGTGGTGGTCTATGTTTGCGGTTTTCACTGTAAGCTCTTTGCCGCAAACTTAAAACTACTCTGACTAGTCTGAGCATTTCTGTCTTCGTTTCTGTTGCGTTTTATCAAGGAGGTCTATATAACCTCCTTGGTTTCATAAGTCAAGTAAGTCACTATTGTTTCAAATGCGAACATAAAACCACCGCGAACACTCCGTGAATTCTCCCTACTGCAAAATTAAAACCACGGAAACTTAAATGCATTCATTTCACAACAGCTTCTTTAACATTGTTGCCATTTTTCAAATAGAAATTTTGCCACATTTGTGCACTAGGTTTTTGTACTAGTAACGTTAGATATATATTTTGTTTAGAACCAGACCTAAAATTTGGTCATTTCGTTTGAATCTGTTGGGTTGAGGAACACAGCTGTATCGTTGTATGCAGAAAACACCATGGCAACCAGACAACAGCTGTTTCTCTACAAAGGTACTGAACATCAGTATAGCAACTGTCTCCTGTGAATAGTAGCAATGTATGCAACATCTGCTGGGAGGGCCATTAAACTTGATTAAAGTATTGTTTCAATTAGCAGACAGGGTTGGACATTCATTTTTCGGAATAGGTGTACCTATTAGGTACACCTATTCCTATTCATTTTTCGGAATAGGTGTACCTAATAGTTCCGAAAAATGAATGTCCAGCCCTGTGTCCTAACCTAGAAATGTAGGTGCACTGAGAAAAAAATGGTGCAAAACCTAAATTTTACAAACCTTACTACCTGTCGTCATACTGTAGCTTGAATCTGAAATTCTACAGCTAACTTCAACATTTTTGAACAAGTGATGCATTATAACAAAGTTTGTCATTTTTCTGAAAAAATATGTTGTATGCTAGTGTACCTTTATGTATATAGCCTACATAGATATCTGGGTGCACCCATAGTCAAAAGGTAGGTGCACAACTGCAAATACACATCCACTGCAGTATTTCGAGCCCTGGAGTACCATTAAAGTAGTGTTTCGATTAGCTCAGTTGGATTCTCACTCTCAGTTGTTAGGACCGGGCCTAAAGGCATTGGATGGACTACACGTCTACAGTACAGTACAAATATGCAAGCTGACAGCTGGTTTATTTATTAGTCTTTCGTGAGAAGTCTCAAGTTTCAAGGGCATGACCACGACACAGCATGCTGCGGTCCATTTTGTATTTCACCACTACACTAGTGGACTAGAATAGAGAAGTACCGTAGATCGTGAAATGTTCGTTGCTACAGTTTTAAATTCACATTTTTGTTGTGAGCTCTCACTGCGAACTCCATACACCACAAACGTGTGTGTTGTTACTACGATTTTTTTTTCCAAAAACCTCCTTTATTCTCTACCTTTACCTCCAGACATTGTAAAAGAACAGTTCCTGTTATACTGAGAACAATAGCAGCATTGTCAAGGTGAACTAACGCTAGCTCCCTCCAACAGGCTTGGACCATGTCTGTCCTAAGTGTCCATTTGTATGTTTAGTCTACTTGTCTCAAGTTGAAAGGCCAGGCCACAGCCCAAACCCAACACTTGACACATGTATCCTATAGGGTCAGCTTAGAAATTCCATTCATATTTTCTATGTGTCAATGAACTATTAGTTTCTAGGGGATAGATAGTATTATAGATATACAATATCCGGACTTTAGATAAAATCTTGTCAAGAAGCCAGTATGGTCGCAGCTCTGCTTTGTTATACATAGGAAAGATATACTAGTACCATACACATGTACATGTTGCTCTGACATCCCAAGACCCAGAGAACTGATAAGGCTACCATCAACTACAAAAAGTAAAATGTAAGAGTTTTGATTCATATCAGTGTTAACGTTGATCCTAGTGTAAATACAATGTAAATCCTAAGCATTAGACATGGTCTTGATCCCGGCCACTTATCCCTAGAAAGCAGTCAAAAGTCAATAGACAATTTTTGTTACTTGTCAGTTATTGTGAATCTTGAAATGTTTGTGATGAATTTATTTTCGCACAAAATGATAACACCACAAATAGGTGTTTTGTGATTCTACTGTACAAAAGGATTATCAACCACAAACTTCAAACACTGCTAAAATCTCATTCCCCACTTTTCCCTCCTACTCCTAACTTGCAAACTAAAATCACTGTGAAAGTACATGTACATGTAATAAGTGCTTTAACAGTACAGTATATAGATACAGAATACAAATATATAGATAGTACAGTATCTATAGATCCCACTTTTAGTTTTACAGAAATTGCCAACTGTGCACATCATTATATATGCTGTTCCTTGCTCATAACCCAGCAGTACATTGTAGTGAATTTGCATTCTCCTGGAGTCCATATTTGAGAAAACGCTGTACACTGAACAGAGAACACTGTTGATATTTGTTGATGACCATAGGTTCATGTCAAGGTCACCGTAACTTGTCTCATCAAAGTCAAGCCACAGTTTTCCCCAGGCTTACATATACATTGTACTTCAAGTAGCTGTGGTTATACTAGTAGCTGAAGACCTTGCACTTGAAGGCGTTTAGAAGTCCTGGCAACTGGAGTCAGACAGACATATAAGTATAAGCAGTGATGTCACTGTTCCAGTGTATGCCAGTAATGCATGCAGTCCTATGGGAAAGTGGAAGGAGTCATTATGTCAGGAACCAAAACTCCAGAAAACTTACCTGTTATGTCAACTGTCCATCAAATGCATTTCCAACAAGATCTATACTGCAAGTAAGTGAACCCCCTAACCAGAACACTTGCACTAGCCCCTTTGGCTTCAATCAAATAGCCAGCTGACAATCACTACCATCAGTATCTCATAGTCATATTGGACTTTTTTTGGAAAAAGGTAATTTTTTCGACTGATTCAATGAGTATCCCAAAACTGCCAGTACCAGGATTTTACCAAAGATCAACCCCTCTTTATTTTTTATTTCGTTGTGGGATCTAGGTCTAGTTACCAACTGTTGTGTCTCCCCTAATTTTAACTACTAGTTGTACTAATCTAATAGGTTAGGTATTTCTAAATTTGATATTTGCTTAAAAAAGATAGCCTGAAGAACTCTTTGGCAAGGATCGTTTTCTTGGCTCACTCATCCCCAACAAGTGTGTCTCACAATGGCAAGTCCACGTCTCCCCAGTTGGTACTGATTCAAGAAGACAGTTGGACACGGGAAAGGTTTGAGGTATCAGCCAAACCTCTGCCACATTTGGTTAATCTTAGCCGACATACTATATAACAGTAAGGGTATAACATTTACTAGGCATGTTTGTCAGACTCCAATACATGTGTACCTGTGCCAATTTGGTTCATGGTCAGTAGATCTAGAGTTGGAGTAATACACGTTTACAGTACAGTTTGCCAACTTCCAAGCTGTTCGTCTGGCATATTTATAGACATGAGTCAGAATACATATACTTTACCTCATGATCATATAGAGCCGCAGTGGTCAGCTTACTTCCTGGTGCCTTTTCCCTCCTACCTCAAAATAAAACTGTTACAAAAGTAAATGAATTTACATAAGTTACAGGAGAATGTTTGCTACCAATGGTAGGTCTTGACAAAATTCTTATTTCATGACAGGATGAAGGTCATGGTTGATTTTTGGCCTCCTAGCGACTGTCCTTGGCACTGCAGTTTTTATACTGTAAATGCATTTAAGTTTGCATGTTTTTTTTTATCTGTGCTAAGGCCAAAATGGAGTGTTCGCAGTGGTTTTAAGTTTGCGGCAGCGCTATAGTCACAAACTGCTGTAGTATTAGACACAAATGATTGCGGTGGCTTTAAGTTTGCGGTGAAACAGTAACCGCAAAAACTGCAAACATAAAACCACCGTGAACATTTCTGCATTTACAGTATCTTCTGCTCTGAACATGCTATGGTCTTGATTTATTTCCTATATCTGTATTTCAGGATCCAGAGTGACCATAACATAGATAACACATCAGCTGTAATACAGGAGTGGCTGGACGGCGTAGGGCACTTGTACCACCACGTGGATTTCTACCACAAGGATTCGCCAAACTACTTTCCCGACGAGGAGGGAGCCAACCACTGGTCGGGAACCCGACTGAGACACGTCATCAAGTTACGACAACAGGCGCTGGAGTACGCCAGAAAAAGATGGTCTGACTTCATGCTCGTAAGTGATGTTTTCTCTCTTCTTGGTCAAATTTTGATGGAGTCCTACATGCGCCAAAAACTGTTACTCAAGCAACTGTATAAGATTTATTAGAAGTCAATGCCATAAGTTGAAGGCATCTCTTTTGATTCACAGTAATTCATAGGGAAAGCTTTTTTATCCCCATATTTCGAAGCTAGAAGCCCACTTTTTGCATAATTTACTTTCGAATTTAGCATAATGCATAAAGGTAGTCCTACTGAATTTAGCATTAATTGCTGTTAGAACCCCCATGCAGGCCCTCTTCATTGCACATTTTCTTGCTGGTTGATATTATTCCTATGAGTACTAGTATCTGTTACTAGCATACTTTTCAAATATATGCTCTTGTCAACTGTGCCTAAAATATTCTTCAAACAGCTGTTGTTCGGTGTTGAAGTGTTATATCTCTTCCTGGAACAAAACCTGCACAATACAGTATGTAATTAGTCCCTTATGCTTTAGATCATCCAGCTGTTATCTGTCTACTTTGCAGATGAGATATTCAAGGATATTCTAATGGATGTCAACATAGCTGAAGGAAATACCTCTTCGTTGTCCATAAATTTTACCATGCTGAAGAACTTAACACTGTAACAGTATGCTTGCTCTCTCTGTACAAATACTGTAAGTCTTGAAATCTTTATAGTGGTTTAATGTTCATGGTTTTCGCAGTGACCTCTCATACAGCCTTAAATCATCATACAGTGAACAATACACCGAGAACTTTAAACTTTAAACACAGGAAATGCCACCTTTTCCCCTTCACAAAATTAAGTGCCCTGGAATCTAAGGTCCCATTCATGGTGCAAACATTAAAATGGTTTGATTCGTTTTGGATATAATCTGAACTGAAAAGGTGTGCATTTTGCGTCCATGATTCAAACTTGCACCCACGCTCAAAACGGTTTGCATAGAATTGACTTTGCGTTTCACGTGTTTTATATACTATTTCACATGATCCATGTACTTAAGCCTTATGACTCTATTCTAACTTTCTTTTGTCTGTTCGGCACGTATCGGAATAAAACGGAACGAAATCGTTTTGGAGCGTTCATGTTCACAAATAATTCAATTTATCCTGCCCAATCGGTTCGAAATATTTTGATTTTTGCATCATAAACGAGGCGAAATAGTTCGATTTATCCTGCCGAATGGACAACAGAATAGACACCAAGAGACTGGAAGAGACCAAGAGGGCGCCCCCAAAATAAGATGGAGTGACAATCTAACTAAACACCTGGGCCCAACATGGCCAAGAACCGCTCGACAGAGGAAAACCTGGAGTCTGACAAGGGAGGGGTTCCTCCAAAGGAGTGATGATACCCTGGAATAATGATGATCCTGCCGAAACGATTCGAAACGTTTTGATTTTTGCATCATGAATTTACTGCACCTGTCTCCACCTTGTCTATGCTGACCCAATTGATAGGACTCTGATGATTCTCATCAATGCACTAATGATAGACATGTGTATGTACCGGGGCATGTATGAGTAGGAAATAAAGAACAGGCCTTTAGCTTTACCTTAGGCTTTTCCAGGATTCCTAGAAGAGGCTGAAATGCCAGTGAGTTAAGCTACCATGGATCGGAAGCTTTTCAACATTTCTTGAACGCATCTATTGATGTGTTAACAGATGGTCAGATCAGACCAGGGCAGTCTCCAGGACCTGTCCCTCCATCTGGGGACGGAAATTTGCTAGTTGGGATGGACAAACATTTTATCCCGTCCATACCAACAAATCTGAACATTATGTTATGACATGATATTATGAAAAATGTATTTTCATCAGATGAAAATGACAGTTTGGACAACAAAAATTAATTCCACGGGCTATCCAACAATCATTTGCCAATCTTGTCTCACAAAATAGTTTTATTCTCAGACTTCTACAAAATGGTGATGATTTTTTTTTATTGAAGAAAAAGGAAGCCTTGCACCACATTTTCTTTTGCATATCTGTACTCTGCTCTGCTCTGCTCTGCTCTGCTCTGCTATACTCAGCTCAGCTCTATTCTACTCAACTCTTCTGTTCTCTTCTCTACTCTGCTCTGCTCTGCTCTATTATTCTGTTCTCTACTCTACTCTTCTGTTCTTTACTCTGCTCTACTATTCTGTTCTGTTCTCTACTCTACTCTACTCTTCTGTTCTCTACTCTACTCTACTCTACTCTACTCTACTCTACTCTACTCTACTCTACTCTACTCTACTCTACTCTGTTCTACTCTACTCTACTCTACTCTACTCTACTCTACTCTACTCTACTCTACTCTACTCTACTCTGCTCTGCTCTGCTCTGCTCTCCTCTTCTCTGCTCTGCTCTGCTCTGCTCTGCTCTGCTCTGCTCTCCTCTCCTCTGCTCTCCTCTGCTCTTGAGTACAGCTGGGTCAGGTTTGATGCACGTGTGCCCAAACACTGATCTCTAGGAATTAGCCGAGAGGGCAAGAAAACATTTTACATGCTCCACAGAGCCTGGAAGGTCAAAAGTACATTTTGTCTAGGCTATGGTATTAGCTTGGCTGCACACCAAGGAATTCTGTATGTAAGCACCAACATTGAACTGTATGATGATATACATGTACATATAGGCTGCCTGCCATCTCGGCTACACACCAAGGAATTTTGTATAAGAGCACCAACATTGTACTGGATGATGATATACATGTACATGTAGGCTGTCTGCCATCTCGGCTACACACCAAGGAATTCTGTATATAAGCGCAGACTTTGTACTAGACGATGATATATTATATGTGTACCAGGCAGGGCTATCTCCAGCTTTGAATTTTTTCCATCCCACTCTTTGTTAAGGAGCTTTTGTTGTTGATTTTCCTTGTTAATCTTGTCATTTTGAGCTTACAAAAATACACTTTCATCAGTTTTATGTCGTGAAGTTCAGATTTTTTGACAGAAGAGGTGAAATTGTTGACTGTCTCAAGAAGAATGTGTCCATCCTATGATGGAGAGCCATGTTAAGGACCTTGCGACAGCCTGAGACGTGTACATATAGGCTGTTGGCAAGTTTAATGTTTAGTTTGATCTGATAGACTGGAGTGAAAATGGCAACAGATCTAATTTGGATTGCATCCAGGCTAGTCTAAGATTATACTGTAGAATGGGAAACGTTTGCAGAGATTTAATTTCACGGTAGGGAGAAAATGCAGTGCTCCTGGCAGTTTAAATTCATGGTTAAAACAAGGAAGTAGACTGGCAAAAGACAGAACAAAAATGTTTGTGTTGGTATAATGTTTGCGGTGAGTAGATCATAGCAAAAGCTGCAAACCTGTCCTCTTTTGCAGTATACAAATTACAATACCCCCCAACACTGGACTGACTGTCTTTCCAGTCTGGCTGCCTCTAGTCTAAACAGGTGGCCGGGTTACTAGAGGTCATGATATAGTTCATGTGCTGTGGGTTGCACGTGATCAACACATGATAGCTACTGAGGGGTCAGCGAACTCTTGAGCTAAAAAGCACCCCTAAAGTGTCTCAGATCTTGGCCTTGGTCTTCATAGCTAAATAGAGCATGAATACCCAAGGGAGTAGGGATAACGAAAAAAAAGTGCTTTTAGATTTCAGGAGTTTCTTTCCTGATCGGACAATGACTGATAAGAGAAAGAATCCATGCAGCTGAAAGTCAATGGAAACGAAAGAAACTTCTTTTTAAACTGTAGCTTCGTTTTTATAGTGAAATTGCATAAGATAAGAATCCTAAGGGTGATGCGCTAACAGCAGTGACGTCTTGAGTGAGATTTGCACTCGCCAAGTGCAATCTCGGTCTTCTCGTCTCAGTCAACTGACAAGTTGACCCCAGCCATCCACTGTTTGACCAGACAGTAAGGTCACTTCTGGTGCTGACTTGAAAGTATTTGTGAAATTTTAAGTAACACCATGTTTATGTCCTTCTGAGGGGATGTTGATTAGTGTTTAGTCCCATTGTATTGGGGATCCTCAGGGCGTCAAAACAAAGTACACAGTCACTTTAAATCGTGAGAAAAACCATTGCCATCATTGTAAAATTGGCAGGGAAATTTCTTCATTGACAGTCTTTATTGGATCAACTCTATTTTAGTACAGATACTGAGTGTAATACAAAGCTTTATGTTGAGGAGTCCTGTTATTTTCACATAATTTTATGACATCTTTTGACTCCATGTTTGTTAAAGCATTCAGACAGTAATCAGGATATTTGGCCTTCCATGTTCTTGAGATGCAAGTGGTAAGCGACCCCACTGCTTTAAATATAATTGCCATATGGAGAAAATTTGATGGATCCAAGGAGGTTATAGTGAAAACCTCCTTGGTGGTACCCAACCCTACTGTAGTTGAAAATATTACAGTATAGCTGCCAAGTCCCATTTGTCCACCTCTATTTACAGAGACAATGAAGAGACTTGGCAGCTGGAATAGAATCAGATACCAGGCTAATAATGGTGTGTGAGGAGTTGCATTCGTCCTTTCAAACCTCTACATGTAAAAGAACCTGACACACTTATTTACATCATACATGTAGAAGAGAAGCGGTGACCCGTTGTGCTTGGCCGAAAAGCGAGCACTACTACTCGCTATCAAATAAGAATCACAAGTCTGACGTTGAACGCTTTACAGTTCAAGTTTGCCTTGGTTTCTTACTGCTCGCTGTTACTAGCAAGCACTAGTACTGTTAGCATTGCCCCTCTATTCCAGGGATCCATTTAGTATGATTGACTCCATGTGGTGGGGAGAACCTCCCCTAAGGAAACCTTTCTCACAGAACAAGGTCACAGTAAATGTGCCATTGAGCTAGACTGTTTCCATAAGTCGTCAAGGGTTTTGTGTCCAAACATATTTCTCTAAATTGAAGCAAATCAGTCATAGATTGATATTCTGCTTTGGACCACCTTGCCAGTATGGCCCCTTTTTGTGGTCTCTTATTAGATAATTTTAGATAATTTTTCCCACTTACACGTCACATGCATTAAGAATCCTGACTATATAGTCCACATAGACCAGATTTTATCGATTCCCTGGTCTTCTTGGGCATTTTGACTCAAGTGTACAGTATTATCAGTCAACGTTTCTCTGAATTTTGATACTGTCAATCTTTAACCTTTGCATGTTTTTTTTTTTAAATTTGATTTGGTTTTCCCTGTGCCAAATTCATGATAAGGTGTTTTTCTTGTATGACTACTTCAGAATTGTTTCAGGCACAAATCTAAAACAAGTTGCAAAAACTTCCCTCTTTCTCCTACCGTGAAATAAAACCAGTGCATTTTGCAGCATTTCCAGCTTTGTCAGCAGTTGGAGGGGACCAGACAGTGTCTAGCTGTCAGGTTGAGGGAAGTGTCTGCTACAAGAGCTGTCTGAGACAGGGTGCAGATACCAGACTGTTTCCAGGGCCTTCACATTTCAGCTCCTCGGCTCCAGGACCTACATGCTCCCAAGGAAATTTTACCACAACCCCCCATGAGTTAAACACTGAGCTCTAGGGCTGTGGTAAAATTTCCTTGATGGCTTGTAGACCCTGGAGCTAAGGAGCTGGCCTGTGTAGGCCTTTGAGACAGTCTGGCATCCAGGCTAGATGCTCATGACACATGTAGACTGGATGAGTTGGCACAGGCCAGTATTTATCAGGTCAAAGCTAGGAGGGGGGCCAGGGGAAGATCGCAAGTAAGGTCATCCGGAAGGGGATTTAATATGATTAACATGGAAATAGGGATTCCTCCTACTGTTTCAGCTTTGGCTCCAATTACCTAATGACAATGATCAAATTGCAGTGTATAGCAATTTGTCACAAGGCGATTGGTAGGATAGTTAGTGACATGAATGTCAACCTGAAATGACACTTTGATTGAATTACTGAGCTATGATACCTCCTTGGATCAAATTCCATGGATCCTGAGAGCGTGGGTTTGATTCTAGGGTTGGACATGTGAAAGATTGCAATCATCACTTTGGATGGTTAAGCCAGGAATGACCTCATACGCCCCCCGTGTATGAGGGAGCTTCTCAAGTATCGAACCTTTGCACATACTAAAAGTACCTAACAAACTTATTGAGAAGAGGAGGGGTGACCCGGTGTGCTAGGCCGGAAATACGAGTCACAGCAAGGCCACGTCACTGCACTTGCAGCTATCGAAAAAGGGCTATGCTTCATCCTAATTATAGACAAATACAATAGACAGATCCTACATGACACTGTCTATCAATTAGCAGTTCAACCAAAGACAACACAGCTATCAGCAGTTCAACCAATCAGAGAGTGGCTACATGTCCGTCAACTTGAATTTTAATCTCATTTTATCTTTGTATTTTACATGTCATTTTATATTTCTATGTTTTGTTGGAAGTGGGCAGGGCTATGGAATTGATCTCTTTATTATCTCCCATTGACTGCAAAGAAGTGTTGCTACTTGCTATAATTGATTTAATTTATTATCACCTCTTATGTTTCCATGATTGACAGTTCATGGATGCTGATAACCTGGTGACCAACCCACGCACCATGAAGCTCCTGATCGCCCAGAACAGACCCATCATCGCCCCCATGCTGGAGAGCAGCACCGCCTACTCCAACTTCTGGTGCGGCATGACGGAAAAGGTCAGTCAACATGTAACAGTGAAAGTGAACCAGGATATTATAGTTTGTCTTTTACACAACCAGTAATGTCTCTAACCTGCTTGCATTTCGATGTCTATCAGACTACGCCCCCAGAGCTTCTGACTGGAGTACTTGAAATTATTTTTGGATAAAGTGAACCAGTTTAGCTCACTGGAGAGCTGATCTTCCACTGGTCATGACAGGAAAGACAGACAATATGTATATGTCAGGGTAGAGACGCGATCTTGTAGAATCAGCGATTCTACCAGTACAGATCCCGCGCTGAGTTTCTGTCGACAGAGACTCCAATCGGAATTTCTACTGGTAGAATTGACGATTCTGTTGGCAGAAATCCCGATAGGGTTCTCTGTCGACAGAAACTCCCATCGGGATCTCTACCGGCAGAATCAACGATTCTGGTCGCTTCTGCTAGATCTTCTGCCAGATCGGAGTCTCTACACTGACATATCCGGATAAAGTACAGTTATCATTACAATGATTTACATTCTCATTGTAGGGAGAAATTCCTCTGGCTCTATTCAACAAAGATAATGAACAGTACTAGACTAAGTGGACCATGGCTGAACATCCTGTATCATCATAGTTTACAGCAACAGCCAGGATTCAAACTCCCAACCTCTTGGTCCAGAGACAGGGTCACTAACTACTGGACTACACATGCTACATGTCTGCTTCTACTTATTAGATCTCACCTGTCGTGACTACCCTTAAGACTTCAATCTCATCTCTGCTTTTTTCTTCTCTGCAAACATTTCCTGCCAGGAAGTGTGTTTAGACTAGTGACTAGCAACCCTGTTTCTGGACTTTAAGGTCAAGAGTTTAAGTCCTGGTCTGTTGCTGCTCACACAACTGGCACGCTACACAGGAAAGGGTTTCTGTCCTCAGGGCTCGAAACACTGCGTGCATGTGCACTTTTGTACACCCAAAGTTGGAGCTGTGTACCTAATGTTTGACTGGGTGCACTATTGCACCTAGATATATTTTTGAAGGCTATGAGGTTAAGGTGCTATTGTGCACTAGTACACAGAATATTCTTGAAAAAAAAAATTTATTTACTTTGATGTTTGACCAGGTCCTGTTTAAAATTTTGAACTTATCTATAGAATTACAAATTGAAGCTCTCAAAGCAAGAGAGGCAGTATGGTTTGTAACAGTACTACGTTTTGCAGACATTTTACCTAAGTAGAATGTCTGCAAACATTCTGTTCCCAAAATGATATCTCTGCACCTAGATTTTCAGCCTATTCTCCAAAATGAATTTCAAGCCATGGTCGTTAGCTTGAAGGCTTGGGACAAACACATGAGTTAACCATGTGTCCACCTTTCATCATGCTGATTAATGATAAAAGGCAGAGGAATAACTCCAGGTCATTGAACCACTGGACAAATAGCACCTGTTCTTCTGGTTATGGTGTGTGCCAGAGTAGCTAGCTAAAACCACAATGTATGCCAGCCTGGGAAAACCCCTGCTGTACCTACTTTTATGGGACAAGCAACAGCGACCTTGTCAACCTATGAACTTAATGGTCATCAATTACTGCTAAGGACTAATATAAAGTACAGCGTTTTCCCACATGTCACACATGGAGCATGCATTCAGCACTTGCTCTAGCTGTGTTAGCTCAAAGTGGATCGAAGTACCCTTTCTGCTTTTTTTGCTTCATTCTTTTTTTATCAATACCGTAATCCCCTTTATCTTCACGTTAGCAAAATTTCACGGTGTAAGGAAAGTTGACATTTTCGCTGAACTTAAAGTTAAACTTCACGGTGGCGGCAAGTGATTTACAGAACGAATGTGTGAAGGGATCATAAATAATTACAACAGGTTTTTCACAGTGATGATAAGTTCACGGTACAGGGGTGACTGTGAAAACAGTGAACATAAAGTTACAATGAAAGAAACGAAATTACCATCTTCCTGCTTTCAAAATCTGGCTAGTATTACCTCATGTGTATTTCTATGTGGAAATGAAACAAGGAGTGATTACCTTTGCCAAGAAGGTTATGTTTTTTAGATACAGTATAATTATAGTCGGCATTTTATTTGTTCATTTTCTTTAAAACCACATTATATTGAAAATGTGTCCTAGCCAATGAGCTGGCCATGGTGACTGTTACAAGGAATGGTGGTTATGCTGGTCGGCTAATTCAGAACACAGTCATTGCGTGATTTTCTCTAAGTAAGGGTGCCACCAGCTTACTAAGGAACAGGTGCTTATTGTTGATTTTGAGTAGCCATGCTTTTGTAAGAATCCAGTCTTGATACTGGCTTTCCACTGACTTACTAGTAATGCTCAGCAGCAAATCTAAGCACCCTCCATCCATCTACTCTAAAAGGTTGAAATCAAAGCATACCTTGTACAGGGTCAAAATAAAGTATGTAAGCAAGTTGATTTTCCTCTTTTATGATTGTGTATCCTCAGATGACCTCAACTGTTCAACATTATTCTTACAATGTATGTAGCACTTATTAGTCTGTTGATACAGAGGTTCCAATTGAAAGCATAACCTGTACAAAGTGCACAAATATATGATGTTAGAAACAGTAAGAATTTGGTTTGGGGGATAATATGCCTAAAGAATCTTTTTCCATTGCTAAGTTTTCATTTTGTGGTAGGAATTTCATAATAAGAATATTTTTCATTATTTTTAAGTGTATTCAGTTAAAAATAACGTACTGGTATATTGACACATTTGGTATTTCGGTCTTGCATGTAAAAAATTTCTGTGGTAACGCACCTGTATGCATTCTTAGTCATACTAATATATAACTGTGGCCACATCCCTTCATTATTTTTAGTGTATTCAGTTAAATATAACGTACTGGCATGGTATATTGACACATTTGGTATTTCGGTCTTGCATGTAAAAGATGTCTGTGGTAACCCCACCTGTATGCAGCCTTTGTTACACTAATATAACTGCGACCACATCCCTACACAGGGTTACTACGTGCGTACTGACGAGTACATGCCGACCCTCGAGAGGAAGAGAAAAGGCGTGTTCCCCGTACCCATGGTGCACTCCACCTACCTGGTGGACCTGCGTAGGGAGGGCTCCACGAAGCTCAGCTACGACTCTCCTGGGGAGGGCTACTATGGACCTGAGGACGACATCATACAGTTTGCCTGGTCAGCTAGGACGTCAGGTCAGTTGAGACATTGTTACCTTCCTCGAGAAAGTTGTGATTTTGGATCTAGGTGTGTTTGTGTGTATGTTTGTGTGTGTGTGTGTGTGTGTGTGTGTGTGTGTGTGTGTGTGTGTGTGTGTTTGTGTGTGTGTGTGTGTGCATTTGTGTGTGTGTGTGTGTGTGCTATGGTCATGATTTGTCAGTTGTAGATAGCTCTTGGGCAGGGGAAGACTTGATATTCATTTGTGCCTCCTAGCAGCTTTTAGGGGGACTGCAAGGGCCTTTCTGTTGGAGAATTTATTTTCTGGGAGGTGATATTGCTAAGCCTGGATTTATTGGTTGATTCCTTGGATGTTATGTCAACAGGATAACTAATAAAGCTAATGGTTAGTGTGAGTGAAATTGATAACATGATTAAAACACTGAAAAAGACTTACTGCACATTTTCATGGAGCTTTATATGACAGGTGAATTTCCTCAAGAAGTTTGCATCGCCTGTGACACATTAGTTAGTTCCTAGGACTAAAGGTCACTGTCAAGGTTTGGTGCAAGGGTCACTAAAAGAAAACATTTAAAAACCCTTCAAGAGAAATCTCAGCTGCCATCATACCAGTATACACGAAGTTCAGGCCTAATACTGTAATAGTGAGGGAGACTTAAGAGACTTCAGCAAAGATTCATCAAAGCTAGCCATAGTTCAATTGTCTCAGTGCCCAGCACGCTCGATAAGCAAAACCTTTATAATGATTGCCAGCATCCTTCTGGTCGTCCACACATTTCCGTCAACTAGTTACTAGGCAAAAGCAGTACTATATCTTCCGTCAGTTCCAGGTTGCAGTACCATCATGTATTACTAGTTGGCGCTTCAGTGCCACCTGAAGTTCTCAATAAGACATACGACATGTGATGTTCACTCCTACACCTAGTTTTTCTCCAACCTTAATGACAGCAAAGCATGAACCTTATATCTAGTTGTCTCTGCAATTGATGGGAATGCTAACATCATACATACAAGAAATCTTATGTCATTCCATAGCTTTCCCATAAGATGCAATCTTGTCATTTTGCCATATCAGAACATCGCCTCTCTATTCTGACAACATGCTGACTGTTGCTTCAGGGATGGAGATGTTCATAATGAACACGGAGGAGTTTGGGTACCTGCCATCAGCCCTGGATGATACCATGATTCACGAAGAGGAAACTCTCAAGTTCAAACAGATCCTGCTGGACCAAATGTGTAAGTACTGTACCATCTCATTCTTTATCTTTCCAAATGAATAACGTTATGTATATAGCAGGGTCAGTGTGTCATCAGTGTGGCGTTGATGTGGTGCAACGGTTAGAGCGTTGAACTTAGCACCAATAGGTCCCAGGTTCGATGTTCACCGTGCCCCGACATTGTGCCCTTGGGAAAGGCACTTAACACTGCCTTCCCTGACGGTGGAGTGACGCCCATCGAGCATCTTTGGCTAATCTGTCTAAAAGTGTGCCAAAAAACCACACAACAGATTTGGTTGCCAATGTGCCAACATCTAGCACATTTGCCACCAAGAACCGTACAAAATAGTAGAGAGTAGAGATTGTGATCTGGCAGAATTGTTGATTTTACAAAGAGGTTGTGAACATGAAGAAATGAACATGGACATGTCTTTCTGCCCACAGCACATGACACCCCAGAAGGCTATGTGTTTGACCCCCTGGTGCCGTCTGAGTACATCTCACAACCCAACAAAACTGCTACCAAGATGGGCTTCGACGAGGTACATTCAAACTCTTTCATAATCATTCAAAATTTCTTATAATCATGAACAATGAATACAAAAGCCATACAATTCTATATGTTTAAATTACTATAATGTATACTTTTATGTTAGTCTTGTGGGTTCATGAAAATATTTAATTTTATAGATGTAGACATTTACAGTCAAACCTGTACAAGCAACCATCTCTACATATCTCTACATTCTCAGTCCTATCGTTAGTCACTGACGAAAGACAGTGGCTACTGTCTGAAACGTCTGACTGTTTCAAAATCTTATCCAGTTGCTTGAGTAATTATTTTTGGCGTATCTTATTACCTGGATGTCTAACCTTCATCAACGCATCTCTACATATGGACCGACTGGCCAATTTTGGTGGTCCTTTAGATAATATTTCCCATTCATAGAAGCATTCAGAATCCTGTCTATAATAATCACCTGTCCACATAGACCAGATTTTATCAGTCCCCTGAGTGGTCTTCTTAAGCAGTTTTGATTGTATGTGATACAGAGCTTCAATTTCAGTTGTATAACATACAAATGTCTTCCAAACCTCCTGTAACAGTTGTTTTTTAATCCTATCTGCAGATCTTTGTGATTAACCTGAAGCGCCGTCCAGAACGGAGGAAAAGAATGGTCCACACCCTGAAGGAGATAGGGCTGGACTTCAAACTGACGGAGGCGGTAGATGGCCTGTAAGTACAAGATGTAAATGCACCTTATGCAGTCTGCATTTGTGCATAGATTTTGATACATGGGTCCATTGTGTTTTTTTGTCTAATAGTGGCAAGTACTATAAAATCAATGTTTGGTTGATTTTATTAGAATTGTAAGCGTGCTTGTCCGTTCGTTATCATTTATGTAAATGTTCTTGTACTTGTCATTGTAATTGTTGACATTATGTCAGGCATGCTGCCTGAAAGCCAGTGTACGGTAATATGCTGTTCCATTTGACAATAGATAAATTCTAAAAAAGAAGTACATCGAATGATATAGACTAAGAATGTCAATCGGATGAAAATCTTATGTCCCGTTTTGACAGTCTGTCCGAAAGCACAATCAGCAATCAGACTGCATCCCTACAAAATTGTTTAGGGTCAGGTCTGGACCTGAACACCATGTGTAACTGTACCTGAAACTATTTTAGGTGCCTAATTGGCAGACTGAGTACATTTTGCTGCCCTACTGCTTAAATGACTGGTGTGGTTACTCAGTACAATATACATGTATATATGACATTGTATAGTACAAACTATTGTGTGTGACAGTACAAGCTAATTGTTGTGTCCAGGACTCTGAATGCCTCTGTGCTAAAGAAGATGGGAGTGACAGTGCTACCAGAGTATAAGGACCCTTGGGCCGACAGGTGGGTGATTGGCAGCACACACAAAACATCTTTCTTTTCATCACTTTATAGTCATAGTCACAGTTTTTGTCATGTGGTAGGTTTTCACTATTTGATTACCTGAAAACACCGAAAGAAAGGTAAAATAGGATAGAAGTCTCAATAAGATGGGAATGTAGTACAGGGTGCGAAATACTTTTTTGAGCCAGGTTGCCCATGTTGCAACCTAGGGCAAAGGCTAGGTTGCACATCCAAATTTCAGGTTGCTCCAGCAACATTCACCGATTTCTTCAAATCAAGCTCGTATGTAGCGTATAATACTACTAATATTTCAAAATATAAATTAGATAGTATTGTGTTCCCATTGACCTAACAACATCTTGTTTAGCCAAGGGCAGTGTGTTTTCGTCTTTTTCAGCTCAAATTCCACGATCTATGAAGGGTTTTGGATGGTTTAAAACGAAAAAGTGTTGATTTCTTTATTTCAATTGAAGATTTACCGAATTTTATGAGAGTGACACTGTGTTTTTGTGAGCTTCCAGGGCTCCGATTGAGATTTTTGGCTCAAAATATAAGGTTGCACACTGCGCTACCTGGGTTTGGAATTAACTTGCACCAACCGAAATCTTGTTGCACTGTGCAACCAGGTATTTCGCACCCTGTAGTAAAACTATGTGTTTCATAAAAGGATGTTAGACTGACTTTTTCTCATCTTAAACAGCTTCTATTAAGCCAACACGTATTGTCTTAAGTTGGCAATGCTCAAACTTTGTAACCTCTTTGTAGTTTGTAGATAGCTATGAAAGACTATAAACACCTTTTGTCCTAAATGTTGCCTGACACTACATTAGGTCACCTTTTCTTTCTCTTATAAAGTGGTGTTAATTCATAGCATGTTTGTGATGGTACTTTACAGGAGTATGACCATGGGAGAGATTGGTTGTTTTCTCAGTCACTACAAAATCTGGGAAAAGGTAAGGGCCCCGAGTGAAACTATGACAGAATATGTACACTTTTTAAAAGTTCTATCAGGAAATGAGAGGGAATGGGTTATAGATTTCTGTTTGACTCATACAGTAAGAGGTAGGCTCTGGAACACGAATTGGCGCAACTCGAGACACGAATTGCGCCACGTAGAGGCGCAAATCGTGGCGCGCAAAGCGCCACCAGGGGGCTAAACTCGAGATCTCGAATTCGTCCACGCGGAAGCGGTAGCTCGAAGCGCAATACAAAACCGGCACTGACATGGCTCGCATAGCGCCACCAGGGGGCTCAACTCGAGATCTCGAATTCGTCCACCCAGAAGGGGCATCGCGAAGCCCGCAATGTAACGTTACTGACATCATGAGTTACGTAACTATATGTCCAACCAGCGGTGGCAGCGAAGCGCATATTTACGAAACACGGACCCGAGTATCGTCTTGCGATTTAGCCATTCTGTTAAAATTAACTTATAATATATTGTAGTCAGCAATCGTTGGTTTGTTAATCACCGTTATATCAATAACATTCCGTTTTATTTGCTTTCACAGGACTTGGTTACGGGGCTGACAAATCGCTAACGCATTTATAGTGACAAAAATAGTGCGATTAGACACAAGAATGTGTTCTTAGTGCCAAGAGAACTTTAAAAATGTACCACTGAAAGTACATAGACAAGCACACAAAAAAACATTAGTCCAATTTTGTCTATTTGTGAATTTGCTGCGAACTATGTCAGCATTAGTCTATGATTGTCGATTCAAATCCAAAATGGCTACCACGCAAATATGATGCTATCCCAGCATTCTTTGCAGTTTGTAAGTAGACTATTTCCAAAGGTCGTCAGGTAAGTTAAAAATAAAGCAATTGTAGAAAAACATACTTAAAAAGTAAATTATACGCCTTCAACTCACCGTAACTCATCCCGCAAGTAGATTTGTATGTTTTTTTAATGTTCTATATATAGTTAGCAGTAGATTTCGGCATTTTTCATAACGTTTTCCAATTTACTAGTAGCATGAAAGTTCATCATGAGTTGGTAAAAGTCATCATGAATTAAGGACTAAACTCGTTTTCCAGATTTGTTGATTATTTTTTTATCTTACCTCATCGCTTGTCGTGTGTTGCTATAGTATGTTTTGATGTTCTATGTGCAGTTAGCAAGATATTGATAATTATTACTTTCGAAACATGTTCGTCGTAAAATCTCGGATGTTTTCGGAAATAGTCGGCTCGTACAAACTGCAATGATTCCTGGGATAGCATCATATTTTCATGGTCGCCATTTTGTTTGAATTTTTGTTTGTTTTGGTGAATGTCTACGTAGTTTCAGTCTGATTTATCAGACCCCGACTTTAGTGTAATGTTCGGTTTATTGAACTAATTCTATCTGCCGTGAGTAGAGTAGCTTCAGCAGGAAATCTTTGCCATTGTCTTGAATAAAGGATGTATTATTTGTACAATCGATTCTGAAACTGGAGCAAAGAATGTTACTAGTACTTAAAACACACACTATCCCATTCTTGCCACTATTTTGTCACAATGCATTTGTATCAATTTGTTATAATTCTCAGCCCCGTAACCAGGCCCTGTAACAGCAAATTAAACAGAATGTTATTGACATAAACGATTATAAATAAAGCAACAATTGCTGGCTGAAATTATTACCCATACTCGATAAGTTAAATATTAAACAGAATTCGTAAATATGCACTTCGCTCCACCTCTGGTTGGACGAATACATTTACTCCTTGGTCTGTGCGTGTTTTGTATTACGATTAGCTGACTACAATACATCATAAGTTAAACATTAACAGAATGGCTAAATCGCAAGCCGTGTTTCGTAAATATGCGATTCGCTGCCACCACTGGTTGGACATATAGTTACGTAACTCATGATGTCAGTAGCGGTACATTGTGGGCTTCGCGATGCCCCTTCCGAGTGGACGAATTCGAGATCTCGAGTTGAGCCCCCCAGTGGCGCTTTGCGAGCCATGTCAGTGCCGGTTTTGTATTACGTTACGAGCTACCGCTTCCGCGTGGACGAAATCGAGATCTCGAGTTTAGCCCCCTGGTGGCGCTTTGCGCGCCACGACTTGCGCCTCTACGTGGCGCAATTCGTGTCTCGAGTTGCGCCAATTCGTGTTCCATGGCCTACCTGACAGTAACGCAGACCTAGATAATGATAGAATTATAACTGCACATGTCCTAAAAAGACAAACTTTGAATAGGGAAAACAAAGGTCGATTACAGTGACATTGGAATTACATTTTGTTACGTCACTTTGTAAAGTTAAGTAAAAAGGCAGACGTTGTCCTCCCGCGTATACATTTGTACGTACATGCTCTCTATGATTTGTCATTTTCCAAGGATTGCTTCATAGGACCTGTGATTTTGATTTCTACAGTATTATAGGTTTTGATATGTGTACATGTACCTCTCTAACTAATGCTTGTAGTACATGAAAATCTCTCAGTGGTCAGTGTAGAGTTCCTCTTGTCCAACAGATTGTAGAACAGAACCTAGACTGGGTTCTTGTCTTTGAGGACGACATCAGGTTCGAGCCCTTCTTCAAGCGGCGGATGTACAAGATGCTGAACGAGATCGAGGAACTCCGGCTGGACTGGGACCTCATGTAAGAACTGCAAGGGTTGATGGGAAATTTTCTTTAAACCAATGGGTGGTGTTGACATGTTTTCCTGACTACTGGAATTGAAGGCATTATGCATCTTTTTTAGATATTTGTCTGACTGTGAAGTTGGTAAAAGTAGGTGACTGAGTTAGAAGAGGATTTAATCGTCTTTGTGTCATCTGGGTACCTGTTCATGGATCCCATTGCATCCTGGGAGATGCATGGCACTATGGGTAGAAAGGGGCTGAACAACATCATTACCATAATGACAATGTGTATCTGGTGCACTGTGTCCGGTCTATGTTATCATGTCAAGGTGATTACAGTATTTTATTTGCCCCCTGTGCTAGTGTCCTGAGTCTCCCAACGTGCAATGGAATCGGTGAAAAGGTCTCTATACTGGTCCTTTTTATTTAAGAAGCTACTCTTTTGGACAGAATTCTAGATGTTGGATATCGCACCCACCCACCCCCATCTCCATCCTTTTTTATTTTACTTCTTCCATATTTTTGCTATCCTTCTTCTTCCATAACATTTCACAGCCTGACTGGACTTTCACCACAGCTCTCATCTCACTCTTTTCCTGCTGATACTGTAGTAGATTTACGACGATAAGTCCAGCAGGGGTTTTTCTTATCCTGGGAAAAAGGATGTACCACCCTCATGCTCGCACCATGGCCCCTTTAGCACTTTGGAACAGATTTTGGAAGCATAAAACATTGATGCTATTAGGCCACAAGTTGCCACAGGATTCAACCATGTCCTGTCTAGATCTGACAATAACTTTCCCCCCTCACAAAGCCTCAGATTGCCCCATTTTCATCGAAAATTCCCTAAAACTTCACACCCTGCCACTGCCTCAAAGTAGTATTTGTAGAAAAACCCCTGTTCCAGCGCAAGACAGTTGACTGACAGTTGACTGACGCCAGTTACATGTAGTTGCGGGCACTTTCTGCTGTTAAAGATTCTTTCAATCCTTTTCTAGACCCTTAATCTGAGCATTAGTGATGTCTAAACTGCTTAGTTTGCTGTACTTTGATGCTTGAACCTAACATAGCCTGAGGACAAATGACTGTAGTCAAAATCACAGAAAAATGCCAACGTTGATGACGTTTGTTTCCTCTGTATAGTTTGTGCAAATTGAATAGTACTAAGGTCATGCAGCATGACAAATGTGGCATATATATGATGCTTATAAAAGAATTAAGAACAGAACTTTGATAAAAGCATTTAACAGTGCAATATATAAGATGGCAAGAAGCGTAACCTTTGACTCTTCTTAGCAGTGCATTCAGCAAATATTATAAAGTTTTCTGTAGGGGTAGGGCCTACCTTTTAGTAGCAGTTTGAATAACTGGAATTCGTTTATGAATATAAGACTTTTCCTTGCCACATTTTTCCTCCTGTTCGGAGGGCCATCCTCTTGACTAATAGGGAAGTACTCAGTGTTCTTCTCTGTTCCTGTCTAGATACATCGGGCGGAAGAAAGTGGTTCCTGAACAGAGGCCTGGCCTGGGGTGGGTTGCCTATCATGTGCTTTTGACCCTGACGAATGTTTAGGGCCGACAAGCAGAAAGCCAAACTGCCATTCGGGCATGTTTTATATCAGTCATGGACAAGGAGGTAGCAGACCAAGACTCGTAACATTCATGATCATGGCTTCACCATTCCATCCTCAAAAGTGCATATCTCTCAGTTTTTTTCAGGCATAAACGATGGGACAGACTATTCAAAGTTATGATGTGCGGAAAGGATTACACACATATACAGATACGGTCTTTACCTCTGTGTCAAGTAAAGCAGGGTTCAGTTTCAGTTCTTTAGGCCCTCTTTGCAAGATATTTTTGCGGAAAAGTGAAAACCTCTTATTTACAAAAATTATGCACCGATTTGAAAAAAAAGGCCTCTCAAACAGTTATGTGGGCCAGAAAACATTTCACTTTGTGTTTGCAGTAATTTGTTCTTTCACAAACTATTGAAGACCCGGTACTCTCTGTAACTCCTAAAATATTGTGTGACAACTAATAATAATGACTTTAGATCATTAGATCCCTTTCTATTGGCCACTTTCTCTAGTCTCAAGACCACTGATACAGGAATTGTTTTTATGTCCCTGTCACACAGGATGAATGTGGATCCACCAAGGAGCTCTAAGGCCCCGGTTTACACTCAGTAAAAGCTATGCGAATCAATTAACGTAAAGGGCCAATTGTGGGTTACTATGTCACTGATAAGATGAATTGCCTCTTAGGTTAATGTTTGTTTTCGGTGACTTGGCCATTGGGGATCTTCTAACATGTCGTTTAGGCCACAGCAAGTGAATCTTATCAATGTCATCAGCACGCTGATTGAATCGCATTGATTTCGCCAAGTGTGAACTGAGCTTTAGAAAACCCCAATTAGCCCATTAGGCGAATTGATTCGCATAGATTTTGCGGAGTGTGAACCGGGCCTAGATGATATTTTGGCTGTAATACACCCGATGTTTGCTCATCGTATGACTTTTAGAGATCAGGTGACGTTCACAAGCCCTGGAGCCCCGTCTCTAGTGATTTTTAAATTCAGGGACTTACTGGTGATCAACAAGCTTGTCAACTGTGTGACAGGGGCATCGAGAATGACATCAAAATATACAAAACTTACTGTCACTTTTACTGTCACTTCTCCTTTCACCATGTCATAGTATTGTATTTAGATCAACTGCGTTGTTGCGCTTTCGTTGCCGATAGTTACGTAGGTCGTAAGCGGATGCAGCTGGAGGGAGAGCACTGGGTGATGGGTACCACCACCATGATCCACGTCACCTACTCCTACTGGACGCTGGGATACATGATCACGTGGAGGGGCGCCAAGAAACTGCTGGACGTCAAACCGCTCACCAAGATGATCCCTGTGGACGAGTTCCTACCCATGATGTTTGACGACCATCCAGAGTAAGTTACACTTATGCTACGGTACAAATTGCGCAGGTGCCTGTTGGGGGTATAGGTCTATAGTCCCGGCCAGACCCGAAGCCACAAATTTGTCATAGTGGACTGTCAGGTACTGGAGGGTTAGGTTACCCCCTGCCTCTCAGTGCTCCCATGATTACCTCACAGCATCTATTTGTTATCAGGTCCCGCTATGATTTTAAGGCCGGGTTGAAATGATTCTGGGTCCCGGCCAGGCCCAAAAATAGCCCGGCGGACACAGGGTGTCCCACGGGGCCACGTAGGAGTCGCGCCCGAACGTGCCAAAATTACAGCTGTGAACTACCCAGCGGGGTCCCTTTTCCAATTAGCATCACAGGAACACAGCCAGGAACTATCAGCAGTGAAGTTATTCTGCAAAAAAAGGTTTATCACAAGACCACTCCTAAATGATAACTGACCTAGAATCTCAACATGTGATTTCAATAAACATTTGGAGACAGACAGGAGATAGGTAGTACAGACAGTTGGATATTTGTAACACATTTACAGGGAGTTTAGATTTGTCTTAATCAAAACCCAGCCCTCGAAACCCAGCCTATTTTTTAATGACTAAAGTTCTTGTCAGTCCATTTCATTATGATATGGAGGGGTGGAAAGAGTAAAACCATTTTACATAATGAATGTTTATTGCAGACCAATAAAAAGAATAGGTTCTTCGTGTCACCATTTTACTTTGCTGTGGCCATGTTATGTTAGACCAGGGCTGTCTCCAGGACCCGCCCCTCCGTCCCAGGACAGAAATTTGCTTGTTGGGGCGGAAAAAAATGTCACCCCGTCCGTCCCAAAATCTGAAATTTATGAATGAAATTGATGCAAAATGTATCTTCGTAAGCTTGAAATTTAACAACAAAAATTTAAAACATCGGCTCCCAAACAAGGAGTGGGACAGAAAAATATTCAAAGCTGGAGACAGCCCTCTGGCTGGTAGACTGAAAGTAGTTAGCGCTTTGTTCAGCATGTTGAGTAGACTGAAACTGAAAGTACATGTAGTCACTGTCCTGTATTCTTTTGTATAATTGAATTACGGCACCAAATATTTTCAACACCTGTCCAATGTCAGGTCCACCTGAAACTTAAACAAATCTGTACCTTTTTATGTTCATTAACGTTGTCCTACAGTAAGCACTACATGTATGCCTTTGAGCCAAGAGACCTGAAGGCTTTCTCAGCTGAACCCTTGATGATCTACCCAACCCACTACACTGGGGAGGCCAACTACATCACCGATACAGGTGAGTAATTCTATCTGCTCTATCATCTTATGTATCAGATCTTCTGAAAGTAAGTTTTATAAAGGTGAGGGCAGTGTGTACTGTTAAAGATGGGTTACGGTACTTGTAATGGACAGGGTATAGGGTGTTTGCACCTGCTCAAACGTCACGTAATTAGACATGCAACAACACAACAGCCGTTCAAAGACATAATTATGTTGTAAGGAATGTTATGAACACTAGATAATTTTCTCCTCTGCATATAGCCAAAGAGGACCAGACTACATTTGTATGAATCTCTATATCTTGGAATATTCCAAACTATGAATACGAATTTCTTACAATGTTTATGAATATCTATTTCTTACCATTTTTGTGTGTTAAAGATTATGAGCCGCCATTTTGGATCTTTTAGCTCCAATGAGAAGGCCTTTTTTTCCCCAAAGATTTGTAAGCTGCAAACACCCTATACTTATGGCATGACACCAAGGGAAAAGGTGCAGTGTACAATGACAATGACATGGACGTAGTGTTACATAAAAACCTTTGCCCAATCACAAAATCAGAACTTGTTGTACAAAATACAGAAGCTGCTCCTGATTCAAGGCTGGTCATAGATGATGAGGGTAAGTAAGAAAACTGCAAACTGCACTAATACCAATACTCATCAGGCTTATTCTTTTATTTTGCGTTTTATTTATTCTTTGAAATCATTTTTTGTGTTCCATGATCCATGCACAGTTCTTACCCATCACTGGCTTGGTCATTTTCACCAGCTTGGTCATGGCTTCATGTCACCCTACAGTTCCAAGCTTTGATTGACAGCTTAACTAACTACAGCAGGACATACTGTGTATCTTGAAACATTTGCAGTGGTTTTATTTTCGCATTGCCATAATGTTTTTTTCAAGGTGCTATCCTGAAGCCCATTTCCAGCCATGAATTTGTACCAATAGACTTTTCATTAATAGACTTTTTCTTGAAAATTTAAGAGTGTACTACAATGTTCCACACTTCTTTATCTAAGTTCGCACTTTCTAAGCTTGTCAAAATCCAAGTACATGTACATGTAGCTGTCACAAGTTGGGGTGCAAACTTAATTCAAGGTTCTTTGCCAAAAATCAGAAGTGGATCTGAACTGTATCATTGTCCTTCAAAGTTTCAATGACAAATCTTGAAAACACACTAATAAGCTGGTTCACACTTTAAACTGTTTGTGTGCATTGTGATGCATTGTGGGTACAATGTCAAAGTTGAAGGCCCCTTAGACATAAACAAACACGTCTGGACATGGTGTCACGTATAGTCTAGACAAGAAATCTTTACACTATAGGGGCCTTCACCCTTGACCTTGTGCATCTGCAGCTCAAACTGTGAATCAGCTTATTGACTGGATCTACTTATTAATAAGATAACTACTGACAGGTCACACTTAGATAAGGGAACCAGGCCCACTATACTGCCTTCTGTGGGTTTGTGGATGGATAGGTTGAGAATATATGATTAATGTTGCTGCTGTTGTCATTCAGCTTGCAACACCTGCAACATGAATGCTGAGTCACATAAAGCACTGTAATGCTTATTTGGCTTACTTGTATATCAAACCATGCTCCATCGTATCACACTATTAATATCTGACCCTTTCACATAGCCTGGTATCCATCCCTAATTACCTAACAGGTCCCTGTACAAAACCTTTTGACGTATTTGCAACAGGTTCTGGATAGGGACCAGGTAGATAAATATGGATGGATACCAGACTAACTTTATATATTGAGTGATTTAATATATGAATGTGACATGCTTACGTGGCCGTGTAATGAGAAACTCACAGTGTTGCTTTCCAACAATGTGCCTCAAAGTAAAAGATTGAGTCATCTGAAACTCAACAGTCATCTAAGATGTTTTGACAAAATGGGCTAGCTGTATAGAGTCAACAAACACAATACGATGTACATGTAATACATGCTTTTGGAAGTCTCTGCCAGACCTTGCTGTAGAATGGAAAATAGTTGTAGAAATTGGCCAAAATGTCGAGATAATTGGTAGAGTCACTGAGCTTGCCTTGGAGATCAATCCAAAATAATGGTTCTTAGCAAGAAAGTTCATCTGATCATCAAATGGTTCTATATGACCAGGGCTAACTACTTTCTAATTGGCAAATTATTCAACCTATTTGGCTGATTTCTACTACTGTAGATGTACAAGAGTGTTCGCGGTGGTTTTAAGTTTGCGTTTGAGACAAAAGTAGACAAGGGTAGGAGGGCCAAAAGAATTTCGTAGTGGTTTTAAGTTTGTGGCGAAGAGCTTATAACCCGAACATAAAACCACCACAAACTTTTCTGCATTTACAGTATCATAAATTTTCCAGCAACCAATAGAGTCTGGTAGAGACTATGCCTTTGGAACCATGTTCAAGATAAGATGCTCAAAGTAATTATAGTGAAGAATTTTTGCCCACACGACCTTGCATGTTCTCTCCCAACAGATACAGGCTCCTCTCCCATTGTTCCTGACCTTGACAAGGCGGGCGGGGGAGACCAGCCGGCCGTCCCCGCCATGAGGCCCAGCGAAGGTCTGCCCACGCCCGACGGGGAACCGTCATCGCACGGAGGAGAGCTCTGATGAACGCAGTCGCAGCGCAGAAACATATTAATCACTTTACAGAAGAGAATGGGGAGGGGGAGATTTGTGCCATGTTAGCACTGAATAAGGAAAAATACAGTGTGAATACAAGTGCATTGGGTATAAGCTGTTTCATGGTTTGAAATGCTCATGTGCAAGGTCAAAGGTGAAGACCCCTAACTTGTAAACAGTTCTTGTCTGAACCATGCTTGATACAAACATGTCCAGACGTGTTTTGTTTATGTCTCGGGGGCATTCAACTCTGACATATTACCCACAATGCTTCTCACTGCTCATGCACAGTTCAAATCATGAAGTGGCTTATTGGTAAAGTACTAAAACTCAAAATTCTTCCACCATTGTTTTTGGATAGAATGTAATTATTGCAATGCTTGGGTCAGGATTTTTCCATAGATTATTGAGCATTAACCATCTTTCTGCTGATTTCTGCCAAAGCAATAGAAGCCTTAGGCGCACAAATGAGCCTACAGTTGTAAGGAGGTTAAGAAATATCTAAAGTGGCAATGCAGTGAGCTTTTAATTGCCAATATGGAGATTGTTTAAGCTGACACCAATGCAGCTGATTTTTTTCTTTGGTTTTAAACTTTTAACTACGAAAAATTGGAGCTGAATAAGTGGAGCTTAGTAGGGAACAATGGGTTAAACATTCAACAACTTTTTGTATAAGATGTTCAAAGTACCTATTATACATATTTAGACAGGATAAAGCACAATTTTATTGTTCTAAGTAGGAAAATCTAGTCAGCTGAACTGTAGTTTATCCTTGTAAAAATGGCCTGATGTCAGGTTTGTTTCTTTCATTGTACAACATTTCACACAGGTGAATTTGAGTATAGTACATGTTGTAGGTTTTACATGGCACCAGTCTGTAGCAAGCTAAGAGGTAGTTCAGGCATGTACATCAGCAAATAATGGTCAAGTATATATTTGATAATCGATAGTTTTGGCTGTAACAAAAATTGTGCCTAAAAATCAAAGTCTTTCATAGTTGGCGACTAACAATTATGCACGCAATTGTAATGGCTATCTTCTCGAAAATCCATTTTCTTTATTGACGAAGTAAGTGTTGTAGCCTGGGTGCCATCCTCTGTAGATACCGCTGTCTCTCCCTTCTCACTTGCTCAGACTAAAAGTGTAATGTGCCACATCGTTGGAAGTAGGGACTGCCATTTCAACTATTAGATCTAGCAAAGTTGTCAATACTAAAGCCCTTGCTGTGTCATGTGACCATTAGAGCGCTTCCAATTCTACAGCTCTAGAATTCATATGGTAATCAGTTTTTAAAGGATTAGAATGTGTGCTTACAATGTTACATTTAAAATCTTTAACTCTCATGTAATCTTAAAGTGTAGGATGAAAGAAAAGGCAATGTTTATTTGCAAACTGTAGACTCAGAGGTAGAGTCAGTGTCTGTATCTATGAACGACAATCATGTTTCTTCTGTAACAACTAGCTATACATTATGGCAGGCTTACCCTGTTTGAATAATCACGTTGTAATTGCATCATAGATTTAGACAGTTTTTAAAAGATATTGTAGAATCTTATCTCAACACACAAAGTTTGTAGACTTGATCGTTGTCGACCATATCTTCGTTGATACATTATCGATTGCATTGTACCAGTATTATGTATCATTGGAAAGCGTAGTTATTGCCCTTAACAATGATATTCCATTTATCATGATAGCTCATTCAATATATAGTCAGCTGTGAATGCAGGATCAAATATTGTAAAGAGTAGTCATTAAGCTTTCCAGAAAAGTATTTTTCATAACACTTCACATTTGATAACCCGATAAAAGAGATATGATTGATCAAATTTAAGTTTCCAAACTTTATATGTTGGGTGTAATATAGGAACCTGCTTATACATGTATGGGTAAGGATATATTTTTGTATCTCTGTGGTGCTGGACAAATTCTTATTGCAGATTTTATTTCTTTTTTGAACATGTAACAATTACACCTACATGTATGTAAGTTAATGTCCTTTCAAATGATGCAGTTGCAGGGAATTGTATTACCCTTGAATTAACATGATATTATACAAATCAATGGTGCTAAAGATAAGTTATAAGATGCTAAGATGACAATGGAACTTTTTTCAAAGTAGCTTCAGAATGTTTAACTTATTAATCAGTAACTGTGATACATGTACTTGTATTGTTCCATATCTATTTGAATCTATGTATGCATAGCTTCAAGAACAGAAAATTTACACAACTGTAGTAATACAGAAATTTAGTCAACACACAAAAAAAAACATTTGCCACATTAAACAAGTTGATAGCTACATCGTGCATAGGGAATTGTATGATTTTTCTCCATAAGTGTTCTGATGTCATGTATAGTAGAACATAATGTCATACAGTCAGCTAACTTTCGGAAATAAATTTCTTTAGTCATGGTAATGATGCTGTTTCAAGTTTCTTTTCTGTCTAGAAAAAGTGTCCTTTATTTGTTTGGGGTTCTGAAGCTTTGGTTGCCCTGCAAAATTTCCATTTTTTTGCCAAGTTTATTTTAATAATACTGCCAGGTTGTTGGGTAATTTGAAACAGTAAGAACCTAGCTATCATGGTGATTAAGCATTGATACTGCCTTGGCAATTATATACATATTTTGACTTAAAAAGCAGACAATGATCTACACATTTCTTGCATTGTAGAAAGCCTAATAGCAATATTTATCTAGTCAGCAGAATATGCCAGAAGTAAAAGAGGGTAAAACAATAGTAAGTAGGAGCTAATAGCCTATTTTTATTTGAATAAGCAAGAAAAGTAATTTAGGTACATTACAATGAAATGTTATTAATAGTATTGTATCATCAGAACGTGAAGCTTAGTGCACTGAGTCTCTTAAATGTTCTAATATTTTGTTCTACTAACGTTACTTCTCTAACTTGCATTGTGCATTTCTATGATGGAATACTCTGCTTAATAAAATTGTGTTCTGTGAACATTATCCTAGTGTATGTCCACTATCTTCACTAACTTCAGCACTATATAGACCAATTCTATAACCCCGTAATCACTGCAGATTGATACACAACTCATTTCCATCTGATCCTGTCATGAACCATGATGAGGGGGCTCAGTGTGTGAGGGAGCATCAGGCATAAGCCTCTAGCTCAAACCTCTGCACCTAAAAGAACACACTTATCGAGAAGAGTAGGGGCGACCCGGTGTGCTTGGCAAAAAAACGTGAGACGCATTGTACTACCACTAGCTACTTAGTACTGAAAAAAGCATCATGCTACCTTTACCTATAATGTAATGCAGTCACATTTATATAGGACTGCATTCTTTGCACTGCAGCAGCTACATCTAGCTGCAGTCTGAAATGTAACACCAAGGAAGGTGACAAGTGGTCACCAGAACATCGGCTTTGGTTGTGTCAAGGGTGATAAAACTTGCTTGGTTGTGTACAAAGAACTTTGTTGTCCACAACTCATCTCTTGATATGCCAACTCATCAATTTTGCCACAGAATCCTTGGCTACATTCTGCTGAGAATCCATGTTTTCTAGATGCAATGCATGTCAACAAACATTCTTAATTCGTTCGACTCAACACAATACTTATCCAAGATATACTATTAAGTAAGATTTGGAACGGCATGTATTTAGAGGAGTAACAGGTACTTGGCAAGACTGTAGACAGTACTGTCCCATATGAACTGCCAGACCTGTTCCCCTTCAAATGTCACCAGTTCGACAGTCAAAGTTGTGAGGACAGCCCTGCATGTAACCAGGATACACAATATACAATGGTTTTGCTAGCCACCTTATGCTTCGGTCCCATTTTCAATCCAGGGCTGTTTGTGAAAATGAAAAATGCATTTCAAGCAAATACACAATATATGGTTGGGAATTTTTTTTCTAATTTTGTGTCTTTTGTTGTCTTTTATATCAAATTTTTCGTTCCAACAAGCGGCCGGGCCCCGAATTGGAAATGGGACCAAAGCATTAGCAGGCTTTGTAAGCCTGGCTTTTGGGGGCTTGGGATGTGCTTTTTTTCTGATGACATATCAGTTCTAATTCATCTCCAACCCAAAAAGCATGACTCTGTTTTGTCCCATCTGAGAGGACATCCCAAAGCTAGGTACATTGTAGTTCTCATTTTCACCATAGTCAAGAGGCTGTAGTCAAGTGAAGAAATTGGTGTTAAGTGCCCTTCCCAAGGGGCACAACACAGGCACCTGCTATAGGGATTCGAACACAGAACCTTAAGATTCTTAGTCAACAGCCCTGACCACACGGTTGCCCTGTCACTCTCTTTGCATTGATTGGATGGTTGTACTGGGATTCAAACACACAACCTCAATATCTATTGGGTTAACTCCCAAAGATTGCACCATCTTATTGTGCGTATTGCAATATATTAATGATGTTTAGAAACAAAGAAATAAAATATGAGGTAGATCTAGAATATTCATACTAATTAGCCAGAGGTTTCCCTGCTTTTCATACCTGCAGTTTTATGCTCTATGGTTGGCCTGTTATCCATGTGAAGCATTGGGAGAATCTTGAACTTGGCATATGCAATTAAATGCTTTTTCTTCACCTCAAAAAAAAATTGTCATCACACTTGCAGTTCCACTCTGTGTCTACAGAGGGAGCACCACTTATGTGCACTCCACCTTTTCACAAACCCTCAGTTTTCTTTCAGCTCTATCACCCAGAAGTGTAGATACACAACACTCTGTGAAACTTCACAACCATGCAACCTTCCAACTAGCCATTCTTAGGTGTTTCACCAACCCATCCTGAGCCTAGGCTTTTTTGTCACAGCCTATATCTTTCCAACCAGCCTTTCTGTAATCAAAACCAGCACTCACCATACAAATTCTTCTGTGTGCGCTAATCAACCTGGCAGTGGGCAACTCTCCCAATGGTTTGGTTACCAGGCTACCAACCAAAAGCTTTTGCCAGTATTTATCAACTTTGTCACGCTCCACATTCTTTCACATTCGGGCAAGCTGGTACATGCCCATGCTCTTCATCCTTGTACCACTTTTACAAATGTATGTACATGAGGTTTTACAACATACACATTATAGCAAGGAGGTTTAACCTCCTTGATTATAGTGAACAAACCACACCGAGTACTAGTCAACAACAAGCATGTGTCACACTGCAGAATGGAACCACACACACATGCACCATGCAGATCCAAACATGTGGTATACTGATTTTATTGCAAAATAAAGTGTATATAGTACAATGTACATATTGAACTTGGTCCCTCGTTACACATAAGCACTGATGTAAGACTCAAGTCTTGTCTCACAGATATTTGTCTGCTAGGTCTGTCTTTACTTCCTGCCACCTGGGTAAAATGTTTAGAAGAAGAAAAAAAAAGGAGTCTTAAACTGACTCTTCAATATTGGTGCAACTGCTTCTTTTAGCAAAGATTCAAGATGTACCGACCTCTTCTCTCCCAAATAGCTGAAATTGAGAAGAAAAAGCAGTACTGATTTTCAGTACAACATACTACAGGTTTTGGCACATATTATCTATAGCCAATAGCCATATTTTCCCTTTATCACAACTTGAAAAGTTGTCAAAGGAGGGATATTTCCTGAGAAATTATCATGACTTGCGAGTCAGTGGTGCAGGCATTTTTGTTGCTCTGCTAGCCAAGGGCAAAAGTTGTCAGTCCCACTATATAGCATTCACAGAGAATTTCACTGCTCCAAGTTTTTGTGATTTTACAGTATGTACAGTGAATTTCATAACTGTATCACAATATGGCACTGAAGACCATTCAGGATTTCAGATACAAGGACAGCCAATTGTAAGTTGGCGAGGAACAAGATGATACAAGTACAAAGTATCTTTCTGAATAAGGGGGCCTTAGATCTCTCAATGAAGGATAGATTCAGCCAGGAGAAGACCTTATGACCAACCATGGATTGAGATCTTAGTCACATTTAGTCATTTTTCCAAGGGCTGATATAAGACTGCCTTTAGTTTGGGGCGGTCCCCTTTTGTTTTCGATTTGAAAACAAAGAAAAAGACTTTTCAATCCCTAACAGCTACGGTGCTGTAAGTTCTTGGGGGGATTCTGACGACCTTTCTGGGACCCACCAGTCACGACCTCATGGTGATCAATTTTGATTATGACCTCGGAGTACGCTTTTTTGTATGTCCTGGTTTACGTCCTGATTTTATCTGGCCTAAAATACAGTTAGGTCGAGTTCAACTTTATCCAGGTTAGTTCAGAGGGGGTGTAAAACTCTCTGCAGTACAGAGTGTACTGGGGTTTTAACACCCTACTGAGGATACATGTTGGAGCATCTAGTGACACCGTGGACAGGTGTCTATGCCCTGCCCAGTGTTTTAGCTGGTCTGTTCATCAGGTGCATCTCCCAGTCCTTCAGACGCAGGTGCAGGAAGAACTTCCACAGGTTCTTCAGCAAGCCCTCGTCAAACGGGTTTTCGTCTCCGTGATAGTCTTTCAGGTAGGTGATCCTATGCCTAGGGGGATAAATTGAAGTCCAATAAACACCAAACCAGTGTGGAGAAAAAGAACTGCCTCTACATCCGTATAATATAACATAATAATAAAGAAAACCTTCAACTTGAAAATAGTGGATTTTTTTTGGTCATGATACACTCACACCCCTTTCCACTAGAGGCCGAGAACCTTTAGCAACCAACATTTGACCTGTTGCTCAACGACTTTCATATAGACAAAGAACAAATCGTTTAACATTTTGTATAAGTTTTGTCTTTTAAATCATTTCTACATCATACAACATTTTTCAATTGTAAAAGCCAGGTTTACAAAAATCAAATCGCTCAATGGTCACTCAGCAATCTACATCTATGTTAATTTTTGACAATTATATCTTGTAGAAAATCCTCCCCACCTTGACATGAACTCCCATGTGGTGAGGTTGATACCGATCAGGTAGGTGTGTGAGGCCACCAGGAGGAAGGTGGCTGTCCCTCCCAACACCAGCACAAACATGGCCACCATGTACAGGCCGTTAGACACCATCCAGCTGCTCCAGCTAGCCTCATACACAAAGGCAGTCCTGTAATGTATGAGGGGGAGACAGTGTCATCCAAACTGGAATGCTAAGGGTAACTGTACAAGTCATCATAACGTGTCAAACAAGCACAAACTCCATTTGTCATCTATTTATTCATTTATCTTATGTACTGAAATTTTTGTGGAAGGACTGATGTAACAGGTGTCAACAAGATGTCAACCCAGAGGCCAGACTGTAAGGTTTGAACCACCACACCAGGACGGATCCCTACTTAGGTTGTGTCTTAGGTTTTTTACGTGAGGTGTGGCTCTTCTGAGATATGTAACCTCCAGCTTTAAATCCCACCCAATAAGATGTTCTTTACCGAAGCCGAAGCTAGGTACTCATTTTCACTTGATTTAAGTGAGGAAATAGGACTGGTGTAAAGTGCCTTTCCCATCCCAAGGATGCCTGCTACTAGCTGGTGCTAGGGATTAAAACCCAGAAAGTTTAGATTCTAAGTCACCAACCCTAACCACAAGACCATCTTGATCTGTAAACTTTCTAGACAGTCTACCTACCAGACCAGGTGCACCGTCCAGCCCACCAGCGATGTCTCCACCAGTAAGAAGATCCAGAAGAACCTGTGGTTCCTCTCCCCGATACACGTCTCGAACCACGGACAGTGGTGGTCAAAACGGTGGATACAGAACCCACACAGCTCACAGTGCTTCGCTCGGATCGGTTGCTGGGGAGAATGGAAAAAGTCTGGCGTTATATACAAGATTGACAGCTCAAACAAAGTGCACATAAAACATTTTTGCAAGTGCAAAGTCATTAAAGTTTGCTTGTTTGGACAAAATACAACATGCACATCTGCAAATGTACACCAATTGCTAATCTTCAAGCAGACTGGAAGGCAAAATATTATTGTTTTGTTAGCACCAAACGAACTTGCCATCCAACATGTGCTTGAAGGTTAACAAACTACCACAATGTATCAGTCATTCAAAAGGGGCCCCCCAAAAAAATTGACTGCCAACACTTTTTTTAGGAGTCTTTACCAGTAGTCATGTAACATTTTTGCAGCTTTAAGCAATCACTGACAACAGCAACATGTATCAAAACAATGTTGGTTTTTGTGCAAGTACCTGTATTCCACAAAACCCACAGTTCCTGAGCTTGACTCTGGGTTTAATACCGATGTCTGATTCAATCATCACACTTGTCTCTGTCGCAGAGGCACTATCATCTTCCTCACTGTCTGATTCAACACACGGTCTCTGTTGAACATAAAAAATGTTGTTAGTACAATACACAGTGTACAATCAATTCTATGAATCTATCACATGTGCCTATGCATATAGCAGTTACATTTGGTAAACTACATGTAGAAAGGCCCTATTTGTAAGCAAATAACACATATTTCACTCTGTATCCCTCCACCATGAAAAAATAGACATGTGTGATTGGGTGATTATAAAATCAAACCAGTCAACAACAAAAACTTTTCCCAATTTGCATTCCATTCATTCAACCACATGCAAAAAATGGACCATACAAAAATAACTAACCCCTTTCCTGATGGCGTTCCTGTTGTCTGTAAGACTGACAAAGCCAGGGTCCATAGAGCACACAGCTGCATACAGTACTAAACTCAGGAACACCAGGGCCAGGTATATACATGGTACCAGGTATTCACCTGATAGCCATTGTTGTCTTAGAGCTGTGTGAGAAAATACAGGAATACAATAAGTTTTTGCATTATAATTTGAATACATGTATTTTATGAAAACCAAAAAATTCAAGACATATTTGCAACCTTTGAAATACAACTCTATAAAACATGTTACTTGGTGATGCAAGTATAAAACTCAACATAGATACACAGATAAGTTAAACTTAAAGCTAAAATAAACCGGCAACATCCTGTCAATAGTAAGTCTTTTAATGATTTAGAAAAATATCCTGTCAATAGCCTCAGCCAAACTGAAATTCGGGCAAAGAATAATGTCTTCAAAAATTATGTTTATGTGCTAAAGATGTGTTGCTTGTAGGTTTTGCAGAACTGATATTCAGTCTAAGACGTCTGTTTGCCTTTCCTTAGCTAGGGAGTGGCTACCTGAGGCTTTCTTGTAAATAAATAAACAATATCATAAATCACTTTTGTCTCTACTACAAAAGAGCAATCATTATTAGATCGAAAAGCTTTCCTTAGACTGATGACAGTATCCATAGACTTACCTGTGTCCTTAAAGAATAACATGGACACCACCCCAGTCGTTATACAGACGTGGAAGGACCTGACCAGGACGGCAGTACTGAACACCAGCCGCCAACAAGGCTTCTTCCAAACCGCCGCCATTCTGGGCTTCGAGCCAGCAAGTCCAAAACAACCAAAAATAGCCCACAAAACTCGCAACTTCGACGTCTTTAAACAACACTTTTGGCGCGTTTTTAACTATAAAACCGCACCAGGAATACTTCTGGGTACGTATAGAAGTGTGTTGTTTGAAAATGAAGGATAAAACTCGCAGAAATCAGGAGCAGGGCGAATTTGAAGACACCGAAATTGGGTTACGACCATCTTGGAAATGACGTGTTCCTAAAACTATGTTTGGGCTGAACGACTTTTGTAAACAGGGGAGGGTAAATAATCAATCAATCATATTACTGTACAAAATAACATTAAAAAGAATACCGTCATAATCATCGGACAAAATTGAGTAGTTCTGGTATCTATAGTATGAAAGACGGGTGGATAATTTCAATGTACGAGGATGAAATATTTTAATCTTTTAGACTCCTATCAACGAATGAAACCGTCTGGTGACCTTCGACCTATTGCATGGCAATCTTGAAAACGGAGGAAGTGCTGTCTGTACATGTGATCGCAAGAATAAGACGTCTCGAAGCGTTCTGAACATGGGTAGGACGGTGATAGCCGAGGATCTGTTACAGGACAGAATACAGGAGATCCTGAAGACTTCTGGCAAAGGAATAACCACTGGGCTACTTGTGGGACAGGTGAGATTTGGTGCCAGTACTGAAGACATATGGTGTATGAAAATAAAGTGCTGTGCATGCACCTTTCTATGGAAATCTACAGGGAGGCTTCAGGGGTAGACCTTAAGGGTATGGGTGGTGGCAGGAAGATTTCTTAGATTTCATCAATGATCATCCCCGTATTTTATCTACTCTGCAGTGATCACAATGGTGAACTTAAAGAACCCACTACACCTTTCGAAAAAGAGTAGGGGCATGCCCCGGTGTGCGATGGTCCAAAACCTTAGTCTCGTGTACGTTTTACGTACAGTGCTTGGAGTCCTCAACTTAATCGATGAGATTAAGCACGTAATACGGAGGAAGAAGAAGAAGAAATACCATCCTAGATTATGAACATCTGTCACTAAGCCAAATTTGTTACACAAATAGAGTGTCTGCAACAATCATTCCTATAATACTGTAGATCATGAAATATTTGCGAAGGTTTTAATGGTTGTGGTTTTTTGCAGTGAGCTCTCACTCTGACAATGTGCCTCTGTCGTTCTGCTGTAACATGTCAATTGCCACCGTAAAGAAGTTGTAAATACCTCCTTTCCACTTTAATTCATGTAACGTTAGCAGGGCTGTCTCCCGATTTTAATACTTTTTTGTCCCACTCATTGTTTGGGAGCCAATGTGTTGAATTTTCCTTCTTAAATATGTCATTTTAAGCTGACGTAGATACATTTTTGTCCATTTTATATCATAAAGTTCAGATTTTGGGACGGACAAGGTAAAAAAAATGTCCTGGAGACATAAAAAATGATTTACAGTAATTCCTCATCTCTCTTCCGCTGCAGGCCCATGGGCAGAAACGTGAGGACTATGTGGTGCACCTCATCAGGACACCTAAGATTGAGGACGACACCCAACAGGCCGGCAAGAAGAAGAAGAAGGGATCAGCAACAAAATCAGAGAGTCTAGACTCTCAGTGGATAGCAGAACATGCAAAACAGGTATCTGTCAATACAAGAGTAGTCACACTCACAGGTGTGATGTTAACCCCTTTAAAACTAACATTGCCTGCCTCATCAAACAAAGCCTTGAATGTTCTGGCATAGACAGATTGATGACACTCAGTTACAATACCTACAGTATATATTAGTTTTCACTCACTCTCCATATCAATGAAGCAGGCAGGTATGTAATGACTGCCATGTTGGTGTCCATATTTGCATTTCAATGAGTCATAGCTCAAGCATACTAGTACACAGCATTTTCTGTTTCATCAGCAAATTTTTAAATATTTTTCTGCTCTTCTCTTCTTTGAGCTGTAGACAATTTTAGACATTCAATAGTGGTTCTTTAATAGTCTGTATAACGCAAACTCTAGCTGCCCAGGGGTTTCTGTCCCCTCGCAGTGAGCGGTTACAGGGTGGCAAGCGGCTACAGGAGGCTTGATTGAAATCAGGCCAGTTCTTTCAGAGGATCAGAAAATGCTTTAGGTATGATTTACTGAAATGCAAATAAGGACACCAACATGGCAGTCGACACTACAATGACATCACCTGAAAATGCTAGCCAAGTACACGTCTTTTCTGTCTTTTTCACAGGTGCAGAGAATGCTCCCTGGGGGATTGAACATCCTGGGCATCTTTGTTGTGTTACCCTCAGAAGAGAGCAGGAACATCCAGTCCCAACTGATCCAGGTTCTTTACACTGTCCACAAGACACTCCTGAAGACGCCCTGGCAGAAGGCTGTGAAAACTGAGGGTGAAGACGAGGAACAGCACAGAATAGTTCTGCAGATCTGTAGTGTCACCAAGAAGTATCCTTTCTCAATCCCAAGTTTTTTACCTTTTTACCTTTAGCACTCTGAAGTAGCCGTTTGTCACCCAATTCCCTGTTGGTTACAGAGTTAGGCAGTAGGGAGAAGGTTAAGTGGTCTCAAACTTTAGAACTTGTGTTGTCCCAGAACTATCGTAGAGTGGAACGCATTACTACTCAGTTGGGTTAAGGCGGCCCAGGAAGTATTATTCTGTACATATATGATTATACTCTGTAACTATCGATAGCCTTGTCGCACCACGATGAAACTTCACACAGTTTTAGAACTACTTAAAACACATTGAATAAAGGTGACTTAAGTTTTTCTACTGCTGGATTTTGGGTTAGAAATACACATTTTGGTTAAAAAAACGTGTATTTTATGGATTTATGCGCGCAGGCGGTAACACCACCTTTCATCATAATATTTTGCAACGAAAGAGCTAACCCCATATAAATTGTTTTTGTCCGAGGCTATTTTGTTTAAAATGACGATAACATTGTTTTTTTGGGTCAGAAACATCAGAAACAGCTATTTTGGAGTCATTTTTTATTGAAAATTCGCCCAAGTTAAAAATAGATAAAATCTATGCAAAATAGCCTCGGACAATTTTGATAAGAAAGCGATAATAAGTTACATTTGATTACTCAAAAGCTGAATTCTGTTGTTTTGAGCTGCGCGTAATTGCGTAAAAGTCATAACCCAAATCCCACACAAGCAGCTCGTTGTCTCCTGCGTAATCCAACACCTGTGACGTAAGGGCCGTTCCATTCGAACACCATATCGAACATATAGAACTTCCCGTTCTATTTGAAACACCTCCATCAAAACAGCGCTAGTAGGACTCGGCGCGGCTCATGCAGCATTTGTGGAGGAGACAACTTCCAAATCATTTGATTGAAACATTTAGAATGTAATACAATCCGAATCCTGGCCTATAAAACAATTTTGTACTTATACGTACACCTGAGATGATTTATATGATTGTGTTGTGTAATAGACCTTGCGCTCCCCGAAATGCTCCGTAGTGGAACATTTCGAACCGTGTTCGAGTTCGGCCGCGCCGCTGGCCAGGCACGCGGCCGAACTCGAACACGAATTTTCGAGCCTGGGCTGCCTTAACCCAACAGAGTACCAAATACTGTAGAGGCATCCTCAATAGACAGCATAAAACAATTGTACTTGCAGCTAGACATGCAAAGGTTAGTTGTGACGGATTGTTCAGTGTAATATACCAGCGGCTGGCGCACCGCATGCCTGCAAAGCGAAGGGCAGTTATACCGGCTATACATTTGAAATGTTACATAACAAGTTTATGTCGTGATACTTTGTCCTTGACCTTCGTTCCCAGATTCACAACAAAGACATTCAATGTTGTAGATCCTAGGGTAAGTTTTCATCAATTTTAATCTATAATTCTGTTTTGTAACAAACTTCTTACTGATCATCAGCTTTTTTTTGTCTTAACTCAAGTGGTCTGTAACAATATCACAGAGAAAACTGTCATCAAAAACAACATAGAAGAGCTCACTGACTTTTCGGCTTAATCTCCAAGCGTATCCAACGGTCGTAAAGTCTTTGCAACCGTTGGATCTGCTTGGAGATTATTTTCAGCAATCTCTACAGCCTTCCTCAAGTTTGAATGACCAATTATCTAAGTCATGTGACCATGTCTTTACAGCCCTCCTCACATTTGAATGACCACTCATGATCATCTAAGACATGTGCAATCAGACCTTGTCTCTACAGCCTTCCTCAAGTTTGAATGACCAATCATCTAAGTCATGTGACTTTGTCTCTACAGCCTTCCTCAGTTTTGAATGACCAATCATCTAAGTCATGTGGCTTTGTCTCTGCAACCTTCCTCAGGTTTGAATGACCAATCTAAGTAACCTTCTAGACACATGATGCTATCAGTAGTTTGAATATGATTAAGATTTGAGTTCCAATTCAAGCATTTTTGTTTCCTGTGGACTCCAGGATAGTGGTACAGTTGCAGAGTGGAAGTTCCAGTCGGTTGTTAGCCAGTGGCCTCTTCTGCACACTGCTGTAACCGTCAACATCAACATTCCTGTACTGAGGGGAGAGGCAGCGAAGTCTCTACACCAACAGTTAGATGTAAGAGAGGAAGTTTCTATTTTTGGTTCTCCTGAGCCTATCTTTAAGTTTATATGATGCTACATGTATTTGAAGATCATAGTCATACAGCTTTCACACACCCTTCCCACAGCTTTCAGTGTATAGGGCAGTGCACATCTCCATTTCATAAGCCATTGGACCACACAGTAGTGCATGCACTGCAGTAGGAAGCCAGTCTCCTGTTAGTGGTGTGTGTTCATCTACCATACTCTTTCACATAATTTCTGAGTGCTAAGCACAGAAATCCGTACCATTTTAAAGTCTTTGGTATGGGGTTTGAACCCTCCCAATTATTACCTGGATACCATCTTTAGTCGAGGAAGACAGTGCCTGTTGTGGACTGGTCTATTCGCTTCCGCCATGCTCGTGCATTAGCTCTTTCCAATGTCGATCCAGTGGAGGTATGAACTGGTTAACTGTTTTGCTGGAGACTACACTCTTCGGTAGGGAGTTTCGGACTATACTATGTAGTCAAATGTATTGTATAGTTTATGTAGTGATTGTAGTCAAATGTCAAATGTATTGTATAGACTTATTTTTCACACCGTTACATTTTTACAGACTTCCATTGGTCCGTTCTGTGAGTGCATCATGCAGGGTTTGTGCACTTTTAATGGTGTACTGAGGAAGGGAGACCAACCTCTACAGGCACAGGAACCACCGCAGAGCAAGAAGGGCCATGTATGTCTTCATTATCATTATGTTATGTATAATAGTATTATGCTTTATTATATTTTTTCGGATGGTGACGTAAAGTCGACGGCCCCGTGTATGAGGGAGCTTCGGGCATTAGCCTCAAGGGTCAAACCTCTGCACGTAAAAGAACCCAAAACACTTAAGAGTAGGGGTGACCTGGTGTGCTTGGCCAAAAACGCCAGCCGTAGCGAAGCCGCATTGCACTACCACTAGCTACTTGAAAAAGCATCATGCTTCACCTCAAATGAGGATGCCTTGAAATGAAACGAACGAATATTCTAAATATGTTTATGTGCTTTATCTTGACACCAACATAAATCTTATATATTTCTGAACAAAATACTGTAAATCGTGGAATATGTGGTACATGGTACGAACTCAACATTATTATGCTTGGTATTGCATTACAATACATGCACTACAGTTGTTTGAACCATGAACTCAAAGACACAGGGAACTCTTGATTTTCACTGTGCCAGGAACTGAAAGAACTTACAGTATTCTTATATTCTCAGGGTAAAGGAAAAGGAAGACATAAGGAGTCTAAGACATCCCACCAGCCCACCAGTGACGGTCCTGAGATGTTCTGTGTACAGATCCTCTCCAAGGCAGTAAGAAGAAATCTAAGACTTACAATTTGTTCTTGATTTTCTAAGTACTTTTTGAACAGAAAATTCCTGCAGAAAAAAAATTGCCTACAGTGTTCTTTTCCAAAGTTTCATGCTGCTATTATTAGTATGGGGCATTTAGTAGTCTGTATGAACATAATTGATATGAGTTATTGATTTGATTTCTTATTCTCATTATTACAGACAAATAACAAGTCCAAAGAGGTAATGGTAACAGAATGTGGAGGGACTGTCTTCATCCGAGGACTTATCCAAGCTAGAGCATACGTGCACAGCAAGGCAACTGTAGCACAGGCATCACAGGTAAACAAGTAACAACACAATTATTTTTCAGTACATAATGTATGTCACAAGCTCACAACATCGTGGCCTTTTATGCCAGTTAGTCAGTTAAAGTACTTTCTCACACCAGACGGTGCATAGGGCGGCATGCATCTCCGTTTCAGTAGCCCTTGGGCCACACAACTTTGTGCTATCACTACAGCAGGGGGCTAGTCCACTGGTAGTGGTGTGTGTTTAACTGCCATACTCTTTCCCAAATGCTGAGTGCTAAGCAGAGAAAGCAGTACGTACCATTTTTAAAGACTTTGGTATGGCTCGGCCGGGGATCAAACTCACGACCTACCGTTTGCAAGGCTCTTATCACTCACTCACTTAAGGCTCTTATACCAGCAGCATTTTTAATCACATTACTGATTTAATACTTTCCCAATCATGTGTCTGTTTACAGGCAATAAGAGAAGATGTATTGAGGAGCCTGACTGCTAGATGTGAGCTACTAGCTGAGGATGTTTTGGAAGTTAAGGACTTTACAGCAGATCGAGGTAAAACTTCGTACAAATCACTGAACTATGTACTCAAATTCAAATCTAAGCCAATGGAGTATATAACAATGGCAAAGATAACAGAAATTGTGAAATAAATTGTAGCTGATATAAACTTAGCCATATTTTTATGCATTTTTAATGTTGGGGAGATCACAAATTTATAGATTTTTGAAGATTTCCATGTACTATGATAGTGAAATAACTGTTTTTCTGTAGATGTAAATTTTGTACCCACAGAATACAGAGTGACCTTGATTTTGTTTTCCGCCATTAGAGGAGATGGACATCACCCCGCGGCGCGTGTTCGGGCGGCTCCACGACACGCACCTGTCCGTGTGTGACTACATGTTTGAGGACGAGGGTGTGGAGGACTGCACAGCCAGGTGTCAGGAGCTGCTGGACATCACCCTGGCACCTGATGATGTGGAGATCGATGCTGAGAGACTACCAGGTGATCTTAAAGGCAACCAAAGCAATATTTTAGGGCCCAAAATATGGAAATAAAAAAAATGCTGAAATCTTTATGGTAGTGACATTTACTATCACTACCTAGCGTAATAACTTCATGCTTTGAGCACTTTAAAGCCGCGCAAAAAACGTGCCGTACGATGATTCCCTTAGTTTCGCGAGCCTACAAAAACCCGGCTACAATTTTCAGTGAGTTCTCACATCACAACGACGTCATATTTTTGCATGATGGACGTCACCATACATTGTGATAGCGTTGTTTGATCTAATCATGTATAGAAATGACTAAATAAATTGACTCCCAAAATCCGATTTTCGGGCCGTAATATTGCTTGGCTGTCTTTTACTAGTATTAGTTTTAAAGAAGCAAAGTTGAACTTTAATTTCGAACACAAAAAATTGGACTTTCCCAAATTTTCAACTGTCCAACTTCAGTCTTTGCTAAGGAATGACCAACCGACCACTTCTGTGATGTCACGTTATGTAGATACAACACCTGCCTCTGTAAGTAGTGGATCATGAATTACAGCAAATCTTGTCTCTGTTAAGGTTGTAAGGCCCTGATGTAAATACCTAGCCTGGGTGCCATCCTATTTCTACCAGCCGGGGGCTCCTACACTCTTAAAGGGTAGCGAGTATAGGAGCCCCGGTAGAAATAGGATGGCACCCAGGCTAGTAAATGCCTTCTTTTACTCCTCTTGAAAAACAAAAATTTTGATTCTGTGTCCTAGTTTGTTCAATGTGACAGTGTCCATGAGACTCCATACATGTGTATGTATACGATGTGTTTCTCCCTTTCCAGAGCCAGAAGAGTTAGAGAAGCCCATGTGTGGACTGATGGGTGATGAAGAAGAGGAGGAGACAGATGGGGAGGAGGTCGTCAATGCCCAGGCGTCATGGGAAAAGTGGAAGAAAAGTTACATTGGTAAGTTTATCGAAGGACATTGGTTTATCATAAGATCACTGACCAGTGGCATAAAGATCTTTTCAACATTGTTTGTGCAAAGGAAAATGTGATCTTGATGGCATGCTTCATTGCAATAATAAACTAATTCATGTACATGTATGTCGATGAAAGTAAAGTGAAGGTACATAATTTGAAACTTGTTTGTATTGACTTGTGTTTAATCCTAATTGGTCCTTGTGTCCTTCCATGCACAGGTACAATGATTGGGGCAGGAATAGCAGTGGTCGTCTCTGGCTTGTTTATGTACCTGGAAAATTGAATCAGCTCATAACTGTTTTACCAGCTTGTAGTTGACCTGGATAAATATTTTACCTAACTTTGTGACTCATGCGAAGAAGAAATAACATTTTGTTGTTTATTTTAAGTATTGAGTGTAATTTAATTGGGACCATTAAGTATGATAATTTTCCATAGCTGTTTCTAGATGAATTTAGTTGTAAAGAAATTCTATTCTTTCTTGCTCTAAGTGTAACCAACTTTATAAATTTGCGGGCTTGTTAAATGTAATATCACAATTGTGTCTTCTTTAATTGAATGATTTGATGACAAAATGGACAATAACATGTATGAATATGATTATTTGGAAGATTTATCAAGAAACCTTATACTGCAATAGTATTCACAATATCAAATACCCGGTATTTAAACATACAAAAAGTACATTAAAAACTAACCCAATGAAATTACCTTTTGTAATCTGTGGGATATAATCCCAAAAAGTGATTTGTACAAAATGACTTTAGTTAAGATTGAACTCTTCCATTGTAACAAGGAACTATTGGGTTAATGTTTTACATCCTTTGCAATGCTAGCCTGGGTACCATGCTCATGAGTTTGCACTCACTCCCACTGTCTCGCTCACTGACCATCATGCTAAACTCTAGAGGATAGTACCCAGGGTACTGTAGCACTGTCTCAGATTCTAAAATATCTCAGCCTTCACAAGAAGGCTTTCATATATACGTTATTATTTCTACTGTCTGTGAGAGGTGAATATTTTGAATGTATTACTAAATATCTTAAGGGGATGCAGTGATGTAACAAGAGACTCTGTTTTCTTTTGGGGGGGCTAAGATATTTAGTATCAAACAATGAAGAACTGGAGGAAATGATCTGTGCCAATGATTTCTACAAGGAGGTTTAAAAGAGACTTGCTTCTACTAAATAGAATGTACAATTTTTTTCTCTAATCTCCAAGCAGATAGAAAGTAAAAAGGAAAAATCGTAACGTTTCTCAATCTTCCGTTTCTGCAAAGCAGCTGGCCTTTTACATCTGCTTGGAGATTGTCTTACGTCTAGCTCACACTGTATCCATGAATATACAAAATGAACTATGACTGTGTCAACATTGTGTCTTGTCCTCAAGAAAAGGAATACATTGTACATTGAAGTTAACACACTGTCTTTTGTTTGGTTGGTTATGATAATAGGTCTACATACTGGTTATCACTTGAGTCCGGATCCCCTAACACATTGGCCCTTTTTTTTTTTTAAGTAACACTGACAGCTTTGAAAATTCAGTCTTGACAATGACTTTATTGCACATATGTTGAAGATAGTAATAACTTGACTGATTCATATCTGATCATACTAAATACATCAGAAATATTGCTGAAAACAAGTTTGAAATCATCTGTTTCAAGTTCTCAGAAACTCTTGTACATAAACAACAAACACTGTTTCAATGTCAATACGGTAAACTCATATACTTTCGCGGGGACTTAATTTTGGGATACAAGGGGAAAGAAGGTTTACGTTTTTAGTTGAAACAATTCTGTAGTACAGTAGTAGTTCATTGGAAACACATATTTGCAGTGTCATGAATTTGTGGTGGAGAGGTCACCATAAAAAAAACTGCAAACAAAATAACAGTGTGTAAGGTTCAAAAAACCTAATACCTTTTGTACAATAGCATGTAACAAAATCTAATTATACTGAATTCACATTTTCAACACAAATTAACAGATTCTTCCTGATTGATTACAAATACCCTTCATCCATTCAACCTATGTCACCATAATCTTTCCTAGTACATGTAATTGCAGTAACATTTTAATCACTAGCTTTTATGAAGAGCATCGTAGGCTTGATCAATTCTGTGGTTCAGGTCATCAGGACTTTCCAACAGTCTTGTTAGAGTGGAAGTTTCAATCTCCAACAGCATACCTGTGAAAAAAAAGTACTGAATGGTATGACAAGAAATACATGTATGAATTCAATATTCTGTGTAAAATTTCACAGTATCTTGAACTTCTTTTAACATGTTCAAACGTCATTTCAATATGCATATATCCAGTATCATTATGGTAGAAAATCATATGTTCACTGTAGTCATGCCAAATAAGATTATCAACTATTGTAAATGCATTTAAGTTCACATGGTTTTTATTTCGAGGTAGGGAGAAAATGGACTGTTTGCAGTGGTTTTAAGTTTGCGTTTGACACAAAACCTGTAGTATAGCGCTACAGTCATAGGTGGGCAAAAAGTTTTGAAGTGGTTTTAAGTTTATGCTAAAGAGTTCACTGTGAAGACCGCGAACATAAAACCACCCAATATACCCCAATATATGTACTTTCCTTTTGTATCAGTTCACAGATAAGTCAGTCAATCTTCAATATGATCTCATTTCATTCTTACCTGTAATTTTGGGAGCATCATCTTCATACCGTTCACAAACGATATCAAACAGCTGTTCCCCTAGTTCCTGTTTATCTGGGTCTAGCTGTGACTCATCAACAGCTCCTTGCTGTTCCCCTCCTTGTACAGCATTCACAGCCCTGTGTACAGCTGTCTGTAGAGCCTGTTTGTCAGCTAGTAATGTCTGTAAAGTGTCTTCGGGCAGCTCTAGTAACATCCCTGTAGAACAGAAGACTTGTTATACTTTTCTACAATAAAGTTACAAACTCTAGATCTGTGTAAATCATAGCCTGAACTCAATCAAGCTCCTGTAACGGCTTGCTGCCCTGTAACCGCATATATATAGCCGCAGGGAGGGGACAGAAATCCCCGGACAGCTGGAGTTTGCGTTATACAGACTATGTAAATCAATGTTGCATTTAAGAACTGCTTAATTCTCAAAACATGAAAATGCGTGCAAAGGAAAAACTTCTAAAAATTCCAAAGCATAATAGTATAGAAACATACTGAAGAGCAATACTTCAATACCTGTAACTTTTGCACATAGATCTGGTTGCAGTTCTTCCACCTTTTCATACAGAATGTTTCCTAAGTCTTCCTTTTCTACACACTCTGATGTATCTGTACCAGATTTGGATGACTGCCTGAAGGAATGGATACAAGTGTTGCAAGAAAATCATTCCAACAGTGTAGGAGAAAGATGTGTCACAAAAATGTTATAAAAAGTGAGAATGAAAGTGATCTTGAACTCAATGAACAATTGAGCTACCATTTCACTCAGGTCATGACAGAGAGGACAAACGTTTATAATTATGATGTACAGTATTTACAGGTTGTTTGTACCGGGGAAAACTCCTTGAGCTCTTTTTGACAAGTACAATGGACACTAGAATATCAGCATTGGAAACGTTAGAAAGGTACATACCCCTGTATCCGGTTAAGTGCTTCTTGTACTGCAGTTTTCAACAGTTCTCTATCCTGTAGCAGCTTAAAAACCTCTGTTTCTTCCAGTTCTAACAGCTCTTCAGTAATTTTTCCTGCATTTTCCGAGTTCACAGTGCAAACTACTGCATGTAAATGTTCCCTGAGTGCCACACATCTGTCCACCACTGGGACCTGGTCCTGACAGTGAACCCTGGAATATTATCCAATCATAGAATAAAACAATTTTCTTTAAGAATTTGAACCAAACAATCCTTATATATGGTACTAAAACGACATTTGATAAATTTGCAATGCACACATTTTAGAAAAGACATTTTACTTGTTGATTGTGTTGGTGCAAAAATACTCTAATTCATTTTTAAGTTTGTAAGTGCTTAATTTCGTGATAGGAGGGGAAAGGAGACCTATGCAGTGTTTTGAATTTGCAGTTGAAATAATCACAAGTAAGACAGAGCATATTATATTTGTGGTGTGATTCACACAAGTCATAAACCACAGTGAATATTTCATAATTTACAGTAGATAACACACTTATCAAGAAGAGTAGGGGTGACCCAGTGTGCTTGGCCAAAAATGCGAGCCGTGGCGAGGCGGCATTGCGCTACCACTAGCTACTAGTACTTGAAAAAGCATCATGCTTCACCTCAAGTGAGGATGACTGATTTACCTACCTAAAATTTAATATTTCGATAGAATCCTCATTCTTCTCAGTTATTATCTACTACAAGTGAATTTTTCTCACCTTTCAGTCTCCCTGGCCTCACCCTGCTGTAGTGTCCCCTGTGCCTTGACCACTGCTGCCTGTAACTGTCCCTCCTCCTTCAGTAGCTTCAGTAGTGTGTCAGTAGGCAGCTCCAGTAACATGCCAGTCACCTTGTTGGACTGGGTCGGACATAATCTCCGCACCTTCTCAAGTAACTGTTCTCCTATCTCTTCTTTGCTCATCATTGTCGGCCTCTCTTATATCCCTGTTTGTAAGATTATGATGTTTGAAACATCCAGAACTTGCAGACGTCGATCTCTGTGTTTTTGCATTGACTGTTTGAGGGAATGTGATACCTTTTCTGGAAGAAATATAAATATCATATTCAATATCATTAATGTGATGAAAATGAATTATTTAACAGTATCGACATGAAAACTTCCTGTAATGTAAATTATTTTCTTTGGAGTGGTTCTAATCATGTTGCCGTAAGAGGAAAAGGGAAGTTTTCGCTGTGTTATAAATTTGAGGTTGAAACAATTCTGTGGTACTGTAGTCATAATTTCCAAGCAGCTCTATCAGTGGCAAGACAGTATCCTTAAGGGCCAAATATCTGTATCCAAGAGGCCACCGGTACTCAGGTTCAGCCCTCTGGATACTGCCTTGCCACCTAAAGATCTGCTTGGAGTTTAGGTGGAGAAAATAGAACCACCCTGACAATTTCAACATTTAGAGTATAACTAGTACATTTATGTTGGGCAGTACACAACCACAACCTCATAGGCCCCCTGAAGTTGCTACTGAAAGATGCAACATCACATATGCATATTACATACAGTTGCATTCAAATCATAATATAATAATCATTTTTGTGACGTGCATATAACTTACAAGTATAATTCTTTAAACTCACGTTAACGATATAAGGTCGTAAAATTTTCAGATAAATGTTATCTTGCCACGTCAGCTGGAGAAAACCCGGCAGGTGTATTTACCTCCACCATCTGAAATGACCTCATGCAACCTCTAACCCCCGACCCTGCCTCATTACGCAATTTCCTGGAGAACGTAGACCCGAGAAAAAAGTTCCCTTCGCGAAATTAATAAGCATTGAATTCATTGATTCATGTCTTCAATAAAATAAGAATCTAAAATTTATCTTAAAGACGTCTGATTTATGAATTCAGTCCATATAATTGAGCGGAAAAAAAGGAATCTTACACTATGCGGAAGGATATAATCAGTCGTCTGTGATAAGGCGCCTCCCATCGTCCTCTTTCATTTTCCGACGAGGTAGGTTTGGACAGAAAATTTTTACCACTTTATTTTTATCGATACGCGTCTTTATTCTGTGACGTAATCAATATCCTAACGCATGATTAGAAGCCTTATTATGTTAAGATTGTATAGTTTGTGGTATTAGAGAGGACTGGGAAGATTTGACGTCTGATTTTGACGAAATTTTAGTGGTGCATGTGGACCAGATTTTATGAAGGGGGAGGGGGGCAGCCATGTGGGAAGGCCGGTTGGGACCAAAAAATGAACATAACTTTGTACGTTTGCAAGAAATTGAGTGCGGCTCAACATTTACTGTTACTTTTTGATGAAGACGACGATTGTACTTGCTTAGTATGGCTGAAACTAGAGTTCCTACCTGGCCGAATTATCTATAGTGAACTCTGATATGCCATACATAGACAAAACTCACTTTATTATCAAATACTATAAGGTATTCTGTTAACATTTTCAACATCATGCATCACCTACGTTTAAATTACTATAAGTGCACAATTGATCATTTTCCTGATAGATAAAGTGAAAGTATGAGTATCAAAGATTGTAATTTTTGAGATTGTTGATAAAAGAGACACTGATTCGCAAAAAGTGGTCAAAAAAATTTAATGCGTAACTAATTTATGTACACTAACAGAATCCATTGGGAGTAGAAATTTGCAATACAGAACAGTAATAGTGAAGAAGTGGGGTTGTGTGGTGCAACGGCAGCGTGTTCCGCTCAGAACCAAGTGGTCCCGGGTTCGAATCCTGCCGTGTCACCGATCTTGTGCCCTTAGGAAAGACACTTTGCAAGACTTTCCCAACATGCCAGAATGGTCGTCATCAAGCTTGTACATTAAAGGCAAGAAAGAAAGAAAGATGTTTTTCTATGAACTTAATTTCTTATGATTCTTACTGTATATCTTGACACCATGTAGACAGAAAGCTGCGACCATGTCTGCGGATCTGCAGTGGATGATCATCAGGAACAACTCCTGCTTCCTCCTCAAGAGGAACAAACAGACCCTCACCAGGGTAAGTACTGGGTAACCTGTCTGCGCGCTTGGGTTTTTCTAAAGAGGGGGGCAGGGGTGCAGTTCCCCCATGCTCGGACAATGCACCCCCTTATTCAATTTTCTGGCAAGCATAAAATTCTGATTGACCAGGGATGCTAAAAGGTCTCATGTTAGGTCTAAGTACTGTCTGACAGTGATATCTCCCCTCAAAAAGCCTCAGAGTACCCTATTTTAACTTAGAATTGTCTAAAACTCCACACTGTGGCAGGGGGAGAAATCCACACCATCCCCCACTTCGTAGGTCTGCTACCTCGGGCCTCCATGCAATTTTCTAGAAAATCCCTGCTTGAAGTTACTGCTATTCGGTCAGTCAAGTTGTACTGTAAAGATTGAAATGAAATCAGCTGAACTGAGCATCAGAAATATTTGTGTTAATATTCACTAGTGAGCCAAAAAAGCAAGTTTATGTTAGAGCATATGATTATAAAGGATTTCTTTATTTTTGAATTTAGCTGGGTGGTTGTATAGACATTGTAGTGATGATGGTTGCTTGAAAGAGTTCACTTACTATGTAAAATTGGACGGGACTGTCTGAATGTGGTTGTTGACAAGAGTTGGTTGTAGGATACAGTTGGTTGGATGGACATGTTTGACTGTAATGTTGAATACAAGTAATACTGTTTCTTTCAGCTATTTTGTAAATTACACGTCGACGAGGTAAAAGTAGATTGTGCGTGGTTGTAATAATAATGGGTGTAACTTTTGCCTACTTTTACAGGAGCCAAACAACCTGAAGGCTAAGAACTCCTACCGCTACAATGGACTGGTCCACAAGAAGGTGAGCTATGCAATCACTCAATCAATGCACTCTTCACTGGTTTCTATTTTTGTCATTAAATCACGATTGAATGTTGGCTGTTGCATATCTATCCATTTGATTGACAGGGCTATGAGAGATCAGGTACTGTAATTAAAAAGACACCTGTAGTATTTCCTTTCGTTGTACATGATGTCATCAAGTTGAATGATTTCTGTACATTTCTGTTTCAGACTGTGGGTGTGGAGGCTGCTCCAGATGGCAAGGGTGTTGTCTTGGTGACTCGCAAGCAGAAGGGTAAGTGTCAGTGGTGTCAATGTGATTTGACTTACATGGGGCTAGTCTGCTCAGCCTTTTATAATCTGGTCCTGGAGTGCAGGAGAATACAGAAGTCTAGTGGCTAGTAGGGTTACAAGTTAAGGGTTTGAATGTCTGTCTAACCCTCTGCTCTGCACACCAAAGGTAGAAGAGACTTTGTAAGCCATTTTTTCCCCATGTTTTAAGGGTGGCATTCTTCACGAATGTATAAGAACCGAGTACACTTCTTAGAAGAAAATAAAATAAGTCCTTATGTACAATGATGAATGATTCAGGTATTAAGTATTGCTCCAATGTTTCAGGCCTGAGAAAGCCAGCCAAGGCGACCAGCCGTGTGACCCTGTCCCGCGGAGGTCGGCAGACACTCACCACCATCAGACGCGCCGTCCGAGGCTACAGGAAGGACCTGAAGATGGTGACTATGGCTACACTCTATCTTCAGTATTGTACTTAAAGAATTGGCATCAGACGGAAAATTTTGAAAGAAGGATATGATGTACGGTAAACAATAAATCAAGTATGGCAAAAACAGTTACTCAAGCAACTGAATACTCAAGGAACTAAATAAAATTTTGAAACAGACGTTTCAGACAGCATCCGCTATCTTTCGTCTGGGAAGAGTAGCCTTTATTGTCAGGATGATGATAGAAAAGTTCTGTGAAGATTTTAAAAGGCAATTGGGGTATTTTAGCCTTCTCCCTGCTACCTACCTCTGTAACCAATAGGGAAGTGGGTTCCAAACAGCTACTTCAGAGTGCTAAAGGTCATTAAACAATTCTATCTGTTTCAATTCAAATCATTTTGTGATTGGACAAAAAATTGCATGGTTGATTACTGTCAATTGATTGGCGGGGACTCAAATATTGGTCCCCTCAGTGCTCGTCTAGGGTAGTTTTGACTGTATTGTCCTATATTCATCCATTACAAGCAGTATGTTTTCTTTGATTGTTGAAAAAACGTTGTTCTGACTCTGTTTTCCTGTTGTTTTCAGCCTGCCCTGCGCCGTGCCAGTGCTATCCTGCGCAGTCAGAAGCCCGTGGTGGTGAAGAAGAGGCTACCCAAGGCCAAGGCCTCTGCAGAATAGATGTCAGTCCGTGCTCTCAAAGTCAAATAATAAACATCTGACATATGGTACAACTGTTGTGTTTTTGTCTGTTTTCCAATAAAGCAGTGCTTTCCACGCCCATAAAGCTTGCATACATGTAGATGGTCTGAAATGGCTGAAATGTAGCCATTCAGTGCAAATTCTAAAAGAAATTTAATATTTCATATTATAAAATTGCATTGAAATCATCGTAACTATCATTTGAAGGCTGGCAATAATACAATACACAGAAAACCTGTTCTCCCATGTGTATGAAACTTTATTCATTCATTCATTCAGTTACCCTGTCAACTTTGCTAGCAGCAAGTCGCATGTGATTCATGAAGAATCATACAATATGTTCAAAGAACTGTTCAAATTTAATAGTTACACCAGAAATAGCATTCACTAATTTAGCAATGAAAAAGGATTAGTAGAGAGCAGCACAGTTTCCTCAAATTTAGAGTCTAGCAAATTCTGACAAACCTGCCAAAAGAAAGATGAGTGCAATTCTTCTTACTTTAAAGTTCAAAAAACCTCGCCCTCAGCCCTACACACATAGCAAATTCTTAATACACATATCTACATTTTTGATCATTAAGTTACCCTTTCCGTGAATTAACACTATTAAAACAAGTCAGGTGATTATACAGCTGTAAAAGATATTTTTACTTAGATAAGTCAAACCACAAAATGTCAGTATGCCAAAATACCAACACCCCAAGGGTGAAGTTCTTGTAGAATAGTTAATAGCTTGCAACAATTTCCAAGGATAGGAAAATATGTCCACCATATTGCACCCAAACCAAAACCTTTTTACAAGTCTTCATGACCACCAAACACTGGTCTGGTCTTCATTTCCGACTTCATGAAGTCTACAACAGCTTCTGGGAGACTTTCTCCGTGTGCAGTCAGGAACTCCTCTGTCTCTTTATCTGTCCTTTGCCAGTTGTACAGAAATTCTTTGGCTTCTCCTTCCAATGGTGTGTCCAGAGACTCGAGCAGCTCTATAATTGCGATCCTTCGACTCTGCCACGCTCCCATGGTGTTGATTTCCCCGGGATGTATCCCGTCAAACAGCTCGTGTATCGTCTCCAACTGAAAATACAGCAGTATTGATAAAGATTTTAAAAAGTGTTTAAGATTGGAGAAAGGGTATATGTTAAAATGCGACATCAGATTGATACCAGACTGAAGTAGGATCTTATATACTACAGTAAATCAAGAAATATTTGCTGTGGTTTTATGTTTGTGGTGCCTCCACACAGCGAACATGTACTGTCTTCTGTTACGTTTCTGCAGTTGTTTCAACTGCGAACTTAAAGCACAGTGAATGCCTCCTTGCCCCTCTTACTGCAAAATTAATCTTAAAAGACTTAGCCTGGAGTCCAGCCATGTTGCCTTTGGCCTGCTCCCAACATAGCTAGCAGCCAAGGGGCGCAATCAAAGCTAACAAGGCTGGACTCTAGGCTACACAGACTTGAATTTAGTCAATTCAAGGTACCTCAAGTTGATCCATCTCCTCTGTGCTGAGTTGTCCATCCCCATTGCTGTCCATTTGGACGAAGTCCTCGTCGCTGATGAGCTGATGACCACGGTGCTCCCACAGGACCAGGCGTTGGACGGTATCCTTAGGTAGTTTACCACCATGTTCCTCCAACAGGACCTTCACTATAAACCTGTTGGTCATTAAAAACAAACACTCAAAGTTATGGAACAGAAACATCAAAGATTGTCCTGAATACGTCCCCATGGTGCAAGCGGTGACGCAGCGCCACTACTTGGCCATATGGATCAAATTCTGTGGGCCAGAGTTAGATCCTAGGGTCAGCCCCAGCTTGGACATCTTGTAAGGGATTACGTACGTCATTTCGGATATGACATAAAGCCGGCGACCCCATGTATGACCGAGGTCCATATCTAGAAATTTGTGATTTCATTTCATTTTTTTCAGAAGGAGTTTGAAATATGAGAAAAAGGTGCTGTATGTATGTATTTGTCGTATTAACACAGGTATAAGATGTATAACATTTGATGTGGTTTCCTACCTAGTTTGTGCACCTGGAGTGAACGCCAGAGTACTCAGCGGGACAGGTTCCTTTGTGTCCTTTCCTTTGCAGTCCAGGTAATCAAACGCAGACAGCGGAGTCCACCAGTTGTTGACGGCGATGTTTCTCCCGTGGGATCGGACCTGGTGTAGCCACGCGTACGGAACGTACAGGCAGTCCCCGGGACCAATGTTAGCGGACCACCACGGGAGGTTGCGGAATTCTGGATACTCGTACATGTCCACGCTGTGGGTGAACAAGGAATCGTTACATACTGTCTACAGTTGTACAGCAACCTGAAAGAGATTTTCAATACTTACAAGTTTAATTTTAAAGATCACGGCTTAGCAAGGCCTTTTGCCTTTGCAGAACGTTAGTAACCCCAAGCAGATGTATTGGTCAGGCATGTTTTGTGGGACTATTGTGGCCGTCTCCGCATTTCTATATTTGTAAAGTGGTGGCTGTTAGTTTCTGTTCTCGCCAGCTACCAGAGAGATGTAGAAATGTAGAAAAGACCCACAAATTAAGTTGCCAATACATCTGCTTGGATATTATAGATGTGTTATCACTTTGGCTTGCTCTGAAAACCCAGTAAGCTTAAGGATGACAACCTTGGGAACTGTTGAATAGCAACAGCATCAGACCAATCAGAAGCATTTTGTGCTTTAATCAAATTAACAGAAGAGAACACCAACCTGTCTACATCCACAGTACTGTAGGCTCCCTCTTGCCTGTCCAGCCTCACGTTGGCGCCCGCCTGTCTGTCCAACATGAACCACTGCTTACTGCCGCTGATCATGCACATCAGGTTGTCAATGTTGTCCATGTGGAGGTGGGACTTGGTCCCCCCGCTGGAGAACCACATGACATAGTCCTGTAGATTACTGGCGGGACCTCCACAGGAGAGACAGTCAGGGAGGTATACCTCTTCCATCATGGGCTGGGAGGGAAAAAATCAGAGATCAGTATATCGTAAATTACTTTACTTTTGCTGTGGTTTTATTTTGCAGTAGGAGGGAAAATGCAGTTGAAGTGATACTATAGTACTGTTAGTAATACATTTGAAATGTATATTCACATGAATTTGCGGTGAAGTGGTCACTGCAAAAAAAAGCAAAAATAAAACCACCGTGAAAATGTCAAGATTTACAGTAGTTTATCCACACCAGATGTTTGAAGTGGCTTGCTGGTTTCTAGACAGTTGCAGTAATAGCCTGGTAACCATACCGTCAAGAGCTCGACGGTATCTCTACGGTGTTGGAAGTGTTGCTCGCCCACCCAGGCCCATTAGGGCACTCCAGAGAATTTTAACGGTCATAATCGAAAGGCCGGCTAGCGGCTGGAAAGACAGGCTGTCAGGAAAAAGTCTATGCTTAGTAGGACTGGGGCCGGTTAAACATTCCTTAGTCAGACCCTGGAGAAAGGCTACCAGGCTATCACAGTAACAGTTACTGTACTATAAATGGTTGCATTCTTGCATGGCAATATATGAAACTACAGTAGCTTGAAATAACAGTACAAAGGTCAGAATAATTGTTCCTGCACTAGAAAACACAAATCTGACCTTATCAACTGAAACAATCCTATTCTGTACAGTCTGTAAAGATGCCAGTGTTAGAGTAAGAGATGACATTATAGTATCTTGTACCTCTGGGACGGTTGTGACCATGTACAAGTCTGATGCGTTGTAATTCAGAAGGAATTTCTCCATCTTGAATGTATCTCCTGGTCTGTCTCTGTTCTCCTTCTTCCTGAAGTCCACCTGAACCTGCAGCAATGTCAAATTGATGAAAGATTAATAACAGCGTAACAGTGGGGCCTTTTAGCCTAGTGGTTATGGCGTTCTGTCTGTGCAATGGTGGGCCCAGGTTCAATCTCCGGGAGCCAGGAGACTGTACTACTTGCCTCTTGTGTTTCAACAGTGAGGAATGTACCGTACATATTCATAACTAGCTGAAACTGGCATTACATTAAGACTTATATTGTCAACTGTATGTTAACAGCTTGTGCTTTCTTTCTCATTTTTTTCTTGTAAAAATAAAGTCATCATATATCTACTCCAAATCACCAACACTACTCTCTTTATTACTATTAAAGGTTTATCAATAGTGATGAAGAGATGTTCCATAGATTGCTTTGATTAAGTATACACATTTCAGTGTCACATACCTCAATGTCTCCATACTTCTCCATGATGTAGGCATCAGACCATTTCTGAAAAGCTGGGTTGTGTTTGGCTGCACCTGAGATGATGACGGGTTTGCCAGGCAGGATGTAGTTATGGTAGAAGTCTTCTGGAGTCGGCATATAATCTAAGGACTCAACCTGTAGTGGATGAAGAAACAAATTCTTGATTAGATTAAAGTAATTCAAGCATGGCTGTTTTCTATTGGTCTCAAAGATGTCAATCATACCGACATATATAAAAAGATGTTCCAGTTGGTCCAATTGAATGGACTATATAAAGTCAGTCCCATTGCAGTACAAGTTATCGTACTCGACAAAAATTGGTCAGTTTCACTTTGAAAAGGGTGCTGAAAATTTTATTCTTAATACTAATATGAAGCTTCAATTTGTTTTTGAATGCACAGTAGAGTTTCATGTGTTAAATGAAGGGACAAAATACCAATATAATATCGGTATCATCACATTTTACCCATTCCTTCTTATGCTGATAAAAACAGGTGATTTAGGGGCAAACAACATCATTACCATGACAACATACGTATACGCATTATCATGGTAATGATATTGTTTGCCTCCTGCGCGTTAGAACTCCGTGATCCATAAAAAGGTCTCTCTCTGGCATATCTTCCCTTGTATAACATGTTAGAGTCGAAGTGGCCAGTATAAAGTCGAGTAGAGTAGAGTAGGCCAGGTAGTAGTACGTAGTACTAATAGTAGCTAGTAGTAATAGTAGGAGGAGGAGTCCTCTTGCTCAAGACTAGACTGACTTCTGTCTGACTGTGTCTGGTTGACTTCATTGGAGAAGTGGCCCTGTCTTGCCCTATTTCTCCTCCTTATCTATCTCTGGCGGAGTTAATGATAGACTATCACCTGTCCCACTGGAGGCTGGTGTGCTCCAAGGGGCTGGAGATGGCCCACAGGTGGCTCCTCTCCATGTACCGTCGCCAAAAACATCAGCAGCAAACTCACAAACACCACCTCGCGGTGCGGAAGAAATGTCTTCCCCATCCTCTCCTGGTTTCTAGATCACTGAAATGTGGTAGTCGGGTCAGAAAAAACAAGCAAGACAACTTGTTCTTCCTGTCTTCTTCTCAGATTGATACTTCCGGGTTTGGTTTTTTTCGACCTTTGATCTGCGCGCTGATTGGCCAGCGGTAATTACTATCCACGCGGGAGAAACAAGATGGCGACCGTGGGATGTCAACAATGCGGACGTGGTGCCTTTTTCGTTTATTCTGTACGCTTCTAACCAAGATTATGACCAGTACATCGATTCTAAGGATCTACTGAAGACCACTGTCCAAGTAACGTAGGAAAAGTTGGTACAATTTACGATGCTTTGCGAGATTTGTGCTTATTTTTGTATCCGGTGGGAACTTTAATTCAATTACCAATGTGTCAATCACATATGGTGGAAAAATTAACGCCCGGTTCAGACTCCTGATGCTGTATAAGAAGTCGCCAAGAACGTTGCCAAAGAGGAACGCCTGAGTGTATATAAAGGACGGGTATATCAGAGATATTATGAATATGGGATTGAAGTTGAAACAGCGCTTCGTTCTGCTGGCAGTTGTTGTGATCCTAGCTCTGGTGATCCTATATATCCTAGCCGGACGATCTAGCGCACACGGGAGAGATAAAACATGGTTCCAGTGGAAACAACAGAAAGACGAACACACAGCGCTATCCTCCAACTTACTACTGGACGGACTGATGTTAGACAAAAGACAGTCCGGACGGAACCATGTGCAGAAAGGGGGGTTGCCAGGGTTTGAACCAATCGATTTCACTGCAGACCTTGGAGGAAGATCCCCCTGGACTATCGCTGCCAGCTGGGTGAGCTCAAGACACATCTACCCAGAGTAAGTAAAGCGGTCGCCAGAGTAAGTAAAGCGGTCAAACTGAGGACTGAGGACGAAACATGATGATTTTTCGTTAGCTATCAGTGCATTATGCGGCTTCGCTACGGCTCACATGTTTTTGCCCAAGCGCACACTCAGTTACTCTTCTAGAGAAGTGTGTTGGGTTCTTTTTCGCACAGAGGTTTGACTCCCTAAAGCTCTCTCATACACGGGGTCGCCGGCTTTACATCCCAATCCGATAGGACGATGCGCATCTTTTCCAAGTCGTGTTCAGGCTCAGGCGTAAACTCGGGCCGCTGGCTCCACGGAATTTGAACCAGATGTGGAGAGAGTGTGCAAACCACTGCACCATGGGGTAGTATTAGATAGTTTTGTTGTACTGTAAGTTTGTACATTTGTACATGTACCTGCTTTCTTTCAGGGTCTGTTGTTTATTTCATCAAAAACCTCCTTGGTTGTACAAACAGTAAGGCCAGTCCAAGTCCCTCCCCATATGGATCAAATCTCGTGGATCCAGAGGGCAGAGGTTCGAACCCTTTGCAAGGTGTGAGGGGTTGCATTCGTCATTCAGAATGGTGAAGCAAAGCCAGCGGCCAAGTGATGGGGGAGCTTCAGGTGTAAGCCTCGGGCGTCAAACCTCAGCACGTAAAAGAACCCAACACACTTGCTTATACAGACAAGCAAATGACCAACAAGTATCCGTGACCTGGCGTGCTTGGCTATGGGAGCAAGCTGTAGCAAAGCCACATAATACCTTTTCTTGCAATTCACAATCAGTGCTTAAGAAGCCATTTCCCTCGCCTGCTTGTCTGTGACATACAACGCATTCCAAGGTCTTTTCCAAAGAAGAAATACTCTAAACAGAGATAGCTACTATTGTAGCACCAGTTGACACTACATAGCTCTTATCCTCATAGCTGCCGGTACATTCTAAGATGTCTGTTATGTTAATTTGTTATCCACCCTTACAGAGATGCAGAGGAGTTGGGAGGTATCCTGCGGAAGATGGCCACCGCAGAGATCACCCACGCTGACGTGGGGTACAAGGGGACTCAGCTGAAGGCACTGTTAGTCCTCAATGGCCATCAAAAAGCTGTCTTCAAACCAAAAAGGTCGGTGAACTTGAACTCAAGTTTTCAACTTTGATGTTCAACTTGATTTTGATTGCATTGAATAACCATTAAAGGGCCTTGACCAGTTTTGAATGTTAAGTATAATTTACATTACATGTGTCTCATTTACATGTAAAGGGGCTGAACAATTCAGGGTCCCTGCCACCCTTTAAATCTTTTGTGAGAAATGAAAACTAAAATATTATTACATTCGTACATGTATATTATGTAAGACCGGACTGGTGACTATAGTTTGATCCACTCACACCTGGAAGGACTCCATGCGCCAATTATCCCGCTTTTGTAATAATTTGTGTAATAAATGTCCTCTTCTCTTCCAGATACCCAAGAGAATACATCATAGAAGGGAAGCCATACGATGGGTATGACAGGCACAACGCAGAAATAGCAGCCTTCCATTTAGACAGGTAACACTGGAATTACGACAGTACCAAAGCTTTCAACCAAGGATTGTTGTGTTCGAAAACTGGTACTTTTCTAGAACTATCGCAGAGTGGTACTAATGCCATCAAGTACAGGAGGAACATCCTCACTTGATAGCTTTAAACAATGCTTGCAATCAGATGTGCAAAAGTTAGGTGTGACAGGTTGTTCTGTGTGATACAACCAGCTGCTGCTGCGCCGTGTGCCTGCAAAGCTGGTGTGTTACGCGGAAAGGTGATTTTACCTGATAGATACCGAAGAAAGGAAAAGTGATGTCATCAGGGGATATTTGCCCAAGTTGCCCTCAAAAATTTTGTATACATTTTTTGTATCATTTAGCTTTGGGATGAAATTAGACACCATCTAGCTAGGTAGTTGATCAGATATACCTTTAGAGGAAACACAGATATGGACACAGTCATCAGCTAACTCTGCCTCTGTGTTCACAGACTACTGGGGTTCAGAAGAGCCCCCTTGGTGGTGGGGAGAAAAGTGGACCTGCGGACAGAAATCATGCCTGTTGGGTCAGATAGGCTGATGTCAACGTTCCTTACACAAGGTGTGAAACTTGTCATTCTTTGATGCAGTCTCACGTCTCTGATACTTTGCTTAAGAAATGATAGACCGTTATCAAGTTTTAACCAAATTGATGTATTTCTTAGACTGTGGCAGTCTTTTTTACAGAAAATTCATGTGTGAAATAAAGTGTAGGATATGTCCTTTCATGGGGGTTACGCTAGCAAATAAGGATCAAAAGGTCCCTGGTTCTATTCCTAGCATTCCTGGTTAGACGTTTTGTCCTTGGAAAAGGCACTTTAGACGACTTTCCTTACTACACCCAGGTGTAAAAATGGGTACCTGAATTTAGTTGGGGAGGTAAATTGTGGAGGAAGAAGAGGGATGGGCTCTGCCTTCGAACACCATGCCCAGAACACAGTGGATTAAAAAGCCACTGCTCCTTCGGCTTCAAAAAAGCCAGAAGTCAGAAGTATTTAGTATGGTTGTATCATAATGTTCAGTTGCTTAAGTAGTTTACATTGATATCCATATTTTGTTCTACTTCAGGAAATGACACATGTTTCTACGGGAAATGTTACTACTGTAAGGAGACAGAACCGGCGTGTGCTGACGGAGAGGTCATGGAGGGGTCAGTGACCTTGTGGTTGCCTAGCAACTGGTCTCTAAAGGGTCGTCAGAGGCATCCCTGGGGGAGAACCTACAGGAATGACAAACAAGCCAGGTGGGGTTCCAGTAGGGAGTCATGGGTAATCTCCAAGCAGATTGGGGAAGACTTGAACATTTTCTGAGTGCTGGGCTTCTCTGACAGTTGAAGTGACTGGCTGTCAAAGAAAGAGAAGTTACAATTTTTATGTTATTAGTGACTTCTTTATTACTGAAAAGTAATTTATTCTTGCGGGGATTAAGTTCAGCAGCAAGAGTCGAAAGGAGCTTTACGCAGTGTTTTTAACTAATGTTGTCATTAAAACAATACTGTAGCACAAAAGTGTCATATCGAGAAGCTCCACACAAAAAAACTTCCAGATGTACAATATCTGTTGATACAAAATTTGAGATAATTAAAGGAAAGAAAGAGTCATGAAAAGATTTTAATTGCAACATGCAGTCTGCTTATGGTACAGAAAGTATGTCTGTCTATCATGCAAAAGAGCTTTTTCTATAGTACAATTCAAATGACAAACAGGTGCAGCAGAGAGTATAAAGTTACAGTAATAGCACAGCAATGCATCAGGAAGATGTAATGTTCAGTGCAATAAAAGTCTTGAACTGCATATCAGTGCAGAATTTTTTCAACGTATGAAACCCACTGTTTCAGATGGGAGTATGACGACACCTACTGTAACTCAGTCAAGCAGACCCCGCCATACAACTCTGGGCCCAGGCTTCTGGATATCCTAGATGCCGCCATCTTTGACTACCTGATCGCTAACGCTGACAGACATCACTACGAGACGTTTGAGAAGGACGGGGACAAGGGGATGTTACTCCTGTTAGACAATGCCAAAAGGTAATCAATCAATCAATCAATCAATCACTTTTATTTTGACTGGAATGCCTGTCGGCCGCTCTTCCCAGAGGTCCAGTTTGTTTAGGGAGGCAGGTCAAGGGAACACAGATGATAAATATATGATTGGACATAATGTTCCTTTGTCGCTTTTCATGTATTACTTGCAGACGAACAATTTTTTCATGGAGAGATCACCTCAAAAATGAAACAGCAAGCAATTGCAAATTTAGAGTACAAGTGTATCATTGTCACATTTTTAATGTATTTTGCCTATTATGTTGTTTTTCTGTAGCTTTGGAAACCCAAATTATGATGAAAGAACCATCCTTGCTCCAATCTACCAGTGTTGCAAGTAAGTCTGGCTTGTTGTTCCTCAGATTGTTGTGACCCTCTATCGTCAACCTTGGTCATGACTATTGAACTTCTTTTTAATGAAATCTTATCATAGAATTGTAAAAATGAAATAAGTCTAAGAAAGTCATAATTACATATGCCAAACTAGGCACTCATTTTCACCTGAGTGGAGTGAGAAAATAGGTGTAAAGTGCCTTTTCCAAGGGCACAAAATTGGGGCCTGATGGGGATTCAAACCCAGAACTTTTAGATGTCAATAACCCTAACTGCATGACCACCTTGCTACCATAGGACTGCTTTGACCTCCTTACGTTGGAGAAGGATTGGTTGTCCAATCACAACACTAAAGAAACTCATTATTGATCCTGAAGAAGGCGACAGTGGTCGTCGAAAATTTGATCCGTGAATACCTTAGTGTTGGAAGAAAGTTTAGAATTGTATTATATATACTAAAGAAACTCGTAGAAACAGAAACTAGTTAAGAAGGACATGAACTTCTCTTAGTAATGAATGACAAGCAGTTCTGGAGAATAAACTTTGCTTGCTGCACCTCGTAAAGAGGAGGACCGATTATGATGATTACCATGCCCTTTGTATATGTACACTGTCTCGGAAAAAGAAGTCAAACCCAATAAGTAAGAATCTATTGTCAGTATTTAGACTAGAGTAGTCACCTGATAAATTTTTCCCCATTATCTATCCGTCCTTTACCATGTTACCAGTACTTGCAATTAGTCTTCGGGTAAGAGCTTGCAATAAACCTTCTATATTTCAGATTGCGGTCCACCACCTGGGAGAGAATGAAGCTCCTGACGGGGGATCGTCTGAGCCAGCTCCTGCGGAAGTCGCTCGCCAACGATCCCATCGCGCCCGTCCTGACCGACGCCCACCTAGCGGCCATGGACCGCAGACTCCTCACGGCCATCGACATGGTGCAGGGGTGTATAGACGAGAACGGCAGGGACAACGTCTTAGTGGACGACTCAAGACATCACTAACTACTGTATACTGGGATGGCAAGTAGTAGTGGACAACCTCAAGTCAACCGTATACACTCATGCCATATCTTCAGAAAAGACGCTGTAGTCGCATAGTTTCTCTGTGGAACTTTATTCAAGCCCACACCCAGACTAGTTTCGCCTTGTGTGTGGCTTTTTTGATGATTTAGGGCTTGAAAAAAATTCTAAACGGGAACTATGCGGCTACAGCGTCTTTTCTGAAGATATGGTGTGAGTGTGTACGGTTGACTTGAGGTTGTCCACTACTATTTGCCAACCGTATACTGTGATGTTAGCTACATGAACAAGGGGATCTCATCTCCTGACGCTTCGGCAATCTTTCCGTACCTTTACTATTCCTTTCCGCCTTGTGACGTGTTGACAAGGATGCGGCCTCCCTGACATGACTGGACTCGACTACTCATTGCCCCTTTGTGATGTAGTGGCAAGAATGTGGTCCCAAACGTGACTATGCTACATTGTGCTTCATGTCATGAACTCACCGCGAAAATGATGAAAACAAAACCACCACAAAAGTTTCAACATTTATATTAATTATAATGCAAGCGGGAGGTACTAATGGACAACAGATATCCACAACACTCTTCCCTCAATTTTGACAATGTCCTCACCATCTGATACCATAATCACTGATGCCATCAGCACTGCCAGCGATGGCAAAAGAACCTTCCATTGCAACAAATTCTTGAATAGAATGATAGACACTATGTGTGTTCCTTACAGTTAGAAGGAACAGTGAAGCTACATTTTCATGGACCATAGCTGTGTCAAAGTAGATATCCACCCATGGCAGCTTTGAACAAATCATAGGAAACACATGGTCAATATCAAAGAGAAATTTGGATTTTATTAATAAACTTTTATTATAGTTTTCAGACTTAAGTACTAAACTCATGTCAAAACATCATAGCAATATTCCTACATGTGTAATATTTTGTCATTTTACTTATGTTTATTTATAGATATATACAAACATAGATATATACATTTTTTTTGTTTCCTTGTTTTAAGATGTATTTATCAATATCATCATGCTGGTCACCGCACATCAGTCCATAGTTGTAGTAATCTGAAGATACATGTACTATTGTACTGTACTAACGCTAGTTAACCTACGTCCGATGCATTTTTTTTGCCCAATTGACACTAATATGGCAAAAGAATGAACCATTATTTCTTTCTGTTACATGCCAATGTTATTGATTACCTTTGTCACTGATGCTATACAGTCATGTTATATTTATTCTCTAGTCTTGTTGTAACAGTTGCAAAGACCATATCCAACTGGCAAATGCAGTTTTTAGTCCTTTTGCCAGTTAGATATGGTCTTTGCGACCGTTAGGTCTGCTTGGAGATTAGCGTGATGTATTGCAGGACCAGTCGACTCGCCTTACTCAACCGAGTGGCTGTCAACACTACATGTAGTGCTATCATGATCAGGCATTTGAAGTACACAATCATTATAGGAAAATGTAGATGTAGCAGCCACATCTATTCATGAAGAAATTTGAAGCTTGAAATCTGTCTTTGCTTCTCAATAGTATCACTACAGGTGGAAATTAAAAATGCCTCTACCCTGTGGCATAGCCAAAAAGGGCGTCATATGAAGGTCTAAAATTGTATAGTTATCACAGAAAATGTTTTATTCTTCATGTACCTGTGATCTGCAATGTACTGGTATCTTGATTTGTAACACAGATATTGCAGCTGAAATGAATTATTACGCTGAAATTTTACGTAGGAATTACTTTATTGAATACTGTATTTTTTCGTTGCCAAAATATTCTATTTTATATTACTTTGTTGAAAGACAAACATTAACCAGAAATACATGATGCAATGATATTAGAATTAAATTTCCTTTACAACAAAAGTGTGTGATTGTTGTCATTGTAAATAATTACACTACATAGATCTTTGCGTGTTGGGTTTATGTGTTCTGTATTGTGCATTTTAACGTAAAGTTGTCCTGTGGGCTTGAAAATTCGCAATATTTAAGGACGACGAACGTTTTAACCTCTTTTATCTCGCCTCTCTTTAATTTAGAGTAAATCTTGGAGTAAAACATTGAAAAGACACACAGAAACAAGTTAAAGGAAAGCTGGATATGAATACAAGGAAATGGAGAAATATGAAGGCTACTTCAGATCTGCCATGTAATAACGCATGATATATGAAAGTCGTTTATCGCGCATCATTAAAACTTGCGAAACAAGCAACAAATTTAAACTGTTGTACTGCACCTTTCTGGGATAGGTGTTTAGTATAATTAGGATTTGCGACAGTCTCTTACTAGTCTTAGGCGGGTATCTCACTGAAGCTGCGGCACGCTGGCGGCCTCAATGCATCCTAGATTTGATTTTTTTAACCCTTGACTTGGGAATATCATGCAAAACGTACAAGTATGACTAAAAGGAAAACGAAACACACAGAGCGTATTAAGATCCATTCTTTATCGTTGAAATTCGTTCAGCGCTAGCTAGCGCTCTGTCAAATTGCTCGGCCGTAGCGAAGTCGCCAACAGCTTCGGTGAGATACCCGTTTAGAGACGATCTACAGCGACTGAATTCGAAGTGTCTATCTTTAGAGTATATTGTGTAAAAAGTAATCATCCGACCATTTCTCTTTCAACGTGATTACAAAGATTGTAAAAGTAATTGAACTTACAAAACAGTTTACTTAGTAAATCCCCGGCCTATCAATGTTCTTTTTCATTAGGAGAAAGGTTGTAAGTATGGTCTTGTTAGATTATCTTGTTGTCTACTGTCCAGATGTTTATCATATGAGAAGACGAGCAGTCAGGTAAAAGGCCATCGGACAAGGTATCCAAGCAGATGTTAGGTTTAAAGATCGTAATGTTTTCTGAGTTATGGCCGGGCTTCTTTGACAGTCCATTTCCAAATATAAGCAGATGTACAGTTGAGTTAAAGTCCAAAGTTGCTATTGGTTTGCGGATGATATCCATATATATCCTTAATCTGTTCATAACGTACAAGATATGATGTATACATGAATGTAGGTGGCGCTTCGACGGGCGGATAATGTGTTACATGGGCCGCGTTAACGGCGCCTAGAAATTAAACCTTTTTATGTCAATGGGTGTTTTAAAAGTTATTTTAGATGTATATAAATACCTCTGGGCCTATTTGGGAAAGTTTTCACTGGCTTCAAACCCAATATCATAAATATTTTTACGCTTAACAAGTCGGGACTACATACCCTATCATAGCCTAATCTGCAGTACCGCTCCCGACCGCCCCCAGCAAAGTGGCTAAAACGACCGTCAAATTGCCAAATTTCGCTCTTTTAGGGAATAGGGAAGTCACTAAAGGGTCGCAAAGGGGTTTGAATTGTAACTTTGTTTTTGAACAATCCGACAATTTAAGGTTAAGAATCACAATTCAGAAGACATTTAACCAACAAACATAGGGTTATTAGGTCATAAATGACACTTTTAGATTTACCAATAGAAGGGTACATGTCTTCTAAATTGTCAAACTCTGAAGGACGAACACATTAAAATTTCATGCATATTTGCGAAACAAGAAGACGGTGAACAAAGTCAATGATGTTTCTTTCTGTTCTTTTATAATAGCTTAGCTATATAGATCTAAACGATTTCCTTCAAAATGCTGTTAAAGGTATGTGAATTACTTATGGGTGCAAAACCGTGCAATACAGACCAAAAGAAAACTACTCTCCTGTTAACATCACAAAACCCACACATTACAGAAAAAGTGGGATCATACGTCTTCCACTGTCTCGAAAAAAGAAGTCAAACCCAAATAAGATAGAATTTAGTGTTAGTATTTGAACTAGAATAGTCACATGCTATATTGTTACCAATTGTCTGTCCGTCCTTCAATGTTTCATGTACTTGTAATTAGCCTACGTATACAGGCAAGAACTTGCAATAAACTTATTACTATAACCTTGATCACATGGGGAGCAGTTTGAACAAAAACTTCCTGTAGAAATTGATTTGTCACGCCGTCTTCTGAAGCAATGCAAGCTACATTCTGATGAAAGAACAATATTTATGATAAAAGTCTAGTATGCCACTTGCTGTATATTTTCATAACCTTTGCAGGAGGACAAATTGTTCCTTCCTTGAATATCGCCATTCTTGATCTCAAATTAAATGGTTGCGGTGATGGAAACAAAGCCAAACAAACCTTAGAAATACAAACCCCTTTGAGAGCCTTTCACCATTTCCCCATTCCCGAAAAGAACGAAATTTGGCAATTTGACGGTCGTTTTAGTCACTTTTCTGGCGCCGACCGAGAGTGGTACTGCAGATTAGGCTCTAATAGGGTATATCGTCCCAACTTCTAAAATGCGAAAATATGCAGGGTATTTGGCTTTAAGGGTGTGAAAACTTTATGAAATAGGTCCAGACGTCTTCGCGTACATTGAGAATTGCCTTTCAGACCTTTGGAAATACGAGTTGGCATAAAAATGATAGGTTTGTCGGTGTCGCGCGAGGAGCCTGTATAATCCCCTTGGCCGCCTGTCGAAGCGCCCCCTATATATGTATCCATGTACGGTTCACATATTGTACATCAAATGCCGGGATATCAAGGATATATGAGAACACGTTATCTAATGTCATCCATAAATACTTACTTGAATCTATGGATGACAATAATGTCATCCATAGATTCAAGTAAGTTTGACCATAGTTGGGGGACTGTGCCTGACTGGGCATATACTTAACCGACTTCTGAAACTTCTTCGATACTAAAAAATAAAAATAAATTCAAAAGACATCACACTTAAACACATTTACAACATTCCCTGTTCTTTTATGCCATTGATGGAGGCCAAAAGAAAGGGCAATAGCCTAGAAGAAAATAATCACAACATCAAAACACAGTGGTCCCATTTGCACCAGCTTTACTGTGATTTTAGTCTGCTTGACATTGGTTGCAATCTTCTGAAACAAGGTCATTCAATCAGGTTAAAAATACTGTAATTCTAGTTTCTTTCACTGTAACTTTATGTTCACTGTTTTCACGGTCATCTCTGTACCGTCAACGTATTATCACGTGAAAAACTTATGATTGTTACTATTTATGATTCCTTCACACGTCCGTTCTGTAAATTACTTGCCTCCATCGTGAAGTTAAAGTTCATTGAAAATGTCCATTTTCCATACACTGTGAAATTTGCCACCGTTAAGATGAAGCGAATTACAGTAAAACAATTGGCGGGTAAGAAATATGCTACTAGAATTCCTGGGAACGCTGTTTTAAATATTCATGTAGCGAATTTAACAGATTTAGACAGAATTCAATCCATACGAAAGTGACATATTTATCGCAAGTTGACCTAATTTAACTCTTACATCGCACCGGTGCAAACAATAATATAAGAAAGCGATGCGTGCTGACGTCGACGTCATGACGTAGTGACGCTGCTGGCTCCAAGCTTGGCCGAATGGAGGTCTTAACGTCGACCTCACGATTCTGAAAAAAAAGAAAGCAATCAATCAATCAATCAATCAATCAATCAACCAACCAATCATAAGGAAGTAGCCGTGTTTTTTGGCAAAGTGATGATTTCAACAATCGATTTTATTCTCTTTGCAAGTTGGAAGTACGATAACATTTAGCTGGCACTGAATCATGTAAGTGCATGAAGACATTACACTGGTTCATCCATTTGAAGTTAAGAACGATAAGGTCAAGTTAAAGACATGTGTATATATTTAGAGAGAGAAAGAGTGAGAGAGAGAGAGAGAGAGAGAGAGAGAGAGAGAGAGAGAGAGAATGTATACATAGAGAGAGTGATAGAGCTATATAAAGGTTTACAGGGTTAAGGCATAGCTATTCTTGTACTTTTTCGAGAAATAGGGAACTGATCAGCTGGCTACCATAACCAACATGGGGCGGGTCACAACCAGCTGAAATAAACGTTTTGAAAAGAACAATCATTATTATGTTAGAACGTAAAAGTGCAGTGTGTATTGCTAAGTGTCATGACTATTCATTAGTAGTAGTACGTACAGGTACGTCGGCACTCCAACGGGGTACCAGACCAGGTACCGTTAACACAGGTGATGGTCGAGCTTCCAGACACTCTAGAATGTCCATACGCGCAGGCGTATCTGCAGGTATCTCCGTTCTTGTAAGGCCACCTGCATCCCCTGCCCGATGCTCGAAGTCCGGCTTTCCTGGCTGGTAGCTCCTCGCATCCGACTGGGAAAAGAATGCCACAAATCAATCCGTTTATCTTAAGATTCTCAAGTCGGTTTACGTACGCCTTGCACCTTTTGATTCTTTTATCATTCCTTCATCTCTTGTCCACCCCCTCTTGTCGAGATGTTTGTTTGTTTGTTTGTTTGTTTGTATTGCACACCCGGTAAACCGCCTTAAGGCGCAACACACCAGGTTTGTACTAATGAGTACAAGCTGCATTTCCGGACAGATTTATGGGATCCACACACACCGGGAAGGACCCCTACTCTTTTCGACAAGTGTGGTGGGTTCTTTTACGTGCTCGAGGTGTGGCTCTCCTCAAACTCGGGACCTCCATTTAACGTCCTATCCGAGGGACGTCCCTCACCGAAGGTAGGTACTCATTTACACCTGAGTGAAGTGAGGAAAGCCGTGTTAAGTGATTTTCCAAAGGGCACAACACCGTCAACGTAACGGGACAAATCCGGAAGCCCGGATTCGAACCCGTTACCTCTGAGTTTTGGGGCCAAACACCCTGCCACTGAGCCACCGCGACGCCACGATATGTCATTATACACAAGTAGTTCTTAAAGACGGACGCGAATCCAGAAGCGGGTCTTATTTTCTAAAATGACCACATCTTGATAAATACAAAATCAGCAATCAGCCAAATTCGTAAAATTTCATCTCAGATTAACTAGGAAATGAACCGTTTACAATTCTAAACAGCCTCATTCCCCGCGCAGACACATGTGTCGTGCATGATGAGAATGGTGCGATGGCGGAAAATTGCAAGTTTACAGGGTTAAGGCATAGCTATTCTTGTACTTTTTCAAGAAATAGGGAACTGATCAGCTGGCTACCATAACCAACATGGGGCGGGTCACAACCAGCTGAAATAAACGTTTTGAAAAGAACAATCATTATTATGTTAGAACGTAAAAGTGCAGTGTGTATTGCTAAGTGTCATGACTACTCATTAGTTGTAGTACGTACGGGAACGTCGACACTCCAGCGGGGTCCCAGACCAGGTACCGTTAACACAGGTGATGGTCGAGCTTCCAGACACTCTAGAATGTCCATACGCGCAGGCGTATCTGCAGGTATCTCCGTTCTTGTAAGGCCACCAGCATCCCGTGGCCAATGCTCGAAGTCCGGGTGTCCTGGCTGGTAGCTCCTCGCATCCAACTGGGAAAAGAATGCCACAAATCAATCCGTTTATCTTTAGATTCTCAAGTCGGTTTACGTACGCCTTGCACCTTTTGATTCTTTTATCATTCCTTCATCTCTTGTCCACCCCCTCTTGTCGAGATGTTTGTTTGTTTGTTTGTTTGTTTGTATTGCACACCCGGTAAACCGCCTCAAGGCGCAACACACCAGGTTTGTACTAATGAGTACAAGTCGTATTTCCGGACAGATTTATATGATCCACTAACACCGGGAAGGACCCCTACTCTTTTCGACAAGTGTGGTGGGCTCTTTTACGTGCTCGTGGTGTGGCTCTCCTCAAACACGGGACCAAATTCAAGATTTCGTACCATCGCATCAGTTGAAGTTTGCCAATGGTTGTTCGCGATGTAGCATGTTACACCTGGCTGTAATTTATCAGGAGGGTACTCTTGCTTCTTCTGAAGCTGTAGAATCCCCATTTAAGAACGGTGTACTGTACTTACTGTACTTGCAAATCAGCGGAGTCCCAGACCAGGTACCGTCGTCTTTACAGGTGATGATGTAGTTTCCAGACACCCTCGTGTGAGCATGGTTGCATTTGAAGGTGCAGGTCTCTCCGATCGCGTACGGCCAATAACATCCTTCCCGATAGACACCCGGTATACGGTCACATCCAACTGGGAAACAAGATGTTATAAGTACATTTGTACTATAGGGCTAATATCTAGGCACTCGTTTATGTTTTTCTAATGTGTGTAGAGACGACTTGATATATCATCAAATTTTCTCATCCATATGCATAATGTAACACTGTACTAGCGCATGGTAGAGCTTACCATACTCGCAGATCAGTTCTCTTCCTGACCAGGAGCCGTCGCCGTTACAGGTCCTACTGGTGTCGCCCGACGTCCGCCTGTAGCCTTTACCACACGTGAACGTACAGGTTTCTCCTCTCTGGTACGGATAGTTACAGCCTGATGGCACGACTCCATAATCGTACCAAGGTAAGGGGCACACCGCTACACGACACAGTAGAAATAGTATTGGCGATTGTTGCAAAAATTGCTCAAATTATGGTTCAAGCATGAAACCTGGCATAAATGTTCTTTAAAACAATTCTAGGGGCAGAGCTTGTGTCTACTTTTTTGCATGACGAAGCCTGAGTTTTAGAACCAAATCACACACAATTTGTGTAGATCTCTAGACGTTACAATTGTCTCCTTACTTTTCTTTTTTTTTCTTTATAAATCTCCTTAGCTCTTTTTTTCAATTTCCGTATGAAAATGTACATTTTGTCCTTGTAGTTCATGTGATTAGGGCTTCAACTTGATACAAATATATAATTAATACATCGCCGTAGCATACTGTGCAAAAGATTTCGACAAGGTTACTGTGTTTGGTAAAACATTACGTTTTGGGCATTTTTTTACTAACAATGTCTATTTTAGAGTTCTATCCCATTGTGTGTGTCGTCTAAACTTTGGTGTCAAAATGCTTAAATAAAGATAAAAAGCATGAAACTTGGCATGAATGTTCTATTAAATGATAAAGAAACCACAAAGCAACTGCTGCTAGGCAAAATTTCCCCCAGTACTCAAAACTGTATATCTTGTTTAGAGACTATATACATGTATTGGATAAACACTAAAATGTAAAACAACAAGAAAACATGATGGAACACCTGTTCTAGAAAATGCGTACTACGGTAACCGTGAACAACAGCGGCAGCCGGGGGAGGCTGAGGAGAAAAGAAACATCTCAGATATGTATGTTTTCCTCCAACTACGGGAAGTGGATATTATCATGGCCGACCTTTCTTGTAAAAGCACCATGAACCCCGAAAGCAGCATCCCAGCTCAATACACTGCTCCCGAGTAATGCCCGGGGAACCGCAATCATGCCGCTCGCTCGCTTTCACCACGCAGTCGGGGTCAACTGGCATTTATATAGTGAATGAAGATAATAAAGAAATATTACTGGACTACGATTACACGACCAGTACATATGCCGTTATACGTACGTTATGCCGTGCATATATAAAACAACATTGTTGGTGTCTCTCCACGCTTGCTCGACGTGTATTACTACTAATGCTAGACGCACTTAAACAAACAGTGTTATCTGAATCAGCAGTGTTTGTGTACGCACAGGAGGATGTCCGCCTTCGTGATTTTGGAAAGAAGAACCAGGCCTCGGTCGGCCACACCAGAGCGGCTATCAGCACCAGGGTCAGCACCACCCTCACACTGCAGCGGAGAGACATTAATAATGTTACTGCGAAATAAGCCACTATTATCATTTCATGGTATGAACATCATATAGTCCGTAAGCAATCATCTATTTTGTCGTTGTGGCAACTCTTGGCCTCCCTCTCAACATCACGTCGATTTTTTTAACAAACAGATAAAGATGATTTACCAAGGAAAATACTTACAGTGCCTGTTGAGAATTTTTCGTACAAATGACGGTAAAAAAAGTCCTTCTAAAACACGTACGACGACCGTCAGTACAGCGAAATCATATTTTTCATATGTCATTTCCTCGGACAGACATTGCGTTTGAAGCATAAGTTATCGACGGTTTCGATAGAAACCAAAAAGAGTGAACTTCACAACTGCAACCCTTTGACGAGACCAAATTCTTTTTCTCGATAAGCGTATCTTCTGCTTGTGTTATCTTCACCAGTTCGATTTAGCCTTCAAACTTTTCTCTCCAGGCGAAAGTTAGTCATGGTGTTTTGCACAACAGACAATTCAAAAAAGATGTGCTGGGGTGTGAATAGTGTGTAATTGTGTGTTGAAAACACGGCTACCCTGTGAAAATATTTCAGGCTTATCAATAAGCCTGAAGGAAGAGTCTTGAATACCTTAAGAAGAAAGAGATTACAGTACAGAGCGCCCCCGGGAAGCATTGTTCACAGTGAAGTTGCTCGTCCAGTGCAGTACTGTGTGTGCAGTTGAGTATAGACTGCGCCATGCCCCCGGCCCGCCATTGTACATTCGTTCAGAAACAGTGCCCTATCCTTACTTGTGACTTGCAGCTTAGTTCTGAGGTGGATATTTGCTATTTCTTTTCCCCAAGCTACACACGAGAATATCATAGGGTAACCCAATTAACTACTGACGGGAAAGCGAGTATTTTACCACCGGATCAAATGATATTTAAGTTTATATTGATATCTGTAAGAAGAGATATGCTGTTTCATACGTATCGACCGAAAACATATATGGGCACGCGTGTACATGCATTCCCTCACATCATATGATACTTCGGGGCGAAACTACTACTCCCGATCGTTACCAAGACAACGGTAAACACACGCGTTACCATTCACTAAACGTTAAGTGTTGCACATACCGCATCGTGGTGAAGTTCTGAGGTGCAGACGGTCTGATTTGTTCTGTGCCTCCGTCTTTTGATGATACGTCACGTGCAAAAGTGCCCCAGGTTGAAAAACAGGTTTGTAACAAGAATTCTGAGACCTCATACCTCCATGAAATATCTCTATTGTTAACGTTTCATCTTATCTCACAGATTATACAAATAAGACGGCAGTGATTAGCATGAGATTGTCTTCTCCACCAAAATTACATATACTGTATGTATTAAGTCATCTCCTTTGGTCGAATCCCATGTTAGGTATACATTTCATTAATGATGCAAATGACTTACTCATTGACATAATCTATGCATTGCGGTGTACACCTTTAGCTACTAGAGCAAGTCACCCGAACGTTTAAGGTAATGTTCGCGTATTTAAGGTTTAATGTCTCGCATATAGGTTCATTTAGTTGTGTAGACATGTTCTATGCAACGGCTGTTACTCCGATGCAATGTTGACCAAAGAGAACAAAAGAGATTCTGCAGTTATAATAGGTTTAAATAGCATGTAATTCAAGACACAGAAAACAGAAGTTCTGCTGCAGTACCAAGGTCACCAGGGGACCTTGACCTTCGTCTTCCCAACACCTTCTCACATATTAAATATCATTGAAATCCATCCAGAGGTTCATAAGTTATGCTGTCAAGTTGTCAACAATATCCAGAAATTAAACGCAAACCGATTTTAGCCACCCTTCTTGGTACTGCAGCATAACTTTGGGCCTTTATATCTTTTTTTTTTTCATGGAAATTCTGTGGTGTTGATTTTTGGGTAGCTGATCGCTCTCGTGTCACTTGAACTTGACCGATTGCTATTTTTTTCAAACTGTATGGTTACTCATGATCATAGCCTGGGTGCCATCCTATTTCTACCGGGGCTCCTACATTCGCTACACTATTGTTTTAGGGTAGCGAATGTAGGAGCCCCGGTAGAAATAGGATGGCACCCAGGCTAGGTTACTCATGCATAACAGTGCAGTCACCAAGCAGACTGTGCACTGCTCTCATCACAAACTAGCTTCTGTCACCATTCCATCCTCTTCCATCCTGTGACCAGCTTGTTAAAAATCAAGTCTTCTTTAAAGAAAAAGGATTCTCAATGTCTCAAATAGACTCTCAATGTTTATTTCTATAAGATTTCGTCACAAAGAACAATACAACATAACATTCCATCCAATAAGAAAAGAGCAGCAATTAACACCATAGTCGACAGCTACTCATAATTAAGGAATATCAAAACAAAATAGATTGAAACACACTTAGATAATGTTTATCTTAGTTCTCTTAGCTTCAATAAATTCATATCAAACAGCAAACATCTACTACTTAAAGACAGGCAACTTTCACAACATTTAAAGTAAAGGAAGGAGGTTAAAACTTAGAACCTCCTTGCCTAAATCAAGCCTTAATCTACTGACAGTGTCTGCAACAAACATCAAGAATATTAATATGGTAGACAAATGAGTGTAGAATCAATATCAAAAACTACATCATCTCGCAGTTATGAATTTTGGAGATTACAGATTATCATCTCAAATGGGCGGTGAAGTTAGTCTAATGCCTACTTCTAGATTATTACTTAGATGTAGTAATTTTGAAGTAAAGGGATACAGTTAAACCTGGACAACAACCAACTGGTGTAGGCAACCACATTAAAACAGTCCCATCCATTTTTACATAGTAAACCCGCCCTGTCCTGAGCAACCACCTGTCCATAGCAACCATTTTCCGCAGTCCCTTGGTTGGTTGCTGAGGACAGGTTTGACTGTACTTCCATAGCAATTCCTTGAGAAGTAGAGGAGGACTGATACTAGACAGTCCAAAGACCTTAGGCTGCCGTATAACTACAGAAAATGTTAATGATCAGAATAGTATGAAATAGAAAATCAGCAATCTACATGTAGTTTGAAAAGTTGCCATTAGCTGCACTATAAAGGCCTATTCTTGACCTGGTCCAAACTACCTGCCTTCCTTAAGCCCCTCTCACACGGTTGATGAGATTCAGCCATATTTGCTGCTAACCAGATGGCCACTGAAGTTAAATATCTCCAGATACTTGAGCATATTTTTCACCTGAAAATCCACCCAATCACACTGGATGGGGATTGAGGACTACAAACATTTTCCGTTGATCCAGAAAACACTGATGATCGAGTGTATCATTGCCAAAATTGTCATTTACCAGAGCATGCAGACACCAAAACTCGATCAATTATCTGCTGTGTGACAGGGGCATTTACACATTTCTTGAAATATCTACCTTAGAACACATTTAACCATTCTCTCTCTTACTTATAAAGATATACAAAAAAGACTAGACCACTGAACATGCATGAGTCAAAATGTATCATTAGTATAGTAAGTATTGCTATCATTTCTATTAGTTATTAGAGTCAATTCCACGTCACCGAGAGGGTGTTTGTTGCCTATTGTTCTAACATTCACAAAACCTTTGTAACAATCTATGTGTAATAAGTAACTGTTAAGAACAATTTCCAACATTTATTTGATGTTCTGAATATTTTATGCTGTGTTCCAACAGGTTAAACAAATTTCCAACATTGAACACATTATTTGTATTAGTTTCCAAACTGTTGCAACATAGATTGATCATTTGTTTGAACATGTTCCAACATTCTACAAATATGATATAACTGGGTCAGTGGGCTGGGAACAGGGCAATTCACACATACCTTCAAAGTATAGGGGATTAGGCCTAGGTGCCATGCATAGACACTTAAAGACAAAAGAGTTGCCAGTGTCCAGACGTGAAATCTAAAAATATACAGAGGCGGACAATAGAGCGTGATTAGCACCTACTTTTATGGGGGCAATAACCCAAATCTACCATTTTGAGAATGATGCAAAATGTTGGAACATGTTCCAACAGTAGAACAATCACACAGATGTTTGAAAACTGTTCTAAATAAAGAGATATTTGTGCAAATACTTTCATAATATTTCCAAAATATATAGATGAGTTCAAACATGTTCAAACTTTCATTTCTAATTGTTTGAACGGTCTGGAATTATTTTGACTGAAATAGTCTTTTCTCTAAAATTGTTCAAACTTATTAGCAATATCATCTGAAAACCCTCTCGGTGACATGGAATTGACTCTACAACCTGAGAGAGTAAATTCTCCATAACATCTCCAGGGAAGCCACATGGCAACCAAGGAATATCTTTCTTTTTTCTTTTGTAAATTTTCATAAGTTACTAGGAGCTACACTACCATGCTACAGTCAAAACTCAAAAACAGTCTTTGATCTTAGAAGATTTATATTCCTTTTAAATTTGTCTCCCTAACTACATTGTACTTAAATGTCAAGTGGGCAAACCACTCTCTTTGGAGATACAATGTACTGAGACCTTTTGATTGCAATTTTTTCAACTTCCTCTTACAGATACTTGAAATCGTCATCAGGTGGGCCAAGTTCAATGTCAAACTGTTTGAGTTCCTCCCCGGGTTTCGGCGGCGTGAAGCCTTCCGGCATCTTGGTTTTCTCGCCGCAGCATGGACACGTCATGTACACGGCGTTTGGATCGTCCTCCGCCGCGTGGAGGTCCGCACACTTCCAGTCCGTCTCGCGCTTGTAGATCTTCCCTTGGGGCTTCTCGCCGGTCCTGCAGGAAGGACAGACATTTAGGTTGCCTTGTGTCTACTCTAGCCATGGCTAAACTATTTTGACCTTGAATATCAGAGAAAATATTGAAAACAAGATATCAAAGATATATCTCATATCATATGAAATATTCAGACTTTTGTGAATTTCTTGTTTTAGATCCATTCATTATTGTGAATATGTTGCTAATTCTGCCTATGCATTGTGCTGCCAGCCTGTGGGACCAACTTTGGACCAGGGCCAAGCCAACCTTCCAATCCTGCCAGTCTCTGGTTACACCATCTTCTACCTCATGTACTGTGACTCAGATACAATACTCAAATAACAATGGACACACACCAGGACAAACAAACATACATACATACCAAAAACAATACCTTCGTTTTCAAAAAAAATGATGACAAAGCTTTTGATAACTACTTATTCAGCTTCAGTCTAATTGAAACTGTTTGAAGATGTAAAAGTTAAAACTTTTACTGTTCATTGATCAAGACAATGATCCTTAAATATGCATGCTGAAAGTGTTTCAAGTTCTAGCTTACAGGACATACACACCTGTATGTCTCTGTGACCTCTGTAATTCTTCCCAGAAGACTCTCAATCACACTAAACATCTGCATGGAACTTTCCAACACCTGAAACAGTATTTCAAAACGTTAAAGGGTTGACAGCATGTACATGCATTATTGGCTACACCAACAGCTTTCAATATCAATATTCCCAATTTGCCCTTCACTAAGACTGGACAAGGAGATGATCTGTTCATAAGTTTACATCTCTTCAGGTCATGATCATACAACAGCTAACAAATTGAAATTAAATGACATCATGCTATAGACCTTCAGCCAAATTTGTTGATGTCAACCGATTTCAAAATTGCTGATGAATCAAGCACATTTTCTGTCTGAAAATCTGCCATTATGATACATTGGATGGGGCTTGGTAATAACCAAACATCGGCCAATCTCCAAAAGAATTTTGCAGCAATTGAGAGGACCCCGGCCGTATTCTGGTCAAAAATATGCTTAATAGCATGCAAATCCACAGTGTGACACCTAAGAACAATGTTGTTCCCCTCACCATGATCTGTTGTTCGTAAGGCATGTCTGGCATCTTGTCTCCGGACACTTCAATGCTCATCTGTACTTCTGGTTTTTCTGTCAAAAAACAAGAGTAATGAATAAACACTCAACAAAACAGGGCTACAATGGTCAGTGGTTCTTAACCTTACCCTAAGGATGTAGTGTCAGTCTTCTTCTTTTTCAGGCATACTTTCAAGCAGTAGACCAATCCTGACTGTCCAGCACACTATACCGGTTCACCCAATAATAGCATTAGGCAATTTGCAGTTCAACCAATGAGAGAGTGGCTGCGTGTCAGTCAAATATTTGCACTCTTTTTTTTTTGCATTTCTATATTTTGGCGGAAGGAATCAGTTTATTCTACTACAGATGAAAATTACATATCTCCCAGTGTAATTTGTCTTCTTTTTCTCTTTGAAATTAGAATGGTTTAATCAAGGGAGTCCTTGGTTAAATGAAGTCAAAAGCCCATTGAAGAATATATATGAGCTCACTAGCATTCTTGTGCTTGAGTTTGGTTTTCTTGAGTTCCTCCAGGAAGTGAGACTTGGACAGGTTGACCCCTGTCCTCAGCTGTCTGAGGAAACCCTTCTCCACATCAGGCCAGTCCGTCCACACTCCCGTCTGTGGGGAACAACAGACACATCATGACTGTCAATCACAATCAGCACTTCAACCAATGACAGCATGGCAATCAGCGGTTTGACCAATGAGCAGCTTGACCAATGAGAGAGTAGCATCAAATACTTGTAAACATCTATTTATGTTTTTATTTTGCATTTCTACATTTTGCATTTCTATATTTTGCATTTCTATATTTTGAAGGAGGTCTATGGGGTTGGTCTGCAGAACACAAATTCTCAAATCAAAGATTTTACATAAAGATTTTACATACAGAAGTGTATAAGGAAGTGTAATACAGTGTTGTAATGTGGAAATTACATCTTTACCTGGTTTTGATCAGGCTTGTCCCTTATAACAAGGTACCGTAGTAGATTCAGGGCTGGCATGATCCTGTGGTGGAGGAATAAGAGGTAACAAAAAGCATAAACAAGAGTTCAGAGACCTCATACCTCCATGAGATATCCAGGACAAAAGACACACAAACCGGAGGTTTGGCTGCAGCACCATGGAAAGCTGCCAGGAGGTCCAAAATCAAACTCTAGCTTTGTACATGTCTTCCCAAGAACTGAAACTTGAAGATCTGTCTGGCAGTTTTTGTCAGACACAAGGAAACAGAAACGATAATCTAGAATAGTGTGTGCTCCACAGAGAAAGTATAAGTGGAATCCTGACCAGTCCCTGTTGTCCAGCAGGTCGGTGGTGGCCCCGTCAGGGAGGACCAGTATCTTCCTCAGCAGCTCGCTCAGTTTGTTCCCTGTGAACCACTCGCTGGGCGGATCTTCCTGCAGGGAGACAACAACAGACATTTACAGAAATTTGATGATAGGCACAGGTAGCTAGTCTATAGCCTTTTTGAGGCCATATGGGCAGTGGATTTTTATTCACTGTGTCTTGTGCACAGTATTGGAAGGCGTAGCCCATCCCTCTCCTTTCACCACCTTTTACCTTCCAAACCAAAGTCAGGTACCCATTTTTACACCTGGGTGGAGTGAGGAAAGTCATGTTAAGTGTCTTGCCGAAGGACACAATGTCTAGTCAGGAGTGCCAGGAATCAAACCATGACCTCTGAAGCCTGTGTATCCTAGCCTTACCACTGAGCTTTATTGATAAAGGCCTAACAAAAATCAAGAAACATTGAGGAAATCTTTCTATGATTTGGAGAAATCAGCTTAACAACATGGCAAGTTTTGAGCTCAAAGTTATCCCGAGCTAAGAAATAAAAAGCATTTCTAGTAGGGCTGTGTACATGTACCTGTTGTAAAACATTTCAGGTACAGGTACAGTTATAGCAGTTTAGGTAGAGGTAACCTTAAGATTATCCATAAGTTTTTGTCTTTTTTTATGGTAAATTTTCATCTTTGAACAAGGATTTACATATTCTAGTCTCAAATGAGACAACACATGTATCAACAATTTTACAGGTACAAGTACAGGTACTAGGTCTTAAGTCTTCCCTTGTCCCAAGAAATGACAGTTTTTAGCACAAACCTTGAGACAGGCGTCTACTTGGTCCTTGACCTTGCCGACAATCAGACCCATGACCCCTGCATGACCTCCAGTCTTCTCCATCATCCCTCTGGAAAACAGGTGGTTATCAGATTACTTTCTTAATTCTCCTTTAAATTTCACTTTGATATTATAATTGTATTACACATAAAAACAATAATCGATACCCAATATGAGACAAAAGTAGTTTACTATCTGAAATACCACATATGATTCACAATGTGGAGAGCTGAACCCCTTCATGTGTACTGTAAAAGCAGAAATGTTTGCAATGGTTTTATGTTTGAGGTTTTCACGGTAAACTCTTAACATCAAACTTACAATCAACGCGAAAAGCCGTTCCATTGTGTGACTGTAGTGCTACTATTGTGTCAAACACGAACTCAAAGCCACTGCGAACACTCCATTTTCTCCCTCAACCGCGAAATTAAAACCATGTGGACTTAAAGGCATTTACAGTATGCTGCTAGTCATTCTTGCTGTTCTTTGAAGTGAATGCTGTAAGCTGTACACAGCATACTTCAGGGAAGGGACAGAGACAGTTGAAAAGACCATAAACAAAGCACTACTGACCTGAGTAACATGTATCTCCCTCTCCAGTCAAACTTGTCTATATAGGCTGTCAAAAGGTCGTGGGCTATCTTTCTCTGCAATAAAGCAAAACAAATTCTTCTTGATAGACATAAAGAAGCTGGTAAACTATCTGTTTAAGAAGAAAAATCATTATACAATTCTGAAGCAAATGAACAAAAAATGACTGAAATTACGTAACAGTAGTACTAACCAGGGACTTGGGTGGACATTTCAGCAGGACATGAATCAAGGACTAGGAAGTAGAGAAAGAAGACTGGTTAGATTTCATATCAATCTTATGATATCATACCGGTTAAACAATCCCTCATTATCATCCAACTGACTTTTTTAAAACCATGTAAATACAAAATATAGCAAGCCCTTCAGTCAAAGTGTCAAAGATTGACATTAAAATTTCTATAAACATTTAAAGTAATTCAGATTAAATGTAAGTACATCTATTGTTACAACCATCAGAATTTCAATTTCTTCATAGATATAGATATACCTCAGGCAGCACTGCAAATGGTTGGAGTTCCAGAATCTCATAGCTGAGAGAAAACGGTTCCAAGTTACCCAGCAGTTTTCTGGTTAACTCCTGAAACATGGGGTACAAAAAGAGTGTTTTCACATGATGTCATTGCTACATGTATGTCTGCTGCCATGTTGGTGTCTCTATTAGCATTTCAGTGACTTATAGCTCAGGCATTTCCAAACATTCAAAGACCTTCTGACTCTCTCAAATAACCAATTTAGAAGGGCCACAGCTCAAAGAACAGTATATCAAAAGCAGAATGCTTAAAAACTTCCTTCAGAGCCACAGAAATGCTGCGTATGAGCTATGATCCATTCTAATGCAAATAGGAACACCAACATGGCCGTCAGCATTTGCCTGCTTCATTGATATGGAAAGAGAATGAAACAAACACTTTGTATTCCTACTGTTCTTGATAAGATGAGAGGATGAGGGAAGAAAGGATGTGAGGATGGGAAGAAAGGTACGAAGTACGGAAAGACAGATGGACAGATGGATGGATGGATGGATAGATGGATGGACGGATGGATGGACGGACAGATGTGAGGATAACAGGAAAGGTATGAAGTACAGAAAGACGGATGGATGGATGGATGGATGGATGGGTGGATGGATGGATGGATGGATGTGAGGATGGATGGATGTGAGGACAACAGGAAAGGTATGAAGTACAGAAAGATGGAAGGACAGATCTAGATGGATGGATGAATAGAAGGAATAACAGAAGGATTGAAAGAAGGAATCAGCCTACTTACCAAGCCCTTATGTATGACAGGTCTGTGTGGTTTCTTCAGTACCTCACAGATGAGAACAATATGGATGGCTCCCAGGAACTCATGGCTGGAGTTCATATTACACAAAGGGAACAACCGTAAATACAACATCATACTGTACATGCATAAGCTACACAAATAAAGGTACCATCAATTATGTATACATGCATCTATACATTCAAGAAGCATTTGCCACCAGGATGATAGTCCGATGGCGAAAGGTAGTTTATCTATACATATATTGTGTTGAAAGATAATGGCACTATCATATATGCTTATCTCTTCAGGACTGACCACCACACAGTAGTACGTTTGAGACAAATGTGGGTTTGCAAAACAAATGATCCCGTCTATATACATGTATATACTTGCGGAAAAAAATGGTGCAGGCAGAAAAAAAGGTGTATAGCCGTCTACAACTGTTTAGCCTTTTCATAACCTCATACAACTGTTGTTTTTCTGCCAACCCCATAAATGTAGCAACCACTATTGTTGAACACTAAGTGATTACTGACTAACAGCTTACTTTTACCTTACAGATATATTTTGTTTGTTTGAATCTTTGTTTATTCATGAGAAGCTCAAATCCACATACTCTTACTAACCTTAGTACAGCTGGTATCTTGTCTATGCACATGTTCTCCACAAATAGGAGGTAACTAAAGCAGGACAGTCCTAGGAGTGATGCCTCCTCTTTTCCATCTTCCTCCTCTTTCTTCTCCTCTTCATCCTCTCCATCTTGTTGTTGTTTACCTGGTGTTTTTGTTTTCCTCTTGACCCTCATGTCAGGAGGTCCGCAGTAGTGGTCACACAGGTCCAGTAGTCGGGAGAAGCTTGGGTCGAGAGCTTGTAAGTACGACTGCAATCATTGCAAAACAGGGACTTTTGTATAAGCCCAATCTAAATGTACCAGAACAATCAACCTTTGTGAAGAGTTTCATCAGGTTGGTGCATAAATAGTGCCTTCATACCCGTGGAAGGATAGGTATGTTAGGTGATACAGAATACATTGTGTTGCATTGGATTCTTTTTATGTCGTCATACCCACCCGGAAAAAAAAACATTTTAATATGAAATGCACCAGAAGTTGAGAAATTTGATGTCCTCAAACAAAAAGAATTGTAACAACATTAATCCCAACAAATTTTCAGCAGCGGCGCATGCAACAGAAGCCTGTGGGATACAAGTAGAAAACCAAGGGATACCATAAAATACCGTCTGGAACACAAGTATTGAACGTTATCACAGCCCAGGTATGACATAAATGGACAACATACCGGTAGTTCTTTGTTGCACAATCAGAAAACCTACTCTAGTCATGAACCGTGGTGATGTGGGGGAATACATGGACAATTCATGACTGTACTAACCATAGTGGTTGCAGCACAAAGCCTGCATCTGTTTGGCTGGCCTGCCTCAGTGTCATTAGCCTCCTGAGTCTTGTCTTCATTTTTCTTCACAGGGAGTTTCTCCAAGTTCAGGTAGATAAGAGGATACTTGAACAGTCTTGTCAGGCTGGGGAAATGTCAATAGTTAAATGAATGCATTATATTGTGACTAAGATTGATCTTTTCCAACACAATGATCCTGGTTGTCCATCTCAATTATTACTTCAGCCAATGATAGCATGGCAATTAGTGATTCAACCAATGAGAGAGTGTCTGTCAAATATTGCATTTTTATGTTTTCGATTTGCATTTCAGTTTTGACAGAGGTGGGCGGGGCTATAAGATCAATGTATTAGTTTCTACCTTCAGATATGGATTAAGAATTCTATATGTGGAATACACATGCAGATACTTACAATTTGACAAGTTCCTTTCTAAGTATCTCCAAGTCTTTCAGTTCCTCCTGGAAATGAAAAAAAAAAGAATAAATGATCAGCTTAAAGTAGATATAAAATCTGCCATCTGTGTATACGTAGAAGTGCAAAGCAAGACATTCCATTTATCTGAAATTACAAAGACAATAAACCCCAAACAAAACTAAGTCCTCTATATTTATGCAAGTCTATCTTGATAAATTTAAACACATATCCAACCACATATGAAGTAAGCTTTGGTTGTTCTGCTGCATAAAATGATAACAACATGTAGTAAAAAATGAAGACTGACACTGAATACTTCCTAGTAACATGTCAAAAAGTACAAAAAACTATTTCATTGCACACTGTGGTTTTAGCCTGAATTCAACCAAGCCCCGTGTCCGTCCGCCGCCTGTAACGGCTATCCACCCACGGGGAGGGGACAGAAATCCCCGGACAGCTGGAGTTTGTGTTATACAGACTAACTGTGGTTTTAAGTTCACAGTTGAAAAAAGGGCGTAGGCAGGCAGAAGAGAGAACAAACATTTTTGCAGTGGTTTGAAGTCTGCAATGAAGACGTCACCTTGAAAACTGCCAACATGAAACCTCCACAAACATTTTCCCTTTTACATTGATTCCTACCTTAGTCATAGCTGCCTCTCTGGTAGAGTCTTTCTTTGCCATCTGTACAAATGGCTCCACAAACTCCATCAGAGCCTCGGTGGTGTCCAGTAGCCTCCCCACATGTTTGTCCTTCATGTCCACACCGAACTGTCTCCAGGTCTCGTCCTCTGGGTCCTGGGGCTTCTGCTTCTTGGTGGGGAGGGGGATCTCGGTCAGGTGGGAGTGCAGGGTGGTCAGCGTCAGGCCGATGCAGTGAGCTCTCTTCCCGGTCAGTCTCTGAAGAACTGCCATGGAAGAGAGGTAAGGAGAGGCGTTGTTCTGACTGTGCATCAAGAACTTGTATCGATGCTGAATAATACCAAGTGTGATATGTGGAAAAACCTTGATGTACTTTTTGACAATGTGACAAACAGATTGAGTTGTAACAATGTGCAAAGTTTAACACAAGAATTTTACTGATAAAAGTATATAATAGTACATGATATACATTTCATGCAAGCACATATACACGCACACACACTCACAAACATGCACACACACACAGACACACACATGCACCCACACACATGCACTCACTCACTCACACACACACACATACACACACATGCACCCCCCCACACATGCACACACACATGCAGACACACATACGCACATACACAGACAGACGCAGTCTGCTCAATGTACAAATGTAAGACTTAAGTCACCTCTCTGTAGAGGAGGCAGCAGTGCCTTGAAGACGTTGTCATCTTCCAGTCCTTCCAACATCTCCAGAATCCCCAGTACAAACTCCTTGGGCTTGCACACCTTGAGACAAGGAGAGGGAGATATTGAATGAACTTGTGTTGACTTTGGAAAGTAAAACAACATAATGTCTTTGTGGGAAATTTATACACAAAATTTGACAGTCAGGTACATGTATACATCACTGTATGTATTGTGTTTTGGGAAACCAATAATCAAAATCATAGATTTCGTATAATATTTCAGGGCATAGCAAAGATCATTTCTGTACATGAATCTCAACACATCTTAGTTTATAATCTGTCTCATTACAGCAATCATTAGAGTGGGAGTGCATCTAGTTTAGATATATATGTCAGGGTAAAGATCCTGACCAGACTATGTAAATCATAAACTTTCAGATATTTGCTTAAAAGAGACTTCAATTCATGTCACTTTAAATCAATGTGGATTGACTTCAAATTTAAGACTTCTAAATCCCAAACGTCCTTAACACATTTCTAGCCTTTTGATTGACAGAGACTCTGATTGGGATCTCTACATGTAGAATCAGCAATTCTGACAGATCACAATCTCTACTTGACATATACTCATTATATACACATCATAAAGCAGTCATCCTCAATTGAGGTGAAGCATGATATAGCTAGTGGTAGTGCAATGCAGCCTCGCCACGGCTCACGTTGTTTGGCCAAGCACACTGGGTCACCCCTACTCTTCTCAATAAGTGTGTTGGGTTCTTTTACATATGTATATTTATACAGATATGTTCTGCTAATATTTGTTGAAGGTGTAGGATCTGCACCCACCTCAGCTAACACCCCCAGCACACCCCTGCAGTGTTGTCGGACCTTCCGTGGTGCTTTCCCAGCTGCCAGGAAGGGTGCAACCACAGGCAGGAGGTCCCAGCCAACCTCACGGACAAAACCCTGCAAAAACAAGTCGTTCATGCATAATACTGAAAATACTTATAGTTGGCTATCTGCACTACATGTATCATGCAAGGAGCCATCAAAAGAGGAAGAAAGAGGGGTTAAGGCAATAGCATAGATGGGAGGACAATAACAGAGAATAGCCAGGCATTACACTACTTAGTACGTGAAACATTAAGATGAACAGAAAAGCAAGAAAGGTGGAGAAAACTGGTTGCCAGATGTAGAAACTACAAAGTTACTGTAGTTAGACTGAGGGACAGATGCGATGATCTACACATTTGGAAAAAGTCTCAATATAGGTACCATAACATAAGTATCAATATATATCTATGTCCTCATACATACATGATGAATTGCCAAGTACATTGTACATTGTACATCTATTATGATATTAATATGCATCTTTTGAGAAGTGGCAAAAATACATAGCTACCAGTAAATTCATATGAAACATCTATCAAACATATCTGGTAATAACAAAAATCATAGAGGATTCTTGAGTTAAGACAGAGTGCTATTGTCGTCTCAATATATAGTGTTATTGAACCTAATAATCAATCATAATCATGATGGCAATAACATAAATGGCCACAAAAATTACATTATCATATGTGGGAATTATACTTGAAAAATAGACCTTTCTCACGTGGCGGCCATGATAGAATGAAAACGAGGCCCTTGTGGCAAACATTAGACCGATCCTAACTGTCAATCACAATTACCAGCTTAGCCAATGATTACCTGATAATTAGAGAATCGACCAATGAGGAAGTGGCTGCATGACCGTCAAATATTTGCATTTCTATGTTTTTATTTTGCATTTCTACGCTCTGACAGAGGAGGGCGGAGACTATGGGATCGGTCAACGAAGCTCTAAATTGCTGCATCCTTTTTGTACATTAGTTGTAATATTGATACTTGGATATCATATTTTAAAACTTAATGTGATTTAGGAGGAAAACTAAATCTGTACATTATTTTTGCTTCTTTGCCTCATTGGCCTCGTCTTCATTCTATCATGTCCGCCGCGTGAGAAAGGTGTATAGCCCAATCACAATGTCTTCTTCCATGTAAAATGAAAGATATTTTATCGAATGCTTAAGTCAAACATGTGATGTGAAACACGGGACAGTGTGTCCACTGGTTTCAGTCCTACCCCTGATATCCGCTTACCTCATTTGCTTTGTTGGAAACTTCTCGAAGCAATAATTCCGCGTCGGCTTCTCCGCTCTCCAGACATTTCTGAGCAGACACCAGGAAAACGTCCTTGTCTTCTTGGTCAAGGTCATCATCTTGGACGGATTTTTCATTCTTTTGACAAAGAAAATGAACATTTGTGGTTAAAACGTAAATTTTGTGGATGCAGCTGTTTTGTTCAGTCATCGAAGCAAAAATAGCAGACGATTTTTGGTCAGCACATGCGGGACATTAAACAGGCAAAATAAGAAATATCAGCGATAAAAGGGCACGTTTGGCAGCATAGTTTTAATAAAAAATATGTGATGAATACCTCTACGTATTGTTACTGGAAATATACGAGTAAACAGCGGAAAAATGTAAATTTCTTACATATTTCTGGAGCACAGTCTTCAAATCGGCCGCCATCTTGGATCTGGCCTTTTCTACTCTCGGTCCCAGAGCGCTCTGGTACAACACAGCGTGAGTACGGAGGATCCTGGGGACGAGGTACTTTCACTTTTCACCTTTGGCCTAATGACGTCATACGTTGTGCACCTGTCACCCAGTGCACATTTCAGCGTAAATCCTGCGGAAACTGATGCAGTTGTATAATGGGGGTATAAACACCCTAAATAGGATTTTGGACAGAGGATCTTGATACATCTACTCGACAAACGTTCCATTTCTGTGTTTGCAGAGTATAAAAAGAGAAAGAAGTTAAAAGATACCAACATTGTTTTTTTTTTCTCTCGTGAATTCATTCTGTTTATACTGACTGCTAATACTATGAAAAATGGCACAAGCGTTTATGTAGGGTAACGTTATACTAAATATATCAGTTGTCATGCACTTCTCAAAACTACCGTGAGCTATTAAAGATGTAATATTTTTGTGAATTTGACGGGAACAAAATTAAAAAAAATGTTTTTATATTGTGAGAAATACGTGAAGGGATAATTGGACTTTTTAGGGAGATGTGAATCATTCCGTGTGGATACTAATGAACAGCCAACCTGAATATACACAATATCCTTTGTCATATTTATGTGACCTTTAGCTATGTGCTTACTGTCCATGTAAGTGTGTCTTGAATTTTCGTAAATGTCTGCGACGACGACGCACTCTTTTCTGTCAATCAAAAATTATTTCGCCCCGCTTTTCAGGTATTTCGATATCTGCATTTCATGATTTCGCCAGACATTTCACATGATCCTTTTGACATATTCTTGCCGAAGTCACATTTTAACTTCACTTTCTCAAAGTGTTTCGGTCAAATTCAAATAAAGGTCACCTTTACATCCCTGGTAGTGAATGGAGGTGTATCACCTTTATTTTGTATCGAACCAATAGGGCTAGGGCATTCCTGATAAAGGCTTTCCTTTTAGTTCTTTTTCACGCATTGGTAGCATCACTTGTCGTACGGGCAGGGTGCAGAGCAGATGCACTAGAGGATAAGATAAGATGTATTTTATTGGTTTATCGCAGTTAATATACACTGAATTGAAAAACCAATGTACAGTACGTTCACAAGTTTCACTGCTGTCGGCGTACATAATCTTATTCGTATATAAAATCCAGTACATAAAACACATTATAGACAATGTAGTCACTCCAAAAAGAATGACAACAATCACCAATATGGTGCAGACAAAGATACTAGTTACTGAACTGTACATTCCCAAGGCAGACACACCGAGATTCAGTAACCATACTGCAGTTTTGTGAGGTACGGTATCGGCGAGTTACTGAATCTCAGTGTATTTGCCCTAGGAATGTTCAGTTTGTGCCCAGCATTACGTGTGCATCTACCCGAGATTTCAGATCTTCTACTCGGCAGCCAGTGTTCGAATTGGGAACCTAGCAGGGATCTGCCAAACTTCAAAAGTCTCAGGACGCTGCTGCTTGTTGTAGATTAGAGGAGTAAAGGACCTGAGTATTCAATTCACTTCAAGCAAGCATTTAGACAGCTAGCTCGAATATATTCTGATGTAAGAAATCATTACATTTCTTGTAGAATATACATTTCTACTAGCTCCACTTGATGAGGAATACATTACATCAGCAAGAATGATGGTTTCAAAAACAGAGGGTTTACATTTTGCAAACCATGTCTAAAGCAACACATCATTGGAGGTGCTGACCGAAAAGAGCTTCATAATAACGACAAAATACAAAGGTTCCGTTATGTCTCTGATCACACGTACATATCTATACAAAGTCTCGTATCATGAAACGTTTTTATATAGCACAAACCGTTTTCCTCATTAAAATCAATAGATATATCAATAACTAGTTAGTGAAAACCAACCAGTATGATGATAACAAAACAACACACCAAAATGAAAGTTCCGAAACACCACACCATGTTTGTTTGTTTATCTGTATTGCTAAAATACATCATGTACTTCCTTGAGTTCCTTTCTAATACTATATAGATTTTAAGATTTTAGACTTCGAAACATGACTCGACCTTAATCGACCTCAATTCAAAGTACAATCAACTGAAGTTACACAATTACTTAGCAAACCTAACATTGAGAACTAAGATTAATATCAAAATGTTAAAGGGAGGTCAGAGGTCTGAATTGTATGTTACATGTTTGTATCTTGTGTTTTTTCACCACCATGTATCCAAACGTGATCACTGAATTGTGTTTGCTCACTTCTGTCCATTCTTTGAAGCATTCTTTAAATGTTGTTAGCTCACATGTACCTGTAGAGTTCTATACAATGTTCCTCGTAACACGCTACCGCTATGTAGCCGTCAGGCGTAAGGGCAACTCCAATGGCCTCGTCGCCTTTCACCGTCGCCACCTTCCGTACGAACGTCCCGTCAGGCCTGAACACCTGCACACGGCCGCCATCTTTATCACAAACAATGACATCACCTGTCTGATCTAGTGTTATACCTCTCGGGCCTTGTAGCTCGCCGCCATTCTCACCTTCCTTGCTAAAATCGAACTTCGAGTTTCCGTCGAGATCAAAGACAGCTATTTTGTGAGTGCCGCCGTCTGTGACGAACATCACATCACGTGACTCATCCACTGCGATAAAGCGCGGGTCCAATAAGTGTCCCTTGCCGATCTCCCGGATGAAACCACCGTCTGGCTGCAGGAGAAGACAGGACGTCCCGTCTGCCGCCACCATGCGACCGTCCTTTAGAACTGCCACGTCAGTTGGAACTTGTATACAGTCAGGCTTGAACGTGTTCAAAAGTTTCCCTTCCTTTGAGTAACGTCTGATTCCGTGGTCTTTGTTGAACGACGTCACAAGAAAGACTCCATTTGAGTCGACGTCGATTCCGTACGGGTCCTCGCCGTCAACGGGGAAGCTCCTCAAAGGATGCCCACTGTCTGCGTCGAATATCTGGACTCGCTTGTTGCCCTGCTCCACGACTACGATGTTGCCGTCCGTATCAACAGCGACCCCTGCCGGTCCGTTCAGTTCCCCCACCCCGCTACCCGGGCGTCCGATAGTTAACAAAGGGATGTGACTCTCCTGTACATTAACGTCAAATGGACTCCCTGCCACCTGTTGCGAGTTCATCTTGACCTTTAACTTATGTTTGCCCGTGACGGTGGGAAAATACGAGATTTGCCACACGCCTCCACTCTGCACCTGTAGTTGTGTCATGACGTCATTTCCAGACGGGTCTTTCATGTTGGCTGTAATGGCTCTACTGTTTGTGACGCACGGACAGCCATCTTTGTTCATTGTGGTCAGTAGGGTGAAACACTGAAACCCCCGAACCGCTGGCTTAACGACGACTTTACACTTCGAGATGTCTGTCACTAATCCTCCAAAATCCCCCGCTTCTTTCTCAAAGTCCAGAAGAGTTGTGTTCTCTACGAACTGAAACTCGCTCCAGTTGGACTCCAGGTCCAGTTGTTTTGTCAGTAGAGTTTCTACCCTTGTTTCGACCTGGTTACCCACTTCCACGACGTGCACGTCGCCTCCGCGTTCTACAGCTTGTTGACAGAACGTTTGTGCTCTCGTCAGTTCAGCCAGGTCAGACTCGATAGCTTCCTTCTTTGTTTGAAGACCTTTGCCATCGACTCGGCATTGTTCTTCAATCTGGTTCAAAATGTCCTTTTCGCGCTTTTGAAGAATTGCAACAAGTTGGCGGAAATGCCCTTTGGCTTGCTTAGTGGCTACTTCTTTAGAAAGGACCATCTTTGACATCTTCCTGTCGACTTCTCCAATGGAGGCTTCAATCTCCTTCAGGCGGGGGTCTATCCTTTGGAGAAGACCTCTCAGCGTTCCTTTTTTCACCTGTGCGACGGTCGCGATTTCTACTGGGTTGTGATCTTTGCCCGGCCGGTGGTCGAACACGGTACACGCTGTACATACCCAAGCGTTACAATTCTCACAGTAGAAGACCAGTTCTTGGTTCTTGTGCTTGTTGCAGTGTCGTTTGCGCTCAAACTTGCTCACGTCTCGTTCTACTTTAAGTGTCTCTTCGGCGGTAACTTCGTGGTCTTTCGTAGCGGGAAGTTTGCAGTGTACGGCGGTGCACGACTCGCACATGAAAGTCGTACAATCGGTGCACCAAGATTTCTGCCCCTCCACATTCCCCTCGCACACCTGACACGGCGTGCCCGGCCCGGTTCCTTTCTTCACAGCCGCGAAGTGTATCAGGTTGTTGACGTAGACGTTGGTCTTTAGTCCGTCCACGCCTAGGTCAGTTAGACTGACATGTGTGCGGCAGGTTGGACACTCCAGCGGGTCCTGTTTACCGGCCCATTCCTGCAGACACCGAGTACAGAATGTGTGCAGACATGGCAGAATCCTGGCGTCTCGGAAGTTTAGCTTACAGACGGGACACGTCAGAAACTGCTCATCGAAGTCGTCGCTCAGTGCCATCTTGCCCGCCATTTTAGATTCAGACGACAGTTGCGGTAAAAACGACTTCTAACGTTTTGACTCCTTAGCAACGATGCGCTCAAACTAAGGCGGGTCTGACCAAACCTCCTTGGTCTGACCAGTGGTTCTTGGAAGGTAGCTTCGGCCAGACAATGACTAATCATACCACGTGACTGTATATCACTGCCAGAGGTGTCGATGTGCTCTTTGTGTGAATTTGATGGGAAAACTTTCAAGAATGTAACAAAAGGTGACTCGAGCAAAAATGTGTGAAAGGGATGATGTGAAGTATTTTGGGAAAACCGTGAAATGTGAATAAACCATAAATGCAAATCATATACCCGAAAAGTGGAGCGGAATGATTTTTGATTGACAGAAGTAGGGTGTCGTCTATTCACAGGCAAATTCAGGGGTTGAAGATACAGTGAGCAAATAGGGCAAGGACACATTGATATGGCAAAAGGCCTGGGGCATTGTTTACTATGCATGACACCCCCACAACACAAACAAAATTATCTGACACGAGTAGACAACTTCTTCAGGTTAAATTCTTTCACCTATGATCACTCATCCGCATAATTGTCCATTAACATGATCAAGCCTCCCACTACCATTCCTGTATTCCCTCACTTGTCTCGAGACCCGAGAAGAGAAAGACCTCTGTATTCAAGTAATCGGCCTGACTACAAACTCGGTATAAGTCCTTTATTCTAACATTAAAAGGGGCCAATTCCAAAGGCCGTGGAAATCAACAGTCTATGGTCCTTGGACATCTCTCTTATTGGACAAAAACCCGTCTTGGTACCTTTTACGGAAAACGTGATGTGACGTCAGTGAAAAATATGGGAAATTAATGTGAATCATGAAATGTGGATACTAATAAACAACCCGCCTGGATAGTTATCGGCCTATCCTGGTCTCACCGAGTGAAGCGAGCACCCTTCCATTTGGTAACTAAGTCGGTGTCCTGACTGATGTACAGTTCTTGGAACGTCACAGTAGCTGTACATGTTGATGACTTTTATCAACGGAGGCGCGTTCAGCTATGACGTATGACTTAACAATAATCTCATTAGTCTATACCTTATCTATAGGTCTAGCTCTTCAGCACGCACAACCAGGGCTGCCCAGCAACTAGCTTGTGGCTATCATGGCTAGCCCTGCCGAAAGAGACAATACAAATGGAGTTTGACATTATATGGGCAGAATAACAACTCCTTTGATTGATTGTACTGCCGTAGATTGTGTACTGGATTGCAGTTTGGGGTAGTAATTATGTCAGTCAGCAATTATTGATACTGGTAATCAGTTCGAAGTATTTACCGAGAGCAACGAGTTTATCAGCCTGGTAACCATACCACCGGGAGCTCCCCGGTATCTCTACGGCACTGGGATTCGTGCCCACCCGCCTAGTCAGATTACCGCGCTCGGGGGTTGTTTTACGGGCTTGGCTTAATTAGTTAGCTCCTCTACGGAGAGGAGATCACCACATATGCCATCTAAGAAGACAGGCTGACAGAAACATGCCAATGTATAGCAGACCTGGCCAAAAAAACAGTGTACCAGTGAAAGTAGCATTTTTGGTGACGCCTTAGAGGTGGAGGCATTTTCAGAAAGTTTCTCTCTCTTACTTCCAGTATTGAACTTTATTCCACATTAAGACCACATTTACTCATTGTATTACTACTTTTTATCATAACCTCTTTTCCTTAAAAATCAGTTACTTGAAAAAAATGTTTTGTACACGTTAACAATGTGAATTGCAATTGGCTGGTTATAAGCTGTGAATAAAGGAAAATGCTAGCGGTAATAATAAGTAAGTAAACATTGCTTAATAAACCTGAATAATAAAAAGAAATGATAACGATAATAAACTAGGTCATTAAACATCACATTTACCTTGCATACATGCTAAATGAATAAATAAAAGTAATTGACAATAGGTAGATAAAACATTAATATTAGCGATACATCAGTCAAAAAATCAAGCATAGTTATTAAAATGATAATGATGGCAGGTTAATAAGTAAATTTTGCGTGAAGTTAACATAAGTGATAATTAGAAACAACAGTATTGATGATAGGTAAATAAGTAAACATTTTGTGAACTGAGCATAGAATATATTGAAAATCAAATAGAAATAGTGATAATAGGCCAATTTGACAACATATTTGGATCATATTGACAAGTTGATGACATTTCCATCTGACCAGGATATATCACGAGTAGTATTGAAGTTAAGCCCACAACAGGACAGTCGGGTTCCTAATCACATTGATACCGAATTCAGAAGAAACATTTCCCTTATACTTTTAAAAACGTTACACTGGGCAACGCGGAGATTTTTAATTGTGAAAGTTAATACGATATGATCCAACTATGCACAAACTCCTATGCATTCAGAAGAAACCTTTGCATTAAACATATACTTAACGTACCGTTACACAGGGCGGATTTTCAGTTGTGAAATATGAGACAATATGAAATTCTCATACAAATTCTCAAACAAAATGTCCTGAAATTTTCATACATTCTGTTTACGTTAATGCACATGATCTGGGCCTTTATAACTGTAGCAACAAACATGTTCATTATAAATGAAGTACCTATTATTAAGCTATCAGTGCCTTATGTATATACACAGTACCTATCGGGTTATACCGTTAATGTATTTATTTTCGCAGTAGTTTTATTTCACGGTGGGCTCAGGGAAAATGATGTTTTTGCGGTGTTAAAGTTTGTGGTTGAAACAATTCTGTAGTACAGTAAAATAACAAAACGCACATTTGCAATTTATAATTTCGCGGTAACAAGTCTCACCGCAAAAACCGCAAAAATAAATCCACTGCAAAAATTTCACGATCTACAGTAAGAGTAACCCCAAATATATAAGACTATTTAGTATAAGGACAAATATCGAAACTCCACTCGATGCTAACACTATATCAACGACTTATGCTAGCCCTTTATATTTCTTTCGTAATACCTCTATTTTGTACTATGTTTGATCAATAATTGTTGCCATACATTGTACCGTGTACATTTGTCGTGCTATATATCTTCTCCTCTTTTTTATCAGGCCGGCGCCTTGCTAACACGTAGACACAGCGGTGGGTCTGGTCTCAATGTGACCCTTTGCTTATTCTTGTACTCCACTCCTGGAACCGGATCGAACTGGAACTGTTGAACCAGCACGGCCGTGACGGCTCGCATCTCCGCCAGGGCGAACTTACTACCGATGCACGTCCGCGGCCCGGCGATGAACGGCAGAAATGTGTAGGGGTTCCTGTTGGAGTCGCCGGCGAATCGTTCAGGTTTAAAGGTGTCCGGATCTTCCCAGTACTGAGACAACCTGTGGAAACAAAATATTTTGCACCTTTAATTTTCTTGCGAATTAAACTCATGTGCCTATTGTATACCCGATACAATTGAAATGCACGGGGCGAGTAGCACGTTAGACTGGTCAGAAAGTGACACTTGAACCAAACTGTTACACAATGTTGTTATCATCCTTTATCCAAATTGTACTTCATTTTTGGTATCTGTAACTGTAAAGCACGGATATAACCACCCCTTTCGATGTATCTGGCTTCACAGGCATACGGCAGGGAATCAGCTGGGTATATTACGCTGATTGAAATTATTCCCATCTTTGTGGTGGGATTATAATTTTGTATATAATTAGTCACAGATTGAGTTCTTTTAAAAAAAAATCATCTATATCCAGGGTTAGCCAACTCAGTGAGTCACACTGCTAATTGCAGTGGGGCCCTGCGTTACAGATAATTGAGTTTTATAAGTGTGTTGTTATTCATACTTTGCGCCCATAATTTTGCAAAGATAGTCGCACTATCATACTCCATACATGTATGCAGACCGAAATATAATACTGACCTGTGCACCACCGCTGGACTGATCTTGACAAAAGTGCCTGCAGGAATGTGGTACTGCCCCAAGCGGTCGTCCCTCAGTGCCTGTCTGCCTGTCATAGGGGCTGGTGGGTGCAGCCTGAAGATTTAAGTATGAAATGCTCATTTTCATAAACTGCTGACTCTATCATTGTCGATTGTATGGCAAGCAAGCAAGAGTCATATTTCTTTGGGTGGGCAAATTTGTATCAAGTCTTACCAAAAGATGTGTAAGGCACGTAAAGGACTAGGCATTGCGTACATCTGCTAGCGTGCTAAAAGTAGACCTGAAGCACAAAGGATAAGATTCTCAGAGAGCTAAGGGTAAGTTCGTGGTATATCTAAGATGACAGTGGAAGAAGATGAAGAAAACCGAATGCAGTTGCAGGACGTCTCAACGACTGCAGATACAGAAACCAGTAGATGATGAGGTATATAAAATCCAATATTTCATATTCATTTCGCACTCTATCAAAGATGTTTTACTCACCTCAGAGTTTCTTTCACAACCCACATCAAGTAGGGGATTTGGTCCAGGAGCTCCCAGGTGATGGGCGTGTCGTCGCCTGGCAACACAGCCCTGACCTCCGACCTCAGGCGGTCTTGTACGTCCGGATGACGTGACAACTCCAGCAACAGCCATGATAGTCCAGCGCTGGTCGTCTGGGTGACGTGATTTTTAAAGGTTATCACTTGGCACTAGTGCTTTTTACCGTGCTGATAAATGCAAGCGCCACAAACTTAAACAAGTGTTCAGCCTGCAAGTGTTCGGAGACCTCGTATCTCTGTGAACTATTCTGATTATGCAAATGACTTACACATTTACATGATATATGCTTGGTCATGTACTAATTCAACTTTGACATGTCGCAATATTGACAGTCCAGGCATTTACCACTTAAACGAATTACGGCGCTTTGGCATTAATTATGCAAATTAGGAATTTATTTGCATAATTGGTATCTGTTATGTTTCCGCTGCCATAAACTGCGTATGTTACATGTGCGTCATATAATGGAAGACACTATAAATAAATATTCTCCTTATTAATTATAAAAATTCAGTCCCAATTTGCACGATTTGCACTTCATCATGTACATCTCTGTCTAAGCTACCTGCATACTAAATATCCTGGAAATCCCTCGTTCCTTTGTTCAGTTATTCTCATTGGAAGATTTTGACAAAAACGCCCTGCAGTTCCAGAGCAAGCTGCTAGGGGGCCCGAACCTAAGCCATTTCTTCCCTACAAGACGTTCTAGAGTTATGCTTGCGGAAACACAAGCGCACACACAGACAAAGCCAAAACTATATCTCCATTTTTCATGGAGATAATGAATTTACGATGTTTCCTTCCTACCTCTTGTCCAGCGACCATGAAGGTCATGACCTCGTGCCTGACGACCTCCTCAGGTAGCCCCTCCCCCGTGTCTCTGTCTCGAGCAGACATCACAAGACTCAGGAGGTCGTTGGGGACGTTGTCATCATCTAAGAAAGTTTCCAAAAAATCAGTTCTCTTAAATTTGGCTAACGACAACTTAAAAGACTTTTGTAGTGAAGGGTACTGTAAAGGCAGAAATGTTCGCGGTGGTTTTATCTTCGCGGTAAAGTCTTTACCGCGAACTTAAAACCACCGCGATAAGCCGTTTCACGTGTGACTGTAGCGCTTATAGTATTGTTTCAAACGCGAACTCAAAACCACCGCGAACACTCCAGTTTCTCCCTGGTGCGAAATTAAATCCCCGCGAACATTTCTGCATTTACAGTAGTTTCCTAGCAGACTCTCTAGGAGTCCTGATCCGGGAAGACGGTTGTTTTAAGCAATTTATGCTCTAAAATCATAGAAACTCAGTGGGTGCCATTAGGGTGGTAAGGGTTGTTAACTTAGAATCTAACGGTTCTGGGTTTGAATCCCTAGTCTGTTACCATGGTGTTGGAGACTGTGATAACTGATTTCCACGGTGACAGAGAATCCTGAGCTGATGACCTATTGGACTGACTTTCACTATAGTGACAAATCATTCTGAGCTAATTGGTTCTCATTATTTTCTCCTGGCTTGGAGGTGAACAGCCACAAATTCTGTAGTGTCAGTGAGGGGCTTGATGGACCCCAGCTGAACAGTGAGAGTTTGTGTTACACAGGCTATGTCTCACCTTGATACGTTGATTAAGGTTAGACATCCAGGTAATACGATACGCCAAACATAGTTACTCAAACAAGGAATAAGAAAAATATTTCTAATTATGTTGAGCCCAACATACTGTTGGGCGCAACATATTGTGTTCGTATGGTTTCTTTCTCCTGTCAAATCTTGTAATCGACTCAGCTCGGTCGTCCCTGTACCAACTGAGCTGAAATTTGGTATACAGGTAGAGTGGGTAAATACCCTGGGAGCTTTTTTTAAATTTTTTTTCGATATTGACCTTGAAAGTGATTTTATTGAGGTTTTTCTAACCAAAAAAGTCATTGCAGACATACAACAAACGTTAGCCTCTATGCCGCAGTCGCTTTTTGCATGTGGAGGGAAATGGGCGAAACATGTTGCATTTGCTCCCGCAAATGCTGCCATTCTAGTTTTTATTTTGATTTTTCTTTTAATTTTTTAATTTCAAAATTTTATACAGTTGCTTGAGTAGCTATTTTTGGCGTATGCCTCACTTTGATCTGGATTTTCTTGGAGCCGTTTCCTTTCTGCGATGACGTCATCTACAATCTGGTCACACAGAGCCCGTCGCTGGACGAACTCCCCCGTCGGCACAAAGAATGAACCGGCAGAGAGCAACGTTATCCAACTGAAATTAGATGCAGAAAATATATCAACGTCAACTCTGATGATTTTTCAGGGTACCCTAAGATTGCCACATTTAGAAAAGGTAAATCTAAAGATATTTTACTGATGCAGCATCAATAATCCCTGAGGTATCCACGCTTTTGAGGAGGCATCAATAACTCGTCAAATTAAAGGAGCTGTGGCATACATTATCCAAATAAGGTGACTTTCATAGTTTTAAACAATATTGCTTGGCAAAGGTATCGGATCGTTAAACTCTTGTTGCTTTTGATTGGATGATTTGTAACCTAATACCTTGGTCCTCCGTCTCCTTGTAACAGTTTGGTGACAGTCTGGCTGACGAAGTTGTCCGGTTCTCTGATGGAGTTGAACTCATAACTAAAGGCACATTTACCAATAATGTCCAGGGTCTGCAAATCAAAACAATCACGCCGTCAGGGTTTTCATGTTCAACACAAAATGTAGAATTATTGTGAATCTTGAAATTTTTGTGGTGGTCTTATTTTTACGGTGGGAAAATTATGCAAACATGTATCTCCATCGTATTGCAACTCTACTTAAGAATCGTTTCAACTGTACATGTGAACTTAACACCCAGAGCATTTTATGAGGCTTGAAAACTGGAAATATTCTAGTTGCTGTAATCTTTATGAAATTGACATTTCATGCCACTGTTAACCACATTTGCGTACGGATTTCTTATCAAAAGTGCTCAAAAGCGGCACAAAAATAAGCTGCATGGTGATCTTTTAGTTTCACGCGCCTAGTGTAAATAGACCGGTACCATAGCCCCGCCCACCTCCGTCAAAACGTAGAAATGCAAAATTAAAACATAAAAATGCAAATATTTGACGGACATGTAGTCACTCTGTCATTGGTCGAACTGCTAAATGTGATGGACAGTCAGGCTCAGTCTATTAGGGCTTGGATTTTCTATCAGTTCTCACCACACAACGACATCGTATCTTTGCTCCTTTAATGTCGATATGTAATGGTATTGTGTTATTGAAACTTACTGTGTGTAGGAATGACTAGAAATTGGAGTATTTTATTCAAGTTTCAAGCCTCATAAAATGCTCTGGATGCCTTTAAAATTCATACGGAGAAAAGCCCTTTCTCCTCCTAGCATAACATTATGTCCCTGCAAAAATAACTGAATTTACAGTATGCCACTTCAGCTGACTAACCAGTCTCCCCAGGTCCTCTTGAACTTGGAGCTCTACGAACCCATCTGTGGCAGTGGTGCCCTCTAGCTTGTCTTTCCAGTACTGCACCAGCACGTCAGTCCATTCCTGGAATGTTTTCACCATTCCTACAACATAAGATAGGACAGGAAATCGAAAATCTCATGCCTCCGTAAAATGTTGAAAGTTTCGTAAATTTCCTGATGGTACATTTCACACATTACATGCTCCTGACTTTTAGCCTTAGTACAATCTTCAGGCTTTGTGGAGGATACAGAAAACTGCGCTCTTTTGGACTGTTTTCACAGTGACAATTCAAATTCTTAGCTCCTATTAGTTTTCAGATCTGTGTCCTAGCTTAGAAACAATCTACCTTTAAGGTTTTCCCGTTTGAAGGCAGGGTTCAGGATTTTCCTATGCATGGTGTGCTCGGCGCCGCTCACGGCCAACAGTCCTTTCTCTGCAAGAGCAGCAAATGCCCTGCAGAAAACGGCAACAACACGATATAATAGCTGTATAGAAGACGATATAATAGCTGTATAGAAGCCAACACGTTTCTGGACGAGTAGGAGTGACCTGATGTGCCTTTCACATTGCTGTCTACTTACCGTAAGATAGACGGAAAAGTATCATGCTTCACCTCAGTTGAGGATGATGTTTTGACTGCGTTTTAAGTATCTTTCATAGTAAATATCAACCCATGAGATGACCTGTTATATATAATCAAATGAAATTTATTTTCCTCACTTACTTGATATTAACTCTGGCTTAATACTAAAAGTGAAATACAATAGTGACAGCAAAATCTTTAAAAAAATTGCATTTAAGTGTAACTTAAGAATTAGTGTATTCCAAAAATCTTTCTGAATAATATGGGCTTTGTTAAGTAATATCACTTCAAGTTCAACAAAGCATGATTGTGATCAGATCACCTTTTTAATAAAGAGGGCCGTTCATAGTTGGCATGGTTGGTGACCAGGATATGTTTTATGGCATCAGGGTCAGCTACCAGAACACGCTCGCCTCCGAAGGGGACAAAATATCTGGATATGGGGCCGAGCTCCCGGGCTCTTCTGCAAAGGAAAACAAAGAGTCTTCATGAAATATTTTGATTATGCAAATGACTTCCACATTTGAATAATCTATACTTGATCATGTACACCTTTAACTTAATTATTCAGGTCACAATGTTAACAGTCCAATCATTTATACCACTTAGAAGACCTCACCCTTCGCCAAATGAATTTAACCTTTTCGGCTGATTTATTATTATTGTTTTTCATTAATCATGCAAAAAAGTCATCATTTTCATAAATCATATCAGTTGATCATCTTCTCCACCCAAATAGCAGAAGTTGTATTAAGTATGACAATGTTATCTTAACAAAGAAGGCTATTGTACCATTTTCTAATTAATTATTCAAATGAGGCCATCATTTGCATAATTTATATTCTGCCATGTTCACCTTCACATAACTTCCAAATGCCACAAGTATGAAATCCCAGTTTTTTACCAATATGAAGTTACAGTATTTTCCCGTAAATCATGCAAATTAGGTCTTCATTTGCATAACTTTATCTAACAATATCCCTCTATGTCTCAGTTACATATGTTGCATTTTTTCAATAGTCTTATGACTCTTATCATTGAATGGAGTGGGTTTATACAATTTCCCCATTGATCATGCAAATTAGATTCTGGTTTGCACGATTAACATGTCATTATATCAAACTCAAACATCACTTAAGCGATCCACATATCAAAAACAAGTATACAGGTTTGTTGGATATCCCTTTGTAGTTTGACCACTAGCTGTAGGGCCCATGGGAACAGGCCTTCCAGCAGGGAAATATTTGGCCCAGTTTGGCAACTAACACGTTTTAGGTGCCACATGCATGAGAGTCTTTATCATGCAATACAGCTGATCTTTAAACTCTCCTCATCAATTATGGTAATTAGGTGGCCCAAAATCGACATTCACCTTTCCATTCCCAACACCTACTCATATTCCAAATGCCATCACAACCCATCAAGACGATCTAGAGATCTGCTTGCGGAAATTTAACAGACACACGCACAGACACAATGTCGAGACGAGAACTGTTTACAAGCCAGGTACCTTCACCTTTGACACTGCACATGCGTACTCGAATTTACAAATGGGCTTATACTGGCAACATTAACAGACCTGAGACTTGGAACAACGGACTGCTCAAGGTGATCCTCCCGCGACTGACCAACGATAGGATTGAACTTGGCACTGGGCATCTGGGGGAGGCAAATTAGAAGAAACGTGGTTAGTCATTACTGAAGGTTAGACACGGTGCATTTTTCTGAAAAGTGAATAAGCACCCTGAAATCAGTGTGTTCTACGTGCAGACTGAAAGATTGTAAAACTCGCCTAATTCTTTTCAAAAAGTCAATGTATCATTTCGTTGATGAAGGTTAGACATCCAGGTAATAGACATTTCAAAACAATTCACAATTTTATCCAGTTGCTTGAGTAACTATTTTGGGCCTATCATGTATCATTCTTTGATGCGTTTCTACAAGATCGAATTGACTGCAGTTTTAACTTACCAGTCTGAGTGGAGAAAAGTACATGGGCCAGAGAAACAGCTTGTAGGTGAGGGACACAACCAGGAAGGCGCAGAGGGCCAGGAGCAGGGTGTTGGCATCTACAGCTGTATTCAGCTGTCTGTACAGGTGCTGAAACATGCTGGCAGCTGTGGAATGTAATCTCCTAGAATGCACAGGAAAAACAACAAGAACCTGGGTATTAAAGATCTGAACCCATTGTATTATAACATGACATAGTTGACTCATGTCATATCTGTCAAGTTATCAAGATACGGTAAAATAATTATGGCATTACATAAAACGCCGCAATGTATTGCTTTAATCATACCGCGCCAACATGTTCATGACTTCCTACGAAAGGAATGGCATTTGCGAGGTTTTGAGTGCTACGCAGACTATAATTAACCAACAACTGACAAATCACAAATATGCCACAAATTAAGGCCGTTGGGGTGAATGACCTAGCGAACGTTCTTCAAGCACAGTCCAGTATACATACTCAATGACACGTCGGATTATTGCCGTGGGAAAATATCAGGCGATAGCTTTTAAAACAAGATGTTACAACATCAACAAAGAAAATAAATGTGGCTCGGAGAGTACTATACAAGGGAAATGTTCGCGGGGATTCAATTTCGCGGTGGATTTTTAGTTCGCGGTTGAAACAAGGGGGTAAAGGCGGGCAGATGACAGAACAAAAAATATTTGCGAAAACCGGGAGCATAAACCACAAGAACACATCCCCTATTAACGTAACATGACCTATTTACGTGCAGAACCTATTTACGTCCGGTTTGGCTCATGTCCACATGTCGCGGTGTATTATGCCAAAGCCTGTTCTAATGAGCAATAAAGAACATCATAAGTATGATCCTTAGCCATCTCTTTAATTTTTGCACAGCAAAACATAATGGCCATGCGTTTACCACATGAACGCCACGTGCCGCTTATGTGGGGGAAATTTACAGATAAACATTGTTTTTTTCCATCGCGTTAAGCAAGTGGCCGGACAGACATAGTGATTTTACTATCATTTGTCTGCAGACTACTTTGGACATTTACTGTGCATTTTTTTCTGGTCTATGTTCTTCAAGCATGGCGCTAGAAGGGAAAAGATTCAGAAGTGGACGATAATGGGTTACCCTAGCACAATTCTTCATCATATACCTCAGTATAAATACATGCTCGCACGGCGTTAAACAGGCGGAGAAAAACATACAGACCATGCATTTTCTTTTTAGAAGAGCTGTTATTTCTGCCCATGGGTTTGAAATTTGGCTCTGTCCGCGCAGTTTTAAGATAAATACGTTTTGAATAAATTGGACGTTAACTGGTCACCTTACGTTACGTATACAGTATTCTTTTTACTTATTTGACTTCACAAGTTAGAAGGAGCAAGAAAACTGTAGGGAGCCGGCAACAGAAGCCTAGTTTCTCCACAAGTCCTCAGAAAAAATACAGAGCGTATATCGGGATGTTCGCTAGGTCATTGACCCCAGTGACCTTTGGAACCTATTTGTTAGATGTGGGTTAAGGAATTACGGCAGTCTTCATTAAAAGTTATCACCAATTAGACTGTCTTCTTGGTAAACCAATGGAGATTCAACACAAGACTCAAGTAACGAAGGAAAGCAGAAAAGACATGGGAAGGTCACACACCTGATTTGGCTGTCTGTTGAAAACCTTGCCGACGTGACCGATGTTGGGAAAACAGCAAGAAAGGGCTTGTTTATCTAGAGTACACCTATCAGTTCAACCTATCAGATTCGATGTTACAAAAGGTAAAGGGAAGAAAGACATGCCAGATCCAATCGGAAAGAGGGATACATAACCTTTAGGTGATTGTGATGACTGCAGGTCGTAACCTTTGCTCCCGTTTGTGTTAAGAGGTTTGCTGTTTAAACAATTCAGGAAACTGACACGACTTACATATCATGTTATATGATATAATATTGGAAATTACATTATATCATATTACTTATATGAATTTGCATATCAATTCATAGTTCGTGTTCGACAAATCTTGCTCAGTGTCACTGACGAAAAGTAGTGGATGCTACTTGAAACGTCTGACCGTTTCCAAAATCATATCCAGTATTATTTGGCGTATCTTATTACCTGGATGTCTAAACTTCATCGACGTGACAGGACGTACTATTTTACTTCTATTTACGTTTGTGATGTGATTGCGGAAAGTATGAGTCGGTCCAGTTGATTTCACTACATGAAATACGAGACAAACACTGGTTCTTACAAATATAGGTATAAAAATACCAGAGAGCTGTCACTAAATTGATTAAATCTATACTATTCACATACGGGGAAGTGGGTATGTGCCAAAATGTCGCTCGAATGAGCACAAGTACAATGTGTTCTGGACTTCATAAAGTACGTGTTCCGGCTATGTATACGGTTGACTTAAGGTTGTCTGCTACAATTTGCCTACATCACAGTCTTACACACACAGGACACTTGTCGTGAGATTGGATATGAAAGTTTATTACATAATTATCTGGAGCAATTGCATGCGCCGTATGTACAAGCCTAGGATGTCACATTGTGTAGAATGGCTAGTGTATTATGTATATAAAAGCACTGATTCAGTGCCACAAGTATATTTAGCTGTAAATGACTGCTAACATATAGACGTAAACTGCAACTGACTACACAGTAATGATACAAAAATTAGGGAGTTGCAACATACAAATTGGAGAAATAATTTGCAAACAAGCAAGGTTGATAATTGTTCTTTCATAATGATCTTATACATTGTATTCTTTAATACTTTGCTCGTGATACTCGATCATTAACGATTCATTTGTGCTGCAAAAAAGAACATATTACAAATATCCGTGTATACATATACACATGTAAAGGTTCACTTGTATTTTGTTCATTCAAAAGCACCAGGATCAGTTATCAAAGAAAAGGGTGGATTCACAGTTACATTTATATACACATACACATTTATCATGTGGGCACTGTGAAAACGGGGACCTGGCATAAATACTGTATATTTACATTCTGTAGGGGACTGCATTTCTGAAGCGTCAGCATATCACAAATGTTGTTAGGTGTTAAACACAAACTTCTTCTTTTACATGAATGTTCGTACAAAAATACAGATTACAATTTGTTTGCCTTTTTAAGTCTTCCTTTTGTTACAATACAGAAAAAGAATTATCTCCATTTTCTAGCTTTCTCAGCAGACACACAACCATATATAGCTTTTTTCTCACGGATCTTAGTGTCCTGTATAGTTTACGAACAAATTGAGTATCCTCGAAAACAAAAATTACCTGTTAGAAAATAATGCATACATAAAAATGTCAGTATCTTTTGGCAAATCTACCTGAAGCTGGTACCCATTCTAAGGAACTTAAATAGAAACTAAAGAACAACACTATAAATTATCATGAATTAACAGAAATCATGAGAAGAATATGACAGCTTGAGTAGTTGCGTTGGAAGGGGGGGGCATCTGTTAATGTGGGGGGAGTGGGGGTCCGTTGACACCTGGGTGGTAGAAGGTACAGCTGCCTTCGAATCTGCAGCCGGTCTGTGACATGAAGTGTCGGCATACTGGCATGTGGGATCTGTCACCTGTAGGGTCAAGAACAATGCAGAAACGTTAGTCTGATTTTTAACATACTCTAAGTATAACAAAGCATTATATAAAAAAATTTTGGGTAACATAAATCTTGAAATGTTTATGGTACATGTACAGTAGAATCCGCTTAACTGCACCATCCATTTGTCAGCGTTTTTGGTGCAATTATCCGGCTGGTGCAATTATGCGAAATGTCCAGCTGGACCGCACCACCATAGGCGAGGAGGTGTATTGTTAGTCAGAAACACTAGCACAAAGAAAACAGACGAAATTATTCAGTTATTAACTTTATTTATTGACCCTTTGCTGAAAATATAGAAATGACTACGAACCTGTTTTGATTTTGCATTCTTTCATTTTACCATGCGATCTACCGCATTACAACACACGTAATGTTACAGGGGAGGCATTCTGAAACATCGTCATGCCACTCATGGGATAACAGTTTCTGTGTTACATTACGTAGAGTGCAGTTGTCGATTTACGTAAATCATGTACCGACATGAAACTAGGAATTGAAACTAAAACTTGGTTACTGGTTACGGGTGACCCGCCCGGGACCTCCCATACGATTCCTATCAAGATAACTGTCAATGGAGACCGCCTTCTTTTGTTACCCAAACAGTTTTTAAACATATTGGCCGTATTGCGCCTTTTCACCAGCAGGTATCGGCTCATTTGTACCGCGTTTGCCGATTTTAGCGCACCTTTTCAGTTAACTTGTCGAGGATTTTTGAAAAAAAATTGGTGCAGTTATCCGGCATTGGTAACCATGCGCGGTGCAGATATGCGGAGTCACTAACAATGCAGTGAATGGGAACCGGTTTTGGATATTGGGATTCGGTGCAATTAAATGGAAGGTGCGTTTATCCGAGGTGCAATTAAGTGGCTTCGTCTGTAGTTTATTTTCACAGTTTTTGCAATGACGGTGAGTATGCATTTCCATCTTTTTTACTACTGTACTACATAATTGTATCAACCGCAAACCTAAAACATTGCAATGTTAAGTTCCTGCAAAGACAAATGAATTTGCAGCAACTGAACATCTGATCAGCAACATAAAAATCTCCAGTGCTCATCTATCCGTCTCTTCCAAGGCAATAGTATTTTACATTGCAGAAAGCGATGTTATGTTTAAGGAAGCTCAAAAGTGATTACCGGTGGTTCCTTAGGATACACAGGCTAAGACTGATTCTATGAGTTAAATTGTGCTATGGCTTTACCTCTGCCCCGACCTCTCCCTCTCCCCTGGAATGGTCTGCCCCGCATGGGCCCCCTGGGTGGTCCCCTGGGGCCAGGCCACTGTGGCCCTGGGCCAGGGGGGTGCATCATGGGGGGTGGGCCTCTGTTCGGTGGCCCCCCTTGGAATGGTGGAGGGCCCTGGTCTGGACCAAATGGTGGTGGGCCATTCTGGTTTCCTACAAAAGCAAGAAAGGGTAGGAAGTCAGATACACTTGTTCATGTGCTTAATATTTGGAATGTTTCATGTGTTGCACAAACAAAAGTTGAAACATTTTAGAGTAAAACCATGACACAAAGTCAAGAGCTTTTCAGTTCATTCATCATTCATGGCTGACGTTCACTCTGGAATTGTTTCAGACACGCATACGCTTGAAGCCTGATAGTTAACAATGTTGAATTTATGATGTTAAATGTGACTGCACAATTTTAAAATTTTTGAAATGACCTGTTAGAAATGACGCAATTGAGCCTGCAATGTTCTTTGAATTTCAACAAACCATTCGTTCATTCAATTTCAAAGATTGCATGTGTAAGATGCCTTAAAAATGAAGACAAAATGTGAAATGTCATTGCTTCAACATTCTAATAAGGAGAATCAACACAACTCAAGTTCAAGGATTGTTACCTGGGAAAGGTCCGGGTCCCATCTGAGGGCCCCCTGGTCCCATTGGTCCCTGGTGGTCGAATGGCCCTCCCCGCGGCATGCCATTACCCATGGGGCCTGGCTGTCCGTCCATTGGCATCTGGTGCATACCACCTGGTGATGTGGGTAAAAAAACTTACCAATTTAGGCTACTGTTATACAGCACAACATGTACATCTGCTATTATTTTTCATATCCTTAGAAACTTTAAAGCAAAATAATTTTTCAGGAGGCACAAATTTACTAGTAGACACAAGATGAGAACATTACAAGCACTTTTGGTGTATTGACAAATAATATGGATTGTGACTTGAACATGGTTTCTCCAGATTGCATATTTGCTACACAAAAAATTCTGCATTCTTCATACAAAATAAGGTATGTCTAAAAACAACGCGACACTTCCGAATCACAATTCCGGCTATGATTTGATGAAAAATTCAGACATCCAAACAAGGCCGTCTCCAGCTTTAGATATTTTTCTGTCCCACTCATTGTTTGGAAGAAAATGTCAATTTTCGTTTTTAAATCTATCATTTCAAGCTTACTAAAATACATTTGCAATAATTTCATGTAAGGACATTCAGGTTTTGGGGACGGATGATGTGAAATTTTTCCCCGTCCCAAGAAGCAAATTACCGTCCCAGGACGGAGGGGCGGGTCATGGAGACAGCCCTGCATCCAAACCATTTAGAATACCAGTAACATGTTGCAACATGCAGTGTGAGTGTACAAGGATGTCAATACACATGAACTCGAGTCTTACCTGGTCCCTGTGGACCGCCCAGTGGTCCCATCCCGCCCGGACCTCCCTGCACCTTGTTTAGGATGTCCTTAAGCTGCGTGGTCAACAGTTCTGGGTCCTGGTTAGGGCTCTGATCAGCACTAGGGTGTTCTCCTCCCTGTACCTGATAAAACAGGAAGTTAATACAACGATGCACCATACAGCCATGCTGTCAATGTCAAGAAGAATGTCTAAAAAAGGAAAACAGGCAAGAAAGAAATAGAGTACTACAAAAGATGTGCTTTAAAAAACAGGTTGACACTACTGAAAGATTCCAAGGGGGAAAACTTTAGTACGAGAGTACTTAACAAAAACTAGAGAATATTAATCATTCTTGCGGCTTCATATGACACAAGAAGTAAGAAACAAACAGCAAATTTATAGTAACGAAACTGAACAAAACAAGGATACAGTACACTGGGAAGAGTCACAGTAAGTGTGCATTGGTATGACCCCCCCCCCCCCCCCCATCCATGTCTTCATTTTGGCACAATCTGATTCCTAGCTAAAGCTGTGTATTAACATCCCAACCTGCGGAACACCTGATGCTAATTATAACACCTGGCTAAAGCTAACCTGTCTACAGCTGACGTGGATCCTGAGTAACTCCTGTATTACTGGCACCTTCACATGCAAAGAAAGCCAGAGTAATACTTTTTACTTCAAGTCCCTAAATTTAGTTTGAACAATCAGACGACTGATGACATACTTAAAAGCTGCCAACCGTCCTTCTACTGCTGTACAGTGTCATATAATGACAAATTGCCAAGCCAAAATCAACATGTAATTTGTCTATCAATTTGTATTCGAACTATTCAAGAGTTACTCATTTAGCAAAGACTATATGAAAAGGTGTAAATCTAACAGTTATTGAAGTTGTAACCCACCATAATTGAGGATAACAAGTTGAATCCAGGGTTGGCCTGTGAAGTCTGAGGTTGAGGCTGTGCCTGTGAGTTTGGTGTGGGCTTGGGCTTGGCCATGGACTGCATGAGGTTGGCTAGAGCAGGGGGCAGGTTAACCCCTGCTAGACCCCCATGGTCTGACATCATCTGTTGTTGTTGAGGTGGCGGTCTCTGAAGCTGTTGTAGTTCCTCTTCTTCTGCTGTGGGCTGGAATGGGGGAGGCTCGAAGAAGTCCACTTCTGGCACCATTTCCTGTGCAGGAAAAATTGTTTTGATTACAAGTACTGTAAATTCATTTATCTTTGCATTTGATTTTGCAGTGGGAGTGGAAAACAAAGTTTTTGCTGTGTTTTACACATGAAAACGGTGAAACTAAAACCCCAGCCAATATTTCAAGATTTACAGTAGTAGCTTGCCAATATGACATTAAGACTCATTTGTGCCTCAGCGATCTTGGTGGTTAAGGTTGATATCAGTGATGCATCAACTAGCAAATATTGGATTTCATCACTGGCACATCAAGATCTTCAAACTTTCACAATATGGCAAGATGGCTTAGAAATGATAAGCATTGAGTACTTTTGATTGACACACAAATCAACTAGCATATCTTTCCTACATCTTAGATGGAGAAACACCTAGAGTTTGTTTACCCTCGTGATATAGTTGCACAAGTTTTGCTGTGGAAACTATGTGAAGTAAAGATTTCTTACCTCGTCCAGGGGTATAATCTTGGGTTCTTCCCTTGTATAAGGCTCTGGGTCAGGTTCATGAGGGCTATCTGGAAGACTGCAAAGAAGGTAAGATTTCTGATAAGTACACTTGAAGAAATCCTATTGATGCATAGAGTCGATTCCACATTACCGAGAGGGTGTTTGTTGCCTTTTGTTCTAACATTTGTAAAACCTTTGTAACAATCTAAGGGAGATAAGTGACTGTTTAGAACAATTTCCAACATTCATGTGATGTTCTAAATAGTTTTTGCTGTGTTCCAAGATGTTAGACAAATTTCTAACATTGCACATGTTATTTGTATTATTTTCGAAACTGTTGGAAAATAGGTTGATCATCTGTTCCTACATGTTCCAACATCATAACAACATGGTATAACTGGGTCAGTGGGATGGGAACAGGGCAATTCACACATCCCTTCAAAGTATAGGGGATTAGGCCTGGGTGCCATGCATAGACACCTGAAGACAAAAGTCCAGACGTGAAATCTAAAAATATACAGAGGCAGACAATAGAGTGTGATTAGCACCTACTTTTATGGGGGCAATAACCCAAATCTACCATTTGAAAAATGATTCAAATTGTTCCAACATGTTCGAACAGTGAAACAATCACATAGATGTTTGAAAATTGTTCTAAATAAAGAGATATGTGTGCAATTACTTTCCAAATAGTTCCAACATATATAAGTAAGTTCAAACATGTTCAAACTTTCATTCTTGATTGTTTGAACAATTTAGAACTATTTTGACTTGAATAGTCTTTTATCTAAAATTGTTTGAACTCACTAGCAATATTACCTGAAAACCCTCTCGGTGACATGGAATTGACTCTAGAATTCGTATTCACTTTACATTTTGATGATCTATTCTTTTCACAACTTCTGTAACTAAAGTCTATATTCATTTGTAATTGTAATGTTCACAGGTTTTGTGAAATAAAGTACTGTAAATATGTCAATATCCACAATGTTTTTATTTCTATGGTTTAGCAGTGATCTCTCTGCCGCAATCTCATGACACTGCGAGTATGCATTTCCAATGTATTACAATGTACTACAGAGTTCTTCCAACCTTGAACTTGAAACACTGCAAAGTAAATGAATCTATAATATTCATATATATATATCAGTACTACTACCTTTACTATTGGGTCCAGAAGCCTATTCTATCCTTTCTAGTTTCGGCACCTCTAGATCACAGTTAACTATAATAAAGCACTTAAATTTAGCGAAGTAAAACCTTACCTAGACTTTGAGAAGAAAAGCTCTTGCAGCACACACTGTTCCCTCTCCTTCTGGATGTCTTTCTGTACACTCTGGTAGCCAAAGTCTACTGTCAATGGTGGCATGTCTATCCTTGGTGGAGGCTTCCACTGCAAAACAAGATTAAAAATGATTAACTTTCAGTATAATGGCTCAATTTGGCTTTCCTATTCACACTGGGTTTTTTTCTTTCTGTTTTCTTTCACATGACCAGTAAAGCGTCTTTAGACATAACACACCAGTCTTGTATATTAAGTACAAGCTGTGGAAGACCGAACTGTAAGGTTTGATCCACTCACATCCGGATGGACCCCTACTCTTCTCGACTAGAGTGGTCAGCTCTTAAATGTGCTCGAGGTGTGGTTCTTCTCAAGATTCGACAGGACATCCCTAGTTGAAACTAGAGTTCCACGACCTCATATCTTCGCCAAATAATATGAATTGTACCGACAAATGCAAGTACTAAATTAGCGCCATTTACCAATATGGCATTACATAGCCGTTTTTCTCAACGACCATTCAATTTAAGTGTTTATTTGCTTAAACAATATCTATCAATGTTCCCCCCTTCTCAGTGGCTTGATATGCTACATGTCTGAAAGTCAATGACAGTTAGACATCCAGGTAATAAGGATTTTTCTGATTTGTTTATTCGGCTGTAGATAAGTACAACCAGGGCTACCCAAAGGCTAAGGCTAGTATTACGGGTTAGCCCTAGTAACTGAACAATATGCAGACCTTGATACAAGCTTTCACAAAGACTAAAATACGACTTAAATGCATATGAACAAGCACAAACATAGAACTCGGCGGATTTAAAAAAAATTCATTAATCATGCAAATTAGGTCCTGTTTGGCATAATTATCATCTTACGTCAATCATCAGATTCACTTTTAAATCTAGCTCTCTTCATACCAAACATAACAGATACATTTTAGTCCTTTCTTTTCAATCGCCCAGCTAGTAAGCTAGCTGTTGACCTATATTCAGGACGCCAGCTGTTGACCTAGATTCTGGACGCCAGATGTGTACTATCACATGCCACGTACTATGGTGCAGCAGTGCTATACATTTTCCTCAATGATTACGTAAAGTAGGTCATGATCTGCATAATGAGCATATCATTATGTTGATCATCACCTAAGGTACATATATACCAAATACAAGAATGATCCATCAATCACTGCTTGAGTTATCCTCCTCAAAAGTTGCAAACAAATAGGCCCACTGCAGTTTAAGGCAAGCCGCAAGGGGGCCCAAACTTACATCACTTACTCCCTGCCCCAAGATCTATCTACCACTCAAAAATCATAACCATAGCACCTGCAAAAAAGTTGACCACAACCTTTAAGCGGATTAATAAACTTTCCTCATTTATTATGCAAATAAGCTCCTGGTTTTCATGATATGTATTTGATTATGTAAAACATTACCTAAGCTATTTACATGCCAAAAATCATGACGATCCGTCAACCCCTTCTTTAGTTATTCGCCTCCAAAGGTTTCAACAAAAACGCCAACTGTAGGTCAAAAAAATCCGCTAGGGGGCCCAAATTTACACCACTTATTCCCTGTTCCAGACTCAATGTATTACTGAAAAATCATGAGCCTGGCACCTCAAGAAAATTCGACCTCAAACTTTTAAACTCAGCTGCAGCACCTTAAATATCCGCTAGGAGGCCCATTATCGAACTTGACCTTCCTCTCTGACACTCCTACCTACCCACTAAATATTATGCACAGCCGTCAACAGAACCTTGAGTTATTCTGGCGACATACAAACTCACACAAATACAAAGCCCGCTGCAGTACTGTAGGAAAGCGCCAGATGAATGATTTTCGAACTTGACCTTCAATCCTACAACCGCTTCTGATCTACGAAAAATCATGAAGATCCATCAACGTTTCCGTCACTTTTTTTGCCTACATACAAACACAAAAACACGCAAAGTCCGCTGCAGTACTGATAGAATACGCCAGGTGAACGGTTTTCGAACTTGACCTTCCTTTGCACAACCACTACACACCTACCAAAAATCATAAAGATTCATTGAAGCTTTCTTGAGTTATGCTCCTGACATACATACAGACCCACCCAACAGATGTTTCAACCGAAAACATAATCTTCGCCGAGTACTTGTACTCGGCGAAGATAACTAGGTACTCATTCAACATATATAGCTGGTCTAGGCTAATTTTGGATATTCTGACATATCATAACCAATAATTTGTCCACTTAACATAAGAAATAAGTTCAGTTCCTTTTCTGCTTATTAAAACAAGCTACATTATCAGCACTGGCTTAAAAAAAGCTTTGTAACCTAATGTAAGATACGGTACATCATACTTACTCCTTTCTTTTCTATCATTTCATCTGCGCTGAGTCTCTTGGCAGTCTCCATAATCTGTCTCTCCAGTAACATCTCCCTGTGGGCAGCTTCCTGGAAGTTTTGCACGTTCACATTGGCTGTGGGGAGAAGGATTCATAAATCAATCAATTAATCAATCAATCAATCAATCAGTCAACCAATCAAAATCATTTTACTACATTTACTACATAGTTTCAGGTCCATGCATCGAAAAATAAAGCTAGTCAAACCTAGTCAGCCAACCACCTGGCACAGCCAACCATCTCCAGTGATAGACCACATTAAAACAGTCCCGTCCAATTGTGTTAGTCAAACCTGCCCAAGAAGACCACTCAGGGGACTGATAAAATCTGGTCTATGTGGACAGGTGGTCACTTCTTAATGCTCATTTCAATACAATTATCTGAAGGACTACAACAAGTGGTCATATTGGCCAAGTGGTCCTCATGTACAGGTTTGACTGCATTACCAAAGAGACAAGAGACAAAGAACAGAAACTAACCTCTCTCAGACTCATCCATCTCGAAATAGAACACTTCCTTGATTGCGTCGTCCACGGCCCATTTCACAGACTTTTTCCTCCTGTTCTTTCTCCTGGCCGAGACCAAGATGCTCCCTCCCTTGTATGGCTCGGGGGGCTCCAGTTCTTCCTCTGCTGTAAAACACAATTCAACTGGGTGTCAATACAGACTTCTACTACATGTACATGTATACAGTTTTCTACTAGTAGTTGTATAATAGTCATTGATCCTTCCATTGTTCATTCTCTCACTCACTCAGCAATCACTCTCTCCCTCACAGTCACATTTGTTCATTACTTTTTCTATCACTCGTTCATAGGGTATCGTCCCTCACCCGATTTACACAGTACTGGAAAGGGTCGCAGTCCTTAGAACACGACATTAAAGTAAGCCATGGTCCACTGTCATTGTATTTCTTATAAAGAACTCGGGAAGTTTCCATGATACATTATACATGTACTATGAACCTGTATATACTGCAGATATTGTTTTCTTTCTATCCAGTCACCACTAGTGACTGGTTGAGATCACTTTTACTCAATCACTCTCGGTTTGTCTCTTACTTGTGAGAGGGAATGCAATATACTGAAGATATTGTTTTCTTTCTATACAGTCACCACTAGTGACTGGTTGAGGTCACTTTCACTCAATCACTCTTTTATTCTCTTACTTGTGAGAGGGAATGCAATTCAATTCCTTCACTACACTTCTTTATTCTATAATTACCTTTCCTCTCAGCTTCTTCTGCCTTTGTTGGCTTGTGGAAGTCGCTATCCATAGCCTCCTCAATGGGAGTCCCTGGTCTCTCCTCTTTAAGTTCTCCATCTACTGGAGAGGGTGTCCTGGCTCTGTCATCCCCACCCAGGGGGTTCCCCTTGGGGGCGGTGGGGGATGTGGGGGTTCCCGGTTTGGAATTTTTTGGCTTCTTCTTGACCTTGATAACGTGGGACTTTGCAGTATTGGCACTTAAAGCTTCCATGAACCCTGTGTCATCCATGGCAACAAAAGCTGTGGAAACAAATGACATCATCTGTCAATCACTACATAACACATTAACTGAATCAATACAAATTAGACTAAAACACTGGTATCTTTTATCATCTCACTCTGATATTTGATAAGATTCTTGCTATAACAAGGCATATATTTTAGGAAAAGTCTAACTTCATCGTTTTATGGCTTGGGATTGTAACGATTCTACAGTTAGCAGTAATTATTAATGAAAATACATACTGCATATCTTGCAATGTTTGCTGTGGTTTTAATTTCGCAGTGACCTCTCCTTTGCAAAATCATGACACCTTGAATATGTGTTTCCCTTCATTGCTACTGTACCAGTTAGAATCGTGAACTTCAAACAACACAAACAGCTCCTTTCCCTTCTACTGCTAGCCTGGATGCCAGACCCCCAAACTCTGAAATATCTATTGTCACGATAGATATTTCAGAGTTTGGGGGTCTGACATTCAGGCTATTCTACTGCCAAATGACGTCGCCTCAAAAGATGACTTTACAGTAGTTAACTTTAATATGAACCAACCCAAGACTTGACCATGCAATGAATGGAACATTTGTTTTGTTTTGATTTATTTTGTATTCTTTTGATTGTCCCTTTATTGAGCATATGTATGCTAATTATGAGTCAACTATGATTTATTTGTATACAGCCTGCAATTTACTTTCGTATCAATTCTTATTTTCTGCATGTTCTTCTTGTATTCCGTGTTGGGCTCCTTTGGAAATCAGTCAAATGACTGAAGTGACAACACAACAATTATTTACAGTAGTTAACTTTAATGTGAACCAAACCAACACTTGACCATGCTGTGATTTGAACGTACGTTTCGCTGGTATGATCTTGACCTTGGCCTGTACAGGAGAGTTGGTAGTTCTGTTGAGAGGCTGAGGTCTGTGTTTCTTCTCCGGTGGGGTTAACAGTTTATCTATGGGAGAACTCGGCCTCTTCGCAGCAGGTATAGAACTACCCGGTCTCTTGTCTATAGAACCAGACTTCTTAACCGGAGCCGGCAGTTTGGTCTCTTCCTCAAGTCCTGTCGATCTCGTCTTAGCAAACGCAGGAACTCGAACCTTAGTCGACCTGGCTTTCTTAGGCTTTTCTGGTTCTGTTGAAGACGCAGTCTTTTCTGCAGAGGTTTTAGAGTCTTTGGTATCTTCGTGGTGTCTCTTGTGGTGTTTTTTGTTGGGTTTTTCGGCACCTCCCTTGCCCTTGGCATGAATCATGTTCATCCAGTATGTCACTAAACTACTGGCCATACTCTTGGTTTCTGTCAAGAAAAAAACAAAAACAAATTTAATTATGGAAAGTTTGGACGATCTTGTGAAACTACATTTAGTACTGTAGACATGAAATAAACCATTTGTTCGAAAAAATGCATACAAAATGTAACGAGTCACAAAATCCTTTGAAATCATTGTGAATTATGCTTTACTTACTTTCATTGTCTGATGTTTTGCTGAGCTGTTTAACAACTTTTGCAGTGTTGTTCTGAAAAGGAAATGATACTTGTCAGTTGTTGTACATTTATCACAATATCCCTTTACTTGATCACAGGTTATTAACAAACCAAGTACTAAACATTTGAGATACAGTATTTGACTTTAGAGCCAGAAGGGTCATTTAGTCAAGTTGTGAAGACAAAAGACACATCAGAAATCTGTATCTGTATCTATATAGCCGGTATAACCACCATTCGGCGTAACACACCAGCTTCGCAGGCACGCGGCGCGGCAGCAGCTGGTTATATTACACCGAACGATACAATACATGTGAATAACTAGTTCAGTAAAATAGGAACAACAGAGCTGCAACAAAAATATATTGCTAACCTTTTTAAGCTGTTCTATTGTGACAGGCATGTGTTTGAGAACCTTGATGACTTCTTGTAGAAGTGGAACATTATTTGTGTCCTTGGCATCGGTCAGCCAAGAGTTCATGATCCCCCAGCCTCCAATCTCTACAAATCTGGAACAAAACACGGAAAAACACAGATGTAATCAATGCATTACCATTGAACAAAAGAAATTGTTCAACCACGAACTTAAAACAACATGAAACCCTACTACTACAAATGCAGAAATGTTTGTGGTGGTTTTATGATCACGGTTTTCACGGTAAGCTCTTCGCTGCGACTTTAAACCCACCGCGAACACTCCATTTTCTCCCTACGGTGAAATTAAAACCATGCAAACTAAAATGCATTTACAGTATCCTATTACTCTGAAATTAATTCCATCCGAAAATAAATACATTTACAGTAGTCAGTCAAGAATCGTTTTACATCAATCAAAAGCCATGAAATTGTTAATTGTGGTAAGGCTGCACCAAGTAATTTTTATGGATGACGTCCTTTGGAGACCCTAGATCTAATGCGAGAGCGCGAAAAAAAAACAAGGGCCGAAAAAAACAAGATGCCTAGATTTGAAAAATCTTGTCAGCAGGAAAAATCTGCACTGTTGACAGGATGATCAGTAGAAAAATTGCACTACTGAGAGGACGATCCTGTCAGCAGTAGAAAAAATGCACTGCTGACACTGCCTGACAGGATGATCCAATTTTTTCTACTGATGACAGGATCATCCTGTCAGTAAGTAGCCACTTCCTTATTTATGCATTTTGCGTGACGAGTTATATGCATTTTGCGTGACGAGTTTTACATTAATCTTACGATTTGCGGTACTGTCGTAACTCTTTGGTCATAGTTACAGGAAGCGGAATTTCTTGTTTTTTTTCTGGGTACAGACCAAAATCAATGCGCGCGCGGACGTCATCCATAAAAATTACTTGGTGCAGCCTAAGCTGCAATTCCTTCTTTCCATGAAAATGATTACATAATGATAAACCAAATTACAACAGTAATGAATATTGTGCCAGAGGTATAATCTACTTACTTTGACAATGTCTCTTCTGATTTCGTTGCCCTCAAAATGTTGAGATAACAGCATCTGCCTACCAGTTTCTTGGTGGCCTTCATTTCCCTGAAAAAAACAAAGCATACTTTATTCGGGATTCAAAAGAACATAGTCTGTATAGCGTATTTACATACTCAATGGCCTTACAAACCTTTAAACAACATGAAAAGACCTTATTCACCAATCCCACTGCATGCTGGGAGATACAGGGCATCATGGGAATGTCAGCTGACGTACAAAATCATTACCATGATAACATAGACCAAACACAGTATGTGTGCAGTGCATACGCGCTACCATGGTAATGATGTCATTTGACTCCTTGCTACCCATAGTGCCATGCATCTCCCAGCATGCAAGGGGATCGATGAAAAGGTCTGTTGATTGAAGCTTGGTGGAATGTATAAATTGGACTATACTTCAAGCCATTCAATTGCATCATCATCAATTACATTATAGCAGTTACTCTAGTACTTTCATGTATCATAAAATCATACAGCAAAAAGGCGGCAACTCACGTGACTACTTTGAGGACTTCCTGGGGGCTTTTGATGTCTCCCTCCGCCCCGAGAAGGTGGGACAGACCTTTCAGGAACTCGTATGGGTTCATTCTGTCCTCATCTTCCGGCTGCAGGAAGAAAAAATAAGAACACATTTAACGAGAGTGAGACAATTCTGAAACTATAAGTGCGTATATCGCATTCAATGGTACTGCCATGGCCTGGACTGTGGTGACATGGTTGAATATAAGAAAGTGTCAATTAGTAACTTTGTACTCTGGCTGCAGGGAGAAAACAATTAAATTAGAACATATCTAAGGAGAGTAATGACATTTCTGAAGACAGGACTATCAACACCTGTACCGCATTCAAAGGAAATGCCTTGGCCTTGGGTGACCTGGTTGAACATAAACAAAATCTAAAAAGTGCATCAATTAGCAGGAATAAACTTGATGTTATGAATTAATAACTTAAGAAATGGTGTAGTTCATCTAGAATTTTTTGGATGGAAAGAAATTCAGTACAATGATCACATAAGTAGCAATAGGGGAGGATAGAATGAGGCCAAGGACACTTTGAAGCATTGAAGTGTTGTAAGAGATGATAGCATGAGATGACGAACATTTCACTCAAGTGTATTGAGGTTAAGTAGCAATTACACCCTACGGGATAGAACTCTTTCTCCCATCTAAAACAGGAATGGCTGAACACACCCAAAGAAGGGGACATTTCAATATGAATTTATTCAAAGAGAGAAAAATGCTTCATGTCTCTGGGTTACAATTGGGCAATCATAAAATTGATCCTGAAATTTTTTCATACCCATGAGACTGGCTTTAATCGCAGAAATGTAGTCAGCATTTTTGATTGGCAAAAAAAAGTAGTTTCAAGAGGAATAGAAAATGGACAGGAAACTGGTACTGTAAATCTTGAAACATTTGCAGTGGTTTTGTTTTCATGGTTTTAGAGACCTCTCCATGATCCATGACACCACGATTGTGCATTTTCAACTGCAAACTTAAAGCACCGCGAAAACCTCACACCCTTCAACCGCAAAAAATAAATGAATTGACAGTATTTCATTTCACTTGAGTGACTGTCTTGTTCTCTATCAACTGCAAAAATTTAACTTGGGAGTAAATGTTTCCAACTGATTTATTTTGAATGGCCAATGATGTGCAAATCAGCAGTAATTAGATACCTGGGACAGGTATCCCTTTCAGTCCTAACCACTGAGTGACACTGGCTTCCCCCACTGACATTGACTGTAACTGAACTGGTATGAACATTTGCGCCGTTTAGTTGCAATTATGTTGCTCCTGGTTTACAAGAACTGTTCATAACAATTTCAGCAAAATTAAAAAAGTTCAGTACGTCCGCAGTCATTGGAAATGTCCAGCAAAGAAATGGTGCAAGAATGGTCATCCTACTACCTTGCCAAACATTCTGGCTAGTGAAGAAATATGACTCTATTTCGAATCAATGGGTTATACTATAGTTATAGAACACAGGAATCTTTAGCGAGGAAAAGACATGCGTTTGTAGTCACTGTAGTAAAGCTTCCTGGTTAATGAAGGCTTACCGGGTACTAATTGTCACTTAGGGTTACATTTTATAGCAAAAGCGTCTTGAAATGTCAAAATGGAAAAAAAAATTAATTTTTGCAGGGATAAAAATATGCTTTGCTGACCCAAAGGTGACGGATTCGTTTTTATTGTATTGTATGGCTAGCAGGTCACTTTACATCTGCATATACTGTATGTAGTAACTAAGCATGTATGCTGTCACTTTCAGTGGTATCTGAGACTTTGTCTATCTATCTCCACTGCTTTAAGAGCAAAAGGATGGTACTGTAAGGCAATCAGTCATCCACTCTGCTTCTCACTAGCTCAGAGTAACTGAAACTTCAACTGACAATGGTGTTCGTGTCAGCACTTTTCAGTTCCCTTCACAGCTCGGCTACCATATAATGTGAGCTAACGCCATTCATCCACTTCCACACATCCTGTGCACCTGACTGCCGCAGAGAAGGAACACTCCACACAATCCGGTACGTTCCACATCTTTTATTTGCTCTTGAGATATATCCAGTACCACAGTGCAGTCAAGCTGATGAAACAAATACCTACGTGTATACACAGTTACATATTTGCAGTATCGTTTTCTGCACATAAAATGCGATCTTACTGTATCCCAACACAGATGTTCATATTCTTTTCTTCTATTTTTTAATCATTGTCCCTTTTCTTAAAAGATACAGAACACAATGGAAAATGTATCTGTTTTGCCTTACCTGGGTTGGCACCTGACACAAATCTTGTCCATTCCGTCCATGGTTAACTTCTTGAGGTTTGATACATAATATGTACATGTACATTTCTAAATGGTTTCTTTATCAAATGTGCTTTCTGTAATAAAATTGAAAACCCTGGCGCAACAAGAAGTTACTTTTACCATGGTTTTTGTCTGAACAATTCAGCATTAAGACTGGCTTAAGAATCCTAGTCACAAATCCTCTGGACATTCTCTGCCAAACTTGCTCGAAATAAAGATCAATCTGATGTGGCTTACTACTTCACATTATAGCTTCAGAATCGAGGCCTGATGATCAAGAAAATGTAGTCCTTTGAAAATGACCATATTCCTTGTCCACCAGGCCTGCCATCTGAGGCTAACTACTGCACCTTTACTCTGTTGAAACAAGGTTATATATAACCTCCATGGTTATATAACCTCCTTGGTTGAAAGTTGTGAAGATGGGTACTCTCCAAGCAGAGGAGTGGTTCCAGCTGGTTTTGGACATGTTTTTGGACGTTTTTGTCAGGCTTTCTACTTTGTCATGTTTTTTTGTCTCTATAAACCACAGAGTTAATAGAGACACAAAAAAACATGACAAAAAAGAAAGCCTGACAAAAACGCATAAAAACACGTCAAAAACCAGCCTTAACCACTCCTCTGCTTGGAGAGTAAAGACAGAGCTCTCTCTCTCTCAAATTTTTTCTATGTCCTCTCAATATGACAAAGTAAAGCTCTGTGCCTAGCACCTAGGGCATGTTTTGTTATGTTCTGAAACAACCTTTGATGGGCAAATTTCAAAAGGCTTTTTGAGTACTGTTGGTGACTTGATGAAAATGTTAATGAACATCTGTCCATCAAGGTAGACAAAATGGTTGGATTATTTTCTGTCCCAAGTAGAAAAACTTTTCCAGGGAAAGAAAGGGCGGCAGAGAGAGCTCTGCATTGACATTGCCACCTATAACCCTTATGAAAAGTCACACCTTCCTTGAAACACAACAAAAAAGTTTGAGACCAAAAATGTGAGGAACTACACAACAGAATTTAAATGTATGTAAATATTGTCACTCTGGCAAAACACATGGTAGAAACTGTCCAAGGCCACTGCCAAAAGTGTAACAAAAAGAAAAGAAAAAGGAACCTAAAAATAAACTTGAAGACTGCCTTACAATCAACATTCGTAATCAATGAGAACTGCAACCCTACTAAATCTCATACAGATCACTCTGATTACTTGAATATTAAGGGAGCTATAGGTTATGTCTTTGACATACTACTTCTCGGCATTCAAAATTTAAGCTTTTTTTGTAGAAGACACGTTTGACTATTGATAATTGCCTCATACAGATATTATAGAGACGAGCTCTACGCTCTCGTCACTGATATCATTTTCTATGAACAGCGTCCTTGCTAAAAATGACATGTATACACTGAAGGGTAGTGGGAAGCATGGGGGATGGAAGTAGAGTAATGGTCAGTCTTTAGAAGACAAATACACAAGAGGAAAGAGACAGAGGGAAACACTGGGGTGAAAAAAAATAGGTCCTGGTCTCACACATCATACCATACAGTGTTGGTACCGAGGAAAAGTCCTTCACAGTAATGTGTACTAGTAGTCCTGCAATTGTCGGTAACTCTGGCATTGTTTTGCTGCAGTCTGTGTTGTTGCTTCAGGTTGATGCCTCAGTAGCTCCAATAACGCTGTAAACCTACTATAAAGACAAGCAAGACTTTCAAGTTAATAAGTATGTTCACTGTTTTCCTTCTCTTGGCAGCAATACATGCTAACATAGCTAAAAGTCAAAAGCTTTAGATATGTTCACAGACACTGCTATCTATTTCAAAGAAGACCAAAATGGAAAAATAAACTGGGCATTAAGTACATTGTGAAAGACATCATTTTCAATCATGCCTCAAAAAATATTATTGGCATTTCTTCAAATAGTGTTTAGAACATATCAATAACACGCATAACTGTTTCCGCAGTGTATATACAATTATTATCCACAACAAATATATATGAAAAAAAGTTTTAAAAACTTGTTGTACAAAAAATACTACTTTCGACAGGGGTGTTGAGTATTCGTAGCAATTGTAACAAATTCTGACCCATCAATATTTTTCTGAAATCTTCAATTCATTGGGGCATGAGATTGTCATCAAAATGACCGAATTGGCAAGGATTTATCAGAATTGCTAAGAATGACAAAAGCAAATCCAAAGCAGTTTCAACCTCTACAAGGCTTTCCTCACAGGTCAGACCACATGTCAACATTGAAGACACTGCACAAAAACCTGTAACAATGGAAGGGAAGGCCAATAATATCAAATCTACCACTCGGTTCAAAGTCACAAACAAGATCTCTTAATGTCTTGGTTAGAAGTCAGACCTGGAAAAAAAGAATAATGGCAATTCATTGACATACAATAAACACTTTTTGATCGACTCTCTAATTGTAGCATACAAAATCATTGCAAGAAAATGCCATACAATTTTGGCTCACACACGTACAAACATTTTCAAAATATCATGCAAATAAATGGGAAAATACATGTACAGTACATGCAATCAAGCTCATTCGTTAAGGCCCCCTATCCACTAGACAGCAATCAATAAGCGACCACTGAGCAACTAAAATTGGATTTGTGTAAACCTTGATTGGAATATGATGCAAAAGTATGATTTAAAACATAACAAAACAGGAAATTTCTTGGGCGATCTGTCCAATATTCGGTCGCTTATTGGTTGCAGCCTCTGGAGGATAGGGGTGTATAAATCCATAGCCAAGCGATCAACAATGAAAATAAAATATTTCTTTAAATCTTAACCCTTGTCCTGCGGGACCCTATATACATGGGTTGCACATTACAGAGCCTATAGTGGGTCCCGTACATGTATATGTACCGGTTGGGTTTTCTTCTCAGCTGAACGAATCATACTGCAGCAAAACACACCGAACGCGGAAATAACTATGGCACAGCCACGTGGAAAAAGTCCAGGGCCAATGACTTGAATAAGAATTCAAATTAATGAAATAAATTTAGTCAAAAAACACCAGCAGGACAAGGGTTAAGACTTGTATGTTACCATGATGAAATAACAAATATACAAATGTCATACAGCATTGAAGATATAATGTAGCACTGAACAGCTATTATGTAGGATGCAATGCACTGCCCTTACTGGCCTCTCAGTCATATATAAAAGTAGTGACTGGATACAAAATCAAGGTTTCTACTGCTGACATTGAAATCACCAGCTGTCAAAGATATATCATGATCACTTGCTATTGTTAGGGCCGTTAATAATGAGTTGCCAAAAATGAAAATTAGCAATGAAAGACATCACACAAAAAAAATCCTAAATTTGTGAAGTCACACTTCCGCAGACTAGAAAAACGGCTTACATCACTGCTGAGAATTACATCATTTCCCTTAACATTCAATTTCAAACAGGTTCTAAGAACATGCTTTTACGGATGTGTACTGCATTCCAATGCGACTAGAATGTTCAAATTTGATCCAATGTTGACAGAAATGATGTAATACCCCCGTGCTGTAAGCAGTTTTCCTAATTGGCAAAGTGTGAACAGGTCTTTTTGATCACCTAGAATAGAAATTTCTGCCTTGTAAGGCTATTCCAATCTTCAAGCAACTTTTGGGTACATATAATATGCAGGGCTCGAAATCCTGGGTGCATGTGCCCCTTTGTGCACCCAAAATTGGAGCTGTGCACCTAATTTTTGACCGTGGGTGGCTACTGGGTGCACCTGTGCACCTAGATATTTTTGTAGGCTATAGGGTAAAGGTACTATTGTACACTAGTAATACAGAATATTCTTGAAATGTAAGTATATAACCTTTTGTCCTACTTAATTTGATGTAATACTTGTTTTGAAGTACAGCTACAGATTGAAGTTCTTAAGAGAGGAAGTAATTTCTTTTGTTGAATGTTGACATTTAACTTTATTTTGTGTGGTACACCCAAAATTCTTTCTGTGCACTCAATTTTTTTGGGTCGGGTGCACCTATTTCCAAAAATGAATTTCAAGCCCTGATATGATAAATATATCCTTGCCTTTAACCATGACAAATTTTTAAACCAAATTCAAGTGTCTAACATAAGGGTCACATTAAATTGTCAAAACCATAAGCAAAACCACTGATATGTGCAGAATTTGTCAGCACAATTATAGCACAAAAGGACAGCAATGTCCTTCTAATTCAAAATGAAGAGTACACAACTGGTGATCTCACTACCTTGCATGTGAAGTGCCACAATAATTCAGCATAATATACAAGTACCGAATTCTATCATTACAAGCTTGGCAGTACATAGTAAAACATCAAATTACCATGTTTGCTATATGGATGAGTTGTGACTTGTGAGTTGTCCAAGTTCAACAGTGGAACAGTGTTTCTTCTCTAACCTGTTCAGGAGAGATGGAAAACAAAACAAAACATACAATGCATCACATTGGCAAACCAAAGTCTAAACAAATTTCTAAGAGGGTACACACCAGAGCAAGACTCATCAGATAATGGCAAACACCAGTATGAGACACAAGAAATATTGCAATGCGAAAATGTACAAGATCAAGAATCATAATAAAGGTCATGTTGATTTCATTATATGGATGACATCCGCGCGCGCATCAATTTTCGTCCGTTTCCCAAGGAAAAAAGTTTTTGACTATTCTGTAAATCATACAAAGCAGCTGCAAAATGAGCCGTAGATTGTACTAATGTGGTACATTGTCAAAATCTTTTCCAAAGTCAAAGAAGATGTGAAAATGAAGATTCTATTATTCGCTATACCATCCTCTATGTGTTAATCATTTGTTCAGCGTTCCTGACCACATAGATTTCATAATTAGGCCACCCCAATTTAATTTCTTTGGTAACGGATTTTCATTTTCCAAAAAAAATTGTTGAAAAAAAAAATCATGAAATCAGAAGGCTTGCCCAGCCTTCTGTTTTCATGAATTTTTTTTTCTAAATTTTTTTTTTAATTTAAATTTGTGTGGCCTTAAGGCAACTTTTTTTAATTCGCATGCTTGCATCATTTCTTGGGTTCCTAGAGGATGTCATCCATATAATCAAATCAACATGGCCTAAGAAGCAAGGGAGGAGGCCAGTCTACACACTGCTAAACTAAGTCAGTAACAGACATAGCTACCATACTAAGGCTGTTTCAGAAAAAGGGCAAACTTGAAACATGAAAATTGATCTCCATAAGCAGTGCATGAAATGTCTTATTTCTGTTTTTGGAAATATGCAAGTCACAACTACTGGGCCTGCATCAAATTTTCTTTTGCTTCCCTAACTGCAGAATGTTTATCATGTTTCTTCAAGCTAAGAGTTAATTGAACGCAATCGATCATGGTACAAAAAAAAATGTGACCTGGAAAATACATGGGTGCTCAAATGATATTTCATTAGCCCTAATTAACACTTAAATAAGTGTCCTAAACATTATACATTGTTTGTATACTAATTGAAAGTTAGAGTAACATTTTGAAAGCAGCTAAAACCAGGAATTTAAGTATTTTCGTCTCCAGCTTTTTTCCCATCCCACTCACTATTTGGGAGCCCATGTTGTCAATTTACATTTCAACATAATTCAAGCTTACGAAAATATATTTTCATTAATTCTATGCCATAAAGCTAAGATTTTGTTATGGATGTGGAGAAATGCTTGTCCATCCCACCAAAAAAATTTCCGGCCAGAGGCTGCCCTGATCACAATGTTGGACATCTCATTTTTGTCAAGTTGAAACTTGTAAAAGCGACTACTACGATTTGCATTTCATTACCCTTCAGTTACATAATAAAACTTTAAGGATTGAAGCGTTCAAGTTTTTTACCAAAGAAGTTTCAATTTTAGATCCATTGAATCTGATACATGGAAAAACTGTACAACAAGGAAGTCAGGGACTTTCTTCAACTGTTGGTGCCAAAATTTGTGCATTTTCGGCTTGATTCAAATCCTAATGTGTTTTTTCTTTTAAGAATAGAAAAAAAGTTGCAACTCTAAGAACCAAAAAATTAAATTGGAGCAGTGTTCATTCATCAGATCTATGCTTGATTCAGGAACAGGACTTTCAGGATATTGTTTACTAAAATTTGTAGATTTGCTTTATGTAAGGGTCTATTTTGCATGATTTCTGTATCTGTATTGCCGGAATAACCGCTATTCGGTGTAACACACCAGCTTTGCAGGCACACAGTGCAGCAGCAGCTTTTTATGCATTTCTGATCTATTCATTTCTAAATATACTAGTAATATGGGGTCATCAGGATAACGCATTTGAGCATTTATCATGTACTTTACAAATTCAGTCTGAGGTTCAACCAGTTTTATTTACAAACAGACAACTTTTTATATGGACTTTCTGATGTCATATGCAGAGTGGCAAACTGACATATTTGGGTGTTTTGTTAAGATTTCACACTGTCAGACAGAATACATCTAAAAATATATCTGTCTGTGCCGCTCTCAAGTTGCTAATGCGAGCGCAACGCTGTCAAATTAACCTTCAGTACTCAACTCCCCAGGCAAGCAATTCAAGAGCCATGTGGTGCCCATTGAGTACTGAAGGTTTAATGTCATCAATGTTTTTACACAGAAATGTCTAAACTACTAAAAGACACAAAAAATGCATCAGATTTGTTATAATCATTCTACAACAATAGCACATCAGCAATATACATAAGCATGCATGTAACAATTGGAGTGAAGAAAGAACAACATACAATTGCAAACATTTTACAATTAGGCATGCAGTTTTATCAATAGACAGTTCGTAGTACATATCAAGTATGTGAAGCTCACAAGACCCACATGTGACTCACACAGTAAAAGATTATCACTGAGCAACCCTGCCAAGAGCAATGTTTACACTATACTCTACTTACATTCATCAATTGGTTAGGCTTCTTTTCCTGGCAGACGTTGGTTGGTTGGTTGGTTGTTTTTAACGAACAGAATAATTGGTCTAAAAACATATGGTTTGGAGTAAGCCTTGGCCTAAGTAATCAAATTTATGGCCCCTATTGCAGCCTTCTTTTGAACATAATTCAATAGCTAAAATTATGCTGTCTAGATCTACTTTCATCTATGTATAGCACTTATTCATCTATTTATTGGTAAAATGTTGCATAAAAGATTTACCACAACTTGTATCGTTACTAGACAACCAACTGTCGGAGGTCCTAGTTTATTTTGTATGGAAACCCCTACCTCAATCAAAATAAAGAAGTCACATAACAGAAGTCCAAGATGATGATTTGCCTATAGGACAAGTCAAGATTGCAAGGCACAAGACTAGACAACATACTTTTTCCACCATCTAGAACTGCATCAGAATTCCGAATTCCACATCCTTTAACTCATATCCTTCATAGTGCTAAATTGGTTTGATAGCAAACATTCACCCTGTACTCTTCACACCATACCCCATACTTGAATGGTGCCACCTTTCCTACGGTATACATGTCAAAATGACTTTTAGAACAAAGGCTTACACAAAATTCCTATCTACATTGACCTAACATACTTTTTAGCAGATAACTAAAACAGATAAATGTAATTAGCAATTCTGTAAATGCATCAAACTCCACAAGGCTGAGATAATTGAATTTGCAACATACCACTTGCAACAACTTTTTCAATCCGACATTTCAACCTTAAACTGTACTGATTGTTACAAACATCAAACAACCTCACCTTTTTCATAAAACGAAGTACTGTACTACTAAGTATAACCTGGTGTATACCAGCAAAGCTGCCTTGTACTACCACTAGCTACTTGAAAAAGCATGGTGCTTCAACATTCACCTTAGTTGAGGACATCTTGTGTTGTTGCGGAGTGTCCAACAAGATAAAATCCAAATTTGAATTTCGTCAGAAAAAGACTGTCATTGAAGAAAAACTCCCTTTGACATTTTTGAGGATAATCTAATATTTCTACAAATTGTTTGGGTATGGGACAGAACTGGTATGATCAATTTTAGCAGCATCATGATATTACATGTTTATACCATCCCAAATACCTAACTTATGATTCTACCCAGACCCAACAGGTTTGACAATAATATTCAAGAAGCATCAAATATCATTCATTTGAATAGGAGCGTGTTTGTCCAATTCTAAATGCCTAACTTATAATTCTATCTGTAGCCAACAACCCTCCAAAGTCCAACAGACAATTTGACATTAATATTCAAGAAATATCAAATTTCATTTATCTGCACAGGAGCTTCCTCCCCAAAACTGATTGTGGAAGAGCCCTAGCGGCCAAACCTTACTATCTTCTCCAACAGACAATCTGACATTGATATTCAAGGTATCAAATTTCATTTATCTGCACAGGATCTCCCCTCCCGAAAACTGATTGTGGAAGAGTCCTAACCTTACTATCTTTTCAACATATGCCTTCAGTCTCCCATAAGGTCCTTCTCAATTTCTTTCTGCTTGGATTCAACTAGACTTTTTTCTTTAGTAGCATTAGTGACAATCGTGTTTTTCAACTTTCACGGCATCCCCTTAGGCACCTTACAATAGCAAGTAGACTGTCCCTGGCTTGAGGACTACCTATCAAAACATAGCCCTTGTCACGTCTTCTGCCTTTAAACTTGGTTAAGTACACCCTATCCACACAGGTTTCTCCTTCATCTAATTGTGCCCAATACAGTACTTAGTTACGACTAAATTTCCTTTTATCTAGGGCAAAGGCCAATATATAATTATCCCTCTATGAAAAAAGACTGTATTGTGTCAAACACAAATTTGTATTGTGCATAATGCCTTCTAATCATCATATTTTTACTTTATTATGTAGTTCCTGCTGGCTGTAAATAAAATAGCATAGATGTCAGACTCATCATATATATATATGTAGTACTGTTTAGTAATTTGCCATTGCTGTGCATTTTGATCATCATACTTTTAACTACACTGGGCAGTTCCTGTTACATATGAATAGAATATCAAAGATATAATCATTAGGCTTGTTATTTAGTATTGTTAAGTAATTTGCCATACGTTGTATGTTACAAATATTGTGCAATGAATAGAGGTTGACTTTAACATCTAAAATCCCCATATATTTTGGGTTTTTAATAGATTATGGGTCACCCCTTTCTCACTAGAACTTCCCACACATTTTGTTAAAACATCATGAAATACCAGTTACAAGAATATTCTTCAATCACAAAATAAATCTTGTATTCTGATTTCTTCCGCCATGCGCCAAAAGGTCTCCAAGTCCTACAATTTGAAAATTACCAAACACCTATCAAGCCTTTCAACTTCCCATACACCCTGAGCAAGAACTCAAGGTTTATAACAATAGACAGCTCTACTACCTTCAGTATAAAGGGTCTCATTTCAGCTTGATTGCCAAGGTCACCCAGTGCCCATTCCTACTTGATTTCGACCATAAGATTCTAAAGACACAATCTTTCTTTTTCCAGTTGGGTAGGCTAATGATATTCCATGGCGCTACACATATGTGAACCTGTCTCAAATCTCTCTCAATTCACAACCTCTGGAACATGCCTAAGTTGAAGATTTTCCTCCATGATTATTAGAATAATTACACCCATTCAATGTCCCTAGGACAGAAGTCCAAATATCAAGGACACCTATCTCGAACATAATAGGCACTGTCCATGAATTCCTTACCAATCATTATGTTTTGCTGTTTTCCTATAACACTTCATTCCCACAATTTCTGCAAAACCTGAAGCCATTTGATTGAATCAGTGATCCACACCTTTCATTTGCTGCCTACTGACTGGGCTTTATGTACAGCCCTCATGATGTCATTGCCTTTCTTATGCAAATTTTGACTAGCTACTCCCATATATGGCAAGGGTAATGACTGATGGTGGGTGGGGCTACTTAATATGCAGCACAGAAGTCGGCATAGATGTCTTGTCACTTTTAAACAAGCAAATTGTTTTAAGACTGAATTGTGTGAAGCAACAATGATACTTTGGAAATCTAGGGATCATAAAATGACAAAAGGTTTGTGAGGCAACAACAAAACTTCGTGGAAGTTACAATCTAGCTGGTTTATATGCTAAAGCAAGGATATATACGCCTCAGGCTAAAGAAGCAAGTTATACTCTAGATATACTTGGAAACTTGTTAGTGGCTGTCTACTGCCCTGAGTGCCTATCCAGATTACCATAATAAGTGCCTATCCAAATAACCATACATAATTCAAAGAAAATTACATTTGGGGAAAATAGAGGGTAAATCACCAGACATTGGAAGAAAACATTTTTTTTCAAAACAGCTTTTTACTCCGAATTTAAAGGTATTTTTGTGATGGCTGTTGGATAGTTTATCTGTCTCCTATAATAATTTGTACTCTGACCTTCCACATCAGTTTTGACAAACCTGTCCAACCAGTGTGTCTCAATTTCAATTTACAAATTTTGCCAGTTTGTAGTCTGACATTTAACTTGTTTAAATTAAAAAAATCAACACAATTTTTGTCTTCTCAAAAAACTAAGAATTCTTTCCCTAAAATAGCCTATGGCCCTAACATATACATTGCAATCAGCTTCTAACTCACTTCTCCCATACTGGCATCTTGTTCTTTTATCAAGGTTACTTCTGGTACCACTGACCAGTTTTACCGCTGACCATACAAATACTGTTTGCTTCTGCTATCTACCTGTAGCATTCAATTGTTTAACTGTTTTTATGCACCTTCCCACATTGTAAGTCTAAATTGCCAAACCAGTTTGTCCAGAATTGGTTTTACTCGAGCAATTTTACTTGAGCAGTTTGTTAAATTAACCTTGTCAGCAAAATGGAATAATTCTTTTCAACAAAATTAAGAATCCTCCCCTTTCCAACCCCATAAACTTGTTGGAAATGGCTACAGTTTTAACTCGCTCCACTTGTACTGTATCTAATCTAGGTTATTTTGGCACCACCTATCAGTTTTACCATTGCCACACGGATACTTTTGCCCTCTAACGCTATCTAACTGCGGCATGGGGCTCATATACGTCCCCATGCTTATGACCTCCCAAGTGCGTCACTACTACAGCAAGGCGTGCTCAGATCAGTCACTCAAAATGACTGCAATTTTTTCCATCTTTTACTTTTATCTCATATATTTCATCCTTTATAAATATTGTCGACATTTATGGCTGGATGTTTATTTTTATGCGGGTGTGAGCTTCACATAGATAACATTTATGCGATAAAAAAATTATTCAGTGATGGCGGCACATCACGAGTACAATACCTTCCGGCCTTACTGGCTGGCTTCCACGTGAATCGCCGAGAAATCGTCAACCAAAATGTATCAAATATTGCTCAAGACTATACGGGGGTCCCGTGCTCGAGGAGGTGCCTCGAACACGTTAAACAGCCTCATTACCCTAGACATTGGGTACCTGCCTGTGGCACTGGCTGCAAATACACCTGATACACCTGATATTATATGAGAGAGGTGTATAGAAAAGAATAAGAGGAAATAATTTTCTTCTCTCGGGGGTGAAAATCTCCGATCAACGTACGCATCTGAGCTGTATGGCTTCTTCTCTCAGAGAACAAACGTCGCCATGTTGTTCAAACCCTGGGGTGTGGACCAAGACACGTCCTCTTGAAAAAACTCAAGTTTTCTTCAAGAATCCACCCCATCTGCGGACAAAGACACACACAAAAGATACTCAATGCTATAAAGAACAATTCACAACGGTAATTTTTACCTAACGAAGAATTCCGGCGCACAAATGAAGAGAAAACGACGAATTCGAGAAGCACAAAGAAATGGCGACCTCTACCCACCTTTCTTCTCCAAAATTCTCAGTGACGTCATAGTCACATGACTAACATCACGTGATGCAAACCGCGGGTAATGTTCACGTGATTTTTCCGCGAGACTTTGCAGACTTTTGCGAGAAAAGACGAGAGTTGGGACCGATATTTTTTTCTAAGATGGCTGCGCCTATCAGATTTGTGGCCACTCAACTTTCACGAAGAGTTTATCCTCTTTGGCAAGCGGTTTCTCACCAGAGAAAGCTAACGACGCAGGTAAGGATTGATTTCATCTTTTAGAGTCTGGTATTATCCTCGCTTCAGACAATGCCTGGTTGCCAAGGCCACTTTTATCTTACTTTTATCGAGCACAACTTCTCAGTTACTCAAAAATAGATTTATGACCAAACACGAAAATCTTATTTTCCACATCTACGAAAATTACGACAGACTTCTGTCTCGCTACAACTGTTTTCCACGATTTCTGCATATCTAGGTCCAGGCTCGATGGAACACCTCAGTCTACCTACAGCAGGCACGGGGCCTGTCCAGAACATCAGTAGTAAGGTGTGAGGCTGAGGAAGATACAGAAGGAGGAGGATCAGAGGAGTCTGAACTCCCCGTGGTAACCTGGGAGGAGAGTGTCAGCTATCTTCGATCATCAGGTAAACCAATAATAGCTTTGGTTTACTTCCATATGTGTCAATAGTTATGTTCAGTAGATTAAGAAATAGACAACACTTTCAAAGAATATTTACTGTATTATAACAATTTTTTACACTTTTTCCGCACACAAAGTAAAGCACTCGACAACAACCTTTTGATCATCAACATCGGTGATACCCCCAAATAGCCCCATCAGGGGCAAAGTAGGGGGGAGTTGAGGTCCCAGGCTAGGGTCGGGCAGGCCTTCAGCCTGGCACAGAACGACTCAACTATCAGTCGTCTGATCCCTCTCCAGTTAAAACAAACCAAAGCCTATGTCACTGACACATGACCTGAACGAAAGGTTAGTGTCAGCAATAGGTGAAAGGTAGTCAGTATCAACCCCCATCTGGGGGCTTTCGAAGCATGTAGCAATTCCATCCCTCACTTAACCATTGACAGTTGGAACATGTTTACAATTCTCTTGCAGAATTTGCTGAACGCTACAGAGGGAAGGAAGTCTGGTGGGACTATGTAAGGAACCACAAAGGGAGTGTCCCGCCCCAGAAAACACGGAAAACATGCATTGTGAGTTAATCTGTTCATAAAGTCTTATACATGTATTCTAGACAACAACACTGGAGTTATCACTAGTTATTCATGTTATCACTAGTTATTCATGTCAACATAGAAGTCTTTTTCATTGTAACATTTAGCACAAGCAATCTTTTGACAATGTGTTTTGTTTAAGTATTTCATCCATGTGGTAAAGTTTTGTGTGAATTTTTTCCATTGCAGAGAGCAAGGAGGATATCCACAGGGAACCCCTGTCCTATCTGTCGGGATCAGAATCTAGTCGTAGACTACAGGGTATGTAGGACTCACTATACTCTCATAGAAAACTTTTTTATCATTTGTAATCTCAACAGGAATCACAGTCTGTTATGGTGTACCACTATGAGCCTTCTCCTAGATCCTACCATGTACTTGTCATGTCATTATATCAAAAGAAAACAGTTGATATGGCAGCCTAGCAACAATCATAGTTAGTAGTTCAATGTCTGCTGAAATATTTGAGACTTACACTGAGGATGATGATGACTACAAACCAGCCTACTAGTAGGCTACTTGTGATTTGTAAATGTGAAATTAACCATGATGGCAACTTGGCAAGTATTACAGTGGCTTGCTAAAGAAATGTAAAATGTTTTAATCCCTGATCATGATGAATGTTTCTCCAAAGCCTTGCTACCGTCTTGTGCTGTATTAATGAAGTTGGGGAGAAGAATGAGTAGGGATAATTCAGTACCCATACCATGAGTATGACAGTTATTTCCAACTGTTGACTAACATGTTCTGTTGTTTCAGAATGTTGAACTTCTACAGCACTTCATCTGCCCCCATACTGGTGAAATGGAAAATGTTCTCAGAACAGGTAGGCCTTTTCAACAACTGTCAACATATCCTTTCCATCAGATGTGTACAAAGTTATGTTCTCTCTTAATCATTGTCACGTCTTTGATCATGTAGTCTCAGATAGATTCATGATATTTTTCATTGTCATTTTCAGGTGTTTGCCAGAAGAAACACAAGCTGTTGATTAAGGAAATTGAAAAGGCTAAAGACCACGGTAAGGCCTTTGAATTCTTTAACACTCTAAGTATGTAAGGATGATTTACTTGGGTGTCCAGCTCATTCGCAGATAATTTTTTGTAGTAAATTTGAACCCGACGGCCATTTCCCTTTCCAGCCTTCCTGAGAAATAACTCACTGATGACTGACAAATTTTGTCAGTAAAAAAAGAAATTATGCATTCACCAACATAGATGAATTGAGAGCTAAACCAATAAAAATTGTATGTATTTGTTCCGAAAATAATTTCATCAGGTTGGTAGAACATAGAGTATTGGAGATTCTTTTTACACAACCGGTAATTCTCACCTGCTGACGTTTCGGTGTCTGTCAGACACCTTCTTCAGAGCTTCTGACTGGAGTACTGCTTCTCACCGCTATAAGTAGCCGATGTAGGTGGCGCTTTTGCGGCGAGAACGTAATCCCAAACGTGGCTAGGTCCCATGCGCAAGCTGTGAAGAAGTATACATTGGGGAAACAGGCAGGACCCTTGGAACTAGGCTCAAGGAACATCAAAAGGAAGCTACCGACAGTGATGCGGTCAAGTACACTAGGTCCCAGAAAAGACAAGCACAACAAGAAGAGAAGAAATCTGCAATCTCGGACCATGTTGCTAGAAACAACTGTGTCATTGACTGGGAGGGAGCCAAAGTAATAGACAGGGAGGACAACAGACGCATTCGTTGGGTCAAGGAGGCAGTATGGATTAGGAAGTCATCACCAGTGATGAACCGAGACGAGGGGGGATACAAGCTCAGCCACGTTTGGGATTACGTTCTCGCCGCAAAAGCGCCACCTACATTGGCTACTTATATAGCGGTGAGAAGCAGTACTCCAGTCAGAAGCTCTGAAGAAGGTGTCTGACAGACACCGAAACGTCAGCAGGTGAGAATTACCGGTTGTGTAAAAAGAATCTCCAATACTCCTGTATGTATTTGTCTTTTCCTACAGGTCTTCTCCCCTTCGCAGTGCCACATAAGGAGTATGATTATGAGGAGTATTTCAGGAAACATCCTGCTACTGCAACTGATACTAAGACAGGGTAGCCATTCCTGCAGCATCACTACTGAAATGATCTACATGCAACTGTCAATCAAGTTGACATAATTATGGCACGGGGCATTACTATTGGTCAGCTTGATAGCAAGGAATTTGTTCAGGCCAATCTGATGCGATTTTGGGGAAATTTCTTGTTAGAATAACTTAACATTTAGTTGACCATGGAAACCAAATTCTTGCCTTCACATGGTCATTTGACAGTCCCAATAGATACAATAGTAAGTAGGAATATCGTTCAAATTTTACGATGTAAACAGGAAGCTACATTTTATTATATGATGCACATGAATCTTCAAAATGTAACAACCTTGCAGTTCAAGGCTAGCCATGTACTAGTGTACTAGTAGTTTGGTACCACCTAGCATGTTTACATAGAACTGCAATGAGGCAGACCCACAGATATGTACAAGGAAGACAACTTTGGTAGACTCTGAATAAATTTCTCAGTTTATTCTCCTGATCAGAAAGAATAAAATGAGAGAAAAGTTACAGAAATGAACTAATATGTACGAACACCGGAATACATATGACAAATATCTCTTAACTTAAGTAGCTCCGACTTGTGTATTCTCAAATGCCATTTTAAGAAATATTCAAGAACACGGCTTCTTTGGCACCCAGTAGTACAGTATGTACATTGTATCTCTATTAAACATACAGTATTGCTTTACAGAACTCAATGGTTTCATGTCTTTCTAAAAATGTAACTGAACACTGGTTTAAAACAGCTGCAGTCTGTATTGTACATCCTGTAGAGACATTACCCAAGCATGTTGGTATGTACAGAATGCTTCAATTGACAAGTCATGTGTTTATGGGGGTGTTGGGCGTTGATGCCTGGATTGGCCCCCATTTGTGCTAAATGTAGAAGTCATCGCTGCACATATTTTCAGTACACATGATCCGCATCCCTTCAGGCTAGATATGCAGTAGATGATATCGCTGTGAAGCACAGTTGTCAATCAGTTTGACATATAGAAAATTTTAGCAATCTTTAAAATCTCATTCAAAGGATGTCGATTATTTGACAAAGGCAAAAATGAAACAATTGAAATCTCTGAATCTGGCTGATATGATATCCAAACTTTTTTATAGAATATGAAGTATTTCAAATCATATTCTAACACATACATGATCAAGAATAGTTTGGATGAGCTTGGAGAATCTCGAATACAACATTCCAATAATCAAAGGTAATTTGGATGCAGAGATACAATAAACTACATAAGGAAAAATACAATAAAGAGAATTCCATGTTTGATACATTCTTCGTAGAAAAGTTGTATTCAAAGTACAAAATTTCAAAAACCTTGGAAGGTACAAAATCTTGCCCACTTTTCTAGTGACCTGCCTTGATATCTTAATTACCGTCAGCTCACATTCTACAAAACCCTTATAACTTCTAATGGTATAGTGCAGACCATTGGAATAACAACAACATTTTCTACACTACTATAGAGCTACTGGTACAAAATAGAAGAAAAAACCTTTGGTCCTTCTCAGGAGAAAATATTCCGACTCTTATATACAGTATATACAACATATTATACGTCATGGCTGATATGCTAGCATCTCTCCATGCATACCAGATATACATCTGGTATATACCTCGCATTATTGGGGAATATACCCCACCACATGTTAACACTATCTGCAACATGTTAGATATGTTAAAATTCTCTGCAGCCAGCAACAGGCTATGGTGATACCATGTTTTCCTGTTTACAATAACATAGACTGCCGATCAACGATAAAAGTATTTCACACAACAGGATATTCCCTAATATTTAGATGTAGAACCTCAGTTTGGCAACATGCTCTATACGTTACAAGTAATTTAGATCCGTCGGCATTCGACAAGTTTTGAAAAATTCACTCTCTCAATAATGCCAGCATGTGGTCATTTCCACTGGCCCAAATCAACTCTTCACTGGCCTGAAATTTCAAAGCATTTCACTGACTCCCAGCCTAGTCTTCCAATCAAGACATGCTTTAAGAATATATATGCAGACTGGCCATCAAATAGACCAATAACAACACATGGAAAAAAAGGCCTATTTACTTGTCAACTTCTAGTGAGACCTTTTTTCTATCCTATGGAGTCTAGAATGAAGACTGACAGTTGGCTACCATGACCTGATGTCATGACCCCTACATGACTCCCTAATGTGGTTTCCCCATGTGGTACACCCCTAAACACTTGGGGGTGTCCTTCATTGCCATACCAGATGCTACAGCTGTCAAAGTCAAATAAAATAGCTAGCATTCCCTAACGCTCACCGCACAGGCATTTTGGATATGTACAAAAATAGCTTCTTTCAAAATGATTCTTACAGAAAGAAAGAATTCTGTTAACTAGCTCTGTACAAGAAGAGCAACAGCATTTTCCTTATAAGTCACAAATAAACCTTGAATAAATAACAGATTCTTTTGCAAATATGTATAAATTGCACTTTGGAGTTTTAACCAAGATGTTTTGTCATCACATCTGTAACCTCCTACTTTAAGCTTGACACTTATATGTTTGAAAACATCTAGTTTATGTAAAATGAAATAGTTTGAACCATCTTGCTTTACAGCAATTCCCCTGTATACCTTGACTTCCAGTAGCTAACAACCTAAAGCTGCAAATCAACAAAACAGAAGTGGTCATTTCAATATACCTCCCATCCATATAACCTTTCACCTAAGGTCAGAACAGAACATGGTTGACAGGAGCCTGCGTTAAACCCGTCACACAGAGCCGACCTGGCCTCCCAACTTTTGCCAGACCATGCTTGGGAGTTAGTGGTGTACAAGGTCATCCCTCTGTGGTTGGGAGGTGGTTTGCAAGGTTGCCTACTTGTCATTTAAAGTCATCCGTGACAGTTGGGAAAGTCATGTTCTGCTTGGACGGCATCAAAGGGACAAATTGGAGCTAGGAAGGGATGAATTCAAAGATTCTCCCAACCCAGCAGAGACTTTACTTGGAGGTAGTCTCTACCAGGCCCCGCGAATGGCTGGGAAAATAGTAGAAATTGGCCAAATAGAGTGAATAGTATGCTAAGGGAGTTGGCTACGGAGAGAGGGACAAATATGCCATCCTAGGCGAATGAAACCCTCGATGGCCAAACTCCCCCGGCAAATGTTCTCCCTATAGCTGGCGTGGTTAGTCTGGTAGAGACTAGCTTGGAGGGTGGTCTGGGGCAAAGTGTGGGGATGTCCTGAATGTGTGACAGGGGCTTTACTGTATAGTTCTCTCTTCCTGCGTGACTATATAAGTCTCTCCTCTGTATCTTGGTCCAGCATCTCTAGAGGAGTTCCTATCTCCATCTCCGCAGCGGCTGGGTTGTACTTCCCCTTCATGCGCCGGACCTTACGGGCGTACCGGCACCCGTAGATGGTCGCCGCGGCAACCAGCACCAGAACCAGGATGATGGGAATCCCTGCAAGACGAGAACGATCATAAGTTTTTTGTACTGCTTTCTCCAGAAGAAGGGAAAGACAAAATGCCCTACCGACATGCCATATAATAGGAATAGGTTAGAATACAATATATCAAAGTTATTTTTGAATCAAATATCTTACAATACGTTAAATCAGTTGCAATTTTCATTATCTTTACACACAAACCCTCTGTGCAAGATAATGGCAGCCTCTTTGCTAAAGTGTTGCCTTGTATCTATCCGTAACTAGCTACCTGGTCCTTATCAAAGAACATGTCGCGAAATACTTTAAATTTATGGATGTCTGCTCCAGGATAGGGCAACGGTGAGGAAATATAGTTCAAATACTATTCTGTACACATAAATGTATTTGGAAACCTAATTGAATGCTTTGTGTATTATAACCATGTCACTGAAAGTAAAAACCATCCACTACGTATACCAAAGAGCTGTCTAAAAGCTATTTGCTATCGCTAATCATAGTGAAAACATGCATTGAGTTCAAAATGCTTTACAAAATTTTGCATACAAAAAATTAAAATGGAGAAGTCCACATTATGTCAGATCCTGAGACATGCACAAATGGCATGCATGTATAGTGCATCATGCACATGAAGGGAACAAGAGGAAAAAAGGGTGGTCATGGGCCCGGGGTACCAACCTATCATCAGAAAGAGGGAAAGGAAATGGAGTTGCTCTGCAATAACTGGGAAGAAGAGGAGAAAAAAAGACACCAAATCAACCACCAAGTGCATCATAAAGAATATACAGGAGAAAGTATGCAGACAGTATAGGCATAATTCATCAAAAATTTATAGTCTTCAGATCATCAAAACAAATCTGGTTTTTGTTCAGATTACAACTCATAGTGACAGATAAGTAGATTTGTTTGTCTTTACTTCTTGTGAAACAAGAATACACTGAGATTCAACATATTCATGTTTAAATTGGGTTAGAAGCTTCTTACCTATGTAAACAAATGGATCCGTGGCATTAGCAGCTGGACCTGGGCTCTCTTCCGCACATATGCTACCTGCAGAAAAAAAGGGAAAGGAAGACTTTAATTTAAAGGCAGCTTTTCTCTTTTGTTGACCTCGTAGCATAATGCTGGAGACGATTTGCATAATACTTTTTCGACAGCTGAAAGTGCAATGCAGTCTTGCTACAGCTCCTTTTATAGCTAAGCACACCTACTAGAGCAAAAGGTTTCAGCCAACGCAAGTACTCTAGTGCCAGTTTATATCTTAACAAAATTTCTGTCCAATACAATCATACTTTTCATAGTGTAGAATTTTTGGCAACACCTCACCTTCATATCCCACAGGACACAGGCAGCTGAAACCACCTGCAAAGTTGACACAGGTCGCTCCGTTTTCACATGTTTCCGCAACTGCACACTCATCTACATCAACAGTACACACCTCTCCATTGTAGCCTGTTCCGTTACAATTGCAGGAGAAGGCATTTAACAAGTCTGTACATGTGCCATTGTTTTGGCAAGGATTGGAGCTACATTCGTTTGTCTCTAATTCACAGTCACTACCCGAGTAGCCCGGTACACACTGGCACTCGTACGATGTAGTTCTTACTTCACACGTGTTCAGTGGTTCGTTTTCGCAAGCTATTCTCTGGCACGTTTCGTTGTGCTCTCCGCACGCGATCACTTCTGGTGGCTGGTAGTTGGGATCCTCGCACGTACATGCCCCGATGTAGTGGCACGTTCCGCCATTTTGGCAGGGGGACTGCGAACACGAGTTGATGGTGTCCTGACAAACATGTCCACCATATCCTTCGGGACACGTGCAGTTAAAGTTATGGATGAGGTCTACACAGATGCCACCATTCAAGCAACGGTTGGGTTCACAGTCATCGATGTTGTTTTCGCACAAAGTCCCGTTGAAACCGAAAGGACAGAGACAGTTGTATGTACCGAGCACTGCGTCAACTTCTTCACAAGTGGCGCCGTTGAGGCACGGACTGGAATCACAGCCTCTTCTGTCCAACTCACAGGTGTCGCCTTCAAAACCTGGCAAGCATGTACAGTTGTAACCGTTAACAAGATCACTACAAGTACCCCCATAGAGACAAGGATTGCTAGCACACTCGTTGGTCTCGTTTTCACAATTACTGCCGACAAAGCCAGGCACACAGGTGCAGTTGTACCCAAGGTAGAACAGCCCGCTTGGATCGCTACCGCTCTCGACGCAGGTCGCTCCATTTTCGCACGGGTTGGATGCGCAATCGTCGATGTCGTTTTCACAGTTCGTCCCCTCGTAGCCCGGTTCACAGCTGCAGTTGTAGCCGTCGGGTAGGAGTTGACACATTCCATGTACGCACGGCTGTGCCAAGCAGTTGTCAAATACTGCACAGAACTCTCCAACATAACCCGGCAGGCACTCACAGAAAAACCCTGTACCGTTAATGCCACAGGTTGCATTATTCTGGCAGGTCACATTGTGGCAATAGTCATACATGCTACAGTTTGTTCCAAAGTACTGCTCAGTACAGGAGTATGTGTAGTTTTGATAGTCCTGACTTAGCGTGCAGTTACCCCCATGCTCACATGGCTGTGTGAAGCATAGGTCTAGAATCTCGCATGTTTCCCCTAAGTAACCATCAGCACACTGGCAAGAGAAGGAGTCCACCCCATCTACACAGGATCCTCCATTCTGGCAAGACTGACTGTTACAATCATCGATATTGATGCTACAGTTTTTACCAGTATAGCCCGGTCGACAAGAACAGTTGTATTCTCCAGGGGAAACATCGGTACAATTTAGAGTCGTGTTCTCATTACAAGGGTTTAGCTGACACATACTCAGGACATTTTCGCAGTATGTACCGTTGAAGCCTTCAGGACAAATGCACACGAAGCCCCCAACCATGTCCTGGCATGTCCCGTTATTCAAACATGTTTGACTGTCACACTCATTTACCTCTTCACTGCAGTTTTTGCCGGTATAGCCGGGAATGCATGTACAGTTGTAGTCGGATGGGAAAATACTAGTGCAGTTGGTGCTCGTGTTGTTATCACATGGGCTTGTGTTGTTGTCCAGGGCACACATGTCGATAATGCTCTCGCACTGCAACCCTGTATACCCTTCGGCGCAAGTGCAAGTAAAACCGGCATCAGATTCGTTACATGTTGCATTGTTTTCACAGGGCTGGCTTGCACAGGATTGAACTGTCTCTGGGCTTGTCTCGCAGTATGTACCCGTGAACCCATCTGGACACGCACAGGTGAAGTTTGCAGCTGATCCGTTGCAGGTGCCGTTGTTCTGACACAGACTGGCATTGCAGGTGGCAACAGGTGTTTCACAATTCACACCTGTGTGAGGTAAAAAAAAGGATTGTGAGAAAAATTGGAGCATATCTACAATACGTTTTTGATACTTTTTACAAAAGAGACAAATCTACATCATAGTAAGTGGCATTAACAAAACACATGTATACAGTAGAAAGAATAACTAACCTTGGAAACCAGCAGTACAGGTACAGTTGTATCCATCCACTTGATCTTCACACGTTCCCTCATTTTGGCAAGGCTGGTATAACAGGCACTCATTCTCTAACTCACAGTTCCTTCCTTCATACCCCTCTGTACAATTACAGGTGTAAGCAGAAGTGCCGTTTTCCAGACAAGTTCCATTGTTCTCACAAGGATTTGGCATGCAAACAGCTGACACATTCTGTGGAGATTCACAATTTTCTCCTGTGTACCCTTCTGTGCAGTTACATGTGTACATTTCAGTGCCATTTTCTAGACATGTACCATTGTTCATACAAGGATTTGATGTGCACACAGTAGAAACATTCTGTGGAGTTTCACAGTTTTGCCCTGTGAACCCCTCTGTACAGTTACATGTGTACATTTCAGTGCCATTTTCTATACACGTTCCATTGTTGTTACAAGGATTTGATGCACACACTGGCATAGACACATTCTTTGGAGTTTCACAGTTTTGTCCTATGAACCCGTCCATACAGTTACATGTGTACATTTCAGTTCCATTTTCCATACATGTACCATTGTTCATACAAGGATTTGATGTGCACACCATTGACACATTCTGTGGAGTTTCACAGTTTTGTCCTACGAACACGTCCGTACAGTTACATGTGTACATATCCGCTCCATTTTCCACACATGTACCATTGTTCATACATGGCGAAGAGCTACACTCTAAAGTAGCGTTACCGACGATCTCACAGTTCTTTCCAGAATACCCTTCCTCACAGCTGCAGTTGTAAGTGGTTCCAACCCCCTCCTGACACGTTCCATTATTCAGGCAGGGGGCCAAGGCACACTCCAGGAAATCCTCTTGGCAGTTCTGACCGGTCCATTCCGGTAGACAAATGCAGCGGTACGTACCGGGAAGGTTTTCGCAGACACCGTTGTGTAGACAGGGTGAGGTGGAGCACTCGTCCACATCATTCTGACACGTGCCCCCCTCCCATCCCAAAGTACAGGTACAGTTTCTACCTATGGAAACAAACATAGTCATTGTGAGAGAAAGCAAACATCTTTGAAGATAAGAAAGTGAATTCGTGTATATTTTTCATTGTACTATAGAATTACTGTGAACGATATGGTAAAAGATTTGCTGAGAAGAAAACTTATCTTATCCTGTCAAACAGTGTGTCACTATGCCTATATATTTCATAAAATGAGAAGATTTCAAGTATAACCACTAGACTCTTAAACCCATGTGGTATATATTACATGCAGGCAAGACTGTCAGTGGTTGTACAATTCATAGGAGACTTTTAAAAGTTAGCTACAGAATTCTAAACCCCTCAATGTTTATACCTTGTGGTGTGTCCACACATGTCCCATTGTTTTCACATGGGTCCTGGACACTACAGTTCACTGCACTGAGCATGATCTCACAGAGGTTGCCAAGGTAACCATCAGGGCACTGACAGGTGAAGCCTGCCTGTCCTGTGGACTCCTGGCACGTCCCATTATTCTGGCAGGGGGAGGACAGGCACTCTTTGATGTCCCCTTCACAGTTTGGACCTGAAAAGGAGTATAAAATGCATCATTTTTATCCTGGAAATATATATCAGAAATCTATAGGAAGCATTTCTCAAGAGACAGTTTCAACACTGATGATTTATCAAATTTTTAAAAGCTCGACTATCTTTATCTAATGAAATATTTAGGAAGGAAAGGTCTTTCCCTAAATACAGTAAACCTACCTAAAAAGCCGTCTGTACAGTTGCAAGTGTAGTTTGTCCCATGTTGTGCTGAGGGAACAGGTGAGCAGGCACCCCCGTTCAGACATGGGTCGGCCCAGCAGGAGTCCAGGTCAGCCTCACACTGGGCACCAGTCTTACCAGGTGGACAAGAGCAGCTGGAACAGGGTAGATAGAGTGGATAGAGTTAGACAGATTCTATAGATAATCTATAGGTTATAGTAATGTACTCGGTCACATTTGCTATGACAATTGTAATCATGACTTGTACTGTAGATAAGATGTTGTATTATAAGTTATAAGGAGTTTCTTGTTTCATCTTCTTTATCTTCATCAATTATATGCTCATTCAATATCTTTGTTTCCAAGGCATTAGCATAATTCAGGAAACATTTGAACAGTGTGGTTTTAGATTAATGGCAGTAGAAACTTGCCTTTTCATCAGTCTGAATTAGATAACACAGTGTAAGTCGATAGCTAAATTCTGCCACTTTCTCACTTTCTCTTCGATTTCCCATCATTTTGAGCAGGGCTAATGGTATTTCTTAAAATTGCTATCTTTTCTGTCAGTCTGTAATGAAATATGTTACAAAGTGTATGTCAACAGCAAAAGTCTGACACTTTTTCAGAAAGATGGCAGGCTTCCCTGTCATGGTATTGATGCTCTCTCTATCTCTCTATCCAATTTTGCGTCTTTCATTCCCCATCATATGGGGGTTGGACCTGCTTACACATGGATGGGAGAGCCCCAGAACTCCTCATCAAGTGCAAGTCTTTTTTGTAGCAAGAGTTTTTACGGCTGGATGCCCTTCCTAACGCCAACACAAACCCTATTTCTGGGCTTAGGACATGGGAAATATGTGCCTTTCCCAAGAGCACAACGTCTGGGTGCATGTCCGGACATGTCTGGGTACTCCACTGGGGATTGAACCTGGGTCTCATTGGTTCATAGCCGGATGCTCTGCCACTATGCCACACAGACGCCACAATATGCGCCACGCTATGATAGGGTAAAAGCAGTGGAAACACTGCAGCAATCTTACCTGTAGTTAGCCACTAGGTCGGTGCAGACTTCATATGGCCGACAGGTTGTGTTGGTGCAGTCATTAATGTTCTCCTCACAGTTGGGTCCCAGGAACCCCTCCACACACCCACAGAGATAAATCTCACCTACACTGGAACAGGTGGCACCGTTCTCGCACCTGTTCCAGGTGCAAGGGTCAGTTTCACAGCTGCTGGTATTGGTGGCACCTGTGATAAATTCAATCAAATTTGGAAAAAAATGTAACCAAGAACCAACATTTTAACCCTATCACTACTGAGTCCTGCTGTAATCAATACGAAATTTAGGAGCATAAATGGGGCTTAGCTGGGTAAGGGTTAAAGCTAGTGGTTATGACCTTTCTTCAGTAAAACCAACAATTAATTGTAGATTATGAGTGACATAGAATTATTCATTTGACTAAACACGCCAATACTCTACAATACATTACGAAATATACCGCTAAACTATGAAATCACAAGTATGAAATCACTAAGTCACAAGTAAGAGTCTCACCTATTGGACACTGACAGACGTAACCGTTGACAAGGCCGTGGCAGGTTTCGTTGTTGCCACAGGGATTTGAGGCACATTCGTTGATCTCCCGTGAACAGTTCTCTCCGAAGTAGCCCTGCTTACAGAAGCACTGGTAGCCACCTAGCAGAAAACATGAACATTGCAATCCATTTTCACTTATAACAAAAAAGATCTTCAGGATTTTCATGCAGTGTCAAATCATAAAATGACTTTTAGCAGAATATCATTCTTATTACATCTGATCCTATCCTGAAGGCATAGCACCTAAAAAACAATCAGTCCATTTTTTGGCGACACCTTAGGAGTGATGACATTTTTCTATTTTCTGTCAGAAGACCAACCACTGACCTTGTGTCAAGTCTTGACACACAGCACCATTCTGACAGGGGTTGTCCGTGGCACAGCGGCTGACGACTGCCTCACAATTCTGTCCTAGGTAGCCCGAGGAACAGCTGCAGCTGTAACCACCCGGCTGGTTCACACAGCTGCCATTGTTATAACATGGTCTGCTGGCACAATAGTCAGTACTCTCACAGAAGTCTCCTGTGTACCCTAAAGAAACAACACTTACAGTCAGACGACATGCAAAGTGTGCAGTGTAATATAACCAGCAGCTGCTGTTGTTATAACATGGTCTGCTGGTACAATAGTCAGTACTCTGACAGAAGTCTATTATGTAACCTAAAGAAACAATGCTTACAGTTAGAATGCTAAGGTTAGGTATGACAGGTCATTCAGTGTAATATAACCAGCTGTTGCGGCGCTGCATGCTTGCAAAGCTGGTGTGTCATGTCGAATGGCAATTTCCTGGCTATATAGATACAGATACAGAATTTACATTGAGAAAAATAGTTTCATTGGCTACAAATCTCTATTTTGCAGAACAGATGGATCAAGTGACAATGGGACGAACATTTTTTAAAGTCTGGATAAACCAGCTTCTAGTTATTGACACAGCAATTTTGGTGTATACTCTACAAATGCGTTATGAACTTTTTATTTGTCCTGAATGATGTAAAGTTGCATCAACACCAAGGTATGTTTACATTTAGGCATATGGTTTCTCTGTTTACCTTCTATGATAAGGTAATACGGTATCAACATTTACATCTGACCTCTGTACCTTCTCAAGTGGTTTATGACCAAAGAAGTGTATCATGGGTTCATGTCACACAACAGTAACTGTAAACCCATTTAATTTTGCTGTGGTTTAAATTTCGTAGTAGGAGAAGAAAGGAGGTTTTTCCAGAGTTATAAGTTCACGGTCAAAATGACCTTGCAGCGCAAAAACACATATATTTGAGGCATTATGATTTTGTGGGAAAGAGGTCACATGAAAATAAAACTGCTGCAAATATTTCAAGATTTACAGTTGACTCTTTTCCATTAAATATCAAAGCTGGTGTGTTATGCTGAAGGGCGGTTATACAGACACAGATACAGATACAGAACACTTTAGTAAGTTTACGGCTGGAACCAGAGAATACATAACTCAGGGCACTTTTCTTTACTTCAAGAGAATGTTCTTCACTCCAAGTTCAATACACAGTTAACACTTAGGCCACACCAATTTAATTTCTTGGTTAACGGAATTTAAAAAAAAATGCTAGATTGGAAAATCAACAGGAAAACAGAATCTCAGAGGAAAGTTTGTACTTTGGTGCACACAATTTCAGGGAGTGAACAGGGTCAGGTGCAAGTTTTCACCCCAGCCTTTTGTTCTAATGATTTTTTGTTGTTGCTAAAATTAAAGAAAAATCTGTTAACCAAGAAATTAAATTGGTGTGGCCTTAGCTAGGAAAACTGGTACTAATTGCTCACCTTCAGGACATAAGCATGTATAGTTTGATGTGGAGTTGCTGCTGACACATGTGGCGCCGTTGGTACAGTTGTTTGATACACAGGTGTCTATGGACTGGCACTGGAACACATCAAATCTGGAACACAAGGAAACACATGGGGTAAACAATGGGTTACATCAGTGACACATGCTATTAATTGCTGCATAGAAATTGACAGCAAGACTCCTTCTTTCTTGGATGTCTATCACAGAGCGTTGATGATGTCAATGGTGTTGTAGATGTCAAAAAGCCATTTACAGACAACAGCAAGACTTCAAGAACAAAGTTAGAGAGAGGGAGAATACAACACATGTGTGTACCAGCCTGACTATGGGTCACAGTCAAAACTGTAGCACAACCCGAAATGTCCCTCCAGGATAGAAGTCATAGCAAATATTACTTCAGGTGACCCATAAAATACAGACTAGTCTGGAACACCAGCATCAAACATTATCACGTCCCAGGTATACACTCACACTCACTATCTGGTTTATACCGGTAATATAGAAAGAGATTACTAGTATTACTGATAAATCTTCCAGCTGAAATGTTAACCACTGTTGCTCAACTTAAAATAAGTTGTGTTAAAAAACAAACATGTACTGTTAACTTTTCCTGTAAACAGATATTCCAACTGCGTGCTCTACAAAGTGACATATTGTGATCTCACACTACAAGTTAGTAGAAGTTGAACTGTTTATCTTATAACCACACTGTTGATACAGCATGGTCACTACCCTTTGAAGGTGACCATACAATCTGCTAAGAGAAGGCACAGGAATCAAATCCCCATTTGAGGGGTTATGTGAAACATTAGTAAACTTTATTTTCATCGTAACATTTCACACCCTCCATTTCCTAATTCCAGATTGCTAGTTAAGTGCATTTACACTAGTTCACAGAAAACAATATTTTAAAACTTATCCTGGCAACCCCCCTCACAAGATCCCTCTCATCCCAACTACTATGATCTACTAGCTTTACAAAAGGCCAGTGTAGTATAAAGCTTTTAAAAGATTTCTGAGGCAGGCTTTGAAAGGTTTTACTCTGATACCCGAGCTCATAGTAACAACCGTCAGTTGACCTTTACATGCTCTCAGTCTCTCTCAGTCTTGGGCAAACCCCCAAATATGTTCATATTCTGGACTAACAGCGTGCCTGAGCTCTTGTCCGTCTTTGACCTTGCAGTTGGGCCCAAGTATGCAAAATTTGGCCTTCAATCAGTTAGTAGCAGCTGAAATATTTGTTTATCTATAACAGCTGCCTCATTTGATCATTTTAAGACATGTATGTACATGCCCTATCCTTGAACCTGAAGTTGTTGTCAGATAATTACTTCGCAAAGTCACGTTGTAGGAAGCTTGGTGGTCTGGAGACTGAAGCTAGCACATCAATGGCAAGCATGTTAGTTATTGTTACCCCCAGTAAGATAATACTTCTGGGAACAAGCCCAACATTCCCCATGTAACTGTTTTGGTGCATGGTAACTATCACTTTACCTTGCAACACATTTTGACAGGTTGTTGCTAGACATCTCTGTTTTCTTTTACAGACCAACTTCAAAGTTGGCATTGTGACAATGTTGGAACAGATCCGAACACATTGTACTCAATCAAGGGCCAGGGTACAGGAAAGGAGAGATTGAGAAATAACAGTTTCTGACATCTTGGCACTTAACCCTTTTGAAGCCGAGGGCAGACGTGGCATTTGGGAAATGTGTATACAGCATTGCAGTCACAGCATGCCAAAATTGTGACTAGCATCTGAGGAAGCTGCAAATATATGTACCGTAAATCAATTTATTTTTGCAGGGATGCCACGGAGAGGAAAGGAGTTTTTGCAGTGTTTATCTCCATGAAAAATGGAGATATTGTTTTTGGCATGTCTGTGTGTGTGTGTGTGTGTTTGTGTTTGTGTTTCCGGACTCTTGTAGTCAGCATAACTCAAGAACCTCTTGATGGATTACAATGATATTTGGTATGTGGGCGGGTGTTGTGAAGCCGAAGGTCAGGGTCGATTTTGGGCCCCCTGGTATGTGACCTTGGTACTGCAGCAGAACTTCAATTTTTGTATCTTTTGACCTGGAGGTGCTGTGGTCTTGATTTTTGGGTGGGAGATAGCTTGTGATGTAATTAAGAAGTGGTGTAGGTTTGGGCCCCCTAGCAGCTTGCTCTGGAACTGCAGGGGCGTTATTGTGAAAATCTTCTAAGGAGAATAACTAAACAAAGGAACAACGGATTTCCATGATATTTAGTATGCAGGTAGCTTAGACAGAGATATACACAATGAAGTGCAAATTATGCTAATTGGGACTTAATTTGCATAGATAATGAGGGAAATCTATATTTGCTGTGTTTTCCATTATAAGACTCAAATACATGTAACATATGTGCTTTATGGAAAGTGGAGCATCAACAGATACCAATTATGCAAATAATTTCCTGATTTGCATAATTAATGCAAAAACACAGAAATTCATCAAATTTGAAAATTATAGGACTGTCAATATTGCAACATGTTTAAGTAAGATAAAGGTGTTTAAGATAAAGCATATATTATGTAAATGTGCAAGTCATTTGCATAAATAGACTTGTTCATGGAGATATGAGGTCGCGGAACTCTTGTTAAATTTGTGGTTGTAACAATTCTTTAGTAGAGTACATGATAAAGTACCATAATACAATGGAAATGCATATTCCCGCTGTCGTGATGTTGTGGTGAAGATGTCACAGTGAAAATCATTTAACCAATGCCAACATTTCAAGAGTCACAGTACCTCAAAACAAGTTACACTTAAATAAAATCTATGAAAAAAAAGATCAAATACAAACTGTACGTATGCATGATTATGAAGTACATGTATATTCTGTTCCGTTGTTCGAGGTAATAACACATAGATAGGTACGAATTCCACAAATTTAATCATTACACAAATAAAATGTTTATAGCATACTGCTGATACTGGTCGAACCAGAAACAGTGATAGAGTGATAAGAGACAGTAGCCAGTCCATGCATTAAGGAATTAGCAAGTAAAATAAACAGTTTTAAAAGCTGTCCCCAAACACATTCTAGATAATCAAACATGGCACCTGTTGAGATGCTTGCTGACAGAAAAAAATGTTGATGCCTTCCCTCTTGGCAATTTGTTGCTTTCAATCTTTTTATAAACCTCACTCCTATATAGGAGGGCCTGCATGGGGGGTCCCGACAACGCTCTACGCTAAATTCGGAGGGCCGGCTACGTAATACGCTAAATTCAGAAAGCCTCCCTACGCTCTACGCTAAATTCAGGAAGCCCCCCCTTCGCTCTAGCCTAGATATACTACACTCCAAGCAGTAGTCAATTGAGACAGTCAAATCTATAGCACGGTATGTCTACGAAATTGCCTGGATCAATTTGCCAGGTCAGCACCCCTCCCACCCCCATGCAGACCCTCCTATGTGTTTCCTCATCATGAGAAAAGCATGCATCAACCAAAAGAAAGATAGATAGGCAGAAATAATTGTCAATACTATATATAAACCCTTAGTAACCTTCATGGCAGATCCTATATCCGGACAGCTGATCATAGCTATCTAAAAATTATGCGCATAAATGAGTCAGTGCTGTCTCCAGCTTCAATCTTTTTTCCGTCCAACTCATTGTTTGGGAGCCCATGTTGTTAAATTTCCTTGTTAATTCTGTCAATTAGGGAAATACATTGTCATTATTTCAAGTCATTAATCTAAGATTTTTGACGGAATTTCTTTCTGTTAAAATTTCTTTCTGTCATGACAAGCAAATTTCCGTCCTGGGATGGAGGGACGGGTCCTGGAGACAACCCTGGCATAGTAGGAGGAAACATGTCCAAATTAGCAGTTTGCAACGCAAGCTAATTAATCTTCAAAGTCAAGTGGGTTCCCCAAGAGGAGGAAATGATCCTTATTAATGGCTCTGAGTACTGTTTATCCTTTGGCTGGAAGGAAAGGATAAACTTGACCAGAAATAGAACAAATATTTTCTCTGCAATGGAAACCACCCTGTTTGGACTTCCTTTAATCCTTATATTGTTTGGGGAACTTGTAAATTGGACCACACAAAGTTTGTTCCTATTTGTAGGGTGCCTCATTCAAGTACTTACTTCTGACATTCAAGTTTTTGAATATGTTACTGTAAATGCAGAAATGTTCACGGTGGTTTTATGTTCATCGTGAACTCTTTACCGCAAACTTAAAACCACTGCGAAAAGCCTTTCCATTGTGTGACTGTAGCTCTACTATTGTTTAAAAGGCAAACTCAAAACCACCATGAACACTCCATTTTCTCCCTGCTGTCGCAAAATTAAATCCCAGAGAACATTTCTGCATTTACAGTAATAAACTCACTAGTGTAACAGTTACGGCTCAACTTACTAAGAACTACATGTAATTTAAATTTTGCAGTGGAAAGGGAAACAATTTATTTGCTACATGTTTAGGTCGATCGCAGTTGACACAACTATGATATAGTCATACAATGAATGACACATTGACAGAGCATTATTAGGACAACACTATCTCCAAGCCCAAACATAAAACCTCCGCAAACATTTCTTTTATGATTTACAGAAGAAAATTGGCATAAAAAAAGATCATAATTTACACTAGCACCTGTTGACATTCTTGTGCCAACAAGTTTCTCTCTGTGACATTTCCATCTCTGCAGGTAGTCAGCAGACAGAGTAATGAAGCCAGCAGACCATGGATGGAGTTGGAAACACTCCATCATATTCTGTAACATCTTTGCCAGGGATTGTACATGAGGGAGGGGTGAAATCAAAGGGTCTGGGTTCAAATCTCAAGCAGGTTCTACCCTAATGTTGTGCTAGTGGGAGAGGCACTTACTCCATCAGGTGAAAATTATGGCTTTTCCGCTCTGTATACATTGTATAATATAATAATCACCCTTCTGCGTTATACACAAGCTTTGCGGGCACGCAACCAGACAGCAGCTGGTTATATTACATTGAACGACCTGTCACAACTAACTTTTGCACATCTAGCGATGGAAACGAACTGGTACGAATACAAGTAGAATTGACACAACTTTCATAACTTAAATTTATATAGCTTGAAAAAAAATGACTGTATAAATGGTGAAATGTTTGCAGAGGTTTAAAATTATGCTAAGACCCTCCCTATCTGCACGCCAACCCTCCCCTTCAAGATTACTGTACGGTCCCTAGCAGAAGTCAGCTGTGGTCTGGCAATGTGGTCTGCTGAAGAAACAACAGACATTTGGACAGTTGATGGGTACTTGGGGAAAAGGAATGTGATATTCTGTAAATACCACTTGTGAGAGGCTGTAACTCCTGTGGCAACTGAAAATCCCAGCTGTAATGCAAGGAAAACAAACAATTTTGGTTCCATCAGTCAATAGATTTGCTTTCTGTGGACAAACTTTGAATGATAGGGTAGAATAAAGTTCTTGGGCTTGGTAGGTAATGAGCGATGATGTAGCCTGGATGCCAGAACCCCAAACTCTAAAATATGTATTGTGCGGGTATGTTTTAGAGAGATATTTTGGGGGTCTGGCATCCAGGCTAGTGATGATGGAGAGAGAAAACACTTGAAAATGTACACCCTCCCTTTTTGCCAATCCTGTTTGTCCCTAGGTCATTCAAACTCCCAAAGTTTATCTCCTTCTTTGTTTATTCGTTCCCATTAAAAGCAAAACCCCACAGGGCATAACAGTCAACACACCAGTTTTGTATGCTGTACTGGATAGACCCTGGCTCTTCTGATAAGTGTGGCGGGTCATATTCACCTGAGATTATTTAATAACTTCAATAAAGAAACCGGTGTAAAGTACCCCTTTCTTAATCTTCAAGCACTGCAGATATAGATACAGATGTTAAAACTAAAAATTTAAGGCAAAATTATAAGATTTCTCTAGCTCACAATTCCACGGAGCAGCGGTCCTTTCTACTGGAAGCAGAAGCTTGAATGAAACACTTCGATTTTGCAGCTACATCTGCTTGGAGATTAACATTTCCCCTTTTCCCTCAGTTTTATCTTTTCATCAAAACAGGATGTTAGTGCAAGGTTAACTCTGGCTCGTATCCCCCATGATTTTTCCTGCTTCCTTCCTTGAATGTGACAAAACAGAAATGATCAAATCTCAATTTCAGGAAACGTTTCAGTTTCCCTTTTGAGGTTTTCCCCACAAAATATAACTTAACACAATTTTACAGTGCTGTCATAGCTATACAGTGGATTGGTGCCCCCAAACAGTGAGGGTTTTGTTTCTCTAAATGGCATCAAGGTTTCTCTAATGACAAAAATGACCTGAATCTGATCCCCGGACCGAAAAGCGTGACAAATTCATTACTCGCTATGATGCAGTTACCAGTGGGGGTAAATCATGATGTTCTCACCATCTCGCCCCCCTCCCCACACAGCTGTGACCACGATTTTTGCCAAAACTCTGCATACCCACGCCCAAAAGTGGCTCTAACAATTTCCTTCTGTGTAGGCTGTACATAGATGTGTGATAAGCTTTAGGAATGTTTGACAAGCCTGTAAAAATGGGCTAGAAATATTTTTGATCGTCGGGCCGACGATACGATACGCACGACGGCCTGAGAAAGAAAAGCGATCGCACTTATGTGAAAACGACTTGGCATACTTGCAGATAAAACCACATCAAACAACAACATGCAACAGCAGACACTCCCTAGACAAACCATGGCGGTGTAGCCAGTGCTTGGCACGCGTACTCCACAGTATAACAGGATATGAAAAATGTACGACATGTGTACACTTCACACTTTCTTAGTTGTCTCTCACCTTGTCCAAAAACACGCCGCCAAAACCACAGCAAACCTCAAAGCCCACGACATTGTTCCTCTCCTAGAATCACTCCCGAACGATGTAGCTGCTATTCACCGAGGTGTTGTACGCACATCGGCGGCGACATGCTCCCGATTGGGCCGAGGAAAAAAAAAGAAAATAACGAAACGCGGAGAGACGTTGGCGTGTATCAACAACTGACGAAACAGCTGGGATGGGCGGCGGTTAAAGGTTACCGCAGGGGGGCAGACCACTACTGTTTCAGGGGAGGGTAAAGATTGAACTTCATATACATATTTGGGGACCTTTCATTAATGCAACCAGGCCTATTTCGACATCAAATAACGCTAGAAACACGCATTGTTATTTCGAGTTTGTTTGATCAATTTTCCAGAAGCAAGTTGTCAAGACGAATGACTTCCCTAAAGATAAATGGATTGTCCCCACTGTTTGAAATACCGGAAATACCTGCGTGACTCACGGGTAGTGCGTTCTTGCTCACCTGGGAATAATGCGTGGTGTGAATCACGTTTATGTAACAATAACAAGGTGTCAGTGATCGTCCGTCCGTGAAGTGTGGTGATGAGTGGAGAAAACAATGTTGCAAAATTAGAATGGTGACACAACATTTTGGAATCGGTTTAATAAAAGTGTCACCGGTATTTACATGTTAACGTTACCAATCAGTGATAACTGTCATTCTTATCACAACTTCCATAGGAGGTCAAGATTGGTAACAAGTAAACTTGCCCGGAGAGCTGAGATTGCGTCTTGTAGTGGACATCAATATTTGTAATAACCTCCAACTAATATATTAGGCCATAGCAGGTAAATTTTATGGATGACATCCTCCTCAGACTCCAAAATTAATGAGATAGGGCGAAAAAAAAACAAGGCGGGCAAAAAAACAAGATTCCTATATTTTCAAATTTTGAGATCATAAGTCTTCTTAAACAAGAATTGAGGGCACGAAATATGTTATCATGACCAACAGGTCTTTTATTCCTGTATTCAACCAATGAGGTTTCATATATAATATAAAGCCTCCTTGATTTAATGTAAACATGTACTTGTAGATGTGTATACATCTCAATAGACTAACTACAACAAATGCAGAAAAGAGCTTGTTGTATCATCTGAAGCAACGACACTGGGAATTTGAATGCGATGAAACACCTTGTATACAGCTCAGTTAACTAGACCCCCCCCCCCATTATTTATATAATGTCCTTGCTTGAACAAATGCAGAAAACAGCTTGTTATTATACCATCATGGGCAGGAACTACACTGGGTATTCATATGCAATGAAACACCTTAGACTGTCAACATTAAACTGTTCTTGAAGATGTGTATACAGCTCAATTAACTAGAACAAACACAGAAAACAGCTTGTCATACCGTCATGGGCAGGAACTACACTAGGTATTCATATACAATGAAACACCTTAGACTGTCAACGTTTACGACATATTTGCCAATTTTTGGCATGTTGACCACCGTCGGAGGGCAATGAAATTTCTTGTTTTTTTATTTCGAAATCAGGCGAAAATTAATGAGCGCGCTGATGTCATCCATAAAAATTACTTGCTGTGGCCTTACTTGAATAAACAAGTTAACGTTAGAATCAAAGGCCAAGTTTTGATTATATGGATGACACCCTCTAGATCTGGGACAAAAAAAGTTTGGCAAAAGAAAATTGTCTTCATTAAATCTACGTGATCATGAAGGATGAACATGTTAACAAAACTAAACACACAGTATGATACCGAATGATAGATTCTTCATTTTTTGTTCTTTCACATATCTTCTTTGACTTTGTTTGTTTGTTTGTTTGTTTGTTTGAACCTTTGTTTATTCATGATAAGCTCAAATCGGCACGAAGGCCACTTTGGAATTGACTTTGGCATTCTGCGACATAAGTATCCCTTTGCCAAGACATTTTTTGGCAATTTACAACGTATATTTTCACATTTTGCAGCTGCTTTGTACGATTTACAGTATGGTCAATTTTTTTTTTGGAAACGGACGAAAATTTATGTGCGCGCGGATGTCATTGATATGATTAAATCAACATGGCCTAATGTCTTGTGACAACAATACGAGACATGTAAAATTCAATCAAAAAAATTGCAAATCAAGAAGAGGGTTTAATAGGAAATACTGTGAAGAAGAACAACTATTTTGACAGAGATTCACCCAAGCGACTGTCATTGTTACTTAAAAGCTGATTCAAAATGATGCTTTCCAACGGGCTTCTCATATGTTGTTATATGATTAACTCACTTTCTTGTACTTTTATAAATCATATACACATAACCGCTATGTATTTGTGTTGAGGCTGCTCTGGTCTGGTTAAAATAGCCAGCACAATGTGTACTCCTGGTTATAAAATGACTGAAACCGAAACAATGGTAGCAGATGTGCTGAAAACAATCTGTCATTGATCTCTATTCAAGTTTACATGATATGACAGTACCAGCTGGCGCCTTTTGGCATATACTTTGTGTCACCATTTGAGTCGTACAGCGATTGGCTGTCTTGGTTGAGCAAAACATCTGTTTTAAAAGGGGTATTGTCCTCTCCAGCGCCGCCAAATTGTTACGTAATTGCCACACCCAGAAACAATGCCACAGTGCCAGGAACACTTGCTGTGAGTTTGGCACCTGCTCTGATTGACGTTACCCGAACGAAACATACGTCCTCTGGCGGAACTTAGGGGAAGTACAGGGTGACCTGTCGGTGCTCGAATGTACTTTTTGGTTCACTTTGACTTACGTCACTGATGACAACATATCTTCCACTAAAAACCCGGGGGGAAATTAACAACAAAAGCACACATGATTATCTAAATGGATATGCGGATGAGATTATTGTGATGTTTCTCTACACTTGATCATATGATTTATTTTGTCAATTCAAAATTGTAACCCAGTATAGTTCACCAAATTTATTGCATATCATAAGACATACGTTATCACCTGGCAACGTTGCAGCTGTTATGTGCCCCATAGCATGGTCCGTCCAACGTAACTGTGGATTTTGTTTGTCAACTAACCCGAAAAAATTCCACTCGAATCACCTGAACGCCCTCGCTGGGGGTAGCTAGGCGAACCGAAAAAGGAGAGAGGGTCGCCACCCCGTACCAAATGAACCATGCCCGGCACAACAAAGCCCTTAGTTCCCGTTGCTAACGCACACAACAGGATGGTATTCCCGCAGGCCCTCACATGAGTAGCCATTGTCTGTCCATTAGAGTTGTCACAACCTGTTCAAACTGTCCCGGTTTGCGGAGCGCCCCAGTAGCGATACGGCAAGAACGGAGACTCGAGCTTTTGTCAGGTGGGAGTTCTCTCTTACAAGCTGTAGTAACGTGATCTACTGTTAGCGATAGGGACCTGACAGTGTAATACGTCAGTAGACACTTGGTTACCAGGTACGGTTTGGTCACAGGCAAAGACCAGTTGAATCGTACGCTACTGTTAGGGACTACGACGCCATAAAACATCAAGAAAGGTGAGAAAATTTGGATGGTATGACTAGTGAAATCCTAGTAAGGATGTGTGTGAACCGAGTTTAGATCTCTTTAATTTTGTCACGGATTTGCTTGAGTTTTCTTCTGGGTTTTCTTCTACCATGGCCATAGATACCTTTTTTCCGGGTGTACTTGTCTAGTAACTGCTGTCGAGTGGAGTATGTCGTAGTAAATATGAGATATTTGTCCCACGTAGTGAGGAAAGAACTTGCCGTCTTGGTTCTTGAAACCCAAACCTTGAACCATTGTGACTTGACGCGTCACCTTGAAAACGTTGTTTATAAACAGACCCGTTCTTCGAAATTTGATTACTCAAGGTCCCTTGGAGAGCGGTGGCTGGATAATTAACAACAAAACTGTCACTTTTTATGAACTGTTTATGCTGTGCTTTGCTTACAGGGTAAATATTAACTGTGTGTTTTATAAGCACACAGAGGAATAGATGAACCTCGACTACACTTGTTTCCTGACTGAAACGAAAACAAACATTTCTTTAGTCGGACGACATTTGAACCGGTTATCCAAATTTACACCAAAATGCTGGAACATAATTAAACTTTCCCCCGCTGAGTTCTTAATAACTGTATGGCTTCTTTGGTTTTAAAGTCAGTGGCTGCTTTGGGCTATACTCAAGAGGGAATCTTAGATCTCATTTGTACTATACCATGTCAGTGTGGCCCTATTCATGTGCACAACTCGTGAAGAACGAGACCTTTAGAACCGGCTTGAATGTCTCTCCTCTCAAGAGGTTTGTTTTTTGTTCTCTGCACGGCAACAACATATCACTTACGGTTACCTGTACAGTACGAAAACCTAACCCTACCTGATGTATTGCAGATATAACCGCGTGATGATTAAGTAATTTTAGATGTAGTTCTTAATCACGAAGAGTAGATCGCGTTGGTATACGCCCTGGATCATAGTTTTCCTTAGAGGATTTCCGTGTATTGTGCGGGGCTAAGTGTTTGCGTGCTTAAGTCCCTTTGGTCGAGGTCGACATGTTTGTCTAGGTGCAGGGTGCTTTAGAGAGCGCCTCTCAACCGAATCAACCTCCGCTCTGGCAGGAAAAAAAGGCAAGAAAAATGCCTCTTTTGTCCGCGTAGTTTCGTATTCCTTCCTTGTATACATTCTAACGTTAACGTTACGTCAACTGTCCCGGCAGTAGGACAACCTGGCAGCTAACATCGTTAATCATTTCTTTCTCTTTATCCATAAGTCTCCGTAAGGAAAAACATTTTGTCACAGGGGACAAAGGTACCTGCCCACTTGGCCTTTCACGTAGCGAGTGAGTTACGTGTTCGTATTAAATATTTCAGTAGTTCTGCTCGTTATCATCAAAAAAATCGCGCGACCTAAAAATAGGTCTGCGCCTCCGAGTAAAATATGTCTCACGAATGGTTCCGTTTTGAAGGCGATTTAGAGACAATTGTTGGTTAAAGAAGCGATGTTGTTCAGCATTGCTGTCTTGTCATAGGGTGTTTTTAAGCCGTGTTTATTGATAGTAGAAACAAATAGTTTGTAGCTCGACAATGTTTCACTTGTTGTCAAAACAGCCTTTTAGTAATGTTGACTCCAGTTCATGTTTTCGAAGTGGTCGTAATCTTGTATGATTTTCAACAGCGCGAAGACTAGACTTTACATCAGGCTTTATGTAGTTGGACCGTAACTAACTGTTGCTAGTACAAATTGGTTTACGGATTATAATGGTCTGTGTAAAGATAGTGATCGTTTGTTGGCATTCCAATCAGTAGACGTGAGGATAGCGTGTCACCAGGTGAAGTAGACACTGTCAACACAGCCTTACCACGCGATCGATTCAGCAAACTTTCATACCTCCAAAAATTGAACCTGCTAAAAGCTTTCAAGAAATCGTGTGTAGTTGACTGACTTTTGCTTTGCTGCGAGTCTACACGATTGAAGAGAAGGTATTTCTAATTCTGTAGTAGCTTTAATTCTGTAGCTGGGTACGGGTTTAATTAGTTAAACGTCGCGGTGGTCGTTTAATTAGGAAAGGATATAGGATTAATTCCAGTACAAACTCAAAGCGGCTGTAGCCAATGTGTGTTTTCTATGGTTACCTGACAACTAGAATTAGGAGGGGGGTAGTCGTGGTAGTGATATGAACGTTTTGGTACGATGGTCTCTTAGAATAATCATGATATTCAACGATTCTGGAGGGGGGGGTACCTTTTGTACATATTTGCACAGGTAAGAGTCAACTATCGCCTATAAGCATGATCTCTCTCACGACAAACTCACTCCTCGCCGATGTTTAACCAGCAGTTGAGACGACAGAAGTTGTTACAGCGTCCGTGTGACCTGTCGCGTCATGACGTTTGTTTATAAAACCGTTCCGTGGTGATGACTACTAGTATGTCTTCTCCAAGCAGACGTGTGGAGTGGGTGGCCTGCAGGCTTCATTGATATATCATGTTATATTTGTCTTGCACTGCTTTTACAATACTCAACGTCAAATTTAGTTTTAATTGATCTTTGGACTTGGTGGGAGAGAGAATATGCGACCTAACACATACAAGGCGAACATTTTACACAATTAGAATTCGCGATTGCAGTCGACGAACAATATTTGACAATACACCCAGAAGATTACCATGATTTTCCATCTGTTGTTGTAGACTGACACGTACATATAGATGAGCAATTGAGCACAGACTGGAAAATGACGGTTTATTAAGATTATGTCTTAGATTATCTTTGTGACAAACAAGGCAACCAGATGTTGCACAATGGTTTCATAAAGAGAAGCATAGATAGACACGTAGTTAGAACTAGAACATATTAATAATCTTACAATAAAACTGGGCAAAACAATGTGGTATATGAAATACTTCAACACAAAGGGAGCAGTTTAAAACCGTCTTATGCACAATGTGCTCACTTCCGAGTGAAAATTGAGGACCAAGTAATACCCCGTTATTATCGTCTTAAAGCAAAACATGTGTTACAGAAATTAAAGCTTATCTTGCAACAAATGACTGGACAGATTCAACTAATCCGGTTCGACAACATTTTCTGCTGAAGTTTTCAACCGTAAAATGACTGGTACCGGTGGTATGTGGGGGCCACCTGGATAGATATTTCTCCAATTGAACATCTTATATAGAACGTATTATTAATAATAAGTTTATTGCAAGTTCTTGTCCGTAGGCTAATTGCAAGTACATGTAACATGAACGGACGGACAGACAATTGGCAACGAGCATGTGACTATTCTAGTCTAAATACTAACACTAAATTCTTATTTGGGTTTAACACCCTTACATATAAGTCCTCTGTTAAAGTTGGCGAACCTCGAACACGGTACATAACCAACCACATTGACAACAGAATGGTTACGTTACATATATGTTGACCCAAACATTCGTACATTACTTATTTGGGTAAGTCGCTAGTACTACTAATCTCTCTCCATAAACAAGTATCGATACACTAAAAAGCAAGGAAGCCACCAAGCACAATACCTTTTTTGACATGTTTTGACATATTGAAATCACTGTGAGATTCCCATTTACGTTCCATTGGCATTGACTCATCTCTGTGTTTATACCACTTTCTTTGTTTTGACAACGGCTGAAGGCGTGACGTGACATATATCATTCTCTCTCGTGCCGCTTGATTTAAACCAGCCTAGCGCCAGCTTTCTGTCACAAGCCCTGGGTTATCAACAAAGATCCCGTTTCTTCTGGCTGTCTTAACGCACATCTTAAAGATGTTTTAACAGGTCCGGTTTACGCAAGGAGGTTTAACGATCTTAAGTATATGGTTCCGTATTCAGCAAGTGGACTACATGTAACATAATACCAGCCTCTGTGCCTCTGTGCTTATGAGAGGCTTACACACACCAAACGACCACCTGTTCACACCAGCAACCCTAGAATCTTAGCTCCGAAGTAGTAAGACAACACGCACACACCGAAGTCTACTCATATACACCTAACTCACCCTGACCACTGCATACCATTCTAACAAGTGATTTTCTATTGGATAAAAGTAATTTTCTAAAATTCTGTGTTATTTATAGCTTAAGGAATGTGACGGTTTGTAGTTCTTCTTTTCGTGAGATGAAAGGTGGATAATCGTGTATTGTTAACTCTAAAACCACGGACTGGTTTTGGTGGCCATTTTTCTGGTACCAGTGCATACGCTTTGCGTAACCACACAAGAGGAAGACGAAATAGGAGAAATTGTTTAGATCCCGTCAATTCTGTTTATGCATGATTAATTCTGGCATTATGAAAGTGCGATTGTGACATGTACGTTTAAGGGACAATATCGTTTAAGCCGCTTTTTCTGACTACACCAAATCCGGTACACTGAGGATCAAGAAATGATGTTGAAAACGTTTTTGTGGAGTCAATGGCGTGGCAGAGTTATTCTCCACGCAAATACCTCTGCTTAAAAACACAAAAGAACCAGAGACAGCGCGCTTTGCATGAGCGCTTCGCTGGTATAAATAGCAAGATATACATTCTTTACATATACGTTTCTCCTCTTGCAGGTATCTTGTGAACAGAGCATAATGTCGGGGTCGGCCGAGGCAATGTACTGGCCCATCAAGCCGGCGAAGTCGATGACGACCCGGCCTAGCAGCGCGCGGAGTGCCCGGGAGTGCAGCGCGGAAGCCCGGGGGAGACCAGGGAGTGCCCGTCCCGCCAGCGCCCGGCCCAGCGTCAGGAGGGCCCCGCTAGGCAGCCTACAGGCCGGGAACTATAACACACAGCTACAGAGACTCAGGGAGAAGTACGTACAATATTCAAAACTTTTATTTAGTTCAAAACATTATTGTCTTGAAAAAGCGTGCTAACTACTTCGACATGAGATAGCGATAGTCAGAAACTCTTTAACTTAAAGAAATTAGAAGACATGATCTAGAGCCTTATAGGTACCATTTGATAGGACATTAATCACTGAGATCAACGTTAATGATTATACGATTCAACAGTAACAACGTACACTGGTCAATGGTCATCATTTTTACGTTCGTTTAACTGCAAATTGTTGTATAACATTAGTGTCTTCTTGAAATGGTAACCATGAATAATTTTGTGTTGAACTTCATGTGCGAATATTAATGACTGTATGAATAAAAGGAATAGGTCAGCAGTAGATATCTGGTTTTGGTAGATGATAAGCTCTTCTTTCAGTGATTATTTGTATATTGATAATTACACAATTCCCTGTCCTCCAGGTACAGACCGTTTAAGAACCAGCTGATCAGTTTCACACGCGCGCTGGACAGAGCCCGGGAACTGGTGCCGGACATGGAGCGGCTCGAACCGGTCAGGTGAGGAGGGAAACGTTCTAGTTGTGCAGCCCGTCTGCATGTCAATAGAAGCAGTCAGTCTAGATAAGTATACGTCTTACGTGCAGAAACTGTTAGGGGACACTGAAGGTGACCCAAGTCAAATAAAAATAAATAAAAATAAATAAAAATAAAAAAGTCCCGAGGCAGAATTGCTATCCTAGCGGCTGATCGACAACTTCCTTTTGTCTTTGAATGTATGATTCGCAACCGCCCGATCGATGATTGATTGATGATTTGTTATAGAAAATATCAAAAGTCTTTCCCATGGACAAAACGTTTAGCTGACATATTAAAGAACTTTGTCGTACGGAGAGCAAAGGAATCAAACGCTTTTGTGAAATCTTACTACTAGTAGTAGTCCACTGTGTAACTACTAGTGTGTCTTCCTATCCTGAACCTCATACCATACTGCGTGGAAAATTATTGATTATCAAATGACGATTATCTGGCTGTATTTTCAGAACGATAGGACAGGTTGTGGCCTACACAGACCAACACACAGTCAGCGCCACAGACAGACGGATCCTCACAATCTTCCTCAACCTACACAGGGACATGGAGGACTTCAGAGAAGGTCACTATATATAACTGTGTAGTCTTTAGTCGATGTTTGCCGCACATGTGTTTTTTTATATGCCTCTGTAGTCTAACCTAACTTGGAGTTGATGTCCTTGATATACAATCAATCGCATCAAACTTTATTGCACAACAATTGCAACAGGTACAATGTATGGCAAGTTCTTAAGCAGTACTAAATATCAACACATATATGTCTTTGTCTGTAACAATGCTAATGAGTTCTACATAACGTAAGACTAAATACTACGCTATTCTATATGAGTGATACAATATACGTGTATGGAGCATGGATCGATTACATGAAACAAAGTTAACATCAATTGCCTGCGTCAGTGATGATACGATTTCTTTTGAGAAAAGTGGTAAATATATATTGGCCTATGTACAAGGAAATTATTGCATGGTACAGCGTTCTGTGTGTTTAGCCTCTCGTTTGTAACGAACTTTCAGGGTAAATAATTTTACAGCTTTTCACACGTTGGCAAAACCTGCTTTGATGAAGAAAGAAAAGCATTTTGGGAAACAGGTTACACCGGTATGGTGATTCATCATGATTTCGAAATACCTAGCTAGAAGAACAGTTCGCTTTGACAGCTAAAATGACAACTTCTCTCCTCCAAACATTAGCGGTGAGTAACGGTCCAGTCCTGCGGGCCTGTGCCTCCCCCGAGACGACAGCCCGGATGGAACAGTGGCGCAGCATGCTCAGTCCGAACTACGACTTCTCCAGCCTGAGGGTCGGCTTCCCTCACCAGGAACTCAACCATCTCAGCTGTACAGAGGTGAGGAGCGTCAAGCAGATGTCAAATGACAGATGTTCTATTAGCTTTATAATATCTATTCTATATCTTTTTTTTTTTGGACCGCCATGTTGGCATCCCACATCCTTTTGGGGTGCATTTTATGTACTCTTCTGGTATTCTATTATCTGAGCTTTAGACATTTTAATAGAGTACTCTAGTGGGTCAGAATACCTTTAGGACCCTTTGGATGCTCGATCTATTCACTGAAATGCAAATAAGGACACCAAAATGGCGGCGGATACAGTAATGACGTCACGAAAACACACCGCAAAAAACAATGGATGATTTTACCCTGTGGTGGTAACGAAAAATCAGGACTTACATACCATGTACCCGTACTTTTTGTTACGAAAATTTACTAAGAAGGGAATTTCCTCTTACGATATATTACAATGCTTTTCTACAGGCAAGGACTTACTATGGCGGACTGGTTAGTTTACTCCCTATAGCGCTGGACCTGGCGACTGATATAGTATACAGCTTGGAGAGGATGAACGCAACGTTTGAGAAACGGGAAATTGAGGTACGTTCTAATATACGTGTGTGTGTGAGAAATAAGATTGATAAACGTTTACCATTCACTTTCATCATTGCATGAAAAATTCAGTAATCCCTGCTAAAGTGCTGAAAAAAGTAGCAAACATTTCTTATTTTATAAACGGCTTTAAGCAAAATGATGAAAGCGGTTTTAACACTAAAACTTATTCCAGGCCCAGCTCCAGCGCATGGCAGCGGAAAGGCAGCGGGCAGAAGATGTGCCCACAGGGAGCAGCAAGCGCAGTGTACGGATCAGAAGCGCCCCCATCATCAGGGGCAACGATTCCGGTACTGCAGGCAGTGCCACCAGGCGCTTTGGTTCCAACGGGATCTGGAGTGGACCTGTTTCAAAACGACCGTGGAGACCGTGAAAAGGAATATACTTTACCCCTAACAAGTCTGTAAAATTACGTTAAGGATTACTGTGGATTATTGAACTGATTTATGAAGTCTTCAAAGAGTTCAAAGATTTATTGGAAATTAATTTCTACTAACGTTTAACGTAGTTGGAAGGAGACATTGTCAGAGACTCATATATAACAGTTTAGTAATATTCCCGAAAATTGCGTACTGTGAAATACCAATAGCTAACTAGCAGTGCTGAAACGTTTTACTATGGGCATAGTTAGTACTGATATGTCACATGCAATGTTGCTTCTGGGATCATTTTTGTAGCACCATTTATTTTAAGCTTTGTTGATATTATACTATATAAAATCATAAAACATAACCCTCAGTTCCTAATTATCTGAGATGACCATTAACATGATGTTAAGGTAATGTAAATATAATGCTAGCAACTTGTTATTACATATCTGATACTTTTGACGGACATGTTGTCAACTTTGTACCGTACATAACATCTTTATTAGTATTCAGTACTACTTTTCCCATGTATATATGTAAAAATCACTGTTAGTGCCTTTGTAATGACTACACAATATTTTAGACACAAAGGTAGAGTGCATACAGAAACAACATGGTGTAAGAGAAATAGCAAAAAGCATATATGACTCAACAACTATTCCATATAGATGACTGAAAGGTGTTGAATGCATCTGTGCACCAGTGTAAACTGAAAGATAGTCTCCTACTTTGATCTTCAGCACTCAAAAGGTGCACTGGTTAACTAGGAAATTTGAGGCACAAATTGTCAATTTATAAAAGAGCTGAACCTACCAATACTTAACACTTTTAGCATGCATATGTTAAAAAGAAAAGTCATTTCAGTTGCTTGAACAATGGTGACAACCAAAACACAGAAACTTCAGCGAAAAGCTAGCTCCCAAAAAGATCAATGCTTGAAATGTCCAATTCTATATTCCAATTGAGAAATTGTTTAATTCTTCTGTATATAGATATTTTACCATGGGGCACTGTGCAATATGACACATCCCCTGTACTTTATCAGTTTTGCCATTTTTAGCTAACAAAGCATTGCATGACTGTCATACATGTATGTAACAATGCGTACACAATATAGTTTTGTAACTTGCATTATGTTCAATTCATGACCTTGGTAAATAAAGATATATTCAGGACAGCATTGCTCACGTTGTTAATCATTTTCAGTGTCTTGCATCATTCAGTCATGTGTGTGTGTGTGTGTGTGATAATTCTGTAACTGAAAATTCATTATTCTAACAGAGATTTAATTTCCCGGTAGGAGTGGAATGGAGGGTTTTGTGGTGCTTTAAGTTTGCAGTCAAAATAATTCTGTAAAACAAAAATACATATACGTAGTGTCATGATTTTGACAGTGCAAATATTTCAAGATTTTACAGTAAGCATTCCTCATTATCACAATTCATGACAAGTTTGAAAACAGATTTGAGATTCTTTATTGAACAGCAAAAGTGTACTTAATTGTTAGTCCAACCAGCATGTGATTCTTTGTGAAGTCCTGAAGCTAACTCTAGTACAACTGTAGTCTAGCTATCAGAATAATTAGCATCAAAATATGGCATTTTCTGATATAACAATGTTACTGTTTTCATCAAAGGCTAATTTCTGAAATCATCGAAGGCTGTGAAAAGTGAATACCAAAGTATACCTCAAAACAGTTTCATTGAAGTTTCAAAAGGCACCAACATGAGGCATTGTATCTGTCAAGATTGTACAAGCCTAAGAACTTCTACGGACTTTGGACCTCTTTACAGTTTTTGTTTTACAAGCTATCATAGAACGATCAACTATTATCTACTGTAACAGCAATTTAATGAGTTAGTATTATACTTAGTTAGTCATGTAACACCTGAAACAAACATATCATCTAACCAATAAGAAACAAACTTCGTTAAAGCATGTTAGTAAAACGATGAAAAGCAAAAGAGAACTAAGTGCTGACATGAAATTTGCATCAATGATGATGATGCTCCGTCTAAACAATACTTATAGTTGCAACAGTCAGAGAAGCGTTTAATTTGGCACATTTTTGGACAATCCAACAAACTTTGTTTGGCATTTATTTGATGTGCTCAGACAGAGACTCTTTGGACGGTTGCTATAGTATGGTACCAACTTATAGTCAGGGTACTTGTGAATATCTAGAGTTCAAGAAAAATATTTGCTTGAGGAAACTGAAAGAAAGTACTACCTCTATCAATTCTACTCCTCTGACGTACTAGCTGATATCCTTTGCATATTTCTTTATGAACTGAACATACAAAAATAGCTTACATAATAAGTACAAAAATAAAACCTATACTACAAGCTGTAGCTCTTTTTCAAAGTGTAACCAAAATATTCTTCTTATGTCATGACAGATTTCTTATGTCATGACAGACTTCTTATTTGGTCCATGATTTTACTGGTACAAAAATAGTTGTTTTTCTTTTAATAACTTTTTGAAAGAAAGAGAAAGGGTCTTTTAAAGCTTGGAAAGGGAAAGACCCAAACAATAACACTGTCAACATTAATGTCTTCGTCAAACTGACATTCTTGTTTTTTGGTTTTTCCATCTGAACCTGACCAAATTTTTCAACAGAAATGAAATGCACACTTAACAAATGCTCTACAAAATGTGCTACATTAATGTGACATCAGTTACCATTCTAGGTCAGTTTTAAGCAAATCTTGATCACACATCACACAGCCAAGGCAAAAGTACTGAACTGTTAGGGGCAACTCTATGGTGCTTATTCTTTGGTGCCAAGTTTTCAAGCTCTTTGATGCAAGTTACTATACTATAATACAGAATACTATTAGTATAATGAACAATACTATGCTACCCTATGCTATACTATATCTTTACCTAAAGTTGTTATACATGTTCTGTCCCCTACCCTGTCCCAAAGGGACCTGCCCTCCCACCCCATACATGTTCCCGTTGTTATACTGGAACATCATCCTATGATAGGGCTGAACCTGCATGTCCGGTGAAACATACATCCCCTGTGTGCTGCGAGGGGGGTGCTGGTTCATGAAGAGATGCTGAGGGGGGTACTGCTGAGGTGGGTACTGCTGGGGGGTGTACTGCTGGGGGGTGTACTGCTGGGGGGTGTATTGCTGGGGGTTGTACTGTTGAGGGTTGTACTGCTGAGGGTTGTACTGTTGAGGGTTGCACTGTTGGTAGTACTGTGCTGTAGCTGTGACCGTGTACTGTACTGGCTGTTGTTGGTACATGCCGGGAAGCTGCTCGGAAGGTTGCTGCATGTAGGGAGACATGGCAGGCGGATGGGGGGGTGGTGCCGGCGGGGACCTGACCGCAGTCTCCCCGCGCTGAACGCTTCCCTCACGGCCCTGCTGGGGCTTCACCGCGACAACGGGGTGGCTGGCGGCATTATTCGCAGGTGCCTGTACTTTTTGTCCTGAAACACTGATTGTAGGCTGCCTTGTTGTGGTAACCTCTTCTGCTTTCTTACTTGAAACCACTGCCTCTTTCTCTGTAGGTTGTATGATGCAGGCTTGGGGAGTGACTCCCTGTTTCTGAGGACTTTCTTCTTCCTTCTTAGATGTGTCTACCTCCTTCCAGCTGCTCCATTTCACACCAGTCTTTGCTGGTTCTGACTCTTCACGAGCCTAAATGTGAGAAAGAAACATGAACAGTAAGTACAGGATTAGTCTGAGTAGACATTCTTGGGTTTCATGCTACACTTAGAACCAGCACAAAATGTAATGCATTACCATCGAAAGCCACTAAGGGGCCCAAAACTTTGTTTTGCTGACCCCTACCCACCAAATCATCTATCCATTGCTTCTAAGTCATGCAGTCCACAAACAAACCCACCCACCGATAGGACCAAAACATCTTGGCAAAGACTAGGAAGACACAACAATTGGAATGTTATAAAGTATACCATGATTTTAGCTACACCCAAAGGTTATGTGGATATTTCTTTGAACTACACTAACAAAGTTGGCCAACGCACCTGTGTGCCTTTCCCAGCCATGTCTGTGTGTCCACCAGTGTCCGTGTCCGCTTGACCCCTGGTCTGGGACTGGTACTGCTGGTCAACGCACCTCTGGATGACCTCGTCGTGAGTGGACGCCTGGAAACCCAGCGGACGGAAAGACGAGGACGACTCGTCTGGAAAAAACATCAACAGTTTTCTCAAAATCCTTCCTCACAAGTCCTCTCAAAATAATTGCCTCAAAATCAGGACTGAAATGCACACTTACATCTTAATTTCAATACATGCATGTTAGCAAGTTGTGAGCAAGGTCATCTGTGGTTGGGAATAGGTCAGCGAGGTTGCCTACTTGTCTTTGAAAGTCATAAATTTGGAAAAATTTAAGATGCAACAGGCATATATTCTTAGATCAGAGGAGTGAATTAGTAAAGCTAGAACAGGATGGATTCCAGACTACGCCCAAACCAGTGCCGACCTTGGTTGGGGAGTGGTCAGGAGCAAAGTCGAGGGAAGGTCCTAAATGTGTGACAGGGGCTTTACACACCACCATACTGTAAATGTATTTAAGTTTGCCTGGTTTTTATTTAGCACTGAGGTGAAAATGGAGTGTTTGCAGTGGTTTTAAGTTTGCGGAAGCGCTATAGTTACATACTGCTACAGTATTGGACAAAAATTTTTGCCGTGGTTTCAAGTTCGCAGTGAAACGGTCGCCGCAAAAACCATGAACATAAAACCACTGGGAACATTTCTGCATTTACAGTACATGACCTGTCGTTACACTACCTTCAGTCTCCTCCTGTTCCTTGTGTTTGATCCTGTTGCGGACGTCAGTCATCTGTAGTTCCACTGTGTTGAGCTCGTCTACACTGCTGGCCCCGGGGCTGTTCACCATCTCATGTAGGATCCGCTGTCTAGGGGGACGTACGTTCAGTAATTATAAGTTCATTGCAAATTCATGACCGTAGGCTAATTGCAAGTTGACAACAATCAATGATGATGCATAAACATAAAGTGAAACATAAGGTATACGTGTCATACAAATGGTGACGATTAAACTATGTTGCTAGTCAATAAGTTAAGTTTCTATATCTACGATACTAATGCAGGGGTTTGACTTCTTCTTTGAAAGCAGAGGAAAATAAAAAGCCCCAAAATAAAAATCTATAGCTCATAAACATTTTTAGCAAATTCTTGTCTGCACATACATAGAGAAAGGCCGAGGCCATTGTGGACATTATACAGCATAAACAGAGATCTCATTTACTCCCTGAACTGACCTTCTGATCTGTAGGGTCTGTAGGGTGAGTCTGAGTTGGTCCAGGGTGAACTCATACTCATCACTATCCTCCTCTTCCTCTTCATCCTCATCTTCCTGGCTTTCCTCATCAGGGAGGTCAATACCCTACAGGAGGTTTCATCAAATGTACAAATATTACTTCTACAGATTTTTGAAGCAGTTGTGACATACTCTTGATGGGAATTTGAATTCCATGATTAGTTTACCCACATGAAAACCACAGTCCTACACACACCATTCTCTAATAAGAGAACATCACATGACTGGAAATTCATTTTGGGAATAGGTGCACTGGTGCACTTAGCCTAAGAAGTTAGGTACACAAAAAGAATTTTGGGAGCAAAATAGAATGTCTACAAAACCTAATTACAAATTTTCCCGCATCTCTTCAGAGCTTGAGTATGAAATTCTATAGCTAACCTCAAAAATTTTAACAAGTGTGACAGCAAAGGTTTTATCATTTTTTCCAACACTTAAATGTCAAGAATGTAACACAACCGGTATACAAATATCTGGGTTTACCGGTGCATCCACAGTAAAAAATCAGGTCCACAGCTTCAATTTTGGGTGCAAAAAAGTGCATAAACACGCAGTATTTTGAACTAGAATACGTTTGTACCTTCCAGTAAGGGTCTTCAGGGTCAAAGCTCTGAAGCTCCTCCTGTATTCTGTCTGCTAGTTCCAGGGACGAGTCTTCAAAGGCTAGCAGGATGTCAGGGACACTGCAACAATCAAACAACCACTGTCACAAACATTATCATAGAGGATGCCACACTGCAATGCTTTATCGTGTGGTGTACATTTTAAGACTTTAAAACTTCGTCAATAAATATCTTTTGGGGATTTGCAAGAAGCACCCTCTAACAGATTACTACTTGAGTACAAGATGCAATGCAGTTGATAAGTGGAGAAATCAAATTCATAAAAAGATCATTACCTTTCTACAACAGTTACTGTAATACTGGTTGTTTTATCCTTGTTATGATTACAACGAAACAACACAACACTGGTTAAAACTCAACATATATAACAATGTATGCTAGCATATCTGAGATTCAATACTTCTTATACCTACCACTGCAGCTCATATATGGTGAGATGTGTCCTCAAACTGCCACCATCATAGATGCCTGTCACCTGTAGCCTAAAAACACACAGCTGAATGTAAGTGACGGTAAAGAGAGAGAGGGGTGGGTGAGGGATAGGGAGACAGAGAGAGAAGTCTGTACATGTACATGTACATGGTAGAGGGCAGAGAGAGAGAGAGAGAGGGGCTCAGGGAAAGGTAGACAGAGAGAGAGAGAGAAGTCTGTACATGTACATGGTAGAGGGCAGAGAGAGAGAGAGAGAGGGGCTCAGGGAAAGGTAGACAGAGAGAGAGAGAGAAGTCTGTACATGTACATGGTAGAGGGCAGAGAGAGAGAGAGAGGGGGGCTCAGGGAAAGGTAGACAGAGAGAGAGAGAAGTCTGTACATGTACATGTACATGGTAGAGGGCAGAGAGACTGGGAGAGAGAGAGAGAGAGAGAGAGAGAGAGAGAGAGAGAGAGAGAGAGAGAGAGAGAGAGAGAGAGAGAGAGAGAGAGAGAGAGGAGGGGGAGAGAGAAAGAGAGAGAGTGTAGAAGGGTGAGTTGCTTGTGTACTGATTTTAGATTATTGATAGACCCCCGGAGGGGTGGGCCGATCCCGGAGGTACTGCAATACCGGGCCAACCCGTGGCTAGGATGGTGCAAGCACCTAGTCCATAGCCTCCTTCCAAAAATCAATTTAATATATGGCTCCGCGATGCGGAGCGTATCAGATATTAAACTGATAAGAACAGATACTCTTTTGTGAAGTATTTGATTCGATTTTCACGAGTATACTGAACTTATCAAGTTTATGGCACAAAGGCCTCCTATCCACTGATACACATCTAGACAAATCAATTCCACGGATCGACTCAGCATTGCAGCACTTTCCCACCCACCACTCTCGGTCCATCCCACACAAATCCAAAACAGACGCACACACATATATATTTTTGGCTTTTGTATTTTATAATTTTTTTGGGTTTTCCTATTTTTGACCTAGCCAACTATGTCAGGGCGGCTAGGCCTGCAACTACCACATGTAATAAACACCTCAACCGAGGTCAAAAAACAGTCTAAAGCTTTATAGACACATGGGAAATATCAACGTCAGCCCAGGAATACCCATCTGCCCAGGTAGTGAGAAAACCATCTGGGCCTAGGCGATGGTATTCAAACTCAAGTCTCTCCCTAACACTTGATCTTAGCCAAAAGGCCGAGAAGCGATAACGATAAAAGGTGCCCCCGTCGCCCAGTGTTCCAATTGGCTCCAACGCTCTGCGGCTGATCTGTGCACAACATTTTGCCTTGTCTAAAGCATGAGGACTTTTTCTGGGCAATTTTTTCTGTTGATACTATATACCAAATTCATTTTAAATTTAATCTCTGATCAGTTTAGTTTCAAATCCCTCATCTTTCCTAGAATAGTGGAGTATTTTGGAAACGTAGTTGGTTTATCTGGCTGAGCCTGACTCCGTGTGTTGTCCGCCTGACGTTTGCATAGGATTTACATGACACACAGGTATTTGTGACCTTTCACACCGGCGAAGGCTCTGATAGGGTTTGATTGACATCTGAATGGTACGAGTTTACCTCACAAACACATCTCTTTTGTCTCTTAAGAGAACCACCCTTGTTCAGAAAAGACTACACTGCAGTGCATAGGATTCTTTGGCAGAAAAATGCTCCCAAAAGGTATAACCGTGGCTAGCTATGTTTACCAACGACGCCCAATAACCCCTTCCAGACCGTATGACTGGACCAGCATGCACTGCTCTTAAACCATGGATAATGTATACCGTAATCCATATAAGGAAACACCACCGACAGTTGTCTTGCCAGCTGCCGTCTTCACCAGTGTTCCATTGTCTATCTTTGAACCATTTTGTAAGACTGGTAAAATGAGATTAATCTTCCTGAGATTGCTATTTTTTTGTACTTATTTTTGCACCTAATGATAAGCAGTGGTAAAATGTTTCTCTGTGTTACGCTTCTTTGTGAAACATGTTTTCGATCTACAGTGTATATGCCCTTTTAGTACTGTCGGCTAGCTTTCCCTTTAGCTTTATGTACCAATGGTAAACTGCTGTTTTATGTACATTTACTACAGTCTGGGTGGGCATGTAAACCAAGCACCTTTGTCTGTATTGTGCAGACAAGCCATGAGACTAAAATTTCATGGGTCAGAGTTATTACACAGAGATTTAGTTCAGATCAATCAATGTCCACAAAGACAGTATTTCCTGTGTACTCTACCAGTCTTTATTCAGTCACAACTCTACTAAACTCTCTTTTAAAATGAATACGTTTTTCCCAATCCTACACTGCTTTCTGCTTTCAGCCATTTCCCATATGTTTCTTATCCTCACAGCACAAGGTCCTGTCCTTTGGTTGACCAGTGTCTGAGTTAGGTGTTGACCTGACCTGCCACACAGATGTTTAAAAAGACATTTGTCTTGCCAGGAGGGGCTTGAGTGACAAGCCACATGTGCACTGTTGAACCATGCTACTGTGGAACACCTTCAGGGGAGTATCATTTTACATCAGGGGATGAATCATAATTAGTATGGACAGAGCCAAAGGAGGGGGGGGGGGTAGTTGACCAGAATGTGGAAACTTTGCAGGAATCTTTTGTTCAACCATGCTACTGTGGAACAGGGAGTATCGTTTTACATCAGGGGATGAATACAAATTAGGAAGGATAGGGCAAAAGGAATGGGGGGGGGGGCAGAATGGGGAAAAGTTGCAGGGAAAAGAAGTTTTGCAAAAGTTGAGCCAGTAAGAAATCATAGTTACCAAAGGAAATCAAAACTAACAGGGAGAAAATATGCAGGAAAAACAACGAGTTGTGCACGAGCTGAGACAGCAAAAAAAAAATCATAGTAACCAAGGGAAGTCTATTTCTAAACTAACGGGGACAATTTACAGGAAAAAGAAAAGAAGTTGTGCAAGAGAGTTGAGAAGGTGAAAAAAATTCATGGTAACCAAAGGAAATCTAAACTAACTGTTGATAATGAAGGACAAACATTCCAATGGCTCATCTCCCCAGGAAATGGCTGTTTTCATGCACCATTACCCATGCAGATCTACACAATAGAAACTCCACTTCATTAAAGTAATGGACCATGACCTGCAAATGGTCTGTATTGACTAAATCAATGCTTATGTCTTACTCCATGTACAGCACTGATACATACACCATACTACAGTTTTTCTCAGTTTCTAAAATCTTTTTCGACTTATAAGGTTAAAATATTAGATATGAGTTTAATTGTTGAAAGTTGTTTTATACTGAGAGGGGAATCAGTAAAACAAACTTTAAGGCATAATCTTAGACAATGGCATTCTCATGCTAAGAACAAAAGGAGAAGTAAAACATCTGCATGCCATGAATACTAATACAAAGCATTTTGCAAAAAAACAACAACTAACCTTTGTAACTCTTCAAACAGCTCTGGGCACAGATCCATTGTCACAACCTCCTTGGGCATGACCAACTTCTTTTGGCGCAGCTGGAAACAAAAGGAGAGTTGGGTACCAGAACACTGTACCCGTACAGTACCGGTACATTTGATTAGGTACCAGTACAGTACCGGTACAATTGATTAGGACCGGTACAGTACCGGTACAATTGATTAGGACCGGTACAGTACCGGTACAATTGATTAGGTACCAGTACAGTACCGGTACATTTGATTAGGTACCAGTACAGTACCAGTACAATTGATTAGGACCGGTACAGTACCGGTACAATTGATTAGGTACCAGTACAGTACCGGTACAATTGATTAGGTACCAGTACAGTACCGGTACAATTGATTAGGACCAGTACAGTACCGGTACAATTGATTAGGTACCAGTACAGTACCAGTACAATTGATTAGGTACAGGTCCAAAATACCGGAACCCTGCTGTACCAGTACTGGACCTGTGCTTATCTGTTCATCAGTCTATTTGTTGCGGCTAATTCAATGGAACTGCAAAGGGAGGCTTTGTATATATCAATGTCTGTTTATAATTTTGTTTATGGACTATGAATAAATAAACAAATTTTTCAAAAATCAGTTCAGCACTGACTGGGATGACATATAGAACAATTAGATATTCTTATTGGGTTTAAACATGCTTTTGTCCTTATTGAAAATCAACCATTATTTGAACAAGAAGTTCAGGTACAGGTAAAGGTCTGTACCTGTACCTAGAATGTGTTTAGGTACAAAGCTTTGAATAAAAGATTCAAAATTAAGTAGAAGGAACTATACAATGTAGATACAGAACACTGACTAGCATCAGTCGACATGCAATTGCAAGCATTTAAATTTCATCCTATACCAATATGGACCATTGGACCTTATAGTACAGGAAGCAATTTTCAACAACAAACGACGGCATAAATGGTACCTCACCATGGATCGTAGCAGGTCGGAGTCCCAGAAGAAGGCGGATATTTCTCCACTGATCACGTAAGGCTTGTCCTGGTACTTTATAATGCTGATGTGGTGCTCATCTGTCAACTGAACCCTAAATATACAAATGTGGACATGTAACTTACACAAAAGTTAAGAACAGTACTTCCCAATCATATTGTTCTCCAAACAAATGAAACGTTTAATGAGCTCCTCTTTTGAAAATTATGTGCACCATTTCAGCAATGGATCCACCAATGCAGACTCTCTTTCCTCTGTGCTGCATCTGTATCTATATAGCTGGTATAACCGCCCTTCGGCGTAACACACCGGCTTTGCTGGCATGCAGCGCGGCAGCATCTGGTTACATTACACTGAACAACCTGTCACACCTAGTCTTTGCACATCTGACTGCAATTGTTCTAGTGAGGATGCTCCTACAGTATTTGATGACAACGAGTTCTATTCTACTATGATCATGGTTTTCTAAAAATATGAATTTTTGAACACATGAATCCCGGCATCATTGTTGAACTTACTGTTTGATGAGTCTGGGTTTGGGTGGTTCTTCCTCCTGCTCCAGCTCCTGACACACCTCCTGCATGAACACTGTATCGTCCTGTCTGCTGTTCTCCTGGCCTGACTCTGGTTGGTCCTCGCCAGCCGCCTCTCTGCGGTCAGACAGGCACGACATGTCCAGGTGGGCTGGACACAAGACGAAAAGTAACTAGTTTAGGCCCCCTTTTCCCTAGACTGTAATCACTAGTGAACATACAAACATGTATGTTGAACAACCAACATCTTATTTGTGGGACCCTCTATCTTATACTTTAAATATGATGCAAAAGTATGATTTGCAAGACAACAAAATGCACTATACAATGTACGGTAAATAAATGTGTTCTTTGTCTATGATCTTCGTTGAGCAAACTGACAAATACTTGGTTGCTCCTCTGTCAAATCCTTCAACAACAAAGTAACAATACAGGGTGACAAGAAGATGGTATTGTGGTCAGCGTTGTTCACTTGAAACCTAAAGGTTTTGGGGTCAAATCTCTAGCAGGCCCCAATGTTCTGCCTTTGGAAAAGGCACTTTACACCTATTTTCTCACTTGACTCAGGTGAAAATGAGTACCTAGCTTTGGTTAGGGATGGGAGGCAAAGCCAGAGATCCCATGTTTGAGGGCGGTCTGCAGCTTAAATTTTTTTCAATCCTACTCATTGATTGATAGTTAAATCTGTCATTTTAAACTTTCAAATATCCATTTTCATCAATTGTCATTTAATTCAGATTTTGGGGACGGATGGGGTAAAATTTTTGTCCGTCCCAAAAGGCAAATAACCGTCCCAGGATGGAGGGACGGGTCCTGGAAACAGCCCTGGCGTATTGTGCATACCAGATTGGCTGAATGGTCCTTGAGATAAGTCAGGGAAGGTAGGGAACAGGCTGGGGTAGATGGAGCCAATCATGCCGGGCATCACTACATCCTGTAGGTCCTGAAGCTGGGACACTCCTCCTGGCCCCTGATTGGTGGATGGAGGCACATCAGAGGTGTGATTGACAGACTGTGATGATGCTCCAGCTGAAGTGATGTCAGTGTTTGGTGCCTGCAAAAACAATGAGTTTGAAAACTTAATGATAACGAAACCTCTTTTCAATTCAATTGGGTAATGTGGTTATTCCTCTAACAAAACATGTCACAATGTTGGTTGTTGATCATTTACCTACTACGAAAAATACATCATAGATAAAATCACAACACGAGGTAAGTTTGGATATTGACAGAACAAAACATAAGCAGAAAATTTTCAGCGACGATTTTTTTACCAAGTTATATGCAGCATTTTCTCCTTGCTTTATCTACATAACAAGGTAAAATTAATAAATCATTGAGAAAAATGATGACAGACAGATTGGAGATCAAGGACATTGAAACAGTTTTATGAAAATTTCTGCCACACAGTGGTCTAGAGACACAATAACTAGGAGATAATGTTACCTTATTGTAAGTTAACAAGTCAAGTCCTTTATTTTACTTCGAAAAGTGCCGACCTTAACAAAGTTTGACTTACCTCTGCAGAGAGTGACCACAGGTCTACATCGGGACACAAGATGGCATGTCCCTCGCTCACTAGAGTGTCGTTGATATGGATGTCCTGTTCTGTGGTGGTGTCACACGGACACAGGGACAGCGTTTTGCTCTGGGGTAAACAAAACACAAACTCTCAACACACAGATATCCGTAGTAGTGAAGATACCATACAAACATAATTCTATGGATGTTTTCAGGCATGCTCAACAGTAAAGAAATCAATCACAATCCTGAAACTAAGAACCAATAAATGTCTTTTGGCATATCTTTTTATCTGGATGTCTAACCTTCATAAGCGTAAGAACCAATAAGCTGGTTCACGGTTTGAACTGAACATACATGTACATACGCAGTGTGATGCTGCAGTACCTTAAAAAACTGCTAGAGGTCCCCAAATTGCCATGTTTCTTCAGGACTCCAATCGCTACCCACATACCAAAATCCATACAAATCCATCAAAAGGATGTTGAGTTATAGGTGCGAACACACATACATTGTATACAACGAAAACAATACCCCCATCGAAGGTGACCCTCCTTTCTGAAGGTAAAAACATGTACCTGGACATCCAAGTGGGTCACCAGTGCTACTAACGGTTTGTCTCTGGTCAGAGTTAACAACCTATCCCGAGCTGCACTAGTCCACTGCTTGTCCTGGAAAACAGAAAGGCAAACAACATCGTAAAAGTCACCAAAAAGTAGGGAATACTGTAAATCTTGAAACTTTTGCAGTGATTTTATTATTGCAGTTTCTGCAGTGACCTCGCCACTGTGAATTCATGACACCACGACTATGCATTTCCAATGTATTGTTATTGTACAACAGAGTTGCTTCAACTGCGAATCTAAAACATTGCAAAAAACCTTCTTACTGCAAAATAAAACCATCACAAAAGTAAATGAAGTTACTGCGAGAGAAAATTTCACGTACAACATTGAAACAAAAGCATTTGACAATATCTTTGTCAAGATTACTTTAGAAAAAAATCTAGAGATCTTTCTTAAAGTAAAATTGTTACTGTCGTCGGGTGAAGAAAATATTTACTGACCAGTGAGTTGGGCTGGATGTTGGCCAGTCTGGCATTAACAGCCTGGATGGGGAGGTGCAAAAACTCTGCCCTGGGGAACACAGATATAACATGTTGTTTCTTCTGAACTCAATGATGTGTGTTTCATTCAGAAAATTTATACAAATTCGATTTTCTCTGATGGTGGAAAAGGTTCATGGATGGCATTTCACATTGTATCTGTATCTATATAGCCGGTATTGTCATATTCATCATGATTTCCTAGACAGAGTAAAAGAAAAATAAACATTGTGTATATACTATGAAGGACATCCATAAAGAAATTTATTGTAGAATTCTATCATCATACATGTGCAATACAAAAATAGCAAAACAGGGGAGTACTATGGATGGAAAGCCAGTGAGTGTACCCAAAGAAGTAGAACAAAACTTTGTGCAACTTTCACAGTACACTTTTGACTATCATGTCTGCACATACAAGTATACTACCAACCAAGTGATCAATCATTTTTGGCTTTAATGTATCACTTATAAAACAGACTGTATACAGAGTAACGCAGACTGTATTCTGAAGTACTGAAAACAATTTGTGGCCGTAGCCTCAGGCTAATAAAAGTTTCAAAGTTGTCCTGTGCCTTACTGACTTCTGTAATCGTCATCCATATTACCCATCAGGCATTTATGATGCATAATATTGCGTATCAATGTCAACTAGAAAAGGGAAAAAAACAAAGTTATGTCTTCTATCATAAAGGTTGTAGAGTAGAATGGCCCCACAGACTGTGACAATGGTTTGTCCCACTGACTCCTGGATGCACCCTGTAATATGACACCTGGGAGGTCAGAGGTCAGGTAATGAATGGGAGGTTGCCAGCATGGCTGTGGCAAGAGGCTCTGTGCCTCTCTTCCAAGGGTTGAGGCATGTGTGCAACAAAAAAAGGCCTAGATTCCCTTCTTTCTCCTACACTGGACAGCTCTCAAGACAACAAAGGGTAGGTCTGAGTACTCATCTCCGCAAAAAGACTAATTTTATAGTGTCGTTTCTTGTTGTCTGTAAACAGATGCTTACAGGTCTGTTTACCTATAACCTCCTTGTGTTTACTTACTAATTTAGGGTCATCTGTATACAAAATAGTGGTGCAATGAAGATCTGGGTAACTGCAATAGCAACAGACATTACATGCTCTAATAGCTAATCAAAATGAATAGTAAACCCCTTCTTTAAAAACTAGGCCATCATACATGTCTGTAGCAAAGGGTGCTTCCACTCTCTTGGGAATTGGGTTACACTCATACCTGTCAAAATTCTAGAGATTACAAGTATTACTTCTGCATCAAGAAGATAAAAAAATCATCAGACTTCACGTTCAGTGAAAAATATTTTAGTATGTCCGCGAATGTGCTTACTAACTTCCAAATGCCCTTTCAAAACACAATAATTATTGTGCCCACCAGAAGAGCATTAAGTGGCTAAGTAACCAATTTCTCATGCAAATGCATTCAGGGATCAGGATTAAAACATTTGTGGTGGTTTTATTTTCACGGTCTATGGGGGGGGACCTGTCCACCAGGAATTGTTTTACTACTGTACTAATGAAATGAAATCCTCGCCAAAATGAATGAATTTACAGTAAGGATACCGACTGAGCTGATTACAATCCATTCCATAATGCGATTATCTCTTGCTAAGCAACTGCAATCTGCCTCTAGTAATTCAAACCTCAATGGAAGCCACTTGATTGGTGCAAAAAGGCTATCCAATCAGGGGAAGACACTAACATCACTTAATAACTACAGTACCAAATCTCTGTCTCCCAAATTGTAAACTCAACAAAAAAAGTTTGGAACTTAATTTAGCCAATCACTTTTCTGTGAGTACTCCATCAATTACATTGCATTATGTATCATTGGAAAGCTTGTTTATTGTCCTTTTACAGTTGCATTCCATTTTTCATGATCATGGAAATTAATGATTGTGCAAAACTTTTTGTTCTGAGTATATATATTAATAAATAATAATAATGTTTTTTTATTGGTCAGAAATTACCCACAATGGCAGCCTTTCTAGTGCTGAATTGATGCATGGTTTACAGGTTTCACATAATACACAAAAGATACATATTTTATCCACACTTGCATTTTGTGGAACTGTTGCAAGACTTTCCCCAACCAAAGTTAGGTACCCATCTACACCTGGGTGGAGTGAGGAAAGTCGTGTAAAGTGTCTTTCCCAAGGGCACGAGATCGGTGACATGACAGGATTCGAACTCGGGACCTCTTGGTTTTGAGCCGAACGCTCTGCCGTTGCGCCATACAACCCCACATAATATATTTACTGTTATATTCCACAGTGCCAGTATGCCAGTACACAAGGCCTGGACCTGGACGAGGAACGTCCACAGTTCCCGGGGTCCACCAAAGCACAGTTCACCCTGAGTATGGACTTCCACCTGCCCGAGGAGTCCCCGGGGATTCCTGTCTACAGAGTCATGGACGGGGAGGGCAGGGTACTGGACCCCAGTCAGGACCCACAGGTATGGCCACAGCAATGTTTCATTGGTTTTGGAAATCAAAACTTATCTTTTAGCAAGATGTCAGGCCACGACAATTTAATTTCTTGGTTAACGGAATTTAATAAAAATGCTACATTGGAAAATCAACATGAAAGCAGAATCTCAGAGAAAAGTTTGTATTTTGGTGCACACAGTTTCAGGGAGTGAACAGGGTCAGGTGCAAGTTTTCACCCCAGCTTTCTGTTTTAATGATGTCCTCGTGCTTAAATAAAAAACAAAAAACTGTTAACCAAGAAATTAAACTGGTGTGGCCTGACATAGTAAAAACAGAGTATTCTAAAGAAAACCTTGAGATGTTTCTATGCACTCACAGAAATTGAGTGTACAAAGGTACAGACTTTCCATTCAGACAACATTTTTGTGTTGATTGCATTATTTCTTATATCTGAGACCTAAGAAATCAAACTGGTGTAGCTCGAACAATACCGGGTACAGACGATTTGAAAGGACATCAGCCAAAAAAGCCATCAATCAAAGTTATGAATTTCTGTTCGTGCAGGCCTTATGGATTAAATACCACAAACAAAAAATAATATTTAAGACAAAACTGCAGTACCAGTAACAGAAAACATTCACATTATGAATGTAGCTCTTAACACAAGCCTGCAATTATAAGAAAAAATGCTAGTGGTCCCCAACCAACATGAGATTTATTCCCTAGCCCATAAACTACTTGCCACTTTAAAAGGGTGGAAGTTCCCCTGCAGTACCATGTCAAGCTGCTAGAAGGCAAGCCCATATTAGACACTGAACATCAGATGTGCTTCTTGCTTGCTGCAGCTGTCCAAAGACACAGTGCTGGAGATGTACAGGAAGATGGTCATGCTGAGTACCATGGATGGGATCCTGTACAACGCCCAGCGCCAGGGGAGGATCTCCTTCTACATGACTAACTACGGGGAGGAGGGCACACACATCGGGAGCGCTGCTGCTCTGGATCCCAGAGACATGGCCTTTGGACAGTACCGAGAAGCAGGTAGGAAAAGAGTCCAACTACAAGAATAGACTGATCTGGCTCTCAATAAAAAAAGCAGTTCAAGCAATAAGACTAGAGAGCAGATACATGTTTGGGAGTGACAACATTCTGTCGATGTAACAGTACTTGATTTGAATTTGATAGTGTAAATGCAGAAATGTTCGTGATGCTTTTATGTTTTTGCAGTGAACTCTTTACCGTGAACATTTTACCGCGAACTTAAAACCACCACAAAAAGCCGTTCCATTGCGTGACTGTAGCGCTACTATTGTTTCAAACGCGAAATCAGAACCACCACGAACACTCCATTTTCTCCCTTCCGCGAAATCAAATCCCCACGAACATTTCTGCATTGACAGTAAATACATGTACATTGTTGTAAGATTTTGACATAGTAAGATTCTTGCAGACTTATTTCAACCTATAGCATGGTCTCCTACAGGTGTTTATCAATGACATGGTCTCTTGCAGGTGTTTTCCTCTGGCGAGGCTTCACCCTGGATGACTTCATGAACCAGTGCTTCAGTAACGACCTGGACTACAACAAGGGCAGAGCTTTTCCTGTCAACTTTGGGTCTAAAGACCACAACTTTGCTACTTACTCCTCCCCCCTGGCCACACAGATGCCACATGGTAAAATAACAGTCAACACACATTTCCCAGAGTCATAGGTCTACTGTGAAATGCTTTAGCTGGGCAAGTGTAAATTACCATTTTGGTGATTTTCAAAAATCAGAACATTATGTTAGGACATTTTACATGCCACATATTACAGTGCTATATGTTTCAATTTTGACAACATTCAGAGGACCTGATTGAAAGCTTGTTGGTAAAAGCTTTACTTTGTATCGGGAAATAGCGTATAAAACCTCTACAATAGTTCATCGTTTTCTGTGTTGCGATGGCAACGGATTTCGGTTTCAAGGTTTTCTTTGTAAACCACACTTGTTTCGTTTCATCATTATCATCTTATGTAATTCAATGTAACTCTCATGATTAAATATTTATGATTTATGATTACATCACATTTGGATTATTCTTTTCTTCCAAAACAATTAATAACTATTCTGTGTTTTTTCCCTTCTTAGCTTCTGGCGCTGCCTATGCCCTAAAGAGAGCAGGTACAGGGCTGTGTGTGGTGTGTTACTTTGGAGACGGCGCTGCTAGTGAGGGAGACGCGCATGCTGCTTTCAACTTTGCTGCTACTCTGGACTGTCCTGTCATCTTCTTCTGGTAAAGCTGGTGATATCATGATTATATAATATTGACATTACCATTCTAGTACCAGCTCCAACTGATGCTATAATCGTGTTTTAAAATTCAATCATTATAATATTATGTGTATCAATGAAATGCTAGGGCAACTAATAAAAGTGCTGTAAATTGTGAAATAATAATGTACAGCTCAAGTCACTCAGCTTTCACTTTGCAAGATTGCAGACTGTACACTTGCACACTGTTTAATCAGAATTTATGTAAAATACAAAAATGCACTTCATGTACCATCTAGAGTCCATACTCCCAAGGTAAGACAAAGATTCTGAGCTTAAGTGTTCATCAATATAATTGACTTTAGAATGAATGCTGTTTACCCAAATAGATTATGTACTATGTTTTGCTCTTTTTCCAGTCGAAACAACGGCTATGCCATCTCCACACCAACTTCAGAACAGTACAGGGGTGATGGAATAGGTGAGCTGGAGATTCTATCTAACATATCACAGTAACTTAAATCTGGATCATACAAGCCTAATCATTGTTATAGCAGTAATTAAGACAAATCAGTACACATGTATTTAAAATCAGTCGGGTTCTGGTAGACTGAAAATACTTTAACTTGATTATGTTTTTACCCCCTAGCCTCCAGAGGCAGTGGGTATGGCATGGCCACCATCCGTGTGGACGGGAACGACACGTTTGCTGTGTACAACGTGACCAAGGCAGCTCGGGAGATGTGTGTGACTGAAAACAGACCTGTGCTGATAGAAGCCATGACATACAGGCAAGTTTCAAAAAACACAAACCGGTCTTTCTGAAATAGAAATAAGTATTTTTCTTATGGTACTGCCATGTTCTTAACTGCTCGACACTGCAAAAATGTTTCGAATAGTGGTTGTGCAACATTTCAGAAAGCTATATTCTTTACATATCAAGACCAACATGTCTAGAGTTAATGCTTTATAATTCATTTACATTTCCCTAAACTTACCTGGAAGAAACACTAGTATCTTTTGCAGCTCTATATATCATTAATGGTCAGTGTGTCTCTTTCCTTGCAGGATTGGAGACCACAGTACAAGTGACGACAGTTCGGCCTACAGGACCCGTGACGAGGTGGACCATTACCGTGGTAACAGCCCCATCACCAGACTGCAGCGTTACCTCATAAACCAGGGGTGGTGGGACATGGAACAAGAGGCTGACTACAGGGACAAGGCTAAACAACAGGTCAGAACAGCACTTGTTTGAAAAAATTTATATCACACCATATGGTGTACAGGGCAGTGCTCATCTCTATTTGCTTGGCACTCAAACCACACAGCTGTGCCATAAAGATAAAAGTACCACTCAGGACATCACTCATTAAAAAAGTTTAAGTCCTTCCCACAGCATATGTTATATAAAGCAGGACCAATCTCTGTTTCCTTAGCCCTTTAGCCACACAGCATTGTAGGCACAGATAGTTCAACAGCAGTCTACTAGTAGCACTGTATATTCAACTTTCATACTCTTTCTAATAAATGCTTAGTGCTAGGAAAAAAAGCAGCTTGTTTAGCTAGTAATGTAAATTTTGAAATGTTTGCAGTGGTTCCATTTTTCACTTTTTTCAGTGACCATTATGAAATCATGACACAATGAATATGTTTCCAATGTAATACTACTCTCTCTCTCTCTCTATCCATACTGTACTACAGAATTGTTTAAACTAAAAACTTAAAATACTGCAAAGACATCCTTTCTCCACCTACTGCGAAATCAACTCCCTGCAAAAACAAATGAATTTACGGTACCACAGTTAACCTTCTCCCTGCTGCCTAACTCTGTAACCAACAGGAAATTGGGCGGCAATCGTACTACTTCAGAGTGCTAAAGGTTAAGACTAATGACTGTTTTGTTTTGACTGATTTAGGTGATGGAGGCCTTTCGTGCAGGAGAGGAGAGGAAGAAGCCACCGCTGTCGGACCTCATGACTGATGTGTACGACACAATGGAACCGCACCTCGCCAAGCAGACTGACCACATGCTGAACCACATCCAGCGACACAAGGAACAATACACAACCACTGACATCTTCAAGGAGGAGAAGTGAAAGAAAATGTAATTGGTGTTAGCAATACAAAATTCAGATACCAAGACATCTTTCTGTTACTGATTATTAGGTCACAGCAAGTACATTTTATAGAGACTTTAAATCTAACGTGAGAGCACAAAAAAGGAGCAAAAAGAGAACAAGATGGCTAAATTTTCAGAGACCACGAAAGTTGTAAAAACAATTGAAGTGACAAAATATAGCATCACAACCTTTCACATTCAACTCTTTTACAACTATCGACACAAGTTGATGGATACCTCACTAATGTCACTTCAATAAGTACACTCATGGCTACCTCTCTAGTGTCTCTTATACAAGTATGCTCAATGCTAGCTACCACACAACATTCATATGTATTTTCCCATTTAGGTATTTTCTTGTTATGACGACCATCACGGTTTGGGAATTTAAGTTCTTTTTTGTCTTTTTCGAAATAGCCAAAATCGATGCAAGTGCAGATGTTATCATTAAATGTACTTGCCGTGTCCTTATCAAGTAAAGCTGGTTTTGCTTTTTTGTACACCTACCAGCCTTTGAGTTGCTTTTACAGATATTGAATGTAAATCACTCTACACAGTCTTTCCATTTGTTTTCATGGGTATATCTTACTGAAAAACTAGGATAAGGTTGTATTCAAAAGCATATTTTTCATCAGGATGTAGTGTAGATGTGAGTAAAAGTGTTGGAACAAGCCTTAGTGTTATGACAGTCAGTATTAAGATGATACTAACAATTAAATTGCCACACCATAAGGCATAAACGTAAGGTTACAAAATATGTAGATAGTAATGTGTCTGAAAGTGGGGGAGGGGGGTGGATCTGGGTATGTTTTTACAGTAACTTTATTTTCCTTTTCTAATACACGACCAGTATATATTAATGTTGTAACATCTAAATCTCAAGCTTCCACTGATAGTTTAAACAGTACATTATAATCATGAATGGTATATGCCAAATACCAAATATTGAGTGACGAATGCTAGCTTGAACTGTTACTAGAGGTGTATTTCATAGCAATAGTAGATAATTGAGAAGCCAAAGCTGTGTAGGGAAACTTAACAATGGGAACTCAGGTTTGCCTCATGTATTTGTCATAGTGAAAATAAATTATTGAGAGTTCAGGACAGAGTGATGAGATTCATCCGACTAGGATGGTACGTCCACCTTCAGAGAAGGGTTGAAAAAAAAAAAGAGCCCAAAAGATCTTCACAAAATCTATGGGGATGACCACATTAAAAAGGGATAAACACAATGGAAGACTTTCACCTCCTCAACCTACAGTGTAAACCTGCAGACAAAGGCACCTGGTGGTCTGCCTTCAAGACACGACATGTATGTGCAAGCACGTCTAGCCTTTTCAAGACGGGGAACAAGAAATGATAATCTGGATAGCATGTGAGAGAGTGAGTGAAGCCACTCTGAAAACATACAATAAGTTACGAAAAAGTGATTATAACTAAGAACTGAATGCAGTACTTACTTCAACATGCGGAGGGCGCTCTTGGGCACACTGGCAATCGTCCCATAGTCAACAAATGACACCTGTAGTGTAGAGAACATGTTTTGTCAGTTTTAACAGTTTTTCTTAAACAAACATCATACATGAAGTACAGGTACAGGAAATATCATAACTTCATTATCCCCACAATTCCAGCACTTAGTCTAGTACTAGTAACAATGAAATTCAGGTGTATTGAGTGAGTGAGTGAGTGAGTGAGTGAGTGAGTGAGTGAGTGAGTGAGTGAGTGAGTGAGTGAGTGAGTGAGTGAGTGAGCGAGCGAGCGTATGCTATGACTTAAACTTGTCATGTGAGAATCTTATCAAAGACTTAACATTCTCATTGAGATTTTCACATGCAGTTCCAGTATCACCCAAGTTTATACTGTGAATACATCTAATATTGTGGATGATACTTCTAGTGGTTGGGGGAAAAGGGAGTAGTTCACAGCATTTAATTCTAATGGTGGGAGCAAACATCTCTGTCTCAAATGTTAGTGATCAAATATTAATGATGATGAAATTTTAGTGGTTGACTAGTGACCGTTAAGGTTGCTAAAATTAAGTTGCCGTTAACAAATCAAGAATTACAGTATCATAAAGAGATCTAGAAATATGACCACGTACCGTGACGAAGTCCAGACTGGGTATGGCGGTGATCATGGCCCTGTGCCAGTTCTCGTCCTCAGGAAACATGGCGACGCAGGCCTGCCCCATGGCGATCAGGTCTGGTCTCATCTTGTATCTCCGACTCTCATCGCTGCAGTAAACTTTCCTGGAGGCAGCAAAGAAACACCGCATTGAACTAAAATATATGATTTACTCTAATTCTTGTTTCTTTCGCTATAACTGTGTGATGTTGTGTTCTTGGGAAAAGCACTTTACCCTACTTTCTTCACTCGACTCGCGGGAGGGCCGGGACCAAGGGTGATGCGGAATACACCGTGTTGTATTTCATTTATGTCATACTCACCCGAGAAAATTCGCACTTCAATGCGGAATGCACCAGAAATTGAGGGAGTTTTGTGTCCTCGAACAAAAAACTGTAACAACATTGATTCCAACCTCCGAATCCGGTATTTGAATTTTCGATGGCGGCGCAACCGGCACGCTCGAAATGCATTCTGAATATTCTATGGAAGCCCGTGTGATAAAAGTAGAACCCCGTGTGATACGGAAAATTATCACGAGATGCAGAACACCCGTTTTTGCGGCCCAGGTATGACCTAAAGTACAATATAGTACAATATCAATGCAAGTGTGCCCAAGTACATGTAGTAACTAAACTACGTCTGACACCTACTCTAGTTTATCCATCAACTCCTCCAGTGCGTCAGCCGTCTGCTGCCCGCGGAACTGCACGTGGAAGTTCCCCGGGTCCACCACGTTACAGATGTACACCTCTATGTACAAGGGTTCATCCACCGTTGGTTCGGGGAGGGGTAACTGTGGGTAGAACACCCCACTCCCTACTGCATCGATGGGGATACCCTCGTGGTCATCTCTCTTGACCTACAAAGAAATAGGGAAAAGTTGATGAAGGTAAATCCAGGTAGTAAGATACACCAAATCACAGTTACTCAAGCAACTGGATAAAATTCTGAAGAAGTCAGACGCTGTCTTTCGGCATATTTTCGAACAAGATTAGTTCAGTAGTTTTGATATAAAACCTGGTTCTCCAGTTCTTCCCTTTAGTCACTGACGAAAGATAGCGGATGCTGTCTGAAACGTCTGCTTCAAAATTTTATTCAGTTGCTTGAGTAACTGTCATTTTTGTGTAAATAGGAAAAAGCTTGACAAGTTCATGGGCCCCCAGGGCCAGTGGAAATGCCGAACATCAGGCCAGTGCATGTCGTTGTGTTAGCCATTGCTATCCTTCCATGCATATTTTCTGGTCTTCGTGTCTGTACACACACAGACACTTAAAAAGATTGCTTGATAGAAAGACAGCTGGAGATAGGTTGAATGTACATTGATAGTACATTTTGGGCAAGTGAAAAGCTGGTTGGCAGAAGTGGAAATGACCAAGTACTGACCCTGCAGTGAATTTTTCAAGACATGTCGATCCCCGAAAGGGGCATTGGAAATTGTATCTATCCTTGATTTGCAGTTTAGCCATATTACATTCTAACTCCCTGTAAGGTAATAAAGCAATACAGAAACAGGCCAGAAAAAGACAACTGTAATGAAACTATGATGTTGCTCGTAAGATTTTTGTCTCACCCGAGGCTTTGGCTGTTCTTCCTCTTTTGGTGCAGGTTTTTCTTGTGGTTGTAGTTTTTTCAGTGCATCTTCTCTAGCATATAACATCACTGTTCCTGTGTGAAAAGAATTTGGGAGGAAAAGAATTAATTTTTTCATCTGTGTGTGTGTGTGTGTGTGTGTGTGTGTGTGTGTGTGTGTGTGTGTGTGTGTGTGTGTGTTAAAAGAAAAATGAAAAATGGGGAAACATCTAATGAATGTACCACAGGAATGTCTACAGAAGCATACAGGGTAATAAGGCAATGATATTTGTATTCAAATAACAAGTGTGAACTTTCCTTTCAAATGGAGTGGTCAACATGTGAAGAAACAAGTGAAATACATTGTACGATCCAACACAAATCCCATGTTGAAGAAGAAAGAAGTTCTAGTTCGTTATCAGATACATGTCTTCATCTAAGTATGAGAAGAGCTCTAAGTCTAACCTGGTCCCTTGTACACCATCCTGACATAGTCTGGCATGTCCAGGAGTAGAGTCTCGGTACTTTTGTACCCTTGTTCTGCCACTGGTAGGGTACGCCCTGTCAGGGTCTGTGGAGACATGGGGCAAAGAAATCTTCACAGTTTAATGCCTAATATAAGATATCTGTATTCAAACCTTTGATGACAGGAGCTACCGGTCACCATTCTATCGTGCCAGGCCAACTGCTTATGTATATACATGTACATGTATCAAGCAATGGCCCTGGCATATCAGTCTGTATTCTGTCCTTCTTGCTGCTTTAGCACTGGTCAGCCGACAGCCAATCAGATACTCCCCCTGCAGTTCTTGGGGCAAAAGTTACCAGCCAATCATGTTGCCTCTTGAGTGCTGGTTGCGATGTGATTGGTTAGTGTCAGCTGGCCGGTGCTAATGCAGTGAGAGGGATGCATCGCAGCCTGGCACAACAGGATGCTGGTTACAATACAACAACGTGCGCCTTAGGACAACATGTCAAAGTGAGATACCACTTTGTTTGATTTCTTTGTTTGAATCTCTGTTTATTCATGAAAAGCTCAAATTTAAATCAGCTGCTTTTCATTGAGGTCATGAGGTAATAGGTGACTTTCTTTGGTCATTTCCAATTCTTAAACACTCGCAGAAGATTCAGAGAATAACCATACACAGAATACTATAGTATAACACAAATGGAAAAAATGATAAGAGTTTATTTGAACCCCACCTTGAAAACATCAGGAAACTGTTTACTCTTGATGCCTTCAGGATGTGTTTGTAAGACCTGTACAACCAGCAACTCCAGGGAAGGGGGGCTGGCAGCTGGGGCACTCACCTTCTCCTCTGTATCATGTATGGGCAACAGGAGAACATCAGATACATGTCATATAATCTGCCATCCTACCATCTAACATTAACGTCAACCTGAGCTTGGCAGACCATATCTTGAGTGTTGAGTATCACAGCTGCTAAACCATCTATACCAAAAGGAAACTAGTTTCCTTTCACTAAATGTAAACGGGTCACAAAGAAAAAGGGCAGAAATTTCTCTTGACCATATGTCTGTTGTTTGTTTTATCATTAACACTATACCTCAAACTATTTCAAAGCTTGTGTATACGTTATTTAGTGACATCTTATTTGACATATGTGCCATACAGTTTGTTTTTCTGTTGTTTTCTGTTTGTTACAAAAAAATAAAATTGAAATAATCAAAATTTAGATTTGAAAAAAAAAGCTTGCTTATCACCATTCAAATGATACCACATGTAAGGATTGTACATTTGTGAGACAGCTAATTTCAAAGACGAGACCTAATCAAGTATCAAGTAAGTAATTTCAAAGGTGGGTTGCCCCCCAAAGTGCTTAAGTTTCTGTACCCATGTTGGCATCCTCTAGGATGTTAGGTTAAACATTACTGAAGGCTACAGTATGATCTGCTTTAACATTTACCTTCCTTCCTTCTGAAGGCCTTCTGTTCACAGAGCCACCAGTCTCCATTAGGGTTGGGTCGTGTGATGACTGCTACATCAGTTAGAGCAGAGATCATCTCTATCACACTGTAGAAGCCGTTCTCCTGCAGTGGAAGCTCTTTTCCTAGTTGTCTCTTCACAATTGAAATAGGATTGAATCAATTAATAAAAAGACTCTTTTTTACAAAACCAAGAGATTTATTACACCGACGTTTCAGTGACCATCTGTCACCTTCTTCAAGGCAATTCTGACCGCATCCTTAAGAAATAGATGATAATTGTTGCATTATTGTTTTATCGATAATTGCGTATGTGTTACACTTCTGTACGTTTGGGACCGCATAGTGATGTCATACAGTGATTGTACATATGTAAATACTTTGCGTTTGGGAATGCATCTCATTATTATGTATAAGCAGCGACACCTGTGCTGCATTGCTATGTGAACCAGTCAGAATTGCCCTGAAGAAGGTGACAGATTGTCACCGAACCGTCGGTTGAATAAATCTCTTGGTTGTGTAAAAAACAGTCTTCTTATTCAGTGACTTACCAACCTGACGAAACTATTCACAAAATTGAATCAAGCCATTAAGGCCAGAAAAGGTAAAGCATGAAGGGTTGTACATGTCGATTTTGGACATCTTTGTAATATTTCTTCCTCTTTTTCGGACAAGATCAAAAGGTTGGGAAGCCATCTTTTGCCTGTTGACGTGTATCACAAATCAGTTTTTCACCATACATCATCTTACTTGATTTGAATTATTAATACTGATAGTATAGATTATTTACAGTGATTACTGATTGTGGATAGAAATAAACATGGCCACATCTGAGAACATATCATTGAGTATCTGATATGAAATATTTTGGGTACCTTATATTCAAATGGCAGTCTCTTTGCCCACATCCCATTGGGCCTCTCTGCTAGAACCTGTTGATATGATTAAAGAAGCATTCATCATCATCATCATCATCATCGGTCGTCTGTGCAACAGGCAAATATAAGTTCTAATACTGTAAATACAGAAAGTTCCCGGGGATTTAATTTCGCGGTAGGCAGAAAATGGAGTGTTCGCGGTGGTTTTAAGTTCGCGTTTGAAACAATAGTAGCTCTAGTTACACAATGGAACGGCTTTTCACAGTGGTTTTAAGTTAGCGGTAAAGAGTTCACCATGAGAAACCGCAAACATAAAACCCTGCTAACATTTCTGCATTAAATTTTTTTTTACAGTATCTTTCTGACTATTGCAATATCAATACAAAAAGTAAAGACATGTTTTTCTGAAATTTTGGACAAGCTAAAACTTTATCTAAAAAAAACTAAAACTCAAAAATTATCATTTTGAAATGTATACTGAAATTTTCTTGTCCCTCATGAAACTTTCCAAAAGAGAAAGAAAAGCACAGCAAAAAGACATACCTGTGTTATTTCTTCCTTTAGTACAGGGTCGATGACCCCACACGAAGCAGGTTCAGGTTTGGGAGTGGGTTTGGGAGTGGGTTTGGGCTGTTCTGTAGTGGGTTTGGGCTGTTCTGTAGTGGGTTTGGGCTGTTCTGTAGTGGGTTTGGGCTGTTCTGTAGAGGGTCTGGGCTGTTCTGTAGAGGGTCTGGGCTGTTCTGTACTTCTGTGTGGCTTCACCAACTCATATTCTGTTAGTGTGGGACTCTTCACTCTTTCAACAAGTATGGCTCCTTGGTGAGGCCCCTGAGCATTCACAGCTGGAACTGGGAAATAAAAACATATCAGCTTTGTATCATGAGTCAGTTACAGTCTATTTTTTCGTCGTATCTGTATAGTGCAACATATTCTACAGTTCTTTTAATGCAGTATTTTAGCATGTAATGTATTTTCAACAGTTTACTTCTGACAACCCTGTTGTCAATAGATTCATTGGTTCTAAACCAGAAGTTGGTCAGATGAAGGGAAATAAAAGCTCATATTGGAAGGATCTGCATGATATGGTGTAAAAAAATAGAAAACTTCTGCCTCAAAAGCAGAGGATATAGGAGTATGCATGCCAATGTAAAGGGTGTGCCTTTTACCTTCTAACACATCTTGATAGAGTATCATTGTAAGTTCAAAGCTATCCTTACCTGTACTTGTAGGAGCACCTCTACCATATATGCGAAAAGTGTTGCCAGCCTGCGGTCGAATTCTGTAATAGAAGATTTTTCATGTGAGAGATATTACTGGTTGTGTAAAGGAAGACCCCAATGGCCAATGTGACTGCTTTTGGCGGTCAGCTGATCACATAGATAATATTCCCCATTGACAACTACATCAAGAATCCTGATTATTGACTAGTGATCACCTGTCCACATAAATTAAATTTTAATGGTGAGATGTACGTACAGGATGATATCACGGAGAGCCCTGAGTAGCTCTCCCATGGACTTGTATCCCAGCTTGGTGTAGTTGATCTGGCTCCCGAACCTTCGGCCGAACGCAGTGTTGAAAGCAGAGCTTGGGATCCCAGAAGGGTAGGATGCTAGCAGCTGCTTTACCTGTAAGTATAAGATCCCAGAGTCATACAGCACTATGTTAGAGCAGTGAAAGGTATAATACTGTGAAGGGTAAAATGTAGAATATAATGAAGCTAAAATATAAAATTCTTCCCACACCTTTTGGTGTATTGCCTTGGGCCACAGAGTTATGCAAGAATGGCGCTAATCTAACAGTAATGGTGTATGTTCACCTTTGATAATCTTTGTGTGCTAGACAGAGAAAGCAGTATGTACTATCTTCAAAGCATTTGGTATAGTGTTAGGCCCGCTGCTTGCATATGTCTGAAACAACGGCCCTGGCAAATCGGCCTATGATCCTTCCTTCTCACTGTACTAGTACTACTCCTGTTGTTAGTGGTGCAGTTTCTATCCAATCATATTGCCTCTTGACTGTAGACAGCAACATGATTTGCTTGCGAAGGTTGACTAGCGCTAACGCAGCAAGAAGGGAAGATTGCAAACTGGCTGACATGAGAGGGAGGGTATGACCCAGCCAGGATTTGAGCCTGCGACCTCCTGAATGCAAAGTGAACACCCAACCCACTAGGCTATAGACCAATCCCATATCCCCGCCCACCGCCGTCAAATGTGGAAAGGCAAAATCATAACATAAAAATACAAATACTTGACAGACATGCAGCCACTCTCTCATTGCTCAAACAGTTAATTACCATGCTATCATTGGTTGAACTGCTAACTGTGATTGACAGTCAGGATTGGTCTGTTGCCGTACCTGTGTCCTTATGCCCGCAGGAACAGTGGGAGCAGGCAGAAGCGGCCTGGGTCGAGGCTGGGACCTTCTCTCGTACAGCCGCCTGGGCCTGCTCTCCCTCTGCTTCGCAACCAGACTAGCTACACGCTGGGTGTCCTCATCCACCACCGCCCTCAGCACCATCATACTGCCCTGCCACGTGATCTGCACCACATCATTGATATCCCGGATGAAATCTGACGTTGTAGGGAAAACATGAAAAAGGAGGGTAAAGGTTTCATAGCATTTTTGAGGCTGTAGGGGCAGTGGGTTGTGTCTTGGGCACGGATTTGGCAGATGGAACCCATCCCTGACCTTTCACCATGTACCTTCTTAACTCACTTGGAGATTATTACTGTGAATCTGTAATGTTTTCAGTTGTTTCATCTTTGAAGTTTCCGCCATAACCTCTTTATGGTAAACTCATGATATCCCAAATGACGTTTCCAATGCATTAATCTAGTTCCACAGAATTGTTTCAACCACAAACTTCAGCCTCCTTTCCCCTTTAACTGTGAAATTAGGTCCCCACTAGGGGTGGATACCGGTTCGCTGGACCTGATTCGGACCTTTATAACATCCAAGAACCGAGTCCGAAAAACCTGAAAGCCAAAATCTGAGTCCAAAAAAACCTGAACAAAGAACAAATAATTTTTCTATTTTGTTTGATAAAAAGCTTTTTGAGTCTCCCCTCTGACAACAAAGGCACTTTAAATAAGTGCAACACTCAAATATCAAACACTGGTTTGTCTTGAAAGTCTTCTCACCAAAAAACTTTTGTAGTCGTGCGTGTCAGTATTAATTCTCTATGCTTAATATTGGTCTAACAAAACAAAACATCAACTGAACAGGATCAGGTCCAGGTTCAGGTAAGGACCTGAACATAAATCTCTGGACCTAAACTTGGACTTGGACCTTATTAAGCCGAACCGGTATCCACCCATAGTCCCCACGATAATAAAGTAAATCCCTTACCGATGGGCGCGTTGTATCCCAGTTCCCTGAACGGCAGCGGGTGTCCGATGAACTGTTTGTAGTCGTCCAGCAGCATGGTGGAGGTCAGTCCGCGCTGGGCGGAGATCAGGAGGGACCGGATGTCCTTCTTTACCTCCTGGACCATCTTAGCCTTGCTGGACATGATGCCTGATGGTCAGGGATAGTAAAGGCTTTTCATTAAATCGTTTTAGTAGAATAGAAATCATGATTTGAATCCCACAGGCGACCATGTTGGAGGGTACTGTAATTCTTGTTTCTTTCACTGTAACTTTATGTGCACGGTCACCTCTGTATCGTGAAGTTATCATCACCGTGAAAAACCTGTTGTAATCATTTATGATTCCTTTACACGTCCATTCCGTGAAGTTAAAGTTCTGTGAAAATGTCCATTTTTCTTACACCGTTAAATTTTGCTACTGTGAAGATAAAATGAATAACAGTTATTGGATTACAGCAACAGCATGTTGGTATTGAAATGCACGAGGCGACTAGTACAGTCTCATGACTCCCAGGGATTAGAGGATAAGGGCCTTTCGATTAATGTCGTAGTGTAATAAGGTCCAGTGGTGGGAACACAATATTCTATAGTGTTCTGCTGTTGTTGCAAACAGGACCAGCCATTCGAACACCGAACAGACGGTCTCGTTCTGACATTTGAGTAAAGTGATTTGTATGCCAGCAATCAAAGAGTACAGTTGTGGCTTGTGTCTCTGTTCTAACAGTAGTAATCATAATTTAACCCCCCGGTGACCATGTTGGTATTGAAACGCACCAGGCGAGTAGTACAGTCTCCTGACCCCAGGGAATCGAACCTGGACCAGCTAGCCCAGCGTCCCAACGCACTTACCACTAGGCTAAAAGGTCCAGACCAGTTAGACGTGGCGCTTGAACCGAATGACTGTTACAGTATGTTTAACAGACCTTCAAGTTCACTGTAATCCAATATGGCAAAAATGCTGTCATATGAAAGGGTTTGCGGAAAAGGCTGGGCTGTCTACCTGGCCTGGCTGGCTGGCCTGTCTACCTGGCCTGTCTACCACGTCAGGCTAGCAACCCAGAAACTCAGAAACCCCCATTCATATCCCTACAAATTGTGAGGCCCCAGCGCAGTCGCGCCCCCTAGCGGAACGTTTCCAAAGCACACCCGTTACTCTGGGCGCGGCACAGCACACGCCGATCGTCATTCGAAACCGCGATTTTCGTCCCCTCTTCTTGGTTCCTACGAAGCTTACATGAATTGCTTCATCGTCTGAAATCGAACCTGGTGTTCCCATCTCATGATTCTATCGACCTTTTTGTATGTTATCCAAAGGAACTCTCGAAAACTGCATTTAGCGAAGTCACGGACGTCGCTGATCGCCATCTTACTTCACGTGACCATGTTCTTCAAACTCGCTTCACCGGAGGGCGCTGTTTTAGTTGCCCCTGAATACATCGTGGTTGTATCAATATCTATCTTGGAGCCACCATTTTACGTCTCTTTCGGCTCCAGCTTAGACACCCCTCCCGTACCAGTTTACAGGGGCATCCCGGAATTGAGTATCTAACCCAACTTGTGTGAATGGCATTGAGGGACAGGGTGAAGTTGCGAACACAGCGATACTAACAGTTTAGATAAACAAAGGAACCATGTCTCTTACGGTCGGGCCGACTGTAGGCGGGACGCGGACCGGAATATGTAACGTTCATACCACGTGGCTGGTAATCAATCTGGGCTAAGACAACACAGAACCCCAGCCCCGCCATGCGCTACACCGTATGGAAAGATGGTTCTCCCCACTCTATCTTGACAAATACGCAAATAGGCATCTTAACACGTACACAAACACGCACGTTTTAATAAACAAGATGGCTAAGTTTCAGGAAAATAAACATGCATTGCAACGATTATGATGTATCTAGGGTGTATATCTTTTATTGATAAATTGATATTTGATATCTATAATTAATTTTTTCTTGCGTTTGCAGGTGCATGCAGAGTTGTTGAACCTACAAGCACGACAAAACAATGTCTGGACGCTGAGATGACAATGACCTACGGCCGCGTGGCGCGTTGGATACTCTAGATACACCCGATCCCTCGATCTCGGAAGTTAAGCAACGCGCGGTCCGGACAGTGCTTAGAGACAGTGCTTGGATGGGAGACCAACCAAGGACGTCCGGATTGCTGTAGCCTCACAAAGCTTTCCACGAAATCGTCTTCCGGGAGGGACGTAAAACGGGGGTCCCGTGCTCGAGGAGGTGCCTCGAACACGTTAAACAGCCTCATTACCCTACACATTGGGTACCTGCCTGTGGCACTGGCTGCAAATACATCTGATTATTACCTTCGCCGAGAAGGTTATGCAGAGGGTAGCGTTTGTTTGTTTGTCTGTCTGTTTGTAGTGGCACAGCATAACTCGAGAATGCCTTGATGGATTGTTTTGATATTTGGTATGTTGGTAGGACTGGGAGGACCTTGCAAGTGACCGTTCCAGGTGGAGATGCACACTGTTCAGACAGCTCAAATCAGGAGAAGTTAGACTGATGCACAGCGCAGAAGAAAAGCGGATCCGCAGAAAAGAGCTTTGCAACAGAACTGAGTCAGCTTACAGATGTGATTTTTGTGGCAGAGACTGCCATTCTCGTATAGGGCTGTTTAGCCATAGTCGATGCTGTAGGGCTGTTGTGAATTAGGATTTTACCATGGTCAATACTGACCGACGGAGGCCATATATGTTGGTAGGTTTTGATGAGACCTAAAAACGATTAGATTTCGGGCCCCCTAGCGACTTCTTACGGTACTGCAGCGGAACTTCCTGTTTTGATATCTCGTGTTCCGGACATGCTATGGAACTTATTTTTGAGCGCCCTCGGGGAGACTAGAAACCCCTCGGTGGGCGGGACTGCTGTTATATCCAGATATCTTGGCCGCTCCCATCAGCTATCTATTACGTGTTGGTTGAGGTAGATAGTTCAGGCGCCGGCGACAACATTCCCAGTCTTCAAATTACACGGGCAATCATTTACACGGGCAAAGAAGAGTACACCATTGTATACCGCCTGTCGGAACCTTACCTGGCATGGAAACCTGACCCCCCCCCCCCCCCCCCCACACACACACACACACTGGCTTGAAGGTCCACTTTCATAGGCTTGAAGGTCCACTTTTTAATGTTCAAGATTTTTTTCAAGGCGGACTTATTTGTATCACCAGCAACGCCACAGAGGCTAGAATCCTAGAAAACCTTTGTCTTTGATATTTCCTCTGAAATTCTCTCAAAAACACAGGAAATGCCCTTTCAGAAGGTTCAATTCTTAGAATTTGAAAAGCTCGAGGGTCCACTTACTTTAACGTTGAAGTTTTTTTTTTTTCCAAGGTGGACTTATTTGTATGTAGCCTGGAATCCATCCTATTTAGCTTCCGGCCGCTACCCTAGCTCCGCTGCGCTCCGAGCTCCGCATTTGGCCGGCAGCGGAGCTCGAAGCGCAGCGGAGCTAGGGTAGCGTCCGGATTCCAGGCTAATTTGTATCACCTGCGGAGCTGGAATCCTAGAAAACTGCTAACTTTGTCTCTGATTTCTTTCTTTGAAATCCTCTCAAAAACCATAATGTCCTTGCAAAAACACAGGAAATACCATATCCGAAGGTTCAGATGTTTTTTTTAATCTTCCCGGGGAGCATACCCCCCAACATGAAAAAGAACAACTCAAAATCCTGGCTACGGGCATGTGCAGAGTTGATGTATGTAAGTTGTTCAAGATCTGCTTACACTTTCATGTCCATTTCATACCAGGTGATAATAGACATGGTACTCGCACCTGAAACGGACGTGTCTGTCTGTCTGTCTGTCTGTCTGTCTGTCTGTCTGTGTGTGGGTGCAACTTTGCTGTGAAGGAGACTAGTATAATCCGTCGTGTTGGTTGATAAATTGCCAACATTTTTTTTTAACAACAACAGAGGTTCGGCTCCGCTGGATTTTGACTTATTATTAGGCGTTTTTGTCTTCTATCATTTTATTCCGTTTATTATCCCCGGCATCCAACAACCAACAACCCATCGAGTGGGCGGAGCAGTACCAATCTAAGCAATCTCCAAGCAGATGTTTGATTAAAAACAGCCGTTTGTAAGCTAAAGATTCTTTGTCGTATTATAGTGGAAACTTGTATCAATTTATCAATAAAAAGATATACACCCTAGATGCATCATGTTTATTTTCCTGAAACTTAGCCGTCTTGTTTATTAAAACGTGCGTGTTTGTGTACGTGTTAAGATGCCTATTTGCGTATTTGTGTCAAGATAGAGTGGGGAGAACCATCTTTCCATACGGTGTAGCGCATGGCGGGGCTGGGGTTCTGTGTTGTCTTAGCCCAGATTGATTACCAGCCACGTGGTATGAACGTTACATATTCCGGTCCGCGTCCCGCCTACAGTCGGCCCGACCGTAAGAGACATGGTTCCTTTGTTTATCTAAACTGTTAGTATCGCTGTGTTCGCAACTTCACCCTGTCCCTCAATGCCATTCACACAAGTTGGGTTAGATACTCAATTCCGGGATGCCCCTGTAAACTGGTACGGGAGGGGTGTCTAAGCTGGAGCCGAAAGAGACGTAAAATGGTGGCTCCAAGATAGATATTGATACAACCACGATGTATTCAGGGGCAACTAAAACAGCGCCCTCCGGTGAAGCGAGTTTGAAGAACATGGTCACGTGAAGTAAGATGGCGATCAGCGACGTCCGTGACTTCGCTAAATGCAGTTTTCGAGAGTTCCTTTGGATAACATACAAAAAGGTCGATAGAATCATGAGATGGGAACACCAGGTTCGATTTCAGACGATGAAGCAATTCATGTAAGCTTCGTAGGAACCAAGAAGAGGGGACGAAAATCGCGGTTTCGAATGACGATCGGCGTGTGCTGTGCCGCGCCCAGAGTAACGGGTGTGCTTTGGAAACGTTCCGCTAGGGGGCGCGACTGCGCTGGGGCCTCACAATTTGTGGGGATATGAATGGGGGTTTCTGAGTTTCTGGGTTGCTAGCCTGACGTGGTAGACAGGCCAGGTAGACAGGCCAGCCAGCCAGGCCAGGTAGACAGCCCAGCCTTTTCCGCAAACCCTCATATGAAAAGCCTGTATAGTAATGTTCGAAATCGTATGACATGAATGTGTAAATTCTTTCTTGTTTTGATTGTGGCTATGAGAGACAAATGACAACAACAACACAACAAAACACAGTACATATGTCAGGAAATCGGATTTTTGGATACCATCCTGTATACAGTTTTAAAAATTGAAGGAGTTACAAGAGTTGCAAAAGATCTTTGATGTTTCTAAATGTTTGTTTATAAACTCACTCCTCTGGAAAGCTTGAGGCCCATGAGGTATTGCAAGAAAATTATTATGACTTGTTTCAACTTCAACTTCAAATACCCCCAGATGACCCCGTTGCTGCCAACAAATACGATGCTATCTCTATTCAATTGCAAATGTGCAACATGTCACTGCTCATTATTATTCAAAAGAACAAAAGGAGAGCTTGAATAGCACTGTCAACACGTCTGGATTTCCATCGTGTTAATTAATGTAAATTTCCTCCAAGTTGACACTTCAAGGGTTAATCTGTGTGCAACATAAACAACAACGATTGCCATAGTGGTTAGCTTTAATATGAACACGTTATCTAGTAATGGGCAATGTCTATAGAAAGAGCAACACGTTATGAGCTAATCAAGGAGGTTAAATATCTACATCAACACTTTCACTCGCACGAGTTTGTTTTGATCCTGATCCGGAAAGGAAATTTGCATAAAGTCATGGCTTCGCATTCCTTCGTGCATCATCAAGTATTTCACTTCCGATTTTTCGATCCTCACATATATCTACGGACGTTTTTTACGACTATAGCTATGTTTGTACCTTCTGTGTCCCTCCAGGCACCGCTCAAATCCGGAAAACCTCTCCTTTTCCCGCTGTAGAAGCTCAATTTTCCCGCGGAGTTCCTCCCAAATAAACTCTTGGAAAGTCAAAGTTCAGGAAATCGTGGCCTCAAGTAGTTTCATAGCATGCAAACGCACAACAAATATTCAAACCTCGTAAGAATTCTTATCTTATCATTTATAGTAAATTTTCTGTCTTTATTCTTTTGTATCATTTATTTCTATATTCTGTGTTTTTATTCATACAATTTGATATCTCTATTGGTACTTTTTATCTTAAGCCGAAAAATGCATTTTGATGCGAACAACAAAAGCCCGCGAAAAAGTTCTGATGTGACGTCAGATTCCCATCATGCTCTATCGATCTAGGACTTCTACAACTTTGTATTTTGTATCATAGTGGAAAGTACGTTTGTATATTAGCCGAGGCTATTGACAGAGCATGATACTGTCAATTTTTTGGCACTTTATTGACAGGAAGGATTCATACAACAGGAATTTGGATAAATAGAAATTGTATTGGTATGAAAAGAGAAGGAGAGAAAATTTGAAGTTAACCGTTCAACCGCGATGCTAGGAGCTTTCGACATGTTCCAGTATATCCGTCACTGTAAGATTCCCAGCGGTTTGATTTTGTTTAGAATGAAATACTTTTGTTTGTACAGTATATATTTCCTTCCTATGTATGTGTAGTTTCCGTTATTTTTTTTCTTTCATTCCAACTTCAATTAAAAGGAAGCCGAACCCAATAAGTTAGAACTTAGTCTCAGTAAGACTAGAGTGGTCGTATGTTATATTGTTCATCATTGTCTGTCCATCCACTCTGTGTTACATTTATATGTACATGTACTTGCAATTAGCCTACGAGCAGGAATTTTCAATAAACTTTCACATACACATTAAAAAAAGTCTCTTAAGAAATGGGTGCAAGGTAGACAGTGGGTAAAATGCAACAACTTAGTCAATCATCAAATGCACACACATGGTACTAGATGGTGAAACTTTATTTGTGACTATCATTACCTTCATGAAAAACGGAGGTAATAAGCCAATTTGTGATACTATAACAATTACAATTGATGGTGAACTCTTTACTTTATTGCCAGGCACTTGATCAATTGAATGCACCTCATTTATGAACAAGATATGACCTGCATAGATAGGTACATGTATATATGTACTTTGAATACATGTATCATGACATAGCATTTAAATAGCCAGAATTGTATGCTGTTGGGATACATGTAAGGCAAATGTAGAGAGCTTGATTATGGTCTAACTAGTGACATATCAGTTGAGCTTCTTTTAATACCACAATGAGTGATCCTCATATACAAGATACACTACCATCTCTGCTTTTGTAAGTAACCCTGAATATTAAAATGTCATACCAGTATTCTATATTTCTACAATTGTCTAAATTTTCCCTTGAACGCATGCATGAACTTGGCAAATGCAGCTTTTCCCATGACGACGTCAACATCCAAGTGCTCTGCATCTTCTGTTACCTGTACACCCTGGACTGTGGCATTCTTGTACAGTTGGCTAAAGAAAAACAACAACAAAACAACTTCTTATCAGCATGAAAGCTCATCTGCATTGCTAGTGAACATACAGGTAGTACAAATTTAAATTTAAAACATTGTACCAAAGCAAACAATTCGAGCATTGAATTTTTGAATGTTCTACTAGCACTCTTTGCCAGAATTCAAGTCACCAAACAACTTGATCATATGAACTTATGAACAGGTGATATAAGTAGTTAGTCATAAACGTCATGGTAATTATGATCGATTGCTAACATCACATGTCCATAAGGTCAAATGATGTATAGTGACTTGAATTCTGAGGAAGACTGTAGATAAAGACAATCGAAAATTCAATGCCCAATTTTTTTTCGCTACAAAGTACTATGTAAAGCAACTTTATAATCATGTGTCTACTGTACAGCAGAAAAGGAAACCAATAGAATAGATTGGTGTGACGCATTAGGTGTACAAAATCTCATACGTACCTGAGTTGTTGTCCGGCCATAGGTATCCTAAGTGTGGTCTTCACTGTGTTTGTGGCTTCAAACAGCTTTGCCTCTACAACGTCCCTCAACCTGTCCAGTCCAGTACCCTGTAGGGCTGAGATGTTTATAACGGTGTCATCGTCCGCCTCTGGTACTGAGCTGTGAAGGGCAAGATATATTAAGGTCAATTCAGGAAGGCAGTTTCTAAAAATCTATCAATCTAGTCTGTGTAATTGTCATTCTCCGACACAAACCTCACTTGTAGCCTATACAATATACCTTGGGAAGGCTCTGCTAAACCGGGCTAAGGTTTCCACTGTTGTGGGCCTGGCCTCTAACCAGCTGTCAGCCAATCAGAGCAGTACCTTAATATTTTCTTTAGGTAAAACCAATTCTCTGATTGGCTGACAGCTGGTTAGAGGACAAACCCACAACAGTGGAAACCTCAGCCCGGTTTATGCTTTGGTCACATTTCCAAGCCGGGGCCCGGCCGGGCTGTTTGAGAAAACAAAGAATAAAAGGCGCATATCAAGGATATACATAACGTATGGTAAGGAATAATTTTTCAAGTTTTGTTGTCTTTTATGTCACAGTTTTCGTTCCCACAAGCTGCCCGGCCGGGCCCCGGGTTGGAAATGTGAGCCTAGCATTAGCAGAGCCTCCCCAAGGTATATTGTATGGACCAAGGACGATATACTGCGTAGGAGAATGTGTCATGCCAACTCTAATGAGTGTACGGCCAACTCTAGTGAGCAGGCTGCTAGCTATAGTCATTGCTGTGTTTGTTGCCATGTTGGTGTCCTATTTGCATTTCATTGAATCATAGCTCAAGCATTTTGGGGCATCATAAGATCTTCAGACCCTCTGAAATAACCTTTGTCAAATATCTACAGCTCAAAAGAAAGCACTATTACTAGTAATAACATTGCACACAAAAAGGCTGTGTTCGCTTGAGCTACAATCCACAGAAATGCAAGTAGGGACACCAATATGGCGGTCAGCACCTGCCTGCTTCATTGATATGAAAAGTGAATGAAAGTACTTGAAATAGGCATGATTAGACAATACTAAAGTCATACCTTTCTCCATCTAACAGGTCTATCTTGTTGTTGGCCTCTATCATGTTGTCCAGTAGATGTTGGGGCAGTTGTAAGTTGTTGAGAACCTCTAAGACGTTGTGCTTCTGGTTCACAGTGTCTGGGTGACTCACATCTCGAATGTGAACAATCAAATCCTGGAATGGCAAAAAAATCCTTTACCAGCGAACTATATCTAGGCACAATTGATTTGTATACAAACAAATGTATTATCATTATTTCAGATCATGTATTACTACCTACCTAGGTAGCAAATTTACTCATATTGTAACAGTGGTTCAAGTGCCACTTACTGATCAGTCTAACTGGTCTAGACCTATTAGCCTAGTGGTTAGTGTGTTTGGTTTATGGGCTAGCAGCCCGGGTTCGACACGGGTTCAAATTCCAGGAGCTAGGAGACTGTACTACTTACCTTTTGTGTTTCAGTGGTTCCCACACCAGCCCTGTGAGTAATGGAAAAAATGCCGCACAGGGATATCTAACTCAGATATGGTCTAGTGGATTTAATCCGGTAACCACTTGACCATATCCGAGTTCAATATCCCATCATTTGGCACTCTTTGTTCGATTCCCGGTATAGGAACCACTGAAACGCACGGGGCGAGTAGTGCAGTCTCCTGGCTCCCAGAAATCAAACCCAGGCCTGCCAACACACAAACCAAACACACATGCCACTACTAGTAGTAAAAGCTCCGGACGAGTTAAACTGGTCAGTAAGTGGCGTTTGACCCACACTGTTACAATATCTTGTTGTAAATGATGATACAAGAAATGCCTCCACCCCTGAGTTGTTGCCAAAAAAAAATCACAACTGAGAACAGTCATCCTTACAGATAACCTGACGTCCTCCAACGTGGCATTGAACGAGGCGATGAGATGGTGTGGGAGCTGTGACAGGAACCCCACGGTGTCCACATAGAGGGCAGTCATCCTGGAGGGGAGCTGACCGGCGTGGGCTGTCACGTCCAGCGTGGCAAACAGCTGGTCCTGTGGCTGAATCCTCTCCTCACCGGTCAGGGCCTTGATCAGCGTTGTTTTACCTTAACAACAGTTTACAAAAATGACCATTTTTCTAAACTCAAACACAATGATCGTTATGGTACTGGTAATTTGTACAAGCTAGACAGTGCTGGACCAAGTTACATTTCAAAGATGTTTAAATCTTTACTCTGGTTAGAGTGGATGCATAGACCCTTAAATGACTAACTCAAGTAATAACTCTTCTAAGTTGCGTTGTTATCATTATGCTCTAGTACAAACCCCAAAAATTAATATGCAAGGTGTCATATATGCAAGATTGTCCACCTAGTGCAACATAAAAATGTTAAGGCAAACTTACAAGGGAACACAACCTATCAGATTACAGTATGTACCACTGGCACTGCTTCTTTTGCAATTGTTTACAAAAGATCCATTAATAAAGTGAGTTTACCTGAATTAGTATACCCTACAACAGACACTACAGGTATTTCTTTCTTTGTCCTGCCCATTCTGAGGAGGTCGCGTTTCTTCTTGAGTCGTACCAGGGCCTTCTTGATGGCTGTCTCCTTCTGTTTCAAGACTCTCTTCCGAAGTTCTCGGAATGTCTCCCCTCCGCCACCGCGGGTCCTCATTCCACCTCGCTGCTGGTCAAGGTTGGCCACCTCCTCGCTTATTCTCGTCCTGAAGGGACAAGAACAAAATGTTTTACTCATGGTAGGATTGGTCAGTTGGTTGGACCAATCCAATCATAGGGAATTTCTCTGGAGGAAGGGACCCTTGACCTCCACTCGTATGACCACCATTCCTGCGACATCCGCTGTCTGAACGGCTGGGCTCACCTCCCGCTTATCATTTCATCGGAAATTTTTCCCTTTTGAGTTTTCATAAAGCATTTCAACCTAACGTGCGGCATTTCCCAACTACTGTCAGGCACACGAATCTGCCAGGAAACTTGCGGGACTGCCGGTTTGCCCAAGCAATCGATGGATTAGGCGGGCTTGTTCGAACACCACTGCATAGAGTGCAAATGTAGCTTCCATGGAAGTTTCCAATCAATGTCTTGAAAATATTATTTTCTGATCATAAGCTATAATATGATTCCTACCATTTATCCATGGGTGTCTTTACAAAAAAATTGTTTGACATTTCTGCGGCTACAAATTCGGATGGCTACAGTAATCTTTGGAACATCCCTATTTTTCAACACCCCTACTTTCCAACATTCCCTGTTGTAGGGTATTAAAGTTAGGAGCGTCAGAACATAGGGGTGTCAGAATATAAAAATGTGTAAGCAATTTCAACAGAATGAAAATGTAATCACATGTCCCTCAGATCAAGTCCAACATGCCAAACAATTACAAAATTTTTCTTTTCTTTTTTCTTTCTATTGAAAAGCACCGAAGAAGCGAACAAAGAGATCTTGTTAACACACATATGCACCTTGACTGAGGTGAGTGACAATCATGTATATTGAGCAATGATGATGTAACCATGAACCTAGTGCTTAAATCCTGTTACATCTTGTTAATACTCACTTGAGATAAGGAATCTCTGCCAGGGCTATCTGCAGCCTTGCCTCCTTGGTCCGTGCATGGTCCTTGAAGATCTGTAGTACAACTGTGTATCTGCAAGTGAGAAGTTCAGTCTGGTAATTGGCAGGCAGAGAATTATTCTGATAAACACTGAGCTTGTTGTTGTAGCAAGAAGTCTAGAAATCAATGTGGGATAACAAATTTTCAGCTCTGTAATTCATCCTTAACTGAGGTGAAGCATGATGCTTTTTCAAGTACAGGTAGCTAGTACTTAAGTGCATTTTGACTTTGCTAATTTGCTTGTATTTTCAACCAAGCATACTGGGTTACCTCTGGTATCAGGGTACTCTGCTCCACAAGTGTGTTGGGTTCTTTAACATGCAGACATTTCATGTCCTAATCATACATGTGTAAAGCTCCCTCATGCATTGGGGCACCAAAAGGACCGATGCGACCCCTAGCACTGTGCCTGAGTGGGGTTTGATTCTGAGCTCCTACCCATGGATGCACAGAATTTGATCCATACGTTTGCGTTTGAATCAATTATGTGTAGTGCTACAGTCACACAATGGAACAGCTTTTTGCGGTGGTTTGAAGTTCACAGTAAATAGTTCACCGCATAAACATAAAACCATCGCGAGAATTTCTGCATTTACAGTACACCACAAGGATAAATTCCTGATTTACCTGTCAAACACAGGGACTCCCCATGCCTCTTCAAACTCCTTCTGCTGACGACCTGTCAGAGCTTCAACACTCAGGAACACTGCAGTCACTTCCTTTGTGGCCTGTAGGTGGACACAAAACATCTTTTAAAAATGACATTTCATCAAATATGGTAATGGTCTTTACCATGGCAATACATAAGAAATGAAGAAGTTCATCTAGAAGTAGTAATAGTAGTATTTAGTATTTGATTAAACTGCTGCGGGGTTCCCTGAGACAGTGGTGGGCAGCAGTCGGCTAGTTTGCACACTGCACTTCCAAGAGGCTCTGTCCAGCGGGCATGGTGGGTCCATGCTGGTGAGGTTGCACACCTTAATGTCCTTCCTGACACATTCCATCCGAGATTTCCTTGGTCTATCACGACCTTAGTTGACCGGTAACTGCAACTAATGTTTCTTTTTCATTCCAATGAATTCAATTAGCTTTCTGTTTGCAAAATTTCTTAAGTACTTTTCAGAAAAGCTGCATGCTGATCAAGACAAGTACATGACTTTATTGTGCATAAATGTATCCAAAAGACTGACCTTGATCTTTTCTGTTAGTGTCTGAAAGTTGCCCTTTCCAAAGATCATCTTCTTGTCTGGTGTCTTTGTTGACATTAAGATTGTGTCCACCACCTTCCAGTGTGGTAAAGTCTCCACAAGAGCCACACACTCTGATAGCATCAGCTCACCTGAAGGTAAGGTAAGGGTTAAGCCGTCATCTTTAAGTGAGGTGAAACACAATACTTTTTCCTGTAGCAAGTGGTAGTACATTATACTATGCAGCTTCCCAAAGTCTCAGATTTTCAGCCAAGCACACTTGGTCACACCTCGTCTTTTCGACAGGTGTGTTGGGTTCTATTACGTGTAGAAGTTTGCGGCCTGAGGCTTTAACACCTGCCTGAAGCCTCCTCACTCACAGGGCCATTGGCTTTATGTCATCATTTGAAAGGACTAATGCAACCCCTAAGACCATGGTTCAAACCTTAGCCCTTTGGATCCACAGAATTTGATCCATATTGCTGCCTTTAGAGTGACTGTTATACAAGAGGTATCTTTGCTTAGGAATACGTAACGTTAACTTTCAACAATACTTTAAAGGAATTTTAACCATGGTAAATGAAAGACCTTACCTGTAGTAAGGTGTTGCTTCTTTGCTCCCCACTTCACATTGGGCTGTACCACGATGACCTTGTGACCTCCCTCGGGGGTCACCAAGGTCACCTGCTCTTCGTACAACTCATCTGTCAAGTTCTCATCATCAAGTTCACTGTCATACTCCTCATCTTCACTATGAATGTCATCAGAGTCAAGATTACTCTCAATGTCCGTGGCCTCTTCTGTACTTTCTGTGGCTTCTGGCCTGTCCTTTGGGTGCTTTCTGTCCTTTCTGTATCTTTTTGATGAGCTATGAAAGCATCTAGTTAGAGGACTGTCTAAGAAATAAGATTGTCTTCGATTGAGATACCCTCTTCTCTGTTGGAAGCTCTTTTCATATGATTTCATTCTTTGGAAAGGCACAGTTGAGTGCCCGTATTGTCTGCTCCAAGATATATTGTCCACCTTGCTTTTCCAAGTCACATATTGAAATCTACAGTTTGCGACGACATTGTGAACTCTCCACATGTTTTGGTTGCTTCTCATTACTGCTAAATCGTTTCTCTTTTCTGGAATAGAAACCTGCCCTACACCAGAGTTCAGTAGATCCCCTGGCCCTAACGAAGGAAGGCACGAGTTGGCTGCATTTCGCTGTTGACCAGTTAAACCAGTTACAGACCGTATACCCTTGCTGCAGCATCTTTTCCAGTATGTCATCTTCAGTGATGGACAGTGTGGTCTGAGGAATGTCTCCAATGACAACGCCAAGCTGTAAAACTTCAGGTAACGCAGCTACAGGTAAGAACACTCCACATAAGTTACAAGTCTTATCCTTGAATTGTAGGAGTATACAAGGGCAAGTTAAAAATGCACTCTTTCAAGCTATGATTGATACCGAAGACCCTGATATTATATGTGGAAACGAATCACACCTCAACCCCGACATAGGGGATGGGGAAGTATTTCCAGCAGGTTATGACATCTACCGTAAGGATAGGAACAGCCAGGGGGGTGGGGTATTTATTGCTATTAAATCCTTCCTGGTATCCTCCCCCATTCATGACGCCACAAATGCTGAAATTGTGTGGGCAACTATTCAACAAGTAGGGTCCCGCCCCCTATGTGTAGGCTCAGCCTACAGACCACCAAATTCCGGCACACAATACATGGACGAATTGATAACCTCATTACATAACATCTCGGGGAAATCCTTCCCTCCTAACATTGCCCTCTTTGGTGACTTTAACCTACCAGGTGTTGACTGGAGTTCGGACCCTCCTCTTATTGATCCCTCGCCCCAGTACGGGGTGGGGATCAATAATGCATTTTTGGAGGCGGTTCAGAGCGCTAGTCTAACGCAGGTGGTTCACTCTCCAACACGTGGCTCCAACATCCTGGATCTGGCCCTGGTGTCAGACCCCGGGCTCGTCGAGGAGGTTTGCACTACCCCTGGTATTAGCGACCATGAGGCAGTGAAGATATGCATTAATACGCGTGTCAGAATTAATAAAAAGAAACCTCGATCAGTATACATTTATAAGAAAGCAAATAAAACTGCACTGACTGAGGGGCTACAACAGCTTGAAAAACAGTTTATGGATAGAACACCTGCAAACTACACAGTAGAACAAAATTGGAAGTATTTCACTGAAGGTTTCAGACAGCAAATCATGAAGCATATACCACAGAAACAATTGTCTTGCCGTCATCACTGCCCATGGGTCAAGGCAGAACTAAAACGGGCAATCAAAAAGAAAAAGAAACTCTACAAAAAAGCAAAAAATTCTATGCAAGAACAAGACTGGTTGAATTTCAAATGTTACCGCAAAGAAGTCAAACGAAGAATAAAGAAAGCCCATGACGAATACCTCAAGGAAATATTGGATGAAGCCTTGGACAACCCCAAGAAATTTTGGTCATACATCAAAAGTAAAAAACAGACTACTTCTGGGGTTGCACCCCTTGCCAGCGGCAACGATCTCGTAGCCGATGGATCGGGGAAGGCAGAGGTCCTTAGTCAACAATTTGATTCGGTATTCACGAATGAAGATACTAATAATGTACCAGACATGGGAACTAGCCCATACCATGACATGCTGCAGCCAGTAGTCACTCTAGAAGGTGTGCGCAAATTGTTGGAGGGGATTAACCCAACAAAAGCTGCAGGCCCAGATCTCCTACCCTGTAGGATATTAAAAGAGTATGCACAGGAGATTAGCCCCATCCTTCAATTTATTTTCAATCAATCGCTGCAGGGAGGACAGGTACCTGTGGATTGGAGGGGAGCCTTTATCCACCCGATTTTCAAAAAAGGGGATAGGAGTGATCCTTCGAACTACAGGCCTGTTTCTTTAACCAGTGTGTGTTGTAAACTCCTAGAGCATATAATGTACTCAGCTACCATGAAACATTTAGAGGAACATAACATCTTATTGCCAACACAACATGGGTTCAGGACCAATCATTCCTGCGTGTCTCAACTTATTACTACCCTTCACGGACTTTATTCCTGGTTTGACAAAGGTACACAAGTTGATATGGCCATACTTGATTTTGCAAAGGCATTCGACAGTGTCCCTCACATGCGGTTACTTAGGAAGCTAGATTATTATGGTATAAGAGGTAAAACACTTCAGTGGATAAAGAACTGGTTGACTGACCGTTATCAGCAAGTTGTAGTGGATGGAGATAAGTCCAAACCCGTTAAGGTAAGGTCTGGCGTGCCTCAGGGCACTGTATTAGGCCCATTATTATTCTTGATATATATAAATGACATCAACAAAGGGATTACCTCACAACTTCGTTTATTCGCCGATGATTGCTTACTCTACCACCCCATTAGAAAGGAAGAAGATCAACACACTCTACAGAAGGATCTTGATCAATTGTGTAAGTGGTCGGATCGTTGGCAGTTACGCTTTAATGTGAAGAAGTGTTCGATTCTGCACATACACAAATCAAAAAGAGCCGCTAAGCACTTATACACAATGTTCTCAGAGCCCCTTGAGTCTACATTGCAACACCCTTACCTAGGTATCTTACTTTCACACAACTTGAAATGGAATACACACATAGATTATATAGCAGCTAAAGCAAACAGTACTTTAGGATTCTTGAGAAGGAATCTGAGAGGAGCATGTAGATCAATCAGAGCTCAAGCCTATTTGTCCATTGTTAGACCCAAACTTGAATATGCGTCCTCTGTGTGGGACCCCCACAAACGCATACATTCACAAACAAACAAACTTGAGGACAAGTTAGAAGCAGTACAGAGGCGTGCCGCCAGGTTCGCCACTGGCGACTACCGTTTGACTACCAGTATTACACACACTCTGCAAACCCTCGGTTGGCCCACCCTTCAACAGCGCAGACAAGTTGCCCGCCTTTCACTGATGTACAAAGCTGTCAATAACCTTATTGCTATCCCCATCCACAATATCCTCACAAGAAATACTAACATAACCAGAGGACACCAGCAACGTTTTGCCACAGTCGCCTGTAAGACAGAAACATACCGAGGTAGCTTTTTCCCCAAAACAGTCATAGAATGGAATGCACTTCCGCAACACCTTATCGAAACTAAGACTACAGATAGCTTTAAAGCTGGGGTGGCCAAGTATTATGGTTACCCCGGCTTCACCCAGCTGTAAGGGGAGGAGCCTATACCTAGTGTGGCAATGTACAGCACTACTTTGTTCGTTATTTTTTGCACCACTTTTTTTATTCTTGTTGACGGCGTGCACCACCACCACCGGCCACACTTGGGTAAGGCCTCTGACCATAAGTCCTAGACACTATGCCCCACGCGGGGTTTTGTCTAGTATCTCGACAAGACAAGACAAGACAAGGCAAACGTTGCATCTTAAAGAAAACACGACGAGCTTTACGTCTGTTGTTTACCTTGGAAGATCATCTGTGTTCCATCCCATGTGCAACAAATTTATGTAACTGTGGAGGGGCATATCCGACTTTTTTTATCCAACTGATGCGTACTTGCAGGTCTATAACGTTACAACGCGAATGAATACGTATCTGATACTTTCCCTAGTCCGATAAGCAATATCTGACAACGTAAAAACGAGTCAGTTCGGCATTTTTCACCTGTCAGAAGAGAAAAGTTGAGCAGTGTTGCTGCGTCGTCTGCTGCACTTCCGGGTACGACTGTCCGACCTCTCTGAACTTTCAACTCTGACCTACTTAGAGCATTGTGGGTATGACCTCTGCCCCCGGATCCCTGAACGCCACGTATGTTTCCCACACGCACACAAACCATGGCAGGGACCCGGCTTTCACTTTCTCCTACCATACGGCTGTGTGCCGCCTCGGTTTTAGTGTTCTTCTGCGTAGCGTGGAGTCTGACGAGCGCGCACGAGCATGCACACGGGCATGGGCACGCGCACGGGCAGGACCCACACATGCACCACCACCATGGGCATGACGAGCCCACACATCAGCACTTCTACCACGGCAGCTCCTATGAGGAGAAGGAGGAAGGACATCAACATGAGCATCAACATGAGCATCACGATCATGGACACGATCATCACCATGATCATGACCATGTGCACGAGCCCACACATGAACACTTCTACCATGGAAGCGCGTACGAACAAGCCAATGAACATGACCATCATGATCATCATGACCATCATCATCACGAAGAGGAAAGTAAACCCTCCGGCCGTGGAGGAAATGGACCAGAGAGGGACACAGTAAGTAGACATCAAATCTTAACTTTGAAAAAAAATCCAAATTACCTTTTCACAAGATAAACACTCTTGTGTATACCTCTGTTGAAACTACCATATTTTTTCAGTCAGTTTGTTTGTTTATCTTGGTGTGTGTCTGTAGTTATTTGAATCTTGCAGAGTGACAGAATGTGAGGCAGAAGAACAGCAGCCTGGCAGGATAGGAAGGTTGGCATTGCCCCGGTCCAAAGTTGGTCCAGCAGGTTGTCAGGAAAATGCGTCAGACAAAATTAGCAAGAAATTCACAATAATGAATAAGGTGAGAAATTCGCAAAAAAACTCCAAATATTGCACCGACATACAAGGTCTTTGATTTCTTCAAATAAAACAAGAAATCAAAGACCTGTGACGTACTTCGGTGTTGTTATGAAAAACAAATTTTGTTTGGACACTAGTACTAAATATTGTCTTGTATTGTTTTGCGTCTTCCCCCATAGATGACCATCTGGCTGACGTCCCTGACTGCCACCGCCCTCATCAGCGCAGCACCTGTCATCATCCTCATCTTCATCCCACTGGAGGCCAACTCTGCCGAACACGAACCCTTACTCAAGGTCTTTTTCTTCTTTTTTTGATAAGGATAGGTTTATTTGGTATTGTACAAGAGTCCAATCACCGGGAACAATCTTCAGTGCTTCTTGTTTCAGGAACACGCACGCAAGGAAAGACACATTCAAAAGACACGTTCAATAAAATTTATGTAGCTTAGATCATTACAAAAGGTCCGTTATTGCATGGGGAGGGAGTGAAATATGCTGTATTTGCTCACGAGTGAATGCCGGCCTTTTTAGTTCCTTCTGCATTCTTATAGTTATTAGGTTTAGAAAAGAAGAATACTTCCAATGTATATTACAGAAATGGGGATTTCAATGTACTGTACATCTATTGATGATTATCAGTGTAGCAGACCAAAATAAACCCCTGACCAAAATGTACCTGGGTATATTTTGGACAGGGGTGTTGTCTGGCCTGCTACACCTGTATCATCAGTGACTGTCATGACTTGTCAGTGAGAGCATGACTGGGTAGAGAGAAACAGCGACAAGCTATGATGATGATGATGATGAGTGAGAGCATGCCATGTAACCTGGAGCTGTTTTTAAATCATAGAACTATGACATACATTTTAATATAAAAGCTGCTTGAATGAATATTGAAAGTTGATAGACCTATTCCCCATTGTTTTTGTTCACAGGTCCTGCTGAGTTTTGCCTCAGGTGGTCTTTTAGGAGACGCATTCCTTCATCTCATCCCTCATGCCACGTCACCACACTCACACGGCGGGGACGAAGGTCACGGTCATGGTCACTCTCACGGTCACTCTCACGGTCACGGTCACTCTCATGGGGGTGACCATGGCCACTCACACGACATCGGTGTGGGATTGTGGGTAATAGCCGGCATCCTAGCATTCCTCATTGTGGAGAAGTTCGTACGGTACGTGAAGGGCGGACACGGTCATTCCCATGGTGCATCAGGGCATACCCATAATGCACCTTCAGAGGGGAAGGGAAGCCCAGAGAAGGAGAAGAAGCTGAATACAGAGGAGAAAGAGGGTAGTACTGATGAAAAGGAGGAGGATGGAGAGACTGAGCTGAGAAAAAAGAAAAGCAGTGAAGAGAAGGAAGAGGAAACCTCAGAGGAGAAGGATGGAGATGTGCAGAAGAAACAGGAGGATGAAGGTAACTTATCACAAAGTCTTGAGGGAATCTTGAGGGAAGAGATGCACTCCAGTTATCCTCAAGTTCCTGTCATACATACTAGTTGTGTGTGCCTGCTAGTAGGTGTCTATGCCTTTTAGCTATCTCTTAAAGTAAATGGTTGTTTTGGAATAATCTTAGTATAAATGTACTTTGATGACCTAGTGGTTAGACTAGCAGACATGGGATTGAAAGGACTGAGAATTGATCCCTGCCATTCCTTGCTAGACGTTGTGTCCTTGAGAAATTAAGGCACTTAACACGACTTTCCTTACCCCACCCTGGTGTAAATGGGAACCTGACTTCGGTTGGGGAGGTAAAACTAAAACTTACTAAATGGTGGTGGAAGGAGAAAGATGGATTCTGCTTTCTAATACCGTGCCCTAAACATAGTGGATAACAACCCACTGCCCCTATGGCCTCAAAAAGCTTATGGGACTTTAATGGGGCCCCAAGCAATATAAGGCCCGAAGATAGGATTTTGAAAGTCAATTTATTTAGTCATTTCTATACATTATTAGTTCAAACAACACTATCACAATGTATAGCAACGTCCATGATGCAATGATATGAAGTCGTTGTGTTGTGAGAACTCGCTGAAAAACGTCGCTGGGGTTTTTGAAGGCTCACAAAACTAAGGGGATCATTGTACGGCATGTTTTTGCAAGTTTTTAAAATGCTCAAGGTATGAAATTATTACGCAAATGAGCTAAACAGTGTTAATAAATGTCACTATCATAAAGATTTCAGCATATTTTCTATTTCCATTTTTTGGGGCCCAAATATTGCTTTGGGCCCCTTTACAACATCTACTTAACCTTTACCTACTTTGATTCACAATTGACCATTTTGTTGACACAGATGCTGAAGTTGCAGTGCAGGACATCAAGATTGCCGGCTACCTGAACCTGGTGGCCGACTTCTCGCACAACTTCACGGACGGGATGGCGATCGGGGCGTCGTTCCTGGTGGGGCGTGGCCTGGGGATCATCACCACGCTGACCATCCTGCTGCACGAGGTGCCGCACGAGATCGGTGACTTCGCCATCCTCGTGCAATCAGGCTGCTCCAAGAAGAAGGTTAGTAGCAAAACTATATATGTATTTAGATTAACTACATGTACATTGTTGTACCATGTTTGTGAAGATTGGCATATTAAAATAGGTGACTATCAACTTTTTCAAGATGTCAACCTAGAGACCTGACTGTAAGGTTTGAACCATTCACACCTGGAAGGACCCCTACTCTTTTTCATAAGTGTGCTTGAGGTGTGACTTTCCTGAAACATGGAACCTCAGGCTTTACCCCCAAAGCTAGTACTGAAGTAATTTTGAAGAAATTGGTGTTAAGTGCCTTTCCCAAGAGTACAACAATGGGACCTAGGTATTAGAACCAGGGACCTCTCGATTCTGAGTTAGCCTGGATAACCATGAGGCCGTACAGTGCCACAAATGTATGCTTTAAAGCCATATCGTGTCTTATAATGAAAGATTTGTGAGTGAGTAAATTTTGTTAGAGATGGCGTCTAGTGTCTGTCATGATGGCATCTAGGCTAGGTTAAACTTCTGTCATGCCTACATGTACATTTGTCTAAGTTTGTTTGTCTTCTGTACAGGCAATGTTGCTCCAGTTCAGCACGGCCACCGGTGCCATGGCTGGGACTGTCTTTGGCCTCCTAGCAGGTGGAGGCGGCGCTGCAGTGGCCACCTGGATCCTACCATTCACGGCAGGGGGGTTCATCTACATCGCCACGGTGTCAGTCATTCCAGAACTGTTGGACGGCCGCTCTAGTATCTGGCAATCGTTCAAAGAGATCGCGGCCCTTCTAGTCGGGGTGTACATGATGGTTCTCATTGGGGAGTTAGAGGAGATGTAATGATAATTCCTGTATCATGAAGGAATAGTTCTCAAACTTGCTTCTTATGTATTTCTGTTTTTGTTTTATGTGACACCAATTTAGCTCCTAGGCTCTGAGCCTGATCAACTTGTGCAACTTGTCCCCCATAATTTAGGTGTTTCTAGCAGTGAATATTACTTATATTAGTGTTGGTATAAACATCTATTGCTGTAAAACACTAAAACTGTTTCTTGGTGCATTTATTGCTGTAAAAGGAATTGAAGTACATGTGGATATTATGTTTACACATTGTATTCGAATAATAAGGCTGTTCATGGTTCCAACTATGCATGCACAGCAAGAGGTATTGTGGGTAATATGTCAAAGGTGAAGGCCCCTAACTTGTAAGGTAGTTCTTGTCTAGACCATGCTTGACACATGTCCAGACGTGTTTTGTTTATGTCTCAGGAACCTTCAACTTTTTATGTATTACTCATCACCATGCATTTATCTGAGCATGCTTAATAACCATGTACGGCGTTTTACTTACGGCTCTTTCACTTAGATGGCTCAAAATTACCAGGTAGGTCTTTCAAAATGAAAGAGAAGAAATAGAAATAACAGGTGATTCCAAATACTGTAATTCGCTTTATCTTCATGGTAGCAAAATTTCACAGTGTAAGGAAAATGTATATTTTCACTGAACTTTATCTTCACGGTGATGCCAAGTGATTTTCAGAACGGATGTGTGAAGGAATCATAAAAGATAACAACAGGTTTTTCACAGGGATGATAAGTTCACAGAACAGAGATGACCGTGAAAACAGTGAACATAAAGTTACAGTTAAAGAAACAAGTATGCTCTGCCACTTGTCTCTAAACTTTTTGTTCTTCGTACCATGTACCATAGTATGATATTGGGTTCAGTTCCAAAAAAATGTTTTTTTCTCATTTCCTCATTCCCTTAATGCCAGTCAGCAAATTTTGTGGCAATATTTCCTTTCTATAGTAAACATGTGAACATGTGTAGGCAAGAACATCTTGGAAAGATGTAAAAATTATCAACATTGTTACAGCTAGTCATATTTAACTACAAGACAATGTATTGTGCATTTCTCTTTGGTTGCGAATGCATGTTTTCATGATGCATTTGTATATTTTTATATGTCATTACGCACATATGTCTATGATACATTCATTTATTGATGTACATGATATACAAAGCATTTGACAGATATATCTATGGTATTGAGTAGATTAAAAGGTTTTCTTTAAAACAGTGATGTTATTACATTCAATCCAGAAAATGTAACTACATTTGTGCCCTTTCACCATTGATACATTCTCATTGGCTAATGAAATCATAAGTTTCAAAACTAATCACCCATGTACCCAATCAGTGTGGAGTACAGCTGCCCAGGTTATAGACCAATCATCTTTAAGGATAAGGAAAGCATATGGCCAATCAGAGAGCTGATAAGTAGTACATAAAGACCAATCACCAGTAGACTGACTAAATGCATATTGAAGACTGACCAGGGCAGACCATGCCATGATTGGGAGGATGTTTAAATGTATTGTTGCACATTTTTTTAGTTCTACACTTAGAGGATATCTTTTAAGATGTAAGAGATAGCCAGTAAGCACCAACGACAATTTGGATTCATAGAATAAAAACTCTTTGCATTCCAAATGGTTATGTATATTGTAAAAATTGACTTGATATGTCAATCTTGTAATTAGTGATCGCAGTACATAGTGGCAATAAAGTGTCATGTATAAAAAACAGTCCAAATTTCTGCTGTCTTTGAAGTTGACACATACACTAGATCATACAGAAATAAGTTGACAGTTGTGTGGTCTATGTTTACTCGATATGCTCATTACCTGCCTTCTTGCAAACAATTTTAGACAACATTACTGATAATCTGCATGCTAAAAAATTCTCTGTATAAAATTGGGGTAAAATATTACTTCTTATAACAACTTCTCTCTAATACAATTAAGTTAAAATGTATTCTTAATTTTCCGTCACCATTAAAAGATGACACATTCCAGGCCATCAAATGAAGTACTGCTTTGATACACGGCAAGGCTGAACTAGCTTAGCACAGCTATGTTTCTCATTGCAGTAATGACGCCTTTCTGTTCAGCGGAGAACTGCAGGTCCACCAGGCTTTCCCTGCCGTTGGTCTGTTTCAACACCGCGGACAGGGCAAGTAGTTCCTGCAATGAACGAATGTCTGTTTTACCCACCCATTTATGTCAATGTAAAACAACGCGGATTCCTTGTTTTGAGATACCTTGCAATCGTTAACTATTCAAAGACTTTGAATTAGTTCATTAACGAAAGTTTTGCGTCGGAAAAACATGGTATGATCGTAGATCACATGTACACGTACCCTTTCCACTGAGACAGCGTCCTCCGTAGCGTCCGTCATATCCCTGGCCATCCCCACGCTTCTCCTCTGGTAGCGGTCGTGGATTGGGCAGGTATTCAGAACGAACATCGCCATGGCAACGGCCCACCCACCCAGACAGGACACCCCTGCTCTAATGGTATAGTCCGTCGAGATCCCAATATCACTGCCATCTACACCAATACCTGATATAGGGCATAGTAAACGTTATTTGTTTGTTTGAACCTTTGTCTATTTATGAGAAGCTCAAATTGCCTTGCAGGCCGCTTTTCATTGAGGGCATAAGGGAAGAGGTAAGGGTCAGACAAGATATATGACAAAAAGATATTGTGGATACATCAATGAATAAAAGGAACGACGAACACAAACAACATGAATGTGGCATTGAAAAAAAAACAGCGTTTTCCTGTTACAGAAAGGTTTGCAGCTGATGTTTTTGGAAAACTATTTGTTACCTGTCGTTTTCATCCACGGCAGTTTTACACGGAACAGTTGGTCGACACCCTGGTCTTCTTCCGTGTCGCGAGCAGGCTGCCCTGGTTGTACAACACCCCCGATCCTCACCACATGGTCGAACTTGGGTTTTGCCGGACCGTTTTCTCCCGTGAGAAACTGTAGCGCCGTGCTTTTGTCAGCGCTGGATATGTTGCCTTGTGGGTAGGGTAGAACTGTGAAGGCTTTCTTCAAATATCCTGTGGAAGGAGAGAACTGATGTGTCATATGAAATTACAGCTACACATGAAATGTTCGATATAGTGCAGGAGAGATATCTGTTTCTAGTCATCTCCTTTGTTATGTCCTTTTTTTTTTACATCTTCCTGACATTTAAGGCATCTGTCACACATAGCCGATCATGGCATTCTAAACTTCTTCAGACCAAGGTTGGGAATCAGTCGTGAGCAAGGTCATCTGTGGTTGTGAGTCAAGGTTGCCTACTACTCTTTAAAATTCGTCTGCGCCAGCCGACAAAAGATGTTGAAAAGCCAAACTCGGGAAATTAATATTCTGCTTGAATGCGGCCAGAGAAGCAAACTGGAGCTAGAATAGAACGGATTCCAGGCTACTCCCAACCCAGTGACAACCTTGGTTGGGGAATGGTCGGGAGCAAAGAAGTGGAAAGATCCTAGATGTGAGACGGGGGCTTAAGGTATGCCGGTCTCCTTCGAAGTCTTTTTGTTACATATCAACATGAGTCGACATTATTATATCAATGAGACAGAAGTTCCACTATCATATTACTAATACCCACCTACGCGTACGAGTTCCCTTGCGATACTCTCCAACAGGTCTTTGTTGTTCTCATCAGTTACCATAGTGACGTCCTTCCCTAACGCTTGTAACATGGCCGTCATAGCAACAGCGCCCTGGAGCCTGCCATACTGTTCATGTGAGCCGGATTCTGCGGGGAAGGGATATTTAAAAGCTGGTATGCTTTCTCTCAGGTCAAAAATAGAGACAATACGCAAATACAAATACAGTCAATCTGGTACTTGTGACCACATTTGGCTACTTTTGGTAGTTCCTTAGATTTTCACCATTGATCCAAGCATTACGTACCCTTGAGTGTTCACTATGTCTAGGGTTCACTGCATTCATAAAGGTATAACTTATATATTTTTGGTTGGAAACTTTGAAAACAAGGATGGCACGTCGAACCGACAAAGAGAAAGGAAAGCATAGCAACGGTATTTCTTTTATTTCTTAAGCGGGAAGCAAAACGATAATAAGAAAAATTGGACGCAGCAGCTAGTTTCCTACCTTGTCCAAGATGCGGTGGAACCACCACAGCGACTGACGACGCATGGGACAGGGATAGGGCCGACTTCAACAACGCGTCTTCGTCGTGTAAGTCTGACAAACATCCATTCTGCGCCTCCCGAACTGGCAGTATCAGCCTCTCCAGTTCCTGAACGATCCCAACAGCCTTTTCTGATGCCACGCTGTAGAGCAGAGGATTCTGGGATATCTGCACGAGGCTAGGGATGTCGGCCATGTTTGTGCCCTTGACAAAGGTCGTCTTGGTGTCACAGAGGAAAAGGCATCCCTTAGTGCCATGGGTGAAGAAACCAATGGGCGGAGCTATTGGAAGATGCAAAGAAGTACTGATGAGTTAACAATGTCATTGTAAACCTTACAATCTAGTGATGTGATAAAATTTACAACAACGATATTTTATTTTGGAATACTGAATTACAAACTAACTTACAAGCACGTCGACAAAGGTTAGACATCCAGGTAATACGATACGCCAAATAACAGTTACTCAAGCAACTGGATATGATTTTGGAAACGGTCAAACGTTTCAAGTAGCATCCACTACTTTGCAAGATGTTGTTCGACAAATCGTGCTCAGAGTCACTGACGAAAAGTAGTGAATGCTGCTTGAAACGTCTGACCGTTTCCAAAATCATATTCAGTTGCTTGAGTAACTGTTATTTGGCGAAACTTACAAGCAGACATCACAGCCGGCTCCATGGTGACCCCACACGGCCAGAACACAGGGACATCTCCCGGGGTGGGCTCCACAACATCGCCCCAGTCAATGTTCTCCAGGTCACTTATACCTATTATGGCTGGAATAACGAAAAGTATCTTACGTAAATTTTATCAGTTTTTGAACCAACTCATATGGGCGCAAGGTGATATATGTAAAATACACAGAAAATGAAAAAACAGTCCCTTTCCTATACTACTATTTTATACCTGGGTCTCCAATGTGGATAGGAGCCCCGTGTGAGCTTGGTGTCCAGTGTGTGACCCGAAAGGCGGTCTCTAGTTTGTCTTTTGGTATGTAGCGCATGGACACCACAACTTCACAGTCAAATGAGTTGAAAGGATGGCAGCGAATACTCGTCTGGAAAAAAAAAATAGCACGGAAGATCTTTGACATATATTGCATGGTCCTAATTAACTACTCGAAATGCCAAAGATGCACCCAATCACTCTATGCACATATATCAGTACAGCAATCATTTCTGATGTGTTTCATCTAAAATGACTGAATGTCATCCTGCTGCTTCAGCTATGTGTAAATGGCAAGGCATTAGCGACCTGTCCTTTTTTCCCTGCGCTATGTCAGCACTGGTCAGCTGTCAGCTAATCGGATCCTCCCTCTCCTGTTGTTGGAGGGAAAGTTACGAGCCAATCATGTTGCCTCTTGACCATAGGCAGCAACGTGATTGGCTGGTGACGGCTGACCAGCACCTACGTAGGCAACAAGACGGACGAATCGCAGGGCCAGCACGCCAGGGTCATTGCTTGACATATATGCATGATATACACGAGAGGATGTACAAAGTAGAAATACCCTATATATGCCGACATCCAGCCGTTGCTCCACGTTCCGTACGGGAACACCTGCTGTGAGAAACGCCCCTTCGAACGAGAAGCTGCAGCCTGTGTAGAACGTCACCATGTCCTTCATCTCTTCCGTGTACTGCAGCAAAGTGCCCGGCTCTGGTAGAATTCTGCCGCTCTTACAGACACTGTACATACCGTCCGTCCTGCGGCAACATGAAACGTAGCGTTCATAAACATCGTTCAATCTGTGGCACGTCGCATGACAGTGTCTGCTGATTTACTTCATTCTTCGTTCAAAGACAAATATTGCGGGAAGCGGCCATAGATTTAACCCGCATCCTCTTATGCCACGCCCGCTGCTTGTGTATATCAATTAACAACCCCGGCGCATCGGCCTCTGATCCGTCGTTCTCGCTGCGTTAGAGTTGGTCGGCCATCACTAGCCAGTCAGGTCGCAACCTACGGTCAAGATACAACCTGACTAACTGGTGACTTCCCCTCCAACAGACAGAAGGAGGGAGAGGCTCGGATTGGCTGACGGCTGGCCAGGGCTAACGCCGCGAGAATGACGGATCGCAGGCCGACACACAAGCGGCGGACCTGGTATGAAAGGATGTTGGCCTGAAATCCATCCTTGTTTAGCTTGTTGGCTCCTGTCGAGTAGCCTCTACCAGGCTCCTCGGATGGCTGGAAAAATAGTCGAAATTTGCCAAATAGAGTGTATAGTATGCTAATGGAGTTGTCTACGGAGAGAGGGTCAAATCTGCCATCTACTATTTTTCCAGCCATCCGCGGAGCCTTGTAAAGGCTACCTGTCGAGGTCGTGACGGTTGAAGCGAACACAAGTTGAAGATACAAGGATGAATCTGAGGCTGCTACGCCATCTTACCTGATGTCGGATTCTTCTGCTAGCGGCGGAGCAGACAGCTCGCCAGGTTTAGACCTGTACAGCACAGGAAAAGCACCCGGATTCAGTGAACAAAAAGCCTCGAAGTCATCAGCCAGGAACTTCGGCACAATGGTTACGTTGGCCTGGGCATACCCTGTAGAAATGACAATACGTTTCGTCTTTGAATAAATCTCCAAGAAGATGTAGGATCCGGCTCAGTGTTATACACTATTTATGGCTCTTTTCACCTCTTTCTGGTGGTCCCCTTTTTCCCCTGCCATTTGAGGGCCACTAGAAAGACGTATATATATATATATATATCAAGCCTAAAAACACTGAGCCGTGCTTGGAGACTAGCAAAAATTGTCAACAGTCACAATCTGTAGAGCTTGATCTCACCAGAACACATCCCTGACGTCGGCCTGCCGCGCAGCTCTCCTGCCCGGATGAGACGCCGGACGTCCTGCGGGTGCCAGTCGGCAAACGTCTCGTCGTCCCACCGAGACATCGCGGTTCAAACGCCGGTGTTGATGTGATGATCGTCCTCTCGACGTATCGTAAGCATCAGCCGCACCGGGTGCCTGTGAAGTATTTTGAACCAAAGAGCGGTTGAACAACACAGACACAGACCATGCAGCTGTAGGGACCAGTATGCTCGTAGGGCCTTATGGTAAGCTTATTCTTAAAAATCAGTTAACAGCACGGAACAACAAACTACAAACCTTTCCAAGTAAGTTTGACTTGAATAGTTAGTCAAAATATCGAAATACATGCATTTAAACGCCACCTTTTTAGCCACTTCAGTGAAAATAACAATATGTAAATTCTAACCATAGCCGTTGACTCTGCCACTAACAAGCATGTTGGCATGACAATGATAAAAACCATTGTGCATATTATCAACATCTTAAAAAAGTATTATAGATCATACTTTAAGGTCAAAGCTGATAAAGATAGGTGAATGACATGTCATCTTTAAGTCTAATTGATGTCTTTACTTGCACAGGAATGTGTAAGTAAAAATAGACATGTTTGATAGCACATGTAGCAATGTCGACTGAATGACCTGTAAATAGTGGGCCAGCCATTCTTTGTTGCGCTCCCTTTCCCAAGAGGCGGCAACCAAGGACATTATATAGGATGCACTTGGAGCTACCAAGGATTTGACGGATCGCTCAACAAATTTCATTTAAAAACAACAACGATTTTGTTTTGTTTTGTATGTTTTGTTTTCGAGCTCTTTGAAATCATACTTTTACATCCGTGAATAGTTTCATCGGGTTGGTAAGTAACTGAATAAAATAACTCTTTTTACTCAACCAAGTGATTTATTCAACCGACGTTTCGGTGACCATCTGTCATCTTCTTCAAGGCAATTCTGATTGTTCCACATTGTACTGCAGCACAGGTGTCGCTGCTTACAAATACTTTTACATCGTGTACCATATTCCAATGGCAACATCAAGAGCCACACACATCCTGTAGTCGCTCAGCGATTGCCGTCTAGTGGAAAGGGAACATTAGTAATGCTTCGTACTAGAATACTAGTAGTTTCCCCATGTATGACCATAGGACAGCAACATTCAAATTACGTCTTTATTTGCATAGATTGTATGTAGTATTGCACTTATCCATTCATCACAAGTTAACATCGACATATTTCTTCGTGTTAATTGTTAATCATCTATTGCCTGTCTATTTCAAAGGTGATGATGTCAAGAAAAGTTCGCATAGTTTAAAACATAACAGGGTGAAAATTGATAAGGATAACTATAAAAGAATATGTGCTTGGGGATGGAAGAAACATGTTAATCACACTCTTCCCCCATGTAAAATGTTATCGGACATAAAAGTGACAATTGTAAGACATTCTTCATTGTCTGTTCTTTGCGTGTTCTGCAAATTATCATCGAAAAACATTCAAAATATGAAATAACCAAATACACATACATAACAACAGAACCAATAAAAGCCACTAGAACAGCTGTCTATAACAACAGAAAATAATGAAAACAGAATACATTTGATTGGTTAGAAGCTCCTAGAGTAAGGCAGATGGCAATCTAAAAAAAGAATTCTAGCTCTAAGGTGTTGACGTCTGAGATATTTTATATCAAAAGTTTCGCAAACACGCCGGTATTTGCATAATTTGTGCGTAATATTGATAGTAGATAGTAACATGTACATCACAAAATCATGGCAATCCATTTTTACATTCTTGATTCAGCTCAAAAATGAACAATATAGTGGCTGCAGTTCCACAGGATATCGCTGAGACTCTTTCACCCAAAATTCATCTCAATCTAATGTTCTGCTGTACTTTCAAAGAAGGTCGCTAGGGGAAGCAAAAGTTTTCAATCTTCTCAAAAAGGTCTACTCACATTCTATCAAACTCATCACAACTCATTGAAACAAAAAGGAAAAGTGATAATTATTCGTTCTTGTATGCAAATCTACAACAATTGTACCTTACACATATGTCTCTCTTTCTACGCTGCTTGGCTGACAACTTATGTCCTTCCCGTTTAACATTTTTGTTGCAGCCTCGTCTTTCACTTCTTCCTTACCTTCTACACCGTCGGTCTTTAATATTTCTTTTATTCTATCTTTTTTCATCGCCTTTCTCCACGTGACCACTGAAACGAGTACGATGGTAAACACTATAACACACGCCCCTATAAGCTCCAGCACTGACGGTCTAATGTCAAAGATCAGGTACTGTAGCAAGAAGGCCAGTGCGATAGCTGCTCCTTGTAGCATCTCTACAACGATGGCTTTCTCCTCAAGCAAGCTTATGGACAAACAGTAAGCTGCCGACACCCACGTTAACCCTTGACCTGCAAGGTAGAGCGCTACGTCAGACTCCAATCTCCATTTTGGGGTGACCAAGGCGTACATGATAGGTACAAGAAATACAGAACCCATCCCTTCTGCAAACGCTAAACACGTTGTTCTGGGCAGTCTCTGTAATAAAGACCTATACATCACGTTGACAAAGCAGAAACCGATCGGACCGATGAAGGCTAGGACGTTGCCGATGATGTAGGGTGTTTGCAGGCTTGCTGGAGTCGTGGATGTTGTGTTGGTCGAATGGAAGGTGCCGCAGTTGGCAGGGAATGTTGTGTTCGCGCAGGAAGTCGCGTTGTCGACTTGTGAAATGTCGATTGAGTAGCTACTTGTCCGGGTGGTGTTGTCAGAAAGTAAGGCCATACTTTTATCGCTCGTCCTCTCTTCTGGAACTCCACCTAAGAAAATTATATATATATATATATATATATATATATATATATATATATATATATATATATATATATATATATATATATATATATATATATATATATATATATATATATATATATATATATATATATATATATATATATATATATATATATATATATATATATATATATATATATATATATATATATATATATATATATATATATATATGTCTCATTATGAAGATTGTATATGCTATATACATATACATATACACAAATTAACGCTCTTAATTACAAGATTTCCCTGATTCTTAAGATGAAATGGCCGATGCCCAGGACATTCCGTGACTTTGAATAAAGCCAAAATTTTGGACACCGATCAGGATTGCTTCTAAGCAGATTAAAAGTGGCATGTAAATCAGAGGCTATCAACCATACCGAGACGGGGGCAGCTACCAACTACCAAACACCTTTGATACGTAGCTGACGTCACACTTCCGTCCCGGTCACGTGACATAGGTCATTTAAACCTGGTAAGGGTCAGAGTCTCAGAGAACTGATCGAAAGGTTGTTGGTGACCGTTTTACTCCGTTGTACAACCGGATATAGCGTACACAACCTTAATAGTATTCGTAGGCTTCAAGCCATGCCGTGCTGATGAGTTAGATCAGGAAACGTACAGGGTGTGAAGTCCCGCAACATCAAATCTGTCTAAATCGCAGTCAATGAAACTTAGGGAAGTTCCTAGCATCTCCTATCTTGCAGCTACTAGAAACTTCAGTTTAAAAAATCATGACTCATCTTAGCCTGGACTTCAGCCTTAGTAGCATTGGCCCGTTCCCAAGGTCTGCTCGTTGGCGGCGACCGAACCCTGGGAGTGGGCCAAAGCTATTAAACAAGGCTGGACTCCAGCCCAGGCTAGACTCTAATCTCCAATTAAGCATATCTAACGGTGGCAAAGATCGTATCCAACTGGCAGGTTTGCCACCGTTAGAGCTGCTTGGAGATTATCTAGACTCATCTATCAAGCCAGGGTTTCCTCTTACCGGCAACGATTAGACCAATGGCAGCGATTCTGACGCCCACGCCCACCAGAACGACACGCCCGGGTGATTCCTTGATGAGTTTCCATGCGACCAGTAATGTCACAAGTGGGCTTATCGCTCCGCGACCAATGGCGAAGGTGTTACCTAGGATACAAAAACAATAGACGTGATTGGCAGCCCAAATCAACAACGAATAGCTTCTGTTACTAGTAGTAGTACTGCAACACAAGATATTTACTTGATCACATGTGATTGGTAGCCAGGACTATAAAAGAGATATGGAGGTGTGACAAGATAGTGAAACACAAGAGGCGAGTAGAAACAGAGTCCTGGATCCTGGGGATCGAACCCGGGCCCGCCAGTCGACAGGCCGTATGCCTTAACCGCTAGGCTAAAAGGTCCGGACCAGTTAGACTGGTCAGTTAGTGGCGCTTGAACCCCACTGTTACAATATATAGTTTGAGGAAGGAGGACCTAGGTGGTTACCGGAGTCATTACTCCTCTAACGTTTAAGAAGAAGAAGAAGACGTATGGTCTTACCTGGGGGGATGAGCAGAGCCGAGACGAGGAGACAGCTCGTACACACCACCCGGATCAGCCCACATGACAGCAGCTGTACTAAAGTCCGCCAGCTGTACCTGTACCAGGGACCGTCATGTGTATAGGTACCGTCTCTGCAGCTGGAAAGATACAATCAAAATTTATTTTAGACTTCAAACCAAACAATAAACGTAAAAAAAAGTGTTAAAAAGAAAACTGTAAAAATGCATGTCTAGGTTTACGCATCATCTCATGCAAGAACCGCCGGTTTATGTGTCAAACAACGGTCCTGGTGACGTAACGGCCTGCGATTCGTCCTTCCCGCTTTAGCGCTGGCCAGCTGTCAGCCAATCAGATACTCTCTCTGCCGTTGTTGGAGCGGAAGTTACCAGCCAATCACGTTGCCTTTTGACCGTGGGTGGCGACGTGATTGGCTGATGGCCAGTGCTAACTGGGCGAGGAGGACACATCGCCAGGGCTGTTGCTTGGTGCATAGCATTGGTGGGCCTGGCATTGGTTTACAACATGAGGATCTTGACGTGATTTCAACAAGGCAAGAGTAATGCAATGATAAAACATAATCGACTTACGTCAACGAACGCGAAGAACTAAATATCTTAAAATCATGAACTAGCAACTAATTTAGATTTCGTCGAGTACGTTTCTTTCCAAACCTTGTAACACATATGATGCAACAATGGACTTGATTCTCTACTTTGTCTAAACCCGTTGAGATGGCTAGGGAACAACCTGTATTTGATAATTCAATAACCTTCGACGGACTTGAAAGTGAACGTCAGTCTTCACTAACGCTGGCACCTTGATTTGATTTGATTTCTTTATTTGGCTGTAAAAAAGTACAGCCAAGGCTACCCAACTAGCCGAAGGCTATTACAAAGGGAACAATATTCAAAATGCAATACAAACTTTCACAAAGCACACAAACACACATGAAGGCGTACACAAAACGCAAGACTAAAATACATAGATAACTATAAGTCTGGGCACGTAGCACATAGGGCAATAAAAGTAATAGTATTTACGTCCTATCAAGACTGATAGTCTTCTGTACCAAAATTACAACGTGACAGCCCTATCAGAAACAAACACAACCATGATAATGGGTGACCCAGATTCAGGCCATTCAAGTTCAACCTCCAACGGTCATGATCGCGTATTTCTGAAACACGAGCTATATAAATATGTACAAGGCAGAGAGACGCCTGCCGCACTTAACCGTGAGCTCTAGATTGTATCGAGTCAGTCTACATATTGAGTGCTGATCAAATAAGACTGATAACGTACGAATATGAAGGAGTCGCATTTCAAGAACGGCACGTGTGGTAGTATACTAGTCAATCATCCCCAAACCCACAAGGAACACACAAAAAACGAGACAAAATAGAAAGCCTGACAAAAACGCCTTAATACGTCAAAAACCAACTGGACCCACTCCTCTGCTTGGATAGTACAACTCCTCGGCTCTAGGGCCAACATACTCCAAAGAGAAGTCTTCAACAGGCCCCCTGACTTAGACCCCACAGGATATCTGTTCTCAACCTGATTTCATAATGAAGGCACCTTTTTTTAAACTATCTTTGTATTCGCACGCTCGCATCAGTTTTGGGGTTCCCAGAGGATGTCATCCTGATCCATATGGATTGCATACATACGTAGCCTGACGAATCGCGCTCCTAGTGGCCAGACGGTCCTGTGACCGCCATCCAGTAACCTCCGGCCAAGAGCTTGTGTAAACACAGGCTACATACATACGCTAGCAACAGAGTTACTTGCTTTAATTAACAACGTAAGTACTATTCATTCTATTTCCCTATGTGCTATGTGCCCAGACATAGTTATTAAAGACCCCCCACCCCCCCCTCCCCCCCCTCCCCTCTCACTGGACCGCGACGCGTTGGCGACCTCGCTGCGCCCAAGATTGAATTTAAGTTAGCCTTGACTTTATAACGGGAATATCATGCAAAACGTATATACAAGCATGATTAAAAAGGACAACAAATCACACAAAGCGTAAAAAGAGTAGTTTTTTATCGATGAAATTCGTTTAGCGCGGGGTCAAATCGCTCGGTCGCAGCGAGGTCGCCAGCGTGTCGCGGGTCCAGTGAGAGGGGGGGGGGCTATAATAACTATGTCTGGGCACGTAGCACATAGGACAATGAAATGAATAGTATTTACGTTCTTGATTAAAGTTACTCTGTTGCTGGCGTATGTATGCAATCCAATAAACTAAACACACACTCGGACGTACTCGGATGACAGCCATAGCAACGTTGTCTAGACACGTAGTATTTACGCCAGCGTCATACATCAGGAAAATAGCTCATCTCACGAAGCCTCTACCAGGCTCCACAGGTCGCTGGAAAAATGGTAGAATTTGGCCAAATTGACTGATAACATGCCATCGTACAGAGGAGTTGGTCCGCAAAGAAGTTACAGTTTGCAACCTATATAAATAGGTTGACGTTTTCGGTCGGAATACGGCTGGTGTCCTCTCAACCACTGCGTCATTTTAGGGATCGGTCAGCCTCCTAAATCCTTTATCAGCGCTCCCACAAAAAGTTTAACGCCGCCGTTCCAAAAAGTCTGCAAAGGAGGCTAGATCGGCCGATGTTTGCAGGTCACCAAGAAGTTTAACCTCCTTGAAGTCACCAAGCCCCGTCCAATCAGAGTAGATTTTCCAGACTGGCGTCCGAATGTAGCCTGGGTGCCATCCTATTTCTACCGGGGGCTCCTACACTCGCTACCCTAAATTTTTTGCGTTTCGGCGCATGCGCGCCGGAACGCATTGTCCTGGCTTTTACCTTCAAGGAAGGAACCAGGGAAGCTTGGTTCAACACTGTGTCGCACACAATAAGACCTTATATGGCAATACGTTCTCAAATCCTTGTATAGCCGTTGCCTTATATGGCAAGAGAGCACGAAAAGGCAGGCAGGCTAGATTTGCATGTGACACAGGACGGCGACCGCATGTAACTGCTACAACTGTTCGGAAATATCATTGCATTGTGGTTTCGGACTTTGATATCCTGAAAAATGACCATATTACATCTATTCCACAAGATTGCAGAAGAAAAAAAACGATTTCGTCAAGAAAACGACCAAAAATCGGCATAAATGATACCATATAGTGAGGCTATAGCATTACGTTCAGAGTGCTTAGTTACGAACCGCAGCTTGGCCGATCTGGCAACGCGAAGCACTTCGGACCCAGAAGATCCGGGTTCGTGTCCGTGCATGCTTTTTTTTGGTTCTTTTTAGATATTGAATATCAAAAATATATATTGATATTATATTAATCTATCAATATCATATTCATGAATATCATTTTTTTCATTAATAAATAAAGAAATATTTTATATTTGTTATTTTTAAATATTCATTTAATATATACAAGGCCTTTGTCTTATGAACAGGACTTCATAGATTCCAAACCCGGCATTCGAATTTTTCTGTTCATTGTAATGGAAAATACCGTGCAGCGGCTCCTATGCGCGGTAAGATGATTCTTGCAAAACACTCGCCACTAAACTTCTATCCCCGATGTAAACAGAGGCTCTTGATGTTGTTTGCAAAACAGCGATTCTTTGTTACAGTAGCAAATGCTCCATTGTTCAGTATCGACTTCATTCAGACAACACGGACGTGGAAAGTGGCGCCCCTCGGCACAAAACTATGGGAATTTTCATGAATTTTAGCAAAATTACCCAGGAAAATAAGGAAGAAATGTTGTAAATGCGGAAACCAGAATAATACGGATGAGGTAGCTGTTGATTTGTTTGACATTTGGTAGTCATTTTAGATAGAACCTTAGCTGTTATGAACTTCTATTTCACTTAATTACCATAGTGCTGATGATTCAATGGTGCTTTTTCAAATTTTATGTTTTATTGCGTGCCATGTACATAATTACATTGATAGCTTTTATAATGAGCCTATTATACATTTTACAAATAAGTACAAGTTGTAGGCCAAGACCAGCTTTTTCAAAAGCACTTAAGTTAAGTGACGTAACTTCAAAATTGCTTTCCCCAATCTGCCTTTCTCTATTAAAACAGTACTCATTTCCCAAAATGACAATTTTTCTTATAGACTGAACAGCCCTTGAGTGACTTCCTCTGGCAGATTTTACTTCAAGTAAAGGGAAAAGACAATTTACACTTATAAACGTAGCCGAAACGCCAGCTTTTTTTAAAAGCTCTTGTTTTTAGGGTAGCGAGTGTAGGATCGCCCGGAAGAAATAGGATGGCACCCAGGCTAGTCCGAATGTCCCCATGTGACTCCGGTCATAGGCCGATGATGCCAATTATACAGCTGTATTTACATGTACGTAGGCAATGATTAACGGTCAGTTGACAGGTAGTGTAATAACCCTTTCTGCTTGAACAAGAGTTCAGAGACCTCAGGCCTCCAAGAAATATTGGAACTTTTGCGAATTCCTTATTTTACATTGTCTCATTGAATATGCAAATTATACCGTAATTAGCATAATCTACTAATAACCTGTAATTAGCCTAAGCTCTTTGCGACGATCGCAGTACCTGGCGACAGAGTGAGCCACACCAGCGTCTCAACTTCTGAAACCGAGAGAACAGCTGTTTTCTTTTTCAAGCTACAGTTTTATTATTACATTTTTTTCGTATTGCTGGCCGGGAAGTAGTCTGCATAAACGGAGGTTAGATTAAAACTATCTCTTAAATCAATGTGGGTAAATCAATGTGGGTATTTATTTTATTGAAGGCGGTCGACTTGCTGCTGCATGGGGCGTCCCGAGAACGCTTGACGCTAAATTCTGGAGCTACATATGACGCTAAATTCAGTCAGTCTCTCTACGCTCTAGCCTGAATTCTCAGTCAAAACTCACACACCTAGAAGCTGAACTCTTGCGTCAAAGCTGGTGATCGTCTTGGAGATTACTTGAAAAGCATCCTAATTTAGTTCTTTGCATTAAACGCATGAGTGATAATGACCACGTCTAGACTAACGTTAGGTCGCACACAATGACTTCTGTATCAAATGGAGTCTAACCTTTTCGTTAAAACGAGGCACTATTGAACTGCGAACTTTCATAACTGACATGGGAGGACGCATTTGAGCCCGATAAACACCACAGCTTGCTTATGAAGGAAGACCTTTGATGGTGGAAATTTCTATTTTCGTGTATTTAGAAATAATAATGTGACGTTATGAGGGACCAATGCTATCACATACGTCTAAGTTCTCTCAACTCCACTCCAACGTATTTGAAGGAAGTACGGTCTCATTTTGCAATGTCATGGTTTAACCAATGGCAACATGGTAACCTGACGTGCGCTCTTGTAAAAGACGCCAAGTTTGTGCCCCCGTGGCAACATTAATCCAAATACGCTGAGCTGACAGTGACTGTAATTCATAATCTGGCATGGTCACGTCCATTACCTACCAAACCAACTACCCCGCCCCATTCCTATATAATGTCTTTGACACGTATATGTATTTTGCCACCCAAATACTCGTAAACAACTTACGGAACAACTTTTTGGTAAATTTTGAGCACAACGTGTGGCAACTGAAAACACGAAGAAGCATTCAGTGCGAGAAAGCTTTGTCAGAAAGCGTAGAAAACTGTTCTAGTCTTTTCAAACAGATCAGTTAGCAGCCATGCCAGCACATGCCTTCTAATATGAAAAAAGTGTAATTATTACACATATATATAACTTTCTACGTCGCAATGCAAAAGTTCCTCAGAGATCTAGAATTTGTACAGTAAATATATTCCCACATGTGAGGCACAAATCGGATGATAATGTCAGTAGAGATATCTTAATGATGATCCGCCACGGCATTACTTTTGCATTAAATGAAGTCGAACCTGTCTGGTCGCTCTGGAGCTTTTTGTAAGTCAAACTATTGGAATCTCGAAGTTTCACCTCTGACACGGGAGTGGCAATGAATAACAATAAACAATTACGCGTTACGGCTTATGTACTTATTAAGAAGTACGTAGATTTTGGGCGCCTGCCTACGGATTACGAAGATGAAAAAGGCTGCATTTCGCCTTACGAAAAAAGGCATGCTGGCCCTCATCATTATCACTGTGCCAAACTACCGAATTCGAATTCTTCTTGTTTAAGGTCTCATCAGAACTCATCTTGTAGTAATTGATAAGAACCCAGTCACATACGTCGTAAGATAGGTTTGCGTCAAGAAATTCAAGACGTCGTTCACGTCACAGTCAAGGGGACAGTCTTGGATGTGGGTGTCGTACCAAATTTAGCAGCATTACGACGAAAAAGGTTGACCCCTGGTACTCTCCAAGCAGAGGTTGAATTGGCAGATCGTCACCGTTTTATCATGTGCCGTTTTTTTCGCTAGCCCATTCAGTTGAATGGGCTGGCGAAAAAAAAACACGGCATATGATAAAACGGTGACGATCTGCCAATTCAACCTCTGCTTGGAGAGTAATACCCTGGAAGCCAGAGATTATCTGCGGGGCCGTTATGCAACTCCCTCGGCTATTTAACCCAGTCGGCCGGATGGTCTCGCTTTCCCGGGGCAAGTCGCGAGCGGCCCCGAAGATAATCTCTAGCTTACCCGCGAGCGGGTAAAAATGTTGCCGCAAATTCTTATATGACTATCGACCGTCAGTTCCGTCATAGCCTGTCAACCCGTACCACTCTCCCAGCAGAGGAGTGGAGTGGGTCCGGCTGGTTCAGGCTGGATTTTTACGTGTTTTAGGCGTTTTTGTCGGGCTTTCTACTTTGTCATGTTTTTCTTTGTCTCACTGTGGGTTAGTGTAAACAATTGACAAAGTAGAAAGTCCGACAAAAACGCCTAAAAACACGTCAATAACCGGCCGAGTAAACCCCAGTACGACGAAATTACGTGGCCCCGTCCCTTGCGAGAGAGATAATCAAAGATGATTGTACATTGTACTCACCAGAAAATGACGGCAAGCGGGATGAACGCCACAGTCGCCGAGATCTCGTTGACTGCCACGAGCTGGACGGCGGGAACCCCTGCCTCAGCGACCCGCCGGGACAGCAACGCCGCCACGGTGTAACCCACCGCCGCAGCGATGGCCGAGAACAAGCCTTTCCCATAACACTTCATGGTGGGACAGTTATGCGGGGATGCATGCTCTATACGGTTACCCAGCATGCGTACCAAAGGTCGACCTATCGCATCTAATCCCATAACTCCAGATGACGTAATACAAAACTAGGTCTAACAATTGGATGAATTCTCTAGAGACTCAGAGGTTTCAGATGACCTTGAATACGAATTCTGACCAAGGACATAATCATGATAATGTCCTTGTTCTGACAAATGGTGAAAGCACTCGGGACTCACGGGTAGATTACAAAAAGCCTCATTGCTGCCTCTTGAATTGTTTGTGATTCTTGCTGTACGTACCCGGGGTGGCCGGAGTTGTTTACCGCCGGTAGAGGTTTGGCCGACAAACCAATCTGACCCTTGATCTGACCAAATAGATACTTAGTAACCCAATAAAAACACCGGAAACTAGCATCTGATTGGATTAGCCTCCGTTGCAGTCCTTCCCACTAGCGATTTTTTAGCGATTTATTTTTCAATTTTTTTGGGGGGGGGGGGGGTTCTGCTTGAGACCCCTCGTCTGCTTGGGATTCTGTTACCGCTGTGATCATGTGTCCGCTGTCCACACATTTTTTTTCTTTAAATCGCTAAACAATCGCTAGTGGGAAGGACTGCAACGGAGGCTATGTTTGGATAGCGGTTTGGCTTCAGCCTGTGTTTACACAAGCTCTCGCGCTCGGTGGAGGTTTAATAATGACTCCAGTCGGGCCGGCTTCTAGGAGCGCGATTTTGTCAGGCTAAAGTTTGGCTGTCGGACAAAGACAAAACTTGACAAAACAAAAAGTCCGAGCCTATGTCCCTGTTTGAAGAGGACTTCGCTGATTATTCCTTCCCACCTCGGCCTGTGAATTGCGTGCATAGCAGACTTCAAGGAGGTTATGCAGACTTGCCCTTTGTTCTTATTCATTATGCTTTCACACCCCGTCCGGTTTTGTAGATATCGCCGATTTTTTCCACCCGCCGGCCGCGAAGATAAGTTCCGTGTACCCGTCCATTTTCTTGAAGACGAAGGGAATTACATACAATAGTATTCACGATATTAATACAGGACTGGAGGGGATAGTACACATGTGATCTTTGTGTAAATTCAAACTATAAAAGAATGGAACTCGTTGTCATCAAATACTGTAGGTGTAAGAGGTGTGAAAATCGTATATTCTCAGTGTATAAGGACCCAGAAGACCTTTGACGTTAGATTTTGACAACTTGTTTATGAACCTGTAACAGTCACCACGGCTAGTCACCGAAACACTGCAGCCCTATAGTAATTAGCACTGAGTACTCTGCATGCAAAACACAGTTCTTTGATCATGTCGTCATCAATAGGAAGCCATGTATGTGAGAAGTTTTAAACCCAGTAGCTATTGTTCTTCATGCTGGGCGATTGTCTATTGAGTTGAGAGTAGATCAGATGAGATCTAATCTCCAAGCAGATCTAACGGTTGCAAATACCGTATCCAACTGGCAAAAGGAGTTTTTAGTGCAACTCGGGTTGCAACAAAAACTTCTTTTGCCAGTTGGATATGGTCTTTGAAACCGTTAGATCTGCTTGGAGATGAGATGAGATCCAGAGTGAGTCTGAGAACAGAAGCAGAGAGAGAGAGAGAGAGAGAGAGAGAGAGAGAGAGAGAGAGAGAGAGAGAGAGAGAGAGAGAGGAGAGAGAGAGAGAGAGAGAGAGAGAGAGAGAGAGAGAGAGAGAGAGAGACTCAACTCCGTGACACCTGTCACCCGGGCCGTGCGTGTGTGACGACAATGCCCTGTGCTTAGATTAAAAAAAGCGGTTACAGGCTAACAGCGGTTACAGGATCCCAAGCAGATACGGGGGCTCAAGCACTTGAAGCAGATACGGCCCCCCAGCCAAAGAACCTGGACCCGATAAGTTGAAAAATCGCTAGTGGGAAGGACTGCAACGGAGGCTACCCTGTGCTAGTGTCTCGCGTGTGCCCTGTAGTCCCTCCCAAAAGAACCGGGCCATAATACCGCTCCGACTAAATCAGACTTACAATGATTCTTTCACACCTCCGTCCGGTTACCGTAGATACATTTCGTGTACCTAGTACCTGTCCATTTTCCTTAGACCGTGAAGTTTTGAAGTGAATTAGAATAGTATCCAATATCCACTATATCACCCAAAATATCATGCGGTAGGGAGAAAATGGAGTGTTCGCGGTGGTTTTGAGTTCGCGTATGAAAAATTAGTAGCGCTACATTCACACAACAATGGAACGGCTTTTCGCGGTTATTAAGTTCGCGGTAAAGAGTTCACCGCGAAAACCGCGAACATAAAACATCAGCGAAGCTGGTGTGTTACGCCGAAGGATGGTTATACCGGTTATACAGATACAGATACAGAATTTGACGGAAAAAAACTTTGTACAATGTATTTATACTATGACTACAGTGAAAAATATGAGAAAAGGATCACGTGGATTTTTAGGCAGATGTGAATCATGAAATGTGAATACTAACGTTAATAGTAATAAACAGCTAACCTAAATCTAACCTTTTGGTATGGTTATGTCCCCTTGCCCTATTTGCTAACTGTTGATTAAAGTGTCTCTTCAATTATGCATTTGTCTGGGCGACGCCCCCTTTTTCTGTCAATCCAAACGCCATTTACTTTTACTTTTCGGGGTACATGACCATAAGTTGTATTGTAAATAATTGTGTTGAGCAGGAAGCAGATGTGACATTTGTCTTATAAACCAGCGAACAACTATGTAGTATGATTCTCCCACGAAGCCCTCAGACTGTGACAATAAGGGACGGAGAGTTTTTGACGTAGCCAACTTCTAATGCATGGTTATCAAAGCTTTTCAGACAGTGTTCTGAATACGTTAGTCTGTCAAGTTTGCATTTCTAGTGGTATTACTGATGTTGCATCTAGCACATATCCCTAAATACCCCGTTTTCGAAAAATCGCGAATTTAAGTACCCCGCGAATTTATGTTACCCAACGTTACATGTACATGTATACAAAGGACCTACTGTGCATGACTTTGCCAGTGCCATGGAATCACACATAGCGCAAAAGGGGTGTGCACAATAATGTGAACTTTGACCGGTTTCTAGTATCACTGATGGAACCAGTTGGGCATACTTACTAAACTAACATTGATTGAAATGTCATTGCATTATATTTATTAGGGGTAACTATACAGTATCATTACATATCAACGCTAGATATCCATTTATCTATGATGTAATAAGATACGAGTCAAACCTTGGCACCTCACCTGAACGTTTGCAGGTAACAGGTGTATAACGTATACGAACGTTACGTCCGCAGAACTAGAACGGACCGCCGTGGATGACTGACTCCGCGTTGGTAAACATGGCCCAACAACCTTTGGATGACCCGTACGGTATTGGTTTGGACTGTGCCACATTTTCTACATATCTCAAATCCTATTTTCGTTGCTGGTGCCACGGAGTAACGGCCATGGAAGCCGCGTATACGTTTACTAAACAGAACAGTCAGGGATATACCCACGGTGTTTTTCTAGTTCAAACCAGATCATAATAACGTTACATACAACATATCGGGTAACTTGTCGCCTCAAACCCCCGCGCAAATAAGCTTATATGCGCTTGTAGCTGTTACACAAACATCATGTTCTGCTTATGTACCTGGAAAATATTTACCTGGCCAACATAAAAGCAACGAAAAGTGCGTACTAATCGTTTTGGTGAGAAGCAAAAATAACAGAGAGTGTGGTTTTCATAAGAGAGGGGGCGCTGCATACTTAGCCAGTGAGGGCCTAGGGTGGGAGTGCTCCTGTCAATCATTCACCCTATTTGAAATAGGGTGAATGATTGGCCAGAGCACTAATTTTTTGGCAAAGCTTTTAGAAATTACAATGAGTCTGGTGGAGACTTTAGTTGAGAGAAGAGCGCAGCCTAGCGACAATGATCAGCCTAGAACACTAATGCACGTATACATGTCTGCCGAGGGAAAGTACACGAAAACGAGGTGTCATTATTACTCTTAAGTTCAGACTTTGAAAACTCACCGTCGAATGGCAGGTTGTTTTGCCAACTGCTCGCCAAATGTGTTTCTGAGTGTTCCCGTGTGTCGTGTTTTGAAGCCTTTGGATCACAGAGTGCTCTCCTTCTCTATTGACGCTGAATATAGACGGTCTCCATTCCTGCCGCAGTCAGTCACCTCAAGACCGTTACGCTGGTGCCTTTTGTTTGTATCGTTAGGCAATGTTGATTTGATTATATGGATGGCATCCGCGCGCGCACCAATTTCGTCCATTTCCCAAAAAAATAGTTTTCGGATACTGTAACCCATACAAATCAGCTGCAAAATGAGAAAATATATGATGTACATTGAAAAAAAAACATATCTCGGAAAACGGATAGTAATGTCATAGAATGCCAAATAAGTCAAAAAAGAAGATGTGGAAGAACAAAAATGAAGAATCTATTATTCGGTATACCATATTGTTTAGTTTTGTTCATTCTTCCCGACCACGTAGATTCTATAATGAAGGCAACTTTTTTTGCAAATTTTCATTTTATTTTATTCACTCGCACGTATCAGCTAGTTTTATGGTCCTCAGAGGACATGGAGGATATGATCAATATAATCAAATCAACATGGCCTTATCAATGAAGCATCGCAAAGGTGAAGGCCTCGGACAAATAAAGGTGGCGCTTTCCGCCCAAACACCGCGGCCGGTTTAAACTGGTTCAAGCAGGTGTAAGGCAAAACACAATAGCTGCTTTGACCCACTGGTAAGTACGAGTAACATTTTCGAGTCTTATTTCCTATGTCATACAAGCTGCATTGGCTAAAACAATAAGCGAGAGCATTGCATTTGACCATTTCTTATCGTTACCATCAGTAAAATTAAATAAAAGTTTATTGCAAATTCCTGTCCGTAGGCTAATTGCCAGTAACGTTATTATTATTATTATTGGGTTCGGCTTCTTTTTCCGAGACAGTGGAAGACGAATGATCCCACTTTTTCTGTGATGTTTGGGTTTTGTGATATTAAGAGGAGAGTAGTTTTCTTTTCGTCTGAGAAATTAGGATGGAAAATGGTGGCCTCTTTAAAAAACAGCTCATTCATTTCGTGGTCGTAGAATGGGCAACCTGACATAAAATGTGTTTTGTCTTCCACCTTGTTTGACATGCAGTATTTACAAGTTCTTTGGCACACAGGCAAGTTCTTGTACCGCCCTTTCTCAATTTCAAGGGGATGGGCATTAGTAAATTTGATGATGATGCCACAGAAAGAATACATTGAGTCACATATTCACACACATTTTTACAAAGCAAAATTAACGAAGACTGTGATTTTGATCAGCAGGGGAGGGGACAGAGAGAGAGAGAGGGGGGAGAGAGAAAGAGAGAGAGCTAAATATAGAGGTCTCCATTGTTGACATTGGTCGCACCGTCAGCCAGCTCAAGGTAACTTGGCACGCTGATGCTTTTGTCCTCATCATCAGTGAAGCATTGCGAAAGTAGAGCGCGTTCTGCCCAAACACCGCGACCGGTTTAAACTGGTCCAAGCAGGAGTATTACACCTGCGACAAAGCACAGGAGCTGTTTTGACCTCAATCATAGATACAAAGGTCGTGCTCTGTCGAATAACGGTTTAACTGGCCAACTGGAAACAGAAATTGGACAGGAGGTGGGTAACATTTTTGAGCCTTTTTACCTTCGCCGAGAAGGTTATGTTTTGCACAGCGTTCGTGTGTGTGTCCGTCTGCCTCTGAACAGTATAGCTCGAGAATGCCTGAATGGATTGTCTTCATACTTGGTATGTGGGTAGGTCTTCTTGAGACCTCAAAGTTATTAGATTTTGGGCCCCCTAGCGGCTTGCTATGGTACATAGGTCAGTCAGTCGGCGCGCATTGTTTTTGGTTTGTGCTATTACTGACGAAGTAACCTAAAGGTGGGACGTGTTCTGCCAAAATACTTTTAAGTACTGGGTCAAGCAGGAATAACAGCAAAACATAGTTTGACAATCTATTTGAGAGCTGAGTAAAAATGAACATGTGCTAAGGCTAGTGTCACATTTCCAAGCCGGGGCCCGACCGGGCTATTTGAGAAAACAAAGATTAGAAAATGCATATCAAGAATATACATAGCGTATGGTAGGGAGAAATTTTTGAAAAGTTTTGTGTGTTTTGTTGTCTTTTATATCATAGTTTTCGTCCCTACAAGCTGCCCGGCCGGGCCCCGGCTTGGAAATGTGACCCTAGCATTAGTTAGCGTATTTCAGGTGTTTCACAAAATATAGAAGGACAGGTCACCGATTCTTGTCATTTGTTAACTATTGTGTTATTATCACAACCATAGACTGCTGGAAGTGTAACTGTGTGGCGCCATGATCGTCCGTAACACCGCAGATGTCCCGATAGCCACCGTGCCACACAACCCGGCCCTTCGGGGGAAAGAGCTGGTGTCCCCGGCGGACGAGATGGGCTACGCGGCGTACGAGATCGTGCTGATTCAGGACCAGATCGACTATGAGCTTGAAGGTCGGAGCAGTAACCACATGTACTACTGTATCTCGGGCAGGGGGCGCTGCAGTGTGGAGAACGGGGAGGAGTTTGAAGTCACTCCGGACCTATTCATGGCGTTCTCTTCGGCCGTCAAGTGCAAGGTGATCACACACACTTGTATAGCGTTACACACAGACGTTCATCACTTATTGTGTCCAGCGTACATATATACACTGGCGCGAACAGTGGAATCAACCAATGATGATAAATCATAAATGACGGGTGTGGGTACTGATGTCAGTAGGCGGTTGCTTTAGGCGATAGTCAGAGTCAGTATAGAATTACTGGATGTTAACGGTATGTACGTTTTTCAGTATTCGTAAATCAAACGGAGTGATCCCTGCTTATGTATATAACTCTGGTTGTTATTTATAAGCTATGACACGACCACGTCCCAGGTAATGCTTTGGTCCCATTTCCAATCCGGGGCCCGACCGGGCAGCTTGTGGGAACGAAAAATATGATAAAATAGACAACAAAAGACAAAACGTAACAAAAATACTCCTAACCATTTCTTGTGTATTTTCTTGCTATGCATTTTTTTTTTAATTTTCGTTTTCGCAAACAGCCCGGCCGGGCCCCGGATTGGAAATGGGACCAAAGCATTAGTCTGGCAGGTTCGTCTATGGATGTTACCTAAAGAAGTTGTCTGATTATTAACGTCTTTGATATCTTGAAGATCACAGTGACTTCGGAAGACGACATGAGGCTTTACTGTCTATACTGCCAAGACGACGACCCTTCGTCGGACCGAGTGGTTGTTCGGTCACTCTCGGAGATCATCGGAACCGATCGGGACGTCGACTTCGGAAGCGGCCACAGCCGAAGATTCCTACTAAGGGACGACAATTTTCCGATAACGGTGACCAACACGTCCATCATGACCCAAGCCGGTACAGAAAGGGGTGTCCCCATGTGGTACAAACACCACAAAGAAGCTGCCTACTACATCAGAGGTATGTATTCATCACAAATATAAGCTATTTTGAGTTCCGCGACCGCATACCTTCGCCAAATATCATTATCTGGTCAAGTAATGAAATGATACCCTAACGTGCATAAGAATGGACTTATAACGTTAATAGTAACTACTGTATACAGTATAAACTTGCATATGTCACCAAGGTGAAATCCACAATATTTACAATGAGGTATTGTAGCATTTCGTCATTAACTATGCAAATAAGTTCATAATTATCATAAAAGTATTCTGCCGTACATCTAGTATACTTGTCTACTTCATCCAAATTATACCTAAAAAGTCCTATCCTTTTGCTATTGTAGCATTTCCTCTGATATCATTTATACAAATGACGTCCACAACTAGATAAGCACTTGGAGTGTGTAGCTACACACTCCAAGTGCTTATCAATATTAATCACTGTATTAAATTATGTTACGTAAGTCCATTATCTTATTATTTCCATCATTATCACTTTTGTTATCATTTCTTAAAATTTCTACAGGAATCGGCAAGTACGCGTGGGAGGAGGGAAAAGAGGAAGCGGAGTTTCATTCCGGAGGGACGGCTTTCCTGATGAACGAAAACGACCCACATTACGCCATGCCTGTAGAGGAATCCTTCACCATCTGTGCCTTCTTTCCGGCACTGGTTGGGAACGAGAAGCACATCTTCAGTGGCGGTTATTCCGTATATGGTGCTCCCCAGTGACGTCACTCCTCCACAAACTTCTACGTTGACAAAGTGATGAGCTCATGATAAAGCAATACAGTGATAGACTTTGTGTTGCTCCTTGATTTAACTGCATGCGACACTTTTGTGATATAGAAATATAGGGTACAAGTAAAGCTACACTGTTGGTCCTATAGCTCCGACAGTGAAGTCTTTAGAATTATATGTTATAGCTATATACTTTACTGTTACTGAAATAGGCATGAAACGTAATAGACATTTATAATGTCACGTGACGACTCCAGTAAGGTCATGCCAGGTCCTTGGTTACGTGTACCCTTTGGTGACGTCATAATTGTATTTACCGTAGTGAAAAATGTTTGACTTTGACTTTTGTCAAAGAGACATGCATGGTTGGAATATTTCTTTCACGGTTCGTACAAAACTGTTCTAGAACGTCATAAATGTAAGGTATCCAACACTTTCCGTTCGACATAGGTTGTTTATTTGCTTATTTTGTTTCAACATTGTTACTTGACCAATGTCGGGGGAGAGGAAACAGGCAGAGGCCACCTTTACAAGTTGTTGTAATGTTGTTATTAGCGACTTATAAAAGTCAAGACTGTCTGAAATATGCGTCTCGGTCGTTATCTTTTATATATATATATACTGCAAAATTCAAAGAACCTGGCCCCGATAAGTTGAAAAATCGCCGTGGGAAAGCTTGCAACGGAGGCTAACGCAATAGCGCTTCGCTCAGATCATGGACATTATATAATGTCCTATTTGATATCACTTGATTCTGCGGCATTGATGATTGTTCAGAACAGTAGTATGTGTGGGGTCGTGTGGCGTAACGGCAGGGTGTTCGGCCCAGAACCCAATGGTCCCGGGTTCGATCCCCTGACGCCACCGAAGTTGTGCCCTTGGGAAAGGCACTTTACACTACTTTCCTCACTCCACCCAGGTGTAGAAATGGGTATACTGTTCCCTGTACGTGGCACTGTCGAAATAAGTTATGGTGTCACGTCGTCCTTGTCTGTCCAAAAACGACTTAAAACAACAGTAGTAGCATTCTGTGCGTATACAGATATAAGTGTATTGAATATCGCATCAAAAAGCGGGGCTTAAAATCCTTAGTTGCGGTTCAAATGTGAATCAAAGACTAATATGGGAACGTACACAAAAGCGAGTGGCCATTGTCTCATCCCTACGTTCAGACTTCAGACTATGCAGACTAACCGTCAAACCACAAATTGTTACAGGGCCTTATAGCAACAGTACTCCAAATACCTTTCCAAAGCTGTATCTATTGCGCCTTTTCAAGCCCCTTGGCCTGTACCAGGGAAGGTTCTTCCTCCAGACTCTATCACACCGTCACCTGAGAGAAGGTCACGCAATGGCGCTTCGCTCAGACCAAGGACATGTCCTATCGTATAGGGCTAAATGTAGTTGGCTTACCTGGTCAGTCAGGTCAGGGTCGGCATGTCAGGTCAGGGTCGGCATGCGATGTTTTTTTTGTTTGTGCTCTTATCGATGAAGCATCGCAAAGTTGGGTCATTTTCTGTCAAAACACCGATTTAAACTGGCTCAAGCTGGAATTACGCCAAAAAATAGTTCGCCAATCTATGCTGAGTAAAATGAACAAGTGCTTTGTCTATTTCAATTGTTGCTGCAAGAGATGAAGAAACAAATGAATTCGAGTTTCAAGGTTGAATTTAGGTTTCCTTTTATCATTTCCGGCCTTCACCTTTAGGCCTCAATGCATTACACAAACACACCCCTTTCACAAAGTTTCAGGCTACCTTACCCCATGGCCCAGGCGCGGGTCAATTAATTATCGTTGACTCAACCACCACTGCTAGCGTTTGACGTCAAAGCTGTTGATTTCAAGAAGCCTGGACTTGACAAAAGCATCTTGATTTCAATATTAAACATAACAGCTGCCTCCCTATCTACACTGTTGTGGGACGCCACATACCTTTGTACATGTATTCCTGCATGGCGTCAAGAACAGGTAACGTTACGCTTGTGTCGTTCACCCGAATAAAGGTATGCACCGACTTTGGGCACGCCTATCACTTGCGTCACCAATTGCCACACCTTGGCATGCATTTTTGTACCCAAATGAATTACTGCCTATAAAAAAATCTTAGTAACTCCCGAGTGTAACGCGTTGAATGTGAAAACCAGAAACAGCATTCTGTGAGAGAATGGACTATTAAAGCGTAGACAACTGTTCCATTCTTAAACGGAGCCAGCCGGCGTTAGCTCATGAATACTCTCAGTACTCTCATAAAGTACAGTAAAACCTGGATTCGGCAACCACTCAATTGACGTAAGAAGGTGGTTGCTTACGACATGGTAGGATTAACTATGTACAAATGAACCGGGGTCTGTTCTAATGTGGTCTACGCCTCAAGGTGGTTGGCTGCGCCAGGTGGTTGCCTGGTAGGTTTGACTGTTTGAAAAAAAAAAAATGTCACGGTAGTAACATACTATGTGCATCATGGCGAGGCTTTCTCAGAGATCTAGAATTTGTGCAATGAATATGTTCCCACCTGTGAGGGCCAAATTAACGCCGATGCTTAGATATTTCAGTGCTGATCCACCACGCAATCACGATCTGAATGAAATACATTCCAGAACATTTATCATTATTATTATCATTATTATTATTAGGTAGGCCGACTACTCTCTCTTCGCAGCCAGGGGCTGAATTGTGAGGAGCGCACAATTGGCGGGGCAAGATCGCAACTTGGTCTGGAGCGGCTGCCATTCGGCGCTAACTCAGGTGACCTCAATACGACAATTGCCCCATGTGCGGCCATATGACTGTAGGTTTTGAACCACTCACACCGGGACGGACCCCTACTCTTTTCGATAAGTGCGGTGGGTTCTTTAACGTCCTATCCGAGGGACGTCCCTAACCGAAGCTAATTACTCATTTACACCTGAGTGAAGTGAGGAAAGCCGTGTAAAGTGCCTTTCCTAAGGGCACAACGTCAACGGGACAAATCAGGGAACCCCTGATTCGAACTCAGTCCTCTGAAGGCAAGCTGCCATCACTATACCCTGCCTTCTTGTTCACGTCAAGAACTCTGGGTTCTGGGGCCAAACACCCTGCCACTGCGACGCCATCAAACCCGAAAGTTCTGCTGCAGTATCATAGCAAGCCGCTAGGCGGCCCGAAATGTAATCATTTCGAGGTCTCAAGAAGACCTACCATATAATCCCACATACCAAGTATCAAGACAATCCATCCAGGTATTCTTGAGTTATCGTGTTGACACACACACACACACACACACACACACACACACACACACACACACACACACACACACACACACACACACAGACAGACAGACAGACAGACACACAGACACGAACGAACGCTGACGAAAACATGGCGAAGGTAAAAAAGTAATGTATTTCAGTGTACCAGAGAGCCAGGGCGTTTACTACGGGTTATACGAGACCGTACTTCGCGTCCAAGCAGCGGGAAGAAATTTCAAGAAAAAAATGTTGTTGGCCGGCCTCACCAACTTTTTTGACCTTTTTGATTGCTCAGTGTTCTCAGACAACGAAACACTTGCGGACTCGTTTTGTGACAAAACACTGGACCATCCACATAAACCCATTGTGACAGTGGGTTGAAGAAGTTACTTCTTCAAAGTAACAGAAAAACAACAACAACAGAAAAGGAGCGGTCTTAACTGGAAGGACATCCTGCCTGACCGTCAACACTACTCTACTCTACTCTCACTGCTCTGCTCTACGCTATAAACCGAGACTTATCCGGCTTCTTACATCTGCTTTGAGATTAGAGGCTCACGGTCCGTGACCTCTAATAACCCCAAGATGGCGTCGCAAAAGCGTAAAAATTTCCGTCGTCGTCGTGAATCCAGCGACGAGGAAGACGACTCTGTGCAGGAAGTGAGGTCTGTGTGTGATTTGTGCCATTTCTATTGTGTTCTGCCTAAGACAGAGTAGTGAACATCTGCAAATTTCATTGTAAACGCCCGGAAACTCTATGAATACCGTACAAACTACAGCTGCCCCCTCCCCACTAGAAAATGTTTCGTCTCCCTTTTCTACTGTAGTTACGCCATCTGTACGTACCAAGTAAATACGATAAGCTGTCTTTTACAGTTCGATTCTAGAAGAGGCAAAGGAAGCCCAGAAGTTCCGACAGCGACCCAAGGGAGTCAGGTACGAGCTCTTTGTATTTTCAAGCTTCCTGTTGCACATGTTGAGTAACTATTTTTGGCGTATCTTATTACTACCTGGATGTCTAACCTTCATCAACGTATCAAGCTTCCTGTTGTTGTTGTTCAACTTGTTGTCCTTCTGTGTGTCTATTTAATATCTCGCTAGGTGCTGTGTTTGGCTTGGTCAAGCTTTAAGTCGCTAAGAAAAGATTGCTGTATTTGTGAACGTAGACGTTTGTTTATACCTACCATGGAACATTTATTCACCTTAAACTTTGACCTTATCTCATGACACATTTATGCCATGATTATTATGTGTGTTTTTTTCTGTAGCGCTGCAGCCTTGGCACTGGGAAAGAAGCTTTCAGGCAATGCTGCCCTTGTAAGTTATTTACAAAAGTCAGATTTTTAGGGGACAGGGGCCATCTACCCCCTCCAACTGTCCAAGTCATGCTGATACAATTCTTTTGTCCCCTAAACAGAATTGTTTGCTGTCACATCTGTTTAAACATGTTAATGGTCTTAGGTCATCTCTTTAGAAAATGTTTTCAACTATATTTTTGTAGATAAACAACTACTAGTAACATGTTAAAAGAACCTGGCCCAGTCATGTACATGTATCTAAGCATATAGATAGTTAAGTCAAGGCTGTTAAGACTTCCAAGCTGATGTAGTATGTAGAATTTATTTTCCTACCATTACTCAATTTAAAGTACCATGTCTTTCTTCCTTCCACCCCTCTAGAATGACCCCTTCAAGCTGAGGACTGGAGGCATGGTGGACATGAAAGCCATCAAAGACAGAAACAGAGACAGGTATCAACTTTTTCTGTCTCCTTTATATATCACATATATGTCAGGGTAAAGATTCTAATCTGGTAGAATTGCCGATGCTCTTGGAAGAGATCATGATCATAGTCTCTGTCAACATAGATTCGACCAGGAGCTAGTGCTGCGTACCTAAACGTAACATCAGGTACAGGTACCGGTACAGAGGTTTAGGTACAGGTCCGGACCTGTACCTGTACCTGAACAATTTGAAAAATGTACATGTGTTTTTCTGAACTTCAATAATGACAGAAACATAAATAAACTGTTTACAACTTGTCAGTATCTTTATTCAAAGAACATAACTAGGTTTCCTACCGCCATACTCCCTTGGCCTTGCTATCAAAACTCACAGCCTGCCTGAATGATCTGTTGCATATTAGTATCGCTGTTGCAAGGTGTCACTTTGGTCACGTTTGGTGTTGTATGAGGCCATGAGGTTAGGAGATTAGTCACAAAATAAGCACATACTTGGTGTAAATTTATATCAGTACAGTACCGGTACTTTATGATCCGGTATTTTGGACCTGTATCTAATCAATTTTTATGGTACAGTACCGGTACACGGTACCGGTACGCAGCACTATCAGGAGCACAGTTGGTGATTCTACCAGTAGAGAACCCCGTGAATTTTTCTGTGCATATGGATATTCACTGAAAAGAGAGTCAGAACTTTTTAACTTTAATTCACATCACTTTGAATAGATTGATGGACTTGAAACTCTGGATTTATAAATGGTAGACCACCCTATAGCTAACACATTCCTACTTGTAGAATCCTTATTGTAATCTCTGTCGACATATGCATGTACTTGAAAAATACTACCCTCTGCAGGTTAGTTTAGGTCAAAATTGTAACTGTGCATATATATGACATATACATATGAGTACTATAGTGTTCCTACCATGTGGATATTTTTTGCTATACTGATTCAGTGATTGTCATTGTCACCATTTTGAAATGATACATAATGAGTTTACAGTGTGATCCATATTTCCAACCTTCTAGATCCATAGTTTAAACCTCCTTGATATTTCCTGCAATGTCTGTTGATTGTAACTGCTGCATTTGTACATGCACCTAACTATATCTTTTTATCTCTTCTTTGTAAAACACCAATAGGACAGGAGAAGAGGATGACAAAGACTTGTCAGACTTGGGAACATCTTTCTCGGCCGAGACCAACACCCGAGACGAACATGCAGAGATGTAAGATCAGCAAGACTTCCTTGCCTTGTTTTAAAGTCTAAGGACCTTGTCTGCTTAATGTATCATGTCTTATTATTACCTTCATTAAGACTCACTGCAGGGATCTCCCCAGAAATATAGAGCAGGATTGGGGGGGGGGGGGGGGGGCAAGTATAGGATATGTGTCCCGAGGGGGAGGCCTGGAGGGGGCGCACACTCCTCAAGAGGAGACCGGCTGTTGCATTTAGATTTTTCCTGACATAAATGGAAGTAATTTCCTGCAACTTCAGCTTTACAATCAATGTCATTTCAGGTTTTTCAAGCAAAATATATAGGCTTAGCCAGGGAAATATTGGAAGAAATAACCTAGCTTTGAAAACCAACAGGATGGAGCTGGGATTAGAACAGGATGGAGGAGCACCACTGTTCCATTCTTTAGTGAGATCCTGAGAAGGTTATGTTTTTGTTGTGGATTTGCTGTATGTTTATTGTAGTCAGCATAACTCAGAAGCTGTGGATGGATTCAGTTGGTTAGCATAAATAATTACACCATACTTGCATAAGTAAGGGAGTGTACTATACATTTGTAAATAAGATACATGCCCTCAAAAGATTGCCAATGGGACAGTTTGTCAATACATCATATGCAACAGATGTGATTTTAAATTTAATGCAACGCTGACCAACAAATGCAGCATTGGTTATGTCCATTACAGAACAGACTTGTAATGAAGTACATTTATTCCATTTTAAATCTTGTTTATGCAGGATGAAGTACATCGAAGTGGAAATGAAGAAAAGAAAAGGTCAAGAAAAGGAAAAGGAGGCCAGCCAAGCAAAGTAAGTGAAGATGTGTCACTTTTTGTCACTTTTTGATACAAATGTAGATATTCAATGTAAGATAAGAGTTTTCCCTCCTTCTTGTTTGTTGTGCATTGTCAGATATCCCTTGTGTCTAAATGTATCTTCTGTGAATTAGTTGCTTTAACGATGGCAGGTGTGTTGAAAAGTTTTGTATACAGTGTATTCAGCAAATAACTATGTTGAAAACATAATGTTAACGTTATGTAGATTTTAATCCAATCGGTTTTAAGTTTCATCAACCACGAAATGTTTTTATGATGTGGCAATGATGATGGACATATCTAGCAAATGATTTGTCAAAAGTACATTTTAAGTTTTCTAGTGTTTAAGTTAACACAGTTAGCATTATTGTTGCTTCAATGATATTTTGAATGCCAGTTATACAAATTTTGCTTATTTACAGAATAAAAGGAGCAGAAGACTTGCTGTATGAATTACCAGACAGATTAAAGGTAACTTTGGATTAGCCTCTCTTAATCTGCAAGTACTGTTAGTGATAGCCATGATATATACATATAGGTTCTATTTCTATATCATACATTCAATCAATTACTAAATGACCTCTAAATGAATAAAGAATTCTGCAGCATGTATACACCATTTCAGTGTTACATTAAAAAAAGTTTTCAATAGTAGTTTCTGTCAATACATCATTATTACTTATTGTCCATTTAATCATTATCTTGTAGCTTTGTGCCCATTACTGTAAATCCATTTATTTTCTGGGGATGTCATTTTACTGCAGAAACATTTCTGCAGCACAGTAGTAATGCATTGGAAATACATGTTCATGGTGTCATTAATTTGCAGTGTAGAGGTCATGGTGAAACCTGCATAAAAAAATCTGTTGCGAACATATACAATTTATAGTATACATGTACATGTATGTACATATACAAAGTTTCCATGGTTTTGAACATCTATCATGTTGTGTACATTTCATTGTAGTTCAGTTTGTTGATTTGTGATCTTGTGCTTCCAAAATATTGTGGGTACATGTGAGATCTGGGCTTGTTGAACTTACACAGTTTTTCTCTGTTCTGAAGGCTGCCACGTCTACCAGGTCCGAGGAGATGTTGTCCAATCAGATGCTGAGCGGGATTCCAGAGGTGGATCTTGGGATACAGTAAGTAAACCCTAGTTAAATGTGTAGTGCAGTGCAGTATAGCACAGTGTAGCATATTGTTGTGTAGTGTAGTGTAGTGTTCTGTAGAGTTGTGTAGAGTAGTGTAGTATAGTGTAGAGTAGTGTAGTATAGTGAAGAGAAGTAGTGGTGTAGTGCAGTGCAGTGTAGTGTAGTGCAGTGTAGTGTATTGTAGTGCCGTGTAGTGTAGAGTGGTGTAGTGTAGAGTACTATAGTATAGTGTAGTGTAGTACTGTATAGTGCAATGCAGTGAAGTGTAGAGTAGTGTAGTGTAGAGTAGTAGTGTAGAGTATTGTAGAGTAGTGTAATGAAGTGTAGAGTAGAGTAGTGTAGAGAAGAAGTGTAGTGTAGAGTAGTGTAGTGTAGTGTAGATGAGCACAGCAATGCAGGAGGTTAAAAGTATATTTAGTCACTTTTGATGTCTATACTTAATAATGATAGGATGCTATAGTCGATAGTGTAAGACTGAATGTGTGATCCTGTTTCTCCTAGAGAAAAGATAAGGAACATTGAGGCAACCGAAGATGCCAAGCAGAGACTCCAGGAACAGATGAGGAAGAAAAGGGACAAGGGCACATCCTTCGTACCTGTCAACATGGCTGTCAACTATGTACAGCACAACAGATGTGAGTAGGAGTGTGTCTTATGTAGTATGTACAGCACAACAGATGTGAGTAGGAGTGTGTCTTATGTAGTATGTACAGCACAACAGATGTGAGTAGGAGTGTGTCTTATGTGGTATGTACAGCACAACAGATGTGAGTAGGAGTGTGTCTTATGTAGTATGTACAGCACAACAGATGTGAGTAGGAGTGTGTCTTATGTAGTATGTACAGCACAACAGATGTGAGTAGGAGTGTGTCTTATGTAGTATGTACAGCACAACAGATGTGAGTAGGAGTGTGTCTTATGTAGTATGTACAGAACAACAGATGTGAGTAGGAGTGTGTCTTATGTAGTATGTACAGCACAACAGATGTGAGTAGGAGTGTGTCTTATGTAGTATGTACAGCACAACAGATGTGAGTAGGAGTGTGTCTTATGTAGTATGTACAGCACAACAGATGTGAGTAGGAGTGTGTCTTATGTACTCTCACCTCTCAAATAAACGTACCGGTACGTTTATTTTTTTTCGCCAATAGTTCCACCCTGTACGTTCTTATTCTAGACGGTACGTTTATTATTTTTTGAAAAATTGAGGCTTTGCAGACCAGGAATCCCTCTAAAATCGTAAGTTAAGGTTTTTCTGGCCATATTTCTCCGGTATTTTTGCTCGTAATTCGCTATTTTTCGGCCTACCGGCGTTGATTTTCTCGCCGCGTTGACGGCCCTGTGAAAAGTATCCTGGCGGCACTCGTAACATATCCGTCGATATCGCTATGACGCTACAAAGTAAATCGGAAAATAAGACGCGACATTGACATTTTAAAATACAATTTTCATATAAATAACTTTGATAGTCTCTGTTTACATCGTAAACCAAAGCACGCTGATCAAAAACGTGTGGAGTAGGGTGCTCGCCTACACAGGGAATAATAATTTCCTGACCACTATATCCGTAGTATCGGCAGCGCGGCGGAAGAATTATTTGTTCGCAGAAGACATGTAACACGTCAAAACAACAATCATAACTTAACTTCCCTTGTGATATGTGTTTTGAGGCCACAAAATCTCTAAAACGGCAGAAATATGTCCGATATGATTCGGTAAACAACAGCGCGAAATCGCGAAACATGGCCGCCACTCTCAGGCATGGCGACAGTAAAAGTAGCAGCATATTGCGTAGTGCGGATACCGATCTTTAAAATGATACCGTAAACGCATGGAAATATTATATTTTTGGGGCAACGATGGACACACAGCGCCATATTTATTTTCAGAGGGTTCATTTTTTTAAATAATTCTTAATAGTAAGATTTTCCCAATTTAGGCGGTTCATCGCGGGTTTCTAGTGTCAACACGTAATGGGTAACTTCTTAGTATGTGCGGTCTGTGACGTTGAGCTACTTTTACAGTCGATCTCTGTTCAATATTGTGGGATTTACCGCGGGAACTCGAAATCCGAGCGTCTCACTTTGTTTTCGACGCTATGGAGCAAAAGTTTATAGACATATTTCTTCTGTGGAAGGACTGTGTTCATATTTGTGTTTTTTTTTGGTGGTTGACGTCTTTAGAAAATATGATCAGGTACATTTAACTTTTAAAAGTACTCTGATGATTTTTGTTATATGTCACTGATTGTCAGTCATAATAAAATGATATAACAATATTCTTTGATCACTTGCTTCAAGTTCCAAGTAGAAAAAGCATGTATCATGTACATTTTCACTTGTTGAATTTGAAAGCACCGTGGCCCCCGGTTAGGGGTCATAGCGGGGAACCTATGCCCAATTTTTCAATATTACTATTGTATTTTACGAAGAGGCGAGGAAGATCATCATGATTTGAACAAGCTATGGATAGTTATTCTGTTCAATATCTATATACTTAATAGGTATGGCATAATTGACTAAATATAAGTTACCTACCTGCTTATTATCTTATTTCCCTCTGACAGTGACAATTTTACAGGTATGGACACAGTTTACCTAGCCTCGACTGTCGATTTTTGAAATTTTCCGGGGGGTACTTTTATTCCAGGGGGTACTTATATTACATTTTGAAAATTTGTCCGGGGGGTACTTCTATTCCAGGGGGTACTTCTATTCCAGAGGTGAGAGTAGTATGTACAGCACAACAGATGTGAGTAGGAGTGTGTCTTATGTAGTATGTACAGCACAACAGATGTGAGTAGGAGTGTGTCTTATGTAGTATGTACAGCACAACAGATGTGAGTAGGAGTGTGTCTTATGTAGTATGTACAGCACAACAGATGTGAGTAGGAGTGTGTCTTATGTAGTATGTACAGCACAACAGATGTGAGTAGGACTTTGTCTTATCTAGTATGTACAACACAACAGATGTGAGTAGGAGTGTGTCTTATGTAGTATGTACAGCACAACAGATGTGAGTAGGACTTTGTACTCTTATGTAGCATGTACAGCACAACAGATGTAAGGGTCTGATTTTTTTTATTTGAATAATCTCAATTGCAGCTTTCACAGCCGTGAAAATACACAACAAGTATTTCTTTACAGGAAACCTTTGGGTGATTTTGTGTCATGGAATACTTAAACCATCTCCCAGTAAAGCTATGGGATTTTGTACAAGGGAAAAAGTAGCATAATCTTTATGTGTCAAGTTTTCAAAGGTACTTGACTAGAATTAACAAAATGAAGACGCATGTTGAGAATTAGTTCTTGTAATGCCTTTATGATGTATTCATAACTGACAGCACATTCTTTACTCCCTGTAGTTTACCGTGAGGACACCGAGACAAAGAGGCATGTTGTGAAACAAGAAGCACCCAAACCTCGCCCACTTAAAGTGGGGGACACTGAGCCTCCTGTCATGGAAGGTATGTGGAATAAGAAGATAACAATCCTAGGAAAAGCACCCTCCCAAGCAGGCCTGATACGCTTGATACATTACCTCCCATATCGGCCCTGCCATTTAAAGCCTGTAAAATTGCTTCTGGCGACGTTACCGACACTCGCTCATGTATAATGAATGAGCTACCCTTATTTAGCACAAACAGCCGTTATTTTGTCCTGAACCCAAAGTAAAGATGTAAGACGTAACCTGATAGGTTGATAGCTTCCCAGCATCCTTTGCGGTTTTGATCTAGATGAGCTTATGCTGGAAGCTGTTCTGGTGGTGACGTGGCCAGAATCAATTTTACAGGCTTGAAATGGCAGGGCCAGTATTGGAGGTAACGTACTGAGCATATCGGGCCTGCTCGGAAAAGGGCAACGGAATAAATTTGCAAAAAGATTATCAGACATGACAGCCAGGTCATGGGGTCAATGGAAGAGGCTACTACTTTAAAGGATGTATTGTTTTTGGTGTGTCTGACTGTTTTCACAATTATTTATTTTCCTTTTTTTTTCATAGAAACATCTCAAACCAAGAAGAGGCCAGGTGAAAGAGCTACAGACGACTTCCACTTTGAGAAATTCAAGAAACAGATGACAAGAAGATTCTAGTAGGAATGCTCATGTCTCAGATCATTTCTGAATATTCAGAACTTCAAACATAGTCAGCAAATGTCATGGAAGACTTGTAGACCTGTTTTGCTCAGTTCTTGTAATCAAAGTTAGGTAAAATTAGCAAAACACACAGAAATATCTCATTTCTGTTGCATTCCATGCATTGCACAAACATCACAAAAGGATAATATGTTGGATTTGTGCTTTATTGTAATTCACTAACTTCTTTTCGTCAACTCTTGTATCGTCATGTTTACCACAAAAGAAAACAGTTATACTTGGTGTTAGCTGTTGGATCTATATACATGTAGAAGAAATCTGACTGACTATGTTAGTATGAAAAGTGCTTCATGTATGTTGTAATAGACATGTAACAGGATGTAGTCATTACTAGATTGACTGTTAGACACATTTTAACATTCAAGTATAGCTATACCTGTGTACACATTAAAGATTTTCTAGTCAAAGATTAAACACTCAATCCAAAAGTATCATTCTTTAGATGTGAGAATAAAAGACTTGCTGTTGTAAGAGGGACATCCTTTGTTAATATGATGGGCTATATATCTGATGTTATTTACTACAGTATAACCTCCTTTCTCGAAGGGTGAGTGTGATTAATGGTTCAAAAGCGCCACACAACGATTACGATTAGTAGTGCAGCAGGAGAAGCGACAGTATGCTGCAGTCTAAATACGTATCGCTAGGTGTCCTTGATATAAAATACGGTGTAACGGACATGTCCTTGGTGCTGAACAATGTCTACACTACACCCCCCTCATTCACACATGCGCAAACTGGCCTGTTATTTACTACTACTGTACTAGTAACAAGTAGACAACTTCAGTGACATACATAGTAGGAGATAATAGGAGATGGTAAGACAAAACACATATTGTCGGCGTCATGAATTCGCGGTTGAAAGATCAGCGCGGAAACAAAATCTCCACAAACATTTCAAGAATTACAGTACCACCCAGTCGATTATGAAACCAATCTATCCAGCTGTTCTTGAGTTATCTTGTTGATCTTCATATTCACGGACGCTGCCTAAAATAACCTCCTTTCTCGAAGGTAAATAGGGTACGTATGATTAATGGTTCAAAAGCGCCACACAACGTTTACCATGAGGCCATGTTGATATGATTATATGGATGACATCCGCGCGCGCTTCAATTTTCGTCCATTTCTGAAAATAACAAATGAATAAAAGTTTTCTACTATACTGTAAATCGTACAAAGCAGCTACAAAATGAGCAAATATATGCCGCAAATTGCAAAAGATACTGTAAATACAGACTGAAATGTTCGCGGTGGTTTTATGTTTGCGGTTTTCGCGGCGACCGTTTCACCGCGAACTTACGAACTTAACCCACCGCGAACATTTTTGTCCAATACTGCAGCATTATGTGACTATAGCGCTGCCGCAAACGTAAAACCACCGTGAACACTCCAGTTTTGCCATATCGCGAAATAAAAACCTGCCTACCTGCCTACGTGCACAGGCCAGAAACTGGCCCCTTGCTTTCCAGGTGGATAAAAATGCATTTACAGGTGTAACGTTATTTCGGAAAAAGGAATACTAATGTTGTAGAATGCCAAAGTCAAAGAAGAAGACGTGAAAGAGCAAAAAAGAAGAATCCAGTAATTTGTATACCATTCTCTGTGTGTTTATAGTCATTTGTTGAACCTTCCTGACCACATAGATTTTATATTGAAAACAACTTTTTTTTTTGCCAAACTTTTTTTATCCGCACGCTCGCATCAGTTTTGGGGTTCACAGAGAATCTCAACATCTGGAAATTGTGATGAGTTTTGATAGTTTTGTTTCTAAACCGTTAGAGGAGCAGTTGGAGACAAAATATATTTCGTCATCCACCTCATTTGACATACAGAAGCTACAAACTCTTTCCCCCACAGGTTACATGTACATTGTACTAGTAATCAGTTTCACTGTCACTGTCACTGGCTAAATGGAATAGTCCAACGGAAATGTTAAACGAATGCCGATTGGACGCTGGAGATTTGGCAATATGCATTCCAACATCTGATTGGTCCAAATCTGCATAAACAGCTTGTCTCCCATTGGTTGTTACTGGTTCCCATGCCAACGATCTGTTTACCTCTTGGTCAGCTCAGGTCAGAGTAGTTCGAACTACCGCAGTGAAAGAATGGCGGACTTCACGCTCTTAGAATTGACAGCGCAAAATGACGTAACGACGAAATATCAAGCTCTTCAACAGCCTTTATTGGTGAGTTTGACATTGTAAAATACCTGTGGAGTTTTTACGGGGAGATCTTCCCGGAAAAATGTGTAAAAATTACTAAAAACATACTCAACACTTACAGTTCCAAGTTCCAAAAACCAACATGGCAGCATTGTTTGCGTACAGAGGGCAACATTGATACAAAATACTTTACCAAATGGATTTTATGACCATCTGTAGTGAGACAAACGTGTCTAATGAGTTCTAGTGCCTACTACTGGGGTAAACTATTCACATACTCAACGACGTTATATACAACTGCGTATGCCAGCTCCGAAATAGACCAACTCAGTTGTTTGACTAGTGTCGGGTTAGAGCGAATCTATACAAAAGTCATGTGTTCATTGAAAATGCAGATCTCTGTAAAGAATTAACTACGTACAGATATGTTGTAATTTGAAGGTGGAAGGGCGTAGTAAGTACAATTACAGTGTTGTGTCAGAAAACACGAGATAAGGGAGCCTCTTTCACATACTTCTGGAGCGGTTGCGTTTACTATTTTTTTGGGGGGAGCAGGACAACTCCCCGTTTCCCGGCATGGAGAACCTTAGCCCATGTTAAAAAAAGCGAATCATCGCTCCTCCCAAAAAATAAACGAAACCGCTCCAGAAGTCTGCGAAGGGGGCTAGGGTAAGGGGCTAGATGTAAGGGTGCAATGTGTGATTTGAGGGTCCTAATGTTTCAGATGGATGAAGGTGGCGCACCCTACGTCTCGGACGACAAGTTTTGCATGGGTACTAATGGCTACAACAACAATGCTTCTGTGGCATGGGAGTTTTACATGGAGACCCACGACTTCTCCAACAACCCTACACCTATGGTGCCAATGACTCAGGAGTCTTACATAGAGGCCCCTTACTACTATACCAACCCCACCACTATGGTCCCTACAGCACAGGAGTACATGGGGACCACTTACTACAACAATCATACAGCTACAGCACAGGGGAGTTACATGGAGACCCCTTACTATAGCAACAACTCCAGTACAACTATGGTCCCTACAGCACAGGAGTATTACACCTTCATGGGGACCACTTACTACAACAACAACCATACAGCTATGGTACAGGGGAGTTACATGGAGACCCCTTACTATACATGTAGCAACAACACCAGCACAACTGTGGTCCCCCTGACACAGGAGTGGGTGTCCAGGCTTCAGACCAGCATGAGCGATGGTTACGGCCCGTCCATGATCATGGAGAAGTTCCTCACAAGTCTCCCTGAATGTGAGAGAGAAACACCAGCAAACCATGGCTCTGTACAGGAACACAACCCTGAAGTTGGTGAAAATGTGATGAGATTGGCCCAGAGTGAATCCTGCAACAGATCTGAACAGAAGACCAGATCTGAGATGACCGAACCTGAAGCGGCGCCACCAGGTGATATTGGGCAGGACTGCAGCAATGATGACGTGAAGTCTCCACCCTGTTTGTCATGGTACAACATTCACACTGGTGATGTGCAGAAGGGACTTCAGGAGGCTGATCTACATCACAACCGTGACATTGATGACTGGATCATCTTGAAAGGCAGTGAGGCAGGGTCAGTGTATTATTCTGATGATGAAGAGGAAATTCTAGAGGAGATGACTGGAGACAGCACCGGTCCTGATGGTGACAGCATGGAGGAGAGACAGGCTTTGACTACCTCCAGTGTGCCAGGCAGACTGGTGGACAAGCTGTCAGACTACACTGCAGAGAAGATTCAGATCTACTTTGAGCTAGATCATCAGTCAGTCAGTGGTTTGGAGGATCTAGAAGAAATCCAGTTCTTGGATCAAATTGAGCTAGATCATCAGTCCCTTGGTACAGGAGATCCAGAGGAGATCCAACTCTTGGATTTCATTGATCACCAGTCAGATGATGCAGAGGAGAAATTCCAACTCCTGGATCCTATTGAGGTAAGTTAGGCACTGTATGATATAAACCATCAACAAGCAGATAGAACTTTTCTTTCCCTGCATAGCAAAGTAGACATGATAAAGGTTTGGATCATTCTTTACTTTTGTGGATGTCCTTACTTTTGTTGATTGCAACACTTTTTTTTGGTTATGAAGTTTGAAGGTTTTTCTCAAAATCAGTGTTTTTTAAAAGAAAGAAATATAGTTCTCACTAAAAGATTGCAGTGTTTAAAACAGGTGCATTGTAGTCCAATTGTACCATACTTTAAATAGACATTGTATGAGTTGATTATGCTGTAAAAGCTGCAATGTAGTAGGACAGGCTGCTGCAGTTGACATCAAATCCACTAGAGGTCCTCACAATACTAGTACATGTAGTACATCCAAACCACATTGTGTCTGCTGTACAGATGCCAGGGCTGTGTGTGTGGCAGAACAGCGTTCCCGAGCACAAAGTTGTGACAACAAATAGACTATCGCGGTACGACCTCTACCACGGTCCCACACACCGCGTTCGATCTCCCAGCTGCCCTCTGATTGGTGCTCGCGGTGATAGCAGGGAACGAAGCGTGTACAGTGATGACTCAGAGGTGTGACTTTTATCTGAAGTTGAACTGTATACAGTATAGGCTACATGATTCAAAATGTTGGGAAGTGCGTGGACAGTTGCAAATAAATTGAATCTAGAATAGACTCAACAGTTTTTAAAAATGGGAGAAAAAAGGAGGGAAAAAAGAGACGGGAACAGAGATTTAAAGATGAGGGGGGAAACATTTGCAACTGCTCACCTTAAGATGTATGCAGTTGTGATAATGTAGGTGCACTGGTTGTGCATTTTCCCATCCTGATTGCAATTTTAGAGCATTTCCAACTTCTAACTGTTGCCGATGCATCTCACTTCAATCTGTTTTCTTTTATTTTTAGCCTCAGTCACTCCAACACATGGCTGCGCAGGACCACAGAGTGAACGACATTGCTGTGAGGAACGCCAAAGGGGAGACGGTGAAGCCAGCGGCCCACAAGGCTTATTGCAACAGCAGCCCCACAGCCCCCCTGGTGAACCCCCCCTTACCCAGCTGCCCCTGCTGGCTTCTTCTCATGGGTTTAGCCAGCATTTTGGTCGCTACAATCGATGTGAAACAAAAGCTGGGTAAGCTCTTGGGAAAAAGCTGTCAGGGGCAGCCACACTACAGGCAACCTCACACACAGCAGAAAACGTCTTACGTCAGCAAATATCCAAGATGGAAGACTTGTCTGTTATGTCTGAGGTTGCCATGGCAACTGATAAGTAATTAGTTGCCATACTAACTGACGACATGGTGTCAGTGATACTCATGATCAGTGGCTGCCCCTTTCTCTCTGCGCCTATCAGTGTGAACCCCAGCAAGTTGTCCTTCTGTTATGAACAGGGCAGCTTGCTAGGCATCACACTGGTAGGTGCATTTCCCCTTCAGAGGTTGTATCTGCACTTGTTTCTGAAGTGGGTTTGACTTGTAGATTAGATACATGTATGTTCTGTTGATGAGGTCTTACAAACATAATGCTGGCATGGTGAAGTAAGAAAACTTCTGTATTTTATGGCCATATGTTACAGTGATGTACTGGTCTCACACATAGCCTTACTTTGTAACAGTGTCTACTTTCTAACCATAAGAACATCTTTTGCAATATAGCTAGTTACGAATGATAACCTTAAGTTCTTCTAACGTTGATGCTGTACATTTTGTTGATATTTCTTGGGCAAAATTCCTGGAAGAGCATCGATCTAGTGGTCAGGGAAGAAAATGTTTTCCAAAAGCTTACCTAATCTCACTGACGAGCACATTTCCGACAATTCATGCTGAAATTGTGCTGCCTCTTTGGCATCAAAATTGCGTTAAATCAATAAGAGTGTAACAGCGAGATAATCCTTGATTGACAAGACAGAGGAATTTTAAATTGTTCTATTCTAGCAATGGGTCAATAGGTTCCACCATGTTGATTTGTGACATCAATTGTCGGCCATCTTTGAATTTGTTGGTATGTAATGTAACCTGATAGTTTTATCAACTTTGATAAAAAATGAAGTACACAATGTAAAGAGGCAGAAAACATGGTAGCTGGTGTGTGTTTTTTTCTTTTTTTCAATATTCTAGTACACAGTGAGTGAGTATGACAGTGAAAGGGACTCCAAAATGTATATGACACAGTCACATAGCCGAACAGGTACTAGTAAGGTTCAAAATTTCCTCAAATACATTTCAGTGCAACAACTGAACATTTGACACAATATTTCATAGCTGAACTGTTATAACACATTATAAATGTTTAACATTTTTACAATAATACAACTTTAGCATGCTTGACAGAGAAATTGCAGTGTCCACAGTTTGTACAGAGCACTTTCACTTATTTGCATTTCAGTGGATCAAAGCTCAAGCATACACAGTATTCTTGTGTGTTTTATCAGCTGGTATTCTCCACTTAGTAATTCTTTGAGGGGATTGGAAGACCTTCAAATTTCTGAAAATGCTGGAGCCACGATTTGCTGAAATGCAAATAGGGACACCAGCATGGCAGCAGCCAGAGCGATGACATCACAGGAAAACGCTCTTTAAGACTTCCTATTCGGCAGTAAATGATGAGCCATTTGAACGTGCCACGGTACTGACTGAACTGTAGCATACAGGAGTACACTGCACAGTTGATTAACCTTAAGACTGCTAAAGTTAACTGAGCCAGGCAGCAGGGCGGAGGTTAAGAAGACAGAAAGTTCTAAATCTACATCTCGGTGTCATGCCGGTTGAATGGACAGCAGGGAGCCGAATAAGAAATGCTGGATGACCGGGAACTTGTTTAGAACCTGTAAGGACGACAACAAGAGGCAACTGAATTTTTCATCGAAATAACTTGACATTGTTTCCAATACCATATGAAATGATAAGTGTATTTAATTGATAACACAGTTCTTTGTTACACAACCGAAGGAAAAAGTTTCGGCAGAACTTCTGCAGCCTTCCTCAGGGCAATACTGACTGGTTCTGCTAGGTGGCGCTGCAGTGGGAAGAATTCGATCCCTAGTGTGACAAAACTTGTATCCCCCCTCATCACGGTTCATGGCTCGAGTAGCCTGAAGAAGATAGCAGCACTAATTTTCCTTTCAGTTGCGCAATAAAATAACTGTACTATCCATCTATTTGCCAACCTGATGAAACTATTCATGGGTGTAAGTATATTTCTGTTTACAACAACAGTAGAAGTCTACATTACATCCAGTGATGTTGCTGTGCAATAGCGCCATCTATCATATCTTGTCTGAACTGCACCTACCTCTGCTTTGTACATCTTGATGAGTCCTGAGTTGACCTTGCCCCAATAAGGCACACCACTGATGCCCCACAGGGTGTGGGAATGCTCTGCAAACGGCCCCGTCTTCATCTAAACCAGTATGGAAACATTTCCACATTTCAATACGTCGATGAAGGTTAGACATCCAGGTAATAAGATTCGCCAAAAAACAGTTACTCAAGCAACTGGATGAAAGTTGGAAACGGTCAGACGTTTCAGGTAGCATCTCCTACCTTTTGTCAGTGACTGACTATTTCCATCAATAGATGAATTTACGAAGTAGAAGTTCTGACTACTTGCTAAAGACTTGAACAATGTAAAAAGGAAAGAAGTGACCTGATCATCATATTTAACTTACCTTGTTGATGAATCTGATACAGTCCAGGAACATGTACTCTGTGTGATGATGCTGTACTATGTCTAGCTGGGGAAAGTGCCTGGGCTCTATTGTAGGGTGATCTGTGAAGAAAATGTAATTCAACTATTAGTACATCAAATCAGTAAGGATTCGAAACGAAAAAACGAGTATGAGAAGGGTGACTATGTCTGAAATGAGAGCTTTGGCTTTCTATCTTACTGCATTTCAAAATCAGTATGTAATTTCATTTCATTTTATATATACAGGGGAAATACAACTCAGGCTGTGAAGCCTGTTTTTCAGGTTCCCTGATATTACATATAAAAAACACAACTACGACATAGTAAAATCTTTACCTTATTTTTGCCTCGTCTACAAGCACTGGCTGAGCTATGTCATATCATTATGCAAGAACCTTTGCACTACAACCCCCCCCCCCCCCCGAGTCGAAAAATGAAGGTATTTAGCACAAGTGATCAAGTTGACGCATATACAAAGCCTTTCATCCTAAAGACAAAAGCATTGCTGAAAAAAGGAAAGTGGATTTGTAGCAGAAAGTCTTGTGCCTACATGTTTAATGAGGATGAGTGAGTGAGTGAGTGAGTGAGTGAGTGAGTGAGTGAGTGAGTGAGTGAGTGAGTGAGTTTCGTACTTAGTAACTGTGAACTCCCCCAGAGGAAGGGCAGGAACTGGAAGTCGTCTAGTCCCCAGACCCCCTGACTCCCGGCCGGCTCCATCCTGTACACTGTCTGCAGCTTTCTCATCACCTCCAGGTATCTGCACATTCGGTGAACACTGTGTCAGCTACATGTATCTTGTATTGATGCAGCAGAAAATCAATCAATCTATCTATCAATCTATCTACAAATCAATCAATAGATTAATCTATACATTTAGAAAGGACTGTGTCAGCTACCTTAGGGATAGGAAAAATCATGTGTTTCTGGTTACTCAACTGACCCAAGCAGAAACCTGCCGATCCTAGATTTTGGAGGGGCCGCTCATGTGTCACTTTTTTTCACAAATTCATTTGACACTCTCCTAAAATTCTATTTCAGCAGTCAAGACAGTTCTTATAATGGCAGCTCATCTGTGTTTGTAGCAATCATAGTACAATGCTAAACTTTCTTCCAACACTAAGGTACAATATCTATGTGCAGCACAGCATTGTACTAAGACGGTTCTTATTGTGGAGTTGAAGGTACCTGTGAAATACTCTGAAGACGAGGGCCAGCATGTCCTTCTCGGTAAAGATCCGCAACTTAAAAAGGCAGCACAGAAAGGCAGCAAACGCAGCCTCGTGTCCTGTACAGGGAACAAATCAAGTCTTGTAAACATTGCCGGCTTATCCTAATCATAAAGACTTCATGGTCTCAAAAATGTACAAAATGGTAGACTGTGAGACATAAAACATTTTTTAGACTTAAATGTCTTCTCATTCAAGAGACAAGTACAACAAAGGGTTTAGCATTAAAAAATAACAATTCAGCATTTCAATAATGTTTAATCCATAACAGGACTAAGATCAAATAAATCCTGACAATCATAAGTTCTCAGAAAAGTTATTAAGCTTTCGTATCTAAAAACATTGACTAGACAGGAAAATTGCAAACCAGGTTGTACAGTCAAACCTGCACAAGTGACCACTTCTACATAAGGACCACCTGGCCAATGTGACCACTTTTTGGTGGTCCCTTAGATAATATTTCCCACTGATACAAGCATTAATTAATTATAACTAAGAATCCTGTTTATAGCAACCACCTGTCCACATAGACCAGATTATCTTGGTCCCCCGAGTGGTCTTCTTGGACAGTTTTGAGTGTATAAAGCTGTTTCTAACCTGTGCCGTAGTCTATCCTAGTCTTGTTGCCCACTCCCTCCCGTAGGTAAACTGCCACCTCCGGCGCAGCAGTGTGGTACTTCTCAGGGAGCAGGGGCTGGACTAAAGACTCCACATTCTGGAGTCAGAGATCAGGGTACTTTAAACTTCTAGTATGATATTTCACTCATATTTGCATTAAATAGCCATAGTCGATGCTGTAGGGCTGCTGTGAATTAGAATTTTACCATGGTCAATACTGACCTACGGAGGCCATATATAAAATTTGCATTAAATAACACCTGGGAAACAAGTTAACTTTCTCCTTGCTGTGTTACTCCATAGGCAATACAAATCTGGTGCCAAAAACATAACATAGCAGGGAGAAGGTAAATTGTCTTTCCATGCAAATTTTGATGGTCATTGAAAAAGCTTCAACTTTTTATAGATTTCAAAACATAGCCAAAAAGCTTTAATAGATTCATGTAAGTTACACAGTTATGATGCATGCCATAAATTCATTTATTTGCTTGAGATTTAAGTTCACAGGTGAAACAATGTTGTAGCACAAAACTCCACATTTGCAGTGTCATGATTTCGCAATAGAGAGGCACAGTGAAAACGAGGAAAATAAAACCACCGCAAACATTTCAAGATATACAGTACCTCTTCCAGTCTCTGGAACCACGTGCGGTAGGCCTTGTTCCCAAATCTCTGAGGCTGTTCCACAGGAGGAGTCTCATCCACCCAGCTGTCCAGGGTGTCTAGTATACCCAACAGCTTCTCTGTTGGCTGCAGACACAAGTAAGCAACGAGAAAGTTACTTCAACTTGTTAAACCCCCAGATAACCCCGCGAGGGGCAAAGTAGGGGGGGGGGGGGGGAGGAGGTCCCAGGCTAAGGCGGGCAGGCCTCCAGCCTGCCGTGGTATGACTCAACGGTGGGAGCCGTAACAAACGCGCCAGGCAGGGCGTTCCACTCGGAAACAGGGAAACATACAGGGAAACAGCAGATAAATCTATGCATATATTACAGTAGCCTGGAGTCCAGCCTTCTTAGCTTTAGTCCGCGGGAGCTATTATTACTAAGTACAGTAGTGTCAAGTTTTACAATTGGAGTACAGGAAAATACATACACCAGAGTTCAATGCAAGTCGAAGAACAGTTGGAAAACACACAATTACGCAAAATCTACTTCAATTATTCATTTTAATAATTTCTACCAGGACAAAATTACCTGGTGCGATTTTCTTGTCTAACGCTTAGAGTCTAGAGACCCCAAATCAATTACTTCTTGACCAGAAAATATGGAGAGAGAATAAAACATTTTTGATGTAGTGAAAACATTTGACCATATAAAGTCAAAGACGTACTTCAGATATGTGGCATTCACATGTTCTGGACTTCCCCTTCACAGCCTCGTTGAGTGTCAGCACAAACCCCAGGTAGTCCCTGTGTGCCTGAGATTTCTGCCACTTCCCCATGTCCATCGGACTCATGATTTCTCTCTTCGGTACAGAAAACTCGTGTTCCGGAGAACTGCTCTCTGTTCTCTCGTTTTTCTCTCCATCATCTACGGTAGGATTGGGGATGGCTAGGAAAAACAACAATATGGGATCAAACAAATATGCAAAGACTAGATGTGACCAACAGACTGTTCAGAGTAATACCACGCTTTGTGTCTATTCAGAAATGACTTCCAATTAGAAAACCTCATATTTGCATTTAGGGCCACGCCAATTTTATTTGTTGCTTCTTGGAATTTTTCAGAAAAAATATTGGAGCGACAGGGTGAAAAAAATAGAAATAAAATGCTTTGCAAATAGTCTGGGGTGAATATAAGGGTTTACATAAAATAAAGAGTAAGAGGATTATTCAAGTTTCAGCTTTGTATGGCTCATTTTATGCAATGAACCCCTTTCTTTGATCTAGTACTATAATTTCAGTAACAAAATTACCTTTTGCTATGTAATATATGGATTGATATTGAGAAATAGAAAAACTATAACTTACAAAATGTGACCACACTTTTTAGGTATGTGCAGGCCTTTATAATCTATTTTGGTGGCTATTGAGTTTTAGTACTTTTACAACTGAACAAATAGTAAAATCGTGAGTAAAAATTTGTGAATGGGAATAGTTCAATTTTTTTTTAATTGGAAAAATAGGAGAGGCTATTCCGAGAAGCAACCCAAAAATTGATGTGGCCTATAGCGATGCTATAATAATAATTTATAACGTTAATAATAATAAATAATAATTTATCTGCATCAGATTTCTTATTCTGTGTTCATAATTCATTGGTCTTGTTTGCCGTGGGTGTCATAAAAAGGCAGGTAACGTCTAGTAGAGCTGCACAAGATTTTTTTTCAAATCAATAACAGTTAAATGATCTATGGAAAATAATAATCGAAATCGGTGACATCTCTGATTCTGAACGAGAAGGGCGGCAAGAAAGTATATACAGTACAGTCGACCGGCCGGGTTTATACCCCTCAAACAAGGTTTATATAAAAATGTCAGTTCTTCTGCTTCTTTGGAATCGGTCAGGTGACGTTTATAACCTCTTAACTAGCTTGTAGATGGTTAAACAGTATCATAACCCTGCGAAAATCACCCAAAAGCGGTGAAGAATTTTGTACAAACCTGATTTTTCCGCCATCTTGTTCTCAATGAGTTACGCATGCGCATATCGCCCACCCTGGTTAAGGGTTAGTACATTGTATACTGCATGAGGAGGGTGGAGGATTGAGACTAGAAACTATACTTTCTGTAAGAAAACAACGTTCTGCTTGCAAATACCCACTTATATCGTTCTTTTGATCAAATTATCTCGCAAGGTGATTGGAAGATAGTGACAGCACCAAATACTGTGGACATCCATTCTAGTGTAGTAATGGTTTGTCCCCAAATTAGATGACTTGTCCTCCATGAGTCCATCCTTCTTTAGATCTAAGAAGATACTGCTCAAGATTTAGTACACGACAAGTCGTGCTCGCCCAAGCTAACCAGAACAACTTTTGGTGGATCTTTCTTGCCAGGTTTATGTCCTTGAAATGATATTAATCAGCAAAGTTCTTTGCTACTCGGTGCTTGACAAATTTCTATAAGTTGCAGTCCCAATTGAACTTGCACCCCCTAAATGATATATCTATTGACTTGTGTTCTAAATTGTTCTTATAATATATCTTAAGCAGAGTTTGTCTCCAGGTACCTTTTACTATTATCATGGCAGCATATGATAATTGATAATTATTTAACATGATAGAGTTCCAATGTAAATTGAATCTTAATGTGTCATTGGTTATCATATTCCAATAATCAATATAGTGTAACGGTTAATTACGGTTACCGTATAACCAAGGTGCTGTCCTTGGTATAACACGTACCAGGTGTATCTGTGGTGAGAACCTAATGCCTTATTTGGGCATGATGAATAATGAATATCAGACTCAGTGTCATGCCTGGGGGCACGACCCACCCACTAAGCTGGGAGTCCAACTCAGGGTTTTGTGAGCAGAGTTCTTCTCCCAACATGCTTGTGTGTGTGCGGTGATCCAAACCAGTTGTGCCTGAGGAACCACAATCATGGCATTTTCTGTCACCACAAGAAGTCATTCTTATGAGAGCTATGACGCTGAAGACAGCGTGTTTGAACTTAGTGATTTTGCTGACAGTAGTGATCAAACTTGTATGAGACAGGATCTTGTGGATCAGAAGTCCAGGAGGCACAAGAGGTTTGTGAGGCGCCATTCCTACAGTCCATATGAGGTCAAGGTAAATAAAACAATACCCTCTTATTTCTTAAGTAACCTAGGAAGAAGTCTAAGGATGATTGTCATAACACTCTGAGACAATTACTGTAAACAATACTGAAGCAAGACTTTCTCTGCATTCCATGTAACTACATGTGTAACTAACATGTTCATGCACTTGTGACTACTTCAGTATACAAAGAATTTGAATGGTTAATCCCCTATGGTCTGATAACTCTATCAGTCTATTGGTCTGAAACCTTCTATTCTAAACCAAACCATACATGGATGTCAAAGCAACGGGTGGATACTGGGCTCTTCCCATTTGAACAAAGGCGGTCCTCGGCAGGTACATGTGTAATGACCTGTGCATTGTTCTATTGTTCACATTGGTACATTGGTAAGGAACATGATCAACACCTGGTCTATAATTGTGTGCATGATTCAGTTTGATACACATTGTAGGTGCTGTGACAGTCTTGTTTGACAGTATGGGGCGGGGGGGAAGTTATTTTGATAACAACAGAATTAATTGGAGCATAAAGTTAACTTTAAGTAACAATGGCAGTTTTTTTTAATGGGCAAAGCTGTAATAAAGTTTAGGCACAATTTGCAATGGCAGACATTATTTGATTGTATCATGATTGAACTGTTATGGTTGCAGACCACAGTATTTCTCCTATAGGGATTTATATAGTTAAGGATCCCAAGGTGAGATGCTTCGACGCTTGAAAATTTATAGAAAGGTGCAGAATTAGGGTACCAGATTTTTATATGCTTGACTTCAAGGTTCAATCTACAAAATATCTGCAAAATAAGGTTGAATTTGCCGGCTCGTTCTCTTTTAAAAGCCACTTTGATATGCCCCCCGGCGGAGGTCACCGTACTGCAGGCGACTTACAGTAGTCGGGCGGTAACAATATCCAGGCGCGAATCCAACCCGACCGAACAAACATCGTAATCAAACTCGTACTGTCTCAAAACTGACGTATTCCTCTACCATTCACCACAGTTTCAGCCTCGCTAACGTGCACAGAAGAAAAACTATTGCCTTTTCAAGTAATGTGACGCACTACTTCATACCCGAACTACTATTGTCCACGGGGGTCGCCCATTAATACTGTGTTCTGCGACCTTATATATAACTGAACAGAAGACCTTGGATTAGGTCCAATTAATTCTTGGAGCCAAAGGTGACAACTGCACCATGAGGATTTCCATACAGTTCCTTACTGTCAGTTACATGCAAACATCCTTGGAATTTTAAGCAATCTAGCCTGACCCGAAGAGGATTTTAAGAAACATGGGAACCCTCTGGCCTGGAACTGGAAGGAAGAAAAAATCTGGTATTATTTATTTCTATCTCAGGACTGTAATCTACACGGTTGGCATAAATCCTATTGCCAAAATCCCCATTTAGTCCCTCAGCAATCACTGTCTAGTGGAAAGGGGACCTTAAGCTTGCTGATGTCTGAGAAAGTGTTGGGATGAAAACTTTTGGTATTAAGTTGCCATTTTTCTCAATCCAGCTGCTCTTTAGATTTCAAATGTTGGATTTTACACATTGATTAATGGATTGTACCATATTTCCTGATACTGATATATAGGTGAAGACACTCGCCCACCATCACCAATGGAAGGCTCCGGAGTTTTTCCGTGGAGCGAAGCTACCTCCGGGGAGGATGGTCGCCCACCAGTCCAGTCTGCCCCACCTTCCCGTCCCCGACCTGGTGCAGACCCTCCAGAAATATCTCAAGGTCGTGAGACCTTTAGTAGATGACATTGGCTTTCAGAAAACAAAACAGGTCAGAAGAATCTAACGTTATAGTCTTTTATTTATTTATTTTTGTTTATTTTTTATATAGCCGGTATAACCGCCCGTCGGCGTAACACACCAGCTTCGCAGGCACGCGGCGCGGCAGCAGCTGGTTATATGTATTACACAGCTGAATGGTCTGTCACACCTAGCCTTTGCACATCTGACTGCAACCGTTCTTTAAAGCTAATCTACTATCTAGTGAGGATGTTCCTACAGTATTTGATGACAACAAGTTCCATTCTACTATGGTTCTCGGGAAATACGAATTTTTGAACACCTCAATCCTTGGTTGACTCTGGTACTTAAAGGCATGATGTAAGCAGATCCTTTTTATTCTTTATTAAAAATTGCAACAAGACAATACATAGTGGAGTGCCAGGCAGACAAGCTGATGTTGCAGACCACACGATAGATCATATAGTCAGTTATTGTATCTTTGACATTATGTTTATGATTTTAGACACATGTGGCATTTTGGTATCTGAGGTTTAGACTGTGAATTTATTTACTTTCCCTTTTGATTCATTTCGTGGTTGGAGGTAAAAGGAGGTTTGTGTTTGAAACATATTCTGTTGTAAATTGGAAACGCTTATTAATTTGCAGTATAGGGTCCACCACAAAAACTGTGAAAATAAATCCACCGCGAAAGTTTCAATTCTTACGGTAAATTTCTTTCATTCAATTGACACCAGTCCAAAAGTCAGGTTAGATAAGATTGGAGACATTCCTTTTCTAGCTGTAATAGTGGTATTGTGATATGTAATGCAATAACTGAATTCTTCTGTCCAAGTCCAGTTAGTTGAAGAATTCGGGAAACCAGGAGGCCTCGGAGAGAGTCTACAGTCTAAATTGCAGAGCAGGGCACAAGAAAGACAAAATTGGGTTAGTTGTCCTTTATTTAGACAGACTTTGAAAAACTTGTTAATTTGCAATCATTTAAATACTTTTCTTAAATCTAGATCATGATGGAAAGGAAATAGTTTTTTCACCTTAGCTTTTGGACTATTTTGCACAGGTGAAAACACTTGACATCTTTAACATTGTCTAATTTTGATTCTCCTCAAGCAAAGTTGAACACAAAAATGTAAGACTTTGCCCAGGAATGTCTACAGCTGTCATGTGTCAGCAGTTGATGCCCATGGATGATTGGTTGATTGATTAATTGGCTGATTGATTGATTGATTGATTGATTGATTGCATCCTCAGCTTGATGATTGGTGGCTTCATACAGCATATTTAGACTACCGTGAGCCTGTTGTCATAAATGCAAGCCCTGGGATTGTGTGTCCGCCACAGGACTTCAATGGCAAGAAAGAGCAACTTCAGTAAGGAACCACGTCTTATCCCTATGTTAATTACTATAGATCATCTTAAAGGCAACCAAAGCAATTATAATTGAGACAAAAAAATGGAAATAAAAAAATGCTGAAATCTTTATTGTAGTGACATTTACTACTAGTAACACTGTCTAGCACATTTGTGTGATAGAGTCAGCTCTTACTTCATACTTTGAGCATTTTCAAACTGTGCAAAAATATGCCATACAATGATCCCCTTTGATAGTTTCGCGAGCCTACAAAAACCACAGCGACAATTTTCAGTGAGTTCTCACATTACAGCAAACTTTTGCATCATGGACGTCACTATACATTGTGATAAGTGTTGTATGAACTAATCATGTATAGAAATGACTAAATAAATTGAGTTTCAAAATCCGATTTTCGGGCCCTAATATTGCTTGGGTTGCCTTTAAGTTAATGAGGACTTAATTTCAGGAGGGGAAAGGGAAAGGAGGCAGTAAATTTTGTAGTTGAAACAATACAATGGAGTGACAATTTTTGTTTGCAAGTTAACGAGTTTGCAAACATAAAACCACCATGATTTTAACAGGCCATCACACTCAAGCATCTTAGCAAGGAGGATTTAAACAAAAAAGTTTATTTTTTTAGAAATTGCTTAGGTGGAATAAAGTATGTAATTATTCCAATAGAATTACTGATTTAGAATGCCAAAGTTTTTTTTATGATAAACGGATATCATAGCTCAAATTATGTACTGGTGATTCTTTGACACATTTTCTGAACTTCTACAGATTTGCCGCTAAGCTAGTTGCTGGTGTATTGGATTACAAGGTACAGATAGACGAGTAAGTACACGCTCCTTTGAATACGAATTATAAATCTATTTTACTGAATTTTTTGCTGCGAAAATGGTACACATATATACAGGTGATTGTCTACAGAGTTAGTTGTGATGCTTTCAAGTCACCAGGTAATTATTGCCAGCACACTTGGTACATCAGGTAATGTTGTTTGATGTTCCAAAAATATGCTGACCAATACAAGTAACAAGCAGGTTTATGCGCAGTATGATGTGTATTAGGTGATATGTCAAAGTGGAAGGCAAGTTTAAAAGGGGCCTTCACCTTTGACCTAATGGGCAGTTGGAACCATGAACTTGCTTAATGCAAAATATATATAGAATACCACACGGTGTATTCCGTATCGCCCGAGGTACCAGCCCGGCCGCATGCCTTTGGCCGGAGGCCGATGCGACCTCCAAATCGGGCATTCAAATTTTTGACAGCCGCTGAGCGGCACAACCAGCGCACTGGAAATACATTCTAAATATTCTATGGAAGCCTGCAAAAGTAGAACCCGTGTGATTCGGAAAATTATCACACGATGCGGAACACCCGTTTTCACAGCCCAGGTATGACATAAATGCTTCTTACAGCCAATCGGTGCCCATTGACAAGCTGAGGACACGACCCCTGTGCATGGACCAGTACTATAAGCTGTTCTCCGCCTGTCGTCTGCCGGGGGAACAGCGAGACCAGGTGGTGGTGTACGGACCCGACTGTGGCGTCAGGCCCAGGCACATCGTGGTGGTGCACAACAACCAGGTCAGGCACACACAGGACTGGACATTGCATGTGGCTTTTTAAACTGTCAGTATTGAAGAAATGAGGTAACACTAACTAAAGATTCTACTGGGTACCCTAGGACGGTCCCATTAAAAAGTACCTGGATTTCAGAAGTGTGCATACTTTGGGGATTACTGATGTACATTTATATTGACTAGTAACTCTTTTTATTTATATGGTGGTCTAAGGGTAACCCGGTGGAACTATGAGAGTTGACATGAATCAGATATACATTGTATGATTATATACTTTAGGTATAAATTACAATACTCTGCCAGATGAGCATGATGATACAATAAGCAAACTGTTTACGATTTAGCAATATAACTCAAGTTGTTCTCAATAGACGTGGGGCTAGGGAACAACAGCTAAGACAGTCATAGATTTAAGACCTGAATTCAGTTGATTTTTTTATATAATGTTTAGCTGTTTGAAAGTAACACTATTTCCCCCAACTGCTTTTGTTGTGTGGAAGACATCTCTACCTAGTCTGTGTATACTCTAATGCAGACTCCACTGTCTGAGGCTGTAATGGCCTGTCCCCGCAGAGAGAGCCGGCAGATGTTGGTCTGTTATAAGCGCGATTTGATCAGGCTAATCTCCACCCTTCTTGTAATAGTTTGCACTTTCTGCTTGCAGTTTTTCTCCTTGGATGTTTACGATAACAACTGGAAGCCTCTGAGTCAAGACCACATCCATGCCCAGCTGAAGAGGGTGGTATGCCAGTCCAAACATCCCAGTGTGCCGGTAGGGATCCTCACTACTGAGAACAGAGACACATGGGGCAGGGTCTACAACCAGGCGCTCAAGAAAGGTGAACCACTTTGAAAATGGTACATACAGGCTTTTCTGCATAGCACTCATCATCACAGAAAGAGTATGGTAATTAAACATATGCCCAAGGGCTAGTATATAAGAAACAGAGATGCCCAGCACTGCCCTGAACACAAAAACGACTTAAACTTAGGGCCTGGTCACATGCGTGGTCACATTCGATCACAAACTGAGGACGGTTAATTCTTGGATCAGTCGTAACTGTGTCGTACAAAATTCTTACCGAGGAGGCTAAGTCTTAGTTCCTTGTCTTCGGTTAGTTCTGTGAAAGCTTGCTTGACAATGCGAGGGTCATAATGGTACAACACCTACGATGATTGTGACCGGCGACCGCACCATTAACTAAGTCAAAGTCTCAATGCAATCTTTATAGAGGCTTTCCATTGCATCACAGTAATTGAAATTTGAATCCCCCCGCGACCTTGTTCAGGCACTTGGTAATTGGATCAAGCAGCAGCATATCGACGTGATTAAGAGACGCACACTGTAATCCAAATCAAATGAAAAGGCTGTATACCTTGTTTTTAGTGGCATCGTGTGGCGCAATCGGTAGGGTGTTTCGCCCAGAACCGAAAGGTCCTGGGTTCAAAACCACTGCTATGCCCCGATGTTGTGTTCTTGAGAAAGGCACTTTACATGACTTTCCTCACTCCACCCAGGTGTGAATGGGCACCTGACCTCAGTTGGGGAAGGTCGTATTGAGGTCAACTGCTGGCACCGAATGGCAGCCTGCCAGACCCTTGCGACAGTTCCACAAAGTGCAAGTGTGGAGCAAATATGTATCTGTTGTGTATTATGTGATTGTAAACCCTGCAGCAATTCAGCACTGGCTGCCATTGCATGGGTAATATCTGACCAATAAACCATTATTATTATTATTATTATTTCCCAAACCTGCAGACAAAACCAACAAGCTGTCGCTGGAAGCCATCAACAGGAGTATCTTCATGCTGTGCCTGGATCAGGAGACAGTCAGGGAGAAGGACAGGTGGACCAGCATGGGTCATCAGCTCATGCACGGGGGAGGCAGTCAGCACAACAGTGGCAACAGGTGGTTTGACAAGACATTACAGGTACAGTGGGTAGGGGTCAATCAATAATCTATCTATCAACCAATCAATCAATCAATCAACAAATCAATCAGTCATTTAATCAATTAATCTATCAATCAACCAACCAACCAACCAACCAACCAACCAACCAACCAACCAATCAATCGTTTAATTACTTAATCAACCAATCAATCAATCAAATGGTTTCTTGATAAAAGACATTGCATGGGCAATGCTTGGTTTACGAGACATTACAGCTTTATTTGCATTTAAAAGTACTGTATTTGCCATAGTGTTAGAATAGTGCATTGGCATTACCTCAAAAGTTAATGAAATAATGCTTTGACAACCCTGATTGAGCCTGTAAAAAATTTAAAAATTGGTAGATAAGTAAGAAGATTATTGGACCTCAAGGAATCGTGGGAGGTGTCTGCTGAAAGGAAAACATGCTGATACATTTCAGCCTCTGTACAGTTAATGGATAGTTGAATGTAAAACTTGAACATTATAAGACAAATGTCAATGCGCAAGTGAATGTCAACCATAACATTTACATGCTGTGGCTTTACCTAAACATACTGTTTCGAATTTAGTTTTTAATCAGAGTCTTTTTTCTATGACAGTTTACTGTTGGTACAGATGGAGCTGTAGGGATTGTCTATGAACATTCCCCGGCTGAAGGACCCCCCATCATTGCCTTACTGGACCACATGTTGGACTACTGGTAAGAATATTGTCCTAACATTATGTCTCTCATCGTTTTTTCTTGTTTCAAGGCATCCTCATTGAGGTGAAGCATGATGCTTTTTTAAGTAGCTAGTGGTTAGTGCAATGCGGCTTCGCTACGGCTCATGTTTTTGGCCAAGCACACCGGGTCACCCCTACTCTTCTGGATAAGTCTGTTGGGTTCTTTTATGTGTAGAGGTTTGACACTTGAGGCTAATGCCTGAAGCTCCCTCATACACGGGGCCACCGGCTTTACGTCACCATCCGTTCTCTCTGAAAGAAGGAGGAACGCCCGCCTCACCTTTTTCTATAAAATAGTCAACAACCATATCAATATAAACACTGACAGTCTAGTACTCAAACCAGCTCAGGGGCGCACCCGGGGAGCCATACTCTCAAATTTTAAACAATCAACGTTAGAACAAATACATACAAATATTCATACTTCCCCCGCACCATCCCCCAGTGGAATGCCCTTTGCCTGGCACAGTAGTGACGGCTCCCACCGTTAAGTCTTACCGTGCCAGGCTGGAGGCCTGCCCGCCTTAGCCTGGGACCTCCTCCTCCCCCTACTTTGCCCCTCGCGGGGTCATCTGGAGGTACTTTAAGTTGAAAGGGGGTGTTAAGGAATGATTTTGACATTTGTATGTAACTGTAACATATAGAGATACCCAGAATAATTACAAGTACATGTACATTGTACCGGGTACTTACAAGTATTCTGGTCTGTGAAGACGTGATTTTTCAACCACTACGTATACTCATCATCTTTATTCATTCATAACAGTTCTCAATCCCCAGCTGTGAAAGAAACAAGTGTTCATCCTAAGGAGCCTCAGAGACTACATTTCTCCCTCAATAACAGTGTACTAGAGGCTATTGACAACGCAAAGAAAAGCCTTGACATGTGAGTATGAATTTCCCAATGTAGACAAAGCTAGTGGAGGCCGTCTGTTAGTTAGATGTTTTTAACTAAACTTAATGCAGTTCAGTTGTCTTAGTTTCTGGTCTACTGCAAGGTTTTGAAGTGCCATAAAGAGGCAGAAAACTCTTTGATAATCCATGATAATTTTTTTTATAGGCAAGTCCGGGATCTGGACCTTCATCTTGTCACATTTAAGACATATGGCAAGGACTTCCCCAAGTCCCAGAGACTCAGCCCAGACAGCTACATCCAGATTGCCATGCAGTTAGCCTACTACAAGTCAGTATTCAGTTATGGTATTTACATGATATTTACATCAACAGAGACTTTGATCGGGATCCAAAATAGCCTGGAATTCTGCTGGTTGAAAGATCCTGAATCTACCGGTAAAGATCTATAAATCTAAACTATGAGATGTCGGAACTATTAAACTTCGATTTATGTCGTTTTTATTATAAATAGAAATTCTTTTATTTACAAATGAAAGATGACCGTAACTAACTAGCATCCTGATACGAGTCTCTGTTGACAATCAGGATCTCTACCGGTAAAATCCTGTGATTCTGCCAGACTGCAATCTCCACCCTGACATATACATTATACATATACATGTATCACTCAATCTTGTTCCAATAGTGTAACATTTAATATGTCGTAGTAGTCTTGCTTATAATGATCACGTTTCCTCCAGAGTGAACAAAGTTGCATGTGCAACATACGAGAGCGGCTCCACACGGATGTTCCACCTGGGTAGAACAGACACCATCCGGTCAGCTTCTGTCGAGTCGCTGAAGTTCTGTCAAGCTATGCAGGACAGTAGCATCCAGGTAAGATAGAACTGGGTTGTTTATGAAGAGTACAACTTCATATCACCACAGTCACAGCCCAAAGGCTTGATTGATGTAAGAAAATTTACGAAATATGATTGTTAATAATAAAACAAATAATTAGTTCTATATTAACTTTCAGTTTGGCACTTTAGAATATCTGGATTGCTAGCAGTTCAGTCCATAACAGCTAAGAAGGTTTGGCACAACCTCTAACAGTTGTCAGAATTGAAATATAACAAGAACATTCCGTATAGTACAGACTGTACTCATTTCCAACCTTCATATTTTAATTTGCAATAACATTGTTGATTTGCAGCCCTCTGAGAAAGTGGCCTTGTTGAGGAGAGCGGTTGAAGGCCACAAAAAATATGCCCAAGAGGTAGGAATCTAGATCTGTTCTACAGGCTTATGTCCAATACATTTCCTTGGATCTTGGACAACCAATAAAGATCAAGACAAAAACAGAGCCCTGAAAGGACAAAGATGTGTATATCTTAAAACTGTGTGCAAATTCTCTACTTAGCCTCTTTTTTTATCTTTTTCTTCGTCGTTCATTTCTTTCAATCCAGGAGCCAAGAAATTTACAATAGAAATATTATAGAATCTATTTCCCTTTTATTGTCCTGCAATCGTACGTTTTGTTATTTTACAGACTGTCAGTGGACAGGGTATTGATAGGCATTTGCTGGGGTTGAAACTGATAGCAGTGGAGGCAGGACTAGATGTGCCAGACTTGTTTGAGGACAGCACCTACGGGCAGGCTGTGCACTTCAAGCTCTCTACCAGCCAGGTGTGGCAAGTCACCCCCATTATAAAGTAGAAGGTTCCACCGTAAAATTAAACGTGCTTGCACTCCAGATGGGTCAACACTGCTGGAGGGAGGGCAGAACAGTATTTTATTCCCACACATTTGTAACTTCCAAGAAACCATTTAAACTGCACAATTCATCTTCAATTGTGAATAGGGTGATGAATGAAGATCATTTTCTCCGTGTCAGGTTGTATTGGTTGTTGTATGATATCAATGTGGCATATTACAATGTATGTATTATAATAATGTTTCAGGTATCGATGTGTCCAGTTGTATGTTACTGTTAACAGTAACAGTTCTTTTTTATATTTGTTAGCTTAACAGTAGCTAGTGGTAGCACTCAGCATTTGTCTACGACTTGGGGTTCAGTGTTTGATGGCCACACTTTAGGTGTATTTGTTTTAGACATAGATGGACTGGAGTCTTTTCTTTCATGCCAATAACTCTGGCTACTTTTTCTTACAGGTTCCGTCTAAGTACGACTCTCTGCTGTGCTTTGGGCCCGTGGTGCCAGACGGATACGGTATCTGCTACAACCCAGCCGAGGACCACATCAACTTCTGTATATCTGCCTTCAACAGTCACCGGGAGACGGACACAGTGAAGCTGGCGACCGCTCTGAACCAGAGCCTGCTGGACATGCAGGAGTTGCTTCAAACACAGGCTAAGCTGTAACATAATCCTAATTTATGTTTATATATGTATGTATGTATGTTAGTTAAGTTAAAGTCCTCCCGCACCAAACGGTGCATAGGGCGGTGCCCATCTCCGTTTCAGTAGCCCTTGGGCTACACAACTTTGTGCAATCACTACAGCAGGGGGCTAATCCACTGGTAGTGATGTGTGTTTAACTACTCTTTCCCAAATGCTGAGTGCTAAGCAGAGAAAGCAGTATGTACGGTACCATTTTTAAAGTCTTTGGTATGACTCGGCCGGGGATCAAACTCACGACCTACTGTATGCAAGGCGAACACTCTATCCATTAAGCCATTACACCGGTCATGTATGTATGTCTGTATATATATATGTTCCTTTTAATTTTGCAATTTCACTATGTCTGTATGTATGATGAACCTTGGAAGATTAGTCATGATACGACTAATGCTTATAATGGGTATCGGAATAAACGAATGAACTAATGATACAGCAACCTCAACGTTCCTTGATATACAAAAGGCTTAAAACACAGTCCCTGTAGGAGGTTTCACAGCTTTTTATTGTATTCTAAGCACTCAATTAGAGGTTACTATAATTGTGAAGCCTGAAGCCCCTATCACACATAGCCGACTATGGCACTGGTATATGTTTAACATTGTTGATGTTACCTTGAATGTTATTCAAGTTGATGAACAACAAGACTAAGTTCAATTTTGGAAAGCTAGATACAATTGTTACATTTCAAATGTATATCAACAAAGGAAAAAAAACAAGGTTAAATTGTAAAGTCTGTGTGCCTTCTTACATTTGGTCACTGTGTAAGAAAACATCTGTATTTTATATGCCCATACGTACTGTGACGTACTGGTCTCACACATTGCCATACTTTGTAACAGTGTCTACTTTCTAACCATAAGAACATCTTTTGCAATATAGCTTTTTGTGTATGATAACCTAAAGTATGCTTCACCATGCCAGCATTATGTTTGTAAAACCTTATCAACAGAACATACATGTATCTAATCTACAAGTCAAACCCACTTCAGAAACAAGATACAACCTCTGAAGGGGAAATGCACCTACCAGTGTGATGCCCAGCAAGCTGTCCTGTTCATAACAGAAGGACAACTTGTTGGGGTTCACACTGATAGGTGCAAAAATAAAGGGGCAGCCACTGCATGAGTATCCCTGACACCATGCTGTCAGTTAGTATAGCAACTAACAACTTGTCAGTTGCCATGGCAACCTCAGACATAACAGACAAGTCTTCCATCTTGGATATTTGCTGACGTAAGACATTTTCTGCTGTGTGTGAGGTTGCCTGTAGTGTGGCTGCCCCTGACAGCTTTTTCCCAAGAGCTTACCCAGCTTTTGTTTCACATCGATTGTAGCGACCAAAATGCTGGCTAAACCCATGAGAAGAAGCCAGCAGGGGCAGCCGGGTAAGGGGGGGTTCACCAGGGGGGCTGTGGGGCTGCTGTTGTAATGTGCCTTGTGGGCCGCTGGCTTCACTGTCATCCCTTTGGTGGTCCTCACAGCAATGTTGTTCACTCTGTGGTCCTGCGCAGCCATGTGTTGGAGTGACTGAGGCTAAAAAGAAAAGAAATCAGATTGAAGTCAGATGCATCGGTAACAGAAGTTGGAAATGCCCTTAAATTGCAATCAGGATGGGAAAATGCACAACCAGTCCACCTACATTATCACAACTGCATACATCTAATAAGGCGAACAGTTGCAAAATGTTTCCCCCCTCATCTTTAAATCTCTGTTCCTGTCACTTTTTTTCCCTCCTTTTTTCTCCCATTTTTAAAAACTGTTGAGTCTATTCTAAATTCCATTTATTTGCGACTGTCCACACACTTCCCAACATTTTGAATCATGTAGCCTATACAGTTCAATTTCAGGTAAAGTTCTCACCTCTGAGTCATCTCTGTACACGCTTCGTTCCCTGCTATCGCCACGAGCACCAATCAGAGGGCAGCTGGGAGATCGAACGCGGTGTGTGGGACCGTGGTAGAGGTCGTGCCGCGATAGTCTATTTGTTGTCACAACTTTGTGCTCGGGAACGCTGTTCTGCCACACACACAGCCCCGGCATCTGTACAGCAGACACAATGTGGATGTACTACATGTAATAACAGTACTACAATGCCGTACAAACCTACAAAGCCCTAAACAACAAACTGCCACCCTACATGCGCCAGATGTTTGTGTACTGCAGAGACCAGAGTACTCGTACAACCAGACAAAGCACAAGCAGTCAGCTGGTTGTCCCCAAACCCAAGCGAGAGATCTTCAGAAGATCGGTAGCCTACCGTGGACCAAATGTCTGGAACAGCCTACCGCCAGACACACGTACGGCTCCGAATCTGACTTCCTTTAAGAGACTCTTGAAGTAACGGAAATGAACTAAACGAACGGACACGGACCATGAATCAGCTTTCGCCCTACTTTATGTTGTATGTTGTAGAAATTGTATATTGTTGTACCATAAATATGTAATGATATATGTTGATAGAGTTATTAGGACTCAAATGACTGTGTATCTCTGTTATATTGTATCTGACCCTTACCTCTTCCCTCATGACCTCAATGAAAAGCGGCCTGCGTGCCGATTTGAGCTTATCATGAATAAACAAAGGTTCAAAATAATATTGTGAGGACCTCTAGTGGATTTGATGTCAACTGCAGCAGCCTGTCCTACTATATAGCAGCTTTTACAGCATAATCAACTATCTAAAGTATGGTACAATTGGACTACAATGCACCTGTTTTAAACACTGCAATCTTTTAGTGAGAACTATATTTCTTTCTTTTAAAAAATACTGATTTTGAGGAAAAACTTCACAACCACAAAAAGTGTTGCAATCAACAAAAGTTAGGACATCCACAAAAGTAAAGAATGATCCAAAACTCTATCATGTCTACTTTGCTATGCAGGGAAAGAAAAGTTCTATCTGCTTGTTTAATGGTTATATAATACAGTGCCTAAACTTACCTCAATAGGATCCAGGAGTTGGAATTTCTCCTCTGCATCATCTGACTGGTGATCAATGAAATCCAAGAGTTGGATCTCCTCTGGATCCCCTGTACCAAGGGACTGATGATCTAGCTCAATTTGATCCAAGAAGTGCATTTCTTCTAGATCCTCCAAACCACTGACTGACTGATGATCTAGCTCAGTTTGATCCAAGAACTGGATTTCTTCTAGATCCTCCAAACCACTGACTGACTGATGATCTAGCTCAAAGTAGATCTGAATCTTCTCTGTAGTGTAGTCTGACAGCTTGTCCACCAGTCTGCCTGGCACGCTGGAGGTAGTCAAAGTCTGTCTCTCCTCCATACTGTCACCATCAGGACCGGTGCTGTCTCCAGTCATCTCCTCTAGAGTTTCCTCTTCATTATCAGAATAATACACTGACCCTGCCTCACTGCCTAACAACATGATCCAGTCATCAATGTCAAGGTTGTGATGTAGATCAGCCTCCTGGAGTCCCTTCTGAACATTACCAGTGTGATTGTTGAACCGTGACAAACAGGATGGAGACTTCATGTCATCATTGCTGCAGTCCTGCACAATATCACCTGGTGGCACCGCTTCAGGTTCGGTCACCTCAGATCTGGTCAACTGTTCAGATCTGTTGCAGGATTCACTGGCCGATCTCATCACATTTTCACCAACTTCAGGGTTGTGTTCCTGTACAAAGCCATCCTGGTATGCTGGTGTTTCTCTCTCCCATTCAGGGAGACTTGTGAGGAACTTCTCCATGATCATGGATGGGCCGTAACCGTCGTTCATGTTGGTCTGAAGCCTGGACACCCACTCCTGTGTCAGGGGGACCACAGTTGTACTGGTGTTGTTGCTACATGTATAGTAAGGGTTCTCCATGTAACTCCCCTGTACCATAGCTGTGAGGTTGTTGTTGTAGTAAGTGGTCCCCATGGCCATGAAGGTGTAATACTCCTGTGCTGTAGGGACCATAGTTGTACTGGAGTTGTTGCTATAGTAAGGGGTCTCCATGTAACTCCCCTGTACCATAGCTGTATGGTTGTTGTTGTAGTAAGTGGTCCCCATGAAGGTGTAATACCCCTGTGCCGTAGGGACCATAGTTGTACTGGTGTTGTTGCTATAGTAAGGGGTCTCCATGTAACTCCCCTGTACCATAGCTGTATGGTTGTTGTTGTAGTAAGTGGTCCCCATGAAGGTGTAATACCCCTGTGCCGTAGGGACCATAGTTGTACTGGAGTTGTTGCTATCGTAAGGGGTCTCCATGTAACTCCCCTGTGCCATTGCTGTGTGGTTGTTGATGTAGTAAGTGGTCCCCATGTACTCCTGTGCTGTAGGGACCATAGTGGTAGGGTTGGCATAGCAGTAAGGGGCCTCCATGTAAGTCTCCTGTGTCATTGGCACCATAGATGCAGGGTTGTTGTAGTTGCCATGGGTCTCCATGTAAAACTCCTGTGCCGTAGGGACCACAGATGTATGATTGTTGTTGTAGCCATTAGTCCCCATGTAAAACTTCTCCTCCGAGAAGTAGGGTGCGCCACCTTCATCCATCTGAAACATTAAGACCCTCAAATCACACATTGCACCCTTACATCTAGCCCCTTACACTAGCCTCCTTCGCAGACTTCTGGAGCGGTTTCGTTTATTTTTGGGAGGAGCACTGATTCGCAATTTTTAACATTGGCTAAGGTTCTCCATCATTGCCGGGAAAAGGGGAGTTGTCCTGCTCCCAAAAAAAACTAGTAAACGCCACCGCTCCAGAAGTATGCGAAGGAGGCTCCCTTCTCTAGTGTTCTGGCACAACACTGTAATTATACTTACTACACCCTTCCACCTTCAAATTACAAGATACCTGTACGCAGTTAATTCTTTACAGAGATCGCTGTTGACCTGCATTTTCAATCAACACATGACTTTTGTATAAATTCGTCCTAACCCGACACTAGTCAAGCAACTGAGTTGGTCTATTTCGGAGCTGACATACGCAGTTGTATATAACGTCGTTGAGTATGCGAATAGTTTACACCACTAGTAGGCACTAGAACTCATTATTCACGTTTGTCTCACTACAGATGGTCATAAAATCCATTTGGTAAAGTATTTTGTATCAATGTTGCCCTCTGTACGCAAACAATGCTGCCATGTTGGTTTTTGGAACTTGGAACTGTAAGTGTTGAGTATGTTTTTAGTACTTTTTACACATTTTTCCGGGAAGATCTCCCTACAAAATCTCCACAGGTATTTTACAATGTCAAACTCACCAATAAAGGCTGTTGAAGATCTTGATTTTTCGTCATCACGTCATTTTGCGCTGTCAAGTCTAAGAGCGTGAAGTCCGCCATTCGTTCGCTGCGGTCGTTCGAACTACTCTGACCTGAGCTGACCAAGAGGTAAACAAATCGTTGGCATGGCAACCAGGAACAACCAATGGGAGACAAGCTGTTGATGCATATTTGGACCAATGAGATGTTAGAATGCATATTACCAAATCTCCGTTGTCCAATCGGCATTCGTTTAACATTTCCTTTGGACTATTCCATTTTACCAGTGACAGTGAAACTGATTACTAGTACATGTAGCTGCAACATTACCTGTGTGGGAAGAGTTTGTAACTTCTGTATCTCAAATGCGGTGGATGATGAAATATATTTTTTCTCCAACTGCTCCTCTAACGGTTTAGAAACAAAACTATCAAAACTCATCACAATTTCCAAATGTTGAGATTCTCTGTGAACCCCAAAACTGATGCGAGCGTGCGGATAAAAAAAGTTTTGGAAAAAAAGTTGTTTTCAATATGAAATCTATGTGGTCAGGAAAGTTCAACAAATGACTAAACACACAAAATACTTGATTCTTCTTTTTGCTCTTTCACGTCTTCTTCTTTGTCTTTGGCATTCTACAACATTAGTATTCCTTATTCAGAAATACACCTGTAATTATAGCTGTAAATGCATTTTAAGTTCGCATGGTTTTTATCCACCTGGAAAGCAAGGGGCCAGTTTCTGGCCTGTCCACGTAGGCAGGTAGGCAGGTTTTTATTTCGCGATATGGTGAAACTGGAGCGTTCGCGGTGGTTTTACGTTTGCAGCAGCGCTATAGTCACATAATGCTAACAGTATTGGACAAAAATGTTCGCGGTGGTTTAAAGTTCGCGGTGAAACGGTCGCCGCGAAAACCGCAAACATAAAACCACCGCGAACATTTCTGCATTTACAGTATCTTTTGCAATTTGCGGCATATATTTGCTCATTTTGTAGCTGCTTTGCAAAACTTTTATTGTTATTTTCAGAAATGGACGAAAATTGATGCGCGCGCGGATGTCATCCATAACGTTATAATCAAATCAACATCGTAAACGTTGTGTGGCGCTTTTGAACCATTAATCATACGCACCCTGTTTACCTTCGAGAAAGGAGGTTATTTCAGGCACCGTCTGTGAATCTGAAGATCAAGATAACTCAAGAACAGCACGATAGATTGGTTTCATAATCGACGTAGTGGTACTGTTAATTGTTTTTGCGCTGATCTTTCAACCGCGAATTCATGACACCGCCAATATGTGTTTTGTCTTACCTCCTTCTTTATCTCCTATTATGTATGTCACTGAAGTTGTCTATTTGTTACTAGTACAGTAGTAGTAAATAACAGGCCAGTTTGTGCATGTATGAGTGAGGGGGGTGTTGTGTAGACATTGTTCAGCACCAAGGACATGTCAGTTACACCGTATTTTATATCAAGGACACCTGGCGATACGTATTTAGACTGCAGCATACTGTCGCTTCTCTTGATGCACTACTAATCGTAATCGTTCTGTGGCGCTTTTGAACCATAAATCACATGCACCCTTCGAGAAAGGAGGTTATTTTGTGTCTCTGTATCCGTGGTTTCATAATCGACATGGTGGTACTGTAAATCTCGAAATGTTCGTGGTGGTTTTGTTTTCGCTCTGATCTTTCAACCGCGAATTCATGACACCGTGAATATGTGTTTTGTCTTACCTCCTCCTTCATCTCCTACTAAGTATTTCACGGGGTTTGTCTATTTGTTACTAGTAGCAGTAAATAACATCAGGTATATAGCCATCATGTAAACAATGGATGTCCTTACAACAGCAAGTCCTTTATTTTCACATTTAAGAATGGTACTTTTGAATAAGATGTTAAGTCTTTGACTAGCAAATCTTTAGTGTGAATTCTAACATGTGTACACAAGTATACTTGAAAAGATATCATAAACATGTTTTACAGTCAAACTAAGTAAAGACTACATCCTTGTTTATCTGTCTTTTACAACATACATGAAACACTTTCCATACTAAGACAGTCAGTCAGATTTCTTCTACATGTATATAGATCCAACAGCTAACACCAAGTACTAAGAAACTGTTTTCATTCATAGTAAACATGACAATACCAGAGTTTAAAGATAAGAAGTTAGTGAGTTACAATAAAGCACAAATTCAACATATGGTCCTCTTGATATTTCTGTATGTTTTGCTAACTTCGCCTAATTTGATAAAAAAACTGAGCAAAAGAAGTCTACAAGTCTTCCATGACATTCACTGAGTATGTTTGAAGATGCAAATATTCAGAAATAATACAGCAACCTCAACATTCCTTGATATACAAACGCCTTAAAAAGCAGGTTTCACAGCTTTTTATTGTATAGCACTAAATTAAAGGTTACTATTGTGAAGCCTAAAGCCGACCATGGCGCTGGTATATGTTTGAACATTGAAAAGGAGCCAAAGTAGTCTCAAAGGTCCGAACCCAAACATTAACCTCGAATTATAGTGTATGTACCCCGACTTGTAGCGTATGTACCCCGACTTGTAGCGTACGTACCCCGACTTGTAGCGTATTTACCCCGACTTGTAGCGTACGTACCCCGACTTGTAGCGTATGTACCCCGACTTGTAGCGTATGTACCCCGACTTGTAGCGTATGTACCCCGACCTGTAGCGTATGTACCCCGACTTGTAGCGTATGTACCCCGACTTGTAGCGTATGTACCCCGACTTGTAGCGTATGTACCCGGACTTGAAGCGTAAGTACCCCGACTTGTAGCGTATGTACCCCGACTTGTAGCGTATGTACCCCACCCTGTAGCGTATGTACCCTGACTTGTAGCGTATGTACCCTGACTTGTAGCGTATTTACCCTGACTTGTAGCGTATGTACCCCGACTTGTAGCGTATGTACCCCGGCCCGACTTGAAGCGTATGTACCCCGACTTGTAGCGTATGTACCCCGACTTGTAGCGTATGTACCCCGACTTGTAGCGTATGTACCCCGAGCTGTAGCGTATGTACCCCGACCTGTAGCGTATGTACCCCGACTTGTAGCGTATGTACCCCGACCTGTAGCGTATGTACCCCGACTTGTAGCGTATGTACCCCGACTTGTAGCGTATGTACCCCGACTTGTAGCGTATGTACCCCGACTTGTAGCTTATGTACCCCGCCCTTTAGCGTATGTTACCCGACTTGTAGCGTATGTACCCCGACTTGTAGCTTATGTACCCCGCCCTCTAGCGTAGAGAATTCGGCAGAAAAGGGAATAATTAGCCAGTAAAGTCAGTCTACGGTGAGGATCACATTTCGCAAGGTTTAGGCCCGGCCTAACGGAACCTGGAAATGAAACCCTGGCAAATATTTTCCATATAGCCGACGTAGTTAGTCTGGTAGTGACTAATTATTTTCCTCAAATATAGGAATCCGAAGGAACCGAACCACACAGTTTACTTTTCATGCATCATTCTTTTCAAAATTGTGGCTGCAGTGCCGTTAGCAACCGCTGGGGCCGGGTAGAAATGGGGATTCTGGTTGGCGAGGTGCAACGTCCCGAACAGTGTAACCACTGTGAACAGAATAACCAGCTTCCACGGCCCTGTTTTGTGTGGATCTGCCTCCCGTACATATTTCACAATCCTGGATAAATGAAAAAAATACGTCCATCTTTGCTAGCCATTCTTTTTATTCAAACATGGATATACTTTGCGTTGATGTTCGTCATTTTTTGATGTCCAGGTCTTAGACGATGTAGAGCCGATGGCTACTTGTACTGGTTTGACTGTACAGGTACTTAGACTTGTATTCACATTGTCTGCACGTGGCTTCAAAGTTTTGAATTCTCTATCAAATGCACCATGTTACATACGGACTTACTTGTTCCACTCTTTCTCGTTGCCATGACGCTGGGCGGGGCAGCAGTGTATCTGGAACAGGTGCCAGGTGTGGTCTATGTTGACTTCGCCCAGACAGGCTACTGGCACGGCCAGGAAGAACACAGTCTCGGTCCAGATCATAACCACGGTCCAGAGAGTGCTGGGATCCACCTTTCAAACACGAAGAGAGAAGGAAAATGTCCAGACTATGCATGATGTACAAAATGATGTGAAATCCCGATATGCCCCAATGTTGTGCCCTTGGGAAAGGCACTTTACACGACTTTCCTCACTCCATCCAGGTGTGAATGGGTACCTGACTTCGGTTGGGGAAGGTCGTATTGAGGTCACCTGCTGGCGCTGAATGGCAGCCGCCCTGACCCTTGCGACAGTTCCACAAAGTGCAAGTGTGGAGCAAATATGTACATGTATCTGTTGTGTATTATGTGATTGTAAACCCTGCAAGCAATTCAGCACTGACTGCCACTGCACGGGTAATTTCTGACTGATAAGAACCGTTATTACTATCATTATTATTATTATTGTTATTATACCGGCTATACAGATACAGATACGATCGGGAAATCATCAAATACAGTTAATCTTGACATGTTCGCGGTGGTTTTATTTTTGTGGTGACCTTTAGCTTACAGCGAAATCATCACACAGCGAATATGTATTTTGCAATTCTACCGTACAACAGAACTGTTTCAACTATGTTCGTCAAACATCGCGAAAACCTCTTTTTTGCATATCGGGAAATAAAACCACCGTGAAAGTAAATCAACTGCAATATACATATTTATTCCAAAGGCCCATTATTCTACAGCTGGAAAAGAAATAAACATAACATCTTATGAGATGCACCAAATGCTAATTAATCAAGATACCTCTTCCCATTCGGTACTGATTACGTAGGTGTAGTAGACATGTGCAGCAACGCCGAACACAGAGATAGAGGCGTGGAGAACGAAGTACGTACTTGAGAAACTACGAAGAGCCTAGAAAATATAGATTTTAATCATCATCAAGGACCATTGGGCATACACAGCACATGATAATTGGAAAGAATACCATACAATTCTAATAGAAAAGTTGTTAGATTTCCTTTTCAGCACCAAGGACAGAGAAGGATATCTACCAGTATATACCTAGTACAACCAAAGCTGCCCATGAAGGGGACCGATAAAGATATGGTCTATAAGGATAGGTGGTAGCTATAGACAGGATTCTTAATGCCTGTTAAAACAGGTAGATTCTTGCCATTCGAGTATGTTTGAAAATTGCAAAGTAAAATGAAAGTACCTATTTGTCTCACGGTCAAGAAACACATGAAATTGATAAATTTCTACACTAGGTCGGACGTACAAAACTATATCTGAACATTTTCAGCTTGCATTAGTTTGAATAAACTAGACAAATACAAGAAGAGGTCCCACAAAAGGTCCATCAGGTGTGCTAACCTTATAATCGACTCTAGCGCGGCGAATCCTTTCCCTGGAAGCGTCCAAGTCCTCTATGTTGTCGTGCAGGAAAGTACAGACATCTTGAAACTCGGCCTGCGTCAGAAGAAGTAAGAAGATTATATTCAGAAATTATACCCGTGCAATGGCAGCCTTTCTGTGCTGAATTGGTGCAGGGTTTACAATAACAATACACATGGGCACCATGTATATATTTGTCCCACATTTTGTGGAACTGTCGCAAGGGCCAATTATCATTCGCCGCCAGCAAGTGACTTCAATACGACCTTCCCCAACCGAAGTCAGGTACCCATTCAGATAAGTGAGAAACCATCAATTTATCTCCGTTTTAATGTACTTGTAGCATTTACAAACACCAACGACTCGTTCTCACCTGCAGAGAGCATTTGCACAAGTTAATGGCGTACCACAGTGTCCCAAATTGCAGATACGCTAGGCACCAAGCCGCCATCCTTACTACAAGACGCCAGTCGCTCTGTTTGAGGAATACCGTGATCACGCACACATCCACAAGGCCAACGCCAAGAGCGGCAACGACACAGATCACAGCCAAGATCTCGTGAACTCTCGTCTCGTGGAAGTCGAGAAACGTCATCCTTCGGTTGATGAAGCGGTGATGGAGGATCAGCCACCATTTGAAACTGCGACAGGACAGAACGTCCAGCAGTAACACGGTGATGGTGATCACGAGTGGGATAGCCAGTCTAGCGAGGAACGTCAGTTTGGAGATGTAGTGTAGGGTCTGCCCCTCTGAGCCCCACGTGTTTTCGGTGGTGTGGGCGGCGTCCCAAACGAGGACAGCCAGCAAGGCGGCCTGCCAGACGGCCAACAAACCGGTTGGCAGCGAGCGTTTCAGCCCCCGGGAGTTTGAGCCTTGGGTAGTGGCTGCAAGCAAAATAAATAATTACCATCATCATCAGTAAACGTGCTTACGCACCGTCGGGGTTATACCACCCCTTACGGGGTGACATACTTTCGTTGGCTGATACAAGACGGGGATGTGGTAGGTCTCCCGGCCGGGTGAATGGTGTAAATCACCGTATGGCTGATACGAGACGGAGGTTCGCCAGACCTCCATCCGGGTGATTTGTAGTGAATCACCAACTCCAGGCAGAATGATTTGGACCATTGCACACCGGGGCATGCCCCTACTCTTTTTCGAAAGGTGTGGTGGATTCTTAAATAAAATAGGTAATACTTGGTAATTTCTATGTGTCGCTTATGCCTGTTGTCAATTATTGTTACTATTGACTATTGACCCAAAACAATTCATGCAATGTCACAGATATAGCGTTTCACCAAGTTTCACTTTAAGGCTATACATGTATGTAGATTCATACGCTTCCTCTTTCGTGGCTTTGTCAATCCTGGTAAAGTGGAAATATTTCATTTCATATTTTGAAAAATAGTATTCACTTTAGCTAGATGCCGATACAGAGTGATTATGTCAGCGACGCGAAACTGTCCGAAAATTTCAATCGCCAATATCAGAAAGCGGTACTACAAAACGTTCCGTTTACAAAGTGCTTGCAGATGAGTGTAAGAATCAACTTGAAAGCGTTTTATAATTAGTTCCCCTGCTCACGTAACGTTACACAATAAGTAATAACTGCAAAACAGGAACATTGTAACGACTTAAACCCAGTCATCAGTAATTTTATAGAGGCCGTTGCTTCTCCTAGCCTTATTTACATGGGACATTATGGTTCAACTAGCGTTAAGTTACGCTAAAAATTAAAGCTTGCTCTTCTGTACGTGTCTCAAAGTGCTTAACGCCGTAAATAATTATGCATCTGTGTAAGAAAATAATCAGAAGTATCTAATTAACTTCTTTACTAAATTTGAACACCGGTCCAACTTACATTTACTGTGATTGTTCCCATTTTTTTGTTACTTGCAAACGACAACCTTGAGGGAATAAAGGTTAAGAACTCGAAGGTTTCCTTGACAACTATGATTAAGGTATCTTGTCTTACCGCGATTACTCCGACAGCCACCGTATCCAACAGTACCATACTGGCCTGCCCGTTCTCCCGTTGTTGGTACCGTCACCAACAGTCCGTCTTTTTCAGACGGAGAGGGACCTTCATCCTCGTGTTTGTTGACCACCGGTTGACCACGGCTATCTTTGTCCGCCCAAGGCCTGTACACTCCTAGCATCACGAACATGGACCTGATTATTCTTGGACTCTTCGCGATACCGACATGTCCTTCGCTATCCTCCTGTAAGAGATCTAAGGAAATCTCCATGTCTTTAAGTAACGACCGGTTTACGTACGTTTAGACCTTCACGCATTAAGTTTCTTTGGGGAAGAATTAGCCATTCAGTTCAGTCTCTGATCCTTCGCCGAATGAGAGATTTGCGTAGTGACAAACGTGTGTTCTAAATGGAGAAGTCCTTCAGTGTTATTTGGTTTACGTTATGCTGTGATGTAATACTTCCGTTTCTGTGTTTCAGTTGTTATGTCGACTTGTTTGATTAATCTTTAAGGGCGTATATTTTTGACACATTAACACCGACCAAAGCTCTGTATTGTAAACTTCACCAAGGAGGTTATGTTTTTGGTAGCGGTGTAACGTTGTTGTGAACATGTACTATATGCAATGCCAACTTTGCTCACACCGCGACGCTTTTGGAAAAGCCAACAACTTTCCACTGAGTACGAAGGATTTTAATCAATTATAAATGTATATAAACTCAGCAATACAATATCCCTCTTATACGTATACGTCAAATGCAGAAACGATACCATGTTATACATTCCTGACGCAGCATACTGTTATTAGCAAAATATCCTAGAGCGTTAGCATACCTAGCTAGGCACTGCGCCCCTGACCTAACAAGTAGGTTAGACGAAGCCTCCCGGCCGCACAAGACAAAAACTTTTCGCATGCATGAAATTCCATCGGCTTTGGCCAACATCAGCTAAGGCTACCTCGTTAAACCGGTTTGACCGGAATGCCATCTAATTTCAGAGCAAAGCAGATTCTACAAGCAGTACTGGTGTGCTCATATCGACAGCCATATACACAAGAGTTGACAACATCGGTGACCTGTCGGAAATACGTCACAAGTCTCTTCAAAAGTGACGGGTTGTTTTCATATGGAAACCAGTCCTTGCTAAGGACTGAGAGGGAAGAACCAAAGGCAGTTACTTATAGCCACAACACTGCAAGGAAGTAATATCTAACAGTTGTCTGCGTAGCTACGCAATCAAGTCTTCGAAACGTGTTTTGCTAACCGAACTCTCAAGTGGTTGTCATTCATAATCATGGAGGACAAAGATGGCAAGATTCGTCTCCGTTTGGCCGAAGACATCATCAATGACCAGGTGGGAGGAGCTGGCTGGATGCACCTGGACATCGCACTACAGGTGGACAAGTATTCCCCAAAAACTGTCCTGGTCAAAACACGGAAGTGCGACGCACAGGGCAAAATCGTCCTCGAACCCAAGGCCCAAGAGAAGACGAGCAACTATCTGGTACCCAAAGACGCCAACGCAGTGAAGATTTTAGACGACGTCTCGGTCCAGGCCTACCCGAAGAAGGCGTCTTGGAAGCAGACGTACAGCTACGAGAGGAGCGTGAGCGGTAACGTCAGTCTCAAGGCAGTGGAGGCCGTGGGTTTTTCGGCTAAGGGCAGCAAAACGAACAAGCGTTGTGTGGAGACGACCTGTACCAACCTGGAACACAGAAGTGTTGATATAGAAGACCTGAGGAGCGCGCTGTCTGTACTGACGGCTCAGACCAGCGCGGAGGGGATCAGGAATGAGACCAGCTTCCTGGTGGTCACGGACGTGCTGGTCGGAAGTGAGGTCAGCATCGTGGAGACACAGGCCTCAAAGAAGGACGGAAAGGTGAGTGTCGACGCTGAAGTAAATGGAGTGGGTATAGACGCTGGGGTTAGCACCACCAAAGAAAAAGCGGCTATCCTGGAACGCAGCAATATCGGAGGCATCATTCTCGCCATCAAATTGGCCCGAGTCTATTATGACGAACAAGGCACCATAGAGAGAGACGGTGTGATGGCGGGGGGAAGTTATGATGGGAACTACACCTTGGGCGCCGGTAACAAGGACAGGGAGCGGCACTACACAGTGAGGACACTGGCGAGACCTATTGGCGTGAAAAGGGACAAGTTCGACATTAACGTGAGCCTGCTCGGGCGACAGAACAGCACAGAGGTCAAAGTGCCACAGGACGTCTGCGAAACTGGGCTGCATCAAACCAGAAAGAGCCATCCAGTCGGCTCCAACCTGCTGCCATTGAAAGGAATTCGGGTGTCGAAGTCGAAGAAGAAGAAACACTTCCTCGCTTGCGCCCTTAAGCGTATGTTTTCCTCAGATGAAGAAAGAGAAGTCAAGCTGTCGAAGGTGATGGTAACAGACTTGGAGCGGGACCAAACCTACATCTGCCCGTGTAGCGAGGAAACAGCCGTTACCGACGACAGGAGCCTGTGGTTCGACTGTAAGCAGTGGAGAGAGGAGGTTGCTGGAAAGGAGTTCCAAGTGATTGTTGAGGGCAACTCTTACAACGTCTACGAAGAAGATCCGATTGTTCGCGTCTTTGGTGACCAAGCTTTTGATAATGGCCGATATGAAATCAGCTGGACCAACGCTGAGGGTGGAGGCTGGGGTCGAGACGTACCTCGTGCCGACCGTACATTCAAGGACTACGGAATCAGAGCTAACGCAGTCATTAAACTGATAAGAGGTCGGACAAACGTACATTTTAGCGACGGTATAGATTTAGTGGAGGACTGTGAACTGGAGTTGACGTTTGAGGCCTGTGAGTTGACCCTGCGTGTGGGGCTTGGTGAGCGCATCGACACGCTACCGGAGAAAGTGCTGTCGCTCTTGGTGGTGTATCATGGCGGCCAGAAGGTGACAGATGTTCGTCAAAGGCTTGACGACCTCGGTCTGCAGTGGGACGACATGGAGGAGGATGACATTGTCGAAGAGACCGTAGAAAACCCAAACAAATTATTCTTTAAGATAGAAAACGCACAGACCGAAGCCACAGGGCTTGGGGTCGACATCCAGGTTGCTATACCAGCTGGCAAGCTGGCGGTGACTGTGAATAATGATGAAAACATGAGTGACGTCATACGAAGGCTGCGCAGGGTGTATGCCCGCATGAGCGTGTTTCATGATGGGAAGATGATAACGGATCTGACCCAAACATACTGCCAGCTGGGAATCCAGGCTGCTGCGCATGTGCAGCTGAAGTCTTGGGACCAAGAGAAACCACCCGTTGTCCCCAGTCTTAAAGAAGTCTTAGCGATCGAGGAGGCAATAGCATCACTGATACAGGAGCTTCAGGGACTTGAACAAGGGAATACTGGCTCCGATACCGAGAGTGAACATGAGGAACAGGCTGAAGACAAGAATGACTGGTCCGCCGTGCGCCGTATCCTTTGGCGTCACCTGGACCTCCGGGGTGGAGACCCCGATATCCCGCCCGAGGCCCTGAAGATGCTGACCCGGGCGGTGGGGAAGAACTCCGTGGCAGGGGAGGTGTTACAGACCATCCTGGAGGCCGCATTGGAGCAACAGGGAGAGGGGGGCATGAATTGGCCTTATGTTGAATTTGAGACTGCTTTGTAGAATGTGCCATGCTAACGTAACATGACCATTTATCGTCGGACGTAAATTGTTTCGTATAAACGAGGGAGATGGCTAAGGATTATATATACATGACGTTCGTTATTGCTCATGAGAACAGGCTTTAGCATAATACACCTCGACATGTGGGCATGACCTAAACTGGACGATAACTGGTCCTGCACGATAATTGGTCATGTTACGTTACACATGTAGTTTTTTTAGCTCCACTTTACTGACAAGAGATAGGCTTTAGCATTAATAGCACAGAAATGAATACGGACACGGTGTTTTCAACAGTTTGAACGTACTAATATACTCGTGTTTCATAGTAGACGTCCTTGCCTTATGATATAGAGGTTTTTGGGAGGACGAAAAAGTATCACATCCACCAATGTTTTAAAAGATTTCATCGAAGCTTTCTTACAATGTTGTACGTTAATGATGATGTAGGTGTTAAAGTGAGTTGATTAAACGGACTCATATTAGTTTAAAAAAAACATACATAGCTAGATTGTTTACACTGTAATCAAGAAATCAGATGAGTTTTTAAAAATTGTTAGATATTAGCAATCATATTATTATTGATTAGTTCAACTGTAGTGTGTGTACCAGTTGCCTTACATTGTACCTGTTACAATTGTTGCCCAATAAAGTTCTTCTTTTTACTAAAAACTAAACAGATCTATGCCACCATTAACAATTTTTTATACATACTGTATAAGCATAAGATCGTCTGGAATTCTTCTCTCTTGGCGTCATATGACTGGTTTATTGATAGAAATATATGTGGCCTTGAGGCTTAATTGATATAATTGCGAGATACATTACACCCCATCATAGCTAAAACAACTAGCTTATCAATAAGATCTTTCCTAACGATTGCTCAATAGACAATACATGATAAAATACGACAATTTATACTAACTAAAATTGAACACTGAGTAAGTAACTCTCTGGGTCTGTAGGCTCCGTAAACTATAGAGATAAGTAAATGCTAACAGATACATAGATATCAAGTGACTAAATGCAACAACATACAAAAATTAAGAATAAACAGCTGATAACTATAACAACTATATATGGCCTCCGCCGGTCAATATTGACCATGGTAAAATCCTGATTCACATCAGCCCTACAGCCCTCCCGAGCAGGCCCGATATCGCTCGGTACGTTACCTCCCATACCGGCCCTGCCATTTCAAGCTTGTAAAATCGCTTCTGGCGACGTCACCACCCAAACAGCTTTCAGCCAATCAGAGGGTTTGCTCAAGCCCATCTTGTGCAAACCCGCAAAGGACGCTGGGAAGCTTTCAACCAAATAATGCTAGCTCATTAATTATTCATGAGCAACAAACGGCAGTTTGTGCCAAATAAGGCCAGCTCATTAATTATTTATGAGCGAGTGTCGGTGACGTCGCCAGAAGCGATTTTACAAGCTTGAAATGGCAGGGCCGGTATGGCAGGTAACGTACCGAGCGATATCGGGCCTGCTCGGGAGGGTGTACAGCATCGGCTATAGCTAAACAGTAACAACTAATGACACAACTAATAACTATAACAACTGAATGATAACAATTAACTACATGTAGATACATGTATATGAATAACAACTAATTAATAGATCAACTAAAGTAATAAGCATAGAAATTACAAATGTATAACTGATCACTGAACAAATGTAGCAACTGAATTAGCTAGCAAATGATAACATTTTGCGGATGAATAACAACTAAGCAAATAACAGCATAGAAATGCAACAACCTAAGTAACAACCAAGATATTAAGAGAAGATGAAAAATTTATGAATAGAAAAGTAGGTAAATGACTGGTTGTTCAGTATACAGCGTTTTAGCATGTTCTTAAATCTGGATAGTGATTTGTTGATTCGCCTCCAATATGAACCTTCAGCCATACGCAGACTGGTAGATCTTCTAGCATTGCTGCCGATGTTGTAAGGCATGTTGCTTTGAAGCACTGATATGAAATTAAATTAAATAGCAAGCCTAAATGACAAAACTGGCAAACGGGAATAGCGATTTATTTGTACAAAAGTGTGCAGTACAATTAAGGATAGCCGAGATGTAGCTTTCTTAGTCAATCGTTACATGTACAACCATTTAGGGCGAATTACAGGACAACAAACCGGAGAGCGGCAAATCAAAAGTGAAAAAAAAGAAACGAAACTCCTAGGCAGTCATTTGTACTGGTTTGTAAATGCTGGAAAATATTAATAAAGCTCCATTCATTTTTTGCTTGGAATATGAATGTGATTACTTATGTTGAAGATTAAGTGGCCGGTTATTAATATTTTAACTGTAAAGCGGGTCATTAACTTTAATCATCGATTTGTTGCAGAAAGGTCTGTAGGCTAAATGTTTGATGAAAATGTAATATTTCATAACAAACATGAATTCCTGTGCCTGATGGTGTTGGTCCTTCCTGGTGCCTCAAGTGGGGAGACGAACACGAATACCTTCACTGGTGTAAATCACCTGTCCATGTGTTCTTCGGAGTCTCTTTGCACGCTCTGTCTCAAGGATTTTGGATATTTCAAGGGACACACCAATGATGAATATCGCCGAGGTTACGCTTGTAAGCAGGGACACGACGTAGTATACACACGTTAAGGACAAAGTCTTCCCGTCGAGAAGGATGAACGTTAACGGAGTAGCTGACTTTTGCGTAAAGCGACTATACCTAGATGGCCACATTCTCTCGATGGCCATCATTGCTAGCAATGCAAGAGGGAAAACAGTGAAGATCACCACGTGCTCCCAGGTTGGGTTCGAATGTGAAATTAAAAAGACGCAAACGCAAATGGTATAGCAGAGAGAATACAAAACCTTCACGCTACAGCAAGGAAAGAAATTCCTAATTCTACGAGCAAGCCCGCCATTTTCAGGACGGGCGTTTTCAGCCATTTCGGGTATCTCTGCATTGTGTTGATTGTTTGACGTTGTTGGATAGTTCCCTTCGCCTAGAAAAGAAAAGAAAAGATCGCTCAATCATTTCTTTGATTAAGCTGTCACAAGATCTAGATGGATTCTTTTCGTTAGATCTAGTTCAAAACATATATCAACATATATACAAGTTGGACAACCTTGGCTGTCTCATGCATGTATGTAATGATCCAGACAACCCAATAAACAATAAACAACAATAGACAAATTTACTGTAGCTCAATGCAGGCATCGTAGTTTTGTTCAACGTCGCGTTATGAAACTGTCAGAAAATTTCCATCTCTGATATCAGAAACGGTACTATTAACGTTACAAAGTGCAGACTAGTGCAAGAACCGAATTGAAAGTATTTTCTGAGTTGTCCTTGGCACGCACGTGTAAAAACACCTGTAAAACAGGAACTTTTTAACGACTGAAACTCATTTATTATATATAGATTTTCAATGATCATACATACAGCAAGTATGTGAAAGAAGTCACAAATTCTACAAGAACACTCGCCATTTTCAGAGCTTGCGTTTTCAGCCATTTCGGGCACCTCTACGTTGTGTTGATTGTTTGCCGCTGTTGGATAGTTCCCTTCGCCTAAGAAAGAAAAGATTATCAAGTATGTCTTTAATCAAACTGTATAACAAGAGGAACTCTTTTTGTTCTTTAAAAACATATATCAATAAATATACACGGAGAATCATCGGGATTGCTATTTAGTAGCACTGTCAATCAATGGCACGCACAGGCAAAAAGACATTGTACACGCGCGCCACCCTCATTAAATCAGGACCCCTATCTCTCCACGTTACCTCGCTCGCGAAGGGTGCCCTGATAATCACCGCCGCCAGACATGGTTCTGGCGACGTCACCACCAAAACAGCTAGCTTCAGCCAATCAGAGGGGTCTTCTTCCCCTCATCGGAAGCAAACGCCCAAAGAACGCTGGGAAGCTATCAACCAATCAGGTTACGTGTTACATCGTTGTTTTGGTTGCCCAAAACAAATGGCAGCCGATAGTTTTGCTTCAGCTGTGGAAGACTTGCTTGGATTAGAGCGGCTTCGTCAGCATCAGCAGTCCACCCTACAGACACTGCTTGATGGCAGGGACGTATTTCTAAGTGTAAGGACAGGCGGAGGGAAGAGCCTGTTATATGGGCTTCCCAGCGGCAGCGAAAGCCGAGCAAGCCCACCGACCTTGTCCGCGACTTTCGCCTGGAGATGAGTTCGCCAGTCCGCTCATTGCCAAATAAGGCCAGCTCATTAATTATTCATGAGCAATTGTCAGCGACGTCGCCAGAACCATGTCTGGTGGCGGTGATTATCAGGGCCCCTTCGCAAGCGAGGTAACGTGGAGCGATAGGGGTCCTGATTTAATGAGGGTGACACGCGCACACACATATACATACAGACACTGTCAGATAGATGCGCACAAAACATACTCTCCCATTTAGTCCATGGGCCAAGCAGGTTTTTGGTACCAAACAGAGGGACAAAGGGTGACTTACTTTTTTGAAAAGGTTGATTCCTCTACTTTATAATTATGCATGATAACAATGTCAAATGTCCAGCTTTTTAGGAATTATCACGTGATATGGTGACGTCATTAAAATGGACCTCGATTTTTGGGACTTAATTCAGAGGACTGGGACAAAATATCAAACATCAATAATCTTCGGTGAAAATCGGTTTGTAGGCAAAAGATACCACAGGAATCACGAAATAGTATGTTTTTGGTTGATATCTTAACTCTATAAGAAGCTATGAGTCTTTGAAGTCCATTTTTTGGGTAATTTTGTGTAAAAAATGTATTGTTTACTTTCCAAAATCAGGCATTTATTTGGACCACCTATGGGGTCTTGTGTAATACATTATGTTAATAGGCCATATCATTTTCTACATTTTGGGCTTTGAACCAACAAGATCCGTCAAAAATATCAGGAGTTATAAGGATACCCAACGGCCATGGTATCGAATCGCCGCAAATATCGCAATGCATCATGGGTAATTTTAAGAGGGTCTATCTGTAATTATACCTTGTAGCAAAGGACAAAATGTCGATTTTTAAAAAAATTTGGGTGGTGGTAAGAAATTGTAGAAATATGGGTAAGTTTTGGGTTGACTGGTGGTGACCGGTTGCCATCGAAACGGTCATTTTTTTAAAGATGGCGAATTTCTATCCGCAAAGGCTCAGTCTCGTCCAGAATACACAATCTTTCTCCAAAACGCCACCTAATTCACATATATTCTAAATGCCTGTAACATTTACTTCACATCTTTATCTTAACAATAATTAGATAAATTTGCATAATCATATGTTTTGATTGATTTCTAACATTGACTTTTGGAATTCTTAGCGCTACAAGAAATGTTCATGAACATTCATAAATATTCATGGTCGGTCCATGAACGTTCATGAACATTAGTTCATGAACGTTCATGGACAGACCATGAATATTCATGAATATACTCCCCGTGCAAGCATATGAATGAAAGATTGAAAAATAACATGAAAATTCATGAACATTATTGAAAATTCATGAACATTCATGAACGTTCATGAATATTCATGACTTTTCATGAACGTTCATGAAAATTCATAAATATTCATGAACATTCATGAATATTCATGAACATTCATGAATGTTCATGAATTTTTATGAACGTTCATGAAATTTCATGAACGTTCATGAATTTTCATGAATTTTCATGAACGTTCATGAATTTTCATGAATTTTCATGAATTTTCATTAACGTTCATGAATGTTCATGAATTTTCATGAATTTTTATGAACGTTCATGAACGTTCGTGAATTTTCATGAATTTTCATGAATTTTCATGAATTTTCACGAACGTTCATGAATTTTCATAAATTTTCATGAATTTTCTTGAACTGTCATGAATTTTCATGAATGTTCATGAATTTTCATGAATTTTCATGAATTTTCATGAATTTTCATGAATTTTCATCAATTGTCATGAATTTTCATGAATTTTCATGAATTTTCATAAATTTTCATGAGCGTTCATGAATTTTCATGGATTTTCATGAATTTTCATGAACGTTCATGAATTTTCATGAATTTTCATGAACGTTCATGAATTTTCATGAATTTTCATGAATTTTCATGATTTTGTATGTTGTATAAATATATGTATATAATATAATATAAATATTCATGAACGTTCATAAATATACATGAACATTCATGAACATTCATGAATTTTCATGAATTTTCATGAATTTTTATGAACGTTCATGAATTTTCATTAACGTTCATGAATTTTCATGAATTTTCATGAACGTTCATGAATTTTCATGAACGTTCATGAATTTTCATGAATTTTCATGAATTTTCATGAACGTTCATGAATTTTCATGAATTTTCATGAATTTTCATGAATTTTTATGAATTTTTATGAACGTTCATGAATTTTCATGAACGTTCATGAATTTTCATGAATTTTCATGAACGTTCATGAATTTTCATGAATTTTCATGAACGTTTAGTGAACGTTCATGAATTTTCATGAATTTTCTGGAACTTTCATGAATTTTCATGAACGTTCATAAATTTTCATGAATTTTCATGAATTTTTATGAATTTTCATTAATTTTCATGAATTTTCATGAATTTTCATGAATTTTCATGAACGTTCATAAATTTTCATGAATTTTCATGAATTTTCATGAACGTTCATGAATTTTCATGAACGTTCATGAACGTTCATGAATTTTCATGAATTTTCATGAACGTTTAGTGAACGTTCATGAATTTTCATGAATTTTCTGGAACTTTCATGAATTTTCATGGATGTTCATGAATTTTCATGAATTTTCATGAATTTTTATGAATTTTCATGAATTTTCATAAACGTTCATGAGTTTTCATGAATTTTCATGAATTTTCATGAATTTTTATGAATTTTCATGAATTTTCATAAATTTTCATGAACGTTCATAAATTTTCATGAATTTTCATGAATTTTCATAAACGTTCATGAATTTTCATGAATTTTCATGAATTTTCATGAATTTTCATAAATTTTCATGAACGTTCATGAATTTTCATGAATTTTCATGAATTTTCATGAATTTTTATGAATTTTTATGAATTTTCATTAATTTTCATAAACGTTCATGAATTTTCATGAATTTTCATGAATTTTCATGAATTTTCATGAATTTTCATGAATTTTCATGAACGTTCATAAATTTTCATGAATTTTCATGAATTTTCATGAACGTTCATGAATTTTCATGAATTTTCATGAACGTTCATGAATTTTCATGAATTTTCATGAACGTTTAGTGAATGTTCATGAATTTTCATGAATTTTCTGGAACTTTCATGAATTTTCATGGATGTTCATGAATTTTCATGAATTTTCATGAATTTTTATGAATTTTCATGAATTTTCATAAACGTTCATGAGTTTTCATGAATTTTCATGAATTTTCATGAATTTTCATGAATTTTTATGAATTTTCATGAATTTTCATAAATTTTCATGAACGTTCATAAATTTTCATGAATTTTCATGAATTTTTATGAACGTTCATGAATTTTCATTAACGTTCATGAATTTTCATGAATTTTCATGAACGTTCATGAATTTTCATGAATTTTCATGAATTTTCATGAACGTTCATGAATTTTCATGAATTTTCATGAATTTTCATGAATTTTTATGAATTTTTATGAACGTTCATGAATTTTCATGAACGTTCATGAATTTTCATGAATTTTCATGAACGTTCATGAATTTTCATGAATTTTCATGAACGTTTAGTGAACGTTCATGAATTTTCATGAATTTTCTGGAACTTTCATGAATTTTCATGAACGTTCATAAATTTTCATGAATTTTCATGAATTTTTATGAATTTTCATGAATTTTCATAAACGTTCATGAATTTTCATGAATTTTCATGAATTTTCATGAATTTTCATGAATTTTCATGAATTTTCATGAACGTTCATAAATTTTCATGAATTTTCATGAATTTTCATGAACGTTCATGAATTTTCATGAATTTTCATGAACGTTCATGAATTTTCATGAATTTTCATGAACGTTTAGTGAACGTTCATGAATTTTCATAAATTTTCTGGAACTTTCATGAATTTTCATGAACGTTCATGAATTTTCATGAATTTTCATGAATTTTCATGAACGTTCATGAATTTTCATGAATTTTCATAAACGTTCATGAATTTTCATGAATTTTCATGAATTTTCATGAATTTTCATGAATTTTCATGAATTTTCATGAATTTTCATAAATTTTCATGAACGTTCATAAATTTTCATGAATTTTCATGAACGTTCATGAATTTTCATGAATTTTCATGAATTTTCATGAACGTTTAATGAACGTTCATGAATTTTCATGAATTTTCTTGAACTTTCATGAATTTTCATGAACGTTCATGAATTTTCATGAATTTTCATGAATTTTCATGAACGTTCATGAATTTTCATGAATTTTCATGAACGTTCATGAATTTTCATGAATATTCATGAACGTTAATGAATGTTCATGAACGTTCATGAATGTTCATGAATTTTCAGTGATGTTCATGGACCGACCATGAATATTCATGAACGTTCATGAATATTCATGAATTTTCATGAATTTTCATGAATTTTAATGAATTTTCACGAACGTTCATGAATTTTCATGAATTTTATGAACGTTCATGAATTTTCATGAATTTTCATGAATTTTCATGAATTTTCATGAATTTTCATGAATTTTCATGAACGTTCATGAATTTTCATGAATTTTCACGAACGTTCATGAATTTTTATGAACGTTCATGAACGTTCATGAATTTTCATGAATTTTCATGAATTTTCATGAACGTTTATGAATGTTCATGAATTTTCATGAATTTTCATGAATTTTCATGAACGTTCATGAAAATTCATGAAAGTTAAAGAAAATTCATGAAAATACATGAAAATTCATGAAAATTCATGAAAATTCATGAAAATTCATGAACGTTCATGAACGTTTATTAAAATTCATGAAAATTCATGAACGTTCGTGAAAATTCATGAAAATTCATGAAAATTTATGAACGTTCATGAAAATTCATGAAAATTCATGAAAATTCATGAACGTTCATAAAAATTCATGAAAATTCATGAACGTTAATGAAAATTCATGAACGTTCATAAAAATTCATAAAAATTCATGAAAATTCAAGAAAATTCATGAAAATTCATGAACGTTCATTAAACGTTCATGAAAATTCATGAAAATTCATGAAAATTCATGAACGTTCATGAAAATTCATGAAAATTCATGAACGTTCATGAAAATTCATGACAGTTCAAGAAAATTCATGAAAATTCATGAAAATTCATGAACGTTCATGAAAATTCATGAAAATTCATGAAAATTCATGAAAATTCATGAACGTTCAGGAAAATTCATGAAAATTCATGAAAATTTATGAACGTTCATGAACGTTCATGAATATTCATGGTCGGTCCATGAACATTACTGAAAATTCATGAACATTCATGAACGTTCATGAACATTCATGAACGTTCATGAATATTCATGAAAATTCATGAACGTTCATGAAAATTCATGAAAATTCATGAACGTTCATGAAAATTCATGAAAATTCATGAACGTTCATGAAAATTCATGAAAGTTCAAGAAAATTCATGAAAATTCATGAACGTTCATTAAACGTTCATGAAAATTCATGAAAATTAATGAAAATTCATGAACGTTCATGAAAATTCATGAAAATTCATGAAAATTTATGAACGTTCATGAAAGTTTATGAAAATTCATGAAAGTTCAAGAAAATTCATGAAAATTCATGAACGTTCAGTAAACGTTCATGAAAATTTATGAAAATTAATGAAAATTCATGAACGTTCATGAAAATTCATGAAAATTCATGAAAATTTATGAACGTTCATGAAAATTTATGAAAATTCATGAAAATTCATGAAAATTCATGAAAATTCATGAAAATTCATGAACGTTCATGAACGTTCATGAATATTCATGGTCGGTCCATGAACATTACTGAAAATTCATGAACATTCATGAACGTTCATGAACATTCATGAACGTTCAGGAAAATTCATGAAAATTCATGAAAATTTATGAACGTTCATGAACGTTCATGAATATTCATGGTCGGTCCATGAACATTACTGAAAATTCATGAACATTCATGAACGTTCATGAACATTCATGAACGTTCATGAATATTCATGAAAATTCATGAACGTTCATGAAAATTCATGAAAATTCATGAACGTTCATGAAAATTCATGAAAATTCATGAAAATTCATGAAAATTCATGAACGTTCATGAAAATTCATGAAAATTCATGAAAATTCATGAAAATTCATGAACGTGCATGAAAATTCATGAAAATTCATGAAAATTCATGAAAATTCATGAACGTTCATGAAAATTCATGAAAATTCATGAACGTTAATAAATATTCATGAACGTTCATAAAAATTCATAAAAATTCATGAAAATTCAAGAAAATTCATGAAAATTCATGAATTTTCATGAACGTTTAGTGAACGTTCATGAAAATTCATGAACGTTCATTAAACGTTCATGAAAATTTATGAAAATTAATGAAAATTCATGAACGTTCATGAAAATTCATGAAAATTCATGAAAATTTATGAACGTTCATGAAAATTTATGAAAATTCATGAAAATTCATGAAAATTCATGAAAATTCATGAAAATTCATGAACGTTCATGAACGTTCATGAATATTCATGGTCGGTCCATGAACATTACTGAAAATTCATGAACATTCATGAACGTTCATGAACATTCATGAACGTTCAGGAAAATTCATGAAAATTCATGAAAATTTATGAACGTTCATGAACGTTCATGAATATTCATGGTCGGTCCATGAACATTACTGAAAATTCATGAACATTCATGAACGTTCATGAACATTCATGAACGTTCATGAATATTCATGAAAATTCATGAACGTTCATGAAAATTCATGAAAATTCATGAACGTTCATGAAAATTCATGAAAATTCATGAAAATTCATGAAAATTCATGAACGTTCATGAAAATTCATGAAAATTCATGAAAATTCATGAAAATTCATGAACGTTCAGGAAAATTCATGAAAATTCATGAAAATTTATGAACGTTCATGAACGTTCATGAATATTCATGGTCGGTCCATGAACATTACTGAAAATTCATGAACATTCATGAACGTTCATGAACATTCATGAACGTTCATGAATATTCATGAAAATTCATGAACGTTCATGAAAATTCATGAAAATTCATGAACGTTCATGAAAATTCATGAAAGTTCAAGAAAATTCATGAAAATTCATGAACGTTCATTAAACGTTCATGAAAATTCATGAAAATGAATGAAAATTCATGAACGTTCATGAAAATTCATGAAAATTCATGAAAATTTATGAACGTTCATGAAAATTTATGAAAATTCATGAAAGTTCAAGAAAATTCATGAACGTTCATTAAACGTTCATGAAAATTTATGAAAATGAATGAAAATTCATGAACGTTCATGAAAATTCATGAAAATTCATGAAAATTTATGAACGTTCATGAAAATTTATGAAAATTCATGAAAATTCATGAAAATTCATGAAAATTCATGAAAATTCATGAACGTTTATGAAAATTCATGAAAATTCATAAAAATTCATGAAAATTCATGAAAATTCATGAACGTTCATGAAAATTCATGAAAGTTCCAGAAAATTCATGAAAATTCATGAACGTTCACTAAACGTTCATGAAAATTCATGAAAATTCATGAACGTTCATGAAAATTCATGAACGTTCATGAAAATTCATGAACGTTCATAAAAATTCATGAAAATTCATGAAAATTCATGAAAATTCATGAAAATTCATGAGCGTTCATGAAAATTCATGAAAATTCATGAAAATTCATGAAAATTCATGAATGTTCATGAATGTTCATGTATATTTACGAACGTTCATGAATATTTATATTATATTATATACATATATTTATACAACATACAAAATCATGAAAATTCATGAAAATTCATGAAAATTCATGAACGTTCATGAACGTTTATGAAAATTCATGAAAATTCATGAACGTTCGTGAAAATTCATGAAAATTCATGAAAATTCATGAAAATTCATGAACGTGCATGAAAATTCATGAAAATTCATGAAAATTCATGAAAATTCATGAACGTTCATGAAAATTCATGAAAATTCATGAACGTTAATAAATATTCATGAACGTTCATAAAAATTCATAAAAATTCATGAAAATTCAAGAAAATTCATGAAAATTCATGAACGTTCATTAAACGTTCATGAAAATTCATGAAAATTCATGAAAATTCATGAACGTTCATGAAAATTCATGAAAGTTCCAGAAAATTCATGAAAATTCATGAACGTTCACTAAACGTTCATGAAAATTCATGAAAATTCATGAACGTTCATGAAAATTCATGAACGTTCATAAAAATTCATGAAAATTCATGAAAATTCATGAAAATTCATGAGCGTTCATGAAAATTCATGAACGTTCATAAAAATTCATGAAAATTCATGAAAATTCATGAATGTTCATGAATGTTCATGTATATTTATGAACGTTCATGAATATTTATATTATATTATATACATATATTTATACAACATACAAAATCATGAAAATTCATGAAAATTCATGAAAATTCATGAACGTTCATGAAAATTCATGAAAATTCATGAACGTTCATGAAAATTCCTGAAAATCCATGAAAATTCATGAACGCTCATGAAAATTTATGAAAATTCATGAAAATTCATTAAAATTCATGACAATTGATGAAAATTCATGAAAATTCATGAAAATTCATGAAAATTCATGAACGTTCATGAAAATTCATGACAGTTCAAGAAAATTCATGAAAATTCATGAAAATTCATGAACGTTCATGAAAATTCATGAAAATTCATGAAAATTCATGAAAATTCATGAACGTTCATGAAAGTTCATGAAAATTCATGAAAATTCACGAACGTTCATGAATTTTCATAAATTTTCATGAATATTCATGAATTCCATGAAAATTCATAGATATTCATGAACGTTCATGAAAATTCATGAAAATACATGAATATTTATGAAAATTCATGAACGTTCATGAATTTTTATGAACGTTAATGACAATTCATAAATATTCATGAACGTTTATGAATTTTCATGAATTTCATGAATTTACATGAACGTTCATGATTTTCATGAACGTTCATGAAAATTTATAGATATTCATGAACGTTCATAAATATTCATGAATGTTCATGATTTTTTAGGAATGTTCATGAACAATGTTCATGAACGTTCATGAATATTCATGAATCTTCATAAACGTTCATGGATATTCATGAATGTTGATGAATTTTCAGGAATTTCATGAACGTTCATGAATATTCATGAATTTTCATGAACGTTCATGAATATTCAGAAAAAATTATGAATGTTCATGAATGTTCATGAATATTAAGGAAGCATGCTCTTGAGCCTGACCTTTTGTCATGTAAGTGAGTATTTTATTGAAATATAAATCTTCCTTATTGATTGTGCACATTATGCAACCATGTTGTTCGTCTTCATCAACGTCCCTTACAAGTAGAAGTTCGTGAGAATTCATTCGTCCCTTTTTGACTTATCCAACTAAATAAAACAACTTATCCTTCCTTGTTCGAAACGTAAAGACCAAGTGAAGGTTAACATTCTGCATTTGCTCGCAAATGTTGTCCCTCTAGTTAGGCCACAGAAAGTAATTTCTATGGATGACATCAGCGCGCTCATTAATTTTCACCTGATTTCGAAATAAAAAACAAGAAATTTTATTGCCCTCCGACGGTGATCAACATGCCAAAAATGGGCAAATGTGTCGTAAACATTGATAGTCTAAGGTGTTTCATTGCATATGAATACCTAGTGAAGTTCCTGCCCATGATGGTATGACCAAGGAGGTTTTATATATCTATATAAAACCTCCTTGGTATGACAAGCTGTTTTCTGCGTTTGTTCTACTTAATTGAGCTGTGTACACATCTTCAAGAACAGTTTAATGTTGACAGTCTAAGGTGTTTCGTTGCATATGAATACGCAGTGTGGTTCCTGCCCATGATGGTATGATAACAAGCTGTTTTCTGCATTTGTTCTACTTAATTGAGCTGTGTACACATCTTCAAGAACAGTTTAATGTTGACAGTCTAAGGTGTTTCGTTGCATATGAATACGCAGTGTGGTTCCTGCCCATGATGGTATGATAACAAGCTGTTTTCTGCATTTGTTCTAGCAATGACATATAAATAATGGGGGGGGGGGGGTCTAGTTAATTGAAATGTATATACAAGGTGATTCATCGCATATGAATACCCATTGTAGTTGGTTCAGATGATGGTACAACAAGCTCTTTTCTGCATTTGTTGTAGTTAGTCTATTGAGATGTATACACATCTACAAGGACATGTTTACTGTTGAATCAAGGAGGTTTTATATTATATATGAAACCTCATTGGTTGAATACAGGAATAAAAGACCTGTTGGTCATGATATCATATTTCGTCGCCTCAATTCTTGTTTAACAAGACTTATGATCTAAAAATTTGAAAATATAGGAATCTTTTTTGGGGGGGCCGCCTTATGTTTTTTTCGCCCTATCTCATTAATTTTGGAGTCTGCGGAGGATGTCATCCATAAAATTTACTTGCTGTGGCCTTAGGTGGCGTTTCTGTAGGCCAAAGATGGTTTATTCTGGACGAGATTGAGCCTTTGTGGATAGAAATCCGCCATCTTTTAAAAAGTGACCGTTTCCATGCCAACCGGTGACCACCAGTTAACCCAAAACTTACCCATTTTTTTTACAATTGGACCAAGGCCTTACCACCACCCAAAATTTTAAAAAAATCGACATTTTGTCCTTTGCTACAAGGTATAATTACAGACAGACCCTCTTAAAATTACCCATGATGCATTGCGATATTTGCGGCGATTCGATACCATGGCCGTTGGGTGTAATTCTTAAAACCCTTATAACTCCTGATATTTTTGACGGATTTTGTTGGTTCAAAGCCCAAAATGCAGAAAATGATATGGCCTATCAACATAATGTATTACACAAGACCCCATAGCTGGTCCAAATAAATGACTGATTTTGGAAAGTAAACAATACATTTTTTTACACAAAATTACCCAAAAAAAATGGACTTCAAAGACTCATAGCTTCTTATAGAGTTAAGATATCAACCAAAAACATACTATTTCGTGATTCCTGTGGTATCTTTTGCCTACAAACCGATTTTCACCGAAGATTATTGATGTTTGATATTTTGTCCCAGTCCTCGGCTGAATTAAGTCCCAAAAATCGAGGTCCATTTTAATGACGTCACCATATCACGTGATAATTCCTAAAAAGCTGGACATTTGACATTGTTATCATGCATAATTATAAAGTAGAGGAATTAACCTTTTCAAAAAAGTAAGTCACCCTTTGTCCCTCTGTTTGGTACCAAATGGCTATTATGAGGGACCTGGCCCATGGACTAATTAGTTTGTGGCATTGTTTTGATGTACTTTTACCATCAGTGTACTGACTTACTTTGCATCTCTGTGTTACATTTTGTTATATTCACGAGTCATACTATGTTCTATTTATGTACAAACACAAGGCTCTTTAAAAACCGCCCAGGGGCGATATGCCATTCACTCACACACACATCCAAACACGCACACACAGACACACAAACACACACAAGTACACATACACACCAGTGCTATTTTTTTCAGTGTGCATGAATGAATAGAATGGCTTACTCAGTCTCCTTCTCAGATTGTCGGCAGCAGACTGCAGTTCTGCAGAGAAAAGTGCCTGTTCCAGCACCTCCACAGTCGCCTGGTCTCCCTTCAACCGCTTCCAGGTCTCCAACACGTCCATACAGCAGGACGTGGCATCGCGGTTTCTACTCTCGATATTCCGCGTGTCGTGGATGCCGAGAAATGAGGCCAGGTCCTTGTAGTCAGCGCTAACGTCCTCTTTAACGCCATAGAAGTATGCTGATACGTCTGCAACGTAATATGAAACTTTATGAACAATTACTAAATATGTGTGTAACGATAACTCTGCTGTCCGGGGCTTTTCTGCGGGGGCCAGATGTTGGGCAGGCTACTAGAGTTCCATTCAATCAAGCTACTAAATATGATTTCACTTTTAAGGGAGGCTAAACTTGTCAGGCGTCGGGCAAGCGGAGTGACAAACATAGTGACTTAACTGTACATGTCATATGTCCGTTGACTGCTTTCGACAGTTACTGTGCATTTTTTTTCTGATCTATGTTCTTCAAGCGCTAGAAGGGAAAATACTGAGGTGGACGATAATGGGTAAGCCTGGCAGAATTCTACATCATATACCCAAGTATAAATACATGCTTGCACGTCGTTAAACAGGCGGAGAAAAACGTACAGACCATGCATTTTCTTTTTTGGAGGGGCTTATTTTTCTGCCCATGGGTTTAACATTTGGCTCCGTCCGCGCGGTTTTAAGATAATCTAGAGTTCCAAGAACACAGTATCTTCGCCAAATAATCCAGGATTATCATGGATAGTGATTGATATTTATTTACATGCTTTAATATCACCCCCTGAAAATTTGATCATACACCATGCCGTTTGGAAGTTATGAGGGGGGAGTCTAGATAGGGTTAAAATCATTTGGTGGTACAGGACTAGTACACAATGTAAGTGGTCATGAAAAAATCTGAGTATATTGATATCATATTAAAGGTTTGAAATTGCAGTGTCATAAGTTGAAAGTGATGACGAAATGGTACAGTCAATATATATGAATAAAATAAATCGTTATTTCATATCATACACATTTTGAGAGACATTGATAGCTAATGTGACTTTTCCGTACCTAGCAGTGATGCTGTTTTGGAGCAGTGTACCCTACAAGCAAAGGAGTGAGTCCGGCTGGTTTTTGACGTGTTTTAGGTGTTTTTGTCGAGCTTTCTATTTTGTCCGCTTTTCGTTTCAGAGTCCCAATATGAAATGCAGCAAACGTTCCTTTAGATCCTGATTTGCACAATAAGTCGTTGATTATGTAAAGCACCATCTGAGCTATCTGAATACCAAACGTCACGAGGATCTGTCGACCCCTTCTCAAGTTATTCATGTCCACAGGTCAAAACAAAAACACCCACTGCAGTTCCAAACAAGCCGCTAGGGGGCCCAAACTTACACAACTTACTTCCTGTGGCATGAACTATCTACCACACAAAAATCATGACCATAGCACTTGCAGACAATATGCCTTAAAATTTTGAAGCCCGGCTCTAGTATTTAAGGTACCCGCTAGAAGGGCCATTATCGAACTTGACCTTCCTTTTTGTAAACCCAACCCATCCACTAAATATCATGCAGTACTATCGACAGCTTTTCGAGTTATGTTGTCCACATACAAATACACATACGCACAAAGCCTGCTGCAGTACCGACGGAAAATGCCAGGGTAACTATTTTTGAACTTGACCTCCGTTCTCACACTCGCTACTCACTTCTCACACTCGTTTCTCAAGTTATGCTCTTGACATACATATAGACCCACCCAACAGCTGTAGTAACCGAAAACATAATCTTCTCCGAGTTCTCGGCGAAGATATCATATAATAACGTTTTCAACAAATCGGACGTGTCATGTAACGTTACGTTACAAATGACGAAAGAGCCCTGAACTATGGCGGACTTTTGTAAAACAAATAAGGACTTGACTTTGGGGTTTATTTAGCATAGTAGTCTTTTCAATTTTAAGTTTAGCCTCCCTTTAAAAGAAGGACTGACAATGTTACATAATGAATAGCATGACACGGAAAGAACGGATATCATACCTTCTGTCATTCTTAAAAACTTCCCCTTCCTTCGTTGACGTCAATACCTGTAACAAATAAGAAACTATTCATTGTTACCATGCACACATGGTGCCTTTTATATTTTTTTACAAATGTGGAACGGGTCACCGGATCTCTCAATCCGGTGAAACCATGGCCACCCGGAAGTGACACTGGCCTCGGCCGGCGGCCACTTTTCTGAGAAACATATTTCAACAACCTTTCATCCCCTGCGTAAACGTTTTACATTGTCACAGCCTCCGTATTCCAAACTACAAGTGTGGTAAGTTTCAAGGGCCAGAAATTTCCCATTTTCACACTGTGCGTAAAAGTTCCCCGTCCGTCCCGTGCGCACATACTCGTATGCGAGCTGCGACTGGACACGGCATACTTATTACACAGACAGGAGGTCACTCTGTACATGTTCGCATCTAAAACTCACAATTCCCGTTGCCGCATTGGTATGTAACTTGGCATATCGTTTGCTAGGTTGCGTGTGGCGATGTACGTTGTCTGTTTTACAATGTAACAGTGACTATACGATCACAGCAAGTAGGGAAGCTTTGTACCCCATATCTGCATGAAGTATTGCAGCCATGCGGAACGGATTATAGCATGGTCTCTATGGCAGGTCAGTGGCACATGCCATTAATTATAGGGGTGCGATTACGATATTGCATTGACGATAAAAGTTGTAACGGTGTAACAAAGACATCACCACGCCCAACAAGGCAAACGATATGCCAAGTTACACACCAATGCGACAACAGGATCGTGACTTCTAGCTGTGAACGCGCAAACAAAAGCATTTCAAATACTCCCAGAAAACGCGCAAACAAAAGCATTTCCAATACTTCCAGAAGGAGGTCATCCTCCTTCCCGGAGTAACAAGAACACAAGCAACGGAGAAAACCACGTCTATCGCCTAAAGAGTGACCCCAGGACACAATTCGTGAGTCATTTGAAACCCCTGGAAAAACCCATGACGTATGTGTTTAGCTCACAGCGTTCATTGTGCCACCTTAGTGTCACCTTTGCCAGGTAAACTTGAAAGTTAACGTTACATTTCCAGCCATTCCAGACATTCATTTGACACTAATGATAAAGCCTAACTTTCTTAGGAGTCCAAGAAATTCAAGTATCACCTTTGAAATGCGAAGACGTCGTCAGGTGTAGAGGTCCGTTTCCCCAGTTCCGGTTTCTCTAAACTAGGATAGAAAGGTATGGAAAGTCCCCTGAGTGCACGTCAGTGCGCATGACCGATGACCGACTCGAGCGGGTGTGACCTTTTAAACAAGTGATGGTCCTAACCTTAAGGTCTCGTGCTTTTATTACTCCGAGTGTCTCAAAGAATCCGTGGTCTGAAAATATGAATAGGCCCCAACAGGGTGTGTTTAGGTGGATCATAAATTGCCTTTAATCGACCCCATCTGATATGAAAAGGATTTGAGATGAAAGCTTGTGTATTACTGCCAGGATTGGGTAGGAAAGTTTCGGCATCCGAGCGATTGTCGGACGTGCACGGTTGTTCGTGCTGAGTGATGTGGTCAGGGGCTAGCGGCCTAAGAGAGCCTCTTGCGAACATAGTGGATAAGTCCAGTTATGAATACCATAGATATCGATCACCGGGTCAGATTTTTGTGACATTTTTTTTCAGTGCCTCACGAAGAAGTGTGCTCACAGTAGAAAGCATCTCCAAAAAAAACTGTTTCTTTATTGGTTTTGCATTGCGGCCATAAAAGTTGCGTAATATAACATGTAAACCAAATGGAACGGCCTAATTGCGGTGGGAGACCTTAAATGCTAAAGCTTGAAAGCTTAAAGCACTGTTACCCATGTGTAGTATAAATGTCATCGAAATAACGAATCATCTCACCAAGCTCTCTATATTTGACTTCTAAAGACTGCAAAGCTATAGAGTCCCGCATGGTAGCGCTGCAGAGTGATGGCCTTCGGAGCAAATACACATGTAGTCTTTCCCCGGTTACACTAGACATCATCGGCTTCGACGTAGTCGTCTACCACTATAAACTGTTGTAACATGTTGTGTTCTCTTTGTGTGTGTGTGTTTTGCAACTTGCAGCACATATTTGCCCGTTTCCAGCTTCTTTGTATGATTTACAGTATGGTTGCAAACGTTTTAGCTCCGGGAAGAAGCCAGCTTTCCTCAGCCAATCAACGCCCAGTACCCCATTTAACCAGCCAATCACCGAACCTTATCACCAGATAACCAGTCCGCAGTAACCCTTTAACCAACTTCTCATCAGACAATCAGCGCCCAGAAACCATTACCATCCTAACCCTCAGTTAAACAATCACACAACTTAGGTCTTTCACAGCACCCATAGCATATTGAAGGTTTAAAAAAATATCATCATACGAAATTTGTTTCACCTTTCTTTTATTCATCTTTAAAAAACAGGTAATTAAGAAAATGGAATCCTAATACATATGTATCAGCACCATAAAGTATTTATTGATAAATAAATCATTGACTGTAGCCCTGTTTGGAGTACATAACATTGAATACCAAAATATTGCAAGTTATAAATCCTTAAATTACAAAAAAGCCAGCAAAAGCTATTAAGAATCAATAAATCAATCAATAAAACAATGCAACTTCATACATGTAGTCATATCATTATTGAAATATAGACATTGCCTTGTACAAAATGCGGTGAATTCAATGCAACCCATATGAAACCATCTTAAAAATTGCTCCCGTTATAATGGTTATAACTGTTCTATGTATCAAGAAACCTTTTTGGCTATGCCTTAAGGGTATAGCCTGCATTATAGTATTGTTCTACTTCAATGTGGTGATGAATTGATCCTGTTCTGAATACCTCCAATTGCAAACGAACCTGATTTATGGCTATGATATGCATAAACATTGATTTCAGACTTTTTTTGGACAAGAGAATTCCCCTTATTTTACCATGTGCGACAATGCTACTGCAAATCAAGAAATGGATACACAGCATATGTCAAAAAAGGAGCAACCTCATTGCAAACTGTTGTAAATTTTTTGCTTTCTTTTTGGCGACGCCTCAGGGGCAGAGCCTACCTTTAGCACTTTCGTCTAATTTGGGTCTCAACAAGATTCAAGTCTTGGCAGCTACAATTAAAAACAGCCCAGTTATAACACATTTTGTTAACCCTATATTGAACAGATAAAGATATAATTAACATATTTCTCAGCAAGCTAAACATACTTGGATTGTCTCTACATGTTGTTATACTAAGTGTACAGAATCAAAATAATCTTTGTGGTCCGAAAGACAAGGAATGTACAGCATTCAACTCAGACAAAAATACAGTTGGCTGAACAATATAAAAACACGGATTTGGTATGAATTCTACAACAATTAAGATATTGGCTGTTTAACATGTGTTTAAGACTCTTGCACCTGTCAAAGAAACAAATCCATTTGCAGGATTTTTTTTTGCATATCCAACTTCTTCCTCTTTACCCCTTAAACCCCAGTTAACCGTTCATCCCACAGAATTTGACAGTATTTCTTCAACTCTAAATGTGAAATTGTCTTCACCACATCTTACCAGTTTGCATGCCTCCTGTAGACCTTTTCAAAGATCACATTGCATTCTGGGAGACACAAGGCATTATGGGTACCTGCAGTTCAGAGGGTAAACATAGACTGACAGTATGCATACATGGCATTCGCATTGCCATGGTAATGATGTTCTTTGCACCATGCCCTACCCATAGTACTTTGCAGCTCCCAGCATGCAATGGGATCTGTGAAAAGTTCATTTTGGATGCTCTTACCACCTTTCATGAACAATACTTCTGTAGAGATACACAACTCCAAAGGTCAGTTTGGCACGACAGTGTATAAACAACATTGTAGTTATACTTGTAGGATCGTGTATGTACAGTATGGAAAGTTCAAAAGTCGCTGGTAACAATAACCACTTAAAACTTGTTTCTGCGGTAGAGAGAATTGCGCCTAGAAGTTAGATCAATTTTCACGATCAAATACCAGCATTTGCTACAGCCCCATTACATTTGCGGGCCATTGTGTATATCAACTGTACGGTTGATTCTTTTTGCATGAAATTAAAGATATTGAAACTTTTTATGTAACCCTATATAGCAAGCTTCAACAAAAAAGCAATTAAAGAGAAAGTTCTGGTTAAGTTTTGCTGGTAAAAGTACCAATGGTAAAAAATAAAAAAAGAGTATATTGGACAAATGCATGGTGCATCCTTAAAAAGTCTAATGAATTGTAGATCTAATGTCCTTTTGACTGCGAGTAAGTTAAATCAACATTTTTTTCCTGCTGACAGAAATTGTCTTCGCTACCAACCTTTATAATTCTCATCTTTTAAATGAATACTGAAATGATATGCAACAAGCTTACAACACCAACTTGCATAAAATTGTTTTAAAATTCAGCCTCAACTATACATACATGTCGTTGTACAACAATGGTCTTTCGTTCTTTTCTTTGTCCTGCTATATAGTGTAGAAAAATCGGAGAACTCTTAGAACTCAACTGCCACACAATAGAAAAAGTATGATAAATTGGTACTACAACAAGATCTCTTGTTCTTGCTATCCTTGTTCAAAGTTTTTTGTGCAATGATGTGGGGTACTCTCCAAGCAGAGGTGTGGAGGCAAAATTGATACATTTTCCTAGCTGCCCATTTCTATTACAAACTGGGGGAAGCTAACAATATTACCCCCCAACGTCTGCTTGGAGATTAGTGTTAGCTACCATGGATGGAATAGAAGAGTTCAGGGGCAAACTATTTGCATCTCTGGGGGGGGGGGGGAGAAAAGCAAACCTGACTCTATGTATCTATTTCTAACAAAATGCTGACTTTTCTTTTGAAATGTACTTTTATACCACTGTGACAGTTATTGCATCAATTGTTTTATAAGTCTTCTTTTCAATTTCTAAAAACTTTTCCCGCTCCAAGATGCCAACCAATTTCCCCTTACTTTGACAAGCAATACAGCAGAAGCCACACTTATAAAGCCCCAACAGTTATCCCATTCTATTCCCTTTACACTGTAAATAAGTAAAAGTTTGTTATGAAGAAATCTTTGCTCTCCGTGAAATAGTTGCACATGTCCACTACTCCACAGTGTTCTGGAATATATATAACAGTTACATATCTTCTGGTCTCCTCTTTTACTGACATTGTTCAGAAGTATTTCCTTTCATACTACAACAACACATGATGTACGAGGCAGGATGCAACATCAAATCCTGCCAGTGGCTTCAACTTGTCCTGAGTGCAAATTTGGCCCAAATTGGAAAGTAAGGAACCCCACAACACCAATGTTCTTATTGTAATATATATCTGGCAAGGAACGTATTTGCACACAAAAGATATATTAGTCTCCTACAGTCATGGATGCCATGTTGGAAATGCTTGGCGCAAAAACCTCTTCTAGTTCTTTTGAGGTCAGCATGTACCACAAGAGGGGATTCCCTAACCATCATCATAAACAGACAAAAAAGTCTGTCAAATTTTCCATAGCAAATCCCTCTGAAATCAGGTAAGTGCTTTCAAGGTGACCCAAGAAGCTGATTCTTGGATTCGGCTTGCTTCCAACAATACATTGGTTTTACAATCTTTTCTTGGCGACGCCTCGGGGGCGGAGCCTCTGCTTTTTAAAAAGATTTCCTACTGAGCATTGCAGCATCTTCCACCAACAGCAGAAAGGCATCTCTGGTGCCCGAACGGTTTTGAAATGTGGCAAAAAAAGTAGCAGGTCGATGCCCTGAGTGATCGCAACTTCACTTGATCTACTCTCACCTCAAGTACAAAGCCTAAAAGGCAGTGAAGGTTTACCCTGATTCTGGAATGGTACGTTCCTAACTCAAGTTTATAATGTAGACGATAGCCCTTCTTCAGGCATGTATTAAATGCCTCAATAATAACAGCTACAAACGACTATTTTCTTTCTACAGTTCACAACTAGTTCTTCTTTGCAGCGATTTTATTGTGGAATGGATTCATTTGAAGGGTGTCATTATGTAGTATTGACACCAGAAATACATTTATGTTCCTTAATCTCTTTGTGACTTTTTGGTCGCCATTTCTACGACGCTCACGTTTCATTTGGTCTAAGTAAATTATGCAACAATTTGAAGAGTGCACAGAAATGTGCATCATTTTCTTGTGGCAAAATGGAGAAGCATTAAAACATGCCTTCATATCTAACCTTCTAAACTGGACGAGACGCTAAATTACAGTTAGTTTATAAACAATTTCTATCGCTAAAAACTTAAAATCTGACAATGGCTGTAGTAACTGATAAAGTACTATTGTAAATGATAATCTCATGATAGAATCATAACAATATTTCTTCCAAAACACAACTAAACTTTTCCACAAAATAACTAATTCAAATCTTTCAAAATATCAGCGTTGATTCTGCCTGGAGTATGTTGAATAGTATACCAAGTTTAAGTGATAAACAAAATTGTCACACAATGCTCATGTATTGACCAACTAGCATCCTAAATTTATTGCCTGACCCGATGTTTTAATATCTTTATCCTTTTCCCTTGATGTTATTTCATATCCACCAAGGTAAATTTCTCAATTATTAAAAAGCTTCACACGGAAATTTTTGCCTTTCTCTCCTTGATTCACACATGACAGGGTCTGCTCACCCTGCATAATTTGATACTGATGCACCATATACCACTACTCGCACAAGCCGTCCTGGCGTTGTTGGAAGATGCTAGCCTTGATCACTTTTAAACAAGCCTTTGGCAGACTTTGTAGCAATGCTGCACCAAGGCTTAACACCTAACCAAACCACAACACAAGCCCTATGATGATCCCTTGTCATGAGAGATGTCTTCATTTGCGGTGCGCCGCTTCTTCATTGGCACTTGGTCCCCAACTTGCGATGCCTGGTCCTAGAAAGAAAAAAGACATATACAACTCTGCAAGGACTTATATCATAATAATAGATGAAGTTTAATAGGCAACAAGCAATTGAAGACATTTCATAGAAGACATGGAATATGAAGACATGTAGTAGGGTTGTGCACCAGTATGCCAAAATCTTTTAGATACAGGACCGAATACATTCACTTATTTTGTGACTTAAAACATGTAATTCCTACCACAAAGATGAAAATTTAGCACAGGAGAAAGACAAAAACACTGCATGGATGTATGACAAATTCAGCATCATCATTGAATCTGACTGTAGGTTCTTTATGTGAGAGAACAAAAGTAAAAAAAACAATTGTGTTTACCGCTTCTATCATTGAAGATGCAGGATTCTTTGTCGAATTGTTCAGATACAGCTGGACAACAGTCTGTTATGTTTAGCCTTTAGCACTCTGAAGTAGCCATTTGGCACCCAATTCCCTATTGGTTACAGAGTTAGGTAGCAGGGAGAAGGTTAGGTATACAGCCCTAAGTAAGAGACATTACTGACCTTGCTTCAGCTCTTGCTGCAGTGTACTCAAACCACAGGATGTTGGGGATGAGCGTGGAATCTCGAACCATGAAGAGTTCACAGATAGGCCTAGGAACGGACACACAAGTTGTGAGTTAGTTAGTTAAAATCCTCCCACACCATAAGGTGTATAGGGCAGTGTCCAGCCCCGTTTCATAGCCCTGGGCCACACTGTGGTGCAATCACTGCAGCAGGGGGCTAGTCCACTGGCAGTGGAGTGTGTTTAACTTCCATACTGTTTCAGAAGTATGTACCATTTTTATGAAGACTAGTGTTTGGTATGACTCAATGTGCCTCTTGTCCAGAGGTGTCCTACCCGGCACAAACTCGGGCCTTCTGGTTCCTCATAATTTGAACCAGATGTGGTAAGTGACAAAAGAACAGACCACTACACCACCGGGACACCCCCGGACACACAGATAAGTACACACAATTCACAAATCATACTCTTCCATCAATCTATTTTGTTCGTTCTTGGATTTAGAAAAGAACTTCAGTACTTACCATGCAGCAATCATGGGAAACCATGGGGTCAAGGCCAGCTGAGAAAATGACAAAACAACAGACCTATTAGTATAAGTTACTAACTGATATTTTAATACAATAGTTACGTTATTGCCCACAATTAGTAACACTAGGCGATTGTCAGTGCACAAAGGTAGACAAATCTATCCTTGGAAAATTTTATTGGAAGAATCAACAAAATACAGATTTGAAGTTGTTACTACAAGCAGTGTGGAAATTTGTTATGATTTGTTATGTAATGTGAGGGCTCCCTTGGAAATCAGTTACATAGTTAACTGAAGGGACCATCCTAAAGATTGATAAATAAATCAAATAAATGATGAGACAGAAATCTGGTTCATCATAGACATAGAATAGGATTCGATCTCCTGACCTGGACTGCTAGCCCATGTCATGCTACAACTAGGAAGGTTCACCAGTATGAACTGCACCTGACTCACCTGTACAATGGCAAACCACACGATGCCAAGAGGGATGCCTGCTGCAGCACCTGCTGCCACCTGTACTGTGGTGTGGTAGCGAAGGTAAACCCTGTCGAGAATTCAGACAGCGGGTGAGAACAGAGACAACTTGTGTGATAGCCACAAAAGCAGTTTTTGCACTTTTACTGTATTTTCTACCTACGGACACAAATGAGCTGCTAGTTTCTATCTTCCAGTATTCTCATAATCGACTTTACAGGTATAAGGAAGTAGATGTTATCATATGGTAAGGGTGTCAAAATATTGTTACTAATCTTATTTGACCTTCCACCATCTTGAATTTGGAGGTCAAAACATCAGTAACAATGGCATTGTCTTTCTGAGGATATGTCCTTGGTACTGATTGGCTTCCAGTAATCTTATAATTGGCTTCATGGGGAAGTGCATGTAGATATAATCATATGGTTTGGGTGAACAAATGTATGTTACTAATCTTATTCAACCTGCCACAATATTAGCTTTGGAAGTCAAAACATCAGTTAGAATTGTCCATTGGCTATCTCAGGATATGTCCTTGGTGCTAATTGGCTTCCAGTAATCTTATAACTGGCCTTATAAGGGAGTGCATGTAGATATAATCATATGGTTTGAATGAATAAATGTATGGTACTAATCTTATTTGACCTTCCACCATCTTGAATTTGGAGGTCAAAACATAAGTTAGAATGATGTCCATTGGCTATCTGAGGATATGTCCTTGGTACTGATTGGCTATCCAACTGTGTCATAACAATTAGCAATCAGTAAATGTCTTGAGAGTTGCTGATTGGCTTAGACTTGGAATTCAATTAGGAACCTTTAATCTAGTTAGTCAAACTTTTGGTTCTGGCTACAGGACACAGTTTACATAGTCTCAATAGTATCTGTACTTACCTACTATAGGATACAAGCATGGACAGCAGAAACACACCCACTGCTGTTAAGTGTTTCCACATGTTTTCTAGTAGAGTGCTGGTGTAGGACTGGTGTAGTCTGGAAGGGAGAAAAATGCTGGTTAAGAAAAAAATCAACATTGTCTTTTAACAGTCTTTACAGTAGCGTAATTTTATAGAAAAAAAAGGTTACCAGTATGAGGGTAAAAGGGAAGTGGGGAACAGTACGTCGTGGGGAGCGTTTCAAAAATTATAATTTAAAAAGGGGAGGTCAAGGGATAGGTGTGGTGATGTGAATGTAAAAATGGGGCATTGTAAGACCATCTGAGAAGAAAAAATTATTGTTTCTGCAGGAAAGTAATATTCTAAATAAATGGTTATTGATATGGATCCTTTCATTCTGGAAGAATAAAAATGTATGTTCCCAAAATGGTCCATGCCCATTGAAAAGTAATAGGGTGCATTTCTCCTGTTCCGCTGTTGAAAAACAACAACGAGGTATTTTGATGTGCCCATAACCTGCTAAATGCAGTTGCCTTTTACTTTCACCAAATATGTGTTGGATAGTACACATGTACATTGTACAATAACTATAAATCAACAAGTTAAAGAATATCAACATCAATGCTACACATATCAAAATGAACACATAGCTAAGTCCTGTATTACTTGACTAATTGTATACACCAGTAGTAAAATAAACTGTTACAAAATACCAAATCAAGGTGCTAGGATTGTTGAATGCATACCTTACATAGAGGAAAAGGACAATATATGTAGAGAAGAACCACATAAACTGGGCATGGCTGGACGGCATCCCATATTCACTGAAGACTACAGAGTGACCTAATAACAGAATACCAGTAAAATACAATGTAAATAACAGCCACATAACATGCATGGTAAGACTAAGAGATATCAAAGACTTACTATATGTACTTCAACTACTTGTGCTTTCTGCTACTCTTTCAGGAGGGCCTGCATGCCCCATTTATGTAGAGCGTAAGCGGCCATTTTTATTTTACGTAGAGCGTTGCCGACCACTCCATAATTTAGCGTAGAGCGTAGGAAGGCTTTCTGAATTTAGCGTACTTCGTAGCCGGCCCTCCGAATTCAGCGTAGAGCGTTGTCCCCCCCATACAGGCCCTCTTTCAGTTTATCCTTCTATAATCTCCAAGCAGATGTAGGGTTTGTCCCAGCAATGTACGCATTTTTTGAGGCTTTTTGTATGTCTTTCTATTAATTTGTGTTTTCTTCTCTTCCCCTCCCCCAATGGGGAGCATGCAAAAACTAAAAGATACAAGGTCCAAGGTAGTCCATCCCTTGATTTGTTCATACAAAACACACAAACCATTATTGAAGAGGACCGTGCAAGATGGCCAATCAGTGCTCTCACTTGTGTTTTACATGATGAATATTGACACCTACGTACCTCTACATGGTCTGGGCTCACGGATGAGGTGCTTTAGGACCCAGTTAACAGCTTCATTAAGCAGGATGCCTGCTAGAAAGGATATCTAAAAAGCATGAAAAAACACAACAAAAAGTCCATGTCACTTGCTAGATTTCATACCAATGCAATGTAGAAGTTGGAGCTTAGGAAAAGGTTAGGGCAGGGTATATTGCTTGAGTGTCAGATACTGTATATTTTCGGTGATTTTAAGTTCGTTTTATTTTTGTGGCCTCTCGCAGCAAGCTCTTCACACCATGAACATAAGCTGTCTTGCAACAGTGTTACCGTAAGTGCAGAAATTTTTGCGGTGGTTTTATGTTTGTGGTTTTCGCTGTGAACTCTTTACCGCAAAACTTAAAACCACCCCGAAAAGCCATTCCATTGTGTGACTCTACTATTGTTTCAAACGCAAACTCAAAACCGCCACGACCACTCCATTTTCTCCCTACCGCGAATTCAAATCCCCGCAAACATTTCTGCATTTACAGTATTACATGTCTCCACCCGGAATCCAACGCAAACTTAAGACACCGGGGTTGCCTCCTATCCCAGCCTACTGCAAAATTAAGTCTGTGCGAATATAATGAATTTACAGTAGTTAAGCTCAAAAGCTCACATCTGTTAACAGTCTACAGCGCCAGTCGCCGCATATGGCATTCTATTTTTAGCAACGACGGCTATTCTTAGCCCGACTGCCAAATCTGGGAGACATCTTGTACGACTCTTATTACTTGTAGTGGCACAAGTCTCTGCCAGGCGAGTGCTGGAACAAACTCAAGACTGAATATAGCTTGATTACCCTGGTAAAATTAGCATCCTTGCCAGAAAGCATATCAAAAATAGAAATTCTTTATGCCCTCCATTAAAAGAAGATATTTTGCAATGACAAGATCACCCTCAATATTCACTACAACCCTTGCTAGGTGGGCAAAAGACTAAATATTTTTGGGTTTGTAAAAAGAAACTTGATGTGACTTTGGTGACCCATACGATGCATTAAGACAATTCCTATCATTTATAGACAAACATAAAAATAATTCATCCATATTGAATACACCATAAAAACATGAATGTCAGGCTACAAATAAGCTCTTTATTTATTCATTCAAAATGGGACGGTAAAGTAGAATTTTGATTAATTTCTATGCTGTTGTTGTGAATATGATTAGTATCTTTCTGTGGCACATGTACTAGTATAATGTTACCTTACATGTGTATATAGTAAATGTGTATGGGACCCCCGTATGAGTAATTGCTTCACGATCATGGATGTATAACTCAATGAAACTGAGACGGAAATGTTACAGTAAATTCATTTATTTTCGCATGGATATGATTTTGTGGTAGGATGTTTTCGCAATGTCTTGTGGTGGAACACAAAACACAGCAGTTTCAGCTATTCCTGATACTAGTGATAGAGACCCACCATGAAAACGATGAAAATAAAACCTCTGCAAATATTTCAAGATTGATAGTGAATTATTACATGTACTTTTCACAGAGTGAGACACACACTGTATGCTGTACTTTACTTATTCATGGTTTCCCCTAACCCTGGCATAGTAAACAGAGACAAGTTGATTAGGAGTTGAGACCACTTTCCTATGCATTAAATTCCCTATCAATATTCAAGCCCACTACATCTTGCAACAAAAAACATACAAAGCAAGCCCAGAGCAGTTTTAGGACTAAAGATACAAAAAACAGACATTATGGTGCAGTACAAAGAAAAGCTGCCAAGAGGGCCAAAACCTACATTGAGCTTCATCCTCCCAAGACCTGCCGTCTACCGACATACAAAATGTCATCACAATCCTTTCAGACCTTAACTCATTGCTGGCCCAAATATTTGGAAACACAGACAGACAGATACAGAAACAGACAGACACACACCGAAAACAATACCCCCGTTTTTATCAAAGTGAAGGTACAGTGAGTCACATGTTGTTCTGTATACTTACAGTATGTAGTTCTCTTCTGAACAACAGTAGAGTTCCAAACCCCACCAAGATGAACACTGGTGTGAGACTGCACCAGGCCAGACCCTTGCCGAGCAAGTCCCCTGTCAATCAAAAAAATGGAATCATGTCAAAAAGATCATAACTTAACAGTCTCATTGTCACAGTCAGTCTAAGAATTGCCATTGGACTGCAAGTAGATTGCTAAAATCAGTATTAAGATAGTGAAATTTTTGAAAATTTTCAAAATCAGGTATTTAATTGTAAAAACATATTTCCGATGGCACAAAAGAGTTGATAATGTATTATACTGAAACTGCAGCAGCATGTAATTAGCCTGGATGCCAGACCCCCAAACTCTGAAATATCTATCGTGTGGGATAGATATTTCAGACTTTGGGGGTCTGGCATCCAGGCTAGCATGTACTATGACAACACATAAATACTTTTGTATAATCTCCAACTTCAAGCAAATGTATGGTCCGGGTCAGTGTTTTACGCCTATTTTTTTGGCTAATTTCAAGGCTAAAAAACATGTAATACATGTAGCAAAAAGGTGAGTAAAACAATGACAGAATTGATCCCACATTGCTAATGTGCTTTGTTTGTATAAGGCATGTTTCAGTTGTTCTAACACTGTTTTAATCTTTACTTAGGAATAGGATTAGTCGTGCCACAGTGGGGGAAGAATGCAGACCATTGAAAATCATATGGTCACTTGACACAGTAACACAACAAAATAAACACACAAACCCAACCTGCTTGGGGTTATGAAGGGGGTAACTGGTGTCTGGTAATAAATAACAGTCCAATAAAGTGGCAGCGACTCCTTACAATGACTTTTGCACAAATTTCAGTCAAGATATTAAAATACCTGTATCATAAGTTTTCATAAACAAAACATTAATGGCAAGATGGAGATAGTGTAAAAGGCAGTGCTAAATGTACATAAAAACTGGGCTCCTTAATAAATAAATTGTGTTTCAATTCATTAGTACTGTACTATACATCTGGTCCGATACTGGTAATAGATATGGTATGTTCGAAATTGATGAACAGCTCTGAATGATAAAAAGTGATGCAGATTCATAAAATAAAACAGCATACTGCCAAATTTTCATTGGTAAGCTGAGGAAGTAGGATAATGAGGGTGAAGTATTTGTTTTCTGATTTCACAAAAAAAATGTGTTACTGTAAATCTTGAAATACACCAGGAGGTTTTATTTTTGCGCCACCTCTCCAGTCTTCACATGACACGACGAATATTCATTTTTGTGCTACAGTACAACCACCAATATTGTTTCGACCATAAACTCCAAACACTGAGAGAACACCTTTTCCAGTCCTACTGCAAAATTAAATCGCCGCAAGAATAAATGAATTCACAGTATTCTAAGAAAAACCTATTTGCGTACATACTTAAGAACTCCTTAACATCTGTTAGTGTTCACTGCTAAGGTGTTGATGACTTCCCTACAGGTTGCCCCTTCATTTGGCATGCTTAACCTTATCCCAATACACCCTGCTATTTTTAGTAACGCCGTGGCTATAAATAGACTGCGCAGCCACACCTTAATAGGGTAGCCGAGGACACTTAACAAATGAGCTATGGTTGTTGGGTGGGGGGAATACAAAAGTCTACATGTGAAGGGCTCAAGCTGTTTACTCATCGCAAACTGCAATATCTTTCTATACGATCGTTATCAATATTTCATACTGCTATATTATTATGCAGCTTGTGAATTACAGTAGATATGACCCAAAGCATTTTCTTACCAAAAAAATACAAGACCATAGGGAAAAGGGCCGAGATTTGTGGTTTTTAACATATAAGTGATGACAGAGCCTCTGACCACAAGTTTACCATTCACAGTTTGTACTTCCATCAATGATTGACATATGTCAACACACCATATATGGGCATCACCTCACTAGATGCCCTGCATGTCACCTAGGCTAGATCAAAGTTTCACACCCAAATCCTGGGCTGGAAAAAATCTCTCTGGAAACTATGCACGTTTTTCCTGCCGTGAAAAATGTATAAAATCGTGAAAAAGAGGATTTGGAAATTAAGGATTACATCATGGTCCAGGTGAACTGATTACATGATGATCACCTGCACTGCTTCTTGGAAGGGACGAAACGTGCATGTGTCAACACCCAATTTTTTTCCACGTGCAAAACAGAGCTCCCCTGAGTTCCCCGAGCGTCAGATCTCTTGCAAAACGTGGGGAAAGTCGTCCTCACCTTCTTCGTACTCCACATGTGTGAGGGAGATGGGTTTCCACCGCGTGTTCTGGTCGGAATACAGGTTTTCTTCTCCCCAGAGCGGCAAGCATTCACCCTCCGCAGCCATCCCGATCTTAGCCCTGGAAGTCTCGCGAGATCCCGGCAAAATAACGGGACTTCGGACGAGACTTCCGGATAGATTCGTCCATTTCACAAAAGGGGAGTTTCATGAGTCTCCTAAAATCCCTATGATATCATTTAAGCGGTATTTAGGATCAAAATAGAAATTGAAAACTAATCTAAACCTATTATAAAGATAACATGTTGCATTAGATTTGATATATTGGCTTGACACCGAAAAGTTATGGAATATGTCCAAAATGAGCACTTCCAAAATGGCCGTGAAGCATGCACTGAGTTTGAAAATTTTGGCGGAGTGTCCCACAACTAAAGCTCGGGTTTGCAAGCTGGTCTTGCCGCACCATACGGTGGACACGCCGGTGTTCATGCCCGTCGGTACCCAGGGCACGCTGAAAGGCATGCTGCCGGCGCAGCTAGAGGAGCTGGACTGTCAGATCATCCTAGGGAACACGTACCATCTTGGCATGAGACCGGTAGGTAGATATTTTTGTACACAGCTGATAGCTCATCAAGGGGGCGTGTTTTTATACATGCACTTTTGCAGAATAAGCTGGTCCACCGTTTGAACTGCGTATGAATAGTGTGATACATTGTGGGCTATGTGTCAAAGTTGAAGGCATCTGAGACTTAAGTTAAACCAAGAAACCTTGCATAAACAAAGCACGCCAATACATGTGTAGACGAGAACTGTTCACAAAGTAGTGGCTTTCACAAGGGCAGAGCAAAACGTAAACTGGTTTATTGTTTATATGTCTATTAAGTGTATCATTCAATTTTGAAATATGAGAATGCCTTGAAACGAAAAACGTATCATACTCATTTAGGTGATCTCCGAAAACCACAACAACTGTCATACAGGTTTGCTATGGCAAACCTAATGATATTGTATTGCACCATGTTTTTGATCCAAAAATAAATTGACCAAAATTGGTGATGAATTATGAATATGATATTTGATCCTGCATCTTGGAAACCACTCATTTACATGTATGATCATAATTTGTTCATTGATATCAGATTCAACATTTCCATATCCAGGATCAGTACAATGACTGGAATGCTCATAATTTAGAATCCATAAAATAACTGCTACTAGATTTAAAGTTTGCCTTTGACTTTAAGAAGTTTGTCTAGTGTGTTCTAAAGTGTGTAATTTGTGGTTTGCTTATCCCACCAGGGACCAGAGCTGCTGGACAAGGCTGACGGCCTGCACAACTTCATGAACTGGAAGAGGGCGCTTCTAACAGTAGGTTTATGAAGCACCATTGTCAAACAATTAAGTTTCTTGGCTTACACAATGTGATAAGGTTGTGTATCACTGCCCAATTTAACATGGTGTCAGAAGTGGGATTCACACGTTTCCTACTGTTTTGCAGGACAGCGGAGGATTCCAGATGGTTTCCTTACTCAAGCTTGCAGAGATCACGGAGGAGGGAGTAAAGTTTCAGTCTCCTCACGATGGTCGAGAGATGTTGCTCACTCCGGAACACTCCATGGCGATCCAGAACTCCATTGGCGCTGATATTATGATGCAGTTAGACGATGTTGTCCACAGTACCACCAAAGGACCTAGGGTGGAGGAGGCCATGTACAGGTCACGACTTGTTACTTTTCTTGTTCTTTATTAGTTTCGGACGTTGACAGAACACTCTTTCAAGACTATTTACAATGTACATGTTTGTTTGCAACACATAACTCATCTTAAGGCCAGTTCACATCGGAAAGTACCCATACTTTATAGATAAGCATGGTGGGTTTTGCTTAACATGCTTGAGGTGTAGCTGTCCTCAAACGCTCTCTGCTCATGTCTGCTCGTGTCTCTTGGAGATGACATCTTTTGACCAAAGCTATGTGCTGTACTTCTGCAGAACAGCTTGGTGTGTTAAAAGTGCCTTTCTAAGGGTGTCAACTTTCGGACCTGCTGGGGATTCAAACCCAGAACCTTTAAGTGTTAAGTCTTACGTCAACAGCCCTAGGCATGAGGCCACTTTGTTAACTGGTGGTGTTATGTTTGTTCTACAGGTCTATCCGTTGGCTGGACAGGTGTATGAAGGCCCACAAGAGGACAGACTGTCAGAACCTGTTTGGTATTGTACAGGGAGGGCTGGACCCAGAACTCAGGAAGATCTGTGTGCAAGGTTAGTTTGCTCTTTTATTGGTCAGAAATTACCCATGCAATGGCAGCCAGTGCTGAATTGCAGGGTTTACAATCACATAATACACAACAGATACATATTTGCTCCACACTTGCACTTTGTGGAGCTGTCGCAAGGGTCTTGACAGCTACCATTCGGCGCCAGCAGGTGACCTCAATACGACCTTGGTCGCAATGATTTCTCTCGGTTCTGGGCGAAACACCCTACGAATTGCGCCACACGATGCCACACAATGGCATTTTAACATGGATATATTGTATTGTATACATAGTCCAGTGGTTAGTAGTGACCCTGTCTCTGGACGAAGAGGTTGGGAGTTCAAATCCGGCTGTCATTCACCCGACATACATGCATAGGACTGGAAATGGTTGCAGTCCACAGGACAGGATGTTAAGCCATAGTCCAAAGCTCATTGTACTTGTCAAACGGAGCTCGGGAAGTTTCCCTGGTACAATGAACCTGTATGAATTTTACTTCAGTTCAAATCTTGCCATGATACCAACAATGCATAATTTAGACATAAATGTGATTTCAGAAATGACCAAGAGAGACCTACCAGGATTTGCTATAGGTGGGTTGAGTGGTGGAGAAGAGAAGACGCACTTCTGGAGAATGGTCCACCTCTCTACTGACTACCTACCAAAGAACAAACCTAGATACCTGATGGGGGTTGGGTAAGCACATTTGTAAACAGATTTTGTTTTGGCAACACCTCAAGGGTGGAGGCTGCTTTACTCATTTGCCAATTATTTGGCTGAAAGGACTTTTGGTATGTCATCCCGTTGGAGCAGTTTCAATCTTTGCAATGCAAATAATATTTAAGATAGTAAAAAATTGCACAGAATGACATTCCTGCAGCCATCATATTTGTAAACATTTATTTTATTTGATGATTTATTATCTCATTGTTTTGCAGTAAATATGGCGGAGTACGGTAAAAAAAGGATTATGAAAAGGATGTATGGACTTATTCTAAGTGTATTGAATTATCAAAAGTTCTACAGACATAACTGTTTTCAACACCTGTAAATTTCTTATACTGTAAATGCAGCAATGTTTGTGGTGGTTTTATGTTCGTGATTTTTGCGGTGAACTCTTTACCGCGAACTTAAAACCACTGCAAAAAGTGTTTCCATTATGTGACTGTAGCGCTACTATTGTTTCAAACGCGAACCACTGCAAACACTCAACACACATCTTGAAATTAAATCCCCGCAAACATTTCTGCATTTACAGTAGTCTAATTCTAAGATGTCTTCCATGTTTAGCTATGCAGTAGACCTGGTGGTGTGTTCAGCCCTCGGCTGTGACATGTACGACTGTGTCTTCCCCACAAGGACTGCGGTAAGTACAAAACCTTAGTATGAAAGATCTATATGCATTTGTCAACACCATATACTGTAATTCTTGACTTGTTAACTTCAACTTAATTTTAGCTGATTCAACAGTCACTAGTCAACAGCTAAAATTTCATTATCGCAAATGTTTTATCACTAATATTTGAGACGGTAATGTTTGTTTCCACCGTTAAAATCAAATGCCGTGACCTACTCTATTTTCCCCCAACCGCAATATTTTCCTGCCGCTATATTAAAGTGATTTATAGTAATTAATAACCTGCTTCTATGACGTTTTCTATAAGCCGGTTCATAGATTTATCTGCACATGCACATGCACAGCGAGATCCATTGTGGTTGATACATCAAACTTGAAGGCCCTGAGATGTAAACAAAACACGCCTAGACATGGTCTAGACAAGAACTGTTTACAACTTAGGGGCCTTCTCCTTTTAACATATCACATTGCTGTGTATATGCAGTTTAAACTGGTTTGTTGTAAAGTTTGACTAATTTTTCCCTCCAGAGGTTTGGTTCAGCTCTAGTACCCACAGGGCAGCTGCCACTGAAGAACAAACAGTTCGCCAGAGACTTCCGACCCATAGATGAGAACTGCAGGTGTTCCACCTGCGCCAGGTACACCAGGGCCTACCTGCATTCCATAGCTACTCAGGAAACTGTGGCCTGCCACCTAGTGACAGTACACAATATTGCATATCAGGTGGGTACCAAAACAGAGAACTTCCATCAACTCAAAGACTTTATTATTGGAATAAACTTGAGTCATAACAAAGACCTCTATTGCTTTTGGTAGTTTTTATGATGTTGCTGGATTTGCTATGTACATCTAGCAAATGGTTGGAGAATAAAGTATGTGTACTATTAAGTGAAAGAAATCTAATAATAGCATTTTCATTCACTTTCCATATCAACGAATCAGGCAGGGGCTGACTGCCACGTTGGTGTCGTAATTTGTATTTCAATAGATTGTAGCTCAAGCGAACACAGCCTTTTTGTGTTTTGTGGGCAAGTAGTCTTTTCTTTCAGCTATAGGCACTCAACAGTGGCTATTTAAGATGGACAGTATATCTTAAAATGTCCAAAACGCTTGAGGCACAATTCACAGAAATGCTAAAGGGGACACCAATTCAATATAGTGGCGTACAAAGCGACATCACACGAAAACACTGTATAATTGTTTATTGTACCCATTCTTGACCTCCTTGCATTGTTTCTACAGATGAACTTAATGAGATGTTTACGACAGAGCATTCTGGAGGGTCGCTTCCCCCAGTTTGTTCAGGAGTTCATGGACACGATGTACCCCAGCAAAAACTACCCGGAGTGGGTGGTCGAGGCTCTAGCAGCGGTCAACATCAACTTACAGAAAAGTCAATCTCAACAAGACAACCCTTTAGAAAATGCTAAAACATGTAGTTAACTAATATCTTAACACTGAGAAAATATATGTCATGTACTAGTGCAGAGACGGGAATCATGTTTGAATTCAGTTTGAAAGAAAGTAATTTATTTTAACATCCTGAAAGGTGTATCGTGTAGTCCAGCCATCCATATCTCACAAGCAAATAAAAACAAACATTTTACATATGCTAAATGCCTTTATTTTGCATTTTCAAAATGTCTTTGATTTGCAATGTAACCAGGATAATAAAGGTGCAATAACAGTATCTTGAACAGACTTTTTCTGGTATTCTTGATTTTCGTCAGTTATTCAAAGGAATGTAGATGGTGAAGCCCCTGTCACACATTCAGCACACTTCCAACTTCGCTCCTGACCAGTCCCCAACCAAGGTCAGTCGTGGGTTGGGAGTAGCCTGGAATCCATCCTAATCTAGCACCAGTTCGCTCTTCTGATTGCTTCCAAGCAGAATATCAGTTTCCCAACTTCAAAAAACTTTTATTTCCATGTATATTTCTCAAGTCGAGAAGGCAACCTCGCCGACCAACTGCCAACCACAGATTACCTTGATCACGACTGAGTCCTAACCATGGTGTGGAGAAGGTTGGGAGACCTATGGTTGGCTATGTGTGACAGTGGCTTAACCTGGTGCTCAGTTAACAGTTTGGCTGCTGTACTTCTGCAGAACAGCCTTCAGCTGAAGCAGGTTGGCGTCCGTTCTGATCGCGACGGGATCAAAATGTGTCCGACTCGCCCTGTAGCCTTCCTTCCGCATGTACTGGAGAATCTTCTGCATTCTGAGAAGGAAAAATCATAATCCATATACATGTATTACATTGACAAAGGATAGATGTACATCCAGGAAGACAATATTTAAAGACAATTCAATCTCTACAACTGGATAAGATTTGCAGATTACTTTTGGACATTTTGAGTGACAGCCATCACTCTACTTCAGTTTAGTTACACTAAAGAAGAGTGATGGATGTCACTCAAAACGTCCGGAAGTAACCTCCGTATCTGATCCAGTTGTAGAGATTGAATTGTCTTTAATAATAACAAAATTTATCTATCATGAGTTCTTTGAGCTGTAGACATTTATATTATATAGTGGATATTTGAGAATGTCAAAAGGTCATTGCATGTCTGTAAAGGCTTGGGGTATGATTCACTTAAATGCAAATAGGGACACCAACATGGCCGCATATAAAACAAAGATTGCTTACTTTGGGGAGTCTTTGCTCTTGGCACAGTGTCTGTGGATGTTATAGTAGAAGGCTGGGTGTGGCTGAGACTGATATCCATCATCTACATCTGTTTTCCGCTTCTTCCATGGATTCTGGTTGGTTTGTTGACAGCTATTGTCCATGTCATCCTCGCACATTTCCTCTGCGTAAACAAATGTTTGATGATTGTCAGCTCAGACATTCAAAGGATCCGACCAGGTCATACCAAAGACTCTTAAAATGGTACATACTGCTTTATCTGCTTAATAGTAGTTATTAGTACTCAGCACTTCTGAGAAAGAGTATGGTAGTTGAACACATATCACTATTAGTGAACTAGCCCCCTACTGTAGTGTCTTGCATAACACTTGATCCAATTGCAACAGAAATTGAGATGGGCACTGCCCTATACAATCAAAGATGCACACACCACCTTTTCCTGCAGGGCACTGTGCTTCTTGTATCATAGTTTTTAGGTGGTTTCTTGTTGTTGGACTCACAAGTAAGCCTCTACAAGCTGAGAACATTCTCTTCAGGAACTCTAAGTTGAAAACAGGGCCGCTCCTTGGAGGAAAGACAAAGGGGTGAAAATTACAACAAACTTTTGTCAGCATTACAAGATATACCATTAATACCACAGTATTCAATTTAAAGCATTTGTGACCCAGAAAAATGTTATGTGTACTTAGTATATGTACAGTCAAAACCGCCCAAGAAGACCACCCAGGGGACCAATAAGAGCTGATCTACATAGACAGGTGGTCACTATATACATTAGCCAGGTGGTCATTTTGTAGACGTGGCCACTTGGACAGGTTTGACTGTACAAGAGATTATATATTTTGATAGAAAAATATAATAGCAGCCTTACTAATTTGTGTCCAATTTTTGCTAGACTGCACAGTCTTGGACTGGGATGTGTAGTATTTCTAGCACCTGCATCTTAAACATAAAAAGACCTATGCAATAATATAACCTACCACACAGGTCCCAGCAGAGTTGCTGTCTTACCAGGTGTCCCAACATGGCAGGTGCAGGGCAGTAATGTGTAATTGTTCTCTGTAGAAGATATCAATGCAGAGATACATACTGTAAATTCATTTATTTTCGCAGATACTCAATTTTGTGGTAGGAGGGGAAAGGAGTTTTTGCAGTATTTTAACTGGTTGACACATTGCGGTATTATACATTTGCAGTACAGAGGCCATCATGAAAATCAGAGCAAACATTTTAGAAATGCAAGTATACAGTAGCACAATGCATCACACCCATTGCATCTTTTCTACTTAGATGTCCAATTTAAGTGGGGATGTGTTACTGTGACATATATCCTGGATACTACACTACTATTAATATAGTTTATTTTGTTTATATCAACAGAAAAACAGTAAAAAAATGCCTCCACCCCTAAGGCCTTGCCAAAAAGCCAGCAGAATAAACTTCCACATCCTGACAGTGTATTCAGAAGACAAATGTACCATTTAACATCCTGTCGTTGGGCTGGAAGACCCTTTCCTGACACAGCTGACAGTGGATGACCCCCTGCACGCGTTCCAGGCACGCGTCAGCGTAGGACGGCCCCCGCTGGACTCGCACCACGACCAGGAGGAAATGTTCCGCCACCAGAGACAGGAGGACGTCAACACCTTTGTTACACCTGGCAGCAGCTCTATCAGAGATACAAGAATAAACAAAAATTAAGTTGTTATATAATCTAGTAACCTTTATACCTCAGAGAAACCTTTATATCTAAATGGTTGGAAAGCTTTGTTTGTCTTGATGAAATGCATGCCAGTACCAACATGCCTGACGTGATGAAATACAGGTGCATGCCAACTCCAAGTGCACTGAGGAACTTCACACATGAATTCCCCATATTTGGTACCCTACATACAATGTGGCTGAAAGCTACTAGTACTAATCCTACAATTATGCACGCGTGATAGACCATGGAGTCCAGCCAGTTAGCTTTGGTCCGATCCCAATGTTGCTAGCAGCAGACCAAAGCTAACAAGGCTCGACTCAAGGCTACACGTGCTACATGTATGTGACAAGTAACTCTTTTTTTATGATACTAGGAGGTTCATCAATATAATTACAACAATCCGTTGTACTGTTTAAATGTACCTGACAACAGAGGCAAGTATTAATCGGACTGCCATCTCTCTCATGAACTCACTCCTGGTAATGTAGCCGTTGTAGTGTCTCTGGGTGACATTCGGACACTTCCCATACAGAGCACTGGTGTCTGTGGACGTAATGGCCACGATGCCATCCTTCGGGACATTTCTGAAGGCGGCGTCTAAGTACTGTACAGAGCAGCCATAGGGATCAAGGTGCCTGGAACAACAGATGTCAAGTGTAGGCTATAACATATCTGACGTATTCATATACAAAAATATACAGAAAACACAACTCAAGCTGTGGTTGTTACTTGGTCTTAGACTGCTTAGTATAGTAAAACCTGCCTATAGCAACCTCTCAAGGGACTTGAATCATGAAGAAAATATTCACAGTAGACATGACTCTTAATGCCTGGGTAAATGGAAAAAATAACCTAAAACCAGGACCACCAAAAAGTGGCCATGTGGTCCTCATACAGAGGTGGTCACTAGTATGTAGGCTTGATTGTACTAAGGACTATCCAATTTAGACCAAGGACATTATATTCAGACTGTTAAAGCAACAGCAACATGTTCTCGGTGTAAATAAGATATGCCCATCACATGTACATGTATTTAGATTCAGAAAAGAATTTACCACAGCAAAAACGAATTGTTGAACCTTACACAAAATCAAAAGGTCTCTGATGCAGTAGCACATTGGCATCACAGCACACAACTTCAATCTCTGGTTTCTTTGTCAATTCTGTATCTTCTGCACCGTTGTCATCCATACCACCCTCCTCATTGTTCACCCTTCCTTCTCCCTTGTCACTAAGATGTTTCTTCTCTTCTGTCTTAACTCTGAAGCCGTTTGACCTGACGTTCCTCCGGATGAGAGCGACTGTCTCCTCCTTAATGTCGCCAATGGTCACTTGAGGATGCTTACTCTTAAGGTACTTGGACCACAGTATTCCCTCTATGCCTGGAAGAAAAAACAGTTACTGTCATAAGTTCTAAGTACCGCCCCAGTGTAGCAGGCCAGAATAGACCCGGGTGTATTCTTACGGTCTGCAACACTGGCATTCATGCAGCCTCAATACAACGAGCTTGAGGCAAGTGATGTGAACAGCAAAAATGTCAATGTTTACAGTATTTTGCCAGCTTCAGACATACCTGTGGCTCCGAATGCATCCAGGCACCGTAGCTGTTCCTTCTCCTCTGCCATGGTAGCAAGGGCACACAGTACCATCTCTCTATGGGGATAATGATATAAATACTGTATGTAATGTTGATACTTTTAACACCATGTGCACCATCAATCAATCAATCAAAAATATAATTTTTTGAAATTATTCAAGTGCAAATTATATCGTTGTTCAGTTCAATTCATATGTATACAAATTTGAAGTTGCAAAGGTACCCGGGTCACGGGTGCCTCACTGGGCGCCGAGTAATGAACGCGTGAACAAAATGACGTCGTCGCTGGACGTCCAGCACCAAAGAAAGTTCATCACTAGAAATCCAGGGACGAACGGCTTTATTCCAGTAATGAAGCCCCCTCGGTGCTGGAATTCCAGCACTGAATCTTGCCTCGGTGCTCGGTTTCCAGAAATGAACTCCGCTCATCACTCGGGTGCCAGACAAGTAGACTGGTTCAAAGGTCATTCATCACTGGTTACCCAGTACGGAGGTCACTCGTCGCTAGATAACCAGTAACGAAAGTCCCGCGGTCACGGGTTCCGCGCTGGATTAACCAGTGATGAGTGACTCTCTAGTGCTGGAAGCCGAGTGATGACATTATTTCGTTAGTGGCCTTCCAGTGATCACATCCTATTATCACTGGAATGTTCCAGTGCTAACTATTAGATAATATTTTGAGTCGATACTAGCCTCTACCGGCCAGGCCCTCTTATGGGCGTATGAATTGTAGAATTCGGCAGAAAAGGGAATAATTAGCCAGTAGAGTCAGTCCACAGTGAAGATCACATTTCGCCCGTTTAAACGGAGCCTGCAAGTGAAACTGTGGCGTAGTTAGCCTGGTTAAGAGACTAAGTCGATACCGTTACAGCGTACTACAGTAAGACAAAGCCGGGAACCTTTATATCGTATGATTTTTTAATGATTGATTTGTCAGTGTTACTTTTTTGTGTAACACGAACAATTATTTATTCAAGCATCTGGATATATTTTATTCACTAGTTTGACAGTTTGTAGTACATTTGTACCACATATGATGTCGCAGCTCCTAGCGTCTTCGAAAAGCCAGAACGTAAAATCTTATTTGCCACATAGTAATGTGATTGACCGTCACTTGAATTTGTATTTTGGCCTTTTTTCGTAAGCGTAACGTTACGTAAATTGACGCGTACGTTAGCGTAAACTGCAGATCGGATTAGCTGGCTCGGTTTACAATTACGGTGCAGAATCTATCCTCACCAGATCAGGTTTGCCACAACGGAATATTTGTCGTCAAAGGTTTTCCAGCTCGGCTGGTACTCTCATCTCTCGGTTTCCAGTGATAATTCAGGGATTTCCAGTAACGAAGTCGCGTCATTGCTGGACGCCCACAGATGACAAAACTTTATCACTGGAAGTCTAGCGATGAAGGCACCTTCGGTACTGGACACCGAGTGATTACTAGGGAACCCGTGACCCCGGTACTTTTGCTTTGAAGTTAGCTAAATTCTGGAAGATTTTTTCTTTACCTAAAACAGAGGATTTCGGAATTAAAACATAGGGTAACAGGTCAACTCGCCCCAAGTCCAACTCGCCCCAAAAATTTACTACCAACTCGCCCCAAATTGCGGCTTATCAAGATTGGCTTCATATGCATATATCCCACTTCTAAATATTGATTGACATGCTAAGAAAGCCTTGTGACTCTAATTTCAACTTTCTCTTCTCTGGTCGGCATTTAACGCCGATGGATGCAGGAAGCGCCGGCGGGCCATGTTGCATGTCGGCCCGCCGGTTCACCGGGACCTGCGCCCGCTCACTGTAATCTCAAGCATGGCTGACTGCTGGCTCAAGTTATTATTCAAGTTCATGCTCGAAGATGCTTAGTTTCCTAGCACATAGACCTCAGCAGTCTTTTGGATCGCCATGCTTGAGACTAGAGCTAGCGGCCGTGCACGGTGTCATGGCGGGCCGACATGCCGACCGGGTCCGCCAGCGAATACCTATCGCGAGTTCGTTGCCAAAATACGTCAAAAAAGGTAAATTAAAGTCAGAAGGTTTTGTTAGTACGTAAAGTAATATTAACAAGTAGGATTCATGCATATAAAACCAGTATAAAACCAATTTTAATAAGTTTTAATTTGGGGCGAGTTGGTAGTAAATAGTTGGGGCGAGTTGGACTTGGGGCGAGTTGACTAGGATTCAAACATAGCCGCTACGATAATATTTTCCTCTGCCCCCCTCCCCCAACACTGAAAATACTAGTAATTTCCCAAGCAGCCAAGTCCCAACGAACCTGTTCATCCTCATCTTAGGATTGTAGAAGGTGTCAGTCTTCTCCGGAGTTGCATGGTTTTCCTTTACTTTCAGCGTAACGCCCATCTCAACAGCAACTTTCAACGGTTTGCCATCTGAACTTGTGCAAGACGCCATGCTGATATCCACGCAAATGGAACAAACCAAACATGCCGTAGAGGGGTGTTCTGTCTCAAAGGTTTTCCCAGTGATGGTTAGAATACTAGTATGTAGCTTACTAATAATTTAATATCATATGAGATGCTTATTAGTCATAATCATGAGCATCATATGTGGTAAAAAGTGCTTAAAACGTCTCCAAGAGCAATATAAGGAAGTGGGTATTTTGCTACACGAATGTGATAATCAGGGATGCAATGTTGCACTTTGACCCTTAGGTTTCTGGTACTTCCGGTTCAGACGCTCTTCACAGAAAATCCAGTGCAACGAGAAAGCGCCTCGTAAATGCAGGTAAATGTAACGCAAGAAAATCGAAGCAGTCGTAGTTACTAAGACAATGTATTTTTGTTCTCATTTTGGACGATTCCAAGAGTTCGTAGCGTTATCTAGCCCCTTTGTTTACTACAGTAAACCAATACGGCTTGTTGATTATTATCGTCAAGCAGATGTTAGGTTCGACTCAGTGCTTTGTGCATGTTTTTGAGGCATTTTCTATGCCTTTCTATAGTGGTCCACTTCTTAATTATCTCTTCGCTCTTTGATTCCTAAAAGTGTAACAATAAGAAGACGTAGAAAATGCGTAAAACACTGAGCAGAACCCCACATCTGCTTAGAGAATATGTGTTAACGTTAATGTCACGGAACAGGAGTAAGGAACATTGTGGAAATGTTAGCATCATCCTCACTATAAGCCGGTTGACGATTTGAGCTGCGCATCCACGAGCTCAAAGATAAAGGCCCCTAACCAGTTCTAGTCCGAATGTGTATTGTTTATGCCTCAGGGGCCTTTGACATACATGTATTACAACAATGCATCACATTGTGCAATTGTAAACTGTGAACCGGCGTATCGCGTAAGCTCACGGTCATTGCAATTCTCTGTTTCAGGTGTGTCACAAGATATCAAGCTCATGAGCCTCACAGAAGGATGAGAGAAGTGTACACAGTCATCTCTTAGAGTCGAATCGAAGATAGTCTCGTTAAAACGACAAGATGGAAGAGTCACCAGTAGCATTACCAATCAAACAGGAACCAGTGGACTCATGTAGCTTTGACGGCAGCACGTTCCCGGATGTAGCCAATCAGGAGGTTGCGGGAAGCAACAAACACGATTTCAACGAACCTCCCCAGGAAGAAGCCGGGGATGAATATCCGACGCACTGGCAAGCAGCGGACGGCCTGGTGAGTATCGGACACGCTGCGAGGATCAAGCAACAGATACGGGGGAGACTGTACGTCTGTAGCGAATGCGACTACCAAGCCAGCAGAGCTGACGTGATAAAACATCAGCGTCTCCACACGAGAGCCCGTCCTTACGTCTGCCTTCTCTGCAACTTCGCGGGAACGCAGAACTCGCACCTCCGCTCACACTTCAAGCGCCACCATTCTGCGCCGCTGGACGAGGATAACCACATGGTCATCCCGCAAAGTCACTTCATATGCCAGGAATGCCAGATAATATTCCCAACGCAGGAGAAGCTACAGAGTCACTTGTCTAACTCCCACACAAATGATGAACAAAATCCTTCAAATAATGAAGAAGGAGACAACAGGGAGAATACACAAGTAGATTCTCTACAGAAGAACCATGTTGGGCAGCCAAATGGAGCACTGGAATCAGTTATACATGTTAACAACACGGTACACAGAGACAACGAACAAAGAAGTCCTCCAAGGTCTGACAGTTGTACAACTTCAAAAAACAAGATTATTTCAAGCTCAAATATCTTGCCTCCCACTGAGCAAAGAGTTAGCACAAGAAGTGCACAAATGTTGCAAGATGATTCTGACTGCAGCAGCAAAGGGACTAGATTCAATTCTGACATTGCATACTTGCAGTCTGTCTTTACCAATAATCAAGAAAGTCAGAGCACTCTCAGCTCCAAAGAAAGTGTTGAAAATACTCAGAGTAGTTTCACACAAAGTAATGTCTTTGAACACAGAACAAGCAGAACTGAAGAGAGTCCTACTAGTATTGAAGACAGTTTAACTCAACAGTATGCTGCCGTTGCCAGTAGCAACAGTAGCGAGTACAAGTCATTAGCATATGCAAATGACGATCATGTACCACCAAGCTCTACATGTAGCGAAGGGTTAGCGACAGTAGGCAGCGGTAGTAGCAGTAGGGCGAAGAAAACGTTCACGTGTTCGGAGTGCGGTTACAGAGGGGGCAAGAAGGATGTACAGAAACACTTAACGGTCCACACCGGGTTTCGACCGTACGTCTGCCTGCAATGCGGTCACACTACGGCGCAAAACAACCACATGAGAAAACACTTCCAGAGGATTCACCCAGGACAAGAGGCAGAGTTCGACGTAAGGACGGACGAGTTCTACATCTGCAGCTCTTGCTTGTACTTCTTTCTGACGCAGAAGCGTTTTAACAAGCATTTCGACATGGGGACGTGTGCACGTGGGTGGCCTGACACCTCATCAAGAAGCGACGCTGTTTCTCAGAATCACGCAATTCCCCAAAATCAAACGCTCTTTCATCCCCAGACCACAGCTGTAAATACGAAAGACTATGAGGATGAACGTGACATTCGAATTCCTGAGACAAGCTACAATTTCTCAAACTCACTGGAGGAGGGACATCATCCAACACAAAGAAATAGACAGAGAAAGAACACTGAGCCAAAGTGTGCTAAGACCAACGGTACCACCAACATACCTCAAAATGCACACCCAGATGTCATAAATCTCTTCAGACGCAGTATTAACATCGGAAACAATTATGAAGAACTCAGGACTGAAGAAGCGATGTCGTGGTCCACGGAACTGCCGTCACACGAGCCTACAAGAACTTCTGTTAGCGATGTCAACCATGCAAGTCTGCCCTCATTGGTCGAGACAAGAAGTAGGTCAAACAAAACACACTCTAACCAAGAGAAATCTTCGTCTAATTCTCGGAACAGTACTTCCAGGCTCTTGCAAAACAGTACAACCTCAGCATCTTACAGGAAGACCAGATCCAGATCTCACCAGAATGGAGGGGAGCCTTTTTCACAGGAGGATCCAAAAACAACCCACAGTAGCGTAGATGATACAGGTGCAATGAATTCACAAACAGTAGGGAATGCAGCAGCTGTTCCATTACATTCAGTATCTTTGGAGTGTTCAACAGTGGATGCAGAACAGAACTGTGACAAGGATGTACACAGTACAAACGCTGAATGTCAATCCAGTGTGCCTAGAAACATCAGGTGAGATTCTAACTACATGTTTGTAATGTCAAACCTGCCCAAGAAGACAACTTAGGGTACTCTCCAAGCAGAGGAAGGGTTCTGGCAGGTTTTTGATGTGTTTTGAGGCGTTTTTGTCAGGCTTTCTATACATTTGTAGCTACTTTGTCATGTATTTTTTTTTTCTTTATAAACGTTTACCATAGACCAGCCAGAACCCCTTATCTGCTTGGAAAGTAAACTTAGGGGGCCCTGCCAAAAAACTGGTCTATTGGCAGTTGGTTACTATAGACAGGATTCTTCATAATTGTGTCAATGAGAAAATGTATCTAAGGGACCACCATAAAGTGGTCTTTATAGTTATACAGGGGTGATCACTTGTATAGGTTTGACTGTAAGTATGATGATGATGATGATGATTCTATTCGATAAGGAACTCGCGGGCAACACAACCCGAATTTCGCACTTATTACAAATGCGTTTCAACATACTTTCAACATAAACTTGAAACAATTCCACTAATCACAATATAATTAGTGATTATCACAGTATGTACAACTAACAAGAATGTTGTTGCAGTATTTCAGTTAGACGCAAGTATACTAGTAAGGCCTTTATGACAGTAACATTGAAACTTTGAAATCAGTACTGAAACAACAATGATACTGATATTTCAGAGAAGATTTTTGGTGATGCCTCAGGGGTGGGGTCATTTTTTGGACCTGAAACAGTTGAATAAATGTACTGTAAGAAGACCTATTCACTCAAGTAATTAAAAGAATGGCACCATGTACTGCAGGGCTTGCTTATTTGTCCATTTTCATGTTCATTGTTACACTACACAGGAAAGCTGCTCGGAGATCATTACAAAAATACACACAGGCCCAAAAGAGACAGAGAAAGACATATCACGATGCACCGGACAACAATAGAGGCAAACCGATCAAGCCTTTTATATGGCACTTCCAAGGCAGGTCCTACATCACGTATGAGATCGCTGGGAAAACTTCAAGATCTTTGCCCAAAGGTAAGCACTTATTATATTTAGTGTAAGTAGTTGTAAGAAGTCTGTTTTTACCTTGTTTTATTAGTACATGTATGTATATAAATGCCATTTAAAAAAACTTGCCTTCCTTTACATTATTATATTCTTACGGTTGCCTTTCCATATATACATGTAGTTATGTAATGATTGACTTTAAAGTCTTATACTAAATTTCAAAATTATGTGATATCTCTATAAGTGTTCAGTGTTATTCATGACATGGTTATACATGATACCATTGTTATTTCTCCTTTCTAATGGTAGACTGCACTTTTACAGATGACCGCCAGATGGCGTGCAACTTCTGTCCGTACAAGACCAGCAAAAAGGAGCTTCTACGTCTTCACATGAGGAGACACCTCTGGATGTCGTGAGGAACATAGACCTTTTCACGGATCCCATTGCATGCTGGGAGATGCAGGGGCACTATGAGTAGCTAGGGGGACCAACAACATCATTGCCATGGCAACGTAGACCGGACTGGACACGATACACATGCAATGCAGACACTTTGGCTGGTTGATGATGTTCTTTGGTTCCTTAGCTACCCATAGTGCCCTTCATCTCCCAGCATGCAATGGAATCTGTGAAAAGGTCCATGGATAGCATTCTATGGAAATGCTAAATTGACTGGCAAGATTGAACAGAAAAAATGCTTAGCCCATTTTGCAACAGATGCCTTATGATATAAACTTGATATAGCGACACACAGAAAAAATTATTCCTAAAAGGTTTCACTGATGCCAGTAAAATTACATATGGTTACATGCAGTCCAAAAAAAGCTGTACCTTAGTGTAATCTCCAAGCAGATCTGTTGTTCGTAAAGACCGTATCCAACTGGCAAAAGTAGTTTTTTTCGCCATGAATGGCCAATAGAACATATTTTGCCAGTTGAATACGGTCTTTGTCACCAAAAGATCTGCTTGGAGATTACCTTAGTGCAGAAAACGATGCTTAAACTTGCAGACCTCAATCATGAAAACAAAAAAACACTTGACATGATATCGTAAAATGACTCCACCCCTGAGGCATTGGCAAAAAGTATTTTTAAATGACTACTTTTGTGGAAGCATTGAATCCTGTGGCTTAGATTTTGTTGCATAAAAGTTTCCCTGATAATTAATGGACATGAATTATGATAGTATAATGCCTATACTACCTTGACCAACATATATCAAAAGTGCCACTAAAGTGTACATGACTTTTAACATACAGTATTCTAATGTTTAAGATATCATTCAGTTAAATGAATTGTATGTAGCATATATTTGAATTCTCAGGAAAGTTTCTCTGTAGTGTGCATTAGGCATGCACTATTGAAAAAAATTCACTGAATGTTTTTATACTTTATTATTTATAAGTCTAAACCAAAGCAAAGAAGTAGCACAGTAATAAATGGTGATATGGTTTTATTAGTCTTCAGTGTAATTCACTTTTATACAGACATATGATATCAGACTTTGTTCCAGTAGTATTGAAATTAGTATTGATATATCTCATTGGTCTGCTAAGAGCGCTGTTGACAACATAAATGAGTGCCTCACTGTTTTAAAGTAGAATCTACAATATACTTGTGTCACTTGATAGGGATATGATCATGATCTCCCTAAGTTGCAGAAACCCTTCTTTAATGTCAAATATTACAGTCTTAAGTTGACAAAACAACTTTACCATTTTTAAAATAACTTTTTTTGAATGCACTTGATACACAGCCCTTATTGATGGCTTCAGACCTTCTTAAGAACCCTTCTCTTAAAGCTTAGTGCAGAAACTACATGTCCTTTTCGTCCCCCTTTCTCTTGGTAGCAGGTCTCATGAAGGGGTTGGGTCGCCCCGTCTTCCTGGGTTCGCCCCCGCCTCGTCTTTGCACAGTCTCCGGTCTATACTTGAGTACGTAGGACTGGCTGCCTTCTCCGCTATACCTGACAGTATGTCCATAATTTTTCCTGACCTGTATTGAGTGTGTGGTACCCACGGCCGGGGTGGCTATAGACGTACGACTTGCCGACGAAAAAGCGCCCCCAGGCGGGAGAGATGCAGACTGCTTCTGGAAATCAGCACCACCCTTGGCTGACGAATCGGTGGGCAAGGAATGTCTCTGTGAAGCCGTCACACGATCGACTTTGGGTGTGCTTTCGTCAGAATCCACGGACGTTACAGGGTGGCTGCTATAGTCTGGTAGCTTGTCCCCCTCTTTGACGTTGGTAGATAGTAGAGGAGTTTTTGGCGGTACTTCTTTCCGACGAACGGCGCTTGCTTTCGTGTCCTTGACGTCGTGCCAGTGGTACGGACACTGCTGCCTCGACTTGCCCATGTAGTATTTCAACTTCTCTTGCAGGGTGACCAACTGCTTTGCCATAACTTTCACTTCCTTCTCTCTGGACTCTTCCGATTCGTTCATTCTCTGCAGCTTTTTCTCGAGCTGTCTTATGGTTCTCCCGTGTTCTCTGTCGTGGTCCAGTCTTTCTTGACGCGCCATTTTGTGTCGCTTTTCCGCCACCAGGATGACCTCGGTCACGTCGTTCTCCGTCTGAGTCCAGCAGGTGATCATTGGCTTCCTCAGACTCTTCAGCTCCATGGTCAGCTCGAAATTCTGCACGATCAGTTCGTCTACCTTCTGCCGAAGCTCCTTTTCTGTTGCTATCGAGTTCTGAAGGTCAGTCTGCAACCTGGCGAACTGTTTCGTCCCCTCTTTCGTCGTGCGGGTCTTGTTCTTCATGGAGTCTTTCATCTCTTTCACGGCGGCTTCTAGCTTCTTAAGCCTCTCCTTTGCGCGGTATTCCTCGAAGACGCTGTGGTCTTTCTCCTTCTTGGCTCTGTCCGCCTCGTCTCTCAAGATGGCAGCACACCTGTCCTGAAGGAACGTGACAAATCTGACGTCGTCTGCATATTTGTCTTTAAGTTTTAGCAACCTCTGACATTCCTTGAAGTACTGATCCTTCTCCAGTAGCAGTTTTTCTAAGTGCTCCACGTACAGTGCGGCTCTGTTGTCTACACCCCTTGTAATATCCAAATAAGCACGTTTGGGCGTCTCGCCTTCGAGTTCCAAGGTTTTAATGTCAGTTGAGATCTGTCGCACCTCACTCTCTGATATGTGACACTCCTCGTCGGTTTTACGAGCCTGAGAAACTCGGGTTTTCAGTTCCCTGTAGAGCTCTCCTAGGTCGGAGTCACCACCGGAGCATGTCTCTGGCCCTCCCGGGGAGGGGGTGCCGTTCTCCCGCCGGAGGGAGCCGAGGATGACCGGTGAGGTGGAGTGTGCACGTGGATGCGGTGTCGACCGAGACTCCATACCTTTCTGTCCCATTTCGTTGAGAATTCGAAGTGAACTGTCTCAAAAACCTGTGCGTGGTTATGATGAATTAGAGAATTAAAAAAGAACGTTGTTCGTGTTACAGATATCACCTAAAAGTCGTGAGTCCACGCCCCGTACCAATTAAGTCCGTCCTTCCTCGAGGGTAGAAACCTGTAGCTCGGGCGGCGTTACAAGAGTCAGCAGCCGTAACGTTGTTATTACCAGTACGCTCCAGTGCGAAAGTCAAGTTGCGCTTCAGAACGCTCTGTCTCATGACTTGGCAATGTTGTTGCAATCTCGCTTCCGCTCTACATGGAAAGTCCTTCTTCTCTCGATGACCTGCGATGTCAGTCAATCTGTCACCTTAAATTTAAGTGTCCTCGTTTGAGACGTAGCTCCTCGGGCCGTTTCTTCTAATAGCCGTCCTGGAATTTGGGATAGATTTGCGTACGTAATTACGCTACAGTTCGCCCTTAATCCGAAATGTGAGTCCTTGCCGTAATATCCATCCTGGCGCTCTAAGCTAACGGATTTCCTGTGTGTTCTAACGGCGGAAGGCGATGCGACGTCCTGAAACAAATATTCCTCATTACGTACCGTGTGCTCAAGGTGTCGCCCCGTCCGTTCCCGGTGTTGATATATCTTTCTTTTACGATACTCACACCTCGCGTCAGCCGGCAACAAATTGTTCACTACCTGGTGATCCACAAACGCAACAACGGTCCTTATCGCCAGGCTTTGTACCCGGCTCGGCTAATTTGTCCGACGATGTTTACCGAAGCCTCTGTCGGGGAGAGGCGGGTGAATCGGTCGCCCCGGGCAACTAATGCCGCCGGTCACCCGTTGTACTGTAGGTCGGGCTTTTGTGGAGTGGTGCGATTCATCGCTCACGGACCAACAAATCACCTGTGAGCTTTAAAAAGCAGGTAGCAGCTCGCACTTACCGAAACCTCTCTCCTGTAAGTAGTTGGGATGAGAGCCATGTCGTCAGTCGAGCTTAACGCAAGGAAATCCAATTATGCAAATTTGTACAATGAAAAAAAGGTATGACATATTCAAACATTTAGTGTTTTGATAAACTGTAGAATCTATGCATTTTCACTATCGTCTCTGAATTTAAAGAAAAGCTATGTTAGGTCGTCACACATTGCGACTCGCGTTACTTAGCGTTATACTAAGCGCCTGTTCACATTAATCGTAAGATCGCAAACTGAGGAATTTTCTTGGGATAGTCGTCCATATGTTGTACGCCCAACTATCTTGTTACCGAAAAGGCTGTCTTCAATCCTTGTCGGCAGTTGGTCCTATCACAGTCTGTTAAAAATCGTACGACATCAAAATCGTACGACTACGTACGACGAATGTAATCGCGCTCCACCGATGAAACATGACTACAAAAAAACCTAGAATCATACTCATAATAAAAAGTTAATATACTTTAACAGTGTTGAGATTTCGACTGGCACATTATAGTAGCTGTCAGGGGATTTTGCTTGCTTACTTCAATCGTGTCGACCAACTACACGGGAGGTATTGTCACTCTCCTCCTAATGAGGACTATCCAAACACGTGCGCAGACATCGTGTCTAAACCGCGGTAAACATGCTCTAATGTATCGGCAAAGACACGAAGTCCATTACTGCGTGACAGATTCAGGTTGCATGTATGTACGAGGGGGATATTTCGTATGAATAATTTCGAATTCTAGATAGGCGGTCGACAGGAAAATCGGCTTAAAGCCTCCTTTTTATGTACAAAACTCGGCTGCCTCCTCCGTAAATGTTCGTACAATAACCTTAACCCTACATAGATTAGGCTCACAAGATCGTGTTTGCCACTGTTCGTTGCACTATAAGATTAAGCTTAGCTAGTTCTATTTCTGTCTCGAAAGGACTAACAATTTAGTCCTACACACGTACAGTGTAGCTTATTTTGCAAGTGTATATAACCTCCTAGCCTGTATTTACACAAGCTCTCGGCCGGAGGTTACTGACCCCCACATAGGGGGATGGCGGTTACAGGACCGGCTGGCCACTAGGAGCGCGATTCGTCAGGCTATATAACCTCCTACCATGAAAAATTTCCCTCTAAACTTACAAACTCCCATCGGGACCGGCAGAATTACAATCTCTACCCTAACATACATTGTACATTTCTGAATTCGCACACTGCACACTGACAATAACTACTCTCCAAGCAGCGGTTCGGTTACGACTGGTTTTTGACGTGTTTTTAGGCTTGGCGACATAGATGTAAAAAAACGGGGCAAAATATAAAGCCCGACAAAAACGCCTAAAAACACGTCAAAACCAGCCGGACCCGAACCTCTGCTTGGAGAGTAGACAAATAGCTAATTAACTGACATACCTCACTTTTGTGTAATTTTATGTATGTTATTGTTACACTAAATGAACGACTAGACTGTTCTTTTACCCCGGTGGCCTGTATTATATGGAGACTACATGTATATACGAGAAAAAAAGGCCCTCCAATGTCTGTTTATTTTCATTAGGCTCTGGCCAGTGTTGACCTATTCAATAGCTTAACAATATATCGAGTTGACTCAAATCTCATATCCTATTAACGACGGCTAAGTGGTGATTATTGTGATAAAGACTCCCAATTGATAACCATTAGGTGGAGGAATTAATTATTAATGTGGTCATTTTGTCACAGGAAATTATGATATCAACACAATCCATCACAGAGGAAATTACGGATAGAAATGTTGGAAAGGAATATCATAATAATTCAAATGTAGTTGTAATGATAGGGACTTCCGGACGCTTTGGTGTGTATTGTATAGTGTTGCTGTAAGTTTTTGTTGTCTTTAACAATGTGTTTAGCGACATCCGGTTTCAAAGTCTGCAACTGGAACGCCTATGCAGTTCCTACGAAAGCAGCCAGAGGGCCCAAACTTAGATCACTTCTTCCCAAGCATAAGAGGTATCTACCATCCAAAAATTAAAAAAGAAGCAAAATATGGGGTGTCATTTTGAATTTTGAATAACAGGAACAGAATGTTTGAAAAAGACTTCATTAAACGAGGCCGTAAAATATTATTTTGGGTTCAATGGTTATTAAAGGAAACCCAAGCAATATTAGGGCCCGAAAATTTTTGAATTTTGAAAGTCTATCTATTTAGTCTTTTCTATATATGATTAGTTCAAACAACACTATCACAATGTATAGCGACGCCGGGGTTTTTGTAGGCTCGCGAAACTAAGGGGATCATCGTACGGTACGTTTTTGCGCGGTTTTACAAAAATTCCTTTGGCTTTTATATTGCTTTGGTTGCCTTTAAGGTGCACTATGAGGTTGGAAGGGTTGGGACAAAAGAAGAAAATGATAGCATACATCAAACACATTCCGCAAGAAAGTCCAACCTATAATGATCATAAGTCATGTACATTTCAACCGTCATCAATGAAAACGAGAACGTTTGATCACAAAAGCTCCCTGCTGTGCAGTGCTTTTCAAGAAGACTTTGTGCAGATAGAAGGCAAAATCTTTAGCACTTTCATCAAAGCAATTAATTATGTACATACATTACACATACGTTGATGAAGGTTAGACATCCAGGTAGTAAGATACGCCAAAAATAATTACTCAAGCAACTGGATAACTACATTACACATACTTCCACCGTCACCACAAGCCGTATCATATTTTTTTCCTAAATGTCTCCACACTTAAGTCTTGATTGATGGCAGACGACACGTCTGTTATATATTACTCGTAATGTAGATAATGATTATAAGGATTTTAAAACGCCCTGGGATACTTAACTTTAATTGTGAAATGAAGAGACTGGAATTTCAAAACAGACAAAAGCGTCTTGGTATTGTATTAACAAATTACCAAACGGTTTATTTGGATCACAGAGTGGCGAAAACTGATATCCCCAACTGTTTATAGAAATTGATAGAGAAGAATACAGTTATTTATGAACATTGTTGGTGCTGTTTCTGTCAACTGCAGAATATCAGAAGGCCCACTGTCCCAGGCATTTCACCTTTGGGGATACCCAATTAAATTGTCAATCGTTGTTTATATCAAATGAGTCATTTAAAAAAGATGCTGAAATTTCCCCATGCTATTTCCATTTCAAAATCCGTCAAAAACAATGTCTTATGAAATAAGAAAATCCCATTTATTACGCAAAACGCGCCACGTTTTATTTTGCTCTCACTGCGAAGAAGAAGACAACAATATTGTATATAGAATCTTACAGTAGAGTAAACACATTCCTCTGTTTACTGTCTTTTAATGTACGTTATTATTTTGTCACTTGCAATTAGCCTTCGGGCATTGATTAAAGATTACTATTATTATCAAAACTGTGCGCTTACACCACTGGGCCTAGTGTAGGTGTATGGACGCTTATTTATGTGTACAACACAACTAATTGTATATATATACTCGATCCAAAAGCTTCCCATGGCCATGCAACTCAACTGTCCCAGTTTATTTTATATCAGGTATCAAAGGTATCAAATCAAAGGTCAGTTTAAACAGGCCAGACAGGCAAACGCCTAGCCTCCGTTGCAGACTCCGCCGGGCTGTTTTCTTTTTCAGGTTACCGATTTCTTATTACTTTTTTTCTTATTGCTAGACAAGAAAAAATGCAATAAGAGACTGGTAAGGCCACACCAACTTGATTTTATGGATGACATCCTCTGGAGACCCCAAAACTAATGCGCGCGGGCGAAAAAAAAAGAAAATCCAGCAAAAAAAAAAATGCTGCTAAACCACAGGACTACTAGTACAAAGCCGGTATTGCGAACAATACTGGTATTGCGTACACGTAGGTTGTCTTGTTCATCATAGCAGACTCAGCGCAAGTGATTGATTTTTAACATATTGACAAGAACGACCAAAGAAGTATACTATTAGAAGGTATTTGGCTCCAAGGACTGTGGATGATATATGACTGTGATGAGAATACTAGTACTCATATACACCCATAAGGGCAGTTTCAACATACATGGCATTGAACTCCATATTAAGCATTCCATGGTTTACGCTCACAAATCTCACTGTGAGACCTCTGCCGAACCCTCAATTCCTCTCCCATGTCTCTCATTATTGCAAAAGAAACGTGTGAGAGCCACCCTAGATAGGTCGTGTTTGAAATTGTCTGGGCGATACTCGCTGGCCGCCGCGATCCTCTCGTACAACTGTGCAAACGCAAAATCCCCCTAGCCAACGTCGATGGCATACCAATCCACAAATACGCCCCAGTTTTCCGATAAGCTGGCACAATGCTAGCCTTTTGCGGCAATTTAAGTCAGCAAGTTCCGGAGTTCCGTGTAGCCTTGGAGGAGGTGATTTTTTTTTTTTTTTTTTTTACAACAGGCGAAAATCAATGCGCGCGTGGATGTCATCCATAAGATTTAGTTGGTGTGGCCTAACTTGAAAAAGAAAACAGCAAACGCCCAAGTCTTTCACCCCAGACATCTGCTTGGAGATGACGATTCCCTCCTGGAACCTTTAGACTTCAGATGACCTATATTACAACAGGCTGATCTGTAGCAAACAAAATGGACGAACACGAGTGACAAACATTTAGAAGGAGATAACCCCGTCTGTGTACAAATAATATAGTGAAGTGAAGTGAACTTGATACTTTATTGCTCAACAATCGTACATGGTACAATGTATGGCATGAAATCAACTATCTGTTCTACAAGGCTAATCTATCCTATAATTCTAAGTACAAACTATGTATCTAGACCTTAGAACCAGTAGTATAAGTGAACGTTAAACTCGACATGTTGAATTAATATATATTATATAGCCTCTGCCAGGCTCCACCTGAGGTCGCTGGAAAAATAGTAGAAATTGGCCAAATAGACTCCGATTACATGCCAGAGGAGTTGGTCCGCTAAAGGAGTTACAGTTTGCGGCCTGTAGGTGGAGGCTACTATCTATATACTTGTAAGTAGGTTAAATCTTTTGTATCCACTTGTTTGTTTGCATCTATAGTTGTAGAAGACCGTACGGAAGTCGCTCGCTGTACTTTTGTTGTTTCAACAAAGATTGTTGTATTGTTGTATCAAGCTAAGAAAACGGCTATTCAATGTTGAAAACAAAGTCGCAAATTCAGATTTTAGCTGCCCTTAAAAGGTAACCCAAGCAACATTAGGGCCCAAACTTTGGAAACAAAAAAAATGCTAAAATCTTTATGTTAGTGACATTTACTAATACTATTTAGCACATTTGCGTTGTAACTTCATACTTTGGTCATTTTGAAACCGCACGATGATCTCCTTAGTTTCGCGAGCCTAGAAAAACCCCGGCCACGATTTTCAGTGAGTTCTCACATCACAACGACATCATATTTTTTCATGATGGACGTTGCTATACATTGAGATAGTGTTGTTTTAACTAATCATATATAGAAATTACTAAATGAATTGACCTTTAAAATCCGGGACCTGAAATTGCTTGGGTTTCCTTTAAGTGTCAGGCTTTCTTAGAAAGTACGGAAGGCTTCGGCCCGGCTGAGCAACTGGCCTGTCAAACCGCCTCAGGGTCCGCTCAGCAGGACGTGCGACATTTAAAAGGTGAAATGTTTTAGTGAAAGGTTCCCACGAGTCAGGCAATCTTTTAACGACTAGGGTCTGTGTTGTCAACAGACACCAGGAGCGTTGATGTATACACTGAGACTGATCGACGTCTTTCTTCAACGAGTTTCAACAAATAAATGTAGATGTAACGTTACATTAACATAGTAACCTTTCACACTTGTTATCAGCCCATGCCAATGTACGCATGTATGTACATGTTTATGTGTTTGCCTGATAGTGCAGTTCCAAACTGTGTGTGCTCGTAGGACATAGCGTTATGTTGAATGCTTGTTGCCTTCGCGAATCAAGTGTTTGACGTATATCTGCCGCGCTTGGATTGTGATGATAGTTGGTATGTTCGTGAATGTTGCGTTCCCAAAGATGCACGTCGTTTGTGGGCCAAACGGCTTTTCTTGGTACTACAGGTTTTTATATTGCTTGTTCTGGACATGCTATGGGCTTGCTGTATTTTTGGTGTGCCAGCTTGCCATTGGTGCCGAGAAGAAATGGTGTAAGTTTGGGTTCCCTTGCTGGTTGTTCAGAATCAGATAGATTTCCCGCCAAATTGCCGAAGTGACATTACTTGAGACTTGTATGATATACATTTTCGACGTTGATGAATGTTGGTTGTTGAAATAAAGAATAAAAAATTCAAACGTCCTTACTCGGGTAAGTCTGGTTCAAGAATGCTGTCCAGTGGGATGTATCTTTTCGCAGCTCTCCTGCGAATAAACCAGAAAATTCCTAGCCCTACGAGAATCGCCGCGAGGCCTAGGCCAACACCCAGACCTATCTCCAGACCGTATGAAGCAGCAGGGGCAGGCACATGATTGGTCGTAGAAGGAGGCACTGGGGTTTGGGTGTGGTTTGTAGGACTGGGGGTCGTCTGATTGGTGGACGGACCCACAGTGTGAGTATGATTGGCAGGGCTGACGGTCGTGTGATTGGTTGGGAGAACCGTGGACGCCGGTCCAACCGTCACGTTGGCAGGCAAGATCGTGGTGGCGTTTGCAATGACGGGGAAGACGGTAGTCGGGTTGTCCTGGTAACATTCCATCGGATCACTGAAACGCCCATTTTTCACCCCAAACGGTTGAACTTGCCAGTCTACGATATCCAGCGTGAGTAAGATGATCCGAAGAGTCTGCTTGGTTTTGCACAAGTAAGACTTCCCAACATCATCGCGGAATGGCCTCACGAGATGTGACAACTCTGTCACGGGCTTGTTGGGATGTTTCGCATTTGGGAAGTGTGGAAGACTTGTGACGTAGGTTATCGAAAAAGTGAACACATCAAATGTCTTCCCGTCTGTTTGGAAATCCACTGTTAAGTCAAATCCGTCGGCGAAACCGAGGGATATCGTTGCAAAGTTTTCCTTACACGAACCTACGGCTCGGGCATCTGGTGGGAGAACGTATTGTGCGTAGCCGAATCCTTTCTGTGTCTGATATTCAACGTGGAATCGGACTCCCCAATTCAGCAGTAGACAGATTTCCCCTCGTTCGTTCCTCAGGCGGAAATGTCCGACAGGTATGTCGTGTATAGGGGTCGTGGCGGGGGCTGCAGTGGTGGTCGCCATTGGAAAGGTTGTCAGTAGGTGATCTTGTGGACACTCGTCTGCTGCAGAGAACTCCTGTTTATGCACGTCAAACGGCTGTACCTTGATGTAGTTCGCGACCAACTCGACTAGAGGGGTCAAAGGGAATCCAAGGGAAAACGTCTGATCTGTCGTGCATAGGTAAGACTTTGAAGTCTTGGTCTCAAACTCGCGTAGCATGATGAGTTCAGGTAGCATGGTCTGGTTGACATACTTGGCGCCAGGAAACAGCGAGGGGTCCAGTGTGTAGCGAACAGCCAACGTGGACAACCAGAATGTCGGATGCAGTAGATTCAAACTTCGCTTGAACTCCATTCGCACGCCAAAGTCGTGATATCCCGTGAAAAATCCAAGCGAGATGCCTGCCTTTTTGCCAAATGTCCATGCACACGTACCTGCAGCGGTGGTGCTGTCTATGGGGAGAGCATACGACACTTTCCCGGTGGTGTTGTCGTTCTTTTCGTACTGGATGTGAAATGTGGCGGCGATGTCGAGGAGCAGGCATTTCTTCCCGTTCTCCTCGACTGCGAAGTGTCCTACCTCAGGCTCTGAAGACGTGCGGGCTCTAAGCAAAGCAAAGGACGTTGGAAAACATACCAGGAACAATATAACGTTGGTCAGAGACGTTGGCAACATTGTTAAGGAATTAAGACGCGTGACAGCAGAGCTTTCTGAAGCTTGTTAACGTTGTTGTCATATCTCTTTGCAAACTCCGGACTTCGTACCGACAATGTATATATGTAATCACACTGTTTACCCTATAGCAGGGGTACAGGTAATCATTGAGACAATAGATGACACATGGGCTAACATTCGAAAATATGTTTGTTTCATACTTTATTTTGATTGGATGCCTGTTAACGGTCATACATACATGTGGGGTCTTCCATTCCTTTCCCTGTAATGCTTTGGTCCCATTTCCAATCCGGGGCACGGCCGGGCAGCTTGTTAGAACGAAAAATATGATATAAAAGCCAACAAAAAACACAATGCACAAATTACGTCTAACCATATATTGTGTATTTTTCTTGATATACATTTTTATTTTTATTTTTCGTGTTTGCAAACAGCCCGGCCGGGCCCTGGATTGGAAATGGGACCGAAGCGTAAGCGGGTTCATGGTCCTGACTGCGCATGCGTGAATGCAATTCTTGTATGTACATTTGTGCATATTTTGTCTTATGTTGTATTCTGTCCAGTGGTGCCGTTAATTCTGCGTGTAAATGATTAAAAAAATAAAAGAATAGAAATGGTCAACCTTCTAATGTTACATCATACGCAAATTTTAAAAACACGCGTTCCCGTGGATTTTATTTCGCGTTAAGGCGAAAATGGAGTGTTCGCGGTGGTTTTGAGTTCGTGGCAGCACTAAAGTCACATACTGCTACAGTATTGGACAGAAATGTTCGCGGTGGTTTTATGTTCGCGGTGAAACGATCGCCGCGAACATAAAACCACCACGCACATTTCTGCATTTACAGTACATCTTTTGAAACACGTATGTGGGTATATTACACTTTCTCATAGTCCGCAGTCATAGTCTATGTTCTACTGCTACAGTGGTCTGAAAGGAAAGGAAAGTAAAGGAAAGTAATCTCGATCCAGTTTTAGCTCACTGAAGAGCTAATCTTCCACTGGTCGTGACAGAGAAGAAGACAGACGCTATGTACAGTATTTACAGGTTCATTGTACTGGGGCAATTCCCCTAGCTCTTTTCGAATAGCACAATGAACAGTGGACCACGGCTTAACGTCCCGTCCCAAGGACTGCGATCTTTTCCGGTAGCGTGCATGTCGGGTGAGCAACACAGCCGGGATCGAACCCGGGGCTTCTAGTTCGAGAGGCAAGATCGCTTACACCCTGCAGCTGCAATCAGTCTTTCTTCAATTCTCTACACTTTGTCCGATTCATCACAAGGTTCCCGTAGTCTTCTAATATAAACACTGCCACATAGCCATCCTTTGTGTTGTATAACAGTCGGCATTAACGCACATTAAGGGTAGTACGGATAAAACATAAACTATGGATTAGTCTTAAGCCCCGGGCGGCTTTTCCACAAGAAACAAACATCTCGTTCCCAAGTACTGGGCGGTCCCCCGAAAGTGCGAAATGGAACGAAATGGAACGAAATGGAACGAAATGGAACGAAATGGAACGAAATGGAACGAAATGGAACGAAATGGAACGAAATGGAAGAACGAAAACAACATATGTAACATTATGAAATGAAATACCAGTATATAGCGAATTATAAGGAGTAGACCGGAACAGGAAGCATTTTAAATACAGAAGTGAGTGGTAAATACATAATATAACGTGTTTTATTTCTTGAATCTATGTGATAAGATTAAATACAACGTTTTTGTCGCGTTTGTGTGGCTAGATTCTTTCCTGAAAATGGAGGCGCCGCGTGCAAAGAGATCCGCCGCTCTTCCTTGTGTACCAACGATCTGCAATTGAACTGCAGCAAATAGCAGGGAAAACAACCAACCGGACTGAGTATCGAAGTTAGGACTAGATTATACAGTTGGTGGTAACATTCCATCTCATTATTCACCAAGAGGGCATGAGGCAAGCGTTATTTTATTATTCATACAGCGTGTTCGGGGCTATTCTCCCCCAAATGGGGCCTCGCATACAAATAAACCGCCATTGTTGCCAGCGCGACGGAACTGTCGGCGTGCGCTACCGACAGGTTGAATCAAACTCCGACTTTCCAGTTATTTACATACGGTAAATAGTCCATAACTAGTATGTAGTAGCATATGCCAATCTCCGCAACAACGATTTTTATACAACCAATTGTTCGGCTCAAAGTCAGACCCCTGTCGGAGAATGGACCCCTCCGTTAATGACATGCAAATGAAGCTCTGCGCTGCGTCACCAATTTCACACATTTCACACTCCATTCAAACACGGACGTGGAGCCCTCTGGGGACATTTCTGCTTCCTTGTTCACGACAAAACAAAGGGAGGCTGTGAACGAGCAGCACATGTACGTGTATTTCACGGTTCACACAACACGCCAACACGCTAGCTGTATAAATAATAAGATTACGCTTGCCTCATGCCCTCTTGGAGATGCAATGTTACCACCAACTTCTGTATAATCTGGTCCTAACTTCGATACTCATTTCCGTTAGCTTGTTGTCCTTGCTATTTGCAGAAGTTCAATTGCAGATCGTTGGTACACAAGGAAGAGCGGCGGACCTCTTTGCACGCGGCGCCTCCATTTTCAGGAGAGAATCTAACCACACAAACGCGACAAAAACGTTGTATTTAATCTTATCACATAGATTCAAGAAATAAAACACGTTATATCATGTATTTACCACTCACTTCTGTATTTGAAATGCTTCCTGTCCCGGTCTACTCCTTTTAATTTGCTATCTACTGGATTTTCATTTCATAATGTTACATATGTTGTTTTCGTTCTTCCATTTCATTTCATTCCATTTCGTTCCATTTCGTTCCATTTCGTTCCATTTCGTTCCATTTTGTTCCATTTCGTTCCATTTCGTTCCATTTCGTTCCATTTCGTTCCATTTCGTTCCATTTCGTTCCATTTCGTTCCATTTCGCACTTTCGGGGGACCCGTACTGGGCTTCGTTGCCAGGACGACCGCACGTCAGTTCATCTATTTGTTTGGCACGACTTAACCCGCGATGTGGACCTATAACCGCCACTTGTACAGGTGTTTCAATACAACAGTTTTATCGGTCGCTTCAACAGCCCAAATCGACTTTCCACTTATGATAGATAATTTAGAAGTTTCTACACTTCCTACACAGAACAACCGGAAACGGAAATAATGACAATGATGAAGCCATTCTGAGTCAAACACTCTATTCCTTACATAAATCCCTAAGATTTGTTATCCATGTTCGTTTTCAGCTGTGGATATTTGCTGCATATTATAGGTACAATTTTAATTGACACAGCAAAAGTGCACCGACTTCGGTAAGGTCTACTACACCTATGCATACAAACAAACAAGTGGATACAAATGAATTTACCTATGTGCAATTGTATTGATAAATCAGGATGTTGAGTTTAACGTTTCGTTAACATTATTTGATATATTTAACTATTTGTACACAATAAGGGTTATCCCCTCTTCAATGGTATTGAATCTATCTATAGAACGAGATGTATTAGATTATCAAGTATTATTGATGTATTAATTGATGTATTATGTATTATTAAGTTCATTTTGTATTAGGGTGTACGTTATATCGGGACATACTTAAGTCTTTTATTGGTGCCCTGAATTTAGATACACGATTTAAACAGTCAGTAAAAGATGAACTATTTGTATATATGATAACATCCTCTAGACAACATAATACAACAAAAACTCTTTGAATTCGTACACACTTGTTGTAAGAAGAGGGAAGAGACATGTAAACAATAGATTCAATGATAGCATAGCATTATATGTTTGATTATTGTGTAATCGATAGATATAGTACAGCACGGATTTGGTTATTTTGTTTATCTGACTGTTTAAGAACGCTTCATGAAACGATTCTCTACACTGAATACGTTTCATGTCATATTGTATACTGTACTGCATTTAGCCTATATGGGGTGCGAATGAAGATCATTGTCATTATTTTGAACAAACCTAAAAAAAGCTGAACAGCTTTGAGTGCTTGTTATCATATCGTGAAGAATCCTTGATGAAGTGACGTCCATCTTCAATTTCATTTGGTCAGAACGGACAAAACCTCTGGTCACGGGGAATCTTATGATACCTTCCGGTTTGACATTGAATTTATGACAGCAGATTCTTATCTTTGTGGTTGCTCTAAGGAGGTCAAAATTGTGTATATTGGAAAAGTATAATTTCTCCGTACCTTTCCTTAAACGTAGGATAAATAGAAAGCTAGTTCTGAACTGTTTTGAATATTGCTGCTTAACAATTTCACATATCATACACTTAAGATTTCCAACTATTAGAATACCCCATCTATATTCTACCCATTTCCATTCCTAAGCGTCTCTACGTTTTGATGACTATAGCTAAATCATGCTAGAAAATACAGTTCTTCGTTGCACAGCCCAAACAAAGGATGCATCTCCTAACGGTTCTACACTCATTCTGATACCTTTTCTCATGGCAATAATGACCGCTTCTATTTCCTACTGCTAGAAGGCGTAGCAGTGAGAAGGTTGCGGTCCCAAACGTGACTAAATTTGTATCCCCCTTCCCCCCTTATTATAGGTACAGAGCAATATAAGGGCCCCAAAAATGGAAATTAAAAGATTCTGAAATCTTTATGGTAGTGACATTTACTAACACTGTTTAGCTCATTTGTGTAATAACTTCATACTTTGCGCATTTTAAGACATGGAAAGAACGTGCCGTGCGATGATCGCCTTAGTTTTATGAGCCTTAAAAAAACCCAGCGACGATTTTCAGTGAGTTCTCACATCACAACGACTTCGTCTTTTTGCACCATGGACGTCGCTATACATTGCGATGGTGTTGTTTGAACTAATCATGTATAGAAACGCCTTAAGATAAATTGACTTTCAAAATCGTATTTTCGGGCCCTAACATTGCTATCGGGCCCCTTTAAGGTTTATTTCTGATCCAAATAGCCCCATTAATCCAACGTGATTACCAATCTAATGAAACTATTCATTCACGGATATACAAGCAGCATGTACGCTTTAAGTTTATCAAGTACTTATTATTTCTTGTATCCGTTCAGAACCTCTTCTCTGAAGTTCATGAAGACGGCCACTGCCTGCCGAGTCCGCTCGACCGTTACGACGTGACCGCAGTCGTCCAGGATGTCCAGGCGGCAGTTCGGCACTCCCTCCCGCAGAATGTCCGCACCAGAGACGTCAAAAACCTGCGAACATTTAGCTATAGCATGTACGTACATGTATTGTGCAAATGCTGTAAAATGTTTTAATGTCACAATTGCTTTGTTACCAAGTTTTGACATCTACATCTTTTCTATTTTTTACAGAGCAAATCCCCCAGATGTGGCATTACACCCAGGGTGCACCACTCAGTACGGCCGGTTAGAGGTAAGAACGGAAAAAAGTGCTTAAAAAAGAAAATTCAATGAAATATTTACAAGGCCACAGCATATGGCCGATTGCATGTGTGGGTAGGAGGGCAAAAAATTCGCGGTGGTATTAAGTTCGCGGTGAAGAGCTTAAAATTCCAATTTCTTGTTTCGTTAGTTTTTCTTAGTCTCGATGATATATGATTTTGTAAAAATTTGTAGTTTGGGGGAGGCCCCCGAAAAGCCGTATAGGCTTCTGGCCTCTCCTGCATGTATTCTTTACTCTATTTCTCTTTGTTTTTATATTGTATTGTACATATGCGAAGAAACAATAAACAATAAACAATAAACAATAAACAAAAACCGCGAACATAAAACTACTGCGAAAATTTCTGCATTTAAAGTGTTTGAATGTTACGTGTGCAGAGCTCTAAGGATGGACTGTACACCGTCTTCATTATCTAAATCATTGGTTTGATTGACAGACTTACGTCATCCTCTCGTCCCCAGATCACGTGTGTAGGCGCAGAAATATTTCCCAGTCTCCTTTGCAGTACGTCCCATTTCTCTTTTCGCGTCAGTTCATCAGACACTGTATGTACCAGACAAACAAATATTATTGTGTCATTATCAATAGAATAAGCTATTTGATACAAGTAATAGATTGATGAAGTAAAACACTGAATGTCTATCTATCTGCTATACGATAACTGTAACAAAATCACATCTTCCCAGCAGGCCCGATATGCTCGGGTCATTACCTGCCACAGCGGCCCTGCACTTTCCAGCCTGTGAACTCGCTTCTGGCGACGTCACCACCAAAACAGCTTTCAGTCAATCAGAGGGTTGACTTTTGCTCATCTAGAGCAAAAGCGCAAAGGACGATGGGATGCTATCAACCAATTAGGCTACGTCTTACATCGCTACTTTGGGTTCAGAGCAAAGATATAACGGATGTTTGTGCCGAATAAGGCTACCTCGTTAATTAGTCATGAGCAACTGTCAATATAATAATAATAACTTTATTGTAAGTTCAGGCCCGAAGGCTAATTGCAGACAAACAAGTACATGGAAATACATGGAAATCAAAAATAGTTATCTAGTCTACTTTGGAAGTTCTAAGTAAAACTAAGGTTGACTATGGTTGTGGTTGGGTTTGACTTCTTTTTTTCAATAACGTCGCCAGAAACGAGTTCACAGACTGGAAATTGCAGGGCCACTATGGGAGGTAATGAACCGAGCATATCGGGCCTGCTGGGAGGATGCGAAATCATAAACCTTCTTCAATGAATATGTGATTGTGCACGGATTTCTGAAGCGCAATATGAATATTAATATAGACAGGCGTTCTTACACTTCTGTAAAAAGTCGTTGTGTGTTTTCCTCTCAACCAGTGCACAGTACAGGAGCTGAACAGCGTGTTGCGTTGATAAAGGGAATTATGATACATCATAATTAGGAGGGATATAATCTCTCAAAAACACACAATTGAATTTTATTCGGTATGTTCAAACCTATTAAGAAAAAGGTAAAAAAAAAAAAAATTAGCTTCTTTGGCGTAATTGTAAGCAACGGGAAGACTTCCGATAAGAATTCTCTCACAACCATGTATGGTATGTCCGTGGTACCTTGTCGGGGACCTTGAGTTTTCCGATCTTGTACTGGTACGAGTTGATTTTCATCATTTCCCGAAAGTCGTCCATTGTCTTGGGCACCAGCATGTTCCTACCTTCCAGGAAAGCCTTCATCGTGTAGCTATAAACAGGGGTCAAGACTCCTGGAAAGGGCAAGAAAACGGTATTCAAAATGGCCAACCATTGACGTCACAAACAAAATGGCGGCGCACGTTGAGGGTTAACAGAATAGGGTTAACTTAAGAATTTATCAAAGCAACCATATATTAGAGATGTAAGAAGACCAATTGCAGCCAAACACTGATGGAGAATGGAAATGATATCATTGGGCGATTGTTTAGGTTTTTTTCACGTCACAGTTTTATCATTGCATCATAACAGAATACGTTTTGTTTACGCAAAACTGTAAAGATGACAAAGCTGGCCGAACGGAACAAAAGTGCTGAAATGCAAGCCCATTCACGGTTCCGACTACGCATGTGCAGTGTCAGAGGTGAAGGCCCATGGCTTGTAAACAGTTCTCGTCTCCACATTGTCTAGATTTGCATAACAATATCCCGACGGGTTTTGTTTACGTCTCAGGGGCCTTTACCTTTGACACTGCACATGCGTAGTCGGAACCGTGAATGGGCGTATTAAGCGCACTACGTACCAAATGGACAGAAGAGGGTGAGCAGTGCGATGTTTTTCCGGTAGGTGGCAGCATACAGCCCGGCGATCCCACCGCCCATGGACGTCCCAACCAGGTGAAACGGTTTTTGGTCGAGACCAAAGGCATCAACAAACTGCGAAAATACATGACAAAAAATGATAAGAACAGCACTAGTTACTCGAGCTAGTCGATGTGCAAAAGTTAGGGATGTGCAAAAGTTAGGTGTGACATGCCGTTCCGTGTAATATAACCAGCTGATGTCGCGCCGCGTGCCTGCGAAGCTGGTGTGTTACGTCAAAGGGCGGTTATACCGGCTATACAGATACAAATACAGAGCTCGTTCAATCTGGAATCATAACTTACACATACGTCCCGAGAAATTACTTCGACTGTGCAGTTCTTCTTTGTAAGTCCCACTTTAGTGTAAGAATCCTACAAAGTCATTAGATTAATGCAGCCGCTGCTGTCTTTCGTTGCCTCCTTAAACTGAATAGCTTGATGACAAGAATTGAGCAAAAAGAGAGAAAAAAGAGATACATTGCGAGAGATGGCGAGAGATTAGAGAGAGAGAAGGAGAGACACTGAGCGAGTGTGTACAAATGACCCATACATACCCTATGTACGGTGTTCGCCTGGCCCTCCATGGAGAGATCCTGGCTAGGGTTCCGGTCGGACTCACCATGACCGGGAAGGTCTAACGTTATGATGTGCAGATTTTTGGGAAGAGCCTTCAGATCAAGGAAAAAGCAAAAGTAACTATATTCAATTAATGTGTTTCAAGTACTGATGAGATAGCCTTCCTTTTTTGTTTTTTCACAAAGGTCTATCACTCTTTCATCAAATCAGATTACTAGTAGTTTTTTTTTTAAATATTAGACAAAGACATGGACATAGTGGCGCTACACTCAAGTACAACAACTTATCACAGCGCCACAGAAATGTTACATAAAATTAGACAACTTGAGACAAACTAAGCAAATTTCTTGAACAAACGTAAGATAAATGTCTAGTTTATGGTTATTTCAACAGATAAACCGTTAGCAACTATAACTTACATGGCTTCATTGAATTTATTATGCATTTTATGTGTAGTTTAACTTGTAGGAGGTATCTGACTTAAGCAGCAATTCGACAAAGTTGTTAGTTTTATTCAAAATAAAGCCAAAGGTGGGTCTCTTAGAATGTAGCATGACCTTCCTCAGCATAGAATGTATTCATCGACATTTTCTTACCTTAACGAATCTGGCCCAAGCGCTCTTCGATGTGGAGAACCCGTGAATGAAAAGGATTGACGGTTGAGTCTCGCTAGGACGTCCCCTCTCGGCGTATGCGAGCCGGTTACCGTCGACTGTGACGTATTTCACGGTAAGTCCAGCCCGCCATACCACCACCCTGGAGTACGATAGACTTCTGTATCTGTATCTGTATCTGTATAGCCGGTATAACCGCCCGTCGGCGTAACACACCAGCTTCGCAGGCACGCGGCGCGGCCGCAGCTGGTTATATTACACTGAACGGCCTGTCACACCTAATTTTTGCACATCTGACTGCAGCCGTTCTTTAAAGCTATTCAGTGAAGATGTTCCTACAGTATTTAATACCATCAAGTTCTATTCTACTATGGCTCTCGGGAAATACGAATTTTTGAACAGACATGCATGACAGATCAATCCTTGGTTGATAACTCTAGTACTTAAAGGCATGACTTTGACTGCCTGTGTGCAGTCTTTCGAATTTCTGAAGGAAAATGAGAATACTGTGTGCCCAGGCTATAATTTATCAACTTTGAAACCTTCACACACATAAAAACACAATGGCTTGCTGAAGAAACAAAATAAAGCTTTACGTTTTTATTACTAATATTGAGAAATTCATTTTTATTATGCTTTTTGACCATGCAATATTAAACAAGTCAATCTCAACTTATATTTCTAACATCACAAAGAGAAGAAGCCGAACCTATGAATTAGAGTAGTTTTAGAACCATTGTTTTAGATGAGTATTAGAAAACCTGTGTGTCATTACCATGATTTTGTATCTATATGCCTGTACTTAGCCCGTGATAGGGCATGAATGTACAATAATGGTTATTATTATTATTACTATATTTGTAGAAAACGAATGACTGTTTATCAAATTATCAAATTTCTGTGTATTAGACTATCACATCTTACTTTCTGTAAGTTGTTGCGAAGATCTCCGGTTTGGTGTTATACAAGTATACCAGTGAAGCCATTGGCACTAGGGTCACGGTCGTTACACCTGCCACGAGCAGTCTGCCGAAGGGGAAAGCGCTCATTTCACCAACCTCGGGTCGTTCGGCCGCCGATTCAGTCAGCGATCCGTGGCTAGACTGAAGGAGAGGTTAAGATTCTGTAGCTCCCACTTTCCGCACAAGCGTACAGAGAAAAGTCTATCTGCTGCGTTTCTAAACTTCACAAGGCATCTGGAGGTGAAGTTAAAAGACCCAGAGTGTCTATAGACTGAACCCACAATAGCAGGGCTGTTTCAAACTTTCCGCCTTCATGCTGATATACAGATAAAGACTATCTGCTATACTTAAGTCACGTACGTTACATCCAAGGGTGAACGTACAACGTTGCGATCGAAGTTTCGCTTGACATGTACAAAAAAGAATCCGACCGGTGACGTATCTTTTCATGTCATGAAACAGAAAGACAGCGAAAAGCATCGTCAACACAGAAGTTGGATACTGGGTTATCACAGAAATTAGCACAGAAATAGGATACCGCATTTGATCTAAATATTCCCACGACAGTCGACTCACATCTGGTGATCGTTTAATACTAGACTTAGAAAAACATACCTGCATAATATTACCTGTTCTATACCTTCGAAAAAACAGGATTTGCTACAATAAATCAACTTTACGTCACGAGAAGAGAGATGAAATGGTGTTCTTTATGCAACTTTGGAAAGTTTCGTTCGAGACAAAAAAAAAATCCGACCGGCCACGTATCTTCCCTTGTTATTAGAAGAAAATACAACAAAAACTATCGTCGACACGCATCAGATAGCACGCATATAATCTAAACATTCCCAAGATAATCCCTCGAAAACCTGTCGTCGCCACGTGACTTAAACAAACTACCTGTTCTACACCTCCAAAGGACAGGACTTGCTACAAAAGCAGGAAAATTACATTTATGTTATGTCTACAACAAGAATAGGCAGTGAGCTTTGGAACCATCTGGGAACCGTTTGGGTTTGCATGCACATGTTATAGGCAATCTGATGTCCATGTCTTCCTGGTCGTATTCTCGAGTCCCAGTTACGTAATTCATAAGCTACTGTAAATGCAGAAATGTTTGCGGTGGTTTTATGTTCGCGATTTTCACGGTAAGCTCTTTGCCGCGGAATTAAAACCACCACGAAATTTTTTGCCCTCCTACCCCCTTGTCTACCTTTGTCTCAAACGTGAACTAAAACCATCACAAACACTCCATTTTCTCCCACCGCGAAATAAAACCACGCAAACTTAAATACATTTACAGTAATTATATTCTACCGTTTAGTGCTTTTGTCAAACACCATGTCCAAACCACTAACATGCAAAATGACAAGTATGTTATGGTCAACCCAGGAAATTATCAATTTTTTTTTAGTCAGTAAGACTGGAGGGTCTACGCCAAAAGCAGATCAACCTGGCCAGACCTAAGCATGTTTGTTTACGAACGATTAAGCTAATGTTAAAAGTGAATTCCCCCCCCCCCCCTTCAGATACTTGAATAGTAAACAGAAATTAATATTCCTTACAGCCTTCGATAAACCAACTCTAACTAATCATACAGCCTCCTATATCTATACAATTACCAAGAAAAGTCGAAAGTACTAGTATATGTACATGAATATGCATATGATTGTTAACATGTGACCTGTGCAATGTACAATAAAGGTCTACATTCAATGTTGGACAAACCGAATCATGGACATTTTAATATCTTTATCTTAGTGGAAACTTCACCAAAGTGTGGCAGGTAGACTACACACTGTTAGTCCTTACCTGAGAGCTGACTTGTCGTGCTTTCCTCGTCGGAACACAAAGGTCAAAAGAGACCGTGTGATGTGATCATTAAGAGTTATTCTAGCTGTATATGTGGGTGGATATCTCCCAGTCTCAGGTGTTGACCACTTGGTTACAGGGGTGGTTATGCGTTTCTTGTGGTATCTTAGAGTTTACGTTTTTGTTGTAAGTGTGTAGTTAAGTTGTGACATGTAAATTGATGTAGAATTAGAAGGACTTTATTTCCCATATTGCGGGCATATGTGCGTTAACAGCAAATAATAAGGAAGCACTTCCAGCTCTCCGTTAGGTGCAGGTCTTTTAGGTAGCCTGTGTTTACACAAGCTCTCGCTGGCGGAGGTTAATGACCCCCACGGTATCCATCTAGCCTCCTTCAATTGCACATATCATACACTTACAATTTCCCACAACATACTCCCACCACATCCATGATCATCCATATTCTACCGTTCTACCCCCCTCAATACCAAATATAATCTTCTCTAGCTCTATACGTTATACTATCGGTAGCTAAACTATTCCATGTGCTACAATTCTTTGTCGTGCCGTCCCAGTGATTCATCTGCCGACGTTTCATTGTCTATTTTGCTGCCTTTTCTCATCGCAATAATGACCGGTTCTATTTCCCATCGCTAGGCGGCGCTGCATGCAGTGAGAAGCATCCGCATGCGGTCCCAAACGTGACTAAACCTGTTCCCCCTCATTATGACTGGAGTCGATTTTCTGATCTAAATAGCCCCTTACTCTAAAAGAATTATAAATCTGATGAAAATATTCATTCACATATATACTAGTTACATGTGCGCTTTATCAAGCTTAAGGAGGTTAAATCAAGCCTCCTTGGCTTTTTTAAGTACTTCTTATTTCTTGTATCCGTTCAGAACCCCTTCTCTGAAGTTCATGAAGACGGCCACCGCCTGCCGAGTCCGCTCGTTCACCGCGACGTGACCGCAGTCGTCGAGGATGTCCAGGCGGCAGTTTGGCACTCCCTCCCGTAAAATGTCCGCACCAGAGACGTCCAAAACCTACGAAAAAAAAAATTCAGTTATATACCTTGATACTTCATACAGGAGAGAAGGCGCCCGCCTTTTATAATATATGTCCTGGTCTTCACGTGCTCACACTACGTACTTGAATATCATGATAATGTAAGATTTGATAACGGTTTATTGGTCAGAAATTACCCGTGCAATGGCAGTCAGTTCTGAATTGCTGCAGGGTTTACAATCACATATTATACACAACAGATGCATATTCCACACTTGCACTTTGTGGAACTGTCGCAAGGGTCTTGGCGGCTGCCATTCGGCGCCAGCAGGTGACCTCAATACGACCCTCCCCAACCGAACTCAGGTACCCATTCACACCTGGGTGGAGTGAGGAAAGTCGTGTTAAGTGCCTTTCCCAAGGGCACAACATCGAGGCATATCGGGGTTTCGAACCCGGGACCGCTCGATTCTGGGCGAAACACCCTACCGATTGTGCCACACGATGCCACATAAAGTACTTGCACCTTTCCCAGTGCTCATCTAACCTAGTCTTGAACTGGTTTATGCTATCTGCTGCAACTACTTTATCTGGTAAAGAATTCCAGTCGTTAACAGCTCTGACATGTCGACACTAAAAGTTTGACTTCTCACCCTAGCCCTTGTCAGTGAGACTTTTTAGCTTAAGATGTGTCTTCTGGTTACGGTTATAACATACATGGTGCAAAAAATCACACTTCGTTACTTCCGCACAAAGTACACATGGAAAATAACAATTCTTATAGCTGTCATGCAGTCTATTACAGATGTACAGACCTCTAGAGGTTTGATTGACAGACTTACGTCATCCTCTCGTCCCCATATCACGTGTGTTGGCGCAGAAATATTTCCCATGCTCCTTTGCAGTACGTCCCAGTTGTCTTTTCGCCCCAGTTCGTCAGACACTGCAGGGACCAGAAAAATAAGATTTTAAAAAACAAACACAATTGCATGGGGGACTCTTGCATGGGAAAATTTCATGGGGAACAATTTCATGGGGAAAAATTGTCCCCTAAGAAAAATTGTCCCACATGCCGGAAGACAATTCATCCATGAATTGTCGTGTTAAACTGTTCACTGTTCTCGCGCGAACGCTGTGCAAAACATAACCTTTTCGGCAAAGGTATAAAATGCACGTGGCTTCTCATTATGATGGAAAAGCCACTTCTCAAGTTTCTACTCAACAAGGTGCAACACATAAATAGTGATAAATATCTATCTTGATGTTTAAAAAGATTAACCTTACATAGGTGTAGACGACACCTAGTGTTTGTGTAAGTTGGAGATTTCTGAAGCGCAGTATTGATGAAAAAAAGTACTTGCATTTCTGGAAAAAGTCGTTGTGTGGCGTCCTATCAGCGAGTGCACAGTACAGGAGCTGTGTTGATGATCGAGAATTATGGCAGATCATAATGGAAAGGATATATCTTAAAAGGTTTTCCTCACTTTTTTCACTCCCCCCACTCTTTAAAAAAGACACAGCATATGCAACTCCATTTTAATTCGTTACGTTCAAATCATTTAAGAAATTATCTCCAGGCATTCTAAGCAAAAAGGAGACCTAGGTTTCCGAGGAGAATTTTCAGAACCATGAATGCTACGTTCGTAATACCTGATCGGGAAGCTTTAGTTTTCCGATCTTGTACCGGTAGGAGTTGATTTCTGTCATTTCTCGGAAGTCGTCGATCGTTTTGGGCACCAGCATGTTCCTACCTTCCAGGAAAGCCTTCATCATACGGCTGTGAACGGGGGACACCACTCCTGCGAAGGTCAAGAATAGATATTGTAAAAGCTCATGATCCCATACTATACACTCCTGTATCAGTAGATTAGCCTTATAGAACTGTAGTTAAGTACCAGTAGATTCCATACTTTGTACCTTGTACAATTGTTGTGCAATAAAGTTATATATAAAAAAAGACGTACGTAAAAATGGCCTACCCATGGCGTCACCTATCATATACAACTTGAACTCAATTTGCAACGTTCACAGAAAAGGAAGAAACAAGATGGCCGACCCATGATGTCACAAACCAACATGGCGGCGCACATTGACTCGAAGGCAAAACAGTGGGTTTTCCTTTAGCAATCACCGGTTACTAAATGTTCGCGGTGGTTTTATGTTCGCGGTGAAGTTTCAGCGCGAACTTAAAACCACCGCGAAATAGTACTTTTGCCCACCTATGACTGTAGCGCTACTAAAACCACCGCGAACACTCGATTTTCTCCCTACCGCGAAATAAAAACCACGCGAACTTAAATTCATTTACAGTACATGTATTAGACGTATTAGAAGGCCAACCGAACGCTGCTGTGAAGAAAATCATTGGGCGACGTCGGTTTAGCGTCAATCATGTTCAAGTAACCAATCATCTAATAGAAATACATGTAGTATGTTTTCACATCACGGTTTTATCATTGCAGAACAGATCTAGAATAAGTTTTGTTTACGCAAAACTGAAAAAGATATACTAGTAGTTGACAATGGCTGACAACGCGCACCACATACCGAGTGGACAGAAGAGGGTGAGCAGTGCGACGTTTTTCCGGTAGGTGGCAGCATACAGCCCGGCGATCCCACCGCCCATGGACGTTCCGACCAGGTGTAGCGGTTTTCGATCGAGACCAACGGCACAAACAAACTGTAAATTTTCAGGAACAACAAGGTGATAGAAAGATCACTACTCGGTCAATCTTAAATCTTAGGACACATACGTTCATTTTAAATGAACTATTAATGATCATGAAATTTTAACGTTACATCAATACATGTACAGTTTTTATCTGTGAATCCTACATTATTGCCAGAACCCTCCAATACGGTTAAATTCGATGAAATCAATGTTGGCTTTTGTTGCATGGTTCAACTTAATAGTAAACTTGATAATAAGAGTTTATTGATTAGTAAAAAAAAGAAGACACGTACACTCGCACAGTGAGACAGAGAGCAAGAAGGCAAGAGAAGAAAAGAGGGCGAGGAAGCGGTCATTTTTACCAAGCTGTTACCCTGGGAACCAGACTGTTTATCGGGCCTTTTAGCCGGTTCCTTCTAGCCGGTTCCTTCGGCGGCCCAGAGCTCCAAGTCCGTCGATATACAAATTAACGCACCGGGGGAGTCCTAGCCCGAGAGTTGACCGGCCCATCCACTCCCCGGGCTACAACTCCCCGGAGCGTTAATTTAGAACTGGCGGGCTGACTTTCTTGGGCCGCCGAAGGGAACCGCTAGCGATCCGGTCCTAGTCTGGGCTCCCATGGTAAATGTGTGTACAGCTAGCTCACCATACCTTATGTACGGTGTTTGCATGGCCCTCCATGGAGAGATCCTGGTTAGGGTTCCGGTCGGACTCGCCATGGCCGGGGAGGTCTAACGTTATGATGTGCAGATTTTTGGGAAGAGCCTGTGGGTTGAGTGGGAAAACAAAAATGACTTCATTATTTGATGCTTTAACTTAGATATAACCCAAGCAATATAAGGGCCCGAAAATCGGATTTGAAAGTCAATTATTTTGTGATTTCTATACATGATAAGTTCAAACAACACTATCACAATGTATAGCGACGTACATGATGTAAAAATACGACGTTGTGATGTGAGTATTGGGCATCTCATTAATTACCTTGATGTATAACTTTCATCGACATTGGCATTAACATTTTCTCTTCATTGTATTTACTATACATGCGAATTATGTACAGTTTGCAGGAGGTATGGATAAATGTAAAAGTACGTTTTTCAGTTTTATACAAAACTGAGCGAAAGGTGGACCCCACTATGATAAAAGTAAATACATCTAGAGGGAGAGGGCGCTGTCGTCAAGTTTCCTGCACAAAATGGATTACTCCTCGTTTTCATACCGTTATGAATCTGGCCCAGGTGTCCTTAGAAGTTGAGAAGCCGTGAAGGAAAAGGATTGACGGTTGAGTCTCGCTAGGACGTCCCCTCTCGCCGTATGCGAACCGGTAACCGTCGACTGTCACAAATTTCACGGTAAGTCCAGCCCGCCATATTACCGCCCTGTTGTACAACACACTTTGACTTGAGTACACAGACTTTCGTATTATCGGCATTAAAGTAAGCTTAGGACAGAAATGAGAGAACTGTGTGACCGGGTGATGGCGAATATTGTGTGGCCGCTAGGACGGACGTTTGTAAAACAAGACGTTGGTGGAGAGCTGGCAAAACGTTCTAATTTGGTCGGCTTTGAAACATATCTTTTTGTAGAAAACAGGAACAGCGCATACTTATGAAGGCATAAACTGATGAAGGGCTTGAGCCATGCTCAACATCATACAGTATCTAGCCTGGAATCCAAACCTATTATAGGTTTGGATTCCAGGCTATACAGTATCAGCATTTAGAAGATCCATTTTGTATAGGGTCAATCTTGCAAGAGATTTGACTATGTATTACATAATAATCGGAACTGTACATGGGATGTATGTTATTCAGTCTAAAATTTTACTACTTAAAGATGTAATTTTCATTTTGCTGCAGAAAAGGGAGGATCATATCTCATCAAGTGATCGCTAAAGTGAGATAAAATAAAGATTATAGATTGGTTGATTGCTAAGTTATTGAATTGCTAAAATGAAATAAAGCAAAGGTTATTGATTGGTTGATTGATTGATTGAGTGATTGGTTGAGTGATTGGTTGGTTGGTTGGTTGGTTGGTTGATTGGTTGGTTCGTTGCTATAAGCCTATATATATATGTATGTAATAGATAATAAGATCTTACTTTCTGATCGCTTTAATGATGATATCCGGTTTGGTGTTATAGACAAATACGAGTGAGACCAAGGGTACAAGGGTCACGGTAGACACACCGGCCACCAGCAGTCTGAAGAGGGGGATGGCGCTCATGTCGGCGCCGTCACCTAGTTATAGAAGGACAGAGAATACATGTACAGTAGAATCCGCTTAACTGCACCACCCATTTGTCAGCGATTTTGGTGCAATTATCCGGCTGGTGCAATTATGCGAAATGCCCAGCTGGACCGCACCACCATGGGCGAGGGGGTGTATTGTTAGTCAGAAACACTAGCACAAAGAAAATAGACGAAATTATTCAGTTATTAACTTTATTTATTGACACTTTGCTGAAAATAAAGAAATGACTACGAACCTGTTTTAAAAGATTTTGCATTCTTTCATTTTTCCATGCAATCTACCGCATTACAACACACGTAATGTTACAGGGGAGGCATTCTGAAACATCGTCATGCCACTCATGGGATAACAGTTTCTGTGTCACATTACGTAGAATGCAGTTGCAATTGTCGATTTACGTAAATCATGTACCGCCATGAAACTAGGAATTGAAACTAAAATTTGGTTACTGATTACGGGTGACCCGCCCGGGACCTCCCTTACGATTCCTATCAACGTAACTGTCGATGGAGACTGCCTTCTTTTGTTACTCAAAACAGTTTTAAACATATTGGCGGTATTGCGCCTTAACAGCGGCAGGTATCGGCTCATTTGTACCGCGTTTGCCGATTTTAGTGCACCTTTTCAGTTAACTTGTCGAGGATTTTTGAAAAAAATTGGTGCAGTTATCCGACATTGGTGACCATGCGCGGTGCAGATATGCGGAGTCACTAACAATGCAGTGAATGGGAAACGGTTTTGGATATTGGGATTCGGTGCAATTAAATGGAAGGTGCGTTTATCCGAGGTGCAATTAAGTGGCTTCGTCTGTATATACATTAAGTGTCAGGTACAAAATATGGTTGCCACGCCCAGGGTACAGAATGCCCCAGTTTACACGATAACGCGAATAAACATGGTTAACTTTCTGACTTTGTCACGGTGTCCCTTGCTTATGCAAATAATCGCCAGCAACATATTTGTTTAAGCCAATAGCAACCTAAAATCTGCTAAGAGTAGTTGGAGTGTATGTTCAATGGTTTTATGCTAAGTTTATAACGTTATACTCACGATGTTTCCTTTGTTATTAGAGGACAATATGACAAAAAACTATCGTGTACATGAACAGGATAGTACGGATTTAATTTGAATATTCCCACGACACTCCCTAGTAACATTTGTCATGAGACTTTAGATTATACCTGTTCTATATCTAACGTTATACCTTCAAATGGACACTCTTGTAAGGATATGTACAGTCAAATATTCATATACAGGTAAATCATATATACATATATAATATTCAACTGACGGTCTTGCAAAACTGACTCAGAATAAATACATGGACACTTACCACTGAGGGTACACATCTATGAAGTCAGCCGCTTGTGTTGCTGGGAAACTACTGGCTCAACAGGTCTTACAACTTTTTCTCAAGGCTAAGTCGCTAAAGCTGTACGCAACCGGATACTGCTGACAAAAGGCGACCCACACACCGGTGAATACGTAGAATACAGATGTTGTGAACTCTGTCCTTTGGGGCTTATCATGAATGTAAACAAAGATCACATGCCGACCACGTGGGGATTTAAGACTCGTGATCTTCGACCCATGTAGACTTGGAATTCTGAAGAAGGGATGAAAAAAGGCATAACACAAAATACATTATGCAAGAGCAGTCCAAATCCTACAGTCAAGCAATCGATAAATCAAGCAAACAAACAAATAAACAAACAAAAAACAACAACAACAAGGAAACAAACAATGGATCAATCGATTGATCAATCGGTGAACCAATCGATCAACCAACATGTTGATTAAACTATTGACGGATTAAGTCTATTTGTGGGGTTCAGTAGTATTCTCACAGCGGCCTTACTATTGGTCTACAGTGTGAAGCAAATCAATGAAATATCATAGAAGTAGATAGAACACTTGTAGTTGATGTGTATCCCTATTTACACTGCGCTATAATTGGATCAATCCGCCAATGACATCACCTAATGCTATAAAAGGAGCGGCAGTTGACCATGCTGTGTAGTTAACTGAAATCCTAGCAACGACTGGACGTGGTGGGCAGTCTGTCCCGGGCTCGAAGTGGGGTCTTCTTACAATGGAGTGTGCGTCCACCGGTGCTTCGAGCGGCCTTTGGCAGCGTCTTGAGTCCTAGGAGAGGTTTTCTGGACTACCACGACCGAATTTCGGTCAAGGTTTGGCTAGTTACTGAGCTGGTTTTGGCAGAGCGGGGGACGTTTTGTTTTTAGGCCGTAACGAGTTTAGTTGACGGCTGTTATTTTCCCGTTTTTCAGTTTTCTGCTTGTGGCTTCGTTTTTACGAGTTGGGTTTGTTTCCTGGGGTGTTTTGTAGCTTGTTTTAACCTCGGGGTTTTCTCAAGTGCCTTTTTTAGCGTGTTTTGACGATTTCTCGTTGCAGCTGTTTTTGTCGACGGGATTTTGGCGGCTTTTTTGCACGTGGGACATTTGCATTTGTATGCGTGGAGAATTTCTTTTGTTCTCTGGTTTTCGTAACAGGGTTACTCGGGTGGTTTACAGTAAATGGTAAGGGAAGGGTACCTGAGTGGAGCTTTCGGCCTTGGCAAATCGGTGTCCTGGCCCTCGGTCGGATTGGGACTTGTTCTTCCCTTTCGATGTAAGTTTCCTTGGGTGGGTAGCGTGTGTTTTGTGTGTTTTGCTTCGGCCATTAAGTGGTGTTGTGTGCCTTTACAGTGATAAGCCAAGCTCCACGGGTACCCACTGCGAGTTTGCAGGACTTCACACAACAGGCGACCCCGGCAGTCAACACTTAGGAGGCAAGCGGTTCCGCAGCGGACATGTTTAGCACGTCAGGCAGGCGTTACACCAAGAAAGTCGCCGCCGTTGTTCAAGTGCTGGATGGGCCTCGTCAGAGTCCAACTCAGCACCCAGAAGGATGGGACACGCGGACACTTGGGGCTGCCTACTCGAGAGTTGCAGGACCTGTGGCAATGGCGTGAAGTGGCATCTGCCAGGGCAGCTGACCTGCTGCCACCATTTTTGTCTGCAGGAATTTTGGCGGGAGTCCGGCGTACTTGGGTTTTCTTTCTTTGAATCGTATTTCGGTGATTTGCATTTGTATGACGGAGACGCCGGACATGTTTGTCTGCGTTTTTGTTCTGATTATGCCTGATGCGATACGTTTTGTGTTTTGTTGTCTACAGTTTGGCGCCCTGGAGGCCGGTACTGCCTATGAAAAGCTGCCTACCAATTGTGGCGGACAAGAACCTTGCAGTGACAGAGAAGCGATGGTGGAACAAGCTCCGCGTTTGTTTGTAATTTATAGGCGAGGGCTTCAGGCTTTTCGGAGCTCGTTTCTTTTGAGACGTGTTGTTTGTTGATTTTCCTTTGCTTCGTTTACGAGTGGTTGTCTCATGGGTGTTGTTTATTTTAGGCTGGCAAGTCACTCCGGAAGATGGGAGACTGCGGTGACAGAAATGACAACCACTTCGGCTGCAGCAGTCGCTACCGAGACGGGAGAAAACATGCTGGAGTAGAGAGGCGTGCGGTGGAGACATTAGGGATGCCGTGGACAACTGTCGAGTAGCAATATGAGGTACGTATTACTGAGAGATTTGTACGTCGTGGTGGTGTTCGTCGACGTCCCCAGTTGAGTGTTATTTGGCACATTTTAGTGCTAACACTAGCAGAGGGGCAGTCGAGCGGTTGCACACGTGACGGGACAAATGTGTACGTCGTGGTGGTGTTCGTCGACGTCCCCAGTTGAGTGTTATTTGGCACATTTTAGTGCTAACACTAGCAGAGGGGCAGTCGAGCGGTTGCACACGTGACGTGAGAAATTTGTACGTCGTGGTGATGTTCGTCGACGTCCCCAGTTGAGTGTTATTTGGCACATTTTAGTGCTGACACTAGCTGAGGGGCAGTCGAGCGGTGACACACGTGACGTGACAAATGTGTACGTCGTGGTGATGTTCGTCGACGTCCCCAGTTGAGTGTTATTTGGCACATTTTAGTGCTAACACTAGCAGAGGGGCAGTCGAGCGGTTGCACACGTGACGTGAGAAATTTGTACGTCGTGGTGATGTTCGTCGACGTCACCAGTTGAGTGTTATTTGGCATATTTTAGTGCTGACACTGGCTGAGGGGCAGTCAAGCGGTGACACACGTGACATGACAGATGGGTGCGTCGTGGTGATGTTCGTCGACGTCCCCAGTTGAGTGTTATTTGGCACATTTTAGTGCTGACACTAGCTGAGGGACAGTCGAGCGGTGACACGTGACGTGAGAGATTTGTACGTCGTGGTGATGTTCGTCGACGTCCCCAGTTGAGTGTTATTTGGCACATTTTTAGTGCTGACACTAGCTGAAGGGCAGTCGAGCGGTGACGCACGTGGCGTGAGAGATTTGTGCGTCGTGGTGATGTTCGTCGACGTCCCCAGTTGAGTGTTATTTGGCACATTTTTAGTGCTGACACTAGCTGAGGGGCAGCCGAGCGGTGACACACGTGACGTGACAGATGTGTGCGTCGTGGTGATGTTCGTCGATGTCCTCAGTTGAGTGTTATTTGGCACATTTTAGTGCTGACGCTAGCTTAGGGGCAGTCGAGCGGTGATACACATAACGTGACAGATGTGTGCGTCGTGGTGGTGTTCGTCGATGTCCTCAGTTGAGTGTTATTTGGCACATTTTAGTGATGACACTAGCTGAGGGGCAGTCGAGCGGTGACGCACGTGACGTGACAAATGTGTACGTCGTGGTGATGTTCGTCGATGTCCTCAGTTGAGTGTTATTTGGCACATTTTAGCGCTGTCTCTAGCTGAGGGGCAGTCGACCGGTGATACACATAACGTGACAGATGTGTGCGTCGTGGTGATGTTCGTCGATGTCCTCAGTTGAGTGTTATTTGGCACATTTTAGTGTTGACACTAGCTGGGGGGCAGTCGACCGGTGATACACATAACGTGACAGATGTGTACGTCGTGGTGATGTTCGTCGATGTCCCCAGTCGTGTGTTATTTGGCACATTTTAGCGCTGACACTAGTTGAGGGGCAGTCGAGCGGTGACACACGTAACGTGACAGATGTGTACGTCGTGGTGATGTTCGTTGATGTCACCAGTTGAGTGTTATTTGGCACATTTTAGTGCTGACATTAGCTGAGGGGTAGTAGAGCGGTGATACACGTAGCGTGACAGATGTGTACGTCGTGGTGATGTTCGTCGATGTCCTCAGTTGAGTGTTTTTTGGCACATTTTAGTGCTGGCACTAGCTGAGAGACAGTCGATCGGTGACACACGTGACTTGAGAGGTGTGTACGTCGTGGTGATGTTCGTCGATGCCCTCAGTTGAGTTTTATTTGGCACAGTTGAGTGCTGACACTAACTGAGGGGCAGTCGAGCGGTGACACATGTGACGTGACAATTGGGCACGTCGTGATGTTCGTTGATGTCCTCGGTTGAGTGTTCTTAGGCACAATTAGTGTGGGCATTCGCTGTGGGGTAGTCGAGCGTGACACGCGTGACACGAGCAATTTACACGTCGTAGTGGTGTTCGTCGATGTCTTCAGTTGAGTGCTCTTAGGCGCGATTAACGCGGGCACTTGCTGTGGGGCAGTCGAGTGTGACACGTGACGTGAGAGATGTGTACGTCGTAGTGGTGTTCGTCGATGTCCTCAGTTGAGTGTTATTTGGCACATTTTAGTGCTGGCACTAGCTGAGGGACAGTCGATCGGTGATACACGTAGCGTGACAGATGTGTGCGTCGTGGTGATGTTCGTCGATCTCCTCAGTTGAGTGTAGTGTTCTTCGGTACAATTGGCGCGGACGCTCGCTGAGGGGCCTTCGAGTGTGACACCCGTAACATGGGATTTGTGTCGTGGTGGTGTTCTTTGATGTCCTCAGTTGAGTGTTCCTTTGCACAATGAGTGCGGGCACTCGTGGTGGAGCGTGACACATCGCGAGATCGAGAGTTGCAGACACGTTACATCGTGCATGTGGTACGTGTCTATGCCCTCAGGGGAGGGGTATCTAGCGCATTTAGTGCGGGCACTCGCGGAGGGGCAGTCGAGCGATACATAGGTTGGGTGGGAAGGATATAGTATATCGTGTATATGGTGTCCTCACTGGAGCGTTTTTGGTGCATTTGGTGTGGACACTCGCTGTCGGGCTGTCGAGCGGGACTCACAGGGCGGGGCTCACGGGCCTCACATCGTGCATGTGGTGTTCGTCCATGTCCCAGTGGTATATTTCTGTGGCACATTTAGTGTGGACACTCACGGTCGGGCTATCGGGCGTGACTCACAGGACGAGGCTCACAGGCTTAACATCGGGCATTTGGTGTCAGTGGAATATTCTTATGACACAGTTTTAATGCGGACGTTCGTTGTAGGGTGGTCGAGCGTGATACACATGGCGGGTGTGAAGGGTATACGTCATGCATGTGGTGTCAGTTGATGTCCTTAGTGGAGGGTTTCTTTGGGCACAGTTTGTGCGGACACTCGTTGGCGGGCAGAACGAGCGTGATACACATGGTGAGTGTGAAGGGTATACGTCGTTTAGGCGGTGTTCGTCGTTGTCTTCAGTGGAGTGTTCATTTGGCACGTTTCAGTGCGGGCACACTGACGCGTGACACACATGGTGAGTGTGAGGAGATTTACGACGTGCATGTGGTGTCGTCTATATCCTCCGTTGAATGTTATTTGGCACGATCTTAGTACGGATGGCTAATGGCGAGCATGACACACGTGGCGATCGTGAAGGGTTACGTCGTGCATGTGGGGTTTGTCAATATCCTCGGTAGGGTAGGGTCTTCTTTGGTATGTCTTAGGGCAGGCATTCGTGCATGTGGCATACATCATGCTCGTGAAGGGTGTGTAACGTGCATGCGGTGTGTCGGGAAGGCGAGCGTGACCTACATGGCGAGCGTTAGTAGGTATTCGTTGCCATGGGAATACGTTTATGACCTAGTTGTTGAAAGGTTAAGTGTGTGGCTCGTATGGCGAGCGCCAGATGACTTTGAATTGTGCAGGTGCGGCGCATCAATGTTGTAAGGTGGCTGTTTGCACACGTACACTCGACATGGTAGCACTACCAGCTGGGCGGAGGATCACATGGCAAGGGTTGTAAGATTTACGTGCCCCATGTTATGTACGACGATGTTGTCGGTTGAGAGGTATTTTGGTGTTTATTGCACGCTCTCGCTGTCGGATAATAGGGCGGCAAAGAGTTTGCGTCGTGCATGTCAGGTTCGGCGACATCGTCAGTTGAGTGTCATTGTGGCGCATTTTCGAGTGCGAATGCTGGTAGCACATTTGACAGGCGAGAGTATTTGTCGTGCATGTTGTCGGGTCACTTGGCTGTTATAGTGGCGATTTGCAAGAGAGGCACCAATTGATGGGCGGTCCGGCGGTGACACACTTGGCAAGCAGGAAGTAATTTGGTATCGGGCATGTGACGTTCGTTACTCTCGCCACGAGAGTGTCTGTTCGGCGCGTTTTATGTGTGAATGACCAGTAATACGCAGTCAGATGCCGTCTTACACATGACTAGCGCTGAAGGTTGATAGGTCACGCTCGTGGTGGATAGAGGCACTCAATGGCGATATCGATGGTCTCGTCATGCATATGAGTAAGACACAAGCCGGGAGTGCTGAAGGGACGGTGCGCATGGACTGAAACTGTGACAGATTGCTCTTAGAAAACAGTCATTGTTATTTCGGTCACGGTAGGTACATTGGGAGACCGTTGGTAGATGGTAACAGTGGCTATGTCCTTGTAGGGCATGGGAGTTTAAACCTAGGAGAAATGCAAGATGGGAGAGAAATCTGTTCCTTAAAAAATGTTAGCTAAGGGGATAAGTTGCCGGCAGCGGGTGCGACTACGCCAGATGGGGTCTAGGCCAACGGGTTTAGGCGATCCGGCCCAGTTAAGGCGTGGAAGCGAAGAGCTATTTTAGATATTTTTTCGTCTCAAACGACTGGGCCCATCGATGGTAAAGCCATCTTTTGATTGGGGCTGTAGGTCGGAAGCCGGATAAACGCAAGTTTACTTGACGGTAGAGTAAGGGAAATGGTCTGCTCGAGTTTGAGTATGGGTTCAAATGCACTTCTTAGAGTTGAAGAGAGGCTGGCTTAGGCGTTTGACTCACAACGAGCTTCAACGGGGCTTCGAGCAGGACGGCGCTTACCAGACCCGCCCATTCGAGGAAATATTAGGCGTAAGGTAAGCTTTAGTCTGCAGCGGTTTTCAGACCCTGTCCTTGTCGGTAAAGAAAGGCTGAGGCGTCGGAAGATGTTCCCTGGCTTTATTGGTTCTTCTCTGGTGAACTAGAATGGCATTTTGGTTTGGATTTAGCAGCTCCTAGTTTTGGAGACACGATATCACTCTCTGATGAGAGAGGGTCTTGGATTAAGATATTGTCATCATCCATAAGCTAGGCTAAACTAAAGGAAGACGTGATCCTCTGTTGCCGGTGAGAGGTTCTTGGGTGAACTAGAATGGCATTTTGGTTTGGATTGAGCAGCTCCTAGTTTTGGAGACGCGATATCACTTTATGATGAGAGAGGGTCTTGGATTAAGATATTGTCATCATCCACAAGCTAGGCCATTAACTAAAGGAAGACGTGATCCTCTGTTGACGGTGATAGGTTTGGTTTCCACCTAGTCAGTGGAGGGAGATTAAAGGCAGATCCAAATACATATTGGGTATGTGTGTGGCAGGAGTCGGCGGGTAGGGGCGATGTACGGCTTCAGTCGGTTGTGATGGACTACTTGTTGGCGCTGGCGACCGGTGTCATGTTGTATACGATACAGGATGGGCGCTGGCTCACCGGGTGGTAGGGTGGCCATGACCGTGAACGGTCCAGTCCAAGGGAGACGGAGTTTGTACAGTGCTAAAGGTGGATGGTGAAGCCAGACGCGATCACCGACTCTGTACTGGTGGTAGTTGACACGGGGGGCTTGATGTTGGTCTTGCGTCTGATGGGACTGGGCGATGGCGTCGCGGACTGACGTGATGGCTGTCGTCAGGTCGGCCAGGTGTGCTGTTGTGGCTGGTAGCTGACAGGCGACGTCCACTGGTAGGTGGGCTTCTCGGCCGTGGACGAGGTAGAAAGGAGAGCGCTTGGAGGTGGTGTGGCGGCTGGTGTTGTAGGCCAGGGCGACGTGGGGTAGGATTCTGTCCCAGTCGTTCTCGCGCCCTGCTAAACACTTCGCAAGTATGTCTTTCATCGTCCGGTTAAATCGCTCGACTTTGCCGTCGCCCTGTGGGTGGTAGGGCGATGTGCGCGTTTTACGAATTCCAAGTCGGGTGCAGAGTTCGGAGATGAGGTGGGATTCATACTGTGGCCTTTGGTAGCGTCCGGCAGTTCGGTGTAGTAGCCGAACGCTGCGCCGGTGAGGTAGGTGGGGAGGTGGCGCAGCTTCGCTGCATGGGTCGTCCAGTGGTTGGGACTCGGCCCAGGCATCGAATTGCTGGCTCCAGAACTGGAAGTCGTCGCTCCCGTCGAAGGACGGGGGGGGGGGGTCTCGGGGGGAGTCGAACGTTGTGCGGCTGCCATGGCGTGGATAAAATATACTCGGAAGTATAGGCCGCTGCCACCAATTGTTATGTGGTAAGAACAAGGCTAAGAGAGGCACAGCAGCACACACGGAGATGGACTTCAGACTGACTCCGGACCGCATGGTCCGGGAGGTTTATCAATCAGGGACAGTGCCCTAACTCGTCCCAGATGTCAATTGTGTCATCCCCCCATATTTGGTGAATACTACATGTGTGCTCATTTACGTCCCAGTAAGTGATTAGGATGGGGGATAGACGATGCGTTTGGTTCGAGGTAAGAATGTTGTACATAGAGACGTACAATTAGCCTTACGGCAAGATTACTGTAAGTCAACGTTATGCAGTTTATTTGCGGTATGTCGGTTTTTGTGCCAAGCCTGTGCAAAGAGGGAATATTTTTGCGATTATTGGCTTGGGGTTTTAATATATTTTTCTGTCACCCGTCCGAAAAGGTGCTGATTAGGATGGGATGAGAATGGGATGAGAATGGGATAGGTTTAGGTTGTGGCGGTTTGGATGAGTATGGGGGTTGTAGTTATGAATTGCCTACGGTCATGAAGAAAGGTTGATATAAGTAGGGCTATCAGGATAGAACGTAGCGACGTAGGCACTACCCCATAACTCATTAAGGATGATTCAATGATTGCGCAGTGTAGATAGTTTACTATTTACACTGCGCTATAATTGGATCAATCCGCCAATGACATCACCTAATGCTATAAAAGGAGCGGCAGTTGACCATGCTGTGTAGTTAACTGAAATCATCCGCAACGCCGAGGAGCGTGGTGGAAGGCAGGTCCCGGACAGAGTGAGCAAGGGTTGGACAAAAGTAGCGAGGAGTCGGGCTCTTGGTTTTAGCGCCCCCACCCACCCGTCCTCTTTCATCACGCGACTTCGGCACTACCCCATAACTCATTAAGGATGATTCAATGATTGCGCAGTGTAGATAGTTTACTATCTTAGTTAAATAGGCCCTATTCGGCATATGTCGAAGAACTTCGGCACCCAACTAACTTCCTGATTCCTTGTTGACACCGTTTGCAGAAGGGATCATAAGGATTGGATTTCACCTTGAAGGTTCCGGGTCGGAGTTCAAATCTGCCCCGGTCAGATTTCAACTCCGACCCGTAACCTTGAACTGTGCAATGAGGTAATGCCAAGACACTCCTATACTTTAGTGGACTGTTCCAGTGACCTTTAACCCTTCACACGAGGCATTGCAGCTGAAGTGTCGGAACATTTCTCCTAGTTTTCTACGCTTAAAAATCATATAAAGATACCGTGTGGAAGAGAACCAAATAGTTTACCACAAGAAGTATTTCTTTGAGGATCAATGGCGCGTAAGAAGAGCGGGAAAAGGGTGAGATTGCCTTTTATTTCTGGATATCGGATGAGGGGGAGGGGGGCATTCGACTTGCAACTTGCACGTGTGTGCATGTGGTATAGAGTAGAGTAGAGTTAACGGTCAGGTAGGATGTTCTTCAAGTAAACTTACTATTAACATGGTCACCAGTCTCCCCCAGGGCTGCAGCCTCGGGCTTTTAAGCTTCTATTCCCGCCTGGAGACCTTAGCCCACACCGGTGATTTTTTGTTGGTCTGCGTAAAATAATTAACAGCCTTGTTTCCATATTATATACCTTTATATTGAAGGGATATGAGTAAGATTTTCCTCGGGGCACGTCGGCCCAGGTGCCGAAGAGCTGGCATGTGTAGGCCCTGGTTATAGTCTGGAGTTCAGGTTGAGTTACTACATTTAAGCGTTACATAAATCATTGTATTATATTGGAAAAGAACGAAATAATAACGTTATGTCAAAACAATACTTTACAAATCTGATATAAACCAGCACTAAAAAAAATTCCTTGAAATTATGCGCCTGACTACTACTCAAGTATACAATATACTGTATTATAGTGTATACTTAAAGTTTAAACTTGCCGAAGAATTATGTACAACTACAAGCCATTAATGTTGTATATAGAATCAAAGGGCCAACACGTTTTGGTTACTTCCAAGATATATTCATGTATGGAAACGACTCAAGTCAAGATGGGAATTCATCAAAAGAAGTCTACTTTTCAACATGATAAACAAAATGTTTACCAAAATGTTTTTTCAACATGGAGAAATGTTGCGTTGTTTTCCAGAAGGGAAAGGCGGCGAAGCAGGCCAAACAGAATCCTGAGTACGAGAGAGAAGACCTGAAGAAGGCTCCTCACACGTTTGTGATCGCCCGCGGCAAGGTGGGGAACAATGTCGGCCAGCTGGTCAAGGACGTGCGCAGGGTCATGGAGCCTTTCACTGCTTCAAACCTAAAGGTTGTTTTTTTTACATTTTTTTATTATTTTTTCATTGAAATTTTTAAATGAAAATAACAAATACAGCGAGGGAACCATCCAGGTAGTAATAACAGAAATTAGCTTAGGACAACAGTAACAGAAGTTTCAAGTATAACCAAATTATAACAACATAACTTCAAATATAATGTAACAGAAATTCTGAAGTTTCAAAGAAGAGAATGATGATAACAGAAATTCAAATGGTAAGTAAACAGGGTATCAGCTGCATAAAGTACCCCACTTCCCCAGATGCTTCTCCAGTTTGCCTTTCTTCAAGGCTATATGATTCTACTTTGTACAAGAAATCAATGTAGCAAAGGACGGAGTCAGAATTCAAGGTACTGGAGTATAAGAGTACAAGGTTTGTTTGTTTATAAAGTAGAGTGGATTCATTCCTCAGCTAACCGACATCTTTCACACCACAGTCATCCCTCAGTAAGACATCTGGAGCCGCATAGGTCCCGTTTAGAACTTTTATACAGCCTAGTACCACTATGACGGTGTGAGTGTGTATGGTTGGCTTGAGGTTGCCCACTACTATTTGTCAAAAGGTATTTGTTTTGTTTTGTATAACTGGTAAGCTACCTCAAGCCATAACACACCAGTTTTGTACAATAACTTGAGAATAAGTGCAAGGTTGTGTAAGACCAGAAGGTTTGAGTCAATCACACCGGGAAGGACCACTACTCTTATCAATAACTTATCATAAGTGTGGTGGGTTCTTTAATGGACTCTCCTCAAACACGGGACCTTTGGATTTATGTGCAATCCACAAGGATGTCCCTGACTGAAGCTAGGCAGCCTCATCTTCAGAGAAGAAAGTCCAGAGAGGAAATTGATTTAAGTGTCTTTCCCAAGGGCACAACAATGGGGCCTGCTAGGGATTTGAACCCAGAACCTTTAGATTCTAAATCAACAACCCTAACCATAAGATCTTCTTGCTGACAGGTTTATATTAGAGCCAAGGAGTTTTTGACATCTTGTCTTTCCTACAGGTGAGAAAGAAGAATATCCTGAAGGACTTTGTTGCTGTTGCTGGTCCCCTTGGAGTGACCCACCTGGTCATCTTCACCAAGACGGACAAGGGAGTCAACATGGTAGGGCCCTGTTGGTACTTGTACCATCCTCTTTATCATCATGGATAGAACTATGCAATAAAATCATTGTGTACTTGTTATTAGGCAAATGCAGAAATGTTCGTGGTGGTTTTATGTACACGGTTTTCATGGTGAACTCTTCAGCACAAAGTTAATACCACCGCAAAACTTTTTGCCCACCTGTGACTGTAGCGCTACTATTGTTTCAAACGCAAACTTAAAACCTCCATTTTCCCCCTACCGTGAAATAAAAACCATGTACAGTTACTATAAGTGGATAGAATATCATTGAAATATAAGTGCAGACCTTGAATTGGTAAATGGGGAAATACTTAAAGTGTTTAAGCTAGAAAAATGTTACAATTTTGCCTTCAAACATCTGCTTGGAGACTATTGCAGACCTGTTATGCGTTTCATGATGTTCATATCATCACTATACACATGTATATGTTATATTCAGATGTTGAATTTCTTTTGCAACTAGAAGAAATGTTGGCTCAAGGATTAAATCATAAAATGTTGATACTGATGTATATGTATGAAGCTTTGTAAAGATAATTGTCTGTATATTAATCTTTTTGATACAGAATACTTTGAATGAGTTTATTTGTTTGCTTGTTTATTGGTTTGGCGGAAACAGAGGTAACGTTACAGCCAACGTTGCACAACTAGCAGTTAGCTATTGTTGAGTTTCTTTTTTATTGATTGACTTATTGTTGTCTTCTAGAAATGTTCACGTCTACCAAGAGGTCCCACCCTGTCCTTCAAGGTGGAGAACTACTCGCTGTGTAAGGACGTGCTGTCCACGCTGAAGAGACAACAGACGTACGCCTCCCAGTTCCAGCACTCCCCGCTACTGGTGCTCAACAACCTGGCGCGGGAAGGCATGCACTTCAAACTCATGTCCACCATGTTTCAGAACATGTTTCCCTCTATTAACATACACAGGGTAAGGAATTATCACTCATGAATAGATGCGCAGACAGTATAGAGCTGTGTACCGGTACAATCAATTAGGTACAGGTCCAAAATACCTGACCCTGCTGTATTGGTACTGGACCTGACTCAGGGGATGGCCACTTTGACAAATAAAATTACTATGAAATTACCGTGGCAGTGCTCTAAAGCCACTCTAAAGCACAGAAAATACATCTGTATGGCTGGAGTCAAATTTTCATTGTTTTCATAAAAATGATACCTAGCACAATCAAATATTATGTTTTTACCAGTTCAAACATGCTTTTGTCCTTATTGAAAATGTAGCATTTTCCGAACAAGTAGTTTAGGTACAGGTTCAGGTCCGGACCTGTACCTAAACCCCTGTACCTGTACCTAAAATTTGCTTAGGTACACAGTTTGAGCGCAGTAGGGCTTGAAATTTGTGCACCGCACCTGAAAATTCAATCAGAGTAGAACATTAGAAAAAAAAGTCTAAAGATCTTTATTAGCATTTAGCAGATAGTCAAGACAACAGTCTGAATTACAGCTAATTTGCACAATATTGATTTTAAAGTATTCATAATTTTCAAGAGAAAAGACTTATTAAAAAGTCACAGAGATCATCAATACAATTACAAATGCTAACATATGTGCTGTATAAGAACATAAGCAAAATTTAATTACAAACCTTACTTCCTCTTCTCAAAGCTTGAATCTAAAATTCTCTATCTAACTTTGAAATTGTAAACATGTATATTATGATGTAATTCAACAAAGGTGTCCTTTTTTTTCTGTCACTTACAAGTTAAATGTCTAGAATATGTTGTTTGATTGTGTGCAATGGTACGCTATCGTATGTAGCCCTACACCAATATCTAGGTGGATCGATGCACAAATTTGGTGCACAACTTCAATTTTGGGTACAAAAATGTGGATATGCACTGGACACCAATTGTAAACTTGCAATAGTCAACTATGCTATTGAGAAAAATGATATATGTTATACACAACTCTTTTCAGTTATCACATGGCCCGGATAGAAGTATTCAGTTATGCTGGAATGATCTAAACTGTTTCATATTTTTCCCCCTACTTTAGTTGAAGCTCAACACCATCAAGAGATGTGTCCTGTTCACCTATGACCCCGACACAAATATGGTGGACTTCAGACATTAGTAAGTATTACTGTACTGTTCACTATACTAGCTCATTGCATAGTTGTTTTGTAGTAGTAGTAGTGGTAGGAGTAGTAGTGGTGGTGGTAGTAGTAGTAGTACTGTAGTAGTGGTAGTAGTAGTGGTAGAGTAGTAGTGGTATTAGTAGTAGTACAGTAGTAGTAGTGGTAGTAGTAGTTGTGGTAGTAGTAGTAGTAGTAGTAGTAGTAGTAGTGTGCATAGTCCAGTCGTTATCAATCCTGTGTCTGAACCAAGAGGTCAGTAGTTTGAATCCCGACTGTTGTCGCTCACTCGACTTGCACGCTGCTGGAAAGGGTCGCAGTCCTTAAGAGGAGACGTTAAGGCATGGTCCACTGTCACTGTACTTATCAAAAAGAGCTAGGGCAATTCTACGGGTACAATGAATGTATATACTGTACATAGCATCTGTCTTCTCTGTCATGACCAGTAAAAGATGCAGTGAGCTAAACTGGTCCGAGATCACTTTCAAAATCACCTTTTTTTTTGCAAACGTTAGAATTGACTTACATGTTCGATTTATATACATTTTGAACTCAATGCTGACTCCAATGACTTTGACCTTCCTCAGTAACATCAAGGTCGTACCAATGGGCATGAGCCGGGGGGTGAAGAAACTGCTCCAGTCCAAGGTGCCCAACCTCAAGAAGTACGAGGACGTCAGCGAGTACATCTTGGGGTGAGAAGACTGAAAACTTCTTCTGAAAAATGTCCATAGTGATGATTATTAGGACAAATATAACGGGGGTTGCCCTAACTTAGGACGCGCCCTAACTTAGGACGGATTTTTTAGTGATCTTATTATGCATAAGTACGCCGTGTTTGTGTCCACTGACTATGCTCATAAGGAAGATAGATAAACCAGGTCCATGCACATAATTGTTATTTGCATTCAAAACATATCTGTACATATTCATTTCTTGTTTTGTCGAAAAGTAGTATTTTGACAATAATGATGGTAGCGCTAAGTAGAGGGTCACTGCGTAGCTAGACGGCTCGGCACCTAAATATAAGACCTGTGCCAAGCAGATACATAAGTAACACAGCTATCATACACATAAGAAAAATAACTTCATAAAACACTAAATATTTGGGTCTGTAAGTGTTTGTTGAGAAGAAAACCGACCGAAGAAAAACAACGTAAACATTGCTGTCGTCTGACGACGTTGTTTTCCCGCCATTTTTTGGGGTCGCGATGGTAGCGGAACGATTCAACGCACAGTATTGTTACGCTCTTACATGTGATTGGTACCGTCTATGAAAAGGAAACTGAATACAGAGATGGGGAAGATATTTCCCAATAAGTAGACGGAGTATTGTTGATGTAAGCGGTGTCGTTTTTTTCGTAATGATTTCGTAAGTCGGGCCGCATTCAATACGTACGTCGGGCCGCGTAGTAGCCTATTTCCCGTGGAAACATGAGCTGAGATGCGCTATATATAGCCCTTCTCACATGACGTGAGAAGTGTACACAGTCAAAATTTTCCGGTCAAAAGAAAGCTAGAATATAGCAGACTTCAAGCCTTATTTACATTTCCCTAACTTCATCACCAACTTCCGAAGAGAGCAAAATTACCAAAGCGTAATAAGTTAGGCACACTATCTGGCGTAGCACTAAATCAGAAGGTACATTCGTGAAAATGTCTCACAGCGTCTTCCGCATGTAACGCGGAGCATGAAGGGCCCATGAACAGTATGAATACATTTCTTGTCCAAGTATGGTCTTTAGATGAATGTGTTCAAAATTCATTCATTAAAACATGACCATTCTCTGGCAACCAGCAATGGAGCGCCGTGAGTTCCAGCGCGTAAAAGAAACGTCCGATGTTTGGGCATCCCCCGTTACGGTAACATTTTGCTAACAGTTAGAAAGAGCATACACATTTTTTGTCACCACATATATGATTGTGGAGATGTAGAAGACTAAAAACCAACATGTTTGATGTCAATGTTGGATTTTGTTTTTGGCACCACCACAGGGGTGGGAACCTTTCAGAGAGTGAGGCTGAACCTGATGGTGACCAGAATGAGGTTGACCTGCCCCAGCAGGTGGCAGGTCGAGGGAACGAAGCTTCACAGAAAAGTGCCATCAGACTAACAGAGGTGGGTACAGATGTTATGTTCATGTTGTTTATATTGTATTTTTTAAATATAGGATCTTGATGAAACTAGAAGGACAAAAAAGACAGTTCAAACCTCCTGAAGACAATACTGTACATACATGGAAGCCAGTTTCTATTAGGATGATATTTACCACTTCACATAGACTGCTAATATGGTGGATATATTGGTATTGTTGTATTCTTTGAGAAGATTTGACAGAAGTATTTATGAAAACTGTGAAGAATGAGCCTGCATGTACTGTAAATGCATTTAAGTTCGCATGGTTTTTATTTCCAGCTAAGGCGAAAATGGAGTGTTCGCGGTGGTTTTACGTTCGTGGCAGTGCTATGGTTAACCACTGCTACAGTATTGGACACAAATGTTTGCAGTGGCTTTAAGTTCGCAGTGAAACGGTCACAACCAAAACCGCGAACCGCAAACCTTTCTGCATTTACAGTATTTATTTTATTTTTGTTTATTAAAATTCCCAGATTGGTCCGAGACTGAGACTCCAGCTGGTGAAAATAGAGGAGGGGCTGTGTGAAGGGGACATCATCTTCCACCAGTTTGGTAAGGAGACACAAGTGAAAGTGAAAATGGTCTTGAACCAGTTTGGCCCGAATGAACTCAATGAACAGTTAAGCTACCCTTCCACTGGTCGTGACAGAGAAGACAGGCACTTTGTATAGTATGTACAGGTTCATTGTACCTAGGAAATTCCCCTAGCTCTTTTCTACAAGTACAGTGAACAGTGGACCACGGCTTAAGGACTGTGATCCTTTCCAGTATTGTGCATGTTGTGTGAACAACAACAACCCTGATTGGAACTCATGTATAGGAAAAAATAGGGAAAGTTGATTTGTATAAGTACATGTAGTTGCAAAATAAATCTAACCTCCTTGCACTACAAAATACCACAGACAAGGAGAGGAAAATCAACCAAAAGACTTAATTTCAAGTGCCCCTGATCTAAATCTTTAGAATTCTTTTATATACAAAGATGAAAAAAGAAAGTTGTAGAAGTGTTACATAAGTTGTTTTTATTTCTACAATAGTGTTCTTCAAGTTTAACCAGAAGACAAGTAAATAAACTTGTGCTTGTAACAACATTCATACAGGCTTCATTATGGTTCTTTAAAGACCTCTTGTCATTTTAACTTCAGTTACAAAGTCAGCAAAGCAGATAGAAGAACTCAAGGAAAGACGGGAGGAGAAGAAGTAAGTAATTTTCTTTTGCAAAACTTGTGCTACAGGGTAAATTTCAGTTGGGTTCTGTTTGTCTGCATAAAACAGCTTTAAGTACTCCAAATAACAATTACTCAAGCAACTGGATATGATTTGGAAACGGTCAAGTAGCATCCACTGCTTTTCATCAGTGATCATATCCAGTTGCTTGAGTAACTGTTATTTGGCGTATTGTATTACCTGGATGTCTAACCTTTATCGATGTAGCTTTAAGTACTAGCCATTGAATGGAAGAGATACATAAATGATTCAGTTGTGATAGACTTTTTGGGAACATATTAGGGAAAATGTTTTGCATACTGCAGAAAAGCAGTTTTTGAATCCATTTTGCTGAGATGATAATGCATACCAGTGTTCTCACCAGGATTTTTTCACAGCATAGGGGTCAGGTACAGAAGGCCAACTTTACGCGGCGCAAGTCACACGTAGAGGGCTGGAGATATGACCAGAGTAGGCATGTTCCTGTCTGGCATGTTCCCCCCGAAAATTCTTAAATTCACAAGCCAAGGAGACACTATTTCCTGCATTTTGAGGGATAAATTTTGTGAAGTTAAATTTGTCACAGCTGCATTCTAAAGCCAAATATGAACTTTTTATAAGATTCATGAAGGGTCACAAGGTTCTTCCCAGAATGAAACACAGCATAGGGGTCCAGATCACAGCAAAGGGGGTCCAAATCACAGCATAGGGGGTCCCTATGCTGAAAAGGCCTGGCGAGAACACTGCATACACTAGTAAGGGAACTTGTCTTTCATGCAACATGTTTTGCTGTTAACTTCTCAGGATGATCAAGGCCCAGAGAAAGGCTGAACAAAATGAAAACGTCAAGAAGAAAGAGCAACTCAAGGAAGAGAACAAGTAAGTTAAGATTTGTACCCTTATAAGAGCAGTTTATTTTTTTGACAATGACGTAAATGCACACATAGTGACTTCCATTGTTTTTCTATCGTTGTCTGAACTGCCTTTTTACATGGCATTGTCAAATGAAAGAGAAGTATTTATCAATACTGTCTTAGAGTTTGTAGAAATATTTGCCTGGGGTACAAAAATGACAAAGCAAAATGGCCGACCCATGATGTCACAAACCAACATGGCGGCACCCATTAACCCAAGGTAAAACAGCTTTTGCTTCACAAACCTGTATTAATACATGTTGGCATTTAAGATGTAAATATGAATGTAGCCTGTTAGCATGGTAGCTCAACCTCGCATGTAATTGTCTCTTCAGGCAGCGATCTCTGGCAGGTATTAAGAGGAAGCAGACAGCTGCAGAGAATACAGCAGTTAATGAAGGTAGGAGTGTAATGTCATTTTCTAGTAGCCTGATATCCATCCTATTCTAGCTTTGGCTCACTCCCCTGAGTGCTGGCTTAAGCATTCAGTTAATGGATAGTTGATCGGCATTTGAATATTTGTCTAATATATTTAAGTGAGAGCTCTGATTGTCAACATCATCTCTGACTTGCTGTGAACTAGGTTGAAAGAATGTGTTACTTGTTTTTCTCCAAAACATTATTTGGTCTTGGTATATTTTAGCCTCAACCAGGCCCCGCAGATGGCTGGAAAAATAGTACAAATTGGCCAAATAGAGTGAATAGTATGCTAAGGGAGTCTGCTATGGAGAGAGGGTCCAATATGCCATTGGCGGCAGACTGTACCCCTATAGCAGACTAACTCCTCTTGCTTGTTATCTGTATATTTGGAGGCTAGGTATATTTATAGATGGAGAGAACATTTTAAAAATTTGCTGTTGACGCTCTTCAGAAAAGAATCTTCAATTTATATCTAGTTGTGCAGTGATGGAAGAAATTTCTTTGCTTTGAAAGTGTGCTATGAATCAAGGGCAATGAAACTGTTGGAGAACAACTTGTAAAGGTGCTTGATATGCCCATGTCTTGCCACATTGTGATAAATTCAAATAAACAAATAAAACCAAATGCATGTGTCAATTGTACTGTACACATGCATGTTGCCTTATAATGTTTTGTCTTACATTGGGTGATGTTTTCTACTCTCTGCAGAAAATCCAGATGACTCCTCTGATGACGATACAAAGTACTACAAACAGGAGGTTGGGGAGGAGCCAGATGCAGGTATGATTGTAAAAAGAATATACAGTAGTGATAAAAAGAGCAGAAAACAAGTTTTGAATTGATATGAGAAGCCAAATAAAGTAACGTTCATTTAATGTAGCTTTGTTGAATTGATACATTTGTGAAAAATGTAGTTATGTTTTGTTGTTTGATAAAGTTTTGTGAAGACAAGATGATTGCTGTAAAAAATCATCCAAGATCAGAAACAGCTAAAGGATATTTCAGTTTTAAGTTTAAAGCATCCTGCTACAATGTTTGTGCAAAGTTATTACTTCAGTGCCTTTTATTTTGGTTATTCATTTATCCATTTATTGGATAATTAGGCCATGAAATATATAAACCCAGTGATGCTCAACTTACCAATGGCTAGCCCTTTGTATAGATTTACCCTGATGAACCTCGATAAAGACTAAGGAATGGGTGCGAAGACCGAGGTCCAAACAGGTAAAAAGGCCTACAGAGGTACAGAACTGGAAGGGTGGGCGGGTGGGTGGGGAAAAATCGACACAGACCTTGCCTTACTCCTTCCCTTTCCTTACCCCAATGTGACACTACCTAGCCCTAAACTCTCCTTTCCCTCTCCTCCGCCGGTTCGCCGCAAAGAGGCTGATAGATGGTGATGACGTCACTTTCATGTTCTCTCGCGAGAATAGTGATCTCGCGAGATTTCATGTATTGTGACGTCAGTGGGAATATGTATAGATTTACCCTGATGAACCTCGATAAAGACTAAGGAATGGGTGCGAAGACCTCGGTCCTCTTTCTCAATTTTGGCCTGTGGAAATACATCCTACGTTTTCCTAGGATGTACCATCCTCTCTTATTTCTCAACCTCTCCCCAATCCTTAATTACCTCCTTCCCTTTCACTTCCGCAATTCCCCCTTCTCCCAAACCTCAACTTCTCCAACCCTTAACTGCCGAGACTTTCCCCTCTCAAATCACCTTAGTCCCAAACCTCACCTACTGAGACCGAAGACTGTAGAGAGGTTTCTTTTCTCTCTTTAACCTGGACGTCCTACTATCCTGACTATTACCAACTTCTTTCATACTCTTCCCGCGCTACACATGAATTCTTTAACATCTGCCATCGTGTCTCCGATCCTATCTCTTCTTTCTCCACACCGTTTACTACACCCCTACTCCCTCTCCGTCCCTTAAACCAACTCCCATCCGAGCACACGTGATGAAAACCTGCTCGAAAATCTAGCAGGGAATCATTCCTTTTAACAAAGTGGCGAGCTGAGTGTCCAATGAGGGCTTTCCTACAGCTAAATAATCCAACGTGTGGGATAATCTAGAACTCACGCGATTTTTTGAATCAGACCACGATGGCTGGTGTCTCCCCGCCTTTGGGATAGAACTTGCCTTGCTCCAGCTGCCTTTGTGCGGAAAGGCCTGTTCTCACGCCCGATTCCCTAGACTGTTACAAACCGGAGGCCGCCCGTTAACCGGCCCACCATTACGCCTGTCCCTTCTTTGTACCATTCAAATGCCTCAACTGGGCACACGAGCCTATTCGCGCAACCAGCCATCGCAAAAACCCCTGAACGCCTCCCTGTTAACATTTTTCCGAGGGTTCACTATTAACCCGCTGCTAACGCAGTATTTGGTGGGTCAATAAATGGGATAACTCTTGTCCCCTATTTCCCGCGAAGAATCAACTTTTAGGTAAACCTGATCCCTGCCCCCGGGAGTGGATCTCGTTATCTCTAGGGCGTATTCAGTCACGTGACCCTCCCCTAATTAACAACGAGCACTGTCGACCATTTTGGGGTCCACTTGATAGTGGCGCCCTATGGAACTCTTCGACGTAGCACTGGCAGATGCTTTCTACGTCATTCACAATTTCCCTTCAAAACGTTTTGCCTCAATCATGGTGTTTTGCCTCGTGGTCGGATGTTGGATTGGAACTGATAAAACACCCACTGATCGGGTAACAGTAACATTGGTTTAGCGTTTCTCGTGTAGGTGCGAGAACATACGAAGGGACTAACGACTGAAACAAAAGTGGATTTCTGCCATACGAACAGCGGATCTAAATAGTTGAAGCATGAGAATCACAGTGTGTGTATGGAAACCTTCGTATCCGGTCGAAAAGCAAATTCCGGGCCAGTTGTATACTACAGTCGCGGCACCGTGTAGTCGTTGCTTCAGATACGTTCATAAACTGAGGGTTTCTCAACGTCGAGCTTTTCCGATCATACCATACTCCTTGTCAACTCAATTTCTCACGACACTGTACTACGTGTCTGCAGGCCTTTCAACACTTGTATGCTGTGAACTGACTTTATGCGTACTCTGTAAACAGTCGTTTCCAGAACCAACTCAATACAAAATCAATGGACTTTGCCGGCATTATTTAGCAGCCGTGTTCGTAGGCTGGGAAAAACCTTTCCTCGCTCGTCAATAATGGGTCATTTCCAGTAGGTGAAATTGAATCTTTGTAGCGAAAAAGGATGTGAGGCTGGAGACTCTTCGCATAATAAACAGCGACCAGATGACTTCGCATTCCTTAGAAATTAAAGACCGTCGGACACCGAGAAACTTCGCTGCCGGGATGGACCCCAAAATTTATACATCAGCCTGTCTAAATAATAGGGAGATGGCGGCCCTAGCCTGGTTAACTCCTACCACCTTTTAGGTAGTGACGTCCGCTTTGTGGGGTTCCTTCCAGAATTCCCGCTCCTGCGATTTTCCCCTTTCTTCAACGAGCTTCTTGATTTAGCCAACACACCGCTAACCGATCATTTGGTCAGTCTTTGAGCAAAGTGGCCAAATGAACCTGGTCTTACCTACCACATTTTATAAGCCCGGCATCGAAAGGAGTTGCCCTGTGATAGCCGGCTTAGAAATAGGCAACGGTGAAGAAAAATCACAGAATCAATGGAAGCTCCGAAATGTGTGTTGCTTTACTTTTCATAGGGCGATAGTTTCCACCTGAGCATCCGACTCGTAAGTTTTCCGCCGCAACCCCCCGGGTAACCTTCGACCGGGCCGGCGGCGGGTCGAGAAATGTGGGCCCGAAGTCCTAAGCGTTAAGCACGACAAACCAAAAAAGAACTCAAATCGGGTCCTAGGACGCGTGCTTACACTCTCTAAACCTCTCGGTTGCCCCCCAAGACTGCGTATTCCTGTCCTCCCTCTTATCCCTTTTTCTTTAACCCGAAAATCCCTAGGCCCAAGAATAATACTAGGCTTTTAAAAGATTGGATTTAACATAGGCAAAGATAATGGATGCGTTGACCCTCACCGCTAAAAGTCGACTTTCCCAAGATATGTCCGACATCCAATCTCGCTCCCTTGACTTTACTAGGATATAACCACCGCCTGGTTATCCGAATGAATCTTATTCGACAATTCTGCAGCTTGGCTGAAACGAGTTAACGTCAACACAACCTCCTTTCCTCCTTTAAGTGACTAGGCAAGTTGTTGCACGGGATTTTCTGGAAGACACCGGATCCCTGCCCAACTCGAGATTGCAGCGTCCGTGAAACCTGTCGTGTAGTGCGTCCGTTCAAACCTAGGGGAAACTTACGTGTCGTCGTCTTTCTCTAAATCTGGGAAAATCTGCACCGGGCGACCCTTGACTGTAGCCCCTGCAAATTTTTCTCGCGCGTGGGTAAGAGCTCCATGGGAATCAATATATCTACGAAAAAAGGAAACGGTTCCCACCAACCGTTGCAACGTGCGAAGGTCATCGTCGCCAGAGCTGAGAATGTATTCCCCAAATCTCAAACTTTATCGCCTCCCGTGGTAAGCTGAAACTAAGTAGGTTGATCGACCATATCGACATTCCCAGATATTCGCTCATCGCACAGTTGTGGATTTCTGTAACGCTCGGAAAATAACCTAACGACTAGCCATTTCCCCATGACAAAGACTCCAGCCTGCGCTAACGGAACTCGCACTCCTCCGTTTCCCGGGATTAACCTGATATGACTTCGTCACGCACTTGCCCTTAAGCAGGGGACCCGCAAGAGTTTTGTCCATATACTGGGAACGCCAAAGCTGTGTCAAAAATTACCGGCGACGGCTTTGACCTAAGAGGGGAAGATCTACAAACATGCCCCAAGCCGTCCCATACTAAGCCTAAAAAAGGAAGGCGACTCTCCTGCATAGAAATGTGTAATCCGATTTGCCGCCACATCCTGGCTGAAAACCTCCTTAAACCTTTCCCCGTAACGTTGACCACGCCGTTCAATTTTAACAGGGCGTCCTTTATAGCTTATCCACAGGTTTCAGAAAAACGTTCGTCATGGCACATGCAGGCTCTACCTCTACAGGCATACAAAAATAAGGGTCAACTTCCCAACTTTACCCACACATCTACTGCTCCGCACTCGATTCTGGACTGAAAGGTGGCAGCAATGTACTGACCGAAACCAACACTGCAGCCATAACTAGGAAAAAATACCGGTATAGCGGTAACACTCCTTTATCATATCAACCCTTGAAAACACAGCTGGGAAAATCATACATATCAACCCTTCTGATCCCAGAATCTAACACTTGTCCTTGACTTATCTCTAGTTTTCACACTAACTCTCTCCAAGTCAAAGTGTCGGTGCATTTTCCCCGCTCTAATCTAAGAGTCTGGGAAAATCAGGTGCTGTAAAACGGTCCAAAATCTGGCCGAGGTCACCTTTTCCACTGCTTGCACCGGGCTGTACGAGGCGGGAGCAATCCCCTCCAGACTACCCCATACATAGATAGTCTTCATTTGGGCGGTCCTAGCGTTCAAACTGAAAATGGCCGCTCCCTAGCCGGCATACAAACTACAACTGTAAGTTAGTAAAGTCGCGCCTAAATTCTGAAGGTTAACAACGAAACACGGTAGGAACGCTCCCACACGAAAATGGAGGGGGGTGCTCCCGCTCGCTTCCCGGGCCATCAGATTGGATGGCGAGGTACCCTTAGTTGGGCCTACGCACGGTCCGCGAGAGGAAGAAAAATGGGCAGGAAACAAACCTATAATTTAGCGACTAAATTTTCTTGGCGCTAACATATCAGCCGCATCGATACTCAAATACTACACCCCAGTTACCTCTACTTCATAAACATCTGCCTCAACCGATTACCATTCTGCACCCCGTCACGAGGTCATCACTAATTTACAAATCAAAGGGCTGAGGACACTTGAATTCATTGTCCCCCATCATTTCCCATACCCTAAGAGTACGTCGCTCCCTCAACCATTGAGCCACAGAAAAGAAAGGAGATAGACGAATGTGCAAACAAACCTTTAATAATACTCAAAAGTCACAGTCCGGTCCGATCCAATTCCACTCACAATACAGCACTTACCCATTCTCTTCAAATGTTATTCGGTCACCATACAGAAAACTTTACTTAACTCTCTCCCCGTGTTAATCCATACAGTATTAACAGTTCTCTTTTCTAGTGTTCTTCAATCACAACAATACAGTACTTGCTTTTCTCTCTCTGTGAGTTACTCAATCACCACGCAGTACGTTGCGCTTCTCTTCCAACTCAATCACAAACCATAGTTTTTCCCTCTCTGGGCGTTAGGGCAGCTTTAACAAGTGCCCAAATTCATTACAGAGAAATGTGTCCTCGATCCCCTTCTGGCATGGTTCCGCCGCCGCCCTACTGGCCTCGGCACGTCGCCTCCCATCCCCGTTGGTGGCGGCGGAGGTTGGTAAGGACTGACCAAAAAACTCTGGCCAGCAGAGTAACCTCTTGGCAAGTCTTGCAAGGGAACACTGCCAATCAGCCTTTCGATCTTCACTGCCTCATCATATCCGGATCTTATCCTAGAACGTAAAATACATTCCCCTGGCTGGTATACTTACTTTCTATCGCCACATGCTACCAAAGATGACTGGTCCATGGTCATCCTTGCCCCTGACCCAACAGCCCTAGGCTGACCAACTTCACCTTTCACACCGGTACTCTGCTAGCCCAGCACTTGGACATCCTAGCATCCGTCCGCCCAGCTCCGGACTGGCCCACTTTTTGTTTCCCGCAGTCCCAGGCTATCAAGCAGGAGCGGCCCCTGGCCGTTAGACCCAAACTGCAGCCCCGGGCTAACCTACTTACCCTTCTGTAGCCCAAGGCTACTCTGCTGGACCAGCCCCTGGTCGTCCACGTCTCAGGCCGCCCAGCGCCTGGCTACCGTACCTTCCTATTCTCGGCAGCCCCAGGCTAACCAACAGGAGCGGCCCCTGGCCGTCTTGTCCCCGACGACAACCCCAGCCGGCATACTTACCTTTCTGTAGCCCAAGGCTACTCTGCTGGACCGGCCCCTGGCCGTCCACGCCTCAGGCCGCCCCGCGCCTGGCTACCATACCTTCCTGTTCTCGGCAGCCCCAGGCTAACCAACAGGATCGGCCCCTGGCCGTCTTGTCCCCGACCACAGCCCCAGGCTGGCATACTTACCTCTATAGTCCCAAGCTACTGACTGAACCAGCATTCCGTTCCCACATCTTTCAGCCCCTGACTGGCGTACCTCTCCTGAAGCTAGCAGATTAGTCCGTGTGTAGGTCGTCCTCGTCCAGGCCAATTCAACTTCAAGATGGCGTCGCCCCTGTACTTCGGCTACTACAAAACACAAGAATATTGACGCCCTTTGAAAAAGAATAAAGGCTGCACATCTCTCCCCGCTCAGGGAAAACATTACGACGGTAACTACACGCGGATGGATCACATACAAACAAAAATGTAAGGCTCGGCCTGGTCTTTCATTACTCGCTTGCAAGAAAACAAAACCAAACAAACACCCAAACGAACAACCACCACAACGTCCGAGCATCCCACCTGCAAAACAAACAAATTCAAAACTGCGCAACCGAAAACCCACCTGGCAACCACTAACTACCAAGACATTACAAGGGGCTCTGGCAACTAACCCCGCAAATGATACTCTACCTGCCGGTGAACCATGGCAGCAGCGAAGGGGGGAACGCCTGCCGCAGCATCCGTCTCCGATGAACTCGAGCCCGCACCAGACCCCGCCGTGCCAGTCGTCTGCGCCAATCTGCCGCCGGAAAACTGAGCGGATACCGCCGTTGAAGCCTGAGCTTGCGTTGTGGAGCTGGACATACCTCCCGAGACACCTAGCTTACGGAAAAACAAACACACCTGCATGACATGGAACTCACACCGATAAATTCCGCACAAGGAAATACCTTCGGCGACCAGCTACACCAACACAAAAACCCCTACAAGCAGCCAAATACCTACACCCGACGACTTTACCTCTAAATTTACGTCCCTCATGAAGCACCCATTTTAACCCCAGGAGGCCTGGATACATACATAATACTCCGTGGCCCCAGTCATGAGCGTCACATTTCTTCCAAAAACAAAATGGCTGAACGAGACGACATACGAACCTTTTAGCTTCTTGCATTTCTGGGAACTCTTGTCCCCCGAGTCTCCATCCTGGAGACTCCTCACACTGCAAGCCGGAGTGGTCATGGCTAAAACGAAACGCCCGAGGCTGGAACTGGCACGCACGTGGAAAATCGCCTTGCCAAACCAGGAGCCCACAGCTCTACGTCCTTCCCCGAAGACGGTTCGCCGCAAAGAGGCTGATAGATGGTGATGACGTCACTTTCATGTTCTCTCGCGAGAATAGTGATCTCGCGAGATTTCATGTATTGTGACGTCAGTGGGAATATTACTATATGCACTGCAATGTGTACTACCTTGGTACTAGTTTGTGATTGTTAACTTGCGTTAACATTTTCCTACTCAGACCTAATGTTGTCACGGACATCGAAGAGGAAACCATTCAGGCAAGATTCCTCCGAGAAAAGAAAGAGGCCAAGAAGTCAAAGTCAATCTCAAGGTGCCCAGGGAAACAGGAACTTCAAGAAGCAGAGGAACGAAGGACCGGGAAAGCCCGGTTTTAAAGGACAGAAGGGGTTCAAGAGGAAACAGTTTGACGATGGTAAAGGTGCTGGAGAACAGAAGAAGTTTGGACCAAAGGGGAAAGTGTACAGGGTAAAGGGAACAAAAGGGCCCATGAAAGGGAAACGTTCAAGATAGTATTGTAATTGCATTACTCTTTCAGCATGTCTTAAAGATAATTTTGGACATGTCTTAAATCATTTGACCCCCTCTCAGTGTATCTACTTGAAAGAGGATAAGCATGAATAAGACTTATGATCTCCTTACATTCTCAAAATGATTGAAGGAACACTGCAGTGTGTCAGGTGCTGTATGTAATCAAGGAGTGTAGTTTTTAACATTCAATTTCTGAATACACATTTAGTAATGTTGATCAAAACTATTTCTTTTCTGCCACTGTACTACCCAAATGTGGTAAACATTTGGAGCACTGTAACATGATCACAAACTTACGTGTACGTTTTGTTTACACACGTGCCTGCTAATATTATGAAGGCTATCAACGTTTGAACAGTTGTTCAAACAACCACTTTCCACATTTATTAGACTAACAATCCAAGATCTCTTGTATTGCATAGAATTTCGATATGTAGTAATTGTTTATTCATCATGAACATAAAGTGATGATAAAAGGTCAAACGTTTTTGTACATTGACTGATAACTAACATTGGTTGTGTATGATTATGAGATTGCTACTTGCATTAGCTCCTCTTAACTTCTGCAACAGCAGAATAGATCATACTTTATGCACAAATTTAACTGTGCTGCTACCATCATGCTCTGAAAATTGGTACAGCAATTGCAAACACATTGACGATTCATGATAGAAAAAGATAAGATCATTAAATAAAGTCATGTATTTATTTCTACAATGAAACTCATGGTATCTGAATACATTTCCAAACTGATGAATGATTATGGTTAACTTGTCCTTTTTATTTTATAAAGTAATGGTTGTCAATAATTTGGCTCATCCGTAGAATTGGTTTGTAAACAATTCATTTCCACGTTAATCTCAATGTTTGCTTATATCCTGAATAGTAGGATGTTGAACACCTTTCCTGTCAATATTTTTCAATTGCTTCGCACACATTCAATAAAGAAACGTTTATGAAGGCTAGACATCCAGGTGAACAATATATAAAGACAATTCAAACTCTACAACTGGATAAAAGTCATAAAGGAGGTGCCTTATTTGATTCTTGAGTGTCCAAAGCGAGAAGAAAAGGTCACGTACTTGAAACATAAACCGTCAATTGCGCCGCAAAAGCTATACGTGGCGAAACGCATAAGCGCCGACCATCTGTTCATGCTTAGTAATCGTATAAAGGCTCTATACTAGACTCGACAAGAGTTTGTCGCAAGGCAGTTGTGTACAACAGCAGAATGGCTCTCCTTTCAATCCTACTTTTCGCACTACTGCACTATTCCGCCGCAAATGTGGCGGCGGGTCTGAATGAAATCGAAGCGGGGATATCTACTGGGTCCTGCCAGGCCCTCGAGTACCTGCTACTGTACACGAGCAGACAGGACCGCTTGGAGAGCGACTTGGAAGAACTGAGGAACAGGACGGACGCCTTGGACAAGCAGTGTTGTTCTGGACAAACCGCGGTTGGTGTTTTTTTCGTATGTCCAAATTTACAATCTGAAAGGTTAAGTTTGACCCATTGTACAAATGTAGGGTAGACTTTTGCTGGCTGATATTTACATTTTCAATATGTGTATTATCGGTCGTCACACCGATGGCTACAAACATTTTTAGAATACAATTAACTACAGCATATCAACAACAAAACATATACACCACTTTTTCTCCAGAGATAACGTCTAGAAAAACGTCTGGAATGTCAATCAGACTCCGGCAATATTTAAATTTCTGCTGCCTGTTTTGTTAACCTTTTCGCGGGTGAATAAAATTGATGTTTACGTTCTCAACCGGCATCTGCAGGTGTCGATGGCTGTCACTATCCAGCAGCTGCAAAGTGCGCTGAACCAACTGTCGGGTACTCATCATAATATCACCATTTTTCTTATACATTTGTTTATTTCGTTCAATTCTAATGTATTGTAATACTAAAATATGTATTTCATTCATATTGTTGTAATATAACTTTGTGACTATGACCGCCAGAGGTGGAAATCTTTTGTCGACATACAGACTGCCTCGAGTCTAGGACTACTAGTTATGTCAGTGAGTGAGTGAGTGAGTGAGTGAGTGAGTGAGTGAGTGAGTGAGTGAGTGAGTGAGTGAGTGAGTGAGTGAGTGAGTGAGTGAGCGTAAGTGAGTGAGTGAGTGAGTGAGTGAGTGAGTGAGTGAGTGAGTGAGTGAGTGAGTGACTTTGAGACAAGAGACAAGATAGTTGGACTTTTACAAACATGTCAGGAAATGGACGGACGTCCTAAACCTAAAAGATTTAAATCATATAGGCCACGGGGAAAGCTTTTATGTGACTTCTTATCGTTCATTCAGGTTTGATGCATCATTGTATTATTGTCATATTAGAAAAGCTGAACGGCCCCCGTGACTGTATGGAACTGTTGGCGACTGGACACGATACCAGCGGTGTGTACACCATCTACCCTGATGGAGGAGGGAAAAGTCCTGTTCACGTCTACTGTGACATGGACACTGACGGGGGTGGATGGACGGTAAGGATTTCAGACTAACTTTGTTCAGCTACCAGACGATTTGTTTTATTACCTTCGCAGTGAAGGCTCTGTTTTTTGGTAAAGTGAATGAGTGTGTGAGCATGTGTGTGTGTGTGTGTGTGTGTGTGTGTGTGTGTGTGTGTGTGTATCTACGCGCGCGCGCGCGTGTGTGTGTGTACATGTGTATGAAGTCGAGAATGCCTTGATGTTTGGTATGTGGGTAGGTCTTGACGAAACATCATTCACTTTGACTTACACACAAGATACCAATTTCTCTGTGTAGATGTTCCAGAGGCGTCAAGGCGGGTCGGTCAACTTCTACCAAGACTGGCAGGCGTACAAGACAGGGTTTGGTGACCTGAGGGGAGAGTTCTGGCTAGGTATGCTAGCAACGTTTGATTGAAATCTACTGTAGGGAACATGTACCGCCAGACTAGCTATTTATATTACGATGTTTATTTAGTATAAACAGTTTCCAAGTACACGTATGATATCCTCACGTATAATAATGCGCACTACCAATGCTGGTTCTGTTAAGCTAGTAGTTTCGATCTAAATGTGAAACAAAACATGCTGTGTACAAAAGGCAATATGTTTTGTAGTTCCCATTTTGAAGTCGTGTTTGTCTTGCAGGAAATGACCACCTCCACCGCCTGACTGCCCAGGATGTGTACGAACTGAGGGTGGATCTGGAGGACTTTGAGGGCAACACGGCCTTCGCCAAGTACAACATCTTCAGGGTGGAGGATGAGGTGCACAGGTACAGGCTCACTATCAGTGGATACTCGGGCACTGCAGGTGTGTCTTCCTTCTAGATGTCTTTTTTTGCAATAGTTGGAAGCTATCTCAAGTTTGTGTAATTGGCCGAAATCGGCTCTCGCTCAAATGTAACGCATTGGAACACAATAACAAAATACATTCTCACATCACTGATCACACTTGTTATTACATTCCAGGTGACGCCATGACAGACCCAACCTACTCTCACAACGGCATGTACTTTTCCACGAGGGACCAGGAGAACGACGTCCACCCTGATGATCATTGTGCCGAAGTCTTCACAGGCGCGTGGTGGTACCGTAGTTGCCACCTTGCAAACCTGAACGGCCTGTACCTGGGCGGTGTTCATCAGTCCCATGCAGACGGTGTGAACTGGCGCCCATGGAAGGGTTATAGCTATTCCCTAAAAACTACTGAAATGAAAATAAGGCCTAACTAGGTCGAACAAATGTTCTCAGAGAAGGTTGATACCTTCTCAACAGAAGTTCAAATAAAATCGATCAATCAGCACCACACACTGTTGTCAGTTCTCATGATTTATTCAATTGTTTCTGGTTACCATATTGATACGTTTGTCTGTTTGTTTGTTTATTTGTTTGTTTGAGTCTTTATTTATTCATGAAAAACTCAGATCACCCTACTGGCAGATTTTTTTATTGAGGTCAGGATCGAATAGATAAGGGTCAGACAAAATATAACAAAAATATATATTGCAGCATTGACATCTTAACAAATCAATTAAGTTTCATTACAAATATAGGGTATTACAACAATGCATAGAAATACTCCATACTAATAACTCGGTGAAATTGATAACATATCTGTACAGCAACAAACCAGTCCCGAGGATAATGTCCAGCAGTTATTTTAACACAATCATCATACAAAATTCGTCAGGACAGGATATGAAAGAATGAACGAAAACGTCCCGTTCTAATGATGTTCTATAACACGTTAAAAACAGCCTCATTACCCTACACATTGGGTACCTGCCTGTGGCACTGGCTGCAAATACACCTGATATAGCGCGCTTACTAATTTTTCAGAGACGTTCGCTGTCGAAACCTAAAACTATAACAATGTCTGCTAAGCGTTGCCAAGACGACAAACAGGAAAAATTGCTCTAATTCAAATGACAGTCAAAATGACACAAATTACGTTAAACCCAAAATGAAATAACCGACGGAAAAATAGATCAAAATGAAAAAAGAAACGCCATTCCATCAAGGGAAAATACAGATATGTTTAGGATGGCTTTGTGAATATTGATAGTTGAAAAATCCGGAAGCTTCTCTACCTAGAAACAAGATATCACATTTTGTTATGTCATGAAAAATATTTGAGCACCGTTGCTTTATGCAAGGAAAGTAAACGTTTGTGAGAATGGCACATCTGCTTCTACACTACTCTTACATGTACATTTGCCGGATCTTCGGCCGAAGCGGTCATTCCTGTCGCGCTACAATGGCTGTCCGTTCGCATGTCATCCTCCTAGTCCTGCTGCTACATAATGGCAGCTGTCAGCTCGATATTCAGGGTTTTACTGGATCGCCGGCTGTCACCGGAGAAGGACAACACGAAACTTCGATGGAGTCTTCTCTGGCATATGGGCAGCTACTGGAGTACGTGGAGGGACTGAAGAACGACACGCAGCGATGCTGTGAGGCACACTGGACGGTAAGTCTCCGAATGGTCTTCAACGGTCTACAATATGGGTGTCTAGTGCTAGGGACATTACATAGTCTATAACAAGCCATTGCAAGAATGCAACAAGCCTGGTTACATAAATTGTGCTTTGGTTCCCTGGGCAATTTTCATAAATGATTTCGATTAGCACGTCATGCTAAATACAATATGGACCCGAAAAAAAGAAACAAATCTATGAGACTTTGTTTATCGAATGTACAGTGCCATGTTTCGAATTGATATCCTACTACATACTAGGTATGGACCGAGGACCAACAGCAGTCCTTTGCTGGTCTGCAGGCAATCTTGGATGACCAGGCTCTCATCATACAACAGCAACAAACCACCATAAACTAACAACAGAATCTTCTCAGCCAGCTTTCAGGTTCAATATGCAGTGAATTTTGAATTTTGATTTTTTTCTTCTAATTTCCAATTTGGCAAGCAGGGCAATCATTACATACCCAAAGTCATTCGCATGGAAATCATAATAAATCAACTTCTGTGCATGTGACAAAATATTAGCTACAGTTTTGGCATTGTTGCATGATCGGCTAAATATCATTTTATCATGTATCGTTAGTTCCCTTGTCAGTGTAGTTCCAAATCAGCTTAACATTCTAAGATGCCATGTGCTTGAGTGCAAGAAAATATAGCTTTACGTGTTTACAAACCCAGACAAACTGAACGGTCCCCGTGACTGCATGGAACTGTTGGCGACTGGACACGATACCAGCAGTGTGTACACCATCTACCCTGATGGAGGAGGGAAAAGTCCTGTTCACGTCTACTGTGACATGGACACTGACGGGGGTGGATGGACGGTAAGGATTTCAGACGAACTTTATTCAGTTGCCAGACTTATTGTTTTAATTCACTTTTTCCCCCACACATTTATGTATACATTTCTCTGTGCAGCTGTTCCAAAAGCGTCAAGACGGCTCGGTCAACTTCTACCGAGACTGGCAGGCGTACAAGACAGGGTTTGGTGACCTGAGGGGAGAGTTCTGGCTAGGTGAGGTTACAACTCTTGTTTGTAACTCTGATATGATCAAAGCAGATCTTTTAGCTTAAGACATCCTTGGGGATATTTTGTATCAGTCAAAATTATTTGAACATTTGTTGTCGCTCGGTCACAGGTAATGACCACCTCCACCGCCTGACTGCCCAGGATGTGTACGAACTGAGGGTGGATCTGGAGGACTTTGAGGGCAACACGGCCTTCGCCAAGTACAACATCTTCAGGGTGGAGGATGAGGTGCACAAGTACAGGCTCACTATCAGTGGATACTCCGGCACTGCAGGTGTGTCTTCCTTCTTCTTCGTGTGTCTTCTCTTGTCTCTTTTTTGTTGTGCAAAAGTTTTGTTTGTTTGTATTGCATACCCCGTAAACCGCATCAAGGCGTAACACATCGGGTTTGTACTGAAGAGTACAAGCTGCATATCCGGACAGATTTATATGATCCACTCATACCGGGAAGGACCCCTACTCGTTTCGAAAAGTGTGTTGGGTTCTTGAGGTGTGGCTCCCCTCAAACACGGGGCATCCATTTAACGTCCTATCCATTTTCACCTGAGCAAAGTGGGGAAAGTCATCAACGTCAACGGGACAAATCAGGGAGTCCCGGATTCGAACCCGGTATCTCTGGGTTCTGGGGCCAAACACCCTGCCACTACGCCACCGCGACGCCATGACTGGAAACCATCTCAAGTTTGTGTAGTTGGCCAGAATTGGCTCTCGTTCAAATGAAAATGCATTATAGAACGCATTCATCTCACACCAAAACCCAATGCACTTTCCATCACTGATGATACTTGTTACATTCCAGGTGACGCCATCACAGACCCAGCTATGTCTCACAACGACATGTACTTTTCCACGAGGGACAGGGAGAATGACCTCCAGCCTAATGATCACTGTGCAGTAGTCTACACAGGCGCGTGGTGGTACAATAGTTGCCATCGTGCAAACCTGAACGGCCTGTACCTGGGCGGGACTCATCAGTCCTTTGCTGATGGTGTCATCTGGTACCAATGGAAGGGCCATCACTACTCCCTGAAAACTACTGAAATGAAAATAAGGCCAAACTAGGCCGAATAAATGTACTTAGAGGAGGTTGATACAGAGTCCATTCTCAACAGAAGTTCAAATAAACTCGCGGTCAATCAGCACCACATTCTGTTGTGAGTTCTCATGATTTATTCAACTATTCAACTGTTTCTGTTTACTATAGTAATGCGTTTGTTTGTTTGTTTGTTTGTTGGTGGTTTCTTTATTTGAGTCCTTATTTATTCATGAACAACTCAAATTACCCTACTAGCCGATTTTGTATTGAAGTCAGGATCGAACAAATAAGGGCCAGACAAAATATGACAAAGATATTGCATGATTGACATCTTGACAAATCAATTAAGTTTCCTTACAAATATAGGGTATTACAAAAATGCATAGAATTAGTCCATACTAATAACTCAACATACATAAAGAAGTGAAATTAATAACGTCTGTACAGCAACAAACCAGTCCCGAGGATAAGGTGATGCAGTTGTTTTAACGCAATCAGCATACAAAATCTGTCAGGACAGGATCGGATATGGAAGTGTGAAAGCATCCCGTTCTAATTGTATTCTATAGCGCATTTACTCATTTTGCACAGACATGAAAGATTCGCCTTCGAAGCCTAAAACTATAACAATGTTATAACAATCCTGAAGAAGGCGACAGTGGTCGTCGAAAATTCGATCCGTGAATACCTTAGTGTTGGAAAAAAGTTTAGCATTGTATTATAACAATGTCTGCTCATCGTTACCAGGACAATAATCGGGAAACAATTGCTGATCTATACTTAACTAGTCAACATTACACATATAAACTAAGAATAAAACAACCGAACCAAGAAAATAGAACAAACGGAAATGACGCCGTTCCTATTGGTAAATATAGATACGTTTGTTATGGATTCGTGAATATTGACATACTTGAAAAGTCCATGGCCAGAAAAAGCTTGCTTACCTAGCAACAAGATATCACATTTCGTCATGTCATGAAAAAGCTATTTGACTGTCGTTGACTCATGCAAGGAAAGTAAACGTTTGTGAGAATGGCACATCTGCTTCTACACTACTCTTACATGACATTGTACATTAGCCGGATCTTCGGCTGAAGCAGTCATTTCTGTCACGCTACCATGGCTTTCTGTTCGCATGTCGTCCTCCTAGTCCTGCTGTTGCATCACGGCAGCTGTCAGCTCGATATTCAGGGTTTTTCTGGATCAGCTGTCACCGGAGAAGGAGAACACGAAACTTTGGCATATGGGCAGCTGCTGGAGTACGTGGAGGGACTGAAGAACGACACGCAGCGATGCTGTGAGGCACACTGGACGGTAAGTCTCCGAATGGTCTTCAACGTTCGGCGAAAGGCATACCCAAGGACATTATATAGTCTAAATATAGCCAGTCACTGCGTGCAAGAGTGCAACAAGCCAGGTTACGCAGTTGTGGTTTCTTTCCCTAGATAATTTTCATAAATGACATCGTTAAGCCTGTTCTACTAAATACAATATGGTCACAAAAAATCAATGCGACTGTCTTTATTTAGACTCATTCGTCTATCACTGAACTTGCAGTATCATACCACGGTCCGCATTATTGCTAGGTATGGACGGATGAACAACAGCAGTCCTTTGCTGGTGTGCAGACAACCCTTGATGACCAGGCTCTCATCATGCAACAGCAACAAACCACCATACAACAGCAACAAACCACAATAAACCAACTGCAAAGTCTTCTGAGCCAGCTCTCAGGTTCATTGAATTGATTTTGAATTACTTTCAATTTAGCAGTCAATAATCATTACTCATGCAAAGCCATTATAAACTGAGTTATCCGACAAAAGATCAACTTCAGTTTGTTGCATTGTTGTGTAAAGATCGCTTTGTTCTGTAGTTAAACAAAGACTAAGCATAAGATGTCATGTGCTTCCGTACAAGTAAAGAAATGCAAACTTACGTGTTTACAAACCCAGACAAGCTGAACGGCCCCCGTGACTGTATGGAACTGTTGGCGTCTGGACACGATACCAGCGGTGTGTACACCATCTACCCTGATGGAGGAGGGAAAAGTTCTGTTCACGTCTACTGTGACATGGACACTGACGGGGGTGGATGGACGGTAAGGATTTCAAACGAACTTTATTCAGCTGCCAGACTTATTGTTTTAATTCACTTTTTCCCCCACACATTTATGTATACATTTCTCTGTGTAGCTGTTCCAAAAGCGTCAAGACGGCTCGGTCAACTTCTACCAAGACTGGCAGGCGTACAAGACAGGGTTTGGTGACCTGAGGGGAGAGTTCTGGCTAGGTGAGGTTACAACTTGTTACAACTTGTTTGTAACTCTGATATGATCAAAGCAGATCTTTTAGCTTAAGACACCCTTTGGGATATTTTGTATTGGTCAAAATTATTTGAACATTTGTGGTCGTTCGGTCACAGGTAATGACCACCTCCACCGCCTGACGGCCCAGGATGTGTACGAACTGAGGGTGGATCTGGAGGACTTTGAGGGCAACACGGCCTTCGCCAAGTACAACATCTTCAGGGTGGGGGATGAGGTGCACAAGTACAGGCTCACTATCAGTGGATACTCGGGCACTGCGGGTGTGTGTCCTCCTTACAGCAATTTTCTGTGAAAAATGATCACTTTTGAATTGCATGTTGACAAAGATATCTAATGGCATTTTAAAAGAGTAACTGCTTGTATAAAATTTCATGCACTACCTTTAGCTATAACAGAGAACTCTATATGCCAAACGAACTACTTAACAAAGAAGAGAACACAGTGTTACGTTATATGTCGACCCTTTTCAGGTGATGGCCTGACCGATCACATACACACTCACGACGGCACGTACTTTTCTACAAGAGACGGGGAGAATGACAACCACTCTACCGTACACTGTGCTCAAGCTTACAAAGGTGGATGGTGGTACAATCGTTGCCACCATGTATGCCTCAACGGCCAGTACCTGGGTGGGGTTCACCAGTCTTCATGGGAAGGGGTCAACTGGTACCCATGGAAGGGTCTAAACTACTCCCTGAAAACTGCTGAAATGAAAATAAGACCAAATTAGGTTGACATTGGTTGCTCATCATGGCTGTCCAGGTCCTCACAGACAACAACATATTAATACACAGAGAAATAAAACACCATATGCATGATGGACTTGTGTGAATTGTCGCGTGCATCTTATATTGACTATATATATAGATACTTTCTCGATAGTCTTGAAGTAATAGAAACTTAATACTGTACCATTCCCGTCATAACTTACCCAAGTCATCCTCCACAACTAGCCGAAACACCTCGTTAAGTGTAAATAAAAAAATACTCCTCAAATATCCGTTTGACCCCCATAGCCTCATGTGCAAAGAACAAACTTACAAAACTAACTCCTTGAAAACACCAGAGGTGTTTGTGTCCTATTTTACGCATATAACGTTATAAACCAACCGAGCGAATCTCTACCATCAGCTTTCTTATCACGTCGCCATGACAGTTCTATCCATACCTGTCCTGTTGCACCAACTCAGCAACACAACAGGTTTGGTCGGCTCACAGGAGTCCGCTGTATGGCCTGTACCTCTGTCTGGCATATTGTGAACTTCTTCAATATCTAAGCAGACAGGATTTGCTCGAAATTGAGCTGGAGGGAGTGAAGAACAATTGTAGTGAGGGACAAATGAAAGTATAGTGTATAGAAATAAATCTTGGTGGAATAGTATTCTTTTTCTAGACATGAATGTGTTGACACTGTTGGCTATAACTACGATGTACGTGTCCTCTCTGTTAGCATAGCTGATTGATTTTACATAACAGGTGATTTATTATCTTACATTGAGAACACCACAGGTGTTTCCATACTATTTGAACGCATAACGTTATATATGCATCCCAACTGAGTGGATCTTTACCATTAGCTTCCCTATCACGTCGCCATGAATGTCCTTTCCATCGTGGTCCTTGTGGTGCTGCACCAACTCAGCAGTTCAACGGCCCAGGTCGTCTCGGAGGAGCCTGCTGGTTGGGCTGTGACTGACGTTGGAGAACACGGTGCCTTGACCGGATCCTGTCTGGCATATGGAGAACTTCTACAGTATTTAAGTAAACAAGACGAGATGCAAATCGAGCTGGAGGGGCTGAGAAACGAGACAAAACAATGTTGTGAGGACCAATGGATGGTATATGGTTATATCACATACACATCTTTAACGTATGGTGCAGCTTGGTGGAATAGCATTCTTTACGCAAGGCAGAAATGCAATGACAATGTTGTCTGTAACTGCTATGTAAATGTAGTCTCTATTAGTTCAGTTCATTTATTTTTCCATAACAGATGATTTCTTATTCCTATGTGCGACCGGTCGTTTCATTTGGTGCAGCATGCTTGTTAAATATTCTGGACCTTATTTTGTACTAACTCTTCATCCTGTGTTAATATTTCTAGTTCTGGATAGAGAACCAACAACAGTCGTTTGGCAGTCTACAGTGAGACCTAACTGACCAGTCCAACATCCTACAGCAACAACAGGCCACCATGCAACAACAACAGGCCACCATGCAACAACTACAAGCAACAGTGGATGACCAGGTCAACATCATCCAGCAGCAAGAGGCTACCATTCAGCAGATGCAGACCCTTCTCAGCCAACTGTCAGGTTCATTTTTAAGCTCTTTCCTTGAGAATAGACCTAGACTTCAAATGAGAACGTGTTGAAATACTATTCTACCCTGTGTAAAAAGATTATCTAAAATGACGTGGTCTTGAACTAATCTATGGTTATCTAGGATGAAAGCAATGTATTTTAATATATATCTACTGAATAGAAAAGTTGAACGGTCCCCGTGACTGTATGGAACTGTTGACGACTGGACACGATACCAGCGGTGTGTACACCATCTACCCTGATGGAGGAGGGAAAAGTCCTGTTCACGTCTACTGTGACATGGACACTGACGGGGGTGGATGGACGGTAAGGATTTCAGACGAACTTTATTCAGCTGCCAGACTTATTGTTTTAATCCACTTTTTCCCCCCACACATTTATGTATACATTTCTCTGTGTAGCTATTCCAAAAGCGTCAAGACGGCTCGGTCAACTTCTACCGAGACTGGCAGGCGTACAAGACAGGGTTTGGTTACCTGAGGGGAGAGTTCTGGCTAGGTGAGGTTACAACTCTTGTTTGTAACTCTGATATGATCAAAGCAGATCTTTTAGCTTAAGACACCCTTGGGGATATTTTGTATTGGTCAAAATTATTTGAACATTTGTGGTCGTTCGGTCACAGGTAATGACCACCTCCACCGCCTGACGGCCCAGGATGTGTACGAACTGAGGGTGGATCTGGAGGACTTTGAGGGCAACACGGCCTTCGCCAAGTACAACATCCTCAGGGTGGAGGATGAGGTGCACAAGTACAGGCTCACTGTGGACGATTACCATGGTACTGCAGGTGTGTCTTCCTTCAATGTTTCTATCTTTTTGTGCAATAGTTAAAAGTTTGTGTAGCTGGCCAGAATCGGCTCTCGCTTAAATGAAAACGCTTTGAAGCACAATTCTCTCACAACTGCACCCAATAAACTTCCCCGTCACTGATCACATTTGTTATATTTCCAGGTGACGCAATGACAGATCCAAATTACCCTCACCACGGCATGTACTTTTCCACAAGAGATAGAGACAACGACATCCATCTGGATCCCACTGTCGACTGTGCTGAATTAGCCAAATGCGCATGGTGGTACAATCGTTGTCATCGTGCAAACCTGAACGGCCTGTACCTGGGCGGTGCCCATCAGCCTAATGGAGACGGTGTCAACTGGTACCCATGGACGGGTTATAACTATTCCTTGAAAACTACCGAAATGAAGATCAGGCCTAACTAGCCCTAACAAACAGGATTAGAGAAGGCTGTTACAAATCATCTTCCTGACAATAATTGTGATTAAACTAAACCCACCGTATATTGTTGTTGGTTCTTGTTATTCATCATTTTTTGTTACCATAATGATGATCGCAGAATGTGACTAGCACACGATTTACTTAAAATAACTTAATCAAGAAGAGGTAGATATATTTTGCAAAGTCCTTAACGTGTATATAAAGCCATTTGACACATAATCGACACTATCTCCAAGCCATATAGTTGGGAGTTGGTCGTGGGCAAAGTCATCCGTGGTTGAGAGTTGGTATGTCAGGTTGTCTACTAGTCTTTCAAAGTCGTCTGCGCCAGACAAAACAAAAATCAGGAAAGCCATATTCTTCCTAGACGTGATAAGAGGATCAACGTGGAGTCAGGATAAGATGGAATCTCACCTAATTCCGGCGCAGAGCCGACCTTGGTCGGAAAGTAGTCGGGAGCATAGTCGTGGGAAGGTCCTGAATGTGTGACAGGTACAGTCGCTTACTAAGTTAATGAGCAAAGGTAGTGAAAGTCGGGCTATAGATACTGGAGACATAAACACTTCGTCGTTTAAGAACATTTTTGTTGTCAAAATGTATCTATTAACCTTTTGATGCCCAAAGCATACTGGCGACGTGTGCAACTATGGCAGTTGTTGATAAAGGAGACTCCCACACGTTGCTACCTCGATTTATACGATATAAAAATCGAGGTATCGGAAAAAAGAAACAGACCTATCATTAATGTATCATCGCCATTACTATCTACGTCCTCATTCACAACTGCCTCACCTCACCTGTTGAAATATAAACGGGACATTACTTTATAGTAATACTCTATACTAAACATAACTGGTCCTTTGGTAACAGCACAGCCGTGTTTGTACTATCGTTATACATTAACCAATCGGCACACTTAGTACAATGTACCATTAGCTGACATGCGTCATATGCATCGTATACTTAGAGGTAGAATTTTTATACTATGTGACAAATGTCGCCTTTGACCTCCATAGCCTCATGTGCTGAACGGCCATATGGCCCACCCCCTGAGAACACTACAGGTGTTTCTGTGCTATATTTGTGGATGCATGTTCATTTTCATGCCTACTTCTCACCAAGTAGAGTATCTCCGTCCGTTTTCCAATTTCGTCGCAATGGCTCTCATTTCCATCGTTGTCGTCGTGCTGCTGCACCAACTCAGAAGCACAACGGCCCAAGTGGTATCGGAGGAGCCAGCCGGATGGCCTGTAACTGACGTTGGAGAACACGGTGCCTTGACCGGTTCTTGTCTGGCATATGGAGAACTTCTACAGTACTTGACTAGACAAGACAAGCTGGAAAGCGAGCTGGAAGGACTGAAGAACGAGACTCAGCGATGCTGTGAGGGACAATGGGCGGTAGGTATATGCTCATCGACCAATTGCGATCATGTAAGTGTCTATGAAGTAAGCTGTATTTAATATTTCGCCAAATAATGCTGTTTGAGCGATAGAGAGCAAAGAAAGTGTCTACAGCAAATGTAGGTTATGTTCGCCCTATTGTGTATATTTCCAATTTATTTCTCAACGTTGTTAGATGATATATAATTCTTCAAGGCACTAAGATAACTGAATCGGAACGGAAAAAAACAGCAAACTTCGCAAGTGAATCTGTAATGCAGTCTCTTCTTTTATAATAGATTACCATATTTTGATCTGGTGTTTCTAGCTATGGATCGACAGCCAACAGCAGTCGGTTAGCAGTCTACAGGTCAACGTGGACAACCAGACCAACATGCTGCAGCAACAACAGGCCACTGTGCAACAATTACAAGCAACCGTGGGTGAGCAGGCCAACATTAATCAACAACAACAGGCCACCATGCAACACCAACAGGCCACCATGCAACAACTACAAGCCACAGTGGATGACCAGGTCAACATTATTCAGCAACAAGGGGCTACAATTCAGCAGATGCAGACCCTTTTGAGCCAACTGTCAGGTTCATTTTCAAGTTCTTTACTTGATAATAGATCTAGACTTCAAATGAGAACATGTCAAAATATAATTCTACCCTAGTATGGAAAGATGATTCAAAACGACGTGGTCTTGATTTACTCTAATGTCTATCCAGATTTGTGGCAATGTCTTTTCTGACTAGATAAGGTGAACAGTGCTCGTGACTGTATGGAACTGTTGGCGACTGGACACGATACCAGCGGTGTGTACACCATCTACCCTGATGGAGGAGGGAAAAGTCCTGTTCACGTCTACTGTGACATGGACACTGACGGCGGTGGATGGACGGTACGAATGAAACTTTTTTTTCAGATATGTGGTGACTTGTTTTGCAAATAGCTAGTTTAGTTCCTTTTCAACGATGTCAGATTTTTTATTTATTTTTTTTCATTATGTATCACCACCATCAGCACATCTACATGTACATTGCTGATCAGACGTATCCTCGTCTTTTACTTTTACTTCGACTTGTAGGCCCGCAAATATCAAACCACTACATACATACATAAAACACAGTGGATGAATACATGCATTTCTATTGCAGCTGTTCCAAAAGCGACAAGACGGTTCAGTCAACTTCTACCGAGACTGGCAGGTGTACAAGACAGGGTTTGGTGACCTGAGGGGAGAGTTCTGGCTGGGTATGTCTCACAGTAGATTTGATATTCGAGTCATTGTGATCACTTGCCGTCGTTACCTGTGACTATGTTGTGTTTGTTGGACTCCAGGTAACGATAACCTACACCGGCTGACGGCACAGGATGTGTACGAACTGAGGGTGGATCTGGAGGACTTTGAGGGCAACACGGCCTTCGCCAAGTACAACATCTTCAGGGTGGAGGATGAGGTGCACAAGTACAGGCTCACTGTTAGTGGATACTCGGGTACTGCAGGTGTGTGTCTTAGCTTTAGAAATGAAAGAAGAATGAATGAATGAATGAATCAATCAATCAATCAATTGTTTATTGAAATCGTAGAAGGAACATTTCAGACATAATCCTCCACCAGTAGGTCATGTTTCTAAATAGTTTTTACGGCTGAAATCTATCTGTTCAAAACAGTATGTACATGTGATACGACAGGAGAAAAAATTGTGCCGTCAAGCTGTTTGCTTCCATTGTCATACTTCACAACGTTTAGTTCAAGTAACAAAAATTGCACTGAATCTTGGCCCACCTACGACCGATCTGGAGAAATGAATTCAGATCATTGTACAATGTATTTCAGTAGGTATGAATTAGAATATCAAGGCAAGATAACTCTGTTTCTTTAGTTTCAAATGTCAATGTAATTTTCAGGTGATGCCATGAGCGACCCAGACTACGGTCACGACGGAATGTACTTTTCTACAAGGGACAGAGAGAACGACCAACATACGGGTGTTGACTGTGCTGAACACCACACGGGCGCGTGGTGGTACAATCGCTGCTTTCGAGCAAGCCTGAACGGCCTGTACCTGATTGGTGATCACCCGTCTCATACAGACGGCATAATCTGGGCGCCATGGAAGGGTTCACACTATTCCCTGAAAACCACTGAAATGAAGATAAGGCCTAACTAGCATCAACGAACAAAATGGAGGAGTGTTGACTCAACGTATCTTTTACACTGCTTGTCGAAATAAGATAGTCAATACCATGTGCTGCTGGTGGTTGTGGTTATCATGAATTTTACAGTGTAGAACAGTGCAAACAGTATGGTAGGACTATCGCTTATGACTACTGGTCATAAGTGACTAAAATAACAGTGAGTTTCTAAGTACTGTATACGGTTGACAGTTGCCTGGTTTTCTGTTTACTGCATTTATGAACAAAGCAATGCAATCGACGTGAAGTGGAGTTCTCATATCTATTGCAAATTGTTTAAGAATTGCTAAACTATATCATAAACTAAACATGGTCGCGTATACTTCATTTTCCACGTATCATAATTTGACGAGCATTTATGTAAGCCCCAAATACTCCTATGATATTTAGCTTTTGTTCTAAAAAATGTCAGTGTTAGATATGAGAAAAAAGATGACGCCTCCATTATATACGTCATACAAGTGTAAATTTCATCGATTTAAAAACTTTCTGTGTGCCAAATATCGCCTTTGACCTCCAAAGCCTCGTGTGCAAAGGCCATGACCCACACCATGAGAACACTACAGGTGTTTTATGCTGTATTTGCGGATACATGAACATGCTAACTTCACACTAAGTAGAGTATTACCATAAGTTTTCCATTTTCGTCGCCATGACCGTCCTTTCCATCGTTGTCCTTGTGATGCTGCACCAACTAAGCAGCTCAGCGGCCCAGGTCGGTCCAGAGTTGCCCGAGGGATGGCCTGTGACTGACGTTGGAGAACACGGTGCCTTGACCGGATCCTGTCTGGCATATGGAGAACTTCTACAGTATCTAAGCAGACAAGACGAGCTGGAGAGCGAGCTAGAGGGGCTGAAGAACGAAACAAAACAATGTTGTGAGGAGCAATGGAAGGTATGGTTATATCACATACACATCTTTAACTTATGATACATCTGGGTGGATCGTTCTTTCCAATGATGGTGCAAGGCAGGAATGCGATGGCAATGTTGCCTGTAACTACGATGTAATTGTCGTCTCTGTTAGTACAGTTCATGTCCTTTCCATAGCAGCTACAGATGATATCTAATCTCTATGTAAAACATGTCGTTGGATCCGTTTTTGTTAAGTGTGTGTGCGTGTGTTTGTGTGTGTGTGCGTTTGCGTGTGTGTGTTTCTGTGTGTGTGTGTGTGTGCGCGCGCGCGTGTGTGTGTGTGTGTGTGCGCGCGCGCGCGCGTGTATGTGTGTCTGTCTGTGTCTGTCTGTCTGTCTGTCTGTCTGTGTGTTTGGGGGTGTTGTCAGCATTGCAGTAAGCTATTCTGCACTTTATTTCGTAGTAACAAGTTATCCTGTGTACAATGTTCCTAGCTCTGGAATGAGAACCAGCAACAGTCGTTTAGCAGTCTACAGATCGATCTCAGTGACCAGTCCAACGTTCTCCAGCAACAACAGGCAACAGTTCAACAGCTACAAGCAACAGTGGATGACCAGGTGAACATCAATCAACAGCTGCAAGCAACAGTGGATGACCAGGCCAACATCATTCAGCAGCAAGAGGCTACAATTCAGCAGATGCAGACTCTTTTGAGCCAACTGTCAGGTTCATTTTCAAGTTTTTTTCTAAGGATAGATCTATGCTTCAATTGTCAATTGAGTGTATGGTAAAATACAGTTCTACTCTGTACAGATAATGATAAAAAAACGTTGTCTTAATGTAGTCCAATTTCTATCTGGATTTAAAGCAATTTCTTTACAAACTAGACGAGCTGAACGGTCCCCGTGACTGTATGGAACTGTTAGCGACTGGACACGATACCAGCGATGTGTACACCATCTACCCTGATGGAGGAGGGAAAAGTCCTGTTCACGTCTACTGTGACATGGACACTGACGGCGGTGGATGGACGGTAAGGGATGTAGCTAATACAGTGATAATGTCCTTTTCAGATATGTGTGATTAGTTCTAATAAAAAAATTAAATTCAGTTCATTTTAACCAAAGGCTGTATATATAGAATACAACACGGGGTATTCCGTATCACCCGAGGTACCAGCCCGACCGCGGGCAGGATCGCACGACGGCCGTATATTTAATATCCATCAATACAGCCATCAGAACGGTGTTATATTTCTCTGTCCGGCTGTTTTTTTCACAAGCAAAGTAAATCGTGTACTACCTTAGGGAGGGCAACGGTACATCATATTCTTTCGTAAAAAGGCCTAGAAAGTAACTAGTATGTTTACATTAGATGTCTGACGTTTTCTTGAATCAATAGAAACGAAACATGGCACAGGTATGAGTCTTTGAAAATAAGGCAGAATGTTTATTGAAGTACCCTCGTATCAACTTCTATTGCAGTTGTTCCAGAAGCGTCAAGACGGTTCGGTCAACTTCTATCAAGACTGGCGGTCGTACAAGACAGGGTTTGGTGACCTGAGGGGAGAGTTCTGGCTAGGTATATAATGGCAACAACCGCAAGCAACAGTCATAATCAATTTTCACGACGTATACAGCACATCAGAATGTGACTTTGTTTTTATGTTGATCTAAAGGTAATGACCACCTCCACCGCCTGACTGCCCAGGATGTGTACGAACTGAGGGTGGATCTGGAGGACTTTGAGGGCAACACGGCCTTCGCCAAGTACAACATCTTCAGGGTGGAGGATGAGGTGCACAAGTACAGGCTCACTATCAGTGGATACTCGGGCACTGCAGGTGTGTATCAATATTGTGTAATAGAAACATTGTATCGACTCTCTCACAGGAAAAATGAAATGACTGTCGAAAAATCATTTACTATAATTAAACTTCGAGATATTTCGGATATCTACTACGTTCACTATACACAAGGCTTTCATCTCATATACCATAATCTATCTCAATGGACTTAAGTAGCAAATTTAAGTACATATTGACATGTAACAACCTCTGCATTGTATCATAGGAAATATATCAAAGAATGTCTAGTTCCAATGATTGTAAAAGCCTATGACCTTATTCTATGAACTCTTGTGTTTAGTAGATTAGCCTTATAAAACAGTAGATGCCATACTTTGTACCTTGTACAACTGTTGTGCAATAAAGTTAGATTTTTATATTTCCAGGTGATGGAATGACCGACCCCGTCGTCCCTCACGACGGCATGTACTTTTCTACAAGGGACAGGGAGAATGACCTCCAGCCAACCGACCACTGTGCGCAAGTCTACAAAGGCGCGTGGTGGTACAGCCATTGCCATCGTTCAAACCTGAACGGCCTTTATCTGGTTGGGGCTCACCAGTCGTATGCAGACGGTGTCAACTGGTACCCATGGAAGGGTCAAAACTATTCCCTAAAAACTACTGCAATGAAAATAAGGCCTAACTAGGCCAAACAAATACTCTAAAAGAGGGTTGATACAAAGTCCCCTCCTCGCCACACACCATAACAGACAGAAGTTTATTGTATAATAAGTAAATTGAGCATATAGCACCACATACTGTTGTCAGTTCTCATTATTCATTCAACTGTTAGTTAGTTAGCTAGTTAGGTTTATTTGTGTTTTTTTGTTTGAGCATTTATTTATTCATGAAAAACTCAAATAATCCTGCTGGTCTGTTTTCATTGAGGTCATGAGGGAAGAAGTAACCCTAACAAAAAAACAAAAACAAAAAAAACATATCACTCTCCCTGGAAACTAGCGAAATGGAAATTAGACCAAATTAGGTTGACATTACTTGGCATTGTGTCGTCATGGCTACAACAAGTCCAGGTCCACACAGACAACAAAGTTTAAGTACAGAGGCAAAAAACATCACGACAGACTGAATTCTCATGTGCGTCTTATAATGACTACATTGTTGCTAGTCTTGAAGCAGAAAATATATTCAATACTGTACCATTACTTGCCATTACTTGGCTTCCCAACCAACCATCAACCAACCTACCAACCGAGTGAACCGACTCGCCCTGCCTTGTTAAGCGTGAATATAAAATTACTCCTGAAATATCTGTTTGACCTCCATAGCCTCGTGTACAAAGGATATTTACATAACTCCACCCTGGAGAATACCACAGGTGTTTCTGTGCTATTTTTACTCATATACATAAATCCAAACTGAGTTGACCTTTACTATTACCAATAGTTTTCCTATCACGTCGCCACAAACATAGTCTTTGTTCTGCTGCATGCAGCAACACGGCAGTTCAGCAGCCAAAGTCTGCTGGATGGACCGATTTGGTGAACAGTTGCCTTGACTGGATCTTGCCTTGCATGTGCACAAGTTGTACATAGTACAGCATCTAAGCAACATGAACGAGCTGGAAAGCGTAACGTGGAGAGGGGGGTTGGATTACGAACTTCTACAATGCCGTGAGGGACAATGAACTGTGTATAATGAATACATCTTGGTGGAATGGTATTTTTTTTGCAATGCTTGACAGGAATTTGTTGACATTGTTGGCTATAACTACAATGTAACCGTCCTCTCTGTTAGCATAGTTGATTGGTTTTACATAACAAGTGATATCTTATCTTATCTTGAGAACACCACAGGTGTTTCCATACTATTTGTACGCATAATTAACGTTATATATGCATCCCAACTGAGTGGATCTTTACCATTAGCGTCCCTATCACGTCGCCATGAATGTCGTCTCCATCGTGGTCCTTGTGGTGCTGCACCAACTCAGCAGTTCAACGGCCCAGGTCGGTTCAGAGTTGCCCGAGGGATGGCCTGTGACTGACGTTGGAGAACACGGTATCTTGACTGGGTCCTGCCAGGCATATGGAGAACTTCTACAGTACTTAACTAGACAAGACAAGCTGGAAAGCGAGCTGGAAGGACTGAAGAACAGGACACAGCAATGTTGTGGGGAAACGGTAAGTTCTGGGGGGGATGTGAAAAACTGGATACAGAATCATATTGATAATTCAATTGTAATATCAGGTAACGTGTTGATTGTCCTGTCTTACTACAGTGTTGTTGATTGCAAATATATATATATATATAAAAATAGATACATCAAATCAGCTACTTGCAATGGATGTCTCGATTATGTCAAATAGTAGCACAGAATGGAATACATCATTGCTCAAAAGTCTGGAAAAATTTATAAACATTTAGGTTATAGATTGTTAGATTGGTTGACTGGGAAATGTTGCCAATTGTTTCATCGGTTTTTGAGTTGTTTTTATGTTCACATGTATATTTATATTTCGTCGTTGTAGGAAATTCTAAATAAAGATTTAAAAAGAAAGATACATTTGTCAAATAAAAAGCTAGAGTTGAAAAAGTCTATGTTAATAAACAACTTGCTAAAGTTATCTATCTTACATTTTCGGGAGCAACCTAAGATACCTAAAGCGAAGGTATCATAACCCATCTCTATCTATCATAGTACCAATCCAGCGTTCTTGAGGCACAACAGTCCATCGTCGAAGAGCTGGAAGCAACAGTGGGTGACCAGGCTAGCACCATGCAGCAGCTACAGGAGACGGTCAATAACCAGATCAACACCATCAATCAACAACAGACAACAATACAGCAGATGCAGACCCTTTTGAGCCAAATATCAGGTACCTTTCTAATATATTTCCTTGATAATAGATCAACTCTCTTAGTGTGCGTGGTATTATTTATTTTTATGGTTTTACCAACTGAGATCCATGGTGTAATTCGTGCGCGTGCACGAACTATGTAAAATCAACTCCACAGCGGAAAATCCCCAAACACCACCACTCTCATTTATCATTCGACAAAGCGCAACACTTTTCAGACAACCGACAATGGTACAATGCAATGTCGAACTTGTACATTTACGTTCGAAGTTATGGGACCCTCCGTTATGATTCCATGTTATGCAAAACAAGATAAGAAACATGTCTTTAGAATACTTATGAATCAACGCTTTTCTAATTTTTATATATCTTTTTTTTTCTAATTTTAATGTAACTTTTAAAGACAGGCTTAGTGGTGCCCGTGACTGTATGGAACTGTTGGCGACTGGACACGATACCAGCGGTGTATACACCATCTATCCGGATGGCGATGGAAAAAGCGCGGTTCACGTCTACTGTGACATGGACACTGACGGGGGTGGATGGACGGTAAGGATGCATTGCTTTCTTTGTCTTTATTCATGTCAGTTGATTCGTTCGTGAAATTTCTATTTCAAATTTCCCTCAGCTCTTGAAGCGTTTGCTCTTTATCTTATGGCATTAAAATATAGTATTGATAACGTTCCAGTTGTTCTTTATGAATTGACCACTTGACTATCAAAGCAACCTCTCTGCTCATTTAGGGGACAACAATACATCACAATTTTACAAGATTTGACGATTGTCTTCCTTTCAGTGTACTCTAGACCTTGCCATTTTCTAGGCCTACAAATGCAATACACAGCAACAGTGTGACAGGTAATCACATTGTCGAAGTATATTTGTTAAAATATCAATTTCTAAATTCATATGCAGATGTTCCAAAAGCGTCAAGACGGCTCAATCGACTTCTACCGAGACTGGCAGGCGTACAAGACAGGGTTTGGTGACCTGAGGGGAGAGTTCTGGCTTGGTATGTCTACAGCAAATCTTATAAATGGTTGAAGTGCTTACTGTACTGTAGTGTGTACTACCATATGTAAAACATTATTACATGCGACTATCTTGAATCTTTCCAAATAAGTCAGGTAAAACATGTCATGCCCCTTTCCCCCCAGGTAACGACAACCTCCACCGCCTGACGGCCCAGGATGTGTACGAACTAAGGGTGGATCTGGAGGACTTTGAGGGCAACACGGCCTTTGCCAAGTACAACATCTTCAGGGTGGAGGATGAGGTGCACAAGTACAGGCTTACTGTGGACGGCTACAACGGCACTGCAGGTGTCTAGTGCTCCTAGATTACTTCTCTATCTTAATTTCAAAAGTTAAGATCCATCCAACTATTTCACAGAACCGTCTCCTGCTAACAGAGCACATAACAAATTCTACTTACAACAGAACCTAATGCACTCTCCCATCACAGATCCAAGGGCTGTAATCGCTCATTTAAATGTACAAATGTTGTAACTTCCGTTACCGTTTGAAATAAGGCGTTCCTGACATTAAGATTTGCCACATATAAGGTGCCAACTGTTGTTTTTACGACGACTCAAAAATTTTCTGGCTTTTAAAAACGTACGTTTGGCACCTCATATGCAGCATATCTTAATGTCAGAAACGTCTTACTTCAAACGGCAACGGAAGTTACAAAATGTGTACATTTATATAATCTGTTTATTTTCCAGGTGACGCCATGACTGACCCGGCGCATCCTCACAACGGCATGTACTTCTCCACACAGGACAGAGAGAACGACATCCACGACACTCAACACTGTGCTCAAGTCTACAAAGGTGCATGGTGGTACGAGAAGTGTCACCGTGCAAACCTGAACGGCCTGTATCATGCAGGAGTTCACCAGTCATTTGCGGACGGTGTCAACTGGTTCCCATGGAAGGGCTACGATTACTCCCTGAAAACTACTGAAATGAAGATCAGGCCTAACTGAGTGGGGAAACCGGGATCACAGAAGGTTGACTCAAAGTACCTCCTCCACCTCTTATCCAAATAAAAGAGGCAGTACCAGATACTGTTGTTTGGTCTCATGATTTATCAACCTGGTTCTGGTTTATCATGATAGTGATAACGTAAGGAATAGAATGAGCACAGGATTGAATGATATAGTCAAGTCAACACCTTCTTTGAAGAATGAAGAAATAATCCCAAGGCCCCCTGATAACTTGTACAATACAGCAGGTAGCTGTAAACGATGACTACCACGCATAACTGGCAAACCAGTTTACTTGTTATATATAACATAAAAATGAGACATTTAGCATAAGAAAAATAGGAATTTGACCCCTCAATTTCAATGTATCATACAAATGTGAAATTCGTCTATTTAGAATTTTCATATGTGGCAAATGTCGCATTTGACCTCCATAACCTCGGGTGCTGAACGGCCATATGGCCCACCCCTTGAGAACACTACAGGTGTTTCTGTGCTATGTTTACCCATTCATGTACATGTATACATGTGCGTACATGCCAACAGTGCACTAAGTAGACTTTCACTATTAGCTTTCCCTACCACATCGTCATGAATGTCCTTTCCATCTTCGTCCTCTTCCTGCTGCACCAACTCAGCAGCACAGCGACGCATGACCATGTCGGTTTAGAGGAGTCTGCCGGGTCGACTGTGACTGGCGTAGGAGAAAACGTTGCCTTGGATGGATCTACTCAAACATATGGACAACTCGTGCAGGACTTGAACCAGCAGTTGGACGTACTAAAGAACGTGACACAGCAATGTTGTGAAGGGCAATGGACGGTAGGTCTGTGTCCTCAAAAGAAATGATTTAGACATAATCATAATTGTATGAAGTGCACTTAACTGAAATAAGATTGCTTGACTGTGCTATTTTAAATTTGATAGTAGGGATGTGTTGTAAAACTAACTTTATCCTTGCTGCTTGACATCCACCATGTTTCTGCTACATCAAATAATGTCATAATGATTATAAGTTTATTTGCAAATTCTTGCCCGAGGGGTAATTGCAACATGAAACAATGTATAGGAAAATATTTCTTATTTCTTGGCTGCGTAATTGACTGCGTCCTATTCTGCTCTGGATCGAGACCCAACAACAGTCGGTTGGAACTCTACACTTGGCCAACATCGTGCAACAACACCAGGACATCCTGGAAGAACTGCAGTTAAGAGTGGATGAGCAAGTCAACATCAACCAACAACTGGAATCAACAGTGGAAGAGCAGGCAGACTTGATTCGGCAGCAACAGACCACAATGCAACAGATGCAGACACTCTTGAACCAATTGTCAGGTATGTTTTTATTATATTTTCTTGAAAATGGATCTAAAGTGTAAACTTTGCAATTCAATTCTATCTTGTATAAACCATGTCAAAGATTTAAACGTGTGCGACGATGTTCATCCATGTTTAAAACACCAAATTAGGATATCACGACATTTCGGTTCCAAATAATCAAAACGTTACCATGTTAATGAAGAATATATTGTTTACAAATACAGAAAAACTAAACGGTCCCCGTGACTGTATGGAACTGTTGGCGACTGGACACGATACCAGCGGTGTGTACACCATCTACCCTGATGGAGGAGGGAAAAGTCCTGTTCACGTCTACTGTGACATGGACACTGACGGGGGCGGATGGACGGTACGACGTTACAAATTATACTTCAAATTTACTAAGCTACCTAGCGATTATTGTGTGAAAAAAAATCATGATTTCACTATTGATGACTTTAGTGGCCCTGAAGTCAATCAACTTAAACCAATTGCAACATTTTTTTCTGGATGTGAATGCCCAGGTAACCATATGTTCATTTTTGCAGCTATTCCAAAAGCGACAAGACGGTTCTATCGACTTCTACCGAGACTGGCAGGCGTACAAGACAGGGTTTGGTGACCTGAGGGGAGAGTTCTGGCTTGGTAAGGTTTTAACTCTGTTTTGTTTTATGTATTTATTGATTGATTGCTATGCTTTCTAATGGTTCTTTCCTATCAATGAGAATTTATAGGAATGTCTTTTTATTGTGTTTTTAGGTAATGACCACCTTCACCGCCTGACTGACCAGGATGTGTACGAACTGAGGGTGGATCTGGAGGACTTTGAGGGCAACACGGCCTTCGCCAAGTACAACATCTTCAGGGTGGAGGATGAGGTGCATAAGTACAGGCTTACTCTGGACGGCTACAATGGTACTGCAGGTGTGTCTTCCTTCTAGGTGTCTTCTATCTTTTTTTGCAATAGTTGAAAGTCTGTGTAGTTGGCCAGAATCGGCTGTTGCTCAAATGAAAACGCCTTGAAACACAATTCTCTCACAACCGCACCCAATAAACTCCCCCATCAATGATCATATTTATAATATTTCCAGGTGACGCCATGACAGATCCAAACAAATCTCACAACGGCATGTACTTTTCTACGAGGGACAGAGACAACGATATCCACCCTGATAATCATTGTGCCGAAGTCTACACAGGATCGTGGTGGTACCATAGTTGTCACCGTGCAAACCTGAACGGCCTGTATCTAGGCAGTGCTCACCAGTCCCATGCAGGCGGTGTCAGCTGGTACGACTGGAAGGGCCATAACTACTCCCTGAAAACTACTGAAATGAAGATCAGGCCTAACTGAGACAGACAACGGGGATCACAGAAGGTTGACTCAAAGTACCTTCTACACGTCCTCTTAACGAAATAAAAGAGTCATTACCAGATACTGTTGTTTGGTCTCATGATTTGTCAACCTGGTTTTGGTTTATCATGGTGATATGTGAAGTAAAGCATAGACTGAACACAGGATTTAATGGTTTGTGAACACCTTTTTAAAAGTTGAAATAGTCCCAAGGCACTCTTATAAGTTGTTCAGCTGCAGCAGCTATCTGTAAATGATCACCATACTAATTATGCCTCCCCCAGAATCTCAAAGTGTAGCAAACAAGCATGAGACGTTTCGCATTAAAAAAAAACTGACCCTATATCAATACATCATACAAATGTCAAATTCGTCTATTTAGAATTTTGATATGCGACAAATGTCGCATTTGACCTCCACAGCCTTGTGTGTTGAATCGCCATGACCCACCTCTTGAGAACACTACAGGTGTTTCTGTGCTATATTTACCCATAGATGTCATGTATACGTACACGTACATGCCAACTGTACACTAATTATAAGTAGAGTTTCACCATCAACTGCCCTCTCACGTCGTCATGAATGTCCTTTCCATCTTCGTCCTCTTCCTGCTGCACCAACTCAGCAGCACAGCGACTCATGATCATGGTGGTTTAGAGGAGTCTGCCGGGTCGACTGTGACTGGCGTAGGAGAAAACGTTGCCTCGGATGGATCTACTCTAACATATGGACAACTTGTGGAGGACTTGAACCTGCAGTTGGACGTACTGAAGAACGAGACACAGCAATGTTGTGAAGGACAATGGACGGTAGGTCTATGTCCTCAAAATAGCTGATGCTGATATCTATACCACATGTCATGTGTGCCACAGTTATGTTGACCATTTTGCTGGAATACGATTATACATTGTAAAAAGGGATGTGTTGTAAGGATTCAGTGTGCAGATCCTCCCTACCTTACATCCAGCATTTATTTCAAACATTAGATTCTATACGTGTATCTTATTGTCCCTTGCCTTGCGTAATTGACTGTATCCAATTCTGCTCAGGTACGATACAACATGCTTGTCATGTAAAGCTATGACGCAGTCTATTTGTAGTAACCACGTCTTGTCCTAATATTTTTAGCTCTGGATCGAGAACCAACAACAGTCGGTTGGAACTCTACACTTAAATGTGATTGACCTGGCCAACCTTGTACAACAACACCTGGGCATCCTGGAAGAACTTCAGTTAAGAGTGGATGAACAAGTCAACATCAATCAACGACAACAGGCCACCATTCAACAGCTAGAATCAACAGTGGACGACCAGGCAGATTTCATTCGGCAGCAAGAGGCCACAATGCAACAGATGCAGACACTTTTGAACCAACTGTCAGGTATATTCTCAATATCTTTCCTTCAGAATAGATCTAAAACTGCAAACATCGTAAATTCAACATTTTATATGAACTATATGAAAGATTTAAAAGATAACGTTCATCCGAGTTCAAAACATCAAATTAAGATACATTCCGTGCTACGGCTTTTCGCTTCCAAAGAATCAAAACATTACATCTATTGACAAAGAACTCAAAGAATCTTATCTCGGATCTGAATCACATTCACAGACAAACTGAATGGTCCCCGTGACTGCATGGAACTGTTGGCGACTGGACACGATACCAGCGGTGTGTACACCATCTACCCTGATGGAGGAGGGAAAAGTCCTGTTCACGTCTACTGTGACATGGACACTGACGGCGGTGGATGGACGGTACGACTTCAGATCAACTTAGCTACCTATTGTGATTTTTGTGTGATTATTGTGTGAAAAAATCATGACTTTAGTGGGCCTTAATCAATCAACGTAAACCGATTGCAACATTTTAATGGATGTGAATGCTCCGGTAACCACATGTGCTTTTTTTGCAGCTATTCCAAAAGCGACAAGACGGTTCTATCGACTTCTACCGAGACTGGCAGGCGTACAAGACAGGGTTTGGTGACTTGAGGGGAGAATTCTGGCTGGGTAAGGTTACAACTCTGCATTAGTTGATTTCTATGCTTTCTGATAGTTCTTTAAATCGCATGAATCAAAATTGATGGGAATATCTTTTTATTGTTTCTTTGTAGGTAATGACCACCTCCACCGCCTGACGGCCCAGGATGTGTACGAACTGAGGGTGGATCTGGAGGACTTTGAGGGCAACACGGCCTTCGCCAAGTACAACATCTTCAGGGTGGAGGATGAGGTGCACAAGTACAGGCTCACTGTGGACGGCTACAGCGGCACTGCAGGTAGGTGTAGTTCCAACTCAGAGACGGCAGGCGCTATAGACTTCCTAGCACGTTTGACCAATCGCTGACGTCACGCCTCCGCAAGCTCACTTGATTGGTCACTCGAATTCTGAAGAAGACTGTGGTATGAAATTCACAATTCTAGGTTGGACCAAAGCTTTAACTCTGTGCGTTTGTTGCATGTTAACTCCTTTACAGGTGATGGCATGACCGACGCAGTCAACCCTCACCACGGTATGTACTTTACCACAAAAGACAGGGACAACGACATCCACGCAACAGATAACTGTGCACAAGAGTTCAAAGGTGCGTGGTGGTACAGCGGTTGCCACCGCGCGAACCTGAACGGCCTGTACATGGTGGCGGGTCAACAGTCACAGGGTGACGGGGTCAACTGGAAACCCTGGAGGGGCTACGATACCCCGCTTAAAGCTGCTGAAATGAAAATAAGGCCTAACTAGAGAAAGAATGCCGAGAGTGTAAACCGTAGCCAAGGGAAGCTAGTTTCCTCTGTATGGTTAGCATAAAATCCTTCTCGTAAGGTGACACATCCTCTCAAGCAATGCCACTGGCGTACCGGCCTGTGATCCCTCTTTCTCGCTTCGTTAGCGCTGCTCTAGCCGTCAGCCAATCAGATACTCCTCTTGCGGTTGTTGGAGGAACATTACCAGCCAATCACGTTGCCTCTTGAGTCTTGACCCTCAGCAGCGTACGTCGTGATTGGTTGGTGACAGCTGACCAGCGCTTATGCAGCAAGAAAGACGGGGCGCAGGTTGTTGCTTGATATATGTACAAGCGGTAGGCCTGGCATGGGACGATGAAGGATATAAGGTTGATACTAGACGAATCGTCATGGCTGAATGAAACAGGTCCTGATTGTCATATATATATACAAGGAAGACAGACCCACTGTATACATATGTGAAAATAAAGCACAAGGTGTCAATGGACGTATGGTCGTTATGATTACTACTTTCTGGTAGCACTAAGTATCGTTGAACCATTGCCGTACTTAGGGGATTATATTGATTTCTAAAGACAACATAAGCCTTTGGCTTGTAATCCCAACTTGATGACACATTACTATATACTGTACCTGTAACCTATGTCACCCTGCGGAAACATTGATATTTGCATGACATTTATATACACACCTACACATATGGTGTGAGAGAAAACACCTGTTAACAAAACTCAAATATAACTGATACGAAGATCATTACACCCTAGGAAAGACTCTGTAAGCCGCCATTTTATACAGCTCCACGATGACCGCCATCACGTTGCCAGTCCTTGTCTTGATGCTGCTTCATGCAAGCATTGCAGTATCATCTAACCCATGGGAACCTGCTGACCGTAGTCTGACCACTGCCTCCCCAGCCGTAACCACTGCCTCCCCAGCCGTGTCCTGCCAGGCGTTTGAAAACCTGCTGCGGTACGCCGACAGGCAGAACAGTCTGGAGAACAACATGGACGAACTGCAGACGAGAACAAACTCCCTGGAACAACAGTGCTGTGGGGGAGAATCGACGGTATTTTGCACCTTTTATGCATTTGTTAACGTACGTATGGTAATTGTTGTCTGACTCTATGGAAAAACACATTTTTTTAATACATAAGAGGTAGAGTAGACTGTTTTGGGATGTCTGATTCGAGGGATATTACATCATGGTAAAAAAAGTCAATACGTTTCGTTCCAAGACACCATCATACTTGTACAAAATGCTGAAAATTGGCACATTTTGCCCAAAGCCCTTGGCTAGACGGAAACAGCTTGCCTCAGTTGCTTTAACCAGGTAATGCTATGTAGTCACATTTGCACCGGTTTCCGTTGCGTTGGAGGTGTAGTCCCGCCGAGCCCGGAAGCCACAAATTTGTCCCGGTGGACTGCCGAAATAGCCCAATAGCCGCAGGGTGTCCCACGTTCTCTGCCCGAAAGTGCATAAAAACGTAAAGTCCGTAAACTACCCAGTGGGGCCACTTTTTCCAATTGTGACAGACACATAACATAGATGGCGAGCGCATGATGCTAACTATACCTTCATTGCGTTCGTGGTGCTTTCTTGTCACCTCTCACATCAAACGCCACCTATTTGTTGGGCAGCATTACTCCTATGCCAGCATACAGTCCATGATGGAGCAACAGGACAGCACTATACAGCAACATGAGAACACCATACAGCAACAAGCTGCCACCATTCAACTCATGCAAACTCAGCTCAACCAACTAGCAGGTATATACACGCCAAATTTACAAAACATAACGTTAACTGGGAAAAATGCCACTGACACTGTTTGAAAGGTCTGACCGTGTTAAAATCTATCCAGTTGCTGGGGTATACTGTTATCTAACGTAAATACATGCAAAAAAATCAAACAATCATAGAATACTACGATTGTTCGGTTCCAAGGAATTGCAACATGAAGAATCACACATGTTAACGTTGGCAGATAATGTTGGTTCACAACACAGACAGGCTTAGCGGTCCCCGTGACTGTATGGAACTGTTGGCGACAGGACACGATACCAGCGATGTGTACACCATCTACCCTGATGGAGGAGGGAAAAGTCCTGTTCAGGTCTACTGTGACATGGACACTGACGGAGGTGGATGGACGGTACGCCTTCCTGCTATCTACAAGCCTAATCTCCAAGCAGATCTACGGTGGCAATGACAGTATCCAAGGGCAAAAGCAGCATTATTAGTACCCGGTGGCCACCAATGCTGCTTTTGCCCTTTGGATACTGTCATTGCCACCGAGAGATCTGCTTGAAGATTAATACAAGCCACACCAACCCATGCTTATATAGCTGCTGTTAAAGACATTGGGCTTCAATATCTGACGTTAGATACTACTGAAGGCCATGTATATTCTTCAACATTTGGTCGTTCCGTACTAGGGGTAGATATGTTGTTCGTTTGTAACGCCAGGAACTCTTTTGTTAAATAATGTACTAATGAAAAGAATACACAGGCCAGGTTCATGTTAATGCAAATGTTCATACGTCTTGGAAACAAACTGATACGACTGGTATGAGGATTTGACTACAATAAATGGTTTACGACGCATCTACAGCTGTTCCAGAAACGTGAAAACGGGTTGATCAACTTCTACCAAGACTGGCAGACGTACAAGATAGGGTTTGGTGACCTGAGGGGAGAGTTCTGGCTAGGTATGACAGTTTTTCGGCAGTTCCGTCACTTCTAATACGTCCGTCCTATTCTTATCTGATACGTTTCCGAACGGTACCGTGTCCAGACCGAAAATATTTGCTCTGTACTCAGTGACCTTTGCTATATACACACGCTTCGTTCCTCTATAACTGCCGATGCAAATAAAATATAGATTAGCCTTATCTAAAACCTTCCTGCGTTATCAATACAATGGATTCTAATGCGTCTATAGAGTCGTTGCGTTGGTTATACAATGTATTGTGTGTACATTATAACTATCTTTACTCTAGTAAGATCTAGTAATATTCACATATCATTTACTTGCAGGTAATGACAACCTCCACCGCTTGACGGACCAGGGCGTGTACGAACTGAGGGTGGAGCTTGAAGACTTTGAAGGCAACTCGGCCCATGCTAACTATAGCATATTCCATGTGGAGGACGAAATCCACAAATACAAGCTCACAGTTACAGGCTACACGGGAGATGCAGGTAAGATTTACAATGGCAATGTTTTTACATTTATCATTTAGGAAACAGGTACGTGTTGGCCGCCATGATGGTGTCCTTATTTGCATTTTAATCGAACGTAGCTTCAGCATACACAGCGTTTTGATTTAAAGAAATTTTCTTCTGGAATCTTGTTTTCTTTAAGCTGTACACTACCTAAGAGTGGTTAATCTAAAGGGTCAGACGATCTTCAATCGTCCGAAAATGCTAGCTCAGGCTATAATGATTCATTGAAAGGCAAATAAGGACGCCAACATGGCGGCGGACACAGCGATGACGTCATATCGAAAACGCTCTATCAAAAGACACACGAATTCCATTTAACATCAGCATATATTTCATATTTTCCAGGAGATGCCATGGCTCATCACGACGGGATGTACTTCAGCACCAGGGACAGGGACAATGACATCCACGGCACGGACTGTGCCGAGCGGTTCCAGGGCGCGTGGTGGTACGGCGCCTGTCACCATGCCAACCTGAACGGCCAGTACCTGGTGGGTGCGCACACGTCCTTCGCCGACGGCATCAACTGGTACCCATGGAAGGGACACAACTATTCACTCAAGACTACCGAGATGAAGATAAGGCCAAATTAGGCTCACAGTGCATCTGCAACGCCGTCTGCTAATGCTAAGGTCACATTTTAAAACCGGAGCCCGACTGGGCTGTTTGAGAAAACAAAGAATAAAAAATGCATATCATATGCATATAATTCATGGTAGGAAGTCCTTTTTTCAAATGGTTCGTGTGTTTTGCTGTCTATTATATCGTATTTTTCGTTCCCGCAAGCTACCCGGCCGGGCCCCGCTTGGTAAAGGTGTCCCTAGCATTATACAGGAGGCACACCTCGTATAGACCTCACGTTATGTGATTAAACAAAATAAAGAGAGCTTTTCAAGAAAGCTTGAAACTTTATCTGTCTGCTAGAATTCATTCTTAAAAAGGATCTCTTACTCAACTGTTAAAATGAATCTTTTGACAGAAACTTAAAGGTAAAGGTAAAGCAGACATCCTCAATTGAGGTGAAGTATGATGCTTTTTCAAGTAGCTAGTGGTAGTGCAATGCGGCTTCGCCAACGGCTCGCATTTTTTGGCCAAGCACACCGGGTCACCCCTACTCTTCTCGATAAGTGTGTTGGGTTCTTTTACGTGCAGAGGTTTCACGCTCGAGGCTTACGCCCAAAGCTCCCTCATACACGGGGCCACCGGCTTTACGTCACCATCCGAAATGACGAATGCAATCCCTTACAACATGTCCGAGCTCGAGTCAACCACTGAGGTTCGAACGCAGGCCCTTCGGATCCAGATGAATTTGATCCAGATGGCGAAGCAGCGGAGTTGCGTTACCGCTTGCGCCACAGGGACATGTCTAAGTTGTTGTCCAACTTTACCAGAAAGATTAACGAGACAAATCATTTAGGACAAAAGTATACAGACAACATATTCTATTTCAAGTTTGGAAACAAAAGGTGACTGCTGACTGATAAAAGTTCATGTCAAGCAATACATCTTCAACGGACGTAAAGCAAGGTGCAATAAATATGTCATTCATAACTGGAAGAATTTTTTGAACAACTAATAATACAGCTATATAATACAAATATCATGCAGCATGCAGGAAAAGTGTGACCTAAAACCCTATTTCTTTGAAAGCCTATTTCTGTTTGTTATTTGCACAATGGTACAAAACAAAAATAATATCACAGTATTCACAGTGATATTCACAGTATTTTACAGAATCTGACTTAGTCATACACGATGGCACTTCTCTTAACTTACTTTTCAATGTCGGCTTCACCATAGCAAATCTACCCATGCCCATTAATCAAGTCTTGGCAATTGGAAAACCATGCTTCAATCTTAGCGATTACACAATGTTTTCGTCTCTTATAAACGTTTTGGCTCTAGATCTCTCTTGCATTGTTTTGTACTGCATGTATGATAAATAGATGTTACATGACAGGTCATTTCACAAGCCTCAAACATCTTATACACCAGAATGGCACATGATTATTTGAAGAGCATATTTATCAAGCATCTTAAATAAGCAACAGTAGAAAGAGTCTACATGATAGAACTTGCACAGCTCCTTCATATATTGCAATAATACTGCGTCCATGCAAAACTCTCACATTCTCACTGTGCGTTTATGTTTCATGTTTCATTGACTATCATTAAGTAGTACTATAAATTATTCAATTTTTGCACGGATTTGATTTTGCCTTAGAAAGGAGTTTTTTGCAGTGTTTCCGGTCCAAGCAATACTTTAGAACAAAATATTTGCAGTGTCATGATTTTGCAAAACACAAAGATAAAACCACCACGAATACTTAAAAATCTAGAATATCATACTGCTACAGGTTGAGCCTCTCCCCATGTTTGGTACATGTACTCTGTAAGACCCTGGTCACATACGTCACAAAATTGTCGTATGATCACAAACTGAGAGCATTCTTCGGATAGTCCTGCATATGTCGTACAAAACTCAACTGTATTGTCACGGAAAAGGCTGTCTTAGATCCTTGTCTGCGGTTTGTTCTGTCACAGTCTGCTTGAAAATTCTCCAGCATCAAAATCATACTACAAACTACGACGATTGTGACTGCACTCTAAGCAGTGTCCATAATGTATTCTATAACAGCCTGGTTCACTTCTTCTTCTGTGCCTGATACATCCTCATCTCGTCCATACACTGTGTCAGCAAGTCTCCAAGCTCCTTGTTTATGGGATGGTCTTTTCCATGGGTCACATTTAGTATGTGTTCAGCCTGTACAGAAAGACACATAGAAGTTAGAGTTAATACCTGTGTTTCACAGTCTCTCACGACCAGGGGCTGATTGGCATCCTCCCCAAGGCCTGGTCAGTCAGTCGGGCGGGCACTAGGAGCATAATCTAATTAGGCTAGAGTTGATCTGATGATACAGTCCATTTAAAATTTATCATAGTCATTCAAAGTCCTTCCCAAAGCTTAGGCAGTGCCCTTAGGACGTTAAATGGAGGTCCGGTGTTTTTGAGGACAGCCACACCTCAAACACATAGAAGAACCCACCACACTTATCGAAGAGTAGGGGTCCTTCCCTGTGTGAGTGGATTGAATATACCTGTCCGGATATGCAGCTTGTACTGTTCAATACAAACCTGGTGTGTTACGCCATGAGGCAGTTTACGGCAATACAAACATGTAGCTTAGTTGAGTAATAAGTTGGCAGACAATGTAAAGGAGCCAACACAGTAAGAAAATGTTCCTACCATCTGTAGTGCCTCCAGCGCAGCCAGTCTTTTCTCCAGGTACAGCAGCAGTTTGCCGATCCTCATGTACTGGATACCCAGACTGGGGTGGTAGGCTGGGAAGTGCACCCTATAGAAGGCAGGGAATAATACTTAACATAAGACTTTCAACATAGTGTCCTACAATGTTTCTATAAGACAGTACACATTTTACAGAATTTCATCCTAGCTATCTTAACCTTTCTCCTGCTGACTAACCCCGTAACCGATAGAAAACTGGTAACCAAACAGCAACTTCAATGTGCTGAAGGTTAAGAAATTACAATTTTTACAAGTTAACTGAAAATAGGAAAAACTTGTAAATTCTGTTATTTTGAGATGGGAAATATGTAAATCTTCTTACAAAGATGACAATTTACAACTAAAAAGATACTTGGATACATGTATGACAAACAGATAATTGGCCAAACTTGTTTAGGATCTGAATGCAACTCGTGAACGATCAAAGTTCAATTTGTGTGATGCATGATTTTACAATCATAATTTGATGCACAATGTAAAACTTGAAGTATGATTTGAAAGACAAAAAAACCGAAGAATATAAACAAAATTTGCTGTTAGCAATTTTTTAGCATTCTGTAAAATTTTCGTTCGCTCAGAAATCACACCCTCTGGGTGAATATGGGTGTACACCACTGTACCTGCAACTGTAGCATTAAGATACATACCCCTAACTGCAAGTGTATCTGTTGAACAAGAACTCATCTCCAAGTGGCTTTAGATTGTGGAACTTAACACAACTTTCCTCACATCATGTGTGGGTCACGTCACCAGCAATAGCTGCCTGTGTCCCACATGTACTGCACTGTTGCAGTGATGCATACCTAAACCCACGTTCAGGTTCAGGTCTGGATTCAAATCCAGAAGTTTAGGTCAGGTCCGGACCTAATAAATCTGAACCTGAACCCATGGCATATTTGAATAATGTTAAAACGGCATGACGCGAGCAACTTGGCTAAATTAAGGTGAAGACTCTCTAACAAAAGATCTAGACTACTATCAAAGACACGGCATAACTGCAGATTGAAATAAACTCAAACTTGTCAGGTTTAGTCACTGGCAAGTTCTGACACAACAGTGCAAGTGATTCCAGTAAGTGATTGTAAGGTAGTGTAGTCTTTACACAGATCTACTTGACTTTTGGCACAGTTTAGGGATGTGTGCTTAAACCCACATTCAGGTTCAGGTCTGGATTTGATTCACTGAGTTTAGTTTTTTTTACGTGATCCTAAACTTTTCTATGAGTCCGGATTCGGTTCAGCGTTTAGGTATGCATCCCTAGTTGCAATTCTAATAAAATCAGATCAAACTTGAAAGACTCACTTGTAAGGTTCTATGGTCTGCAGTGCACATCTGAGCGCCCTGTTCCACTTGCGCAGGACCACGGCCTGGTCCAGGGCCTTATCCAGACACTTCAGCACAAACAGGTGGTTGTTGTGTAACACCTTCTGTTGTCTCTCCAACAGTCTCTCCGCTAACCTCAGCCCTTCCTTGGGTTCTAGACACAACAGGACAGTCTTAATCCCTCATTTCAGCCTCCATCCTTCACTTAAAGGAAACCCAAGCAATATCAGGGCCCGAAAAATTGGATTTTGAAAGTCAATTTATTTAGTAATTTCTGTACATGATTAGTTCGAACAACACTTTCACAATGTATAGCAACGTCCATGATGCAGAAATACGACGTTGTTGTGGTGTGAGAACTCACTGAAAATCGTGGCAGGAGTTTTTGTAGGATCGCAAAACTAAGGGGATCGTCGTATGGCACAGTTTTGCATGGTTTTTAAATCCTAAAAGTATAAAGTTATTTCACAAATATGCTTAACAATGTTAGTAAATGTCACTACCATAAAGATTTCAGCATTTTTTTATTTCCATTTTTACGCCCTGATATTGCTTTGGTTGCCTTTAAATCCTCATTCAAGCCTCCATCCCTCACTTCAGTAAGGATGTTAATATGTTTGCATATCAGCAATACCATGCACAGAATAACCATATATTTATCTCATACAACGTTCATCAACAAAAGTAAAAAAAGCTGATTTTTGCATTATCACTAGATATAGAACAATATACATGAAATGTAATGTCCAAGATTCATCAGATAGAAAAAAGTCCAATATAATTAGAAGTAGATTATCACTTTTACAATCTTAGAAGGGTGAACATATATGGAGCAAGGCAATTATAGAGATAGCAGACTTCACCCCCTTACCCCATACTGCTTTGCTACCCTTCCAGTTCACAGAAAAAAAACATAGCAGCTCTGGGTATGTATGGCAATGCTGCATTGGGTACATAGGGATTAGCAGAGACACACACACATGCACAAACACACACACACACAGACACACATACACACACACACACACACTGGCACACACACACACACACACACAAACACACATAACACACACACACTGGCACACACACACACACACACATACACACACACACACACACACAAACAAACACACATAACACACACACACACATACACTCACACACACACACACAACAATACTGTACTTCATCCCCTTGCAGTAAAGTAATCAACATGAATTTCTTACGTGTTACTGAAGAAAACAATGTCTTACCTTGTCTCTGGTCTGCACTTGTGACGGCCTCCAGCATCTCCTCAGAAAACTGGGTGACTTTGTTCACCTCCTTAAAGAACGCTGGGTCCTTCTCGTTGTCATGACCACATTCCTTACAGGTCTCATAGGCACCGTCTGTGGAAAACATAGGACACACTTTTAAGTCCGTATGAAGACCGCCTAACCACAATGAACAAAAGAGAACTGAAGTGGTAAGGGCACGTTTCACGTTCATCTTGCCAAAACTATCATGCAAGGGACTATGCAGGGAGGAAGAAAGAGAGGAATAGAAAAGATGGGAGGATAATATCAAAGAATGCACCGGCATGGCACTAAGCAGAGTAACAGAACAGAAAACCAAGAAGAATGGAAGAAACTGGTTGTCAGATCTTCTGTAGTGCTCAAAATGTCAAATTTAAGGTATAGATGAGATGACATACAGCAAGACAGTACACTAAACATTCGCTGTACATAACAGAAATTGAAAATGTTACAATAATACGCCAAAAAATAGTTACTCAAGCAACTGGATAAATTTTCGAAAATTTCAAAATTTTATCCAGTTGCTTGAGTAACTATTTTTGGCGTATATTACTACCTGGATGTCTAACCTTCATCAACGTGTTACAATAATAGTCCACATGTTCTTATACCTGACCTAAGCCATTGTGATAAGCCTACAACTTATAAAACATACTATGCCACTATGAATTGTACAGATACAAAGTAATCATGTGCAATTTTTGCGACACTTTCACAACTTGAATAGAGCGTCTTACCAACTTGGATGATAACTTTCTTGCAGTTGATATTCCCACATTTCACAGCCATCATCATACCATCCTGTAATAGAAAATAACTTATCAAACATCAAAATACCATCATTTTATCAACTTGATCATCTGGAAAATTTGGGGATTTTCTTGTAAATTCTGTGTTAGGTTCAAATAAATTCAGTTTGAACTACACATGTGCAGTGTGATCAATTGTGGGTAATATACGTATGTCAAAACTTGAAGTTAAACAAAATATGCCTTGTCATGGAATTAAGCATGGTCTAGATGCACAGTTCAAACTGCAAATCGGCTTGGTACATAGGATTACCATTTCAAAGTTCCGAAAGATTGAATTTGTGAAGTGGAATGTAATATGGTAGACAACATATTAGTAGGGTCTTGTGCTTGTCAGCATTTGCTAAGGTGTTTGGCCTTACACTCCCAGTTCCCTGAGCTACCCATCATGCCCTATGTCTCCTAGCATGCAATGGTACCCATGAAGAGGTCCCAGTTCCCTGCCTTACGGTTCCGGTTCAGACTTTATAGCAGTGTGTAATCTTTTATATTTCCTGAAAGGCCCGATCTTCGTAGCGTTTTACGTTTTCGGAGTTTTGGTCATCCAAAGACTTCCTGGTATCAGTTTGCAATGACAGTAACGCGGCCTTGTCGCCTGTTTCCCCGAATCATGCGGTCTATGTGTGTTTGCATGGTTTTGCACCATCGGGGATTGCACAAAACATATCCTGAGCTCACAATTTTTTCCTTTTTTCTTAATTTCTTTTCCGTGCAGCGGTCTTGGGAGAATGCAGTTTTGGGGGGTGAAAATTGCTTTAAATGACGGTTTTCACCAAAAATGACATTTCCACAGAAAATATCAAATGAGTCTGTCGGTCAATGGCAAGGCACCCCTATCCATCGGAAACATGAAATTCCCCGGAAATCGATGTTTGGAGAAGCGCTAGCGCCTTTCTGTGAATGAGTCAGATCGGCACCAAATCGTTAAAAAAAACTCCGAACTGAGACCTTACCTTGGTCTGGTCCTGACAGCTGGGACACCTGCAGGTGAAGTAGTACTGCTGCAGCAGCTGCTGTTTACGCACTTTGGACAGAGCCAGCATCTCGACATAGCTGATCAGGAGCTGCAAAACAACAACAGAACAAGGTCATGACCACATACCAGGGGACCTAAAATCGACCTAGACCTTCGTCTTCCCAAGATCTACCCACATACCAAATATCATTGCAATCCATCCAAAGGTTCTTAAGTTATGCTGACTACAATATCCGGAAACACAAACACACACCCAAAACTGTATCTCCATGTTTCATTGAGAAAATATTGACTAAAAGATATTAGCAGGATCAATCTACAAATTTTGTAAAAAACAATACTAAAATGTTCCTTTGATCAAGATATATCCATCTCTCTAAAACAAAATTGGTAAGCAACTTTCAATCTATTAATGACTTCTTAACCTCTTGATAATTGAAAAAACAAACAAAAAAACGTAGGAAAAATTATAACATGCATCCTTGATGGTTTCTGTGTTACAGAAGATTCCATTTAGAAAAATACAAAACTTGCCCTTTTTTTTAAAACAATATACATTTACCCTGAGGAAGGTGACAGACAGTCACCAAAATGTCGTTAATGAATAAAACACTTGGTTCTGAACGGAGTTTAAACTGTAAACACAATAAATTGGACTTACACAAATTTTCGACTGATCAGCTACAGTCTTTGTCAAGGAATGAACAATCCACTGCTTCTGTGACGTCACGTTATGCAGATGAGACAACCATCCCTCAACAGAGATGGGGGGCGCCATAGACTTTCTGCAACATATGATCCACTGCTCACCAAGTCACGTGTCTCATCTGCATAACGTGACGTCACAGAAGCAGTGGATTGTTCATTGGCCCTTGACAAAGACTGTAGCTGATCAGTCGAAAATTTGGGTAAGTCCAATTTCTTGTGTTGACGTTAACAGTTTAAACTCCATTCAGAATGACTTCTACCAACACAGATGAACTTTCAAGTGAAAACACTTGGTTGTGTACAGAGAAGTTTGTTATCCAACAAAGTTTGTGTGTCCTACCTCCTCTCCTGGCTGTATGGTTTGGATGGCTCGTACCTCCATTCTCAACCCATTGAACACGGCCACACAGTTGGGGGCACAGGAGTGGTTAAACAGAGACATTCTGGTGGATTGAAAGACACACATTTTCTGTCAATAGAGCATGGTTCAGAAATGGCACAGGTAAAAACATATATATATACACCTCAAGTATATAGTGTTACATATGTATACTCATGTTATACCTGGGCTGTGATAACGTTCAGCACAGATGTTCCAGATCGGTCTGTATTTACGGTGTTACATTGGGCTTCTACTTGTATCCCGCAAATGTTTTTATTGGGTGGGTATGGCAATCTTAACCACGATTGGGCCTTGGATGATACAGAATACATCGCGTTGTATTCTCTATGTATATATATATAAATATATATATATTTATATATATATACAGGTATTGCGACTGTTGTAGAAATTTACAACGGTGAGGCTTGGGGAAGACAACAATCCTGCTCTAACTTAATTTTTCCTTAATGGCTTTAGCACTTCTACAGTTGCACTGTATAATATCAATGATGATGTCTACTGACTTCTATGTGTATGAAGGATTTGTGTATACCTAAGATATAATACCATAACAAGGGAGCTTACTTTGGATATATACCAATACCGATGTACTGCATCTCAGAGTCACAGATGGAGAAAGTGTTGCACGTCATCTGCATAGAAAAAGAACAATAGCATCATTATACAATGTACTTCCATATTTAGTGCATTAGTGGACTTTAAGAAATCATTGTAGCATCTTTGACAAAATATTCAAACACTTATGCATAACAAAAGCATTTGCTACTTTTTGAGGAGATTTCGAGATTTCTTCAACCTGGTAAAGTTAGCAAGATCTCATCTTGGAGTTCTCCAGTCATTTGACTGATAATATAGAGATAGTGACCCTGTCCCTGTTTAAAGGGCATAAGACACCAATGACATCAACATGAAGAATTTCCGGAAATTACATAAAACATGTTGTTTAAAAATATAAAAATTTTCACAACGTATTCACACTTCGGATGTTATTGAACATCGAACCATAAAAACTTTTGATTCTGCCCACCCGGTAATTACATTAATCAGTGACTTGCCTGCTCATGACGTCACATTGAACATGGCAGCCGAATTGGAACTTTGCACAACGGCTCGGAAAGAACGTTATTTTTACAAGGAAACGAAATAGATATTGTTATGTCCTTTAATTAAATGTTATCACGATGATCAAGCACTGTTTGCTCATTATATCATGTTTTTTGCAGGCCCTTGTGTAAGGTTCCGAACCGGCTGCCGTGTTCATGTTGACGTCATGAGCAGGCATTAGTCACTGATTAATGTAATCACCTGGTGAGAAGATCAGAGTAGAATACAGAGCTGGATCCATGGAAGTATGTTTTCTGATGGTTCAATGTTAGATAACATCAGAAGGATGTGTATTTGTTTTAAACGTTTATATTCATTGAATGATACTATTCCTATCACAGATAATAAAAAAATGTTGTATTTTGGTGACATAAACACTTTAAGGTTCTACATCCTGTAGACATACGCACAGTGGTCTCTCTAACTCCCCTACGTATGTTGCAGGGCAGTGTATGATACATTGTATGATACATTCAGATAACACTTCTCATCTTGACAGCTCTCCAATAATTGATAATTCAAAAAATCATTAAGGTGAACTTACCCTGCCAAAGAGCTCGAAGATCTCCCTTGCGTCATCCATGACATCTCTCCCCACGTACATCCTCAGTATCACAGCCAGCTGGGCAAACATCTCCTTCACATTCTCTGGCATCTCCCGCAAATCTGAAAGATGAAGAAACATTTCAAACTCTTCTAGACCCAATGTATCTTTTATCTAAGTGGAGTAGTAACATACATATTCCAATGGTTAGTAACCCTGCCTCTGGACCAAGAGGTTGTGAGTTTGAATCCCAGCTTATATCACTCGACATGCAAGCTGCTAATAACCATCGCAGTCCTCAGGACAGGACATTTCCATGGTCAACTGTTACTTGTACATGTCATAAAAGAACTAGGGGAATTCACCCCGTACAATAAACCTGGGGGTGTCCCTGTGGTGTAGTGGTCTGCACCTTCTGCCTCTCAGCACATCTGGTTCAAATTACTGGACTGGGGTTCAAGCCCCAGGTAGGACACCTCTGGACAAGAGGCGCATTGAGTCATACAAAAGACTTTATAAAAATGGTACATACTTATGAAACAGTATGGAAGTTAAACACACTTCACTGCCAGTGAACTAGCCCCCTGCTACAGTGATTGCACCACAAGTGTGGCCCAGGGCTATGAAACGGAGATGGGCATGGTGTGGGAGGATTTTAACTAACTAACAATAAACCTGAAATACTGTACAATATGTCTGTCTTGTCTTCAGTGAGCTCAACTTGATCGAGATCACTTTCACTTTTTTAAATCTTTACAAGACAGGGAGACAACTTTACATATTAAAGATATCCTACAAATCAAAGCCCTCCATACATGAGTGTCTGCTTGGAATTTTATATCTACAAGACTTAGTGTAGTAATAGTACTGTGAAATGCTTCAATTTGGCACTGCTAAATCTGAGCAATTCTACAATGGAAACAAACCAACTATGCATAACTTTATAAAAAACACTCAGACCAGCTTAGGATGATACATACATTGAGATATTCTATTATTTTCCAGTGAAGAATATTAAAAATATTGCATGTTTACTCACTTGACTGTAGCTCGTCAATGGAGTTTCCCGGTACACCAGGGCCATCTGTTTTCTGTTGGAACAAAAAAAGATAATTAGTGAGCAAGTGATCCAAGAAGGACAGTCTAACAATGTAAAACCGCATCAGAACACTGGTATTTTTAACATTACATTATGCAGATATACATTCTACAAGCACTTGTATGTTAATAAATTGATCAAAGAGGTTTATATAAACAATTATCAACAGCATGTGAAAAACAGAAATCTGTAAGAAACTTTACAAGACTACTTGGAATTCTGTTTTGTAACTCGAATCGAAAATCTTACGTCCTTTGCCAGCAGTCGACCCCCATAAAAAGGCTAGGGTAGGCAGGCTTTTGCTAGGGTTAGTTGGGCAACTGGAAAGACGACTTTTTTCCGAGTATAACCGGTACTACTATATCTATCCTAAGCCACTTCACCGCTAAATGTGGCTTAATTAGCATAAGCCATCTTTGAAAAAAGACTTTCCCAGCAGTGCAAGACTTACTGTTTTGTTGATGATGCGTGCGATGAGCCTAATGCTGTCTGTCGGTGTCTCTGGTTTGACAGTCTTGATGGACTTACACTCAGACTTGTGTTCCGTCCAGGCCGCTTTCTAAACATCAAGAATCATGTGTAGAAAAACATGTCTTATCAATCTGTTTGTCAGGTGCAGACATAGGGATTTTCTATTTAAAATCTACACATCGTACAGATACAGCCAATATGATGTCAAAAGTCAGCATATTAAGATAAACATGATGGTACATCATTTAGAAACCTGTTTATGGTTCTATAGCTAGCATGCACATACAAAGAGAATACTGTAAATGCGTTTAAGTTGGCATGGTTTTTATTTCGCGCTAAGGCGAAAATTGAGTGTTCGCGGTGGTTTTAAGTTTGCAGCAGCACTATAGTCACATACTGCTACAGTATGGGACAAAAATGTTTGCGGTGGTTTTAAGTTCACGTTGAAACATTTGCCGCAAAAACCGAGAATATAAAACCACCGCGAACATTTCTGCATTTACAGTATGTCAAAGTGTAAGCTTCCTGACCATACATGCAGACATACATATATATATATATAGATATATATACTGTTTAAGCATTTTGCTGTGCATGCACAGTTGTAACCATGGTTTATTGGACCTTCATAATCTAGTTCATGACTCAGTTTGCTGATCTCTCTGCAGATTAAAACTATGAAAAGTTTTACTTCACAAATACAAAATTCGAAGGGACTGATTCAACCCTTACCTGGCATTTACCATCACAGTACCTGGCAAACTTGCAACCAGAGCATCTGGACATGTCATCTTTCCTGCAGATATGAGAATATCAAAAAGAAAATTAACAATGGCTTTATAAGAAATATTCAAATATTGAAACTATATCATGATCACTACCAAGGCACAGATTTTCAAATATATCTTAGCCAGGGTTCTTTTATTCTTGCACCACATCCCTAATGAAAACTATAATACTTCAATGAGGCAAATCATTTCTGGTACTTCACATTATATCAAAGTGTCCCTATAATAATGGTGTTACAAAGTTACAAGTACAGCATGTAATGGGCTGTTTGTTAAGTTACATTTATTGTGCAATTTGTGCTACATATTGGATTGTACTCATTATATTGTCTTTGTTTCAGTTCAAAGGTTTTATGACTTGTATGTTTGTGTAATGTGCTCTGTGATCGATATTTAATGTGCACATGTATGTGGTTCAAGATATCAACAATAGCTGTGCATCCATGCACTCCATTTGTAAATTGTATAGTGGTGATCCAATTGAAATCAAAAGTCAAATCAAAGATATCTTGTCCTGGCTGTCCTTCAAGTTCAATATCATTGAATATGGACAAACTGCCTTTAAAGTTATTACGAATATGCCCGACCGTTTGTCTGATTGGCACCAGTCGCATCTGCACAGTGCGCATGACACATGTCAAGGCCCAGACCAACACTTGTGACATTCCGCAAATTCTCTTCCAAATTTGGGTCCACGTGTGTTCCAGAAGCCGCCGTCAGCTGTCGCACCACAAAGCCTGTAGACCTTTCTAGAACCTTCTCTATAGTTTGAGATACTGCGATACTCCAAAATCTAGCAAAAGTTCTATTTGTAAAACCTTAAAGAGGTGAATTTTTGTTTAATTTCTCTTGCAAAGTAATATGCGTCGTCTGCTAGCTGTTGATCGCACGTACAAAACTTCAAACAAGAAGATAAACAGATACGATTGGCAATAATCCATCGTATATAATTATATTTGGGTCAATAATCTTAAATCCATACGGAATAGCATGTGAGGCTAAACTACATACATAAGACGTCGTGCAAGTAAAAACTCGAGAAAAGAGGTATGACTATGACAGATCCTACGAAACGCCCCCCCCCCCTCTCACTCGACCACGTAAAAGTTCCCCTACCTTGCAAAGCAAAAGTCGCAGCGCTTCCCTCTCTCGCTGTTACAGAGGACGTAGGCGTAGGGCTCGGCTGCCCGCACCAAGTTTCCAGGTTTGAAGACTTTGGTGGCACACAGGCCCCTTCCTTTCTCTGCAGACGAAAATATCTCCACTCCGTCCGCCATCTTCATTTTAGCACTACAGTCTGCCTCGATTTGGTTTTGGGTCCCAAGGGAGTTCCCCGATTGGAATAAACCACAATAAAATATAGGGGTGACCAGGAATACAGCTAAATATTTTTCTTATCATTTTTTATTGTGTATAATTGTTACTAATATCTCAACCAAAGTATAACTTCTAGATATAGAATTTGGATTGGTGATTTTGTGCAGAAATTCTTCAGGGACCACTTCTAATTCAAATTTACAACAGCGTACATACAGCGTTCTTATGGGGGTAATCAGGCTAAATACCGCAGGTCATAGGTCATACTGCCAGGCTTCCTCTTTTTCAGGAGGAAATTTCCTTGTTCCGCCTTTTCGTTGAAGTTTTCAGGCCATTTACGATGTTTTGTTTCATCTGTACGTACTCTGACAACGAAGAGACCCTTAAACATCATATCTAGTGTTCTGGTGATGTGCATGCCTGTTTCAATTCCGTGTGCACCCCCCTCCTTCTTAGCTTGTAAATAGGAACCTTGCTTTTTTTTCGAAGCCCCCTGACTGGCCTGAGCTGAAGTACTGCGTCAGCGCTGATATTGTTTGAAAGGTAAGTATTGTTGAATCGACAATACTTTAGAACAGACTGAAAAACGCTTAAGTTACGATTATGAAGCGTTCCAAGGAGGTTAGAATGTTTATTCATATACATGTAAATGAATCTCGCTTTGCAATATGCATGCACAAACTGGCTTTTAGGTGCCTTTTAAAAAGTAAAATTTTCGAAATTGCAAACGTACCTTTTTAAGCAGCAAGTTACTGTAAATTCATTAAAGTTCGCGTGGTTTTTGTTTCATGCTAAGGGGAGAATGAAGAGTTTGCGGTGGATTTATGTGATCACAGTGGTTTTAAGTTTGCTGTGAAACGGTCGCCGCGAAAACCGCGGACATAAAACCACCGCGAACATTTCTGCATTTACAGTACATACAAACTCACCACGATTTGTAAAAAAAAAAAAAAGCAAAAAAAAGGAAAACTACATGTTTTTGTTTGTTTCTTTGCCCCAGATGGCAGGTAACCTGAACCCCACCACATCTCCGAGCCGCCCGCTGCGCTCCTCACATTCGACCCTGCCCAGGCAGCTACAGCACCAGCTGAACCTACAGAGGAACTCCGGCATGTTCTGCGACATAACGCTGCAGGTGCAAGGTGCGAGGTTTCCCGTCCACAAGTGCGTCCTGGCTGCCTTCTCTCCCCATTTCTCCCTACTTCTTTCTAACAGTGACAAAGCTGTGGTCGAACTAAACACCCTCTCCCAAGAAGGCGTAAGGGCTGTCATCGACTTCATGTATACGTCTAACTTTGTCCTTACGCAGGACAACATCGTGGCAATATCGGCTGCAGCGTGGTACCTACAAATCACTGAACTGAGTCAGGACTGTCAAATGTATCTGCTAAAGAATCTACACAGAGGAGGGGCTGGAGGTGTTAGTCAGGGGATGCAAGGTAGTTCAGATGCTTCTTCACAAGCAGAGAGTGCCAACAGCAGAAGGTATGACAACAGTAAGCGATTGCAAGGTTTAGAGGACAACATGCAGGCATCACAGCCTTCTCAGCAAGAACCAAATGTTGTCACACCTACAGAGAAGGAACCAGAGCAATACACAGAGGGATGGCTTGATGAAGAAATTCACAGCTCTCACATTCATGGTGACCAGGAAAATAAACAGAGGCCTAGTAATGCCCAGCAACTTGAGAAGGTGTTTGAACCAATCCAAGAACAGCCAATGGGAACAGAGGACAATGATGTGATTACAATCAAGGATGAGGATGAAAGTATGAGCCCCTTCACAGCGGAGGTGGGTGTTTACAGCCTTGACGATGGTCCCAGTAACACTGGCGGTACCCTGGCACTACCAGAATATGGTACACCTTCATCAAGTCCCTTAGAACACAGAGTGACAAGTGATGGGGTCGTTGTATCTGCCCAAGGTAATGAGGACGTCTTTCAGAGAAACCTCCATTCACAGGGTGCTGTAGGGACAAACCAGGATCACCTTGCGAGACCGTTTGAATGCGGCCAGTGCAAGTTCAGATTCAAGATGCTGAGTCACCTGAAGACGCATGTGCGGATCCACACGGGGGAGAAGCCATACCACTGCGCCATGTGTCCGTCCAGGTTCACGCGTAAGGACCACCTGACGCAACACCTGCGCACGCACACAGGTGAGAGACCCTACCAGTGCCATCTCTGCCCAAACAGCTTCACCCAGAAGTCTTCCTTAAACATGCACGTGGCAAGAAGGCACAACTCACACAAGGATGACACGTCCCTCAGGTGTTCGGAGTGTTCTGTGGATTTCCCTGACAGGACTGTTTTGATGAATCACATGTTGTGTCATACCCAGCAGCCCCAAGCCCATGATGGAACAAGCACAGGGCCGGCATTCCCAAACATCTATCATGGTGAACAAGTCGGTTTGACTTCTGTGTCCCAACATGGCGTGGAACAGGGAGATGAAAGTTATGGTAGCTCCATAGGGGCAGAGCACAAAGATGTGTAGAGGGGATATGCCAAAATGAATGGGGGATGACACAACCATAACTGTTTGTTGCAAGTTTTAAAATTGCAACAAACAGTTATGTTTGTATCAAAAACAAACCAAAAAACCTTCAGTCGCACTTGCTATCTAAGTATCTATTCAGTTTATCGTCTGTTGTTCGCCATTTGCGAGGGTGTGACGTGCTTGCACATATAGCCCTTGTGTCTTGATGGCAGACAGTCAGGTGACTCTGTTCTATGAGTTAACACTCTATTTAACATCTGTATATGTTGAGGAGGTGTATGGAAGTCTTCCTTTAGGAACATGGAAACAGTCATCGTGACTTCAGTTAAGACAAGGATAATTAACCTTTTTCTAACTGCCAAATTGCAAAGTTTGGTCAGTTAAAAAGCATATTTTCACAAGCTGTAACCTGTACCATTGTCACGGTGTAAAATGAAGATTTAAGTAAAATGTGTGTGGTACTAGTGCAAAATGTGTGTGGTACACATTTTACTTTACAAGTAAAATGTGTGTGGTACTAGTGTGTCTTGTACTAGTGATGAGTCATAAGAATTTGAAGAATTAATCATTGTGTTCTTGAGATGGTAGAACAAACAGGCAGCATTACTTAAATGTACACCAAAGAGGGACATGGTGCAAACTGCTAAAGTTGTCTAGGAATAGGTATTTATGATAATCATGATAATTATGATAATCATGATGATATTCATAATCTATAATCAGAAGTACACAACAACATTGTGCAAGTTAATTCTTTATGGTCGTTATGAGAACCTTAAGAAGGAACATATTGCACATTATAGTAATGTGTACTCATATATGAATAAATATGACATTGTATCATCAAATTTTTTGTCCAGGGTGCTGCATTGGTGATTGATTTTACATTAAATGGATATGTTTTGTTTTCCATAGGGTATCCACATATAGGAATTTGAATATGCTATTTCTGCTGCCAACCCAAAAATATACATATCTGACATGAAAGACTTCCACCTATTGCATCACTCATTAACAGGAGAATGAATTTTCTCTCGTTGTTTTTTTTTTTTCATTTTGCACATCCCCTGATCGTGATCTATTCTACTGTTGTCGTATTGTAATCTCCAAGGAGATCCCCACGGGGGCAAAATCGTATCCAGCCGGCCGACTGGAGATTCTGGCCGACTGGATACGATTTTGCCCCCGTGGAGATTTACTTGGATAATAGTCCAGGTCACCCTTCCACTAGGGTGCCAATTAGTGAAAGGACCGCTAGGGGCGTGATTTAATCAGGTTGCCATCCCACCCATGGGGACTGCAATCACTCTCGTCACTAACTCAGATCATCTCTGGCTTTACCTACAGTGGAAGCTGCTACCGGACTGATTCAGTACAGTCGATAAACTGCTTCCTCTTTCTAGAGTAAAATTGCTTCGCTGCAGTGTTTGTGACGCAACTTTCAAAAGGATTCGTGAAAAAGAAGCAACTATTCTGGGTGTTCTTTTCGGTGGGAAGTTGTTGCTATCTTCTCTGCAAGGGGTAAGAAGACCTCCCAAATTGAACCTTACAAGACGCCGTGGAATGATTCCTTGACTTTGTTGATACTGTCTCTTTTTCAAGGTTACGGTTCCACTTAACAGTGTTCCGGCGGAACTGTCGTCTGGTGTGATAGGATCGGGAAACATGGGAGTGAGACAGAGAGGAGCCCGCGCTTCCGACCACCACTGCCCTTCTTCTTGTCTCTTTGATTCCGGAAACTTTGGCAGCTCAACAGCGGGCTGGTCGTCAAGGTCAAATCAATATAGACTTGATGTTTATATACACATTATGGCAGCGTGGAAATAGGAATAAATTCTGAATGTCGGGTCCGCTTAAAAACATTCTTAACTCGTCCATGGTGTTTTTTTTTGTTGATGGAAGCTTGCCTAGCCTGGGTATCATCCTATGTAGGATCATGTAGTAACCACTGGCTCAATCGTTTCGCTTCCTAACCGTGATTATAGCAAGCGAAACGATTGAGCCAGCGGCTACTACGGAGGACGGTACCCAGGCTATGTTTTGCTTACATGTTTTGTCCCCTTGTATTCCAGTATTAGATGGGAATTTTCACGTTCTGTGCTTCAACACTGTGGCCCGTTATGCCCTTAAATTTCATCCGAGGGTAGCCAAACTCCAAACGGTTTCATGTCATCATAAATAAAGTATTACATTTTCATCAGTGTTAACGACGGTCTGAACATGAATGATGCATTGTATACATGAAGGTTTTACCGTTTCCGCAAAAATCGTCTTTCTCGCTCTCTGTGCGTGTGTGTGTGTGTGTGTGTGCGTGTGTGCGTGCGTATGTGTACATGAGTACGTATGTGTGTGCGTGAGTACGTATGTGTGTGCGCGCAGGTGCCCGTGTCTCCCTCTCTCTCACTGACACACAAACACATACACATTCTCTCTCTGTGACTATGTCTCTCTATCCCTGTCTCTATCTCTCACTCACATACACTCTCTCTGTCTCTCTATCCCTGTCTCTCTATCCCTGTCTCTGTCTGTCTCTATCTCTCTCATTCACTCACACACTCACTCACTCTCTCTGACTCTGTCTCTCTGACTCTGTCTCTCTATCCGTCTATTTCTGTCTGTCTGTCTGTCTCTCTCTCTCTCTGCCTTTCTCTGTCTCTCTCTCTCTGTTGACGTTTGATACAAACTGTTTTGTTTTGCATTCTTAATCTTCATTCTTCATTTCCGTAAAGCCTGTCTATCGAGTGACCATATATTATCATTCTAGGCCATCTAGCTCTCCTTTTTTAAATAAGCCGATGCCCAATCCTGAAGGAAATGTGGTAAGAAGTGATAATAACAGTGACCAGGGACAGGAGACGCCCCTGAAACTGGCCATGATCTGTATCTATTTAGCCGGACGGTATAACCGCCCTTCGGCGTAAAGCCCCTGTCACACTTGTGCGTATATACAAGCCCGCATGAGTTGCGTATTAACATGTTTTTGGTTTAGGTTAAGTTTACAGCCGAAGAAGTAATTTCCTTGATTTGATAACTAGACTGCTCAACGGTGGGTCAAAGTAGAAAACAACTTCCTTCCCGCAAAGTATACTTAGACCAAAAAAATGTTACTGCGGAACTCATGTGCACTTGAATATACGCACAAGTGTGGCAAGGCCCTAACACACCAGCTTCACATGCATGCAGGTTATAAAATGCACGAAATGAGTAGTCTATTCAGACCACTAAAATTTCTCTAAGCTTACAGACAAACAAACGACTATTCTTCTTTTAACTACCAAAAACCCACAAATTTTACAAAAAGGTGGGACATTAGGTCTTCCGTTGCTTACAAAGGAGAAGTCAAAACCCTTCACTAGTTATAGACAATTACGTTTTTATAATTCAGTTAGCCGCTTTTATACTTAATTTGTACCCTGTTCTTTTACCTGAAACAGATGATACCTCCACAGTACTTGGTGGCAACAAGTTCCCCTCTAAGATAGCTCACGGGAAGAACGAATTTTTGAACACCTCGATACTGCGTTGATAACTCTGGTTCATTTGTACTTCAAGGCACGATTATTTCTTGTTCGTTTCTGAGCTGATACCAGCAACCAGTTATAATTTTGCCCACTGGTTTATCCGACATTTTGTAACCTCCGTTGATATTAATCCGCCGGGTTACATAAATCCGCCATATCTAAAACCAGTGGGTTTGAGAGATCTCTAGTGCAGCAGCGCCTAGGTATGCACGGTTTAGATATACATGAGTGCATTATACTGGGGGACGTTGGGTTGGAGATCTTTTTGGACGTACCTTTTTAGGGTGGCGGAATTATGTACCCTGGCGGAATTATGTTAATAGATGTTATATCATACATAGGACATTTTTCTCTTCTGTCTTGTAGTGTCATCTACTGTCGATCTGTTTTCATTTTGGTGACACTAGCACCAGTGTCGTAGTTGCTCGTACAGGTACTTGGTTCTGTACTATTTAGTCCAGTTTCTCTCTCTCTCTCTCTCTCTCTCTCTCTCTCTCTCTCTCTCTCTCTCTCTCTCTCTCTCTCTCTCTCTCTCTCTCTCTCTCTCTCTCTCTCTCTCTCTCTCTCTCTCTCTCTCTCTCTCTCTCTCTCTGGCCACCTAGCATTGCTTCTTTTGAATAAGCCGATGCCCAAACCTCAAGGAAACGTCGTAAGAAGTGATAGTAACACTGACCAGCGCAAGAACACGCGCCAATGAAATTGGTCATGAGTCTTGAGATAATTATCTTGGCTCCGACTACAGTATTCCCTGGGGAGAAATACCTGTGGGACTGTCACGCATAGGAGCTGCTTGTTGTCACTATCTGTCGGTCTCGTCCTATCGAACTGTCAATCTTCATTCACGGAGCCGTCTGATTGGCTGAAAAGTCTGACGTATAACAACATTTGTATACGTTTGGGTATTTAAGAACCAGCGAGAGGACACTCAACAACTTTGTACAAGTGGATCGAATAAAGACCACAACCTGCACCGAAGCTTTCGTTGGAAGACCGACTAACTAGCAAAGGTAAGTGTACCTCCTATGACGGGTTCTGTTTTCGTATATATTCAGTCAAGTTAGCTCGAACGCTGACACTATACCTGTTCTTTGCTACTTGTTCTTTGCAGTGCTAATCTACAAAAATGGTGCTGCACAGTGCGTGTCAATATAGAAAAACTGGGCCAAATTGAACATCCTGTTTTTCTGCACGTTAGATACAGATATTAGGTAGGATTGTAATATCTTTTGGTGCCGCTTGCTACAAATACTAAGTAGCCTTCTGAAAGCATGGCAGCGATAGACAAGGCAAGACACATCCCAAGCTACTAACAACGTTGGCACCGTCTTTAGGGCCCTGTCACACTTGTACGTATGTGCAAATCCGCATAAGTTGCGTATTGACATGTTTTTGGTTTAGGTTAAGTTTGCAGCCGAAGAAGTAATTTCTTTAGTTTGATATCTAGATATAAGGTACAGATATTAGGTAGGATTGTAATATCTTTTGGTGCCACTTGCTACAAATACTAAGTAGCCTTCTGAAAGAATGGCAACGATAGACAAGACAAGACACATCCCAAGCTACTAGCAACATTGGCACAGACTTTATATCCCAAACCAAAACCGTCAATATAAGAGTAATCCTGCTATTTACGGATATGTGCGCCTTGTATTTTGTAAACATATTGAGCTGTTTTCGTAGATCAAGACACAAAGGCAGGGTGTCCAACCAGTGTGTCTGCATAACCCTACTGGGACACGCGATGTTGTGGAAAAGATGTATTCATCGGCCAAATTATCAAATTGGGGGGGCGTTTTAAGGACAAAGAGCCTACTTTACACCTTTGTCGTGACAACTACGCCTATAAAGTCATTTCACGCGAACACAGACAAAGAATTGTTTAATCTTTAAAATGTAATCGTGCGTTCAGACATTTCAAAAATGCATGACCTCAAATTGGTTCGTCTTTGCGTGTCGTGGTCTCGTGAAAAAAACATGCTCACGCGGTTATTGAATTTGAAGCACTGAAATTATACACTGAGAAGATGTTAACACATTGATACGAATAGCTTCACAGCAAAGTAACTCAAGGATGTAATGTTATATATTTCTAAAACTTTTTGAGTTGTTTCTTTGATTGAAAGCATAATACATGTAAGTTACCCCTGTAGAAAGGTCATGATCAAGAATTACATTTTCTGAGTACCATTAGTATTTTACACCCTGTAGGCTGTACTGGAAAAAACCCTGGTGGTAACATTTGAATATGTCATGTTGTTTTTCTATCGCCCTTTTCGCATGCAACCAATCATTGATTACGATACCTTGACACTACAGACTTGACACTAGTCTTCGTTGGCTTTATACGGCCAACTCTGGAATATGCATGCCCTGTGTGGCACCCAGGTATTACTAATGTCCAATCTCGAGCGATTGAGAATGTACAAAGAAGAGCTTGTCGTATAATTCTCGGCCCTGACTTTGTTAGCTACAGCATGTCACCGAATCAATTGTCACTGCCATCTCTATGCAACAGACGACACGAACTATGTGCAAAGTTTGCTACCTCCTTGTTAAGCTCCACGACGTTCTCCAATTGGTTGCCTCCAAACCGTGTGAGTCTCCATGGCAAGAACCTAAGTTCTAAATACCAGTTAACGCAATTCAAATGTAGAACCGGTAGATATAGAGAGACTACACTACCGTACCTGGTTGACTTTCTCAATAACAAAGCACCACAGATAAGCACTTAGTAAGTATATATTTTAAATTGAGTCTTGTTAATTAAGGTATGTGATGTTTTATTGTATGTATATCTGTTCGCTTTTAAACTGATTGTAAGACATACTTCAGTTCAGCCAATAGGCTGCCTTTGTATGTTGTGTCATGGAACGACAATAATAAACCATTCATACATACATACAATCTCTAAATTGATTGTAACGAAATTGATACGTTTCAGACGTTGGCAGGTCAGTTAATCTTTGTGTATTTATCACGGATATAAGTGAGTAAAACCACAGTAATTTGGCTCTCTAGATGACGGAGTTCGCCAAGAATTGTCTGACGGCTCACAACGAGCTGCGCGCCAAGCACGGCGCCCCTCCGCTGAAGCTGAGCGACAAGTTGACGGCGCACGCCCAGAAGTGGGCCGACCACCTAGCCAGCACCGGCAACTTCGAGCACAGCGAGGGGAGCGGGTATGGGGAGAACATCGCCATGCAATGGAGCTCTGGAGGCGCTGACGTGCCAGGTAAACGTCTGTATACTACTCGTCTGTCGTAGCTGTCAATCAAAGGTAACGGGGGCATCCGATTGGCTAGAAGTTTGGCACAGCCAGGGGGCCGGGGCGGGTATGGGGAGAACATCGCCATGCAGTGGAGCTCTGGAGGCGCTGATGTGCCAGGTAACGTCTGTATAATACTCGTCTGTCGTAGCTGCCAATCAAAGGTAACGGAGGCATCCGATTGGCTAGAAGTTATTGTGGTGCCACTAAGAAAAGGGTGCTCTTTTTTTTCTTCAGACAAACGATATTTTAAAAAAGGCTTTCGAATTGCCAGATAGCTGAACAACGCACGGGTCTACTTTGTTTTAAGCTTTTTTAACCGCTGCTCATCTTTGCCTGACACCTCAAGTTTGACTGGGTACGTAGAACTGATGATTCTCTAATAACATTTAGCAGTTGACCAATCGCTGAACGTTCTATTTCCGTCCCTCCCAGCCCGTTCGTTCGTGCAGCAGTGGTACAGCGAGCTGGAGAAGTACGACTTCGGAGACAAGAGCGGCAACTTCCAGCCTAGCGCAGGTCAGGAGCATTTTCTTTATTTGTCCAAACATACTAGTAGCTTACAATCATCATCATGTCGGGCGGGTTGCTCGGACTTGGTCGACCCTCTCTCTCCAGTCGCTATGGTCCGCCAATAAGTGCTCTACGTCTCCAGCAAGTTGCATTTGGTCTATGTAGGTCCGTCGGGGTCGCCCGACACTGGAGTGTCCATGAGTTGGTGTCCAGAGTACGAGTTGACTTACAATTAAGCTCTTGGACCTTCAGGCGTGAGCCTCAAACGTTAACGTTAGCGTCAAAATAACCAAAACTTCAAGCGTCAAAAAAAAGTTAAAAAACTTATCAAGAAAAGTAGGGGTGATATGTGCGCTTGGCTAAATACTGTAGCAAAGCTGCGCTGCACAACAAGCTTAGCCTCTACGAGGCTCCGCGGATCGCTGGGAAAATAATAGAAATTGGCCAAATAGAGTGAATAGTATGCTATAAAGGGAGTCGGCTACGGAGAGATGGTCCAATCTGCAATCCTGCAAGTGAAACCCTGGCAAATATTCCCCCCATAGCCGGCGTAGGGTAGTCCGGTAGAGACTACTACTAGCTAGCGAAGCAAGCGCCATGCCTCGTCCTCAGTCTGAGCGAGTTTTGACCGCTTTACTTTATCTACTGCAGGCCACTTCTCCCAGGTCGTGTGGAAGGGGACTAAGGAGCTCGGAGTGGGCGTGGCTAAGGACGGGAAGGGCATGTCTGTGGCGGTGTGCAACTACAACCCGGCCGGCAACATGCAGGGAGACTTCGGCGCCAACGTGCAGGCTGAAAAATAGAGAAAACAACTCCAGAGAAACTTCGCGAACAACTGCAGTAGTCTCCATATCAGACTTCTTGGGATGGCGTACATAGCCTAGTATCCTCCCTAGCTGTCTTCGACTAGCGTTTAACATTGACACTTCTGTAAACGTAAGTTGAAACTTGGCTAGCCTCTTGTCCATTTTTACAACAACCTCACTACAATACATATAATGCAATTACCTGTAACACTACTTGTATACTGCTGGGTATCTCTAGTTAACACAAGGACATTATATCCTTGGTTAACATTAGCCATCCCATAGAGTCCGCGGTCGGTGGAGACTTACTTAGAGGAAGTCGCGATAAATGTAACGCTGAACCTGCAAGGCTGAACGAAAAGCACCGCAGCAAAATGTATGAAACTGTTCTACTGTTACCTTAAAGAAAAAAATACAATACACATTTGTGTGATGTGGTGTCACATAGCAAGACAGTAGAGCAGTTATTACATATGTTATTTGCTACTTTTTTGCCTAACGCATGTGCTTAAGCAAGCTGGATTAGCCAAATCTTCTAAGTAATCCACGAAAGAAGAAGAAGGCGTAGTATATAGTACTTTGCACTTTCGTACTTGATCCGTATGGCAACAACAATGAACAACAACCTCTATTGCCAACGGTTTCCTTAATCAAATAAAGCTACGTTTATGTCCATAACATGTGTCTTGTAAGTTCTTTGACTGTGTGGTTCGAAAGTTTATAAAATTCTATCAAGGTGTGGAATGAAATAGTGACAGAGAAATATGATTGTTTTCCCTTGCTATGTTGACCAATGCTTGGGGAATAGTCATACTCTTATACAAACTTACACACTTACGCATTTATCACATATCGACAATGACGTTTCAAGAGGTAGAACTTTAAGTAAAAACTTTGTTTTTTTAATTTCAGAGAATTTAGAACTACATCTGACGATGGTTCGATTGTAACGTCACAGTACGTTTTTTTCAAAATGCATGAAAAAAAGGAATATTTGCAGTTTCGAAAATCACATGACCCTGCCGACTTTTTGCTTCGGTCCCATTTCCAATTCGGGGCCCGGCCGGGCAGCTTGTGGGGACGAAAAATATGATATAAAAGACAAGAAAAGACACAAAACTTGAAAAAAATTACTCCTACCCATATGTTGTGTATTTTCTTGATATGCATTTTTTATTTTATTTTTCGTTCTCGTAAACAGCCCGGCCGGGCCCCGGATTGGAAATGGGACAAGCCACAATGCTTTAATATCGACCTCACCTCTAGAACCCATTCTTTTTTGCTTTATGATTTATGTTTAGTCCGTTTCCAACGGTGTCTACCCCGCCAACCGCGAAGCGGACTGACGCTAGCAAGACTGGATTCCAGGCAGAGGTTGGTGGCGAAGGTCGTGACCGCACTCCCCACCAACATCAACTACAGTGCTTCGGGATCATCTGAGGACACCCCCACCCCCCCCCCCTGGACGTGACATCCAGCATGCTTGCATACACCACAATGCACTACAATGCAAGCATGGCCATGTTCAAGATGCATGCATTGCCATGCTCGCATACACCGTACCACAATACAGCATAATGCAAGCATGGCATTGGCTGCTGCATGGCTATGCAAAAGTCATGACCATGCAAGCATGGCCCACATGGACGCAGCGAATTTGGTTCAAGACCCATGCATTGTTGCTTTGCTTGTTGCCTTGACTCATCTCGGCTTAGTTACTGACACATGCAAGCATCCGTTGTACGGTATTTTCCATTACAATAAACTAAAAGGCCGGGTTTGGAATCTATATGAAGTTCTGTTAAATCAACATCAACTACACTGTACTTCGGGATCATCTGAGGACCCCCCCCCCTGTATGTGACATCCACAAGGAGGAAATGCACAACTAGTCCTATCTACAGTGTCTTATGAGGACATGAGGAAATGAGATAAAGTGCCTCAACAGATTGTGAAGACGTTGTTGTCTCGTAAGAGGCGCCAGGCCAACAACCACGCCTTAAGAAGCACAACATAGATAAGGAGTGACCACAACTCCGTTCACCATGTAAACATCATACTGTGGAAACTTAGTGGTCATTCAGAGTGCTAGAGGAAGCGGCGCTCACATCACTCCGGAAACAAAATGAAGCATCTTAATGGTATGTAAATTTAATTACAAGCCAGGAAGAATGTTAAGTGGCAGTAATTACAGGCCGTACCATTAATTACGCCTCGCGTGGCTTTGTTGACATTTGCTTAAGTGTACCATATCAGACCAAAACAAACTGGAAACACAAGTAGTCTATAAAATAGATGAGCGAGAAGTCTTTAAAGAAGGAGTCGTTACTTTTTTCAAAGGCACATTAATATTGTTATACTAATTAGTGTCCCAAGCCACTGTGGTGACAACAAAAAACATGAGCTTCGAAAAACGATGGACATGAATAATAGTGAATATCTTATGATATAACTAATCCTTGAAGTAGGTTTTTATGAAGAATATATATTTCTATTTTCTGCCTTCATTCTATACTCTGGAAACCTCATAAACTTTCACGATCGGTACGTGTAGTTTTAGATAATCTTAGTACTCGAGAAAGAAAACATCATAACTTAAGATATGTGCTTTAAACTTTTAATGCTTATACCCGGGTGCATCGTCCTTACAAATACGATGACACCTGGCGTCTACGTTATTGTCAGTCACGTCAGTCTTGTACACTGATGATATGCTTATTCATTCAATATGTTAAATTTTGTATAACGTGGGAGTCAGTGAATTTGACAGAAAGTGTGTGTTTCCTTCAAGTGCCATCCTAGTAACCACCACAACCCCCTCCCCCCCTCAGTGCCGCTCATTTTGCCCCCTATGGTTAATGGACTACTCCTTATTATTGCATAGAATACACTGACAAATCAGTTATGAAAATAAGAGGATTCTACTGTAATACGTTCCCTTCTTGGGTGGTCAAACTGATCATTTGTACCAAGGACGTTTCTCCTTGTTTGTGCCCAATTTCAGCGGACTAGGCTTTCGTAGAATTCAATAAAAAAATCTATATTACGTGATTTCTCTTGCTTGGTAAACAACCTATCTCAACAAATACAAACATTTATACGCCGAAGATTACTCTTTAATGACGTTAGAGTATAGATCCATAGTTATAGGTCACCTGTACTCTCCAAGCAGAGGTTGGTGGGGAAGATTGTGATCTTCTTATCATATGCCCCGTTTTCTGTCCGAGTTGTTGACGAGTTCGGACAAAAAACGGGGCATAGTATAAGAATGTCACAATCTTCCCCACCAACCTCTGCTTGGAGAGTAGGCCACCTGTACGAACAACTACGACAGTGGTGCTAGTGTCACCAAAATGAAAACAGATCTACAGTGGATGCCACTACAAAACAGAAGAAAATGTCCTATGCATGATTTACAAAATGTCTGATAAATTGGTGACACAATTATAGCTGGTAGCTGATATCAGCTCAGAAACGAACAAGAAATAATCGTGCCTTCAAGTACAAATGTACCAGAGTTATCAACACAGTATCGAGTGTCGTTATCAAAAATTCGTTCTTCCCTTGAACTATCTTAGACGGGAACTTGTTGCCACCAAGTACTGTAGGGGTAAAATCGCTAGATAGTTTTGAACAATTCTTGCAGCTAGATGTGACATCGTGGGTTCCACAGACATGACCCGTCAAGTTTGAACCTCTCATGCCTGCCTCCCTGAACTCTTGACTCGCCCATCCCGAACAATGGGCTTTGTTTACCATCGTGAGAGTAAAGGCATTGACTTTCTTACTAGCCTGACATATTTCTCCATCCTCCACTTCTCCATCCTCCACATCCACCAAATTTTCTCGCATCTTACTTTGAAAGCCATTTTGTCGCGAGAAAAGTAGAGTTTCAGATCTTCATATTTTTTTTCGCGAATCCTCAGATCTACATGTACTAACGTTAATACATGTAGGTCTGGAGCGGGACTTATCCAGAACGCTGCACAACATAGTATACTTTTTCTGACAAAAATATGTATTTCTGAAACACATGATTTTCAGTTTTTAGAAATAACTGTTCATTAGCATCTCCCGATTTTCCACTTTCCAACTGCACAGCGACATAAGAAAAGTAAGACAGGCGCAGGCTGACGTTTTTATAGGGCACAGTCACATTCGTCGATCGAACGACATGTTCACGACAGACGACTAAGGCTTTCTTGGGAAAGTCGTTGATTTGTCGTACAAAATGCAGCTCTTTTGTGACGGAAAATGTTCCCGAAGATCCTTTGTCCACGATTAGTTCTGTGTAATCTCACTGAATATCCTACCACACACAAAGAAAAGAATCGTACGACTGGTGTAGCCTCGCCTTTTGAATAGCTTCCCTACTACATTATGTACATGAAGTATTCCGTTCACGTTTGTTCGACATTGATATTTGTTGTTTAACGACCAATTTGTTATGCTTTCACTCTCAGGTACAAAAGACTGTTAGCTCAAAATGCGATCGTTGTCCCTGAATGAACTCACCTGTGTTTAGGTGTATAGAAGGCCACTCTCATGGCTGCAAGCTGAGTTTCCACGGTACCGTAAGCTTCTACCCCCGCCTGGCAAACTAACCCCACCCCGGGGATTTTTGCCTGCCTGAAAACAACTCATCATATTGCTCAGGGGGGTTCAGACAAACTTTCCTCGGGGCATCTTTGTTCTGGTGCCGTAGAGCTAGCCTGTGTAGGCCCTGGGAACAGTCTGGATTCCAGGTTAAGTTTTAGGGGAAAATTGTCGTCCCCATCTAACCCAAAACATCGCGTGTTGTACCTGCTGTCTTTTTTGTTTAAAGTCCTTGAACCTCGAGTTCGGGGCAAATTAGGACATCAACCGTTTTGCGGTCAAGGTTCTTATTAACCGCACCCCCTTCTGTGTATCGTGTGGTGAGAATAAACGTCCGAATCCGTCCCACACAGACTCTGATATTAAAAGTCAATCAACTGCACTGAACCACTAGACCAGACGTAATGTGTAAATCTACAGCAGATCTACACGGTGCCAAAATTGTATAAGCTAAGCAGAGAAGCTCCAGTCAGCCAGAGAAGGTCCAGTCAGGCGTCTCTAGCTGACTCGAGCTTCTCTGGCTAGCGTAGACGATTTTGGCACCGTGTAGATCTGATTGGAGATTAACGCAATGTGACATCGACTAGGATGTCGCCGGTTTGATTTCTAGACGCACTAGTGCCAGACCGACAGACGTTGTATATGTGTCCTTAGCAAATACACTTCAGTATGCGACTTTCCTCACCCAAGGTACACTCCAAGCAGAGGAGTGGGTCCGGCTGGTTTTTGACGTGTTTTAGGCGTTTTGTCGGGCTTTCTACTTTGTGATGTTTGTTTTTTTTGGTCTCACCAATCCACAAAAAACTTGACAAAGTAGAAAGCCCGACGAAAACGCCTAAAAACACGTCAAAAACCAGCCGGACCCAGTCCTCTGTGTGAAGAGTAACCCAAGGCGTAAATAGGTAACGTTACCTGACATCGGTTGACGAGGTAAAATGCACTGTGGAAGCTGGGCCCCGCTCTCCGTATCCAAGACCATCCACTGCATGCCCGTCCGGCCGCAAAAAGGGCATGGGACTACCTTTGCCTATATATAACCATCCTTTCCTGTTTTCACTTGGCTAGTCAAAAAAATCAGCCCCAAAGTGACGAGCTCAACAGCATACATTTGTAAGGCTACATTTATCCTGTACTGTTGGTAAAAGAATAGATGGAGATGCATTATATTTCTGTAACGAGAAGAATTTGGTCAGGGCCACAGAGAATGGAACAACCCCACCTGCCTCGCTATCTTTTAAGGAATGTTCAAGAATATTTGAAAAAAAAACGTAGCTACGTAGCTACGTAGTCCATGTATAAGCGAAGCGGACTAGTTATACCTGTGTTTGTAAATGTTTAAAACTCGTGTCATAGATCTAAGCTTTCTCTTGAAAATTTTTGGATAAGACGCTGACATGTCATGTAAGCTAAACGTAAGATCTTCATTTTGCAAGGCTTTAAAACCGTTTTATCTAAATGTCACGTCGATACACGCCGAACAAAGAATGAAGACAAAGTTGAAAACAGTCGAAGAAGAAGTAAACAGATAAAGCCCCCCTCCCCACCGCAGGCACCTGTCATGACACTTGACCTTGAACGTCCTGCTCTCGCTGTCAAGGGGTTGATCAAGGTCATCGTTAGCTGGGTTTCCGGTACATTGAAGAATTCCGTTTGCTAATTTCTTTGTAAATATTTAAGAAAGCTGAGCATATTTTACGGATAGTTTTACGTCTTTGATTTTGTCCATTTCCTTTAAGAAGGTTGTAAAGTTCTAAGACTATACATTCAACGTCGATGAAGATTAGACATCCAGGTAATAAGATACACCAAAAAAGCAATTACTCAAACAACTGGAAAATCATATCCAGTTGTTTGAGTAATTGCTTTTTTGGTGTACTATACATTCAAAGTCAGCACAATGAAAGATGTCACTTAACGTTTTAACACCTAGGCAATATGTATTGACAGGTATACAAAGACGAACAGGCAACTGTAGATAACCGACGTGTCCGACGACAACCTGCAGATCAAGACTACGTCGCTAGATGTCGCTAAATGATCTCTTTATGGTCGACAGTTGCTCCTCAGAATAAGAATAGCCGTCGTTATCTTTTTTCATTGAATTGCTCTAAAATGGTAAATTTGACAAAGCCTCTGTTTTTTTTTTCAGTTTAGCCAAAGCCCTGACCAAATACAATAAAACAATGGCTTGCTAAAGAACTGTAAAATATGTTATAGTCTTCAGAAACCGTTAGGACCTACGGGTACCTATAGTAATAATAACACACTGACAGTTTAGTCCCCCTCCAAAACGAAAAGTCTATACTATAGCTAAACATGTTAGAAAGCCATCTAGTGGGTTCAATACAGTCTCGCCAAACATACATTCACTCATGCTCTCCTAAGGCTTACAACGGTTTTCACATGGACATGGAGAATTTCGTACTAACCCATTTATCAAGCGACCTCGAACCTTATCAAATACATGTTGCTACATGGGTGAGGCTGTAGAACCTTCGTATTTGCCGGCACGCCAGGTCATGAAATGGCACTGTAACCGTCATATTGGAAATGGGTACCTTCCCTATAGAAACAATGTATCGAATTTGAAAATGATATAGGAACTATAAAGGTTTCTGCAATAATTGATGATTTCGGATAGTAAACAAAATGTAAAATCCCTCAAAATAAAGCTGTATAGATGTTTAAATTTGGTTCAAGGCTCCATATTTATTTCATTTTGTGTTACGGAAGGAATATCACATAAATTAAAGCGATGCTCTAATTATTTCCGTAATTAGAAAAACACCGCTTCGTTTGATACTTTTTTTCTTAATATGCTCTAGGACTTTTTTGAACTTCCGCCAAAACGTTCTTTTTGAAATTGTTCTTTCCAGTTGCATAGTGCAGTCTTGCGTTAAATTAGTTTAATGCACCTAAACAGAACATGCGGTATTTGAACGCAGCAACGCATAAAAACGTTGCCAAAGCGATAGAACCCAAAGAACACACTGGAGACAGGCCAGCGTATATTTGCTATCTACATATTGACACTGTCGTCACATTTTAACGGTGTCCCCCTTATGACGACGTTGCCATGGATACGTGATTGATTGACAGGTTATAAAAAGTCGACAAACTCCGAGGTGGGTGTGGCAGGGAGAGTTCACAGAGGTCGTGGTATCAGGGCAGTCCAGTGGTCGGGACACCAGTTCAGTGTACGACTGTGACCTCACCTCCGAAGCAAGAAAGAGACAACGTCGCAACCGTGCGGTACCCCCAAACCGGTAGGCTACACGAAATGTGTATAATTACCTTTGTACTATACACTAATAACAGTGTACTACGAGCTACTGACTTTGCGAACTCGTCACACAAGTTAGATTTAAAGACAGTACCTGTGAGTGCTTAACAGCCGTGTTTAACACTCGCCAGTTTGTAGGCGTGTCTGTTTAAAATGGAGCGTATTTTACGGGTAGTTTTACGTCTGTCATTTTGTCCATTTCCTTTAAGAAGGTAGTAAAGATCTAAGATGATGCATTCAAAGTCAGCACAATGAAAGATGTCACTTTATGTTTTAACACTTAGGCAATATGTATTGACAGGTATACAAAGGCGAACATGCAATGGCCATGGTTTAAGTAATTGTGTACAAGCCATTAGATTAAGGGCGCTGGAGCAGAAAAACTAGACGTTGTCGCACTGTCACAATATGGCCACACTTGAGAGTTTTGACTGTCGTACAATTTATTCTGTTAGTGCAAGGAGGTTCTCTTTCTTGGTAGGCGTGGATATCTTTGTGTTTTACAGCTACAATTGTTTACTTGTGCGTACATACGTAAAATACTTCTTTTGGGCGTTTAAACGCCATAATCACGAAGCGAGAGAACACCCAAACACACGGACTATGTAGCTCTAAAGAGAGGCAACGTCCTTGGCTAGTCTGATATAATAGCGCAGTGGACACATGCTTGACGTTGGTCAACATAAGCCCACCTCCGCATTGTTTGAGTTAGAGGTGTGTCCGTCCATATCTGACGTGACTACGTTGTGTGTGTGCACGTAACCGGGGTGTTATTGCACCAAACCGGACAGGTATTCGCTGGTAAAGGTCACCGAAGCTTTCCACTTAAAACCACTGTATCACCACGCGTCATTAAAGGATTCGTTCCTGACTCAATGTTAAAAGAGTGGTCAGGGCCACCACATGTTTACCTCATTCTCAAGACCACCTGTTCCCTATAGCCTTTGTTATGCCCCCATCACGGTGTATGGTATTGTACAAAGTCCATTGAAAAGTAATTACGTTGTCGATGAAAGGTTTGAAAAAAGCAGTGACGTTACAATTATTTCCGCACGTATGTTGACACAAAGAAAGGTATGGCTACCGTGTGTTAATGTTAACTTAATCAATCTGTTTATAGAATCCGTAAGTGTAAAAATTATAAGTCTGAATCAGTTATAAAAGAGAGTTGTAGCCTTCATAAATATAGATCAAAGGGGCTTGTGTATTGTTAAATAAGAGTGTGATGTTGACAGTTGTAAATGGCAAGGTTTCAAGTATGTGTTGTACTGGGGTGGTCGTAAATATGTATCAATCATTAATATGCATGTCAATAATCTATGACGTAAACAGTCACACACATGCATCGACCAACAAATCAAATTTCCTGAATGTCAACAAGGCGACCTTGACCTTTTTAGAAGTCAAGTTTTATACATATTTGAACATCTGAATATTGCTTGTTTGACACCATTTTGTTTCAGGTTTGACACGCTTAGAACACAACATTAATCATAGCAGCCGATTCGTCAACAACATTACCATAATATAGATACATGTACTACCATATGCTCAGTGAACGTCTAACTGGTCACTAGAGATCACGGAAAAGGTTAGAATGAAAAATTCTGACAAAAGAAAGATGATAAAAAGTGCTTGCTCAAGAAAGTTACGAGGGGGGTAGTAAACAAAGAACGACACTCAAAAAAAATCGAAGACAGAGGAAAAGGCCCATTTTAGCATCATGGCGGCCAATTTGTACAACAAAATTCTTGTACGATTTCTTCTACATAATTAAAGCTCTTACAGTAGACTGTGTAATTGATTTTCCACTATACGCAGGGTTGTCATCTGACGGGAGACTAGACTGGCTCTCTGCCACTTATAACATGTCGTTCGAGACAGGGACTGTGCAAGGTGCTACTTTTTGTGAGAAAGTTTACTTGAAGCTACGATCTAGAGAATCATACGAAACTTAATGCCACAATTCCTCTAAGAATTCTATACACAACTGAATTGGGCAGCGTCTATGAAACGCTACCAAAACTATAGGGGTCTGAAACAGAGATTCCTTGTGTGACATTTTGCAATTTGACTGTATGTTTGTGACAAAGTGCTTTCGGGGTGGGGGAGGGATGTGTTTTTCACGTTGCTTTGCAGAAGTTGTTGCATTGTTGGAAGGGGAACTTCGGCAACGGTTCGTTAGGAATTAAGGCACTGTTCGGTGTACTCAGTCAGGCAATTATTAGCGTGTGTATTTCATAATTGACTACCGCTTAGCCTAGTCCCTCGCTATTTGTCCAATGCCTGGTCGTTTCATTCATTAAAGGAGTCTTAACAATCACTGCCTTCACTTTTAAGACACGGCATTCACCTTCTATACACCCAAGCACAGAGTTCATTCAAGGACAACGGTCGCATTTTGAGTCAGCAGTCTTTTGTACATGAGAGTCAAAGCATAACAAATTGGTCGTTAAACAACTTATACTAATGTCGGACAAACGTGAGCGGAATACTTGATGTAGTAGGAAAGCTGTTTCAAAAGGCGCAGCTACACCAGTCGTACGATTCCTTTTTTGTGTGTGGTAGGATATTCAGTGAGACTATACAGAACTAACCAAGTGAACCGACAGGGATCTACGGTAATATTTTCCGTCACAAAATAGCTGAATTTTGTACGACGCATTCAAGACTGTCCCAAGAATGCTCTGAGTTGTCTGTCGTAAACATTTCGTACGATCGACGAATGTGACTGTGCCCTAAAAAGATGTGAGCATGCGCCTGTCTTACTTTTGTTTTGTCGTTAAGTGCGGATAGAAAGGGGGAAATGGGGAGATGGTATTGAACGGTTATTTCCAAAAGGAAAATTATGTGCTTCAGAAATACATATTTTTGTCAGAAATAGTATAATTCATGCTACTAGTATATGGTACTTTGGTAAGTTGTGGAGCGTACTGGAAAAATCCCGCTCCAGACCTATATGTATTAACGTTAGTACACTTAGATCTGAGGATTCGCGAAAAGAATATGAAGATCTGAAACTCTACTTTTCTCACGACAAAATGGTTTTCAAAGTAAGATGCGAGGAAATTTGGTAGATACACAGCTGTGTATGATCGATTTATATGTCAGACTAGTAAGAAAGTCAATGCTTTTACGCTCACGACGGTAAACAAAACCCATTGTTCAAGCTACGTATGCCCCAGGATGGGCGAGTCAAGAGTTCAGGGTGGCATGAGAGGTTCAAACTTGACGGATCATGATCCATACCCCCGTAGGAAGGCCTGGTGGAGGCTATGCCATGATGATGTCTGTAGAACGCACGGTACCATCAAGGTATTTTTGTGTGGTCCTTAAACACTTGTCACTTGTTTTCGTGTAGCAATCTTACATGTCAATTCACGTCACTTGTTGCCTCTAGGCCAGGTCATCAAGGTTTTCAATAAAGTACTAGATAAGTATAGCCTTCGCTGAAAACGATTTCACAAAAGGTCGTTTTAGGTTGGCAACAGATACGTACCCGCCTACACGCACTTTCTGTAGCCGCTTAAACAACGTGACTTTGAATAAATCATTCTGTGTCCTTCGTAACACTAATCGACGTTTCTCGTAAAACTGAGAATTTGAATGGCTCTTTCAGAGTCTAGAGTTTTGTTTGATTGCAGTCATAACCGCTTCGTGGCAGGTACGTAACATAATAAAGACCCTGACAACGCCCTGTGTCAACTTACGGGTCATTAAAGCGCTCATTTCTGCTGACCTTTGCTTCGAACCATTACCTTATCGACCCCGCCTGCCACTTTATGGATAAAGTGTCATTAGTCACCTGCGAAGCATGGTCTTAACTAAGGATTGCGCCTTCTATCTTACCACCTACGCTATGTGTGAAAAACACATATTCTTCGGAATGAAAATCACTGGGTCCTTGTTAAAGTACTTGTGCTGTTGCTAAGTTTTGTCTTATTAAAGGCAACCAAAGCAATATTAGGGCCCGAAAATCGGATTTTGAAAGTCAATTTATCTAGTCATTTCTATATACATGATTAGTTGAAATAGTTCAAACAACACTATCACACTGTATAGCGAAGTCCATAATACATATCCCTTCGTTGTAATGTGAGAACTCACTGAAAATCGTTGCAAGAGTTTTTGTAGGCTCGCGAAACTAAGGGGATCATCGTATGGCATGTATGTGCATGGTTTTAAAATGCTCAAAGTATGAAATTATTACACAAATGTGCTAGACAGTGTTAGTTAATGTCACTAGAATGAAGATTTCAGCATTTCTTTATTTCCATTTTTCGGTCCCCATAATTGGTTTGGTTGCTTTTAATCTAGTGAAGGGCATGATAATGAATAGGATTTTTCTTTTAAAAGTTGGTGAAATTTTTCTTCATGGCACTTTACTGTGCCTTCTATTGTATCACATGCGCTTTGTGAAAAAAATCTTTGTAAAATACACTTGTTCTATATATAGGACGAGCGGACGTCCTGACAGTTAAGTGTGAAATATTTGCGGTTTGTCCCGCCTTAAAGTAGACACACCTGTTGAGTATGTAGGCGTATGGATACACTACGTGACGTCTTTGTGGCCGCATTCTTTCCTTCCCGCCACGCCCAGAACTATATATATAACGTACCAGCACAGTCTTAACACAAGTACTAAACCTAACGGTTTGTTGTGTGTTGTATAAAGTAGAGTGGATTCATTCCTCAAGCTAACCGACATCTTTCACACCGCAGACGTCCCTTAAGACTTCACGAGCCACATAGTTCCCGTTTAGAACTTTAATTCAATCTAGGTTTCGCCGTGACAGCTTTTTCAAGTGTACAGACTAAAATTTGTTGTGTGTAGGTAAAAAATGCCGACCGACTTCGAGAAAGACTGCCTGGCGGCTCATAACATCTACCGGGCCAAACACGGGGTCTCACCGCTCAAAGTCAGCAAAGCGCTGACCAAGCATGCGCAGAAGTGGGCCGACCATCTGGTGAAATGCGGTTCGTTCCAGCACAGCGGTAACCATGACTACGGAGAGAACATCGGGATGAAGTGGAGCTCTAACAACGAAGCTGTAACAGGTGTGTGTACGCCAAACTTCGGTATGACACCCAAAATTCGTTTATTTCTAATTTTTCATGCGCTCTCTCTACTCTTTCTTTCTGCCGCATTATCATTGCTAAAAATACCAAAGGTATAGAATGAAAATACAACTGATGGTAAAACAATATTTATTTCCTTGTTTGAGTCAAGATGTTTCTTTTCTTTCAGGTGCCTCCATCGCTGAAATGTGGTACAGTGAAATTGAGAAGTACGATTTCAGGAAGGGTGGACACCAGCCGGGGACAGGTAGGATCTCACATTTCCCTTTTCTAACACGTAATTTTGACTGTTGATTACATTATAACGTCGCGTTGTTACCAACTCTCGCGAGACTACAACTCAACGCACATCAAAATAAGCTGTGCCAAAGTTCCGTTTTTTTCTGTTCCCGCCAGGCCACTTCACCCAGGTTGTGTGGAGGGGGAGTCAGGAGTTCGGGGTTGGAGTGGCGACCGATGGGAGAGGGAAAACTATCGTGGTGGGGAACTACTACCCGCCGGGGAACATGCTGGGGGACTTCGACGATAATGTGCTACCTCCGGGGTGAGTTAGGGAGGGGGGTGCAGATACTGTAAATGCAGAAATGTTTGCGGTGGTTTTATGTCGACATTTCCCCGCGAACTTAAAACCACCGCAAACATTTTTGTCCAATACTGAAGCAGTATGTGACTATGGCACTGCTGCAAACTTAAAACCACCGCAAACACTCCATTTTCGCCTTATAATTAGAGCGAAATAAAAACCACGCGAACTTAGATACATTTACAGTATATTAAATCTAAAATCAACCCAAGCATCAAAATGACCGAATGTTATCGCAAGGCAATATATAGCACTTGTTTACTGAGTCATTAGAATCATTAGACTGACAAGAACTTTGTGCTATCTTAACAGGTCACCTCCCAAAGGAGGACATTCCAAACCACGTGACCCGTCTCCTAGCAACCGCTGGGACGATAAACCGTCAAAAGGCAGCTTCCGCCCTATACCTACGTCACGTCCGTCCAGGAGGAGTCCCTCTCCGGAACACACGTGTGGCAAAGGTTCGAATTGACTTTGATTTTTGTCAAGGTACATTTGAAAAGCAACACAATTGATGACGTGCGCAAATGAAATCCTAGCACGATAACAATAGCAACTGAATGCAATTCGTGAAATGTTAATTAACAGGCAAGCCCAAATTGTTCTTTGTTCAAAAGCTTGTTCCTTTTTCCAGTCGACACGGGTGATTTTGCGGAAGACTGTCTCTCCGCCCAGAACGACTACCGACAGAAGCACGGAGCCCCGCCCCTCAAGATGAGTGCCAAATTATGCAAGCATGCGCAGCAGTGGGCCGACCGCCTGGTGAAGTCCAACACCCTGCAGCACAGCGGTAACCATGACTACGGGGAGAACATCGGGATGAAGTGGAGCTCGGATAACAAATCTGTCTCAGGTACAAGGAGCTGTTATTGGCGACGCCTCAGAGGCGGAGGCATTTTTTGTAGGATTTATCGAAATTTGTTTATGAAACTTTCTCAGGCAGGTGTCTCATCGTCCTTTCCATAGATACTGAACAATGAAAGAAAGCAACAATTGATATCAAATGAAGACCATCTCCCTCCCATATTTTCCCGTGTTTATACTGTATATACCTGCAGTGCTATTAGCAATGCCTCCTAGCAGAAGAATGAGTATTGCAGCCGAGCATTTGACAAGTCAACTAGCAGAAATGGTTGTTATTATTGATTAGATTAATACCTTCGTATGCCAACCGTACAACTTTCCCTTAACTCTACAGGTGCCTCCATCGCCGACATGTGGTACAGTGAAATAGAAAAGTACGACTTCCGGAAGGGCGGACACCAGCCGGGAACAGGTCAGTAAAGTCGCTTTTATGGATTACAAAATTAAAAGCTTTAACTGAAAAAAAAGACATTGGAATACTCAATGTCTGAGAGGCTTCAAAATCATTTTGCTCCATTCCCGCCAGGCCACTTCACCCAGGTTGTGTGGAGGGGGAGTCAGGAGTTCGGGGTTGGAGTGGCGACCGACGGGAGAGGGAAAACCATCGTGGTGGGGAACTACTACCCACCGGGGAACATGCTGGGGGACTTCGACGATAACGTGCTACCTCCGGGGTGAGTTAGGGGGTAGGGGGAAAGCGAAGATAGGGATAGAAATGCTGACAGACTGTCCACGTTGCAAAATTGCTCTTCAAGACTATTCAAAAGCCTTTGCAAGAATGTTCTAGTAACTTTGCAGCAATGACTTTGCTTACATGATTTTTCCCACACAATTGTCAATTTCTTAGCATCGATGTTTTCTCATCAGTTCGCCTGTCAGGGGAGGCCAGTCTAAACCACGTGACCCGTCGCCTAGCAACCACTGGAACGACAAGCCGTCACGTCCATCTAGGAGGAGCCCCTCTCCGGAACAAAATAAAGGTCAGCCGTCATCTTTTGATATCGCCGCGTTATGTGACGTCAGGGCACCTAAATATGACCAAAAAACCAAAAAAAGACATCTAGTATAGGTAAGCTTTGTAGAATTTTGACAAAGACAAACATACTTTGATCTTGACACAACAAATCTCCACAGTTGACACAGGTGACTTTGCGGAAGACTGTCTCTCCGCCCAGAACGACTACCGGCAGAAGCATGGAGCCCCGTCCCTCAAGATGAGTGCCAAATTATGCAAGCATGCGCAGCAGTGGGCCGACCGCCTGGTGAAGTCCAACACCCTGCAGCACAGCGGTAACCATGACTACGGGGAGAACATCGGGATGAAGTGGAGCTCGGATAACAAACCTGTCTCAGGTATTGACTAAGTTATTTCTTTTTCATTTCAACATCTGCCTTAAATGCAGGGTATTTCCCGTCCCATTCTTCTCAAAATTGCACTCTCTTTGCAATTCACTCCTAGTCCTAGCCTTTCCCAAATCCTTTGCGGGCTGGAGATTATCGGAAATTGACCAAAAACAAGAAGAATAGTTTGTCAGAGGAGTTGGTGGGCTATAAGAATGCACTTCTGTCCACGTGCACGTGCTGCTGTTGTGAACAATGCACAGAGGGTGTACGTGTTCTGCCTGTGAAGGCTGTAAGGTACGTCATGATCATTGTGACCGATCAGGGCTCTCAACGTCATCCTTGATGCTGATTGGTCCATAACAACCGTCTTGACTTTACTTGTCCTTGGTGCTGAAATTGCCATCCACAAGTACAACGACAGTATTCGGCACTGTGCGGGTCGGCCAATTCCTCAAACAAAATTATCTCCACTTCTGGCCAATTTTCACTTTTTTTTCAGTGACAAATCATGCGGTAGACGCGACACAACACACGCAGTGGTGATATTTTGAAGGCGATCATAATACTAGTACTTTCTGCACACGATAAGTTTACTCTGACACGTCTTATTTCTAGACGAGTGACTTGATAACGTTCTTGTTGTCCTTACAGGCGCCTCCATCGCCGACATGTGGTACAGTGAGATTGAGAAATACGACTTCAGGAAGGGCGGACATCAGCCGGGAACAGGTCGGTAAAGTCGCTTTCATGGCGCTTTCAAAATCATAAGCTACGACTGAAAACGTGTTTGGTATGATGTAATTTCATTGTGTGTTTCATTTGTTGTTTTCCCCCATGTGCCCAGGCCACTTCACCCAGGTTGTGTGGAGGGGGAGTCAGGAGTTCGGGGTCGGAGTGGCGACCGATGGGAGAGGGAAAACCATCGTGGTGGGGAACTACTACCCGCCGGGGAACATGCTGGGGGACTTCGACGATAACGTGCTACCCCCGGGGTGAGTTAGGGGGTAGGGGAGGTGAAAATTGGGATAAAAATATGAATAGAATGTCCACATACGTGCATAATATAGTGTGTTAAGGAAGGTCAATAACCTGATTATTTCAAAGCTTTGGAGAATTGATGTTGACATTTTGCTTGCTAACAAATGAATGGTCCATCGTTGATATCTCCAATTTTTTTTTCAAAAGTTCGCCTGTCAAAGGAGGACATTCCAAACCACGTGACCCATCGCCTAGCAACCGCTGGGACGATAAGCCGTCAGGTGGCAACTTCCGGCCAACGCCTACGTCACGTCCGTCCAGAAGGAGCCCCTCCCCGGAACAAAGTAAAGGTTCGCTTGCACTTTAAAGAATTATTTGTCAAGTTACTTTTGAAAATGAATCGACACATCAAGGAACATCAACAGAATCGTACTAGAATGAAAAGGAGAAACTTATTTCAAAATACACTTCCGCAAATATGTAACCACATTTGCAATGGCAAACAAACTTAATCAACTCTCTAAACAAACGCTTGTTCTGTGTTTTGATTTACACAGGTGATTTTGCGGAAGACTGTCTCTCAGCCCAGAACGACTACCGACAGAAGCACGGAGCCCCGCCCCTCAAGATGAGTGCCAAATTATGCAAGCATGCGCAGCAGTGGGCCGACCGCCTGGCGAAGTCCAACACCCTGCAGCACAGCGGTAACCATGACTACGGGGAGAACATCGGGATGAAGTGGAGCTCAGATAACAAACCTGTCTCAGGTACAAGGAGCTGTTATTGACGACGCCTCAGGGGCGAAGGCATTTTTCATTTTTCATACTTAACAATTTGTTATATTTCACTTTCTATACCACAGCGAGAGGAATATGTTGCATTTGCTTGAAGATATTTCCTTCCTGAATTATTCGTTAGCCACTAAAGTTACAAAAATCTCTCTGCCGTTCAAGATGGTTTGTTAAATTTGTCTTGTTCATCTTTATAGGTGCCTCCATCGCCAACATGTGGTACAGTGAGATTGAAAAGTACGACTTCAGGAAGGGAGGACACCAGCCGGGGACAGGTCGGTAGTTCTTAATTTCTTAATGTCATCATTAACCCTAACGTTATCAATCAATGTCACTGACTGAATCAAAGAACATCCACAATTCTACTAACAGCGTTAGCGTTTGGCGCAAAGTACCTATAACTTTGTCGCAAACTTCGTATCCAGATCTACATGAGGCTTATGGCTTGTTGACGTTTTGTAAGTCGCATCACCTAAAGTTTTTCATTCATTTTCTTTTTCTCCAGGCCACTTCACCCAGGTTGTGTGGAGGGGGAGTCAGGAGTTCGGGGTTGGAGTGGCGACCGACGGGAGAGGGAAAACCATCGTGGTGGGGAACTACTACCCGCCGGGGAACATGCTGGGGGACTTCGACGATAACGTGCTACCTCCGGGGTGAGTAAGTTACGTTGTAGTAGAGACAGTATGGATATAGAACGATAGGCGGCGCTTTTAAGCTAGGACAGCATTTTGCATTAAAGGTGCCCTAAGCAATTTCAGGGGGTAAAACTTGAAATATTCTGGGGAAAGCAATTCTGTTTGGTGAGGTTGAAATTTGCAGGTACTTCCCTATATTAGCACATCTGCATCATCCTTTGGGCGTTTAAAAATAGCTCAGAAACAAGCCACAAAAGGAGTATTTTATTTATTGGGTCCCCCCAAAAATCAGCCCAGAATCCAGCCGTAACCGTTTTCTGTCGACAATTGTCGGTAACTTCTGGCCCCGTGACGTCACAATGCCCGAGCATATTGAGCCATGACCACGTGATTATTTTTTCGGAAGCATTCGGGACTTATCGGTCAGAATCGTGCATGTTCGGAAGATTTGAAATGATGGCTGGCCTCCAAGTGCTCAGATTTTCAATGAGTTCCCACCACACAAAGACATCACATTTTTGCTCCATGATGGTCGATATGCAATGGGATAATGTTATCTAAACTTACTATGGATAGAAATCAGAAAAAAAATTGGTTTTGAATATATGACTTTCGGCGCCCTAATATTGCTTAGGTTGCCTTTAACATATTCTCTACCGATCATTCACAGATCGCCATTGGATGACAGGGGGAAAGGAGACGGCAAGCCGTCCAATGACAGTGATCGACACAAGCCAGGCAGACACTCGCCGAGTTTGAACGGGCCCGGAGACAGGGCCCCACATACTTGCGATGGTAAGGCTGTTTTATTGATTAATGATATTCAGCGATTTACAACATTTCTTTAGTTATCGCAGTATATAATATTCTAGTGAAATTGTTCTGTGTACCATGGTTCGAATCTCGCGAGATTGAGCGTGACGTTATTCTCTTTACACCATCTCAGCTAGTTCAGACGACTTTCTGGACGACGCACTGAAGGCGCACAACTCCTACCGGACCAATCACGGCGCACCTCTCCTCAAGATCAGTGCCAAGTTGTGCGAGCATGCGCAGAAGTGGGCTCAGCATCTTGTCAGGTCCAACACGCTCGGCCACAGCTCCACGCGAGAGTACGGGGAGAACGTCGGGATGAAATGGAGCTCCAACAACGCACCCGTGTCTGGTACGCATTAATACCGCTTTTTAATCATTACAGCTAGCAGGCACCCATCTGAGTAATGAGGCTGTTGTGACGTGCTCGAGGCACCTCCTCGAACACGGAACCCCCATTTTACGCGTCGGTGTCAAACGCCTGTGCAGCTCCGACAAGGATACCCTTCCCGGAAACGAACCGGGGTCTCCCAGTTTCCAATTCATTGGAACCAGGAGGCTCAACTGCGAAGCCACTACCAACTGAGCTATATCCCATACATTAAGTGTTTTATGACGATTTTACATTCAGACTACGTACGTGTCAATGCCAAACCATCAAGTTTGGAACAAAGTAATTGATAAGGAATTATGCATTCGTACAATGTTTAAAATGGTTTCAATGCAATCGGGATACGATAAGAAGTGTCTCCGCTCCTGAAGCGTCACCAAAAAACTGCAAGTGTTTAAGAGATCATACTTTATTTCATTCTTATTTATTCACAAATGTCACAGCACACTACACTGACTCTCTATGCAGGACAGCTGATGTTTGAGAGTCAACACTTAGGGACCGATACTGATCATACTGATCTAAGCTTTCTTTGTCTGTCCACAGCTCAGTCCGTGGTGGACATGTGGTACAACGAGTCCGAGAAATACAACTTCAGGAAAGGGGGACACCAGCCTGGAACCGGTATGTTATAACCATTACAATTACAATTGGACAGGAACAACTGTCTCATTCGAATGTTCGATAGATAAGTTAAGATTAGGAAGCACAACTAACCATAGCCCGCAATTTGGCTCGCAATATGTACCTGCCTATCAAAATGATTTCTCTAACCAAATTTCACAATGTTGTGTACGTGTTCTTTGCACCTGTCGCCCTGTGGCAACCTTGCGCCCTCTAGCGGTGATTTTACATACTGCAGGGCATGCATCACTATGCCTTGTTGTCCTTGATTCAAACATTTTGCGAAAAACGTGAAAAACTGTTTGTTTTACAGGCCATTTCACCCAGGTGGTGTGGAAGGGTAGCCGTGAGCTCGGGATAGGGCGCGCGAACGACGGGAAGGGGAAAACTATCGTCGTGGCGAACTACTTTCCCGCGGGGAACATGCTGGGAGACTTCGACAACAACGTGCTACCTCCGGGGTAAGGGCGCTTCTGTGACAAAAAAATCTGTATAACACCAGAAGACACTTAAGAAGACATTTCTGTAGCCTTGCTTAAGACATTTCTGTAGCCTTGCTAACTGTTGATGATGATGCCTTCTCAGGAAAACTATAAATGGCGATATAATCGTTAATCTGATATGGAAAAAAGACACAATAGTTGAACGTTTTCAAGTTTTTTATTTATCTATTTGTTTGGCTTCATACGTATACATGGTACAACAGCCAAGGTTGTCCGACTAGCAGTAGCTATTGTAAGTGGTAAACTTTGCTGCTAAGTTTGTTTTTAATCCAGAGACTCTGATTGATGTTTTCAGGTCACCAGTGAAAGACGACAAACCGGCCACACGGCCTTCCAGCAAAGACCCGGACAGACCTAGTCGTAAGGACAAACCGCACAAACCGAAACGAAGAGGATCACGGTCATCATCATCATCATCGTCATCATCGTCTTCATCATCTTCCTCATCCTCTTCCTCGTCAGATTCTTCATCAGATGAAGAAAGTAAGCATTCTATGATTTCTTTCCATAGATAATCAAAAATAGACATCTATTGTAGACGAAATATGATTGGAAGTCCCGAAGAGACGTCGATGCTTCAATCTACCATACCGTTGCAATTGGTCAACGACGAAAAGTATTTGATTGTGACTGGCCAAAAATCACGTGATGACCATATAACAATTTCATCCAATCAAGCACATCTCACATTATAGTGCACATCATGAAAACACTGTTTAGCATCTTACAAATCAACGGTACATACAAATTAACAGCACAGTATCTGCAAATAGAAATATCCATAACTAGACATTAAAGGAAAGCTACAAAACGATAATCTCACCTGATAATTGAATTATATGACGTCAGTGTTATAAATTTTTCACCTGATGATTGAGTTATATGACGTCAGTGTTCAGTGTACCAAAATCATCAGGTGAGAAGGCGTCAGCACGGCATAAGTTGCATACAGTGAAAACTATGACGGACTTATGTGAAACAACTTGAAATAAGAACTTGACTTTGGAATATATTAGGCATAGCATAGTAGGATTTTCGATTTTTTTATAGCTTTCCTTTAACAAGTACTACAACAATGATGATGAAAAGGAAGTACGTCAACTAATGCTAGGGTCACATTTCCAATCCGGCCGGGGGCGGGGCCCGGCCGGGCAGTCTTCGGGAACGAAAATTATGATATAAAAGACAACCAAAACACAAAACGTACGCAAAATTATCTAAGAGCATAGCTTGTGCAAATTTATTGACATGCACTTTGATTTTTCGTTTCCGCAAACAGCCCGGCCGGGCCCCGGCTTGGAAATGTGACCCTAGCATAAACTGTGTTGTAACTTTCTGCAGATATTCGGGAAGATTTTGTAGAAGAGTGTGTGAAGGTCCACAACGAGTACAGACGTCTGCACGGAGTCAAGCGTCTGAAACCCAAGAAAAAACTTTCCAAGCATGCGCAGAGGTGGGCCGACAAGCTGGCCAGGACCGGCAAGTTCGAGCACAGCGGGAAAGACGACTACGGAGAGAACATCGGCATGAAGTGGAGCTCTAAAGAAGAAATGGCGTCAGGTAGCTATGAAAGATATCTAGTCTTTTTGGCGACGACTCTGGGGCGGAGACAGTTTTCTGCTCACAGTTGCCTGGCTAGCTTGTGGAAATGGCATGATCATAAAATATTTTGTAATCGTATGAACTCTGATACATAGATTATAAAGGTCATATGGCTGTACATGTAAATTTTATGTTAATTTGGAATTGCGATGACTTCAATTTGGAATTGCGATGAAATCACGGTGACAAAATGGTGATATTTGTGACTGTCAAATAATCCAATGGATTCGCTACACATTTCATGTGGAATGTATAATATATCACAGGTGATATAACCGTCTTTTCTCATTTTCTTTAACGCGCAGCCTTGGACATTCAAGATGAACCTCGTATCGAAATCGGTAAAACGTCTTTTGGTTACCACAAAGTGGTTTCTTTCCTGGGAGCGGTGCTAAGACTTATGTGACCTCACCAAAACACGTGAATTAACATAGGGTTGCATGATAAGAAAACTGTTTTATGTACTTTGCATGTTAATATCGCCCTTTGGTTGCAAGGTAGAACTAACACAGGGAACTAACATGTCTGTTGTTAGAGAGAAAGTGGCCAGCCAATCACGTTACCTTTTGAAGGTAGGCGTCGATGTGATTGGTTGATGACTTTACACCGAACGACAGGAGAGGGAGTATCTAATTTGCCAACGGCTGGCCAACGCTAAGGCAGCATAATATATTAAGAACGGAGGCTGGTACGCCAGGGCCCTGCTTGATACACACAAGCGGCGGGCCATGGTATGAGATATAACCTGTTTGCTGTGTGCATGGCTCTAACTTAAAACAGGTGCTTGGAGGTTGGTGGCGTTACAGCTTATCCCAAACGGTTTCATTCGGTGGCATGATAGCACAATGACGACATTTTGCAACCTTAGTATCTGACAGTATGTTAAAAGATGTGTCGTTACAAAACATTGCTCTATTTTTCTACAGCAAGGGAAATCGTTGACATGTGGTACGAGGAGATTCAGAAGTACAATTTCAACCGAGGAGGACATCAACCAGGAACAGGTATGGTTGTTTTTATCATAATTCGATCTACGCTGTCTAGGGCACGGTATTAGAAGGCGGGCCCATTCCTCGCCTTTTACCTCCCCAACCGAAGTCAGATACCCATTTTACACCTGGGTGGAGTGCTATGGAGGTTACGTTGATTTTTTTGTCAGGCATTTCGTGAGGGTAAGTACAAGTGGGTTAATGCATGCAAGAGTACCAGAGATTCAAGCAGATGTGTGATGCTCTAGATCGTTGATAAACGTCTTTTTAATAGGTAGTTATTTATCGCCCTGTGTAGTAACTAATTTTCCTAGACCTTATAATTGTCACGTAAACCGACGGAACTTAAAACCCGTATACGTATGCTAAACCTTAAACAACTTGTCCCTGCGTAGCTTGTCACGTTTTGTAGTAACCTTACTACGTTACCAGCGCTCCTTTCCACTACACGGCGATCGGGCAGCAATCAAAATTGGATTTGTGTAACCCTTGATTTTAGAATTGGACAAAAATGCACAATATTAGAGGTTGATTTAAAACACATGAAAACATACAAAACGTAAAAACTTTCGTTCTTTATATATAAATTTCGTTGAGCAATATGCCACATTGTTTGTTGCTCAGTAGCCTATCATGGAAAAGTGGTAAAACACCGTATCGGCTAGAGCGTCACATATCTCCTAGGAGATTAAGGGAGATTAAGGATGCCCAGAGTAACGATCCTTTGTTACCAAGGATCTAAGTTTCTACCATGGTTAGAGTTGTTGTATCAGAGAGAACTTTAAACCCGTATCCTGAACCGTATAAAGCTTTAATGCGTTTGGCCATTACTCTTCGCTGTGTACCTTTAAGTCTCGTTCCCAAGCTAGCACGTTACCATAGTTACCTTCGCCTTAGGCAGAAGGGTATATTTTGGGTCGAGATTTGTGGAGTGATCGTGTTGGAAATATAACTCTTGATGCCATGGACGGATGTTAGTGATTTTCAGTAGGTAAGTTACTGTTGGAAAGACAAAGGTCAAGTTCGAAGATGGGCCATCTTGCGGATTTTGTCGGTGCTGCAGTGGGCCTTTTGTGTTTGTTGGTTGATTTGTTGGCAGTATAACTCCATAGACATTGGATGGATCGTGATGAAATCTAGTACGTTGGTGGGGATCGGGGAAATGAAGTTCAATAATGAGCTTAGCACTGTATCATGATTGCTACCAACATAGATGAGCTTCCATGACAGTTTTCTGCACATTTCTCCAGGTCACTTCACCCAGGTAGTGTGGAAGGGAAGCCGGAAGCTGGGTGTGGGCGTGGCTAAGGACGGCAAGGGTACTACCATCGTGGTGGCCAACTACCTCCCCGCCGGGAACTTCCTCGGCAAGTTTGACGAAAACGTCACCATGCCTGCCGGGTAAATATTCTATATTGTTCAGATTCATTCCACTTCGTAGTTTTTATGGGTTGTTACATTTGGGGATTTAATGTGTTCTAATCGTTGACAAATAATGAATTTAAAGCTAGGATGGACATTAAGAAATTTGATGACATTATCTTTACAGCAAAACTACCCCCTGTCGTCTCTATAGCATGCTTCATTGCAATCGGAAAACATCACATGATAATCAAAACAAGAGTCCTTCCACGATGCCTAATTTTTTTAGGCCAACACTTCCATACATACACTTCCTTTTTTTTCTTTAGGCCAACTATAATGCATTGTTCTTTTAAAGAAAGTAGAATCAGTGGTCATCGTATTAACGGTATGCTACATACGCCACACAGCACAACGACAAAGAAAACGTCGGACTCGAAGGTTGATGATCCATCCAAACGCCCCCTGGCGTCACACAAAAGTACGACAGACGACAGGAAGCGTCCGTCGTCAGGGAATATCGGGGTTAAGTCCCCGTCTGGTGGCATGAATGGTGGTCGTGGTGGTGGTCGGGAGGACAAATTACCTAGGCCGGTGCGGGATTCAATTGGTGGCGGGAAACCTGGGGCGAGAGTGAGTTCATGTGGTGAAGGTGTTAAAAGTGAGTTTCTACTAACTGCTTTTCGGAAAATGCATTTTAAGAAGTATATATATATACTAATAGAATACGGACAACAGCAAAAGTCATAATGCATGACCACAAGGGAGCACAGAAACGACCATTTTGAAACGCACATAGAAACGAACAGGTAAGATTGTACGTTTGAAGTATTTAGATGACATGTAAGCATAGCTGCATCTTGTGACGAACGAAAATAGCGCCGCTGTTTGATTTGTATGTGAACTGCACCTTCATATCCTGCATTTCTTGCCCAGGAGACTTTCCGGAGGACTGTTTGGAGGCTCACAATGAGTACCGCGCCCGTCACGGCGCCCCTCCCCTGGTCATGAGCTCTACTCTGTGTCTGCAGGCGAGGATGTGGGCCGACAAGCTGGTCAGGTCTAATACACTGGAGGTAGGCGATATAAAACATAGAAAACTGGAAATGAATTGGATTGCCAAATCAGCACCAAGGACAGGTATGGCGCCGTGCGTAGCCTGGTACTATCAGTCCCGCTAAGCATTGAACCTCCTCTGACCGCTGATCTTTCTAACTATAGCAAGCCAGTAATCTCTCTGCGTCCCGCAAATTTCCCCGGGGCACGCCTTGTGGTGTAGGCGGCGCATGGCTCTTTCCCGACCGAGAGCCATGCCGCCTGGGTTCGCTACACAGTGCGGTGCTATTCAAGGGTACATCGTGGACGATGGACCGTTTATAGCCTTCGCAAAAAGATACTTTCATGAGCATTTGTTTGTGAATTGGGAGCTGAACGGAATAGGTTTATCATTACTTCGTTGATGTTGTTGTTGATATTTTTGTTACAGTATAGTCCAAAGGAGCAGTATGGACAAAACATCGGCAAGATGGTCGGTTCCGGTACCGGAGAACTTTCAGGTAGGAATGCATGCAAGACTTTTCTATATTGTCAACTATGGTCTGTACATTAAAGCCCTTGAGGTGTTTTTTTTCAAGCTTTATTTGGCGCTGAAAAACAATCTCCGACCAAGGCCGCTTTTCATGCAAGGATTCTATCTACAGACTTGCTAATCTTTCCCTTTGTCCTGACATTTACTGTTAATGCATTTAAGTTCGTGTGGTTTTTATTTCGCGACAATAGACGGAAATGGAGTGTTCGGAGTGGTTTTGAGTTTGCGGCAGCGCTATAGTCACATACTGCTACAGTATCGGACAAAATGTTCGCGGTGAAACGTTCGCCACGAAAACCGCGAACATAAAACCACCGCGAACATTTCTGCATATACAGTACCGTCGTCATGTTTTGTGTTGTATTTTCTCATTTCATCTCCGCAATTGCTACGTTCAGTTTCTGAATGAATGTGGTCGTTAAATTCTGTTTCTATTACGCACTCTTACCAGGAAGGGCAGTGGTTGACAAGTGGTATGAGGAAGTGAAGAAGTACGACTTCAAGAAAGAAGGCAATCAGCCCGGGACAGGTGCGTATTCACCTTCTTGGTATAGAGCTATGATACTATACAAGCTAGTAGTATCAATAGAATAAAAAGACTCTTTGCACACGACGAAGTGATTTATTCAACCGACGTTTGGGTGACCATCTGTCACCTTTCTCAGGGCAATTCTGACTGGTCCATGTTGCACTGCAGCACAGGTGTCGCTGCTTATAGATGGTACTACCGTATTTTCTCGATTAAAGTACGCACCCCTGATTTGGGGTTAGTTCCAGGCAAATTTGCAAAACTGAGACGTAAAGTGAAAAAAAAATAAAGTGCGCACCCCTTCTCCACTGATCTTGAACAAATTTTGAAAGTTTAGTACTATACCGCCCAACACCTCGCTTTTATTCATTTTATAGAGCCTCTGATGTATCATTCGTTAGCCAGACATTATGACCAAAAACTTAACTTAAATAAAAATCATATTTAGTATTGATACTACAGTCCAATATGTGTTTCATATATTCAAGCACCTAAACCATTTGCAACTTGTGGTTGCGAATATCTTTTGTTCTGCCATTGGCAGTGTGAAAAGGTCTAACGTAAGAATACGACGCTGACTTTCTTCGCTATTCCCTTCAATTCACGATGTGACCTGAGCAATAAATGATTATCAGTCCTTGGCCAGTGAATGGAAGGTTTAGAAAGAAGGCTTATGTCTGCTCTACAATGTTTTACTTCAGGCCACTTCACGCAGGTAGTGTGGCTGGCGTCCCGTGAATTCGGGATCGGGAAGGCGACAGACGGGAGAGGCACGTCGGTGGTGGTCGGGTACTACTACCCCGCCGGGAACTTCGTCGGAGAGTTCGGGGACAACGTTCTGCCCCAACAGCACTGAGATTCTAAACAAGCGCAGTTTTTGTTTCTAAGATTGATAACTTGATGGTTGTGGGAAATTGACTTTCCGACAATCTACTTCATTGTTTTATCGTTGTTGTATTTCTTTGTCACAGAAGATAATTTGCCTGAATCCTGAAAAGACACTGTGATTTCTAATCTTCAAGACTAAATCCTGTACATACCAATAATTTTCTCGGAGTCCGTTTCAAAGCGTAAAAAACGCAAAGATATCTTAGAAATTGAGTTATCTACTTCATTGTTTTATCGTTGTTGTATTTCTTTGTCAAAGAAGATAATTTGCCTGAATCCTAACACTGTGATTTCTAATCCGTTTCAAAACGTAAAAAACGTAAAGATTTCTTCCTGTTGCTATGCATTCTCATCTAGCATTCTATGATACAGTTGAAATGTTTTACTAATATCTGACCCAGCAAATGCCCAATCAATATGTGCTACATGCATTTGATTTCTTATATCTATCATACTATTCTTCCATAAGGAGGAAGATTCTGGCATGATCGTCCTCATGCCCTAGTCATATCATTTTGTTGTCTGGTATTCAGATATTTATTATATAAGCGGATAATTAGTCAAGTAAAAGGCCATGGGAAAGTCTCCAAGCAGAGGTTGGGTGAAAGATTGTAATGTTTTCCGAGTGACGACCGGGCTTTTCTGACTGTCCCTTACCCCATATAAGTAGATAAACAGTTGAGGAAAAGGCCAAAGTTGTTAAGGGAAGAAGAATGATGTCCACACATATCTTTAACTTACTCATTACGTACAAGATATAATGTATACATGAATGTAGGGGGCGCTCCGACGGGCGGACATCGTGTTACATGGGCTCCTAGCGAGGCACCTAAATTCGATCCTGTTTATGTCAACTAGTGTCTTTAAAGTCATTCTAGATATACGTAAAGAAATCTTGAACTACTTGGGAAATTTTTCACTGGCTTAAAGCCCAATATCTGGTATAAATCGACTTTCAACAAGTCGGGACTAATACCCTATCATAGCCTAATCTGCAGTACCGCTCCCAGCCGCCTCCAGAAAGTGGCTAAAACGACCGCCAAATTGCCAAATTTCCGTCTTTTCGGGAATGGGGAAACCACCAAAGACTCGCAAAGGGGTTTGAAATTCGGAGGCTTCTCTGAATTTAGTTTAAACTAGAAAGGCAACATTTGCGAGCAAATACAGCATGTTTAGCCATACTCCTCGCCATGCAAAAAATGGACTCTCCCCAAATAACAATGGACCATTCTAAAATACTTGCACTAAAAAAATGAATCACCCCAGTCCAAAACTGAGTCTTCCAGTAGCACCTCAACGCAATATGGACCAGTCCACAACCATATCCACTAATTGATTAACACTTCTGCTAAAGAATGGACTTTTTCATAATCATTCCAGCTCAAAATTGAAAGAAATAATTAAAGAATCCTCCCCTTGCAAGAATGGGATATTCCGTGCCATTTCCATGTAAACCAGTCGAAAAATATCCGCTGAAAATTACACTCTTGCGCATAATCAACCCAGTTCAAAATTGAATTAAAAAAGATCAGCCCCAGGGAAGAATGAAGTTTTCCATAGTATACATATGAAGATTTGACAGGAGACGAAGGAAATGACCAAAAACAACATATTTGGGTCAATTCAAAGTCACCGAGAGGGTTTTAATATAATATTTGTAATACATGTGTATGTTTGAACTATTTTGATTAAAAGAATGTCTAAGTCACAACAGTTCTAAAGTGTTCAAACAATTAGAATTGAAACTTATAACATGTTTGAACTCATTTCACATACGTTGGAAACATTTCGAACGTAACTACACAAAAATCTCTTTATTTAGAACAGTTTCAAACCATCTATCCAAATGTTTCAATGTTCGAACAATTTGTAACAAAAGATTTTCACAATTGCCCTCATAAACGAAGGTGCTAAGTCCTCCTGTGTGTTTCTGCCTATTTTCGGTGGCCGCGCTAGACCACCAGCGGATTTGTTTTGACGGAGCGTCACCCGCGCGCGACGATGTACACTGTTCGGCACCGCTAATATCCGGCATTTTCCCGCTCCAAAACACTCCACAAGACCCACGTTTTTAGTGTTTTGCCTCTTGTGCAACACGATTCGATTTGCATTACTAACGGGACGAAAATGATAGAAAAAATTCACCCCGTCCCGGCGTCCATCCCAAAAACATGAACGACATGAAAATATATTTTCTTACAGATTCAATCACAAAAATCAACAGCATGGGATTCCAAATTTTCGCAACGGCCGACCATTTATCATGGTTGAACTTCCTTCCAAGGCGTGCGATAGATAAACAGTCCCGGCACATAATAGTCACTAGTACCAGACTAACGCAAGCTCATGATGATAATAGGGAGAAAGTTTGTCAGTGAAGTTTGGCCACCAGAGGGTACATTCATTTAACGTTACAAGCTAGCGCAAAGGGGCGAATCATTGACCTTACCGGGGACTGACTCTACTGGCCTAATCATTCCTTTTTTGCCGAATTCTACGATCCATACGCCCGTACGTAGGACATGTAGGAAGGCACCGCCTACCACCCGCCTTTGATCATGTATGAAGTCGGCGGCAGAGAGAGATCATCAATCAATTTTGACAGGAGTGTCGCGCCAGTCTGAGGAGAAACGATCTCCCGTGTTGTGTTGAAGAATTTGGAGTTTGAAAATATCTGGAATAACTAATGCTAGAATAAACATTCACAAAATCATTGATTTAACTTGTTTTCTGTTATAAAATTTCCTAAACTGCAATTTAACCACTGAGTTTAAGGGAACATGGTGTTTTCCCGATAATCACGTTAAATGTTTATGTCCGGTCTTTCCTCCTCGTAAGCAAACTTCAAGCTTGGCCAGGTGCAAGGCACTCGGGGTCAATGACCTGTAGGTCATATGTAGTATTGAAAGTGACAGAAGTGGCAAATATTGTCAAGAATGCCCAAAATAAATCGTTTTGAATATATGTATGCCAAAAATGGGAATGTAGTCCTTTAAATATTTGTTCAAGCCACATATACAGCAAATTTCAGGTCATTCGGTTGAAATACAAGGGCGCAGGAGGCCAAGATATGCTAAAAATAGCCTAAAAACCTCAATAAAATCACTTTCAAGGTCAATATCAAAAAAAGGAAAAGAACGTACATTGGTTTTTGCCTACATTACCTCTGTACCAAATTTCAGGTCATTTGGTCAAAAAATGACAGAGATGAATCGATTTGAAGATTTGACAGGAGAAGAAACATGAGAGAAAACAATATGTTGAGCCATACTTATGGCTAAACATAAAAATGCGACTATTTATAACCAAGAATGACAATATTTCAGACATTTCACAAACCAACAATGGGATATTTGGTCATAAATGACTCGTTTCCTTTACAATTTACCAATAGACGTGATTAAGTGTACATGTCCTATGAATTATTACTCTCTGAAGGGCTACCACGTTCAAAGTTCATTAGTATTTTGTGAAACAAGAATGTGTTGAACAAATGCAACGGTGTTTCTGTCCATGTGTTCATCAATAGATGCAATCTTTCTTTCAGAACGCTGTAAGGTGCATGGATTACTTGTGGATGCAATATAAACTTGAGCGCCAGGGGGCAGACTCTGGTCTTGATAAACAAGACTTAGTAACTAAGTATAACAATACAGCCTACCTCCTGATGAAGAAAAAATGATAACGGATTTATTGTTTATCAGGTTCTGTGTATATATCAATCATTTTCATTACCTTCCTGATCTTTTTGCGCCCATGTTCGTATCCAATGTTTTAGGGCGTGTCCAGAAGATGTCAACCATTAAATTAAGTCAGTGTGTGCATGTGTGTGTGTGTGTGTGTGTGTGTGTTTGTGTGCGTGTGTGTGTCTGAGAGAATATGTATGTGTTTGCGTGTGAGATCAACTGAAAGCTTGCAGTTCGTGGCCAGAACTTTATTTGCAATAGTGGACTTTCCATCGCCAGGTACATTACCATATGAATGAAAACTAAGCACACGGGTACAAAAAAAAGTAGCATTGCTATTGATGAAGCGAAGATTCGTGCCTTCGGGATAAAAGAAAAACAGTATCAAATTTTCCTCTAGATGCTACCTAAAAAGATGCGTCATGTATGGAAGACTGGGCCGTGACTTAAAAGCTTGAAGTATGGCCCTGTGTCACCGGTTAACCCGCCAGAATCAACTCAAATTGAAATGCGTTCACCCAAAACCAACTTGCCACTAAGGTGTATTATCATAATTTACCCAAATGACTATGTCTGCTCTAGATTAAGTGATATATCGGAACAGGACAACAACAGGCATGATTGTTATACCTAAAAACATTTTATATATATTCTTCATTTCAGAGATGTCCAAATATAAATTAATTAACCCGTATATCGGGGAGGAATCAAACGTACCTTTTCAAACGTTTCAGTTGTTGGACCACAAATGAAAATTCTACAGAGCTACTCTGGGCTTCAGGCAAGATAATGTCGAGTTATGTCGTTCCTGTAACGACAGCCTCCCCGTTTTGGGAGAAGATGCCATCCCAAAAGGGCTGGCATGTGCGAGCCTTGGACGGCTGAGCTGAGCTGTCCTATGGCTTAGGAGATCACTAGTTCTCTGTCTGGGAACTTAGTGTCTCAAAAAACTAGGGCCCTCCGTGGTGCCCCTTAAGGCCGGTCTGGCCACGCCAGGCTGTGTCGCAAGACGTCACGTAACAAGATGTCGCATCATGCAAGAATTACACTGAAAAAACACAAATATTGTTAAATTTCGTCTTTATAAGTTTATTTTCCCACAATTTCCCAGACTCTTCTTGCCCTCCCCTCGATACAAGGTTTGATATTGTATGCAAATTCTGATTTGTTGTTGCAAACCCTTGTTTGGTTTCCCCAGCCCCACCTACACCCCCGCAAATCTTTACACTACCTTAAGAGCAAGCATCTTTCGTTCGTGGTTTGGACTCCAAAAAAGGCCATTTGGATAAATTATGTTCATGAACACCTGTAACACAGGTGAGTGTAATTAATCTGAATGTAATGATTGACTAATTGAGAAACTATGAAGACTGGTCAGGACATCTATCAGTCAATTCAATCGTAGGCAAACTCCGGAGGCCCAGTAGCTGACGTGAGGATACAAAAAGACATTTAAGCAAAAACAAAGAAACAGTTCAAAGAAAAGTATTCTTTATTCAATACTTTAGACATAAACAAGAAAAGATGGTAATAAGAACACATCTACTGAATTCTATTCTGTCATAAATGCTACTGCCAGAAATCTGACAAAGGAACAACGTCTAAATTGTACATTGAAACAAACTCTCTCATACTTATATGCATTCACACTATCGCTTAAGATATAAAAACAAACCTTATTCCAGCTAACATTAAATATTTTGTTATTTGTACCGCTTCTACACCTCAACATCCAAAAGTTTACTGAATACACACAAGTTGATTACAGATGCATGCAAAGCATGGCCACCTTGCGAGGTTTCTAACAATAACAGCAGAACAGAGATAACTCTACTTACAATAAGATACAAAATATATTTATTTATCTATTTAACACATCATTCTCTCACTGACTTATTGTAATCCTTCAGATATGCAGATATGCACATGATTTACTTATGAAAGTTTTCCCGTTATGACACTAGTACAGACTGACTTGTCACTATACACTATGATTCATGACAATTTAAGATACACTTCTTCCATAGGATGTATAGTTCACTTGTGGTCCAGACACAAAATATACCATTTGGGTAAATTATGTTGATGAGCTCCTGTAACACAGGTGATCGTCATTAAGGTTGAATGTATCTATCATTATTCTGGTAAATTATGACGATTTTACAGTACTTCTTTACAGAATTTTTTTCCAAAGTACTCATATTCAAGTTTTCATAAGAAATAATGACAGATATATTTATACCGTATGAAGCTCATGGGAATTCATTTTACAGTTGTAAGATCATAAAAATACGGTATTTCTCTGTTTTTACATCTGTAAAATGGACTCCGATGAGCTTCTGCACTGGTCCCCGCAGCAGGATTAAGATGTCGGCTCTGTGATTCTTCGAACTTCTGCAACGGTCCCCCCAGCAGAAAGAAGATGCTGGCTCTGGCCGTGGGTTCACCCAGACAAGCTCGGCGACCAGCACTGCAGAAACTGGGGAAATGAACTATAACTCACCTTACCATAGTTTTATACATCATTTACTACTGATATTAGACAGCAATCAAACATTAAACATCCGTGACACCTTCACGACCAGATGATAATATAATGATAGGACAATAACAACAGTACAACAGTAGAAGAATAACAAACTCCTCTCCCCTGCCTCATGATATATTTACGAAACGAGCCAGTAACTGTTCTGGTATTAAAAAGGCGCCGCACATCCTTGAAACGTAAAGGCGGACAACCACAAATCGTTCTTAACATAGAAAATAAGATATCCACAACAACTGACATTGCACTAGCATTGTATAACTCTCGATGTATCGACATAACCGGAACAACAAGATACATACCTGAATACCTGGTCCTCTAAACTTGCACCGAAAAGCCGCGGAATCGAGAAATCCTATCCGAGATGTTCACAGGTAACACACGTCTGCGGACTCACCTGGGCCCAACGTCAACAAAGAAAACCTGAGCTTTCTTACCTTTAACCTTAAGTTCACTATGGTACCTGATACACACATAACGTCGCGGTATGTTTGACGTACTGTCAAACCCGTTTGCAGATGACTCATTTAGTATGAAAGCTCACAAGCTAACTCTAAAACGCTTTTCTTGAACTTTTTTCTAACGTTCTGTCTCCTGTGTACTAACTTACATTCTCCTCCGATCTTGAACATAGCTACATCTATCCATATTCGTAAACTCAACGGGCCACACCTGAACGTAACACGGTGTTAATGAAGCGCCGCCCGGTGACAGGTGCAAGTACTGCAGCCCCTGACCTCCATCCTCCGTCACAATCGGGCTGAACCTGACCGTGACACGACCATGCTGAAGCGCCGCCTAGTGAAGGGTGAATGTATCGCAGCTCAGGAGTGCTCGGTTGAGATAATTAGGTACAAGCACAGAATCAGCTAGAACCCAGGAGAGGGTGTGCAGTCTGGTGTTTCAAGGTTTTATTGCATCAAAGTTTTAACTTTCATTTTCCTAAAAACTAATTACGTCAGACAGACACGTAGTTTTGGACGGGTCTCCTGACACTAGTGCACTACAAGTGAAACCAACTCAATTCAGTTCTCATCTATCCTTAGTCTAACTATCATAACTAACGTTGGAGCACCACCGAAGATCACGCAAACAGTTTGTCTCCATTCTTCTCGTCCTGGTTTTCTTAATGTTTCACTTTGTGTCATGCCTGTCCAATCTGATATCATACATCTATTCCGTTACCTCTTCCTTGCTCCCTGTACGGTTCCTTGTATGATAGCTTTAGCTGGTCCTAATGTAATCCATAGTCATAGATAATGTGTCACTGTCTGTTGTTGTCTCTAGCTTCCACTTGAAATGGACCAGCATCTAAATTGAAGGGTTGTTTCGGGTGGAAGTCGCAGCGTGTCCAACACCAATTGCAGCGCCACTGCAGTCCAAGCAAAATCTGCTAGGTGGCGCTGTGACTCCATGAAGTTCAAAGCTGTCATTCGAAGGTTTCCTGCACTGCATTTTAGCACTAAGGACACATATTGTTTTGTCCGAAAACGATCACCAAAGATAGAAAATCTTATTTCAGGACTTTTCTTGTGATTCTGAACAAATATAATTCGAGCATAAAGGCATTCTTTCACATCATGGACTGCTGCTGCAACACCTAGTATTGCAGTATCAAAATCAAATGATAGAGGTCGCTGTGAGACCGTCCCTGAACTTGAATGCTCCTATGCGTTGTTAAATCTCGGTAGCCTTTCTGGATATATGTAAAAATGTGTGTAAGTCACAGTGTGACAAACTTCTGAGCAATTCTGTCAAAATATTGTGGCAATGTTGTATTCATTACTATTTTTTTCATTTGAGGTTTGATTGCTTAACCTTTATATGTACCTTTACTTTACTATTTAAATACTGAAACACTTAAATATTCTAACCAACATCAAGGGAAGGAGATTGTATCAGGCCCAATGATCATGTAAAACAAGATATCAGAAGCAATGATTAGACTATGATTGCTCTTCTTCGTAACTCTGTGTTTTATTCATAACAGCCAGTATTTTCATAATCTGGAATTATAAAAGTGATATGCCTACTTGTACAGAGCACCAGAGAAAAAGGCTTCCCAACCTTATTTACAACATATAGAAGCCTGGACTAGAAATATGGAGATCTTGAAAATGCTACAACATGTACAACACTCCATGGCTGTAGCAGATTTACAGGCATTTATAACGAGACAGTTGTTGAGAAGCTAATCACCTACAGCAAGCCACTCACATCCAACATAACAGCAGCCCTGCGTTCATTGTGTTGGATGCATAAAGTCTATACTTCTGCCAGGTGGCGCTGTGACTCCATGATGCATAAAGTCTATACCTCAGTTCTGGTGCACCCCTTCTTCAGATCTACACTCATCCAAGCTTAGAACGTACACTAACATGCACCGGGAAACTGTACTGTACTAAAACAATACAACATTGTATGAGAAAAAATCTTAACACCCATGATCATATCTTTTTTTAACTACCGACAAATTTCATATCAATATTCAATACATAAAAATAACCTGTTTAGGCGTAATTACAATTTTCATAGGCATCTTAAACGTTCATATTAAGGTATATCATTAATGGTAAAATTTTCTTTTAAAAGTTTACGCAGCACCATAGCCGGTAAATGGCGTTCCCTGCAGTACGACAGCTTCCACAAGCAAGAGCACCAAAAAAAAAAACTAACTCCATAAACTCTCTTGCATTTGTTATATAATAATGACAGTATTGACGTAATAAAATAAAAAATAGATTCCTGCTGATACAAAAACCATGGTACATAGAACCAATAAAAAAACATTGTCATGTACTTTGCAATATCGTAGCCAATTAAAAACAACAACATGATATTTACACAACAGGCCAGGTATTCCATGAGATTTGAAGTCCATGATTCACAAAGATAGTCAGAGGTCATACTGAAGAGGGATCGTACTTGTACAGCACCAATATGATATTTCACATATAAACCTTGCATAATAATCCGCATAAGTGTGAAGAGTATCAAAGAGACTGGCATATCATACTTTTTCTTGCTCTATTTCTACGACCGGTCACTTTGATTCTCTGTCCATGATAACAATCGTTTGCATACCAAATCTCAGATAGAGGTACTATGTGCTATGGCTTTCCCCGTCATTACAAAGACTATGAATTCGTACAGCACCATTTGTGACGGGGAAAGAGAAAACGGCACCCAGTCGAGTCGTCGATAACAGAACACTGAGTGGGTAATGAGGTATGTCCACGTCATTCCAGCCTCCTCGGTTTTGATACTTCTTCATCTGTAAGTTGTCTCTGCCAGCAGATCAGTTTAACTCTTCTTTAGATCACGTTACAAATAAAAGTTCCCCCCTAAAAACTCTCTAATACAATCATTTTATCAAATTTTCTTGATGGGACATTTCACAGTAACCATCAATACAGCAGTTTGGGCTTTTTTTGTCTCCAAAAAACATACATCTAGAAGATGATAGATACATAATGTCATTTCATTAAGGGGGCATTATAAGGGTCCTTTACTATCCATATAACCAATCCGTACTCTGTATAGGACTTACTGCAGCAGTATAGTTCTAAATTCTACTTAATCTGTATCATTTGATCCTGGAAATGTTTGAAGATATAGGCCACGAGACATCAGACATAATATAATAATAATTCTCTCTCTCCTGTATATCTATATGAAACAGACAGGACTGATTTCTATTCTGTAGTGAAGACCTAGTCTTTTGTCCTCTGGAATAACGACGTCTGAGATGGGGAGGTGGTGGACGTCTGTCGTGGTGAACAGTAATCTGGTTCTGTGCCATTTACCGTCTTCTTTCTGCAAACAGGAGAGAAACCATTATTACTATTGGGTAGGCCGACTACTCTCTCTTCGCAGCCAGGGGCTGAATTGCGAGGAGCGCACAATTGGCGGGGCTAGATCGCAAAGGTCTGGAGCAGCTGCCATTTGGCGCTAACTCAGGTGACCTCAATACGACAATTGCCCCATGTGCGGCCATAGGACTGTAGGTTTTGAACCACTCACACCAGGAAGGACCCCTACTCTTTTCGATAAGTGCAATGGTTTTTTTAATGTGCCCCAGGTGTTGCTCTTCTCAAACACGGGACCTCCATTTAACGTCCCTAATCAAAGCTAGGTACTCATTTACACCTGAGTGAAGTGAGGAAAGTCGTGTAAAGTGCCTTTCCTAATAGGGCACAACGGGACTCCGAATTCGAACTCAGTACCTCTAGGTTCTGGGGTCAAACACCCTGCCACTGTGCCACTGCGACGCCACCATGCATGACTAGTTTGTTTGCAATTCATAATTCATAAAATTCTCACAAGGATATAGCAGTACCCGAAATATTCAGAATACATCAAATATCAAAAGTAAGTAAGTACAGGAAATATGATTACAATAAGAGGTAGGAATTACATTTCAAAATACAATGACAGAAACTTACAACATAATGAAATATGCTAAAATGATATGTAACATGTTAAGCTTTGGAATCATAACCAAACAGGTTGGAAAATAAGATGAAAGACAAAAAATGTAAAAGAATCAGTGTAAAATATGTTAAGATGCAGGTCTTTACACTTTTTCTTATCATTCAAATTAATTTCTGCTGTATAACTCTTTTGTGATTATCACAGCTTTTGTGATGCAAAATCCTGTCCTATTGTACCCTGCAGTCCATGAGTGCCGCCATAATGATTTGTGACATCATGGGACGGCCATCTTGGATCCTAAATGTTGACCCAACACAGTGATATTTGTCTTATCCTTTAGCACACTGAAGCAGCTGTTTGGCACCCAATTCCCTATTAGTTATAGAGTTAGGCAGCAGGGAGAAGGTTAAAGACAAATGACAAGATCTTACCATACAGTTATCTTCTAAGACCTCTGGTTGGAACGGCCCACCGTAGTGGTAGACGGGACCACTCCACGTTTTAAACTTGACCCCAGGAATACTTCTGTGTGGCGTTCTCCATACGGGGCTGTTTTTACAGTGGACGGTGACGACTTGCGCTGCCTCCGCACTCAGTAAGTGCAAGAAGTTCATCTGGACTTTTCCAATGGTGAAGTTAAACTGTGAAGAAAAGGACAACTGTCATTCAAGAAGTTCATCTGGACTTTTCCAATGGTGAAGTTAAACTGTGAAGAAAGGGACAACTGTCATTCAAGAAAACAATGCCATTCTGAGACAAGTTACATACATATATACATATATACTTGGTGAGCAGTGGATCATAAGTAGCGGAAAGTCTGTGGCGCCCGCCGTCTCGACTTTGTTGCAAGAGGAATCAGGGAAGCCATTTACATCAGGGCCCTATAACCATCCCTCAACTGAGACGGCGGCCGCCACAGACTTTCCCCTACTTATGATCCACTGCTCACTGAGTCACGTGTGCTATCTGCATAAGGTGACGTCATCCCAGCGGTGGATTGTTCACTCCTTGACAAAGACTGGTGTTGTACAGTCAAAAATTTGGGTAAGTCCAATTTTTGTGTTGGAAATTACAGTTAAAACTTGTCTCAGAATGATTTCTACCAACACAGATGAACTTCCAAGCTAAAACAATGTCATGTTTTGCTCTAGACAGGCATGATGTTTTTTTTAGTATAATCATCTCACACAGTATATTCTTGAATCAAACATCTCCATCTAAAAGCATCAGTTGTTCTGCAAATATCAAACAGGTAACAAATGGCCAAAACCAACAAAGTCTACCTGATCGTAAAATTACTAGTAGATGGGACCTTGCATAGTTGCAAAGACAGCTAAATCTTAATCTATCTTTACTACATGTACTTCACACTATGGCTAGCTTTGTAGAGATGCTGTCCGATTTGTGTTACCATCATCAGTACATTTCAAAGTATGGAGTATGTTCCAAGATGTAATATTCAAGTTCTTATATCCTTAATGGTGCTGCAATACTGAAAGGTATTCTAAATGCTGAACTCGGTAAGATAGTAAACATGTAGCTGAACTTTCCTTAAAATATCATAATGTAGCATCATATATACAACACATGATAAGTGAAAAGAGTACTATGCAATTCTAAAAGAAAAGTTGTTAGATTTCATTTTCAGCACCACGGACAGGTAATGACATCCATCAGTATACATTATATACAGTCAAACCTGCCCATGAAATAGAAAAGCAATCAGACAACCAATAAAATCTGGTCTATGTGAAGATATGGTCACTTTTGACAGGATTCTTGATGCTTATGTCAATGGGAAAAGTTATCTAAGGGGCCATAAGAAGGTGGTCACATTGGCCAGGTGGTCCTTATGTAGAGGTGGTCACGTGTACAGGTTTGACTACCAAAAGATAACAGACAACAGATTAAGACGAGGTAAAAGATGTGACTTACTCTCCCGGGTGTTGCAGGTTTGACGCAGGTTTGTCCACCTGATGTAAAGTTGCAATAGACCTCTATGGCATCAGTTGAGCAGCCCAGATTTGGGTCGATCCAATATTTTCCTATAGGGTGTTAAAAATAGTGCATCAACAAGGAGAAATTCAATCCCCCAAAAATCTACAGCATAGTAACCTGACCATATTATCTGAAGGGCTCCAGTACCAAACTATGTATTGGATGTCATCAGTTTACCGGAGCTTCAAATTCAATACTATCCCCTTAGCAACTGATGGGGCTGAGGGTGATGTGGAATACACTGTCTTCTATTCTTTTATACCCCTCCCCCCAGAAAACACATGTTTCAATGCAAAATGCGTTGTTGTCCTCGAATAAAGACTGTTAAAACATCAACTTCAAATCCCAATCTGATGCTTCAATTTTTGACAGCTGCGCACTCCACGCATGTGAAGGGTGTTCAAATTATTCAGTAGAAGCCAATGGAATACAAGTAGGAGCCCATTGGATACTGCAAAATGCAGAACAGTTCAGAAAACCTGTATCAAGCAATATGACAGCCCAGGTACAGGGATCTAGCCTGCACCCATCCTTCTATCATTTGACAATTTTAAGGCCATTCCATCACCCCTGACTGACAAAAATTGGTGTGTAAAGATATAAAAATGTCCAAATTTGAATATCGAATAGGATGACAGAATTTGTACACGATGACGGGGGAAAATTGTAGGATGCTTTCGTTAATGACAAAAAAAGATTTCAAGCTGGCTAGAGCTCTGCCCAGGTATGACATGGGGCCACACCAATTTAATTTCTTGGTTAACGGTCTTCTATTTTCCCCCAAAAAAAAATTTTAGAAAAAAAAAATCATGAAAATCAAAACAGAAGGCTTCTGTTTTCCTGATTTTTTTTTTCTAAAATTTTTTTTTTTTTGAAAATAAAATCTGTTAACCAACAAATTAAATTGGTGTGGCCTAATGGATATTATGATATTCCCTCCACTGGTCCACTTACCATCGTCTCTCTTGTACTTGCAGTCCACCAGATCCCTGCAGGTTCTAGCAGGGTTCTCTTTTGTGCCCAGAGGATTTTTGATACTTTCTATGTAAGAAGTGAGGTACTGGAGGGTTTCAAAAACATCCATATGCTGCAAAATAAGAGGTGAACTTGTTACATCATTGTCACAACTTCACTTGGCTACAAAAGGTATCATCTGTACAGTCATAGTCAATCAGTAATAATTGTCGTGTTGTTTTAATCTGGTTTAAAACATTTCTTCTATTCTGCAGTTAGCTATGTAAAATTCATTACTCAAATCAAATTCAAGATATCATTCTTTATACCAGTTTTAAAGTGAATTTCTTTTAGATATACACAATGTAGCATTAGCATTGTAATTCCGTAAAAATGCTCACATAATCTAAGGTTATGAAAAGATTTATACATCAGACGCAAAGCTTATCTGTAAAAATGCTACTGAAAGAATGGACTTGACAAAGACCAAAAGTATGTGACTTCGTCATTAGAAAGAAGAAGAAGAAAATGACACATTGCTATAGAAATTGCAATATGTGCAGACAACAGAGTGTATTGAAAGAAGGCAAGCACATTTAGTAAAACATTGGCAGGAATAGATGTAAGGGAGACCATGGCTGACGAAGGAAGACACGTTCATCTTTGAATGGCTGAATTAGACGCTACACTTGACTACAGCAGTTTAGGTAGTCCAGTACTTTTAGTTTTAGCTGTGTGTTTTTTATCATTAGATTTGTTGGTAAGGACTCTGAACCATTCAAGAGGATGGACAGTTTCTTCCCAGTCTGTCAGCCAGTCTAGTACAGGGTAACACAATCAAATGGAAAAGGCATGAAGGTGTTGCTATACCATTTGCTGTTGGTCCCTTTGAGGCACCTGTGGAACATGGGACAATGCTGCATGAGTAAGATTGGTCAACTTTGCAATGTGGTTGGCCTTCCTTAGCAGGAAGGAGCCGGCGCCGGATCCAAAGCCCGAGCCGGAGCCCGTTTGCTCTTCCTGTAAACATGCCATAATTCAGCCAAACATGCCCAGGCACATGCCAGGCCTGACCGTTCATGCAGGGCCATGCACATGTGTGGTTCATGCCTGTCACTAGAGCGGACATAATGGGGAGAATGATGATTGTGATGTTACCTGCAGTAACATGGAAACATGTTAGGTGGCAGTACTGTACATGGAATGTCATTATGGATGATGAAACATTCAGCAACACTCACAACTCAGATGATAAATGGATTTCTACGATGTACAAAACCAACAAGCCTGGATCTGTGAACTAGATAGATGGTTAGCAAGGATGGCACAATTTTTTGCATAATGTTACTGATGTTTATAATATTATCATATTGGTTGCTACTTGTATATATAAACTATATTGCAGCCACATTTTATGATGATTATAAAACATTTCATGATATATATCAGACATTAGAAGTATTAGAAGGTTGTGAAAGTCAATAAATCCTAGAGTTAATTAAACTGAAATTCATGTACATGTACCTGTCCATGATAACATTATGTCAGTATTACATGTCATCAACCCAACAAAACATGATCCACAAAACAATGAATGAATCAAGTCATACAATGAACTATTGCTTTAAATATATGTAAATTAAACAACATTATGAAGTCAGCAACAAGAAGCTACGGCAGCAACATAGCAACAAGTACAGCGTAAGGTAAGCGATGATGTGATATCTGTCTACTGGCCCTTCCATTTTGCTTAAGCAGCATACAGGTAGTAAGTACAAGTTACATGAAGGCAAGCTTGATATGCTGGTTCACAGTTTACAATTGCACATGATGCATTGTCGAGAATATGTCAAAGGTGAAGGCTCCTGAGTCATAAACAAAACACATCTGGACACGTATAACGCTCGTTTTCATTTAAATGTACACATATTGTAACTTCCGTTACCGTTTGAAGTAAGACATTCCTGACATTAGGATATGCCACATATAAGGTACCAAACTGTCGTTCTTATGACGACTTAAAACTTTTCTGGCTTTTAAAAATGACAGTTTGGTACCTTATATGTGGCATATCCTAATGTCAGGAACGTCTTACTTCAAAGGGTAACGGAAGTTACAAAATGTGTACATTTAAATGAGAACGAGCAATAAGCCCTGTGTAGACAAGAATTGTTTACAAGCTAGGGGCTTTCACCTTTGACCTTGCGCATGTGCAGTTCAAACCGTGAACAGGCTTATAACAACTGCTCCAAGCAACAGGATTGTATTACAGCAAGCAATGATTAATAAGCAAGCCCGCATAGTGACAAGATATCTGGGTTTGTGCACTTTTAGGTCATAATTTAACAATGAATCATAGCTTGCAATGTGACCGTCAGAATCGAGAGTGTCAAGACATGCACGATGGACAAAGCAAATCTAAAGCTGGCACACAAAGCATACTTCTACAGAAGTGCAAACAAATACTGGCGTGTTCCGTCAATTGTAAAGAGCATTCCGATTGTTTGGTTGGTTGGTGAATTTGACATGCAGCTTCTTTTGCCCCCCTCCCCCTTACCTCTATGTCAAACTCTCGTTGTGTGTTCTGGAGGAGAAGTTTAATGGCGGCATCAAACTCCTCTGAGGTCTGAGTAAAGGAAAGGTTTCAAAAATTGTTTCAAAAAGGAAAACATGAATCATACATGTACATGTACATGTAGGTATACTTTTTTTAAACAAGTAGGAAAAAACACAATGTTAAGTGGTCTGAGCAACTCAAAAAAGAGAAACTGAAGGCACTTAAAAGTGATGTAGTAGAAATTAATCAAAGATGTCGCTTGTACAATAATGTACTAGTAATAATGTACATTGCACAATATTCTACTTTACATATAAGACCCATACTTTCGCAGTATATATAAAAGTGGTCTACTTACAGATAGTGAGGGAAAATTCCCAGTTGGGCCCTGGTGGAAACAGACAACAACAAAAAACAGGGTAAGCATACTGTTAAGTCTGTTGTCAACATCTGTGCAGCTACAATGTATTCCATTATAGAGGAATCATGAATCAGGTGTTACATATGACTAGCACTTATTAAAGCACTACACAAACTATGATAAAAATATTTTGTAGCTGAAAACATTCTTATACTTACAGGAGGGCCTGGTCTTCCCTGAAGAAGAGACAAAGAAATAAAATCAGATATCAGTTACATAATTCCACCTTTACAATGCTATCATAAAACATTGAAGGATACTAAAATTTGATATGTATACATTGCATATTTACTCACCGGAGGTCCTGGTGTTCCCTGATGAAGAAAAAAAAGAAAGAAAATGGACAGTTATTTTGAGTTTGCCTTAAACATCATAAAGAAAATAGAGACACATAGTTTTGAATAATGACAAAAATGTTCAGTCTTTCATGTGACGTTGAACAGATAATAAAAAATCAAGCCTACCCGCAGGCCCTGTGTGCCAGGTGTACCACGGTCCCCCTGTAAAATCACAACAAATTGTGTTGAACAGTTCAAACCTTTACAGTGTACCTATTCAAAGTGAATCATAATCTAATTAACATACATAATTTTAGACTCTTGACACCATGAAAAAAACCAAGACAATGTTGGATATATGTTCTATACAGAAAAATGTGATCACTTTGAAGAAGCACATTGGCTACTTGCTACCAGAAAAAGGTCAATCTAAGGGTAATAAAAAAAAAAAATTGTACCTTTACTCCCTTTTCACCCTGCAAAAGAAAGGACAGAAAAATGTGTTGGTTTATGTACAGAACAATAACTTTAACAAAAAAAGACATGGTAGTAAAATGCAATGACAGAAAACAATAACTTCCTTAACCTTCTCCCTGCTGTCTCACCCTGTATCCTATGCAAATTTGGTGCCTAGCAAGTACCTTAGCATGCTAAAGGTTAATCAACATGCAGTATGTACCTTGATGTCTTATATAACCCAACAGATGTAGATCTAGACCGTAGTACATATACTTCACTTTATCAGTATCTTAGTATATAGGTATCATCTGTTGATATGGCTTTACCTATAATCTTTATTCAATACATGTAGTTGCAATTAGCCTTTGGGCATGTACTTGCAAATAAACGAATTACTGTAAATGCAGAAATATTCGCGGTGGTTCTATGTTCGAGGTTTTCGCAGTGAACTCTTTACCGCAAACTTAAAACCATTGCGAAAAGCCATTCCAATGCGTAACTGTAGAGCTTCCATTTTCTCCCTACCACGAAATCAAGTTCCCGCGAACATTTCTGCATTTACAGTATATCATGTGGCATTTTACTGGCCAAGTGCTTCAGATACATGTACACCAGATATCTTACCTCTGGACCTGGCCTGCCGTCTGGCCCTGAAGGACCTTTCCCGCCCTTTGACCCTTCATTCCCAGGAGGGCCTTTGGGTCCCAGCCTCCCATCAAAACCATATTCACCTAGAGTGCCCTGATAATAACAAACAATTCAAAACAGTTAATAAAGTAGTTTCATTGAAGTTGTATGTACAAAAAAGTGCTGTGTTTTCTCTTGGAAAAAATAATATTAGGGGCAATAAAATTTGATAACGTCATGCAGATGGAACAAAAAAATCATATTTAGAATTCTTTCATGCCTAGCTATCAATATTCAGTACAACTACAGCTCTTTCTTACTTCATAAATGTGAAAACAATGGAAAGTCAAAATGCCAATTTGGCCAGGGACATAAATGTAAATTGTGGACAAGAAAGACAGAAAATCTTCTTTGCATTTGAATTTTTGTGGACACAGTGCACAGGCCAGTAAGGCAGACAAAGTTGGTTTCTTTTATGGCATCTGAAATGTCTAATGAATGGTTATCTCACCTTGATACCCAGTGGGCCAGGGAAGCCATTCCAGCCACGGTTTCCCTCGTCACCCTGGGGGAAAAAAGGCAAAACTGTTTCAATTCAGGCTAAAATTCATCATCAATTTTATTGAAGGTGGATGGACCGGTCTGTACTTTACGGTACCGCCCGGGCTTCTCTAGTTTGATTCAAACTCAAGTGCGCTGGTTGCACTGCTGTCGAAAATTTGAATACTGGATTCGGTACCTCAGGCAATACGGAACACACTGTGTCGTATTATATATTTATATAACACAAGTTCCCTTTCTTACAGCTTCATGATGGCTATGACATGTTCTCTTATTTTGCACTAGTGATCTCTGACCTCTACTCCTCTTGGTCCCCTGCTTCCTTTCGCCCCAGGTGTGCCTGCTGACCCCAGCTTCCCTCTCCTGCCTGGCTGCCCTGCTGTACCCGGGGCTCCAACCGTGCCCTGAAACGTCAGAACCAATATGTCACATTGAAGAAACGGATATGCAACATTCAAGGACATTCTTAAGTTCTAAACCCTATAAGACAGACTTTTACTTTCCTTTACTCTCCAAGCAGAGGGGTGAGTTTGGCTGGTTTTTGATGTGCTTTTAGGCGTTCTACTTTACCAAATTTTTTTTTCGTCTCATCAACAAAAACAAAGAGTAGAAAGCCCAACAAAAACACGTAAAAAGAGCCGTACCCACTCCTCTGCTTGGAGAGTAACTTTCCTTCATGTGTAGGTAATCTAGCACCAAATACAGGAAATACGATACATTCAATAAATTTTAAAGTAAAATATTCTACTCAGAAAGTTATTAGATTTCATTTTCAGCACCACGGACAGGGAAGGGATTTTTCTACCATTCCACTTCAGTGCTTAAGAAATAAAACAGGAGTAATTCTCAAACTTCTTTTTGAACTCACAGGTTTTCCAGGATCTCCCTTTGGTCCCCATGTTCCAGGAAAGCCATCAAAGCCCTACAATACAAAACCACAGACAAAGTAGTTAATGTTACATGTCTATTCAATTTCAAGGCCACAAGTGATTTCTTCTAGTCAGTGAACAATTGAATATGAGCAATGAACTAATCAATGAAAAATCAATGTGCAAATCAACAAAACCTAAAAAATAAAAGAGTTGCATTTTTAACAAACATCTAAATAGTAAACTATAAACCTTAACTGAACTATAACTGGAACCAGCAGAAGTAAGAAATACTCACAGGAAAGCCTGTTGTCCCCGGCATTCCATGTGCACCAGCATCCCCCTTTTCCCCCTATGGTGGCAAATATAAGATGGCAAAGCTCAAGAAAAGGCTTCAATCAAACGCGAACAATACTCCACGTGACCTGGCCGATACTATTATGATACATACTGATTCTAAATATCTAAAATGAAGATTAAGCTGAATCTCATCTCGAGCTCTGTCTACATTGTCCTAGTAAGTACATGTAGCTTGGTATCCAAACCTACTATAGCTATCAAGCCTCTTTCGTAAGTTTGTCCTCTATTTGCAGTGAGGACGAAAGAGATTTGGCAGTTATGATAGGTTTGGATACCATGCAACCTGGCAAGTCCAGTAAGTAATATCAAACATAGCCTAGCACCTAAGTCTTGTCATGAAATATAGAGAATGATTTTTCTGACTATATCTGAAAAGAGGTAGTTCTACCTTTGGTCCCTGTTTGCCTGGTGCCCCTGGCATCCCGACAATCCCTGGATTACCCTGGAGACAAAAGAAAAGCATTTCAATCGACAAAGTAATCAATATTCAAACATCCATTGACTTAGTATCCCACAAATATAAAACAAGAACTGCAATGTAGCTGTATATATACATCAGAAATCTGGGGTCAAAGGTAGGTTTTCTTTTAAATTGCCAGCTTTCCTCAGAGTTTGAGCTGTACAACCCTCTGTTTTCTTTGCATGGTTATCAACTAGACCCTTGTGACTTTCCAGTGGAGAAGAACTTTTAAGATTGAAGTTTGGGTTGATACTTTTATGAAGCCTTGTTTCAGTGTATCTCAACATGATTTCCTAGCCATAACATTGGGGTCAGCCCTGCATGTAAATACCTCTATCCTCAATGTGACAAACGTCTTGCACCTGTACAGAGCATTTCATATTTGACTTCAATTCGAAACACAAGAAAGTTGCCTTCCTGACAGCATGAACTGTACATCCAGAAGTGTTCAAAGACAGAGTCATGTACTTACGACATTGCCTGTACTCCCTCTGATGCCTCTGACTCCTGGTGCACCCACAAGGCCCTGGGGTAGAAAAGTCTTCACGTTATCATCACTGATCAAGACATGGCCTTAATTCAGAGCAAATGCTTGTGCTCTATTCAGCTTTAGAACCAGAATGTCAAAGACATGGAATGATTCGTTGAGTTTGGATTAAAATCTGAGCAGTTGTTTCCACATACATGTACATGTTAAATTAGATGTAATCAGCATTTTGATGGCATGTTAACCGAGATAAGACAACAAAATTTAGTCAGTATATAGGGCTAAACATAACTTTCTTTCATTTGATCCCCCCTCCACAGCTTTATAATGGCAATTTTACCTGTTCTCCTTGATCTCCTTCTTCACCAGGTATTCCATCGAGGCCTGGCATACCCTATAGGCAGATAATACCATATTGTTTGCATCTGTGCCGTAATACTGTACATCTTACAAGAAAGTTAAGGTAACACATATAAAACAGTTTGTCTTCAGTTTGCCTTAATATATAAATTATAATTGATCCGTTCCTAATAGAGTATACATGTACATGTACCTGCCTCACTTAATGACATACAATTGTTTACACAACTGTTCCTTTAAACAATGGTGGAAAATGCATGCTTAGGTCATCTAGGTCATTTCCTATTAAATACCAATCCACAACTATAGTCTAATATTAGACCAAGCGGTTACTATGAATAAGAATAATTGTTTGCTTCATTCATGCACACCACTTCTTTTCTTTATCTATACTTACAGGGGCTCCAGGGCTACCGATAGGTCCTGTGTCACCTATGAATCCAACTGGTCCCTGGAATTGACAAAATACAAAAACATGTCATAAAACACACATACTTGCAATGAAAACAAAGTTTGCATTCAATGTATGGGTTTAAGATATGAAAAAAAAAACTGGAAAACAAACAAACATATAATGCTGCCAGATTGTAAGAGCAAAGATACATCTGTAAGAATCAGTATGTCGTAGTATAACATAATTATTCTACTTACAGGAAAGCCTCTGTCACCTGCCTTGCCTTTTGGCCCATCCACGCCGGGTGGACCCTATCAAGAATAAGAAAAATGTATAATTGTAACAATATAAAATGCCTAAAATGACCAGATAAAGGAAACAAAAAATGCCTTTGCCCCTGAAGCACTGCCAATAAACAGAAATACCATGTCACTGTTCTATTAGGTCCTGACACACACAGCCAATGTCATGATTGCATTGTAATACGACCAGTCCTAAAAATCAACATTGTCCCAATGTCCCAAGGACAGTAGAATTTGAGTTCGGAACAATTGTAACGTATAAAGCTATGAAGCCATTTGTGCAACGTAATGAGCTTTTGGTGCAACTGAATTGGTCTCCTTTACTGCTGTGTGGCTAAAAAGTATTGTGTTATTGCAATTTCTATAAAGACACTAAAAGTTGTACAGTATTTGTACAGCTGAATGAAACTAAATGTAATATTTAATTTCTTAGATTAAAGAAACACCAAATTGAATAACTTACTGCAGGCCCTGGAGAGCCAGGATCCCCAGGAGCTCCTCTCGGGCCTCTGATGATAACGTCGCCCTGTCAAGGCAAAATCACTCAATATGAATTGTTTTCCTCTGGTAGAGTGCTACAGGTTTAACATGCTCAAATTAAGGCATGAACTTAAGCATTTAATGCAAGCTTTGTTACTCTATCATGTGTCGAATATCAAAATAATCAAAGCCTAAAAAATAAGATGTCAAGCACTGTAAATGCAGAAGTGTTCGCGGTGGTTTTATGTTCGCGGTTTTTGCGGTGACTGTTTTACCGCAAACTTAAAACCACCGCAAACATTTTTGTACAATACTGTAGCAGTATGTGACTATGGCGCTGCCGCAAACTTAAAACCACCGCAAACACTGCATTTTCGCCTAAGCGCGAAATAAAAACCATGCAAACTTACATGCATTTACAGTATATAGCAACAACTTATTCAGAGCAACGATCATCATATGCAAAATTTGTAAAAAGCCGCATTTATCATAGTATACAATGATATCCATTTGTATGAAATATAATGCATTAAAACTATGACAGTGCATCTTTACGACCAGTTACACTTACAGCTAGGCCAGGCTCTCCTTGTTTCCCTCTTTTTCCCTCATCACCTCGCTGGCCCTGGATGGACATAAACAATAAACTATCAAATCAGCTTATAGAACCCTAGAGATCAAAGGGTTGTCCTTAAAGTTAACGGAAGTTGGTATTCACACTAATATCTTGTTATTACATGAATACAACAGCTACATTAGTATTTTGTTATTACACAAAGACAACAGCTACATTGAGATGACAAAAAAAATCTCCTGTTCAGTATTTGTGTTGATAGGCAAGTACAACCTGTCAAGTAGAAAAATTATTATCCCTATTGCTGTCACCATGTGAAAGCACTAAAGGTTCACGAAAGACAATTTATTGATAATGTATCATGTAAAAGCACTTTCAGAAGGGGGTACTATGAAAATGTTCCATACCGGCTCACCAGGGTTGCCTCTGCCTCCCTTGACACCCTCGTTCCCTTCTTTCCCCTGTAAGGACAATGACACAGTCAGGGTGATTTTTCACAGTTTTCATGTACATAAAACAAGCACGTCCAGGTCTAAAGATACAAAAAAAATGGAAGTTCTGCTGCAGTATCAAGGTCACATGCCAGGGGGCCCAAAATCGACCTTGACCTTCGTCTCACCAACACCTACCCACATACCAAATATTATCATAATCCATCCAGAAGTTCTTGAGTTATGCTGACTACAAAAATCTGGAAACAAAGACACACAGACAGACACAAAACTATATCTCCATTTTTTATGGAGATAAAAAGATATAAGTCCCGCAGCCTTTTAGGCCATAGGGGCAGTGGAAACAGCACTGTATTGGCAGCTGGAGGCCATCCCTCTCTTTCTGCCCGCTTTTTTACCAACCAAAGTCAAGTACCCATTTTACACCTTGGGAGAGAGAAAAGCTGTGTGAAGTGCCTTTTCCAAGGACACAAGGAATGTCAAGAATCAAACCTATGACCTTTCGATCTCGTGTCCCCTAGCCTAGCTGCTCCACCATTCGAAACCACTACATACACACTAGATGATAAAATGAAAATAGATACAACTGTAGTGTACTATATACTTACAGTATGTCCAAGTAATCCCAATTCTCCTTGAGGACCAGGATCTCCAGGGTTTCCCTTTAAAGAACAAATATTTCTGTCACCAACATATTCATGTACAAATATAGTACGTCATGTTTATGAAGATATCTCATTGATTATGAAAATTACTACTTGCAGCACCATTTGTGTTGATAGCACATAGCATATGGGTTCTATCTTATGCATTTTAACAGCACAGATCAAGAAATACATGTGCAGGCAAATATTGATAGGCAAACATTGTTTAAGAAACATATCATGATGTTCCTACCCCGTCTCCCACACCCCCTCTGCCACCCTCCGGTCCTTCGGGGCCAACTGGACCTGGGTCCCCCTGGAACCCAGGGAAGCCTCGGGCACCGCGGTCACCACGCAGACCCTGTGGAATTTAACAGCAAAGGATACATCAACTTTTGTCAGGATGGATCAACTTTTTTTTAAATTGTCATTGTTGAAGTTGTTTCCTTGTATGGCATATCTTAGCATTGCTATACCACGTGATCCTGATGTAAGATTACATTTACATCCCTTCTGCATTGTGCTGTCAGCAAAAGGTAACTTAGTATTATATATACATGTAATTGTAAGTATTTAATTTTTGACATACCTTAGGGCCCTCTCTGCCTGGGCGACCTCTTTCACTGGTTTTGCCATCAGCACCCTACCAATCATTCGCAAGAAATAAAGTTCAGTTAAAGGACCAAACAGGGAAGGAAATAAAGCAAATCTAATATCTAAAAATAATGTGCAAAGACTTATTCTTAAGACATCAAGTCATGACAAGTCTGACCACCCCCCCCCCCTCATTGCCGCACTGCGCCAGCGTGCCTTCCTTGAAATGATAGCACCACTCCCCCCCAAAAAATTTCTGGGGAGAGCCCTGCAAGATATTGACACACAGGTTTTGTGTGGCTGTGTATGATACTGAAGAGAAGGAAGGCATGCTCACAGGTAATCCAACAGGGCCAGGTATGCCCACCGGTCCTGATGGTCCCTTCAGCCCCTAAAAATGAAAAAAGGAAACACAAAATAGTGATGTAATCATCTAGTACATAAATGAAACCTATACATTTTCTAAATATAACTGCTCGATGACTTTTATAAAAAATGCCCCCCCCCGCACTGCAATTGTTGCAAGTTGACCAGTGCATCAGCATACCCAAACATGCTATTGTGTAAGTAACATACACTGTAAAAGCTCAAGTGCATTGTTTTATGTATATTGCTGTAATTAAATGTTCTATGTGACAAGAAGGAAACAGTCAGTTTTATATGCATCTCCAAGCGACACCTAAGGTTTTATCAGTTATCACAACTAAGTGGTCATGATCAGACAGTCTCTTACCGGATCTCCTCTTTGACCCTGTTGACCATCAGGCCCTGGATCACCTGGGTAGCCCTGTAATAGAGGAGTAAAGACAATCCATTGTCAAACTCACAAAGACAAACAAACCAGGATCATCTCACTTTGCCCAAACAGCTCATCATACCAACTATAAGCTGATATAGTATAGTAGATGTCCAATGGATCATTATGAAATCTAAAAAGTTTCCACAAGTACATGTACTCATCATACCTTACTTACAAGAACTGGATAGCATTAAAAGAATATGACATTTGCCGATATATGATACACTGTAAGTTGCAATTTAAAGTCTGTGATTTCTTTTCACTGCATTTTATTTTAAGATCTTTTTTAAGACTTACCTCTTGCCCCTTCTCTCCTTTCTCGCCTGGTTCATCAGATACAAGACCAGGGGCACCCTGGATATGAAAAAGAAAGATATTCCAGTGAATTTACTTGACTAACGGCTAATGGCAACACTTAAACATCCTGATAAAATGTAAGTATTGTTTAAGACTAAATTTGGATTTGTAACAATAACTTACAGGTGGGCCATCCTTTCCAGGAGGTCCAAGATTTCCCATAGCACCTTTGCTGCCCTGAAGATGAAAGAAAATGCATGAAATAAAGGATACAACTAGTACTGTACACCACTAACTGTTCACACAAACAAGAAAGTGACCATGTCAACACAAGATTTGTTTCATGCAGTGTCCAAGTTTATCCTGTGCTATCTTAACGCTTGTTATACATGTACAGCTGTTAGTTTGAAGCTCAGTCAAAACACACACACAGTGTAGATTCCACAGTGTACAAAGCAGTACCCTGTATGTACATGTTTGTGTAGCTACAAAGGATCACTCACCCGAGGTCCCCTTAAGCCTTCAAAGCCTGCTGGTCCTGGCTCTCCATCTCTGCCCTTAAGATGAAAAGAACAGACCACACATGTCTATCATTTGCTGCAGACAACATACAAGGAGGTACCTGGTAAATAGGTATATAGCTAGATACTGTATTCATGCAGAAATGTTCACGGTGGTTTTATGTTCGCGGTTTTCATGGCGACCGTTTCACCGCAAACTTAAAGCCACTGCTAAAATTTTTATCTGATACTGTAGCTGAATGTGACTATAGCGCTGTCGCGAACTTAAAACCACCGCGAACACTCCATTTTCGCCTTAGCGAGAAATAAAAACCATGCGAACTTAGATGCATTTATAGTACAGTAGTATAGATAGATAACTAGGCAAGTATACCTTATAACTATAAGCGTCCAATCAAACGGAGACTTGTGTAAATTTAAAGCAGTTCTGTAGAAGTAATGGGTCCATTTTGGCTGCATAATTGCAGCATTTAGAACTTTGACCTCCTGTATTTTAGTGTGTGTATGTGCAGATTTTTTCCACTCTCCATTAAGCTCGTCCTTGGTACTATGAAAGTTATGCATTTGAACTGATACAAACATCTGATTGTTGTTATAACAAAACTTGTACTTCAAACAAGTGTCCTGTGGACGTACCTGCAGTCCTTGGTCCCCGACTGTTCCCATGACGCCCCGGGCTCCAGGTTCTCCCTGCAGGTGCGAGGTGTGAGGTGATTAACCCAAGATTTATGTACAAAGAAGAGACTCAGTCCATCTGGACTTACTAAACAACAAGCACATGGCCACTGGGCTTCCCATTACGCCTATCAAAACATCCATCAACCCTTTGATTTTCAAGGGTAGGGTTTAATGGGGTGAAATCTAAAACACAAGTAGAGGGCTTTCATTAAAACTGGACATGCTATCGGCAACATCGCTATGTAAGATAAGCATAAAGATAGCCTTAAGAGGACGTTTTCCCACAACGTTGTAAACAAGGACGGCGGACCTGTCTCTGGCTCTTGTCTTAAGACACCTTGGACTGTCAGCTTCCATTCAATAATGTACATGAAATATCGGCCACACTAACCTAAAACTGACTTTACCAGACATGTACAGTGCTCTATAATTGGAATAATTGTCGTTCCAGATAGATAATAAGATGAAGGTAAAATCGAAGGTACATACCAGATCACCATCCTCACCGATTTCACCAATAGCACCTTTGGCACCAGGTAGGCCCTGTAAAAGTTGATGCATGTTGACGTTCTATTTGCAAGTTTGAAAAAAGTTCCGGCTTGCTCGATACACAGCATATGACTAATTAAGAACACCTGCAATTTAGTTGAATACTTAACACCTAACACAGTTAACATTAGCACAAAGCCAATGCTTCCCTTTCAGCATTTGAAGAATCAAAAGAAAAGGTTTAATAGAAAAAGGGAGTAGTGTCAGTGGGGAAAATGTAGGCCTGTCCGTATAACATAGCCTGGGTACCATCCTCCACAGTAACGGCTGGCGCAATCTTCTCGGTTAGCAAGTGAAAAGATTGAGGCAGCGGTTACTTCGGAGGATGGTACCCAGGCTACATACACAATAACATGGGAGCACTTTTGTATGTCACTTGGATTAAATACATACGCTATGAATATACACTATATGCGCTATATGCGTTAGAAGTCTTCAGTTTTGCTTGAACCTTTATTTTTCTTGTACTTTATTACAGACTGCTTCATGGAATTGTGTGTGTGTGTGTGGGGGGGGGGTGCATGTTACCTTAAGTCCTGGTTCACCCTGTGGGCCACGTGGACCAAGTCCACCCTGAAATCATACAGACATTGGTTTGTGTGTGTACTTCAACGCTGTAACATTACAAATAGAACTCTATGCTAGCTACTATGTAGCTTAAAGTTCTAAATCATCCTGGTACATCCATTGTCTCTTTTCTAAAGATTTCAATAATCTTTTCTTTTTTTACCCAAAGTGTTACAACTGAATCCCTTAAGTTATAATCTGTAAATACAACACACAGAACATACATTTTGTATCAACCACATGCAATCATATCACAACAATAAACTGCACAAAACACTTCCGAAAATAATTTCATCAGGTTGGTAGAACATAGGATATAGGAGAGTCTTTTTACACAACCAGTAAATCTCACCTGCTGAAGTTTCGGTGTCTGTCAGACACCTTCCTCAGAGCTTCTGACTAGAGTACTGCTTCTCATCGCTATAAGTAGCCGAAGTAGGTGGTGCTTTTGCAGTGAGAACACCATCCCAAACGTGGCTAGATTGTATCCCCCCTCGTCCCGTTTCTCACAGACACCAAAATGTCAGCAGGTGAGATTTACTGGTTGTGTAAAAAGAATCTCCAATATCCTGCACAGAACACTGTTAGGATGGCTTGCATAGTGCTCTCTAATCTTCCTAATGCCCTGAACTATTTGGTGCAGAGCTATGTTCTATGAGGGTATGAGATGCGAATGGGAGGTAACAGCTTACTTTCTCACCATCTGGTCCCGGGGGCCCCTGGATACCTGGAGGACCCTAGGAGTAAGACACGTCAGTTAGAGATGTGGACACACAACATACTGTTAATGCAGAAATGATCGTGGTGGTTTTATGTTCGCGGTGCTCGCGGAAAGCTCTTCGTTGTGAACTTAAAACCACCGCGAACAATTTTTGCCAATGTTTCTGTAGCGCTACTATTGTGACGTAAAGCCGGCGGCCCCGTGTATGAGGGAGCTTCAGGCTTTATAATTAGTCTCAAGCATCAAACCTCTGCACATAAAAGAACCCAACACACTTATCGAGAAGAGTAGGGGTGACCTTGTGTGCTTGGACAAAAACGCGAGCCGTAGCGAAGCCGCATTGCACTACCACTAGCTATATACTTGAAAAAGCATCAAGCTTCACCTCAAATGAGGATGCCTTGAAACGAAACAAACTAATGTTTCAAACAGGAACTTAAAACCACGGCTAACACACCATTTTTTCCCAACCGTGAAATTAAAACCACGCAAACTTAAATGCATTTACAGTAACAGTTACTCAAGCAACTGGATAGATTTTGGAAACGGTCAGACATTTCAGGTAGCACCCATTGTACCTTGACCTTTCATAAGTGACTGGGCGAGATTTCTGGTTTACCTGGTTTTAAGCGAAAACTACGAATTGATATGCATATAAAGAGAAGACAGCTTTTACATCTATTTTAGTCCAATAGGAAACAAAAACAAAAACAAGTGGTAAAGATGCAGGTGCAATGAATTTGTGGCATTGGTCACTTCTGCTTGAACACAAGCTATAGCAGGGGTGGCTGTTACAAATGAAGTCAAACATGGGGAGCCACTACATTGATGAAGAATAGACATCCAGGTCCATACAATATGAAAGTAACAACTGTACAGGGTTTCTAACAGAGTCAGACATTTCAGACAGCATCCGCTATCTTTCATCAGTGTACTGAGAATGAGTCTAAAGGCAAGGGTTGTCACTACTTCTCAATCCATTGTTAGTCCCCCTAAACACTATACAAAAATCTATTGCTCTTTACCTTTGGCATCTGGTATTTCTCTGGTTAAGGATCAGAGCCTCTTAAGTTCAATGCTGTTAGCCATGAAAGGCATTCTCATCTGTGTTTTATTTACAGTCAAACATAAATCCTGAACTTTTAGTGGACAAAGACAAGGCCTTTAAGCTATAGGGTCTGGTTCATGTCACTTGCACCTTCAGGCAGTTGGAACCTTTGGCCTTCACTGCCCCTAAATCGTTGGACTGAAGACCTGGACCCACATATCACTCCCCTGCTGTGAACGTAAATGTGGGCTGATGTTTTCCTGCCATGTCGTTAGACTAAGACAAATTGTGATGTTGCCCACTCATGCCATGTCAGTGAATAGCGTAGTCCTGTGGTCAGGGACCCTGCCTCTGGATCTACACTTCAGGAGTTTGAATCCCGGTCGTTGTCACTTTAACCTGACATGCATGTTACTGGAAAGGGTTGTTAAGCCATAGTCTGTTCATTGTGGTTATCAAAAAGAGCTAGGGGAATTTCCATCAACTATATGAACCTGTAAATACTGTACATACCATCTGTACAATGTCTTCTTTGTCATGACCAGTGAAAGACTAAGCCTGGTATCAAAACCTATTATAGCTCGCAAGTCTCCTTTCCGCAAGTCTCCTCTCCGCAAATAGGAGCGGAGACTTGGGAGCTACAATAGGTTTAGATACCTAATCTCCAAGCAGATCTACACCGGTGCTAAAATTGTATAAGCTAGCCAAAGAAGCTCCAGTCAGCCAGAGAAGGTCCAGTCAGGCACAAGTGTAGATCTGCTTGAAGATTATAGATACCAGCCTATAAAAGACTAGCTTTTCAGTGCACTAAACTGTTCCGAGATCACTTCCACTTTCACAACAAGCCTTACCTTAGAGTCACATGACAAAGAAAGGGGGCAGATGTAGGGCTGACCATGAATACTGCTTGCTTTCTACAAGGAGGTTATATAGACATATAACCTCCTTGCTTTCTAACACCCAACAGTTTTGGCACCACACTAACATTACGTGAAATTTGAGCTTACTTCTTTGCCAGGTTTACCCTCGGCTCCTGGAATACCTTCCTCTCCTTGAGGACCCTGAAATGAAAATACATCACATGTCAATGTGTATTCCAGTAATTTGAATCAACCTCCTTGTTTGAATTTAATCAAATAAAACTCTGTTGTCAAAAAAAAGTCAATAACCATATCATATAACCAATTCACATATTAGATGTCAATTTTGCAATAGTTACGGTCAAATATTACAGAGGTAGACGGACAATTATAAGTATTGTGTCTCACCGCAAATCCGATCTTTCCTCTTCTGCCGGGTATACCTGGGAGGCCTTTGGGACCCTGAAGGAAAGAGAGAGCACCATGTTTTAGATTTTGGGCTTTCTGAGACAAAATAACAGCTCGTCTGACAAATTCCTCAATACTTTACAATCAAAGATACCCGGTAGTACCAACTTTAAGGAACACAATAGGAATACCTACACTACACAGAAACCTGAAATTGCTTTCAGACATTAGGTTTTCTATTGTGCATCACATAAAGTATAAAAAGATCTTACCGATGGGCCAGGTGGACCGGGTAGACCAGGCAGGCCAGGGGGACCTTCATGACCCTGAAACAACAGTTATCAATGTTTAACATACAAAGTATAACTTATTCGATACTGGGTGACTGCAAATGGATGTTAGAAGCCATTTGTGCATCAAATGAGATACAAATGTATACAGATAGAGTAATGAACAAACCAAATTAAATGTTAGCACTATATTGTAGATGAAATGCCCAGCAATAACTGCATTATTACTGTTGAAGTATGGAGAAATCTATCCAGAACATAGATCAAACTTAAGGAAAATAATTGTTTCACTGCTGTAAGTCCTAGAATACATGTGAATGAGCCAGTTTACACAATTGCGCAGCAAAATGTATTGTGGGTAGTATGTCAAATATCCAGGCGTGTTTTGTTTATGTCTCAGGGGCCTTCAACTTTGACATATCACCCACAATGCACTTTGCTGCTCATGCGCAGTTTAAACCGTGAACCGACTTATTGCCAGGGGCTTCCCAGACTCTCCCAGAAGATCAGGCAACGAAGGATGGCACTTGCTGGACACTGTGTCCGGCATACCGAACTGACAGCCAGCCAGCTTATCCTCTGGGAGCCAACAGAGGGAAGGAGGAAAAGGGGCAGGAGATGCACAACCCTCATTGACAATCTAAAAAGGGATGCTGGGCTCAGTGACATATCTACAACAGTGAGTGGTGCAGAAGAACCCATTGTCTCCCGAGATGACATCACCGATGTTCTCATCCAAGGTTCAAGGTTCCCAGTCATGTTGATATCATACTGCAGCCTAAATCATTGTGCAAGGACAGTGGAAGGAGAGAAGTGTAACTTACTTCATCCCCTTTGCCTCCTGCTGGACCAGGCTTGCCACCCTGACCTCTGTCTCCCTGATTGCATAAACACAGAAGAACTGTTACTAACAGCTAACAATGTTGATAATGAGATCATTTCCCACACTGTTAAAGATTTCTGCACATCTAAGATGTTAGTCACAAAATATCGTTCAGGTATCACCATGAGATGTGTCACTTAGAAAATCACTAGTACAAGAGTGCATGAAAACATCTGCAAATTGAGTCTTGTAATAGCTAGAAATGTAGCACACCATTCTTATCTTGTCAACATCAAATTTCTTTACTTTTCTTTACTATAAATGTACATGTGTGTGAGGTTAGAAAATCTGAGGTTAAGATAAATAAATGTCTTTGTTACCTTCTCCCCAGCAGGCCCAGGAATACCAGCATCACCTGGTGCACCAATTTCTCCCTGCAGAATAAAAAAAACATCACATTGTTATTTCACACCAGCATTCTCTAAAAATATCTTCAAATTCCATTCTGAATATTTCATACATACAGGCAGAAGATGTAGAAAAGGTGTAGACTTACCGGGCCACCGGGTTCACCTGGTCCTCCATGGTCCCCCTTGATGCCCTACAGAACAAACACACAAGACATAAAAGAGAAAATCAATGGATGTCATTTCAGCACTAAGGAGATAGCTAAAACATACGTCTCCAATCCTCAAGTTCTACTTTGAGTGGAATGTTCCTAATTTTTTCCCAGTTCTACAAGCAGTCTGGTGATAACTGATTTCAGGGCCATCACACAATATAGAAAAAAATGTGCATTTGGCCTTGAGGGAGTCAGCAGTCTTTATAGAATGCTCACAGTATTGGGCCATGGTTACTCACCTTGATGCCCATTTTCCCCAGTCTTCCAGGCCATCCTGTTCTTCCCTTGTGGCCCTGCAACAGTGGAAAGGTAAATTAGATTAAGAACACCATGAACCTCTAGCAGACTTGTAGTACCAAGAGAAACAGTAACTACAAAGTAACAGACAACTTCACAAAAATATGTCAACCACTGCAAACATTTCAAGAATTACAGGATTTACCTTTGGTCCTGGTGTTCCAATCAAACCATCAAAACCAATTGGTCCCTGTGGAAAAAGCAGAACATTCAATAATTCAGTTGTCAGCAAAATGTTGCCGTACATATACATACAATGTACTACTTCATCTTACAAGTATTCAAACAAGATGATGGAACATAATGTTATGATTTTCACCAAAATCAATTTAGTTCTATACTTTATCTATGTCAATAGTAGTCAAAAACCATTGTTCCGTGTCTTTTCTTTTCAGTAAGCAGTGTTACAAAGAATAAATCTTAAGAATAAGATGGGTGACAGATTTAAATACTCACGTCAGGTCCAGGTGGGCCTAGCAAACCTTCAGGTCCTGTAGGTCCACTTTCTCCCTGAAAGGTAAATCGAAAGTTATTCATATATATACATATACTTGTGCGTTGTTTAATTCATTTGTATCTATACTTGTTTATTTTTTGTGTGTATGTATAGTTATAGAAGACCTTACGTAAGTCGCAGTTTACTTTTGTTGTGACAATAAAGATTTCTCATTGTTAGAAATTATTCTCTAAATCTCAGCTCAACATTCGCTGTAACTGAATATCTTGAAAGACAGCTAGAATGAGGTACTGTAATTCACTTTATCTTCACGGTAGCAAAATTTCACGGTGTGTGGAAAATTGACATTTTCACTTAACTTTAACTTCAAGATGGCGGCAAGTGATTTACAGAACGGATGTGTACAGAGGTGACCGTGAAAACCGTGAACATTAAGTTACAGGGAAAGAAACAAGAATTACAGTAACTGGCTGACTTGATATGGTAAGGACAATGATGAGTACCTTAGTGCCAGCAGGTCCGTTTTTACCGGGAACACCAATGTCACCAGGGTAGCCCTGCAACAAAGGTATCAAATGTTTTATTAACATTACCAAAATAGACAATGGTACAGAGTGAGTACTGAGAGTCGGTACTCAAGACTTGGTAATCAGACCAAGAAGTAACTACTGAGTTTACCTTTTCATAACTTTCCTCATCAAGTAATAACTACACGTATCATATTCTACACATGCCAGTCAGGCACTATTTGGCACTTTGTAGGTACAAAAATAAGGGAAAAAAAACACAATTATAGATGACTTGAACTCAGCAATATATCAACCATTCTAGTTTAGTTGATCTGCATCTATAGCTACATGAGAGAATGGGGAGAAATTTGTCCAAACAGCATATAGAGAGGAGGGAAAAAAAGAAACACAGTGTTTGCCCAAGGTTTGTCTTTTGTTCTAATCTGCCATTTTCCTTACCTTGGGTCCCCCAGGTCCTGCATCACCAGGCTCCCCCTTATTTCCCTCCACACCCTGTTGGGTACCAACACATCTTATTATGTAAGACACAATTAACACATATCCAACAGATGTACAATGCAGGATAAATACAAAACAAAAAGACAATCATGACTGGTAATAATCCAGTGTGAGAGACTGCCATACCTGATTATGCGTATGTACAATTCAGAATTACGAGATGTTTTTTTGGCGCTTGTATAAGCAAACAGTGCAGTTTTCAACAAATATTGCGAGATAGAAAGTCCACAACGTACCACTCCTCCAGGTTTTCCCAGTGGACCTTGAGGACCGATGTCTCCTATGGTACCCTGCAGGAAACAACGGTGTTGTCACAAATAGGATTTACAAGAAGATGTGGATTTTATACTTTATACAAATCTTATCCTCTTAAGTAAGAGTTATGCTCGTTTATTCTAATTCAAATTTGTGTATAATAAGCTAGATGCTACTACAGTCAATCATCATAGAAGAATACAGAAAAGGATGAGAAAACAATTTAGATTTGTTTTGTGGCTATGAGGTTTTTTTGTAAACAGCAAAATACATGTATGTCATACTGTCAGTTGACTTTCACAAGGACAAGACTTCTAGCTGTAGAGAAGATAATGTATAAGATAAACTCACAGGGTCTCCTTTGAAGCCACGCTCTCCTGGGGGTCCAAACTCACCAATCTCACCCTGGTTTGTTGTGATCAAAAGACAGTCATTATCACAAGTAAAGAAACATTAAGACGCACAGGGCTTAACTGGTCAATTTTTCTGAAAGATAGATCAGTAAACTAATACTTTAATTCTTAGGATAGAAACCATGTCTAACATGTCCCTTAATGATAAGACAAATTGTATTTTCACAAAATTAGAATGAGTGACTTTGAAACTTTTCCATTGCCCAAGACTTTAAACATTAACCTCTATTAACATTTATCTACTGTGTTACATACATCCACTACTAAGGAAAACAGTATGTTTGACAGATCTCTTGTGCAGCACCCTCAGGTATGCAGTTTGGATATGCAGGAATGCACAGCATACTGGGTGACGTTGAATTGAAGATCTCTTTCGGATTATGACCTACATACATAAGGCTACAACCACAACTTTCTTAACCAATTTTTTTGTTGTCTTAAATCAAAGTGTGGGAAAGAGAAGATAGAGAGCACATCAGCTGTTGAATTAACCTTTCACCTTTTCACCTTTGGGTCCCACAAGTCCGGGATCTCCTTGAACACCCTGCGGGGAGAAGACAGACATCATTTCATGGAGATGATTTACATCTGGTGGACATCAACAGTTTGTGCCGGGGAAATAGAGTTTGTGGGAGTTACCAATTATACCAGAAATGAGCAGTAACCTACATTAACCTTTGAGGGATTAAGAGATATAGTCAAATGAACATTACCAAAAGTAATGCTTTGAATTAAGCCCTTGTCACACAGTGAGACAAGATACTGTCAGCCGTATTTGTTGATCGCCGGAAAGTCGCCGAATTTCAAAATTGTCAGAGAATCAAGCATAATTTCACTAAGAATGTATCCCACCACATTGGATAGGGCTCCAGGGCCTGCAAACATTGACCGATGTCTTAACATCATGTGATGTTCGAGAGAACACCAGGCGTATTAATGCTGAAAATGTAATTTGCTGACCAATCCAATTTCCTGCTCTGTGACAAGGGGCTTAGTGTTAAAAGATAGATGGACTGAAATATGTGAATTAAGGTTAAAATATTCAGAAGCTGCTACATGATGATTCATTTCATGAAGTTCATATCACCACAAAGGTAACTTCCTGACCTCTCTGCCTTGCCGTCCTGGTTTCCCGCGCTCTCCTGGGAAGCCTTTGTCGCCCTGGAAACACAGGTGTCGGGGTTAGATTCATTCTTGTTTTGAGACAGTGTTGTACATAGAGTGTGTATATAGGGTTTTATGCCATGCCTGGGCCTGATACGGGTGTTCCGGACCGGGTGATAACTATCCGGATCACATAGGGTTCGGGAGTGTTATCACACAGGCTTCCATAGAATATTTTGAACGCATTTCGAGCACGCCGGTTGCGCGGCCGTCGGAAATTCGAATACCGGATTCGGAGATTGGAATCAATGTTGCTACAGTTTCTTGTTCGAGGACACAAAACTCCCTCAACTTCTGGCGCATTCAGCATTGAAATGTGTGTTTTCTCGGGTGGGTATGACCAAGGTATGACATAAATAAATACAACATGTTGTATTCCGCATCACCCTCAGTCCCAGCCCTCCCGCGGGTCAGATCGCCCTCCGGCTTACGGCCGTCAGGCGATCCAACCCGCGGTCGGGCTGGAACCTCGGGTGATACTATATGTACATATACATGGAACTAAGACACTGTTCCCTTGAACATACAATTGTACAGGGTCTGACATACATGTACAGGTGACCACCTCTTTCATAGGGACCACCTGGCCAATGTGACCACTTTTTGAATCCTGACTTTAATGATCACCTGTCCACATAGACCAGAGGTCTTCTTGGACAATTATGACTGAATCTTATCAAACAGTAGAAAAGACAGTGACACTCACAGGTAAACCAGGAAGTCCGATGGGACCAGATGGACCGGCTCTTCCCTAAAAATCGTGAAAGAAAAAAAAGAGGCACATGAAAATTGTATCAAGATTTCATTCAATGAAATTAAAAAATTGTAGAAAAAGGCCACGATATAGATGAAATGTTCATCATTAAGGCTTATTATGTATTTTTTGGTGACTTTTAAAGTATCACTTACCGGCCCTCCATCGGAGCCAGGTGGGCCTCTTGGACCGGGGTCTCCGGGAAAGCCCTGGAATAAAAAAAGGCAGCCCCAAATTTAGTTCAACTTTCTGTTTATGATTTGTTATATCTGAGATCTGGGGGCTCATCTCCAGATGTGCTTCATTTTTGCATGAGATAGAAATAGATTTTTATCTAAGCATGCCATCCTACACATGGTGTAGGTCGGTATACAATAAGATAACCACTGATTTGCTGTACATGTACATGTAGTCAGTAGTAGAAAATGAAAGCTGCTGTCTTTGGTAATCACTGCAGCTCTGTTTTACTAAATAAAAGAAGAGCAACTGATACATGAAAATGAGTGCACAAATCAAAAACTCACTGTGAGCTACTAATCAAAATTTCCGATAACTTAGAAAATATATGTTCTAAACTCAAAACTGTTTGAAAAATAAGATGTACTGAAATATTACAGTCCAAAACTAGTTAAATCATTCCCACGTATTCAGGAGGTCATGAACCATCTCATCCATGAAATGAAGGTTGTGTGGCTGTGCCTTACATTTCTAACCTTTCCAGTTTTGCTGAGCAACTCAGTTACAACTGTCAGTGTAACAGTTGGTAGGTAAATCTATGTAAAACTAGGTAAATCACTCCCATGTATTCAGGATGTCATAAACCATCTCATCCATGAAATGGAAGTTTGTGTGGCTGTCAGTGAGCTTTACATTTCTGACCTTTCCAATTCTGCTGACCAACTCAGTTGCAACTCTGTGTAACAGTTGAGAACATTTTAAATAGTTTCTAACTTACTGATCTTCCAACTTTTCCATGTTTCCCCAGTGGTCCCCTCTCCCCCTATATAAATCATAAAAATTAAAAACATCTTGGGTTCAAAACCATCAATTGTGCATCAAGTATCATGCCTTGTGAGCTGTGGGAGGGAGAAAATGCAATGCAATGCATGTCAGTGAATTGATCTGGTAGATAGACAGCAATTGCGCTGAGGACGCTGCCATGTATTTTAGAGATGAAAATGAATGTACGAATCAATAAACTTACTATAAACTATAATCACATTAGTCCAGCGGCATAGCTGAAAAATTGTGCAAATTTGTCTAAAAGCACCAAATTTGGCACACATGTAGTTGAATGTATTCTTAACAAATATAGATATTAAGGCATCTCAATTTCCGCCCAGAATTAATTTTTACGGGATTTTTTTCCATTTTCAGGCATATTTTGGGATCCTGAGCCCTAGTAGTATCGGGATGCTTATGATATATGTTCACATAATTTCACTCACACTTCTTTTCAAGCATTACAACAAATGGTTTACATTGTATTTTGCGTTTTTTTGGGCCATTTTGCCATGTAACAACAGGAAGTGATGTGTTTGATACACCCTACCTTTTCTCCATCTATGCCTCTTAACCCTGGAGGTCCAAGTGGTCCAGGGTCACCCTATGAGCAATAAAAACATACAAACAAACAAACGAACAGTTAATATGTAGAAGGTACTAGTATGTGAGGTTTTAAGCTTTTACTTGGCAATGTATAAAGTAGAGTGGATTCATTCCTCAACCTAACCGACATCTTTCACACCGCTGTCGTCCCTCAGTAAGAATTCTGGAGCCACATAGTTCCCGTTTGGAAATTTTATACAGTCTAGTACCACAAACGGTTTCCCTGTGACAGCTTTTTTAAGTGTGATTTTAGTGGATTTTAGTCTGTATATTTGAAAAAGCTGTCACGGTGAAACCGGTCGTGGTACTAGACTGAATAAAAGTTCCAAACGGGAGCTATGTGTTTTGCTTAATGTAGGTCTTTATGATCTTTATGATAGCCTTCGTCATGATATTATCTTATGCTGTTGATCCCATATACTGTATCCTTAGATTGTCAAATACAAACTGCAACTTTTCCCCACTGCCTAACTGTGTAACCAATAGGGACTTGGGTGCCAAATAGCCACTACAGTGTGCTTAAGGTTAAGTACTAAGTTAACCACACTGAGCATTTGAAGGAAGTTGAAATCCCTTTTTCATCATTAAATCTGGTACTTACTCTTTCACCCTTGGGACCAGGTGGACCTGGGGGACCAGGCTTTCCCTGGAAAAATGAAAACAACATTGCCAAAATAAACAAATCCTAAAACATACAAATCATTATGATTGTCATCCAATAGAATGATCACTCACAAAGCAAAACCAAACTTGTAGTACTGTATCATCAACAGTAAAGATGACCAGGATTCATATTATTCCAAAAACTGCAGAACTCCAACATTCAAGATTGATATCTGTGACTAAAAAACACAAAAACAAATGGGTTCTTCATGATCAGAGGCACTCTTCTTGGGTCTACAGTAGAACTGAATCTGAAAGTTTACCTGTCTTCCTTGGAAACCATTCAATCCTTCTTGTCCTAGCTGACCAGGGGGTCCCTGTAGTCCGCAAAAATACCCAATATTGTTATAATTAAAATCAAAGCACATTCATTTGCCCATTCGAAAGTCTATTTGAGCTTTAAAGTTACCGTAGTTAAAGTTTACCATCCCTCCAAAAGGATAAAAGCTATAAATTTCATACATTTCAAAATGTAGGTAAAGATGAGTTGTTTTCAATTTTGTTACAGATTTACATATGATGTGTCAAAGGTGTTGCCTTACGTTTTCACCAGGCAATCCCATAGGGCCATCTTCTCCTTGGTCACCCTGAAAAGACAGAAGTATCCACAGAATGGGTATGTGACTTTGATGAAGAAATGTGCCTCTGCTGAATACATAATTATGCTTTATCCTATGATTACTGAAGGGGGTCAGCAATGATCCTCCATTTCACTTGCTGGTAGTTTGTATGGATTCTGGATTCTATAAGTGAGATGGTGACAAATCGCCATCATGGATTCAATCATCACCACCTACAAACTGACTCCCGCACCCCGATCTCACCCCATCCTTAGATATTCCTTCCTGGCAAGAGCCCCTAATACGCCCCCGGCCCCCCCAACACTGACCAGACTGACTTCAAATAACACTACAAGTGATAGACTGCATGCTGACATCACTTAGCTTATACATGTTGGTGAGGGAGCGAGAATGTGAGGCCCAGTAAACTTCCTACGATGGCACCCAGGCTGGACATAATGTCATTTCCTTCTGACAATGTCATTGATTGATTGATTGATTGATTGATTGATTATAGCTCTGAACTCCATCCCGTGAATCATCACATTCCAGGACAACACACACACCCTCCTCCTTGAATCTGCCTTGCTGACACCGTGATGATCCTTCGTAGCGACGCACTGCTTGCCCTTGCTCTCCCCCCTTCTTGGACACTGTCCCGCTGGCACCATAAAAACCTCTATCTGGCACCCCCCTCTCGACATTGGCAGACCCACCTCTCACATTGGCACACCCTTTTCTGACATTGGCACAATTTTCAAACACCTTTTTCTGACATTGGCACAATTTTCAAACACCTTTTTCTGACATTGGCACCACCATACTCATATCAATGCGACATACATACACATGCACACGGAAAAGTTCATAAAGTTCAAAGCAAGTTCAAAAAGTGAATAAAAGCCATCAAAACAAGGTAGTATTTCTGGCTCCATCATATCAGCCATCCTGTTTGCATTATCATCCTCTAGCAATCCTCAAACCCCCCTCTATGTAGTATCTCCTACAGCTTTAGCATCAACCCTTCATAGACTGTGTCCCACTGGCAACATCATTTGACAGGAATTATGCAAATCAGGGCCTCATTTGCATAACTAGTAATAAAATTATACAATACTATAGTCTTCTAAGATACCACTTTTATACTTTGTTATTTGGGTAGAGAAGATCGACTGATATGATTTATGCAAATGAGGACCTTATTTGAATAATTTGAACTTTGAGAATACATCACTGTAAAGGTTAACATCATTTGGCTACGGTATGATTGTCACAGGACTCTTGGTTGTTTTTTTATTCACCTTCAGACCCTTCCTTCCAGGTGGTCCAGGGATTCCAGGAAAGCCTTTATCTCCCTAAAAACCAAACAAAAACACAAAACTAAACACTCACAAATATGCTTTCCTAGTCAATACATACATACAATTTGTACAATTTGTATGGGCATTAGTTAAGACGGACACTGCCGTATATATAGAGAATACAAGACGGGGTATTCCGTATCACCCGAGGTACCAGCCCGACTGCGGGTAGGATTGCCCGTAGGCTGGAGGGCGATCTGAACTGCGGGAGGGCTGGGACCGAGGGTGATGCGGAATACACCGTGTTGTACATGTATTTCATTTATTTATGTCATACCCACCCGAGAAAACACTTCATTTCAATGAGGAATGTGCCAGAATTTTTAGAATGCATTTCGATTGCGCAGCCATCGAAATTCGAATACCAGATTCGGAGGTAGGAATCAACGTTGTTACAGTTCTGGCACATTCCGCATTGAAATGTGTGTTTTCTCGGGAGGGTATGACATGAATAAGATACAACACGGGGTATTCCGCATCACCCTCGGTCCCAGCCCTCCCACGGGTTGGATCGCTCAACGGCCGGTCAGGCTGGTACCTTGGGTGATACAGAATACCCGTGTTGTATTCTATATGTACTGAAGAATGACATGACGTCATGACATACAAGCAATACTTGATTAAAATTAACACTTTTATAAGTTGCCAAATGTTAGAAAATTGATCTGATCATATAATTTTGAGAAGAGATGACATTTTGACGAGCAAAGTTGTCATACCTTTCTGCCAGGTATAGCCACCAGGGGTATCCATCCTGGGTCTCCCTTCTCTCCCTACATACATGGAAAAAGAAGAAAAGAAGAATAATGAAGCAAGACAGTGTCATGGTATAATTGAACAAAGCAACAACAATCAATGTGATGTTTATCATTATGTCCTTAGACCACACCAAATTAATTTCTTGGTTAATGGATTTTTTTATAGATTTTAGCAACAACAAAAATCATGAAAACAGAAGGCTGGGGTGAAAACTTGCACCTGACCCTGTTCACTCCCTGAAACTGTGTGCACCAAAGTACAAACTTTCCTCTGAGATTCTGTTTTCCTGTTGATTTTCCAATCTAGCACTTAAAAAAAAAATTCCATTAACCAAGAAATCAAAATGGTGTGGCCTCACAAGATAATTTAGGCAGAATAAGCTTGTTCATGATTTGAACTGCACATGTGCTTTTTCATGCATTCATTTGGGAGAAATATGTCCAAGTTGAAGACCCCTGAAACATGAACAAAACACGTCTGGATGTATCATCTATTAAGCATGGTCCAGACAAGAACTATTTGATAACAAGTTTAGGCCTATCCCCTTCTGACATTGTAGTTCAAACCGTGTAATGTACATGCTTATTTCTATATCATCAAAGTGGGCAACCCTGTTAAAATAGTGATTATTGCGCTGCTGACAATATTGCGCTGCCTATCGTAAATGGTTTTCTAGATTGAACATTGGTGGCAACATTGCGACATCCAATAAAGTTATCTTGTATCTTGTATCTTTGTATCTTGTGATTATACCATTCTAGTGCCATGTGGTACCACAGAGTGATGGAGGTCAATTCTGTACATTTGTAGTTGGCAAGTGCCATGGTAAAGGAACCCTCATGACATGAGCTGCATGAAATAGTTCAAACATCGAAGATGCTTTCCAAATCCACGTAATTCACCAGGCACTTTTCCAAATCCTTGTACTTAACCAGGCATTCTTCATAAGCCCCTCTGTGCTAAGAGGCACAGTCTGCTTTGAGATAAGGCAGTAATTGGCAGTAATCGGTTGCTTCGTTTGCAAACATGCCAACACTCTATATACCTGCAAATTGGGGGATAAGTATTGTAGGAGTATGTATCATAAGTGACTGACTCTACCCCAATACTTAAGCTTGTTCACAAGTGCCTTGAGTAAATGGCTGAACAATCCTCGGAGGGATCTTCCTAACGAATGGAACAGTGGCACTGTGCCACCATGCTCTTATCCCAGCTCCATCCTGTTGACGTTAAAAAGTGAAAGTATTTCACTATATGGCCGCCTTTGTCTGTGAAATCATAATACCAGGCTAATGATTATGAACACCAAGGTATTGGCTGAGTTGTACCCATATGTTCTGACTGACGCCCCTTTAAAGCAAAACTAAGGCCCTAACCCTAACACCGGGGTGTCGGAAAGCATGTGGTTTTAGAACATGGGTGTCAGAATGCACAGGTGAAACAAAGAAGGGGTAAAACAGTCTCCTGGCCCCTGGGATTCGAACCCGCAACGAAACCGGGCAGTCAGATCACAGGCTGCACGCCTTAACCACTAGGCTAAAAGGTCTAGACAAGTTAGACGGGTCAGTTGGAGGCGTTTGAACCCCACTGTTACACTACTCCCCCTTTTCTTTTTAAGATTAGTCCTCCAATCTCCGAGTTCGATATCCCTGTGGGCCACATTTTGCCAGGCTCATAGGGTCAGCAGTGTCGGAACCAGTGAAACAAAGAAGCGAGTAGAACAGTCTCCTGGCCCCCGGAATTCGAACCTGCGCCGAGACCCAGCAGCCAAATCACAGGCCGCACGCCTTAACCACTAGGCTAAAAGGTCTAGACCAGTTAGGCTGGTCAGTTTGAGGCACTCGAACCCCACTGTTGGTGTTACATAGGTGTCGGAACATAGACTTGTCCCCATTTGTTGCAGAAATATAGTGCTCCAATGTCTCACACCTTCCGAAACAAAAGTGTCAACAACCTCTGTTTGGCTGGCACACTTATGAACCCAGCCAAGGACACCCCCCATCCCCCAACCCTGTTGCTGTGTGGCTTCTGTCCAAGCAGGTTACATAGTTGAGCTCACACCATCTCACTACATGTGGTACAATTTTACTGTCACAGTTGCAGTACATCAGCTGTGATGAATTGATCAGCATCCAAGGACAGCTTCCAAGGACATCTTCCTGTGGGACATACTGTAATTCTTGTTTCTTTAACTGTAACTTGTTTTCACGGTCACCCCTGTATCATGAACTTATCATCACCTTGAAAAACCTGTTGTAATTATTTATGATCCCTTCACACATCCATTCAGTGAAAATGTCCATTTTCCTTACAATTTTGTTACCATGAAGATAAAGTGAATTACAGTAGTTTCTAATGCAGGGACAGTCACAGGGCTTCATCTTTGGTACTAGGTGCAGTGCTAATGCACCTTTTTAACCTTAAGATTTAGTTAAACACGAATGTTTTAGGTGTACAACATAAGATAAGATTAATGTCAACAAAACCTAATTACAAACATTACTTCCTCTCTTCAGAGCTTGCTAACTATAAACATTGAAACGAGTGATACCAGAAAGGTTTTAGTAGATTTCATGACACTTGAATGTCAAGAGTATGCTGTAAACTATTGTACATTGGTGCCTTTATGTTTAAGTAACCCCACACAAACGTCTAGCAGTGCTTCCAAAAACAACCATGTTGTGCACAGGAGGTGTTGAACCGCTGCCAGGTCCCTCCAGTCTGTATAAGCCTGATCTCTCACTGAAGGGTTACCTTTCCTGTAGTTGTGTTAGTTTAAGTGCTGACTGGATTGGATATGCACAGTAGTCTTAACTGCTTCCTGAAGACTTCCCCAACCAGCTGGCAGTTGAGAAAACCTGTCTGGAGTTCTTTGTGCATAGTATTACTAATTCTTGTTTCTTTCACCGTAACTTTTCACGGTCACCTCTGTACCATGAACTTATCATCACCATGAAAAAAAACATGGTTGTATTCATTTATGATTACTTCAAGTTCACACATCCGTGAATTTAAAGTTCAGTGGAAATGTCCATTTTCCTTTCACCGTGAAATTACTGTGAAGATAAAGTGAATTACAGTAACTGCTGGGCATGAAGCCATCATATCTTTGTATGCCAGGTGTATATTTTGTTTTCAATCACGAAAAGACAAATCCTAGAAGATAGTTGAAGGGAAGCCAAATTCCTACCGCATAGTACCCAGAGGTTCAAACCCCACTTGGGCATGGTGTGAGTGGTTGCATTCATAATTTCAGATGGGGACTTTAAGTCGGTAGCCCCCTGTATGGGCAAGCTTCAGGCGTCAAACCTCTGCACATAAAAGAATCCAATACACCTCTTGAGAAGAGTAGGGGTGACTTGGCTGAAAACACAAGTCTGGCGAGACTTGCACCACTAGTTATCAGAGAAGCATCACTGCCTCAGTCTACTTTTACCCAAAAAAGCAATCCAGATGTTTTGTCATCTGCAGAGTTTTAAAAAAAACTACATGTACATTGTAAAAAAAAAATCATCCAACAAGAAACGACACGCGTGAAGTTAAGGCATTCTCTGCAGCATCCATGTTTTTCTGATTGGAGGCAAGACTAAAATAGTACCCTGACCTATTCCACTTTCTGTGTGTCTTTGGCACAGCAATTCTCACCATTACCAAACCCCAGCTTGATACTGTCAGGACCCAGTACAAGTGACTGTCCATCTGACAGGAGAGAGAATGGTTGGCATGTGATTCTAGTATTCTACATGTGTGGCGACATTCTAAAGATGCTTTTTAAGGTGCAAACTCAAGAGTTTAGCAAACGTTGTGTACATACAGTACAATCTGCAGTACTGGCAAATACAGGGCATTTTTATTTCCAATAGAATATTTTTTGGGGGGGTGTTTGGCAAAATGTCATATATAAGATTTCTTTATCGGTGAATTCCGGTCTTCAATCCCAGCCCCAAATCTGATATAGATTATAAAGCTAAGCCAGGCCTGTTGGCAAAGCACAAAAATGTACATCTTAACTAAAGCCTCCAGTAAAGCCAGGCCAGATGGCACCAGAAATGTCTGCCATACTAGATATATAATGACCCAGGGCCACCAAATTTTTATCCAACTTCCATTTCAGTTCTTTTAGTTCTTTGACAGTTTGTTCAAAGATAGCATGGATGAAAACGCAGGCTGTAGCAAAGCCACATTGCATTGCTGATCCTGTGGCAACTTTGAAAAAGCATCATGCTTTCACCTTACATACCGTATGTTGGAAAATGATTGCCCCTTATAGGGCAGAAAGCTTCAAGGGGAATCTTGGGACAAGTTTTTCAACAACAACAACAACAATTATAAGGTCAACAACTTACACAAGTACATTTCTTATAATCTGTCATAATTTGTCCAATCATTTGCTAACTTTCTAGTTGTTTTATCACCTTTCCCACCCACCCACACACCCATCCATCCATCATCTCCCCTAATTGGTCGACTATCCATAATCTCCCCTGATTGGTCCACTATCAGAACCACATGATCCTAAGACACAACTTCTTTGATCAAGTCTTTGCTGAAAGCAGAGCTCATCAAGCCAATTCCCGGGGTCTTCTGACAGAAATCAGAGACATCTAATGGTCGAAGATGTTCTGCTGTTTTTATTTAGACAACAACCAATGAAGCATGTTGCTGTTTCCTCCAGCAAAAGGCTTTTAGGAGGGCCTGCATGCCCCTTTTACGTAGAGCGTAATTGGCCGTTTTAATTTTACGTAGAGTGTTGCCGACCACTCCATAATTTAGCGTACACGAGCGTAGGGAGGCTTTTCTGAATTCAGCGTAGAGCGTAGGGAGGCTTTCTGAATTTAGCGTATTACGTAGCCGGCCCTCCAAATTTAGCGTAGAGCGTTGTCGGGACCGCCCCATGCAGGCCCTCTTTTAGATACAGGATGTTAATGTGATTTGTTAAGTTTGAGGGGGACTTAATTTCAAGGCATTTGAGGTGCACACAGTATAGACACACAGAGTGCAGTACTGAAAGAAAATCTGTATTGTTTGCGGTGTGATGATCACTGAAAAAACTGCGAACATATAACTACTGTGAATATTTCAAGAATAATTAATTACAAACAGTTGATTCAGCATGCCAGTAAGGTTGGTACTGATATAAAGAATGACCAGGTTACCTTGATGTAGTGTTACTGTCTAGACTGTAATATAAAAGGACTAGACAGGAAATAATAAATTCTTACACCCTATTTGAAGTTTTTCGTTCACTCTTCTTGAATGTTAAGAAATGACTTGTCGGTTCGATTAGTTTTTCATGTTGATGCAATAGGCACATCTTTCATGTCTTTCAGCACACTTTATCCAAATCAGTTTCTGTAGCTTGGTTATTTGTCTGTTGCTTGATAATCTTCGGCAAAAGAAAAGAAAAAGTTAACAAAACTGCTGATAATCTGTCCTATTCATTGTTTGGGAACCCATGTTGTTGGTTTCTGTTGGTAAATCTGTTATATCAATTTCAACATTTTTTGTCAGTGTCATTTCATGAAGTTCAGACTTTTTTGGACGGACGGTGTAAAGTTTTTGTCCATCCCAACAAGCAACTTTCCACCCTGGGACGGAGGGATGGGTCCTGGAGACAGCCCTGTTCATAATACTACCTGCCACCAGTTAAAAGACTGTACCACTGTCCGATAGTCATGTACTGGGCCAGAGATTAATGACTTTTGGTTCCAGCTCTGTCAGACTACCCACTGGCTTACCAGAACCAACTCAGTTGTTTGTTTCTCTTGGCAAATTTGGTTCTAATCTAACTTCTCCTTCCTCAAAGTGACAGTTCAAAGATGCTTCTTTTCTCAAAGGAGAGGGAATGGTTGTTACGGTTTGAGACAGAGGGGGGTGGAAACAATGTTGGCATTATAGGATTGACAGTCTTGGTCATGAACTTTGTCCAGTGTCAAGAATCCAGACACAGTCACCATGTGTGTAGGCCAGTAGGGTGGAATGTGTCCTTGTAAACAAAGGGAAGGGTACAAAGGCTCCTATCATAGCCCGGCTGGTTACATAGGTACAGTATACTCAAAAACTATTGCAGTGACAAAAGGTTGAGGAAAAACCTTTTTCAAAGCGAGGGAGATGTTGTAGATTGTAAAATATTGTAATACAGTGTTAAACTTTCTTCCAACACTTAGGTATTCACAGATCAAATTTTTGACGACCACTGTTGCCTTCTTCAGGATCATTAATGACCTTAGTGAATAGTGACCTTAATAAATATCTTAGTGTTGGAAGAAAGTTTAGCACTGTATTATGGTTCCTACCAACACAGCTTCCATTATAGTAAAATATTGTAGTTTAACCTTTAGCACACTGAAGTAGCCGTGTGGCTACCAATTCTCTATGATTGTTAATATGGGGTTAGGCAGCAGGTATAAGGTTAAGGATTCTTCATCATGAATTCCAACGGGGACAAAATTTCAAGCTAAGATAGATGGTTGTTGAAGCCCTTCATCACTGAAATGTGAACAATTATCAATTTCCTTGTCCCATGGATAAGACTATAGTCTACATTGTATTCTAGTAGTATATTCTACATGTACGTCCCTTTCTCGTCACTTCTATCAGTATCATTGGCAAACATTGACAAATGTTCCAACCAGTAGTTGCAACCATTGACAGGCAGTCATCACGCCTGGGGTCTCAGGTAACAGATTTCCTTACAAGGTGGAATACCACAAGACCATCTCATCTCTACCGCTGGATTAAAGAGATAACCCTTAATCCCCAAGGCTCCAGACCTGGCAATACATGGTGGACATGTTGATGGAACTGTGTCGCCCCTGTATTGGATCCAGAGAATGTCAGAGAAAGGGAAAGCAGATTTTGGGTAACGTTGTACCTGCTGTGATGACTTCCAAGATCTAGATAAGAACTTCTGCTAACTTCCAACAATCTAAGATAAGAACTAGTCCATCAGATACAGTAAATAATGAAATAGTTGAGGTGGATTTATTTTCAAAATCATGACACCGCGAATGTGTTTCTACAGTATCGTTTTGACCCACAGATTTTGGGTGGTTAACCCACTGTGATGACTTCCAAGATCTAGATTAGAACTTCTGCTGACTTCCAAAAATCCAAGATAAGACCTAGTACATCAGATACTGTGAATAATGAAATAGATGTGGCAGTTTTATTTTGAATGGTTTTTCGAGGTGCCTCTCCACTGCAAAATATTGACACCGCAACTATGTTTCTTAAGTATTGTTTTGACTGTGATCTTAAGACAAGAGAAAATCCTTTCCACTCCTACGCCAAAATCAAATTCCTGCCAAAATTACAGTATTTACAGTAACAAGGAAGAACTGTGTAAAGTTCTAAAACATCAAAACTTCAATCAAAGTGCTTTTGATAAAGGTTGAGGGTACTGGGGCCATGGAGTGATACTATATAAGGAGGTTGGACCTTACTGTTTGATGGTAATCTAAAACTGTGCTTTTAAATGTCACTTCTACAACAGAAGGCTTTGGGTCAATACAAATCTGCTTTGGTCCAGAAATGATATAAGATGCACATGCAGAAAACAGACAAAAGTTTTGTGCTAAGCAAGGGAAATATAGGATACGACAATAATGAAACTATTAAAGGTAACTGATATTGTGTGTGAGGGAACAAGACAAGTGAAATTCAGTGTGTTAGTATCATTAACATAATACAAGGACGTGTGGGGGCGACCCAGTTTTTGGAGAGACCCTGCCGCCGCCACACCAGGCTCAAGTTCGTTCCATTGGCCTTTGTTCTTCTAACCCCTATTCTTCTGGATATAAGTGTTCTTTGGCTATCAGAACTTAGGCCATGTTGAGCATGGATGACATGTTTGGTCCCAAAAAAAGTTTTCATTATGAAAATCTAAGTGGTCAGGGAGATTGAACAAATGATTTAACCGAATATACCAAAAACAGATTCCTTATTTGTGTTCTTTCACATCTTCTTCTTTGACTATGAAATTGACTTTGGCATTCTTCGACATTTAGTACTTGCATGTTTTCTGATATTTTTAGTAATTTTTTAATATGGCACAATTGTTTGTCCATTTCGTAGCTACTTTGTTTGATTTACAGTATACTAGAAGTCGAAAAAATATTTTTTGAAACGGACGAAAATTGATGCCTGCGCAATGTCATCTATATAATCAAGTCGACAAGGCCTTATGTGTCAAAAATAATACAATCATGCGACAACTTACACATTGACTGATTAAAGGTATTAACACTGTGTCTTACACTTACTATGGTGATAGATCTCAGCAGTTTTAGAGTGACCCCAAAATGCCTGTCATATTAATTTGAACAGACACAAGGACACACAGCACCCTAGCACAGATAGAGGGACTACTATAATATTTCACAAAACCAGCTGTTTCTTGTTTAAGTTTCCCTGGAAATAGCCACTAAGGAATTAAGCATATTTGGAAGAAGCATGTAGTTCATTCTGACTGACAAGGCAGACTAGATAACCTAACTACCTTAATTCTTGGTCACTTCATCTCTCCTAGTTACCATCAAAGGAGAAAGTGTGTGGGTAAAGAGATTTGATCAATTCCATCCCACCTGCAACCTGGCATAGACATAACATGGCCTTATCACAACATACCCTGCTAACTCATACCAGTCCACCCACTGTCCCATAAAAACACAGATGGAAGAATGCTGGAAAGAACCTAAAAATTCGCTAGAGGCAAATCCAACGTTACCTTCCAACCATTGCAAACATTCTGATTAAAGGTCCAATTCTCTACTATATATCTGATAGTGATAATTCATGTTTGTAGAATACGTCTGTGTTTTTCCAGGATCATAGCAAAGAGAGTGGTAATAAAAAAAGGGAAAGCTAAACGAACACTTGCTTGTCTGTTGGCCAGTTTTACTGTTGGTCCCAACGAGGACTCAGGCCCTATATTACCTTTATAGATTACATGATCCATCCCTAAACAGCCATGGCTATGATTTTAGTTGACACAGGAATGGCTTGTATTACATCATAATACCTCCTACTTGCTTCTTAGATATCACTTGCTGAATTTCCTTACTATTTTCCTGTCATATACCATACCAAGTGAAGAAAATTCTGCAATGTTGGCAAGCGATTTTAAGACAATATTGATTCCTCATAGAATATTGTTTGTTGATTTCTAGGCACAATAATGTCAAGCAATCTAAAATGGTAGAACTTTTCATCCTTCATATATGTCTACAAATATTCCGTACGAAACTTACCTTTCGTCCAGAGATGCCAGGTGAGCCGGTTTTGCCTGAGAAACCTGGAGGGCCCTGGAAAACAGAAAGAAGAAAAAAACGTGAGAAAAGAACAGCACAGTCAAGGGCAATGATGTAATCACTCGCACCCTTTCACAAAGAACTGCATAACCTGAGACAGCGACAGCTTTCTCAGAGTTACTCTGCAATTTTGCACAGCCTTCTCCCACTGAGGACAAAAATGACCAATTTCTTGGTAAATCTGTCATTTTACCATCTGCAAAAAGGACATCTGCAGCCAGATGTCTTTCCCTGCATCTCCGCAGAGATGATATTGAAAATGGGGCTCACTCACCACGAGTTTCAATAAATAATACAGGTAGAGAAAGTGGCTGTATGTTAACATAATGGCTCCCAGCTTCAATATGTGCCACATCATACCAAAGCCCTCAACACCGGTGATCACATTAACAAAGCGGTCTCTAAAGTGTATTGCCAGACGAATCCTGACACAAGAAACGGGCTGATAACCAACCTCAACTCACCTACCGGAATGCAAGGTCAAGACTGTCTGTGCCAGCGAAGCCTACACCCAGACATGCCACGTGTGGAAGAATTATTTACAACAGTTACAACTTCTCCTATTCCTCATGAAAGGAGATGAACTTCAACTTGGTGTCTCTCCTTCAACTGACGTACAAGTGTACCGTAATTCTTCCCGTGCACCCTACGGAGAAGAACGCACTTTTGGCAGTTCCCGAACGTCTTGAAAATGTGGAGACAATTTTGGGGAACCCACGAAATGAAGTAAGAGTAAGATGGCAGTGACTCAGCCAACCCTAGACAAAGCAATCAACATTTAACACACCAGAACTGAACCGTGACATTTGGGAGCACTTTCATTTACGTTGAAGGTACAGGGGTTACATACTTCTAAATAGCTCCTCTAATGAAAAGTTACAGCATCTGCAGTACCCTATTTTCCAGTTTCTCAAAAAACATTTTATCTTCATGACTGAGGCTGAGGGTATCAAAAAAGCATTACCCTTGGAGTCAAGCGCTCAGGCTTTGATTTCGCCTTGATTTACCCTCTACCATGACTTGAGGGTTATACGCTTTAGAGCTAACATCTTCATGCAGGCCTAAATGAAATCCAGATTTGCCATTTGATCAATTGAAGTTAAAAGGTTCAGAGCTTTTAAAGTCAGCAAAGCTGCACATATGGCAGGCTCAGGAAATAACAACAAACTTCCAGAAAGTTCAACAAAAGTCTAGATCTCACCATAACAAATGGTTTTAAATCTCTACAACAGTCTAGCAAGAAATTGCTTTTCACTATCAATTATTACAGTATTTCATAAGCAATTCATGCATGTATAGTTTGTATGATTTAGGATGTTGATTTGGCTTATCAAAATATTTTTTCAGCATTTCCTTGCCTTGCCATAGACCCAACAGTTTATGTACAATGTATCTAGTAATAGACAGTTGATCCTTTTGTTGTATTTCCGATATCTTCTGTTGTGACAGAAAGACCAGACACTTGCATGTTTACATAGCCAAGAGAAGTACACAATGAGCTGCTATTGTAGAGGGAAGACTACACGTAACTCTGGCAGCAGATCGGAAATGTCACTTTGAACTACAAAGCCACACACAGGATAAGCAGCCTGCCAAGGTAAATACCGGCAAGATTTTCGCAGACAAAATCCTAATATTATTGTAACCTCTGCCTGAAAGTTACACTATCCTCCTGGATTGCCTTGAACATGGGGCTACAAAACAAATATTGACGCAGTAGTTCCTGAACAAACCTGGCTTTCACTACTGTAAGGGAAGAAGGAGTGGTAGAAACCAAGCAGACAGACTTATTTCTAGCAAGGGCAAGGTCAAGTTTTCTCCCAGCTCTCCATGGGGTCTGGAGGAACAAGGTCGGACAACTGTGTTGGAGGAATGGGATGTTTGATCCAATGGTGACAAAGTGGCTCAGTGGTGGCATTTTGGCCGCCTGCCATGATTTCCCTCCACTCAAATGTTCATTAAATCGGCATGTACATGTAGGTTAGCCTGGGATCCATCCTAGTCCGGCACCTGTTTGCTCCTTCGATCTCGGCGAATAGTCTGGCACTCATTAATAGAGAAACACTTGACATTTGAATGAGCTTGAGAATGACTTGGCAAGAGCTCTGATTGGCTTCTAATCACATGTGTTCAAATAGACATTCAGAGTTCCATCTCAGTTACAATACTTATGAGAAATATACCATATCAGAAATGATTCAGGACAATGAGGACATACATGCAAGGGCCAAGAAATATGGTGTCAGACTTTTCTGCAGAGAAGCCATCATAGGAACGAACTGGAGCTAGAATAAGATGGATACAATCTCCATCATTGCTCTCCTATACTAGTGGCTATCACATAGTAACACCAGGCTATAGCGCTAATGTAGGGCAAACATCACAGTTGTGTTGTGCAGTAATGGGCAGTGGATGAACAAAAATACAGAATTTATTGTTTGGTATACCTTGTAGTATGTGCTCAGTTACTTGTTCCACTTGGATCTTATAATGAAGGCTACTTATCTTTCCAACTTTTTTCACATGCATGCATCAGTTTTGGGTGTGCAGTCAGAGGACGTCATCCACATAATCAAATCAGTATGGCCTATGGCAAAATAATGCTTCAGTGCAGCATAGGATGGGCCACTTAAATTTCAAGCCCATGGGCACAAATTCTTTCAGAAATAGTTAATCCCAATCTGGGCAGAATAAAGGAGAGGCTCTTGAATACTAAGTTCGAGAAAAGGTCGACATTCGTGCCATGTTGAATAAATTTACGTACAAGAACTACACCTAAAACTAGTAAAAGATTATGGAGAATGGCAGCTTCCTACCAACCAGTAACCTCAGGTGCAAAATAATAGTATTCGCTGTTCCATCATGATTAACTAAATTTGGGAAAGGGGGGGTAACTTTTGGCAAGACACCAGTACACCAAACCTCTCACATATATAGTAGAACCCGCTTAACTGCACATCCCATTTGTCAGCGTATTTGGTGCAATAATCCGGCTGGTGCAATAATGAGAAGTTGCCCAGCTCGACAGGTAGTACACTGTATCATACAGGAGGTGAATAGTTTATAAACCTCGGTGTGCATTTAGATGTTAAACAGGTACAGGTACAGTACGGTAACACCGTAGATTCCACCTCTTGTTTTGGCCACGTTACATGTATTAAAACAGTATTGGCTCATTAAATTGTACTGCGTTTGCCGATTTTAGCGCACTTTTTAGTTAACTTGTCCAAGATGTTTGAACAAATTTGGTGCATTTATCCGGCATTGGTGACAATGCACCGTGCAGATATGCAGAGTCACTAACATAATAAACAATGGAGTGAATGGGAACCGGTTTGAGATTTGGTGCAATTAAATGGAGTGTGCGTTAATCCGTTGTGCAATTAAGTGGATTCTACTGTACATGAAGTATTGAAATCCCCGTCATACCATCTTTTCCCTTTTGGTCATCTTGTGTATAGCTTAACATGTGATACCTGTTGATCATCTTTTTTTTCAATCAGCAAACACTTCAAAGCTGAAATATTTATAACATATAACATGCATGGTTAACTATAGCAGGTATGGAACATTCAGAGCTGACCAACTCAGGCTATCAAACACCAAACAACACTTTTCTTAGCTGAGTTACATGCAACCTTTATTGCAGCCTTGTAGAGAAGAAGTGACATGGTCACTACCTCTTCTGCACATCCAATTAAAGTACTCAATGGCCTACTTCAAAGACAACAGAGAAGTTATTGTAACCTTTCAACTGACTGGGTCTAGCCTTCACCCAACTGCCTTTAATCACTCACACATTAGGGTATGTCGGTTAGTTAGACCATTAATTTTTACTCCATGTGACCAGTTCTTCAAAGCCTCACATGCGGGGTCGAACTAACCAGTGTAGACATAAGTGGGACAAAACTTTCCTGTTTCTCTGCCCTCTTCTTCGTTAGCACAAGAGTTTTAATTGGACAACGTACATCCAATTTCGTACTAGGATGCAATAAAGCGACCACAATTATGAAGCCTTAATCTAAGCCATAATGGTTGCTGATCGAATGTCCAAAGCGATATGTACTGTACTTCCCAGGCAGCCCTCTTCTAACGAAAGATGCGAACGGTCTTGCTCAGCTTTGAACCGCCCTGTAGGTCTAATCGGAAGGTCTCAAAGCTGAACAAGGTGAAACCAAGGGTATTTGAAGGTCAAAGTCTCCAGTAACCTTCGTTAACATCTCATCCGGCAATGAGTAACGATAAATTTAGGAGGACAGGCAACACTGAACGTTTAACCTAGGAAGACAGTAACGCTTAGCGGTAGATCAACGTGAATTTCTAGATGCACTGTCCTAGATTTAGGTATTGAAAACTAGGCTGCTAACAGAGACACAACCTGACGCTTCGTTGTGATTTTGTACAATCTGGCCTTCAACTACACAATACAGAGAACTTGTCAATAACTCTTTAACAAGGAATTCTGGAAAACAAATAAACATACTTCGCAGAATTAAAGCAACCAATTACGCTTCACGATTGATTTGCCTTGCCGACAACGCGTAAGTTGAATAAGAGGGGGGCTGGGTACCATTAAGTTTGAATGAAAATAGCTCCCTACCAGGGCCTACGCCTCAGGGAAAAAGGCATGCAGACCCTCTTCATATAAGCCCCTGTTATCTCGATAATGAAACCCCAGAGGGCTTTGAGGTTGGTCTCCCGACCAGTTAAAACGAACTGACTGAAGACACCGCATTTCAGCCCCTGGCAAGCTAAAAGTCTGATTTTGAAACCATCAGTCTTACGCAGTCAGACAATCTGGTTGAACCTTGCTTTGACCTTCTAGACAGGAGGAAGTCTTGAAATCCTTATGGCATAATCGTTAAGGGTTTGTCAGCCAACAGCATGTCATAACCGATACAACATGAAAGAGAACAGCACAGACAACATACACCCAGTCACATTTGGAATATGATATTGACTTGACAGCAATTTCTTCCAGCAAATTTGGACCAGATGAGATTTTCTGGGAAGCCAGGGGTGATAAGTTCTGCCATATGTAACTTTGCAGGTCACTGATTTTGTCTAATCCTCAAGAAATAGGTTTTCCTTAAGGACTGTCTGAATACAGTAAATTCGCTTACTTTTGTGGTGACTCTATTTTACGGTAGGAGGGAAAGGGTTGCCGGTGCAATGGCCTAGAGGGTAGAGTGTTCGCCTTGCATACGGTAGGTCGTGAGTTCGAACCCCGACCGGGTCATACCAAAGACTCTAAAAATGGTACATACTGCTTTCTCTGCTTAGCACTCAGCATTTGGGAAAGAGTATGGTGTCACAGGGATTTCGCACCCCCCTGATTTTGAACCCCCCCGGTGCGAAATCACTAGGGATCTCGCACCCCCGGTGCGAAATCCCTAGCGATCTTGCACCCCCCAGCTAGGGATCTCGCACCCCCTCCTCGAACCCCCCTAGGGATTTTGAACCCCCCCAAATATTTCGAAAGGTGCTCTGTCTGTGCAGCAATTATATTCAAAACAGCATTTTGATATAATAAAGCCATAGTTTAACGTGGTAATCGAGAGTATTACAAGTTGCTGTGTCTGACAGAACAAACATCTAAGACTCCGGGAACCCATGCCCTGGACTAATGTAACACTACTAGTATTTCAGCACAGCGCGATGATGGTGACTCTTTGTGCACGATAATTCGTTGCAATATTCTTCCTTGGTGCCATGAGGAATGTACGATTAGTTCATAGTTTTATTTCAGTGTTCATAATTGATTTTTTAAATTATTTTAGAGACTTGAATAACATTTTATCATACAAAATTATATCACATATTGAATGGATGACGGGTGTTAAATAGGGTTAGAAAAAAAATTATCGAAGCCTTAATCGAAATCTTATGACATTTCTGAGTAAGAATTATTAGTTATTTAATGTTAAAAACTATGGGATAAAAAAAATGTCGCCACCAGGATTTGAACACAAGAACCATGACTCCCAGATAGTCATTGCACAACCCACTTCGTTACCACTTCAGTCAACAGAGCATTTGAAATGTCAGTTATAGTTACCAATCAATTTGTTAAAAAGATAGCCACTGGGAATTATGAATGACGTAACAGAACACATACTACACCCTGGGGGTGCGAGATCGCTAGAGGGGTGCGAAATCGCTAGGGAATTCGCACCGGGGGGGGTGCAAATTCACTAGTGATTTCGAACCGGGGGGGTTCAAATTCACGGGGGTGCGAGATCCCTGTGACAATGGCAGTTAAACACACACCACTACCAGTGGACTAGCCCCCTGCTGTAGTGACTTGCACTGAAGGAGGGAAAGGGGGTGTTTTACATTTTGTAGATTTGTGCTTGAAACAATTCTGTAGTAGATGGTTGTTGTGTTTTGCATTCAAGTGTGCAAAGGTCAAAAGGTCAAAAACCGCAAAGAAAAAACATAGAGAAAGTTTCAAGATCTCATATCTACAGTAAGTTGTGTAAAAGCCGTTGGTCTGAATACCCTGCTTGATAGTTCTTAAACGGATGCTTAAAGTTTTCTCTTTGTTGAGATGTAATTTATTTAAATTTAAAGTCAAGTTTGTGCAAGCCAAACAAAAAGGTTTATAACTTATATTATGTCCTATATCATACTAATGGTCCAAATATTCATCTTTTTCCAGTTCCAAAACCTTTCAACTTAAATAAAAGTACAGATGTATCATCGTTGATTTCATATAATTACTTTTTGCACACAATTTACTCCGTGTGTCCAACAAAAATTAACCATAGCTTTCAGAGAATGTTATATAAAGACAATTTAAACTCTACAACTGAATAAGATGAAGAGATTTACTTCCGAACGATTGAGTGACATCCATCACTCTTATTCAGTGTCGAAGAGTGACGGATGTCACTTGAAACTGAATTTTATCCAGTTGTAGAGTTTGAATTGTCTTTATAAAACTTTTCATAAAATTCTCTGAAAGCTATGGTTATTTTTTGTATGACACAGTGAATTCTTCGTCAGCAAAGCCAAGCCAAGATGGAAGAAGACCTGGATGTTATGAAGAGTTGTTAAGGAATATTTGAAATAAAAAGATGCTTACCGGTTGTCCTGGTCTCCCTTGAGGGCCTGAATACCCCGGTTGCCCACGGATACCCTGGAAAGAAAGAAATAGAGGAAATAAGTATCTTACACTTCAATATTTTCTCACAGATGTTCAGTGATGGTTTAACTTCTTATTGATGTCTACATAGCCTCCAATCCCTGGCAACACTGAAGACCGGCAACACAGTAAATTTAGAAAGAACCAACAACACTCAACAGTAAATTTAATTTCAAGAGGGCCGGCAACACTTAACAGTAAATTTAGGAGGACCGACAACACTTAACAGTTATTTGGAGGACCAACAACACTTAACAGTAAATTCAGGAGGACTGGCAATGCTTAATCATAGTTAATGGTAAATTCAGGAGGACCGACAACACTTAACAGTAAATTTAGAAAGAACCGACAACACTTAACAATAAATTTAGGAGGACCAACTGTTACTTAACAGTCAATTTAGGAGAACCGACAAGTTCACAGTCACTTAACAGTAAATTTAGGAGGACCGACAACACTTAACAGTAAATTTAGGAGGACCGACAACACTTAACAGTAAATTTAAGAGGACCGACAACACTTAACAGTAAATTTAGGAGGACCAGCAATGCTTAATGGTTTAAGGAGGACCTGCAAATTAATGCTTGATGGTTCCTGTGATTGGCTTTGGGAATGACTTTACTGTATATTCATGAGGCATCTGGCAAAACTAGTCTGTGAACGGTGACACAGACAGGCACTCCGTAACTTTTGGACGATCTGGCATTTGACTTCGCAATAAAAAGAATTTGTCAATGACACTTAATGATTCATCCAGGATAACAACCAACATGCTACAGTTAATTTAAGACACCAATTACCCTTCAGGGACAATTTACCGGCACTCAACATTGAATTAGAGCGGGTGGGCTGGGATTAACGGTTAATCAAAATAGCTCGCTATGCCTCACCGAAAAAGGCATGCAGACCCTTTCACAGGGATGGGTGGAAAAACTACAGTGGGTTTTGAACAATCGCAAGTTCGAGGCTTAACCCTTGGAGTCTGTTTCAAATAGAGCTCATCAAATAGAACTAGTTCATTGCCAGTTCTATGGTCAGGAACAGGAAGTTAATTGCAAGTCAGCTTTATAAGGTGGTTGACAGGTTGAATTTTGTAGGTCATTTAAACTTCTTTCACAATTGTCTGGTGAAGATAGAGCCTGGAACTGAAACAGGATGACACTCAGGCTACCAAGAAAGCCCAACTCGTACAACTGTAGAGCCTGCAAGGGAGGCAACAGCTTAGGACCTGGTAATGAAAAGCTACTTTTGATTAGAAGAGCTGTTGTTTGAATGGCACAGTTGGTAATACCATATGACAGTGTAGCCCTCAAAATTTATAATTCATGTATCACATGTGTCATCACTAATTTTGCACACAAGCTTGGGAGGAACAACCTGTCAAAACCATGAAAGAACACACATTGCCAATGATTTATGTCAACAACTTCTGTAACTGATTGTCTTTATCTTTGCCTCAGCCTTCCTGGAATTTCACTCTCACTTTCTTTCAGCTGATCACCAAGGTGTCACTTATATCAAGTACCCTGTTAGTTTTCAATTCATATTCACCTAATTGGGATAACACACGGACAATGGACTCCTAGTGTTAGTGCATTTCAAACACTGGTGCTAGCTACTACCCTATTTTAAAAAGTGTGAAAGTGGGTGGGGAACTTTTCAAAACAACTTTTCAAAACAAAAGGCTAGGGGCCTATCCCAGAGTCTATGGATACTGTAGTTTAGGAAACTGGTTTTATTTTTGTCGTTTTTGCAGTGACCTCTCCACGGCAAAATCTAGTCTCTACCGCGCTGGCTGCAGGGAGAATATTTGCCAGGTGAGTTTGGCCATCAAGGGTTTCATTCGCAGGCCCTGAGTTGCAGATTGGACCCTCTCTCAGTAGCCGGCTTCCTTAGCATACAATTCACTCTATTTGGCCAATTTCTACTATTTTCCGAGCGATCCACGGGGCCTGGTAGAGGCTAAGCAAAATCCATGACACCAAAGATATGTGTTTCCAATGTATTGCTACCATACTTAGCCTCTGTTGCCTTCTGGCTGTTTTCTTTCCAAGATACCGTTTTCTTATTACATTTTTCTTCTTTTTTAAAATTGCCGCCCAGCAATACGAAAAAAAATTAATCAGAAAACGGTAGCCTGGATGCCAGACCCGCAATCTCCAAGCAGATCTCCACGGTGCGCTGAAAATCGTATATGCTAGCCAGAGAAGCTCTGGTCAGCCAGAGAAGCTCCAGTCTGCACCCTAAGATTAGCCAGACCCCCAATCTCTAAGATCTCTATCTTGTTATCTAAGAGATTGGGTGTTATCTAAGAGATTGGGCGTCTGGCATCCAGGCTAGAAAACAGTAACTTGAAAAATAAAACAGCCAGAAGGACATGAAGGAGTCTGCAACAGAGGCTAACTGTACTGCAAAATTGTTTCAATTGCAAATCTACAAAATAAAAACCTCCACGAATTTACAGGAGACTAGAACAGAGGAAAATGATAATTAGATTAAAAGAGAGGAGGGGGGAGGGGGGTAGTAAAACCATAAAACCTTTTTCCTGAAAGACTTAATTGACTGGGAGTAAGTACAAAGTACACAGCTTTGTCATGGTGGCATGCTTCTATAATTGGATCAAAGTTACATAAGGTCCCATGTGGATTTGCCATTTAGATAGGGTAGGGACTATAGGGTTGCGATATGTCAACGGAAAGCTAAACTTGACTACTGTAAATTCTTTTACTTTTGCAGTGGTTCACAGGTCTTTTCTAATGTTTTCACTTTGTGGTTGAAACAATTCTGTAGTTAAGTAAAACTACATTCTAAACACACATTCATGCTGGCATGAACTCTTGGTCTGGAGGTCCCAGTGAAAACTGTGAAAATAAAACTACTGCGAAAGTTTTCAGATTTACAGTAATAGGTACATGTAGGTATAGATAGGTACCTTGTGCCCCCTCCCCCATGTCTTTAAGTTACCTGTGGGGGAAAGATTATGTAACTACTGTACGTCAAAAGCGGTGGAAGACGAAATACATTTTATCTCAAACTGCCCCTTCAATGATCGGGAAAGAAAAGAGCTTTTTAAAGAAGCCTCCAAAACTTACCACAATTTCCAAACATTTACTGATGAAAATAAAAACTAGAACCTTGTTAACCTCCCAAAACCCACTCATTACAAAAAAAGTGGGACACTTCGTCTTCCACTGCTTCCAAAAAAGAAGTCAAACCCAAAAAGCGTAGATTGTATTCCGTAGTAGTTTTTAGAATAGCCATGTGTTCTACTAGTCAACATTGTTAACTCTCACTATCTGTACAGTATACCCTTGCTATGTATTGTTTCATGTTGCAATTAGCCTTCGGGCAAGAACTTGCAAATAAAATTATTAATAATAGTAAAATTCAAGTTTCTTCTATCCTTCATATATAGGAACAATATTTAGAGACTGCTATCCAAGGTAGACATTCCTGCAAGAATTACGGTAAATTCATTCACTTTTGCAGTGGTTTTATTTTCAAAAGGGAGGTTTTCACTGTGTTCTGAATATGCAACTTAGGAACAATTCTGTAAGTTGTACAGTAGTCACGCAATGGAGTCATATTCGCAGAGTCATGAAGTTGTGATGGAGATGTCATTTTTACAAAAAACATGAAAATAAAACAGCGAAAGTTTCAAGATGTACAGTAACTTAACAACAAGACTCTTTGTAGTTTGTGCACAACCAAGACTTTGGTATTTCATTCAACTGAGGTTTCAGTGTTACGAAATTATTCATGGCTGTACAGTAACCTGACGAAATTATTCCAGGGTGTACAGTAACTTGTCAGTGAACTGCGTTTATCTGGGCTGCCTCCTTCCATCCCCCCATCCTCCTCTCCCCATATCCTGTCACTCAACATGGCACACTGTCCCAAAAACTCCCTAGTCCAGTAACCTTTCACCCCTCCTGCTAAATTCTTTCCCCTGTCGCCCGACCGCAGCCCGCTGAGCCACAGCCAGGTCTGGATATACACCAATCCCACAATCGGGATTATTGTTGACTCTGGTACATCCCAAGTGTCACATTTTGGACTCCAGCGCATCTTTCATGCTATCTGAGGTTGTTCGAATCCCCCCACTTGTTTCAGGTAAACAATAGCTAGCCACAAGACAGGGTTCCCCAGGGTTACATCTGGACCCAATGATACCACTGACCTGTGATATGGCAACAGGGAGAAATCAAATTCGAACTACTGGCCTCCTTTTGGAGAAAGTCCAACCCCAGGTAAATAATGGGGCAGGACAAGGAGACAAAGGAGGCCACATGTAACACTTTCCTTACTTTTAAAGCACTTTTGGAAGATATAACGGTATTAACCATGCACGATAGCAATAGCTTTGAACTAACGTCGGCCATTTCTAATCATACATATATAAGGCCACTGATTTTCAAACAGAACATCAACAAATCAGCACGATTTTTCTGATCTTCTGAAGCAGTCAATGGATGAGACACTTGGTTTGAGATGGAATGTGACCTATGTCTAATCTGGTATATAATCTTGTGCATCACTCATGCACTTGCAATGTGTTCTAAGTTTAGATAGGGGTCCCACAGCAATCTTCCTGCAGCCCCTAAGATGGAATGCAGAGGTCTAAATTAATCAACTCATCATGGGCCAGCAAAGTACAAAACCAGAAAGAGAAACTCCGGTTTACTTTTCCCTTTCTTTGTCTCTTTTGAGTTTTAGATTAGATGGTGTTATCTCATGGTTTGACTGTCTCCTTAATTCAAACACCATGTTGTAAATAAAGGAAAGCAATGGACTGTTTTCTTCATTTAACTCGGCAGGGTTACTTGAACCCTAGCATTCCAGTAGGTTGTCTCCCAGTAATTAACTGTTCCAATGGTCTGTTACAGCAGCATGGTGCGATTAATCCAGTGTTTGCTGGTCGGAAGAACAATAGAGAAAGACCAGATCACAGGCACAGTTTCTTATGTAGTTTTCAACTATGAAGGCATGCCAAGTCTTGCTGTAATTCATCTGTGTTCCGCCGAACAAAACACGTTTGGTTTCAAACAAATACTTTTCCAAACTGCAAGATGGCTTCTTGGTGTCACCTTCACGATCACAGACACAAAATCAATTCCCTTTGTCTTGATTGAAGACAGCGAGAAACGAAAGGTCACATTTTTCACCAACAGTGAGGCTATGGGTGATTCTAATAACACACAACTGGCAACACACAGAATGGACGGATAACAGACAGAGACAGTAAAACTGTGATGAACTCACCGAACGTCCCTTGTCGCCTTTCTCTCCTTTTATGATGTAGAATAATGTCTCTCCTTCAGAGTCCTCCACATAGAAAACGACCGGTGGTTCGGTACTGGGCTTAGGTTCCTGGTGGTCTTCCGAACCGGAGCTGCCTGTGTAGCGGAAATCAAACCAGTCACCATTATAGCGGTCCTTGCCAAGAAGTACACCAGGTTTGTGATCTGCCTCTACCTTGAAACAGAGGGATAAGATTTCCCATTGAAGGACTAAGGCCAAAGTCCGGATGTGCCACATGGACGGACGATGCAGCAGTCATACAGACTGTGGGCAGGGGAAGAAGCACTGCTTGCAGACAAGCCTTTTTGCAGTCATCGGCAGTGGAAGAAACACACATTGCACTCACAGGCTCCCTTCTGGATCTTGTTAGTTATGTTGTAGAGCTACTGCAGCTCTCTCTACCTGGTGCTGTCAAAAATCATGCAGTGGATTGAGGATAATCAGCACTTGATGCTGGCCAGCTCTGCTATTCAAACAATCTGCCAGGGAGAAACTATCATGTGCTGCCAATCCCTCTCCAGTCACCTTGGGAATTTAATACATTACAAATCCAGTCTACAGGTTTTATAGGATGCAGGCAGAGAGGAACTGGGTAGTAGAAGTGATCTGAAGTGGCTCATAATGAGGATATGGTGGTTAGAGCCGCATGCAGTAAGGGGAAAGCAGATGACACAGACTGGCATAGCTAATGAGGCATGCAAATGAGGAGTGAAGAGGTGGATATGACCCGACCTTCCCCAGCGCTGGTCGGCCCCCCTGAGGCAGGCCTGGGGTCCAGGCTGCCGACTGCTGCTGGAATGGTGGCTGCTACTGGGGGCTCCTCGGTGGGGCTCCCGTCGGCTCCCCCTGGGGGTGAGATGGGATATGCAGAAGGCAGAGAAGGTGGCAGAGATGCTGGAGAATGAGTGGCAGCGGCTGGCGGGCTCACCTCACCAGCGGAGGTGACTTTGTGGGAAGAAGATGGCGACAAGGTCAAGGCGGCATGACGAGTATGAGCGGTGGATGATGGTGGTGTCGGGTTTCCTGTGATGGTGGGGAGGGGGGCGGTGGTGGTGGTGGAAACAGATGTGGGCTCGGTCTCTTCTTCAGCGCTAGGCTGGCCCGTAAATATGGGATACCACGGAGACTCCTGCGTGGAAGTGGGCATGATTTTCACGCGATGAAAAGGCGATAGAGGCGTGAGTACAGTAGGAGGAGCTGTGGCGAGAGAGGCGGGGCTCTCCGTAGGGGAGCTCCCGCCGTGCATGTTCATGTGCACTCTACCTTCGTTTAGCGAGAGAACGCTGTCCAAGTCCAGAATGGAATTGAGGCACCGCTGCCGGATGTAGTCGCAGTAGTGAGCAGCCACGGCAGGGTCGTAGTACATCTCAAACTGGCATATTGCACCCTGCAAGGAAGCAAACAAAATCAGTCCACACAAGCCACATATCCATGCTGTTCTAGCTCTAGCCTGGTATCCAAACCTATAATATAGCTGTCATGTCTCTTTCATCCTGTCCGCAAATCGCAGAGAGGACAAAAGAGACTCAGTAGCTATAACAGGTTTGGATACTATAAATGCATTTAAGTTCGCGTGGTTTTAATTTCGCGCTCAGGGGAAAATGAAGTGTTTGCTGTGGTTTTAAGTTTGCGGCAGCACTATAGTCACATATCGCCACAGTATTGGACAAAAATGTTTGCGGTGGTTTTAAGTTTGCGGGGAAACAGTCGCCGAGAAAACACATAAAACAACCGCGAACATTTCTGCGTTTACAGTACCAGGCTATTCTAGATCTGGTTCGCTCCTCTCTTCACTGCCCCATAGACTAATCTGGCACCTGTCTATTTAAACACTTTGCCTTCGCATCATCAATTGTTTCGGGTTTTGAATATTACTCCATAGCGCTGGGTGATCTATGCCATTACAGAGCACTGTGTGACTCATAGCCAATCAGTGCTCCTGCTTATATTTTACAAGAGTATGGTATTCAAATGCAAAAGCTATAAGCAGGTGCCTAAATTTTTTTTCAGTATTTGGCAGGGTCAAACAATTAAAGGAGCAACCCAGAGCCAGAATAGTATGGATAAATGACACTGTTGTGTATCATATCATAGCAACAGATACTACTTTTGGTTATAATTAATGACTCTTCATCATTTCCTCTTTCAGTAGATGTAAACTTGGGAATAACTCAAAAAGTTGTGAATCAGATCTAGACTGACTGGTATTGTGTTTGAGGGAAGCTACATCATACACATGTTCAAGAACCCACAACATATCTCAAAGAAGAAAGGGTATGCCCTGGAATGGAATCGTCACTTCCTATTTCACAAAGCAGTCTCAACTCGAAGTACAAAGCAGGTGCGCTATACCAAGTGACTGTAAGGAGAACAGGTAAGTGAACCCTTCAACAGGTCAATGAACCCCTCCCATTCTATATACATCATTATCGGGAACATCAACCTTGAGTAGAAAAACATTGCCTGATTCTGATTAGTGTGGTATCTCTTTGAAGACAAGTAAGTCATGGTCATTCCATCGTCTTGGTGCCAGGGTCCAAAATTAGACTCGGGTGGGCTTAACCCAAATAGTTATGCAATTTCCTGGATCTACATTATCTATTTCTTAGTGTTACAGGTAAGTAAGTCATGGTCATTCTATCCTTTTGGTGTCAGGTTCCAAAATTAGGCTCCGGTGGACTTAACCCACATAGCCATGCAATTTCCTGGATCTACATTATCTATTTCTTAGTGTTACAGGTAAGTAAGTCATGGTCATTCCATCCTTCTGGTGGCAAGGTCAAAAATCAGGCTCCAGTGGGCGAAGCAGTACTAAACCCACATTGCCATGCAATTTACAGGATCTACATAGTCTATTTCTTAGTGTTACAGGTAAGCAAGTCATGGTCATTCTATCCTTGTAGGGCCAGGGCAAGGCATACTGCAACCTGTTCGTGTTACTAGTGTTACAGGTAAGGATGTCGTGAACAATCCACCACACAGATTGACACATTCACTTTCTGAGAAACTATTAAGAGGGATCTGATGACAACAAGACCTTATTACACAATACCAAGCGGCCTGTACATTGATCTTTCCATGGATCCCATTGCATTCTGGGAGACACAGGGCACTATGGGTAACGCAACGGCAAACAACATCATTACCACAACAACTGGCAATGTGCTGTTCATGCGTACTATGTGCATTGTTCTATGTTTTCATGGTGACGATTCTGTTTGTCCCCTGCGTTACCCACAGTGCCTTGCAACTCCCATCATGCAACGGGATCCATTAAAAGGTTGATGGCAGCTTATTAATTACACTATATGCGATTCAGACTAATAAGATGCATGTACACACGTAGTACAAAAGAGGACAGACTTACCTGAAACCTTTTTCCTTTACTCTTCAGTCTGCCCAGCGTGATCCTTCCTTCCTTCCCGATCTCGTCAAAAGGATTTCTCACCAGATTCCGTTGGTCCTTCTTCTCTCCACAAGAAGTAAACATCGTTACCTCCTGCTCGCTCACTTGAAACGCCATGAAGTGCCATCGACCGTCGTTCGCTGTATAATTAAACACCGGCGAGTAGCGTCCGGGGAAGTTTTTTCTATCTGCATAGTAAAACTGGATATCTTTCTCTCCTATTCTTATAGCTAGCCGTGTCTTCTTCTGCTTGTCCTTGATGGAAAAAAGATGAGTTGTGAAGTTCTTGAAAGACTGGAAGACGAGAATGAAGGCAAAGTCGGAGGGGATGCCCTGTTTGAAGACCCTGCTGACCCGTGTGTTGATGCGCGCCTTGTTCTGCAGGATGACTCCATAGTCACCTCTTATTACTCCTTCTGGAGCTGTCTTGTGAGAGTCTATGAGATGAAGTCCTCTTAGAACGTCCACTCCTGAAGAAAAGATAAAAACATTGAGTTCGCATCTAGGTACAAACAAGACTGAAACTTTGATGACAATAAAAAGCTTAAGGCAGTAATGGTGATGGATGCAACCTTGGTCTCTGACCATCAAACATCTGAACAGCAAAAGGGGAAGTCAGCAGTAACTACGGACGATGGAGCCCGGACTACAAACTGAGGATGGGAGGTGAATCGAACATTTATCTAAGTTGCAATTCCCTAGCATTGTGTGGTGTGGTGTCCTGTTGACATAATGGTTAGGGTTTTTGGCCCATAACATAGATCTAGAGGTCCAGGGTTCGAATCCCCCTACATGCCACTGATGTTGTGCCTTTAGGAAAGGCACTTTACATGACTTTCCTAACTCCACCCAGGTGTAAAAATGGGTACCTGACTTTAGTTGGGGAGGTAAAAGGTGGTGGAAGGAGAGGGATGAGCTCTGGATACAGTGGATAACAACTCACTGCCCATACGGCCTCAAAAAGGCCATGGGACTATGTGTTTTTACCTTTACCAAGCATGAATTTTTCTCAAATCCACTGCCATGTGTTGACCTGAAGAGCTTTAATTTCAGGTTTCTGGGGCATTTTGAGGTGGAGGTCTCAAATACTTTGTTCTGACTGACAGATTTATTTGTACAGTGCTAGTGCCTGGCCCACAACTCGTACAGGTTAAACTTGTGTTGGCATTAAATGAGGGTGTGTCACTGTGTGCATGTGAACCTCATCTACCACAAGTAGGTCATCGTGGTGACCTTCTGACCACAGCCATCTGGAATACTTTGCTCCTGACCACAATGACAACAACATCTACTTGCCCTTGTACTAGTACATCATGCTCACATCATGTGGTCGTGGACTGTGTACCAACACTGCTGCTTTGAGTTGAAAAGTTGACCTATTTCATAGCATATGATGTGGTCTCCTAGACAAGTTGTAAGACTAGTGATTTACCTTACATTCAAACACTTTTCCAAACATGCCAAACACAGTCAAACCTTTACATATGACCACCTCTAGAATACTGTTAAGTCTAATTGTTAAATCTGTAATTTTAAGCCTAGGAAACTACATTTTCATCAATTTTGTGTCATGAAGTTCATATTTTTGACATGGACGTAGTGAAACTTTAATTTGTCTGTTCCAACAAACATATTCCCTCCCCAGGATGGAGGTCCTGGCCTGGGGACAGCCCTGGTTGCAATGTAAGGTCAAATCAGACTTGACTCCAACATGTTGTTTTCTACCGTACACAACCTTAAACTATGAAACAGGTGAGGCCTGAAGGCAGACCGTGAAATGACCTGATTGTGTCCAATCCATGTACACCTCAATCAGTCAGCTCCATCAATCACATCATGTGTGGTACCCGCACCTTCTCTCATGTACATGGTTAGATGCATCGTACTGTAATCATTGGGTGGGCCCAACTACTCTTTCTTCGCAGCCAGGGGCTGAATTGCAAGGAGCGCACATTTGGCGGGGCTAGATCGCAAGGTTCTGTAGCGGCTGCCATTTGGCAAGCAGGTGACCTCAATAAGACAATTGCCCCATGTGCGGCCATAGGACTGTAGGTTTTGAACCACTCACACCGAGAAGGACCCCTACTCTTTTCGATAAGTGCGGTGGGTTCTTTAACGTGCTTGAGGTGTAGCTCTCCTCAAACACGGGACCTCCATTTAACGTCCTATCCAAAGGACGTCCCTAACCGAAGCTAGGTACTCATTTACACCTGAGTGAAGTGAGGAAAGTTGTGTAAAGTGCCTTTCCTAAGGGCACAACGTCAACGGGACAAATCAGGGAACCCCGGATTCGAACTCAGTACCTCTGGTTTCTGGGGCAGAACACCCTGCTACTGCGCCGCGGTTAGATGTGTCATACTGTAAATGCAGAAATGTTTGCGGTGGCTTTATGTTCACGAATTTCGCGGCAACCGTTTCACTGCGGACTTAAAGCCACCACAAAAATTTTTGTCAAAAACTGTAGCAGTATGTGACTACAGCGCTGCCACGAACCTAAATCCCCTGCGAACACTCCATTTTCGCCTTGGCGCGAAATATATCTCACATTATTAACCTCTAGGATTAAAAATCTACAACAGCTGCCTTGTTGAGTTTAGTTCAGACAGCTGCATGGAACATTTTTAAGTGTTTAATAAGAAATAGCTGGAAACTAACCTAAAGGTAAAGGTAAAGCAGTCAATTTCATCATCAGGTCCTGACAAGTTCAGAAGCGTTCATGGCCCTTTTTAGGTGAAGCATACATGTATATTACTTTTTCCATGTAGCTAGTACCACAGTAGTAGTGCAATGCGGCTTAGCTATGGTTTCACCAAGCACACCGGGTCACCCCTACTCTTCTCGATATATGTGTGTTGGGTTCTTTTGCGTTTGACGCTTGAGGCTTATGCCTGAGAGGCTCCCTCAAACACGAGGACACCAGCTTTATGTCACCATAGAAAATTATGAACTGCTTTCGGGAAGTATTAGTTGTACATGTAATCAGCTATGATGATCTGACTATGAAAAGCACTGTGACAAGTTGTATGAATGATCAAGCCACAACCCCCTGGAAAGGTGTGAATTTCCAAGCACTTGAAAAAAGAGGTACTGTAACAGTTTCGTAGACTTTTATCATTTGTTCTTTAGATGATTTCTTATAAACATGTATTACATTCAGGTTCTGTACATGTTTATTCACCTCGAGTTTGCACAAGTCATGTCATTACCAAGAAGGACAAGGATCGAAGGATCGACACTAACATTACAGTTTCTGTATAATGAAATAAGATCACACACAGAACATGATTGTAGTTTGAACTTTGATCTGAAAGAGACAAGAATTCTATGAGTTGAATAAAGTCCCTCTGTCATTAAAAGCATCCTACAAAAACAATGTTTCACTGTACTTTAGGTATTTTCTTTCTCCTTTTCTTTCTTTCCTTCTTAAATCTCTCCCTTTCTTTCCCCCTTTCCTTCCTTCATTCTTTCGTTCTTTCCCTTTATGAGGGTGTCGTAGAGACATTTAGTGTGCAAGATGTTACTGTAATTACAACAGGAAGACGAGCAGTCTATCCCTGGTGGTCAGAGACACCAGACATCTGTTACAGATTGGTTTGTAATAAAGGGGATGGACATCTGTCCATCTAGGATCACTTCTCACAGGCAAGCACTGAGTGAAGACGTCAATCCTTGCTCTCCTAGCCAGTGCCTTTATATACTCAACACTGGTGGCATAGCGGTGGTTGCCGTTTTCGAACGGCCGAACCCGCCTCGACGCAAGCCTTGGCCAGCTACCATGCCGCCCGAGTCGCCCGGTAGCGACCGAGACCAGCGGCTACCCAAGCAAGCTCCGTCCGCGCTGCGATGCTACGCCTGCCATCGTGCCACGTCGACAGCCAGCAGCCCCGACTCGCCACACTACCACGCCGTCCGTTTAGCCAGCCTGCCGCCGCACCACACAGACCCAGCTCGCCCGATGTGTCTCCATGCCACCCTCTAACCAAGCCAGCCTGCCAGCCGACCACGTCTGCCATGTGCCCAGGCGTCCGGACTCCCTGCTCGCCGTCGCTGAGGCCAGAGCACGCCGCCGATGTCCTGATGCCACCCGCCGCCGACCACGTGCGCAAGACCCCGTGAGCGCTGTCCTGCCGACTACGCTGCCGTCTTCCTGACCCACCATGCCGAATTGATCGCGACCCAGCCCGACTACCCCTACGACGGAACCCGTCGCTGCCCATCCGTGATAACCAGCGTGACATTCTACCGTGAAAACTAGCCGAACTGTGAAAAAGTACTTCTCCGCGTATCCTGCCGGACCACTGAACTTTGTGCAACATCTCGAACTTTTGTGGTTTACTTGGAGCTAGGTACCATTATTGCACGATGTCTTAAGCTTGTATTCTTGTATGTTCGTGAGCCTACGGGTGACGGACCCGCCAGGTGGACTATTCGTAAGCCTACGGGAAACGGATCCACCTGGTGGACGCTATATTGTATTGTTTTGTATTGCGACCGCATGATGCCTTCCCTAGATAGAGCTGATTTGCCTACGGGACTGTCTCTATGCTAGATGTGACATGATTGTGAGTTAATATTTGTCGACCACCCTGAAGCTGGGTAATGTCGGATACTGCGTTAACCATGCTGCGGTAACGTAGAACTTGCTCGTACTTGACTGCTATGTCAGTAGCGAAGCCTGTTTTTGCTTGTTTATGTTTGTTGTTTTATGTTCGTGCTTTGAAGTACCCAGACGCCTCTGTCTCTATCATCACAGCAGCAGTCCGTCTGTGAGGTTTTGTTATCCGGAAGAAGTGTCACACCCGTGCCCGTTTATGGCCCTGCAATGTTTATCTTACCATCTCTGTTTATATTATTGTATCTGACCTCTCCGTTTTAAACTGTCATACCTAGATCGTACTTTCTGCCGATTACGAGTAATTTTAAAGAAGTCGGGACGACTTCTAAGTGTACGGGGGAGTATTGTCGTAGAGACATTTAGTGTGCAAGATGTTACTGTAATTACAACAGGAAGACGAGCAGTCTATCCCTGGTGGTCAGAGACACCAGACATCTGTTACAGATTGGTTTGTAATAAAGGGGATGGACATCTGTCCATCTAGGATCACTTCTCACAGGCAAGCACTGAGTGAAGACGTCAATCCTTGCTCTCCTAGCTAGTGCCTTTATCTACTCAACAAGGGCATGCATGCCCCTTTTACGTGGAGCGTAATCGGCCGTTTTAATTTTACGTAGAGCGTTGCCGACCACTCCATAATTTAGCGTAGAGCGTAGGGGGGGCTTTCTGAATTTGTCATAGAGCGTAGAGAGGCTTTCTGAATTTAGCGTATTACGTAGCCGGCCCTCCGAATTTAGCGTAGAGTGTTGTCGGGACCCCCCCCCCCCCATGCAGGCCCTCCTTTATTTCTCTTTCCTTCTTCTTTCTTTTCCTCTTTTTTTTTGTTTCTGTTGAATCCCGTCAAAACTTTCTTGTCAGTTGATGATGGGTCTGTGTACCGAATATCAATGAGAATAACTGTCCGCTATGGCCGTTCGAGGCAGGCATAAAATCTCTTTCGCCAGCGAAAAACATGTATATCTTCCTCACCGTCTCTTCAGATTCACATTTATTCTATTTTTATCATGAGTTCTGTTCCTCCTTAGTTCTTTACCTTGGCATGCCCATAGCCATCCATATCCAGCCTTAAGGCCAGACATTCTTCCAGAAAAAAAAGTTGAATTATTCCTCCCTACAAGGACGACTACAAGAAGAATGCAAGCCTCGCACGCTTCATATTACAACATACGGAGTCAGCATATGGATCAAATCTACGGTCTGGTAGGAAGTAAGATAAGGGTAATGTCTAGGATTTGGATATTAAATTGTAATCCTCCAGACTAAGGGGCAACACATTTTCTTAAGATGGTTGTAGACATAAATCTTTGTTTGGGATAATGAAGTCATCTGTAGCGTCTCATATTGTTTGTGACTTACAATTACTATTGCTGTCAAATTGTCAATTTTGCATCTAATTTGTCGTTATTGTTCACATTGTAGTGCCTAGTGCCAGCAAGTTTCCTTTGTTTCAGCAGCAGAGTATATTTTTACAGGGATGGGTTGCTAGCCCTTCCCCTTTAACATACTCGAGGCACCTACTTGAACACAAGACCCCATCATAGGTCCCTTCCAAAAGACAGGTGCAGCCCCAACCGAGATGTCCCTAACCCAGGTTTGAACCGTGGTATCCCAGTTACCAACTGTAATTGATTTAGTAATATGTTGCTGTAAATGCATTTAAGTTCCCGTGGTTTCAATTTTGCGCTATGCTTAACCTGCATATCCAATGGCAAATCTTTCAAATCTGTATGGTGTATCCAATCAGAAGGCATTTTACAACATAACCTGTAGATACAGTGTCACAAAAGTTCACCTAGTCTGAATTGACGCAAAATGTATATGAACTTCTAAATTGTCTGCTATGGTTACTGTTTGGCTGTATCAAAACATATTTTGTTGCTATACAGGATTTACTGATTGAGACTCAAAGTCCTAAAGTCTAAAGGAGATAAATGATGGTGGATTAACCCTAAATGCCATGTGCTGGTTATATTAAGCCTAGGTGTAACCCACTGTGACACAGGTAGAACTAAATATAGTGGAAAGCAATTGAAATTGATGGTCCTTCAGATGTAGTTTCTATGTCAGTGGTCTTGCCACATTGAATCTTATAACTGTCCCAAACAGGTGAACTGTGACTGTCTGTAAGTCAAGATTTATTCAGGCTTTCAAACACCTACCCTCCCTCTGTACCTTGGTGTCTGGCTCAGTGTTATACGAATGGCTTTGAGGCATTTTGTATGTCTGTGGCGTCAAATGGCTGATTGGCTAGGCTAGCAACACGAGATCGAGTTCACAGTTTGATTCCTGGCTAGATGTTGTGTCCTTTGGAAAGGCACTTAACACGACTTTCCTCACTCCACCCAGGTGTAAAAATTGGTGCCTGACTTCGGTTAGGGAGGTATAAAAGGCGTTGGAAGGAGAAGGATGGGCTCTACCTTCCAATACCGTGCCCTAGACACAGTGGAAAGCAACCCATTGCCCCTACGGCCTCAAAAAAGCTAATGGGACTACCTTTACCATTACCTTTGTCTTTCTACAGGTGAGCGTTTTAATCTTGTACAAGGAAGGCGACGAGACAAAAAGAAGACCACTACAGACAGACGTAGAAAATACTTTAAATGCATTTAAGTTCCTGTGGTTTTTGTTTCGCGCTAAGGAGAAAATGGAGTGTTTGCAGTGGTTTCAAGTTTGCAGCAGTGCTACAGTTACATACTGCTACAGTATTGGATAAAAATGTTCGTGGTGGCATTAAGTTTGAAAACAGCCAACATAAAACCACTACAAACGTTTCTGCATTTTCAGTACCGCAAAAACATTTGTAAAACACTGGAGCTGAACCCTACATCTACCTCACATGACCTCCACCTAAAGTTATAATTTAGTCCTCTCTGCAGCGGGTGGATGTGATTATGGGGCATGTACACACTGTAGTGCTTGAGGGCAAAGGAAATCAGCGTTGTGATACTGGTCATCTAGTACCTATAGGTTACACCCTGAAATATGCAGGCAGGTAAGTAACCTCAGAAATATGTGTTGGTTTAGCTCTCACCTTAGATGAACTGTGGTTCCAAAGGACATTGATCATCCTTGCCTACAGTGTCACAAAGAACCAAATAAGCCAAAAACTTTTGCACATTGGTCACATACAGGTGTAGACACATCTGAGAAAAAATTTAATCGGGTTGTTTATCCCCAACCCCCAGATGATGGGGAAAAACATCCAACCCACAGATGATGGGCAAAAGAAGGCGTTAAACCGGATTAGTGAGTGAGTGAGTGTGTATCAAAGTTCTTTATTCACAACCAAAGAGTTATAAGAGCCAACATTTTGGTGACCGTCTGTCACCTTCCTCAGGGCAATACTGATGCCTAGTTGCAGTGCGCCTCTCACTGGATCCACCGCACGCTGGCGACGTCACTGCGGTCGATCGAATTGAAAAAACACTCAACGAACTTCATCAACAAAAAACTAATCTTTTTAAGCTTTGCGTGTTTTGTTGTCTTTTTGGTCATACTCGTGCGTTTTGAATGATATTCCTATTATAAAGTCAAGGGTAACACAAATCCAGTTTAGGACGCAGGTCCAGTGAGAGGGGGGCTTTATCTAGTATTGCCCTGTGAAAAAAATGGAGCTTTCCCTATCTTGTCTGTGAAGATGGAACATCCCTCCTTCTTTTAGCTGGGTCAGGTCAAGGAACCGCCCCGGTCAGATGCAGGGTACAGTATCCTAGTGCCCCCTAGCAGTTGGTTATAGTAATGCAGGATGTGCAACAAGTTTGTATGTTTTTACACATAAGAACTTTTAAAGCTATGAGTCCCAATAAAACAAATCATTTTCAATACTTCCTTCACTATAGTAAGACATTAATAAGAACACTATCACTGGCAATGCTACAAACATTTACATAGTACATGAAAACTGATACCTGAGTTGTCGCTAGACATTATTTCGGCCAATGGAATTTGGATATTGCCTTGCCAATCGAAAGATCTGCTTGGAGATTACATGTATAGCTTTGTCTTCCTTCAATTTATTGTTAACAGGTTTTTAAGCCATGCCAAAGGAATCTAGGCCGAACTGAAGTATATCAAGCAGGCTGTCCTCTTGCAGACCAGTCTAACTTTGAGATTTCCTACAGGAAATGCCATGTCTACTTCTAGCTTAAACCACCTGTAGCCAGGTGCCACCATTGGCTGAGACATGTGCATTGTGATTGTCAATTAGTCAGGAATCAAGTACATCCTGTAACATTTGGAGTGAACTCTTTAAATGGGAATGATAATGTGCAGAGGCTGGCAGTTAAGCCCCCCTCTCACTGGACCCGCGGCACGCTGGTAGTGTCGCTGCGGCAGATCGAATTGAAAAAGCACTCAACGAATTTCATCGACAAAAAGGAATCTTTTGAAGCTTTGTGTGTTTTGTTGTCTTTTTGGTCATAATTGTACGTTTTGAATGATATTCTCATTATAAAGTCAAGGGTAACACAAATCCAATTTAGGACGCAGCAACGTCGCCAGCATGCCACGGGTCCAGTGAGAGGGGGGCTTTAGTGAACACAAATGGCTGTTAGGAGGGAGGGGGGGTGGAAGCAGGGAGGGTTGGAAGGAGAGCTGGAGGGAGGGACCGAGGGCGGAGGGATGGGACTCAAACTGGAAGTGCCTTCTCGGGACTTTGAAGCGATGGTGCCAAGACAAAGCTAGTTAGTCTTCCGTGTCACATACATGCATTTACACATTGCACATGACATGCATGCAAGAGGCGCGTTACAGTGCATGTCAAACGCAGCTGGGGTCCTCTTGGTTTTCAATCCCATCGCTTGAAGAGCCAAGGGGTCTTGTTAAATGTATTTGTATCTCTTTATTCAGCTTGACAGCTGGCATAAAACCAAAGAGGCGCTAGCCAAACCGTAAAAAAGTTGACTGCCAACAATAAGATGTAGAACTTGGCCGGCGGACGTTCTTGTACCAACTTCCACTTACCCCGCTGTGTAACATGGCTGTACGCCACACGCAGCACCAAACTTGAACATGGGTGACCTTTCTAGTTCCAAATGGGTGCACTTGTGTTACCAATAAGTTTGTTTAACCTCCCGTGGTGACATATGTTATGAGATAATTTGGAGGTTTAAGTCGACCGCACAAATGGCAATTAGGCAAGAATGGGTTACAGTATGCAGGCGGCAATGCCAACATTTCTACATGCTATATGTAGTAACGAAACACTGTTAGCAGCATCCAGCATTGGTTTGTTGAAAAACAAAGGGTAAAGTAGTCAGTCTAGCTCACTGAAGAGCTATACTTTGCATCGGCCGTGACTGGAAATACATTTACCACTAGTATTATGTAACATTATTTACAGGTTCATTGTACCAGGGAAACTCCCCATGATCCGTACATGGACCATGGCTTAACAACCTGTCCCAAAGACTACAACCCTTTCCAGTACCATCGCACGCAGAGCGAGCGACAACAGCCTGGATTCGAACTCCAAAAATAGATCCAGAGGACTACTGTACTGTACACGCTACCACAAAGTCTTTCAACAGGATAATATCATAATCTGATTTTAGCATTTCCTTTATGGTCATGCATTGGCCTAAGAAAGTATTAAAATATGCATGTGATCTGGACCCAAATCAAGGAAAAGATCATCTTACCATTACGACAAATACTAGAAATAGCAAATTGATAGTGGTCATCCTAGCAGTATCTTTTCAAACTGCAGCAAACTAGTATGTATGTAACTTGTAAGTCCTACTACTCTGCTTCCATACAGTCTCTAAGTGCTACCAAGTTCATTACCATACAATCCAAATGCAGTCACTATGAAATTGAAATATCTCTTTTCCTGAAACCTGTACCCTTAACTCCAGAGGGATGGATAGGAACTACCATTGGAATACTATGGACTGAGATAGCCCCAGACTTCAATGTCGGTGGTCTCACCCTTAAGGCTCACACCTGGCACACAGTCGAACGTTAAGGTGACCCATTCCTGTCTGGGCCAGTTTTGATACGACCACCTGATAGGTTTTGGATAAGGACTGACATGACCTTGCTTGAAGCCACAAGTTTTAATTTCCCACTGGTCTCCATGAAAATGACCTGGCTCGCTGCCATGTTATGGTGAAACAGCTCCCATCATGTCTCAAGATCAGAAACTTGAGAATTTCTTAGGGAAACTGCTCAAGCATATGTTTTGACACGCTATCCTCAGTCTGAAAGTCTTTACAAATAGACCATTATAAAATATTATGAAATGTAGCACGGTAACTCAATAACGCATATCCCATTGTTTACATCTATGTGCGGGTGGGAAAGCTAGAAGAAATTGAAAAGTAACAGGGTTATTGTAAAACTACTTTGCCTCCCTCCGATCTTGTTTCAACTCTGGAACAACTCAATGTTACACTAAATGCTCTCCACACTTCAATGGGCATTTCACCTTTCATACTTTGTCTCCTGCCATTTTTTCAACCCTAAAACCACTCTACAAAATACAACGTGCAAGGTAATACTGTAACTTTGTGTAATAATGCTTCTGTCAATGGCTTCTAGCATTGAGTAGTTAGAAATAACAAACAGATGAAATAAGAAAAGTGGGAATCTATATTAGAAGCATGGTACAATAAAAGTATACTTCTCTTTTAGTTCTCTCTTTGGTAGCTGTTTAAAGATACTGTAAATGCAGAAATGTTCACGGTGGTTTAATGTTCGCAGGTTTTCGCGGCGACCATTTCACCGCAAACTTAAAGCCACCGCAAACATTTGTGTTCAATACCGTAGAAGTATGTGACTATAGCAATGCAGCAAACTCAAAACCACCGTGAACACTCCATTTTTGCCTTAGCGTGAAAGAAAAACCACGTGAACTTAAATGCATCTACAGTAGAGCCTCTGAGTATTGTACGGTTGTACCTTATGAACTGAAAGTGAACAAATGTCAACAACTTCATCTTCCTATGTAGCAGGCTAGCTACAGAGCTACATGTACATGCTAACCATTAGGCTGCTAGGGTACATCCGTTTGGCACCAAATTTGGATTGGTTCACTACCAACTGGATTTGGGGTTAAACGGACGTTTGGGGGTCCTCACCCAAAAATAATGGGGGGGTGAAAAGGAGGGAAAAGTCACTCTTTTTAACCCACTTTTCACTCCTTGGGTCCAGGTAAAATGGGGTAAGGTCCCCCAAAACGTCCGTTTAACCCCAAATCCAGTTGGAAGTTTAAGTGGTTGGGCAGCAGGGAGGAGGTTAAGGAGAAGAGATAAGAAGAAGAGACGTCCTTACCGTCTGTGAATGAGGTGTCCTTTTCTGGTCTTGCCTGTGAGGTGGTGATCCAGCTCAGCTGGAGCAGCAGCAACATCACAACAACACCCCTGCAACACAAAACAACAAGCCAACATGAAGACAACCTTTCACAAAAGAAATGGTCAGTCACAAAACTTTTCTCCATGACACTCCAGCATTCACTGAAATTAATTAAAGAGCAGAAAATTGTACAGACATCTTACATCCCTACTAACTACTCCAGCACAGCTTTCTTCAGTACATCCTGTTCCCTTCATTCCAACAATCGAGGCAGGAAATGGACTTGAGCAACTGGCCATCAAAAATGACAAAGGCTATTTCAACGTGCAGTAATGATTGCAACTGCTAGAAGGCGCTGCTAGCTTGTGTCAAGAGTTCACTGCAGGTACATAAGTGAATGGCAGGTGTGATAAAAGGTGGTAAGAGGCTCTTTGTTAAAGTTTCTAGTCTTGAATACTGCATAAGCATTTGCTACATTTCATAAGGGAAATCATGGACTCTTGTTACCTCAAATGATAAATGCTGAATACCTGTCCCTTGGCTTATTAAAGAACAATTAATTAGATTAAGTTACATTCCATTCAAGCCCATGTTCAGATTGGTGGTGTACTTTTGCAAGGTTAAAAGCAAAGTACTGTAATCTGTAACAGTTCTGTATCACTGTATCATTGACAAAGGCTAATACAGTCAAACCTGTATTAGCGGTCACCTTTGCATAGCGGCCACCTGCCCATAGTGGTCACTTTTTGTCGGTCCCTTGGATTTTTCCCATTGACATAAGCATTAAGAATTAGGCTATAGCGGCCACCTGTCCAACGCGGTCGCGGCCAGACGATTTTCGGTCCCGCGAGTACAGTAACACTGCCGACAACGGTCACGGCGCGCCGGTAGAAGCCGCATCGCCACCGCACGCCGGGTTCAAAATCTTCATTTTTTCACGCAGTTATCAAATTTATGTGGAATCAACTGGATAGGATCATAATAAAGAAAACCAGAATGTTTTATCTTTGTTAGAAAATCTATGGTTTGACGCGAAGTCAAGAATAATTTTCTTCACATGGTAAGCGTTTGTACATCGAGGTAAAATTGACCATTTCTGTGCATTTCGACTGGACAAATATTACGGCAGCTTTTTGGAAAATACAACCCACACATGTGTACAGTGCGGTAAGTTCGCGAAATGTTTGAATGCCGGCCCAATATCCGTTTTCACCGGGAATTCATTCAAACTGTGCTCAAAACGTGTTTCACGCAATTTTCAAAATGGCGCTGATGCAAACTGGATTGGTAGCAGCATAAAGGTCAACGGAAGACACCACTGTTACGGAGGTATAATATATTAAATTTTTTTTGCTACAAAGTATCACTGAGGATTATTACTAAACCAAAAGCTTCAAAATGAATGTGGATAATATTACTATGATGTAAAATCTGGGCTGTTGCAATTTTCTGAAAAGACAAAAAGCCCTCAAAAGAGCGATCTTCTTCTGAGTACCCTATTAGCATAATGGTAGATGCTGATCAACACAAGCCACGCGGGAACCGAACCAACGCATCAAGAGGAAAATTGTCGCCACGATTTTATGTTTGAAAACAGTCGAAAACGAACAGTAAGTGACAACTGAGCAACATGTATTTTGTTCTTAACTAACTAGGAGTAAAAGAACAACAATCGAACTTCTAAAATGTGCCTAATACCTGTTTACATGTGTACTGTACGGTGAATAAATGTCAGTGGGTACTGAAAACATGTGTCACTCGTGGTCAATTAATCAACATTTTCTCCATAGCGGCCACCTGTCCTTAGCGGCCAGTTTTGGCCAGTCCCTTGAGTGACCGCTATAGACAGGTTTGACTGTACAATCAAAAAGCTAGAGCTTATGTTCCTGGTGGTTTGTAATATCATCACCCACTTTCCTTTTTAAGAGGTCCATTAGGACTACATTTATCTTATACAATTAGGGTCACCAGTAAGACCTGATACTCACTGGGAAAATTTTCTGGACGTACGACAATGATGTACGACAGCGACAATGACAACGACGTCGGTTCACACCCAGAAAAAAAGACAACGTACGTCCAAGACTTCATTGTCGTAGCCATTATTTGTAGGAAAAGCTGCTTTATTCATGCAATTTGTAGCTAGGTACATAAATTCTACATAATTGCCTTCCTTGAATCTATCACAATACATGGGAGGTTCTTTGAATTTGACATAAATTGTTGTCGGAACCCCCATGCAGATCCTCTTTGAAAAAGTGTCATGCTTTGCCTCAGTCTACAGTTGGTCTCTGTACAGAAGTACCTAATATATATACTAGATAGGCATCCTCCTCAGAGATTACATTGATAAGTGCATCACAAGCTACCATCTCCATGCTACACTTATCTTAGATTGAAAATTGCAAGATTGGAACAACTTCTTCTCTAAATGCAAAGCTTATGTTGCTTAATTCATTCTCAATTTCTTAACCATTCGTCTCAATAAAGTGTCATCTTATCAGACAGATCCTTTCCTATTGAGAGAGAATTTATCCATTTTCATCTGCTCTTCATTACCAAACTATTTACAACATGTCAGTCTTTAGATCTCTCTGATTCTGATTGGTCAACAGGATGATTGGGTTTTGGACAAACATCCCCCCCCCCCCATCCAGCATTGTGTCCAGGAAGCCCCAAGTAAAACAATACAGCTCGTTATCACAGCTGGATCTGCTAATTAGTACTTCCTAGACCCTGGGTAGGGATGTTGTTGTTCACAATAGGAAGGAACAGCCACAGTTGTTCCCTTCTATCATCTCTCCTATGTCTGTCTTTCTAGGCCAAGACCACACACCGCTTCCACAAATATTGTGGCACTGGCATGATAACAATGTTTTCTATGATACTATATTACTTCAAGAGAAACCATACAGCTTTTAACACTCAGCCTTCGAGTGGACTCAAAGAAGGTATTCAAACATTCTTGATATCTCCCAAAAAGATAGCCATACAAGTCTAAATTGGATAAGCAAACATAGATACCCAAAATTGATAAATCATTACAACAAGGACACATGTATCTAAAATTAATTCCCATTAGATTTACGACTCACTGTACAGTGTGTATTTGGCCACAAATATCGGCATGTAGGTAGATGTTGCTGTATATTGCATATATCTTGTATAGAATTTAAGAAGACAAATATAATCTTATTGTTACAAGTGGTACATGTACCATACCTTGATTCCTAATTTGATTAATTGTGACTGAGAATAATTCTCCCCACATTTACAAAATAGAACTCACTAGACAGTATCCATGGAGGAGATTTAACCACAAATATCAGCATGACGGTTTTGCTACTTCTCTCTCCACTAACAAGATCTGAATTCTTGAGAAGGCACATTCCCTGTTGCCAAGGGGTGGGCAGTTTCAACATCAAGATTCTATGTAAACCACAGCAATGCACTACTAATCAGTGGCAGACTTGGACAGATGCTACATGTAGGAAGTTGTCTTGGTCCAAAATGGTGCAAGAGTAATGTCACAATCAAGTGTTTTATGGCAGAAAACAAGCTATGTACAATTACCTGGATGTCTAACCTTCATCAACGCATGTACAATGTACATGTACATGTACATACCCAAAATTATGATGACCCATCAACCCCTTATTGAGTTATTCCCTTTCAAAATCCGAAACAAAATCGGCCCCCGCAGGTTTAAAAAAAGCCGCTAGGGGGCCCAAACCTACACTACTCATAATCTACCACTCAAAAATCACCACCATAGTAGCATTTCCAGAACACAAGATACCAAATCCAGAAGTTCCACTGTAGTACCATAACAAGCCGCTAGGGGGCAAAAATCTCATCAAGGTTTTATCAAGACATACATGTACCTGCATACTAAGTATCAACAAAAAGACATATTCATCCAGACCTTTTTGAGCATTATGATATTAATGGTTGATGACAATAAAGCTAAGTGAGACAATTCTTAATCATTGAAGGAGCAAAAATTCTGGCCTTAAGCATTGCCGCAAGGCGTGATTAGATACTTCTTATTAAAGAAAAGGTGTCTTATCTACCAACAGATCACCTTAGCAGGACTCATGGAATGCTTTTACCTGGAAATGTTTAGCAATTACAGACTGGCAATGGAATTCTGTAAATGATGAAGAAAAATAAACATGTCTGGAAGATCGCGATTTAGCCCATGAGATTAGAATTGGCCTCTTGAGAATTATGTCAAGTTCGGTACAATTTCATAGCAGCTTGTCAAGTTCAAAGTCAGTGTCTTGGAAAGATGCTCCTTTTGTATAGACAACTGATGACAGCAAACTTAAGGGACATCCACAAATCGATCAGACAATGGAGAAAACGACAATGTACTGTTAATCTTACAATAGTCGCATTGATTTTATGTTTGCTGCTTTTCGCAGTGACTTCGTCACAAGATACTGTAAATGCAGAAATGTTTGCGGTGGCTTTATGTTTGCGGTTTTCGCGGCGACCGTTTCACCGCGACCCTAAAACCACCGCAAACATTTTTGTCCAATACTGTAGCTGTATGTGACTATAGCACTGCCTCAAACTTAAAACCACCGCGAACATCCCATTTCCGCCTTAGCCTGAAATAAAAACCACGCAAACTTAAATGCATTAATTGATTTACAGTAACATACACCACGAGGAAAACAGATTTTCTGTCAAAAGCGCAAATTGTGAGTCCACTGCGCACACCTCCCTTTCTCCTCACCTCGAAGTTCAGTCCCCTCAAACTTAAATGAACTTACAGAAGGTAACACCCTACCTTATGAGGTGACAAGGTTATACTATCAGGAGGAGGTAGAGTACTTTGGAGAGGTAATATTGTAAGCTGTTAATCCCATGTTTAAAGTAAGCCACACCTTGAGCACATTAGAGAAGACATAACACTTCTGAAGAGTCAAGGCATGCCCCAGAGGCCAGAGTGTATTATGCTGACTAAGTCAAATCAATCAGACCAACTCATGAGCTCACAGTGAAGAACATGTGGTAAGGTACTAAATATACAATAAACATGCACATGTTGTAAATTTTTCAGAATTCACTATTCAGACCGTCTGTCACTCACCATTCACATTTTCGACCACCTTCCTTGGTCTTCATCAGGTCTCTGAACCTTGACACACGTCTGTCATGTGACCTTGGATCAGAGGGTCTACATGGGGGGATCCCTTATTAACGGTAAATTTAGGCAAACCCGCAATGCTTAATGGTAAATCCAGGGGCAACTTAATGATAAATTGACTTCTTGTTGCAAAAGGTTTTTGGGAACAGGCTTATTGGATTGTTTCATTATATTCATGGGGTGTCTGGCAAAACAGAACCAGGCGCTCCATTGTCACTTTTGACATTTGACTTTGCAATAAAAAGAATTTGGCCTTAGAGTTAAATGATGAATTCAGGATAACAAAATCATTGAAATAATATGCTACTTGGAATTAAAGGATCAATTACGAAACACTTTCCCCACGACACTTCGATAGCTCCCAATGCCTCCAAGGAAAGAGGCATGCAGATCCTTGATTACTTCTCTCAAGCACCCTTGAACCCAATGGAAACCGGACATCAGGAGTGCGTCAGAAGTGCCCAGAAGTGGTCTAAACTTATTGTATGCTATCAACAGTCTAAAGACTAAATGCAAAATACATTGTATAAGAATTATGTTATGACAAAGAATTAAGCTTTTGATAATTTTAACTGGACCTATATTGCAGATGTATATGTATGCACCTATTGCACATGCATTCATTGAGTTCTACACTGGCACTAACTTTATGGAGAAGCATCCTATCGAGTATAACCACAGAACACTGGTCCATCCATATAAACCCAATGTGACAGTTGGTTGAAGAAGAGACAGATAAGGAGCGGTCTTAACTGGAAGGACATCCTACATGACCGTAAACTCTGCTATACTCTACTCTACAATTCTACCTTCTGCAGATTTAGAGCATCTTCCGGACACACCATCGACCCCCTGGAGGCCAGGCGGACCAGAGGTGTGTCAGTAGGACAAGGTTGTTTTCTCAACAATGTGACCCAGGTTCAACTCCTGTACCAAGGTTGGATCCTTGGATTTGATGTGGTGAGACCTGAAGGTGAGAAAGGTGTCCACGGTAGAGTCCAGACTGACCTTGACTTTCCGAAGATACCCTAAACTTTAAACTCTGACATCACACTGCGAACATATGCTCTTTTCCAGTAGATCTACTCTATGATCAGGTTCAGATTATCATAAAACATCATTTGCAATTTTAAAAAATGAGCATGTTGGATGTACCATGGAACTGTCATTTTTCAAGAGGGTCTGCATGGGGGATCCCGGCTTAACAGTAAACTTTGGAGGCCCAACAATACTGAAGGGTAAACTAACTTGTTCTTGCGAGGAACAAGTTCCTTGGATTGTTCCATTGTGTTCATGGGGTGTCAGACTAGACTTGAGCCAAAAGGACAGCCACAGTTAGGGCCATATGCCACAACTGTAGTCAAATCATGTCACATTTTGATTTACATTTGTGCACAAATGTACATGTATATGACTGGGCAAAGTCTGATGTCCTCTCTCCAATTGCAAGCAGATGTTGGGGGAAAAGATTATGACCTTTTTCTCATATGCCCCGTTTTCTGTCGGCACAAGTTGGTAGAGAGTGACGACAGAAAACGGGGCATATGATAAAAAGGACACAATCTTCTCCCCCGACCTCTGCTTGGAGAGTACCAAACATCCACCTTTGCCTTCATGTCACAACAGATGATGGAGGCGTGACTCTTTTTTGCTCCTGACCAAACTGCCAAGGTTAAGGCTACAAAAGGGTTTAACCACTCTCCCTCCACTATCTCTTCAACCATAAGGATGGTGTAAGATCCACCCCTTTACAAGCCTTATTCCCCGGGCGCCCTGCCATGCCAGGTGACTTGCCAGGTCAGAAGTCAACTCCGTGGAGTAAATCAGTTGACCATGAGTGAAAAGATACAGTTTGGCAGCTGCCACTTGCTCTTGAGAGTGGCCTGCTGAGTCTGAGGTCTGGAGGAATGTCCCTGGAACTGATTAGGGAGACAAGCAAATGGCAATGACATTTCATTACCTATGTGACTGAAAGTATTGTAAATTTTATTATCAAAGTTTGAGGGGACTTACTGTAAATGCAGAAATGTTTGCGATGGTTTTATGTTCGCGGTTTTCGCGGCGACCGCCTCACCGCAAACTTAAAGCCACCGCAAACAGTTTTGTCCAATAATGTAGCAGTATGTGACTATAGAGCTGCCACGAACTTAAAACCACCGCAAACACTCCATTTTCGCCTCAGCGTGAAATAAAAACCACGCGAACTTAAATGCATTTACAGTAAATCCTTTACCTCTATCGAGCATTAAATCAAGAAGATAAAAATTGACTTTTGTAACTTCTTCTCTCAGGAGATAATTTTGCCTAAGGAATGAAGTGATAAGATTTCTTCCACTCCTTAAATCACCTACTAATAGAATGGTTGAAATGTGCATGGAAGTCTTATGTACTTTGACTGGGTAGTCAGGGTAGTCAGGTTAGAAAGATAATCAGTTATAATATAAGTGAAAGCAAAGATATGAAATTACTTTTTCGAAAGGATTGGAACTTTTCGAGTCAAGGAAAAACAAATGATGTCCACTTGAAGATTATGGATCGAGGACAGATCTTAATTTGAACATACTATAAATCTTGAAATGGTTTTACATGTATTTTGATTTCCACTTTTCGCACTGACCTCTCTATTGCAAATACATGACACTACCAAAAATAAAAATATGTGTTTCCAGTGCATATTACTATTGAACTAAAACCACAGCGAAAACTACCTTTCCCTTCTACCGCAAAACTAAGTCCACACAAAAATTACTGAGCTTACGGTAGCATAGCCAATACAGGTGGGTGCTGGAATTTGTTTTCCTGACTCCTGCCCAACGTCATCCTGGAAAGTCGTGCTCTGGGAATTGGTCTGTCCTTGGCTGGACAGACTTGGCTTTCGTCCAAGGCAACGACTTTGATACAAAACAATGACTTTGATATATTCTAATGCTGTCATCTATCAAGAGTCATTGTTGACACAGGAGATAATCAAGGAGAATTTACTACAGACGCCTGACTGGGTACCGGATAGGAAAGCGCTGGCATGTTGCGCGATCCTTAGGCCACACCAATTTTATTGGTTGATTCTCAGAATTTTTCAGAAAAAAATTGGAGCGACAGGGCGGAAAAAAAATAATAAATTTTTTGCAAATAGTCTGGGGTGAAGATAAGGGTTTGTATAGCATACAGAATAAGTGAATTATTCAAGTTTAAGCTTTGTATGGCTCATTTTATGCAATGAACCCCTTATAGCGTTTCAAACAAAATGGAATGGCTTTTTGCTGTAGTTTTAAGTTCCCAAAAACCGTGAACATAAAACCACCGCAAACATTTATGCATTTACAGTATTCATGAAGGGTAAAAGGTAGGTCATTTTAATTCTATGTAGCCTCCTGAATTCATCATTAAGCATCATCGATAAATAGTTTATACCATGAAGTTGAACACCCTATTAATACAATGGAACAAACAACGAACGATCCGATGAAACCATTCCCAAAACCTTTTGCAATAACAAGTCAATATACCATTAATTTAAACCCTTGCCAAGCCTTCTGAATTTACTGTTAGCATTGCCAGGATCACTCCATGCAGACCCTCTGACAGTGTCAGTCTGGGGCAGATAAGAACAGTTTTACACTGAGTTTCAAGGTCGGGAATGTTATGGGAGTTGGGCACATAAACTACAGCCAGGAAGTGGGATATGCGCACTTCAAGGGCAGGCATCTGGTACAAGTTAACTGGCTCTAATTTGAGAGGCAGGGATCAGGGAGGGAACAACTTGTTCTGAATTAGCAGCTGGCAATTAAGAGTAACCAATGTTTACTACAGGATCATTAAAAGAGAAAGATATATTTCACAGTATTAAATCATCACCTTGCATTTTTATCAGATCACAAGCAGAACTGCTGGAAATTAAGAATAATGTATAATGATTTTGAGAAAGACCAAATGTTTGGCTAAAAACCAATCTGGACGTGAATCAAGACACGGGAGTGACCTTGTGTACATTTCAACAGTCTGATTAATCTCAAGTTCATCATTAAGGAAGGGACGGAGATTTAAGGTTTAACAAGCAAACATACCTCCACTATCAAGATTAAGCCGCTATATCACTGGGGAAGTTAATAAAAACTCAGATAATCCAATTACAGTTGACCATGAACAGGGGTGTGTCAAAAGAACACCTGTCGAGAGGATGACAGAAGTTGGACTACTGTAGATGTGGAAATTTTCACGTTTTTTAAACTGCGCTGTCTCTGCTCATAAAAGTCTCAAACATGTATAGTCTTTTTTTGAATCTGAGGTAATTGCAATACACAAATTCAAATATCTAGATTTTCTTTGAAAGTTATCAAGCGCTTTGAACTGAGATGAACTGTAATTACAGTAACTAAAATTTATAAGGTGTCATTTGAGGTAGCATTAGATGTTAGATCAAAGACCAATAATAAAATATTTTAAAGATTTAAATTGATTTTTTACAGTTAGGTACATGTAGGTGAAGTTCAGGGGCAATAGCCTATTTGTAACGGAAGCTAGATTGTCCTCAAAAATTAATGACATTCTTATTGGAAGCCTGGTTAAAAATTTCATTACTAAGGAATGTCGTCTATCAAATAACTCAGGATATTAGACCTTGTATATGAGACCAGAGGGACGGAATGGGAGCAAGGAGATAGAAGTTCACCCAAAGGTCAACCAGAAATGCTTGCATAGCTAACATAGTTCCACACCACTGCCTTTCATAACTGCCAGACTCCCCTGTTACTTAACCTTCACAGTTAGTGCAGCCCACCAGCTTTTCAACTTTCGAGCCAAGTCTTTGTAATACATGTACAATCATGGCAAAAGATGCGACTGTGTATTAAAATGGCACGGTATGGTATGTCAAAGAACCCAACACACCTATCGAGAAGAGAAAGGGTGACCCAGTGTGATCATTTGGAGAGCAGGGTATATGCAGAGCAGGGTATTCTGCCGACATGCTTCGTATCTTTGGGAAAGGGACTTTTCTTTCTCTGCCCAGGTGTAAACTTGGGTACCTGGCTTTGGTTGGGGAGGTAGGTGGAAGGGGAGGGATGGGCTCTGCCTTCCAATATCTTCCAAATATCATACCTTAGCCACAGTGGTTTAAAAAACCCACTGTCCCTATGGCCTTAAAAAGGCTATGGGACCTTTATATTTTTTATTGCTTAGTTCACAAAGGCCGGCCCAAACCCATGCTTCTTGGGGATGCAGCAACCTTTCAGCTAGATAACAAAGAAACTGGCAGACAATGGCAAGCATGCTGACCTGCGTCGTGGAACCATGTAAGCTGTGACACCCTCACCATGTCTGCTGCCAGCAGCACACAGATTCAACAAACCAAAAACAGCAGTAACATGCTATTCTGGTACAATTTTATCCCTAAATAATCAAACACCGATGCTTGGCATTTAAAGACAGGGCAAGGGCGGTTCACACTTAGGAAAGTAATACGCCTTATCTTTTTATATTACAGAGTCTGATTCGGACTAACACCAACAGAGTTTGGGGTATTTTTCTACCTTAATATAGAGTATGGGTCGACACCCCACAGCGTGTCGGCTTCTACTGTACTGACATGGCCAATACTGGTATCACATAAATGCACTGTACAGATACTCCAGTCTCTATGGGTAACCAATGGCCAACACAGCCATTACTGATAAGATAAAGGTCATGTTGATATCTATGCCCTTAAAACCTTAAGTGAAAGCACTCAGTAGACAGCTACATGTCAGTACCAATTAAGATTGAAGAGGAGCGTGTTTGATCTCTGATTAAGACTTTTAACTGATGAATGTAGATTGCTAAAGCAATACTGTCGTCATAACAGTTTGATATTCCTAGTAACGTCAGGTCTTTTACAGATTTGTTAAAAATGGGGATTAGGGGGATGTTGGGACAACATCGGTAAAAAAGCAACAACTTGATTGCAGTCCAGGGGGTAAGTCTGGCTACAGATTAGAAGGCTTGCTCTTTTGAAAGCTTTGGTCACGGACATGATTATACAGGATTCCTACCTACCAGGTCGACTGTGCATCCTGTTTCTTTCTCGCTGACAGACGTCCTGGGTGGCTCATTGTGCATGTCTCCTTACAACAGGACTGTAATCACACGGTTCACAACAGACCGGCGTGAAGCGGTCTGGACCGGGTCCATCTCCTGCTATAAATGGTGGCCATCATTCCGGATCAGTTCAGCACAGCAGTGTTCCGCCCGCGGCCGCTTTTGTTCGCTCGTACAACCTACAGGTCTCAATCTCTCCGGCAGTCGTTTTTCTTGGCACCCGATCAAATGTCACACATCCCAGCGTTGTCTCACGGAAGAGATTAGCCACTTGACGAAGACAACAAATCCGACTTACACTTGAGAGTAGTCCGACTCTTAACTACCTATGAATCATAGACCGAGGATCAAAACACAAGAGTGATGTTGCCATTTCCCTCCTCCACCCCAATTACAGTCTGGGAAGAAGTTATGCCAACCAACAGTATATAAAGTGTGCATCACGCTTACATAACAGCCGACTGTTTCCACAACTTTGGGAGTGAAAAGCCGCAAGCAAATGAGTGTTTATACAACATGGTACCGATGGTGGCGGAGGGGAGGGGGCAAAGAACAGGTGGCGCTTCGGGAAGGGACGCACGCACTGTTCGTAAAGTTTGGCTCTTCTGTGTAACGTCAGTCTAACGTTATCATAGTACTCCAGATGTTGCTCTGAGACTATGTCACTCGTACATTGCCGTACTTCGAGTCAAAACGTCTACCGAAACTTCCAAGAAGTCACTTCTCTGTAACTTAAGAACTTGAAGAAAGCTGCGAACCCAAGACAGTGGATTCAGCACAATACAGTTCCCTTTCATTATGCATCTCCATAGACCCCACGACTGACCCCTAACCAGTGGCCAAAGGCAGGAACAACACCGGTAGGAGGCGACGCACAATGGTCAGCGGAAGACTGCCCAGTGCCGCAAACACTTCGCAGTGTTGATGACATCACAAATGCAACAATAAGTTGATAAGAATGCCCAGTACTGTAATTGACATCCACCTAACTAAGACTGGCAGAAAAAGAAACCATACACCTTCTTTTCTTACCATGACATGTCAAACTTGTAAAATTTACACTATGGGGCGTAGAAAGGTGCTGCGGACTGTTAACATCCACATGTCTGATAGGAACAGCTGATGGTACTGGTTGATCCCATAGACATTTATATGCTTCAAGATGGAATGAAAGGTCATGTGTGAATCTTAAACTTGTAGCGTTATGTTTCTTACTATCAAGATTGGTTACACCTAACAGACTTGGTGTTATAAGGTCGAGAAGAAGTGAATCAAGAAAGGCTGCAATGCTAAGTTTACTGTATATCGTGAAATATTTGCGATGGTTTTATGAAAGGTCACACAAACTCAAAGTCAAACGCAAACATAAAGATCTCTTTTGACATGCAATGCAACTTAGACTACAGTAAAAAGTTGTTTCAATTGCGACGTCGAAGTCACCGCGACCTGGTGATTTTCAATGTACTACTTCAAATTAGTGAATCTACAGTAAACAGAATAAAATGAGGCCTTTATGCCAAGAATCAGCATTTCAACCTGACATTTCAGTCATATCTAAGGTGAATAATTTTTCACATATTGTTATATAAATCTTTCTTATGAGATGGCACATCTTAGCATTTGGCATTCTTTTACGGGATAAGGCTGAGATTAAGGACATATGTTATGATACACAACTTGACAGTGATATCTAGATCTCCATATTTTGTAGATCAAGCTTAACAAAGAGTTTTCAATCATTCCAGAGTGCAAGACAATACTTAATTACTTCACACTCATGAAGACATAGGTTCATACCTCACTTTGGTTGACTAATCATCGCAAAAGAACCCAACACGCTTATTGAGAAGAGTAGCTTGGCTAGAACTTGCAAGCTGCTGCCGTGAAGCTGCATTGCACTAACTAGCCATAGCCTGGATAACAGACCCCCAATTTTCACAAATAGATATCCCCACAGGATATACATTTTAGGGATTGGGGGTCTGGCATCCAGGCTATACTAGCTAAGGAAAAAGGTGCCATGCTTCGTCCTCAGTCTGGGGTCTTCATCTTTTTATCATCTAAGGAAATGCACAATTTGATTGATTTTTTAACTCAAGAATGTCAATGCACTTTTCCCTCCTAGTGTCAGCAGTGATAAGAGTTAGGCAGGTGACACTAGTGGGGTTAATCTTTGAAGTGTTGTGAAAGTTGGACCAGATGTGATCAGGTATGTGACTTTGACACATCTCGGGAGAAACACTCAACAGTCACCTTCAAAGTTCACTCTGGCAATATCAATTCATTTCCTTGCTTCTCGGTCGTTTCCATTCTAAAATATACTAGCTTATTAGTTATATTTTGATGTATAACAATGGTTTTAACATACAGTCCAGTCGAACAAATGACCACCTCCATATCAGGACCACCTGGCCAATGTGACAACTGGCTATAGTGACCACCAGTCTACATAGACTGGATTTTGAGAAGTCACTGTCTTCTTGGTGGTCCCGTGAATGAGGGAGCTTCGGGCGTAAGTCTCAAGCATCAAACCTCTGCATGTAAAAGAACCCAACACACTTATCGAGAAGAGTAGGGGTGAACCGGTGTGCTTGGCCAAAAACAAGAGCCATGGCGAAGCCGCATTGCACTACCACTAGCACTAGCTACTTGAAAAAGCATCATGCTTCACCTCAATTGAGGATGACTGCTTTACCTTGTACTGTCTTCTTGGGCAGATTTAACATGGCTCAGCACAAAAAGGAACCAAGTAGTTGCTTTTTATTTTGAAGTAGGAAGTTAATTGTACCTATTATAAACACATAGCCCCATACTGTGTTTAGATTTGTTTTAGATTTCAACATACTGATCCCTGCAAAGATCGGTCCACAAAAGGAACTTGTCATCACTTTTTGTGTACGGCTATGGATGAAGTGATATCTGTGGACGCCACAACCTTGATATATTTTGATTGAATACTAGAGGCATTCTACTCTGTTTCACCACATAATAAATTAAGTCGACAAACTGAATGAGACCGAAAACCACTTTGTATGTTGGGAAAACATATCAAACAAGAGCACGCCATCGGCTTTGTGGAACCCAAACCACTTTAGAACTTTGAATCTACCCAAGGCTGTATATAAACTCTGAACAAAACAAACACATAAAGAAAACTTTGCGGTCACTTGTCGTCTTCAGATAAAGGGTGGGTTTATTTACGGCGGGGACATAAATGTCTCTCTGTTTGTGAGGGACCGTCTAAAGAGAGCATTAGGAGGCTGGTTCTTTTGTCTGTGGAAGCCAGCTCTACCTGTCCAGTCTCCGTGATGGCTGGCTCCGCTACTGACCCCTTTCAGAGGTCACTTCCACACAAAGCCAGTGTGTTGACAAGCCCTGTGGAACATGTAAACACCTGGTAACCCTACCAGGACAAGGGTAGACTCAAGCCTGAGGGCTAACCAGCGGTGGCAAGGTGGCCTTGTGATGATTTAATGGTTGTCACATGCTTAGTCTAGTGGTTAGCGGACCTGCCTCTGGAACTAGAAGCTCCGGGTTCGATCCCGGCTGTGTCGCTCACCCGACATGCGCGCTACCGGAAAGGGTCGCAGTCCTTAGGACGGGACGTTAAGCCACGGTCCACTGTTCATTTGTGCTTGTTGAAAAGAGCTAGGGGAATTTCCCTGTTACAATGAACCTGTGAATACTGTATATAGCGTCTGTCCTCTCTCTCACAACCAGTGGAATATTATCTCATCTGTTCATTGAGTTCTTTTGAGCTAAACTGGTTCGAGATCACTTTCTTTTCCTTTGTTGACCTGGAATCTAAAGGTTCTTGGTTTGAATCCCTAGCAGGTCCCAATGTTGTCCCTCGGGAAATAGACTAATTTCCTCACTTGACTCAGGTGAAAATGATTACCTTACTTTGGGTAATGACATGCTCTTGGATGGGACAAAAGCAGAGGTCCCGCATTTGAGGACAGTCGTACCTCAAGCACGTTAAAGAACCCACCACACATACTGGTATCCATAGAGTAGGGGTCCATTCTGGTGTGAGTGGCTCAAACCTTACAGTCTGGTCTTATGCAGCTTGTACCTACCGTACAAAACTGGTATGTTACATCTTAAGGGGGTTTACCCGTTATGCAAATTAACAGCTCAGAAAAAAAGCCAGAAAAGCACAAAATGGTTTATTCCTAGTTTGACACAACACAATATGTGAATCTGATTCAGTTAATGATGGGCATCATACAGTGTCTTCCTTTTTGATAACTAGACAACTACAAGTGGATTTTTAGCATTTTTCTGTTTGTGAGTTCGCTGGGTTGGCTCAGAAGAAGGAAAGAAGAGAATTTTGGCTCCATACACACCAGCTTCCTCTTGTAGTCATTACAAGCGACTGTGCAAATCTTCAATAGTAAACAACAAGTATACTTGCACTGGCATCCAGATATAGTGCCTCTGGTTGCACCAAGAAGCTTTAATAACTGTACTGTAAATGCATTTAAGTTTGCATGGTTTTTATTTTGCGCTAAGGGGAAAATGGAGTGTTCGCTGTGGTTTTTGATTTCGAGGCAGTGCTATAGTCACATACATGTACTGCTACAGTATTGGACAAAAATGTTCGCGGTGAAACGGTCGCTGCGAAAACCCCGAACATAAAACCACCGCGAACATTTCTGCATTTACAGTATTTAAATCTCTGTCCTTGGTTGCACATGTGCTCCTGTTTGCTTCAAAGGCTTTGTCCAGGCCAAACAGCACTAATCATTTAAAACAAGAGGTCCTATTGGCTAATTATAAGAGTCTTGTTCATTTTACAGCTAGCGTAATGGTTCTCCCATCACGTTTAAAAGCTGTGCCTACATCCTACATCCCTCCAGAATGTCTTTGGAACAACAGTTGTTGTTAACATGTGACTTTTACTGCCCACAAGCACACTGAACAACCGGAGAGGAAGGCTTCTTCCGGATTCCTGCCAACTAGACTGTGAAGTGGTCACGACATGTTGGAAGAGAGAAGTCTTGTCTTGTGTGGACTACACGTTTGCATGGCTGGCCTTAATCCTGACCTTAAACAGGAGCATTTTACACCAGAAACTGAGCCAAAACACAACTTAACAGGTTTCCCCAATGTATCAGAAACCCAAGATGGGAATAAGCTGGTTCAAGATGCTTCCTGTTGATAGTCTTCGCTTGGTCTTAAAAGTATTATGCTACACTGTCTGACTAATCTCACAAGTCATTTAAAACTTGGTTCCCTTTTGTATCGAGGGAGGGAGGGAGGGAGGGAGGGAGGGAGGGAGGGAGGGAGGGAGGGAGGGAGGGAGGGAGGGAGGGAGGGAGGGAGGGAGGGAGGGAGGGAGGGAGGGAGGGAGGGAGGGAGGGAGGGAGGGAGGGAGGGAGGGAGGGAGGGAGGGAGGGAGGGAGGGAGGGAGGGAGGGAGGGAGGGAGGGAGGGAGGGAGGGAGGGAGGGAGGGAGGGAGGGAGGGAGGGAGGGAGGGAGGGAGGAGTGTGGAACAGGAAATGAGGGAGAATTGTTGGTCAGAATAACAAACTCTTGAGTGTGTCCAATTTTTCACCAGTCAGCTACTGTGCATTTCTTTCCTCCACAAGTACAACCACTTGTGATCATTCCTTTGAAAAGTATCCTGACCTCAGGGACCAAACCAATTCATGGACATAGGGTATGATTAATCACCAGTATAAAAACAAAGCCTCCCATTCCTCTAATGCATGCATGTCCCATGACTTAAAAAGTGTCCATTCCATCTGCCTTGTTGCACTCAAACAAGACAGGCTACAAGTACAACCACTACAAGGCCTCTGTTGTGTATGGACCAGCTACTTTAAACATTGGGAGACTACTGTGTACAGTACGTCTCTCCTCGGAGGTGCATCAGTAACGTGATATCACTGACGAGATTCGCACACTCGCTTCCCCACCACACACAAGGTCAACATCAAAGGCGTGGTTTGCAGAAGATACCCATTTAGTAATGGAGTTGGTCACTAGCGATTGCCCCAGGATGATTTGCTCCCCTGAGCTTGATAAGCCATTTATGTTGCTAAGACAGTGCTCCTCTCATTACAGGGCCTGTATGTTTTGACTAACTGTGTCTTGCACCCTTCTTCAATTGCTACATCTGCTGACAAGCGGCCAACATCCTGTCAGGTTCAAGGGGGATTTTCTCAGGATGCCCAGTCCCGTCCGAGCCCATCTGATATCTAACAAGGAGTCTCGGTTCATCTGTCTGATTTTGGGGTCCTCCTTTTCCCATGGTCAGGCCTGACCCTCACTTTCTTAAAACAACTCCTTGAGCACATCTACGAAATATATTGCTTTGACCTTTAATACAGATACTTGCACGCTATAAACCCTCGCAGCCTGAGATGCTCTTGATAAGATGCTAGCAGTCCTACCAGATTTAACCTTTCAAGTTTATTCAACTGTCGTTTTCGTTTCAAGGCATCCTCATTTGAGGTGAAGCATGATGCTTTTTTCAAGTAGCTAGTGGTAGTGCAATGCGGCTTCGCTACAGCTCGCGTTTTTGGCCAAGCACACCGGGTCACCCCTACTCTTCTCGATAAGTGTGTTGGGTTCTTTTACATGCAGAGGTTTGACTATGCCAGTTGGAATACACTTCAGACAAAGGGCATTCTCCCCTGGCGTTCCTGTTTGTTCTTCTTGCCATTGACAAGTTTATACTGGAGAATCATTTTCTGTAGGGATCCACACTACTTAGAATCACCTGTGTAAACTACATGGTGCCATCAGGGCTGTTGCTTTTTATTCATTTGTTCCGCTGTTGCCTTGGCCAGTGTGCCATGGCATTTGGTAGGATCAGATGTCAGGACAGGCCTGATTGGTGATCTAGATGGATGGGGGAGTACCAAACCTGTCCCTGCAGAAAACAGTGTCTCTTACTGTAAATGCATTTAACTTCACGTGGTTCTTTATTTCGTGCTAAGGTGAAAATGGAGTGTTTGCGGTGGTTTGAAGTTTGCAGCAGCGCTATAGTCACATACTACTAGAGTGTTAGAAAAAAATGTTTGCAGCGGTTTTAATGTCGCTGTGAAACGGTCAAACCTTGAACATAAAACCACCGCAAACATGTCTGCATTTACAGTACCAGTAATGGAAAGCAGTGGGGATGAGACATTGAAGGAAACATAACGTACAAAATGTGTATGGACAAATGCAAAGCAAACTTTGGGGAGAAGAAAGACACCCTACCTGTCATCTTCAAGCAGATTTACTATCCATAACTTCAGTTCAAAGGACAAAATGGAATTCCAACTATCGGAAAGGCATGTTGGAATTTTGTTTTTCCTCCCCCCAACAAATAAAATGTATCCCCCTTTCCCCCACGAATTATACCACAAGTTATGGTATCACAATTCCATATTTCTATATCTAGTGCATTTACAAATTTGCAGATTCAGAATAATTTCTATAAGTAGAACCTACACGCTACATACAAAGCCTTGCAAGGTTACCAAGTGCTTTATTTTTGGCGTACTGCCCCTTGAACAGACATTATACCAAAGGCGACCTACCGGTAACGTTATATGCAAAATATATACTATATATTTTGCATATAACGTTAGGTCGCCTTTGAAGAAGTTTCCGGATCACTTGGCCCGTTAAAAAAAACAGACATATATACATAGACCATACATAAAATGATAGACTATTTTTCTATGTGTATATATATATTTATACACAGAGAAATCTGTGATGGTTCCTAAAATACCAGTTCTATATAAACTACAAACTTCTTCCCACAAGGGCTGCAGAGAAGAGGTCATCAGTGCATGGACAAGGTAACACTAGCTGATGGAGCTATTCAGCTCCTATTCCTGGTATGCCCAGTGAACATGGAGGAGGACCTGAACTGCCTTGCTTGCTTGCACAAGTGACAGTTGAGGGATGGTGTGGGGCATTCCTTGTCACAAGTTCATTTGCGGGGTTTGTCATCTGTCCAAACAGCCCATAATACCCTGCCCTCTTCAACCCAGCAACGTCCACTTTACAAAGTATGGGGTAAAGGAAGGCAAAATATCAAAATAACTATGAAAGTGCCTATTACTGTAAATGCAGAAATGTTTGCAGTGGTTTTATGTTGGCGGGTTTTCGCGGCGACCGTTTCCCCGTGAACTTAAAACCACCGCGAACACTTTTGTCCAATACTGTAGCAGTATGTTACTATAGCGCTGCCGCAAACTTGAAACCACCACAAACACCCCATTTTTGCCTTAGCACAAAATGGAAACCATGCAAACTTAAATGCATTTACAGTAATAAGTGTACATGTTCAATGCTATAGAGTAGGGTCCAGGTGTAGCAGGACAGAATACACCCCTGGTAGAATATACCCGGTTGTATTCTGCGCAGGGGTACATTCTGGTCTGTTACACTGGTCATTGGCATCCCCAAGCAAGACAATATGAGAGGGCACGTATTCAGAACGTAATGCGTATACGGTAATTAGCCTGCTATCTAAACCTATTATAACTGCCGAATCTCTTTTGTTCTCTTTGGTCAACATTGCATCGGAGTAACTAACAGCCGTTGCATAAGATATGTCTTTGGACACAACTAAATGAACCTATATACGAGATATCAACCTTAATGGGGGATGCGCACATGATCTTAAATGCTTACGTTCTGCCGACGTGCTATATGAAAGCAGGTTGAGGTTGAAAAGTACATGTAACAACAGGTAGGGGTGATGATACATCAAAGGCAGTCAAATGGTCCTTGAAAACAACTAGACTTTTAAATTACTTATGAAGGAGTGGCTAAGAGTGGTCTGGAGACAGGACAAAGAACCTCTTGAGGTACCATGGGAGAGGGAGTGTGAACAGGCCTGGCACAGATTGGTTGGGCTACAACCTTGTTGGATAGATGGAGTCATGTCACAAATGTACGTACATGTATGAGGGCCTGCAAAGTGGAAAGTGATCTCGAACCAGTTTAGCTCAAATGAACTCAATGAACAGATGAGCTACTCTTCCACTGGTCGTGACAGAGAAGACAGACGCTATGTACAGTATTTACAAGTTCATCGTTCCAGGGAAATTCCCCTAGCTCTTTTCGACAAGCACAATGAACAGTGGACCACGGCTTAACGTCCCGTCCCAAGGACTGCGATCTTTAACGGTAGCGTGCATGTCGGGTGAGCGACACAGCCGGGATCGAACCCGGGGCTTCTAGTTCCAGAGGCAAGATCACTAACCACTGGACTACGCACGCTACCCTGCATGGGGGGGGGGGGGGGGGGGGAGGGGTTCCCGACAACGCTCTACACTCAATTCGGAGGGCTGTCTACGTAATACGCTAAATTCAGAAAGCCTCCCTACGCTCTACACTAAATAAATTCAGAAAGCACCCCCTACGCTCTACGCTAAATTATGGAGTGGTCGGCAACACTCTACGTAAAATTAAAACGGCCGATTACGCTCTACGTAAAAGGGGCATACATGCCCTCATGTATGTGGCAGTGACACGCAATAAAATCAATATTATCTATATTTTAGGCGTATTATCTATCTCAGTCGATTGCTGATAATTGGTGGATGATAGTGATGCAGCATTATGAATATCTTGTTGAAAGCTTGCATTTTGTAAATGATACAAACCAAAAGTTCTGCTGCAGTGCCAAGGAAAGCCGCCAGGTCTCCAAAAATCTAACTAATTTCTCAGACAAGTCAAGACCACAAACCAAATATCACAACAATCCATCCATAGCTTATGATGTTTGACTACAAAACCGCTATCGCCGCCAAAAACATAACCTTCTTGCAACGATAGTATAGTAGGAATTCAGTACCCTTAATCTTAAAGGCAACCCAAGCAATATTAGAGCCCGAAAATCGGATTTTGAAAGTCAATTCATTCAGTCATTTCTATACATGATTAGTTCAAACAACACAAATGTATCACAATGTATAGCAACGTCCATGTCCACGTTGTAATGTAAGAACTCACTGAAAATCGTTGCTGGGGTTTTTGTAGGCTCGCGAAACTAAGGGGATCATCGTATGGCATATTTTTGCACGGTTTTAAAATGCTCAAAGTATGAAGTTATTACACAAATGTGCTGGACAGTGTAAGTAAATGTCACTACAATAAAGATTTCAGCATTTTTTTATTTCCATTTTTTTGTCCCTAATAATATTGCTTTGGTCAACTATCATCTTACAGCCATTACTATTTTTGTTTGGTCTGCCCACCATTAAAAAAGGGGTATGGGAATCCCTGCCCAGATGCCAATGGAGTAGATATTGGAACAGCACAAAGAGCATCCAGAGGATGCACAAGAGAGTGTGTGGGAAAGTGGAAGCTGTGTACAGTTGTGTTGCAGAGGGCTGTGATGACAGGCCTGGGCAGATGGTCTTACAGTGGTATTCATCACTTCATCGCCTTCAGTCACAACAGAAGTTGTAGACAGAGTGGAGTAGCACTGATAAGGGTATCTCTCAGAAAGGGCCTGGACAGATGGGTACGGTCCTCATCTGCTTTTACTCCCGACCAGGACATCAAACAGAAAACAGTGGTCGGATGTTGGCCAACATTAGAGCACACCGCTTACAGTGTGTTGACAGTAATGTAAAGGGTGGGTGATGGTGTGTTCTGAACTTAATGGCGATTGTTGTCTCTGCTTAGGCTCAAAGGGTGCCTGCATCTCAGGGAAGTGTTTTACCAAGATGGTTATCTGTGAGCACCCTCAACAACACCTTTGTTTTCAGATGACACACAAGCTGCTGGGAAGGTTGTTGAGAAAAAACAAGTACAAGTAGTAGCCTATTTGTTTACATTAGGCTTAGAAGTAGAAGAAAAAGGGTTTAAAATCTGGCATTGGTACTACATGGAAAAAAAGTGTATTCAGATTCAGAAAGAAGTGAATCTCATTTTGTATCTCACCAAAGCGAATTGGAGCAAAGATAGGGATGGAGACTGGGCTGAATGCCAATCAGAAGCCCTTAACAAAAGATTTGTCACATGTGATATCTTCAATAGCTTAACCGGAATTCCCAAAGTACATTGGAGCATGTCCTTTGTAACCAATCCAAGTGTATCACTTGAAGAAAGTGAGAGTCTCTACCAGGTAGGCCAGATGGGATGACCAGTGGGCTGACCGGTTGTTTGTATAGCAGCAGATGTGGGTGTCCAGTGTCAAAGGGAGTATAATTATGTACCAAGCCAGTGACAAGGGCAATACAAAGGACATACTAGCACTGTAACACATCCAGTAAAATGAAATGAAATGAAATGTGACACCTGAAATCACCTTGAGTATATTCTCAGGGCTTTTCGGCAATGCGGCCTTGATCAAGCTTGCGTTTTCAGCCAAACACCCCAGGTTTCTCCTACCGTAGTCTTCTCCACACGTGTGTTGGGATCTTTTGCAAATCTTGTGTTTTCAGCCAAACACACCAGGTTACCCCTACTCTTCTCCATACGTGTGTTGGGTTCTTTTGCATATCTTGCGTTTTTAGCCAAACACACCAGGTTACCCCTACTCTTCTCCATACATGTGTTGGGTTCTTTTGCATATCTTGCGTTTTCAGCCAAACACACCAGGTTACCCCTTACTCTCCTCCTCCATACGTGTGTTGGGTTCTTTTACATGCCGAGGTTTGACACATCTTGTACCATTGCCAATAAAGAGACAACTAACTGCATACGCATGTACTGTGGACTGTAGTGACCTTACATAGAGATGGAGACTTTTGGCAAGTAGCCATAAGAACCACCTGCTAGGTAAATGGTAAGACTTGGACCTAGTCAGCCCTTACCCCATCAGTCACATGTGACACATTCTCCTAGTGCAAACTGTTTTATTGTGCTGGCTGTATATAGCTAGCTAAAGGTTAAACATACAGGTTGAACTAAGGATGGCTCAGGACTTTAGAGTGTAATAGCTCTTTTATTGCTCATTATCCTTTTGGAACATTATAAGAGAACGTTAATGAATGGTACTTCTGATATGCCATAAATATTACACCTGAGACCTACTGCAAATCAGGAAATGTTTGCGGCGAGGTTTTTTTTCATGATGTTACTTCTGCGGAGACCTCTTACCCTAAAATCATGAAAAGATATGTTTTGTAATTCTACTGTACTACAAAATTGTTTCAACCACAAACTTTAAGCACCGCAGAAACATCCTTTCCCTTCTACCGCAAAATAAATGACTGCAGAAATAAACGTATCTACAGTAGTTGAGCCTTACAGGCCCTATATCTGCAAACAACAGGTACTGTAAAGCTTATCCATGTACAAGACATCCTTTCCCTTCAACTGCAAAATAAACGACTGCAGAAAGACATAGACGCATTTACAGTAGTTCACCCCTACAGCTTCTATATCTGTAAACAACATGTACAGTCAGCGTATACATCTACAAAACAGAAGATGCCATGTACAAAACCTAGGGCTCAAATTGTACCCCCGAGGTTGAATAGAGATGTAGCTGTAGATATAAGAAGCGACAAGCATGACTTAACATAATGGCCAATGTCTGCCAACCTAATTGCGGGGAATGACGTTCTCTTGCCAAGATTCCAGACTTACAACAGTAAGGTCAAGACTCAGGAGAGACTATTCTCTACAACATGTAGACTAAACTTGTGCCAGTGCAATCACTCTTCTTTAAAATATTTTAAGAAGCGTTACCAGGAAATTGTGTTCGTGCCCGGGCCCCATGGCCCAAGAGAGGTTGGCAGCTTGTTTTTTCTTGGTTTCTTTACCCATCGTTAGTACATGTAGTAGTCTTACATAATATAAACAGCTCTTATTGTATAAACAACAAAGGGCTGGTGGAGTATTCTTAGGTCTCCCCAAGGGCCCTTTTCCTTGCTCTCTAAGTACATGTAGCTGTAATACGGACATGAAGGACTAAACAACACCATTGCTCTTGAGAATGAAGTCTGAAAGACCAAAGTCAGAAAACAAACTAAGTTCTAAGTACAAAGTTGCAAGTCCAAAATCCCCACAAACAATAGCAAAACAGACAGATATTATTTTACGATATGTTTTTTGTCCCTATGCAAACAAGGTGATGTCAAATGTGTTGCACATTGAGACAAGGCAAATTGAAAAAAAGAAAAAAAAATCCTGCAAAACACTGTTGCAAACTTTAAAAAAACAACTCTCTCCACACAAAAAAAAACGTCCCAGAATCTTCTTCCACATGTGCCTAAAGATCAGAACAAACCGTCCACTATAAAAGCCCTACAACAAAGAACCTGTAACTTTGCCAAAACTTATTTCACAGTTTTCCAACGTAACACAATGAGACTGAGGCAAAATAGATCAACTAAACTTTGGGCCAGTAAAACACATAGAAAGTAACCTTACAGATAGAAGCAGGTGGTAGGAAACTTTGTTTTTCCATCACCATACAAAAACGGCATACTAGCGCATTGAACAATTCCGGCAAATGTAACTGCTTTTTTACCACCTGTGAAAGTTAACAGACCGAGCGACAGTTAACGATACTACTATGCTGAAAAAGTCACCTACCTATAGGTGCTAGTGTAAACCAATAAGACAGCCGAAAAACATTCCTTCCAACCGCAAAAATGTCCAACCAAACGAGTGCAAACATCGTTAACTTAAGCGTTGCCTACTTACATCTTCGGTGTAGTCTACAAGATCTCCGACGGCCGGTTAAGCTATGACCCTTCCCGCAAGGTGCTCCCACCGCGTCTAGTGCGCAGTCCTGACGAGGTGCACTTCTATACAGGCGGCCAGAAAAGCCAGCCGTCGGATAGCATTGTCACGACCCTCCCTTGGAACAATACCTTCACTGTTCCCTCCCAATGGCAGAATGATGCCGGCTGCATTAACAAACAAGTTCGCGGTCGACGAACAAGGTATCCGTGAGCCGTCCTTTCCCTTCAGATGACGTAGTGAGTGAGGAAAGGGGGGTGGGGTGGAGTTACATGATGAGGTGTGTGTGGGCTGGGCGCGTGACGCTGGATTCGGCGTCACGTTTCATCAGCTCCTTTCATAAAGTACGAGCCACGGATGCTAGCTGGTCTTCGTCAGGAGCTACTCTTGGAACCCACCCACAAACCTGCCACACATAAATCTGATGGTGTAAGTGCTTAGGAAACAACCCAAACACACGAAAGGCGATCTTGCACGAGGGTGAGGATTTACCAGTCTCAACGCATGGGTGGTTCCATTTTCCTGCTGCTACGTACTCCCCGTGTGTTTGTGGGCGTGCGGAACTTGCGTTCTTTCCTTTGAGAAATACACCTGTCAACCCTATTGACGTTTGAGGAAGGAAAACTTCAACATATTGGGGTCATGCAAATATTTTCCAGCCCTTACATAGAGCTTTCTCCAACAGCGGTGACACCCCCTAACCCAATGTGGCGTCAACGTCCACTGTGCAGATTTGGGCGGTCGCTAATCCATCTACCGTCCAGGTCAACAGCGAATCATCACGTACTCACGATATCTTTAGAATACACCGCCAAAAACGGCACCAGAACATTGTCTTTGGTTACAACATAATTCCAAGCAAATATAAAAGGCAGCGAACATAAAGGTGCATAAAGGTCATCGGTGATGGTGATCGCACACGATATTCAATGCAACTGCGCGTCCTGACGTTGACGGTAACTTTTAATTTCTGGCAGATTAAGATCGACTCAGCACAAGTGGAACACCATGTGTTCAAACTATAGGGAAGATGCAGGGATAGATATCGTGACAGAGCTGCTGGACGTTGGTATTAAACGTGTCTTCCACTTTGATCCTTCGGGCTTACCACAAAGATCCGCAGCTTGAGAGCAGGCAGAACATTTTTATCAGGGATCTAAAAACAACACGTGCCCCTTGACATCGTCACTATAGGATACGTTTATTTGGGCAGCTTGACAGAGGGGACGACTTTGGTCAATTCGAGCAAGCCTTACAAAAACAGCTCGTCCTATTGGGAAGTGGCCAACAACTCCAGTTATTCTCAAGGGAGTGCGGTCGGCAAGGTCCTGTCTTGTACACGCAGAATTGTTGTCAAAAAGTATCGCTTGACAAATCGAGTGCAATGGGATAGAGGAGGCAGCCAAGTGTGTAATTGTTACCCTTCTCTTTTGGACCGGTGCCCTCCCACCTGTTTGTCAATGGTGGGTTATGTGTGCTTACTTGGTGATGTGATATACCTTCTCTGGTCAACATCAATGCTGGAGTATAAAATGTATCGTATTAAAAACCAGCGGGGCACTTCCGCGCGTAGCATGGTTGATTGTTTAAACGTCTCTGCCCTTAGCGTTTGATTTGCGCCGCAAATGCTGAAAGGTCGCATGAGGTTTGTAAATAATGAGGATATTGGAAACTTAGGGTCAGCTCGACTGGTGCCTGTGTCCACACATTCGATCCGCGCAGGTTTAACTTTGTTAACCTCCCGATTGCTTTCTTGCTCCCGAAGTGTCAATGTGGAATCTTTCCTCATCGTTAAAATGACAACTATTTTGCTTTTTTGACCTAGATCTCTCGGTCCTAGCTTAGTGACTCCAAATAAAATTACAATTTATGTAAAGGTTTAGATTATGGTCGGGCAATTAACTTTATATCATCGTTTTTGGTTAGCTTTCATGCGTATTTCCGAATGTTTATACTATTATTCTCTACTATTTTGCTTTTTTGACCTAGATCTCTCTGTCCTAGCCTAGTGACTCCAAATAAGATTTAAATTCATGTAAAGGTTTAGATTATAGTCGGGCAATTCCCTTTATATAATCGTTTTTGGTTAGCTCTCATGCGTATTTCTAACATCGAATGTTTATACTATTATTCTCTATTATCATTTAGACACCGGATCTGCTATTTTCAAACAATCAAAGGGTAACTATAGTTCCGTAAGCTTTTTTGAATCGATGACATAGTCCGTTGTCACGCTTGCAACACATCTGGACAGGTGCTGTTGCTTCTGGCCGACAGTTAACATGTTTGTGACAACAAACACAAGTTTCACATGCTAGTAAAAGCTTTGAAAGATACCAGAACAGCTCGTCTGAAACCCCCCCCATCCCACGATTTAAATTCGAATGGTATGAAAAACTGGTATTTTCGCCACAGCGGGTGGTCCGACACTGACGTCACAACCCCGCAGTGTGGTCATCAACCCACAGGACAACTGTGACGTCATCCTACTCTACATCATGTACATGTGATGGCCCCGAAAAGAAAGGTAGCCCAGGCAACAGAAATACACTATGCGAAGTGGACCAATTAAAGTACATAACTCTAACAATACGTCATTGCCCTTGCCGTTATACATGACCGAATGTACGTACCTTGAATGGTTAGGTGCGATCATTTCCGAGGAATGTGCGGTTAGTAGCAGGTGTCTTGATAGTCACTGCTGGGTCACTGCTGGAAGTTACCAGTGTGTCCAACTCACGAATGAACATAGACGGATTATCCTATCGCCTATCGGTTCGACAGATGGATGAGTAGACAGAAGATCGAGAATGAGTGAACATTATATACAAACAACTTCAAATGACACCGATTTCGTCTTGTAGATGCTTTGATATCCATATGTACACAGCTGATATCAATATATGAAAATTAGTAATCGCGAAGATCTCTTATCTCGGATGTATCACCCAGGGCTGTTTTATTTTGTATAGATCTCCGTAGCTCGTCTTCTTTGAGTCGTTGATACAGAGGTTAGCCTGGAAGCCAGACTGTTTCTCGGGTATACACGGGCCTTTGAACAGTCTGGCCTCGAGGCAATTCAGACGTTTGCCCTCATCAAAGCAATCGTTGCCGACACCATCATAGAACTTCCTGATGAGTTTTTGACCTAAAACTACAAACAGTCACAAATCTATGTGCACTTCTCAACAGTTACTCTTGAACTTCAGGCACAAAAGACCTTGTGTGACACTAGACGAAATGAGGAGGGGTGCAAATGTCTTCCTTTACACCAGCTGGTTTTGGGGTGAAGGGAATTTAGGGTCAAACTGCTTGCACAAAGGTGGGTTCAACACGACTTGTTACAGTAAAGCACGGCGTAACTGAAGAAGGGCACATGTCGACAGCACACAGACGACATCCCAGGAATTCCAGATGGACTTGCGCATCACATAAACTAATTGAACCGCAAAAAACAAACGCTACTGTGTTATGTAACAATCCAGTCTGGGGCAAAGATGGCAAATTATAAAGTAGACACGAATTCGTCTAAATTATGAGATAAAGGAGCGCCGCGTGCGTTGATGAGGAAACCCTGAGGGAAAGGCCCTTGTTTCAGGTTTCAAGCAAAGATAACAAAATGAGAGTTCTATGGGGTTGGCATGCCGTTCAAGAGGCGCTCTTGTCCATCTGGTTCAGATTCTGGTCGACATGACTGACGGCGGGAGGGACAGGATTGGGGAATCCGCCTTTTCCACGAGCTGTCACATCGGACAGGGGCTATCATCCATCCATCCGGCGGGGACGTCCTCGCCTCTCGCCGCTATTTTGCCAGAGCAGTTCCGTATCGGTGACTTCACTTCCTTTGGGGAACTGGTACATGGGGAGATCCCTCTCCCTGTGCCAAACCACAAGCATACACATTGGAACCTGCCGGGACCACAAGCCGGTCCCATAACAAGATAAGCCAGATTAAAGGTACAGGGTATGTCGTAACCCTGGTATCTAATGCATACATGGCATCCATCCGGGCAGGAGGTCAACATGTCTCGGGATGGCTGCAACAAACTGTAAACATCGGTCACCAACGTGATGAAACACCACAGAGGGAACTACGATATTGCGAAATCATCACATAGCAACTAAATCTATTGTCTGCTTCTGCAACCAAGATGATTTCCTTCTACTCATTATAAAACCTGTAAGTACTACAAGATGTCACTAGCCTGGATGCCAGACCCCCAATCACTATAATATCATGGCATCCAGGTTAATCAAACACACAACATGATATTCCTAATTTCCTAGCTACTTGACATATCTTTGTGGTTGCTTCGGAATGTGGTTTATGCAGACCGTTGTAAAACGACATTCAAAGAAACACAAATGGTACAGAAATGGTATGTCTTTTTGCATTCTCTGTAATATAAAAAAAATAAGCACAGCCTCATTACTCTTTTGATACCGACTGGCTGATCTCCAGCCAGTGAGTCGGTATCAAAAGAGTAATGAATGAAGGTGAATATATATCGACACTTGTTTCCTTTGTAATCTCTACAAGACCCCTTGCCTTGGATGGAAAATGGGAGGGGCTGTGGTAAAGTTTCTTTGGGGGCATGACATGTTAAAGGAAACCCAAGCAATATTAGGGCCCGAAAATCGGATTTTGAAAGTCAATTTATTTAGTCATTTCTATGCATAATTAGTTCAAACAACACTATCACAATGTATAGCAACGTTCATGATGCAAAAATATGACGTTGTTGTGAAGTGAGAACTCATTGAAAATTGTGGCCAGAGTTTTTGTAGGCTCGCAAAGCTAAGGGGATCATCGTACGGCACGATTTTGCGTGGATTTAAAATCCTAAAAGTATGAAGTTATTACGCAAATGTGCTGAACAATGTTAGTAAATGTCACTACCATAAAGATTTCAGCATTTTTCATTTCCATTTTTGGTCATAATATTGCTTTGGTTGCCTTTAACTCTAGAGCCGAGAAGCTGGTCTGTGTAGGCCCTGAAAACAGTCTGGCTTCCAGGCTATCCAACTACAACTACTACAAGTGTCTGGGCCCGATGAGAAACTCCCAGGAGAGGCCTGGCTGCCAAATGGCTAAATGCCTCCACTGGTATGTGTTGACTAACGAAGAACGATTAGCAGCCCAAGAGGAAACGGTTCGTTCTGTGTGCGCCTAGAAAACGCACCGTTGGCCCATATTAAGGATCTGACACAAGATAGCTTGCAGTTGAAACAACAACTTGTCTACTGCGGTCCTTTGGTTGGGAAGGAAGCGTAGTAACAGTTGTTTATACGACGTATACTAGAGCATATCACAGATGTATAATTAACTTAATCGATGTCAAGTATTGTCAGGAGCCACCAGAGGCGGCAACTGAAGAAGCAAAGATGCTTAGAATAGATATTAGAGAGTACATGACTGTGCATATGCGTTTAGATACAGAGAAGATCTTAAGACGTCGGGTCGAACTAAACAATAATTAGTGCCATAAACAAGTAACATCAAATAGAAAATACCGACAGTCTCCCATCGGCATGTAGCCACGATTCTGCGGTGTAGACGCGTTATCATTTAAATTCTCGTTATCTTAAGTACATATCTATAATTAAAATGGATAAGAAACATCTTCGCGATACCTTTTTGCACCTATAATTTAAAGGAGTTATTGTATTGGTAGACATTGTACCTAACAACTGCGTTGCTACTGTTTTTTTTTTTTTTTAATTCTGTGTATTACGTTTTGATAGATGCTTTATGTCAGATTTAAGGCCCGATCACATTCGATTTTCGGCGTACGATTGCAAACTAATAGCATTCTTGGGATAACTGTGCATGTGTCATACAAAATTAAGCTGTCTTGTTACCGAAAAGGCTGTCTTACTAGATTCTTGGCTGGCAGTGGGTTCTGTCACTGCCTGCATCAAATTCGTAAGACGACCTATGAAGAATGTGACCAAAAAAGACGGTCACTGTTGTAGTTTCATTTGGCTGGCAGGGCCTTGACAGCTACACTCCAGTACTCCTACCAATTAGTTTAGCCAGGTTTTTTTCACCGGGATGCTCAGTGGGTGAATCAATCGTCATCAATGTCAGAAACCGTTTACACCAGCGGCGTTTTTCGACCATGTGTTGCCCAGCTAGCTAACTGGCACAGAGACTGGGGGGAGACCAAAAAAATTTCCCCACGGCGTCTAGTAGCACGTGTCGGGGGCAATTCCTGTCTTTTTCTCACGCATTAATCTTCCATTGACATCGAATGTCACTGTCAAGATCGCAGATATTCAAACAGAACCATGGTTGTAACATAAGGGTGCACCAGACAACCGTCTGGCTACATAGCAACCGGTTTGTGACAGAAGGTGCGAACAGGTTGACGGATCCAAGGTGAGACACATTAACAGAGGTCACCAGTAAGGTCGTGAACTTACACTTTGTAACGCACTTATCAAAGACCTGGTGCCCCCAATAAACCTCAAGTCAATGTTGACTCACCGACAACTCTATCTACAACGATCATAAAGGCTACAAATGTGATTGGCTAAACACTTTAATACAACCAATTACAGATCAATATCGTACCTCCTTTCGAAAGGGAGTTGGTCGAACCACCAGCCCATGCCAATACGCCAGCAAACGAGACGACTGTCGGAAATCGTCTGGACTCTGAAGGCACGGGCCTCTAGGAATCTTGAGATTAAGCATGAGATGTTGACAACCACGACCGGAATGCAAAGCAAACCAGCTACATGTACATCGGGTTCTCAGAACGTGGGCATACTCTACATCGCGTGTTATCCTTTGAAACAGAGCGGTCTCATAGTCATACGTTATAATGTACAGTACCTATCAACCCAGCGTTTAGATCTATAATCCACATAAGCTAGATTTGGCATCATTGCGGGGATTAGCCCCCTTGAGATAGGGAGATAAAGTAAACAGTACTAGTGGGTCAGACGCTCCACTGCCATCGACTCCTGGCGATAACAATCCAGTTGATAAAAAAAAGTAAAAGCCTTTGCATTTGGCATGTTTCCTGATCCAGATCTCAATAATAGTTTATACTTTCACTAGACATAAAATGTGTGTGTGTGTGTGTGTCACTCCAAAGATTCTATAACAACTCTACTTTAATTTCATTGAAAACCTAAGCCTTTGCATTTGGAATGTTTGGTGTTCCGAATCCCAATAATTATATTCCCCTTCCAGTGGGAAGGGGGATATACTGTTTTTGCTTGCCTGTTCTTCTTCTTCTTCTTCTTCTTCTTCTTTCTTCTTCTTCTTCTGCCAAAAACCAAGTAGATGTGCGGTGGTAGCTCTACTAATGGTATTGCAGCAAGTTATATGTACCTGATGTTGAAATGTACGGATGTTATATTTGAGATGTAGGTACCTATAGGAAAGGTGAATACACCTGACAATAAATTATGCTAATGAGGACCTCATTTGCATAATTTATGCAAAAACTTGTATTGCGTTTACAGTAAAAGCTGCAGATGTCATATTTGAGATGTAGATAAATTTAGGAAAGGTAAACACACCTGACCATGAATTATGCTAATGAGGACCTCATTTGCATAATTTATGCAAAAACTTGTATTTCCCTTACCGTAAAAGCTACAGATGTCATATTTGAGATGTAGGTATCTGTAGGAAAGGTGAACACACCTGGACATAAATTATGCTAATGAGGACCTCATTTGCATAATTTATGCAAAAACTTGTATTGCGTTTACAGTAAAAGCTGCAGATGCCATATTTGAGAAGTAGATACATTTAGGAAAGGTAAACACACCTGGCCATGAATTATGCTAATGAGGACCTCATTTGCATAATTTATGCAAAAACTTGTATTGCGTTTACAGTAAAAGCTGCAGATGTCATATTTGGGATGTAGATAAATTTAGGAAAGGTCAACACACCTGACCATGAATTATGCTAATGAGGACCTCATTTGCATAATTTATGCAAAAACTTGTATTTCCCTTACCGTAAAAGCTACAGATGTCATATTTGAGATGTAGGTTTCTGTAGGAAAGGTGAACACACCTGGACATAAATTATGCTAATAAGGACCTCATTTGCATAATTTATGCAAAAACCTGTATTTCCCTTACCGTAAAAGCTGCAGATGACATATTTGAGAAGTAGATACATTTAGGAAAGGTAAACACACCTGGCCATGAATTATGCTAATGAGGACCTCATTTGCATAATTTATGCAGAAACTTGTATTTCCCTTACCGTAAAAGCTACAGATGTCATATTTGAGATGTAGGTATATTTAGGAAAGGTGAACACACCTGGACATAAATTATGCTAATGAGGACCTCATTTGCATAATGTATGTATATCCCTTACCGCAAAGACTACGGATGGCATATTTCAGATGTAGGTACCTTAAAGAGAGGTGAACACACCTGTACATAAATTATGCTAATGCGGACCTCATTTGCATAATGTATGTATATCCCTTACCGTAAAGACTACGGATGGCATATTTCACATGTAGGTACCTTTAGGAGAGGTGAACACACCTGTACATAAATTATGCTAATGCGGACCTCATTTGCATAATTTATGCATAAACTTGTTTTTCCCTTACTGTAAAGGCTACGGATGAGATGCAGGTACCTTTAGGAAAGGTCAGAAAACCTGGCCATAAATTATGCTAATGAGTGCATTATGGATAATTTATGCATATCCCTAACCATAAAAGCTACGGATGTCATATTTGAGATGTAGGTACCTTTAGGAAAGGCCAAACACACCTGGCCATAAATTATGCTAATGCCGACCTCCTTTGCATAATGTATGCAGAAAATTCGTCATATCCTTACAGTCAATGCTAAGGATGTCATATTTGAGGTGTAGGTAATGGGAGGGGAATATTCTGCATTTTCCCGAAAATGTTGCCATTCTAGTAGTTTATACTTTCACTAGACATAAAATTTGTGTCTGTCACTCTGTGTGTGTGTCACTCCAAAGATTCTATAACAACTCTACTCTACTCTACTTTTAACTTCTTCATTGAAAAACTAAGCCTTTGCATTTGGAATGTTTGGTGTTCCGAATCCCAATAATAGTTTATACTTTCACTAGACATAAAATTTGTGTGTGTGTGTGTGTCACTCCAAAGATTCTATAACAACTCTTCTCTACTCTATTTTAATGTCATTGGGAAAATATAACTTATGTTGCTAAGAAATTTGACTTACCGGCAGAGTGGGCTGTCGTTCAATGTCATCCCCGTCTGTGCACTTCTCATGAGTGTACATAGCACTACTGATCGAGGTTCGACGTCCTTCCACTAGTAGTGTGGTCTATCAACACGGTCTGGGATCCCCGCTCCTCTGTAGCAATTTCTGTCGGCAAAGTTTCGTCTACTGCCGCCTGGTTTACGACTGTGCACCGGAACGTAAACACACCGACGAGCGCACAGTAGCACGTACCAGTAATAATCACTTACGCCCAGAATCAACGAGAACGAACAACATTACACACTGTATAAATCATGCACCCCAAATCACACACAACATCGACGACCGGTGGCTGCACGTACTGAAAATTGCGTAAAGGGTCACTCCAAAATCCATAAGAATGCGCGATGACACCGCCACATGGTAGCCACTTGGTTCGTCTCAGAAGGAATTATAGTCACATGTGGTTCAAGGAAGAAGATTCCTGTCTAAACTCAAGATTCAAGAAACCTTGTGAAGTCCACAAGAAAACGTCAGGAGGCTTTCCTTGAGCGTTCACAGCTAAACACGACTGGGTCAGATACTGGACGTCCGACGACTGTGAAATGCTCCCGGGGTCCTCCCACAGCACAAAAATGAGTCACTGATGACGTACGTCCCCTACAGGCCGTACTACGGTGGAGAATCTCTCAAGGGGAAATGATGAAAGCGGAAAGTCTGGCTGAACATTACACAGGGGACGACCAGTAGTCGTGGTGGTGGTCTCGCTTCTGGCACACGACCCCTTCCGACTCCGCACACACCCGGTCTCTTCTTCTCTCAGGTAACTCAGCGACTGTTTGAACAAGACAGATTCATCACAATGACGGCTGTGTATTTGTTTCCATTCGCAGTGTTATAAGTTCAGCAGACGACTGCCTGCACGACCAATGTGAGAGAGAGAGCGTGCACCCAACCCCCTTTCACCCCACCCCACAAATAGAACTTTGTAACCCGATAGACCACCACATCTGTCGACCCGCCCAAGATAGATGCCTGATGAGCAGACAGATAGAGATACTATCTCCCAACGCTAATTCTCCCTCTCCATGTTTTGGGGTCACTATTTTAAGCGTTTCCGTTGTTTCTTCCCCCTCTGTAAATGCCCGTTCCCAATACAAGGTCACTAACGTTACGTACTAGCTTCACCCTTGTAGCATTGCCGCCTGGAGACGGCTAACGATTCGTCCTTTCCCCCAGCAAGTTCATCCATGCTGGCCCCATATGTTTTGACAACGGTTCATTTACTTTCCCTGCACATCCAAATATTTAGTACTCACCCCTGTCCTAAAGAGTTCACCCCTCCGTGCATTCCGGCTGCAAAACAGAGCGGCAAGACAAGAGTTAGTCCCGAATGTCTGATGTCAATACGTCTTGGCCTGGGAGGAGTAGTGTGGACACCGGCACTCCAAATTTAGCGCGACGAGTATATATACTGGTCTGGTCCAGACGGTTGTATTGAGAAAAGGAAGCCCCACGCGGGAAGTGAGCGAAGGCGGGCCACCCCCCTTCCGCGTTGATGTAATCAGAGAGGTGAAGAATAATACAAACAAAATGAACGATGATGAGATAGTGTCCAGACGGGATGATACACGCCCAACGCCGCCCTATATTTTACACCAATACCTTCCCTACGATCACAGAAGCCTATAATACATCAGTTGAGGTTTAATACAGTGGTCGTCAACTGGAGAATCGCACCTCTTTGCAAACTGTTTTCAATACCACACGCTGTTCAATCAACAAATTTGACAGTTAAAAACAGGTCTATATATCAAAGGTGCTGCCTACAGTCCGGATTCCACTAGCGGTAGGTCGTGATATAACTAGGACGGTCGTCAGTGTTTAGGGGTATGTCAAGGGGTATGTGATGGGTGAGCATGGGCATTGGGTCTCATTGGGGGGAGGTTGTGAGAAAGTGGGGCGTTGTGAGAAAGGGGATGAGCAAATGAAAAACATGTATGTTAAATCTGCAGCTTCTAAATTTTTCCTTCATTATTTCTATAGTAAAAACCGACAATGATAAGGACATTGGAAGATGTATGCAAAGTTTCTGGCAACAGTAAGGTTATAGGATATATAGCAAGTACACTATAGTCAAATAATTTTCTTGAATCGTTTCATCTAATATTAATGGAACGTATACAAATATCAGAGATAGATATGATTTTTCTATCAAAAAATTGAAACCAAAGTGCTGATATTGTGGTAACGTAAGAAATAAAACAATACATATCAGGTGAGACAATGGAGATATGCCTTCCAGATAAGCTTGAGTTGTACAGTGGTGGGTCCAAAAACAACTGAATGCTCAATTCACTGCCTAGAGAAGCTGTCTGCTACCTCTCTTGCAAGGTTCCCCCCAATGCCCAGGATAAAGTATAACATATCCACCCAGAAATGAAAGGCCAGACACTTCTGCTATGTGTCAATGACAACAAAGTTAAGCAGCTGCTCCAACTGTGATCCTTGTGGTTGAAAACATGTGGCTGGTAAGCCTAGGTTGAAGGGCGACCCTTGAATGGGAATGATAAAGTGGATATAAAATTTCACAGTCTGAAGTAGGTGCTGAACAGAGAAGTTGCAGAGCATGCCTGGTTTAATGGGGAAGTCTTTGTAGGGACTTAATGAGTTTGTAAACTCTTGCACGTCAAATGTGTTGGAAGACAAATACATTTTATCTGTAATTGTTTCCTTGTCGATTATGGAAGAAGAGAGGGATTAAATGAAGCTGCAAAACTATTTCTTCAAGTTAACAGATGAAAACTACACTCTTCCTTAAATCACAGCAAAGTTGGGGTTCTTCATCTTCCACTGTTTCTAAGACAAGACATTAAAGTTCAAACCCAAGAAGTTTAGATTCAGATCATTTGAAATTAGAGTAACCACTTGTCCCCACCGTCATTGTCTTCCTCTATTGCACATATCTTGTTATCTGCAATAAGCCTTCGTGTAAGAATATGGAATAAATGTATTATCAATGTTCAACATCAAAAGAGCATGATCTTGTGTTCGCTGTTAACATGTTGAGCATGATTCGAGGCATTACAGGGAATTTGTGACAATTCTGGTTCTGGTTGACCTATGCTTTACCCTTTACATCGGTGGGCAATTAGGACACATACAGAAAGCACTGCTTAGGCCTTAATTCACTGGCTTCGTTTAAACTTAATGGCTTGAAGGAGGGTAGCCGAAAGCATTGACTTCTGCCCCTTTACTTTGTTCTTGATGTTCATTTCTTCCTGTGCTGTATCCTCTGAGATCAACATATCTGAACTCTGTGTCAGAGACCAGGCTTATGTGAGATTCAACATCCAGTGATAAGAGGCTGTCTGCGTACTATCTTAGAGCTTCAGCTTCCTGTTGAAAGCAATTGTCTGTACTTTCTTGTCGGTCAACGCCTGTTCTTGAATTCCATCTCCCGTCTTCAGAATTTTTCAACATTTACAAGTTGAATAATGAAGTTTATTGCATATTCATAATATCAATGAAAGTCCGTCACAATCTTGATGATGATATTATATTTGTGTAGACTGAGCACCCTTAAAAACAACTCAACAGTTGTTTGAAAATTCAATAAAGAAATAAACAAATACTTAAATAAAACTCTTCACAGGAATCTTTTAGGACGAGAGGCAAAGTGCTCGAAAGAAGAACAAAGACCATTGGCGAATCACATTCCAGCTGGCGAATCCTGATGACTGTTTTACAACTGACGCAATATATTCTAATGATATATGAGAAGCAATGTCAAGTTCGTTCACTAAATAAGATACAGCCAGTTGAAGGGCATGACAACGTGGGTCAACTCGAGTGTAGTTCAGCCTTCTTCAGGTTTGACTTGACCATGTTCTCAGCCAGGCCTAGGGCAAATGCCTGGCATGGAGGGGTGTCATTTGCAACAAGGACCGACATTTTCTGGACATACGTGACCCTCTCCTTGTCCTTCACCGTCGTGGTGGATTAGACAAGTTTGTTTGCCGGTTTGTTCCAGGGGTGGTCTCCGCTTCCCCGGGAATGCACGGTGCCCCAGCTATGCAGCCAGCCTTGCTCAGAATTAGTTACAACTATTTCGGGAAGGGGCATTCCTCACTTGGGCAGCAACACATAACATAAATATTCCTGGAAAAACCCTGGGTGTCTCAACTGGCCTGGACCAGTCTGTCCAGGGTGTCTGTGTGTGTGTTTGGCCATGGGCCGTGGTGAATAACACAGCAACAGGAAGATCATGCTGTTATGTAAACATGGACAATTGAATTATCCACATGATGATTGGGATGCTAGGGACGATCTTCAGAAGATGTTCTTCAGAATAGGAGTCGTCTTTCGAGTGTCCTTGATAGTTTTCTGTAGCCTCCACCAGGCCCTCTTACGGGCGTATGAATCGTAGAATTCGGCAGAAAAAGGAATGATTAGCCGGTAGAGTCAGTCCACCGTGAAGGTCAAATTTCGCCAGAAAGTGAAACCTTGGAGTAGTTAGTCTGGTAGAGACTAAGTTTTCTGTCATCCATCTAGTATTTTAAATGCATGTAGAACTGTGTTGTTGTTACAAAATGGAACTGTTTTATATTTGTAATTATGTTCTTTGAGGAGAGAGCTTCTAATTCTTAATTCTAAAAGCGTTTGGCTCTTTCCTCACTGACAATAATTCTAATGAATAAGTGTGAATAGAATCATAAATAAGATAAATAAAAGACGAAGAAGAGGACAGGGATGGCAGCCATTACTATGAACATGTTAGAAAAGTCATCAAATAAGACTTTTCTCAATATTGTATTATTCTTATACTGCTATATTCGTACCTTGTATATTTGGGCTCCTTTGCAAATTAGCTTGAATGTTTCTTATGTTTAATCTCTGACACTAAGGTTTAATTTCAATATTCCTTCTACAACTGTATCTTTATGCTTCTATCACAAGAGGTCAACATTTCTACCTTGTAATACTGTATCAGCTTGTTGGATTGGCATTAACAATATGCTCACAACTTGCAGTTCTCCCTTTGATTTAAACATAAATCTCCCGACTGATCCAAGAACCACACAAGTGTCTTGGATTGGCCTTGGCTAAGTATGCCTCATTAAATACTCAAGATAAACAAGGATATTATCACCAAAACATGAAGGTACAAATTACAAACACAATCAACAAATCTCTCTCAGGAGACAGGAAACACAAAAGGATTTATTTACAATGAAAATAATCATTGTTTATTTCATTAACCTAAGATAAGCATCACTGGCTAATTAATTTAATGGTATCTTTTCAGACAAGTGAATGGATGTCTCGAGTATTTGCTATGTACCCAAACACCACATCATCACTTCACACCTTTTGTTTTATGCACAGTAGGGGGGAAGCTTGGGCTAGACTGGTCCAGGGGATTATTTGTTTTTAACAGCTTTGTAGCAAAAGGATCCAGGTATTTTGACCACAAAAAAAGAAACCTTACAAGCAACCCAAGTGATATTAAGGCCCAAAAGTCGGATTTTGACAGTCAACTTATTTAGTCATTTCTATACATCATTAGTTCAACTACAGTATCACAAATATAAAGCGACATCCATGATGCAAAAATATGACTTCGTTGTAATGTGAGAATTCACTGCAAATCGTCACTCGCCAGGGTTTTTGTAGGCTCGCAAAACTAAGGGGATCATCGTATGGCATGTTTTTGCACGGTTTTAAAATGCTCAAAGTATAACGTTATTACACAAATGTGCTAGACAGTGTTTAGTAAATGTCACTACAAGTTCAACAAAGATTCCAGCATTTTTTTATTTCCATATTTTGGTCCCTTATTTTGCTTTGGTTGCCTTTAACTACTGCTAACTGCTCAAATGTTTATTCCATTTCTAGCCTCCCTTTTCCAATGTTTCGCTTCTTTTTAACACAATTGATTTGCCACTACGTTAACCTTGTCCCTGCTGTGCTAGCCTTTTGACACCAATTTGTCCTCTCTATGGGGTAAGACAGCAGGAGGAGGGTTAATACCCATAAAGCCCCCAAACTTCATATTACTGGTGCATGTAAGAATGATGAAGTTGAGGCAAAATTTGTAATACATATGAAACACAAACATATATTGCAATTTATTTTCTTATTTTAACCTCCTTGCTTATTGAGGGTGACAGGATCATACAAATCATCAAGGAGGTTTTTATCATCATCATCATCATCATCATCATCATCATCATCATCAACGGTCCTCCTCATTCTAGTTTATTCTCCAGAACTGCTTGTCATTCATTGCTGAGAGAAGTTATGTCCTTCTAGATTAGTTTCTGTTTGTACGAGTTTCTTAAGTGTGGAGGTTTAAATCTGATATAAAACCTCCTTGGTATCATTGAGGGTCACATGTATTACTAGGCTCTACCAGGCTCTGCGGGTCGCTGGGAAAAGAGTAGAAATTGGCCAAACAGAGTCAATTATATGAAGGGAGTCGGCTACGGAGATAAGGTCCAATATGGCAACCCTAGACAGCGGATGGAAATGTTATCCTCCATGGCCAAAGTCCCCCGGCAAATGTTCTCTGTATAGCCGACGCGGTTAGTTTGATAGAGACTATGTATTACGGTAGGATCACAATTTTTGCAAAACCCTTTTGACAACTAAATGGCCATCCTGCTATCTCTCAATGTCCTGAACACCTTTACACCAGATGCGATCCCTCTGGAAGGTAATAGCGATGTCAGTGTAAGCCATCGTTGACTTGAGGAAATATACAGTTATCTCCTCTCCGGTGTGCCCTTGTAACTGCACCCTGAGATAAGACATGCTGCATCAAACAGGGTGACATCAATGTGACGGTTTCACGATCCACCCGATGTGTTCCACCTGCAGTAGTAACTCTATCTTTCTTTAAAGGTCATTTTCAGTCTTTTGTGCTAGAAACCTTTTACTGAGGATATCCCAAAAACATAACCAAGTTGCATACTGTCTAATGCTAGGCATGATCATGAGATTCCACACAGGAAATGTGAGGGGGCAGCACTTCTTTCAAAAAGTTTAGAAAAGTACAGATAAAGAATCAAACATTTTCTCTGACTCACTAGTCTGAGGTAGGCTCTGTCTTTGTCTAGAGTGCCTTATCACCAGTACCATTCTGAAGTATGATCTCACCCATAGCACGTAAAAGGTTAGATGACAACTGATATTACTTCCATTGCAAGAAACTTTCAATAGAGCTGAAAGAAAGGAAGGAGATCCCTGGGGAGTTGACCAGTTTTTTTGGCACGGTTTCTTCCCACTTGGCCCAATTTCCTCTCCTTTTCAGACCATTAAAGTACAGGCATTTCATGACAGCTCTATAGCCTCTGTACAAGAGTGCATTTCATATCAATCAAAGGTTAAACTGGGGGAAGAGGCTAATCGTGTGAAAATAAGAGAACGTGTGTGGGGTCAGAATTGCCTGTGACTTTAGCTCAGGATGCCAGATGTAGATGGTGCTAGCACAGCCTTGAGGGGAAGACTTTGGTCTCAGCAACACTGTAAATGCATTTAAGTTTGCATGGTTTTTATTTCGCGGCAGGGCTGTCTCCTAGCCTGTGTTTACACAAGCTCTTAGCCGGAGGTTACTGACCCCCACTCCAAGAGGGGGATGGCGGTCACAGGACCGGCTGGCCACTAGGAGCGCGATTCGTCAGGCTAGGCTGTCTCCAGGACCCGTCCCTCCGTCCCAGGACGGAAATTTGATTGATGGGACGGAAACTTTTTTACCTTGTCTGTCCCTAAATTTGAACTTATGACTTGAAATTGATGAAAATGTATCTTCGTAAGCTTAAAATGCAGAATTTAACAAGGAAAATTCAACACATTGGCTCCCAAACAATGAGTAGGACGGAAAAGAATTAAAAGCTGGACAGCCCTGTTTCGCGGTAGGGAGAAAATGGAATGTTCGCTGTGGTTTTAAGTTCGCATTTGAAACAATAGTAGCGCTACAGTCATAGGTGGGCAAAAAGTTTTGTGGTGGTTTTAAGTTTGCGCTGAAGAGTTCACGGCAAAAACCGTGAACATAAAACCACAGCGAACATTTACAATAGACTGGATGGTTCTGACACAGCCTTCTGTATCTGTATCTATATAGCCGGTACAAACGCCATTAGGCGTAACACACCAGCTTCGCCGGCACACTGTGCGACAGCACCTGGTTATATTACACCAAACGGTCTGTTACACCTAGTCTTTGCATATCTGACTGCAACCGTTCTTTAAAGCTACTTAGTGAAGATGCTCTTACAGTACTTGATGACAACGAGTTCCATTCCATTATGGTTCTCGGAAAATACAAATTTTTGAACACATCAATCCTTGGCTGATAACTCTGGTACTTAAAAGCATAGACTATTTCTAGTCCTCTTCTGAGCTGGCATTAGATACTTATCAGTCGGTACGTCCACAAGTTTATTAGTCATTTTGTACATCATGAAAAGTCTGGACATTGGTCTTCTGTATTCAAGTGACATCCATTGCAGATCTGCTTTCAGTTCATTCACAGCCTTGGGGGGAAGACTTCAGTTTCAGTAATAGTCTGGGGGAAGTAATCTGATGCATGAAGAGGAAGGATTTGTTCTAGCCTTGAAGTCAGCTGTCATCGGGGTCTCAACACGTCCATGTGTCACATCTGTGCAGACGTTAACCCTCCAGGAGTTACTGGCCAATCATAAAGGCCTGGCTCTGCTCCGGAAGGGTTAAAGACCCAGGTAGAGACGGCTGGCTAACAGATCAAGGTCATTTTTGTATACATCCTTCTCCTCTGTTGTACATAATTCATTTGTCTTTGGCATAGAGATGTTTTCTTCTTGGCATACTAGCTGTCTTGAATGCCCTCATCGGGTAAGGGACAATACCTAATAAAATCATACTGTAAATGCAGAAATGTTCACGCTGGTTTTATGTTTGCGGTCTTCGCGGCTATATAAGTTTCAGTGCGAACTTAAAACCCCAATACTGTAGCAGTATGTGACTTAAAAGCTGCGGTGAACTTAAAACCACTGCGAACACTCCATTTTCATCTTAGCACGAAATAAAAACCACACGAGTTTAAATGCATTTACGGTAGTTCTAGTGTATTTGGGAGCAAAGGAACACTATGTTTTGTAGAGAAATTTCTCCACATGGTTTGCCTTTGACATCATATATGACATAGTTTCAATACCCACATATATTTGGAGTTTGCCTAGATGTTGAGGAAACACAGCTGAAAATGTCCCCTTTATCATATCATATGTATGTTATATCACCTGTACTGTCACTACAATGGTTAGTACCTGGTGGTCCACACACTTGTTACAATGTTGCGACACTGCGCACTCACCTGAACATGAACGGCTTTGTTCCCGGCTGACACGGTTACATGCAATATTTCTTCAGTCGCCGCACCTGTGAAAGGTAAACAAACAGACATTTCATCGCACCTATTGTGTACTGACATGTCGAATCCATCAGGTCACCCGAGAAATTGCCAGGTATGTAAATAACCTCTTGTGAGGTACATCTCCCGCTGACCTAGCCTAGAATCTAGTGTTGTTAGCTTTAGTTTAGACCCCGTTCACACTCAAAAAGTTTAATCGCGATTGAAGTATAATCGCGATTGAATCAATCCGATCGCGATTGATTTTTTCAGTGTGAACACTCCCGATCGCGATTGGATCGATCAAATCGCGATTGTTTGTATCCACCTCCCGGAGGTGGTTTTGGGAGGATCAATCCAATCCAATCCTATCAAATTTTGAGTGTGAACGCAACTACGATTCATTCCATTGCGATCGGTGGGGATTTCGGCTGGTTCCGGGGGTGGGAGGTCATACATCATACAGCTCTTGCCGCGTTCATTACCTGTACTACAGCTAGGCCAATATACAAAAGCCTTCGTCGTTCATGCCTTCTCGCGATCATAGCCCGCCGATTGCGTTCCCTTCCATGGCTACATTCTACAGATATACAAAATCATCAAAAGTTGGTGGACTCCCGCCTTGTAGTGAGGTGATGCCGAACCTTCGACCTCAACCTATGACCTCAAACGAGCATCACATATTTCTGTGAAACGCAGCGTGCTTCAATCGTGATTGGATCACGGCGTACTCTAATCCACTTGGCGAATAGCAGTGTGAACGCAAAAGTCTTTTGCGTTCAATCGCGATCGTATCTATTCAATCGCGATTATACTTCAATCGCAATTAAACTTTTTGAGTGTGAACGGGGTCTTAGTCCGCTTCTAATGGCCGCTACCCAACACGACTGGATTCCAGGCTACTACTGACTCTCGATGGGGACACTTCCTCGATCAATCAGTTCTACTAGCCATAATTAAGTGTAAATAGAGACATAAAAAACAGCATGGAAAAGTCATTTCTACCCCCTATGATCTTCATGGGGAGCAGGAACTAGCTTTTTACAACTGGCTGTGGTTATTCAATCAAATGCTGTGTTTGTAACGATATGTGTTAATCAAGGGGGAACACGGCCATCAATTTTCAAGGCATGTCTATCAGCAGTTTGTGTGATGAAAATAACAGAAACACATACGCTGATTTACATACATGTACATACTTATTGTCAATTCTAGAGTGTGAAAATGCTGAAAAAGATGTTTATCAATCTCTAAGTTAATAATAGATGTACGGCTCAGTTCAGCATTGTTTGCATTTTCTTCTCCTTAGGATTTATTTTACGCAAGTTCAACACTGAGCCAGATACTGTAATTCACTTTATCTTCACGGTAGCAAACTTTCACGGCGTAAGGAAAATTGACATTTTCACTGAACTTTAACTTCACGTTGCGGGCAAGTGATTTACAGAACGGATGTGTGAAGGAATCATAGATAATAACAACAGGTTTTTTCCCGGTGATGATAAGTTCACGGTACAGAGTTTACCATGAAAACAGTGAACATAAAGTCACAGTGAAAGAAACAAGATTTACGGTACTCTACATCTCCTTGGTATCCAATGTATACATTAGACAGGTAAGTCACTGCCTATAGCCTGGCTTGACCTGGCAAGGTCACGTAAGTCAGAACAGGTGCGGCCACCCCAAGGACAACCACCCCTACAGGTACTAAATACCATCCTGAAGCAGTAACTGATGCTTTCATAGCAACAAATGGATTGATTAAACCAATTAAGTGGGAAAGAATTGAGTGTTGATCATATTTCCGATGTGTGGTATGCTAGGACAATGCACCAGCATATGACACACTAGTTGACAGTGCAAACACACCAGGCTTCAATGACATTGTCAAAGTGTGTGCTCTTAAGGAGGGCCTGCATGCCCCTTTTACGTAGAGCGTAATCGGCCGTTTTAATTTTACGTTGAGCGTTGCCGACCACTCGATAATTTAGCCTAGAGCGTAGGGAGGCTTTTCTGAATTTAGCGTAGAGCGTAGGGAGGCTTTCTGAATTTAGCGTATTACGTAGCCGGCCCTCCAAATTTAGCGTAGAGCGTTTTCGGGACCCCCCCATGCAGGCCCTCCTTAAGGTACACAGGCTTACAGGTGTAAGAAGTGAGGCTTAAATAACAGGAAACCAGGTGCAGACACCATGCGAGACAACCCTTTCAAACTCTTGTGAATCAAAGACAGCTTCTATCCTCCTGTACTACAGTACGACCTCCCAAGGAGCTTTCGCTTGAGTAAACAAACTACTAGTAAGTTAGATTTGTCGTAGAGGATCTTACAGAGGAGAAGTACGGAACACCAGATGGTTTGTATATAGACCATCATTAGCGGGTCCCCTAACCACATACAGGCTTCACAAATAACAGAACACCCAGGTGTAAGTCCGATAAAGGACAGCACATCTGCAATAGTTACAGGGGACACTCCACTTGTTTGTCTTTGCAGAGGCCTGTTGAGACAGTTTGACTTATGGGAGAAAAATAATGCTGTTTGTGACCCCCTTGAAAATAAATATATCTATACAGGTGTGCAGAGTTACTATCAACAGACCATATGTCCCTTCATTTTCCAAACAGACGAACACAAACAGCAGTTACTGTAAATGCAGAAATGTTTGCAGTGGTTTTGTTCGCGGTTTTCACTGGCGACCGTTTGACCGTGATCTTAAAACCACCGCAAACATTTTGTTCCAATACTGTAGCAGTATGTGACTATAGCGCTGCTACAAATTTAAAACCACCGTGAACACCCCATGCGATCTTAAATGCATTTACAGTATTCTTCATTACGAAAGCCTGGATGCCAGACCCCAAATCTCTATAAGTATAATATCTATCTTGTGGGATAGATATTTTAGAGATTGGGGGTCTGGCATCCAGACTATGATTCCGAATCATGTAACAAATGAAGGTATTAGAAAAATTTGGCACATTCATTTCATCATCAAATCTTGAAACTTGAAAGAACAAATTTCATCTGCTTGGAACAGTAATTGATAAAACTGTTCTTTTCTATATAAAAGCTAAGTATCAACCCACTCAATTGAATTGATTACAGTCCATTATGTACCTCACCTTTCCTCTTTATTCACCAGTCAAACTACACGTGCATGGACCTCACAGACGGTGTCATCCATGGTGTCAAGTATGCCCAATGTACAAGATGTTTGTTCAATCCAAAGGAACCAAACTGGCATGACCCTTTACAGAAAGAAATCCAATGATCTTGGTGCCCACCTCCCCTTTCTAAAAGAAATCAAAGGGATCACCGACACAAGGAAAAACAGAGGGGGAAGTCGCATCAATCATCGGGATGCTAGAAAAGTACAACTTGCTTACAGGCCCTTCAAGGTAAACAGGTTAGCTCCTACGCTCTTTCTCTAAGGGGATGCTACAAGATACACTTGTTTGGGTGTATATTTGTTTTGGCTGTGTCTATTGTATACGGTTGACCACTAAGGTATAGAAGCTGTTTTGTGCAGATGCAGTGCTTTATTTATTTGTGTCTAGTCACCTGTTTGGAATACGCCTCCTCGGTTTCAGCTATGTTAATCTAGTGTCGATACAATCACCTGCGGTCCCCTAGGGCAGCTCACATTACCATAGCCTTGGAGTTGCGCACCAGTCGCACTAGACTACCCCCAGACAAAATATTTCCTCTTGGTTTCCAGGCCTCCATTACACAGAGATATGCACCTGTGTTTAGGAACATTGTTCGTCCATTAATAAGCTTAGTAAACAGTTCACAACAAATGCCCACAAACACCAGCACGAGCCAGACAAATCACTCAAATTTAACGGTAAAATGATCTTTGTGACCACCGCACAGGTACGGTAGAGCTTGTCCATCACTACCCCCTAAGAAAGGTGAGTAATTCCCGCTAATTGCCTACAACACTGGCTATCCTTCCTTGCTCGCCAGTTTACATACCAGGTCCACATACCTTCATGGTCAATCTGGCTTTCAAGAGGTCAGGGGGGATCACAGGCTTTTACCAGGAGGATGTCTTCTAACACAAACAAAGGCCAAAGGCATTCAGTAAGCGTGAAATTGCACCCCTTACCTATAGCCAGCCAGGATGCTGCCCAAGCCTTGAGGTGTACACAGGGGTTAGGAGAGACACTCACAATCCTAGCCCTATTTGTAGGAGAACCAAACAAGCTGATCGCGCCGATAAAAAGAGAGATCGCAGAGATTTAGAACGCCATACAAACGTGCTTGTCCTTGACAAATAAATCCCCTGTAAGTGTCTAGCCGTCAGACTTTTGCCTCCTATTTCATGTGTAAGCCTTGGCAGGGGACCAAAGTAAGGATAGAGGGTTGTACTTGTACCTTGTTGTAAATACTAAACTGTGGCACAGTCAACAGGTGCATGAAAATCCTTTTGGAAGAAAGTCATTACAATAATGCACAGTGACTTTAAATGGGGTTATGCCAAAAGGAAGAAGGTATGTGTGATATAGGTCATCATCATCAGTTCCTTTACATCCTGCCGGACGATCAGTTCAGCGTCGGTGGGCTCGTCCGTGGGCGACGAGTCCAGCTTTACTCTTAGGTCATACCTCCATCTAAAATAGAAGGACTTCCACCACAATGTACAGCATATGTATGTCATGAAGAAGACAGACTGCCAGAAAGAATGATAAAGAAGATGAGCCCCCTCTTAGAACGTTGGGAAATACTTTAAGTGAACAGATCTGTATCCATATCTGTCTCAATTTTTTTTCTTTTGTCATCCTCAATTGAGGTGAAGCATGATGCTTTTTCAAGTACCTGGTATTGTATTTCCGCCTTCGGGTTCACAATGGCCCTATTCTAGCCAAGCACTGCGGGTCATCCCTACTCTTTTTGCCCTGGGATCTTTCACATGCAGAGGTTTGATACCTGAGGCTAATGTCTGATGCTCCCTGTCTCACAGGGCTGACGGCTTTACATCACCATCCGAAATGATGAATGCAACCCATACAACATGTCCAAGCTGGGGCTGACCCTGGGATCAACCCCCCCCCCCCCCTACAGATCCACAGAATATGTTTTATAGGGCGAATCAGCAGCATTTCTCACCACATACGCCACAGGGACATAGAAGAACTGTAAAAATCCATTCCTACCTTTTTTAGTCGTCCAGTTACTACTCAGCAATGCTAGTAAGACATAGTCGCCTCAGTAAAAGCAATAAACTGATGTTTGTGTATGTAAACCAAGCAACTCTACCCTACCATAATGACATGTGCTAAACAAGAAGCTCATTGTCTAAAGGCCCTGGCATTAGTATTTACCGGGAGTACTTTTGGAAGTCTGTCCAAAGAGTCAACAATGCAGACTGGCACTTTTCCTGAGGATTAGATTTCCCTGGTGAAAATGTGTAGACTTGTCCGGGGAAAAGGGTTATTTCTTTCCAGACTGTACGTGGGCTGACTTGGCTTGGCTTTAAAGGAGCATTCCACTTCAGAAGCGGCTATTACAATTTTAAAAAAGTACCAAAATCTCTGTGTTGCAAGACGCAATACTGTAGTCTTCAAACTTCTTGTGTACCTTTCTGAGCGTGTGATAGTCTCTCGACTGCTTTCGTTTAGCTAATCGCGTGTACCGTTAGTGAGAAATTGTGCCCGAAGTTGGCCGTGCGAGTACATAGAAGAGGGTCCAATGGGGGTACATGGATTTAGAAAAGGATTATTGTCGAAAAAGGCAGCTGAGGTAATTAAGTCAAAAGTCGGGTGCATTTGTATCCCTAAAAATATAATCTATCAGAAAATAATACCCGCTTCTGAAGTGGAATGCTCCTTTAAGAGACAGCAAACTAAAGAGGTTGTCGCTGCAGGTAATTGGTAGGAAAATCCCTCTGAGCAAATTCCGGTGTGGCAGCGAGCCTTTGAAGCCTCGCACCATTTTTCATCAACCAAGTTAAAACATGTTCTCCCCCAGCAGTATCTATCTGCACCTCTGCGACACTTTGGTGTGACTGTGCTATCCTGTCTCTAGCTGTGACAAAGTCCACACAAGCCAAACAAAGCGTTTCTCTGTCATGTTGAACTGACGTTCATGTTTAACTTGGACCGCCTTTTGATGGCTTAAACCCATGTCAAGTTCATGCTTCTGCAAAGTACAAAAATTTGATAAACACTGTAATTTCAGCAAGTAGCTTCAAACGTCAAGTTGATATTGAGAAGTCAAGATTTTATGTCATTTTCTAAAATATCTAAAATAAACTTACGAAAACAGCATGAGAAAGGCATATGAAAAATCGTTTTTTCCGGATGAAGGAATATATACGTACCTATCTGAACAAACTATACACTCTAAGAATACGTAGCCTACTGTCTCAGTCCTTAAACATTGCAGGTATGTGCCTAATCTACCTTTAAGTTTAACCATGTTCATAACAGGAGTCATGCCAGGCCAGAGTCCCTTCCAACATGGCACAGATCCAAAACCTACATCTTCAGAAAGTAAACCACACTGATCTCCTTCATTAGATTTAGAAGTTTGTTCCCTGCCAAAAAGCTGTAAAATTGATAACCACACTGGTTTACTGTTCAACGTTAAAGTATTATTTAGGCCCTATTACTTTGATTTACGACGATCTACCTGTATGGGATGAAGTGTAACAGTCTTTTCAAGCAATATCATTGACACTGTATTTTTCAAATAAAGTATGTTTCAGTGGTAAACAGTGCGACTTAAGGCTGTGTTGTGTGAAAATATAGGGCGCCAAGTAGAATTAGTTGTGGTGAAAATGCAGTACATTCTTCACGTTGGGCCAGGGCACAAGGATAACAAAGAGAACTGTAGCTGAAAACACATAAAAGCAAAAGAGCGACATTCACACCAGAGTTGGTAGCAACAAAGTCTGGGAGGTTCATTTGCCGTGTTTTCCTTGTATTCATATCAGAATTTCTTTGTGCGGTTAAATTAGAAACAAAGATTGCGAAAAGATGTCGGGAAAGCTGTGAAAGCAACCAGCGGTGTTGTGGGTAAATACGGAGGTTGAGCCCTCTCAGAAGTTCAAAGATATCGTTTATACAACCGTGTGGGCTGGTGTAAGGAATACCAAAGCACTGGCTAATAAGCACCACCTGACACAATGCAGCGGCCCGACTTGTCAAAGCGACTGTCTGATAGCATTGGCAATGGCTTCACCAATTAGCTTAGCGTGTTGAGATATGGTCATTGAAGGGGTTATTGAATAAACTCTACACTGCAATAATCAAAGGTAATATAAGAAAGGTGTCGAGAAACGCTGTGTTTCCAAAATCCGGCAACTTGGACATGATCGAGTCACCATCCCCAGCATCAGCCAATTAACTCTCTCCCTGAGGCCTGACCATGAAGCCAATGCAAATGTTACTTAGTGTCAAAAGTTTTGACACAAAGCTTTGCATTTTTTTTCATGGTCGACCCTCAGGGAGAAAGTCAATTGGACTCAAAAGGCTCCATCGTTAACCAAGACAGTTGGAAGTGGTGGTCCCTTGGAAGGGAGAAGGATAAATTCTAGTCTTAAAGATGTAAGGAGAAATATGATGAAGGATGTGAAAGTAAAACATTTTTCTATCTTCATCATGCCTTAATGCAAATGCACTTTAAATGCCTTTAAGTTTTCGGTGATTTAATCCCACAATAGGCAGAATATGGAGTGTTAGCAGTGGTTCTAAGCTCGCAGTAGTGCTATAGCCACTGAGTCACATACTTATAACATAGAACCATCGCAAAAATTTCAAGAATTATAGTATGACCTTTACAGGGCCATAAAATTTAAAGTTAAAGACAAATATCTTCGTTCGTTGTTAAGAAACATTTCCTTGTCCTACTGATTATGAAGATTCTGCTATTCCTTGGCTTCCTCTACTGTGATGATCAATAGCATGAAAATGTAAATAGACTTTGATATGATCATATCAACAAGGCCATGGGACAACTCTTCCTTTCTTGTCTGTCTTGATTTGAGTAAATAACAAAGTTCTAGTGAAGTTCTTTGATGACGGCCGCTAAACTACTTATATACTTTCAACAGAGAAGGATGATTTGTTGCTAAACAGGGATAGGTTTGTACTAAAATTCCAAATGGTGTTGAAGTGTGTGGACCGGTGGCTTTGGCCTAAAAGACTAGAGGAAAACTACTGTAAATGCAGAAATGTTTGCGGTGGTTTTATGTTCGCGATTTTCGCAGCAACGTTTCACAGCTAACATAAATCCACATCAAACATTTCTATCCAATACTGTAGCTGTATGTGACTATAGCACTGCCGCAAACTTAAAACCACTGCAAACACTCCATTTTCCCAGCATGAAATAAAAAACACGCAAACTTAAATGCATTTAAAGTATTTTGCAAAATCATCTCTGTGAAATTTTAATGATTTGCAAAAAAGGGCATGTCACTATGGGTTTATATCCACTGTGTGTGGCCAACTTTCAGTCTTACCTACCTCAAATGGCATCTGACCAACCTCAACAGGTGAAAGGTAATTGATCTTTTCAATAGGTTGCTGTAAAAAGGTCATGTTTACCGCAAGGTGTGTGGGTCCATTAACAACGGGCAGATGGCTAGAGCAAACTAACTGAAAGGTAAACCAAGAGAGTGGCAATGGCATTAAGCTGAGGTCATAACCCAAGTCTACTGAAGAGATATCGTTACACTTTTTGGCACGCTTGAGCTAGAGAAATTGTCTGATATGCTAACTGCTATTCCAATGTTGTCAACAGTGTTGAATGGGGCATCCAAAGTCATTAGCCATTGGTAATTGGAACAAAAAACACTGATACTGCGACCATGTAAAAACTTCACCTCCAGTTCATGAAAAGGCCTCCAGGTGGCGCCACTGTACAGAATTACCGGTAAGCCAATTACTTGTCCCCTTTTCAGTGCATAAAACCCAACTGGAACACATCAGTTCGCAAGGTTGCATTTGGCTCTAAATCAAGGCCATCAAATCCTTATTAGTAGGAGAATGGAAGGACATACAAGGGTCTTACTAGATATATAGATATCTTTTCTGTAACTTACTACAGATGTAAAGCATAGAAAATCTGGTATATGAATAGTATTTTCAGAAAGATGACACTATTGACACCAGACAATGAGGACAGACTGTCAGACAGATGTAGCTCCAACATACAACCATGTCTATCAGCTGTCAACACCCCTTGGTAATCAAGTCATTCAGCAAGGACAACACTTTATTTGTGAATTGTTCATGTCATTTGCCTCCTGTTTGAAGACCAATTAGGACACCATCGAAACCATGCAGCCACCCTGATTGACAGCTTTGAAGGATCACTGGCCCAAGAGCAAATATTTTCAAATGAGGTGCATAATATTTGCCCTTGACACCAATTCCCTTTCATCTTGCGATAATGGTGATATGGTTTAACAGGATTAGGTGACAAATTAGGACTCGCTGAGATTCCAAGCTTGCCCTGACCTAAAAAGATATAACGAGAAACCCAGACAGACACATAAGCAAACCTCTAATGAACATGTAAACATGTGGGATCTGTCTTTGGTAAGTCAATAGCAACGCTATAAAGTTACTTCAGACCTTAATCAAGCTTTCAAAGCTGTTATTAAAGGTTGGTATAGGAACAGCTGGAGAGTACCATTATATACTTATGGTCTCATTCCTGTGTTACTCCGCAATTGTATACTCCCAAAGAATCCGGCCTAAAAAAATAACTGGGCATAGAAGGCGTGTGTTTAGATGGATCATAAATTGCCTTTTATCGGCCCCATCTGACGAAAGCTTGTTTATTACTGTCAGGATTAGGTAGGAAAGTTTCGTCATCCGAGCGATAGGTCGGATGTGTATGCATTTTGCCATGAGTGCTGCGGTCAGCCGCTGGCGTGCGGATAGTGGCTATACTACTTGCAGTTTAAAATGCGATAAAAATCGTTGTCACTGTTATATTTGGGTGAATCTTTTTCTATTGCACGACGAACACGTGTGCTTACAACAGGAAGCAAAATATCTCCAGATAAGTTGTTTTGTTTTCTAGATTTCCAGTCATAAAGTTGCGTATCTTAACGTTGATTCCAATGGAACAGCCTAATCCAGGAATGAGACCTTCATTGCACGCAACAAGGGTACAGTGACTTTCGGTCAACTACAAATACAAAATAGATTTAAAGATTCTACTTTCTAAACAATAAAGTCTAACATAAGTAAATCTATTCTATTTTCTACCAGGTGGGGCTTATTGTGGGTTTCAATATCTTTTCTAATAAAATATGACAGGTTGGTTTGGCATTTCACCAACAACTGCATTCTCTTTCATATCAAACTGATCTTTACTTTGCGCAACCTAGTTCTTTCTCTGCTTGAGACAGAGAAAATTGTTACTGTGACATCCAACATGGATGATAGGTATCAGAGAGTTTACAAGCAGGTGTAAAGGCTTAGACATCAGAAAGTCCAATCTTGGAAGAAGACCAAGGATGTTTTAACCTCCTTACAGAGACTGGGCCCCATGGAAGGGGTAGTGCTACAAAGACAATATGGCCAAAGCAACACACCAAATCCAGTAGCTATTTCATAGGCCATCCGGCTTAGAATATTCTGATTTTGAAAAGTATTCTATGCAATAGAATTTGCATTAACTTTTTTTCATAACCTGTGGTCGTCTACTTTCGTCATGTCTCACATTGCTATCGAGCTAGTCGATTCCCAGATTGTCCAAAAGTCAGAAGTTGAGTCAGTGTTCGCCATCTAGGCACCCAATGGAACAATCTAATGAACTCGTTCCCAAAACCTTTTGCAAGGAAAAGTCAATTTTCCAGTGTCTGTTGCTGGGCCTCCTGAATTTACAGTTAAGCCTTGCCGTCCCTCCTAAATTCACCATTAACCTTTGTCTGGATTCCCCCATCCAGACCCTCCCTAATCTCAAAAATACTTATTTTTCTCCTCCTATATTCAATCAAGGAGGTTGATTCAATACACATCCCTTGGCTGCTTAGGCACCAACTGATTTATTTCTTCACACCATTGTGCCTAATTCCTATCAATCACATAAAACACAATAGGCCAACAATGGCACTAAGTACCAATTATCTTTAACACAATTGGTCAACAACTGTGCTAAGTACTTGATTGACCCAGTCTTTACACCATACAGAATGTGTCAAGTGTGATTCTGTTTACTAGAATAAACATGAATTAGAACAACAATGGAGGTGAAGTACTAAAAACAGTAATTAGAGAAAGTCTGACACTTCAGGGAGAATATTTGTTGAGTCAATCAGTAAATGTATCATCTTTTGAAGGCTTGAGATAATCAATTATCATAACAACAGACTGAAATCAGGTGTCTGGCCATAATTGTTAGTTGACTGCCAATGCAGCATATTTAGTCAAGTGGTTAGCAACCCTTCTTCTGGACCAAGAGGTGGTGGGTTTGAATCCCGGATGTTGTCACTCACCCAACACGCATGCTACTGGAAAGGATTGCAGTCCTTAGGTCGGAACGTTAAGCCGTAGTCCACTTTTCATTATGCTTGTCGAAAAGAGCTAGGGAAAAAACCCTGTTGCAATGGGTAAATATTACATTAGTGTCTGTCTTCTCTGTGCGCTAAACTGCTTCGAGATCACTTTTACTTTTTCACCGCCTGGAGAAATTTGGCCACGATAAGACATCATCTGTAAGATGTCATCTATAACAACACCTGACTTCAAATACAGAGCTCTTGTACATGTGTTTGCCTGTATGCGCAACAAGGGGGTCTATTCACCAAAAGTACGCCATATGCATGCACAGTCAAGCCTCTCAAAAGCACTTGTTTATTTCCTAACAAACACTAAGGACTTTAAGAGAGTGGCAAGTACATTGTTTCTTGTCAAATGCACTTTGAAATTGTCAACATGGTAAGGGGAGTGACATTTCAGGAATGCGAGGACCCACTGGTTTAACCTGATGGGTGAAATTGCTAAAGATAGCAAGGTGGTATCAAGAAAGAGGGGGTCAATTGTGTCCATTAACTATGGCATCTAAACCGTTCCGCCCCCACCCAACTTTGATGGCGGCTGGCATTTTCAAAGTGAACTGGGGGTTGATCACTAACCTTAACTGTGTTTACCTGTCTGTGGCGGGGTAATTGCCACTCTTCACAGATGCCTGGTGAGAGAAGGGGGAGGGGGTACAAGAGCGCTGATGGCCGGAATGTTTGGCAAGAAGGTCGCACAGAAGCACAGCCAGGACTCTGATGGATGGAAAGGGTCCGACCTTTGCAAGACACACTTACCGATAACATGTGGGAGTTTACTGACAAGGGATGTAGGGTACTTGACCCTGGGAGAATTCTCCTACTATCTTATTACCTTCAAGCTGGCTGCCACTAATTTTTGGTTGTAACCTTGTCACCTTGGTGTGCATGGTAAAGTAGCCTGTGAATGCAGGTGTGCTGAAAGGATGTTTTCAGGTTGTCACCTGTACCTGAGACGTTTCCTGAGCACTTATCTCCCACAGGTATCATCTTTAGTTTTTGCATCTGGTCAGTTAAAAGGGGAAATTCCCTGCAAAAATGCGTGCAATTCCAGGTGCATGACAGCTTTCAAGGTCAAGAAGGATACCCAGTGGGGGTTAAGTTGTCTCCTTTAGGACATGCTATAAACTGGTCCTTACAAAAGATAACCGTAAACATCATGAGTCCTTGCCACTAGCTGTCTTTGAGTTTAACAGGGACCTAAGAGGTGCTGCAAGCCTTTTTCTGTAAAGCATTGCAAGCTATTCTAATTCACCGTTAATCGTAGCTGACCCATTCTAGTTCAACATAAAGCAGTCTCAGTGAACTTTTTATGAAGCATAATCGGTTACTTTTATTCTCCGTAACATGTCATTTGTTATCCTGAATTCGCTGTTGACAAATCCAATGACCTCATTCCCAAAAACTTTTGCAACCACAAGTCCTAATTTTCGATAACACTTTGCCGGTCCTGCTGAAATTATCATTATTATTGCTGGCCTTTCCGAATTTACTTTTAAATCCCCCATGCAGACCCTCACCTAAGCACTGAATTAAGCATACCTTTCATAGCAGAGCAAGTCCCTTGAACTTTATAGTTGCTCTCCTGACACTGAGATACCAGACCGGGTGTCTGCAATGGTAAAGCCTATATTCCCTATCCTTCCAGGGGGAAATGTTGTTTAAGCAGCTGAAACCTATGAGACTCTTCTTTTCTCTCCCTATTTCCCTTTCTTTAGAAAATGAAGGAAAGCATTGACTAACTGAAAGACGAGACTGAAAGCAAACAATAACAAGTTTTTACAATTGTTTGAGATGGCTGTGTATCTATTATTTTGTTTAGACTTCTTAGGGAGACAAGTCAAAACACAACAGCGTGGACGATGTTGATTTTCTGGCTAAGCTGTGGTCCGATGTCAACACATGTGTACATGTTTGTTTACTACCAGTGCCTGATTACTCTCCTTTCTTTGCATACCACTACAAGTAAGAAAGGAAGGCCAGGAAGGAAGAAAAGGAATGTCTGGAATCAAACATCTTCCAGAAACTGTTTTTTCGGTTACACTCAATGGCTGAAGGGAATGGGTAATTTCACGGTTGAAAACAGGACTAATGGCACACAAGCAGTGATTAAATCAAATTAGAGGTAAACCAGTGCCCACAAATTGATTTGAAAGGTTACAAAAACTGAAGAAACAAGTCCACCACTGTGAAAACGAGAGCCTGTGAAAAGGTGTTCCTAGTTCCAATTACAGTAATTGTCGGGCATTAAGAGATCAAGGTCATGGTGCAAACTCGGGGAACAGTGGCTCCAGAGCCCCGAAAATGTGCTTCACATTTGCAGAATAAGTGGTCCCAGAGCCTTCCGCCACACAACTTGATTAAACAACACAGCAGAAAGACTTTGCTCTATTTCCCAAACACTGAAGTGAGAGATGACTGCTTTCTGGGGACAAGACAGTTCACTTTGAAAGGTTACACTTTATTTGGAATATTGGTCTCGCCTTACTGTTTCTGATAACCGTCAATGTCATGGTACACTGTCCTAGTCTCCTAGACCAAGCACAAGGGAAGGGTGAGGAAAGAGACGACTACAACACATAGCCTGGTCCACCATTCCTAATGCTTTGAAGTAAAAATTTTGCAGAACCGTATTGCTAAGTTATAGCAGTGCGTTGGCTATCTGCTACTTTTTTCTTTGCCCCTTTCTTTGCCCACCGAGAAACCAAACCAAACCCAAGCTGTCTGATCTAGTTTGCCAGCAGAAAAAGATTCTTACTTCTAATGAGATAAGTGCATAATAACCACCCAAGGGGCAAAAATCTTTGAAGCATGATGAGGTCACACATGGCGATTTGCCACAGGGCACAAAAACGTTTTGTTCTTCCTGTCCTGAATGCAAAGTGACGGTTAAATGAGTTCCTTCATTAGCAAAGGAATTTACATATTCTCATAGCATAAGTCACCACAGGAAGGGATCTTAACACAATACCTGTCTTGCCTGATGTCGAAATTCTGAGAGATCTCGGCTTAGTCCTGGATTTGACTGAAATCTTAGATGCTTGAGTGCTGAGCTAGGGTAAATGAACAGTGATGTGTGGTATGTGGAGGCACGAACTTGGAAACGTTATCTGAACCCCACTGCTAGTTGACTAATAACCCATCATGTCACATGTTTGGTCCCAAGCCAGACTAGTCACGGAGACAACCTCCTCTTTTTATAGCGGGGTAAAATAAGGTAACAGGGATGCATTCACTACAGTATACCAAAATTTCTTAATAGGCTCCAATAACACACACAAGATGTAGATGGTATTGTGCATGTGGCGACAGAAAGAGAAACAGTTTCTCTAATGTAACACTTACCAAGTCCTTGAAAAGTGTGGTCCTAACCGCATACAGAGGAGGTCTGGATGGACAGTCCAGGTTTCAGGACGTCTAGATCTTGCTCTGCGGTCAGGGTCTTGTATTTACCAAACTCCTAAGGTCAGCTTTGGTACAGAAAGTGGAGAATATGTGTTATTGACTCTTGCTGTACAACATCAAAGAGACTTGCACACATGTGAAGAGAGCTAGAGATCAGGGATGGGATGATTCTCACGAAGATCCAATAAAAACCGTGAAGAAGCTTGCCCCCTTTACAGCAGGTATGTGTCTGCCGACTACATGTCAAACCCACCAGATAAAGACGAATACATCCTTCTCAATCCACTGTTTCACACATAACGGTCAGACAGTGTATAGGAAGTTGGCATGGATGGCGTTACAGAAGCACGAACCGGTCACTGTCTAAACTACTTACCGTTAGTAGTAGTAGGGTCTAGTAGCTGTAGTAGAAACCTTTAGTTACTTGCGCTGTGAAGATTGTACTTCAGCAAACTTGAGTCAACGCAAGACTAGGCATCTTACCTTACGATCCAAAGTTCTCAGACCGCAGAGTGCAACACGTCTGCGGGAACCTGGCACTCAGCCCAGACCCAGCTACTATTTATCCAGATTTGACCCGGAAGGGCCACGACGACCACACAGTGGAGGTGGGACAAGTCAGTGGGGAGTCCGTCCCGTGGTCTCCCTTGTTCTGCGAAGGGGTTAAATTACTGGCAACGCCAGGTTTAATCAGAGAACACAGTTTCTCCCCTGGTGGTGAACAGAGAGCCAACTGTACAGGGTAATGCTATGCTGATCGCCTTGGCCAAGGTCAAACCCATCATAGGTAGGAGGCGGGAAACCACAGGCTAGACATACCCAAATTTCCTGGGGGCAAAGGCAAGGGGGCGATGTTAACTAGCGATTCTTACCGCTTAAAGCCAGCGTGGGAAGGAATTTACAATGTTACCAGTCGTAGGCGAGCTCCCCATTGGGTTAAACAAGTTGGAAAGGGACCATATGTTGAGTGAAAGACGCTTGAGGCCATGTGTGTCCCACACAAAAGTTGCAGACGACACGCACACAGCACAAAACAACCGGAATTCCTGTACGCCAAACTCTTTTATTTACCATGATTCACCCCCTTTCCGTCACAACAGCTATCTCTCTAACCACAACAGCTCACCAAGTCATGCACCATTACTTCTTTCCTAGCCTAAAGTGTAAGAAAGAGTTCGGATTACACAGAGAGACATTTTGAAAATCTTTTAATTTTCCGCCATTTGTCGTCTGCAGGTGACGTCAGAAGAACCCGGATGCGGAAGTGAAAGTTTGACCTTTTCAGTCCCCGAATCCAGATCGAGGTTTCTTCGGAAGTGCAACAAGGTATTTTTGTCTCGATATGGTTTTATCAAAATCTAGCATCATTTTGGCATTTCAGGCCGCAAAATGATGGCATATTGTGTTGCTTAGAGTTCCAGTAATCGCGTAGCCATTGAAAGTGGCGTGAGAAGGCAGAATTAACCGCTATCCATGTTTTGTAGATTCGTAGCCCCCCTCCCCATCAATTGATTCACAAATTTGTGAATGTAAATTTTGTTTTCAAATGCCCATCATTATAAGGATACGCTTTAATATCCTTATGTACACAGTATGTACGATGTTGGAGATTGCCATATCTATAAGGATTATATTAAACCCAGTTTTAAGGTTTCTATACTGTGCTTTTTGTTTAGTTGAAAATAGAGGCCTGTTTTCTTTTACAGTATGTTGTATTCTCCTGTGTGTGTTATTATAGATTTAAATGTTTTCCCACCAGTGACATGACGTCATCTTTCACACAGGGTTGGACACAAATCCAGGAATTGTGGTAGTGTTTCAAAAGTGCTTATAATAGAAGAGGCCGTCATCACAGAGCCAAGATGTTGGAGGTTACTGTGAAGACTCTAGACTCTGTCTCCAGACCTTTCACTGTAGAGGAGGAGGTGAGAAATATAGAATACAACACAGGGTCCCAGCCCTCCCGCAGGTCGGATCGCCTTCTGGCCTATGGCCGTCGGGCGATCCGACCCGCGGTCGGGCTGGTACCTTGGGTGATGCGGAATACACCGTGTTGTATTTCATTTATGTCATACCCACCTGAGAAAACACACATTTCAATGCGGATTGCGCCAGAAGTTGAGGGAGTTTTGTGTCCTCGAACACAAAACTGTAACAACATTGATTCCAACCTCCGAATCCGGTATTCAAATTTTCATTCTAAATATTCTATTGAAGCCCGTAACTCCCGAACCCTATGTGATACGGATAGTTATCACACGGTCCGGAACACCCGTATCAGGCCCAGGCATGACATAACACTTGTTATAAGCCAGCCCACAGTTTAAATGGGCCTATTGTAGAATTTGGGGGCAAAAACTACGAATATTCAGAATTTGAAAAATCTACATTCAGATTCACGTTTGTGACTAATTTGTAACTTATTTACAAGATATTCCCTTGATTTTGTCACATTTTTATCATTGATAAACAACGGAAAAGCAAAACGTGCTAAATCACCCTTATTTCTGGTCGCCTACCAGAAATGATATGTAAATAAGCCAGCCGTAGAATGCTAAGAGTCACCCGAAACGACAGTTGCAGTCGGAGATAGAGCGTCACAGAAAAATCACCACAAATGAACAAAGTTCAGTTCACATTCGATTGCGTGTTTGGTGGTTCGTTAGAATGTTGGACAAAATGGATTGGTGGATTTGATAGATCAGGAATATGTAAGAGAGAAAATTGCGTAGTTTTGAATATTTTTGTTGCACAAAATATATATGGTGAAGATGATTTTTTGAAAGTTTGTTTATCTGACATTTAAAATGGACTGCCATGACCAGTACTAAACATGTGAATGTTGTGCCAATCAAATTGTCATTATCGTAGTGTGAATTTGTTAATAATGAGATATCTGAAATTGAAGGTTGATTGAATAATTAACATTGATTTGCAAAATGTTATGCAGATGACGGTTCGTGAGTTCAAGGAGACAATCGCAGAGTCAGTCAACATCCCCGCAGACAAGCAGAGACTCATCTTTCAGGGGCGTGTCCTGAAGGACCACACCAAACTGAAGGAATACAGTAAGACCCTCTCTTTATCATGTGCAAATGAATACTTAATACATTATGCTTTTACTTCTGCTGGGAGGTTTTTTGTCTTTGTTTTGTTTTGTTTTGTTGGTTGAATAAAACAAGAGCTTTTAAAAAAAGCTGGCGTTTCGGCTACGTTTATAAGTGTGAATTGTCTTTTCCCTTTACTTGAAGTAAAATCTGCCAGAGGAAGTCACTCAAGGGCTGTTCAGTCTATAAGAAAAATTGTCATTTTGGGAAATGAGTACTGTTTTAATAGAGAAAGGCAGATTGGGGAAAGCAATTTTGAAGTTACGTCACTTAACTTAAGTGCTTTTGAAAAAGCTGGTCTTGGCCTACAACTTGTACTTATTTGTAAAATGTATAATAGGCTCATTATAAAAGCTATCAATGTAATTATGTACATGGCACGCAATAAAACATAAAATTTGAAAAAGCACCATTGAATCATCAGAACTATGGTAATTAAGTGAAATAGAAGTTCATAACAGCTAAGGTTCTATCTAAAATGACTACCAAATGTCAAACAAATCAACAGCTACCTCATCCGTATTATTCTGGTTTCCGCATTTACAACATTTCTTCCTTATTTTCCTGGGTAATTTTGCTAAAATTCATGAAAATTCCCATAGTTTTGTGCCGAGGGGCGCCACTTTCCACGTCCGTGTTGTCTGAATGAAGTCGATACTGAACAATGGAGCATTTGCTACTGTAACAAAGAATCGCTGTTTTGCAAACAACATCAAGAGCCTCTGTTTACATCGGGGATAGAAGTTTAGTGGCGAGTGTTTTGCAAGAATCATCTTACCGCGCATAGGAGCCGCTGCACGGTATTTTCCATTACAATGAACAGAAAAATTCGAATGCCGGGTTTGGAATCTATGAAGTCCTGTTCATAAGACAAAGGCCTTGTATATATTAAATGAATATTTAAAAATAACAAATATAAAATATTTCTTTATTTATTAATGAAAAAAAATGATATTCATAAATATGATATTGATAGATTAATATAATATCAATATATATTTTTGATATTCAATATCTAAAAAGAAAAAAAAAATCCACGCACGGAGACGAACCCGGATCTTCTGGGTCCGAAGTGCTTCGCGTTGCCAGATCGGCCAAGCTGCGGTACGTAACTATTCATTCTGGACGTAATGCTATAACCTCACTATATGGTATCATTTATGCCGATTTTTGGTCGTTTTCTTGACGAAATCATTTTTTTTCTTCTGCAATCTTGTGGAATAGATGTAATATGGTCCTTTTTCCAGGATATCAAAGTCCGAAACCACAATGCAATGATATTTCCGAACAGTTGTAGCAGTTACATGCGGTCGCCGTCCTGTGTCACATGCAAATCTAGCCTGCCTGCATTTTCGTGCTCTCTTGCCATATAAGGCAACGGCTATACAAGGATTTGAGAACGTATTGCCATATAAGGTCTTATTGTGTGCGACACAGTGTTGAACCAAGCTTCCCTGGTTCCTTCCTTGAAGGTCCCTTGCTTGAAGGTAAAAGCCAGGACAATGCGTTCCGGCGCGCATGCGCCGAAACGCAAAAAATAAGAAAATAAAGAATAGAAAAAGGATCTCTCTACCCAGTGCTTGAAATCCTGCACACCTACACTGGTGATATACTAATATTCAAAATGCATGCACCACATAAACTTCACCACTCATTTTTTTCTTGTAATTATGATTTCGTGATTTCATGATTTCATGATTTCATGATTTCAAATTGATGTTTTTAAAAGTGTTCATGCCATGATGGTAGCCTTGCTGTGGTGGCCATCAGATTTATCAAAAAAAGAAATTTAAAGATGTTTTATTTAGGGAAGCGAATATTGGAGCCCCTGCAGTAAATCGGATACCACACAGGTTATGTTCATGGCACCATCTTAAACTTTGAGCCTGTTTTTTTGTATTCATCAAACTATGAACTAAGGTAGGTTTGAGAACAAAAAAATCTGCCGTACATGATGATGAATCAATGCGGATAGATATCAGAGGGACTTGCACAACACCAATTGTACCTACAATTATCTACATATGCAGGTGATATTTTAAGCCCTTAGTCTACACCACATCCCATGTGTAGGAAGTGGTGCTCATGAATATGCATGAGATGGTTGAATGTTTGACTCACTTCTGGCCAGCTGCAGGGTGTAATGTGTTTATGTCTGGGTCTTCCGTGGCTGGCCTGTATTTTTGTAGGGAGACCTTGTGAACCTGTTTCTCGGCCAAGCATACATTTTGGTCAGACACTTCACAGCATGGCTACAAAAGCCTCAGGTTGTGGCCTGGTCTGGTACGACATAAACTCTCTCTGTAATGGTCCCTTTCCCCAAGGAGGCTATAGGCAGATAGCCTTGCTTTCCTGTGGAGTTTGTGGACAAAGACCTCTGTCTCAGGGTAGCTAGTTTCAGAAAATGAAGCACCAACAAAAGGCCAGTATGTATTACTATTAGGGTTGCTGCCATTTCCAATGTTTGCCGGAGCAACAGTTCTCGGGAACTTCTCGCATCATTGTGTACTGGATGTTATTCCTCTGTCTGAAAGTTTTGCCCAGAAAAATAACTTCCATGTGAAGAACTATCAAACTGTTATCACCATTAGGAAGTTCTTATTACTTTGTTCTATTGTGTTATGTTTAAAGCATAATAATTTGATAAAGAGAAATACATGAACCATGTCCAAGGCAAAGACCAGAGTACCAATAGTTGCTTTTTGAAAAAGGTACGACTAAAAAAAAAAAAGATTTTTTCTTTTTAAGTCTTTACATGAAAGAAATACTAATTTGGAAAGGTCACTGTGGCTATCACACAGGTTTCTTTATATCCTGAGGCATCATGGTAAATATGGTAATTATCAGACAGGATCGTTCATTTCCTGTGGGGTCACAGGAAACGTCTGCCCCAAGTTTTGTGTATTTGTTCTTTTGTTTTTTGTTTTCATTATTTATTCATTTCCAAACACAAAAATATGCCACAGGAAATAGATAAATACTAATATAACATAACAAGAGTTTTAACAAATTTGTTTGTTGTTGACAGATGTCCATGGTAACGTGATTCACCTGGTGGAGCGAGCCCCGCCCCCCAGGCAGCCCCCGACATCATCATCATCAGCCGGATCCTCCACATCCACATCAGCATCCTCCAGCACCGGCCAATCAGCAGGGGCGACACAAGGAGGAGACAGGAATGGCAACAACTTTGTGATTGGTGCCTTCACCCTGCCAGCAGATGTAGTGGATCCCAACCAGATACAGGTTTGTGTTATACTCTGATTACCTTCGCCGAGAAGGTTATGCAGAGGGTAGCGTTTGTCTGTTTGTTTGTCTGTTTGTAGTGGCACAGGATAACTGGAGAATGCCTTAATGGATTGTCTTGATATTTGGTATGTTGGTAGGTTTTGATGAGACCTAAAAACGATGAGATTTTGGGCCCCCTAGCGGCTTCTTACGGTACTGCAGCGGAACTTCCTTTTTTGATATCTCGTGTTCTGGACATGCTATGGAACTTATTTTTGAGTGGTAGATAGATCTTTGGACAGAGAGTAAGTGGTGTGGGTTTGGGCCCCCTAGCGGCTTTTTTGGAACTGCAGGAGCAGGTTTTGCGTCTGACTTTGAAAGGGAATAACTCAAGAAGGGCTTGATGGATGGTAATGATTTTTGGTAGGTAGATAGCTTGAGTGATGATGTACATGATTAGACACTTTTTATGCAAATCAGTATCTAATTTGCATAATTAATGAGGAAAGTTTATACATCCGCCAAATTCCATGATAGGACTCTGAAACATGTGACATATGTAACTGGGGAAGAGAAAAATATTAATTGATATGAACTATGCAAATGAAGACCTCATTTGCATAAATAATGAGAAAATACTATAACATGATGGCCTTGATGGATGGTCATGATTTTTGGTATGTGGATAGCTTTTGTGATGCTTAGTATGATTGGACGATAATTATGCAAATCAGATTCTAATTTGCATAATCAATGAGGCAACTTTAAAAATCTGCTTTGTTCCATGATATGACAATTCAAATTGTAACTGAGGAAGAGAGGACTGTTGATGGATAGAAAATATGCAAATGTGGGCCTTATTTGCATACTTAATGAGTAACTTCTATTATTCCACACTGGCAAAAGACGGCAATTTCATACATTTAATCCTTTTTTGTGGCATCGGGACGTTATGTGAATGTGAGCATCGTTGAATCAAATTATGCTAATAAGGGCCTCATTTGCATAATTGATGATAAATTTGTTCAGCTCATACTTTGGACATGTTATATTTTAAGACAATGAACTGGTATGATTTATGATTGATGAGAAACACTCCTAATACGTCAGTCATAAAGGTTAAAATCATTTGGCGAAGGTATGAGGTCGTGGAACTCTAGTTTCCTTATGTTTAAGCTTTAAAAACTTGTTTTTATGAAATCGATGCCATGAAGGTAATCTCATTTCCTGTGTAAGCCGCACACTCTTTATAGAGGACATCTGTGAATGCATTGATTTTGGTCCATTATCAAGTTGCTGAAACGGGCAGACCAAAGTTTCAACCATTCTATGATGGACAAAATATAAAACAATCATGAGGCTATCAACGGTATGACAAAACAGTTCAAAAATCAAGATGAAGCAATTTGAAATATGCTAATCATAGTTAAAAAATTGAAAATAGTAGCAAATAGCAACTGCAAATCTTTGTCACTTGGTTGCTCCAAACACTCCGCACACTTGTTAATATTACAAGGACGATTTGATAAACTTGCATATTCATCATAATTCCAATACATGTATTATGGCAGGTGTCTTGTTGTGATAATACAAAACCTAGTTATAAAATTTTTGAGTATCAACTACATGTGTATATCAAAGCATGAAAAAAATTGCATGTCAGGGGTGTACCCGTCCTTGGGTGTACTAAAGGAAATAACTTTGACATACATCATTGTGGTTTGAAACCATTGGTTATGCCTACATGTCTTGTTTTTATTTTCAGAATGTGGTACAGAGTGTTCTGTCAGGTATGGGTGATCTGGGAAGGAACGCTCGAGTGACATCCAGAGCCTCGGTAAGCCTCACCCACAAATCTTTATTCAGTACCGTTATGAAAATAACCTGAGCTTATGATTAGTCTAGACACCACCATGATTTGTAGGTCAAAAGTGTATGCTGTACATTGTGATGGAAGCTAGGGTATAAGCATACAGGAGAAGACGCATGGTTGGGACTGTTTTTGTCAAAAACATCCATACAGTTCCACAACGTATGTTTGTAAGTTGTCTTACTATCACACAGGAATGCCTTGATGAAGCATACTGGATTTTCAAAAATTTTACAAATGTGTAGTGAAACAGGTCTCAACGTTAAATGTTCTTGGCAAGAATGCAGAATTCTTGTAAAGGTTTAAATCATGTTTTGAGCAGAATGTACTCATTTAAATATGCTTTATCAATTTTATGATAACCTCTTATTAGAAACAGCACAAAATATATAATATACTTAACTAGAACTGAAAAATGGTATACATACCATTTTTTGCATTTTAAAAGGTAAACATACCATTTTTTGTACTAGATAAGTATATGATATATTTTGTCAGCGTACTGTTGGAGTAATATTTTTTGTCAACATTCTTTTGGAGTAGTTTTTTTTTTCTTAGAACTATTTGTTGGAAATATGAGGCTTTTGGTTTCTCCCCAGCCCGATGGGTCATCAGTAGATGTGCACATTAATCTTGGACAGATTGCCATGCCGCAGCTGCAGAGTGAGTCCCAGCTGCGCATAGATCAGGCTCAGAGGATGATCCAGGAGGCGCACGACTGTCTCAACAGACTGGAGGTCAGTTTTGTTGTTTGTTTGTTTGTTTTGCATAACCAGTAAACCACCTTTAGGCATACTGTAAATGCATTTAAGTTCACATAGTTTTATTTCGTGCTAAGGCGAAAATGGAGTGTTCGCGGTAGTTTTAAGTTCGCGGCAGTGCTATAGTCACATACTGCTACAGTATTGGACAAAATGTTTGCGATGGTTTTAAGTTTTATGTTCGTGGTGAAAGGTCGCCAGACTGTAAGGTTTGAACCACTCGCACTAGGAAGGATTCTAGCATGGGACCTCCGCTTTGCACCCTAGCTCAAGCTTATTTTCACCTGTGTGGACATTACTGTAAAGAGACTTTCCTAACGGCACAACATCGAGACCTACGGTACTAGGGATACGAACTCAGAATGTCTAGATTCCAGGTTAGCCATGCCATAGTAGATTCTCTACTTCATTGACCTCCCCCTCTATTCTAGAACCCCCCAGGTCGACAGAGGTCCAACTCCCTCCCGTCCAGTCTGGGGGAACAGCCGTCCCAAGGTGAGGGGGCCGGAGTGACATCACGTGATGCCGAGTCCATCCCCACTACCACTGCCAGCACAGAGGAGCCCATGGACACACAGATAGCCACACCCGGAGAGACGGGGGCTCAAACACAGGTCAGAAGTACAGCATGATTATTACATTAGCTTCAAAACTCTGTCACACTTGTGCATATTTGCAAGTGCGTATGAGTTGCGCATAAACATTTTTTTGGTTTATGTAAAGTTTGCAGGGAAGAAGTTGTTTCCTACTTTGACCCACCCTTGTGCAGCCTTGTTATCGAACCAAAGAAATTACTTCTTCAGCTGCAAACTTAACCTAAACCTAAAACGTGTTAATACGCGACTCATGCGGACTTGCATATACGCACAAGTGTTACAGGGCCCTCAGAGTGCTTATGTTAAGAAATTGAGAAAAAAAATTGTCAGGGTAGACATTGTGATCTGGCAGAATCATCTATTCTCCCAGTAGAGTCCCAATCAGAGTCTCTCTGTCAACAGAGACTGTGATCAGGATGCTATGAATGTTTTCGGGTGGTCTCCCATTTATAGATCCTAACTTTCAAGTCAATCTTTTGATCTAAAGGATGAAACATGAATTGAAGTTGAAAAATTCTTACTGTATTTCAAGGGAATATGTTTTACAGACTCAGGAACTCTACCAGTTGCAACCTCTATTCTGACATACATGTATATATGCAAAGAGATACATCATTTTCATGGATATCCAAAATTCATAATTGTCAGTAGGTAACAACACTAAGGTTCAAATCTGAAAAAGAGTCCCACATGTAAATTTGTATTGTGATATACCAGGCGACTGGAGTTAGTGCAGCTGATCCTACAGCTGGTACAGCTGCAGCAGCTGGTGCCACTGGACCAGCCTCCACCAGCCAGCCAGGCGCTACAGGTGCCACTGGGCCATCCAACATAAGCCAGCCAGGTGCTACAGGTGCCAACACCCAGACATCCACCCCAACAAGCACCAGTAACCCCCAGGGGACCAACCGGGCAGGAGTACAGTAAGCCACCATAACAACATCTATCTCAGTTTCTCTTCAGTTATAAACCATGTGTACAAAGACTAGTTGGAAGTTTGCAACCAGCTATGGCGGTACAAATTTCTGCTCACAAATACATTGTAGTTTGCTGCTCTGATCACTTCCCGGCTCAATAATCTGGCAACTGTTAATAGAGAAACTTCACAAATTTGAACACTGGATTCCGACGTTAAAATTGCTGTTCTTACAATGTTGGACACCAGATTTTCTCAAGTGCTGGCTAATTTCGCATTGAATTTGAAATGAATGTTTTCTCGGGCGGTTATGACATGAAAAGGATACAACACAGATTCCACACCCATGTGTTTCCTGCAGGCATCCCGCGCCGGCCGTCCTGGCGGATGTGTTTGACGAGATCCAGGCGTTTAACGAACGTCTGCGCCCGCACATGGAGCGGTACCGCCAGATCCTGCGGAACGAGGTGGACTACTCGGGACAGGTGCGTAGGATGTTTATTTATTTATTGGTTTGGCTATTCAGCACACACAGCCAGGGCTGCCCAACTAGCCTGTTGCTATTACAAAGGGCTAGCCTTGCTGACAAAGACATTACATTACAATGGAATTTTGAGATGGACAGCATAACAAGCTATATCAAGATTCTAAGTGCATGTACATAGAGACTGTTGTATATGAATGATTTAAGATAACATCTATGATATCCAGAGGAGATCTCAGAAATTCTGTTCACAGGACAGGATGCAGTGATTACTGTAAATCTTGAAATATTCACTGTGGTTTTATGTTTGCAGTTTTTGTGGTGGCCTTTCCACAGCGAAATCATTGACCAGAGACCGCAATAGGAAGTCTCTGCAAACTTGAAAAGAAATGTGCACCGCGAACATTTCAAAATTTACTGTAACGGACAATTTTTGCCACAAGTAAAGACAACAAAATTTTGTATGTACTTTCATCGTTTTCTTTATATCAAATCATCACGAATGTTTAATAAAGGTGGCTTGATGTATTTTCTGCCCACAGTTTGAGGAGTATCGTGAGAATCAGCGCCTGGTGAACATCATCTCCCAGATCCTACACAACCTGTCCCACGCCTACCACTCGCTGTCCGACATCATGCTGGACCTGAGTCGCACCCCGCCCCGCTACCTACGTGCCCCGCCCGCGCCACAGATCCAGATGATGGGTCCTGTACAGGTAATGTCGTTTTTCTGTAGCTCATAAACCAGACCTTCTGGTGTTTCCTCTGTACAGGTAGGAAAGAGAATTTTTTTGGCGACACCTCTGGGGCAAAGCCTACTTTTGGGCAAAGATTGAAGATTTTCTCAAAATTCCACCGATGTGAGAAAGTGCTCTAATGCATTTCTTAGGGAAGTCACTTTTGAGGAATTCCTAATGAATTCCTTAGTGAAGTCATTTTTGGCTACACCTCACAGGTCATATGGTCCAGACATATAGCAGGTAACAACTTTGCAGTTTCGGACATACGAAAAGGGCTACTGTTATTTATGTGCAGACAGTCTTTTTCATGAGATTTAGACTATAAGACTATATAAGGATATGATTAGAAGGATAGTATGATATTTGTTTTGTACTCTACTGTGCATATAGAAATACTGTATGCACAAAATGTTCCAGAAAAAAATTGAGACAGAGGACATACCAGAAGGCTGTTTAATTAATGGAAAAATTGTGCTTGTCCTGTTAGCAAAAAAGTTATGTCCAACATGTATTAACAGAATGAATATGGTACATTTTGGTGTTTTACTTCTTCCTAGAAAGTCTATGTGACTACCAATTGTTACTTTATTTTTATCATTTTCTTTTGACGTTTGTTTGTATCAACGTTGAGATTGCCTGCTTTCCTTCTTGTTTATTTGTATTTTTTTTTAATCCTTCTGTCTTGGCTTTCGTTGTGTTACTTACAGGTAAATGTTGTGTTATTGGAGTTTGTATGTTTCTAAAACTGTGTTTTTCACACAACAATAGACTGCAAGCCAGATACGGATTCCGATATTGCAGCAATTCCAAAATCAGGTCAGTTGGTAACTGGAGTAAAAGAAAAAAAAGATACCCCACCCCAAAAATTCTGTTTCAATTGATTGTCAGAAGGATTGGTTTACAGGTACAGTTGTAGAATTATGCTTGCAAGTCATCTCCAATGAATGATCAAAGCACAGAGCAAAACACGAGGCCATGTTAGGTATGGGTTGTAATGTGTAAATGAATAATTGTCTTAGACTAGATTGTACAATATAGGTGGCTCAGTTCAAAGGAAAAAAACCCAAATGTATACATACCAGTGTAAAATGTTGATATTTCTTGACAGTCTTCTAGTATAAAGGTAAGTCATAGTGAAGCCGCATTGCACTAATTAGCTATCAAAAAAGCATTACACTTCATCTCAAGCATTGCTCTTTGAGTTTGCCCAAAGACGAAGAAGAAGATTAGACGGCCAAGATGTGTGATCCAATAGGGATACAAAGAGTCACGGATGTACTTATCAACGACATTGAATAGACAATTTGAAAGATGCAATACTGAATACCTTATTATTTTTGATGGTTTTCATTAGAATTATGAAGAAATGTTTTTTACTGAATTTTTGTGATTTGATGATGTCCTTTTCCAGGCCACGTTTACTACATCCGCACCTGGTATGGGCGCCGCTACCTCCCGTACGTCGACCGGTACGTCTGCTGTACCCCAGACCTCCTCGGCCACCTCTCAGACTCCGCCCGCACCTCAGGCACAGGTGTCCTCTGCCACTACCCAGACTGCTCATGCACCCGATACCACAGCTGCACCGCCCAGCTCCCAGGATGCAGCAGCAGCAGCAGCCAATAATGACTTGGCTTCTTCCCATACTCAAACAGATGGTTGGTTTTTTTCAATCCAATTTTTTTACGAAACTTATTAATTTTCTTTCTCTTACTCTCTACCACTCTTTGTCAGTGTTTGAGGGGAAAGTGGTTCTTCAGCTTTTCTCTTAGTGCTTGCATAGCCTTTTTATATGTTGAAATTGCATGTACAATTCTTATATTCCACGCAGCAGAAGTCTTGGAATTGCACATATCGCTCGTTCTCATTCAAATGTATACATTTTGTAACTTCCGTTACCGTTTGAAGTAAGACGTTTCTGACATTAAGATATGCCACATATAAGGTGCCAAACTGTTGTTTTTAAAAGCCAGAAAAGTTTTAAGTCGTCATAAAAACGACAGTTTGGCACCTTATATGTGGCAAATGTTAATGTCAGGAACATCTTACTTCAAACAGTAACGGAAGTTACAAAATGTGTACATTTAAATGAGAACGAGCGATATATGTTTATGTTACAATTTGTCCAGTATGTTGAATTGTTCTCTTTATATATATTACAAGTTTACCATTTGAGATTTGCAAGGGCACATTCGCAGTCATGATGCAGTGTGGTCTAAGGTCAAATTTTAGGTCCCTCTACAACTTTCCACATGGATATTTGTTTGCTCCTGATGGGGCTTAACCTCTGACCTTACACACAATCCCTTGCGGTGCTGGAACTGTGAGATAATTATGGTACATTGCCCTGTTCAGGCACCCCATCAGCCAGTGCCCAGACTCAGACCCAGACAACAGAGCAGAGGACCACCACCACCACCACACAGACCAACCAGGGACAACCAGGTATCACACAGCAGTTTTTCATTTCAGTCTCTTTCTCTCTCCCTCTCTCTCTACACACACTATGTTTTAAGTGTATTAAAGGAACCTACCAATTTGAAGCTATATGTGATGGTTTGACAAGAAGTTCATGATGTAATGTATTTTTGGTACCTTTGTGTATGACTTTTATGGCGAGACAGTTCGATTAGCTTCGAGAACATGTTAAGGATTTTCTTTATTATAAGGTTCAAAGAGTGAAGTGGCTATTGAATAAGGACTATCATTATGGCAGAAAGTATGCCACTTTGACAGTTGATGAGTTGCATGTTCTGATTGCTACATAACAAATAATCCCCCCCAGGTGCGACCTTCCGACAGGTGATTGGAGGAGGGGGCACGCCCTCTGACCCCCTGGTGATGCTGGAGATGGGTCCTCAGGGATTCTACATCAACCGTATCACGGCAACCATCCACCCGCCCGGACAGGGACCTCAGCAGGCCTCCACAGGTAAACAGGTCACTATTTTAGCAGTCCCCAGTTTTTTAGTGATGCCACAGGGGCAGAGCCAATTTTCAGCAATTTCCACAGCTGGTTCTTAGTTTTGATATAATTGCATTTGTGTCTACCTCAACCGGCCTCCACAGGTAAATGAGTCACTGTTTTAGCAGTTTAAGAGTCCCCAGTTTTTTGGCGATACCTCAGGGGAGGAGCCAATTTTCAGCTTGTTCTTAGCTTTGATATACAGTGCAGGTGAGTCTACAGGGATTTCAACAGGCCTCCATAGAGTCCCCCAGTTTTTTGGCGATACCTCAGGAGAGGAGACAATTTTCAGTTGGTTCCAAGCTTTGATATACAGTGCAGGTGAGTCTACAGGGATTTCAACAGGCCTCCATAGAGTCCCCCAGTCTTTTGGCGATGCCTCAAAGACAGAGCCATGTTTCAGCTGGATCTAAGTTTTGATATACCGGTATATTGTAATTGCAGGAGTGCCTACAGGGACAAGCACGACAACTTCAACTGCAAGTTCCACCCCCCAGGGTGCACCCCCTGCCTCCTCCGCCCCTGGACCGAGTGTAACCGTGACCAGACACTTCACAACAACAACTAACCCTGCAGGTGTGTTGGTCTCAATACTATAACTGTGAAATAGTTGCGGTGGTTTTACATTTGCTGCTTTTGCAGTGAGCTCTCACCACACTTAATTTCTTTTGGGGAAGGAAGTTGTTTTTTGAAGCAACAGTAAAGCGGGGATCATTGATTAAGGATTGAATCATTTTGTGAGATTCAAAAGAGGGGCAGGAAGTTATTGATCATGAGTAGGTGTATATAAGTTTGTAACTTTATTTCATTTTATTTTATTTTATTTTATTTTATTAGAATTGCAACGGTGCAATACACGTGGAACACAGGCAGCTATGGCTGGTGTCGGGACCCACACATGATATACCCATTTTTACACCTGGGTAGTGTGAGGATAGTTGTGTAAAGTGCCTTTCCCAAGGGTACAACATCGGTGGCGTCAGGGGATTTGAACCCAGGACAGCAGGGTTTTGGGCCCAAAACCCTGCCGTTACACCATACGACCCCACTGTCTAACTTGATTCTTTTCTACTACCCAGGTGCCAGGTTCTCGACAGGGACCATACCGATGGCCCCGCCCCAGCTCATGCAGCAGATCATCCAGCAGGTGTCCCAGCATGCCGCCTCAGCCACAGCTACTGCAGCAGCCGCAGCAGCAACCGCAGCAGCCACGGCTGCGGCAAACATGGCGGGGCAAGGTCAGCAGCCAGGACAGCAGTCAGGACAGCAGTCAGGACAGCAGTCAGGACAGCAGCCACCACAGCAGCCAGCCGGTGAGGCTTGCTCTTGAGGATTGCATCTTTGAGGGTCCTCGATTGAGGAATTTTCAAAGGGATTCTTAACAATAACACGATAATCAAAAAAAGGTTTTGATTTTTTCTTTAAGAATGTAAATCATGTGGACCCTTCTAACTTTATTCACAGGTTCACACTAATGATAATAAGCAGATTTGTGGTTTGAACTGTGCATGCCAGTGTGATGCATTGTGGACCCCTTAGACATAAACACAACATGTGTGGACTTGTATTAAGCATGGTCTAGAAAAAAACTGCTTGAAAGTTAGGGGCCTTCACCTTTGACCTTGGGCATGTGCAGTTCAAACCATGAACTAGCTTATCATCATTGAGTTTAGCACTAGTACTAAGTGGCTATGTACTCCAAAAGACAGTTACTCAAGCAAAAATTTTGAAACAGTCAGACGTTTCAGACAGCATCTGCAGATTCAGACTAAAGAGAAGGACTGGAGAACCTGACGATATTGCGGCGCCTATCGTAAATGGTTTTTATGATTGTACATTGGTTTTTGATTCAGTGGCGACACTGCGACATCCAATAAAGTTATCTTGTATGTATCTTGTGTATCTTGTTCACAGGGAATGGGAGAACTAGCACCGCTGCCCCGGGCAGACCCAGCACCCAGCCCCCGGGTAACATGGGTCGGTCCCTGCCCCGCTTCACCACCGGGCAGCCGGGCAGAGGCCCCATGGCCGTCCCAGGCACCGTCGCGCTCAACCCCACCGACCCGTTCCTGCCGTGCTCTTCTCGCCACTTTCTCGTGGTCCGTCAGAACCAGAACCAACAGCCGCGGGCCCCGCCGCCGCCGCCGCAACCACAGCAACAAGTAAGCTGCAATAACATCAATGTTTATCATCTTTCTAAATCGTTTTCAAAAGCATCTCATATGTCTCAAACTTAAAGCTGCTTCTACTGTTTTTATAATGGCTTTTCTTAGATTTGTATTCATAAAAATGGTAAGTGGGACTGTTGCCACCAAGTGCTGTAACAGAGCTGTCCTCACAAGATAGCTTTAAAGAATTCTTGTAGCTAGATGTGCGAAGGTTAGGTGTGACAGGTCATTCAGTATGATGTTACTGTTGCTGCGCAGCTATACTTATACAGATACAGAATTATACAGATCATTTCAAGTACCCAAAAGGCAAAACAGCTGAAGCTTCAGTGTTATAAGTTTAACCAAGCTTACCTTTTATCAAATTAAGAACACATTCAAGTATTACAGAATGTTAGAAACAGCTTTAAGTACAATGTTGTTTTGAATGAATACTTACATACAGAATTAAACAGATCATTTCAAGTACCAAAAACAGCTGAAGCTTCAGTGTTATAAGTTTAACCAAACTTACCTATTATCAAATTATGGGCACAAGTATTACAGAATGTTAGAAACAGCTTTAAGTACAATGTTGTTTTGAATGAATGCTTACATCAGTACAATGTATTTATTCCCCAGGGTGGAGTTGGAGGTGACGGACAGCTGGGAGACATGATACAGGGAGTGTTACAGGGGCTGATGCAGCAGCAGAACCCGTATCTACATCGTAAGTTATGTTTGACACATAACAGTCAAACTTGACAATAACACCCCACAGTCAAACCTGACAATAGCACACTATAGTTTTATCTGACAATAGCACTTTACAGTACAGTCAAACCTGACAATAGCACACTACAGTCAAACCTGACAATAGCACACTACAGTACAGTCAAACCTGACAATAGCACACTACAGTCAAACCTGACAATAGCACACTACAGTCAAACCTGACAATAGCACACAACAGTCAAACCTGACAATAGCATTCTACAGTACAGTCAAACCTGACAATAGCACACTACAGTCAAACCTGTACACCTCTACATACATGTACATTGTAAGGACCACCTGGCCATTGTAAGGAGCACCTGGCCAATGTGGTGGTCCTTTAAATTTATGATTAGATGATTTTTCCCTTTGACACAAGTATTACGAATCCTGTCTATAATTACCTCAAAGACCATATTTCTTTAGTTGCCGGAGTGGTCTTCATGGTCAGGTTTGACTGTATTACGGCTGTGTTTATATGTAGTTATAGCAAACTATTTGTGAAAAAAAACCAAAAAAACTAGAGAATTTCAGACATATTTCCTGAGAAACAGTTATCATACTGTAGATGCATTTAAGTTGGCGTGGTTTTTATTTTGCGGTAAGGCGAATATGGAGTGTTCGCAGTGGTTTTAAGTTCACGGCAGCGATATAGTCACATATACTGCTGCGGTATTGGACATAAATGTTTGCGGGGGATTTAAGTTCGTGGTGAAACAGTCGCCACAAAAACCGTGAAAATAACCCACCGCGAACATTTCTGCATTTACAGTAGTATGAATTTCCTGTATTATTTGAATATTGTGGTAACTCCCAACTGTAACCTCGTCGCACCTCGGAAAATGACATTTGAAATTAAAGTATCCTTATGAATATACATTTTACATTGTTAATATACGTTTTCCAGCCCAAGGCCCCCCTGGTACAGCTGCAGGTCCCAGGGGACCCCAGCCCCTGAACCCCCAGACCTTAGTCAACATGTTCAACTCCATCCTCCATCCACCTGGCTCCTCTGCGGGGGGTACGACCCCTTCTGCCCCGCCCCCCGCGGCCCCGCCCCCTGCCACGACCCAGGCTGCACAGAACTTCTCAGCCATGTTCCAAGACGTCGTGCAAGATGGGATCAGGGAGGTAAGATTATGGTCTCAATCAGGAGTTTTTTTACCATGTTCTTTTTATTCAATTTTCATACAAATAAGTAAAGATATGCATGGCACAGACACAGTTATAAAGATAAATACATAACACAAAATATACACATTTTCCAAGGCTACAAAATCATACAAATTACAGAAATATACATAGAGTTTTTTCTTTACAATGTGGCTAATGTAAAAATATGTGTCTTACATGGGAAGTGTACTGATATCATTCATACTGTTTTGAGCACATTTACCCCACATCATTTAAAAGAATTGCCAACAACTTCTATCCACACAATCCCTTTTTATGGCAATTAAAAACTGCAAAATTGTATGGCCCAAGAGTTATGGAAACAGATATGTGTGCCACCCTCTTTTTTCCATTAGATGAAACATTTACCTTCTTATATTGTTCTTTCATGCTAATTGAACTCTCATGTTAATATGGGGTTGACTCTTAACCTTCTCCCTGCTGCCTAACTCTGTAACCAATAGAGAATGGGATGCCAAACAGCTAGTTCAGTGTGCTAAAGGTTAAATGTTGTTAAATCTATTATCCCTTCCAAGGCCGGGTCCCAGTCCACAATGTCTAGCTCCTCCACAAACACGACAACAACAACGACGGCCGGCAGTCCCACCACGGAACCCTCCCCGGGCACACAGCCAACCAATCAGAGTGATCAGCCCCCGGCCCCGCCCCCGAGAGTCGGCGTGTCTGACGAGACGTTCCACAGCCTGATAGGTGGGATCGGGGGGTTCATGCAGCAGGCCGCGGTGGGTCAGCCGTCTGCGGAGACCATCGCCGACTTCCTGACAAGGATAAGCCCTGAGTACAACATTCAGGAGGAAGAAGGTAAACAATTCTGCACTGGTACCAAATCATACTTTTTGTTTATTACACTATTCCTTCCTGCAGGCCTATTTGAGCTACCGTACCAAATAAAGAAAGGTTCAAACAAATGCTATCAAAGACCATGTCACACAGCGTGAAAATCAGTCGGCTGTCAAGTCTGCAAGCTGTACGTATGTAGATGACATTTTAGGGAGTACTATGCCCTGGTTTTTATCAATGATCATTTGTGGATTGGCTGATGATGATAGATCACCAAGCTTCCTTGAATATGATTTTCAGTCAAAAAATAGGTGTGATTTTAAAATCAGGCGAAATTCATATACAGTCAAAGCTCTGACTGTGTGATATATGTAAATATCAACAATGATCTTCCAATAAGACGAAAAAAGTATAGCTCTTACCTGTACATAAGTACATAAGAATCTGTGTCAGACATTCTACCAAAGACTATACAGTCAAACCTGTATTAGCGGTCACCTTTGCATAGCGGCCACCTTCCCATAGTGGTCACTTTTTGTTGGTTCCTTGGATTTTTCCCATTGACATAAGCATTAAGAATTAGGCTATAGCGGCCACCTGACCAACGCGGTCGCGGCCAGACGATTTTCGGTCCCGCGAGTACAGTAACACTGCCGATAACGGTCACGGCACGCCGGTAAAGCCGCATCGCCACCGCACGCCGGGTTAAAAATCTTCATTTTTTCACGCCGTTATCAAATTTATGTGGACTCAACTGGATAGGATAATAATAAAGAAAACCAAAATGTTTTATCTTTGTTAGAAAATCCATGGTTTGACGCGAAGTCAAACATAATTTTCTTCACATGGCTAACATTTCGACTGGACAAATATTACGGCAGCTTTTTGGAAAATACAACCCGCACATGTACCTGATGCGGCAAGTTCGCGAAGTGTTCGAATACCGGCCCAATTTCCGTTTTCCCCGGGAATTCATCCAAAATTGTGCTCAAAACGTGCTTCAGGCTTTCGCGCGATTTTCAAAATGGCGCTGATAGTGAGCAGCACAAAGGTCAACGGAAGACACCGCTGTTACGGAGGTAAATTTATTTTGCTGCAAAGTATCACTGAGGATAATTACTTTACCAAAAGCTTCAAAATAAATATGAATTAAATCAATATGATGTAAAATTTGGGCTATTGCAATTTTCTGAAAAGAAAAAAAGCCATCAAAAGAGCGACCTGAAATGTGACTTACCTATGCAATCTTTACATGTGTACTGTACTGTGAATAAATGGATCTCAGTTGGTACAGAAAACATGTGTCACTGGAGGTCAATTAATCGACCTTTTCTCCATAGCGGCCACCTGTCCATAGCGGCCAGTTTTCGCCAGTCCCTTGAGTGACCGCTATAGACAGGTTTGACTGTACCAGTATATGGTATCATCCCATACTACATATAGTCTCTTGTGAAGTAGATTAGTTTCCTAGAATTGTTGTGAAGTAAAGAAAGTGCCTTACATTGTATTCTATACAATTGTCAAACGATAAAGTTAAAGGTTAAAAGGAAGATAACATAAAACTTTTTTAAAATGTTTGTTTTTATATGTACGAGTTTATCTCTGAGTGAATACGATATGCTTCTGTTGTAAACACCAGGTTTCCTGGCCGAAGTGTTCCAGCTGCTGACCAGTAGTTTCACCTTCCTTGACCTCATGAGGCTGTTCTTTGGTCAGTCCGCCCCGCTGGCCAACGTCCGACCCCAGCTGGAACAGTTTGTCACCCGTCAGCTTCAGGACCAACCCCCAACACAGGCCAACATCCAGGTAAGAATGAGAGGATGTTTATTTATTTATGTCCATTTATTTCTGTTTTCTTTATACAGGGTAGACATGCTCTGTGCTTAACACACTGCTTTACAGGCATGCCTTGTACCGAATGAAGTTTTATTGCAAGTTCATGCCCGTGGGCTAATTGCAAATACATTGTAGAAACATAGGGAAAAAACATACATGCGACAGTGAACTGTGACTGACTTTGCAAAAACCTGAATAATATATCGTGAATTAAAGTCGCATGCTGCGGGTCTAACAACTCATGCCTCCGTGAAATATTTATATAATCATTTTAGAGTTTAGAGTTTTTCTTACGTCTTGTTTACTTGTAGTTTTTGGTAAATATTACATAATGTATCACTTCCTGTCACTCTACGATAGATCTGATGAGAATATACAAAACACTGAGTGGGATGGAAGAGAATTTAAAGCTGGAGACAACCTTGCTTGGAGAAAACATTGTCTGACATTGTAACCAACTGGAACTCTCTTTTTTCTTCCAGGCGGCTGTTGGTAGGATACTGGATAGCATGCAGTGCTACATCACTGATGCCATCGTGAGTATGGTTTGTCTTAAAGGCACCCAGAGCATTTTATGAGGCTTGAAAACTGGAAATATTTTACTTGCTGTAACCTTTATGAAATTGACATTCAATGCCACTATTTACCACATTTGTGTGCGGATTTCTTATCAAAAGTGCTCAAAAGTGGCACAAAAATAAGCTACATGGTGACCTTTTAGTTTCACGCGCCTAGTGTAAATAGACCGATACCATAGCCCGCCCACCTCCGTCAAAACGTAGAAATGCAAAATTAAAACATAAAAATGCAAATATTTGACGGACATGCAGTCACTCTCTCATTGGTCGAACCGCTAATTGTGATGGACAGTCAGGATCAGTCTATTAGGGCTTGGATTTTCTATCAGTTCTCACCACATAATGACATCGTATCTTTGCTCCTTTAATGTCGATATGTAATGGTATAGTGTTATTGAAACTTATTATGTGTAGGAATGACAAGAAATTTGATTTTTTGAAGTCAAGTTTCAAGCCTCATAAAATGCTCTGGATGCCTTTAACACTGAACAGTCTCAAAATCAAATTAGCAAACCAGTTCCATCAGAAATACGGTGTTCTTGCCAAGACATCTTGGTTTTGGTCATTCAATTTCAGTTCCCTCATTCAATATAACATGAAAATTAGCCGATAGGCTGAATGCCATTTTTTTTCAATAAAGGCACACCGGCATAGTCGTGAATATCCGAATCAAAGTTCATCTGTGACATTAATGGACTTTATGAAAATTTTACATGTTAATTCCGTACCAAAAGTAATGTGCTTGCCAACAAGCCTTTGATCAGTCCTCTGAGCCTTCTCAAGTTAAAATGACCCAAAGCATCAGCTCAGGTCACGTGACATACACATCAGGTCATTTCAGCTTGAGAAGGGTCAGAGGACTGATCAAAGGCTTGTTGGAAAGTGCTTTACTTGAATCCGGTACGGAATCAGCATATAAAATATCTATATCTGATTCATTAGATCTAGAATTAGATCTGAGCTCAATCGTTTTTTTTCTCCCTGTCAGAACGATGCTCAAGTTCAAGGTCGTGACAACATTGACCTTGTGAGGACACACACAGAGTTCTGCAGACATCACATGTACAGGGTCATGAACATCATCGCCAACTCAACAGGTGAGCAATCACTTCAACATTGTCCTTGCGTAGCGTGCATAGTCCAGTGGTGAGCGGCCTTGCCTCTGGAACTAGAAGCCGTGAGTTCGATTCCGGCTGTGTCGCTTACCCGACGTGCACGCTACTAGTCATAGTCCTTAGGACGGGATGTTAAGCCGTAGTCCACTGTTCATTGTGCGTGTCAAAAAGAGCTAGGGATATTTCCCTGGTACAATGAACCTGTAAATACTGTACATAGTGTCTGTCTTCTCTGTCACAACCAGTGGAAGAATAGCTCTTCAATGAGCTAAACTGGATCGAGATCACTTTCGTTTCCTTTCAACAGACTAGACTAGACTAGACTAGAATAGAATAGATCAGAATAGAATAGATCAGAATAGAATAGAATAGAAAATAGAATAGAATAGAATAGAATAGAATAGAATAGAAAATAGAATAGAATAGATCAGAATAGAATAGAATAGTATTGATCCACATACATTGTGTTCACATCAACCAAGATGATACAAGAGCTTGTATGGCTTGGAGTGAAAATAGAAATTGTCTAAGATGAATTTTCATTCATAGATTTTTGGTCAGTACCCAAACATGCAGTATTTGCAATGAAAAGGTTTTTTGAAAGCTGTTTAATGTTCTTTTCAGACGATGATGCAGGTTTTGCGCAGCGACTGTTCGAGGCCTGTCGTCTGGCTGTACAGGAATGGCTGCGGTTGACCACCAGCTGTATAACGGACGGACTGAGAGGGGTGGAGAGGATCGTCAACAGCAGGATGGTGTGTATCAGTGGTTCAACAACATTGATCAGTGAGAATTTCATTAAATCATAATAATAATATTGGTTTATTGGTCCGAAATTACCCATGCAATGGCAGCCAGTGCTGCATTGCTGCAGGGTTTACAATCACATAATACACAACAGATACATATTTGCTCCACACTTGCACTTTGTGGAACTGTCACAAGGGTCTGGGCGGCTGCCATTCGGCCCCAGTAGGGGACCTCAATACGACCTTCCCGAACAGAAGTCAGGTACCCATTTACACCTGGGTGGAGTGAGGAAATTCATGTTAAGTGCCTTTCCCAGGGGCACAACATCGGGGCATACCAGTGGTTTCGAACCCTAGACCTCTCGGTTCTGGGTGAAACACCCTACCGATTGCGCCACAAGATGCCACTTTAGATCATTATTTGTGTACAATATTTGATTGGTCAAGTTGCAAAGATGTTCTTGAAGAAAGGATCAAGTAAGCCAAAATCTCCAAGGCGAAAAGAAAATTAAGTCACAGGGCTGTCCCTGTAGGTCAATTGAAGCAGCTTCACAGTTGAGCTCCTGATTCCAATTAGTGTCTAACTGAGAGATTCCGGTTCAAATCCTGGCTCAAGAAATCTTGGTTGGGCTGCACCCGTCATTTGGAAGGGACATAAGATGGGGGTCGCGTGCCTTGAGCACCTTAAAGGGGAAGGGCCTGTATACCCCCCTGTATACCCTGCAACTGAAACAGCAAGGAAGCTTGTTCCCCTGTGTGCCACTAGGCACTCTAAGGGTCTGAATGAACAACTGAACAAAACCCTAGTTCTTCATTATGATCATAATGTGGTTAACAGTGAGTTGCACTCACAACTATGGGGTCATGTGGCGCAATGGCAGAGCGTTCGGCTCAGAACCAAGTGGTCCCGGGTTTGAATCCTGTCATGTCACTGATCTTGTGCCCTTGGGAAAGGCACTTTACACGACTTTCCTCACTCCACCCAGGTGTAAATGGGTACCTTACTTGGTTGGGGAAGGTCGTATTGAACGTGGTGGTTCTGAATGGCAGCCGCACAGACCCTTGCGACAGTTCCACAAAATATGTATCTGTTGTGTATTATGTGAAACCTGTAAACCCTGCATCAATTCAGCACTAGAAAGGCTGTTATTGGGGGTAATTTCTGACCAATAAAAACTTCTTTTTTTTAAACTACCCCCTCCTCCCCCTGCTGTACCAGAGAGTGCTTGCTGGTGAGGTGAACCCAGCCATCCTGACCTGGATGCAGACGATGTCCACAGGACACCTGCGCAACCTGATGCAGACTGTCACTGTCCCCGAGAGCCAGATCCAGCACTACTATGTCAGGAGAGAGCCACAGCCGGCGCAGGTGGAACAGGCAGCACCTGTCAGCACACCTGCAGCACCTGGCACTGTGAGAAATGTTTTCTTTTCAAGCATTATAGAAATAACAGTAAAGTCACAGCTGTGTCAAACAGGTGGAACAAATAGCACCTGATAGCACACCTGCAGCACCTGGCACTGTGAGAATCTTTTTCTTTCTGTTCAAGACTTACAGATTGAAGTTACAGAATATTTGACAAATGTGCAAATACAGCACCTGACAGTGCACTTGCAGCACCTGGCTCTGTGAGAAACATTTGTATATTTTTTTTAAGACTCATGGAAGTAACAGTAGGTTATAGCTATGTCAAACAGGTACTTTGAAAGTCGCCCTAGTGGCGACAAGTTTGTCCCTGGATAAATAAATAAATGAAATGAAATGAAACAGACAAGCACCTGACTATGAGGGAATTTTTTTTGTTCTTTTCAAGACTTACAGATTGAACTTACAGTAGGTTACAGATGTGTCTGTGTAAAACAGGTTTTTAGTTGTGTTTGTGTGTTTGGTTGTGTTTGTGTGCTTGCACCTATAACTCAAGATCCTTTAGATGGATTTGTATGAATTTCGTTTTTTGGGTAGTTATTGAGGTCCTTAATAAGAAACTTGGAATTTTGGGCCACCTAGCAGTATTTTCAGATACTGCAGCATTATTATCCTGACAGTGTTGTGATGATAAAGTTTCCCCTGTACCATGTAGGCTGCAGAGGAAGTTACTCCTACACCAGACAGTAGGGCCCAGGATGTTACCAGGGCTGAGGAAGTCACGAGCTGCCATGGGCAGAAAAGAGATCGAGCAAATGCTGAAGAAAGCCAACCACGGGTATGCAAAAAAATATATCCGTATACACTTCAGATCATCATTGCCTGTATGTTGTTTTGCACAGTGGTTTTGAAGATCTTCCATTCAGAAAGGTGCAATTTTTTCATCAGTCTTGACTTCATGAGCAAATTGTGAAACATTGAAGATTACGGTAAATCTTGTAACTCGTTGTGGTGGTTTTGTGTTTACAGTTTTTGCAGTGATCTCTCTATTGAAAAATCATCATACCACAAATATTTGTTCAGTAGTACACTGTGTGTGTCCACTGTAAACTAACTTTAGATACGAGAAATACCTCCATTTTCCCACTATTGTTGATTGATTATATAAGTCCCTGCAAACTTCAAATTTACAGTACCCTTCCCCACTGAACAATGTATGTTTCGTCCCCCAGGAGAATGCTGGGAGGAGTGAGGAGGCCGCCTCCCTGAATGGTGTCCCCGAACCTGAGGCTATGGATGAGGATGAGGAGCCAGCAGGAGCCCCAGGGTTGCCATGGCAATCAGTTGTACCTGCAGTGAGTAGATCAACTTTCTGGTTTCTCATTGGTTAAGGGCTTGTTGCCATGTTAACAGTATTTGTAATTATAATGTTTCCATGGCAGTCCTGCTGTGAGAAGATCAACTTTCTAATTTCTCATTGGTTAAGGGCTTGTTGCCATGGTGACACTATTTGTAATCAGGCTTGCTCTGGCACAGTCAGTTGTACCTTCTGTGAGTAGATCAATATTCTAATTTTCCATTGGTGGAGAGCTTGTTGCCACGGTAACACTATTTGCAAAAAGTCCTGCCATGGCAGTCAGTTGTATCTCCATTGAGTAGATCAACTTTGTAGTTTCCCATTGGTGGAAGACTAGTTACTATGTTAATGCCATTTGTAATATGACCTGCCATGGCAGTCAGTTATACCTGCAGTGAGTAGATCAATATTTTAGTTGTCCCCATGATAACACCATTTGTAATACATTTCTACATTTCTGTTGTTTGAGGTTTCTTTGAAAAAACATTTCAGTAATTATTGATGTAGAAAATTGTACTGAATCAGATATTGTCACACATGCATTTACAATAACATTGTTCCTACATTGTCCCTTATACAAATGTACTAGTAGAATCTAAAATATTAGATTTTTCTATTTTGCAGGATTGGGTACCAGTCATACAGAGGGACATTGAAACTCAGAGAAACCTCCAACCTCAGCCGCCATTCAGTGATGCCTACTCCACAGGAATCCCTGCTAAGAGAAGAAAGGTGGGAACACACAGGGTACCTTTGCTTATTGATTCTTGTGTTCAATGTATATACGTTTGTTTTGATCTTGTGTGCCATAACTGTTTGAATACACTGTCAGTAGAGTGTCAGGAAATGAACTGGAGGATGGTGTCACTGGAAACTTGCGAGGGTGTCAGAAAGTAGAGTTCAAATGTGGTTGAACTAGACTAGTTGTTCATCAGACATGACAGACAGTCCAGGTCGTAGGGTCAATGGAAAAGGTTACTTATTCATGGGGAGGTATTGCTTTTGGTCTGTCTGTGTTTTCAGTTATATTTTTTCCGTTAGCTAGTCACGTCTACCATAGAGTAACAGGAAGTGATCAATGTATAAAGGGAATGTTATTTTAAAAGATTTTCATAATAAATGAACTTCAGACAAGACATGCAAGAAACTATAAATATTCCATGGCGGTATGAGATCTTCCAACTCTTTTTCTTATGTGTACACCCTGATTTAATTTTCTTACATATGCATGATAACACCAGACCTCCCACGCTGGAAGGGAGATCGGTTCCATGTCGTCGGTCGTCCCAGAGGCCCTGAAGCAGGCCGTGTTGTCCTCGGGGGTCCAGCCCAACACCAGTATGGAGGAGTTCACTGAGGAGGCGGAGAACAGCGCCACCTTGCATGCCGCTTATGAACAGCAGGTACTTTTGTCATTGAAAGACTATGTTTGAGTAGTGATTTTGTTTTAGTTTGGAATATAACAGATGTTGATTGTGGTTGGGTCACATATGCATAATCTCAGGGCAAGTTAGTAGAAAAAGAGCTCTTTTTTTTGCCAAACATTTCTACAGAGAATTTCTCTCTCTTTCATTTGTCATTGAAGCAGGCAGGTGTTGATATGGATCAAAGCTCGAGCATATACTGCATTTTTTTGTAGAAGTTTTTTAGTATTCGTCTGGTATTTTCTTCTTCGGGCTGAAGGCATTTGATATTGGTTATTTGACAGGATCATAATGTCCAGAAATGCTGGAGCTATAAATCACTGAAATGCAAATGGAGACACCAACATGGCAGCAGACACAGTGACCACATCACATGAAAACGCTTTCTATCAGGCAATAGTTTAAAAACTTAACTACATGGTTACACTTGATTTCTCACAGGTACGTAGCAGTGTTAGACGCCGTCTGAGAAACGACCCCAACTACACAGCAGAACGTTTCCCCAGCACTCACAAGTATTTTGAAGAGGACAATCCATAGAAACATCTCTCTGTAGAGACCATCTTAATCAAACAGTTGCTACTTGTATCTATACATACATCCCTTTGCTCCAAATGCCTTAAAATGCTACAAGCATGAAAGCTTTAGCAACTACGGTAATCAGGAATTTGGGAAACACCAACACTGTAAATAAAAAGCACTGCGTTGTAAGGAAGCGTACCCTGTTACAGTAAGTAAACACATATAAACAGATGTATGTCAGTAATTGAAAGTATTGTACAGGAAAGGCATTTCACAACATGGTTGTTTAGATAGGTCTGCTACCAAGGGATGGTAAGCATTTTAAATCAGTACTTGTTATCACAAGTACTAACTTGGTGTGTAGGTGAGCCCTTAGCTGGGATAAGGTTAAAAGATAAATCAGAAACTTAAGTCTGTAACAAAACGACACATTCTTACATAAAAACGCTCATTGTTCAAATACATCTAGCTAATTGTCGCCAAAGGTGTGTCACTCATCATCTTCTGTAGTTGTCTAACGGGTTGTATGGAGAAAGATTACGCTGGAGAAAATGCAAATGACATGATGTCTAATTAGTAATTTTACTATACATTATACATGTTGAAGACTTCATTCTGGACATGTATCTCTGCCTAGAAAGTGAAAGTGTCTGGTAAAAGTATGGTAAAATTTACTGTGGTAACAGTAATGTTAGAATTCATCAGGACATGCAAGAGGGTCATTATTCAGCTTTGAGCCGTAAAGTATTCCATAGGGGAACCTTACATGTTTAGAAGGTAATCGCCCTCTGGAATTCCCTTTAGTTCAACCTGTGTCCCAGCTTAAAATGAAATTTCTTGCTCATCCACCCCCCTCCCCCCTTTAGCAGCATTTTTTTGTTTGAAGATTAGAGGATCAAACCTTCTTTCGACCCTTACCCAAACATTACAATCTGAGCCCAAATCCAACATGGTATCCTACAGAATATGGATTTATTGTAGTTTTTTAAGATTGAATGCTATTACATGTATATCAGAGATCTGCCAGAAATAAACATTTGCAAGAAATGAAATAAAGACAATGTCATACTGTTGAGAAATATTTACACAATTTTTTTGTGGTGCTGGTATTTTGATTCTCTGAATGCTTGTTGCATATGGGAGGAAAGGGGCCAAAAAAGCTGCAAATGCCGAAACTATAGTACACCAGTAAGTTTTATTTTTAAAAGATGAGAATGCACAAGCTGGTGTACATTCGAATACAAAGCAAGTGAGGATATGATGGTAAAAGTGTTCAAACTGACAATGAAATTTAGAGCCCACACATACATGTACATGTACTTTGATTTCTTACTGAAATAATTTGTTGTTGTTGTTGTTTATTTTTATTTTAGACCGTATCTGTTGGGACCATTGCTTTTTTTGTTTTCAATATGTTCGAGAAAATGACATGATTTTGGTTTAACTGATGTTTACTTTTGTGCAAAGTGATATGTGAACATGCCATCCTGTCATTACGTTAAAAAAAACAATATGCACGTCATTTATAGCATCGTCAGCACAAATAAAATGTAATGGAAACACGTCTTGATTTTTCTGTTAGAAAATTAGTATAGAAGTGTCCAATATACAAATGTACCAGTACGCCAAGTCTATATGCTTTGCCAACTTTCTAAATTTTGAAAGCTGATAAAAAAATTGAATACAAAGCAAGTGATCGTTAGATGGTAAAAGTTAAAGTCAACTCATACTTTGACTAACTAACAATTTGGTTATTTATTTTTAACCTCCACAAAAATGGACGTGTTTGTGTTTCCGGAGCAATAACTTAACCTCTAAATGGATTTGATGAATCTTGGTATGTGAATATGTATTGGTTGACCTTGGTACTGCAGCAGAAATTCCGTTGGATCTGGGAAACATCATAGACAGTCCAATATCGTGACTGGATGAATCATAGTTTGCGCGAAGCCGACCATCAACGATTACATCTGCCTGAGTTGAACTATAAAAAAACCGCGAACTAAGCCTGCAATCTATTTGCTTCATCAAGGAGAGACCTTATAGTGGCAGTATCCATGTCAATGTCGTGGTCCGTGAATTGCCTTTCATAACTTTCTGGTTTAAGTTCTTCGAGCACGCGGAGTGCCTGTTGAAGAAAGTCTTTGGCTTCTTCCTTTCGTTGCAGAGCTAGGCACGCCCTTCCTAAGTAGCACAGGGATCCGACCAGGGTCGGTTGTGGTTCACTTTCCCGTGACAACATTCCCATATGTAGTTTGAACGTTGTGAAAACCTCATTAAAGTCTCCACGCTCAAAGTATATCTCCCCTAGTCTGTAAGTGGCCGTGACAACAGCTGGGTGAAGAGTATCAGATCCATAGAAAGCTTTGAGTATCTCTAGCCCTTCGAGATGACATGCAAGTGCTCTGTTGTAGTCTCCCATGCGTCGGTATGCCTGTCCCATCTTAACCAGGCACGTCCCTGTTTCACTGTGTGGTACCGCTTCACCGTGTATGTGCCGAAACATTTCAAGGGACTGCTGATACAGACCGATTGCTTCATTTTGTTGCTCTAGGTTGGAGCGGACAGAAGCCAACTTAAGCAGTATCGCAGCAGTGTCAAGATGGGGTTCGTCGCCATGGAGCTGTTTCTGCATGTCCATTGCTTTCTGTAGGTGTTCAACTGCCTCGTCGTAACGTCCAGCTCTATCATAAGCAGACCCGAGATTGAGATAACCCGTGACAACCTTCATGTGCGGTACCCCCTCACCGAAGAAACTGATAAATGCAGACAGGGACTTCGAAAGGAGCGAAATAGCCTCTTCGGTTTCCCCTAGCAGAAAACAAACGGAGCCAAGATTGTTGATGGATTCCATAATCATTGGATGACACTCGTCCTCGTAAATGCCTCTTTCTATTTCGAGTGACTTGATAATGTATTCTTTTGCTCTCTTGAAGTCTCCCTTGAATTGGTAGGCTTGCGCTATATTTCCGAGAACGACCGACGCTGTTGGAAGATGTGTTTCCTCGCTGTCGGTCATCTGCTGGAGGTATGACAGTGACTTGTGCAGATAATCTAACGCCTTCTGCGTGTCACCTTGGCCTAGGTACGTAGTGCCTAAGATAGATAATATCTCTGCTTTACCCTTGTGGGGACTGTCGGACCCGAAGATTTCGTCCAACATGGTTAACGCTCTCTCTCCGAAATACAAGCTGTTTCCCATATCTTCCATCTCGTCGTAAGTGTAGGATAGGTTATGTAATGAATCGGCTACATCGGGATGACTGACACCTTCACCGTGGACCAAGATCGTCATGTCTAGAGCTTGTTGATGAAACGCCAGCGCATCCTCATGCTGTCCCAGGTCATTGCTCACGTTACCCATGTTCTTCAGAGCCGCAGCTACGAGGAGATTTGGCTTGTCGGGTTCAGATAGGCGGATGGCTAGCTTATACGCCTTCTGGTAAAACTTCAACGCCCGAGCGTAATGGCCAAGCCGACGATGTGCGTTGCCAAAATTTGTCCATATGTTCCCCAAAGCTGTCTCTCCGTCTGGGGAAGTTTGATAGATTTTTAGAGCGTCTTCAAGGATAGCCAAGCACTTCCTGTACCGTCCAAGGTAAAAGTAATCACCCGACATTTTGATCAAAATTGTGCCAATGGACTCGTTCATTGCATCTTCCCCAAACATCAGTTTCTCAATGTACAAACTTTCCTCGTAGAGATCAACGGCATTTTTGTGCCTCCCAAGGCCTCTGTACGCAAGACCAAGGTTTGTAAGGGCCATGGATATATCTGGATGTGCTATGCCACTCCCAAATACTTGTTTGTACATGCAAATGGCCTCTTCGTAGCTCTTTATTGCGTCCTCCGGTTTGGCTTGGGATCCGAAAACGGCTGCAATGTTGACTAGTACATCTGGAAGGAGCATGTTGTCTGGGGTTTTCCTGCGTAGTCTCTCTGCAATGACTTTGACTTCGTTGAAATATTCCATGGCCCTGAAGTAGTCGTCATTGCTGTAGTAAGCCTGGCCAAGAGCACATAGAATATCTGCCTTGGTCTGAATGTCCCTAGCCTTTACATAGCTCAGGGCCTCTTCGAGGGCCCTGATGGCTTCCTCACTCTTCTTCATTTCAATGTAGGAATACCCTATGCTCAAGAGACATTCAGTAAGAGCCGACTTGGTATCACGACCGACGTTGTGTCTTACCAGTTCAAGTCGCTCCTTTCGCAGTTCTAGAGCACGGCTATTCTCGCCAAGCACTACGTGTACGTACGCTAGGCTTGACAGAACGTCAGAAAGATGCTGAGATGAAACGTTCCCAGCAGAATCAGACCTGGCCTCCTTCAGAGCTCGCAGAAGGGACTCTTTGGCGTCTGGGAACTGCAGGAGGCGAAGGTGAACGAGTCCTTTTGTCAGCGCAGAATCATCAAACAAGTTTCCAAACGTGGCTGTCGCTCCTTGATCAGTATCTGTGAGCGCGTCGAGAAAGGCCTCTGTTTTCGCTTCAAGGTCAATGACTGTGCAGAAGTAGCGGTGCAAGAGATTGTTCCCTATTCCTGGAAACAATTTTTGAAGGTCAACATGGTTCCCCGAACCAGATTGATCAGAAGCCTTGTAACGCCGTGCGACGATCAGATCACCCTTACCTCTCTCATTAGCCAAGTAAGAGCGAAGGCGGACCTCACTGGCAAAAGCGAGCGCGAAATGAAGATTGTGCGTTGCCTCTGCATTCAGGACTCCATCACTGTGGAGCTGCTTAACCGCATCCCAGGGTGTATGTTCATAGAGACCATGGAAAGTTGCCAATCCATTCACAATAAGAGTAGGTAGCCTGTAGATCTCCTTCTTTACCTGGTATAGTCTACCCAGGTCTGTCAAGGAAGGATCTGCGGAAAAACGTGTTAAATCTTCACAGAGTGTTATGCATGCTCTTCTCTGGCCAATATTTAGTTTGGAACCACCCGGACATCCATCGACCTTTGTCTGGTCCTCTGGGTTCGCGTGCTGACTGAGGATGGCTCTTACTTTCCTGTTGTAATCGTCGACAAGGAACCGATCTCCAGACACGAAGGCCACTTTGGAAAGGACGTCTGCCAAGTTGTAGCCCTCTTTGAGGACCATCTCTTCCGTCTGATTCTGGGCTAGGATGGCGGGGGTGCCAATCAGCTCCACTGACCACGGTTTGTTTTCTGTTGGAGGACGACCAAGTGGTGTTTTACATGCCCACGGCATGGCTCCGTCAAAGGCGATGCCGTTAGGTCCGTCGTCGAAGAACCAATTGTCGCCACCTTTCCCCGAAGTGTAGTCGTTCAGGGACTTGATGGCCAGCGATGGGAGGATGGTTTCTCCAAGGTTGACCACCTTAAGGTGAAGGAGGTTCGTTAACGTGCGAAAGTACTGTTTGGTGTCTTCGCCGCTTCGACCTTCTTCCAGCAGAATAGCGAATTCGAGATCCGAATATGGTGTCATTTCTTCCCGTGCCAGGGATCCAAGCCCAATCATGGCGTACTTGGATGGCGGATCTCCAATGATAGCGATGCATTCATTGACCATGTCACAAACAAAGGCTTTCATTCCCGATGTAGTTTGCTGGCAAAGATTGTGTATTGCATCCACTCTTTCTTTCTCCACGAACTTCTTGTCCTCTTCAGTGGTAAGCTCTGTCTCTTGATCTGACGGCTTAATCTGATCCAGTAAAGCTTTGCACCTTTCGCGAATCTCAACTAACTTTCCTTTATAATCTCTGGTGCAGGTAGACTTGTCGCCTGTGTTCCCATCACTGCCTAATGTGACGATAAACTCACTTTCCAAGGTTTGAATCATCGTCGCAATCTCATTTCGTTCGTCTTGAGGTTGACACCGACTCAGAGCTGAGTTGTACAGAGCCGATGCTTTGATGAAATATTGTGCTTCCCCAGTTATCTTCGCGCGACGCTTGTAGACATCACCGAGACGCAGGAAACACTTTGTCAGACGTTGGCTAGTGGCAGATCTTCCACTTAACGACCGAAGAGCCTTTGCAATCGACATTTCGGCTTGGTCCAGGCGTTCGGTGTTTAATAGGGCAAGGCCTTCTTCGATTAGCTCATCGAAATCTGTTTCGTCATCGGTTTCATCTTCTTCAGTACTAGTATCTCCTTCACTTGACGTAGTGCCTGAATCACTTTCTGACGAGGTGGCACTGCTTGTAGAATCTTCTAGCTGTTGGACAGCGTTTAACGACATGTCCTCTCCCTCCTCTTCTTGTGAACCGTTGCCCACTACCATACTCGGTTCCTCTTGTCTCATGGAAGACCCGTTAGGGCGGCCATTTGTGTCACTCATGGTGACAATTCTTCTATTCGCTTTGTTGTTTGGTGAATGATGTAACGTCACAGCAAATGTAGCGTATTCTGTGAAAATGAACGGACAGTTAGTTAAGGATTTGTCTTTTATTCGAATGTCGTTGTACCGTCTAGTTAACAAGACAGCACAGGAATAGAACTTCGAGCTCTCTGCAGCACTAATACTATACAGTTAGGCTCGCCCCTGAGGCGTCACCAAAAACGGCAAAGAAAACATAGCCCTCTTGGCAAAGGTAATCAAGTTACTGAAAACTATACGCGGAAACAGACAGGCAGGCAGACACGCTAAGCTGACAGTGCCTCCATTGTCGTGGAGGTAATGATAAAACATAAAAGATTGTTTGCCGTGCGTATGGTGGCCTCTTTGAAATGGCTTTTGGTGACCTTGACATGGCGGCGCTATGTGGAGGTCAACTGAACTGTAATCGACTCATGAGGCAGGTGCATAATAAGGCGCCTTTATACACCAAGTGGAAAAAAATCAAAATCAAAATCATACAGTCTCAAAGCCGACATATTCCTATTGTATGCAACAAAGTTTCTTCCTATTTGTTTCTCGCATGCAAATTTCCACAAAAGAATTTCCCAACGTCACGGATGAATAGTGTTCTGCTCACGTTTAAGACTCAGTGTCGTTACATTCTTCAAACGGTGGCTTTTTTGTAAATCTATTTCCTTGAACAGTATTTGAAACAATTAAGTTGTGGCCTGAGAACGAGTAGTTGCCCTGATGTAACACCTTATTAGGATGCTAAGAGACAGGTCAAGGAAGGTTCTAGGCTCTAGAGGTGCGTGGGCAACCAAAACGCGGAAGCAAACTATGTTTGACTTCCTGTTTTGAAACATGCAATCTATATATGATATATAGCAACGTATTCAACCATGGTTGTCATTTACATCCACTTATACGTCCCAGGAATCTGTTATGCACTGAGTTTTACATAGTAGAGTTACTTTCCTACTAGTGTTTGGTTTTCAATCTTCGGTCTTTACAAAGGGTAACGTGGGCGCTGTTCTGTGCACACCTGTCACCTGTTGTAATTGTAACGTTACATTACCTACAGGGTAAACATCGGGCTCCGCAGCCAAAATAGGATACTGGAAAAAGCACGAAACAGTCGATGGGGTCAAATGACCGTCCTACTTATTTGTACCTACCAACCAGGGTATGTTGTTGCTGGAACTTCGCAGTTTGTTGGAAGAGAACAATACAAACACACCTAGTTCAATATGGCGGGTGGGCTTGTCGTTCACGCTACATGGCTACTATGGCTACTATGGCTACAAGTGGGCCTGTTCCATTTGAAACGCGGGGAACGCTTTTTGTAAATACAAATACAGAAAGTACCCACGTACCAAATACTAGTATCCTACAGATCCATCCACAGGATCTCAGGTTTTCTATACATGCAACATGTAGTTTATGGCAGGTGGAACATTAGCAGATACCAATTATGCAAATGAATCCCTAATTTGCATAATTAATTCAAAAGTGCCATAATTATTCTAAGTGGTAAATGATTGGACTGTTGACATTGTAACCTGTGTAAGTCAGTTAATGGTGTACATGACCAAGGATAGATCATGCAAATGTGGAAGTCATTTGCAGAACCAAAATATTTTATGGAGATATGAGGTCTCCGACAGTCATTACGTTTGTAGAAACATCGACAGCTGGCAATAAATAGGGAACAACGTTCCCCATAGAAAGGGTAGCCTGTGTTTACCAAAGCTCTCGCTGGCGGGGATTAATTGCCCCCCCCCCCTCTAGTGGGATGGTAACTCTCGGACGGACCGCTAGGAGCGCGGTTTAGTCAGGCTACAGGTCACGGACAGCTGGCCAATCGACCACCAGAGAATCGGTCTGTGATGGCTAGGGCTATGACATTAAGACATTCACAAAAACTCTATAGATCGATATTTTACGGAGGTATGATTTATTCGATTTCTTGACAGACTTGTATTTTCTCGTGTTTACCAGTACTTCAATGTGTTTCTCGTTTTCTATATGTTTGAGAAAAGGATGATGGTTTTTGTTCAACTCATGTATGCTTGTCCAAAGTGACATGTAAACCTGCCATCCTGACATTGACAAAAAATATATATAGAAGAAATTATTTATAGCATCGTCAGCACAAATAGGGGTGTCCCTGTGGTGTAGTGGTCTACGCCTATGCTACTCTGCCACATCTGGTTCAAATTACTTGGACCAGAAGGACTGGGGTTCTAGTCCCAGGTAGGGCACCTCTGGACAAGAGGCGCATTGAGTCATACCAAAGACTTTATAAAAATGTTACATACTTATGAAACAGTATGGAAGTTAAACACACTCCACTGCCAGTGGACTAGCCCCCTGCTGCAGTGATTGCAACAGTGTGGCCCAGGGCTATGAAACGGAGATGGGCACCGCCCTATACATCAATTATGGTGTGGGAGGATTTTAACTTTAACTCAGCACAAATAGAAATGTGATGAAAACTTATCTTAATAATTGTCCTGTTAAAAAAGTAGTATAGAAGTGTCCGATATAACATCATGACAAATCTATATCAGGCTTTGCCAGCTTTCTAAATTTTTGGAGCTTATAGGAAAATCAAAGTGTGCATAGACTTTCTCTCAAATTCATCCATCAATATCCTATTTCCAACCTTCATATATGCAGAAATTATAAGATGGGCTTTCTACCTTAGAAGAAAAGATATATTAGCTATTTTCAAACCCAGAACATATATATGTATATGTGTGAAAAGAAACACAAAAATCCAACTATTGATAAAGTTATAACTTAGGTTTGCATTCATGTCATGTTCATGACATATTTCCCAAAAGTCACAATTGTGAAATATTACTTTGGACTGCTCAAACGGCCAATTTGTGCGACTCCGGTCTGAAACGGCAACCATTGCCTGCCAACAGACAGACAGAATGGGATAGCCACGTAAATGTCCCAATCAATGGCGGGGGTAAGCTTGGTGAATAATGCAAGCCCAGTCGTACATGAGGAAAGCAAAGACTATTACTTCTGTCCCAAGGACTGGCCCAAAATCTTCACAGTAAACCAGGCATTACGGCAGACATGGCTTCAAGGCCGCGAACAAGGAAATTGGATCTTGCAGATACTGCCGTTAATGGCACCAAAGCGGGTTGAAAAACGAGAAATAACGGACGGGGTTTGGTGCGGGGATGTATGGATGGGATTAGGGGTCGCCGTTTTGACCAGGAATCAGGAAACGGTAGTCGGGAAGGCCAAACGAGAGGGAAGATTTGTTAATGGTGCACTGGTCAGTGTGGTTACAGTGGGGTGAGAGGGTGATATACAGATCAGATCTTTATTGACACAACAAAAGCACAGCGACTTTCGTAAGGTCTACTACATACATACATACATACATACATACATACATACATACATACATACATACATACATACATACATACATACATACATACAAACGAATAGGTGCATACAAATGAGCTTGATTACGCACAATCATATGGGATAGAGCAACATATTGTAATTTCACGTGTCGTATACTTATACATTGCTTGTTCTAATGTCCAAACATTCTTTGATATATATATACATATCTGTACACAGTAAGGATTATCACCTCCTAGTATGTAATTGAATCTATCAACAGATCGGAGCGCATTGAATTCACTTGAACAAGCGAAAATAAATGTGAATAATATATGTACAGTTGCATGCAACATTTTTCACCCCCCTTCGCATTTTGGAAATTTTGGCAAAATGAAGAACAATACAACTACAGAATATTACTAAATCATATATAGTGGTAAATAGATAGTTAATTGTAATCTAATACCAAGGCCAAAGTCAATATATATTTTATAGTTCATCCCAAATTGCAACTTTCACACAAAAAGCAGGTTGCAAAATTATTCACCCCCCCCCCCCAAGAGGATCTGTCTTTAGTACTTCGTGCAGCACGGGAACGATAGCCTGTCACAGGCTTCTGGCAGGGCTCTTTATGAATTCTGGCCCATTTCTCGCCGGCAATGGTCTCCAGCTCAGCAACTTTCTGAGGTCTACGTGCCACTTCAGATTCCACCAGAAATTATCAATTGACTTCACGTCTGTAGGTCTTGCAGTGCGCAATTCAGTCTGTCTGATACGGATATCTAAGATATGTGTACATGTTATCAAGTCAGAAATACGTATACGTCGTGGTGTGTGTCGCTGTTGCCTCCGCAATTATGAAGTTGAACATGTACATGTACAATTGGTTAAAATACTTCCCACACCTTTCCGTGTATAAGGCAGCACCCATCTCTTTTTCTATAGTCCTTGGGTCACACAGTTGTGAAAACCCTACAGCAGGAAGCTAGTCCACTGGTAGTGGTGTGAGTTCAAACTTCCGTACTCTTCAGAAAAAGTAGTACATATATTCAAAGTCTTGGTATGACTTCTGAACTATGTATGAACTCGCGACTTCTTGAATGACACTACCCACTAGGCTGCTAGCTTGATGTGCCTCAGTTGTTACCAATCCCGATTATGACGCACACGTTCGATGGGTCTGGGCACAGATTTGCATGCTACAAGTAGAGGTTGTATTCCTTCCGATGGGATGTCAAATCGGAGGTTTCATGTTTGAGGATCAGCCATAAATACAAATCTGACAGCGACTAACACATATTCTGACTTAAGGGAATCCACTATGCTTTGGTCCTTCCCAGTGTGAGCGGATCCTATGCAGCTTCTACGTACTTAACAAAACTCTTGCGTTCCGTGATATGACAAATCTAGAATCAAGGTCAGATCCAGCCCTTTACTTAATGCACACTTACGAATCTTCAATGGTGGGAATCTTTGCAGCCCCGGCTTTCTATCTATTAGCAGATCGTGGGAAAACACACCTGTTCGCACGCAACTTCATTGACATCAAACACGAGAGAGCAGGAAAATAACTTCCTCTTCAACCCAAATAACGAAGAGGACGAATGTGAGAACTAGAAGTCAGAATGCGTGTTGGTGAATTTTTGATTTCCATGTTAAAGGCATCCAAAGCAATATTAGGGCCCGAAAATCGGATGTTGAAAGTCAATTTATCTAGTCATTTCTATACATCATTAGTTCAAGCAACATTATCACAATCTATAGAGACGTCCATCATGCAAAAATATGACGTCGTTGTGATGTGAGAACTGACTGAAAATCGTCGCCGGGTGTTTTTTATGCTTGCGAAACTAAGGGAATCATCGTACGGCACGTTTTTAAGATGCTCAAAGTATGAAGTTATTACGCAAATGTGTTAAATAGTGTTAGTAAATGTCACTACCATAAAGATTTCAGCTTTATTTCTATTTCAATATTTTGGGCCCTAATATTGCTTTGGCTGCCTTTAAGACGCTTACATTTACTCTCCATGCTTAAAGACGGAAGTTTGCACCCCCTGTGTGCTTAATCTACTTATTTTTGATACTTAGAACGGCAATATTAATAGGTTTACGGTTTGAGGATTATCTGTATTAACAGCAGGCAATCGGTGATGTAACGGAACAAAAATATAAACCTGTGCATTGGAGGGGAAGTAGAAATAGGAGCAATTAGCATGTCTGTAAATGCACTGTTGCCATACAATTTTGATCATTACCTTCGCCTAGAAGGTTATGTTTTCGTCAGCGTTCTTGTGTGTGTCTGCGTGTCTCAATATAACTCAAGAATGCCTTCATTGATCGTCATGATATTTGGTATATGGGTAGGTCTTATGGAGACCTCGAAATGATGAGATTTTGGGGCCCCTAGTGGCTTGCTGTGGTACGGCAGCGGAACTTCCGGGTTCGGTATCTCGTGTTAGGGACATGCTAAGATAAGACTTTCATACTTTGAACAAGTTATTGTGTTATTTGGGTAGAGAAGATGATCAATTGACAGAATTCATGTAAATGAGTTGCATAATAAATCAAAACAATTATAATATGCTTCCCGATAAGGCTAACATCAGTCGGCAAAGGTATGGGGTCGTGGAAGTTATTTTTCGATACCTGCCACAGAGTTTAACGTGTGGTTGTGTTTAAAAGTGGGCTGAACGAAAGCAGTGACTTGGATTTATTTACATTGGCATTTTTGTCACCTTTCTAAATGTTTGATAGGGGGCAACGATCCGCACTTTATATTTCATCGAATGAAAATGTCAGAAAACACGCCTGCTTGTTTCGATGCAAATACTAGTAGACCCACTAGTCGCTCGGTATTATGGAGGTTATGGAGATCTGTGGCAAGTTTTCAACATCTCTTTTTTTCATAACGCCACACAACGTTAGCCCGCGTTTATACAAGCTCTCGGTCGGAGGTTACTGACCCCCACCCCAAGAGGGGGATGGCGGTTACAGTAACTGCCGGGCGCTTGAAGGGCGATTCGTTAGGCTACACACGACGTGAACTATGCTTTATCCAACCGTATATCATGTAACTTATAGTGTGTTTATTCTAAGGGGTGCGGACCACTGTTAGAATTACCAAGACGGCTGGCGTCCATGGTATAAAACGATTCATTCGTGTTTGGCCTTGGTAAATTGTAATTTGTAAAGACGATTTCATTAGCATTCAGGGTGTGTATGTCACCTTGGATTAAATTCCCAACCACACGGGTATACGTTTTCTGTCAAATGCACCATGAAACGTCATTATACCCCAAATCCCATTTTGATTAACCGGCTTATGCCGTCGATGAGGGTGGTTATTGAGAGGTTTAATCAGGTGGGGGACAGATGGTACGAGGCAAGGAGAGCGGGTTTGACGTACTGTATCTGTGGTGTAGTGATATGATACACGGCGTCTGGGCGGATTACTCAGCCGAAGTGTGTGTGGAATTCGACATTGGGGCGAGACCGTGTCGGACGAGATCACGTAACATTCATTACACAAGCGCCTGCTGGCAATGCTGCGCAAACTACTAGTATGTACGAAATCTCCTTAAAAACTTTGGGGGAAGCTATGGAGGCCCGCATATACTTCAATTAATGCAAATCGTGTTTGCTCTATTTCAACAATGTCAAAGATCTTTATGGAAGGGCAATCCTTCAGAGGATCTTGAAGAGCGTTTGTTTGGTTTGTTAGACAAGTTTCAACGTTAGGATGATTCAACGAGATGATTCCATCCCTTGTATTGGGTCACTCTCATCTGTTATCTTCCCAAATTCATAACAAATGTCCTTAGTGCTTAACTTCTGATGCTGAACCTCTGTTCCGGTCCTTGGTGCTAAAGATCTGATGCTGCAAATTTGTTCCTGTCCTTAGTGTTGAAGTTCTGGTGCTGACCTTTTTGTTCCCTGGTCCTGAAGTTCTAGTGCTGGTCCCTTGTTCCTGCCCTTGATGCTTAAGGTCTGGTGCTGAACCGTTGTTCCTGTCCTTGGTGCTGAAGTTCCGGTGCTGAACCTTTGTTCCTGTCCTTGGTGCTGAAGTTCCGGTGCTGAACCTTTGTTCCTGTCCTTGGTGCTGAAGTTCCGGTGCTGAACCTTTCTTCCTGTCCTTGGTGCTAAAGTTCCGGTGCTGAACCTTTGTTCCTTTCCTCGGTGCTAAAGTCGCGGTGCTAAACCTTGCTTCCTGTCCATGGTACTGAAGTTCTTGTGCTGAACCTTTGTTCTTTTTCCTTTTTGTTGATGTTCTAGTGCTGAATCCTTGTTCCTGTCCTTTTTGCTTAAGTTCTAGTGCTGAGCATTTGTTCCTGTCCTTGGTGCTAACGTTCTGGTGCTGAACCTTTTCTCGTGTCTTCGTCCTTGGTGCTAACGTTCTGGTGCTGAACCTTTTCTCGTGTCTTCGGTGATAAGAATTCTAATGCTGAACATTTGTTCATGTCCTTGGTGCTGAACCGTTGTTCCTGTCTTTGTTGGGATCATTCTTAAGTCCTCGTATCTAATGTTGACGGTTTACTTCCCCACTCTTCGTGTCGGCATCCTATGCCATGTCAGTCAGTTTGACCTTTTCCACAAAGCCCGACCTTTAAACAGTGTTATAACATCTGAGTAGATGATAAATTTCAACAGAGAGGCCCTCGTTCTCTTAATTACCAAGCCATGCAATTTCATCTGGTTGGCCTTTTCAGAAGAAGCAATTCAATTATGTAGTACCATCCACGAGAGCAACTTGCCTATCACGAACCTTTTAATTCTCGTAACGACATATCTGCTAGCGCACATTGCGTTACCTCCTGTCGTGTTACACTAAAAGGGTTCTTACACACAATTCTGATTAAACAGGAACATAATAGAGACCCTAAAAGCTACGAAGGAATTGATACTATCAGCGATCTACTCATCCCCTGGGTCGCGGCAAATCTGTCTCGCGGAAAGGCCTTACCGCCAAATTGCTGGCGATAAAAGCTCAATTCAAGCCCCACAATTACATTCGTACGTAAAACTTAGCCCGAGCTGCCCATCTATCACCTTGGCTGACCCCAAACGACGACTAAAACAAAACATTTGGGTGATAAACGAAGCAGAAAATTAGAGGTTGGGGAGGTTACATGTTGTCAGAGTACATGATGGCGACCTACGGTGAGTAGTAAGGGCAATAACAAACGCTGGGGCTGTTTCGTGGCATCGTGTGACGCAATCGGTAGGAGGTTTCGCCAAGAACCGAGAGGTCCCGGGTTCGAAACCACCGATATGCTCCGATGTTGTGCCCTTGGGAAAGTCACTTTACCCGACTTTCCTCACTCCACCCAGGTGTGAATGCGTACTTGACGTCGGTTGGGGAAGGTCGTATTGAGGTCACCTGCTGGCGCCGAATGGCAGCCGCCCAGACCCTTGTGACAGTTCCACAAAGTGCAAGTGTGGAGCAAATATGTATCTGTTGTGTATTATGTGATTGTAAATCCTGCAGCAATTCAGCACTGGCTGTCATTGCACGGGCGATTTCTGACCAATAAACCATTATTATTATAATTATTATCACTTCAACAGCACACTTCGCCAGCGGCTAAGTGTAAAATATATTCATAACGACCCTTCCAATTCAATCATCATTCTAAGCAAACAATTTATTTTCAAAAACCGTAAATATTCTCTTAATCTACAAGCCTTCATCTCATATGTATCATACTTTCATAGATCAGACTACATTACAAAAAGGATGGTTAAGTTATAATGAAACTATATTGGTAAATGGGGGAAATAGCTTTAACGTTAAAAACATAGTGGATAACATACAGCTTCAGTTTGTTATTCTTTCCTCATATCCGTTATACGTTATTCTCATTGTTTTCTGGTTTTTATTTATTTGTTTTTTGTGTTCCACGTGTCCTTTCAGTATTAGTTTTTCTGCATGTTTATCTTATGTTTGTGAAAATGAATTTAAAAAATGATTTTAAAAAACCTTCCGTTTAAATCCTAAATGTTTAAGTAAATTCGATTATATTCAACGTAAACATGTGAATATTTTATACATGTAGACTAGTCTCTACGGTAACTAGAATACTTTTTAGGGTATTGTTTGAGTGTTTACGGGCCAGGTCATATTTGTCTTACGGTCGTTGAACGGGTGGAAACCTAAGGGCATCTTGGAATTGCATCTTGCATGTGTCGTGAAAGAATCCAGGTGACTTGCCACGGAAGAGGGTGTCTTCGATCCTAGTCGGCGTTTGATTTTCCTTGAAAATTCCGCGACATTAAAAATCGTACGAAGGCCTACGACGACTGTGATCGAGCCGTAATCGAAACGACAGTACGACTGCATGTGTCAATCGATACAATTTTTCTCACTGCAAAAAGGATTCGGGCAACGACCTCCCTTTAGATGCTGCGTTAGCATCCTACCTTTTAAGGGCTTTCACAGAGAATTCAACCTTAGAAAAATGACGGCAACCTTTTGAACTGAGAATCGATCGAGACCAACTACAGGGAATAGTAATGTTCTTGATTTCCATTTCAAACATGCTTGAGTCGGGGTCGCTTTTCATGAACCGGAAATAACCTGTTATCTACAATATGCAAGCGTTTGGGCCGTAAAAGACCCTCTGTATTGAGCGCCCAGTGCATTTGCAGGTGTTCAATTACAGTTTTTTATCGTCTGCTCCTTAAATCTTTTGTATGTAGTATTTGTATGTAGATTTCACTCTTTTGCATATCTAATTTTGAGCACGTTGGCTTTTTTTTCAAAAAGGAGATTTCCGTTACATAAATTTGATTTTGTACACAAAGCTATGCATGACAGATTAATCTTATTGAATGGACTTAACACAATGTGGTCATACAAGCTGTGGATGGCATGAGTTTTGTTTCCAAAAGGCTAACACGTTGAATCTAGGTATTATAGCATAAATAAAGTAAATAGATATACAGAGGGTCTGACTTGACACTTTTCATGTTTGAGTGTCTTTATCTTGAACTCAACGCTTTATCACGACGTCTGACGAAATAGCTTTGGACAGACCGGCCTTTAAACCAATAGTGCTGTGCAATAAATGACAAGAAGAATGTCATCAGGGTACTAATGGAAAGCATGCTAGTTCTATTTTACGGGAAATTTGTTATCATAGTGATACACTTCACGAGTTGCTAATGCAATGGTAACCCTTTGAACTTGGGTATTCCTTTTTTCTCTCACACCCGTGTGTGTAATATTACTCACGTTCGCTCAGGGTCATCATACGACACCTCTGTGAACTAATGTTCCTTCGCTTCAATACCCATGGGGGTGAGATGCATATAGGTCACCTCTATTGACAGGAAGGTTGAGAGGATCAGCATACTGTTAGGATTTGGAGTGATTTCTAAATCTCAATTCATTGCTGCGCGAAACTTCGTTGTGATCTTGTAATCATATATACCGTATTGATAAAATGTCTGTCAATTGGGGGGGGGGGGGCAATAGGTAGCGGTCAGATGCACACTGTTTCATTAGAATAGGGCCACTCCATAACCAACCTTGTTATTGACGGAGTAGCCCCTAGCAGAACTTCTATAGCTGGCACGCAATCCAATATCTATATACATTGCAATGTATGATGGGGTCACTGATATTCAACCCTTCGTGATTATGGCCCTGAATTATGTACAAAACTTTCAAATCAAAAACTGTCCCGGAATCATGAAAATGCAACAGATTTACATTGTAAAGAAAATGTGGGATAGAAGTCGCGGTATTCCTAAGCCTGGTTTATGCGGAGCGCTTTGTCGACAACTCATCTCTCCATACGACACGGCATCCTCTACTTGGTCGCCATGGTGACGGCACACCCGCGCTTGATTGGTCGACGGCAAACGTAATTGGCTTGTGATTCCCTTGTATCAACCAACGGTCACTTCGTTTCACGCATGAGCGCTGCCAGAGCTTAGTCATGATGCACCGTTCAGCGGGTGACACAGAGGTAATATTTGTTATGATGATTCATGGTCCCCCCCCCCCTCTCACTGGACCCGCGGCACGCTGGCGTCGTCACTGTGTCCTAAACTGGATTTGTGTTACCTATGATGGGAATATCATTCAAAACGTACAAGTATGACCAAAAAGACAACTAAACACACAGAGCTTAAAAAGATTTGTTTTTTGTCGATGAAATTCGTCGAGTGCTTTGTAAATTTGATCGGCCGCAGTGACGCCGCCAGCGTGCCGCGGGTCCAGTGAGAGGTGGGGGGGGGGGGGGGGTTAGTCATAAAGAAAAGAGTACGGTTTGGTTGGTCGGTGGTACTTTGACAGCAATGCGCGGGTCATACGTGTATCTGGTTAAAATCACTCGCTATCTTAATCTTAATTTCAGAAGAGACTGATCGTATCGTCCATTTTTCAGTTGGTGGGGATAGCGGACGAAAAACGGGGCATATGATAAAACGGTCACGATCTTCCCCACCAACCACCAACCTCTCTCTCTCCCTCTCTCCCTCTCTTCTCTCTCTCCCCCTCTCTCTCCTCTCTCTCCCTCTCTCTCCCCCTCTCTCCCTCTCTCTCTCCTCTCTCTCTCTCCCCTCTCTCTCCCCCTCTCTCCTCTCCCTCCCTCTCTCTCTCTCCCCCTCTCTCTCTCCCCCTCCCTTCATCCCTCCCCCTCTCTCTCCCCCTCTCTCCTCTCCCTCTCTCTCTCTCTCTCTCTCTTTCTCTCTCCCTCGCTCTCTGCCTCTCTCTCTCCTCGTTGTACAATCTACACCCTACCACATCTTTTATTTTGTTGATAACGAGAAACTTACCAACCTTCGCAAGCCGACTCTACCCTAGATAACGCCTCCACTATATGTTTGGCTTTGCGGGGAGCCGACTAAAGCTTACCACGACTGTATATATCCAATCTTGGCTTACACGAATGGCCAATTACTCCTAAAATACACAGTTAGGAGCCGCCACTATGTCTGGAAGCGGACTGTACTATTGCCAAGAGTTACAATGGAACAGATACCACAGTGCATACTGTGATTTACCCTTATCGCTCTCTGAGCTACACTGTTGAATTGTTTGCCCCTCAATATGTAGTCCGTATCTGTATAGGCGGAATAACCGCCTTTCGGCGTAACACACCAGCTTCGCAGGCACGCGGCAGCTGTTAATGCACCATGTATTGAGCATCTGAGCATTGGAAGACGGAGTCAATCCCTCTCCTTCGACCGCCTTTTACCTCCCCAGCCGAAGTCATGTACCCATTTTGCACCTGTGTGGAGTGAGGAAAGTCGTGTAGAGTACCTTTTCGGACGACACGGCATCTAGCCAGGAATCGAACCAGTCACTAGTCGATCCACTGCTACCACACTGTGGGATTATTATTGGGTAGGCCGACTGCTCTCTCTTCGCAGCCCGGGGCTGAATTGCGAGGAGCGCACAATTGGCGGGGCTAGATCGCAAAAGTCTGGAGCGACTGCCATTCGGCACTAACTCAGGTGACCTCAATACGACTATTGCCCCATGTGCGGCCATAGGACTGTAGATTTTGAACCACTCACACCGGGAAGGACCTCTACTCTTTTCGATAAGTGCGGTGGGTTCTTTAAGATGCTCGAGGTGTGGCTCTCCTCAAACACGGAACCTCCATTTAACGTCCTATTCGAGGGACGTCCCTAACGGATGCTAGGTACTCATTTACACCTGAGTGAAGTGAAGAAAGTCGTGTTAAGTGCCTTTCCCAAGGGCACAACATCGGGGCGTATCGGTGGTTTCAAACCTGGAACCTCTCGGTTGTGGGCGAAGCAACCAACCGATTGCGACACACTATGTCATCAAAAACATTGGGACACTTCGTCTTCCACTGCTACCAAAAAAGAAGTCAAACCCAAAAGGCGTAGATTGCATTCCGTAGTAGTTTTTAGAATAGCCATGTGTTCTACTTGTCAACATTGTTAACTCGCACTATCTGTACAGTATACCCTTGCTATGCATTGTTTCATGTTGCATAAATTTAGCCCTCGGGCAAGAACTTGCAAATAAAATTATGATTATCATTAATGGACTGCCACTATTGCCACACGATGCCACTATTCCACTATGGAATTCTACATCAAGCTCATCACATTTGCTGAGCTTCATTTCTCGATTATAAAAGCCTCAAACTCCCCCTCATATTAATCCATCAGGAAGTCTTTTCGCAGCTCGTAGGTTCATCATCAACAGTCGTTTGATTAGCTTAATGGGCAAAACTCGCTCGTAACTCCTTGCCTAATGGTCGCCGTGACTGCCCAAGTATCGCTCCCCCAGCGAACACAACAGTCGTAACGACATCGATTCCTATTATCCTCCACATCAAGTAGTAACTTATACATCCTAGAAATGTTTCATCCGTTCATTCAGCCAAAACGTCTACCAAGAAAAACGATATGCAACTAGTTGTCTACTTTCTCTTCGCCTTTATTCCAAACTGATATAATATGTATCTACGCACGTCTCGACTAGAATTCTTGAGTATCATAAACAAACACGATAAAGAATGTAAAAATGCTACCTTGTCGCTGGTATACAATATTCACTAACCAGTTTACATCAAATATGTATGATTTTTTTCCCTCTGCCGTAATTATCAAAGCTCCAACAAAATCGGTGCCTCATTAGCATGCACCGTCACATATCGGGAGGTAGCGATGGATAAGTCGAACCCCTCTCATCCGCCCTCCGTGGTTAGTCTATAAGTCGTATAAATCCTCGTCTATCCCGATGTACATTTTGATTTCGGGCCCCATCAGACGAAACGTGACGTCGTGCATGTTAATGAGGCGATGTTTTCCCTAGGGAGGGTACATACACATACATCCCCCCAACAGCGATGGATCTTGCTCTGGACGGGCAACAGCAGTACACGTCTGTTTTACTACCGGTAATACGTCGTAAAGGGGTCGTAACGAGGTGACCAGAGATCGTCCAACATGAACATAGCGTTCTGGACATGTAATAAAACTTATCGCCCGTTTAAACATACAACCTGAGCCATATCTGATGAATAAACAACTGGCGTATAAGCGATATGGTTCGGATTTTGAGATAAACTGATTTATCTGTGACGCCGCCAGGAAGGATAATATCTCCGCCTCAAAAATGATATAAGCCCGAAGCCTTAGCTGAGGCGCCATAAAACGTCGATATCATCTTGTTCTATGGCTGTATATCAATAGCTCAGAGACATAAGATTAGTTTAGAACGATTACATCTCATTTTTCTTTTGATATCGAGCTTCTGCTTTATGTTTACATGTCTAAGGGCTCAAGAAATTATATTTATGCAATGTAACTGAAGTACCGGATTTGCAGTGGGCTGGTGTAGCTTTTGTTATCATACGTTCATCGCCATTTTTTCTTGATTGTTTGCCTTACATGCAAATGACTCATGTGTTTTTTATGACTCAGGTGTATATATACATGCAGTCAGGCCAGTGCTATAAAATTACCACGTCACAAATCCATCGTCAATCATGTACATATTACAATACACTACGCTGTGCGTATTCATTATCTACCAATATTGCACAACTGCTTTTTCATACTTCACTCATTTTTCACTTACAGCCATCAAACAAATTTATAAGCATGTTCTGGCTACACCGAAAAGCTACACTGTTGTTGGTGCAAGTTTTTACGTGTATAAAAAGTATAGCTCACATACAGTGCTAGTAGCAGAGGTATAGGAAGGTTAAAGACACAGAGAGTATGGTAACAATGAATTTGCTTTGAGCGACTTTCGCCCCGCTTCTGAGCAACGAACCTTGGTGGGTTGCTGCACTGCTTGGGTCTTTCAAATCGTCCTCCTCACTCAACGTTCCTTGTTTTTCTTTCGGGGACTTTTTCTTCGTCGTTTCATTGAGGTCGATTTCTACAGGCTTGCTTTTCGTGGTGTTTTCTGAACGAGAAGCTTTGTTTCCGCCCACGATTTCTAACTGAGTGTTGCCGTCTCTACCTATGCCGACGACGACCCTGGCGTGTGGTTCTTTCCGTCGGTTCCCCGTAGCGAATGGTCGGACCGCGTTTGAAGCTTGCCCGCTGTCGTCTGAATTCTTTCTCGCAGGTTTCGATCCTTTTTCTCCTACAGGTATCTCATAAGCACGATTGTTTAGCTTTGTTTGAGAGTTAGCGTTCTCATATTTAGACGGTTCGGTGGGTTCTACTAAAAGCGGGGCTCCCTGTTGCGGGCCTTGGACCCCCCGCACTGTTTCCTTTGTTTCCGTCAAGTTTTCTTGGCGAACTTTTGGAGGTGTGTTTCGGTTATCTTGGGCCATGGATGGGGGCTTCCCGTTTTGTGTGAAGACGTAGACGGGTCCGTTTTCGTCTCCGTCGTCTGCGGGGACGCCTTGCTGTCCGATGGGGGTGCTCTGAGAGTCTTGAGAAGGTGACGCATCGTCTTGACTACTCCACGTGCCCTGATCGCTTATTGAGCCGAAATGTCCGCCTTTGTTTCCGAGCTTCCGATTCCCAAGATTAAGAGACTGTTGCTTATCGAAATTCGATGGCTCTACATCGGTTTCCTTCCCTCTCGAATTAACCGATATCTGAGGAGGCGTCTGGTCTGGAGTGTTGTAAGATGGCTGAACAATACTTGTTTGCACGGCTGGTTGACGGGCCACCTGCTCCGAGATCTGACTGCGCTGTTTCTGCCCGGTCTGCTGTCGCCCGCGCGGCGGGGTTTGACGGATACCTCCGGTACTTGTTTCCGACGTGAGCTGGCTTTGTTCAGGCTTGCCCGGCGGCGGGAACTCTACTCTCTGTAGAGCTCCTTGCCCCTGAGACGCAGGGTTAATGACGTCCTCTCGCCCTTCGTTCTTGCTTGCATGACCACGAAGTAACGGATGCTCTCTTCCTTGCTGGTTTCCACCCTGCGGCGCGTTCCTTCGCTGACCCGTCTTACGGGTCGTCTTTACCTGATTTTTCTTCAGGGATGTTTGATGAGTTGAGACCCTTTGGCGCTGTCCGTGTCTGCGCCGTTCTTTTACCGGCCTCCCCGCCTTGAGCTTCCTCCGGCCTCCCGACCGCCTCCGTGTAGCGCGGGGGCGCAGAGGAGCCGTGGGCGGCACGCGAGGATCATCCTGCCGCTGACTCGACAGAGACGATTCGGTACGCGTTCTGTCCGTGGCTCGTATCATCTCCCCTACTTTGTCCTCGCCAACCGGTGAACCATTTTGCGTTGGTGCCGGGCTGCTTCCATCCGTAGGTAACTTGTGGTGCTCTGAGGCAGGTACTCCAGATATTCCGTCTACCGACTCCTCTGGAAGGTGTTCTCCGTTCCCGTTCTGTCCTAAATTAGAATCCAGCCGTTCCCTTTCGTCCGTCCCCAACAAGCTCAACTCCCGTGGACTCAGTTGCTGAAGGTTCACCGGGCTTACGTACAAAACCACCAGGACAGACACCGCCAAACCCGCCCGCAGTCCCGCCATCTCTCCGCTCCCTGTCCGTCAGTCTACCAGCTACGCGTAAATAAAAGATCGGGCCCGACCAATTCAGATTTCTGCCCGGTAATCAAGGCACATTTCACTCCCAAGCCCCGGGTAGCGCGGCCCGTCCCGATGATCGATCTCAGTCCGCCCCGTGAAAGGCCTACGGGTTGATCGGCATCATCACAAGTCCAATTGGAGCTACAACGCAGCCTTTGTGTGGACGGAGCTTCATAGTCATCACATTAAGTACCCATCTAGGATTTAGCGCGGCAGTAAAATGGATAGATGCGTGCTGTCAACCCAATCGGTTCTGGTTCTGTGTGTGTTTTGCGGGGCATGCGTGCATATGCATGTTGTTACCGGTGTCATAGTTGTTCTATCGCTGGTATAGGGGGGCATCATGCCAATGTTTCTCCCTAAGAATTCAAACACAAACGAGCTTTATACCTTTGAAACGTCACTCTCCTTGTTTTGATAGACCCTCCCGAGACCAATTGATATCCTTGGCCCTTTGAATGCCTCAGTCTCAGAGATTCGTCGTAAAATACTGAAGTCCTTAAGGTAAAAGTCAGGGCAGATAAGGGTAAGGAATACTGCATAGATATGGGCTCAGCCTGGTCCATTTAAGACCTACGACAGGGGTGAGCCAGTAACTTTCTTCAGTCATTATTTTCCTGCCAACTTTTGGCAGTTATGCATGCCTTGTGTTCTGTTGCGACGACAGCGATATTGGCGTTGTTAAATCTACGACGTTCGCTTGGAACGAAGTTGACCTTTTTATTACAATTACATGCTAATGGGATAACAGAAAAGTCTGGGTTAATTTTTCAAGATTGCTAAATTACAAAGTAGACCTTTAAAACCCATTGCATGTCTGCGCATGCGTGGTACAAATGGAGGTCTGAGACAGTTTCCCGGATTCCGTTGCATGCTGGGAGACGCGGGGTATTATGGGTACCATGACAACATAGGCCAGAGGGGATGCAGTACGCATGCACCGCATACACGTTGTCATGGTAACGATGTTGTTTGCCCCTGCGCTACCCACAGTGCCCCGCGTCTCCCAGCATGCAACGGGATCCGGGAAACTGTCTCAGACCTCCGTTTGCACCACGCATGCGCAGACTGCGTGCGAAGACAGCTTGTCAGACGAGGGAAAAACATGTCTGTTGTTTCAATATAAAGAAATGTAAAAATCAGTGCACTGTTTCGAAATGTGAAATTTCAGGTCTTGTCCAATAAATTAAAGTCATTCCATCTTTTTTGTTTCTCGGGTGAATATTGAGTACACAATCTTAATTTTCATGAATTTAAGAAATTGGCAGAAAATCCTCTCTTGGTCGTAGACCGACCTGATTATTTCAGAGACGTAAACGATGAAATAAGTGGAGCATCAAAATTTCAAGAGCAGTAAAAAAATCCATTCAAGAAGTAAACCGGGAAAGGAGTGCCCGCTTAAGTATCAAATTATGCGTAAAGAATTGCCACATAAAACAATGTTCATGACAACTAGGCTATTTGCAGCGTTGTAGACACAAACAAAGCTAAATTGCACAACAGGCCAGTCGAAACCATAGATTAAATAGCTAATTCAAAATTACAGATTCTGGATTCTACTTAGATTTCTTTTACAAAATCAGTTTTTATGGTTAGACTACTTTTATGTGTTCCTATTCCCACGGTGGTGATTTTATGAAGAAGGGAAATGAAGCAAAAAATTACTTCATCATTGCTCAATTTTGGGTGAATTTTACATGTGATTGGTACAATGAATTTACCCTATGTCTTTTAACTTAGAGTAGCACAGGATTCAAGATGTACATGTATTTTCATCGTTTCTTGCATAGATGTTAAAGAATACCAAAAACGCTTTATAAAAATCCACTCCGTCCGATAGTTTACAATGGGACTTTTTATACGCCTTTTACACTTCCATCTGTTCCTTTTATGCTCAAATCAATTGTACAACCCCCCAATACACTATAGAATATTATCATTTAGGTTGCCTTGAGCTCGTTTACAAAGCATAACACTTAAAGTATTTCCGTACATGTAAATAAATCGTCATTTGAATGAAAATAGTAACCAAATGAGCGAGATATGTTTTGATTTGAAATGTCCTCAATCTGAATACCCTCATCTAAGCTGCATTAGCAAGGTAACGAGAATAGTAAATCTGAGTTTATGTTGAAATGATATGAAAATTAGATTTAGTTCTGCCGTGATGCATGACTAATAGTAAACACAGGTGGCCCATTATCTACCGTAGGCAGGCAGAGACGCTACACACCTAGCCTGAGTGTCATCCTGTTTCAGTTCCAGGCTCTACCTTGTTTGGTGAAGGTAGAGCCTGGAACTGAAACAGGATGACACTCAAGCTACTACACACCTAGTCTCTACCAGACTAAATACGCCGGCTAGAGGGAGAATATTTGTCAGGGTTTCATTTGCAGGCTCCGTTAGTCTGTCATATATCGGCGAGAAAAAAGGCAATAAAATTAATCTGCTCATTTTCTGAACAAAGGCAGTAGCTTAGAGTTGAGATCGTTTAGGCGATGATTCAATTAGGGCGAAACCAGCAGACTGCAGCTTTTTCAGTTACTCTGGGCCGACTATCTATTCTAAGTGATTTTCTGGCCCTTGAAAAAATGTGATCTTCACTGTGGACTGACTCTACTGGCTAATTATTCCTTTTTATGCCGAATTCTACGAAGCATACACCCGTAAGAGGCTACTACACACCGCCCCCCAAACAACTCTGTCCTCTTCAACAAAGAAACTAGTCTCTAACCAGACTAACCAGATATAGGGAGAATATTTGCCAGGGGGATTTGGCCACCACACTCGCAAGGGGAATCATTAACCTTACCGTGGACTGACTCTACTGGCCAATTATTCCTTTTTTGCCGAGTTCTACTATCCATACGCCCGTAGGAAGGCCTGGTGGAGGCTAGAAAGAAATCCCGATGGAGCAATCAATTGCCTGGCCTTGTAGTAGCCCCATTTCTTAACATCGATCTGTGTACCGTACGTTATCATCTAGCCCGGCAAGGTCATATTAAAGGTTTTGATACAATTGAAGAAAGAACGGCATCAATTTTGTAATTCAATTCTTGAAATCTTAAAGAAAGAAGTGTCCACAGATAGAGGTTATATTTCATATCTTTATATACATCTTTGTAAAATCCCATTCACGGGATGAGGAAGAAAACAAGCTAGACAACTTTTTCGACTTCTGCTGATTCTGTGCCCTGTGTCTTTCTAAATTTGACCTCTCCAAAACGTCCAAAATTGATATTTCACCTCCCTCTTCCTCAAAACGCCCTACTGAAAAGGGCGCCTCTCAAGCCTGCCCACCCGGAAGATCGAGAAGTGGAAAGAAAGAAAAAAGGCGTTCATAGTTCAAACAAGATGGATCTGGAAGTTGGTTGAACTAGGCTGGAGTCTTTGTGATGTTTGTTCTCGGGGAGCGCGGCTCAGCTGGCTTCACAGTGAACTCGACCGCTTCTCATCACAGACGATATGTAACTGTCAACCGTGGTGGCAGCGCCGGGCTATGGGAGGTCGTCTGGGAATTCTGGGACTCGCTCAGGTAGCCGCAGGAGGGAGAAGCTATCATATTTCATCCCTGAAGATCGCGGTTCTGTCAATGTCAGTGTCTGGAGGGCGCGCAGAGTTTAGTATGATTGAAGCTCCATCAGGAACGTTTAGTGCTAGGCGGTATCTGACGATACACAGTTCGTTCAAGTTCCTCCACATCGTGCAAATGCTTGTAATGTACACCTTATCGTTATGTTTTTGATGTAACGTTATGTGTAACTTTAGTTAGTCTCGCGTAGTTTTAGTTTTTGGTTTTATTTAAATGTCATTTGAATCATTAGCTAAGTCATGATAGTAATATAATGTAGTATACATTGTTATCATTTATTGTATCAATGTTTTAGATATCATATCAATGGGCCCAAAGCAATATTAGGGCCAAGAAATAAGATTTTGAAATTCAATTTATTTAGTCATTTCTATACATGATTAGTTCAAACAACACTGTTACAATGTATAGCGACGTCCATATTGCCTAAATACAACGTCGTTGTGATGTGAGAACTCACTGAAAATCGTCGTTGGGGTTTTTGTAGGCTCGCGAAACTAAGGGGATCATCGTACGGCACGATTTTGCGAGGTTTTGAAATGCTTATTATTCAAATAAGCTTAATGTCACTAGTATTACGCTCGTTCTCATCTAAATGTACATAGTTTGTAATCTCCGTTACCGATTGAAATAAGACGTTCCTGGCATTAGGATATGCCACATATAAGATGTCAAACTGTAGTTTTTATGATGACTTAAAACTTTTCTAGGTTTTAAAAACGGCAGTTTGGTACTTTATATGTGTCATACCTTAATGTCAGGAACGTCTTACTTCTCACGATAACGGAGATGACAAAATGTGTACATTTAAATGAGAACGACCGATTAGTGTTAGTAAATTTCAGAATTTTTTGACACTTGACAAGTGACACATGACACTTTTTTGGACCAAAATATTGCTTTGAGCCCCTTTAAAAGGAGAAGATTAGTGAGTAGGTGTGTGAGTTTCAGCAAGGAGGTTTAATCAAGTTATTATTAAACCTCCTTGGTTTCAGTAATGGAGATTCTGAACAAACAAACAAATATACAGACAAGCAAACAAACATCTCCACGAAAAGACGTCGCCGATAAATAAATAGCAAAGTTCCTTGACATATGCTTTTCGCCTCATTTCCTGGACCATGGCCCACAGTACATTCCTACATATTGCTAATTGACCCTCATTGACATGCATGTGCCATACATGTCCTAGTTCTGCCATTGCAATTTTAAACATGCATAATGCAAGAAAACGGTTCATCTTGTTTTCGAAGGGCTCACAGTGCAATGCTCTAGTTTTATTGGGCTCAAACCATCAGTTTCACGTTTTACATCGGCGAAAAATTCCACCAGGACCCATCCGAGACTCCAAACAGTACTAGTGTATTGGCTTTGTCAAATGTTTCATTACTATTTAGCCATCCATCTATCCATCCATCTATCTATTCATCTATCCATCCATTCATTCATTCATCCATCTATCTATTCATCTATCCATCCATCCATCCATCCATCCACCCAACCAACCAACCAACAACCCACCCACCCATCCATCCATCCATCCATCCATCCATCCATCCATCCATCAGTCTACACTTCTATCCGTCTAGCTATTTCATATGTACTCATCTCTCTAACGATCGATCGGTCTAATCTGTTATTCTAATATTTCTACTTTCTCATTCTTCTCCACTGTCTTAAGTAATCTGTCTTTTTCTGTTTCACCCTCTCTCTCTCTTTCCTTCCTTTATTTGTTCGCTATCTCCATTTTACATAGAGAATAAAGACATGCCCCAGCTAGCCCACCTTCAATTAAGTTGGCCTTCACCAGGCCTTTCTACGGGGGAATGGATCGTAAAATTCGGCAAAAAGGGAATACTTAGCCAGTAGAGTCATTTCCCTGAGCCCGCAAATGAAATCCTATGATGGCGAGACCTCCCTGGCAAATATTCTCACTATAGCTGACGTAGTTAGTCTGGTAGAGACTACAATTACTGTAAATGCAGAAATGTTCGCGGAGACTCAATTTCGCGGTAGGGAGAAAATGGAGTGTTGCCGGTGGTTTTGAGTTTGCTTTTGAAACAATAGTAGCGCTACAGTCACACAATGGAACGGCTTTTCGCGGTGGTTTTAAGTTCGCGGTAAAGGATTTACCGCGGAAACCAAGAACATAAAACCACCGCGAACATTTCTGCATTTAACTTTCACAAAAATCCCCATATACAAACCTATAAACGTAATGGTGCCTCACAAAACTATTCCACACTCGTCTTAATTTCAGACACAGCCGGAAGATGTCATAAACAGTACACAATCAGAGCGTGGCATGCAAGTCCTACATTAGTAATAACCAATATTAATATTGCGCGGACCTAAAATCAACTCACACCACCACCTGGGTCTACTAAAAATACATAGAATGTTCCATATACATGGATCAATCTCTTTAAACAAATACTACGCAGTCTTAGTCATGAAATTAAAAGTAAATAAATGATGAGATGCAAGTGCATTACACTTTGATGTGCTCTAGTTATTTTATGACTGATGATAAAATTGTCATAAAAGAGATAATGAAGAGCCACTCAATTAGTCCGAAAGCACGTAGGCTTGTAAATATACATTCTGAACGGTTGAGTAAGTGTTATTGACTGAGATGATACTGTAAATGTATTAATTCAAGTTTGTGTGGTTTTTATTTCGCGCTAAGGCGAAAATGGAGTGTTTGCGGTGGTTTTAAGTTTGCGACAGTGCTTTAGTCACATACTGCTACAGTATTTGACGAAAATGGTCGCGGTGGGTTTAGGTTCGCGGTGAAACGGTCGCCGCTAAAACCGCAAACATAAAACCACCGCGAACATTTCTGCATTTACAGTACTGCAAGCCGGCTGTTTGCAAAGTTGCATGCAGTTACTGGTTGGTAAAAAGTATACTATTTCCAGCACCATGATACAATCCATAAACAGTACAATGAATGTGTGCATGTATTGATTTCAAATATATGACCTTTGCCAAATGTCTGGATGGACAGGATGTAGTAAGTTGACTAACGGTTTTCGATGTAACAATAAGTGTATAAACAGGGCCCAAAGTATGAATTTAAGTTTCGAGCAATAAGTGACATGTAGTGTTATGGACATCCATGCGATAAACGTGTTTTACGGTGGTTCATAGTCGCACATGACCTCCTGTGTCAACCTCTTTCAAAATGGCCGTAACGGAACATGGACGATACGTCATTTCTGATGACGTCATCATTTTGTGGGAGGTGACACACTGTCATGCTGACCGTTTTTGGACGTTGCTTATTTCTATCGATTTTTTTGAGTCAATTTCAAAATTTCACCTTACAAATAAGGTATTTTTCCTCTCCGTTTATGTAATGACCTTAAAATCAGCTTACTCGTGGGGTATATGTACGTATAACTCAGTGAATGAATAACTTCATGCTTATTTTTTTATAAATATAACGTCATATGCCACATGTGACATGCATAGGTCGTTTGTAGTAACTAAAAGCTGACATGACATTATCAAGATGTCATAACATAAGAGCAGATGTATTATTCAAATGTAAATTAACGACATTGAGACGGTGTGTGCACCTTCCACTGCCTGTGGAGAAGATTTGAGTAATAAATACTCAGACATACAAGGAAAAGCAAACTCCATTTAGGGCCCGAAAATCGGATTTTGAAAGTCAATTTATTTAGTCATTCCTATACATGATTAGTTCCAACAACGCTTTCACAATGTATAGCGACGTCCATGATGCAAACATATTACTTCGTTGTAATGTGAGAACTCTGAAAATCGTCGTCGGGGTTTTTGTAGGCTCGCGAAACTAAGGGGATCATTGTATGTTTTTGCACAGTTTTAAAATACTCAAAGTATGAAGTTATTACACCAATGTGCTAGACAGTGTTAGTCTAACATTCATCAACGTAGTGTTAGTAAATGTCACTACAATAAAGATTTCAGCATTTTTTATTTTAATTTGTTGGTCCCTAATATTGCTTTGGTTGTCTTTAAAACACTTTGTCGTACCCAAGATCTGCTCGGAGATTAGGCCTGGGGATAGTAAGACCCCACCAAAAACATGAGTGGAGGACTTGCTGATGATAACATTACGATCCGTCCAATAGGATGACGTCTACACCAGATTGATTGATCTCACCCTGCTCTTAGGATATCGAGGTCACTCGCCGTCTCACCCAAGGGTCGCTGAGAAATGGGGAGATTTATTAACGCTCGGGTTTTCGTAATCGAGGCCTGAAGTGGATAATATTCCCTGCCATCAATAATGCACACCAAGTAGTTACCGCGATGATACGGCGATTTTGGATACTAGAAGCTGGTGTGTACCTTATTCCTCAAACGAATGCGATAGAAAAAGTCATCTAACCTCAACAGACATAATGTTAGATGTATTTTGAATATTTGGGTGTGTCAGAGTTTTATGTAAAGATACGTTGAAACAGAAGTCATTGAAATGATAACTGTTTGCTAGGTGTTTAGTATCTTTGAACAAGGTGTTCACACTTATAACCAAAAAAATATGTATTTCTTTCCTAAAGTAAAACTGGCGCAAATCAGTCCACAACCAACTCTGTTCTCCTTCGTCTTTGAGGAAAATTCGGTTTCCATAATACTTTTTCAGTCAGACAGGTTTTATTTATATCATAGGCATCGTCATTATATCGATCAATGCGTTTGTCTGACGTCATCAATCAATTGACCTATATAGGTACTGCTTTGTAATTACGCTAATTGGGTCATCGTAAATATTCTTCAAAAAGAAATCAAGAAAAAATTAAACCGAGGGCCGATACTATTAGCTTTAAGTCTAACATCTACTAGCATAATTCCAACAGCCACGCTCACTGGGCATTTATTTTTGGGAAAACGTTTACAGCTTTTTGATTTTCAAATCACCCCTTGGAAGACAATATGGAAATCTATATTTTTTTGTAACAAAAGAGCCCTGAATTTAATCTCTTCAGAGGAATGTACTACATAATGTTTACCCGACTAGGGTTAAGTTACATAAACAGGGCATTTCAGAGAACGACATGTATTTGTCTTGAAACTCTGTGGACTACTAGTATGTTGAACACTTTTTTTCTATTATTGTGATATTGTAAAAACCATATGGTTAGAAGTGGAAAAACGTTTTTGTATCAAATATGGAAGTAGATTATCATGATCCGCACAAGATATCATTCTTGGTTATGAACTTCACAAAATTAAAAAAAAATCATATTGATATAACTTGGGAAGTTTATAATTTGTAAGAATAAGTATGGCGCATACAATGGAATATTGTTATATTGTTTGAAAATGAATGCATCTTGAGAATGACCAATGACAAGTATGACCAAAAAAAACAAAAAGCACACAAAGCTTAAAAAGATTCGATTTTGACGATGAAATTCGTAGACTGCTTTGTCAATTCGATCGGCCGCAGCGACGCCGCCGGCGTGCCGCGGGTCCATTGAGAAAGGGGCTTAAAGCTAGCGGTGGTGAGTGTATGGCGTTCTGCTATGAGAAAACGTAAACGTTATCACATCGATTGAAGTGTGTTACAGCCTATACGAAGGATCCGCATCATTTAGGAAATGAAACACGAGGAGAGATTTGAGAAAGGGAGAGCCCGTTTTGTCGTCAATCATGTTTCACTTCTGTCGATACGTTTTCCGTGCATCTGCGAGATTACGTACAACCGTGGCATCGTTTATATTTGACAAGCCTAGCGTGCGGCACTAAGCTAATGGAGGAACAAAACAAGATTATTTCCCAAACGGCCAGTAAGATTACTCTCTGACTATCATTTTAACTGACTATAGGGACTAGTGTTTCTCATTATCTGGTAAAATGTATATAATCTGTCAGGGAAAAGGCGAGGTAGCGACGGTCGTTAACAAAGACAGCGCATTTTCAGCACAGAATATACAACGAGAAAAGCGGTAGAATGTAGGATTATAAGTTAAAATCCTCCCCACACATTTCGGTGTATAGGGCGGTGCCTATCTGTTTCTATAGCCCTTGGGCCACACAGCTGCCCAAGCACTACAGCAGATGCTGGGCTAGTCTACTGGTAGCGCTGAGTGTTCAACTACCAGTCCATGCCATAAGTGCTGAGTGCTAAGCAGTATGTAACGTTACCATTTTACAAGTTTTTCGTAAGACCCAACCGGGGTTTGAATCATGAACTTCCGAGCACTCTACCTACCAGGCTACAGCGCAGATGAATGAACGAATGAATGAAGACCTTTATTGTACACCTATACCCACTGGGTTAAGTACAGGTCACAACGAAAGAATAGCATACAGATACATCTATACACCTTAGGACGGGACATTAAGCCGTGGTCCACTGTTCATTGTGCTTGTCGAAAAGAGCTAGGGGAATTTTCCCGGTTCAATGAAATGCTGTAAATACTGTACTAAGCGTCTGTAAGGACCAGTGGAAGATTAGCTCATCTGTACTGTTCATTGAGTTCATTTGAGCTAAACTCGTTCGAGATCACTTTCTTTTCCCTAGATACAAATTTGTCTATATTGCTCAGGTGTATGACGTATGGTCATGCAGAATGTAGGGTTATGTAAAACGATAATAGATAAGTACAGAATCACATTATGTGTATAATTTGCCCAGAAACAATAACAATGAAATCAAGCTTTATTGATAAATGCATGAATATAGAACATGAAAATCAGTACAGCCACGAAGGGAAACAACAACATGACAAAGCACACATGTTTAAGTCTTGATGAATAGTGTATTTTGAAATGAAATTATTTCTTCTACCAACAATAGTGAGTGAACAGTATAATAACATTTGCTCTGTGCATTAATTGTAATTTTCACTCCCCAGATTCGTCATAAACTGCCTATAAGGTGTCAAACTATTTTCTTCATACGACAGTCGTACTGGCATTATGTGCAACGTGTGTTGAAGTCATTCTAAGCGAAACGACAAAATAACAATACTCTTCATTGAGGTGCAAACAAACAAACGAAATAACTATTTCCGCTACCAACAATGAGTCAAGTGAGCATAATAACATTTACTCTGTGCATTAATTGTAATTTTCACCCCCCCCTAGATTCCCCATAAACCGAGGGTGAGAAACAAAGATTGACGGAATGATTGTTAACGAGGGGAAATGGTTTCCCTGTTGGAGACGGGAGGGCATCGACCTCCTATCGAATCGCGCGCCGGGAGTCAGCACCTTTCGGCCCGGCTGAGGGCAAAGATAGATTATCGCAAGATGGCTGTACTTTATTACAGAAAGCCACTCAGATATTCAAGATACGGAACTTCTTTCGCTTCCTGTTCTCTTTGCGGGACTCTATTCTTCTGTTATCTACTGATCACACGTTACCCCAAATAGTTATTTCGTTTGTTTGTTTGTACGTATACCTCGTTCGTTTCGTTTCAAGGCATCCTTATTTGTGGAGCATGATGCTTTTTCAAGTAGCTAGTGGTAGTGCAATGCGGCTTCGCTACGCCTCAATGAAAAGTATTGGTGTTTTTTTGCTTTGCTTAGAATGACTTCACAACACGTTACACACGATACCAATAAGACTGTCGTATCAAGAAAATATTTTTGACATTTGACATTATAGGCAGTTTATGAGGACGCATATCGGGGGATGAAAATTACAATTAATGCATAGAGCAAAATGTTATTATGCTGTTCACTCTGATCCATTGTTGGTAGCAGAAATAATTTCATTTTAAAATACCATATTCATCAAGAAGTAAACATGTGTTTAAACTAACGGTGCTTTGTCATGTAGTTATTTTCGTTTCGTGGCTGTACTGATTTTCGTTTTCTATATTCATACATTTATCAATAAAGCCTTTTTTCTGTGCAAATTATACATTTTATATGATTCTAAAGTTCTCTATTATCGTTTTAGTACGCAAGAAACGCACAGAACTGTGTATTTTCTTCACGTCGGTACGATACATTTCGTTTTCTATATTCATACATTTATCAATAAAGCTTGATTTCATCGTTATTTATTCTAGGCAAATTATAAACATAATGTGATTCTACATCTGTCTATCATCGTTTTAGTACGCAAAAAAAATGCACAGAGCTGTGTATTTTCTTCACGTCGGTACAATACAGTCGAGATAACAAAAGTGGAGTGAAGAAATCTGACCTCGCGGAAACTTAAAACGGCCCGTAATTTCCTCCACTCCGTCTGGTTTCCTCTTATCCTCATTTCACGGTCAAGTGTAATTACTGTGAGCAGGGGATTAGCATCTGGGTCCTTTATTTGTACCACAAACGTCACCGACAATCGATAAGGCGATCTCCCCCACAACTCGACCCGACAGCGCCCCTTTGAAAAGCTAATTCTGGATCGATCCCTTCATGAAGTGCTCGACAACACGCATATTTCGGTCAGTTACATTAAGCCCATTTGTTCTTTGACTAAAGACCGCTCATGCATATTCCTATATCGCTGGCTGAAACGCCTGCATAGCTTTTTCTGAAGTGAACAGAGAAATCTACGTCAAATATCTGACACAAATTGCTGTGAAAGTAGCTTTAATTTCTTACCAGGTAATATTTATAATTCGGTTTCTTATCTACCGTCTACAGAATGTGATGATTGTTATTGGATTATAAATCATAGGTAATCATATGTGTGTGTAGATATGCTATTTGGAAGTAGAGATGTTAGACGTGCAACAGATGCAGATCGGACGGTGGGAAGGGTTCTGCGCTTTGCTTGAGAACCGCAAGGTGGTGATTGTCGCTGATACCTGTCCTTGGTGCTGAACGCGTTCGGTTGTGTAGACTGTCGTACATGTAGTAGGCGAGTAGCAGCTCGCTCGTATGTTTCCAAATGTGTTATGAAGCCCGTATGTTATCAATATGCATGTTAGTCATAGCAATCAATAGCCTGCATTCATAAAACGCCCGAAATTGTATTCATTGGCAGTGCGACCTAACTTAGCCTCTTTCTAAATCAATAAAGGAATCCATTTCTGTCTCTTGCTCTGAAGTATTCCTCCATCTCTTTTTCATCTATCAAATTTTATTGATGCAATTTGTTTGTTCCATCTCAAAACATCCCTTGCGATCATCTATGGACCGTCCCTAACAAACACAAATCGTATATATCGATTGTCCAACACAATCCATTTGTACTTGGCCTGTGATTGGTTGCGAACATAACCTGTTTAGTTGCCACTTCATGTCAAACGCAGCCGATCATGACCCCCCGTAACAGCCAACATCTGTCCCTCTAATTCCACGTCCTTCTTATTGGCTGAAATTATGCGTTATCGTAAGAGAGTCGTGAGTTGTAAATAACAAAGGCCCACCATACTAACTAAAGTTACACCTGTACATGTAACGTTACCAACGATTTGAAACTGGGTGTTTATTATTAAGAATACTTGGGCTACGTAGAATTAATTCGTGTTTGTGCATGTGTATGTGTGTGTGTGTGTGTGTGTGTGTGTGTGTGTGTGTGTGTGAATGACACAAAAAGTGTATCTGAAAATATCAGATAACAGGCATATAGACTGCTGCATCATTACTATGATTAAGGTAATGTATAAAAGCGTATACGATCAGGATAGATGACTACAGGGGTGACATTTATACCCGCGAAATGTTACAACAAACGGTTAGTAAATCTAATGTAATGAAGGTGGATATCTAAAAATGAAGTCTGACTTGGATAATGAGGTAATGAATTCTCCCATAAGAAATATTGTATGCCATACAGTATGGAAAATACTTCCGGAATGTATGAGTAAATGTCTTAGCACGCTGGCATCATAACAAGTATGGTAAAGCAGTTATTATTCTCAATGGAGATGAGGCGCGATACTTTTTCAAGTAGCTGACAGTATCATATAATAAACGTCTCCGCTATGGCTCTCGCTTACCAGTTCGTTTAATCTTCTCAATAAGTGTGTTGGGTTCTTTTAAGTGCAAGACTTTAACGCCTGAGGCACTTCTCACACACACCGGCTTTACGTCCCCATCCGAAACAACGAATGAAACCCCTCACAATCATGCCCAAGCACAGTTTGAACCTCCGGCCTCTTGATCCACGGAATGTCATCCTTTTGGAAAAGGTATCTAGGTCATTTACTGCTGGAGATTATCCCATTGGCCTACATATTACCTCTGAGCGTTGGATCCATAAAATCTTTTCTCTTCAAAGTATCCGGTAATAATAATTGATGACGTGAGATAACGACATGTCTTCCTGATGCAAAATTGTTAATGATAAGATTTCCTATTTTCCTGGGCTTCTTGACTACAGGGGTCATCTTTCTTGAATGTTGGAGAATTCTTATCCACGGGCAAATAGGACTGTGGTGTGTACGCGAACGTCTCCAAATGCAAGCTTTGTTTATTCATGAGAAGCTCAAATAGGCACTCAGGCCGCTTTTCATTGAGGTCACGAGGAAAGAGGTAAGGGTCAGATACAATATAACAGAGATACACAGTCATTTAAGTCCTAACTCTATCAAAATATATCGTTACATATATATGGTACAACATATACAATCGGCCCCGTGTATGAGGGAGCTTCAGTCATTAGCCTCAAGCGTCAAACCTCTGCACGTAAAAAACCCAACACACTTATCGAGAAGAGTAGAGGTGACCAGGTGTGCTTGGCCAAAAACGCGAGCCATGGCAAAGCCGCATTGCATTACCACTAGCTACTTGAAAAAGCATCATGCTTCACCTCAAATGAGGATGCCTTGAAACGAACGAAAACAGCATACATCATATAATAGGGCGAAAGCTGGTTCATAGTCCGTGTCCGTTTGTGTTAAAACTCAAATTGCTGTAACAAATTTGCGCTGATGACACTCTTCTATTATGATTAGTATATTGACAAATTGTCTGAGTTGAGCTAAAACTAGACAAATTGCTCTGTCTCCTTTCTAAACATAATTGACCTGCCATGTCGATCACAGAGGTCATCTCCGAATCGCCCTCGTCATTACAACGCAGCAAAACGATCGATACGGTTGGCTGCGGTCACCGATCCGTTTGACCTACAAATGACTTCCGCCATCTTGACGATAATTGTACCGACGTTTATATGACCCTCTTAGTCTCAAATCACATTTCACGAGTTCTCTAAGGCCTTCTTATCCGCAAAAGAGTAAAAACTGTCTTATATCTGCTCCAAGGCACTTCATATCAAGTAGCTAATATACCAGTTAACCGATGAATGTTATGAACATTGAAGCTATGAGATCGATCTAAGGTAGGTAGTTGGTGTTATATCTTGGGAGGTGAAAAGGCGCGGAGCGGTTTATAGAAATGGTTTCTCTCTTCTCATCGATCAAGCCAAAGTTTTGTTACTAAATCAGCCATGTCCGTACCAGGTTATATACTACCGTGTCGTCGTTAGCAGAAAACCGTAGCGGGATGTGTTAAACAGAAACGATGCACATAAAAACAAATTCGTCTCGCGTATCCATATATTGTAGAATGATAAAGCTAGCTGAACTCACTAATGCAAAATAGCAAGTAACAGTAGATAGACAGGATTCCAGGTCTCTAGAGTCTGTAATTTAATGACAATGGCAGCAAAACAGCAACAATCACATCGAAATACATGTATGACAAGTATAGCGCATGTCCTTTTATGCTCATGGTTTGACAACAGAAGCTCTATCTTCCATTATACGGATATCAGAACCAACATTGCTGAACGAACACCTTTCTGTCGACAACATCACACTGGAAAGACAAACGCCATTCGTACGCTGTGTAGTAAACCGTCTGGTAGAAACACTGCTAATATCAATATTTTCAGAACGTATTCTCTTATTTTAAACTCGTCCTAATCAGTTAAAACAGCGGCATACTATCTTAACCGTACCCCCTGTGCCCTGAAAGAAACAACCATCAATTACATGACTACTAAACAGATTATAATCTTTCGATCGCAACTTCCGTCATCGACCGGTTTCTACAAATCGACAAGGCTCATATTTTAGGAGATCTCTAAGATACTATGTAAGTCAATAATGATGATCTGACCTGTCTCTCTACGGGTAACTAATCGTTATATTACCCTTCATCGACGATGAAAATGGGTATAATTCTCCCGCGATAACAATGTGCTTTCACAGATAACGCACTGGAAAAGATAAACATGTGGCTAATAACTGTTCACTGATCAGAGAGCATGGCACATTGACAGCGTTAATCAATGCGGATGTTTAGGGGGAATACGCATGCTTATATCACAGTGGATGCATCTATCGATTAAACTGTTTGGCAGTGTTTCCATTGGAAACAGCAATAGCGTATAAAACGATACAGCAATAGCTGTTAGTAGTTAACACTTATCGACCAATCATTACAGTGTTCACAAGCTAGCACGGTAGACAATACTAGCGTCATCGGAACCTACTGCGCCTGCGCGAAACGCTTCTATGTAATGTGCATAAGTATGTGCATAGGGCTTCAGAAAAACGCACCATATAAGGTCGTGTTCGCATATATAAGGATGATATCCCGTCTATAGTTTCCAAATATTGTTTCGAAAAAGATATCTTATGCAACGAGAAAAATTATGATGCAACGTTTACCAAACATCCAACATTGAACCTGGGTTTTCTGTTGTTTTCTGTTAGATGTTTGGTAAACGCTGCATCATAATTTTCCCCGTTGCATACGATATCTTTTTCGAAACAATATTTGGAAACTATAGACGGGATATTATTCTTATATATGCGAACACGACCTTATATGGTGCGTTTTTCTGAAGCCCAATGCACATTACATAGAAGCGTTTCGCGCAGGCGCAGTACGTTCCGGTGACGTGCTGACAATACTAGATTACGCACAAGACTTTGAGCAATTACATGGGCGAGGAAAAGACTCTTCGTTTCTGCTTGCAAACATGCGTAGAAATGTGTCCAAAAATTCTGCTTCGCTATTTGACGCCAAATCGACCACCCTGTGTTTTGTGTCCGAGCCTATTTGAAATCCGTTGGTTATCATAGTAACATTTGACTACCCCTACATACTGTATAAATAGTAGGCTATATACCCCAACATACGGTACCAACACCAGCTATCAATCGCTATACGTAATTGACTAATCCTAGATATACCCTTGCCGGTTACATGGCTTTCTACCAATAGTAGCTAACTATAGTTTGGCAATTTGTCCCATAATCGCAAGATGGCGTTCTTCCACGGTGCTGATGATCCTTCCACCGTATCGTGTGCAGTAACTATACTAAACAGTTAATAAACCTGTTGATTTAGACGCTACATTGTTCGAATTGTATCAAGCGCATCTCCAAATATGCGACAGAATTTATTGGTAATTTACTCTCCGAACGAAAGCTAGGAACGATACAACACTGCCTACAAGAATCAGTGCGACAAATTCTAAATGTGGATACTTTCCTATAAGCGAGGGCTGATAGTTTGGCAGTTTTTCTCAAAATCGCAAGGTGGCGTCTGTCCTTGGTGCTGATGGCGCATCCATGTCAGCACATCACGCTAATCGTATTTTCAGCACAGTTGCGCTCAGAGTCCCCAACAGGAGTAGAATGTCGACACGACAGCCGTCTCCGCCGTTCCCTTGTGGGCCCGTTTGTTGGTCGCTTGCCTGTCCGTTCTGCGTGGCCTTGCCGTCGGCGGCAGGAGCTGCAGGGGCGGCGGGAGCGGCTGTCTTGATCACGGCGGTGGGAAGGCTGGTGGGATACGTGTCCCGATCGCTAGGGGACGCTCCCTGCGCGGACCCACCATTGGCCACGGTGGAGCCCTGCTTTGTGCCTGAACCCTGTGTGTGATTTAAAACAAGAGGCTTTATCTTTCAACCGGTTATCTCAACGCCCCCCTCCCCCAAATTTTAACACATGATCATTGACAGCAAAACTTTAAAAGAATCGTATTGGTACGATCCATTTCTGTTCTGTTGCAAGGGTCACTATTTTGTAATGGCATCATTGTGTGCAAAGGTTTTGCATTATTCTCCAAACAGATATAACGTACCGGCTTGGTTTACAATTGTTTTTACGACATTTGATATGTCTTTCTGGTGGTCGGTGTTTTTCTTTTCGCCTCCTCCTGCCAGACCTCACATCTGCTTGGAGATTAATCAATAGACAACAAAACAAAAAGCTAGTATTTTCTGCCTTATACGACGATGAAGGTTAACGTTAGACATACGGGTGATAAAGTACACCAAATGACTGGTACTCAAGCAACTGGATAAAATTTCATCCAGTTGCTCGAGTAACGTTCATTTCTGCTTTATAATGCACACAACGCAATGCCATTAACGAACGCTGCAATATCCACTGCTATTCATAGCCATCGATAAGATCTAAACACGATGGCTAGCATTCTATCCAATATTCCTATCCCCTAGAGAGCACGAGACCAAGAGAGCACTTTTTACAGTGACAAATCAGGAATAATTCTGTACACTTTTATTGTGCATTGTCTATCTAGACCCCCGTGTCAACTCTATGTGAATTTGTGTACAAATGTTTCAAGAAGAGAGAAGAGACTCTAGTAGATTTAGATGGAATATAGTACAATGTTCCTTTTCTTTTACTTCATGTTGCCTAATGCATTTAGCCCACGTTGGGCATGAATATGCAATAAAGTTCATTGTCATTGTCTATCTCTATCTTTTTCATTTTCACACCACCAAACCAATATACAATGTACTACAGACACCTGCCCCCCTCCCCAAAGAACCCTATAATATTTTGACCTTTCTCGGTGACATTTTATGTACCGAAAATAAATGGTATCTCTTATATCTTTTTATATGAATTTCACCCCTTTTTCAATCGTATAGGTTAACCTAAACATCAATACATTTGGCTTCTAGCTAATAAAATGTATGCTGTCGTATCAATCTGTTTTATAAACCAGGAAACAATTTGTGATTCTCGTCAACGTATTTTTCTTCTTAATTACCCCTTATCGATTCGAAGTAGGTTCATCCATTACCGTTTACCACATATTATGTCATATAGACCGGTTGACACACATTAATAGAGATCTATGTACGCTGTACTGTCTATGTCCCACATTCCGCGTAAATCATGTGCGAGAAAAGGCAGCCAATTTCTTGCCTGACTGAAACTTAACGCCGTGAAATAGGCGGGAACCTGGAGAAATTTAACACAAGATGTGAAGGACATTTCTGAGGTAAAGGTGGCCCAAATGTCGCCCTATAGGGTTGTTGGACCACGTTTTTACCTATCTATTGAAGGATAATCATGTACTAGTAATGTATCTGTTTATATATGACGTTGAAATAGCCGTTACACCCGCCCACATTGTGAAGCGTTCGTTCCACAATTCAGTCGTCGTCTCATTTCCAACCCGGGGCCCGGCCGGGCAGCTTGTGGGAACGAAAAATATGATATAAAAGACAACAAAAGACACAAAACGCAACAACTTACTCCTAAGGCCACAGCAAGTAAATTTTATGGATGACATCCTCCGCAGACTCCAAAACTAATGAGAAAGGGCGAAAAAAAATAAGGCGGGAAAAAAAAACAAGATTCCTATATTTTCAAATTTTGAGATCATTTTAAACAAGAATTGAGGCGAAAAAATATGATACAATGACCAACAGGTCTTTTATTCCTGCATTCAACCAATGAGGTTTCATACATGTACAGACGAAGCCACTTAATTGCACCTCGGATAAACGCACCTTCCGTTTAATTGCACCGAATCCCAATATCCAAAACCGGTTCCCATTCACCGTGTTGTTAGTGACTCCGCATATCTGCACCGCGCATTGTCACCAATGCCGGATAACTGCACCAAAATTTTTCAAAAATCCTCGACAAGTTGACTTAAAAGGTGCGCTAAAAATCGGCAAACGCTGTACAAATGAGCCGATATCTGCCGGTGTAAAGGCGCAATACCGCCAATATGTTTTAAACTGTTTTGAGTAACAAAAGAAGGCGGTCTCCATTGACAGTTACGTTGATAGGAATCGTATGGGAGGTCCCGGGCGGGTCACGGGGCGTGTCGGAAACATTAAGAGACGAACACCTACCAAAGGCGGCATTACGCTTTGGCAGACAGCATGCTGTACTCAATAAAGATTGGTCTCTACCTGTACTCTCCAAGCAGAGGTAAGATCGGGGTATTTTCGCGGTATTTTATACGTCTTTCTACTTTTCCGTTTTTAGTTGGGTCTCAGAGGAGGGAGACCCAATCAAAAACGGAAAAGTAGAAAGACGTATAAAATACCGCGAAAATACGTCGAAAATACCCGTTACCTCTGCTTGGAGAGTACTCTACCTGTACACTGTCTTATTACTGTGAATGCATTCAAGTGATTTCGCGTTAAGGATGACATGGGGTGTTGTCGGTGGTTTGAGGTTCGACGCAGCGCTATTGTCACCGTGATATTGCTGCAATAATAAAAGACCGGCCGGCGTCTTTACGTACATCTAGTCGGAAACCACGCAGCGATTCGGCAAGGACTGTAGACGCGTAAGCGGACATATCAGTCGCTTTAATTTTGGCGGTGCGGTGCTGACGTGATCATCTGTCACATTCTTTAGTGGCAGAGCTGAATCCGCGTCGTAGAAGCGTCCTGCATTCACCGGAACGAGGTATACGCGGGTTCGGCTTACTCTCCAAGCAGAGTATGGGTTTCGGCTGGTTTTTGACTTGTTTTTAGGCGTTTTTGTCGGGCTTTCTACTTTGTCATTTTTTTTCTTAAAAAGTAGGTTCGGCTCTGCTATAAGGAGAATGATCCAGTGTCACTGATCTAATTCATCTAACCATATCTGCCCACTGCACTGGATACATTGTACAATTCACTACCATGGTGTCGACAATCAAATATGTCCAGACATGAGAGGGGGCACTGCTCTGGGCTCACCCGTAATCAGTAACCATGTTTTAGTTTCAATTCCTAGTTTCATGGCGGTACATGATTTACGTAAATCAATGATGTAACACAGAAACTGTTATCCCATGCCGATGTTTCAGAATGCCTCCCCTGTAACGTTACTGTGTTGTAATGCGGTAAATCGCATGGAGAAATGAAATAATGCAAAATCAAAACAGGTTCGTAGTCATTTCTTTATTTTCAGCAAATGGTCAATAAATAAAGTTCATAACTGAATAATTTCGTCTGTTTTCTTTGTGCTAGTGTTTCTGACTGACAATACACACCCCCGCCCATGATGGTGCGGTCCAGCTGGGCATTTCGCATAATTGCACCAGCCGGATAATTGCACCAAAACCGCTGACAAATGGGTGGTGCAGTTAAGCGGATTCTACTGTATATAATATAAAACCTCCTGGATTCAACAGAGAACATGTCCTTGTAGATGTATACATCTCAATAGACTAACTACAACAAATGCAGAAAAGAGCTTGTTTTACCATCATGGGCAGGAACTACACTGGGTATTCATATGCAATGAAACACCTTAGACTGTCAACATTAAACTGTCATTGAAGATGTGTATACAGCTAGAAGAAATGCAGAAAACAGCCTGTCATACCATCATGGGCATTCGTATTTTTGTTTACGACATATTTGACAATTTTTGGCATGTTAACCACCGTCGGAGGGCAATGAAATTTCTTGTGTTTTTTTTTAAATCAGGCGATAATTAATGAGCGCGCTGATGTCATCCATAAACATTACTTGCTGTGGCCTAACTATATAATGTACATTTTCTTGATATGTATTTTTTATTTTTCGTTTATGAAAACAGCCCGGCAAGGCCCCGGATTGGAAATGGGACCAAAGCATTAGCCCAATTCTGCCTGTCCATATTATAGTATTTTCCCTGACGAATGTTTTGTCTACTCTGTCCCACTCAGAAATAAGCTCCGAGTATTTCCAATACCAGGATGGTTTTCAAGACTGGATTACCGTGTGACGCTCATCGCTAAGACGCAATATGACTTAAATGGGACGGGAATGTTTTAGATAAGCTTTTAACAACCATGGCGTAACATACATGTGTAGGTAGCCTCGATAGCGGGCTTCGTGGCTGGGCTTTCCATGCGCTGTGTTCTGATTGTACATAAATCTTCTGATTGCACCGAGTAGGCATTTCTAAAAACTGATATGAGGTAAGAAAATATCACTTAATAGGCCGAAAAAAGAGTCCAACCACGAAGCCTGCCAGGAGTTTACAACATTGGGTTTAATGATGTAAAGGGCCCCCTTAACCAATCAATATACGGGTATTTTCAGACAGACAGACAGACGGACATGCACACAGACAGACAGACAGAAAGACAGACAGACAGAGAGACAGGGAGACAGAGAGACATACAGACATACATACAGATAGACAGACAGACAGACAGGCAGGCAGGCAGACAGACAGATAGATAGACAGACAGACAGATAGATAGACAGACGGACATGCAGACAGACAGGCGGACATGCAGGCAGGCATGCAAGCAGACATGTAGACAGGCAGACAAAAACAAAAAATAAAAACAACAAACAAACAAACAAACAAACAACAAACACATGACTAACCTGACCGCCCGTTGTTCCAACAACCGTGCTTTGCCCCGTCGTGACGGTTTGGCTGTTCCCTCCAGGCGGTACCCTTCCCCCCGTGGTGGGGGCGACTTTCCCCTGGGCAGGGGGGCCGTTCTGGCTGGGGGCAGATTGTTGTGTCGTCGGAAGCGCACTGATCCCCACTTGACTGGACTGTTGACCGCCGTAAACAGGGACAACTCCGCTCACACAAAGAAATCCCAGCACGAATAGCGCGTACAGGGCGGCCATGTTCAATGCTCTCGCTGAAATGAAGGCACGGAATATTGAATATATATATGCGGTAAGTATGACGACATCTGAGTCATTTCTGTAACCTTGAAATAGTCATGAATATAGAGGGTGCTGAGAGGAATACTAGTGTGTTGCACCACAGAGGCGAGGTGTGTATGTGTGTGTTTGTGTGTGTGTGTGTGTTTGTGTGCATATGTACTGTGTGTGTGTGTGTGTGTGTGTGTGTATGTACTGTGTGTGTGTATGTGTGTGTGTGTGTGCGCGTGCGCGTGTATCTTTGTGTGTGTGCGTTTGTGCGTGTGTGTAAGTTGTGTGTGTTTGTGTGTGTGTGTGTGTGTTTGTTGGCTGGCGTGTGCTTGAAAAGTACGAAAAAGAAGAGTTTTGCACACAGACCATCCAGCCAGCCAACCAACCAACCAGCCAGCCAGCCAGCCAGCCAGCCAGCCAGCCAGCCAGCCAGCCAGCCAGCCAACCAACCAACCAACCAACCAACCATCCAGCCAATCAATCAATCAACCGATCAATCAATCGATCAATCAATCAACCAACCACTTTGTTTTAAAAGGACGTGCATAGCGTGCATAACGCTAAAAGCTCTTTATTATAACTAATAAATACCAGACGCAGACAACCGAACGGGTGTCTGGGTAGATCGATTCTTTTCGTTTTCTGGTCCCTGATTCTGGTTCTGCGGCCCCCAATTTCGTGGATCACTGGCTTGAGCCACCTAGGACGTGTAGAAATACCACATACTGTAAATGCAGAAATGTTCGCGATGGTTTTATGTTTGTGGTATTCGCGGCGACCGTTTCACCGCAAACTTAAAACCACCGCGAACATTTTTGTCCGATACTGTAGTAGTATGTAACTATAGCACTACCGCAAACTTAAAACCACCGCGAACACTCCGTTTTCGCTTATATCGCGAAATAAAAGCCACGCGAACTTACATGCATTTACAGTATTTGGGACTAGAAACAAATAGTAAGTGCCGAAACCAGTCTGGTTTATATTTTCTCGGGTCCAAAACAGTAGATCGAGTTTCACTTTGGAGAAAAATGAATACCTCCGATCAACACATGCATTTTCTGTCAGCTTCTTGTAAGAAAACGACAGAACATATAATAGAACTAAGGAAAGTTGACTCTATTGAGGAAATATTCCTTTATTGACAAACCTAACTCGATCACACGTTACAAGAACCGTAAAACGCTGCAACAGGTTCTCCGATTGGTCTTAACATTTAAACGTTTCGCTTTGAACGTCAGAGGTGTAGAAGGCACTGAACCTCTGCTAAATATCATTTGCACCTCACAATGTTGTAAATAAACAAACAAACTGATGGACAATCAAGTAGACAAAATAAACGATACCATCCTCCGCAAATTTTAACAATGGGTCCGAGGCTTAGCATCTACCAGGCTCCGCGGTTGGCTGAAAAAGATAGTAGAAATTGGCCAAATAGTATGCTAAGGGAGTCGGCTACAGAGAGAGGGTCCAATATGCCATCACAGCGGCAAACTGTATCCATATAGCAAACTCCTCTTGTTTGTTTTTCTGTGTATTGGGCTAATTTCTACTCTTTCCAGCCGACTCTGGAGCCTGGTAGAGGCTATCTGAGGTTATCATGGACTGTCCCTTGCCAACTTTTCAATATCATTATTCCCTGGAGTTGTGCCGCTGGATGTCCAATACAGCAGACTAATTGACCTTATCTATCCACCTTTCTGTCACCCTGGCGGAAACAGCGCATTCATCAATACAACATGTCCGGACTAATGAAAAGTCGAGTCGTGCCATTTCTGCCAGCAGCACGTTAAAGGCAACAAAAGCAATATTAGGGACCAAAAAAATGGAAATAAAAAAAATGCTGAAATCTTAATTGTAGTGACATTTACTAACACTGTCAAGCACATTTGTGTAATAACTTCATACTTTTAGGATTTTAAACCGCGCAAAATCGTGCGGTACGATGATCCCCTTGGTTTCGCGAGCCTACAAAAACTTCGGCCACGATTTTCAGTCAGTTGTCACATCACCACCATATTTTTGTATAATGGACGTTGCTTTACATTGTGATAGTGTTGTTTGAAGTAATCATGTATAAAAATGACTGAATAAATTGACTTTGAAAATCCAATTTACGGGCCCTAATATTGCTTGGGTGCCTTTAATAGAATGATTGTAACACGAAATATTATCGTAGATCTATCTTCATTTTCCCTTTCATTCATTATTTTCACCAAAATGAATATCACCCCTCGCTTTTGACAAATGAAACGTCCCTTAGCTGTCTGTGGACAATAAAAGGCCAGTCTTATGCAGTAATTAAAATTGTAACGGCGTATCACCATAAAGTTCAAATGGTGATTCATCAGTTAGGACATAATTGCTTGCTAATTTTCCATGTCATACCCCAATGGTATTATGTATACGGTAGTCTAAATCATCATATCTAAAGAAATGGTGGGATGAAATATGTCGGAGAGCGCTTATTGTACGACTGAAATGATATTTCATGGTATGAGATCATGATTATACATGGCTCCAACTAAATCAGGAAACACAAAGGAAATAGCGAAATATATGCAAATTACACGTCGTGTATACATTTAAGCATGTCGGAATCGAGGCAAACCTAACTACAAAAGAGAACGGCACTTTTGGTCAGGTTTAACCAATGACATTATCTTATTTCAACCAAGAAAAGTGCAATTGATTTTCATTTAATTATTCATCACCAAGAGTAGAGACCCAAATCCTTTTATGGATGTCGAGAGTACCTAATGTTTGTCGTCCATAACGATATATATCCAGATACTAAGTTCAAACATTGATTAGAAGCTGAAAATGGCCGTGTCACGTCGCCGTAACGACCGCGTGACCGTTAAATTTGTTTGAACATTTATCATCGGACGGCTTTGTCTCCCTATACCCTGGTCTCTATACCTCTGTCTGACGGCAGAGAACAAAGGATTTACAAACTGCATACTGTGTAACATAGTATGGCTATCCACCAACCATTCACTCCACATAGATATGTTCACTTTACGGTTTCTTATTCTTTGTTTGGCAGTACAGTACAGTACAGTACATTACATTACATTACACAACAAAGAATTGGGCCGCTTCGCAAATAATAATACTGTACAAGCACCAGACAAAGACAAAAAGGGCATCAGAATTGTACACACAAGAACTGAAAAACTCTAAAAACAAAAACTGGAGAGATTTCAATGCTGTCTTTCTTTGTCCGTATTCTTTTAAATCATAGTAGAAGTACAGTTTCATGTTTGTTATTCTTGTATATTATCATATTATAAGCTTATAGCTTCTTTAAACTGCACCATGGACATGAAAATTATGCTACATACAATAGTATGAGAGAAAAGCATTTAATGCTATGCCTCTACGCTGTACAGCAATATGGAGAATAGATGGTTGCTCAGTAGATTTAGCATTGAAGACGGAAATCGTTTTCAATATTCCTATATCATTAAAGCCGTCATTCTTTTACAAGTAGCACATTTCACTCGAGTTTTTAACTCGTCAAACAATAGCTAACATCCCTTATCGCTGTATATTGCTTTATATCCAAAATTCGGTCATAGTTCTTGACACAAAAAGCAACGGTTCACATACCTTCTCGCGCGCTGTGTCTACCGGATATATACTCAACACCACCGAACGCTCCTAAGTCCTTTCCTGCAATGTACCGTCACCGCACCGAGAGAGCCCGGGCTGCAAAACCGATGGTTTTCCCGTCCAAGCTATAACTGATGACTAAGAGACAGCGGGGGACTCGATATCACCTCTACAGCCGCCTGATTTTACTTTCATATGTCGAGATCAGGGCGTTTTTCCCGAGTGACTCTGAGAGCCGCTCACGTGGGCACACACACACAGTCAGGGGCAGCACTACATTAGCTTTTACCTCCGAATATCTGATTCCGCTTCATTGGACAAGAACGATGATTGGATTAGTCTTGATATTGGACTGCTAGACAATGTAATCACAGCGTGAGAGGGGTACTAAATTACAACGCGAAGAGGGGATGCATATGTTAAGGTAAAATGACATTGTAAACTTGCAAATACTTTTAAAAAAACTAGTTTATTGGATGAAATATCTTCGCAACCAAAAAGGCTGAATTGCGAATTTCAGTACATCATATTAAAGAAGTCTAGCGTGGGATTTCATATACATAATAAAATACAAAATATTAAATCTCATTGTACATTAAAATCACCACTATACATAAAAATGTCAACTACACCTTTCAAAGGTTTGACTATATATGGCAGGGGACTGTTGGCATAAAATGGAGATGTTGCAGTTGCATTGGGAGTTTCAGGAAGAGATTTGCCGGGTTGTTTATTTTCTCTTTAATGCATACGTAATTAAACTATTTATGTCGCATTTTGCGCTGAACATTTCTAATAAAATTATGTGCTATTCTACCCTTCGCTTGACGTACCGATATTTTGTTTTGAATCATCGTGATGTCAAAAACAGCAGAATTCTGATTCTTCATTTTTACCAGGAAGTACCTATAAGACACACCTATTTAATGCAACTCACGAAGTCAATGTGGTAACGTTATCAGCCTTGAAATAACAGATACATGTCTCTTTATGTGGGTTTCTCTTGCTTAACACCTTTCGCATCGATTGCTATTAAACCCCAAGCAGCTCGGAATATGGCAAAAGGCCAGTAGTTACATTTTAGATAGGCTTCGTACCGTTTCTGTACTATCAAAACGATGTTTTGAGGAAAAAAAAGCATTTTACAGCTGTGAAATAGGATTTGTAGGAAAGGAGGGACCGTCCAAAGACTCAAACCCCCCTCAAGCAAAAGTGGAACGATCTAATAAACTTGAATAGGATTCTACAAGGTCATTGACAGCAGCCCAGAAAACGCCCACCAGAGAGCATTGAACTCTGCGAAAGTAGGGCACGGATAGATGTCGTCATCGCTCAACTGTCGTCTGACGGCCAGCCTGTCTCAGATGAAAGCCCCTAATTCCCGCCAAAACGTGACCAGAATACACATTGCCATCCCCTGATCCACGTACGAAACTGAAGCGTTTAGAATCTCACCAAAAAGGTCGCAAATTTCGCGAGAATGTCACATCGACTCAGAGGTGATTTCTTTCCATTCAGATGTGTCAACTTAAGGACGTAAATCCGACTGTATAATGTATATTTCATTGAAATCGATTTGTACTGATTGGACAGTTATTCAGAAGGTATCAAAGCGAATGTGACTATCAGACACCACAAATCAACCTCATATATCTGTTCTTTTATTTCTCTGTCGGAGCCCTTAAGAGGTATAGAGGTTTGGAATATGGAAAAAAAATAACCGATAACGTGTAATAAAAACGCAATAAAAATCACCTCACTATAATTTATTGTCATTTATGAACTGGAGGAAACCAATTTATTTGTATAAAGTTGCCTAATGCCTTGGTAATGGTAATTTTTCAAGATGATAACTGGTGCCACAAATCCTTTTTCAATCTTCAATAGATGGATAAATATATGTAAATATATATTAATTTTACGAAAAAGAATTTATGTCTACCTTCTCGGCCATATTGTGATCAATAAAGAACCCATAATCACTCTACACAGAGTATTTCTTGGTGTGAATACCAGCAAGTTTTATTGACTGGCATGTAAACATATCCATGACACAGTATATCCAATGTATATATAAAGATAGATAGATAGATAGATAGATAGATAGATAGATAGAGAGAGAGAGAGAGAGAGAGAGAGAGAGAGAGATGGAGAGAGAAATAGAGAGAGAGAGGAGAGAGAAAGAGAGAGAGAGAGAAAGATTTATGTTTTATGTCTGTCCCTGAAGCTGGTGTTGATTCGTACTTTATTCACATTGTCATTGTCGTTATGGGTGTCTTGATGCAAATGAACTTTAACTTAATATAATCCAGTTGTGAAGTGGGAATAGTGATGTATTGAATTAAGAGATCATTTGAATTGCTGAACTCAGTATGTCTGCAATTCCTTTGATAGTGGATGTGCGTGATGAATATGAAATCATAATAACACTAACGTTAGCCATATGAATATCTTAACGATCTGAATAACAATATTACCTGATGCGAAAAGAGAATATTTAAAAGAATGTTTTTACAAAATGTTTTACAGTTAATAAATGAAAACCAAGTGCGTGGTTATGATTGTTAATTATGAATATCGAAGTTGACGTACAGATCATATTGGCATATCGGTGTGATATATGCTCCACAAAACTTGTTAAAAATTCCAATTCTCAGCAAAACCGAAAAAGATCGTTGCGTAAGATATATCATGCCATCTTCTATTACATATCGTATATAATTGTAAATGTGCCGACCGTGCCGAAAAGAGAATATTTAAAGCGAACATTTATCCAAAATGTTCTACGATTGATAAAAGAAAACCAGGTGCCTGTATATGATTGTTAATTATGTACAGATTATGTTTGTATATCGGTGTGATAAACATTTGTATGTTCCACCAAACGTTGTAAAATTCACATTATCTTTAGAGCCGAAAAAGATATCGTTACGTAAGATATATGCCATCTTCTATTACATATTGTATATAATTGTAAATGTGCCGCCAGTGCCCCAGTCATAGACAGATGAGTGCGTCTGGCGTACCGACACAGATTGAACACAGCATGCCCTCCCACTCTCTCCCATACGGCTTCGCTCTGTCAAGTTTAAATCCCGCATCAGACTTCTGTACGTGACATGACTACAAAGAACATTGCGCTCTCGTTTCGGACTCCATCATAGGCACCGTGACTGTCACAAAATCGAAAAATCGATCGAAAATTCAAGCAGGAAGGTTGTTAACTCTGTGAAAGGGGGTTTCACGGGAGGTACAAGTATCTGTATCTGAATCTGTATAACCGGTATAACCGCCCTTCGGCGTAACACACCAGCTTCGCTTAAGTCTAGTGCTGATTTCTCGGTCAATGACCCCAAGGGGGCGTTACCTTTATTGAATGATTGTATCGCACAACATTTGCATCGGTGACAATGAATGGCAATCGACAGATAACATAATTTACAGTCTGGTTCTTCACCAACAACCCATATGTCCAAAACCACTAAAATCTGACTATTCAACCTCTTCCAAAGTCTCCAACAAAAAGGTTCCTGCAGTTCCAAAAAAACAACTGCCAGGGGGGCAAAAAGCTCTATTAATTCTTCCCTAGTCCAAGATCTGTCACATTTTCTTTTCTTGTGGGCAATACTCACTGGCAAATCATCGAAGACTTTTTCTGTATTTATAAATGTGTTACATATTTCCATAGATGTGACATAAGAGACTGTTGCCAGTACTATTGATCAAATATCATTGTTATTTCAGGAAAGATGATCCCATGCCCAAGTCCCTCCTGTGTGAACCACTTACCAAGATGCTGGCAGACACGATAATGTGCAAAAAAATGCCTTTATATTGATAAAAGAATTTTAGATTATATGTAGAGTTTATAACTTAATCCAATGGAATATTGTTACCTTCGCCGGGAATGTATGCATTCGCGGTAAGGTTATGTTATCGGTTACGCCAGCTGTAAAGTGGGTCCGTATGTATGTCGAGATCATAAGTCGAGAGAACTTTGACGGATCTTGCTGATTTTTGGTAGGTAAGTGGCGGTTGTGGGAACGAAGGTCAAGTTTGAAAATGGTTAACCTGGCGTTTTCCTAAAGTGCTCCAGTGGACTTTTTTGTTAGTGTGTTTGTATGTAGACAACATAACTCGACGTATTGATGATGGATCTGCATGATTTTTGGTGGGTACGTAGAGATTGTGAAAACAAAGCTCAAGTTAAAAAATGGGTCACCTGGCATTTTCCTGCGGTACTGCAGTGGGCTGTTTATGTATGCGTATTTGTTTGTTGACAGGATAACTCGAGAAGCTGTTGACGGTTGTGCATGATATTTTGTGAATAGGTAGATTTATTAAAGGGGAAGGTCAAGTTCGATGAAGGGCCTCCTAGCGGGTACTTTGGGTACTGCAGTGTAGCTTCAAAGTTTGAGGTCGAATTTTCTGCAAGTGCTACGGTCATGATTTTTGTGTGGTAGATAGTCCATGCCACATTAAGTAAGTTGTGCACGTTTGGGCCCTCTAGCGGCTTGTTTGGAGCTGCAGCGGGTGTTTTTAATTTATTTGTTTTGACCTTTGGACATGAATAACTAGACTTATGGTCAACGGATCGTCTTGATTTATGGTATGTAGATAGCTTGATTAATGATTTACATAATTGAATATTCATTATGCAAATCAGGAGCTAATTTGCATAATTCGCAAGGAAAGTTTATAAATCTGCTGCCTTTCAAAATAGGACTCTCAAACATGTGACATATATAGCTGAAAAAGAGAGAGGTATCGATAGATACCAATAATGCTAATAGCTACCTATTTTGCATAATTAATGAGAAAATGCTGATTGAAAATACCACAATAGTAAATGATTGGAATTTCATTCTTCTATCATTAGGAAGCTAAGTAAAGGTGAACAATATCAGACAAAAACTAGAGTTCCACGAACACATTATCTTCGCCAAATAATCAAGGCTTATTATGGAGAGTGATTAACATTTACGTGCTTATCACCCCCTGCAAATTTGATCATGCACCATACCACTTGGAAGTTATGATGGGGCGAATGAGTCCAGTCTAGATGGGGTTAAAAATCATTTGGTGGTACAGGACTAGTATATGTGTACAGTGTGCTGGTACAAATGTATATGTTATAACTGGTCATGAAAAAATATGAGTATGTTGATATTATATGGGCCACAAAGGTTCAATATTGCAGTGTTGTAAGTTGAAAGTGATGATGAAATGGCACAGTCAATATATATGAATAGAATAAATCTTTATTCCATATCATACACATTTTGAAAGACATAGTACATGTACATGTACATGTGACTTTTCCGCACCTAGCAGTGGTGCAGTTTTAGTACAGTGTACTCTCCAAGCAGAGGAGTGGGTCTGGCTGGTTTTTGTCGTGTTTTTAGGTGTTTTTGTCAGGCTTTCTATTTTGTCCCCTTTTCATTTATGTCGCCAATCGTGGTGAACAAAAATGCCTAAACTGAACGCGTTAAAAACCAGCAGGACCCACACCTCTGCTTGGAGGATAGTTTATTTATTTGACCTACATGTACGTTTATGCAAGGCCATCTGGTTACATGACCTGACAGTCCCATGTCCGATTATGAAATGCAGTGGGTTAACAAACTTTCCTTTCATTACCTTCGCCGAGAAGGTTATGCAGTGGGTAGCGTTTGTGTGTGTATTTGTTTGTGTGTTTGTAACGTACAGCATAACTCGAGAAGACTTGGATGGATTTTCTTGATATTTGATAGGTGGGTAGGTCTTGATGAGACATGGAAATGATTAGATTTTGGGTCCCCTAGCGGCTTGTTACGGTACAGCAGCGGAACTTCCTGTTTTGATATCTCGTGTTCTGGACATGCTACGCCATGGTCCTGATTTTTGAGTGGTAGATAGCTCTTTGGACGGAGAGTAAGTGGTGTAGGTTTTGGACCCTTAGCGGCTTTTTTGGAACTGCAGGAACAGGTTTTGCTTCAGACTTTGAAATAGAATAACTCAAGAAGGGCCTGATGGATGGACATGATTTTTGGCAAGTAGCTAGCTTGAGTGATGATGTACGTGATTAGATACTTATTATGCAAATCAGTATCTTGTTTGCATAATAAATGAGGAAAGTTTATACATCCGCCAAATTCCATAATAGGACTCTCAAACATGTGACATATGTAACTGAAGATGAGAGAAATATTAATAGATGTCAACTAGTGATAAATTGAATGAGCTTGAGGTGTGTTCTGGGACTCATTCACACGTGTTATCACAAGTAACACGTGAATCAACTAAAATACTTTTCAGAACACTAACGTTCGATAAATATGGTAAATAGCTAGGGCTCAAGTAGATTTCTCAACACCAGATAATACAGAGGCAGAATCCAGAACCAATATTCATAATCATGAATATTTTTAAACGTCTCAATGTTTATGTAAATTTTCATTAATATCTATGAATATTAATGAGACGCATATCTATAAAACATTGGTGAATTGATAACATATTTAAAAATATTCATGAACGTTCACGTATTTTATGAACATTCATCAATTTTCTGAACATTCAGTTCTGTACATTAATTCAGAACTTGGAAGATTTGGAATCTCCGAAAGATTTGGAAGACTTGGAAGTTTTTTCGGAATATCCGGAATATCCGGAATATCCGGAATATCCGGAATATCCGGAATATCCGGAATATCCGGAATATCCGGAATTTCCGGAATATCCGGAATTTCCGGAATATCCGGAATTTCCGGAATTTCCGGAATATCCGGAATATCCGGAATATCCGGAATTTCAATTTGTGGCATGAACTATCTACCATAGCACTTTCAGAAAATATGCCTCCAAATTTCCGGAATATCCATCATAAACTTTGGACAACTTCTGTTGTGTGAAGGCGATCAATCAATTTATGATTGATGAGAAACACTCCTAAATACATCAGTCATACAGGTCAAATCATTTGGCGAAGGTCGTGGAACTCAGAATAAAGCACCATCTGAGCTCTGTAAATACCAAATATCACGACGATCTGTCGACCCCTTCTCATGTCCGAATGTCAAAACAAAAACACCCACAAGCCGCTAGGGGGCCCAAATTTGTGGCATGAACTATCTACCATAGCACTTTCAGAAAATATGCCTCCAAATTTTGAAGCTCTGTTGTACCCATTATCGAACTTGACCTTCCTTTCTGTAAACCATCCACTATATATCATACAGATCCATCAACAGCTTCTTGAGTTATGCTGGCGACAGACTTGTGATAATAATTGGCAACACATCATAATATCATAATATCATAATATCATAATATCATAATATCATAATATCATAATATCATAATATCATAATATCATAATATCATAATATCATAATATCATAATATCATAATATCATAATATCATAATATCATAATATCATAATATCATAATATCATAATATCGGCGAGATGATATCATAATATCATAATATCATAATATCATAATATCATAATATCATAATATCATAATATCGGCGAGATGATATCATTATATCATAATATCATAATTCTTGCAATGTGGCATGATATTCATGATATTCATAAATTCATGAATTCAGAAATTCAGAAATTCAGAAATTCGTTAACTTGACTCGCGGGACTGTGCATATAAATTATAAATTTATAAATTGAATTAATGAATGAATTAATTAATTAATATCATAATGAATCAATGAATTAATGAATTTATGAATTTACGAATTTATGAATTTATGAATACTATAAATTATTATACTTATTATATATTTTATATAGATATAAATGAAAATTTACATAAACATTGATGAATATTCATAGACATTTACAAACATTGATGACTAGGAAAATACCCTTCTATTCTGCATCTGTATTATGGAGAAGTTTAGGTAATATCGCCTTTTTATCTGGTGTTAATAAATCTACAAGGATGTTATGTTTTATAAATATACGTTTCAACATAGACTGATATTCATAGATATTAATGAAAATTTACATGAACATTGATGAATATTCAAAGATATTTACAAACATTGATGACTATGAATATTGGGGGGATTCTGCATCTGTATTATGGAGAAGTTTAGGTAACATCGCCTTTTTATCTGGTGTTGATAAATCTACTTGAAAGAGCTCTAGCTATTTACCACATTTATCGAACGTTAGTTCTGAAAAGTATTTTAGTTGATACACGTGTTACTTGTGATAATAATTGGCAACACACCTCAAGCTCAGTCAAGAAAAGGGGGAGTAGTGTAACAGTGGGGGTTCGAACGCCTCCAACTGACCAGTCTAACTGGTTGCGACCTTGAGCCTAGTGCCTGTGATCTGGCCTCCGGTTTCGGCGTGAGTTCGAATCTCGGTTGGGATCACTTCTGTTTCTACTCGCTCCTTTGATTTGTTTCAACTGTGGTCGATAGTTTGGTGACTGTGGTAGCTATGCACTTCACTCCATCGGCTGAAATATATCGGCTGTGTAGGATTGACGTCTTGTGTAGCAACAGTTCTCCTGTTCCATTTCTGTCTGCTCTGAATGCCGTTGCTTGTGGCAGAAAATTTTTAGTCTGTTGTCGGCCATTCAGGAAGGTTTCCACGAAACAGAAGACATCGACTGGTTGTGTTGATCTGTCAGCTCTCATATTTTTTAGATGTTCCGCGTAGGAGTATATTCAGGAACTTGACATTTAATGCAAGTATCACGGTCTTCTGTGTTAGGTTGTTGTGTAACCTTTGACACAGGCAGCTGTTTTAGGAGTTCAATTTCTTTAAGAACATATATTTTGGTTTACAGTATTGTAATTCACTAATTGTATACGATTTAAATCCCAATAGATACAATCCGTTCAAACTCAACATGACGTAAGGCAACATATAACTGACCTGAGAAAAAACGACCCGTTTGCGCTCAAACTTCCTGGGACAACAGTTTTGTCCAGTGATCTACCTTAAACTTTAGGTACAGCCCATGCTAAAGATTGAGGATACTGTTCTCGTCGTGCTTGGATCGTCCGCTTGCCGTAACTGAGAACTTATTGAACATTGCCTTTTGATGGGTACCGCATTTGGGTAAATCTTTCTTGTATTTGCTTTCACTGTCGAATTTTACGAGGAAGGTGTGGACATCATGGCATGTGCTGTCAATGCCTACGAATGCGCCCTTAACAATTCCGTCTAATATGTTAACGTTGGCAGTGACCACGACTCTTGCACCTACTGCTATTGACAATATCTCTCTAAAGCCTACTGTTTCACTTTTTTTGGAGGGTGTTAGATTTGTGAGACCTGTTACTGTTGTCTGAGATTATCTTTCCTGTTCTAAGTACTGTCCACTCTGATATAGTTTCTTTTGTTTTGATATAGTTCTTCAGGGGGCCGGGTCACTCCCGGGTATGGGCTGCGGGACAATGTAGTCCCCCCTCACGGGTGAAGTTCTATGTCGGTTTTCTCTTTCATACCGTATAAGTTTTCCTCTTGTAAAGATTATCTCTCTCGATATGTTTCCTCTATCTCCGCTAAGTCCTTGAAAAGTGTATTCTACCCAAAAAGAAATGTTACTGTTTTTTCGTGTCTCTGTCTTGAATGTGAAACACCCTGGAGGGGAGTTCAGTCAGGTCCTGATGGGTAGCATGGGTCTGTTTTAAAGATTATCCTGATTTTGAGGATTTTTATGTCACTATCTGCGCAAGAACCTTTTGTTACTCTCATCTACGAAGGACTGGATGTGTCCAGTGTGGTATACAACTGCATTTTACAAACCACATAAAGCTTAGTATAATGCCTTCTGTAGTGCCTGCTGCTTGCACATTTCCTTATATTCATCGTTTTGACTTGTCCCGCACAGGACCAGACCTTTCCTGTGTTTGTTGATATAAGCTCCGTCCCAGCCGGAGTGTAGTTTGGCCGGTGGTTTCTGAGGTCACCAGAGAGCATCAATCTAATTTGCACAGGCCTGCTGACAAGCAGGTGTTGTCCTTAGATAAAGGTCGACAAAGGGTACTTAAAAAAATGTAATTATAAACAAGCCTATTTCACCACTTAATTAGACCCTGATTACAATTTCATACGTCTTTATTTGTTAATCATTACCTCAATAACCTACCTGTCCAAAACAATGCAAATTCATCAAACCCTACCCGAGTTATTCGCCTCCAAAGGTAACATAAAAAAGGTCTACTGCAGTTCTAAGCAAGCCTCTAGGGGGTCTAAACTTATATCACTTACTCCCTGCCCCAAGAGCTGTACACCACTTAAAAATCGTTACCATAGCACTTGTATGAAATTTGACCACAAGCTTTCGGCGAATTCATAACCTTTCCTCATTTATTATGCAAATTATCGTCTTATTTGCATGACAAGTATTCAGTTATGTAAAGCATCACCGAAACTATCCACATGCCATAAATTATGATAATCCGTCAATCCCTGCTGGAGTTATTCGTCTCCAAATGTACATGTATTAACAAAAACGCCAACTGCAGTTCCAAACGAGCAGCTAGGGGGCCTTAATTCCCACCACTCACTTGCCGTCCCAGAAGCTATATACTACAAAAAAATCATGAACCTGACGCCTCCAGAAAATTTGGCCTCAAACGTTGAAGCTCCGCTGCAGTACCTCAAATACCCGATAGGAGGCCCATTATCGAACTTGACTTTCCTCTTTGACATCACTACCTATCCACGAAATATCATGCACAACCGCCAATAGCTCCTCGAGTTATGCTGGCGACATACAAACTCTCACACACACAAAGCCTGCTGCAGTTCTGTAGGAAGCGCCAAATAAATCATTTTCAAACTTGACCTCCGTTCCCACAATCTCTTCGAAACTACCAAAAATCATTGAGATCCATCAACGTTTCCGTCACTTTTTTTGCCTACATACAAACACAGAAAAATTAAAAGTCCACTGCAGTATTGTTGGAAAACGACAGGTGAACGATTTTTGAACTTGACCTTCCTTTGCACAACCACTACACACCTACCAAATATCATGAAGATCCATCAAAGGTTTCCCGAGTTATGTTCTTGACATACATACAGACCCACACAACAGCCGGCTCAACCGAAAACATAATCTACTCCGAGTTCCTCGGCGAAGATAATCATGCATGACAAGGCCTCATTAACATAATTTATAAGGAAATGTCTACAATTCCCTTTCAATTTGCTATTTTTAAGACTATATATTCAGGTTAAATTGCACTGACAGGTGACCTAGTTAACCAGCGCAGGCTCCCTGTGAGACGTCCCTGGAGGACACATGTGATACTTTACTTGCCTGGTGCAGGGCTCTGTTTTGGGGTCAGGGAGGTCACACGGGCAGCCTTACGATCTAACGCTCTCCCTGTTGGAAGGTATAGGTTTGATAAAAACTGATTGATATGTCGACTATGAAAATAAGGGCATAATTGAAGCAAATACATTGCCAACAAATTGCCTTATTTTCTGTAGTAAAGATAAAAGTTATGATACCAATTAAGCAAAAATATTCTTACAGTGATTATTTTTATAACTCTTGGGAGAACTCGTGTAGGTATAGGTATGGGTTTGTTTTAAACTTTGAAAGAGAATACTAGTAAGAAGGTGATGACGGATCGTCATGATTTGTAGGGATGTACATAGTTTGAGTGATGATTTACATGATCGTATAAGAATCATGCAAATCAGGATCTGTGATGTGAAAAAGTATACAAACCCTTGCATTCCATTGTAGTCAAACACGTGACATGTAACTGAGAAAGAGAGGAATATTGATAGATATCAATTATGCAAACGAATACCTAATTTGCATAACTTATGACAAAATACTATAATTCCAGACTGGTAAATGATGGGATTTCATTCTTGTGGCCTTTGGGAGATAATCAAATGTGGACGTTATCAGACATAAATCATGATGGCCTCATTTACATAATATATGAGGAAATGCTACAATGGCCCTCTTTTCTAAGATTTTACTTTAATGCTGTGTTTTGTGTAGAGAAAAGGATCACTTGAAATTCATGCAATCGAGGCCCTTATTTACATACTGAGTGATAAGCATTCACTCGAAAAGGCTAACATCAGTCGGCGAAGGTATGAGGTCGTGGAACTCTAGTTTTTGACTTGTCTGAGTGTGTTTCTGAAGTGAAGTTTCTGTCTGTTCTGCCAGAGGGCGCTTGCTATATGTTCTTACAGATGAGCTGATCCTAAGGGGAGACTAAAGTGTTACAATAAATGCCATTAATGCATGTAGCCCTATGGGGAAGTGGAGAAAAAGAAAGAGTCATTATCTCAAGAATCAAAACAACTGACTACGAAAACTTACCTTCAAATACAAACCAGTTATGTCAACTGTCATCAGATTTATTCCTGACAAATTCCATACGGCTATTCTCCAGATATACCCCCCCCCCCCTAAACAGAGCCCTTGGATAGGTCCAAAATGCTTCAGACACCCAGTTGAAGACCATTCCACTATATCAGGGGGGTGCCAAAACCCACAAGGTAGAGACAGACCATTTATTTTAACTAATTCAGCAAATACAAAGTCTGTCCTACAACAGCCACTCCTATACTGCCCAGATTTCACAAAAAATCCCACCAAAAAGGATTTTCAATGGTTTAAACCCTGTTTTTTTACTTGGTCTCTCATCGTGGGGTCTGGGCGCAGGCGCAATCACTTTAGTCTCCCCCTAAGCACCAGGAAATATAAAGACAGCAAATCAAATTTGAAATAACGTTATATCATCGTGGCATCGTGTGGCGATGGGGTGTTTCGCCCAGAACCAAGAGGTCCCGGGTTCGAAACCACTGCTATGCCCCGATGTTGTGCCCTTGGGAAAGGCACTTACACGACTTTCTTCACTCCACCCATGTGTGAATGGGTACCCAACATCGGTTGGGGAAGGTCGTATTGAGGTCACCTGCTGGCGCCGAATGGCAGCCGCCCAGACAGTTCCACAAAGTGCAAGTGTGGAGCAAGTATGTATCTGTTGTGAATTATGTGATTGTAAACCTTGCAGCAATTCAGCACTGGCTGCTATTGCACGTGTTATTTCTGACCAATAAACCATTATTATTATTATTATTAACATGGACCAAAGCCAGATATGGCTTTACTAGGCTACCCCCAGGTGTGCATGCTTTGGAATGGGGTACTAATAATTCCCCAGGTTTAACAGCTAGCTAGCAAATTTGTAAGGTTGTTATTTGTGGTTTGGACACAATTCAATTTGACAACCACATGTAGCTTGAAGCATTTATAGAAACTATGCAATGGAGAAATATCACTTATACAGGGTGGTTGGTTCAAGTATATATTTTTGTCCGCCACAAATGATAGAACACAAGTCATACATATATGTACTTAGGTGGAACTTTTGAGGGAAAATATTCTTGTACAAAATGCAATAATATTGTGAAATGCAACTTATTCAAACATCTTTGTTGAAAATTGGATCATGTCAAAGGAATCAAAATTCAGCATCATGCTGTTTTCATATCAATCTGTTATATAAACAGCATTGTCAATTATAAAGGTATATACGTCTGCATATCATATATACAAATGCATTTTTATAGGAATTTTTAAGCACTATGAAGTAACCAAACAGGGCTGTAATTCATTTCTTAATCAATCTGAGATATACATGTATTCTTGAAACTAATATATATTATATGGGTGTTTCTTGATGATATGTACGCTGCATGTGCAAGTAACCCTTAGCCCGGACACTGCAACTGTGCCTCACCCCGTCTGTGCGATACCCCTAATAGGGGGTTTACAGACTATTGAAGTAGAACTAGAACTGTAGTTTGGTGGACTTCATTTTCATGAGAGATCATTTATTTTGCTGCTTTCGTCATTTTTTTTCAGGGTTGAAATTCTATGTAACATATCTTACAAGTTTGATGATAAGTTGACATTGTACGAGGTTTATTTTTTGGAAGAAGGGCTTATAAAAGACTAATTAAATCATTTCCAATCTTACTTCTCTTGTTTTTATCGTCCCCAACACAAAGTTTGAAAAACGTGTTTAACTCAAGGTAAGTCAGAATTGTTTATTCTATACATTAAAGCACACAGTCCTGCACAAAATACAATGTGTCTCAATTCATATGCTTGCAGTCAACCCAGATTATAAAATGTACCAATGACAGGGATATTATATTACTTGTAACCCATTAGATGGTAAAACAGAGTTGTAGAGCAAAATTGTATATTTTTGCAGAGAAAAACAGATGACATTTGAGAGTCCTTACTGGGAATTCTTCTATATTAGTTGTAGTACTAGGGCATCCAGTTTCTCATTTTCCAAGTGTAGGGTGTCCATAAACTTTTTCCATTTGTCCATGGTAACCTAAGAATCCAACACATGATTGGCCAGATTTGGTTGAGTTTGGGTATTAGCAATTTACCATATTGCAATTTCCAATCAAAATTGATTGAAACTTCTTAGACGTACTTCATGAGTAAACAACTTCCTTCCTTTTGTAACTCCAATCAATATTGAGGTTACTGACCTCAATAATAGCGTGTTCGCTTGCATATCCACTCGCTGCCACAGTAAAACTATGTAGGGCCAGCACAACAACATACACTTACCACATGAGGATAAAATGGATGTAAACTGTGGATTTTAAATACTTCTTTATTTTTGCTTGCCAGAAATGAGTACCTCAGAAGTATACATTATACACGTGAAGGGTTTCTCACAAGTGTACTAGTACCTGTGTTAGGCTACATTGCAGTTCAATGCCGATTTTAGTGCTTTTCACCTGTATCACTTCTTATATGTTTGGATAAGTCAGACTTTCAAGCTGTCCTGCACCAACAATGCTCACACATGTTTTTTGCTATGAGTGTTTTGCTAGATGGCTGTCCAAATGGTTCTTCTGTGCAGCAAAATAACCACACTAGTCACACATGTAGGGCTTTTCACCAGTATGAGTTCTCATATGTTTGGATATGTTTGGATTTCAAAGTTGTCCTGTACCCACACTCACTACACATAAAGGGTTTTCCACCTGTATGAAATCTCATATGTCTAGTATGTTTGGATAAGTGAGACTTCTGAGCTGTCCCATACTGTCACTCCCCACACATGTAGGGTTTCTCACCAGGGTGTTTTGCTAGATGTCTATCTAAAATGGACTTCATTGCAGCGGAAAAACTATCTAAAATGGACTTCATTGCAGCGGAAAAACTAAATTGGTCACACTTGTAGGGTTTTTCACCTTGATGAGTTTTCGTATGTTCGTCTACAGTAGACTTTTGAGCTGTCCTGGTCTGCACTCCCCACACATGCAGGGTTTTTCATCAGTGTGTTTTGCAAGATGTTGGAACAATGTAGACTTCATTGTAGCCGATGATTACACAGGTCACACTTCTAGTTTTCCACCATGATGAGTTCTCATATGTTTGGATAAGTGACACTTCACAGCTGTCCCGAATCCACACTCCCCACACATGTAGGGTTTCTCACCAGTATGAGTTCTCATATGTTTGGATAAATCAGATTTCCAAGTTGTCCTGTACCCACACTCCCCACACATGTAGGGTTTCTCACCGGTATGATTTCTCATATGTTGGGATAAGGCAGATTTCCAAGTTGTCCTGTACCCACACTCTCCACACTTGTAGGGGTTTTCACCAGTATGAGTTCTCATATGTTTGGATAAGGCAGATTTCCAAGTTGTCCTGTACCCGCACTCCCCACACATGTAGGGTTTCTCACCAGTATGTTTGGCCAGATGGTTGTCAAAAGCACATTTTTGTGCAGCAGAATAATCACACTGGTCACATTTGTAGGGCTTTTCACCAGTATGAGTTCTCATATGTTTGGATAAGGCAGATTTCCAAGTTGTCCTGTACCCGCACTCCCCACACATGTAGGGTTTCTCACCAGTATGTTTGGCCAGATGGTTGTCCAAAGCACATTTTTGTGCAGCAGAATAATCACACTGGTCACATTTGTAGGGCTTTTCACCAGTATGAGTTCTCATATGGTGGGATAATGTAGATTTCCAAGTTGTCCTGTACCCACACTCCCCACACATGTAGGGTTTTTCACCACTGTGCATTGCTAGATGGCTGTCCAAATTGAATTTTTGTGCAGCAGAATAATCACACTGGTCACACTTGTACTTGTTGTAGGGCTTTTCACCTGTATGAGTTCTCATATGTTGGGATAAGTAAGACTTCATACTTGTCCTGTATCCACACTCCCCACACATGTGGGGTTTTTCATCAGTGTGTTTGGCTAGACAGCTGTCCAAAGTGGATTTCACTACACTCTGGTCACATCTGTAGGGTTTTTCACCTGTATCTGTTTCTACATTTTGGTCCAATGTATATTTGCCTGCAGCAGAACGACAACACTGGTCACACTTGTGGGGCTTTTCACCAGTAGCAGTGCGCGCATAAGTATGATCAGATAGGTGAGACTTTTCAGTAATCCTGTATCCACACTTCCCATAGATATTGGTTTTCTCATCAGTATGTGCTTCTGGATGATTGTGCAAACTAGTTTTTCTTCCTTTGTGCTGGTCTTTAGCCATGCATGCATCCTTGTCCCATAAAACTCCAGTAAGAGATCCATCACAGAAGCTCTGGGAAACAGCAGTAGGAGACCCATTACCTGCCTCTGCCATGTCTAACCTGGTAGTAATGAAGAAGAAATAAGTAAAAAAGATGAAACATACCAATAAATATTTTAGTTAGGGGTGCATTTTTCAAACAAAAAAGTTGAAACATTAATTTGTCCAGCCTCCACTTCCATAGCTACATATACATGTACGACATTATGGTTGCAGAACACAGTATTAATGGGCGACCCCCGTGGACAACAGTAGTTGGGTTCGAAGTAGTGCGTCACATTGCTTGAAAAGACCGTAGTTTTTCTTCTGTGCATGTTAGCGAGGCTAAAACTGTGGTGAATGGTTGAGGACTACGTCAGTTTTGAGACAGTACGAGTGTGATTACGATGTTTGTTCGGTCGGGTTGGATTCGCACCTGGATATTGGTACCGCCCAACTACTGTAGGTCATCTGCAGTACGGTGACCTCCGCTGGGGGTCATATCAAAGTTGCTTTTAAAAGAGAACGAGCCTACAAATCTAATCTCATTTTGCACATATTTTGCAGATTGAACCTTGAAGTCAAACATATTAAAATCTGGCACCCTAATTGTGCACCTTTGTACAAATTTTCAAGCGTCGAAGCTTCTCACTTTGGGATCCTTAACTATGTAAATCCCTATAGGGGCAATACTGTTTTCTGCAACCTCAGTGGCGGCGGCACAGGGGGGGCAGGGGGGGCGGCTGCCCCCCCAAAAAGTATGTTGGGGGGGCGTCGCCCCCCCAAAAATCAAGCTGAAACCCTTGTGAATCTTTTCACTAACAGAGATTTTCTTAACTTAGTTTACTCTACCAGCACAATTTGCCTCTCAAAATGCAGGAAATGGCGTTTCAGCGGGTCAAGATTTCAAAATTTTCTCCAAAGTACGTTAGCAAACTCCCGGGCCGGATTGTTGTGCCGCCGGCATATATGTCGGGACGGCGTCGCCCCCCCCAAAGCTGAAGCTGAAACCCTTCTGTATTTGTTCAATCTATCAGCAAAATTTGCCTCTCAAAATTCAGGAAAAAGCATTTCAGGGCGTCAAGATTTCAAAATATTCCCGGAGGAGAACGTTGCCGCCGGCAAAAAATATGTCGGGAGGGCTCGAGGGCATCGCACCCCAAAATTCAAGCTGAAACCCGTCTGTATTTTTTCACATATAGAGATGTCCTTAACCTTTTTAGCTTACTTTGTTAGCAAAATTTGCCCCTCAAAATTCAGGAAACAGCGTTTCAATGGGTCAAAAATTTTAAAGTTTTCAATGTCGCGCTCCGGCGGAAAAATCATATGTCGGGAGAGCGTAGTCCCCCAAAACTCAAGCTGAAACCCTTCTGTATTTTTTTCACATATAGAGATGTCATTAAACTTAGATTACTTTACCATCAAAATGTGCCCCTCAGAATTTAGGAAATAGCGTTTCAATGGGTCAAGAATTTTAAATTTTCCTGTAGGAGCATGTCGTGCCTCCGGCGAAAAAATATGTCGGGATGGCGCCATTCCCCCAAAATCAAGCTGAAACCCTTCTGCATTTTTTTTTTACAAATAGAGATGTCATGAAACTTAGCTTACTCTTCCAGGAAAATTTGCCCCTCAGAATGCAGGAAATAGCATTTCAGAGGGTCTAGATTTCAAAATTTCCCGGGGGAGCATACCCCCGGACCCCCCTAGTATTGTCGCGCCTTCGGCGCGACGCCTCGCGCCTTCGGCGCTCGTCTTAGTGACATTTCATCTCAAATCATCTCGCCCCCCCATTCAACATTTTGTGCCGCCGCCTCTGAACCTTATAAGCCCATTCACGGTTGCGACGTAATGCATGTGCAGTGTCAAAGGTGAAGGCCCCTGGCTTGTAAACAGTTCTTGTCTCGACATTGTCTAGATTTGCATAACAACATCCCTACGTGTTTTGTTCACGTCTCACTGTCTCAGGGGCCTTTACCTTTGACACTGCACATGCGTAGTCGCAACCGTGCATCATCAGGGCAGGTAAACCCACCATTTTTCCAAAGTTGGCCATTTGTTTTCCGTTTTCACACGGTTCCTATCGTAATACTCATTTCGGCACCCTTCTTACAAAAATTTAGACTGGAATGCAAACCTATAATAGCTCCTGAGTCTCCTCTCCGCAAACCCTTTTGTCATGAAAGAGACTTGGAGTCGCCAACACCCACGCCCCCCTCCCCACCATGATCCTCAGTACGTTACTCTTAACTAAAAAAAAGTCTTACTTTTCGTCGTTGCATGGCGCATATACGCTAGAAAGCACCTATTACCTCCTATATTTCATGCTAAGGCAGAAATTTCCTATATCTTATGTTCTTACCTGCTTCCAGTGGTGTTTTTTTTACCTCCACACAAAATCCTGACCTGAAAGCGTTTTCTCTCCCGCAAAGGTTGAAAGGTTAATTCATGTGGGGTGAAAGGTCATCTTTTGTGCCTCCTTACCCAGTTAGTGTATAGAAATTTCTGCCTACTAGTAAGTACAGAATAGCATGCTGTACAACGTCGACTGTCGGGCCCTTGCGGCTTTCTACAATTCTGAAGCAGTACTTAAATTTAAAGGGTAGTCTGAGCTTGAGAAATAATAGTGATAACTTTATTGCACAACAATTGCACAAGGTACAAAGTATGGCATTAAAAATACTTGACACTTGAAAGTGTGAAAACTTGCAACCAAGTCACTTCATCGCGTAGTGCTCTGTTGTAGTTTTGTACGTAGATATTCATCTCCATGAAAAATGCAGATAAAGTTTTGGGTGTGTCTGTCTTTTTGTTTATCTGTTTGTGTTTCCGGACTACTCTAGTCAGCATAACTCAAGAACCTCTTGATGGATTATGATGATACTTGGTATGTGCATAATGTGGGCGTGTGTTGTCAGCCCAAACATCAAGGTCGATATTGGGCCCCCTGGTATGGGACCTTGGTACTGCAGCAGAACTTCGTTTTTTGTATCTTTTTACCTGGACGTGCTATGGTCTTGATTTGTTGGTGGCAGATAGCTTGTGATGTAATAAATAAGTGGTGTAGGTTTGGGCCCCTTAGCAGCCTGCTCTGGAACTGCAGGCGCGTTATTGTGAAAATCTTCTAAGGGGAATAACTGAACAAAGGAAAGACGGTTTTCCATGATATTTTGTATGAAGGTAGTTTAGACTGAGATGTACATAATGAAGTGCAAATTATGCTAATTGGGACTTTAATTTGCATGATTAATGAGTAAAATCTATATTTGCCATGATTTCCATAATATGACTCAAATACATGTAACATACGTAGTTTTGGTAAGTGGAACATCAAGAAATAACAATTATTCAAATAAATGCATAATTTGCATAATTGATGCAAAAGCACCACAATTGACCTGAGTGGAAGATGATAGGTCTGTCAATATTGTGACATGTGTAAGTTAGATAAAGGTGTTCATGACCATGCATATATTATGTAAATGTGTAAGTCATTTCCATAAACAGGATAGTTCATGGAGATATGAGGTCGCGGAACTCTTGTTATCCATAGTAACCAAAGAATCCAACATTTGATTGGCCAGATTTGGTTGGGTTCGGGTATAAGCAATTTACCCTGTTGCAATTTCCAATCAAAATTGATTGAAACTTCTTAGACGTACTTCATGAGTAAACAACTTCCTTCCTTTTGTAACTCCAATCAATATTGAGGTTACTGACCTCAATAATAGCGTGTTCGCTTGCATATCCACTCGCTGCCACAGTAAAACTATGTAGGGCCAGCACAACAACATACACTTACCACATGAGGATAAAATGGATGTAAACTGTGGATTTTAAATACTTCTTTATTTTTGCTTGCCAGAAATGAGTACCTCAGAAGTATACATTATACACGTGAAGGGTTTCTCACAAGTGTACTAGTACCTGTGTTAGGCTACATTGCAGTTCAATGCCGATTTTAGTGCTTTTCACCTGTATCACTTCTTATATGTTTGGATAAGTCAGACTTTCAAGCTGTCCTGCACCAACAATGCTCACACATGTTTTTTGCTATGAGTGTTTTGCTAGATGGCTGTCCAAATGGTTCTTCTGTGCAGCAAAATAACCACACTAGTCACACATGTAGGGCTTTTCACCAGTATGAGTTCTCATATGTTTGGATATGTTTGGATTTCAAAGTTGTCCTGTACCCACACTCACTACACATAAAGGGTTTTCCACCTGTATGAAATCTCATATGTCTAGTATGTTTGGATAAGTGAGACTTCTGAGCTGTCCCATACTGTCACTCCCCACACATGTAGGGTTTCTCACCAGGGTGTTTTGCTAGATGTCTATCTAAAATGGACTTCATTGCAGCGGAAAAACTATCTAAAATGGACTCATTGCAGCGGAAAAACTAAATTGGTCACACTTGTAGGGTTTTTCACCTTGATGAGTTTTCGTATGTTCGTCTACAGTAGACTTTTGAGCTGTCCTGGTCTGCACTCCCCACACATGCAGGGTTTTTCATCAGTGTGTTTTGCAAGATGTTGGAACAATGTAGACTTCATTGTAGCCGATGATTACACAGGTCACACTTCTAGTTTTCCACCATGATGAGTTCTCATATGTTTGGATAAGTGACACTTCACAGCTGTCCCGAATCCACACTCCCCACACATGTAGGGTTTCTCACCAGTATGAGTTCTCATATGTTTGGATAAATCAGATTTCCAAGTTGTCCTGTACCCACACTCCCCACACATGAAGGGTTTTTCACCAGTATGAGTTTTCATATGTCTGGACAACTGAGACTTTATAGCTGTCCTGTATCCACACTCCCCACACATGAAGGGTTTTTCACCGGTGTGCATTGCTAGATGGCTGTCCAAACTGCATTTTTGTGCAGCAGAATAATCACAATGGTCACACTTGTAGGGCTTTTCACCTGTATGAATTCTCATATGTTCGGATAAGTGAAACTTCAAAGTTGTCCTGTATCCACACTCCCCACACATGTAGGGTTTCTCACCAGTGTGCATTGCTAGATGGTAGTCCAAACTGCATTTTCGTGCAGCAGAATAATCACACTGGTCACACTTGTAGGGCTTTTCACCTGTATGAGTTCTCATATGTTGGGATAAGCGAGACTTCATATATGTCCTGTACCCACACTCCCCACACATGTAGGGTTTCTCACCAGTATGTTTGGCTAGATGGCTGTCCAAAGTACATTTGTGTGCAGCAAAATAATCACACTGGTCACACTTGTAGGGCTTTTCACCTGTATGAGTTCTCATATGTCTGGATAAGCGAGACTTCAGATATGTCCTGTACCCACACTCCCCACACATGTAGGGTTTGTCACCAGTATGAGTTCTCATATGTTTGGATAAGTGAGACTTTATAGCTGTCCTGTATCCGCACTCCCCACACATGAAGGGTTTCTCACCAGTATGCCTGGCTAGATGTTTGCCCAAACTGCCTTTCTGTGCAGCAGAATAATCACACTGGTCACACTTGTAGGGTTTTTCACCTGTATGAGTTCTCATATGTTGGGATAAGCGAGACTTCATATATGTCCTGTACCCACACTCCCCACACATGTAGGGTTTTTCATCAGTGTGTTTGGCTAGACAGCTGTCCAAAGTGGAGTTCACTGCAGCAGAATAGTCACTCTGGTCACATCTGTAGGGTTTTTCACCTGTATCAGTTTCTACATGTTGATCCAATGTATATTTCCCTGTACCAGAACGACAATACTGGTCACACTTGTGGGGCTTTTCACCGGTAGGAGCGTACGCATAAGTATTAGCAGATAGGTGAGACTTTTCAGTAATCCTGTATCCACACTTCCCACAGATATTGGGTTTCTCATCAGTATGTGCTTCTGGATGATTGTGCAAACTACTAGTAGTTTTTCTTCCTTTGTGCTGATCTTTAGCCATGCATGCATCCCTGTTCCATAAAACTCCAGTAGGAGACCCATCACAGAAGCTGTGGGAAACAGCAGTAGGAGATCCACTACCTGCCTCTGCCATGTCTAACCTAGTAGTACTGAAGAAGAAATAAGAAAAGATGAAACACACCAATAAAAAAAAACATTATTTAGGGGTGCATTTTTTCTGCAAAAAGAAAAACAAAAAGTTGAAACATGAATTTTTCCTACCTGTACTGTTACAGCTAAATCTGTTTCATTCTGGCACCTTTCTTAGTCTTTTTCACACAAAATTACCCTTTTTTGACGAAAGACTTGGTAGCCTCCGTTGCAGTCCTTCCCACAGCGTTTTTTTTTTGGGGGGGGGGGGCGCCGCGTATCTGCTTGAGCCCCCGTATCAGCTTGGAATCCCCGTAACTGCTGTGGTGCCACAGCGGACACAGCAGTTATGGGATCCAAAGCTGATACGAGAGCTCAAGCAGATACGTGGCGCCCCCTCAAAAAAAAATCGCTGTGGGAAGGACTGCAACGTAGGCTAAGACTTGGCGTATGGTTTCGCCCCCCCCCCCCCCCCCCCCCCCCTCAGTATTCTGAACTCCATACTTTTCGTCGTGTCATGGCCCATATACGCTGGAAATGACCTATAGTATACCGCCTATATTTCATGTAAGGCAGCCACTTAGTACGTATATTTCACATTCTTACCAAGTTGAGGCTCATACAGCACTTTTTCTGGAGGAACACTGACCAAGCGGTAACGGCTGAGCGTATATGATGACCTGAGATGACCCGGAAGTTGATTATGACCCAACTACATTGCGCATTGATATTTTAAAAAGATGATAAACATAATAAAAGGTAATTCTTATTGAGAACTTTGATTAAAATTGACAAAATTTGACAGCTTTATGCTTACTTCTTTAAAGAATTCTTCTATAACATTGACATTGATGACATCTTTGAAAAATAAACTTGAGACTTATTTTCTTGGAACACGGAAGTCGGAAGTATACTGTGATGTTGTTCGGTCACACTGTGGCGGTGGGGAGGGCGAAACGTGGCGAAGAGTCCAAAATCACAAATTTCATTGGAAAAACAGCAGAAGGGGAGGGATTTCTTACAGAGGCTAAAGAGGGACTCCACGTGGAAAATTACCTTCGTTCTCCCAACTGAAAATATTCGGTCCAGAACGATATCTTGGTGATGAATTTTCATGATCATCAGTTCAGGTTCTTGAGAATGCAAGTATGGCATCGAATGGCGAAAATAGTGCACCAAAAGCGGTAAGAAAACAGTAGTTTGTTTGTTTATTGTTTGCATGCATGTGTACAGTTATTTAACCATAGATAAACAGGGCAAATAAAAAATGCAGGGGGGGGGGGGCAGAAGCCTATGTGGCTATTCGTGGTCCCCCCTCGAAACTAGACAGTAGTTATACCAAGATGGTTATACATAATGAAAACGGTATCAGGTCTTTTCCCCCCCAGGACGTTTCCCCCCCTAGACGTTTCCCCCCCTGTTGAAAACATTTCCCCCCCGGGTCGATTCCCCCCCAGTCGTTTCCCCCCCAGGTCGATTCCCCCCCAGTCGTTTCCCCCCCTGTCTGTACCTGACTAATGGTAGTCGCTACGATTGCTAAAATGCACCATCTACATACACCGAATATACACACCTTTATGCTGGATAAAATCAGTAACATTATATCATATATAACGTTATATATACTTTTCGAGCAGCTGCTGAGCTACACGCCATCATAACCCGACTGTGCAAGCCGGCGCCGGCGATTGTCAAGTCCGCCCGCTGCGCCTGACCAGGCCCACTCCGCCCGCTGTAGTCCCATGAACGTCACAATAATTTACAGGATTAGAAACTTACAGCATAGCTAGCAGTTTCGTGTCATTTTTCAGCGTATAGTAATCTGTTAGTAAGCATTTTTATTTTATTTCTGACAGTACTGTTTATATATAAAGATGACATTTATATATAAAAGTAAAGGCAGGCGCAGTGGGCTTGGTCATGACGGGCGTGAGGACTTGGAAATCGCCGCACCGCCCGCTAGCACAGGGGAGTTTAGCGGCACGCAGCTAAACTCGTAAAGTTTAGAACGTTATACAGTACTTATAGAATAATGTGAAAGTAAATTGTACATCTAGTATATTTAGAATCTAACGTGATAGTCACTAGCTAAACGTAACCTGGTTTACAGCTGGACAGGGGGGGAAACGGCTGGGGGGGAATTGACCTGGGGGGGAAATGACTGGGGGGGAATCGACCTGGGGGGGAATCGTCTTCACCAAGACGTTTCCCCCCCAGGGGGGGAATCGTCCTGGGGGGGAAAAATCTTGAAACCAATGAAAACGAAGCAAAATTAACGAAAGAACAAATGGAAATTATACCATAAATCCTAATGATACAAATGAAAAAGAAGAGGAACTAGTAAGTAAAAATTTTGAGTTCTAAACATATACAATCTATAAAGACAGAGATCAAATTTATACGAAAATAATAATCATGTAAATTATTCAATAATCATATCAAAGGAAGAACAAAGAAATCAGAAGTTTATGCTTGCATGTTCAATGAAATCTATCTTTAGAAGTTTTTTTAATTGAATTAATGTTTACGGTTTCAATGGCCTCCCGTCAATAAAAATTTTCTATTGACGGGATAGCCATGACCTTGTTGAAGATCGGTATGTGAGGAGGGTATATGAAGTTACTTATTGTATTATGTACTTATCATTTATGGTCTTGATGTTGTTGTTTCATAAAAAGTTAATAATTTATTGACGAACCTCTGTTTCAAATTTCAGCTTCCAAGCTTTACCTGTGGCTACTGCAGCTTTGACTTTGCTCGTAAGGAGAACTTGAAAAGGCACTTGATTCAGGTCCATAAGGAACTACAGGGAGATACAGACATGCTTCCACATGCGTGCTTCACCTGTAACCACTGCAGCAAAAACTTTGCTCGCAAAGACAACTTAAAAAGGCACTTAATTGGGGTCCACAAGGAAGATACAGACAAACTTAAAAAGACAACCACCCAGCCAAATGGTGATACCGGATTCCCTTGTAACCACTGTAACAAAAATTTTGATCGTAAGGACAACTTAAAAAGACACTTGATTCAGGTACACAAGGAACCACAGGACAAGGAACCACAGAAAGACAGCTTAGCGAGTCAGACAGAGCACATCCAGTCAAATTTGCCAGCTAAGTTCGCCTGTAGCCTGTGCCACAGAAACTTCACTCATAAACAGAACTTAAAAAGGCACTTGAGTCAGGCCCACCAGCAAGAGTATGATGATCCAATCATGAAGGCAAAAATGAAGACCTGCATCCAGCCAAACTGTGATAAAGTCTTCTATCACAGAACTAAGATGTTGAAGCATCTTGAAGATGATCATGACCTGATTCTTTCCAGCAGTACTCATCGGTTTGACACAGAGAGGGAGTTCCTCGACTGGAAAGAGAACGAAGAGAAGGACAATCTCGTCCAATTCACTAAGCAGCGTGGAGACAAACTAACAAAAGGTGGGCGATACATCTACTACATTTGCGAGCACGACGGATCTGACAAGCCCCACTGCGCCCGTGGGCAGCCTGCTCGTTTGTCGTCACGACGGAGCAGGAAGGGGCGAGTCAAGACCGGTTCCATCTGTCCCGCGAGAATGCTGGTGAAGTCAGAGCTGAACTCGAGCGTGATGAGAGTGACGTATATAAGTACTCACAACCACGAGCCGCGTCCACGTATTGAGAGCTCGCGTCACCGGCGCACGTGTTCCCGGACCACGCCCCGACGTATGCGGACGTCACAGGGTAAAGTAGCGCCTGGTGGTATTGAGCTACAAGCTTCAAAGCTACCTACAGCACATACTGAAGACAACAACGCTGCTTTCCTCATAGAAGTAGATCTCGATAATGAAGACATGGACACAGATTTTGAAGATCCTCAATCTGAAGTTTTGATGCGGGAAGAAATCAAAGGATACCTCGCAAGACTGACAGAGCTGATGGAGGATAAGCGGGTACAAAGAACCATGCTGCCTCGAGTTCATGACGTTTTGAAGGAAACAGTGGCTCAGTGTGAAGCCATGACAGCCCAACCTGCTAGCACTGTTGTACAGCTGATTCACCCTGAACCGTTGGGACAGCCTTTTCCTGGACAGAGGGAGCATGATTACATCTGTATATGATTTTTATGACAGCTTCTTAAAACCTGTTGCCTATTGTAAGTGCTTGTAGGCTTGGTGCTAAGCCAAAACCAGATTCCAGGGGTAGCTGTAAAAATAGTAGAACTAGGATGGCATGTCTAGTAACTCTCTCCGTAGCCAACTCCTTTAGTGGACTATTCACTCTATTTGGCCAATTTCTACTGTTTTTCCGGCCATCCACGGAGCCTGGTAGAGGCTATTGGTGCTGACCGCTTGCCTTCTCTGACTAGATTTATAGTAATTTTGTAGAAAACGTTCATATCTCAGTTTCTGTCAAGACTGGTTTTAGTCATGGTTAGGTACAGTATATACAGTAATCTTGTTCATTCTACAGTTTGTAGATCAAATCTAACATTTTTTAGATGTTTATCTGCTCATATTAGATATAAATCGTTGCGAGATAAAGACATGTACAGCATAATATGTCCACTCCCAAAGTTTAATTGGCATACGGTAATAGAAAAAAAGGTTGCCCTTCTAAAGTAGAATCAAGTTTAGAAATACATGTACAGGTACATGTATGAAGAAGATGGGGCAAGTATATTGTTCAACATTGTTCCTATGTAATAAACCTTAACAAAAAGTTCAAATGCTGACTTCTTGTGTTGATTATATTTTCTGTATGTTGTACATTTGTATAGTTTGCATGAAAGATGAAGATAAAATTCTACTGAATGCACAAATCAGAGCACATTCAGCAATACAATTGTATCAACAACATGCATGTTTCAAGTATCTGTACACCAATAACAAACTTACTTATTTTGACGGATACAGCCCTATATTAGTATTAATGTAGTGTAGCACATAAATTTGTACATGAAATGTCAATCAGCATAAGTATACGGATGTTTTATGACTTATCACATGATTGTGAGAAATATGCAACTCTATAATCCCACATCTGAAATAAATAATATCCGATTCAACACTCTTAACTTAGGAAGATGACACAAAACAATCACTGTATTCATCAAACTTTGATGCAACATATGAAAAACAAGTGTATCCTAAATAAGATCTTCAACACAATTGTCACTGTATGGGGTCTCCATATTGGTTGGTTTTGGGTAGAGCAGGACTTGAAGGAGGCTGTTCGGGGGGTTTTGAAGCTACCTCTGTTGCCTGAGTGGATATCCCTGTAAAGTACATATTGTGTTATCATGATCAGTACCATTTAAATATATGAATGTTGCAACACATTGTGAATTCGAAAACATACACTTGAACTTAGTAAATATAGAATACAACATGGCGTATTCCGTATCACCCGAGATACCGGCCCGACTGCATTTGGCCGGAGGGCGATGGGACCCTCGGGAGGCCTGGGAATGAGAATGATGCGGAATACACCATATTGCATTCTATTTATGTCATACCCACTGGAAAAAATACATTTCAATGCGAAATGCACCTGAAGTTTAGAGAGTTTTGTGTAAAAAAAAATTGTAACAACATCGATTTCAACCTCCCAATCCGGTATACGAATTTTCAGCAGCGGCGCAATGGGCGCACTCGAAATACATTCTAAATATTCTATGGAAGCCCGTGTGATACAAGTAGAACCTCGTGTGAAACGGAAAATTATCACACGATGCGGAACACCTGTATCGAACGTTTTCACGGCCCAGGTATGACATAAACTGAGATACGTCTTAGACCATAACATCTAGGACAGAAACAAGGAATGCATAGGGATGCTGTATCTACCTGAGTCTTCTTTTGCCAACAATTTCAGTTTCTCCTCATGGGCTGACCTGATCTTGTACCATTTCTGCTGACACTCCCGACTTCTGGTGTAGGCAACTACCCAACCAGAGCCCGCTGCTACCACTAACGGAACAACAACAAGGTTTAGATGGACTACTGCAGTAATAATGACAAACTATTGTTTGCAGTCAGTAATACACACAACACATCCCTCTTGTATTTTATCATAGTAAGGCCATGTTGATTTGATTATATGGATGACATCCGCGCGCGCATCAATTTTCGTCCATGTCCACACACAAAAAAGTTTCTACCATACTGTAAATCTTGGAAAGCAGCTATAAAATTAGCAAATGTATGCCGTAAATTGCAAAAAGATATTTTGGAAAACGGATACTTTGTGTACTATGCTTGAAGTTCATGACCTTACCAATAGAGATGACCATGGCTGAGTTACTCCCCCATGGTAGTCTTTTTCTCAGAGCACTCTGTCCTATAAATGTCACCAGGCCACCTGTTAAAAAGTATTCAAAATTTGTTAAAGGACTTTTGTACATTGAAAAAAGAAAAAAAAGTGATCTCACTCTAGTTTAGCTCAATCAATGAAACGCTAATCTTACTAGCCTCCGTTGCAGTCCTTTTCCCGCAGCGATTTTTTTTTAATTTTGTTTTTTAAAAGACCCTGTGTGCGCTGCTTTGGTGAAAGCGACAAAGCGCAGTCCTTCCCCAGCAGCGGACACAGGGTCTACAGTGGACACAGGGGCACGGCGGATACGGGATCCCAAGCAGATACGCGCCGCCCCCCCTCCAAAAAAAAAAAAATTGCTGTGGGAAAAGGACTGCAACGGAGGCTAGTTGAATGGGCGTCAGAAGGATGACTGCAACGGAGGCTAATTCTTAAAATGAAATGGTTGTGACAGGTACAGGTAAGACATACAATATGTACTGTACATACAGGTTCATTGTACCGGGGAAATTCCCCTAGCTCTTTTCGACAAGTACAATGAACAGTGGAACACGGCTTAACGCCCACTTCCTAAGGACTGTGACCCTTTCAAGTAAATGGCATGCATGTTGGGTGAGAGGCAACTGCTGATCATGAGATTCCAACTCCGGACCTTTTGGTCCAGAGACAGGGTTGCTAACCACTGAAATACAATGCTTTATGCAAAAGGTCCAAACAAAGAATGTAAGTTGTATTTCACTTTATCTTCACGGTAGCAAAATTTCACGGTGTAAGGAAAATGGACATTTTCACTGAACTTTAACTTCACGATGGCTGCAAGTGATTTACAGAACGGATGTGTGGAGGAATTATAGATAATAATAACAGGTTTTTTCACTGTGATGATAAGTTCATGGTACAAAGGTGACCGTGAAAACCGTGAACATAAAGTTACAGTGAAAGAAACAAGAATTAAAAGTATTCATTGATCGTAATGCAGGTCAAAGTGTAAAGTTCAGATTACAAATGTCATAGATTTATTACTGCAGCCCCTTACACCCAGAAGAGTCACACTGACTGGTGCAGGAGTCTTATGCTTAGGTCACATTTCCAAGCCGGGGCCCGGCCGGGCTGTTTGAGAAAACAAAGAATAAAAGCTGAAAATCAAGAACATACGTAACGTATGGTAAGGAATAATTGTTAAAAAGTTTGGTGTGTTTTCTTGTCTTCTATACCATAGTTTTCGTTCCCACAAACTGCCCGGCCGGGCCCCGGCTTGGAAATGTGACCTAAGCGTTACCAGTGACTGTTGCAAACACTCCTGACATGAAGGCCCCAGACTGACACACGGTATACGCTTTCGAGCCCTGTAAAAAAAGAGAAAATGTTGAATAAAGTCAGAATTGTTATAATTGGTGTCCCTGAACATTGGTATATTGGTAAAACGACGCCATTAGTGAGTACACAAGTGTACTTCTCTACTCTTTCTGGAGTCACGTAACATACAGATTACATTGGAACACATACACATAACAATTTACATAACATCTGATACAAATGTACATAACGTTAATACTTGGTACTTGGCACTGGTAAATAGCAAAAGTAGTCATTAGGTTGTATATGAATTATATATTACATATAACACCATGACACACTGGTACTATTTTGGTAAGTCATACAAATGTTCATAGTCCCAGTGGTGCAAGCGGTATCGCAACCCCGCTGCTTCGCCATCTGGATCAAATTCCGTGGATCCTAGGGCCCGAATTCGGATGTTGTAAGGGATTGCATTCGTCATTTCGGATGGTGACGTAAAGCCGGCGGCCCCGAGTATGAGAGAGCTTTGACAGGCATTAGCCTCAAGCGTCAAACCTCTGCGCGTAAAAGAACCCAACACACTTATCGAGAAGAGTAGGGGTGACCGGGTGTGCTTGGCCACAAAAAAACGCGAGCCGTAGCGAAGCCGCATTGCACTACCACTAGCTACTTGAAAAAGCATCATGCTTCACCTCAAATGAGGATAACTTGAAACGAAAAAAATAAAAAAAATATTAATACATTAGTTATCCTCTACTTGAGGATCGTCCATAGGTCCTGTCAATGGCATTTTGCTATCCTTTCAGCTTTTCTAATTATTCTTGAAAAACCCAAGAAACTGTCACAAAACACGTGTGTGATACAAACATGACACACCCACTCAACTGATCAATGTTACACATTTTATAACAAGGGCACCCTGTGACCCGGAAGTTGATTGGAACCAAACTACACCGCGCACTGATTTCTTTAAATTTGAAAACAAAAATAGACAGTGGACTTGTAAAATCTGAATGTCAAAAAGCTTTATTAAATCGATTCAAAGATTAAAATGTCAATAATTATTTCAGTGTTGTCATTTTTTGACATAACTGATTGCTAATGATTTTGAGAATTATTTTTCCAACACCCGGAAGTCGGAAGTATTCAGGTGTTGATAGGTCGTACTGAAAGTGGGGAGGGCGACATAGGACCGCGTTTTTTCCAGTGAACTTTGTCCCTTGGATCTGTGGATGTTTCGCCCGGTTTCTTCCTATCGCCCAGCCAGATTACTGCGTACGTTTGTGTCCCTGTTCCCCGAGAGGAGAACGATGTTGAAGCTGGCGGGTTACGGCGCCCTGGCGGCGGTGTTGTGGCGGTACGGCGGCCTAGGGTGGGCGGGGGTGGTGGGAGGAATCACCGCCGTGTATCTTGCGACAGGAGGCTGGAGATTTGCTCGTGTCGTGGCGCTCACTTTGCCGAGAGACATTCAGTGAGTCGATGAATATTAAACCTGTCATTTTGTGTCTCTTTTCTTTCTCTTCCAACCACCATCTTCAATGGGTTGTGCATGGAAAATCTTGTATATTAAATACAATTTGAAATTCAGCAAATATACAAGTCATGATGTCAAATCAAATCTTTTATGATCTTTGATCTCTGCGTCAACAAAAGATAGTTAAAGATTGAACTGGCTTTTTTTGATGGCTGTACCCTTAAGATATTGTAGAATCCTTGGAGTAACGATTGACATGATATATGTAAATTATGAAGCCAATGATATACAAATTGTATATTCGGCATAGGTTTATGAGAATCAAAACCATGCCCAAGAAATTCGACATACTATTGTTATCTAATCATACAGCTATGTCAATGAAGTTTAGACATCCAGGTAAAAAGATACGCCGAATAGCAGTTACTCAAGCAAATGGATATGATTTTGGAAACATTGATTCCATATTATAATCAATCAAAGTACAGCTGTGGACTTTGGTTATCTAACATAATCAAGTCAGCTGTCTCCATTTTTGCTGACATTTGACAATATATGCCCAAATCAATAAGAATAAGTACAAATAAAGTTGCAAAAATGCATTTCCTATTGAATTACATCTATGCTTTGGAGATATAGAAAATACAATGTAGCTTACTATAACCGTAACGTTAGCACTGTTGATATTATCATAAAGTAATATTATTATTTGATAATTTGTCTTTTCTTTTGCAAATATTTTGGAATAACTACATGTAGTTCAGAATGGAAGTGTTTTGTATGCCAAAGGCAAAATGTTATAGAATATGTTGTTTCAACTTTCAAATTTCAGTAAATAAACTGATTTCGATATTGCATTTAGTAGGAAAGCCGTGATTCAGAAGTCTAATGCATACATTTACAATGTATGTTGATCCAATCAATTGCAAGAAGGTAACCTCCTTGACTGATTTGATCAAGGAGGTTTTATCAAAGTGCAGGTCATATACATATATATCTTTAAGATTGAAAACTTTACACTTATTTCCACAGTGCTCTTACAAGCCTGATCAAGTTCAAGATGGCGATGAAGAAACACACCAAGAACAAGACAACCATTCCAGACATGTTCGCGGAAACAGTGGCCAGGCATCCCAGCAAGGTACAAGGATAGACTCTCTTGCAAGCAGAGAAACTACAATACAGTCAATAGAATAAGTAACACCTTTCAGTGTTAGCCTGGAATCCAAACCTATTATAGCTCCCGTCTCCCGAGTCTCTCTCCGGCAAATAGAGAGGGAGAGAGACTCGGAAGCTATAATAGGTTTGGATTCCAGGCTACTAGTATTTCAGTGTTTCCCTTACCATTACCACTGCAAAGTGCGACCAACGTTGGTACCAATATATTGAGTCAGGTCTAAACTGCAGCTTGACTTGAACCTGTTTGGCAGTATTGGCAGCCCTTTTGAGAACTAGTATCAAATGGTACATGTAACGTTAGTAGTAATAAACACCAGTCCAGATTTACCCTAGTATTTCAGCTGTTGGATCAACTCCTGTCTTTTAGATATCTAGGGCATTTGTCCCTTGGGAAAATTACAAAATAAAAGGGTATAAAACAAACCTTGTTACATCTGGTTTGCTTTATTTTTGCTTGTGTTGGATGACCTCAATAGTTAATGTTTATTTTGATTCAAGTAAAAAACTGTTTCATTGAAGTTAAGTATTTTTTACCAGTTCAGTCCAGTGTCCCAAACGCGACTAAACTTGTACGGTTCATAACTGGAGTAAATGTTTTGATCCAGATAGCATCCTTAATCCAGTCTGTTGTCCTCTTTGTCTATGATCAGAAAAAAAAAAAAGGATCACTGTACATACAATGTATAAGTAATTACAATCTCTGTATGTTTTCTCCCTTTTCCAGGTTGCCTTCATGTACGAAGACCAGATCTGGACATTCCAAGAACTGGACGATTATTCCAACGCCATCGGAAACTACTTCCACCAGAAGGGGTACCGCAGCGGCGATGTCGTCGCCATGTTCATGGAATCCAGGCCGGTATTCGTCGCGATCTGGCTGGGCCTGGCGAAGATCGGCGTCGTCGCAGCCTTGATCAACTTCAACTTGAGAATGGAGTCGTTGGCACACTGCATCAATGTGTCGCAAGCAAAGGCGCTCATATTTGGGGCTGAACTATTTGAAGGTACAAAATATGTTCTGTATCTGTATCTATATAGCCGGTATAACCGCCATTCAGCATGAGACACCAGATGTTATAGCTTAATCATTTTACTTTGAAGAAGAAGAATACATGTTGTTAGGAACAGAACTTCATTGAAAACAATATTCAAAGCAGCACAAATACTGTAAATGCAGGAATGTTTGCGGTGGTTTTATGTTCCCGGCTTTCGCGGCAACCATTTCACAGCGAACTTAAAGCTACCGCAAACATTTTTGTCCAATACTGTAGCAATATGTGACTATAGCGCTGCCGCAAACGTAAAACCACCGCAAACACTTCATTTTCACCTTAGCGTGAAAAACCACACGAAGTTAAAACGTAAATGCATTTACAGTATCTGAGGAATACCGTAGGGTACATGATCAGTATTCTTGGATATAGGAGATTCTTTTTTCACAACCAGGTAATCTCTAGATTACCTGGTTGTGAAAAAAGAATCTCCTATATCCTATATTCTACCAACCTGATGAAATTATTTTCGGAAATCAGTATTCTTGATTTCATGTAAATGTAAAGCATGTTTTTCTATAAAACAAGGGAGTAACACAATTTCGTCTTACTCCCAACAGCGGTGGTAAAGTCACGGTCGCTGCTGAATAAGGACCTCCAGCTGTTCTGTCAGGGACGTCCGTCCATGCGCGCCATCGTATCGTACACCGACCTGGACCCAGAGGTCGCCAGCGCCCCCAAACTCCCCCCACCAATGGCCAGCACAGAAAAACCTACCTTCAATGGTAAAACATATCCCCCTATGTAGAACCTTTTCACTCACTTTCCATTTCAATGAAGCAGCCATATTGGTGTCCCTATTTGCATATCAAAGGATCGTAGACTAGCTCAAGTGTTCCTAGCATTTTTCTGTTTCATTGGCATGTATTCTTCAGAATTTTCTTCTGATACTCCTTTTTTTGAGCTGTAGACACTTGTGGTTATTTGAGAGGGTCAGAAGATCTTTCTATGTCCGAAAATGCTTGATCTACGATTCATGGAAATGCAAATAAGGACACCAACATGGCTGCAAACACAGCAATAGCTTCAAGTGAAATTCTCTGCAGTGTTTGTTACAGGTTTAAGGCCTTTTATTCTTTGTAAAGGTTTTAAAATTGAACTAATTTTACATAAAGGTATGCATAATTGTGCACTGTTGGCTTGAAAGTTAATGATTTTTTGTTAAACCATAGACAGTTAATGAAGCTTTGGGAAAAGTGTCGTGGAAAAGTTAAATTGTTTTCTATCCATTAATAATATCATAAAACTCTTATTTCCACAGATACTCTTCTTTATATCTACACCTCTGGCACAACCGGGTTACCCAAAGCGGCAGTCGTGAAAAACAGTCGTTACTTCTACATGGCCAATGCCGTCCACCACTTGTTCGGCCTGCGTAAAGACGACGTGGTCTACTGTACGCTGCCGCTGTACCACACGGCGGGCGGGATCCTCGGCGTAGGGCAGGCGCTCATTTTCGGGACGTCGGTCGCTGTAAGAAGGAAGTTCTCCGCGAGCAACTTCTGGGATGACTGTGTGAAATATAACTGTACTGTAAGTAGATGGAGTAACAATACTTTGACTTATATGTATACATTATACAGTACCTTGTGTAACATGAAGGATACTCTGTTCTTCTTTTCCTCTCTATTTGTAATATGGCACATATTTGTATATAATTATACTTGCATATACATCTTGGTGACGCCTCAGGGGGGAGCCGAATGATATAGTATTGTGTGCAGTTTGCAAGAATTCTAGGAATTGTACAGGAATCTGTCTACAGGCATTTTAAGCCAATAAGAATTGAGAGATTGAATTGTATTGAAATATTGTTAACCTAGATGTCTAACCTTCATAAACATAGTTTCTGTTTCGGTTCGGACCACTCCTACTTTGTTCACATGAACTTTTGGCAATGCCTTAGGGGCGGAGCCTGCTTGGTAGTATAAGTTCGGTTTGAAAGCATTGTAAAAATTCCACCTGTTCACAGAAGACAGATGTCCACGAATGCATTTCCTAGGGAATTCATTTTTTGGCTACACCTCATTGGAGTGGTTCAGATACATAGTAGACATCCTCCCTAAATAGCTTTAAAGAACGGTTGGAGTCAGATGTGCAAAGACTTGGTGTGACAGGCCGTTCAATGTAATATAACCAACTGCTGTCGTGCCGCGTGCCTGCGAAGCTGGTGTGTTACGCCGAATGGCGGTTATACTGGCTAAATAGACACAAATACAGAAGCTAGAAATTGAAACTTGAAATAAATGAAAGCTAAGAATATAGTATATTTCTTCAGCTATTTGCACCATTAAGCTAGTTTCTGATAACCTATGTTGTGTGTTTCTCCACCAGGTTATCCAGTATATTGGTGAAATCTGCAGATATCTACTGGCGCAGCCGACCCGTCCGGCGGAGACGCAGCACCGCGTACGCGTGGCGCTGGGACAGGGGCTACGGGCTCGGAACTGGGAGCACTTCATGGAGAGGTTCGGGATCAAACAAGTAGCCGAGCTGTACGGAGCTACAGAAGGGAATGTCAACATCGCCAATGTACCAGGTAACACTTATTTTGCTTACAGGACTATGGCTTTTTGGTTGTAGTCAATTTTCATTTATATTATTGAAAAATATTGAAAAAATTGTACTGATTTGATGTGAGAAAGTACATGAAAATTGGTTGCATTTGGCCAGCATAAAAATACAATGTAGGTGCAATTTTTTCGAATAATTTCAAAGCACTTCAATATGACTGATAGCATATCCTATTCTAGGTCCTGTTCCCTTCTTTGATTACTGCCCTTCCAAATTATCAGGCACCGATAAGTAGAAAAACAGCTGCCATCTATTAGTAAGTATTTCGCATAAGTAGTACTGGTTTATTCAGAAACAGCAAGACTTACAAACCTCCTGGCAGCCCCTGGGGAGGCTGAATTACGAGGCTGTTTACACGGTCAGTAAAAGAAACATTCTTATACATCGCAATCGCCTTTGGTGACATACCAAGACATTATGATTGCATTATAAAAATCTCAACGATAATACTTGATTAAAACATGATTTCTAAAACAGCACTTCACATATGCAGGATAATGGTTGAATCCAGGTTACACTGCTTCTGAAAAATATTACCTGAAATCATTAATGACATGAAGGCCAAAGATTTAAATGGAGATAGATGACAGACTATTTAGCAGGGAAGCGATCAGAGGAGCAAGAATAGGATGAGTACCAGACTGACTGATAGAATTTTACACAGCTATCTTTTCACATAGGTATTCGGACACAGTTGTGTAAACATCCTTCATTAATGATTTATTAACTGTTTTGCAGGAAAGGTTGGAGCGTGTGGTTTTAACTCTGCCATCCTGCCCTGGGTGTACCCCATCAGACTGGTGAGGGTGGATGAGGGGACAGGGGAGCTACTCAGGGGGCCGGATGGACTCTGTATCCCTGCACAGGCTGGTAGGAACATAATGCTGTATTTTGGTACATTAATTTGTCATAGTGTTATGTCAGTGCTACATAATATATAATCTCCAAGCAGATCTATCGGTGGCAATGACAGTATCCAGAGGGAAAAGGGAGTTTTATTGGCCACAGGAAACTCCTTTTTGCCCTTTAAATACTGTCATTGCCACTGATAGATCTGCTTGGAGATAACATAATATGTACCTTCTATGTCCACATGTCTTAATAACCAGCTTAGAAATCTCTTCAGATTTGATAAAAAACATTTCTTTAATTATGATCTCCTTCATTGTTGTCCTTTAAATTTCTCCTAAAACCTCTTCTGAATTAAAAGAGATTTTCGGCTCAGCTAGTGATAATGTTTATTTCCTAACCCCAGGTGAGTGTGGAGAGCTTGTTGGGAAGATCATACAGGGGGACCCCATGAGGGAGTACGATGGGTATGCAGACAAGCAGGCCACCAAGAAGAAGATCGCCTACGATGTCTTCAAGAAGGGAGACATGGCTTTCTTATCAGGTGCGTGGAAAATAAGTTTACTCTTAGAAAATCGTTACGAAAAATTTACGTTAGAGTCTTAAGGATGCAATATTGTTCTGTGTGTTGTTTCTGACTTTCTTGTGTAAAGTTACATTTAGATGGTGTTCATTTTTAAGAAGGACCCCTAGCAATGTAAGTAAGTATTGCAGATATATTATTCATAGAGCAATGCGTATTGCATATTGTCATTGATGTTGATTTCTGTGGGGACCAGTGAAATTTGTATCATTTTTGGCATTGCCTCAGGGGTGGAGGCATTATTTTCAATTCATCATAACATTATACTTTCTCTGATTTGACATGTGAAATTATATTATTTCTCATTGTTTTTTATTTCCTTTTTAGTTTGTTGAAATTATTATGTTGTCTTCAACTTTTAAATTTTTTAGAAATCTTTATGACCCCGTGTTCATTTCAGGTGACGTCCTGATGATGGATGACCTGGGCTACCTGTACTTCCGGGACCGTTCGGGTGACACGTTCCGCTGGAAGGGCGAGAACGTGTCCACCATGGAGGTGGAGGGCGCCGTCAGCAAACTGCTGGACCACAGGGACACCGTGGTCTATGGGGTGGAGATACCAGGTATGTTGTGCAGTATATGACATGGACATGTTAAAAGAGACCTCTAGCAACAAAAGGAAGAATTGCAACAGAGAACTGCAACATTTAGGTTCACTACAGGCACACTGGTTTATGGGGTGGAGATACCAGGTATGTCGTGTTGTATGCCATGGGCATGTTCGCATTCTTAATAGAGACCTCTAGCAACAAAAGGAAGAATCGCAGTTAGCTTAGAGCAAGAGAGATGTACAAGATTTAGGTTATATAGGCTATACCACAGGCACACTGGTGTATGGGGTCGAGGTACCAGGTATGTTCAAGTCTGTAATTGCATTGTTAATAGAGACCCCTAGCAGCAAAAGGAAGAACTGCATTTAGTTTATCCCAGAAGAGAAATACATATGCTGTACATGCTGTAGGTTATATAGTACATGTACACTGTGGTATTCTATAGATACTAGTTCCAGGCAATTGATTTATACAGAATGAGTAAGCAGTCAGAAACTACTTTTACAAGAATATCATGGCACAGTAGTACCAAAATAACAATTTTTGTAAGTTTTTTTTTTCAAAAGTGAATGTTTTTCATACATGTACATTGTTTTGACATGTGTTCCAACAAATGCATGCTAACATTTTCTCAAATCTGCTTGTAGGCCTGGAGGGTCGAGCAGGAATGGCAGCTGTAGCAGACCAGAACAACTCCTTAGACCTGCGGAAGCTGGTCAGCAGTTTGAAGCAGGTCCTGCCTGTGTATGCTATCCCCATGTTCCTCAGACTCACCAAGAATGTGGACACTACAGGTAGGAATTTTGTCGTTCATTTTTTGAAACACATAGACTGATATTGTGATAGATGTGATGAAGCAAAGATGATTTTATGGACAACATTGGTAGTCTGGTACCCAGTGTCTGGTAGGACGAAAAAAGCAACAGTAACACAGTAACATGTGTATGTAATTACCAGGGAAACAGGGTCCTCTTTGCATCCAGCTGAAAGAGAGGGTGTCCAATTTCCTTTTTATTTTAGTATCATGCGTCCAAAAGACGCATGGACGTATGCCTAGCTAAAAGTCTGGTCTTGTATCCATCCTATTCTATTCTAGTTCGAGTTCCCTGCGGAGTAGTCTGGCACCTATCCTCATTCATCTGTTTTGCCCTTAAATCAATAATGAATTTTACTCAGAAGCAGTGTACATGTAACTGTGATTAAAGTTTTGAATGCCTGTTTGAATCCATACCGTCACAGAGGACCACATGACTTGGAGCCAATCAGAGCTCTTATATTCTAGGTGAATATTCAAATGCAATTCAATTTTGTATCAATGGGTCCCAGACTTTTCTGCAAGGATGCGATTAGAGGAGCGAAGTTTAGCTAGAATAGAATGGATACTCGACTATGAAAGTTAGAACATCTATTTGTATGTCACAAAATGTCCATTGTGTTTTTTCTTGTTGTTTTCTTGCATCAGACTTTGTTAAGTGTGTGGTCCAAGCTGTATGAAATCCTATAGGATAGTTAATTGACCTGTCGGTTATCTATAGATGTGTTATTATGATCATCCTAGGCAACCTTGCATTGGTCTGTACTGATAATAGGATTAACAGCAGTTTCAGTACTGTACTAATGCTACTTTGTTTCCAGGGGATATTAGTGATCACAAAGAAGGATAGCTTAGAGGTGTCCCTAGTGATGTCATGGCAACATGTCCTTTCTAGGTCAAATGAGAATCCTCGAGCTCCTTATTTGGGACTTGTGGCCTCTTGGAAACAGTTGCTGCTAACTTTCATGATTAATCCCTGATATTTTTCCTATCCTACGTATGTCAACAGTTATTCATTTCTCGAGCTCAAGGCTTGAGGTTCAAAACTAAGCTAAAATGCCTTGGAAATGATTGACCCCAGAAAGAGCTATCAATGCTAAAAGCCAAATCTTGAGTATTCAAGTCAGAGAGCACCTCTGGCAGAATACAGAAAACTGCACTGCTCCCTCTGGTAGAGCATACAGGAACTGCAGTGCGAAAGAAATGCACTCACCCACGCTGTGACAGACAGACAGACAAGACAAAACATCACTAGAGTTAAGTATTTGTGCTACATATACTTCAGGTTTGCTATGTTAGTTAAGCGATTACGGGGTCTTTTTATAAATATGAATTGGTATTGAATTTTTTTGAATGTGTGATAGCTTGTTTTGCCGATTTGTTAAAAATAGAGAGAACGCTAGCAACCCAAAAAACACCCCTCCCAATAAAATGGTATGGCGACCCTGTGACGTCACAATTCAAGATGGCAGCCACATGCCAACGGGTCAAACAAAGGTTTTGCTACGCAAACCTTTAACTAATGCTGAAACCAACAAAAAATTAACAGAGTGATTCTTGGTTTCATTTTCACATTTTCACTTTGAGGCCATTATAGTTAGGGGTTTACACTTGTTAGACATAAGCATGAGTTTAAAGCATTATTCTCAACCCTTTACATGTTTATTTGGAGTGTTATATAACTGCGTAAACTTGTGGTATGTTACGTGTGAATGAGGACTGCTCCATGTGGGGGACTCTGGTGTTTGGACTGTTTTTCCCCATGAAAAAACATGTCGTGGTCAGTTCCTCTCAATAACGTCTCCTTCAACCACAAAGACATGCCTACCATGCTATGTGGCACAGTAACTGTACCAGCAACTGCCATTCATACATGACTAGACCTCATAGGGCTCAAAATACTAAATGCTTGTGCCTTTTTGTGCATCCAAAATTGAGCTGTGCACCTAGATATTTTTAGCTGTATATTTTTCACAGCTGCAATAAAAGGACTAGTCCAATATTATTTTGATTTCTAAATTGTGGTATAACCAACGTGACAGTTTTTAGTAATCTTGACTTGGACAGCTTACGTTTTATAATTATATTTGTCTGTAAAGTTTTGAAAAGATTTAGATGAACAGAAGAGAAGACTATGGGAAGAAATGCCCGTGTTTTCTCTGTAGAAATACCAGGCCATGAATGTACAGGTGGCATGATAAGAATTGCCCTTGTAACTGGGCTAGCTCCTGTTCAAAAGGTGCTTAGAACTTCAGAAAGTTTTTGATGTGTGGTACATACGTATACTATAAGTTAATAGTGCATGTCATGGTAATGGGGATACATGTGTATCTACAATGTTTTTAGATTGTTACCTTGCTAAGTTTTTATCTTTGTGGAAGGTATGGCACATCAGTTACGAAATTGAGTGTAATTGAATGTAATTCTATTTATGTACAGTACTAGTACTTTTCTCGTGCCCGAGGGCATTAACCCAGCACATGTTTTGGCATGTGTATTGTGCGTCGAAAACACTCTTATCTGATAAGAACAATTCAGACCAAATAGTACCCCATATTACACTATCTAGAGCATTCAACAGAGACCGAGCACCTATATATTGGCCCTCTGTCTCACTTAAATGCTCACTTAGCTTTTGTCGACAAGTTATTCATGTGAAGTATAATCTGTTCCATTCTAGATATTTCTAAAGTAATACTCAAAGTACATGTAATATGATTTAATACAGCCACTTGAAAACAATCTGAATACCCTTAACTACAGGTTGTTATGTTGGAGGGTTGTTCAATTTTGTCATGGGAAAAATACAAAGTGCAAACCATCTGGATCTTCCACTTATGTAACTGGAATTTGCGCTCATGATGGGTTTTGATACTGAAAAGTCGTTAACGTGTGTGTCGCTAAAATTTTGGTCAAATTCATTCAAAATCAAGCGTTCACAGGAAAGAAATGTAGTTACTGTAATATAATGGAAGGCAAAGCATGTTTGTGGCATGATGAGTTCACAGTGAGAGCTCATCACAAAAAGGCAAAGCTCCCGTAAAACTAATGTAAAAATTTCAGTTTTTACAGTACCTTTAATTAAGACAAACACACGACTCCCAGGAGAAAGCATGCACCTTCTCCCATCATCTTTCCTTGACATTATTGTACTGGTATTGTAAAGAAACATTGTCCTGTATTGTATAGAAGTTGTGATTGGTTTCAAGTCTTTTCAGAGCCAGATGTCGTATGGTGCATGTAGTGGATGTGTTTCTGTATGTGATCTGTTTGAAGAAGCACATCAATCGAGGGTTTCTTAAACATCTGTTAGGCTGGGGAAAAAATGTTGTGATTCCTGTTACCCAATCACCACTAGCAAAAAACCTACCAACAGTAACCCACCCTTGTTTTTTTTGGGGGGGAGGGGTTCTGATCGCTAGCAAGGGACATAAGATTTTCCATGGTCATCTGAATGTGAATGATGAAAATGTTGTATTTTCAGTTGAATTGTTCTCCAACATGTCCTTTTATTTCTGTTGCAATAGAAAAAGGGATATACTGTAATTTACTTTATCTTCACAGTAGCAAAATTTCACGGCATAAGGATGATGGACATTTTCACTGAACCTTAACTTCATGGTGGCAGCAAAATGATTTGCAAAACTGATGTGTGAGGGAATCATCAATAAGTACCACAGTTTTGTCACGGTGATGATAAGTTCATGGTACAGAGGTGACCGTGAAAACAGTGAAGATAAAGTTACCGTGAAAGAATCAAGAATTATGTATACAGTTAACAGGCTCACCAAAACTAGGCCCCCTTTATATGTCAACCTGTGTAATTGTAACGTTAAGTATTTGTTGATTCACTTTGTTGCAAATCAAAAAAAAAAAGATGGAAAATCCTTACCTACCGACCCTAACCTTTTCAGGACTGTGATCGAGAAACACAACATCAATTTCCCTAGGCCTTTATTTAGTAATACACCATAGATGTTCGGCGTGTGATACAAACAGATGTAATGAACATACTGGGATTAGACTGAAGTTGTTTGATACATATACATAGGGTTGTCATGGACAACCAACTCTAGATCTATCAGGCTGATTGCTCTACGGTCAAAACCAAAACTCAACGACGACCAAAATTGTACACCATTTAAGGCACCCATAGTATTTTATGAATATGAGACTTCAAAACTAGAAATATTCTAGTTGCTGTAATCTTTATGAAATTGACAATTAATGCCACTGTTAACCACATTTGCGTTCAAATTTCTTTTCAAAAGTGCGCAAATGCGGCGCAAAAATAATCTACATGGTAATCTTTTAGTTTCACGCACCTACTGTAAATACTGTAGATACCATAGCCCCGCCCACCTCCGTAAAAATGTAGAAATGCAAAATTAAAACATAAAAATGCTATTATTTGACTGACATGCAGTCAGTCCCTCATTGGTCAAACCACTAATTGTGATGGACAGTCAGGATAAGTCTATTAGGGCTTGGATTTTCTAGCAGTTCACACCACACAACGACATCATATCTTTGCTCCTTTAATGTCGATATGTAATGGTATAGTGTTATTGAAACTTACTATGTGTAGGAATCCCTAGTTTTTTTATTCAAGTTTCAAGCCCCGTAAAATGCTCTAGATGCCTTTAATGAGTATGAAATGTTTTTAAATGCAAACTACATACTAAGTGATTGTACAGTATGCTGTGAAAAGAAATACCATATCATGGTATTCGTTCTCAAGAATGTGGAATCTCTTAATGGAATTTTGATAATACTGACTAATCTTTGTGGATAACGTGCCATTGTTGTAACACCACTCATAAGCACGTATGTGGGTATTGTTTGGGCCTGTTTATTTAAGTTGCCATAGACAAGGCTTGTTTTAGAGAACCCTCGGAATTCAAATTTACCTAGGAATGGTAAATGTTTGTGCACAAATAACCACCGGCGTGGACATTGCATGTTATCAACCAACCAGTTTTTACAACAAAGTCATTGTTCCATGCTATAGACTAAATGTCAATATAAATGTGTATATAAGGCTTTGCAAAACATATGGAAGTTTTTCAATGATGCATTTTCTTGACCAGTGGGTTTCAGAATTGCAACACGTTGTTTTGTTAACTTAGAGGGTAACATATTATGTGTAAGATTCTATGGAAATACTTGGCAATGTTCACATGTGCACTCAGTAGGGGTGGATACCGGTCCGGCTTAATAAGGTTCAAGTCCAAGTTTAGGTCCAGAGATTTAGGTTCAGGTCCGGACCTGAACCTGATCCTGTCCAGCTGATGTTTGGTTTTATTAGACCAATATTAAGCATAGAGAATTCATACTGACATGCACAACTATAAAAGTTCTTGGGGAGAAGACTTCAAGATAAACCAGTGTTTGATATTTGAATATTGCACTTGTTTTAAATGCCTTTTTTGTCAGAGGGGAGACTCAAAACACTTTTAATCAAACAAAATAGAGAAATATATTTTGTACTTTGTTCAGGTTTTTTTGGACTCAGGTTTTTGGCTTTAGGTTTTTTGGACTCGGTTCTTGGATGTTATAAAGGTCCGAATCAGGTCCAGCGAACCGGTATCCACCCCTAGCACTCAGTCATATTTACAAAGCAGTGCAGAGTGCAGTCACCATATTTGATGATGTGACATTATCCAAGACACTGGAAAGATCCATGAAAAATGTATTACTCAAGTTGAAATCCTTCCCAACCTTTTCAGCATATAGGGCAGTGCCCCTTCTTTTTTTTAGCTGTTCAGCCACATAGTCGTGAAAGCACTACAGCAGAGAGCTAGTCCAGTGGTAGTGGTGTGTTTTCAACTACCACACTCCTTTTCATAAGTGCAGAGTACTATATATATGGCCTCCGTCAGTCAGTTTTGACCCTGGTAAAATCCTAAGTACTAAGTACTACTGAGTACTAAGGCCACACCAATTTGATTTCTTGGTTAACAGAATTTTTAAAAAAATGCTAGATTGGAAAATCAACACGAAAACAGAATCTCAGAGGAAAGTTTGTACTTGTACTTTGGTGCACACAGTTTCCGGGAGTGAACAGGGTCAGGTGCAAGTTTTCACCCCAGCCTTCTGTTTTAATGATGTCCTCGTGCTAAAATTGCAAAAAAATCTGTTAACCAAGAAATTAGATTGGTGTGGCCTAAGCAGAGAAATAATCATAACAGTAGTAATTGTTGATGCCTGTGGGCTGCAGGCATGGCATTTGAAACATCTTTTAAATTCGCATTTATTGTTCCAGGTACCTTTAAGTTGAAGAAAACGGATGTGCGTAAAGAAGGCTTCAACCCCGATGTCATCTCCGACAAGATGTACTACATGGACTTGTCCGCGGGAACCTACAAGCCGCTCGACTCTGCCGCGTACCAAGATATCATCAACGGGAAAATCCGCTTGTGATATCCTCCACTTATGCCGCTTTATGTATAAGGATACATTGGTAAAATAGTTCTTGGTCTCCTAACTAGTTGAATAATTAGGGCTAATAGTAATAGATGTAAAAGAACTGAGGAGAATGATGGGGATTTTTAATGCACAAGATAAAGTTATGGTATCTTAAATCAATCATTCAATCAGCCAATCAGGAGTCATGTTCATCCTGAGCTTCATGGCATCTGTTGGAGAATGGTAATTTGACACCGCCCACCACATATGCCTCTGGTAAAAAAGGTAAAGCAGTCATCCTCAATTTAGGTGAAGCATGATGCTTTTTTAACTAGCTAGTTCTACTACTTCTAGTGCAATGCGGCTTCCCTACAGCTTGCGATTTTGGCCAAGCACACTGGGTCACCCCTACTCTATGCCTCTGGAAATGGAAAAATATAGACATCACTGTGATACAAATGTTGAAGATATACCCTTGGCCTAGATAGATCTAGACAGTGACATAGCATGGATGCCTGCCTTATTAGCTTTAGAAACCGGCCATCTTTCCTCAGCCAATCAGGAGCGTGCATTTCTAAATCCACTTAGTCTGCTCCCGCTGATTGGTACATTGTACCTTGCAGGGGCACAGAACAGACTGGGACAACAAGGCTGGCATCCATGCTATAAATAAACAACGACCATGCAAAAATACTTAAATGACAAAATTGTGAATTGATAAGAGAATTAATAGGTACCTTGTTTTAATCTATGAGTAGCAAACTTAATATTTACCCCAATGACTTAAACTTAAGATTTACCCTAATAATTTATAGGCAGCACCCAAAACTACTAATTATGCATTTTCTGTAAATTCCTTGTTTACCTTTTTATCGAAATGACACCGTTATAAGTGATATAGTTGTTGAGACATTTTGTAGTTCTACCTGAAAGGTTGATACATGTAATCACAGAAAAGAAAATGATGTAAGACGATTTTAACCCAATTGTGCTGAATTAGAAAGGTAGAAACGTGTAGATTTCATCTGAAGCTAGGATGAGACAGGTTAAGGAATTCGCTGATCAAAACGATGGAGAGGACAATGAGAAAATTATCACCCCTCCTGAAACTTTTAAATGGAATATCCCTAGATTAGTGTACAAGATACTGCTATTATTTATGCAAAACACTTTAAGGGGAATATTCTTAAACATATTCTCAAATCTCAGGATGTCGTAGGTGTACTTCGTTCATTTTCCGTAATTGTCTTGTTTTCATTTTGTTTCCTCCTTTTTTTACATTTTCATAATTCTATGTCTTTTTACCTTATATTTTCAACACTTGACTATTCCTTTGGCACCTAAGTACAGATACATGAACTGGCTATGGGGATCTGAGATCTAGATATGATGTTAACAATGGGGCCCGAAATATTTGCAAAATACATGTATTAGATACTGTAAGTGTGGATGTGTTTTTGATAAATGAATGGCACTATCAATCGATTAAGCCCCCCTCTCACTGGACCCGCGGCACGCTGGCGTCGTTGCTACGTGCTAAACTGGATTTGCGTTACCCTTGACTTTATAATGGGAATATCATTCAAAACGTACAGGTATGACCAAAAAGACAACAAAACACACAAAGTTTAAAAAAAGATTTGTTTTTTGTTGATGAAATTTGTTTGAGTGCTTTGTCAGTTCAATCAGCCGCAGTGACGCCGCCAGCGTGCCACGGGTCCAGTGAGAGGCGGGCTTTAGAGCAGTGCAAAGCTTGTGTGATTTGAGGGTATCCTAACTTATTATCCATACCACTGAGAAGTTAATGCCCAGTATTAGACTGATATGAATTTCAAATTGTACATTACATGATGTAACTTAAAGCTTGTGGGTGGTTGGCAAGGAAAAGTATATGTATACACTGTGCATGCATGAGAAGAGCAGAAAAGCTTTATGAGAAAGAATGTCAAGTATGTGAATCACAACTAGTACTTATAACTTAAAGAGTGGTTAGCAGGCTGTGTTGTGTGTGCTCAGAAGAAGGCATGTTTGGACGGCAAACCTCCCTGTTATATAAACACCCGATGTGCACAGCGCGGGTATGTTGATCGGTATCCTAGCAACAAGGAACGCTGTTGATGTGTGGTTTGGAGCCTATTGTTAAAGAGATTAGAAGTTATTCTTGTCATGTTTATTCAGGATGTGGACAAAGAAATTTATTTTGCACAAGGTGTTTTTTGTGTGAATAGGAACAAAGAGATGATTTTATTGCTTTGTGAATGATGGAGTCAACATGAATTTGATAGTCTTGATGAAGACATGCACTGTTTCAAAAATTGATTTTTGGCAATGCCTCAAGGGCAGAGCCTTCTTTAATCATACTGTTGCTGCTCTGTACTCTTACTTCAACACGGTTTGTCTTACAATTTACCTTTTTTTCTACTTTGTGCCAAAGTGAGTACTGTACTGTTTTCTGTAAATCGTCACGAAATAATTAATTTCTGTTCATCAGAATTATGCAGATGATGAAAAATTCCTTGAATTTTTCCAAATTGCTGTACTTTGAATTCTGACCCGATTCTGTGTGTTTAATGATAAATGATTTACATTTTTTTATGTGACAAAAAAATCACCCCTCGTGTATTGCATTTTATCTCTTTCTAGAACATAAATGTATACTGTTACTTTTTTACCGTACATGTACAGTGCTACAAAATCATATCTATGCTTCATTTGATATGCATGTATTATACTTGTCACTCCTCCAATGGATTTTAGTAGTAATCCAATGATTTGATGTGTGCACTGGTAGTGGTAGAAGTAGTAGTAGTTTAGAAATGCTAGAGATAGTTGTGAAATGTTACTATGGATGTCCATCAAGTGATCTCAGCACTTTTGCTCAACATGTATTTGATTTTGCATGATTTGATTTCTGCTTAATGTACATAGCAAAAATAGCTTTCTATCACCATCATGTCAATCAAATTGTTTGATATGATATGTTCTATTTTGAGGTTAATTTTTGGTGTGGAGAAACAATTTATTGAGTGTTTCTGTTGTACAGTCCTTTGATTGTAAAGATATTTCTGAACCGAAGCTCCTATCTGCTGTGACTCAAATCAAGAGAGAACAACATATCGTTATCTGTTACTTTGTTGTGGTGCACTGAGAACAATGAAATAAATGTGTAAAAACATGAGATTTTCTCCAGAGTCAGTTATATTTGATAGTTATCGGCTGGTGTATAAATGAAGTATTGGCAGTCTTCAATCAAAATATACAAGTAAGGCTACACCAATTTTATTTGTTGATTCCCGGATTTTTTCAGAAAAAAAATGGAGCATCAGGGGAAAAAAGGTTGGAAAAACGTTGATATCACGCTAAAGGAGCCGCACACACACAGAGACAGACACACACACACAGACAGACCCAAAACACAACATCAACTGGTCATGGAGGTAAAAAGCTGCTAGAAGGCCCAAACTCATTCTCTTATCATTCTCTTGACAGGTCAAGACAAAACTTTCGTGCACACACACAAATAAACTGCAGAAAATGAAACATGGCTTTAAAAATGCACAATATTGTCGTTTATTATCTTCATTGAATAACACTTCCACTGTGCATAAAACCCCAAACCAGTGAAAAATGACATCAGTAGTTAGACGATGTATTCAATACTGATATATGCAGTCATTTTACACATTTTTACAAATATTCATGGTATCTGAGACCATAGAACATGGTGAGAAAATGAAAACATACAGCATGTTTAAAAGTTACGTACTATACACATGTTCACTGCAAATATTCTACACCTTTCCAAGACATTTCAAAATATCCAATCTTTTTAAATGTGGCTTTAAAATCATCCTCTTGTTGCGTTTTCAGTTTGAATCTTATTTACACTCATTACTGACGTACTTAAATTGGACAGGGCACGCATATAAAGCTCCTTGAGCAATTCTAAAAGTTAGGACGTCATCTTAGATAAAAGTAATTATTGTTTATTGGAGAATAAACCAAGCCAAAACTTTCATTTACTCTGGTCTTGGAAGACATGGCACGCATACATTTTGCTGATTCAGTTCTCTTAAAAGATTGGAATCATAAAGATGATAAAGTGAATAACAAAGTTTTGAAATGTTGATTGAAAGTTGTGATACAATGTGATGTTATTGCCTTTTTTGGGGTACGAATATGATAAACCCACATGCAACACACACAATCTACAGTGAACAGTTAAAAACATATGTATATATATAAAATAGATATATGCAAACAGTGTACACTTTATACAATACTGTCCTTGCTTGACAAAACAGGTTGTGAGGCATGTCACAAATGTATTAAATATGTTAAACATGTTTTTTAATGTCAAAGAACACTGAAAACGGTGTCGATGTTTAGATGTGTGCGCACTCCTGTTTAGCACAATATCCTCTGTACAACCCTGCACCCCCCCTCTCCGAGGACACAAATGGAATCTTCTGGACGGACATGTTGACGTTGTGTTGAGAAGTGACGAAACAAATTGCTTTCTCCTGAAAGTGAAATGTTGCAAGTGAGTTAGTCAATCTATATTTCAATTAGTTGAGGTAAAGTGACCAGGTTTTGAATACATATGGTTCTACATTAAAAATTTAGATTGGATAAATCAAACAAGTCTCATTTGCATTTTGAATCATTTGCACTTATCTGTACTTTTACTTTTTTACATAAAATTTTCCATTTTTCAGTAAATCTGCTAAACTTTGTAACTTTTCAATCAAACAATCTCATTTGCATTTTTAATCATTTGCACTTTTACTTTTTTTTACATCAAATTTCCCATTTTACAGTATTAAAATCTGTTAACCTTTTTGTAACTATTTTTTTGCTAGTACCTTAACAAACTACAGTACAAGAAGCCATCCACTTACAGAGCTTTATTCTGCAGCGGGTGCTTCTGTGGGGGTTTCCTTTGTGGCTTCTGCTGGTTTGTCTTCTGGTGTGGCTGTGGGGGGAAGGGTCAAACAATTAGTACCTGTCAATCATTCTGTACATGATGAAGGATGGGGCATGATTCAATTCAATTAACTTTACTTGTAATTGGGCATTACAGTAACTGTAGATTGTGAAATATTTGTTGTGGTTTCATGTATGTGACTCTCACCACCAACACATAGCATAAAACATACTATTATGTCATATGTGCTCTGTCTTATTACTGTGTTACTGTATTGTTTCAACCGTAAACTTTAAACACCTCGAACACCTCTTTTCCCCTGCTACTAGAAAATTAAGTCCCCACAAACTTAAAAACAAAACAATTTACAGTACTACAATGTACAAAATATAGTATCTCATCCACTCAACTTTGATAGCATATTGATACTGAACAAAGAACTGATTAAAGAATGTTAACATACAAGTATTGACTTAAAAAAACTATTTTGCTGTTCTTAGACTGTAGAGGACCCATAGCCCCTGGGCGTCAGACTTGTACTGGCGCATGGCAGATGCAACTTTCACACACCTTCAGCTGCAGGTGTTTCATCAGCAGGTGCCTCGGCTGCAGGTGCCTTGGCGGCAGGTGCCTCTTCCTGAGACTCAGCAGGTGCCTCTGTAGATTCTGCTGGCTTCTCTGTTTCACCTGTTTCTTCAGATGCTAGAGCTTCTTCTGCAGGTGCCTCTGCAGGTGGTGCATCTTCTGCTGCAGGTGCATCTGCTGCAGGTGCCTCTGCTGCAGGTGCTTCTGCTGGGGTTTCCTGCTGTAGTAAAACAGTGGTGTGTGTTAGATCAAAAACAGCTATGCACCCTTTGCAAAATTACTTTGCAATACCATTCCCTAAAATCTTGACAAAATATGAACTACAGTGTAGTAGTATGTAGTTAGCGAATTCAGCTAACTGCAATCAAATCTGTGCTTCTGATTCCCAACTGCAAACCAGTCTGTGCTTCACTTCTCTGATGACTTTCCTGTTTGAAGAGGTCTTTTATGGGTCAAATGAGTTAGTTATGGTGCAAGCGTGACAAAACTGCACAGCAAGAATGTGAAAGAAATAATTCCACTGCAATTCCAGCCAGTGTTTGGCTGTTGTTCGGCTCCTGAACAGTTGCCAAGTTGTGTAAGGTTTTGAGTGATACAAGTCTTTGCATGATGATCCTGTGATGTTAGTTCTACCTGCAATTCTTCAGGTTCATGAAGCCCTGCCAGCTCATCCGAGTACTCATTTTCATCCTCCTCAAAGGTATCATCATCAAAGTTGGCATGACCCATCTCGTCCTGTTACGATTTCAACAGTCTACTTCATATCTCGTTGGTTAACGTCAACAGTTGTATACCGTATGTTTTGTATCAAAGACTTAACCGTTCAGCTGAAACACTGTGGCTGTATCACACGGAATGTAAAGTATTTTGAAGTTTGAATACATCTAAGTTTAGAAGTGTTTTGAAGTATGAATACATTGCAGTCACAATTTGTAGGATTGTTACATGCTTGAGTATGGGATTAGGGGAGGGGAGGGGAGGGGAAAACTACAAATTTACTGAGTATGCGCAAGTACGCCCTTGCCCAAGGAGACCTGGACACCCACTAAAGGTGAATTTCCCTTCCTCCTGCCCTTGATACCGGCTATACAAATGTAGAACACCTGCTTGTGTATTACATCTAGATTTATACGTAGAATCAGATTTCAGTATGGTATAAAGAGCCAGGTTCCGGGATTAGGCTTATAGTGGATCAGTCTAAGCTCCTACCTGTGCAGGTGTTTCCTCCGGCTTAGGTTCTTCTGCAGCTGGAGGTTCCTCTGGGGCGGTTTCAGCCGGTTCTGGGGCAGCTTCAGCTGGTTCAGGAGCAGTTTCAGCTGGTTCTGGGGCAGCTTCAGCCGGTTCTGGGGCAGTTTCAGCCGGTTCTGGGGCAGTTTCAGCCGGTTCTGGGGCAGTTTCAGCCGGTTCTGGGGCGGTTTCAGTCGGTTCTGGGGCAGTTTCAGCCGGTTCAGGGGCGGCTTCAGCTGCTTCTGGGGCGGCTTCTGGGGTAGGCTCAGCCGTTTCTTCAGCGGGTTTACTACTCTCATCTGTAGATTAGAGAAGCAGGAATAATCATAAGACTAAAAAAGTCTGCCACAACATTAACAACGTACATGCCACAGACAGAAGAAACAATAACAACAGAAATACTGAGCAAGCAACAATACAATTCAACTAACATTACAGCCACCCTTTCATTCCTAACATTGAACATACCCACAACAATGCGGGGAAAAAGAATAATTCTCTAAAGAAGCTGCAAGGCGTTGTTTTATTCCTAAGACGAACAAGGCAGGCCAATGCTAAAACTTGGGAGTGAGCTCAATACACAAAAACACTGACTCTGGCGACTAATGGCGAAGGTTGGTTTCATCAATTTGTGAACAAAACTGGCTATTAATAACTTTAATCCCTGGCTAACTAACTGCCTACCTTCCTGCACTATTGGCACGTTCATATCATTCAGTTCTGGGTCGGGATTGGACTCGCAGCCCTCGATCACCATGCACATGTTGGTGCCTATGTTCATTACAACTGTGCCTCTCCTGTCTACCACTTCCTTCATACGCTTCTCGTCTGCAAAGTCTAAGCTGTCTTCCTCTTGCTCTGCGCTAGCTGCCTGAGCTACAGCGCTCGACTTTTCCCCGTCCCCTGTCTGGCCTGAAACCTCGAATATATCCTGGCTACTATTCTTCTCTACATTTTTCTCAGATTCGTCCCCAATGGCTTCTTCGATGGTCATTACTGATGCCACTTTGCTATCCTTCCTCTCAATTTCTTCGAGGGACTGGGAAGTGACAGACCGAATCTCCAGACCTGAGGAGACTTTCGGACTGGTGAGCGACTTCCTACTTTGTGACGAAGAGGACTTCTTCAGTGACAACTTGGACAGCACCCTATGGAAGGATGACTTGGAGGTGCTGGCAGAGGCAAGTTTTGTTGCGGAAGACTTTTGTGACTTCTTTCCACCGACGGAGGTCTTCGATGATTTTAAGCCAGCGCCAACGCTCTTCACGCTTGTCTCACTGGCAGACTTGTTTCCATTTTTTTTCTGCGCAGCCTTCTGCTCTGCTGCTTCGATTTCCCTGTCGCTGGCCACTTTCTGCAGCTTCTGCCTGACCTCCAGGAGCTGTTTGTCGACCTCCGTTTCACTCTGGTTGATTTCCACGCTGGCTTTACTGGGCTGATCTTCCTCTGACTTCAGGGCTGTTTCACTGGGTGGACCTGACTTCATGATGTGCTCAATCATCTGATCTATCACCTCGTCTGAGCCCTTGCCTGTTGGCTTGGCCCCTTTTTGCTCTTCGGATGACTTTGCAATGTCACTTCCTTCTTCTTCTTCAACTTTCTCGGTTGCTATCTCATCCTTCCCCTCTATATCACTGCCTACCTCCTTTGCTTTGTCATTGGCTGACTGATCTGGCACCTGATTGGCTACCTCACCCTCACCAAGCTCTTTTTGATTGGCTGGCTCTACTTTCCTATCTCCCTCCTGATTGGCTACCTCTCCCTCAACAGGCTCTGCTTCCCTATCTGTCTCCTGATTGGCTATCTGATTCTCTCCTGACTCTTTCTGACTGGCTGTCTGATCTTGGGTGTCTGTCTGACTGGCTACCTTGGTCCCAGGCTGTTCTTCCTGAGCGTCTGCCTCAGACTTACCCTGTTCTGGTGCGTCCTCTGGTTTTGCTTCTGGCTCTGTTACAGGTACCTCTGTTGGGGCTTCTGTTTCTGTGGCTGGGGATTCTTCTGGCTTCCCAAGCTCCTCTGCCTCTACCTTCTGCACTTCTGGGGTGGGGCTGGGGGGACTACCCTCTGGCTCTCCTCTTGAGGCATCGCCATTAGGTGTGGATTTTACTACAAAGGATGGAGAAGGGGTATATGTAGGTTAAAAACTGAAGCCATCTTCAAGCAGAGATGAAAGAAGGACAAGACACAAGTTATGATAGACATGAAAGGAGAACAAAACAACACTTTCAACACTAGGATTTACACATGTAAACCCGGACTGCATTTCATCATTTACAGAAATGCGCAAGTACACAATGTACTACAAAACTTCTCAGATACAAACAAACAGACAAACAGACAGACAGACAAACAAGCAAATCTGTTTCTACCTGTTACACTATTTGGTCTACTGGTTGGTTTGACTACTGCAGTTTCCCGTTCTGTTGCTGACGCTGATCGCTGTGTCCTGACAGGGGGCTCTGTTTCTTCCATCTTCTTTGCTGAGATGTCCTGTGGCAGGATTAAAAATAACAGAGTTAGTGTTTGTTAACATCATCGTCGTTACCCCCATATGGCCCCATCAGGGGCAAAGTAGGGGAAAGTTGAGGTCCCGGGCTAGGGCAGACAGGCCTCCAGCCTGGCACGGAATGACTCAACAGTGGGGGCCGTCAGAACCGTGCCAGGCAGGGCATTCCACTGGGGAATAGTACAGGGGAAATATGAGTATTTGTATGTGTCTGTTCTGGCATTGATGGTTTGAAATTTGAGGTGGTGGCTCCCCCGGGTGTGCCCCTGGGCTGGTTCAAGTTGACTGTAAGTTTGTATATTGATATGGTTGTGAAATAACAGTTTATTGATAGTAACGTTTTAATGCATAATAGATTTATAACACACTACTGTTTAAATGAATGAAAGAAAGAAAAGGGTAGCATTTCAGGTCAAGTGTGCCCAACATCCAATCATCCAGCACCAAGGTCAGCACCAAACCATTGCAAAAAAAACACACTCGACTTACAGAAATGAAAATGACTACATTTTTGATGAATCAAATAAAACTAAAAGCATAATAGGTTTGTATGCATTGTAAGCTCATTTCAAAACATAGATATGATATCAACCACAGAGAATTTCCTGACCAATCTATTTCGAAAGGAATGCCACAGTCACTTGTGCCTTGATCACCCCCTCTCGAATGTTATTTTCAAGGTTCTTTTGTTGACTTCTTCTGTAGAACCTAGCTTCAATGTCTACCCAAGTGAGGCCTTCAAAATTGTGTTTCATTGTTTGGTTTTCTATCAACCATTAGCCCTAGAATGTGTAGTCTACAGTGGTACTGAAGATGGGAAATGCGTAAACAAAATTCCTCGTCTGCCACTTGCATTCCAAGGGCGTTTACAATCAATGGCACTACATCGCTCTGTACGTATGAACTCAATGTCATTTGCGTCACTCTATTGAAGCGATCATCCACATGCAATTAGTACTGACAGCGCCACATATTTCACTACCGCATCAATGGATTCTTGGAAAGCAGTCTGTTCGTGAATAGATAAAATCGTTGGCTGCATTGCTTTTCAAGGCAGGTGACACGGTCAAAACTTAGTGTGTGAAATTTAATGATGCTTTGGAACATATTTCTTATAAACAAATTTTCACCCAAAGGGCGGTCGCTTTTGATTTACTATGAATTCATTTATTTTCACAGAGAATTGATTTCACGGTAGGAGGGGAAAGCAGGTCTTTGTAGTGTTTTAAGTTCGCGATTGAAACAATTCTGAATACAGTAGAAATACAAAACACACATTAATTGCTGTGTCACAATTTTGCGGATCATAGAGAAAACTGCGAGAATAAAACTTCTGCAAACATTTAAAGATTTACAGTAATTTTTCAGCATTGAGACTGGTATTCACACACACAAGATAATGAAAATGGTAAGAGATTTGGACTGTAGGTCTTTAATTCAGTTCCTGCTAATATATTAGATTCCGCAACATGATTCTCTAGTTGTGACAGTTCCAGCCAAATTGAGACACCGTTGTGGAAATTCTAACCCGAAAAGAATCTCAAATAACACTTGGATATCGATGTTAGTCTTATTAATTAGCTAGAGTGATAATAGTTGCGCCATATAACATCACTGGAAGGAATCGCCACATTACAAGGAAAAGTGCTAAGATATTAGATATTCGTTGTTCAGTGGATGTTTTGTAGTGTCATATATATTTCAATGTTGACAATGACAGATGATATGCTTGTTTTCACTCTCATCATTTATCGGTGCTGTTATGATATCTATATTTTCATAGCATACTGCAGCACTCTCCTTCATACACATTCTAAGACATATTTTCATGAAGGTTAGGCCACACCAATTTAATTTCTTGGTTAACAGTAATTTAAAAAAATGCTAGATTGGAAAATCAACATGAAAACAGAATCTCAGAGGGAAGTTTTTACTTTGGTGCACACATTTTCAGGGAGTGAACAGAGTCAGGTGCAAGTTTTCACCCCAGCCTTCTGTTTTAATGTTTTAATGTCCTTGTGCTAAAATTTTACGAAAAAAATCTGTTAACATGGCAACAGTTACTAGTACTCTATAGCTAGCTGGACGGATTTGGGAACAGTCAGACATTTCAGGTATAGCATCCACCACCTTTCATCAGTGACGGGGATATTCTAGGACATGTTATGTAAATATGTCATTATCAAATAGCAAAGCTCATAACTGATGCAATTCATCTTCCACTGCTGATTGATTATGTTTTGCAATTATGCAAATTTCATTATGGTATGTGATTTGACTGTGATTAGGTCCAGATTACAGTGTTGTGGCCAGAAGGCATCTATATTTCGTTATTTCTGGGATTTTATCGTTGCTCAAAATAACCATCTGTGAAAAAGATGATTCATAAAAGAAAATACAGCATAGATATTAATAAGTGACCATAAAGAGAAAATTAGTATTGAGTACTGATTTGATTTTGTTTGTTTTGCATGACTACCCGGTAACAAACATGGCATGACACACCAGTTTGATCCATTCATACCTGGACAGATTCCTACTGTTTTTAATGATAAGTGTGGTGGGTTCTTTAACATGCTTGAAGTGTAGCTGTCTTCAAACAGGGGGCCTCCAGTTTTACGTCCACCTGAGACATTTAATAGTGAGGAAACAGGTGCAAAAAGCCTTTCTCAAGGGCACAACATTGGGGCTTGCTAGGGATTGAAACCCATAGGCTTTAGATTCTAGGGTCAACAACCCTAACCGCAAGACTACGTTACCACCAGCCCTTTGATGTTCTGTTTGTAAGAATTCGGTTGCGACCCTTGACCCCGCGTACGTACCTCTGCCTGCTGTGCCGCTCTCTCCTGCCGGTCCTTGACGCCATCTTCTCTCCTCTCCGCCGCACCTTGTCGACCGTTCGCTTCTACTAGCAACGTCTTCTGAGGAGCTGTCGCAACTGGAAAACATTCAAAAGATACAGTTAAAGGAAACCCAAGCAATGAGCCCAAAAATTGGATTTTTAAAAGTCAATTTATTTAGTCATTTGATTTCTATATATGATTAGTTCAAACAACACCTGCGACATCCATGATGCAAAAATATGACGTCAGTGTGATGTGAGAACTCATTGAAAATTGTTGCAGGATTTTTGCAGGCTTGCAAAACTTAGGGAATCATCATACGGCTCATTTTTGCGCTGTTCTAAAATGCTCAAAGTATGAAGTTATCATGCAAATGTACTAAACAGTGTAAGAAAATGTCGCTACCATAAAGATTTCAGCATTTCTTTGTATTTCCGTTTTTGAGGCCCTAATATTGCTTTGGTTGCCTTTAACACTTGAAGCTAGGCTTGAAATTCATTTTAGGGACCTAGCCAAAAGATTTAAGTACACAGAAAGTTTAGGTGCACATCATAAAATAAAGTAGCAATTCAGCAATGAATCTGACACTATTTTTAATGAAGGATGGAAGAAGGTTTTATTATTGTTCATTGTACTTGAATATCCAGAATATGTTGTACAGTCAAACCTGTATTAGCGGTCACCTTTGCATAGCGGCCACCTGCCCATAGTGGTCACTTTTTGTCGGTCCCTTGGATTTTTCCCATTGACATAAGCATTAAGAATTAGGCTATAGCGGCCACCTGTCCAACGCGGTCGCGGCCAGACGATTTTCGGTCCCGCGAGTACAGTCACACCGCCGATAACGGTCAATGTGCGCCGGTGGAAGCTGCATCGCCACCGCACGCCAGGTTCAAAATCTTCATTTTTTCACGCAGTTATCAAGTTTATGTGAACTCAACTTGACAGGATAATAATAAAGAAAACAAGAATGTTTCAATGTCGGCCCAATATTTCCGTTTTCCCCGGGAATTCATCGGAAATTCAGCCTGTGGCACTGGCTGCAAATACACCCGATATTATTATACACCCGAAAATGTGCCCAAACACGATTTTCAAAATGGCGGAGCAGTATAAAGGTCAGCGGAAGACACCACTGTTGCGGAGGTATAGTGTGTTAAATTTATTTTGCTGCAAACTATCACTGAGGATAATTACTTAACCAAAAGCTTCAAACTAGATATGAATAATATTACAATGATGTAAAATTTGGGCTGTTGCAATTTTCTGAAAAGAAAAAGCCCTCAACAGAGCGACCTTCCTCTCTTTACCCTATTAGCATAATGGTAGAAGCCGATCATGACAAGCAAACAACAACAGACTAAGGAAAATTGTCGCCACGATTTTATGTTTGAAAACGGTCGAAAACGAACAGTAAGTGGCAACTGAGCAACATATATTTTGTTCTTAACTAACTGGGTGGCATTTTGCTGCGAAGGACTTTGTTTCATATGATTAAAACTCATTGGTGACGCGTGTGCCGGCAGCGAAGCAGTCGCGAAGGATCAAGAGTAGAGTATAGCGATGCTAGTCTGTTCAGACATGAAGCTCGAGCAAGCCATGGATTTTGGAGTTGGCAGATACAATAATTCTTTTTTCAAGCCCATAATAGAAGTAAAAGAACAACAATCGAATTTCTAAAATGTGCCTTACCTATGTAATGTTTACATGTGTACTGTACGGTGAATAAATGTATCTCAGTGGGTACTGAAAACGTGTCACTCGTGGTCAATTAATCAACATTTTCTCCATAGCGGCCACCTGTCCTTAGCGGCCAGTTTTGGCCAGTCCCTTGAGTGACCGCTATAGACAGGTTTGACTGTATTTGTATACTAGTCTGCAAAAATTGTGAATTTCTTTAACTTTCCAAAAATTCGCAATAGTGCAAATGGGTCCAAAATGAGTAACTAACTCCCAAGATTGAATATCCAACATTGATGTCATACACAGAAGATTGGGGAATGCTAACCACTCACTAGACTTAATGCTTTTACATCAAAGTCCCAAAAGGTTGAGCATATTAGCATGAACTCCTAAAGCGTATAATAGTACATTTGACACAACTAGGTCAAAAGGCTTTTAGACATTAGTCCCACTTTCATCACATACATAGCAGATTAGGCGAGAAGTATAGAACCCATTGTACCGCCGTCACCACTATTCACCTGTTTTCGATGTTCTTCTTTCTTGACTTTGATGTACCGTAATAGGACTTATGAAAAATTAATGCGGCGACCGCTGTGCATTCTTTTCCTTCGCATTGATTCGCTGTTGATGTAGTTAACCCTATTGTGTAACACGGTGCATTTGGGTCACTCGCTGATCCCAGAAGTGAGCTGCCTTTTTTCGGTCAAGGAGTTTTAAGTGTTTGTTTAAGACAAGCAGACTGGTACCTATATTGTAAATTGCTGAGGCTGAAAATGTAGACTATGCCAACATTTTTTTTGGACTTTGATAATCAATACATATTAAGTAATCTGCTAAAGCACTATAAGAAATAAAGTTAAAGAAAATAAAAGACAAATTCACAGGTCACCACACTGAGTTAATAAATTTTCTCTATTCAAAATGTCCCAGAAAAGACAAAAATAATACAAAACTTAGACACAAAACCTACCAAAATCAACACAGGATTTAAGATAAGATCAATTTAGTCTATATAAAGATATATCCGGGGAAATTAGTACTGTATAAGAAAGATCTTCCATGTCTAATTCCTTGAGTCCTTACGTCCAATCCTCTCACCTAAGTGGTTTACCACAAGAAAACCTAATATACTACCGGCCCAACATAAATCCAGGCTGATCCAGTTCGATTCTGTCAAACTAGCCTATAGACAGGGCGTTCCCGCGAGACACAACAGATGACAGGTGCGCTGCTGTTGCTGGGGTAATGAAGTAAATAAACACTTGTTTCCTATGAGCAAATTTGGGGCAGACAATGGTCTGGTATTTAGTGTTACCCGAGGGCAAAACGTGGGGGGTGGTTGGGTAGCTAGTCTGGGTTACTAAGAAATGAAACCATTATCTAAGAGACAATTGTTGGATTTTCTAGCTCCTTTTTTTTTGAGCTTCAAACATTTTAGCACGAAAATGTGGAGAAAAATGAAGAGACAATCATAAGAATATCTACAGAGTTTTGGAAATAGGCTAGAGCTATATCGGTTATTCCAGGAAATGTTGCAAACCAAAACAATTTTGCTTTCAAAGGTGGATTTTCTGGCTCCTTTTATATTTGAGCTACAAAAATTCTAGCATCAAAATGTGGTGAAAAATGGCAAATCGTAAGAATATCTACAAAATTCTGCAAATAAGCCAGAGCTGTATTGGTTTACAGGAAATGTTGCAAACCAAAACAATTTTGCTTTCAAAGGAGATATCAGCTAATCAATCTTAGGGATGCCCAAGTCCCTAAGGACGGTGAAAGCCATACCGTACGTGGAAGTCCTCCTGATGGATGTGCAATTGTTTCAGTATTCTCTGTATTATTGCGACGATCATCTAGAATCTTTCGTTTGATGACAACATGACAATCATACATACACGTGCTACCCCATAGTGAGATAATTGCTACACTGACGATAGCTCTTAACTGGGTATGATGAGAAAATTACAATGATTTATCTTGCTGTGACGCATTTAATATCTTTTGTGATTAAACAGCCTTGCCCTCCTTGTATCTTATAGTTATACAACAGAAAAAGTTACTGTTACTTTATCAATATTGATGAAAGTTACTTGTTCTAAATAGAGGCCTTACTACTATCCAGTGGTTTAGGTTTTACAGAAGTTTCTTGTACTGTCATAGTTGAGAAGAAAATGTAACGCTTGTAACAATGCAGTATGGACTGTCAGAAGTTTGAAGGGGAACTAAGAAGATTTCAATTTCAGTTTACATCGTTCTCAATACATATATGATGTTTTCAACACCCCGATGAACCTTTTATTTCAAAGCAAGGAGATTAAAAATAAGAAGAAAACATAAATTGAAAACAATCTAAACTAAAATGAAGAATGGGTCTAAAATCTTCTTAGACACTTTGACATGAAAGACTCAGAGGGGTGTTGGAAACATGATATTGAGAACAGTCTAATTGAAACTAAAATGAATGGCAGGTCTAAAATCTTCTTAGTTGCCCGTCAAACTTTTGACACTTCTGAACTTTTGACACTGGAATAGCCCTAAAGGGTCATGTTAACTTTCAAGACAGTCCCTTAGTCTTACAAAGAAAGGCTTTTAAGAACCTACAATCTAATACTTTGTCATACAAACCTCAAGTTAGTTCATTTCTGTACCAGTGACATTGTACCAAAGTCATCAAAAAGATAAAAAAAGTATTCTTGCTTTCTTTACTCCAGATTATTGTCCCTGTGAAAGTTTCGTGACATTCTATAGACCTTAAAATGGATATTGAGTGAGTGAGTTTTGTACAGGAGAATTGCTCTAATTCCATTTGCCCCAATCCTATTACTGTATTAGCCCCTGCATCCTTCTTAACCAAGAACAACCTAAAATCCACTCAAGGGCAGGTAAGCCTCTCTCAAAAGTTGCCTTTAAGAAGTTTAAGCCTTAATCCCCTGCAAATATCATCCGTCAAACTAGGGCCGGTGGCACGTAGCATTCCTTTAGGTCTTTTAGAAAGTTAGAGATCTCCTCGAGTAAGATTATTGAAGAGATTTGAACAAGTTTGTTTGAAGTCACAAGCAAAGTGTAATCGAGAGAACAACGGGAAATACTGGTCTAAACTTTTCGTGGATGAAGACGTTGAATTCCCAAGGAGAACAGAAACAACAGAGATAAACATTTTGATCCGACACCGCGCAACAACTGTCACCGGGGCAAGCACGTACAATGGCGGCGGTGCCGGTGTCCGTCGTTTGTTGTGTTCTGTTGATGGACACAATACAGCGCGGTCGTGTGTATCTAGGAAAGGGTCGCTGGCGATGAATGGATTACCGGCGCTATCGTCTGACACACCTGACTACCACGTGCAAATATCCATGGTCCAGGTGACTGCACCCCAATCCCCCCTCCCCTAAAAAAAGTTGTCTAATCATGACTGTTCAAGGACACCTACTAGTAGTCCTACATTAGCACAACACCAAAACTACATTGACATCTCAATCAAATTTGACATCTTACGCAAATCAAAAATGTATCCCGTCCGCATCCCACCCGTATTTCCCAGAACCGACCACTATTATCAACGTTTTAAATCAGCCAAAGATTATGCTAATTACTACGATTACGTCCCAGCAACTGATGACATGACTACTCGTTATCAGCATGTAAAATCTGATTGTTTGGATGTCTCTAGGGTGACCTAATTTATCTGCATTTACATATCCTACCAAATAAACATTAAAAATCACTAGGGCTTCACTTACCAAACAGGTAGCTTTTAATGTAACAGAATCTTTTCATCAGACTTCAACTGGTTAAATGTGGCAAATATATACTCATGTCAGTCTGGGTGAATGGCCCCTTTGAGGGAGTGATTTTAAGGTGTGACATAACAAGAGGGTGTCTGTTACGCTCCTTTAATGTCTTACACACTCCCACTTTAACACAAACAACATAACGACGTTCTGTTTAGCTTTGTTTTGTTTCCTTTAGGACTGATGGGTTTGTACAACTGACACTTCCCAAAGAATTACAACTTGACGTTCTTTTTTTATCAAGTCTCGAGACAACAAAAGAATCCCCGTGACAAAAGCCTGTATCCAGTTTGACCGAGAGAACAAACCTAGATTCGGGTCCAATTTCATATTTACGTAAGCAAAAACTTTCGTGGTTTCCAAAACACTATCTATCAAATGCTGACTATATAATAAACAAGTGCAGAGCCCTAATAGCTTTCGCTGTGTTTCTTGTGTTGAAGGATTTTTGTGTGATTTGGAAGAGTCGCCAAGATTGGGATGTCTAAAATCTAGGACACCTTGTTGCCCAGGTACACAAAAACACCTGTTAAAGCTGAGTCTAGGACCGGGGGTTAGTCTTAGCCTAGCCCGTATGTGCTCAAACAATTGACCTCAACTATACACCACGCACTATCAAACTCTACTTACCACAGGTGACAAACACTCTAAATCTGACCTACGCACAAAGGTTGGGCTATAAACTTGTTTGGTGGATAAACTTCGTGGCTGTAAATGTTGGTAACCGGGGAATGAGTGACGGGTCTACAGATAAAAGGGCATGGCGGAACGCTGGACTGAAGTTTCCGACGACTTTCTTCAGTAAAAATAGCCCGAAAAACTTGGTGCTTACCTGGTTTGTTCGATGAAGGACCACAACCCATGGTTCAAAGTGACTTCCACACCATGTGAGCACGCACTACAATGATTTTAGTAACTCGAGCTGACGGATAAAGAGGTGATGTCAAACTGGCATAGGATTCCCCTGGCAACGTCAACCACGCCGGGGCAATGTAGACCAGCTGATCTGTGACGTAACTGATTTACTGGCCTCTCATTGGTCGAGAGAACCAGGATGCAGGTCATGTGGGGTCAGCTGATGTAGGAATATTCCATCATTCCAAAAAACGGGTAACGCCATTTTTCCCTTTAACTTCAAAATACATGTCGAAAATCAAATACGTAAGACAAAAATTGTCTAAACACATATGATTTATGTTTATAAATTTATCTTAAGATATTAGCACTCATATTAAAGCACATATATGACTATTACAGAACTTTATCGACAGTATACCTGCAGTATAGTGGGCTCTTCTAATCTTAATCACAAAGGTTACTAGGGGGCAAAATTAGGACTGAAGCCGCTGCAGCGTCCCTTAGCGAATAGTGACAATACTGCAAGTAGTCAGTCGACATGGATAGGCTTTTCTTGTAACGTTTTTTTTTCCTGTCGTGAGGGGGGAAGATGTAAAAAAAATTATAACAGGTCACCAAAATATGGCCCTCTTTCAACAACTGCATTGCGACTGACGTTGCAACGAAAGGCAACAAGGAAATGTTATATGGATGAGTCACGTCCGGTGTTGTTTCAATCATTCCGGACGTATTAAAAGCTCAATATGTTGTATGAAGACTCTTCAGAAGAGGTCATGCATGAAGTGTGTTGATATTAAGTTACCTACGTTGTTTGAACTAACGTTAAGTGCACGCTTTTCGTATTAGATGTGAATGCAGCTTCATGTCTGTGATATAAAGGTCGAAACACAACATTAATTTCAAAGTCATCCCGTGTTTTTGTCGAGTTTCGGAGATGTAGCGCTGATACTAGTAGTTAAATGTACTTCATTATTTTGTTTCTTTCGTTCCTTTCCACAGATGAAAGTGGAAAAATGTAACGTTGAGAAACCGGGCATTGATATAGAGCTAGGCTAACCATAATGCAAATGATTGCATTTCGCACAGTTTACCTGATGTGCTATTGAAGAAAGGCCAATGCAATCACTTAACTTCAGATCAGGGTTCATTGTTTATCGCATGCATCAAAAGCGCCCCCTACCAACTTCGAGGATGTGCTATAGGCTGTTCAACTTGTAGCTAGAAGCTGTAATAGATGTAAGCATTCTTACCGTTATCGTCTTCAACTATTGCAGTATCTCTCAGAAGCCCATCAAGGATGTTGTCAAGTTCTTCAACATCATCTTCTTCTTCCTCTGGTGCATCTTCTGTACCCACTGCGCATGCGTCAGTCCCCTCTGTGTCCATTTCTTGTTCGACCTCCATTTCTTCCCGTATGGCTGCAGCTGCGTGTTGATCCCGAGCCTCGTTTTCGTGTGCTGTAGCTTCAAATTTAGCCCGTTCATCTCCCTGTTCGTTCTGCCCGTCCGGTTCATTCTGGTCTCTGCCAGTGTCTGTGTTTGCAAAATTTAAACTTCGTTCGTTTTCTGTGCTCAGTAATTCTTCTGTATGTGTGCAACGGATGTTTGGCACCCTATGTCCATCGCCTTCCGTTTCATTCGAGATTGCACTCTCTTCTTCCTTCTCTTCGTCTGTTTGAAAGTGATTTGTACCCGCCGAATTGCTGGTTGAATCATTATTTGTATCGCTTTCCCTTTCGTCCGCGCTCACATTCTCTCCATCCTCCGTTCCGCCCACTTTTGGTTCTTCGGAACTGATTGGATGGTTGCTTGACTCGTTCGCTTCACCATCTTTCATTTCTTCCGCATTTACACTAGCTTCTATCTTGGCTTCGCCCGCTTTCGGTTCTTCTGCATTCATTGAGTTGGTGTCTGACTCACTCTGTCCGTCTTCCCTCACGTCGTCCGATCTGGCGTTCTCTCCTTCCCTCATTCCCTCCAAATTCACGGTTTGCCCGCCTGGTTCGCCTTGGTATGTCTCATCTGCTTCCATGTTTGGCCCCACCGGGCTTGGCGACGCTTCGATCTCCGGAGCTTGTACGTTTTTTTCAGCCTGAGACGATTTAGTAGACGTAACTTCGACATCTGCAGTACTACCTTGATCCGCATGGTGCGCTGCTACCGCGTCGCTTTTCTCGATTGCCACCTGTTGCGTAGTTTCTGCTGAAGTGTCTACCGCCCGTTGTGTTAACGCCCACGGCTGCTCCATATCAACGGAAGGGTCCGTTCGAACACTTCCTTGGGCGTCATCTTTGTAAAAATCATCTTTACTCCTTATTGACGGCATACTACGTGTTCGTGTTTGGTCCCCAGTCTGTTGGATAGGGTGTTCTTGTGCGGTTGTTTCGGCCACCGTCTGACTGGCTTGGTCGACCATAACTGGTCTGAAATATAGTGGTAAAAACTCTTTCAGTCGAAGACAGCTTTTTCGCTCTGATAAGAAATGCACATGCTTTTTGCTGGCACCGAGGCCGTCTGATACAACATACATACAAGCACTGTATACGTAAACCGGATGCGCATGTGTATATCACAAAACAAACATCTATAACGCACTCTACAATGATCATAGACTTTCCTCAAAATGCTTCATCTTGAAATTTGGTCCAAAAAGGTGAACAGCAACCTAACTACCGAAGTTGTAATTCTACCAAAGCGTTTGCAACTGAAGAAGACATCAATCTTACCGTGACTTGCTCGCTCCGGACCCCATAGCAATCGGTTTCGTAAGTTTCCCTCAAGACAGAAAGACGCGCGATAGGACGTAGCAACGTGGTTTTGAAAAATGCCAACACGAAATGTGATCCAGACAATAATCGAAACGTGTCCAAAAGTCTGGAAAAGAAACGCTTTCTTCGAGTAATCTGCTAAGTTTTTGTGCCGGGGCTCTATGCTTCCGGTACGGACAATGCTACAATGTCTTTCAGAATAAAGCCAGCAATGGAAACTGACAATACCTCACTCAGTTCGTGTCCTATCTTTGTACTGTCGTTTGCAGTCGATTAAAAAGCCGTTGTGATGCTAAAGACTACTAAGCTCCGTTGTCAATAACAAATTATAAAGAGCACAAGTTGCCGTGAGATGGGTTGATCTCACCATGTCTGTTAAGTGTTGCTAGCCTAGTGGTGGTGGTTAGATCATATCGTACTAAGTAAATTATAAAGTATCTAGGAAGGATTAGCCTGGTCCCTAGTCTCTATGGGTCGTTTTAGGTGTATTTTACTGGGCCCAGTCTTCTATATTGACTCGTTTCTGTCAGCATGTCTTCCTAGCTGGCATATAGGATTCATATAGAGTTATCGCCTCTCCGGGAGTGAACTAATCAGGCCAAGCCCGTTAACCCACCCCGAGCAGGCCAATCTGTCTGGGCGGGCGGGCACCACTCCTAACGCCGTAGAAATACAGGGGAGCTCCCGATTGTATGGTTTCCAGGCCAAGGTAGGATCCGATTGGCCCAGGCAGATTAATAAAACCAAAAATAAAGGTATCATTGTTTGTTTAAGAAGCATTGGATTCTGGACAACTTACCGCAGCTTATATAAAGTAATACAGGATCTTATACCAAAGAAAAGAAAGATGAGCACACTGATATTTCTGGTTGAAATGGCTATCTATAGTTCCAACGTAGTCAATGTCATTACGTCGTATGCAGGGAGGATGGCTTTTTTCGTACGGCAGGGATATCCCTCATAGCTCAACTGGTAGCCGCTCACAGACACAGTTAACCTCCTCGTTTCGATTAGTTGGTAACCGGAAGACTATGGTTCAAAATCTGGGAAGGGCGTCTCGGTTGGGGCTGTACCAGTCTTTCGGATGGGACGTAAGATGGAGGTACCGTGTTCGATGAGGTGCCTCGTGCACGTCAAAGGGGGAAGGGCTACCCTTCCCTATGAAAATATATCCTGCAAATAAAACAGCGAGGTCGAGGAAACTTGCTAAGCTATGTGCCACTACGCACTGCACGGTGAACAACAACAACAAATGTCATGTGTGTGACTTCCACGTTCAGGCTCAGATATAAGACTCGAATACAAGAACATCATTCATTTATTCAGAGATGGATCAGATTATCTTGCAATCATAAAAAAATCAAATCAGACAACATGTCATGTAGCCAGAAACGTTAACAAGAACACCCTGTGTTGGAATGACCGCCAAGACAATGCAGCGTTGCATCATATACTATTTCCATATCTGTTTTCCTGCTTGGTCACTATAGTTGTAAGTTAGAAATGCAGCAATGCGTTATTTTGAAAAACAGTTCGATCATAGGACAACATATCCATTCAAGTATAGACTGAATCAATACTTTTATAAATCGCTTAGATCTTTTGTCTCCCTAAAACGGAATTTTTTCTTCCTGAATCATTGTTATTTATCAGCTATGACAACATTTCGCCACTGTCGGTACGCAGTGGTTAGCTTCTAACAGGCCCCGCGGATGGCTGGAAAAATAGTAGAAATTGGGCAAATAGAGTGAAAAGTATGCTAAGGGAGTCGGCTACAGAGAGAGGGACAATAGATAGCCTGGGTGCCCGATCACCGCGCTCCTGGAGCTAATCCTTCGGCCGGGGAAGCAACTCGCGCTGCCGCCACAGACAGCACACGGCCCACTAATTAGCTCTCACGCGATAGAAATCAGAGTTCGGCTTCCAAGAGCGCCCGGTGCCAACTCTATCCCTACTACTAGTACTAGGTCTTCCCCGCCCAAAAGGGGTTATCATCGCATCGCGCGAAAGGTCTGGTATCCAGGCTAGACAATAGGCGACTCCCTTAGCATATTATTCACCCTATTTGACCAATTTCTGCTATGTTTCCATAGCCTGAGTACCAGCCTCCGTAGTGACCGCTGGCTCAATTTTTTTTTTTTTGAGCCAGCGGTCACTACGGAGGCTAGTATCCAGGCTAATGTTATCAGCCATCCGTGGAGCCTGGTAGAGGCTACGCAGTGCCGGTGGTGTGCCTATATCTGGTTAGCGGTCTGCACGTTGTCCCTGAACTGGCCCTGTACGTTCCCGGCCGGCATGTAGTTCGCCACCACGGTGACCGCGCCCTTCCCGTCCGAGGCCATCCCCACTCCCAGTTCCGTACTGGCCTTCCACACAACCTGCGAGAAGTGACCTAGAAGGAAGGAATTTAAAGAATGAACGAACAAACGAATGAATGAATGAATGAGTGTACACGTTCTCTATACATTTGTTGTTGCATGGCTTAACTGTGCAATGTGCATGTCTTCGTATAGTTTTGAATGGTGCCTAGAAATCACTTAGATAGTCAATGAAAAAAAACACATTGGCCAGTTTATCACTTTTCACTTGCAGTTCTAGTTTTATCCGCAATGCGAGAGTGGCGTCCTTGTATCGCAAACTTTCGTGTAGCGTTGCATGTCTTCATATAGTTGTGAATGGTGTCTAGAAATCGCTTTTAGATAGTCAATGAATGTATTTAAAACAAAAGCTTTTAAAAAAAGCTGGCGTTTCGGCTACGTTTATGAGTGTGAATTGTCTTTTCCCTTTACTTGAAGTAAAATCTGCCAGAGGAAGTCACTCAAGGGCTGTTCAGTCTATAAGAAAAATTGTCATTTTGGGAAATGAGTACTGTTTTAATAGAGAAAGGCAGATTGGGGAAAGCAATTTTGAAGTTACGTCACTTAACTTAAGTGCTTTTGAAAAAGCTGGTCTTGGCCTACAACTTGTACTTATTTGTAAAATGTATAATAGGCTCATTATAAAAGCTATCAATGTAATTATGTACATGGCACGCAATAAAACATAAAATTTGAAAAAGCACCATTGAATCATCAGCACTATGGTAATTAAGTGAAATAGAAGTTCATAACAGCTAAGGTTCTATCTAAAATGACTACCAAATGTCAAACAAATCAACAGCTACCTCATCCGTATTATTCTGGTTTCCGCATTTACAACATTTCTTCCTTATTTTCCTGGGTAATTTTGCTAAAATTCATGAAAATTCCCATAGTTTTGTGCCGAGGGGCGCCACTTTCCACGTCCGTGTTGTCTGAATGAAGTCGATACTGAACAATGGAGCATTTGCTACTGTAACAAAGAATCGCTGTTTTGCAAACAACATCAAGAGCCTCTGTTTACATCGGGGATAGAAGTTTAGTGGCGAGTGTTTTGCAAGAATCATCTTACCGCGCATAGGAGCCGCTGCACGGTATTTTCCATTACAATGAACAGAAAAATTCGAATGCCGGGTTTGGAATCTATGAAGTCCTGTTCATAAGACAAAGGCCTTGTATATATTAAATGAATATTTAAAAATAACAAATATAAAATATTTCTTTATTTGTTAATGAAAAAATGAAAAAATGATATTCATAAATATGATATTGATAGATTAATACAATATCTATATATTTTTGATATTCAATATCTAAAAAGAAAAAAAAATCCATGTACGGACACGAACCCGGATCTTCTGGGTCCGAAGTGCTTCGCGTTGCCAGATCGGCCAAGCTGCGGTACGTAACTAGTCACTCTGGACGTAATGCTATAACCTCACTATATGGTATCATTTATGCCGATTTTTGGTCGTTTTCTTGACGAAATCATTTTTTTTCTTCTGCAATCTTGTGGAATAGATGTAATATGGTCATTTTTCAGGATATCAAAGTCCGAAACCACAATGCAATGATATTTCCGAACAGTTGTAGCAGTTACATGCGGTCGCTCTCCTGTGTCACATGCAAATCTAGCCTGCCTGCCTTTTCGTGCTCTCTTGCCATATAAGGCAACGGCTATACAAGGATTTGGGAACGTATTGCCATATAAGGTCTTATTGTGTGCGACACAGTGTTGAACCAAGCTTCCTTCCTTGAAGGTAAAAGCCAGGACAATGCGTTCCGGCGCGCATGCGCCGAAACGCAAAAAAACACATTGGCCAGTTTATCACTCTTCACTTGCAGTTCTAGTTTAATCCGCAATGCGATAGTGGCGTCCTTGTACTGCAACTTTTGAAAATCCAACCTTTCGTGCAGCGTTACGTTTGTCACGCTGTGATTGTTCAAAAATGGACAAAGAGTCTGAGTGTTCATCTCCAAGCAGAGGTGTGGTTCCGGCTGTCTTTTGACGTGTTTTTAGGCGTTTTTGTCGGGCTTTCTACTTTGTCATGTTTTTTTTTTTCTCTGTAAAACATGACAAAGTAGAAAGCCCGACAAAAACGCCTAAAAACACCAAAAACCAGCCGGAACCACTCCTCTGCTAGGAGAGTATCTGAGTATGTGTACATGTCATGTACGTACCTGCGCCTGGCTGGAAGTTGTTCCCGCCAAAGTCGTACTTACTCACTTCATCGTACCACTGCTGGACGAAAGATTCGGCTGAAAAAACAGAAACACAGACATTACTATGTATCCTGGTGTTTATAGTATTCCTATAATGTACAGAATGTTAATGCACTCGTATAGCACTCGTATAGACGCTTAGCAAGATCTAGAGTGCTTAAAACTTGCGAAGTTCAAGGAAGATACATGTACAGAATCCACAGTATACAAAATCTATTCAGTTTCTTGAGTAACTTTCCTATTGTGTATTTATTACTTTGCGCATCCTTCATCAACGCAATAAGAACGGTTCTTCCGAAGTCTATGTTACCGATATATAGACCTAAAATCAGGCAAGAGGGTGACGAAACATATAGTTTATGTAGCCTCTACCTGGCTCCAGAGGCGGCTGGAAAGAGTAGAAATTGGCCAAATATACAGAAAAACATGAAAGAGGAGTTAGTCTACTATAGGGGTACAGTTTGCCGCTCTGAATGGCATATTGGACCCTCTCTCCGTAGCCGACTCCCTTAGCATACTATTCACTCTATCTGGCCAATTTCTACTATTTTTCCAGCCATCCGCAGAGCCTGGTAGTGGCTATAATTCATGAAGCGTTTTGTCATCACAACAGTACAGGAAAACCCAGCTACACATCCGGTTCACCATATGTACTGACACGCGTTACCATACAAGGAATGTCCGCTACTACCGCCCAGTGCAAAGACTATGTCTAGCGTGATATCATCTGTATCATAAACTAAGGTATGGTTCTCAGAAAACATATATTTGGTGTAGAGCGGAAATAGGTAGCTTCGTTAACAGGCTCTACGTGTCGGGCTTTGTTGTGGCTTTTTTTTCTGATATCATATCATATCATATCATGTCATGTGCAAGTTATATTGCACTCGGTTTCCTGTGGCTGCAAAGCAAAAATGCCTTCCAGCGGCGCGATCACAAGAATACGTATATTGTATCACTCATATAGCTATAGAATAGCGTAGTGTTTAGTCTATGATATGTAGAACTCATTAGCATTGTTATAATCTTGATATTTAGTACTGCTTAAGAACTTGCCATACATTGTACCTGTTACATTTGTTGTGCAATAAAGTTTGATTTGATTATTATTACCTGAATGTTCTGCATTAGGATCCGAGCTCCACTGGTTGGCGATGTTTTCCCCCATGTCTCCGCTCCTATCCTGGCTGTGTTCGAACTTGCCGGTCTTCACCAGGTGCTCGGCCCAGTTCTGCGCATGCGCACACGCCTCCCTGTTCAGTACCATGGGCGGGGCGCCGTGTCGGGAGCGGAACTCGTTGTGAGTTTGCAAACATTCCTTCGCGAAGTCAGTCTTCCACGGACCTGAAAATATTTCGCACCGTCATTTCCCCCCAGTTATGATTTGTAATCTCCATAAAGAGCAACCAAAGCAATAATATTAGGCCCAAAAAATGGAAATAAAAAAATGCTGAAATATTTATATATGGTAGTGATATTTATTTACTTTGTTTAGCACATTTGCGTAATAACTTCATACTTTGAGCATTTCAAAACCGCGCAAAATCGTGCCGTACGATGATCTCCTTAGTTTTGCGAGCCTACAAAAACTCTGGCCACGATTTTCAGTGAGTACTCACATCACAACAACGTCGTATTTTTGCATCATGGATGTTGCTATACATTGTGATAGTGTTGTTTGAACTAATCATGTATAGAAATGGCTAGATAAATTGACTTTCAAAATCCGATTTTCGGGCCTTAATATTGCCTGGTTCCCTTTAACACTAGTTCGCCGGGTTACATAAATCCGCCACTTTGGAAAACAGTCGGTTTGAGAGATCTCTAGAGCAGAACCCCCGGGTATGCACAGTTTATATAAACCGGAGTGCATTATACTGGGGGACGTTGGGTTGGAGATCTGTCTGGACGTATCATTTCAGGGTGGCGGAATCATGTACCCTGGTGGAATTTGTAAGTAGACCTTTCTTCCAATTTTCAAAATTTCTCTCAGAATATTTAATGCGTGACGTAAACTAGACAAAGAAAAGAAAGCGTCAGTGATATTCAAGCGAGAACGCTTTCCTGCTAGCTAAACTATTCGTCCTCCAACATACTACCATCTGGTATTGTTGCTGGGAAGCGTTGGGTGTGGCGTACCGAATAGCGCGAACCCTGGACTTTATGACACCCTCCCTAGTTTCTCTAACAATTAGCAAACTATTGATAGTCTTCTTATGTATCAAAAAGAGAGAAATAAAACTCAATTAAGATTCATGAAACAGCCGAAAAGATTTTGTATGCATCAATAGCCATTAAAAACAACAAACAACAGGTACATACCTGTTCCCCATGTGCCGTTTAGAGTGTATGTTTGATCAACAGAATGCGCACAGACAACAATCGCCAGATACAATTTTGTCAAGACGTAAAAACCATTCCAAAGCACATCTTAGGAGGAAAGATCAAAACATTTTCTTGACCGTTTCGTTCTCTTACAACTAGCCTCTTAATTTGTTTCTTAGAAATATGGCCATAGCGCCAACCAGTAAAAAAAACCCACACACGATTCGAGCACCCCAAGATTTGATATAAGATTACAGGTTACAATACTTTAGCTTCAGGGTACACAAACTCGCAGAGCATTACAACAACTGGTCAGCCAATATCTGTACAGTTCTCGTGTTTCAAAACAACCGCATTTTTGCTCGCTTACCTGACTTTTCCTTGGACGACAGACAACCCATGTTTCAAGCAGCAGTGTAACAGCAGTTCTCTGTGGAGACAAGCACGGAAGTGATGTCAGTTGCGCCACCTAGCGGACAATTTCATGTGCAGTCCTTAGCAACTGAGACTTCGGGCCGATTCATGTAATAACGTTGTGGTCGAGCAATTGGAAAAACCGGTCAGGCCTAGCTACGGGTTACGCATGTCACTGGGCGTAATAATCAGGGACGCCAACATGAACCGACGATTAGATAAAGAATGCAGGGGCAACCCAACCTCAAATGTTTAGGTTGTACCAAGGATGCTTGCCTTGGTTGTACTGAGCGTTGGGAACTAGCGAAGTAACCCTACAAGCCAGCCGGATGTAGTAACGTTATATCTACAAAAGTCAGACTGTATCGTTCCGTTTTAGACCTCTCCCTTCCGTAGGGAGTTCCTCTTGCATTAAATCAGTGTTTTTTAAAAGTCATTCTGAGTCACACTAGTATCCCTAGGGACACCTTCTTCCTCAACTATGACTGTATGTTCTATGTTAGCACGCTTATTTTGACCTAAGGACATTAACATGACATGGGCTAGACTAGCACATTAGAAACATCTGTTGCATGTTGACTGATGCATTATATGCATTCACTCTAGGCTAGGGTTTTTAAGAAAGCGGAGAAAATTAGGGTTGGGCAAGGTGACTGTCTACTCGCACGTTATGTATAATTCATGTAGCTGGACATCGTGTTTTATACATGAATGGACAACACGATTTTAAGAGAATAATGCCGCCATACTTTTTATCGATTTTTTTTAATTTACTGGCATCCACTTCAGCCACGTAAGCTGCTAGTGATAGTTCGTGGACACATTTTTAAGTGGAACGATCAGAAAACTATTTTTCTTGCAAAACATGATGTTACTTTGGCTATGCTGTGCATGTCCTAATTTTAACAGTTTAATTGAGATGACCAGTCTAAATCGTAGCACAGGAAACAAGGAACAAACCCGAGCCAAAACACCATGTGTACTACGCGAACTGTGTTTACAAGAACCAAGGAGGTTTAAATCAACCTCCTTGCAAGAACTGACCTTTCAACTTCAGGTTCCGGCACCACGTCTGAACACTCACCCTTAAATAGTCAAACTTGGCTTTGAGTCCTCACCACTGTTTGCAGCGCTTCTGACAGTGTTTCTGTAGCTGCCACTCAAGCTGTCCTTTCTTTTAGTCTTCGGCACACCCAAGATGATACCCCTGCCGCCATAATCATCGAAAATTATCCTGAAGCTGTCCAACAAGATGACGTAATGGTTTGGGCTATACCATGGCGATGAGGGGTCGTTGGTACTTTTCCTGTTAAATGTCTATCGTTACCCCCGGTGAATACCATTATCTGCCTTTAATTTCTTCATTAAATGTTCATGTCTAGATCAAGGTCAATAGATAGTTGATTGAAAACTATCGAGTTAAAAGGACAAAGTTTTTTTTCTGTTGAAAATTTAAAACAAATCGTCGCAGGATTCCGATATGATGATTTCAGCCAAACCATGCCTAAATCTTGAAAGGCACATGCCAACCATATCCATTAATAATGCATAATGTGCAAACCCTACCGTTATCAAATTGTACCACACTGGCCACTAATGGAAAGCACCTAGCTCAGTAAGAGCACACTAAAGTCATTCTTCAAACAATTTTCATCTTTCCTAATTGTTTCATTGACATTTAATCGATGACGCCACAATATTTTGTTGCGATGATATTCCCAGTTTTATTGGTATTATTACGATACATACACCATAAATGCATAAAGACAGGTTGCGTACTAATGTAGAAACATTCATTCTGCAAAATTTACCTGCTAATAATCGCTTGTATAATAGGCCATAGAATTATCGAAGCTGATAGTTTTGTTGATATGGACTTTTCATATTTCATTTGTCAACATAAATTCTGTTTGATTTCAATGTTCTTAAATCTTTGGTTGATATTGATTTTGTTATATTTATTTTCCAATGATACTACTATCATTACTTTTATGGATATTACTTATATCTACACAATAGCTCATTTCTGTTTCCACCTTTACTTATTGTTTTGGATCCGTGGCTTATGTTATATTCCTGCACTTTGTTTTTCACTTGTTTTCTATTATGTGTTATTCATTTTGTAAAATGCAATTTAAAAAAAATATATATAAAAAAAAGGTTGGTTAAAACAAACAGCAGATAAACAGTGTCTTACCAATGACTCTTAATCGTTACAATATTACCCTCTTGCCGTGTAAACAACAACAACAACAAAAAACAATTTAATCCGACCCAAACAGTAAAGTCAATATTATGAGTTATGCACAGCGAGGAAATAATATCAAACCACCATGACAATATCATGCAGGTATAGAGTCTACAGGGCATTAGAGGAACAAAAGTACAAAACACTTTTAAAAAATACATTAGCCTATATAAAACTATGATTGAGAGGATATAGAAATATTAGGTATCTTATCCTTTTTCTCTCCAATTAATTTAGCAAAAAACAAGGAATGGAATGATAAATATTCAGCAAAATAGAAAGTTTTAATACAACGTATTGAAAGCTCTGAAGATGAAGACAGCGATATTCTATACACCATCCAGTTGTTTTATATATTAATTGAGAAAAAACGTACACAGACAAAACAAATAGTCAAAAAAGCAACGACTAAACGCACATTACAGGTTTAACATTGCCCTATTATCAAATGCTAATGCAACTAGAGTTAAGTTTTTGTGCTACATATACTTCAGGTTTGCTATGTTAGTTGAGCGATTACGGGGTCTTTTTATAAATATGAATTGGTATTGAATTTTTATCTTTATTTTTATTTGAGTTGAATGTGTGATAGTTGTGTGCCGATTTCTTAAAAATAGAACGCTAGCGACCCCAAAAAACACCCCTCCAAATAAAATGGTTTGGCGACCCTGTGAGGTCACAATTCAAGATGGCGGCCACCACACATGCCAACGGATGCAACAAAAGTTTTGCTACGAAAACCTGTAATATCTATGTCATTATGAAGCTAAAATATAGCTAGTGGTAAAAAAAAAGCTAGTAGTGGTGTCAATTTCGGCAAGACAGTGGCTATGCCGTGTAGAATTCAATTGTACCAAGAAGCTAGATCTTCATAATGTTAGAAGTAAGATTTACCGTGTCTTTAAGTATGTCTACAGATAGTGGTCTATGTTCTACTAGTGGATATCTCCGTCTTCGTTTCTCCGTATTTTATCAGCTCGACCGTTGATACAGCAAGCACAACTCCCAGTCATCACATCTGTAATAACAGGGCAGTATACACATATATTTATACATATATAGACGTTATAGATAACTGATAAAGATATTGAGTGCAGTATGATATCTGAACAGTGACTAAGACATTATCAATATTAAAACTTTCATGTTGTAAGAGATGAAAATCTCGCATGGACTAATAAAATATTTTTTACGACGATTTTTATCTCCAAGCAGATGTACGGTCTGGTTGGCTGTTTCTTGCGTGTTTAATATTTTTGAGGCTTTTTATACTTTTTTTTATTCAAGAAAGAGGTATAAATAGTCTGAACCGCTGAGCCGCACCCTGCATCTGCTAGGAGATTACGACAATCTGTGTGCTCTTCTAATTATGACCACATTTCCGTTGACGCTTTGATTTTACCTTTTACATGTTGTTCATTGCCATCGCGTTGGGATCTTCCTTCTGTAAGCAAAGCAGACAAAATGCATTTTATTGAAATGAAATATGATAGATGATTCTCCAACGTCATTTTTATAAGAAGATCAGCTTCCTACATTGATATTAATCTTCTAGAAATAAGCCTAACTTTATCCAGCTTGAATTTCTCTCAGTTTGTTTTAGTCTTCTTTAGCAATATAAGCTTTGAATTATAAAACTAAGGCGGTAGCGCCCATAAGTTATTTGTATTGTATACTATATACGTGAACTTGTGAAAATCACGGTAGAGAAGGTATGTCAAATACGAGGATAAAAACGTACTAAAGGAAGATGCTTACGTTACGTTGCAGGTCACAGGTGTGAAGGCCCAGTCCGATGTCCACGCACACAACCAGGGAAGACAGTACCAGCACCGTGTACAGCAGCCCCCTATAAAATAACAGTATCAAACACTGTCACTTTAAACAAAGAAACAAAGAAACAAACAAACAAAGAAACAAACAGACAGACAGACAAACAGACAGACAGACATAAAGACAGACAGATAGATAGATACGCCAACATAGACACACAAACACACACATACAGACACACACACACTCTCTCTCTCTCTCTCTCTCTCTCACACACACACACACACACGTACAAACACACACACAGACACATATGCACAGACACACACTAACACAGACACACACACACACAGACACACACACACACACACATACACACACACACACACACACACACACACACACACACACACGTACAAACACACACACAGACACATATGCACAGACACACACTAACACAGACACACACACACACAGACACACACACACACACACATACACACACACACACACACACATATGCACAGACACACACACACACAAGCACACAGACACATGTACACAAACACGATGTCAGTGAGATATTCGGTATGACGGCCTTGAAAAGGTGACATTTGCCAAGGAACACCTGTTCCGCCATACCTTCCACTTGGTTGGAGAAATATGATAGATATAATTAAGTAAATGAATATGACTCACAGTTCGGTCTGGTCCCTGGGCTCGCCACATTGGCCCTTGTAGATGTCCAGAGGGTCGCAGAGCACAGCTGACACGGACAGCATGACCGAGAAGAACGAGGCCAGGATGGAGATCACCAGGGCGATGGGCATGGAGCCGGCCTGCGGGACAGCACAGGCATGAACGGGGGAGTTCTACTACTGTAGTCAGCATAACTCAAGAACCTCTTGATGTGTTACAATGATATTTGGTATGTAGGCAGGTGTCGGGAAGCCGAAAGTCAAGGTCGATTTTGGGGCCCCTAGTATGTGACCTTGGTACTGCAGCAGAACTTCCGTTTGTTTATCTTTTAATATCTGGACGTGCTATGGTCTTGTTTTTGACGTATTTTTTTTATCAATAGTCATTTTTAGCCTGGCTGACAAGAAAAAAAAGACAAAACAGAAAGCCCAATAGCAACGCCTAAAATGACGTCAAAATCAAGACGGAACCTCTGTTTGGAGGGTTTTTCATTTCCATTGATACCCTGGTGACATTCCTCCAGTCAGTTATCGCTACAGCTGAATTTTGTACGACACATTCATGACTATCTCAAGAATGCCATCAATTAACTGCCGTAAACCTCTGTCGTATGACAAATATGACTGGGCTCTTTGAAGATAACCTGGTCACTAGTCTCTACGCGTCGGCTTAGAGGCGTTCTACCGGGCCCAGTCTGCTATTTTGCCCTGTTTTTTGTTAGCCTGTCTTTTTATATCGAGTTATCGCCTGGTCGGGAGCGAACTGATTATGCCAAGTCCGTAAAACTACCCCCGTGCGCGCTAGTCTGTCTGGGCGGGCATCACTCATAAAGCACCGTAAAGATACTTGGGGGCTCCCGATGGTATGGTTACCAGGCTATTTGAGGAGGCAACTCACCATGAGGTAGAGAACAACATTCGTGTCGTCATTGCGGGACTTCACCTTGGCGGCCAGCAAGGCCAATAGGGCGGCTATCACGGTCTGGAAGAAGAAAACGTCAAATGAAGCAAATGCAGCTAGCGATATGAAACGAACTATTGTGAAGTAGCATTCAATTATGCCAAATTCAAATTGCTCAGACGATATCATAAACGATTGGAAGTCTGTTACATAGCAGTAAAAAATGTCACAGTTTTTCCCAACAAGTCACTTGCTCCTTTGTCTCTCTGCACAACCCATATCAACCCCCGTGTAGTCGTCATACGTCGCTCCTGAGGAGTCACCAAAAATCTTCAAGCAGATGTTGGGGAGGCTAAATCGTTTTGTAGTCCCGGCTGCTCCTTTCAGATCTACCTTTTTTGCGCGTCACAAAAAGAGCAACTGGGAACAAGTGACGATGTAGCCTCCCCAAACATCTGCTTGGAGATTAGCCAAAATGATAAAGCCCCCCTCTCACTGGACCCGTGGCACGCTGGCGGCGTCGCTGCGTCCTAAACTGGATTTGTGTTACCCTTGACTTTATAATGGGAATATCATTCAAAACGTACAAGTATGACCAAAAAGACAACAAAACACTAAAACACTCTTTTGGTCGATGAAATTCGTTCAGTGCTTTGTCAATTCGATCGGCCACAGTGACGCCGCCAGCGTGCCGCGGGTCCAGTGAGAGGGGGGATTTAGCTAAGACTTCTGAACCTTCAACGGGGCTTAACACTCACGATGAGGCCGCTCCATATAGGCGCCCCGATGAGATGGTACCGGAAAGGGAACATCCCCCTCAGGACGGCGCCCAGGATGAAGTTGGTCGTTCCCAGCAGGAGCAGGGCGAGACCGAGCCCCGCGATGATCTTTGTGTTGTACTGCATGATGAAGTTTCACCTGTTGAAGGAAGAGAAGACAGTGTCAACTGACAGTCTTCGTTAGGAATTCGCTGACAAGAAAATGCACTATCCTCAAACGAGAAAGTAAGAAAATGTAGTCCCATAGCGGTTTTAGGTAGCCTCTACCAGGCTCCGCGGATGGCTGGAAAAATAGTAGAAATTGGCCAGATAGAGTGAATAGTATGCTAAGGGAGTCGGCTACGGAGAGAGGGTCCAATATGCCAACCCAGAGCGCGCGGCAAACTGTACCCCTATAGCAGACTAACTCCTCTTGCATATTTTTCTGTCTATTTCTAGTCTTTCCAGCCGCCTCTGGAGCCTGGTAGAGGCTAGGTTTTAGGGCCGAAGGGGCATTGGGTTAACATTGTTATCCTCTGTGTCCAGGAAACGAAACCTCTCCCTCCGCCGCCTTTTACCTCCCCAACCGAAGTCAGGTACCCGTTTTTACACCTGGGTAGAGTGGGGAAGGCTGTGTTAAGTGCCTTTCACCAAGGACACAGCGTCTAACCAGAAGTCGAACCCCTGACCTCTCGCCGATCTCGAGTCCACCGGCCACTAGCCTAGCAACTAGGCCATATGACGCCACGAAAGGAACTCATACAACTTACATGTAAGCCCCCCTCTCACTGGACCCGCGACACGTGGGCGACCGAGCGATTTGACACCGCGCCATACGAATTTCATCGATAAAAAATCGAATATTTTTACGCTTTGTGTGATATGTTGTCTTTTCAGTCATACTTGTACGTTTTGCACGGTATTCCCATTGTAAAGTCTAACTTAGATTAACTCTAGGACGCAGCGAGGTCGCCAACTTGTCGTGGGTCCAGAGAAGAACCGACAAACTTTGTACAATGTTTCTCCTGGCCTGGGTCGCCCCCCCCCCCATTCTGGCCGGATGGTTGTCAACACTAGAAAATCACTTTACGACCCCCCTCCCCCTTTTGAACCTCCAATATGGGCCCAATCTTCACGTGATTTATACTTTAGCTACTGACCCAACTACACACAGAACCAAAACAACAACATATTAAATCAAATCAACTCGCCCCTGCTCAGCGACAAGAATGGTATGCTTTTGTTTGTAAGCCTTGTTTTCGTCCTGCGGGTGTGAAACATTACGATGTGGTCTCAAGTTTCAGTAAACGCCTTACATGCCAAGAAAACAAAGACGCCTTGCAACGGTATGTGGGTCTGAGAGAGAAGACATTTTGCAGGAACGGGATGTTATAGTCATTCGCTTATGTCACAAAAGACACGTACATATGTCAAGTGGAACAATTGATGGGTGTTGCACGATTTAGTCGAGCAGCGAAAAGCCTTGTCAGAAAATCTTTATAGCTGCGTTTGGCCACAAGAAACAAGCGTCTTAGAAAATCTTAGAGACTGCATCGATGAATGTTGGACGCCCAGGTAATAAGATACGCCAAAAGACAATTACTCAAGCAACTGGATAAAATTTTGAAACAGTCACACGTTTCATACAACATCCGCTGTCTTTCGTCAGTAACGATAATTGTAAAATAGGTGTGACGAAAGACAGTGGATGCTATCTGAAACGTCTGACTGTTTCAAAAGTTTATCCAGTTGCTTGAGTACCTGTCTTCTGGCGTATCTTAAAGACTACATGTCGGCCACGAAGAAACGTTCAAATACACGAACAGTCATTTAGCTTCAGTCCTTTCCTTCGTAGATATACATGTAAAACAAGTTATACAGGTGTCCTAACGTGACACATATATACAGCCGAGTGGCGTCTACTCAAGTTACTTCCGAATAAATGCATCCTTTGTTTGTGTTTAAGTATGCGCTCGATACTAGTGAGAGACATTCGCTGATTTTGCAAGAATACTCCAATATATCTACTTTATAGGGGCCATGGAACATCTACGTTGTGTACTATGATGTACATACGATTGGGTAAGTTTGCGATGAGAGTAAAAACTCACGACGACAGGGCATTTAGTGTGATTTTTACGTGACACACACAACAATTATCCTTACCTGGGGCGTTCAATGGAATAGCTCACTTGACCTAACATGTATTCAGACGTAACATTTGGTTCAATACTGCTGGAAAGGTGTACAATTCAAATTCAACATGTGCATATAATAAGACCATGCTCTTCATAAACATAAATATCGTGACGTTTATCGGTAAGGTCACGAAAACTTTAGGATATATGTGACACGCCCAAATGTTGTAACGTATTACGCACTTTACTACATTTTTGAAGCCTGCTTGTCAAACAAAGGCATAGTAAGTTTAAATTTTGCAGCGAATGGTTCCGATGCATCGAAGATTTCGACAATACACAACTGACATCTTACCGATCGTCAATCCTCGGGAATCTTCGTATGATTCTGGAGGAAGGACAAGAGGTAGAACTCTGAACCGCGCCAAAGTTTGCTTACCTTTTGGGCTCTTCACTGAATAGAGATGGTCACGTGACCGTCTCTATTTCAAGTACCCCGGATGTTGACTGCTTTCAAGTGTCAAATGAACCAACAGGTGTGCTCAGAGGGGAAATATGCTGAAAGTATTTTTGGTGTTTTGCACTAAATTGTTAGTTTGTCCTATTTATTTTTATACAAGCGAATGATCCTATATTTCAGTGCCTTCCTTTTTGAGCAATTAGTGTTATTGTTTATTCGCAAGGTTATAAACTGTGACGAAATTGAAGTGTAAACAACTTGTTTACCCTCGAAGTGTTTCACGGTTCACGATCACAGCATAACATGGGCCAGACCATTCAACCATGGAGGGGGGGTAAGAATTTGCTGTGAGAATTTTCTGTCGTTTTTATAAAGTTTCTCTAAGGCTGCCAACTAGCTCCGATGCTAGCTACAATACACTCAATAGTCTCAATACACAGCCAGTCGTCTGATTTTGGTCATGACGTCATCCATCCAAATTTCTCATCGTCGTGAAATGTACCGTGCATGATGACGTCACCATCCTAGCCCATGATATTTTCACAACTCAGTATCATTTTAGTCTGCAGAATTCCAGCTGAACATGCGGAAATCTTTGCACTCTTTGTCACATATAAAGAGTTAAAAATTAATCGTCCCTCAACAATGGTGCAGTGTCTTGTGATTGTCTCGCCTCGAGCTAAAGAAGTCTAAAGAATTCATTGCTGATCGAGTACAGCCGAGCAGAACAACCAGTGTCACCCAGGTCAACTTCCTAAAGATTTTATCTCAATACCATGTCAACAACAAAGAAATGAACAGAACTGCACTCGTCAAAATTCATATAATACATCATCTTTTGACAATCAAAAGTCCACATATATACCCACACAGTCTTGATTATCATTTTGTTAGAATATTTCTTTCTTTTTTTAAAAATGAGTCTTTATACAGATGTATACGAAATATAGTTACCCGTATCGTAAAAAAACACAATGCAAGAAGAAATTGTAATTGTATCTCAAATGAAATCGCGAAATTCTTCCAAATTTTTCATAGTGTCTTCAATTAATTTCTCTATTGCTCTTATTTCTGTTAGTTCAAGACCTACTCTTTTGTGTAACATGTCGGAAAAGAGTTCGTTATCTTGGAAAGGAGATAGTCTTTCGACCCTGTCTTTTATATCTGTGAAGAAAACCCCAATCTTCTTTTGAAGTTGTTCGTCGTCTTGAGCGTTGCGTAAAGTTTCTCTTATTGACGTCGTGTTAAAGCTAGCTCTGTAACCGAACGGACTGACCTCTTCTATTCTCATTCGCCGAGGCGTCTCAAGCCCTTCAGCTTTAAGGTTTCTGAGTTTAAGATGTGTCGCTTCGGCGAGCACTTTGTGTTTCTGTCCTAGACAGAGGGACATTTGAACGCATCGAATGTTTGTATCTGACGACTGGTAGCGAAGAGGCGTTGTGTACGGGATCGTTGTCCATTTGGGATGGGACTTATCCCATTGCGGAAGTCTGTAAGAATCACGGTGGTTTTCCGTCAAAGGATTGATCTTCGTGTATATCTCCATATCCGCTGGTTTGGAAGGAAAAAAGCAAAACTTCGTCCTTAAGCCTGTTAGAATTGTAATCTTGTCAGATGGTAAATTTTCTGTCCTCAGTTTTAATGAAATTGTAAGGGAGTTGTTTGGTGGTGAGAACCACTCCTGGAAAGGCGCCATCTTGCTACGAAAGTAGAAGTCGATGTTGCTCTTCTCTTTACACATGTCCTCGTCTCGCGGAGTCTGGTGCGATTCCAGTTGAATCAACTTTGCACCGAGCTGGTTGGAACTTAACACGATACGACAAGCGCCATCTAGCAGTTCGTATCCATCATTGCAGGATTTACAGGTGGCATACTTGTCGATAGGATTACAAGACCGACATCTCCCTGCTCGTCCGATGACACATGGAAGGACACTGCCGCATATGTCGTCATCGACACATGCGCATGCGCGCCTCTGTTGATCAAAATTCCCCGGATGTCGGCCATGGGAACAGTACAGTCGCGCCTGCGCGATGATCTGCCATTGACGCGGGGTCCTGTTTAAAAAAAAAGAAGAGATTTTATTACCATTCAGCAATAATATGTGGCACTTGAATATGCCCATTATACATAAACACAGATATGCAATTAATGTTTGAGATCTAAGGCTTCAGACACAGTAAATACGTTGTAAGGACACTCACCGTGGCGAAGGTTTAACTTGTAATTCCGGCTCCCAGGTACAATATACAACACGTCGTCTGATTTCTGTCATGACGTCATCTATCCTCGACAGCAGTTTCTTCAGCCTGGCGACATGGACCCTGTATGATGACGTCACCATCCGAGACCGTCGCCATCTTTCCAAAATGGCGTCCAAGTCCAGATACTGATCGATCGGAAGCCTTCCGACGAAACGCTGAAAACCATCTTTGGAGGGAAATTGTAAGAAGGTTATGAATTTCGAGTTATAGCGTTTAAAAACATGAACATTTTGTCATCCAAATTTAGGCATCTTGCCAAAGTACATTGATATCTCTACTACAATTTCCAAAGTTCAGAAGTTGATTTTAAACCACTCTTACCCCCTTTCATACAAATTCTGCAGATAAAGTTGACGTTAAAACTTTTGCAGTGACGCAAAAGTTTATAGAAAGGTAAAGAAATAGCCAAAAAATACTTTCTACAAAAATAAGATAAACTTGCTATTTCTTGTCTCACCTGTTTGCTCAAAACTCGAATCATCAGTTTCAAACTGCCTGCGCAAGTGTTCTAACTGGGACAGTAGCCTGTTGATGACGTCAGCTGAGCATGCGCAGTCCGGAGCCGAGTCGTCACACTTACACCGACATTCCCCATCCTTACAAATCCACTCGCCTTTCCCGTCACAGTAGATGTAACTCAGAGCTGCCTTCGCGAAGGATTCTCTCAGATAGCGGGGCAACAAGTCCTGTAGACCTATAATGAAGATGATTGTCATAAGAAGTTATCACTGCAATGGTATATTAGTTTAGCAATTAGGGATGAAAACGCAATGGAAAAGGCAAAGGTTTCAACACCCGGATATCTATCTTACTACAGTTGGATTAAAGGAAACCCAAGCAATATTAGGGTCCGAAAAATCGGATTTTGAAAGTCAATTTATTTAGTTATTTCTATACATGATAAGTTCAAACAACACTGTCACAATGTATAGCAACGTCCACGATGCAAAAATACGACGTTGTTGTGATGTGAGAACTCACTGAAAATCGTGGCCAGAGTTTTTGTAGGCTCGCGAAACTAAGGGGATCATACGGTACGATTATGCGCGGTTTTAAAATCCTAAAAGTATCAAGTTATCACGTAAATGTGCTTAACAATGTCAGTAAATGTCACTACCATAAAGATTTCAGCATTATTTTAATTTCCATCTTTTGCCCTAATATCGCTTTGGTTGCATTTAAAGTATACTGTGTCTAATTCTATAAATCGTAACCTTTACGATAAAGAGCTTTAAAAAGTTTTGAACGTTCCCCCTTTTCTTTCTTTAATGTTCCTGCCGATGTATAGATCTAGTAAACCACCACTACCAACGAAAAGCTTGCAGACCTTTCCATTATTTTACATACCTCGCAGTTTCAGCCTTGCATTAGTGTCAGAGAGGAGCACCGGTTCCCGATTGTCGTCCACGCTTCCACACGAGACCGGTCCTGCACTGGATGTGTGGACCTGCAACACAATGGCGTATACGTATACATTGTAGCATGAAATCGTCGAATTGGAAAATCTCATAAACGTATAGTAAGCTAAACTTATACGTCGTCTTCGGACTCTTGGTAGCCACCGTAGGAGCATACTCTTGATGGGTAGCCAAAATCAATTCCCAAGGAAAGGGACGGAAGAACATTTTCAACTTGAGACAAATAGCTGCATCCCTGAGGCGTCACCAAAACGATACATCGCGTGATCCTAATAGAATATAGTGCCTGTTTTAATATAATAAGCGTTTTGCGTACCCGAAATGTGCCGACACGTCTTTGCATATCCCGAAGCTGTTCCATAACGCCGTCTTTATCAGCGAAGTAGGACCCGACCAAACTCCGGACTTCTCTCTCCAAGGCCCAGTCCGTTTGGTTCATGTACACAGTCACCGTCTCCTCCCCTCCCAGCCAGCCGGACAACACGTAGTGCGTCCCGTAGGGCTTGATCAGAGTCTCGATGAGCTGAGCACGAGAGGGACGTTCCCCGAGCGAGAGGACGGCGGCTATGAACCCCGGGTCTAAGTCGGCGATGGAGTCCTCTTCGGGGTCTCTGCGAGCGGCCAAGTTGTGCACGATCCATTTTGTATATTGTCTGAAAAATACAAGACGGAAAAGACCAGTATGAACACCAGCCTCTACGATTTTACACATTAACGCAACTCCGCTGCTTCGAATCCACCATCTGGATCAAATTCCGTGGATCCTAGGGCCCGAGTTCGATCCTAGGTCGACTCCAGCTCGGACATGTTGTAAGGGATTGCATTCATCATTTCGGATGGTGACGTAAAGCCAGCGGCCCCGTGTATGAGGGAGCTTCAGGCATTCGCCTCAAGCGTCAAACCCCTGCACGTAAAAGAACCCAACACACTTATCGAGAAGAGTAGGGGTGACCCGGTGAGCTTGGCCAAAAACGCGAGCCGTGGCGAGGCCGCATTGGACTGCCACTAGCTACTTGAAAAAGCATCATGCTTCACATCAAATGAGGATGCCTTGAAACGAAAAAACGAAATAGAACCATGCTACATGTACTATCAAAGAATACCATCTGATTACCTAGATTAGAAGAATACAACTGTGACAACCCTACTGTGCAAACTGTCCCACCTGCTTGCCTTGACCCTGATGCTGAAACCCTGTAGCGCCTGATCTCGATAACGGAGCAGTTCCGGCGAGTCCGCTAGGGGGCCGCGATCGGGCTCTCCACGTGACGGTAATGTTCTGAGTGTGAGGACGAAGATTCCCGCTAGGAGGCGCTTTAAGAATCGTAGCCCCATCTCAAGTGTTGTCTTGCGCCGTCATCATCATCGTTGTCTATCGTGCCTTTTGTCATTTGGGCTACTGTGTAACGTGAATAGAACAATAGTGAGTGATTTCATAATATGTCGTATCCGTCTGTGATGGAAAAAAAGGTTCTCACCAGTGTCACATACTTCGGATATCTCAACTACCTTGGGTAAACATTGTATTTCCACAACAAAGTCAAGGTTAGTATTGACATAAACAACGCGAGGTCGTGGGAAACATCACAGGATGTGAGCATGAATGTTTTTGACGAATTTGTCTATTGGCGGTTGACTTATAAAGGTACTAGCCTCCTTCGCAGACTTAATTCTAGGCTCGCGAAAACGATCTTATTTGAGAAGATCGCCTATCACGGTTGAAAATCACGAATCAGCGAGCTCCCCAAAATATAAACGCCAATAGTCCTAAAGGTCTGCGAAGGAGGCTAAAGGTACCACCATTTGTTGAAGTTGTATTACAGAACTTAATTGCACGACAATTGTACACGGTAGAATGTATGGCGTCAACTATTAAACACATGCAGCATAGTACAAAATAGAGGTATAGAATAAAACTCAGCATCCCAATTACTAATACAATCAGGGCTAGCATACGTCTTTGATACAGTGTTACAATCGAGTGGGGCTAATACTGCAAATGCAGAAATGTTCGCTGTGGTTTTATGTTCGCGGTTTTTACGGTGAACTTTCAGCGCGAAATTAAAACCACCGCGAAACTTTTTGCCCACCTATGACTACAGCATTACTATTGTTTCAAACGCTAACTTAAAACCACCGCGAACATTTCTGCATTTACAGCATACGTACAGCATTTACACCCCATTTTCTGCCTACCGCGAAATAAAAACCACGCGAATTTAAATGCATTTACAGTAATTAGTTTTGGTATTTTTTCTAATGACAAAGCAGTCTTATATTATTACCATATTTTTGCATTGTGGATATACATTAAACACAATCACGCAGCTCGTGCTCATGTTTCACAACAAGAGTCTCTTCAGACGCGTAAGACAGGGCCAGACGTACGCCTCATCTACCGTGTCCATCAGCGACCACGGCAAGCATGTCGGCAAATATATGTTACTGCCTGTCGCTAGAGGCAATATGGGAAGAAAACTCGCCACGTTCCCGCGTCTATGTTTGTTTAAACACAGCTGAAATACAAATGCCACAGACAAACTTGACGTTTATAATGTAATACTTTTTTTGTCAGCACGTGAACCCGAACGTTACATCTACTTCCCTTGACACAAATGTATATACATCCCGACCAATCGATCGCTTTGAAACTCAGATTCGAATCAGCCATGACCCGACAAATCGCTTTTAACTTTTCCAAAGTGCCAAAATTTTCAATCTGAAAGCATCTTGTAAAAGCTAACACCTTCCAGCATCTCACTGGCGAGTTTGTTTTGCCAGATTTTGTCATTAAAACAAACTAGGGAGCAATTTGTCGGGTCATGGCTGATTCGAATCTGAGTTTTAAAGCGATCGATTGGTCGGGTAGTATACCGTATATGATGTCTTATAAAAGGTATTCAACCAGTACAATTTGGCATGCACTACGTATACTTCTCTCAAATATCTTGCCGGTTTTGTCGTTAAGCTGAAGGGTTATATCAAGGAGGAAAGTCCTGAAATTTTTGCGCTAGGGTCTTCGGAAGCAAGGGCAAGGATTGAGGAAGCTTAGTAAAAATATCATGATGACAAGAAACCGATTGCTGTACCTCGCATCGAGATACATCAGCTGATTCGATCAATGTCTTTCATTTTGCTAGACTCTTAATGTTAGCGGGAGATTAGAGCGATTGTCTTAAACAACACATTAAGAGACAATTTGGATGAACTATGGCTGACTATTTTGGTAAAGAAAGAAAGAAAGAAAGAAAGAAAGAAAGAAAGAAAGAAAGAAAGAAAGAAAGAAAGAAAGAAAGAAAGAAAGAAAGAAAGAAAGAAAGAAAGAAAGAAAGAAAGAAAGAAAGAAAGAAAGAAAGAAAGAAAGAAAGAAAGAAAAAAAAAGAACTTGAGAAGGAATGAATCATGTCTAAGCAGTCATCAAGTCTTAATCGTTAAGAACAGTGGATGGGAAGGGCTATGTTGTTTTGCGTACAAGCTACTTAAATCCTTTACCCACACCCTCTGAACTGGCCACCAGCTACCGATGTTAATAACTCCGCTCCGACAAGCTTGACATGTTGCGCCGCCACTATTTACCGTGTTCTGTCGATCCCATTGTAACATGTCTGGGCCCTCAATGCTCGGATGCCCCTGAATTTTCCCCAGTTCTTTTGGCAGGGGATCAAATTGGATTTGTCCGGTCTGTAGCCGTGAAAACGAGCGGCGGAGCCGTCCAAGTGTTGACAATGCGCCCACCTGGCCGCAAGTACAAACACAGTCCGCTCTTCAACCGCCACAATTCAAACACCAACCCCTGACCAGGCTTGACACCTTTATTCAAAGGGCCCGCAATGCGCCAACCTTAAGCATAGGTAATCTGCACTTACAGCTTACTTCTCGGTTCTTTGAATGTTTCGAATTCGTCAGCTTGCCTGTCGCCATATGCATGTATTATGTCAGGCAAGGTCACGACTCAACGGTATTCAATACAGCGTGGATCAAAGAACAACTTTGGGAATGTCACGGAAGAAAACAAAACCTTAATGCCGTACACGGTGTGAAGGATAGTCCCCATACCTTAAATTTCCAACGAGAGAAATTCTCTAACATTGCTGCTTTTCTGTTTTAATGATTTTTCGATTGCACTGCAGAAAAAATACGCTTGTTGCAGTTGACAGCTGTGCGTTTTCTAATGTTAGTCCAGTTTATTTGAAACGTACCGTCACTATGTACACTCTACAGCATAGCTGCCCTTAAGCACACACAGACCGACAATATTACCGTTGGCGCCTCCGGCCACTTGTAAGAACAGGAGTACTATTAACCTCACAATGATTTATGAAGGGGCTATTTTCACCCCTTGCCCTATGGGGATAAGGTTGTTTAAATACTCCTTCATATCGTTCGCCGTATCTCAGGCCCCGAATTATCTGTATCTCCGGAAGCTCTGTATAACGAAGTCCATTAGAAATCGAGCTGGTAGCGCGAGCAATATTTGACTATGCTGATACGTACGTTTGTACTTTGCATTAAATCGATCAAAGAGCTGCAATTTGCCGACGGAATCTGTTCCCGGGGTCACGACGCGCACCTCTTAAGAGCATTTATTAAGTGCAACAAACGTTGACTGTTCTTGGACCTTAAGGAAAAATAAAGGGTTGGAATGCTAGCGTGCCTCGATGCCTAGCTACTCCCATAGTTACGCATTTGTCCCAGTTTTTGAGAGAGGTTAATATTCAACCCTATAATGCTTAAGTGTGTTGTGCAATAAAGATAAGAGTGGAGACTATAGTGTCAAAAGGTCACTAGGTTCAGCCCTCCAGTGCGAATAGTAGGACCATTATGACAGACGCCGACATTCCAACTTGCTGAGGTCTACGTGCAGAAAAACGTGCCCCCCCCCTTTTCTCGTCTTCTTTTTCACGTTTCCTGGGCCCTCTTTTACGTACCGCCTAGCCTTCTTTGGATGCATGTGTTGTAAGCAAAGCAAACTTGTAGACGGTTGAGGCAAACCTTCATGCTAAGATTCGCAACGGTGCATTTTGAATCTGCGTGTCGCACCAAATCCGTGCATGGCATTTTGTCGGTAATGACACCTTATTAGGAGCCACTGAAGTATGACAGTCGCATTTCCTCTTTCCTGTCCATACGATATAAAGCTACAGCTCCAAGCAGATGTGGTGCTGTTTGTAGGTCTTACGTTCTTACTGGTCCTTCCACAAACAGGTGGTATGGTTTTTCACTGGCCATCTCGCAAGTGAAACTACGACATACGAACAACAACGATTTAAAAGACCCAAACAAAACATCTGCTTGGAGACTAGGTCAGTCTGCACATTTGAAGTTTGACTAACGGATGACAAGTCGCGGTGTGGGTGTTTTTATAGGCTCAATCAACATTTACTCTACGTTGCATGTGGGCTTATGAATTGTAAATAAACTAGCAAGCATCATGCACACATTCGCAACCAGCAACCTTCACCGGTAATAATACTGCCTGCCATTTTCGTTTGTCAAACGGGTTTGCTTGTAAATCTTTTAAACCTTTAAAAGCTACGCCATGGCGCCGTAGTCTTACCTGCAGACGACAGAAAACAGCATCCGTCTCCGCCCTGTCTTCCACAAGTGCCGTGTATTCTGTTGTTTGTCCCAGGATGAATGTCAAAGCTCTCGCAGTGCAAACTTGGCACTCAAAACATCGACGTGCTTGTGTCAAGATTAGGAGCCCGGGGAGACTCGGGTGCTTGGCGGCCCTCGACGACCGAGGCGACAGGCCTGTTTGCAGAAACGCTATTGACTCACCCCTACTTGTGGGCGCGTGATATATGGTACTCGTGCTCAATGGCTGTTCCAGTGAGCGGTAGCCCTCCCTCTGGGGCGGTGCAGAAAGCTTGGGTATCCAATTGTGCTTATGTTTCCAGCTTGCCGTCACTTCCCTCACTACTGTCTGCTATAAGGCATTGTAGGAAGTTAGTTGTAGTGAATGAATATAGCCTCAGAAAAGATGGGGAAATATTCTGCATTTGCCTGCGAATGTTAGCTCTTTTTTCAATGCGTCTTCATATTCCGTCTCCTAGTCCTAGAGCTTCTCCAGACAAAATGAGTTGAAGGACAACGATACTTTTGAACCAATTTACCCCTTTGAATTTACCATCTTCACAAGCATTGAAATTGACTATGATTGAACACTCTCTCATCCCACGGAACTGTCCTAATGGTAATACTGCACTGGACTAATGTTTGAAATTACCAACCAAAAATGTACATCATCTGAAAACCCTAATTTCAAACTTCTAAAAAAAGCAAATATTACTTGGGACTCTTCGTGGACAATACTAAGAAAGATAAAACCAGTTTAGGTGTACACGTGTCCAAGTTACATGCATACCTTTGCATAAATGTGCACATAGTGCATACAAAAGTCATGTGATGTCGTTACACACAAATGAACATTTTTGTGGATGGCGACAAGGGGCATCAGTTACCAAGTGGCTAGGCTAGTGGACACTGTATCAAGAGGTGACGGGTTTGATTCCTGGCTAGTTGTAGTCTCCAAGCAGACCCAACGGTTGCAAAGACCGTATCCAACTGGCAGAAGGAGTTTTATGGTGCCTGACAACTTATCTGGATAGCTTGTACGATTTTGGTACCGTGGAGATCTTCTTGGAGATTGGGCTAGATGTTGTGTCCTTGGGATAAGCCCTTAACATGACTTTCCTCACTTCACCCAGGTGTTGATGGGTAACAAGTTACCTGTCTTCAGTTGGGAAGGTAAAAAGCAGTGGAAGGAGAGGGATGGATTACTCTCCAAGCAGAGGAGTGGGTCCGGCAAGTTTTTGACATCTTTTAGGCGTTTTTGTCGAGCTTTCTATTTTGTCCAGTTTTCTTTATGTTGCCAACCCACACCTGACAAAACGAAAACGGGACAAAATAGAAAGCCTGTCAAAAACGCCTACAACACGTCAAAAACCGGCCGGACACGAACCTCTGCTTGGAGAGTATGATGGGTTCCACCTTCTAATACTACATTGTATGCCCAATACACAGTGGATTAACAACCCCTGCCTCTACAGCCTCAAAATGGGTATGGGACCTTTACCATACACAAATAGTTTCCAACTACATGTAACCTGCTGATCTAGAAATCTTGCTCAGTGTCACTGACGAATAGTAGTGGATGCTACTGGAAGCGTATGACCTTTTCCTACATCGTATCCAGTTGCTTGAGTAACTACTTTTGTGGTGCATGTACATGTAGTAAGTCACTGTGTGTATCTAAAATATCCACACATAACATTTTTAACTGAAGGGACCACCCTAAAGATTAAGAGATAAATAAATAAACATCAACTCCTCTTCCTTGTGTATCTGATTTCTGCTTTAATCTTCTCCCATGAATACACACATACATCATCAGACGTCGAGAAGGGGAACGGAAACAACGATCTACCAGACATCCCTACACAGAATAAAAGAGAAGGAACAGTTTCTTCCCCGGCCATTTAAAAAAAACAATGACCAAGACATCACCTCCCTCTTGAAATATACAAGTACCGACAGTTGTACCGTGGTACTATAATTGCATACTATACAAAACTATGTACAATGTTGAGTCACATTTTTTAGTTCCTATGAGACTGGCACTATATGAAGGAGCACCGCGCGTCCCCCTAGCGGCTGCAAAGGCATTGCAGTCAATAATAATCACCTCATCGGGACATTCCACTTATCAGGTAGGGGTGGGTGGATGATTAATTTTTTTTTCCTTACATCTTGCATATTCGCAGGCTTTTTCTTTCCCATCCAAGTTGATATAAAAAAAACCCACCTACCCACCCCTGCTGGATTAGAACAGCCCGTTCTTTAACTATCTCCATAAGACCATCTTAAAATATTTGCCTAAAGATCTGATGTGTTCCTTGAAACCACACCGTTTTGTGCCGGTTATTGCTCTGTTTAAGCTATAAGACTTTACAATATTCTCTGTGGCGGTGCTTTCTTTCTTCACATGATTCCACAAGTTTTTAAGTACAACGTGTGTCAAGTACGATGGCACTGTCATCTAGTACATACCCGTGATGCTACACACAAGTCGTCTAACAATGGCAAAAATCACCGTAAACGTATCTGTCGGTGTACGTACCCAGTACATGATGACGCATACATTCATAACTAGTGACAAAGACATTTCTGAAGTGTGTTTGAGGCGGTGCATTCTAAACAGTAGGAAAAATTCCCTTGTCTTTTGTATTTGTGGGAGGGAGTGGCTGACAAACATGTTTTTGGCGACACCTCGGCGGTGGAGGCATTTTTGCTTTTGTGTGGCTTGTGTTTAGTCTTTTGCATAAAATGGAGCGTTAAAATTCTGTCACACATTTGTGATAAGGTTAGGCATAGTATCCTTGATACAGATTTGTCACAAATATTGTTAGCGGTATTTCACAGTCATATCAACAACTGTTGTATACCACTAAACATAATATTACAATGTCACAATCCCAACGTATTTCATTGTCTTTGGGCCCTTACTTGCATATCAACAACTGCTTGTGAAATTCAAAATTTTGTTCAACATTCAGTGGATGGGTGATACAGTGGGTGAGCTACAGTGGTCCCTAACTTGAAAAGGTAGACATTACAGGCGTTACATTACAAAAAGGTCTTCCCTAGTTAAAGTTAAAAACATTTTTTGTGATGAATACATTTCATAGAATACATGTTCCGAACTCTTTGCGAGCGGTCGATCAGTTGATGTTCTGAGGGAGGACCAAACCCTGTTATCGTAATCTTTATAAAACCCTATGAGAGACACATGTCTTGCATAAATCTGTTCCCATCTTCTGTGCATTGAGTCACTTTTGTAAAAGGTATCCTAAAAATGATCCTCTCCGAAACATCAACCGAAAAACCTCTCCACATGACCATTACTTAGGCATCGGTGTTGCATAAATAAATGTTTCCTGTTCAATCTTTAGCACAAGTTATTCATAAAGGTTGTTGTAAACATTGCAAGCTTGCATATACTGATAGCCAAGGCACTATCAATCAACAATACAGTGCATAGCATTACGTCCATTTTGTTGCCTTGGCTGTAAAACAAATAGTGCTGTATATTCTTGATGTATGTTAAGATATGTACTAGCAATTCTTTTTGTATAGAAAATTTTCCTCCGATCTAAAAAACACCCAAACAATGGAGAAGTACAACAGATTGGAGATATTTTGTTCATTTGTAAAGAGAATTGATACATTGACTTTATAGTTGACGGTGTTGGATTAAATGTTATATTTTTGAGTGTGCTTTGCATGTAAGAAGTAATGTTAATTTTTTAACATAAATAGCTAGGTTCTATTAAATGTGAATGGACTTAAAATGCAGCCATTGCTTTGACAGTAATTTGCATTTTACAATCACAGTAAAAATGTAGTTGCAGCGATTTTCTCTGATTTGGTAATACTTGCATGTCCAAAACATGGTCAAATAACCAAGCCTGCAAACTTTCATTTGCATCTTCAAATGTGTGTTATTCTTCACAACCATTATAACAGCGGACAAATGCTTTTTGGAACATTTTGCATATACTGTGTACTTTTTACTGGTTGTTTGGGTCACAATTATAATAAGACTTTCATAAAGGTAAAGTGTTGTTGCTCTTTGTTTATTATTTCCTGGCTTGTTGTTCAGAGAAGTTAGATACAGTGAGGGAAACTAAAAAATGTCATGCACCTTCCTCTTTTCAAATAAGCTTTAAAATAATTCTGATTCATTTTCAATTTTTGCATGGTATACAATCAGAATTGTAACAGTTAAATCACGCACTGGCATTGGTGACATGGCAAGTAAGCCGGCTTTGTCATAAGCATTGTATACAACTGAGTAGTACATGTTCCCGGTAATAATAATAATGTGTGAATATTTCCCAACTGATTATTACACTGATAACACCCTCAACCATACCTCCGAAAAATTATTTCTAGCTGAAAAATAATATCAGCCAAAGGAGAAACTATACATGGTATAATAATCATATTTATCTATGGTTCGTCCTTGTTAGCACCAGTCGGCCATGTACTCGAACTCTTTGAACATTTCCTGTTCGTCTCCGGAGATGTGTCGGGGTTCCCGCGGAGGCGTCAGGATCGGCTCTTCTGTCGTAAACTCTTCGTCAAAGTTGCTAACATCTTCTGAATGTTTCTGGAGGAAAAAACAAACATTAAGGAAACTAATGAAGATCTTGGTCCAAGCAGGTAAAGACTACTTAATTTTAAGATCAAAGTTACCATGGGTACATGTATACCAAAGACAAGCTATCTTCTGTCAGGACATGAGTTAAATTGACTCCAAACATTCTCTCAACATTGTAGCAAAAATATGATCTATACCAGTTGACTAGGAACAAATAAATTAAAATCTATACCAGTTTGCTACTAAGGAACAATAGCATAGCAAGAAAGTGATTTGCATAATAACCATCAGTTTCATGTCTAGGATATATGAGAGAAACCACTATGGATAATATTTAAAAAATGTGGACATTGTTTTATGGTTGTGTTAATTGATATGCAATTGATATTCTAAACAGAAGAACAATGAAAATATTCATTATGTGGTAAAATTCAGCTGCTTTCCATGATTTACCCAGCCAAAAGCTGAGTAAATCATGTAGTATTGATTTCAGGCTGTTGAAAGGGTCAAATGTCAAAACAGGGGCATCTGTCACAACAGCTCTGCTCCTGAACACAGTATACAGTATCATAACAATCATTACAAAAAGTGTTTGACTTACTATTGTTGGCACGAATGGCGGTTTAACTCTTCTCATCAGGAGGTCGTCCCAATTCACATTCTGTAGATAAGACAGAAAAAAACATCAACATTTCTGTTATGTTTGTACATGTATGTCCTTTGGTGTTTGTAACTCTTTTAAAATCTATATTCCTATGGGTTTGTTTTTTATGTACATGTACCCAAAATAAAGAATATCAAATGAATGAATGTTATTACTAAAAATGTCCCAATTCACAAATGACCGTAGTATGTCCAGAACATATAAATATACAAACCAGAAGTTCTGCTGCAGTACCATGAAAAGCCACCAGGGCCCATAATCTAACTATTTCTTTAGTTTGCCTACGTGCACCAACATACCATATACATGTACATGTCTCATAAAGATCCATCCAGACTTTCTCAAGTTACATGTATGCCGTTCACAGACAAACAGACAGCCCCCCCAAAAACCTTCTTGGCGAAGGTAATAATATCTGAAAAAAAACAACAACAACGAAACAATGACAAAACTACTCACTCTAAAGAAAGGCTGTTTCTTGACATCTTCTGCATCTCTCTCTGTGGACCCTAATCTTCTCTCTGGGTTTCTCCTCAGTAACTACAACAGAAATCACAACAAACAAGGATTCCTTAGCAAGCAATAAATTACCGCTCGATGTTTAGTGACTGAAACAAACTTCACAACTTATCATCATAGACAAGTGGGCAGCTCAATGAAACCTGAAGTTATATACAAACTTTGAAGTTGAAAAGAAATAGGAGTGTTGCCAACAAGTTGAGATATGTACAGTCAAGTTCAGTATGATGATGATGAAATAGCTTGAAACAATGTCTAGTGTTACATGTAGATGTGCAAAGCTTAAGTGTGACATACGCAAAATAACAGTTACTCAAGCCACTGGATAATTTTAACAGTCAGTCGACAAATACATGGACCGCTTACAAATACTGTAAATGCAGAAATGTTTGTGGTAGTTTTATGTTCGCGGTTTTCACGGCGACCGTTTCACCGCATACATAAAACCACCGCAAACATTTTTGTCCAATACTGTAGCAGTATGTGTGACTATAGCACTGCCGCAAATTTAAAAACACTTCATTTTCCCCTTAGCGCGAAATAAAAACCATGCGAACTTAAGTGCATTTACAGTACCTGATTGCCAACCCTTCATTGTGTTAAGTGTGACAGGTTATCCTGTATGATATAACCAGCTGCAGCTACGCTGAGATCCTACAAACCTGGTGTGTTGGTTATACCAACTTCATAATATAGAATAAAATGATAACCAGGGTGCAAAATGCTTTTTTGAGCCAGGTTGCCCATGTTGCAAATGCTAGGTTGCACATCCAAATTTCAGGTTGCTCCAGCAACATTCACCGATTTCTTCAAATTAAGCTCGTATGTAGCGTATAATACTACTAATATTTCAAAATATAAATTAGATAATATTGTGTTCCCATTGACCTAACAACATCTTGTTTAGCCGAGGGCAGTGTGTTTTCGTCTTTTTCAGCTCAAATTCCACGATCTGTGAAGGGTTTTGGATGGTTTAAAACGAAAAAGTGTTGATTTCTTTGTTTCAATTGAAGATTTACCGAATTTTATGAGAGTGACACTGTGTTTTTGTGAGCTTCCAGGGCTCCGATTGAGATCTTTGGCTCAAAATATAAGGTTGCACACTGCACTACCTGGGTTTGGAATTAACTTGCACCAACCGAAATCTTGTTGCACTGTGCAACGTGCAACCAGGTATTTCGCACCTTGATAACTGAAGTATTTTGTATGTTTGACTCACCCGCCTCATGACGGCAATGGCCTCTGTGGACAGGAACCTGGGGTAGCGAACGTCGTCGTTAACGATACTGTCAAACACTTCCTCTTCATCGTCACCTGGGAACGGAGACTGGAACAGAAAACAACAACGATAAACAAATACACAACAGTAAACAGCCAGTCTTTCTCTAAATATTGTACACTTTCCCTAAAATTTGTGCCACCACACCTTGTGAAAAGATCAATCTTCAAATGCACATCGTTTTCACAACTGTATCACAATGTTGCATTGACTTTAAAGTTAAACGCATTGAATTCCTTTAGTTTCATTTTAAAAGGCCTGTCATTTTCAAGTCATCAAGGCATTTGAAAGACGCTAGAGTCCTTGCATTATGCTTTCCATGCCAAAGTGGTATTACTGTGAATCTAAAAATCTTCACGGTGGTTTTATTCTTGCCGTTCTCACAGTGACCTTTCACCAAGAAACTCGACTAATAGTATGTGTTTTGAATTACCACAGTACCACTGCGAAAATAAATGTATCACTGTAATTTGCGAGCAGACACAGCAAGTTGCATTCTACCCACCTCTCCTACTAACATCTCAAAGATGAGGACCCCGAGACCCCACCAGTCCACCGCTCTCGTGTAGGACGTTTCCGTCAGGACCTCGGGCGCGAGAAACTCCGGCGTCCCGCAGAAGGTGCTTGTCCGGTCCCCGTACGCCATGCCTTCCTTACACAGGCCGAAGTCGGCGATCTTCAGGAAACCTTCCGAGTCCAGCAACAGGTTGTCCAGTTTTAAGTCTCTGCAATGGAACCAAAGTGAAGATGCAGACCATGCACTGATGCCACCTAGCAGATTATGAGAAAACTGCAGGCTGACTTACAAGTTTATAGAGCAATAGAACTATTACTAAGATATGTTTAAGAATGTTAGATAGACATCTAGGTAAACAGTATATAAAGACAATTCAAACTCTACAGCTGGATAAAATTCTAACTCCGGACATTTTGAGTGACATCCATCACTCTTCTTCAGCGTCAATAGCAGTGCTGTCTCCAGCTTTAAATTTTTTCTATCCCACTCATTCTTTGACATCCAATGTTTTGATTATCGTTGTTGAATCTGTCATTTTGAGCCTACAAAGATGCATTTTCATCAATTTTATGTCATGAAGTTCCCATTTTTGGGACAGACAGGGTGACATTTTTCCCGCCCCAACAAGCAAATTTCTGACGGAGGGATGGGTGCTGGAGACAGCCCTCGTCAATAGAATAAAGGTAACAAGGTAAAAGATGCACACTGTGTATTGATGCCACCTAGCAGATTATGAGAAAACTGCAGGCTAACATACACTATGTAGACAAATGAATGCTTATCTGCACTCACCTGTACACTATGTTGTGTTCATGTAAGAACTGCAACCCCAGCACAACACAAGCTGCATAGAACCTGCAAAATAAAACACCAACCATGAGCCCAAAAAATTCAACAATATACATGATAAACATGCACACCAAAGTTTGGCAAAATATTTTTTACAACACACAAGAGAAAAACCACACAAAATTTATTGAAAATTGATAGGATCTTTAACTCATTACTTGTCCATCACACCACATGGAAAAGAACTGTATGCTTTTCAAATTAGCTTCTTAAACATAAAACCAATACTAATTATCAGATAAACATTTTGTTGTTGTTTGGCCATTGTCTAAACGTGTAGCGCAACTTACACTGTCCTGGGTTCGGAGAAAACGTCGGAGTGGATATGCATCATGAGGTCCCCTCCGCTGGCGTACTCCATCACGAAACACACGTGGCCCTTCGTCTGGTAGCACGCAAACAGGTTCACCAGGAACGGGTGCCGCATGGAGTTGGCAGCCTCGAAAATACGCTTCTCGCACATCAAGCTATGGAGGATAGACATAGGAATACAGTGAGTGTTATAATACATACATGTAAGCTTGGGAGGATAGACATAGGAATACAGGGTTACATACATTCTCTATGGGGGATAGACACTCTAGGAATACAGTGTTACATACATAAGCTATGGAGGATAGACATAGGAATGCTGTGTTACATACATAAGCTTTGGAGGATAGACATAGGAATACAGGGTTACAGACATTCGCTATGGGGGATAAACAGAGGAATACTGTGTTACATACATAGGCTATGGAGGATAGACATAGGGATACAATGTTACATAGTAGCTTTGGAGGATAGAAATAGGAATACAGTGTTACATACATACATGTACGCTTTGGAGGATAGACGTACAATGTAGGAATACAGGGCTACATACATAAGTGTTTCACTGCTTGGCTGTATAAGCTCAAAGACTTGGCAGTTGTGAACCATTAATTTGCCATTGATTTTGTGTACTACAGTATATACAATGTAGAGCATTACAGTATATAGAGCATTACAGCCTATTTTAGTCAATGGCTATGTCAAACCTTCAGTGGCCTTTGATCACTATAACATGAAACCCAGACATTACATCTAGATTATTCTAAAAGCCCAAGACCTGTACATAAATACAACTGTTACAAATTATGATATCGGCAGGAATAAAAATGCAAATTTTTTTCATATTCATGTGTGCTGTTGTGACTTGACCAATACCCATTCAACAGTAGAATTTTGCTTCATCTTTTCTATCTATACGGTAGATTCTATTAAAATTTCTTTTAATAAACTTTCCCATCATTTTCATTTCCTAAAACCTTCAAAAAACAATATACTATCCACAATCATAACCACAGCCAACAGCAGAAACAATTTACAATTTACAATTTGATCACTTATGCAGCTATTTGCGTACACTCTTGGGGGAGTGGCATCGTAAATTTGGCCATCTGGCATAAGAAAACATTACATCACACATTCACACTCTGAGCATAACAAACAAATTATGCCCGATACAGTGCCCCACATGTATATTGGCAAATTTCCCATTGGGGGCAAATACCCTTTTTACGTATTCCATGGTAGTATGAAGGAAAAAAAATCAACATATTGGGCATCGATCTCACCTTTCGACCTCGTCTCTAGCCAGAATGTCGCCTTTTTTCAGCGCCTTGATGGCAAAGAGCTCTCCTGTGTTCTTGTACTCTGCTAGCAGGACCTTCCCGAAATGTCCTCTTCCTAGAACCGCCACGGGGCGGAAGTTGTCCATGGTCATGGTCGATGATGTGCTAAACGACGAAAACATCAGAAATTTTCATTATCAGTGTCAGCACAACAAAGGTTAACTACTGAACAGGTATAGCTTTAAGTACAAATATTGACATGAGAGCTACGTCAGTAATAAAATACTAGACATCAGTTTGGTGCACCTCCCTTAAAATGAACTAGAAATTCTTGCCAATATGATAATACAAAGCCACACCTTAAAATACATGTATGCAACACTTGTTACAAGAAATATCAGATGCCATAGATACAGATATACATACAGAATATAAAAGAAGCTACGAAATCTCGGATACCTTTTTCTGCATTTCGCAGCACTATTTCTGGATGAACCGTATTGCAGAAAGGCTCCCATATTGGCTACCACTACTCCAACAAGACTATACCACAGCCCTACCGTTCCCAAAATCACAATCTTGTCCCATAAGACGGGAGCTAGATCTATATAACTCCAGGGCCCTGATTGCACGAGATTAATAATAGATGAAAATCTACAGGACGACGAACCAACAGAACGCATTGACTCCCAATCCCTTATGCTCTCTTTAATATGAAATCATGGGGAAACCCGGTACTTGGGGATTCCGATGTCACCAACTGTACCCCTCCTGAATACGCTATTGGGAAAAATCAAGGTTGATATTGATTCTAGGTACAGTTTGGCCTGATTATCTATTCCAGACCATGCTTTGTGTCAAGGGCCACCGTAATACAATAGAACCTATTTAGTTGCCATCAAACTTGAGTTAGGAAAGCAATTTGAAGCGCTACACTTTAAAGCCCCCCTCTCACTGGACCTGTGACATGTTAGCGACCTCGCTGCGACCGAGCGATTAGACACCGCCCTAAACGAATTTCATCGATAAAAAACTAATCTTTTTACGCTTTAAGTGATTGTTGTCTTTTTAGTCATTTAGTACGTTTTGTATGGTATTCCCATGGTAAAGTCAAGGCTAACACAAATTAAATCTTGGACGCAGCGAGGTCGTCAACGCGTCGAGGGTCCAGTGAGAGGGGGGCTTTAGATGCATGGAGCTCACAGTAATCGTTTCTGACTTTCACAACTGAAGGATAGGCAAAGTTTCATTTCTGTTTAGCTTGAATATATACGAGCCGGTGTGTTGTAGTCAACAAGCGTGTTGGGTTATGTGTTCTGCCTAATTGATTTTATCGGCAACAGTTACATACAATGAAATGAAATGAACTGTACAAGATAATGCAATTAAAATTGATTAACACCATAGTCCTGTACAATGTTTTAATATGTAAATACTACCAATCCCTCTGCATGAAAGTTCATCTGTGTTGGCAAACGGCATTATGAAAGAAGACTAAACTTTATATGACCAACTAGAGATTTTGCCTGTTTTGTCTGCTTTTCTTCCTTATCTAGTTATGTTTAAATCCACTTGCTAAGTTATGGTCAGCTGCTATAAGTGTTTCTACAGAGAAACTACACCGCATTTGAGGCAAAAAAAAAAGGCGAATGGTTTGGATGTAGAATATAGAAGGGCTCGACCAAACGATTCCCCAAAATGTACTACTGCCCGGAATAGCGATATTGATGTCCTTAAGGAGGGAGAGGGGGCGAATAGGATTGAGGAATGGTCAATGGTTCAAATTGGTGTTTTGGAATTCTATACAGTCGAAATATACAGTAAAAAGGTCTACAAATAACTGGAATATACTGTATCTACATTTGAAATAAGAATTAGACACTTGTACAACAAAATTCTCACCCCGTGTATTCCTGTTGGTGCGGCGGTACAGGCGGCGGCGCTGTCAGCGCGCCCGGTCTGATCCCGGGGGACTCCAGCGACGTGTCCGGCGACTGGTCCCCGCCAAGAAAGTCAAACGCAGACAAGGCATCCTGGGAAAGATCAATACCATATAAGCTACCATATAAGGACTTTTCGCAGTCGTGCTACGGATAATTATACACCAGTGTTACGAAATCTGATCATTTCTGTTTCGATACATTAGGAAATAGATAAACATTGACCAATTTTTCTTGTTAGAGATTGAAATTAAGTGCATACTACTCCCCATACTATGAAAGTACAGCCAAACCTGTACAAATGACCACCTCTACAAAAGGACCAACTAGCCAATGTGACCGCTTTTGGGTTGTCCCTTTGATAACTTTTCCCATTGACACATCTCTATTGACCAACTGTCCACAAAGACCAGATTTTATCTGTCCTCTGGGTGGTCTTCTTGGGCAGTTTTGACCGTACAACCAAATGTTTCATAATCATTCAGTTTAACTTTAGAGAACAAATCGAAGATCTGTATTCGAAAGTTTTACAAATCTTTATATGTTTTGTTTCCCAGTTTCCACCTACCAGAAAGTCAAAAGCAGACAAGGCATCCTGTTGTTAGCAGGTGAGAAGAGAGAAAAGGTCATCTACATGAGAGTGAAACACACACATATCTATAAGTCTGTCTACTACAGGTGTCTATGAGCATGGGTTAGTAGATATTATTAGACACACAACACTCGTGACATAGAGCTGTCTTTCAGGAAAACTGGTACTGTAGTTTGATATTGAGATTGAGAGCTTGAAATTCTTTTTGTTTGTTTTTGAAATAGCTGCACTGGTGCACCCAACCAAAAAAATTAGTTGCACAGAAAAACTTTTGGGTGTACCACATAAAATAAAGTTGAATGTCAGCAAAACATAAGTTTGACGCTATTGCCTCTCTTAAGAACTTCAATCTGTAATTCCATCCAGATTTCAAATTTCAACCAAGCAATACATCAAATAAAGTACAACAAAAGGTTATATTGCTTTTTCTGTTGCTTACATTTCAAGAATGTTCTGTATGCTAGTGTACAAGAGAACCGTTACCCTATAGAGTACAAAAATATTTATGTGCACTGGTGCACCCACAGTAAAAAATTAGGTGCACAATTTTGGGTGCACACAGGTGCACATGCACCCACTATTTCAAGCCCTGTATACCAATTCCAATATTCTTCAATACATGTAGAAATTTCTTTTTTTCTTGATATAGGTTACAAGAAAAGGACAATGGACAAAAAGTATCAACTATGAAAAAAACTTCAAAAGTTGTTACAGAAAACATTTTTTTGGAAATAACTGCACACCAAATCCATAAAATAGATATTATCAAGTAAATGAATAAAAAACAGTGATTTCAATTCCTCCAATGTCCCGAAATACAGCTCCAAGGAGTTAACTACTAGTCATCTATCTAGGTTACTACAAGTTAGTAATTATACCAACCTTACAGACAGCACAAAGGACACAACAACGATTATTACAACAAAAAGTTTTCTAATTAAGAGTTCTACATTAAGCCTAATTGGACAGTTCAGACAATTTGAGCCAGATGTCAGTTAAGAATGGAAAGATTAAATTTAAAAAGCAGTGTCAGATCTAACAGAGATTTAAATGTCACATAGGAAGAAACAAAGGCAGAATTATGCGGCCATAGGATGTATTCAAGAGAGAATTAAAGGTTAAGCGAGATATCAAAAGGATTAATAAGCATAAAATAAATACACTGTTAGAAATGTATTATTATTAGTATGGATGCCTTCCTTTGCTGCTTTCAACAATTGTATCAGCTCTGTATACACTAACTATCTAAAGAAAACACCATCCCTTTTACCATTCCACCATTTAAAAATATGCCATTTAAACTCACCCCTTTTTTTTACCCAATTCTAGTAATAAAGAATGTATTACGCCACCCTAAAGAAACAATCTATGATCCTTTTAAAGTAGAAAGACTGTGCACCAATTACACCAAATAGTCATGAAAGCAATAAAAAAATGTGTGCAACCAGCCTTGTGACCCCACCTGCAGAATGGAAGAGTCTACTGCTCTGCAATACTGCAGTACTCCACTACACTTGGACAGGTCTACTTCTCTTCTAACATAGGGGGGTTAGGGATGATACTATTGGACATAGGGATAAGTGAAGGTAGAAATCTTGAACGTAAAATTTCTATAATCTAAAAGCTGTCAAAAGTAAACATATATGGGTAGGATAGAGGAATACTAAATGTGCATTTGGGTAGGGTGAATGTTGGGAGGAATTTTAGGAAGGACTCCGACCAATCGATCGCTTTGAAACTCAGATTCGAATCAGCCATGACCCGACAAATTGTTACTTTGTTTGCTTTAATGACGAAATCTGGCAAGACAAACTCGTTGGAAGGAATGATAGAAACTGACCGTGATTTAACATTAAAAGAAAAGTAGTAGAAACTATTTTTTTCAAAGGTTAAAATGGCGGTGCCAAAATTATCAATCTGAAAACATCTTTTAAAAGCTGACACATTCCAGCATCTCACTGGTGAGTTTGTTTTGTCAGATTAAGTCATTAAGGCAACTTAGAGAGTGATTTGTCGGGTCATGGCTGATTCGAATCTGAGTTTCAAAGCGATCGATTGGTCGGGTTGAGAACTGTGGCGTATGTACTTGCAAGGGTGTTTGGGAGAAGTGGAGTTTCGTACTGCAGCATACCAGAGCAGTTCTCTCGGATGACGGATTTAATTACCATTACGCTGTCGTAAAAACCTGGAGAGGAAACTCTCTGACTAACTTGGACTTCGTGTTCAGCCACCGAGTTCTTCTTGCCGTCCGAGTTCTGGGGGAGGGATTCGCCGCGTGGCGGCTTCTCCGGGGGTTCCTGCTCAAACTCTAACCTGTGCGCGGCCGTCCTCTCGCTAGGCGTGCTGGCCTTGACGGGCGTGGCGCCGCCACTTCCAACCTAATGGTGGTGGCAGAATGGGAATGTTACCTTGTACAACTGGCATACATCATACATTTGGGGATGTTATTGGAGTCTAGCCTGGTAACCATCCTATTCTAGGTCAGGTTCGCTCCTCTAGATTGTTTGCCAAATAGTCTGGCACCCGTCTCCTTAAAACGTTTGGCCCTTACCCCATTCACTATTTCTGGTATTGTGTATCTTTTAGAAGCAGTGAAATGGGCATGGAACTTCCAAATGCCTGTTTGAGCCTGGTTACAGAGGATCATGTGACTCAAAGCCAATCAGAGCTCTCGAAAATAAAATAAAGGGCGTGGAACTTCCAAATGCCTGTTTGAACACTGTTACAGAGGCTCATGTGACTCGGAGCCAATCAGAGCTCTCGAAAATAAAAAAATCTTAGGCAAATATTTAAATGACAATCGTTTTTCCATTAGCAGGAACCAGACTGTTTGTTTAGCAGGGAAGCAATCAGAGAAGTGTACTGGATGCTACATGTAGAAGAGGATGGATATCTGGCTAGAAGTTAAAAAGAAAGTTGATATCTGTAATATCAAATGTTAACAAATTTCCCATTGACTTCAGCAAAACGACAAACATCTAAACAAACATAACTGTAACTGTACAACTAAAGCTACATGTACTCACAAGCAAACATTAGCAGTTAAGTCTCAAAGTATACGTAAGAGAAGCTACATTCTATTGTATTCTATTCAGAAGCACAAAATATGTACAACCACTGCACATACATGTACATGCTACATATAAGGATACCTTTCACATTACAGATCTACACACACACTAGATAAAAAGAAGCCTATACACCTACCTTGCCATTGCCCACATGCTGTGTTGCCCATGCCTTCTACATTATACAAACTGACCATCACCAAACAAGAACAGACATGATGGTCTCACATCACAGTTCCTGTTACAGGAGCACAAAGTAGTACCGCATGCAACACTAAAACAGCAACAAATCTGTGGTCTACTTTTAGAGTATATTTTCTTTTTGGCATGCTTAAAGCTTAATGCAAAGCAGCATATTAGGAGGAAAAGTATTCAAAGAGTCTCAAAGCCTCTTACAAAAAGAAAGTAAGACAGAATCAGCCGCAAATGCAAAGCATGAAAGTTATATAGGTGAGCAGCAAGCCTAACATGACAGAAAACTGTGATGTGAGACACAACCTTGTCATTGTTAGTTCCAACAGTACAATGTGTTGGACACTGTTAGCAAAAGTGTCAATATTTGTTCATTCTCTGTTGAAAGTTCCTTTATGACTTTTTTTCAGGACTGGTGCTGCTTCTACACATCTCAACACAAAAATACTCCCTTAATTTTGTTTTTTACAAGAAAATGACAGAATAATCAATAATGTTAATATGTACAAGACCTGAGGCATTATATCATTTCGAAAACCAAAGATGCAAGATTTCTACTATTCTTAAACGAGTTTTAACAGTTACTGTAATTTCCAACACAAAAATAAGTCCAATTTTTGTGTTGGAAATTACAGTTAAATCTCGTTTAAGAATGATTTCTACCAACACAGATGAACTTTCAAGCTAAGATTTCTACTAATATACACTAAAAATTCTTGAACTTTTCCAATTTATGGCAAAAAAAACACTTTGAAATCTAAATTCTAACTTTAGTTATTAACATTTGTTACCATTTTTGTATATAGTACCTTCCAAATTTCCTTATTTCCCAATAGCTTCCCAATACCTAAACCATGCTGAAAACTAAGTCCTCTCCAAATATAGCAGCACCAGTGATGTATAATTTTTTGGCAGACATGGACAACACAAACATTATGCAGGATAAGGCAAGACTACCTCACTAATAGGACTGAAGGTGGAGGGACTAGTGCCACATGCCTGGGGCAGCGCTCTCTTCATCAGTCGACCCCACGTCGCAACGTTGATGTTCATCTGGCCCGGCCTCAGGAAGTTCTTTCCTGCGGGGAAATCACCACGACATTGTTGTTGTTGAAGATGCGTACAATCACAACAAGGCGTTGTTAACAACAACGACGCTTTGGAATACATCCTTGAGTCATACGTTCTACGGAGCTCCTTCATTTAGAATTTAGTTTTGTTCTGAAATGTTACAAGCTCTGTGGTCGGTAGTCAGAATAAGACTATGTTCCAAGAAGTTGTTGTTGCTTATATACACCGTAGAGGTATGTGCACTGCCACATGTACACTTGACACACCAGTTAAGGCCAGTTTCCTGTGAGGTCGGTGCACCCTACACGGTGTGACCTGGAGTAACCTGATGCATGTATGAATGACATTCTCCATTGGCTTGGCACAGGTCCAAGGTTTCGTGTAACACTTGGCCTACTTTGGACTTGTTATTTTGAGCTATTCCATTTAAACATATGGGGGTATTAATAAAAGATTTTACGTAACGAATGTATGGATGAGTGAAGAATAAGTCAATAATTCAACTTAAAAAGTTTAGGGAGGGGGGGGGGGGGGCTTATTTCTAAATGAAATATCCCCCAGCTCAATATCAAAGGAAATAGATATTTAAACAGACTGACATAGAATGTATTCACAATATGTAGACTTACCTTTATGTTTTGGGAAGATCCTCCGTTGCCTCTGTAGTTTAGGTTTCCTCTCTATTACTGGGTTATAGAAGGTGACCTAGTGAAGGCAAGGTCACAAATAATCAACATGTTTATAGTGCAAACATTCTGACAAAACAAATTGGTGAAATTTTTTTTATACAAGATTACATTCTTGAAGACAATTGATATGCATCATCTTCCTTAGTGCAAAGCCAAAGTTTACAGTATTTCTTCAGTAAGTTCAGTAACAACCATGGAGCAGTTCAGAATGACCTCCATGGATTATATGACAGTGAGAGTGTGTGTATCACTGATCAAAGTATATGCTACTGACGCCCATGGAGCATACGGCACTGACCTCTATGAAGAGTTTTCCTGTGGGTTCTATGTCCACACACAGACCGTGCCTCTGGTTGTCCAGGAAGTCCTCTAACCTCAGGTACTTCATACCACATAACGACCGCCAGTCCTTCCAATAGATTGCTATCTCTAACTCCCTTGACTGAGAAAGAAAAAAATAAGAACAGAAAGATCAGCATGACGTGTATATCAATAGTAACGTTTTGGTAAATACATTTAAGTCTGATATACCTTTGTTACATGTAGTACAACAGTAGTTTCAAAAATTTTGGAAGGCATTAGTTATGACCATACAGAGGAAAACTACACAGTGTTGACTCTTCTTAATACACAAAAGTGAAACATACAAGTCATGTGGTTTGGTTTTTAATTTTTGAGGAATCTGATGATGTGCAGCTATGCAGTTGTTATCTCCATGAGAAATGGAGATTTTTTCATAGAGATATTGTTTTGAGCGTGTTTGTGTGTGTGTTTTATAAAAAAAACCCATTCCATTTGATGGTAAGAGAGTTGAAAAATGCAACATGTGTGACTGAGATATAAAGGGACATTGACTGATAAAATTTATGCAAATGAAGACCTAATTTGCATAATTAATGAGAACATACTGTAATTCCATATTGGTAGATAACTGGAATTTCATACTTGTGGCAATGTGACAGTGAACATTGTTGAATATAAATTATGCAAACGAGGGCCTAATTTGCATAATATATATTTTCCATGAATTGTGAGGCTACTTACCCTATCTAAGTCTATATTAAATCTCTGGTCCCAGGCTTGGTTACTACATGTCTTCCACGCTGTTTGGCTAACCATTTTGTTGTCTAACTTCATAACTGCCATAACTTCATCTGAAAATAAAACAAAAGAACTGGTCAAATACCATGACAAAATCATGTGCATAACAAAATCATGTGCATAACAAAATCATGTGCATAACAAAAGCATGCAGAACAAGGCAACACCATGTTGCAGAAGCTAGCCACTAGTTTGCAAGCAGAACATTCAACATCTTGCAGAAGGTAGCCACTAGTTTGTAAGCAGAGCATTCAACATCTTGCAGAAGGTAGCCAATAATTTGGAAGCAGAACATTCAACAACTTGCAAAAAGGTAGCCACTACTTTGCAAGCAGAACATTCAATACCATTCCCTGGAAAATTATGCATGTTACACCAGACACCTGAAAAAAAGTACCAAAAAAAACAAAAAAAAACAACAAAAAAAAACATGCAGTGTCCGAAAAAGCACAAATCTATCACCTTCAGCATCTTGTGCTTTAAAGCAGCCTGGTTGTGTAAGTAGGTGCAATGGAAAAATGTCACATGTACAAAGACAAACACACAAAAAACAGACACCCTCAAAAACTACAGCAGCTTAAGGCCAATCAGGTGCAGGTGTTCTTAGAAATTAGATAAAGCATCTACAAAGGAAAACACAAAGTTAACATGCATCTAAAATCGAAATTGTAGCTGCATGAATGAGTAAAATAAATTCCAGTTCAGAGTAACAGACATGCCTTATACTTTTGCTAACTTTTTTAAAGTTTTGAAATACTCAAGATCGACTTTTTCCCAACACTCCAGTTATTAAAGGCTCAAGCCACAAACTTAGAAAAAAACAGACAGACAGACAGACAGACAGACACAAAGACATACATACACGTTACCTGATTTCGTGATACTTACTTGATAAGTCCTCTGGTTTGACACTGTATGTTTTGCTGCTGTTGCGCCCGTGGAAGCTTCGCTTCGCCGACATGAATCCGCCGCTCTTCGTCTCTCCCGGGCTGCTGATTGGGAAGGTGGGGCTGCTACTACGCGACCGTCCCGGCACGTTCTCTAACAGGTCCTGACAGCCCATCAGTCGAACATCCAGCCGACCTACAGTAGTGTCAGTGGATATCAATGTTACCATCAACGGAACTTTCCAGTTGACCTACTGTATAGTGTTGGTGGGTATCAACGTAACCATTTATAGGCCATGTTGATTTGATTATGTGGATGACATCCTCTGCAGACCCCAAAACTGATGCAAGGGTGCGAATAGAAAAAAGTTTAGCCGAAAAAAAGGTGCATTCAGTAGGAAATCTGTGTGGTTAGGAAGGTTGAACAATGGAGTATGGTATACCGAAATATAGATTCTTCATTTTTGTTCTTTCAAAACTTCTTCTTTGACTTTGGAATTGACTTTGGCATTCTATGATATTAGTATCCGTTTTCTGAATTTTTTCTTCTTCAATTTACAGCATGTATTTTCTCATTATACAGCTGCTTTTTACGATTAACAGTAAGGTTAAAAACTTTTTATCTATTTTGGAAATGGACTAAAATTTATGTGCGTGCAGATGTCATCCATATAATCAAATCAACATGGCCTTAAGCAAATATTCTTGACAAGTTACTCCTGACAGCCCAACAGCCGAACATCCAGTCGACCTACAGTACAGTGTCAGTGGGTATCAACGTTACCATTAAGGGAAATATTCTTGACAATTTACCTCCACACTTACTTGTCGACTCGAATCATTAGAATGATGACTTACCCTTTTCTGAATATCAAAGGTCTATCAATTACACACCTACTTTTAATCATGTTGGCAAGATGGCTGTGTGTGTATTATAGGATGCTCTGACAAAACAAGTGGCACTTGTAGCTTGCAGTCTCTGCTTGTGACTTGTAGTTTCTCCTGACTAGTCTCTAAAAAATTACATGAACTTTTCTTTCTCTTCTGTGCATGTTCTTGTTATATTTCCCTCTCCACAATCTGTACCGGGGAAAGTGAAATCTATCGTTTTCCTTCTTCTGCCAGTTTCAGTTTTGCCAACATAACTCAAGAACCTATGGATGAATTGTTATGACATTTGGTATGAGGGTAGGTCTTGGGAGTCAAGGTTGATTCTGGGCCTTTCTAGTGATTTTCTTAGTACTACAGTGGAAATTTCAGTTTTTGTATCATCTGTTCTGGACATGCTGTAGTCTTGAGTTTTACTTTAGATCCAGTTTGCTCATTCTTATTATCAACAAACTTCTTTGTTCTTTAAGATTTACTACTTTCCTCAATATCATTCATTTAGTCCAGATTAAGTATTACCCCAAAGGTCAAGTCCAAATGAGAGCCACCTGTATGCCATGGATATACCCTACAGGGTTTTCCCTTTACAGACTACTCATCATCCTTTTAGTGTATATGGACAATGTGTGACTCATTGTCTCCCGAGATGACATCATCGATGTCCTCGTTCAAGTTCAAGTTAGTGTATATCTTTAAAAGTTTTGCTGTGATTCTATGGCCATGTTTTTGTGTGTGGTGATCTCTCCATCGCAAAATCATCACTCCATGAACAGTACAGTTTTTCTGTCAGTAATGCATTAAGTATGCCTACTGTGAACATTTCTTATATTCCCCTTCCAGTGGGAAGGGAATATACTGTTTTTGCTTGCCTGTTCTTCTTCTTCTTTCTTCTTCTTCTGCCAAAAACCAAGTAGATGTGCGGTGGTAGCTCTACTAATGGTATAGCAGAAAGTTATATGTACCTTATGTTACAATGTACGGATGTTATATTTGAGATGTAGGTACCTATAGGAAAGGTGAATACACCTGACAGTAAATTATGCTAATGAGGACCTAATTTGCATAATATATGCATAAACTTGTATTTCCCTTACCGTAAAAGCTGCGGATGTCATCTTTGAGATATAGGTACCTTTAGGAAAGGTGAATGCACCTGGACATAAATTATGCTAATGAGGACCTCATTTGCATAATTTATGCATAAACTTGTATTTCCCTTACCGTAAAAGCTGCAGATGTAATATTTCAGATGTAGGTACCTTTAGGAAAGTTGAACACACCTGACCATAAATTATGCTAATGTCGACCTCATTTGCATAATTTAGGCATAAACTTGTATTTTCCTTACCGTAAAAGCTATGGATGTCATATTTGAGTTGTAGGTATCTTTAGGAAAGGCGAATACACCTGACCAGATAGAAATAATGCTAATGTGGACCTCATTTGCATAATCATGCTAGGCATAGACTTGTATTTCCCTTACCGTGAAAGCTACGGATGTCATATTTGATATGTGGGTACCATTAGGAAGGGTCATAAAACCTGGCCATAGATTATGCTAATGAGGGCCTCGTTTGCATAATTTATGCATATCCCTTACCATAAAAGCTACGGATGTCATATTTGAGATGTAGGTACCTTAAGGAAAGGTGAACACACCTGACCATGAATTATGCTTATACAGACCTCCTTTGCATAATTTATGCAGAAACGTCATAATACCCTTACAGCCAATGCTAACGATGTCATATTTGAGGTGTAGGTAATAGGAGGGGAATATCCTGCATTTTCCCGAAAATGTTGCCATTCTAGTTTTTATCTACCACTCGCTCTCACTCTTTTGTATTTGGTACTATGTATGTTACGTATAATAATATGTGTATAGATTTATCAGGACTTTAAATGATGTAAAGTGTATCTTTGTTATACATTTTGCCTGACCCGTACCTCTTCTCTCATGACCTCAATGAAATGCAGCCTGCAGGCTGATTGGAGCTTTTCATGAATAAACAAAGGTTCAAACAAACATGCAAGAATTTCTACAGTCACATTACCTGTTAGAGCTGCAGGTTTGGGGTAGGCTGAGTATAACCTGACCTGTTAGAGCTGCAGGTTTGGGGTAGGCTGAGTACATTTTGTATAACCTGACCTGTTAGAGCTGCAGGTTTGGGGTAGGCTGAGTACATTTTAATATAACCTGACCTGTTACTTAGAGCTGCAGGTTTGGGGTAGGCGGAGTATAACCTGACCTGTTAGAGCTGCAGGTTTGGGGTAGGCTGACTATAACCTGACCTGTTAGAGCTGCAGGTTTGGGGTAGGCTGAGTATAACCTGACCTGTTAGAGCTGCAGGTTTGGGGTAGGCTGAGTATGTCTGCTGCGTGTAGCTCCCAGACGTCCTGTAAGACACCGGCGAGGTAAGGGACAGCTCCGACTCGATTTCCTTCCTCTTGTCTGAGGCCTCGGGCATGTTCTTCAAGTGCTTCTCCAAGGAGAACTTCAAGATGTCCAGCTTCTGGGACGACTCCTGCAGTTTGGTTTGTGCCTTTGGAAGATGCAAGACAGTCACTTCAACACCATGGCTTTCACAATGTACAAGTAGACCTTGACTTCATTATGCATTGACCACTTGTGACGAATAAAAAAAGATGCATCTACATGTATGTCAAGATATTCTAATCTTTTAATTCTCACTTGTATCACGGTATCTTAGCACTTACATGTTTCTCTTACTAAGAACACATTTCAAGAACTGCATGTTTTGTGGGCTTAGCAAGCTTGCCAGTTTAGCATTCCTTATTTAGTGAGATCTTAGACGAGTAATAAGCCTTGTATCACATTCTTTATCCACAGCTAAGAAAGCTTTTGCAAGTTGCAGTGAGAAAAGCTGCTAGCAGAATGTTAGAGGACAGCAATGAAGAGAATTTGAGAGTGACATTTGACAGGAGAGAATGAGTGTTTGTGTTGCATTGTTGTGATTGTATGTATCTTACACATTATACAAAAGTTAATGTAACTTAAATCTTGTTTAGATTAAAAAAAAAAAAACACATTGAAACTGAAAATACATGTTACTTCCCTATAGGTTGTAAATGGAGCTAAAATCAAATCCTATATACACAATATGCTACCGGCATCTAAACTGCATACAACAACCAAATCATATTTGCTAACACATCTTCACAGTCAATATTGAATAAAAACATATATCTTTCTCTTGTATTTTCCCATAGAACAGGTATACTAGGAATAATATCAACAACTACATCCTATCAAAGCACAATAACTACAAAATAATGCTAAATCGCTGATACAATGTGTTTCTACAGAAAGACATTTTCACTTATACTGGTACATATATGTATGATTGTCATAAAATGTTAATCCAATTAAAGATACAGGTACAGCAAATTGCTATTTTTCTACCAGCTTGGCACAAATCAAAACAGTTTCTATACAAACAAATTAGAAGTTTGCCATGCATGGTGGCACCCTTTGTAAGGCAACCATGCATGCTGCAGTAGTATATGTATTAGGCACTCTACACACGTAAACAGTGATCAATACAAGCTGGTGTTTCTGTATGTTAGCTTTTAACAGCAACAACAGCTGACATGCCTTATTTCCTGCAATGCATTCTACAGTATACACACTGACACAACTACATGACTTGTACAACATGTACATGTCCTACAGAAATCATTATTTGTCACTATGATATATAAAGAAAATAATCATCTACACTGACTACACATCTACGAAGTACATAATGTTTTGCAACCATTCCTCAATACATATTAAGCTCACAAAGTCATGCATTTATCAAATAGATTTAAAATAATTCTACATACACTACTTATACTACTTTAGGCCATGTTAATTCGATTTTATGGATGACATCCGCATGCGCCTCAATTTTCGTCCATTTCCAAAGAAAAAAAAGTTTTCTACCATCGTACAAAGCAGCTACAAAATGGGCAAATATACATGTATGCCGTAAATTGCAAAAAGATATTTCGGAAAACAGATACAAATGTTTAGAATGCCAAACTCAAAGAAGAGGACGTAAAAGACCAAAAATGAATAATCCATGATTTGGTATGCCATTCCCTGTGTGTTTAGTCATTTGTTCAACCTTCCTGACCACGTAGATTTCATAATGAATGCAACTTTTTTTTTTTTAACTTTTTTTTATTCGCATGGTCGCATCAGTTTTGGGGTTCCCAGAGGATGTCATCCATAATGATATAATCAAATCAACATGGCCTTACATTATATTATGTTTTGGCATTTTACACAACTTCACTTTCTATGTTTTCAACGATTGAAGAAAGTTGCACGACAAACATTTTTCACGCAGCACAAATCTATGTACATCAAAACTAATATCATTACATTTAACTCCTTATACTATAGGGAAAGAAATATTATTGTTTTTTTAACTTGGGTTACATCACTGCAAATCTTGCTGCTACGGGGATGCGCCGTGCCCCTTACCTCTTCTGTACAGTTGATGGTCCGTTTCTGGCGACGCCTGGTCCCGCTGCTCCACAGCCTCATGTGGTAGACTCGCGGGCTCCAGTGCCCATTGGACGCCTCTTCGCTCAGAGACCTACTGGTCCACCTACTCCCTGACTTCTACGGCCACCGAAACGGTACAATGGCATTGTGTACAACATAGCATTTCTACCAGTCGTTTTAGGTATATACAACACGGTGTATTCGATCCGTGTTGCCCGACAGCCGAAGGGCGATGCGACCTGCGGGAGGGCCGGGATCGAGGGTGATACGGAATACAACGTGTTGTATTTTATTTATGTCATACCCACCCGAGAAAACACGTATTTCAATGCGAAATGCGCCAGAAGTTGAGAAAAGTTGGTGTCCTCGAACAAAAAAATTGTAAAAACATCGATTCCAACCTCCGAAACCAGTATTCAAATTTTCGACAGAGGCGCACTTGGCACACTCGAAATGCATTCTAAATATTCTATGATACAAGTACATTGTAGAACCCCTTGTGATATCGAAATTTATCACACGATGCAGAACACCCGTATCGAACGTTTTCGCGGCCCGGGTATGAGATAAAACATTGTATTTCTTCCAGTCTTTTTAGGATAACTAAAACTACCAGAGTCCCCCTACAGTGCAGGTAAAAACGATTTCAATTACATTTTGTAAGCCTTACAATACTTTTTACTCAAAGATAGATTACAACTTATATGACGATGAAAGCCTACACGCATGCAAGCTTCCTTTACAATGACTGTCTCTACCAATTCTTACACATTCAAGTAAAGTTTGACATTAAAGTTAAGCTAAGGTATTACAGGAGACAAGAATACTGTTACTGATTATCATGACAAGATTACAGGTGTAGCATCCCAGAACATACCCCTGGCCAGAACGTACTCGGTCGTTTTCTAGTCAAGGGTACATTCTGGCCTGTTACACCCATACATGTAAATGTTATGACTATGAGCCTATCAGTGTTATATAAACTATTCGTCAACCCATAAAAAAATTGTCATACGAACTACTTTATACAAATAAAATCATAGCTTAGGTTCTCTCTTGATCTTATCATAGATAAACGACAATGCAAGTTTCTGATTGGCTGTTATCTTAATTAGATCAAATGCACGACATATTGTGATCTGGTAGGTGTGATGAGTATGTTGGTCAGCTGTAGCAGGCAATGCAGCAAGCCTTTATGTATGCAAAAGTAAAGGTAAGTCGGCAGGCAATGAGACAGAGTAAGATTAAAAGAGAGTGTGATATGGAGATATGCAAATGCAGACAGCATCATTAACAATCAGCATATAACAGCAACTAGTACCCATCTCAAAGTCAGAATATTGATATAGTCATTTCAACATTCACTGCTTAACTAATTTGTCAATTACTAGAAAACTTACTGAAAAATCAACTTCAGTTTTAGTCAATTTTGAATTTCATTCTCAGCTTAGACGCCAACCAAAATTTAGCCTCTTTGGTTAAAAGTACATTACATTCTTCAGCAGATTATTTAATTAGTCGGCATTCAGGCAAAAATTTCTTTAAATTTAGCCATGGCATGTTTGGTCAAGTGTATCAAACTTAGTGTGATATAACTTTCCCCCTGTAACAGATTACCTGGTGTATACTGTAAATGTAGAAATGTTTGCGGTGGTTTTATGTTCGAGGTTTTTGCGGGGACCGTTTCACGGCGAACTTAAAACCACCGCAAACATTTTTGTCCAATACTGTAGCAGTATGTGACTAAAGCACTGCCGCGAAATCAAAACCACACCTAACATACCATTTTCCCCTTAGCGCGAAATAAAAACCATGCAAACTTAAAATTCATATACAGTACATTCCCTTGTCCTTACCTCGGACACAGCTCTCTTGTCTGTCTCTTTTCCCGCGCCCAGCAGTCTGACCACGTTCTTGGCGCCCTCGACGATGGCTGACTCAATCTTCATGTGATGTCTGAGGGTCGCTATCCTGAGCGCGTCCGCGTTGCCACTCTCCAACGGGCTCCCAGCTGCCGAAACGCAACAAAAAAATAAAACCGTTTCTGACCTATTGTCGTTTCTTATTGAGTTGAACTATTTCAGTAACCAAAGCCAATCAAAACTTTATCTTTCACTTAATTTTTTCACTGAAAACCAGACATACCATAAGCAACCTTAGTCAAAAGTTTGCCTCCTTTTTTCACCCGCGTCAATAACATCTAAAAGGCTCTGCCCCTTTGGTGTCGCCAAAAAGCTGCTAATTTCACACAACCAACAGCATGTGACTTCAATGTGTATACCATGTCACCATGTTTAACCCTTATCCTGCCACCCCCCTACACCATGGCACTACTAGTACTACATCATCATCATGTGTGACATACAGAGGCTTAAGTTGGCCAGTCCTCTCTGTAGACGCTGGGTGGTGAAAGTGTCTGTGATACCTGTAACGTAACAAAAGTCTCCATGTCTTCTTCTAACTAAAAAGTAAAATACAGGTTGATTGTAAAATGCTTCTAAATGCCCCACCCCAGAGGTGTTGCCAAAAAAGCTGCTACTGTCATATTCATTTACCTTTCTGTGACTTGATCACTGGTTGCATAAAAAGGAGACATCAGAGACAGACAGCATTATAAGCAAGCATAAAAACATGCTTCAAGTGTTACAACATGGCTGACTGTATACTTTAGGTTTCAGTGATTGCTACATGTGTAAATGTGCATCTTCAAAGTGGAAAAAAACTGTAATTCTTGTTTCTTTCACTGTAACTTTATGTTCACTGTTTTCACGGTCACCTCTGTGCCGTGAACTTATCATCACCGTAAGAAACCTGTTGTAATTATTTATGATTCCTTCTCACATCCGTTATGTAAATCACTTGCTGCCATCGTGAAGTTAAAGTTCAGTGAAAATGTACATTTTCCTTACACCGTGAAATTTTGCTACCGTGAAGATAAAGTGAATTACATTAAGCAATGCTGCCTATTAGTCTATCGTGCCCAAGGGAAACATTATAGAGGATATTTTACTTATCTCCTCACTCGACTCAGGTAAAAAAATTAGCATCTAGCTTTAGTCAGGGACATGATGGGATATAAAACAGAGATCCTGTGTTTGAAGAAAGCCACACATTGAGCACGTTTAAGAACCCACCACACTTATTCATTAAAGTATGGATTCTTCCTGGTGTGAGTGGATCAATCATATCAGTCTGGTCCTACACATAAACAAACAAAGAAACTTACATGGCGTTGCTGTGTCCCCAGACGAAGCCTCAGGCACGTTATTCTCCAGACTGGTCTGTGTCTCGGCCTTTAGGATCTGCATGCGGATGATTTCTATTTTGGTCCTGCTATCCTTCAGCATCTGTTGGGCCTCTGCTAGCAGCTTACGGTCCTTGGAGGAACCTGAGGGTACAAATGTGGGATTATGGTTACTTCAGATTCACCAAGACCGTGGGCTTATGATAAAAACAGCTGAAAATGGGGTTTTACCCTCTTAATGCATTTGAACTACAGGGCCCGAAATTCATTTTTGGGAACAAGTGCACTGGTGCACCTAACCTAAAAATCTAGGTGCAATTACAAACCCTACTCCATCTCTAAGAACTTCAATCTGTAATTCTATACCTAACTTCAACATTTTCAACAAATGACATATCAAATAAAGTACAACAAAGCTTTTATTATTGCTTTTTCTGATACTTAAATTTCAGGAATATTCTGTGAACTAGTATACAATAGTTCCTTTACCCAATAGCCTACAAAAATATCTAGGTGCACCAGTGCACCCACGGTCAAAATTTTGGGTGCACAAAGGTGCACATGCACCCAGTATTTTGAGCCCTGAACTAGGAAGTGCAAGTCAGAGAGTGTATCTGTTATAAATTTAGTGCCCTAATGTTACTAATGTTAGTCTTCAAAGTTTCCCTATTATTTGAGCTAAAAGGTCAATGACATCTACTGAAATTTACAACTAGACAGCCTGAACCACACATCGAAATCTAACCCAAGAATTTCATCAACAGGAACTCAATAAAGTATAAGAATGTGGTTTACACCACTAGGAATCCCATGCAGCGAGTGTTCACATATAACAGGCAACTGACGATATCCAATCATTATTTAACATCCTGCTGGCAAATATGTGGTGAACTTGTCAGGCTATTAAATCTCTCTGAAGGCCAAGGTTGTCAGGGTCTGTATGTACGAGAGTAAAGACGACCAGTCTTAAAATAGTCTCAGGTTCTGACCTCAACATAAGGACAAGCAAGCATAGGCCTGTGTACCAGTACTTGTGCAATACTGTGAACATCATTCAGGTACAGGCTCAAAATACTTGAACATCAATGTACTTTATGTGTAGACTAAAGTCTCAATTATGTATAATCATTTTCCAAGCATAGGAAAAAGACAAAATATTGTATGGGCATTGAAATCAAAGTCATCTGAGGTCATGTCGAAAGTATGTTTTTTTTCTAGATGTGAGACATGAAGTTTAAATAAGCATTCTGTTAACTGTTTATTCATGTTTCCTTCATCATTGCAAACCATAGGTTACTTTGTCAATTTGTTCAGGTTGAGGTATAGGTCTAGAAAGCTACCCAAACCTCTGTACCCAATGTTTTGTTTATAATATCATGTTGTCAATAGATTTATGCCATACCTGGGCCGCGAAAACGTTCGATACGGGTGTTCCGCATCGTGTGATAATTTTCCGTATCACACAAGGTTCTACTTTTATCACACGGGCTTCCATAGAATATTTAGAATGCATTTCAAGTGCGCCGGTTGCGCCGCTGTCGAAAATTCTAATACCAGATTCGGAGGTTGGAATCGATGTTGTTACAATTTTTGTTTTGTTCGAGGACACAAAACTCTCTCAACTTCAGGCCCATTTCACATTGAAATGTGCTTTATTCGGGTGGGTGTGACATAAATAAAATACAACACGGTGTATTCCGCATCATCCTCGGTCCCGGCCCTCCCACGAGTCGCGTTGCCCTCTGGCCGTTGGGTGATATGGCCTGCGGTTGGGCCGTTACGTTGGGCGATAAGGAATACACCGTGTTGTATTCCAGTGTTAGAAATACTTTTTTTCAGTGTTCTGCAATATTGCAGAATGTCAAAATTTTTTTATGCAATTTGAAAATATTTTCTGCAAATACACATGCCTCCATACTACAACCTTCTCAACTTAATAATGCCTACTTATTTACATTATATCTAGCTTTGCAACATTGCTGTAACATTAATTCTTTATTCTCTCACTCTATCTTTGATTATAGCACTAGCAAAGTTGAGGAATAACATGCATGTGTGTGAAAAACATTCAAATTGATAGCGAAAATTGCAACAGCAAAAGCATATTTATTCTATATCAATCAAATAAAATATTCGTTTGATAATTTATTTCAGTATGTGTATTGAAATTAAAAACAAATTCAACAGCCTGCCTGATAAGGAGGACAAGGGCATTATTTATATCCTTGCGAGAAATACGTGTTCTGATTCGTATCATAATTAATACATAAGATCGCACGACCTGTGACACAGCCACGGCCCACAGAAAATGACAAAAACCGAGAAAAAAATTAAAATTCAATATAAAACGCCTTTACGCAAACCTTGGCCTCTGTGTAGTTTTTGGTATAAATCTGAAACATCGCTATCGGTTTCAAACATCGCACTCCGACTTCGGACATTCGAGGAGACTCCAGAGACGGCCCGGCGATTTAGTTTTTCACGGTGGGTGCCCCCCTCCCCACTGTCTCGGCACAGGAGAAAATGTTCCGCCTTTTCCACACAAGGCGGTGCTCAATGTCTATCCGAGTAGTTCTCAACCTCATCGCTGCCATCTGGGCTTCAAGGACCACGGGCTAATGTAGTGGCCACCGTTTCGTTCCTTCTGTCATCGCGCCCATGCCCCGAGTTCGGACTCGGAAGAAATCGCATGCTTGCGACATGCTAGAAACATCCGGGAATTGTTTTCCCGACTTTTGCCGACCTCGAGATCGCGGAGATTAGCGAGGGTTGACGGAAATACACGAATTTGACATTTTCTCACATGATTCGTCTCCGAAGTTATCACGGAAAGTGTCGAAACCCCCCCAAAAAAACTGACTTCAAGTAGCACCAGGCAGTCGGAACGCACTGAAACGCCGCCATCTTGCGCGGCGCTGTGGGTTTCAGTTTATATCTACAGCGCCGCTAGTTTGCTTATTTGTAAGTCTATATAAATCATAATCTCCTGAATTGAGAGCCAGAGTCAGATTTTTTTTCTTCTGCAAAATTGCAGATTGTTTAATTTTTCTTCTGCATTCTTGAAAATCTTTATGCATTTTGCAGATTGCAGACGGGTATTTCGAACGCTGTATTCTAATATAGTTAGTGGCAACTTCTATTTGTGCTATTGCGTACCTGTTGAGTACATGTTGAGCATGTTCTCCGCCCCTTGCTTCACCTTCATCTCGATGGTCAGCTGTTTCTGCAGGGCCGACACGCGGCTGTTGAAGTTGGTCCCGCTGTCTCGCTTGGATCCCTTGTCATCTGGGGAGAACGGTTCCGAGTCTGGAAAAACAGAAGATACGCAAGGTCATTATCAAATCTCACTTTCCTTTATTTCATGCGTAGTCCAGCAGTTAGTGACCCGGTAACCGGACCAAGAGGTCGTGAGTTCAAATCTAATTCTCTAACAACTGACATTTAAGGCCACACCAATTTAATTTCTTGGTTAACGGAATCTCAAAAAAAATGCTAGATTGGAAAATCAACATGAAAACAGAATCTCAGAGGAAAGTTTGTACTTTGGTGCACACAGTTTCAGGGAGTGAACAGGGTCAGGTGAAAGTTTTCACCCCAGCCTTCTGTTTTAATGATGTCCTCGTGCTAAAATTCTATCAAAAAAATCTGTTAACCAAGACATTAAATTGGTGTGGCCTAAAAGCAAACAAAAAACACTGCTACCTGGTCAGTATTGTTTATGTATCTTAGGGAACAATTCCCTTCCAACTAAAATCACTTCTTTTTTCTCACGGACGCCGTTGGATTTAAAACAACAGAGTGTTTTGTCTGCCTCTATTTGAGCTTGAACATTGTTCAATTTGTGCACCAGCTAATGACACGACTAGGACAAAATAGATTACTTACACGACCCTTTCAATTACTGCCTGTCCTGGCTCTATGCCAGTGTTTAATGTGCCTTCCATATCCACACCTCTACTCTATATGTACTTGTATCTTTGGAAAAGATTAACCTTTGTAGGACTAAGGAAGTAACCTAGATTTCTGAAAAGGACAGGTTGTGTAGGTGGCCCAGTTTAGAATCTAGCTCAGTAGCTGGCTTTTCCACAGCACTTGAATTTATGGCACAGGCCTTGAACTTGAAGCATTGGCTATTATTAAACAAGCACTACATATATAGCTATATAAAACCCCTTGTTAAAAATGCAATATGGATAACTGTTGGTCAGTAGTACATGTAGTTTGTCAGCATAGGAGGAAGAATATAAGTTGTATATCGTAATTTTGCAGTACAAGGGAAAAGGAACTGTGTGTAGTGTTTGAAGCAACCACGGTAAAGAACATAACATACACTGATGGAGTGCATGTTTATGGTGCTCTCACCTAGAAAACGCAATATCAAACCAGTGCTTATATTTCACTATTTACAGTAATTTCAAGTACAAGTCTAGTTAAATATTATCCAGTTTTTAGAGATTGAATTGTCTTCACATATTGTTTACCTGAATGTCTAACCTTCAATCAATTCAAAATGATAAGGCTACACATTTTAGCTTTTTTCCCCTACGGCCACACCCATTCAATTTCTTGATTAACAGATCTTTGTTAATTTTAGAAAAAAAAAATCATGAAAACAGAAGGCTGGGGTGAAAACTTGCACCTGACCCTGTTCACTCCCTGAAATTGTGTGCACCAAAGTACAAAGTACATTCTGTTTTCCTGATGATTTTCCAATCTAGCATTTTTTTAAAAATTCCGTTAACCAAGAAATCAAAATGGTGTGGCCTAAAGGCAGCACATGTCCCCTTGAATGACACCGACTGATTTCACAGATAACAGGTACAACAGAACAATAATACACCAAAGTGAAGCACCCGTAAATATCCCGACTGAACAACCCTGTCACATGCAACCGCAGCTACAAAGGTTGCACACACATGTCCCCGGGCTAGAACTGACACTTGAGATGACACCTGGTGACAGCACACCTGGATGACACCTCTTCTAACAACAACAAATAACACCTGCTCAAGTCATTCTCTCCTACCACTTTACCTGGACATGCATCAACTTCCACTTCTAACTTATCATTACAAATATTTATGGAAAACAGCTCTGCATTTCTAATCTCCAAGCAGATGTTGGGGTTGAAAATTGTAACATCATTACAAATATTTATGGTAAACAGCTCTGCATTTCTAATCTCCAAGCAGATGTTGGGGTTGAAAATTGTAACATCATTACAAATATTTATGGAAAACAGCTCTGCGTTTCTAATCTCAAAGCAGATGTTGGGGTTGAAAATTGTAACATCATTACAAATATTTTTGGAAAATAGCTCTGCGTTTTTAATCTTCAAGCAGATGTTGGGGTTGAAAATTGTAACATCATTACAAATATTTATGGGAAACAGCTCTGCGTTTCTAATCTCCAAGCAGATGTTGGGGTTGAAAATTGTAACATCATTACAAATATTTATGGAAAACAGCTCTGCATTTCTAATCTCCAAGCAGATGTTGGGGTTGAAAATTGTAACATCATTACAAATATTTATGGAAAACAGCTCTGCATTTCTAATCTCCAAGCAGATGTTGGGGTTGAAAATTGTAACATCATTACAAATATTTATGGAAAACAGCTCTGCGTTTCTAATCTCCAAGCAGATGTTGGGGTTGAAAATTGTAACATCATTACAAATATTTATGGAAAACAGCTCTGCATTTCTAATCTCCAAGCAGATGTTGGGGTTGAAAATTGTAACATCATTACAAATATTTATGGAAAACAGCTCTGCATTTCTAATCTCCAAGCAGATGTTGGGGTTGAAAATTGTAACATCATTACAAATATCTATGGAAAACAGCTCTGCATTTCTAATCTCCAAGCAGATGTTGGGGTTGAAAATTGTAACATTATTACAAATATTTATGGAAAACAGCTCTGCATTTCTAATCTCCAAGCAGATGTTGAGGTTGAAAATTGTAATGTTTTCTGACCGAAAAAAAATCTTACTAAAAAAACTTGATCATTTTCTACCCAACATCTGCTCAGCGATTATTCCTAGATTTCCCTACTAAAGGATTTTACATTTTTGTACGTGTTACAGTTGTGAAGTAGAAAATATAGTGACCTATGAATAGTATGATTATGTTTAGCCATAAGTATGGCTCAACATATTGTTTTCTCTCATGTTTCTTCTCCTGTCAAATCTTCAAATCGATTCATCTCTGTCATTTTTTGACCAAATGACCTGAAATTTGGTACAGAGGTAATGTAGGCAAAAACCAATGTACGTTCTTTTCCTTTTTTTGATATTGACCTTGAAAGTGATTTTATTGAGGTTTTTAGGCTATTTTTAGCATATCTTGGCCTCCTGCGCCCTTGTATTTCAACCGAATGACCTGAAATTTGCTGTATATGTGGCTTGAACAAATATTTAAAGGACTACATTCCCATTTTGGCATACATATATTCAAAACGATTTATTTTGGGCTTTCTTGACAATATTTGCCACTTCTGTCACTTTCAATACTACATATGACCTACAGGTCATTGACCCCGAGTGCCTTGCACCTGGCCAAGCTTGAAGTTTGCTTACGAGGAGGAAAGACCGGACATAAACATTTAACGTGATTATCGGGAAAACACCATGTTCCCTTAAACTCAGTGGTTAAATTGCAGTTTAGGAAATTTTATAACAGAAAACAAGTTAAATCAATGATTTTGTGAATGTTTATTCTAGCATTAGTTATTCCAGATATTTTCAAACTCCAAATTCTTCAACACAACACGGGAGATCGTTTCTCCTCAGACTGGCGCGACACTCCTGTCAAAATTGATTGATGATCTCTCTCTGCCGCCGACTTCATACATGATCAAAGGCGGGTGGTAGGCGGTGCCTTCCTACATGTCCTACGTACGGGCGTATGGATCGTAGAATTCGGCAAAAAAGGAATGATTAGGCCAGTAGAGTCAGTCCCCGGTAAGGTCAATGATTCGCCCGTTTGCGCTAGCTTGTAACGTTAAATGAATGTACCCTCTGGTGGCCAAACTTCACTGACAAACTTTCTCCCTATTATCATCATGAGCTTGCGTTAGTCTGGTACTAGTGACTATTATGTGCCGGGAATGTTTATCTATCGCACGCCTTGGAAGGAAGTTCAACCATGATAAATGGTCGGCCGTTGCGAAAATTTGGAATCCCATGCTGTTGATTTTTGTGATTGAATCTGTAAGAAAATATTTATTCATGTCGTTCATGTTTTTGGGACGGACGCCGGGACGGGGTGAATTTTTTCTATCATTTTCGTCCCGTTAGTAATGCAAATCGAATCGTGTTGCACAAGAGGCAAAACACTAAAAACGTGGGTCTTGTGGAGTGTTTTGGAGCGGGAAAATGCCGGATATTAGCGGTGCCGAACAGTGTACATCGTCGCGCGCGGGTGACGCTCCGTCAAAACAAATCCGCTGGTGGTCTAGCGCGGCCACCGAAAATAGGCAGAAACACACAGGAGGACTTAGCACCTTCGTTTATGAGGGCAATTGTGAAAATCTTTTGTTACAAATTGTTCGAACATTGAAACATTTGGATAGATGGTTTGAAACTGTTCTAAAGAAAAGAGATTTTTGTGTAGTTACGTTCGAAATGTTTCCAACGTATGTGAAATGAGTTCAAACATGTTATAAGTTTCAATTCTAATTGTTTGAACACTTTAGAACTGTTGTGACTTAGACATTCTTTTAATCAAAATAGTTCAAACATATTACAAATATTATATTAAAACCCTCTCGGTGACTTTGAATTGACCCAAATATGTCGTTTTTGGTCATTTCCTTCGTCTCCTGTCAAATCTTCATATGTATACTATGGAAAACTTCATTCTTCCCTGGGGCTGATCTTTTTTAATTCAATTTTGAACTGGGTTGATTATGCGCAAGAGTGTAATTTTCAGCGGATATTTTTCGACTGGTTTACATGGAAATGGCACGGAATATCCCATTCTTGCAAGGGGAGGATTCTTTAATTATTTCTTTCAATTTTGAGCTGGAATGATTATGAAAAAGTCCATTCTTTAGCAGAAGTGTTAATCAATTAGTGGATATGGTTGTGGACTGGTCCATATTGTGTTGAGGTGCTACTGGAAGACTCAGTTTTGGACTTGGGTGATTCATTTTTTTAGTGCAAGTATTTTAGAATGGTCCATTGTTATTTGGGGAGAGTCCATTTTTTGCATGGCGAGGAGTATGGCTAAACATGCTGTATTTGCTCGCAAATGTTGCCTTTCTAGTTATAAATCTATCTTTCTGGACTCATGTTTAGTGTGTGGATAAGCCCATAACAGTGTATTTGTGCTGGTTTACTTTTAGTTTTAGAAATGGGCGCTGTGATACCGAATGCCACCGGTGACTGTCTAAACAGTTTACCTTGTACAATATGGAACCAAACACAAGCAAACAGGCAGAGTTTTCACACAGACTTGCTAATCAGGGCTCTTTCTGTAGGTCTAATGGATAAACATGGGGTGCTAAAAGGGTAAACACATGCCAAGCATTTGACAACAATGCTAAAAGGTAAACAAGCCCTCCCCTCCTAGTGTGTTGTGTATTGGGGTTACATGTAAACCAATCTTCAAAACTCTCAAAACTCACTGTTTACATGTACATGGCTAGGTATTACCGATGTTAGCAAGTCTCTTTAGTTGTTTGAGAAAGTACACAAACTACGTGTAAACAAAAAGCTTTTTATGTATCAGTACATGTTATAAAGGAAAAATGTAGCTGGCAACCAAAACATGTATGCAACCATTTTAATATTAGTCCAATTAGTAGTATTACATCTACAATATAGAAGTTTAGAACATGCAAAACTTGCACATTGTAATTTTCATACATATAAAGAAGCTAAAACTTCCTTCCCTAATTGACAACATTTTGTGACAAAATCATTGTGAAATTTTGAATAATTTGCTCTCAGAATGGTATAAAGAAATGCTGAACGTCATTGGAGTTCAAAGTCATTCTCGAGTTTGTTCACAGCTTTAGAGTTAGTATTCACTACGGACAAGTCTTTTCTAAAAAAAGTAAATCTCTAATCCTTTTTTATCCAGTGAATAAACCAAGCCTTTCAAACTGCACCTGTGTAAAGCTACCTGTTATTGTACTGGAGTGTACTGAAGCCCTTGGAAAGTTCCACACTCACAATGAGTGCTAAATAATAAGGGGGGTTGTTGAAAAGGGAGCAAGGAAAATCTAGATTGATTGCAGTCATTACTGTCCTTCAAAGAAAAACTAGGGCTGCAAGTATGTTCTTATGTTGAGACGAAAGACGTACATTCCTTCCACTACGATGAACATTTACCTACGATGAACATAGAGTGTTTGCCTTGCATACGGCAGGTCGTGAGTTCGATCCCCAACCAGGTCATACCTAAGACTTTAAAAATGGTACATACTGCTTTCTCTGCTTAGCACTCAGCATTTGGGATAGAGTATGGTAGTTAAACACACACCATTACCAGTGGACTAGCCCCTTGCTGTAGTGATTGCACAAAGTTGTGTGGCCCAAGGGCTACCGAAACAGAGATGGGCGCCGCCCTATGCACCATCGGTGCGGGAAGGAACTTTGACTTTGAAGTTTGATGATGAACATTTAGCACAGAAAAAAGACGAAAACATTATATGGCCATGGAAACCAGTGCTATCTTTGATTTGGGTCTCTTTCAATGTTCTCTGCATGAGATACCAGCAAAAGTAAAAAGAAAACAGTTTTGACTGTTTCTGTCATTAACGAAGACTATGTGTACAGGTTATATTGTTAAATAATTGTTCAGGTACAATTACAGGTCTGGATCTGTACCTTAAGTTCTTTACCTATACCTATATATGTTATGTCTAGATACGAAGCCATAAGTTAAACAGGAAACATTTCATTTCAATGGTGAGAAAGACTTTTGTCTTTTTTGTCAAGAAACTCAATTACCGTACAAAATACAGCACAGATTCAGAGAAAACAAACACAGCCCTGTGCGTTGTTTGTTATCGTACAAAAGAATGGTGCTTACTGGGCAGAACTTCCTTTTTTTTTTAATGAGGAAACCTTGAACCCAAACAATGCTGGGGTCAAGGATAATACCTAGCAAATTGTCACAATGGCTTGTAATATACTGTATATGAGAATGCAGCGCTACTGTATACGTAGTCAAATCCACTGACAACAAAACATGTCTGAAAGATAGAAAACAGGACAAAAATTGTCATTCTTACGCAATGTGTAATTTCCGTAATTTAGCGTGAAACTTCTTAGTACATACAAGTACATGCATACATACTAGGCTATGCCATTAAAATGGTTAAGGAAAACAAATTCACTTCTCTCTTCAATTCTTTTTAAACATTCATTCATGTGAATGGTTGCGAATATGAAGTTAAATATATAAATTTCTCTTGCTCTATAGGAAGGAAGCAAGACCTTCTACACAATATGTTAAAGGCAACCAAAGCAATATTAGGGCCCAAAAAATGAAAATAGAAAAAATGCTGAAATCTTTATGGTAGTGACATTTACTAACACTGTTTACTTCATTTGCGTAATAACGTCATACATGTACTTTGAGCATTTCAAAACCGCACAAAATCGTGCCGTACGATGATCCCCTTAGTTTCGCGAGCCTACAAAAATTCCGGCCACCATTTTCAGTGCGTTCTCACTTCACAACAACGTCATATTTTTTCATCATGGATGTTGCTATACATTGTGATAGTGTTGTATAGAAAATGACTAAATAAATTGACTTTTAAAATCCGATTTTCAGGCCCTAATATTTCTTGAGTTTCCTAAATAAGTATTGACTGACTTGCAAGTAAGAGTTCAAAGAGAGAATATGACACTAGGATCACTAGAGGGGTAACAGGAAGGTTTAGTTAAGGTGTGGTGGCTTCCTTCTTAACACAGCTTACTCTATAGTGCAATGTCTACAAAGAAAATGCCATGGCCACTTACCCTTAGACTTTCTATAGTTAGCGGAAGGATTACGGGCAAACGGTAAGGGCGTATACACTTAGAGCGTCATGTAACATTTTATCAAAGTGTCATACATCTTATATTCATTGAGAAAGGGGAACATTTGTAAGAATGTAGCTTGAAGATATTTGAGTTTAAAGGAAAATATTGGATTGAAATTCTTAGCTTGGAAATTTGGTCTAATTTTGAAAAGGAATTTTGAAAGGTATACAAAATCATCAGAGGTCCAGATATTCTTCTATATCAGTTTGAACTACAGTAAATCTTGAAATATTTCCAGTAGTTTTGCTTTTGCAGTTTACTTGACCTCTACACCATGAATTTATGACAGCGCGAATATACCTCTCCAATGTACTACTACTAGTACTAGTGCTGTACTAGAGAATTGTTTCAACTAAAAACTTAAAACGCCGCACAAACTTCCTTTCCCCTTTTATCACAAAATTACTGTAAATGTGTAATTCACTTTATCTTCACGGTAGCAAAATTTTGGAAAATGTATATATTCACTGAACTTTAACTTCACGGTGGTGGCAAGTGATTTTCAGAAAGAATCTATGAAGGAACAGGGTGCGAAATACCTGGTTGCACGTTGCACAGTGCAACAAGATTTCGGTTGGTGCAAGTTGATTCCAAACCCAGGTAGCGCAGTGTGCAACCTTATATTTTGAGCCAAAGATTTCAATCGGAGCCCTGGAAGCTCACAAAAACACAGTGTCCCTCTCATAAAATTCGGTAAATCTTCAATTGAAATAAAGAAATCAACACTTTTTCGTTTTAAACCATCCAAAACCCTTCATAGATCGTGGAATTTGAGCTGAAAAAGACAAAAACACACTGCCCTCAGCTAAACAAGATGTTGTTAGGTCTAATATATATTTTGAAATGTTAGTAGTATTATACGCTACATACGAGCTTGATTTGAAGAAATCGGTGAATGTTGCTGGAGCAACCTGAAATTTGGATGTGCAACCTAGCATTTGCCCTTGGTTGCAACATGGGCAACCTGGCTCAAAAAAGTATTTCGCACCCTGAGGAATCATAAATGATAACAGGTTTTTTTACGGTGATGATAAGTTCACAGTACAGAGGTGACCGTGAAAACAGTAAACATAAAGTTACAGTGAAAGAAACAAGAATTACAGTATGTCCTCCCGGAAAGTAATGAATTTACAGTGCAAGAAATCCAACACATTTTTACAAGGTAACTTCAGTGCCCATGACCTTGTTCAATGTGTCAAGTGAAAGCTGGACTGGTAATGTTCCAGATGGGGTCAGACAGGGTCAGGACCATGGCAGGGAGTGCTAATGCCAGACATGCTGTACACTGGGGTGAATGGGAACAACACCAAGGGTGGAATGTGTGACTGGAAACACACCAGATCACATTTCTAGTACAGGATTCAGGCTAGTCCGAGCTGTTACGGGTCATATACTGTAAATGCGTTTAAGTTCGCGTGGTTTTTATTTCGCGCTAAGGTGAAAATGGAGTGTTTCACTTTCAGTGGTTTTAAGATCATGGTAGTGCTAGAGTTACATACTGCTATGTACAGTATTGGACAAAAATGTTCGCGGCGATTTTAAGTTTGCGGTAAAACGGTCGCCGCGATAACCGCGAACTTAAAACCACCGCGAACATTTCTGCATTTACAGTAGCTGGTACACTGTATCTGGTCCTGTAAAGTTGTGGCTTGAAATGTACATTTTTGCCTGGGTGTGGTCAGTTTTGTTGCTGCTTATAGACACAGGAACTTTGAACAGTAATCAACAGTACTTTAGGCGCTTATGTTACCAGGTGTTTGTCTGTGTGTATGGTATGACAAAATATGAGTCTTACATATTTCAAATTGAAATTTTGGCTAGTCTTTTGACATTGGCTGTGGACAGAAAGTATCCAAAATACATCTGATGATTTTGAATGAATCTAAATTCAACTATCATTTTGTTAGATTTTTTAAAAGATTTTTACTGTCCACGACAAAGCCTGTGTACATGTAGCTCTCAATGTTTGATCTCCAAGCAGATCTAACGGTGGCAATGACAGTATCCAAAGGGCCAAAGCAGCCTTATTCAGTTATTGGCGACCAGGTGGAGTGTTCGTTGTGGTTTTAAGTTTGTGTTTGAAACAGTAGTAGCGCTACAGCCATAGGTGGGTATAAAGTTTTGCGGTGGTTTTAAGTTTGTAGTGAAGAGTTCACCGCGACTAAAAAACCACCGCAAACATTCATGCATTTACAGTAATGATGCATTTGCCCTTTGGATACTGACATTCCCACTGTAGATCTGCTTGGAGATTACTTAAGGTTCAACTCTGCAATTTAATGTTGGTAAAACTACAACAACTAGAAACAATTCTTCAATAGGAAAGTAACATGCCTAACATGGACACCCCCTCCTTTCACATACAATACTGTAAATTCCTCTATTTTTGCTGGGACTTAAAGTTTTCAGGGGATCCAGGCTTACATGTAGTTTTCACAGTGTTTTAACAATTCGCTGTTGGAGCATTAATGCATCGAAAACGCATAATTGCAGCTCATAATTTCAAAGTAAAACAGTGACTACGAAATAAAACCACTGCAAACATTTAAAGACTTACAGTCTAAAGTAGTCTCACTGACTGTACAAGGAAGTGATGTATAATATATGTCTTGTACTGTACTGTGACAAGCTTGTACATAATATCGGAGGAAATGAAGTACCTCGAGACAATGTCACAAGCAAACACAAGCCATCCCACTTTCTAAATAAAGCTTGTCTTGAGTCTATCCTGGCTAGCGGGGTCAAGATATGTCAGGGCAAAGTACATGGGCTAGGTTCCTCTAATGCCAGTTGTGTGTGTGTATGTACAGGCCAAGATTAGTAACATGTGTTTACAACTGTTGAAACAAAACAGTGTCTGGGTTTTCAGACTGCCTCTTTCTTTTTTTTTTTTTTTCCCTTTCGTTCCAACAGATTTCTTTTTTTGTCATGTCTTCTTGCTTTAAAGGCAACCAAAGCAATATTAGGGCCCAAAAAATGGAAACATAAAAAAGATGAAATCTTTATGGTAGTGACATTTACTAAAACTGTTTAACACATTTGTGTAATAACGTCTCACTTTGAACATTTCAAAACTGTGCAGAAATGAGCCGTACAATGATCCCCTTAGTTTCGTGAGCCTGCAAAAAACTCGGGCCATGATTTCAGCGAGTTCTCACATCATACTGACGTCATATTTTTGCATCATGGATATCGCTAACATTGTGATAGTGTTGTTTGAACTAATCATGCATAGAAAGGACTAAATAAATTGACTTTCAAAATCCGTTTTTCAGTCCCTAATATTGCCTTGGTTTCCTTTAAATCATGTTGTCTGTATTTGTTTGTAGCAAAAAACGGTCTTGTATTCATATCAAGGCAAGCAAAAGAGGAAGTTGAGATAAGTGGTAGAGCAGACATACATGTATACTAGTAAATTGGTCAAAGTGCGACCACATGTTTTTGAGCCATTTCCCCTTTAATGTGAGTTGAGCCACGTAACATCCACACATGAACTTTTATGAAGCATGTGATCAGTTCCAGGGATGGATATGGTATAGATTAGACTTTTAGAGCATGCCACACTTCAATACAACTTGTGTTGGTATCTAAAAGAAAATGACTACAGTGTCAAATTTTGGTGCACAGATCACCATGTGTGAAGGTGGCCCACTATAGTATAGATCATGATGATAAACAAACAACGCTTTGTAATAATTGCATATACAATTTTTCTCTTGTTTACGTACTGAACAACACCCCTTAGTTGGGTTAAAGCGTTCAGGGGATATACAATACTGTAAATGCAGAAATGTTTGCGGCAGTTTTATGTTCACGGTTTTCGCGGTGGAGGTTTCACCGCGATCTTAAAGCCGCCGCAAACATTTCTGTCCAATGCTGTAGCAGTTTGTGACTATAGCGCTGCCGTGAACTCAAAACCACCACGAACACTCCATTTCAGCCTTAACGCGAAATAAAAACCATGCGAACTTAAATACATTTACAGTATTTCTATTAGGCAATACTGCAAATTCACTTATTTGGTGAAAGTGAAAAGGTCACTGTGAAATTAGATTTTAAAACCACTGCAAAATTTCAAGATTTACAATATGTCAAATTTTAGTTCAAATTACATCATGTATGAAGGTCGCCCTCCATAAATTATGATAATGGTAAGGCAAATACTAAAATATATGTAGACAATAGCCTTTGTCTTGTTGTCACTCAGTGACCTTCAAATTACCAATCACAAAAAAAGGTTTTTATCTGATCACCATCACAGAGTCATTTATGTGGACAGCCAATCATGTTCCACCCTGTTAAACACATTAAGTCATTCGTTGTGCTTAATATGGGATATCTAAATCCCCTGTTTAGGACAACACCAAATTTGAAGACCAGGAAAGTAGCACATACACTATACAAAATTGTACTGGGATTGTGAAAGGGGTCGTTAAAAGAGACCCGTGACCCAGAATCAAGACAAGGTTATCTGGTGTGGGCCTACGTTTTTTTCCTATGGGAGAAGTAAATTATGATATTCATAGTAGTATACTGTAAATTTGTCTATTTTTGCTGTGTTTATTTCGCGGAAGGTGTCAAAGTCACTGTGAAATATGCAAAAATATGACCATGGCAAAACTTTCGAGACTTAAAAGTTTACAGGGATTTCCAAGCATTCACAGTCGCTAGTGTAAACATGAACTTTTTGCGGCCATGTATGGCACCCTTTTTGCTTCCTAACGGCTGCTAAATGTGTTCTATGTCAAAACAAGTCATAAAACTAGCTCTATAACAGCTTTTGCAGGCACCACCCTAAATGTTAATCAAACAAGGCTTTTAACCCTAATCCTAGGAAGAAATCCAACACCTGATCTTCTAAGGGTCTAATGTGTGGTGAACATGGAAATCAAAGGTCAAGTTAATGCCTGTCCAAATCACGAGCTTACAGAAAGTATAGGTTACACGGGGCCTGAGTCACACAGACAGTGTCAAGGCCATATATGGAGAAACAAGCTAGCCTTCCTTTTTCAACTTCTTGTTGCCAGTACAGTACACATCATACATGCTGTTATAACCTTTTGTGCTATTCATATATGAATGCTGCCAATACATGATGTATTGGCAACACTCATATATGAAAAACACAAAAGGTGGGAAATAATTACACATGGAAATTGGAAAGAATACTTTGCAAACTACTAATCTTTTGTTTCGTGCATTTTTTTCCATCCATGCCATCCATTCCTTACATAATATACTTATTTCATTACAGTACAATACTGTAAATGCATTAAAGTTCGCATGGTTTTTATTTCGCGCTAAGGCAAAACTGGAGTGTTTGCGGTGGTTTTAAGTTCGTGGAAGCGCTGTAGTTACATACTGCTACAGTATTGGACAAAAATGTTTGCGGTGAAACAGCCACCGCGAAAACGCAAACATAAAACCACCGTAAACATTTCTGCATTTACAGTAATATACATGTACAATAGACCTCGTATTGTCCCAAGTGTATATCTAGTGATATCAGGATGGTACCAGTTGTTCTTGACTTCCTGTTAAACTACTCCTGACAGTTGTGCTGAGTGCTTGGCAGTGTCATATCAGTTGGATGTTTTCCAGATAACAACATATGAACACCAAATGGCACCCCTAGCAACTATCTGGTGTTCCTTTCCCTTGGGCCAAACTGTCTTAATTTTATGGATGTCATCCGCAAGTGCATTGATTTTCAAGGAATTTATGCACCCCTCGGTTTGCATCAATGCCACAAATTGTAAAATCGTTTAGAAAATCGCAAGATGAGCAAATATGAAAATTCTGAAAACAAGACAACCTACCCCCTGAAAGAATAATAATCAAAAGTAGATTATTGTTTGTTATACATGTGTACTAAGTTCTGTTTATTTCAATCACTATTACTAAGATTTGAAATTGTCTTTATTCACTGTTTTACTTTGACAGTCTTCAGGTACATATCAAAAGATCACCAATACAATTACAACAACAACAACAGTCAACAATATATCACTGCCCATCTTTCTTGTCTTCTGCACGCTTGCATCAATTTTGGGGTGTCCAGTGCACGTCATCCACATAATCAAGACAATGCGGCCTAGTGCCAATAAAAGAAGTCTACTTGGCAAAAACTTTATTACAAGAAGCTGTGGTGGCATTTTCAGATAAATGATGTTCAGCTGTTTGGCTAAACCATCGATAAAATCAAGCCCTTTTGTCTAATCATTCCCGATCCTTGTCTATAAATATTGCAGTCGGACAGTCATCAAAGCCATTAAGTTCTGTGTTACGACACTCGGAAGGCTAGCACTTATCGAACAAAAGACAAAATCGCATGGCAAGAGCTCTAGAGTGATCTGGCAACGCTAATGTAAAAGGCCATCACTACAACACGACAGCTTCCACACAGAAGGGCCTGTAAATGGAATTGACAGGGCGAATTGCTGGTGGGGGCATGTGTTTTGATTGAAGTGACCGTACCCTATTAAACTCTGTGCTATGATGAATAGGTGGGGTTAACATGGCATGGTACAATATTTATGTGGAGCAGGGTTAGAAGAACAAATGCTACCACTTTTTCAAGGAAGATAAACACAAGTACATTTCATTTATAGCATGTATGTAATAGTTAGTGAAGCGTTAGAAACCTTCCCATATCTTTTGGGGAGCTAGACCACTGGTAGTGCTGTGGTGACACATGTTCAACTCGAGATTTGTGCTACGTATACTTCAGGTTTCAGGGTGCAAAATACCTGGTTGCACGTTGCACGGTGCAACAATATTTCGGTTGGTGCAAGTTAATTCCAAACCCAGGTAGCGTAGTGTGCAACCTTATATTTTGAGCCAAAGATCTCAATCGGAGCCCTGGAAGCTCACAAAAACACAGTGTCACTCTCATAAAATTTGGTAAATCTTCAATTGAAACAAAGAAATCAACACTTTTTCGTTTTAAACCATCCAAAACCCTTCATAGATCGTGGAATTTGAGCTGAAAAAGACGAAAACACACTGCCCTTGGCTAAACAAGATGTTGTTAGGTCAATGGGAACACAATACTATCTAATTCATATTTTGAAATATTAGTAGTATTATATGCTACATACAAGCTTAATTTGATGAAATCAGTGAATGTTGCTGGAGCAACCTGAAATTTGGATGTGCAACCTAGCATTTGCCCTAGGTTGCAACATGGGCAACCTGGCTCAAAAAAGTATTTTGCACCCTGGGTTTGCTATGTTAGTTACGCGATTACCGGGTCTTTTTATAAATATGAATTGGTATTGAATTTTTCTTTTTATTTGAGTTGAATGTGTTATAGTTGTGTGCTGATTTGTTAAAAATAGAGAGAATGTTAGCAAAAAACACCCCTCCCAAAAAATGGTATGGTGACCCTGTGACGTCACAATTCAAGATGGCGGCCACCACACATGACAACGGATCCAACAAAAACTCCCATACTCGTTCGCATTATATTTAGTGCTAAGCAAACAAAGCAGTACCAGTAAATGCATGTACAAGTTTTAAAGTTTTTGGTATAACTCGGCCCGGGTTAGAACCCGAACTTCTAAAAACAAAGTACAGCATCATAGATAGTTATATATGAACATGTTACAAGAACAGACTGCCGTCAGTGTGTCCTATACATGTATTTCAAAGCATAGCACATGGTCTCTACCCATATGCAATACTGTAAATATTAAAATTTTCACAGTGGTTTTATTTTTGCAGTTCCGCACTGGAAATTCATGACACATGTGTTTCTATTGTATTACTTCTGTACTACAGAATTTGTGTCAACTGCATACTTTAAAAGACAGCAAAAACACTCTTTTCCCCCTCTACTGCAAAATTAGAAGTCACACGTAAATAAATGGTTTTACAGTACGTGACCTGGCACCTGCCATGGTGGCTGTGCCTGTTCCCTGTCAGTCACAAGTAAACAGTAAGTATTACACTGATGGGGCATCACATGCTGCTACTGCATATGTACATATGTTCCTGGCACTCTACCAATGGTGATTTCAACCTGGTAAACTAAATGGAAATGGGGACAGGAAAATGGTCAGAGTAATGATAGAAGAACCACTGGTTATTAAAGGTGGCACTTTACAAAATGTCAGCAATTCTAATAACAATGGGGCCCACATTGGGTACAGGTGACAAAATGCATTGTTCCTTTATATACAAATCACAATGGTAATTCTTTCTATTATCGAGAAGCATTTCACTGTTTTTAAAGTAACGGTTTGAAAATTAGTACTATCAATGTCAAACTTCATTTACCTTTCTTTTTTCTATAAATTTAGATGCCTAGAAAATATGTTGTGTGCACAACATAAAAATAAACAGAAGTAGAAAATCAGCAAAACTTTACATAAATATCTTGGTGCACCAGTATACCCACAGTAAAACATCTAGTGTAGAAAAGTGCATATACACCCAGTACTGTAAATGCAGAAATGTTCGCGCTGGTTTTATGTTCGCGGTTTTCGTGGCGACCGTTTCACCGCAAACGTAAAACCACCGCGAACATTTTTGTCCAATGCTGTAGCAGTATGCGTGACTTTAGCGTTGCGGCGAACTTAAAACCACCGCGAACACTCCATTTTTGCCTTAGCGCGAAATAAAAAACACACAAACTTAAATGCATTTACAGTATTTCTAACCCTGAGGTCTGTTACTTTAGTGACTTCTTGTTCTGCAAAATATACTATTTGAATATAGATATCATACATGTATCAAGGCTTCTGGAGTTTTTCCTTTCATCTTTTCTTGTATTTGTTCCTAGTATTGTTTTCAGCTTGACACTAGTGTTCCATTAACCGTGTGCTATTCTAATAGCCTTGTTGTGTTTTTTGGTCCCTTTAGCACGACTAAACACTCTACTCCGTCCCATTCATTCAATGTGCCTAACAATAAATGTTTAACAATGTTTGAAGTACTGCATACAAGATGACATGTCGTATAGCATTACTACTTGAATAGACTCATATCAACTAATGTTTTTATTAAGTTCCCTTTTCTAAGGGATTATATAAGAACTGATTCAAACATAACATAACATAGCGTTATCTAAAAATTGTGGGTAATGATGATATTATATATGAAGGTTTTGGAACAACAATACATTTGTATTTGCCATGGAAAACGAAAGGAAAACTAACAATTGTTAAAAAGAAAACGTATATTCAATCACGTGTGTAATGTTACAGAAACTGGCCCGAGTCCCCACCCGAAGGTATAAAACTACACGAAAAGCGTACATGGTTAACAGTGCAGTTAGTTCATTCAGGTGTCCAGTACCCAGTGGTTCTTATCTTGAAACCCCATTGAATTGTTCAGGGTCACTATACTGACCAGTGGGTTGGGTTACCTTCCAGTGCTAAGACAGGACAGCATGAAAATCTTTTATGTACAGGTCAAAAAATATGGAGTGTCAATGTACTGTATGAAATTATACTCAAATAGATACCTATTTTGTGACCAAAAACTTGCAGTCTCTACCACACCATGAAAATTTCCTATGGGAAAAAAACAAACAAACACTGAAATCATACCTGTCCTTGAATCATACCATCTTTCATTTGAAATCCTCTTGCAAGAGCATAGGTTCTGAATCTGGGCATGAGATACCAAAACTTTGAAACAATCATTTTGTTTACTGTTTCTTCCATCATTGAAGCCCGCAGGTTACTCTGTCAAGTGTTCGGGTACAAGTACAGGTCCAGATTAGACCTGTACCTTAACCTCTGTACTAGTATGGTACCTGATGTTATTTTGGGTGTGCAGCCTTCAGACCTATACCTGTGCCTCTGTACTAGTACCTGATGTTATTTTTGGGTGTGCAGCCATAAGTCCAAACCTGTACCTGAACCTCTGTACTAGATCCTGATGTTATTTTTGGGTGTGCAGACTCCAGACCTGTACCTAAACCTCTGTAACGATACCTGTTATGTTCAGGTACGAAGCCATATCCAGGTCCCTCCAAAAAACTCACATTGCAGTTTATGGAAGAAAATGTTTGTGGTGATATCGTCATCAACGACCGCTGAAGTGGACTCAAACATGTGGGTTAGTACGGGCCGGTAGCGCGGATACTTGTAGAGCACTCGACATTTGCCAATCTGCGGAGAAAACGTATGACGGGGGAACAAAACAGCTCTTGTGGACCACTCCATCTGGACACTTGTGACCAACTTGTGATTTACACAAATGAGGGCCTGATCACCATATGAGCGGTACCAACACCCTGACGTCAGGCATCTGACATGGCAGCTGTAATAGTTTGGGTGCAATATCCCCATAATGATTAGGCACAACCAATACAATAACTTTGTTTTTATACTCAATACTGTAATTCACTTTATCTTCACGGCAGCAAAATTTCATGACGTAAGGAAATTAGACATTTTCCCGAGCTTTTGATTTACAGGACAGATGTGTAAAGGAATCATAAATAGTAACAACAGGTTTTTACACGGTGATGATAAGTTCATGGTACAGACGTGACCATGAAAACAGTGAACTTACAGTGAAAGAAACAAGAATTACAGTTTTCTTTAAAGAAATGATGTAAATGTTTTATCACATTTCATATAACAACAGGCCTTTCTGTTTCTAAAATTGATAAATAAATGTTTCATTACTTATAGAACCCCCTGTTGTGAACAAAAGCTACAGAAGTGAACAAAGATTGACTATGGCCTAGAATAAACAAACTTCTTGTACAGTGTCCATACACAATCAATTGCATGGAAATTAATCATGTCACATGATTAATTTCTATGCAATTGACAATTTTCATCATTTCCTTTTGAATCATACATGTAATATATTTCCATCTGACAAAATGTTGTAAATCTCATATTAGTTAATAATTTGTAGATGCCTTAAACAGAATACAAATTCAAACACAATTTTTTGTTATACTGTTCTAAAATGAACAGTGGTCTGATAACATAGTAAACTCCTAACCCTAACAACTGGTATTTTCACATATTGAGTATGATACTTTAATAAATGGCATAATGTAAAGGCCTCTATACTACCCTTATCAACCGGTCATTAAATCAAAGGCCATTTGATACCTCAATTAACCACAATAACTCTTAATTAAGGAAATTAAGTCCGCCAGACCCACTGTATAGCTGAATCTATACCCTACCACATGGGAATAACTAACACAACCTATTAATATGCGCATAACGATACAGGGGACCAGCAGTTTTGTTTGCTCTTTGAAACATACACGGCTCTGGGTATAGTTTACAGTAAATACTCCAAATCCTTCATGCCCCCCTCCCCGAGTCTAGCCCTAAAGAGTTATCCACAATTACAGTAGATACTGCGTAGCCGACAATTCCGAGAACCAACAAAGTAAGACGCTGTAGCATGGTAGTACCCTTGGATGTGACCATGTTTAGGCAAAAGCTAAACATGCTGCGCACATGTACGTCTGTAACTCAAGAGTTTCCTGTGTGATATAATCTAGTGCTGCTGGTGGGGTGAAGTGTTCTGTGGGCCCTGTACTATCAAGTATGCTGTCATTCAGGAAGGTGGCATGTGGAAAGATGATCCCTTCTATTGCTGGTAGTGTATCCGAACTACACTGCTCTAAGCTAGGAGCACTGGTCATTGAATGAGGGTGGGCGGGGAAGGCCTATGACATCCAAATACCAGTTCGCCCCTTCTCTTCTCGATAACTTATGTCGGGTTATTTATAATTAACGTGCGGGGGTTTTATGCTGCATACATGGGACCCCCTCCAAAAGACATCCATTCGCTGAATTACAGCCCCCTCTAGTTGTGTCAAAGTCGAGGAGGGGTCAAGATTCGAATCTATGACGCCTGGGTTTCTACCGCATACATAAAAACGTGGAACCAATAGTGCCATAGCTAGTGTCACTACATGTTCCGACGTTAGAGTTAGATAATTCTTAATTGCATTTCAGAAGAGTGAGTCATTCAAAGAATGTTTTGCTGTCTGTGTACACAGGAATGTCATTGTTAAAGCTAGTGAATGATAGCAATGTTGAAACCACATTATGTAGTGTAATGGTACTAATGCTATGCACAGTCTGGAACGCATCAGTAAGAATCGGTGGCTCTACCATCACCGAATGCCATTCCTCGCTCCCTTTTCCTTGCTATTATTGAAATCCTTGGGATGTGTATATCTTCACCCCCTGCCCACGCACTAAATGCACAGATGTCGAAACAAGTACAGCACCAAACCTCTGACATTTGGTACATGGCAGGGGCATAATGTATGGTCTAGCAGAACTTGTGCCAAGCACACAGCATGATGGAGGATTAAAAATGATGTTTTACAGCATTACACAACAATCTAAACTGAGTATCACCAAATAAATGTCTGATCTAAGTAACTTTTCGTAACTCTTTTTAACGACAAACCAGGGCAACACCTATAACCCACTTACAAGCCGTATTTGTTTTAGCATGTTGTTTGAAGGGTGCGATGTTGGGAAACACCCACATGACGTCATGTGTGGAAAAATAAAAGAAACATGTTCAAATTTGGCTACAAATTATGATAAATATCATGAGATCAGAAGTTATTTTTTTTCCGCTGTGACTAAAAACATTACTCACCAGTTAGGTCTGCGGACTCGGATGCCGATTGTGACACCACTATATGGGCGTTCAGTTCTTGCAACTGTTCGTGGAGTTCTTGGATCTTTTTGTTGGACTTTTTGACGATACTGTCCACGTTGGCTAAGCTCTTCTTGTCCGTGGTGACTTTCCTGACTTTCTCGGCGCCCTCCTTGATTTTGTATTCCTTCTTGATGTCGTTTTTGATGTGTTCTCGCAGGTACTCGAGTTTTTGTTGAATGTCGCTGTCTGAAACGTCTTGCATGCCGTACCTTTGGCCGAGGTGATCGACAAAATGGCTTGCCGGATCGCTCTGAAAACAGCCAAACAAACGCAGGACTTAAACACAAACGTATACCCTCGAAGTGGCAAGAAATCGGACTTGTTTACGGCTAGAAAAGTGGAGAAACTTGGAGTTGTCTGTGCCTTACCTGTAAGTGTGTTGGCTCGGCCGCCATGTTTGAAAGTCGCCCTGAGCCCGAGAGCGGCGCCCCCGCGGAAACTCCACCCTTTTGTCGGCGACGCGGAGCAACAATCCCCGTCAATCGGACTCGACGACCTCCGTAGACTACTCCTGCTCTGTCAGCTTTGATTGTATGCCAACTGAACACCCCGAAGAGGAAGAATATTCACTTCTCTCGCGGTCTCTCTTCCCTTACCTTCAAAACCGTCAGGAGAAATTTGTATTAGTGTGGCGTCACGTGACTAAGGGTGGTGCTGCTGACCAATTAGGAAGTCCGACTTTCCGGTGAGTCAGCGGCATGAGAGATTCAGTTAGCTGTCCTCTAATTGGTCGAATCTTTCTTTTTTTCTTCTTCAAAGTTTTCATGCTTACTTTTCTTCGCTATGTTTGTAACGTTAAACCCAGGTGAGGTTGATGACCTGTGCTGTGGACAAAAGGGATCTTACTGAATGTGTTTTAACAACAATGGTGATTTTCAAGGTCGTTGACCTCCTGTGTTTCACCAGCCTGCCTGGTATCCATCTCTATGTTCGCTCTGTGGGTGGACCTAAAATAAGAAAGCAGTTTCACCACCTCTAGGTTTCATCAACGTGTTTCTAATATGCCATTATCTAGGAGATCATCACATGGCTTACCTTGTAAACTATGGTGAAAGGAACACAGAAACAATGCTTAACTTTTGTGTTTCAGAATTTCAAACTTCAATGTCCACAGGACATTACCATAATTACAGTCTCAATTCTTGGCTCATGTTTCCTTTTCCCTCTCTAGATGACCGAAGAGGAGTTTATTGCATGTTGCTGAGTACAACGTACGTATATGACTGGCTGTAGGGTAATACCATCTCAAAATGGCAACATGTGGAGGTCTTCATTGGTAGAAAAACATAATCAGGGTTGATAATGCCTGTAGGTATGATTTTGCCTAAGGGGGTTCTTCTTGCTGGTGCGAGCTTCCCAGGGGGTTCTGTGTGTATGCCCTTTTGAGAGGATTTCAAAGAAAAAAAAATCTGAAACAATGTGAGCAAATTTTCCAGCCTCGCTGGTGATATAAATAAGTCTGAAAAAAAAAATCTTGGACATTAAAAAGTGGACCTTCGAGCGTGTGTGTGTGTGTGTGAGTGGGTCCAAACCCCTGGCTACAACCTACTTGATCTTCATGACTTGTTTCTTATACATTTTGTATAAGGAACTATTGTATCTCAATGTGTTATTGATGTATGATTGGGAGCTTGTTGGAGGCCTTTAACAGAAGCAGTACATGTAGTGGAATATCCTCGCAAATTTTTAAAGACTTCCAAAGTCATTGAGTATGGGAGTTAGAAAATATTGCAGAGAAGTCTGTGAATGTGGTTGATTAACTCTGTCCTCTCTGTTGAACAATGGATGGCCTAGACCAAGGTACAATGCTGTTGTGGAAAAAAAACAAAAGTGATCTCGAACCAGTTTAGCTCAAATGAACTCAATGAACAGATTAGCTAATCTTCCACTGGTCGTGACAGAGAAGACAGACGCTAAGTACAGTATTTTCAGGTTCATTGTACCGGGGAAATTCCCCTAGCTCTTTTCGACAAGCACAATTAACAGTGGACCACTGCTTAACGTCCCGTCCTAAGGACTGCGACCTTTTCCGGTAGCGTGCATGTCGGTTGAGCGACACAGCCGGGATCAAACCCGGGGCTTCTAGTTCCAGAGGCAAGATCGCTAACCGCTGGACTACGCACGCTACGTGCATAGTGACATCACCCATTCCTTCCTCCCATTCATTCCACTCTCTCACTCACTCACTCACTCACTCACTCACTCACTCACTCACTCACTCATTCACTCACTCACTCACTCACTCACTCACTCCTTATGTGTATATGTACATCGTTGGTGTTCTTGTTTGTTGATGAAATGTTTATTACTTTGTAAAACTGAGCAACAGCTATAATAACACGCAGAACACACTGACATACACGAGTCATGAGTATTTTATTCTCTTCACCGATACATGTTTTTTCTAATGTTTCTAAGTCTTGTGTCACATTGAAAGCTGTATTTCCTTTTTTAAAGTGTCGACTAGGACGTTTAGGGAGTAATCTTCATACAGCTACTCTATCATTTAACGGGCCAAATTACACCATTACTGACACAACAAGATCTGGTACAGCTTTATGAATAGTTTAACCCTCTCTGTCCCAAGTACTTCTAGAAAGGTGGAGACCACAACAGGTTCTGTCAGTCCTTGGCACAGCGAGGGTTATCACGGTACAGAAACTCAGTCCCTTCTGAGAGGGAACTGTTCCTCGTGGATTCCGTCCTTGGTGATGACGTTGATGATGATCTGGTCGCCGGTGTAGATGTCTCGTTCCGCCGCGGAGATGAAGACGTCCTTAACCAGAGCTACGGCCTTCTCCTTGGGAACAGGCAGTCGCTGCACGCCCTGCATGTTCTTCATACCAATCTGTTTATGGAAAACAAAAGGTCGTTACAAGATACAGTATACTGTAAATCTTGCAATATTTGTAGTTGGTTTATTTTCGTGGTTTTTGCAGTTGCTCTCCACAGACAAATCCTGAACTTGCGAATGTGTGTTATGGTATCCACAAAATGAGTACGAGTATGACTATGAGTACGGATATGATTTTGTTATGACGCACAAATGTTATGTATATATCAGTGTATTGTTGTATGTTTGTATATGTGTATCTAGGGCCTCCCTGAAAATCAGTGCAAAGCCACTGAGGGAGCTACCCTAGTAAAAGAATACAGAAATAAATAAATAAATAAATAAATAAATCAAAACACTGTGAGAACCTTTTTTTACCCTGTACCACAAAATTAAATCCCAGAGAAAATAAACCATTTTACAGTAATTAGAAGACATTTGCTACTACCATTTGAAAAATTAAGTGGCTCTCCCCTGACAAATCATGACATTGCAAATGTGTGTTTTTGTGCAACAGTATCGTTTTGATCGCAAAATCAAAACACTGTGAGAACATTTTTTCCGCGCCAGGCTGGAGGCCTGCCCGCCTTAGCCTGGGACCTCCTCCCCCCCTACTTTGCCCCTAGCGGGGTTATCTGGGGGTAGTCTAAGTTGAAGTTGAAGTTGAAGTTTCCCACTCCTACCACAAAATTAAATCCCAGAGAAAATAAATCAATTTACGGTAACTTGAAGACATTGGCTACTACCATTTGAAAAATTACAATCTACTTTTAGAGTGATCGATGAGTCAAAAGTATTGAGTAATGGTAGCTGTTTGGCCTTCAATGACCTTCTGGCTGAATAGTCTTTTAGCTTGGCATGAGAAGTTACACACAGCGGCTCCCCCTAGAATCAAATACCGGTACTGCAGAAATCAGACTTGCTGACCTGGTTGTCCAAGAGTGGCTGGAGGAGGGCGCTGGCTGATCCACCTGCACGGTACACCTCGCGCTCATAAGAACCTATCGGGTCGAAACTGTACACGCAGCCTTTCCCTACAGGAGGGGAACATATTGGTTAGAAAAATATCACAAAGATGAAAATATGCATATGGTATATAAAGACAATTCAAACTCTACAACTGGACAAAATTCAGAGATTTACCTCCAAATTTTATCCAGTTGTAGAGTTTGAATTGTCTTTATACATTTTTTACCTGCATGTCTAACCTTCATAAACATATGCACATGGTATGTTAACATTATAATTTCATAAAAATCAGTCATTCATACACTATGATCTTGACACAAACGAAAAGATACTGCTTATTTTTCCTATGAGATGCAATAACATTATCGTTGACGAAGACCAACAGGTGCGCTTTTACATACTCTCATAGTTACTGTTGGCCAATGATTTTAAATGGCATACTTGAAGTCTAACACAACTTTACATTGGGGTTACATGTATTTGGGTACATCACAGATATAGATATACATTCTTGAAATACATTGTATTGGTACAGGGTTATCAAATATTTTCTCCCTTCATAAGTCTTCTTAAAGTAAAACTCTCTTTTTCAGACAATGGCCTCCCAATCTAATCTCCAAAAGTAATCAACTCATTAACACAAGCACAGTTTGATTAGGTAACAATTGGATCATTTCTTCAAGCCGACTGGAGGCAGATCTCGGGTTGCAATAAAAACTCCTTTTGCCAGCTGGATATGGTCTTTGCAATTGTTAGATCTGTTTGGAGATTATCCCAATCACTAAATTCACATGAAGGAAAATCACCTTCTTCATCGAGTCCTGCCAGGATGTTGTATGTGTAGTAAGGGAAGAACCGTCGGTAGTACAGCACTGTGGACAGCATGGCAGCGATGGACTTGCAGCTCATGGTCTTGTTGTGTTCATGCTTGTAGTTCTATAGCAATGGAAAAACAGGTTTTCACTCATTGTCTATGATGATACATATGTTGTAATTATACCAGGGCAGCTGTCTACAAATGTACTTATCATGAAACTTTGCAAGATGGCTACTCCAACTTTTATGCCAAATATAGCTACTCAAGCAACTGGATGAAATTTTGAAAAATATTAAAAATTTTATCCAGTTGCTTGAGTAACTATGAGCTTTCTACAAATGTACTTAGTTATGATGATATCATCAAACTTTGCAAGATGGCTACTCCTTCATTTATGCCCAAAAATAGCTACTCAGTCAATAGCTACTAAAGCAACTGGATAGAATTTTGACAAATATTCAAAATTATATCCAGTTGCTTGAGTAACACTTTTTGGCGTATCTTATTACCTGGATGTCTAACCTTCATCAATAGTCCTACTTTTGTTTAGTATAGTACTAAGTTAGAGTTGTTGAATTTTTTTTGGTTTGTACTGTAAAACCCTCCTTAGTTGAGCATATTACAATCCTAGTCCTCACTAAAGTGACAACAAACATAAGGTTCTATTGGAGTTACCATTGCTTACGGATGTTATATTTGCTGTTCATATGTTTGCGTATACTTTACTCTTTACTGGTAAACTTTAATTTTGCTGACCTTTAACCTTGCATCCAGCATCTTTGTCAGGGTCAGGACATCACCATGGAAACCACAGCACCCTAGAACAGTCATGTCTGTGCTGTAAGGTGAAGAGACAAAAATGGAGAAGTCTGTAACTAAAGCTTGAATATTGTTGCAAATGCCTATTACTAATATGTGCTACTGATAACACGGCTCGAAATACAGGGTGCATATGCACCTTTGTGCACCCAAAATTGGACGCCTAATTTTGGACTGTGGGTACATCGGTGCATGGCTTATTCCTTTGATAATTTGACTTTAATACAGCACAAACAAAAGCTCTTGCACATCACATGAGAAGTTTGAAGTTTTTGTCTTGTTTTGGCTAAATCTTGAAATTGGAGTCCATAAGGGAGAGCAAAGAATCAAATTTCTAACTATAATCTAAATGAGGAATCAGAAAATGGTTGCTGTTGGTTAAAGAAAAAGAAATGTAGCAACTAAAAAAACAATAAAACAACACCAAGTAATGTACGACTACAGAGCTCTGGACCATCCCCAGAAACCAGCTATGACAGTGAGATGAATGGAAGAGCGGCCTAAACTGGAACCGGAGTTCCTACCTGGCGGAATCAACTCTACTCTACAAATAGCAATAATGGAAAAAATAAATAATGATTGACATCTACACCGTATTGATATAAGAGCTCTGTCATTTAGTGGAATGCCTTACAGTTTGTATCTCTTGGGAGAATCCCGACTGAGGATGGAGAAATATTCGCTCAGTCTGGCATCACATGCCAACACGGCATAGTCCTCTCCTGCGATGGCCAGCACTGTCCTGTAACAAACATGGAAAACTGTCAAAGTGCCTTCAAAACAAACTAAATACTGTAAATGCAGAAATGTTTGCGGCGGTGTTATGTTTGTGGTTTTCGCAGCGACCGCTTCACCATGAACTTAAAACCACTGCGAACATTTTTGTCCAATACTGTAGCAGTTTGTAACTAGCGCTGCTGTGAACTTAAAACCACCGCGAACACTCCATTTTTGCCTTAGCGTGAAACAAAACCATGCGAACTTAAATGCATTTACAGTACGCATTTGAAAATACTGTACTTCTGTGATGAAAGATAGTGGAGTGCAGCAAATTATGGTTCGAACACTGTTCAAAAATATTATAAAGATGCGACATGAAATGTTTAATCTTACAATATAGAAATATACACACTTTATAAACATTAATAGCGATAAGCTTGACAAGACACGATTTAAACGTAGAATACCAAGGAACTAGAAAGAGTACCTTTTGTGTTAGAACAGAAAAGAGCTATGTCATTTTTGCCCCCCTCCCCACTTCAATATCTTGTCGCACGAAAAACTCACCCTCCGTTCCAGGAATACGGACTGAAGTACTGCTGTCTGGGTCCGTGTGCGCCATAAGGCTCGGGTCCCTGCATGTGAACCCCTGGCTGCGCCATATTCCTCCCAAAACACTCGTATTCTGCAAATTTGTTGAGAGAAAAATTCACTTTTGGTTTTCACTGAGATCTTTTCTTTCCCATGAAGCTCTGATCTCAAGTCTCGTTTAGACACTCACGTGGTTAAAATTAACTTCACTACTTTTAGAACTTTGAAAAGGATCAAAGAAAAATGATAACAAAATTTCATAATAAAAATACAGATAGATGTTGTTCTATGCTTTTAGGGAATAATTTATTCTCAGAAAGTAAATTTTTGATGATTTTTGATTTTGAGTATCGCGAGATTTTCCGAGATGTGGTAACAGCGCGGAAAAGAAAGAAACCAAGATGGTGGGTTCAGCGTGTTTGTGATTTGAAATGTGCTTCTTCCTCACTTTTTTACGGGTTCTGAGCACTTGACAACACCTTTGTGTTCTCTTTCAGCTGTTCTACTCATTCTTCAAGTCTCTGGTGGGTAAAGACGTCGTCGTGGAGCTGAAAAACGACTTGAGGTGAGGAAGTGTACTGGGGCTGCATGAGGAGGGGGGCATGTTGTTCAGCACTTAGCTTTAATTGCATTCAACAGTTTTAGTTGAAAACGTTACTTATTTGAAAATATTCTGATTTATTACATACCTTTTAGAGATAGGGTTACGTGTTGTTAGTCCCTTTTGTGTACAGTATACTAGTATACGACAGCTGAAATAGACACTGACTATGACGTATGATACTTAATAAAATATGATAATATAACTCACTTTTCTTTATTATTTTTCAGCATTTGTGGAACATTACACTCAGTTGATCAGGTAAGCATCATCATTTATGATACAACATCAACATTTTAGCAAACAATATAACGTTATTCTAAAATCCATACGTGGAATGTATTTAGCAACAATCTTTCAAACTTTGAATCCTAGCTGATACATAATATTTTGATTATATGTTGGTAGATGTTATATGTCTATATGTATATAATTTCTATTGTATACTTTCCAGTTCCTGAACATCAAGTTGACAGACATCAGTGTGACAGACCCTGAAAAATACCCGCACATGGTGAGTAGTTAAACCCTCCAAGTGTTATGGTAAATAGAAGTTCAAGGTCCTATAGCCTTTTTGATAGGCAAAGGGGAGGTGGGTTGTTAATCCACTGTGTCTTTGTCATGTACTAGTAATTGGAAGGCAGAGCCCACCTTTACTTCCCCAACCAAAGTCAGGTACCCATTTTACACCTGGAAAGTGCCTTTCCCAAGGACACATGTCAAGCCAGGAATTCCGGGAATCAAACCCATGACCTCTTGATCCTGTGTACTGTAGCACATCAAACCACTTGTTGATTGATGCCTACTTTTTTGTAAAAGTACAGTAGTTACAAAATTAGTTTCAATATTCTTGTGTCAATGTGATACAATCTATTTCTTTTTTCTTTTTCACACAGTTGTCGGTAAAGAACTGTTTCATCCGTGGTTCGGTGGTGCGGTATGTGCAGCTCCCAGCAGATGAGTGTGACACACAGCTCTTACAGGACGCAGCCAGAAAAGAAGCAGCGCAGAACAAACAATGATGAAAAACACTCCTAAACATAACTATGTCATAACTTCACCTCAAAGACTCACTCTTTTCTTTTTGCCATTTTTATGGAAAGACATAGCCATGTTAGCCCCTTTGTTCTTAATCCTTTAAGTTTTCTAGTGAAAAGAAAATTTTGTTTTTAATCCTTTCCAAAGATTATGAATCAGGGATGGGGCCTGGTATGAAAATTGAAAGTTGTCAGGAATGCCAGTAGATGACATTGCTAACATGGTCCTCTCCACATGCGCATGCTGTATATATCAGCTCTTTTTGTTAGAGATCAAAGATCTGTATTTGCAAGATGATTTGAAATAACTGAAAGTATAACCTCTAAGGTAATTATGTTACCAGATTGAGAAGAATCATGTGTTATGTAAGATAGCTAAGAAGCTTCTTATGTTCCAGTAGAAAGCTTTTATATTTCCCTTTGAGAAAGATCTGTACATGTATATATGAACCACATTACATGATATTGTTGGTCATCTTTTTTCTTAGTTCTTAACAGAGTGCATTTGGTTTTCTGTTAGAATGTCCTTTAGGATATGATAAAAGTATTGAAATGATACTGTATGGAGGTAGAAATAAACATTAGTTAAGTGTAACTTATCACTGGAAAACTGGTACATGGTTTCCTGTTTTCATTTGCCTCTACATTATGTTTTAAAAGTATGTGTTTCCATACTCTACATAAACAATGTAGTTTCTTTTCAGCAAATGAAACAATGGTAAAACTGTGATTTGGTCGACTTTAAGTCAACAACATTTTGGTATTATGTTTTACTGAAAGTTGTTCAAAATTTGCAGGTCCAAAAATGTAGAAATTGTTCAGGAATACTTTTTTCTGTTCTCGGTGCCCATGTTGGATTAGGTTTGGTATAAGATTATTACCGCAAGGAGGTGTAAAAAATCAGATTTTCAAAACTCCTTTGCTATAAGTAACTTGTATACTTGATGGTTTAAAGAGACCTGGTCTAGAAACTCTGCACCATCGGTCTGCATCCGAATGTCAAAGTCTTGTTTTTGCACAGACCGAACTCTCTTTTAATACTGTATCTTTGTATCCTGTCCGTCCCCTGAAGTACCGAATGGAATGTTCCAAATATCTGACCTCGACATACCCGGAAGTGCCTTCGAAACATGGCCGCCATCGGAACGTGGACTTTTGCTCTGCCCGCTATCAACGTTGCAAAACGTAAACTTGAAGAAGGTTCCTCCTGTCTGGACGCACTAGAAGCCGGCATAAACGCCGTGGAAGACGATGGCGCTACGGGAAGGTATCTCGTGGGCCGCGGGGGCTACCCTAACGCCAAGGGAGTCCACGAATTCGACGCTGCTGTGATGGTTGGGGAGGGGTGCCGTTTCGGAGGCGTGGCAGGGTTGCGGGGCGTGGCCACCCCTCTTAGCGTTGCTAGAAGGGTGATGGAGAAGTCTTCCCACAGCATGTTAGTCGGGCCAGGAGCAACGGCCTTCGCTGTGGAGCAAGGCTTCCCTCTAGAAACTTCAGACACCCTGCATACCGAAGAAAGCTTGAGCTCTTTTCGGAAGTTTCTCAAACAGCAAGCTGAGGATGCGCGAGCTAGGGCGGAAGGAAAAATGCAGCAAGAGAAGGAGACGGATGTTTTACCAGGAGGACACGACACTTTAGGCCTTATCGTACTCGATACGAAGTCTTCCCGTATCGCAGCAGGTGTGTCAACCAGCGGGGCTCCGTTCAAAGCCGAGGGTCGCGTCGGGGACTCCCCGCTGCCAGGCTGCGGTCTGTACGCAGACGACGCCGGGGGTGCGGCCGTAGCTACCGGAGACGGGGACAACATCATGAAGTTCTGCCCGTCTTTTCAGGTGGTTCAGATTATGAGGCAGGGGTTCGATCCCCAAACGGCGTGCAGAGAGGTCGTGAAACAGATACACCAGAAAGTGGGGGCGGACATGTTTGAGATGGCGCTTGTGGCCATGGACATGAAGGGTTGTAGGGGAAGTGGGAGTACAGTGTTGGAATGGGAGGATGTCTGTGTGGGGAAGACATATGAAGGGTTTCCCTATGTAACATGGGCGGAAGGGGAGAGCTCAGAGCCAGCCATATGTGTGGAACCGGCAACTAAGTTGAGCTAGGGATTTTTAGGTCCTAAGAATACTTTATGGTTTTCACAGCTTTATATATCGACATGTGACAACCCCTGCATGTCATGATCATACATAGGAAAATATAGACGATAGAAATTCCTCCGATTGTAAGAACCCATTCTAAACCCTCTTGTATTAGGTAGATTAGCCCTTAGATATATATAGAACTGTAGTTATGTACCAGCCTTACTTTGTACCTTGTACAATTGTTGCGCAATAAAGTCATCTATTTATATATCCTGTTTGGGCATAATTGTGAGGGATTGCCTTCGTCATTTCAGATGGTGACATAAAGCCGGCAGCCCTGTGTATGAATAAGCTTCACTTTCAGGCACTAGCCTAAAGCATTTAACCTCTGTACGCATAAGAGGTGACCTGGTGTGCTTGTTCACATTGTCAGTGAGTTTACCTTACTTTTCCTCATAAAAACAATACACAGTCTCTCTTTAACAAACTTAGCCCATTTTTGTTTGGACCCGTGTATAGTTTGACAAAGGGCTGACAGGTAGTTTCCTATCATGTATAGATGCTATTTTCACAATAAACCAACCAGCAATAAAGTAAACACACAAGAATGTTGACTTATTGGAACTTTTTTTATTCATTGAGAATCAACAATGCTCTTGGCAGTACATATCCAAATATAGTTTCCATCTCTTTTCTGCGACTTGACTGGTGCAACAAATGATGCCATTTTATTAAAGTTTTCACAAAATTGGCATAAATACCTGTCTGAGAAGGCAAAACCATGTATTGTGAGAAAATAGTTTCCGTAACATGGATTAATTCAATTGTACGTCTTGGTAATCACAAAGTTATAAGGAATGCTGTTATACTGGTACAGGGTAAGTTCTTGTTCATTTAGAATCATATTTTTGTCTTCTGGCTCTACGTTTTCATTAAATTCTACACAGGATATGAATTGTATTCAGAAAATCAAGGCACAATACTTTTTGGCATGGACTCTTAGCCTCTACCAGGCTCCGTCCTATCATTGGGAAAATAGTAGAAATCAGCCGCGGTACTTCGCTATACAGGGTAGGTCCGCTATACAGTAAGGTTCCATTTCGATTGGACCCTCTCTCCGTAGCTAACTCCCTTGGCACACTATTCACTCTATTTGGCCAATTTCTACTATTTTTCCAGCCATCCTGCGGAGCCTGGTAGAGGCTAATGGACTCTTACAAGAGTTTTAAGGCTACCAGCAGTATGACAGGTCAATGTTGAACTAAAGCACGTGTGGATTCACCAATTCTATCATTACTATGATGGTCCCTTTTACATAATACCCTGTCACAAGACTTAACATTCGCAATGGTCCACATACATGTACTACAATTGTCTTAGGAAATATTTGATTAGAAGTTGTCTACCATTAATCCTAAGGCTTTCTTTTTCTTTTTATGAAATTACAAAATTTACCAAAAAATTGTGAATGTTTCAATTTTCGTAAAAAGGTAAAGTTAGCGGACAATATAGCTGAGCTTACACAAAACTATCAAAATTGATAGATCATTATACATGGTATGAGGTCTACAGATTGTTGCAACCTGAAGACTAGGAAGGAATGATACTGTAAAGAGACGAAAATTTGTGCCGGTATACAAAATAATGTCTAGTATGCATTCCTGTGTATAACAGTAGAGAAGGGTTATGAAGGGACTTATGCAGAGATGATGATAATGCAGAGAATTAGCAGTTGGTCAAAATGGCACCGAAATTCAAAAGACAGTCAAATACATGCTCAAGATTAGCAAACCAAAACTGGCTTTTAGCCACAATTTTCAGTGCACCATCGTAGTAGCCTCCGTTGCAGGCCTCTCCACAGCGATTTTTCAACTTATCGGGCCAGGTTCTTTGGCTGGGCTGCTGGGGGGACTGTATCTGCTTGGGGGCCGAATCTGCTTGGGGCACCGAATGCGGTTAGTCCCCCAAGCAGATACGGTGCCCCAAGCAGATACGGTCCCCCCAGTGGCTACATCATAGCAGCTTTATGTAAACTGATACCAGCTCTAAGGTCCTTCATGTAGGAATGTTACAACCTACGGCTGACAATTACGAAACTCGCCCATAACAGAGCTAACCTTTAAATCTCTACACTAAGGAAGGCATTCTGTAACTTTTTTTTTCCTTTTTAGAATACTGTACCTATATCTCTAAACAAAAATATACAATGTCCATAGTAGAGAATACATGTACTCATCAAAATTATCAATAACGGCTCTATAGTGATTGCCTAATTCACTCACGGCTCTTACAAAGTCTACATTATCTCTTTACAACCATGGTTTCAAGTAGACTTTCTACTTCACCCCGGCTCTTTTTCTACTTCACCCATGGCTCTTACAGTCTACATTTCTTTTCCGTTAATACAAAATTGTTTTCACTGCATTTCTAGATATAATAATGAACTTATCGTATACCAAAAAAAAAGCAACCTTGGTGCAAAATTACCACCAAAAAAAATTATCATACAATCCCTATTGAACTAATTGGTCATTCTGTAACAAGACTTTTGAAGGCTTAAAAAAAAGGTGAAAAAATACAATTTGGTCAAAACCAGGCATGCCAAATGTACCAGATATAGAAAAATTTCTATACTGTAGTCAGTAGTAGTATCCAATATATCCCAAACATTTTCTTTAAAGTGCTGCGCCAATGAACTTCATATAGTTCTGAAATCACTTGTGGTTTCCGTCTATTTTCTTGCAGTATACACAGACTTCAGACATTGCATCGATTTATATCAACCTTCAATTAGAACTACACTGACTCTAAAAAGGCATGATTACAATAACTTGGGGCACACTAATCAATCAAATACTATTACTACAGCATTTGTAGTTTACAACTTTTGCAGTGCAATGCTATGTGTCTTTATCTTCATTGCTGGTGGGTTCAACGCTGTTTTGCTCCCTCAGTTTGTCCATGGCTTCCTTCCCCGCGACGTCGTCTGCGGTTAGCTCCAGTAGCTCTTCCGTGTTGGCGATCCTGCGAACTGTCTCTCCTTGGGCCGCTAGAATTTCTTCAATGTTTCTAGGGGGAGAGACGACAGGAGAATTTCAGTACAATTCTTGAGAAATGTTTATTTTTTTGCCAATCCATAATCGCTTCATGAAGGCTGAAAGAATTGCACAAACGGACTTGGTCATTTTGTTTCACAAGGCATATATAGCATCCTCATTTGAGGTGAAGCATGATGCTTTTTCAAGTAGCTTGTGGTAGTGCAATGCAGTTTCGCTCGCGTTTTTTGGCCAAGCACACTGGGTCACCCCTACTCTTCTTGATAAGTGTGTTGGGTTCTTTTACGTGCAGAGGTTTGACGCTTTAGGCTAATGCCTGAAGCTCCCTCATACACATGGCCGCCGGCTTTACGTCACCATCCAATGCAATCCCTTACGTTAGGTAAAATGATTATCACAAAGCACTGGATACTACTATTCTAATCTTAGAGCCCGTCCCTCTCCTTCCACTGCCTTTTAGTTTTACCTCCCTAACCAAAGTCTGGTATACCCGTTTACAACTGGGTGGAGTGAGGAAAATTGTGTCCAGTGCCTTTCCCAGGGACACAACTTTGAACGCAAGATGTCAACAGGAAAAAAAAAATTCATAGCTTCTTGAAAACATTCTATGCTAAATGTAAAGTTTCTTGCTGCCAAAAACAAAGTAGACGTAAAACATGGTTGGAAATAAAGTGACCATAGTCCCCTTGCATTTTTTTTTCATCCTTAGAAGGATTTTTGGATGGCGGAAGAAGACAAGAAATTGATGAGTGCCACAGACAGGTCCCTATCTGAAGAAAACCATTGGTTAGTTAAGGATATCAAAAGTGATGGTTCAGCAATAATGTGTTGGTCTGTAAAAAAAATTCATTATATGGTCACGATGATGGCCAACAAAAAACACTGCAAGACCACAGCCAACTCATTTGATCATTATCATCATTATTTACATTTGCATGATAAGAAGACAACGTTTTCACCAGAATTGATAACAGCAATTATTTCTAATACCAACGCAGACTTGAGTTTCATTTGTGAGATTTTAAGTTCCCTGTATATTTTGTTATTTCTTTAAAAATCACATCAAGTAACACAACAAGCGCTTAGTTGAAGAACTACCAAACTTCTACATCTGTGAAGAAAACTGGCATTTTCCAGGGGTCGCCAATTTTTAAACTGTGAAAGTCCAAATTTTTTATCTGTCCTGGCAAGTGCCCAGTCTGACAAGAGATTTGTAGAACAGATAGCCTGAGTACCAGCCTTTCTAGCTTTCGTCCGCTACCCAAGTTCTGGTACTGGCCGGTAGCGGAGCTTGGGTAGCGGACGAAAGCTAAAAAGGCTGGTACTCAGGCTATAGAACAGCAGAGATATAAAATAAATAAAATGCAGATTATATGTCCAAGGTATAAATCAGATATTCTAAAATTCTTGGGTTACATCTGGAAAATGCCAGTAGAATTTATAATCAGTGATCAACAAGTCTGCAAGAAACTCAGGGATGTCCCCAGCACCCGTCTTTAAGATGGGTAAATTTGCACCTTAACAAACATTCAAGAATATCGTTTTCTAAAGTTTGTAAATCAACTGGGTGTTAAGGTTCTCTGTACACAACAACAAAAATCATGTACCAATGTTCAAGTAGTCCCTTTGCTACCTTCCATTACAAGATCCTAGAGTCCAGCCTTCTTGGCTATAGTTTGCTACCCAAGCTCAGCACCCAGCCAAGAAGGAGGGCGGGGAGCAGAGCTTGGGTAGCGGACTTAAGCTAAGAAGGCTGGACTCCAGGCTGTTACAAGACCACAACACTGTGCAATAGACAAGCCATATAGACAGAGAGGTGAACAAAAACACTTGATGGATATGGAGGCTGTGCAGATTAGAATATCTATACCATGAACACTCATCAACAGTAATGGCAGGGGATACATCTTTAGTCACATTAGGAACTGCAGTCTTCTCACTACAGCGCCCCCTAGTAGTGGGCAAGTAGAACCAGTCACTACTGTCCTGAGGAAGGTAGCAGGAGGACTACCATAACATTTGAAGGTAATTGTTACTGGATGTGTACACAAGAACAATGAGGATGGGGTTAGGCCATGTTGATTTGATTATATGGAAGACAATCTCTGGGAACCCCAAAACTGATGCGAGCGTGCGAATAAAGAAAAGTTTTCACACAAAAAAAGTTGCCTTCATTATGAAATCTACGTGGTCTAGCCTGAGAACCAGCCTCTGTAGTGACTGCTGGCTCAAAAAAATCCGCTTGCTAACCACGTCTATACGTGGTCGGGAAGGTTGAACAAATGACTAAGCACAAAGAGAATGGTATATCAAAGAATGGATTCTTCATTTTTGGTCTTTCACGTCTTCTTCTTTGAGTTTGGCATTTTAGACATTAGTATCCGCTTTCCGAAATATCTTTTTGCAATTTACGGCATGTATTTGCTCATTTTATAGTTGCTTTCCCATGATCTACAGTACAGTTAGAAAACTTTTTTTGTGTGGAAATGGACGAAAAATTGATGCGCGTGCGGATGTCATCCATATAATCAAATCAACATGGCCTTAATTAGTACAAAGAACCTTAACACCCACAGAACAAACGTTGCTAAAATGGCTAGGTTCGTTTCAGAATGTTAAACCGCAAAACCCATCCTCTGCTGAAAGTTGGACGTTACGACCTGGGGAGAGCCCTGACCCTGAGTGATTGTAATCCGTGGTCAGCCCTACAGAATGAACGTTAGGACAAAAGTAAAGCCACCGCTACCCAAAGTGTTGGTGGTAAGGATTTCCAGCGTTCCCTCGTCAAGGCTGTACTCCAACACCTGGTCTTCGCGACCTGCAAGAACTGCGGCAACATTCCTAGCGTGCAAAAAAAGGGGGAGACCAAAAAGGAGTCTGGTTAGTTCTTTTGGCTTCATGTGTTGAACATAATACATAATATAACATTCACAATGTAAGGGCTAGAATCTATTGCAGTTGCAAATTAGGGACAAACATATTTGATCAATCCACATTTGTTAGGGTCCATACAACTCACTCTATATAAGCCCGAGTATCTGACCTTTAGCTCAGTCCAGCTCTCTGCCAATCATAGACTGCCATATATCGCTCAATGCACCTCATATCAATGAGTAATTCTAAAGGTGAGTGCTGATTGGCCAAAAGCAAGGTGGCACCAAGTAAGGTAAGCTCATGAACTGTAATCTGATTGGCTGTAAAGTTACTAGTAGTAGCTTGTGGCAACCAAATGTGGAATATTTACAACTGCAGACATAGCCTGGTACAGGGTTCTAGCTAGCTTGAATTTTTTCCATGATTCCAATTCCAATTTTCTGAAAGATCCTACAAAGAGTCATCTTATTTATTCGTCAAGGTCTAAACTTTTTTCCATCATAGGCAACAAGATTCCGTCAAATGATGGAATGGTGGGTGCTGGCTAGAACCGGTACCCTTGCAGGGATCATTGGTCTGTCCATGATGTCATGTGAGATGAGTGTACAGACCCTGACAGAGTTAGGAGGATCTGGACAAAATAGAACAAATGAAATAAGATGCTCCCACGTTTGAACTAAAAAAATTGCTTCGGCCATCTCTCCAACAATATTGAAAACACCAGAATCATCAGATCTTGATTGTGCTTTCTTCCTTTCATTTCTGTTCACAATTTCCAGTGCTTCTGTTATTCTTGTTATTTCACAATGCTGCAGTTAAAGTCTTTTCTGAAGTGAGCAAGGGCATGGATATTTCACTACCAACAGTGGGCACCCTGTAACTGTTTATATAACTGTGGCACTGGCAAATGTAACCTTCCATGAACAAACACAGGCTTTTCAAGTTGCCCAGGTATGTTTGCAAACAACACGATGTATCAATACCACTGTTTACATAAACCTACTGTTTACAGTTTATAAACTAAATTGCCATATAGAAAGGTGAAAGGTCCCACAGACTTTTTAAGGCCATATTTAGGGGCAGTGAGTTTTAAAGCACTCGTTCTTGGGCACAGTATTGAATGGTGGAGCCTATCCCTCTCCTTCCACCACATGTACCTTTTTACTACCTAATAACTAAGATTCCATTTAGTGATTTACACCTGGGTTTAGTAAGGAAAGCACATGGTTTAGCCAACCAGGAATCGAACACATGAACTCTTGATCCCATGTGTCTGCTAGCCTAACTACTCTAGCCTCCAGGTATACATATAGATTATATACCATCCTCAGTAGTAACTGCTGGCTGAATCTTTTTGCTCGCTAACTAAGGAGCGATTGAGCCAGCTGTTACTACGGAGGATGGTACCCAGACCATAACCGCTCAACGATAGTTGGAGTCAGGACGTTACAAATGGAATTTAGGTACACTGAAATTTTCAAGATGAGGCAAGGAAGTGCGTAAAACTCTCTGGAAGTTCAGTGGAACAATGACTGTACCATCTGCATTACGTCCAAATCACTAATCAGGTTGCTTTAGGGGATTATTTCGGAAAGGGGAGTTATCAGCAGACAATGAGGAAAAAATTTGGCCACGATTAACACACTTCGAGGGACAAGAAAGCAAGAAGCCTGAGGCATGGAAAAGTACAGCATCCAGAAGACCTATTCCCTACGGTTCAATGAATACAAACCTTCTCCCCTGTTCTTTTGAGAACCAACCCAAGTTGTCCGCGATCAGATGGTTGTTGTTGCACCCGGAACACTTGACGATCACGACCCCCTTAGTGTAGCCGATCTTGGAGATGACCTTCACGGACCTGGTCTGACAGACCTTGCAGGTGTAGATGAGCTGCATCTTCTCTGGCTCCACTTTTCCAAGAGTGGTACTACCTTCTTCTTGGAGCTCTTCTTCTTTGGGGGACCCTTGGTTGTCTGGCACTTGGGTTGAGGGTGTGGCATTGGTGTGCTCTGGGTGTGGGGTGTGGTAACAAGCACAGCTTTGAATCTTAGGGACTGGGAACAAATTTCTCCTCTTGGTCACCAGTGTCATCCTTCCCTGACAGGTCTGTCGCGTGTAAGAAAACAATCCTCTCCTCAAGACGCTCTGTGCTCCTTGAGATCTGCCCAAGACATATGACAGTCTGACAGAGGTCTCAACAGTCTTGGTAAGGCCACGGGCTAGTGGCAACGGCATCTTTAAAGTCCGTAGAAAGTCAGTCTTGTAGCCGAAACTTCAGGAAGAGAAGGAGGAAACAACAGCTAGCGAAACAACACTCGTGCACGCCTGTGATCTGGAACCAGTTCAAACCAGTTGGCCAAGTGTAACGTTACGTGTTACATCCGCAGCATGGATCCGGACTTTTTACCTACTGTCAGACAAAACCCTTTTACCCTGAAGAACAACGGAGCTGCAAATACAACAAGCTATATGTGTGTTCGTTCACGAGGCGTCCACCCTAAGGCCAAACTGTCTGACTTGTTTGTTTCCTTGGTCCGAGCGAGAGAGCTTCAGTTTTCGCCTGCCTGCAGAAAACTCCAGAAAAACAACATGTCACGCAACTACACGCACAAATTTCACAAACATTCCAGCTATTCAATACAGACTGACGTGCTCAAAATATGACACACAACATTTTTTATTTAATAAAAAATATTTGTATCACTGATAAACATAATTGACACACGAGATAATGATAAAAGCACGATTATGACTCTATCGATTGCGTTTGGATAGAGTTACGCAATCAGGCTAAGGTCAGCAAAAGGTCGGACTGTACTAATAAGAAAGTAGGGATGTGTAAGAAATAAACATTTGATTACTGATCTAAAGATATGAATATCATTCTACATGTAATATCAAAAATATGATCTGATATCATATGATGTACAATGAATTACTGTTAATGTCAATTTTTTTCTAAAAATTGTTCTTAACAAATAACAACTCTCTATATTAGTGGTACGGTCAAAAAAAAACATGGCGGCGCACAGGAGAGTTTTTCTGCCTTTTCGTTTTGCAAGTCTTAAAACCCCTCAAAACATCAGAATTCAGCCGAGAATTATTCTTCTAAAAGCAGAGCATTACAGTAGAATACAACACAAGCAAGGAGTTGGAGGTAATACTTTAATATCTATACTTGCACGAGGAAAAAGCTGTACTAAAGCGTATTTTTAGCATTTTTCTTTTTCGAAGGCTGTTGAACAGTTCATGTAAAACCAAAACACAACGCAGAGGAGTAACGCTAATGTCAGTTACATATTATAAACCTGATAAATGCGAACATAAAGACTAGAAGTGAGCAATAAGTTTGTCAATTTTATAACTTTGCATGTATTCTACAAATTATAGTAGTGTTACAATGGGGTTCAAGTGCCTCCAACGGAGATCGAACCCGGGCCCGCCAGTCCAAAGGCCGCATGCCATAGCCGCCAGGCTAAAAGGTCCGGACCAGTTAGACTGGTCAGTTAGTGGCACTTGAACCCCACAGTTACACTAGTAGTGTATTGATATTGGAATATAATGTTAATTCATAATCACAATCAAATTATGGAGTTCTCATTCTGGTCTTCCCCACCAGCCTCACCAAAGGCAGAAGAATGGACCCCTCCTCTGTACCGAGAACACGTCCCGACATCGTTCCTCCAAAAAGCGCTGCTGACTGTTGGATCAGCAGCTGTTGCAATAACAGACCCCTACAGACACGGTACTGTGAATCATGAAATATTTGCAGTAGTTTTATTTTTGCATCGCCCTTCCGTCACAAAATCATTACATTGCGAATGTGTTTTTTCGCTACAGTATAATGTTTTGACCTTAAACTTTCCACTCCTACTGCAAAATTAAATCAGAACGAAAATAAATTAATTTACAGTAAGTTAGAGGATGTTTTGTACCTTCTGAGAGAAGCAGATTTTTACCCACTCAAGAAATGCTGCATCTTTAAGGGAGAAACACGTACAACAGCTGTGGAACACAACAAAATGTGGAAGTCTCATAGCTTGGTATCCAAGCCTATTATAGCTCCCGAGTCTCTTCTGTCCTCTCCGCAATATCTATAGAGAGGACAGAAGAGATTCAGGAGACAGAAGAGACCCAGGAGCTCCAGGCTAGAACTCTCATGTCATGGGAAATTGGTTCACTTTTTTCAAACACGGCCTGCTGCACAAAAATGTTAACTAAAGTTTGCAGCCTTCAAATCTATATTTTTTTCTAATCCTCAGCCCAAATCAAGCGCTACTTCCAATTCTAATTACATACTTAGCTAACATACTGTACATTTTTTCTCTCAGACATGATAGCAGTGCTAGGAGAAACAACAGGTTACTATGCTCTCATGAGAATACGGGACCAGATGAAAGCAGATCCAGTTGGTCGGCAGATTTTAAGGTAGTACTTTGTACATTTCATCATGTTTAATTTGTCATTACATTGGCAAGTATGCATGACTTTTCATGACAACTTTTTAAAATTAAAGACTACGTTTCCAGAGTTGTGTTTCAATCTGTCTGAACAAGTTACACAAATGTTGGATGTTACAGTGAGAGACCAAGAATTAACACAAGGACAATAGACCTTGAAGAGCTGAGAGCTTTACCGGAAGGCACCTTTGGCAAGGAATATGTTGACTGGCTGGACAGAAATGTAAGAAAATGTCTTTACATTTGTGATTATGTTAGAATCAGAAATGACAAACTGGTGGGAAAGACATACTAGTAATGGGGTGGGGGGGTGGTGGGTGGTATGGCTGCATGCCTTTTTATGTAGAGCGTAATCAGCTCTTTCAATTCCAGGTTATTCATAGCTAGACCACTCAAATTTCATGCAATTGGCGAGTTCTACCTGTAGTAAAATTGACGCCTGAATTTAGCGTAAAGCGAAGCGGGCCTTCCGAATTCAACATAGTTATTACATGTATTTCATTAATGCTGCCTTTCTTAATTTTCCCATAGTTCTATGTTTTCACACCGAATCCAATACATAATACTTCAGGCTTCACCCCTGAGGTGTCACTAAAAATTTGGATCAGAGAGGCAAATGCAAGTAATCTTCTTGTAATTTCTCTATTACAGGGTGTGACCCCAGACTCCCGTGCACCAGTCAAGTTCATAGACGATGAAGAGCTGGCCTATGTCATCCAGCGGTACAGAGAGATCCACGACCTCTTCCACACACTACTGGACATGCCCACCAACATGTTAGGAGAGTGTACAGTCAAGATGTTTGAGGCTGTACATACTGGACTGCCCATGTGTGCTATGGGAGCTGTATTCGGTCCTTTACGTCTGTCATCCAAGTAAGTGTTTTACTGAGGGTGTTTTGTTCGTTCTTATATCTGTAAGTCAAGTGCAAGGTGCATAATACCAGACTGTAAGGTTTGATCCTAGGGGTCGACTCCAGCTCGGACATGTTGTAAGGGATTGCACTCGTCTTTTCAGATGGTGACGTAAAGCCGGCGGCACCGTGTATGAGGGAGCTTCAGGCATTAGCCTCAAGCGTCAAACCTCTGCACTTAAAAGAACCCAACACACTTATCCAAAAGAGTAGGGGTGACCCAGTGTGCTTGGCCAAAAACTCAAGTCGTGGTGAAGCCGCATTGCACTACAACTTTACGTAGCTAATTGAAAAAGCATCATGCTTCACCTCAAATGAGGATGCCTTGAAACGAAATGTTTGATCCACTCACAACATGAAAGACCCCAACCCCAAGTGTTGCTGTCTTGAAACATGGGCCTCCAGCTTTACATCCCATCTGATCATGAGAGAACGTCCCTAACCAAAGCTAGATACTCATTTTCACCATGGGTGTTAAGTGCCTTTTCAAAGGCACAACCTTTGGACCCTCATGGACCTGATGTGTCGATAACCCTAACCAAAAGGCCACCTTCATGTATTCTATTTCAAAATTCTCAGGGAAATGTTGGACTTGGAGTAAGTTTGCAAGTACTTTGATTTCTATGTTAATTTTCTGATGGTTTTCATATAATATTTTGTTTTCTTTCCCAGACAGAGATGGAAGCTGAGGAACTACTACTTCCCATGGGCAGTCAGGGCCGGTTACAGCACCAAGAGTCTTATGAATGTCTACTTTGAAAAGAGATTTCACGAACCACTAGAGGAACTGAAAAATGACTTGAAAATCCCTCCACCTCCACACATACCCAACAGTATCAACGTTAACAGTAACTACAGCAGATAGTATAGAAGCTGACAGGACAGTGGAACACATACAATCTATGTGTAACACATCTAGATACTTCATTGTCCATATAGTCAGTATATGTAACTGTATAGGGTGGTTCATGATAATGTTGCATGAATGCGGTCACATAGAACAATACATTATAGAATGTTCATTCTATCCATATGTGTATGAAAAGTTTGGTGAGAACATAAAGAAACTTGTACAAATATTCAACCTGTGCCAGTGTTGACATTACGCAACCTTGTATGATGACTTAAACCTAAGGACCTCATCAATTTGTAAGTAAACAACATTACTGTAAATGCAGAAATGTTTGTGGGTATTTAATCTCGCGGTAGGGAGAAAATGGAGTGTTCACGGTGGTTTTGAGTTCACGTTTGAAACAATAGTAGCACTACAGTCACACAATGGAACGGCTTTTGGCGGTAGAGAGTTCACCACGAAAACCGCGAACACTAAACCACTGCGAACATTTCTGCATTTACAGTCCTATGAAACTGCTATGCAATGAATAATAAACACACACACATACCAAACTTTCTTCTCTTGTTCATTTATTCAAAAAACAGCCATTTGCAATTGGATGTGAAACAGCCCCATCCTTTGGAAGTCAATTTATAAAACAGCACATATACCTTCAGTGCTAAATGCCTCAGCCATAACACAACAAGATACAGTCTGCCTCATTCTAATCATAACAAAACAAAGTTAAAAATCTATACCTTGACCAATCAGAGAAGTGCATAATAATAGCCACGATAACTACCCTTTTCCCAAACATGCACAAATTTTACGTTTTGACAGATGCCAAATAGGAAAGTTCAGTGCTAATTTGTTACTCTACTTTAGCCCAATATTTGTGCATATTACTGTTACCTATATGTCTATGCAGCTGTGCATGTACATGTAATTTGGTAAGATATCTATACACTTAGATCCCTCTAGACCGAGTCCACAGAATTTCTAGCTGTTTTCTTTTGAATGCCGTAGTGGATGATTAGTTTCATATACATGTACATGTAGCTTTATTTTCAATGATGTATAAATCTTCAATATGAACAACACATTTGAATGGAAACTTCCTAAATCACTTGAATAAAATGAAGTTAGAAAATAACACACTACTTTAACTACTTTTAACACAAGGTTTTTCAGTTAGATGTTTGTAAGTCAATGATGTACCAGATACAGCTATAATATTAATGTTTACAGTAAGGCTGATATCTTACGAGTCCTTTTAGGTTACACTATGTTTACACTGTTTGCGTCCTGGCAGCTAACGTTAAGAGGTTTTGCAGTAGACCCTTCTTAAGTATGGCTGCCACAGAGATGAATCATAAGTCTTACCGTAAGAACAAAAATTTTGTATCCACTTATTTTGCAGTTTGCTATGCTTCAAACTTCATGTAATAACTTGTAGGTATTGCCAATATATTTACCAGTTTAAATTTTTGATTCACTTTACAAACATAAAGATGAAATTGAACCAGCTATGCTTTAACTCAGTGACATCACTAAAATATGTGCACTTGTGTTCACTTAATTGATGATGTCATAGTGTTTAGTACAAGTGGAGGGACCAAATTTACATCTTTATACCAGGCCCTGCAACTCAATTCTCCATACATGATGTTATCAATCGTGTGCAAAAACAATCTTTCTTAATGTAAGAATGTGTAGTCTTTGTTCAGATTATCAATAAATTGTTTTAAAGAAAGTCCAGAGTGTTTTTTTATCAATGAGAAGGGCAGCCATACTTTAGGAGGGTCTAACTCTGTCATCTAGAGAAGGGAACCGTGATGGGTGGGCTCAGCTCAGAGGGACCAGAGGCTCTATCCTACTTCTTCTTGCCTTTGGGCTGCAGGGGCAGGCCCCTATCCTTCCCCCTCAGTTTCACGCCTGGAAAAAAACATAAAACATTAATCGTCTTACTTCTTCATAAAAACGACAGTTTGGCACTTTATATGTGACATATCTTAATGTCAGAAACGTCTTACTTCAAACGGTAAAGGAAGTTACAGAATTTGGCGATAGGCATTATAAACCATCTTGCACAGCGTACAAGAACAGTGACAGGAGCGATCTGACTTGATTTGTTGGAGGGCCTCGGTAGCTGGATTCACCAGTTAGCCGGTCATTCTCTGAACTGAATTTTTACGTGTTCTCAGCTGCTTTTAAACTTCGCATGTCTCCTCAGGCGACAGCCGTTTTTTTAGGCCACCCACTGCTGTAAGTATAACTTCTTCTACTTCATTGCAATGCAAAACAAAGCATATGTTTGCAGTGTCGCTGTGAAAACTGCAAACATAAAATCACCATGTACATCTACCACACAGCTATTTCACAGTTCACAGTCTGTACTCTGTAGTTCTATTTGCACATGACTTTGATGAACAATGGAATCATATAATAGCTCGATAATAAAGCATATTGTAATTGTTTGAAAATTTTAGACATGCAGCATAAAGAATTGATTTGAATTATAGGACTAGGAGGGTTCAGAATGTAAAAACTACATACATACAGAATGTACATACTATTTGAAAAGTAAGGTAAACAGTGCTGCACATTTTTCATTTTTGTACCTATGAATGAATAACATTTACAAAAGTAGACTGTCATATAGCTTGTTGGAACATCCCAGTTTGAGTAGTAAACTTACCTAAGGCCCTCTCTATCTTGCCTATCACCTGCTGGTTGGGGATAGCTTTTCCGCTCTCGTACTCGTTCACCACCTGCGGCTTCTCGTTGATTTTCTGCGAGGACAAACATTTGATTGAACAGTTTCATACAAATTACGGTACATTTTTCCTGTCTATGGTAACTGTGTCATTGTTTACTAGAGATCAAATTTGTAGTGAAGGAAACTAGTTAATTTCACGAAGACAACACTGTGCTTATACTTCTCATCTATCTGTTTATTTCAATGTACCTTCGCCAAGAAGGTTGTTTTTACGTCAGCGTTCGTGTGTTTGTGAACATGATAACTCAAGAATGCCTGGATGGATTGTCTTGTCTATTTCTTTGGCTGCAGTGTTCTTGCCAGGCCTTTTCAGCATAGGGGCCCCTGATGCTGTGATCTGGACCCCCGATGCTGTGATCTGGACCCCGATGCTATGATCTGGACCCCGATGCTGTTTTTCAATGAGCATAGGGGTGTTTCTTTCTGGGAAGAACCTTCAGAAATCTTATAAAAAGTTCATATTTGGCTTTAGAATGAGGATGTGACAGAGGAAAAACTCAACTTCACAAATCAAAATGCAGGAAAAAATGTCTTATTTGGTTATGAATTTCAAAAATTTTGTGCGGAAAGATGCCAGACTCCCAACTGTTGTCATATCTTTGGCACTCCGCTTGTGCCATGCAGAGTTGGCCTTCTGTACCTAACCCCTATGCTGTGAAGAAATCCTGGTGAGAACACTGGGCCGCTGTCAAAGACGCATACAGCCAGGGTTGCCCAACTCCCCAGTGGCTATAACAAAGGGCTTGTCTTGCTGACAATGCTAGACAAGACTACAAACTTTGTGCATTACCACTTCTATAAGTGGCCCGGAAGAAAGCAATATGATACCTTTTAAAACACTTTTGGCTGTGAAGTCCACTTCCCCCACAAAAAAATATCAAATCTTCCACAATCTATTGGATCAATGCAATATCATCCTAATACATTGTACAAGAAGATCTCCACCATTGATAAGACCTTATTCCATGACATGAAATTTTAAGGCTTACGGTGGCCAGATCCTTCTGAGTCATCTTCTTGTCCTGTCGAGCTTGTTGGATGAGGCGAGACAGGTCAAGTGTTACCTTTTCATCTGTAAGGGTATGAAGCACATAACGTGTCAACATAATCAGAGGGAAAAAACTGCGGGTGGGCACACAGTGTCAGTGCATTACTGATAGAAAATCTATATTGTTTACGGTGTGACGATTTTACGGGAAGGACTAAGCAAAAAATGAGAACGCAAAGCTACTGTGAACATATCAAGATTTATGTCATACTTGGGCCGCGAAAAAGTTTCATACGGGTGTTCTGCGTCGTGTGATAATTTTCCGTATCACACTGGGTTCTACTTGTATCACACGGGCTTCCATAGAATATTTAGAATGTATTTCGAGTGCGCCAATAGTGCCGCTGTTGAAAATTTGAATACAGGATTCAGAGGTTGCTACAATTCTATGATCGAGGACACAAAACACTCTCAACCTCTGGCGCATTCTGCATATAATCATGTGTTTTTTTGGGTGGGTATGACATAAATGAAAAACAACACGGTGTATTCCGTATCACCCTCAGTCCCGGCCCTCCCGCAGGTCGCATCGCCCTACGGCCGGTACCTCGATCGATACAGAAAACACCGGGTTGTATTCTAGATTTACATTAACATGATATGAATAATCATGCAGAATTTGCCCATTAAAAAAGGCATTTTTTCCATGACTGTCTAGTTTTCCTATCCCTATAGTTATCTAGTGTCATCAGGGCTAACTAGAGGTGCTGTGGGTAAAAAATAGAACATCCTGGACAGAGATGTATACAGCCACCATGGCTTGCAGATGATCTATTTATCGATCATCATCAGTTGACGTGCTTACGCATCGTTGGGGTTTTTCTGCCCCTTATGGGGTGACATACCCTTTCGTTGACTGTATTACAAGACGGGGATGCGCCAGGTCTCCTGTGCGGGTGAATCGTGTAAATCACCGTATGGCTGATACGAGACCGAGGTTTGCCTGGCAGACAGAAGGATTTGGACCATCGCACACAGGGGCATGCCCCTACTCTTTTTTGAGGTGTGGTGGATTCTTTTACATGCGCCGTGAGGTGTTGCTCTCCACAAACAAGCAGGGGACTGTCCTATCCGAGGGATGTCCCTAACTGAAGCTAGGTACTCATTTACACCTGAGTGAAGTGAGGAAATTTGTGCAAAGTGCCTTTCCCGAGGGCACAAAGTCGGGGCGCATGTCCAGACATGTCTGGGGGCAACCCGGGATCGAACTCGGGTCCCCTTGTTTGACAGCTGAATGTTCTAATCATTCCGTCAGACGACGCCACAAACTATTTTTTGACAGTTTTCCCCACTTACGATGCAGTTCCTCCGTCTCTCTGTCCAGCTTGGCTGTGTCCTTAGATGCACTGTGCTGTTTGTTCTGGGCAGCGCTAACTGTGAACACAAAGAACATGTCGGTCATCAGAATACTCATCGTCAAACCCTCTTCATACTGACTCAATATCATTAGTGTAGCCTCGAACGGACCTCTCGTTTGAATTGAATCAAGTTGTTTGGGTCCAAACGCAAAACTGCAAATGCAAAAATGTTTGCGGTGGTTATATGTTCGCGGTTTTTGTGTCGACCGTTTCACCGCAAACTATAAGCCACCGCAAACATTCATCCAATACTGTAGCAGTATGTGACTTGTCACTATAGCGCTGCCTCGAACTTAAAATCGCCGCAAACACTCCATTTTTGCCTTAGCGCAAAGTAAAAACCACGCGAACTTAAATGTATGTTCTTCATACTGACTCGATGTTAAATGTAGTCTCCACTAGACCTCTTCATCAAATTGAATAAAGTTGTTGAAAAACTAAGAAATGGGATACTTGGTATGTAGAGGCACTGAGGTAAGGTCTTGGAGCACAGTATTTTCAACAGGAGATGCAAATGGTTATAACTATACATGACTGGCTAACTCACAAAGTCTGGTCGAGATTACATTATCAAAAGGAAATCTATACTACTGGCTGCAAAACTGTAATACTGCACTATATACTTTGTAAACAGTGTAGAATCATTGAAATAATGACAGAAGTTAATGCCAACTGTTCAAATCTAGAGAACAAAAAAAGATTATCAGTTATTCTACAATGTAAATTCATTTATTTTTGCAGACTTAATTTTGTGGTAAAAGGGGAAAGGAGGCTTTTGCAGGGTTATAAGTTGAGACAATTCTGAAGTTCAGTAGTAATTACATTGGAAATTTTTTCCCAATGTCGTGTTTTCAGAGGTTACCGCAAAAATAGAACCACTACAAAATATTTCAAGATTTACAGTAAGTCATAACAACGTACTTACATTTCTTTGTGGTCTCTATGTCTTCCCCTCTGCGCATTGCAGCGTTAACGGCCTGGATTTCAGCAACATCATGGATTACTACATGTCATCTGAGTTATTCAAATATTATCCCAATACAATCTAATATGTAATGTCCAAGCAAAACTTGTTTTATTGACTAATGTCACATATGGTCAACTGTAGTGAAAGAAATACTGAGTCTGTTACAATAAAATTTTAGACACACAATCATTCAAAGAAATATTCATAAAAACAATAAAAATCAGGCCCTCTGTATCTTTTTCCAATGATACTTCATGTCAGGACATTATGTAAACAAAACCTGAAATACGCATGTACATAAAAAGTACAATGCAAGTGCTTGTGAACGTTTGTTTCTATTTCAAATAAAATTTTCATAGAAACTACTTGAATAATTTGCTTTTTTCAATACAATAAGTGCTGCAAACTCTTTTTTTCTTCCTGATGAACGATGTTAAATCATTATTGAACATATGCTGCACGAAATGATGTAAAAATTATACTGACCAGTAAGTTATAGCATTTCTTTTAGGTTTCTGACAGGTCTGGTTTCTGACCATGGCAATTTTTACAAAAAGAAGCATACAACCCAGTTCTTAACAGCAAGTGGTCTACAACAGTTTCAATTGGGCTAGCCTAATAATGTAATTACAACTGACCAATCACAACATCCTAGTTAATTAGTCAACGTTAACCTTACCAGGAAAATTCTGGAAAGCTTTCATGGCCAGTTGTCTGCCATGTTCACAGTATACAACAACTCAACGCTCTAACTTTATATTTCTTCCCTTTTTTAAATACTGTGGCACAGAAATAATTGATTGGTAGCATAATAAATGTGGTTTAATTGTGTTAGTACAGAATATGTCCTCCTTTGCCCACTCATTCCATCCCTCCCTCCCCACCATGCTTATGGATGCATCGTTATACTGACCTGCTGGGAACGAGCCTGCTTCGCAGTCGGCGGCTTCTTCCTCAAATAAGTCACCGTATCCCAGTCAGCCTCGGCCATTTTGCTTGTTGCAACTTTATCTGGTATCACGTAAACCTGGAAGGTGAAATTTTGCACGCTGTTTCAGCGTTTTGTTGACTAAAAGAGTTGTTTTCGTTGCTCACTTTCCTCGACCCGAGGTTCAATGGAAAATTATGAGGTGCTGTCAGTTATACCACTCAGATAAGGGGGTGCTTATTTTTATATCTTTTTCATAAAGATAATGCTGCTTACCGCTATATACTAGTGATAGTGTAAAATAGTATATTTAGTTCTATATAGAAATTTTACCATATATTATTACAAGAATCTTATCTAGATAAATTAATATATTATTGTTAATTTTGCCCCCTATTTATTCTAGAATCTTCTGATCTCGTAAATTCTCGCCATATCTCGCTAAGTAGCATGACGTAACCATCATGGCCGACGATGGATTTTTTCGAGAAGTGCCAAACCTTTATTTTAGATAATTCATGAAGTCTACTTCCTATTGTGAAGCAACTTTGATGTTTGACAGTCCAAATCATGGGGAGGTCAAAAGTTGACAAGTTTATTGAGTACTTGAAAGCGGGAGAAGTTCACAAAGTCAAGTCCTATCTCAGGAAACACAGCGGTAAAATTCGTCTGAATTCTCTGCGGGTTGAGAAAGAGAGAACGCCGTTGCATATCGCCTGTCTTCTCGGGGAGGACGCCTGCATGCGGATTCTACTCAAACATGGAGCTGAAACAGACGTCGTAGACACAGACGGAAACACTCCTCTTCATCTGGCACTGCTAGATGTCTTGAAAGGCAACGTTCATGGTATACAAACTTATTTTAAAAAATGACCTAGAGTTGGCTTCTACTGTAACTCACCTAGTTTTCTCCTCAGTGGTGATTCCAGACTTGTCAGAGGTCAGAGGTCACCCCGGGCGGGCGGTCGGGCTTCCCTGGAGCTCCACTTCTTTAGGCTTTTTCTAGTTCTTTTTCAACCATCCATATTTCATTTCACAGTTATCCACTTTAACACATACCCACATATACAGTAGTAACTTTTTAAGGCCCCTGGTCGCCCTTGGGTTGTGTATTTTTACCCCTTTTTAGCTTAGTCCACTAGTACCGTGCCCCCCTCCCCACACTTGGATCGTGTCTGACGCGCGCTGTTTACCATCTCTACCGGTGAGACCGTTCCTATTTTACATTCTTTATAGTATATTTTCTCATTGTACTCATTTATATTTACCATGTAATTCCCCCCCGGCAGCGTGGCGCTCCTCCTTCCGAGTAGGAGAGAAACACTGCAGGTCGAGTAGCATGCATGCCTCATGTGTACCATTAATTCTGGGCGCCATTTTGCTAACCATTCACCTCTTTGTCTTACTTGTTAGTCCGGAACACCATCCCTCCCTCTTCACTCCAAGGCATGAAGGAATCCCTCACTGCCCTAACCAAATCTTTAACAGTCCATTTCCATTAACTACCTTGCTGGACATCAGACATGCCATCCACCCCTATAAGCTTGCACTTGTCTCTATCTTTATAAACTCTAAGGTTAAACTGGCACTTCATCGCAGACCTAAACTCACCCTTTTCTGTATAGCTCTCATAATACTTCTGTCTGGAGATGTGGAGTTGAATCCGGGACCTAGGGCACCGAAGTACCCCTGCGGCGTATGCCATCAAGCCGTCAGGTGGGAAACGGTCAGTGGCCGGCATGCCATCTGCTGTGACTCATGCGATGTATGGTATCATACTGATTGCATGGGTATGTCAGCACCGGCCTACAATGCCATCAACAACCCTAACGTGTCCTGGATTTGCTGCTCCTGCGGCCTACCCAACTTCAGCTCCAGTCTTTTCAACACTACAGTCTTTGAAACTTCTAATTGTTTTTCCTCTTTCGACACCAGCACCTGTTCCAGTCCAGCAAGATCTATAGGCTCCCCTATCGCTACCTCTTCGCCTATTAGTCACAATGTTACCCAACCACCTCGTGACCGCACACACACCAAACCAGTCAGGACCTGTGTCATCAATTTCCGATCCATCCGTGGCAAGGTACCTGAACTGCATGCTTTTTGCGAAGCTGTGCAACCAGACATTGTTGTTGGCACTGAGACATGGTTGGACTCGTCAGTGGGCAGCAGTGAAGTCTTTCCGGACACGTTCAATGTGTTCAGGAGAGACCGAGCTGGCCGGGGAGGGGGTGTGCTTGTTGCTGTAAAGAACAACATCATTGCAACCCACCACCCTGAACCGGAATGTCCCTGCGAGTTGACGTGGGTCCAGGTCCAGCTGGCTAACAGTAAGTCCATTTACATCGGGGCCTACTATCGCCCCCCAAAGGCTGGTCAGGATGACTTTGCAGCACTAGAAAGATCAGTGCTGCAAATGCGGGCTAATAACAACAATGCCCACATCTGGCTAGCAGGGGACTTCAACTTGCCAGATGCGACCTGGAACCCCGTAGCAAATACCATCGCCCCTAACCCATCCAGTCTCACGAGCAAGTACATCAGCCTTGCCAATGACTGCGGTCTGGAACAAATGGTCTGCGAACCAACTCACACTGTAGGGCAAACTTCGAACACCCTGGATCTGTTTCTCACCACAAATTCCACCTTAGTGGAGAGAGTCAAAATCTTGCCAGGTCTCAGCGATCACGACATCCCGCTGATTGACGTTCAAGTAAAGCCCCAAACATCAAACACGAAAGACCGACTCATATACCTGTGGAGGAAAGCCAACATCGATGCACTCCAGCAGGATATGGTAACATACAGTCGTGAGTTCGCAGACCAAGCTCAGCATAATACTGCCTCAGAAAACTGGGAGCTGTTTAAGGCAGCCGTTAGTGGTGCTGCCAATAAGCATGTTCCCAGGAAACGAGTGAGGCCACAGTCTAGCAAACCTTGGATAACACCCCAGATTCGCAAAGCATTTCGTAAGCGGTCTGAACTCTTCTCCAAGGCTAGGAGATCCAACTCCCATGAAGCCTGGGCAAAGTTCAAGAGGTGTAGGAAGGGAGTTAAGCAGAGAGTTAGGAAGGCCCATAGGGATTATGTTTCCAACTACCTTGAGACAAACATCGAGGATAATCCCAAGGCCTTTTGGAGCTATGTCAAATCTCTCAGACAGGACTCTACTGGTGCATCGGCCATAAGACACCAGGGGGTGCTAACATCTGACCCCCAGGAAAAGGCTGATGCACTGGGAGCCCAGTTTGAGTCAGTGTTTACCAGGGAGGATAAATCTACCGTTCCTACCCTTGGCGAATCCGTAGTTCCAACTATCCCCTCCCTTAACATCTCAGTGGAGGGGGTAGCCAAACAGCTCTCTAGTCTTAATCCCAGCAAGTCCACAGGACCAGACGGAATACCACCTCGCCTCCTGAAAACTGTTGCCGAGCAAATTGCGCCAATACTGCAGACAATATTCTCCCAATCAATATCTACGGGAGACGTACCTGAGGATTGGAGAACAGCTAACATCGCTCCAATCTTCAAAAAGGGTGACAGAACAATGCCTTCCAACTATAGGCCGGTGTCTTTGACATCGGTCTGTGGCAAAGTGCTCGAACACATCGTGCACAGCCACATGATGAAACATCTTGACACTCATGGCGTTCTGTCCCCGGCGCAGCACGGTTTCAGGAAGGGTCTGTCCTGTGAGAGCCAGCTGGTACTCACCCTCCAAGACTTGGCCAACAATCTTGACCATAACAAACAGGTCGATGTCGCGGTGCTTGACTTTAGCAAGGCATTCGACACCGTGCCCCACGAGCGGCTGCTAAGCAAGCTCGAGCACTACGGCATTTCTGACCTTCTTCAGTCTTGGTTTAGGGCCTTCCTAACAGAGAGAACCCAGAGGGTTGTCTTTGACGGCGGAACATCTAAAGCTGTCAGGGTCACCTCTGGAGTCCCTCAGGGTACAGTGTTAGGCCCTTTGCTCTTTCTACTGTACATTAACGACCTCCCCAGCTCCGTAGATTCACACGTTCGATTATTTGCCGACGATTGCTTGATTTATCGAACTATCAGCACGCCTTCTGACGCACAAGGTCTACAGTCTGATCTTGATGCACTAACAGATTGGCAAAATCGTTGGCTTATGTCGTTCAATCCCTCTAAATGCCACATCCTCCATATCACCCGTAAAAAGCACCCCATCCTAACTCAGTACTCCCTAAGTGGAGAAGCCCTCACCGGTGTCAAGTCCCACCCCTATCTTGGAGTACAACTGTCCGATGATCTGCGGTGGGACACCCATATCAACTACGCCACTAGCAAAGCCGGCAGGGTACTAGGGGTCATTCGGCGCAATTTGACCCATTGTCCATCTAGGGTCAAGGCCACTTGTTACAAAGCGCTGGTGCGGCCCCACTTGGAATATAGTGCCACCGTCTGGGACCCGTACACCACCAAAGGGATACAGGCGGTGGAGGCCGTCCAGCGCAGGGCCGCCCGAGTGACTCTGAATGACTACCGGCAGACTAGCAGCGTGACACAAATGCTCAATGACCTGCAGTGGACCCTTCTCTCTGAAAGGAGGAGGAACGCCCGTCTCACCTTTTTCTATAAGCTAGTTAATAACCACATTAATATTAATACAGATAGTCTACTGAAACCAGCTCAGGGACGCACCCGGGGAAGCCACACGCTCAAATTCCAACCACTTTACGCCCGAACAGACTCATTTAAATATTCTTTTTTCCCTCGCACCATACCCGAGTGGAACGCCCTGCCTGGCGCGGTTGTTACGGCTCCCACCGTTGAGTCTTTCCGCGCCAGGCTGGAGGCCTGCCCGCCTTAGCCTGGGACCTCCTCCCCCCCCTACTTTGCCCCTCGCGGGGTTATCTGGGGGTATATTAAGTTGAAGTTGAAGTTGTTCCAGAGAACTAAAGATTTTCGGGAATGGTCCAGTCCACTGTCACGTAGCTGTATGGCTGGAAAATGTTTTATGATGTACTGACCGAGTTTCACATATGGAGTCAACACTGGGGTTACAAAAGAGACATAGTTTCACAACACATTGAAACCTGAAAAACAAACTTCCTGATGACTCATGTCCTCAGGTGACCCACTGCATCATCTGAGGTGAACTTTTTTTGCACCGTCATGGTTTCCTGATACTGCCGTGGCATCGTGTGGCGTAATGGTTAGAACATCCGACTGTCAAGCAAGGGGACCCGAGTTCACTCCAGGGTTGCCCCCAGATATGTTTGGACATGCGCCCCGACGTTGTGCCCTTGGGAAAAAGTTCCTCACTTCACTCAGGTGTAAATGAGTACCTAGCTTCGGTTAGGGACGACCCTCGGATAGGACGTTAAATGGAGGTCCTGTGTTTGGGGAGAGCCACACCTCACGCATGTAAAAGAACCCACCACACTTTTCGAAAAAGAGTAGGGGCATGCCCCAGTGTGCGATGGTCCAAACCTTACAGTCGGTATATAGGCTACAAAATTTCAGCAAGTTGAAGTTGGTAGCCTTAAAATGAAAGAAGAAGTACTGCATTCTGTGTCAAGCAAATTATTTACATTATTACTAGTAGTAGTCGGGAATACTAGTTTGATATTTTGGGGGAATCTGTATTTAGTATTATATTAGTATTTAGTATTAAAAAAAAAGATTAAAATTTGTTACTTTTTTCTCCATACCCAGGCTACTATGACATGGTTATTCCATTGATGAAGGAATGCCCATCCAGAGTTCTACATCAGAGGAACAGGAAAGGGGAAACTCCCCAGGAGTTACTGGAGGAGAGCAAAGAACTGATGAAACAAAGGGCAGCAGAGGACAAACAGGTACTGTATTTATACATGATCATTAAATTCTTTAGGCTCTTCTGCACACATACTGTAAATGCATTTAAATTTGCATGGTTTTGATTTTGTGATAGGGAGAAAATTGAGTCTTTGTGGTGGTTAACTCACTTTTGAGACAATCGTAGACAAGGCAGTAGCCAAGTAGGAGGACAAAAAAATTTGCAGTGGTTTTAACTTAAGTTCGCGACGAAGAGCTTACCGCGAAATCTGCAAACTAAAAAACATTTCTGCATTTACAGTATTCCAAAAATGTATTCTTAGTGTTATATATGTACTGTGAAACTTGAAATGTTTTTGCAGTGACTTTATGTTTGTGGTTTTTGCAGTGAATTCTCAAGGCGAGATCATAACACCATAAACAAGCATCATTAATATTTGTGTCACTACAGATGTTTCAGCACAGAACTAAAAAAAATCACTGTAAACTTTCATTTTCATTGTGCCCTGAAATTGAAGTTCTATGAACTGAAATGAATTACATCACTACTAGCTAAGAACACTTCCTTGTTTGATTAAGATTTCCAATGTAGATTCAGACTATACATAAAGAATATGTGCATTTACATGTTGTGTTAAGTTAACTCTATCAGTAAACCATTAAATTTGTAATTTTCTTGCTTGTTGATGCTTTGTACTTTTCCATTTATACCTTTTAGTTCATCTGCCAGAAAAGTTTATTTATTTCTGTCCTGTTTTTGTCTGTAGGAGGAGTTGAGGAAGGAAGAACATAAAAGCAAAGCAGAAGAGGAAAGACAGTGGAGGGAGAAACTGTTTGGAGAGTTTGAAGATGAATATGAAGCAAACTGGGGAACATTTGAAGGTACTGTTTCTGTTAGAAACCCAACTCACTTATCAAGAGGATTGTGTGTGCTTGACTGAAAACGCAAGCCATGGCGAGGCTGCATTGTACTACTAGTACTTCTATTCAGAGTTTTGGTACAAAACCTAGTTCTACCAGATCTTTCTTTAGTCACTGATGAAAGATAGCGGATGCTGTCTGAAACGTCTGACTGTTTCAAAATTTTATCCAGTTGCTTGAGTAACTATTTTTGGCGTATCTTATTACCTGGATGTCTAACCTTCATCAACGTATACTAGTACTTCTAAATATAAGAAAATTGCTATGCTTCATTTTTAGTCTGACGTTGAAATGTTTTTATTTGTGACTTCTCTTAGCATTTTTTTCAAGTTCAGCATCCTTACAGTATTTGAAATCAGAGAAGCATCATTTAAGATACTGTCAATCTTGAAATGTTCGCTATGGCTTTATTTTCGCGATTTTCATTGTTTGACTACTGTACTACAGAATTATTTTGGCCGCAAACCTAAAACAATGCTACCGCAAGTCCCCACAAAAATGCACGAATTTACAGAATGTGCATTTTCTTTCCAGATGCAGAAGAAAGAGAAGAAGACACGTACGACACCTGGGCAGACAGAATGTCTGAGCAGTTCCACAGGAAGCACCGCAAGAGGAGAGCGCAGCAAGAAACGCCGTCTGCAGAAGAAAAGAAGAAACAAAAACAGCAAGAACAGGAGGACTTCCAAAAGAAACTAGAAAAAGAACACCAAGAGTATTTAAACAGAGCAAGCAGACGTGACAAGGAAACTCTACTTGCTAAAAAGCAACAGTACGAAAAGAAATGTAGTGAAGTTTTTAAACAGGATGCGTCCCAAACACTGAGTTACAATGATATACCATGGCCTAATACAAAGGGCAGTGTCAAAGACATGGTCAAGATTCTGTTCTGTGACATTGACAAGTCTGACAAGGATAACTTTAAGAAGTATCTTAAGTCTCAGCAGGTTTTGTGGCATCCTGACAGGTTTTTACAAAAGTGTGGAGCGAGGTTGAATGAGAAGGACAAGGATAAGATCTTGGAGAAAGTGACAGAGCTGTCTCAAGAACTAAACAGACTTGCAGCTGATGGTAGTAATGATAAATGAGGAATATACAGAAGGGTGTACCCAGATTACACGTCCAATGATTTTGTGTACAAAGAAATTTATTTATAAGATGGATGCGCTAGAGTTTATAGTCTCGTGGTCTTAGTCAGAATTCTCTGAAAACCAGACACTTAAAGGTAAGGCCACAGCAAGTAAATTTTATGGATGACATCCTCTGTAGACCCAAATTTAGTGCCCATGGGCGAAAAAACAACAAGGTGGACAAAAAAACAAGATAGCCAAATTTTCAAACTTGAATACCATAAAGCATGTAAGAAGAGTGGAAGCGATAAAACATGGCATTGCAACCAACAAGTCTTTTATCCCTGTATTCAATAAAACAGTAACTAACATTGATGTCAACATTAAAATCATAAATCTAGATCCGGGTTTGTACAGCACATCAAGAATGCGAAGACATGGTTTCCCTTGCACTGGGCACGGGAGTCTCCTGAGTCGCGAGGCAGACTGACTGTGACTAAATAATGCTGGCTCTGCTCACTTCGTCTCAACTGAAATTCTCTCTGCTGTTGCTGTCCTGACTGTCTGCCTGAATTTCCATATTGCCCCGTTTTTGGTATATTGACCATTGCCAAAGGGTACAAAACTTCTTGTTTTTTATTTCAAAATCAGGGGAAAATCAATGAGCGTGCGCTGATGTCATCCATAAAATTTACTTGCTGTGGCCTAAATAAAGGGTACCAAAAAAGCTACCTCTTCATGTTGATATCTAAAGCTCAAGTTGAATGTTTGTTGGCACAGCTGTACATCTGACAGGTATATACAACATGCAGGTGTGTCAATAGCCTTCCTGAAGTTTTCATGAATAAAACATCACAAATTTTATGGTAAGAAAAATTTAGGGTTATTTTTTTGACCCTAAAAAAATCAGTGAGTTTAATGTCATATGCCTTTCCCCAGAGCCAGTTTGAATTTTCTACTTCAGCAAAGAGGATAGATGAATATTGATATTTCTCAATAACACTCAATGATGAATTCAGGTTAGCAAACAACGTAGTATGTATCATTCAAGCGACCAAATACGCTTCATGAATGGTTTGCATGCTACTGAATGAATCAAAATAGCTTGCTATGCCTCACAGAAAAAGACATGCAGACCTTCATGAGGATATGTTTTTATTGTAAAACAATACTTCTGTTAAGGACTTTACAGAGCCTTACTAACAGAGTTTTGTAAATGAAAGATGCGACCCAGGTCATGCCATTTACTACTAATACTAGTGTGCTGTTTCTTCTGTTCAGTAAAACACAGGTATTTAGACTTTGTTGTTAGTTAAATTCTTGTTTCAACAGTTGTGATCTCTTCATTTTCAAAGCCAAGGAATCCGTTTTTGGAAGGGGTGTCTGCCGTCTCGCTTACATATGAAGTGTCCTATCATCGCAACCATCAACTTCACATGGTTTGGCCCATGCCGTCCTACCACGTCCAGCTATATATAAATAGACGTTAAGCAAAGACAACAACAACAACTACTGTGCTGTGATAAATTATCAACTTCAGTGAGCAAGCCCTCTAGGTCAAGCGTTTGACACCAAGGGGGATTTGAACCTCCTTGCTTACAAAGAGCAGAAAGTCAACTCTGAAAGCATGGGTAGTGTATTGTGTACAAAACAAAAACGAATTAGTCGCTCTTTAGGTAATCGGGTTGACCCTTATCACGGACAACAACATCAGGGGGTGTCCTTGTCCTACATTCATTTTTAGAAGAGTACATCTGCAATGTGGGGGGGTGCGATTATATTAATCTTTTTTTGAAACAAAACTCAAAATCATTTTTATCATAATACGCAGAATTATTATATATTAGATATCACTTATTATTCTATATTAGCTAAATGTCGCGATAAAAGATATCTTATGTGTCGCTATATTTTGGCAATAATGCTAGAGCCCCTATCATCTAATGAATTGGCCCAATAATCACCTTTGACCTCCAGCAGGACGTAAACAAACTCCAGCCCGGGAAAACCGGTCCAAACTGGTGCCGCAGTTCATCAAACCAGCTAGCAAGCTGTCTTGGAGGTAAAGAAATATCTTATTCCTTTACTTGTAACCCTAAATCTATGCTCAGTGTGTCAATTTTACAATGAAAGAGGTAACTTTGATACAACGAAGGACCGTTAGAATGGTGTGCAGTGGTGCGACGTGTTATTTTGATCAGTGTTATATAAAATCATTTTTGCATACTCATCAAAATGTTAGCATGACCGCGTCTTGACCTGTCGTTCAGTGAAATGTTTTTTCTCCTGTTGTTCGAGCGGTTCTGTCTTATATATTGAGACGATAGTGCAGCATAGTTCTTCATAAATCGAAGAGAGTGAACGATAGAACTGTAAGAGGTTTAAAGACATTGAAATGTTTTTGAGCTGCAAAAGGACAGATAAAATTGTGCCAAGGAGGTAATAATCATTTTGATTTAAACCTCTTTGTTTGTGTTGAGTGCATTTTATGCATTTTTGTGTCTCTAAAAATCAAAGACGTGTGATTAGCAGCTTGTAATAGAAAATGATGTAGGTCCAGGGCTCGAAATTCATTTTTGGGAATAGGTGCACTGGTGCCCTAAGGCCTAATTTAAAAAAAAATTGGTGCACAGAAAGAAATTTGGGTGCATAAAGTAGAATGTCAGCAAAACGTATTTGCAAACCCTATTGCTTCTGTTAGGAACTTCATCATTATCTGAAAATCTGTATCTAACTTCAAAATTTTAAACATCAAATAAAGTACAAAGGTTAGATTGCTTTTTCTGATACTTAAATTCCAAGAATATTCTGTCTACTAGTGTATAATATCAATATTATATATAATTAGTATCTCAATCCTATAACCTACAAAAATATCTAGGCGCACTCACGGTGCACAGCTCAAATTTTGGGTGCACAAAACTGAAGAAATGAATGACTAGATTAATATCACAGCAGGACAGAATGAATGTTGTTTACCTTTTAACCTGAAATTATTTGTCAGTCTGTCTTGCAGATAAGTGTCCATCATGCCTCTCTGGCAACTTGCGAGAGTGCAGCGCAGACTTGCACAACAGCTTGGCAGATGCACAACCCGTTTCTGTAGCCAATCGGCGTCCGCGGGCGTTCCGTACGAGACCACGCTGAAGTCCGACGATGCGGCGGGTCCGTCGTCGGTACCGTCGGAGGCTGACGTGGTGGTGATTGGCGGCGGGAGCGTGGGCTGTAACACGCTGTACCACCTGACCAAGCTGGGGGTCAGCAATGCTGTACTTCTGGAGAAGGCACAGCTGACAGCTGGGACAACCTGGCATACTGCAGGTACCGTAAATATTAAAATGTTTGCGGTGGTTTAATGTTTATGGTATTCACAGTGATCATCATCATATCTTGTCATCGTCAGTGCATGTTGTGCCAAGTTTGCAGTTCTATTGGAGGAGTTGTGATATCTTCACTGCAACTTAACAACCACAGCAAAAATGGCTGTTCTCCCTGCCTACCCCTTTTTTCAACTTAACACCACCCCTAACACTCCATTTTTCTCTACTGTGAAATCAAGTCCCCACAAACTTAAATGCAGTTCCAGCAATACATGCTCAGCTGCAAGCCCACTTTCACTCACTAGGGAAGGAATCAGAGGAGCCATAGTTTTCACCTTCCCAAAAAACATGTAGAGCACTGAAACTTAATGATAGACTCCTTGGATAGACACAATTGGAACCCTCCTGTGTCGGATTTAGCACCAATTGCTCAAGGACCAATACAGTGAACTGGGTATTCGCCTGAAAGATCTACGAATGGAATAACTTGAGAAAAAAACTGGTAGATACGAAAGACTTATTGCATGTTTGTCGTTTGATGATGAATACTAATTACATAGACAATGTATTGTCACGTATTGTGGTGTTTTAAGGCAAGTCGTCCCTGCGGCGCTTGACCTTGAAATTTGAGTGAGAAATGATACGAGGGACAGAAATTTACAAGTAGAGCTACAGAGAGCCACAGTGTAACCAAATAACGAGTCTCCTTTCTTTAAGTGAAAGCTCATCTGTGTTGGTAGAGTACAATATGTTGTAAAGTTTTGAGCTTTGATCCAACACGAAGAAGGAAGTCACTATGAATTTTCGGTTGTAACTATAACCTTCTTCAAATGTTTGATTCATGGTGAGTTCCTTCCTTGTGTTGGATCAAAGCGCAAAACTTTACAATAAGTCTCCTTTCTTGTGTCCTGCAGGGCTAGTGTGGAGGTTACGTCCCAATGACGTAGAGATGGAGATCTGCGGAGAGCCACGGCGTAACCAAATAACGAGTCTCCTTTCTTGTGTCCTCCAGGGCTGGTGTGGAGGTTACGTCCCAATGATGTAGAGATGGAGATCCTGAACTACACACGAGACCTGATCCAGGATGTTCTGGGGAAGGAGACAGGGTTAGATACCGGCTGGATCAACAACGGAGGCATCTTCATCGCCTCCAACAAGGAGAGGCTGGATGAGTACCAGAGAATGATGACTGTAAGGACTAAGTCACTTTTCAACAGGACACTAATGATGGATAATACATTTCTGGCTCTTAAGCGAATGACCAATATGTCAGCCAAAATATCGGCCATCGTGACACGGGCGCTAAATCTAACACCATAAACATGTGTACTCAGTTTCCGTGCTGTACATGCCTGTAAAGTCACTTTTTTTAACAAAATACATGGCGAGGGAAATCCAAGGCCTCGGACCAGTCACGTGACCAGAATCCGCCATAGTGGAATGTTTACATCCGAGGCCATGGATTCCCTGCGCTGTTTATTTTTGCTTGGTATTTGCTAAAATGCCAGGTAAGAATTTTCAAGTTTATCTTATTCAACTTTGAATCGATGGATTGACTTGAAACTCAGGATTAATTAACGGGAGCACAACCTGAACATATTCCAAGCATAAAACTGAGATTCGTGCAGAGCGGACTTCGCCAGATTGGGCGTTTGTGGGCATTTGCTAAAAAGCCAGTGCAAAACTCCTAGGTGACAGCACGTCAGCAGAACGTAAGCGTTTAAGATAATGTTCGCATATCTAAGGTTAATATCTTGTATATAGGTTCATTTAGCTGTGTTCTAAAACACACCTTATGCAACAACTGTTAATGTTACTCCGATGCAAGTTGACCAAAGAGAAAAAAAGAGATTCGGCAGCTATAATAGGTTTAAATAGCAGGCTAATTACCATGTGCGCATGACGTTCTGCCGACGTGCTATAGAGGGCACTTCAGTGAGAAAAATGCAGTTCCAAACATGGCTATAAGCTTGTATACCTTCCATTTGATTGTGCAACAAAGAACTTAATATGTACAAATGTATGATCCATTTATTTTATGCCACCAGGCTCATTACAAGTTGGTCATAAATTGTGACGATTATTCCGACAGCTTGGGCGCAACTACGACATCGAGTCCTACGTGTTGTCGCCAGAGGAGACCAAGAAGATCTACCCCCTGATGAACGTGTCGGACATGTACGGAGCGCTCTACAGTCCTGGCGACGGCACCATCGACCCGGCAGGCTTCTGTACAACTCTAACCAGGGCTGCCAAAAAGGGAGGGGCACAGGTAGGCCATAGATGCTATATTGTATTTATTGCTGGTCTTTCATGTCCTGACCTGTGAAAGGTTAACTGTTCAGCTATCAGTAAACTGATTCGAAATGCATGTCTATTTCTATTTCATAATCTCCTTTCTCAATAGGTTGAGTTTTCATTTCCCAATCATTGCTTCTGTGATTTTTTTCAGTGGTATATTAGGTCTCGGCAACACTGGGTTTTCTTGCTTATCACTAATATCAGGGATCTTGTTCAACACAAAAAATGTCTAATAGATTGGTAAATGCAGGTAAAATCTTCCTTCACCTGCACTGTTTCATGCACTTCACTTGGTATTTCTGTGATCCCAAACTTGCCTTTCAGTTCACAGCTGCATTCTAATTCCTTTTACCAGATATACAACATTCAAGATTTTAAGATGGTTCCAGAAACACATTCTTTCTAGTCTTAAAGGAGAAAAAATGAGTAAATATGCAAGACTTTAGTACAATTTATGTAATGCAGGTAATTTTAGATGTTATCTGAATGTACATGTATACAGAAAAAAAGAAGGTAGTATGAGCCCTGAATATACTGCACTTGGTAAAAGCATGAATGTACTTCCCCAGGTGGTAGAGAACTGCTCAGTGACAGGTATCCAGGTGAAAGAGGATGACTACGGCACCAAAAGAGTCGTTGGAGTGGAGACGTCACATGGTATCATCAAGACCAAAGCTGTCGTCAACTGTGCAGGTAACTATAACTTCTGTTTTGAAAAAAAAAACCTTGCTTGTGTCTTAATTAGTTATGTAACAGTTACACAACAACCTCCCTGAAGGACACTAGTACTAGAAGAGGGGTGGGTACCGGTACATAAAATTTAGGTCCGGTCCAGGTCCAGAGGGTCAGGTCCAGGTCCGGACCTGTACCTGTACCTGATTATAGTAGTGTCGCAGTACATCATATTTTGGAGAGCGAGACACACGTAAAAGTCTCCAAACGTCATGTCTGGAACGATATGATTTCTTAGGTTTGCACTTTGTCTTAAAATTATAACTATACTCTCCTCGCCGTCTGTTTACTCATCCTTTAAGTGTTTCTAGATATGATTCACAGCTAAAGTCTTCGAAAACGACTTGTTAAATCTGCTGTTTTGTATTTTCTTAGATCAGTTATGTGGCCGCCTGCTGGTAGCCTGGTACTATGAATTTTCCAATCCGTCCATAGGCTGGTCCACTGATTTTTTACGGACCGTTTTTTTGGACCGGTCCATGAAGAAATACCGGTTTTGTACCAGTACACGGTACCGGTACCCAACCCTGGTGCCGCTCCAACGCTGGTTGGTCGGATGCTGTTAAAATATTGTCTTCTTATTTTAAACATAGGTGTGTGGTCACCATACATCGGGCAGATGGCGGGAGTGGCTGTTCCACTTATCGCCATGCACCATGCCTACGTGGTGACGGAGAGGATAGAAGGCATCCAGAACATGCCCAACATCAGAGACCACGATGCCTCTGTGTACCTGAAACTCCAGGGTGACGCCCTGTCCTGTGGTGGCTACGAACCTAACCCTGTCTTTTGGGACAAGGTAATTGCAAGTGCAATACACGTGGCACACAGGCAGCTATTGCTGGTGTCGTGACCCACACATAATATACCCGTTTTTACACCTGGGTGGAGTGAAGAAAGTCGTGTAAAGTACCTTTCCCAAGGGCACAACATCAGTGGCGTCAGGGGATTCGAAGCCGGGACCGTTGGGTTCTGGGCCGAAAACCGTACCCAGATGTGACTAATCCTGCACCCCCCCCTCATTAGTCATGAAATGGGGGGTACAAGATTAGTCAGATTGGAGGGGGGTTGTGTCTAGAGACAGCCTTAAGTTCTTTTTCAGTCGTTTGTTTTCTTTATCCTCAAGGTGCTCTTTACTTTTTCCTAGTCTTCATGTCTTATTGCTGTTGTTGTTTATTCCAGGTGGACAAAGACTTTGCGTTTAGTCTGTTTGAGCTGGACTGGGATGTGTTCAGTGTCCATGTGGAGGGGTGTGTCAACAGGGTTCCAGTCATCGAAAGGACAGGGATCAAGTCCACAGTGTGCGGGCCAGGTCTGTTTTTTTATGAACTTACGGTAATATATATTAAATATATGTCTATGCTTTTAGTGGTGTAGATGGCCGAGGGGTTAGGCTAGTGGACACTGGATTGAGAGGTCCCTGGTTCTAATCCTGGCTCGACGGATCGTTCTTGGGAAAGGCACTTTAGGCCACAGCAAGTAAATTTTATGAATGACATCCTCTGTAGGCTTCGAATTTAGTGCGCACGGGTGAAAAAAAACAAGGCCGGCAAAAAAACAAGACATCCACATTTTCAAACTGTGGAGATAAAACATTTTATTACAAGTCTTTTGTACCTATATTCAATAAAACATTAATTAACACTGATGTCAACATTAAAATCATTAAATCATGAATTTAGATCTGGGTTTGTATAGCATCAAGACGGCAGAGACAAGGTGTAAAAACTTAGCCTCCTGTGCAGGCTTCCTATAACGGCGGCATATATATTGGGAGGGGGGGGGGAGTTGTGCAGCCGAGGGAGTTGTGTAGCCGAGGGACACGCCGTTATCTACAGCCTGCTCCCTTTCGGGCCCAGCAAAGGGAAGGTGATTAAGACAGCTATTCAGAGAAGCTATTAACATGTTCGGGCAAGGGTAATTTACATGTTCGCGCAAGGGTAATTCACACGTACAGTGAGGAACAATTGACTGAATGGGCCGGCACACGCCCGGTTTGTTACAGGAGTTAACAGCTGAAACCGTGAAAACACACCAGTCGGGGTCAGAAACGGAGGCTAGTTTAAAACTATCTCTACAATCAATGTGGGCATTTATTCTGTTGAAGGCAGCCGCACAGTTTGTCGGATTTTCAAATCTAGTCCGGAACCGGCAGAAATGGGGAGGGGGGGGGGGCTTGGCAAGCAAGGTCGCCGCTTGAGACGATCACTTTAGGAAACAAACACACACGTCTTAGGCTGCCTTAGCAATATTATTTTCAGCTCCTTTGCGAAATTAGCCAAATTGAAAACAAATCGATTTGCCATGGCCAGCTAGATGTCCTAGATCGCTAGTCCCAAGACTACACAAAACAAGCTCTCCTTTGACGGCGGCTCTCATGGTCTGCAACAAGATCTTGTAGATCCTTGTAGAGACGGTAGTGCGTGTATCTGGTAACAAATTGACTTTTCTTGACCTATGGCCAGGCCGACAAAACAATCCTTGCTTTCTGTGGTACGTTGAAATGTTTTGATTTTTTGTAACCGATTGTGATCCCCGTGACCGTTAGGAAATGGCCGGGTCAGTGAATACGGGGGCGTGACACCTCGCTGCCGGGCGGAGGTGCGTGCGGTTTATTGGGGTCCACGGGACGCCGCAGTTCACAAGTCCATGTTGATAGCCCCTAAGTGTTTTTTAATTTCCCTTTGCTGGGCCCGAAAGGGAGCAGGCTGTAGATAACGGCGCGCCCCTCGGCTACACAACTCCCTCGGCTACACAACTCCCCCCCCCTCCCAATATATATGCCGCCGTTATAGGAAGCCTGCACAGGAGGCTATAAAAACTGTAGTTTGCAACATATTGAACTATTTTTGGTATGTTGACCATTGCCGATGGGTAAAAAAATCTAGTTTTTTCATTTCAAAATTAGGCGAAAATCAATGCATGAGCTGATGTCATCCATAAAATTTACTTGCTGTGGCCTTACTCAACTTTCCTTACTCCACCTGATGTATTGTGAATGGGGAATCTGCAGGTAAAAAGGTGCACTTGGTGGAAGGAGAGGGATGGGCTTCGCTTTCCAATACCATGCCCTACGACACAGTGGATACGCCAAAAATAATTACTCAAGCAACTGGATAAAATTTTGAAACAGTCAGACGTTTCAGACAGTATCCACTGTCTTTCGTCAGTGACTAATGATAGGACTTAGAACACCAGGTTTTATACCAAAGCTCTGACTAGGTATGTTAATGAGGTTAAGGCAATTTAGAATGTCCTCATTAACATACCTATTCAGAGCTTTGGTATAAAACCTGGTGTTCTCAGTCCTTTCGTTAGTCACTGACGAAAGACAGTGGATGCTGTCTGAAACGTCTGACTGGTTCAAAATTTTATCCAGTTGCTTGAGTAATTATTTTTGGTGTATTTTACTACCTCGATGTCTAACTTTCATCAACGTACAGTGGATACTACTCAAAAAGGCTGTGGGATCTTTGAGTTTTTATCTATATTGAAATTTTTAAGATCTTTATCGATAGATAGATGATTTGATTAATTCTACGACCTTTTCTTCATTATCAGAGTCCTTCACAGCAGACCATAAGCCTTTGATGGGGGAGGCCCCGGAGATGAGAGGGTTTTACCTGGGCTGTGGGTTCAACAGTTCAGGAATGATGATGGGTGGAGGGTGTGGTCGGGAGCTGGCGAGATGGGTCGTCAACGGGCGACCCACGCTGGACATGTATGGCTACGACATCAGGTATTGCCTGTTGCTTATTTTTGATTAACTTTGACCCCGTTCATAATTGAAAAACTGAGTCAAAAAGTAAGACGGTTGAGCTGTTTCAGCAAAATAAACCGTTTTACTTGTGAAAATGAATGCTCCATAACGGTTTCGTTCCGTTTTATTCTGAACCTCCTCGCGAGGTAGTCTGCAACAGTTCAGAATAAAACGGTTTCGCGGAATTGTCATCATGAAAGCCTTACGGAACGGGTTCACATTGATGTTTATGACGTTGTACATCCGGGTACCTGAGATCATCAAGTTTTTGAATCTTAATATCTTGCTATGGCCCCCAAGTCGGGTTCTAACAACTGGACTAATGAGGAAACGAGATCCCTGATATCTTTTTGGGGCGATGTCAACCGTTTTCAACACGGGTGCAAGTTAATGCATAGCGGACGTAAAATGTAAACATCTTCCATTTGGAATATATCCCAAAGGGTTCGGACAGTTTTACTTTTTGAATCATGAACGAGGCCTTAGACATACTGATTTGATTGTAGCTTCATAATTACATCACTGTGAATCTTTTGATAGTGGTTTTATGTTTGTGTTTCTACTGCAATATCATAACACCCGGAATACATTTTCTGTCAGGGGTGCACTCTTTTTGCATACTGTAAACTTTAACCCTTGTCCTGCTGGCGTTCTCTATGCAATTTACATCATGAATTTGATTTCTTAATCAAGTCATTGGCCCTTGAATTTTTCTGCGCTGCTGTGGCATAGTTACTTCCACATTCTGTACGTTTCGCTGCAGTGTGATACGTTCAGCTGAAAAATACCCCAAACCCGTACATATACGGGACCCACATACAGGCTCTGTCATGTGCAACCCATATATATATATATATTATATGGGTCCCGCAGGACAAGGGTTAAATACTATAATTCTTGATTTGTTAACTTAAACTTAATTTTAGCTGATTTAAAGGTCACTAGTCAACAGCTAAAATTTCATCATCACTAATATTTGACCACTAATATTTGAGACAGTGATGTTTGTTCCCAGCTTTAAAATTAAGTGCCGTGACCTACTCCATTTTCACCCAGCCGCTATATTTTCCTGCCGCTATATTAAAGTGATTTATAGTACTGCAAACACCTCCTTTTTACCTCCACCTTGAAATCATGTCTTCTCAAACTTCAATGAATTTACCGTAGAATTGTCCAGAACTTTTTTGAATTTTGGATAAAGATTAAGGTAATTTGTGATTTTGAAGGTGCTAAAAAGTTAGAATTTTTATCCCAAAATCCATTGGAATGATTCTTCTCTTTGCAGACGTTTCCCCACCTGTCAAACTAGTGACAACCGTTGGACAAGGGAACGAAGCCACGAGGCGTACGCCAAGAACTACTCCATAGTCTTCCCACACGACGAGCCGCTCGCTGCCAGGAACTCCAGGACTGACCCTTTTCATGAGGTTATTCTCTCTTTTCTCATTTTTACCCCAGTGCTGTTAGAAATAGTTGAAGAGATTCATCAGTCACATGACATATGATTACAATTACTAGAATATTCTTCAATCGGTGACTTTAGAAAGGTAACAGAACACGTACCTCCAAATTTTCAACGTCTACTGTACGTCTTGATCACGGGGTGACCTAAGTCTCACGAGGACACAAGACTAGGAAGAGACTTGTGAAGATCGTCCTGCCTCCCCCGCCTCCAGGGGTAAGTAGGACTTGGGCAGCTCCCAACTTTCTTGACGGTTCATACCAGCACGTTCCAATTGGATGTGGACGTACAGTAGACGTCAAAAATTTGGAGGTACATGTTTTGTTACCTTTCTTAAGTCACCGATTGAAGAAAAGTCTTAGACTAGTAATTGTTAGATATAGGTATTGAGGATGTATTGTAGTTATAGTGGAAAGTTGGATGCTCTTTAGACAAGGTACCGTAAATTGTGAAATATTACAGGTGTTTTTTTTGTTTGTCTCACTGCGAACTCATCATATTGCTAACATGTCCTCTGTCTTGCATTGCATTACTACAATCATTTGCACCACAAAATTTTCCCTCCTACCTCCAAAATTAAGTTCCCAAAGAATCTAAGTCACTCTACAGTACTTTTACCTGATTAAATGTTTTTCACCATTTAGATTACAAACATATAAGAAGGAAAGCAGTGTGACATTTGTGTCTGTTTTTTTCATTGTTCTGAAGTGTTAAATGGTCTTTGTAATTTTCCCCAGGTCTTGCTGGAAGCAGGGTGTGTGTTTCAAGAGAGACATGGTTGGGAGAGACCTGGGTATTTCACACCACAGGGACCCACTCCTGTAAGTACCAATGTGTTTTTGGCATGGCTGTGTGTGTGTATGTCTGTATGTGTGTGTCTGTGTGTGTTTGTTTCTGACTGTGCGTCTGTGCTTGTGTGTACATTTGTATGTCTAGTATGAGTGTCTGTGTGTGTGTGTGTGTGCGTGTGTACCTGTGTGTGTGTATGTATGTGTGTGTGTGTGCATGTCTGTGTGTGAGTGTGTATGTGTGTGTGTCTATCACTCCGACTCTATGTGTGTGTATGTGTTTGTGTGTGTGTACGTCTGTGTGTTTGTTTGTGTCTGTGTGTGTGTGTCCAGCCTAATTTGCCCGGCATAACTAAAGAAACTAGTGATGGATTGTGATGATATGTGTGTGTGTGTGGGCCCCCTGCAGGTTGTTTTGCTTCGAAATAGAGAGTCCATTTGTGTTGGCCCTCGTCTAGAATTTAGAGAGCTTAAAGTGAGGAATGAAATGCTTTAGGTTTGGTTCATAAATTGGTTGTCACACCATTCCACATGAACACAGTATTTGCAATTTTCTGTGAAACATTGTCAAAGGCCCTGACCCTATACGTCCCCTGGTGTTGGAGCTATTTTGAGAAGTTGACAGATTATCGTGCCTTGATGTCTTTGCCCCGAATGTTTACAGTCAACTTACTGTATTTATTCCAAAATGTCAGTGAACCGGCAGATCCTGTTTTTGTTATTCCCACATTTGCATGCAACTCCCACACAAATACTGTAAATGCACTTAAGTTCGCGAGGTTTATATTTTGCGGTAAGGCGGAAATGGAGTGTTTGCAGTTGTTTTAAGTTTGCGGCAGCACTATAGTCACATACTGCTACAGTATTGGAAAAAATGTTCTCGATGGTTTTATGTTCGCGGTGAAACGACCACTGCAAACATAAAACCACTGCAAACATTCCTGTATTTACAGTACTGCGTGTACATGTACCTGTACACGTACACGTACGCCAGACTGGGCACTTTTTACATAGTTTTACATCTAACACTAAACAGTCACAAGCTAAGGGCTTACAATCCTTTTTCCTCACTGTTTTCGGTAATATTCAAAATTACATCGCTTAAGACACAGTATATCTGCACTATTCATTTTCATTCTTTCGTCTTTAGTCCATCAAAAACACAATGTATTTATCTTTTGAAGATGTTCCTTGGTAATACCTTTATTTTAAAATCTTGTAATCTACTTTATGTCATGCCTGGGCCTGATACGGGTGTTCCGGACCGTGTGATAACTATCCGGATCACATAGGGTTCGGGAGGGTTATCACACAGGCTTCCATAGAATATTTCGAACGCATTTCGAACGCGTCGGTTGCGCGGCCGTCGGAAATTCGAATACCGGATTCGGAGATTGGAATCAATGTTGCTACAGTTTCTTGTTCGAGGACACAAAACTCCCTCAACTTCTGGCGCATTCCGCATTGAAATGTGTGTTTTCTCGGGTGGGTATGGCCAAGGTATGACATAAATAAAATACAACACGTTGTATTCCGCATCACCCTCGGTCCCAGCCCTCCCGCGGGTCGGATCGCCCTCCGGCCTACGGCCGTCGGGCGATCCGACCCGCGGTCGGGCTGGTACCTCGGGTGATACGGAATACCCCGTGTTGTATTCTATATGTATTCAAAGGATGCTATTAGCTACCTATTAGCTATATGCTGCCCCTACAGCTGACTAATTATATACTGTAATTCACTTCATCTTCACGGTAGCAAAATTTTGCGGTGTACAGGAAAATTGACATTTTCACTGAACTTTATCTTCAGGGTGGCGGCAAGTGAAGGAATCATAAATAATTACAACAGGTTTTTCGCGATGATGATAAGTGCACGGTACAGAGGTGACAGTGAAAACAGTGAACATAAAGTTACAACCTGAAAGAAACAAGAATTACAGTAATCTATGGGAGAGAATGAGTGATTAGCTACCATGAAAAATGCAAGGTATTTTGGGGCCACCACTGTCTTTATGTCCCCTTGCCCTTAATGTTGCATGTTTGTCCTATCATAGGCCAGTGCAGGTTAGGGGAAGGTTGAAATTGCAAATACCTGCACAGCTCCAAATTTACCTGCATAAAAAGGTGGTATTTCAAGCCCTGCAAGTTCTGGTGATGTGTTACTGTAAATGCAGAAATGTTCGTGGTGGTTTTATGTTCGCGGTTTTCGTGGCGACCGTGTCACCGTGAACTTAAAGCCACCGCAAACATTTTTGTCCAATACTGTCAGTAGGAGTATGTGACTGTAGCGCTGCCATGAACTTAAAACCACCGCGAACACTCCATTTTCGTGCAAAATAAAACCACTCGAACTAAAATGCATTTACAGTATTGTTAGAATAATGCAACGATAGGAAATAGAATGTTTCTACATACAAACAATGTATCTTTCTTTAGATCCCAGACTATGACTACTATGGTGCTTATGAAGAGCTCCCAGCCAACGAAGTTAACCTGTACAACGACAGACTGAGGGATGACTATACCTTTGACTTTCCCAAGCACCATGATGTGGTGAGTATGTGTGTATACACTCTTCAATTAGTTCAAAACTTTGATATTTCACAACCAAAACCATATCTTGATTATTGAGCATATACTTTTGCACAATCATAGAGTTGCTCTTTTTCCATTGTAGTACAATCACATGTACTGGTATGATTCATAACTTTAAATCTTGAAATATTCACGGTGGTTTTATATTTGCGGTTTTTCACATTAACCTCTCCACAGCAAACATTTGTTCGGTAACCAAAAGTAAATTTGGTACCAAATGGCTTCCATAGCAGACTGAAGACTTAAACACCTCCAGTTTCTCCCTACCATGAAATTAAAGGCAACCAAAGCAATATTAGGGCCTAGAAAATTGAAATAAGAAAATGCTGAAATCTTTATTGTAGTGACATTTACTAACACTGTCTAGCACATTTGTGTAATAACTTCATACTTTTGAGCATTTTAAAACTGTGCAAAAACATGCCATACGATGATCCTCTTATTAGTTTCGCGAGCCTACAAAAACCCCAGCGAGTTTCTTTCAGTGAGTTCTCACATTACAACGAAGTCATATGTTTGCATCATGGTCGTCGCTATACATTGTGTTGTTTGAACTAAACCATGTATAGAAATGACTAAATAAATTGACTTTCAAAATCCGATTTTTCGGGCCCTAATATTGCTTAGGTTGCCTTTATAATTCCAAGCAACACACAGTACCGGTAACTTCATAACATCACACGATCTTTGCCAAAGATGTGTTCTGAAAATGTTGATTTCTTTTCTGTTTGTAAGATTGGTAAGGAGTGTGTGGCCTGTAGAGAGAGGGCCGCTGTGTTCAATATGTCCTACTTCGGCAAGTACTACCTGACTGGGCCAGATGCACAGAAGGCAGCTGACTGGATCTTCTCAAACAATGTGGACAAACCACCTGGTAGGTCATATTTTTTATCTATTAAGCTCCTCCATTTACAACAAGATTGGCAATGAAAAAAAGACATTGCCATGGCGACGGTTGTTGTTGTTTTGATTTTTACTATACCCTGCTTAGGGCACTGATAGGTGGTGCTGTTCATACGGTATTTCCAATGAAAAGGGTTGATGAGTACCTGTTCTGTTGGACAAATACACACACAGACACACACACACACACATGCCCCTGAGGTGTCGCCAAAAATTGAGGGGAAGACAAAACAGGTGATCTCTCACCTCTGCTAATTGTCTCCCTCTTACACACAAGATAAAACATACAAGAAATAAGAAAAATATACAAATTAACAGTACCTTTTACATGTACATTGCAAAAATACACATATAAATTATACCTCATTATATAAGAAGTACGTTATGTACTTAATCATAATCAGCTTACATCGCACAAAGAAACAATCGTGGATAGCAAACATGACCCTAACACGCATACAACACGTGCACACGCACGTAGGTACACACACTGACATACACTTCACTCTCTTGGGGTTAAATGATAAGGGTGCATCACTACATGCTCTTTGATCTGTACCTTTAAAATTTGAATGACTGCCAGTTAGCGCATATCCTGTCTTGTTTAAAATAGCACACCGGCACTTTCAAGCACACAGTGTACACTTCATGTACAAATGTAGAAGATATGATATATAGATATTGTCCTTTCTCTTTTTCCCAGGCTCCACTGTATACACGTGTATGTTAGACAAGTCAGGGGGGATAGAGAGTGATCTGACTGTGAGTATGATCAGTCCTGGGGAGGGCTCAGCCATGGATCCTACATTTGACGGTAAGCAAAATCTTTGCTGTTTGCTATAGGCTAATGTGTGTTAAAAATTTGGGCAGCCTTTGCTGTAAGTGCACAATCATGCATGTCTTTCTAAACAGGTGTGTTACATCCTCCTACTTTATTTTATGTTGTCTAAAGTCCCCCTCTCACTTTATTTTATGTTGTCTAAAGTCCCCCTCTCACTGGACCCGCGACACGCTGTGGCCAATCGAATTGACAAAGCATTCAACGAATTTCATCAACAAGAAAGAAATCTTTTTAAGCTTTGTGTGTTTTGTTTTCTTTTCGGCCATACTTCCCTTTATAAAGTCAAGGGTAACACAAATTCAGTTTAGGACGCAGCGACGCCGCCAGCGTGCAGCGGGTCCAGTGAGGGGGGGCTTAAGGAAGCCCTAAAAGGCCCCATTTTCACCACAAATATTCGAAAACCTTACACTATCCCCCTCACTTGGCTGCTCCATTCCCTTACTGTGCCCTCATACTGTATTTCCAGACAAAAAACTGTACACATATATTTTTGCAAACTTCGATCCACAAGTTTGAATATACCTAAGTGTACAAATTAACCCAAACAGTAGTTTTTTGTGCCTTTCTGCAGTCGACAGTGCCTTGTGAGTGAATTTACCCAGAGAGAGGAAAGTTTTGATACAAAAACTAAATCAGAATTTATAAGTAACAACTTTCCAGTACGAAACACTTTTGAAAAATAGTAACATAACATCAGATGAAGTGCCTTGAAGTGATTTTTCAAACAAAGGGATGAAAATATTTCCCTTTCATTCCAGGTAAGGGTTTCTACATTGCTGTTGGAGGGGGTGCCGCCCAGCACAACTGGTCCCACATTACAGACATCCTCCAGGACAATAGGTTGAACTGTCAGATGTCAGACATGTCTGAAGAGATGGGCATGCTCAGTATACAGGGTCCCAGAAGGTAACCGTAACTCTGAATCTTACTCTCTACTACTTAAAGGCGACCAAAGCAATATAAGGGCCCGAAAAATCGGATTTTGAATGTCAATTTATTTAGTCATTTCTATACATGATCAGTTCAAACAACACTATCACAATGTATAGCAACGTCCATGATGCAAAAATATGACGTTTTGAACTCTGAAAACTCTGAGTTTTTGTAGGCTCGCAAAACAAAGGGGATCATCGTACGGCACGTTTGTGAGCGGTTTTGAAATGCTCAAAGTATGAAATTATTACGCAAATGTGCTAAATAATGTTAGTAAATGTCACTACCACAAAGATGTCAGCATTTTGTTTTATTTCCATATTTTGGGCCCTAATATTGCTTTGGTTGCCTTTAAGGTACAACTGTACCGATACATTGACATACAGTATGTTGGACCTGTACCTACATGGTTTTCGTGATATCATTCTAGCACCCTCTACAGTTCCAAAGCCCTCAATACAACTGTAACTCTTATTTCTAATATATGTGGACAAGAAGTGACAGTGTTCTGGCTAGCTCTGTTTTCTCAAAACAGTAACAGGACATAATGTTGTTATGTGCAGACCTATGCATACATTGTACCCCGACCTTTAACAGGATACTTTAAATATAGCAACACCAGATGGAACGTTTGAAAACATCTAAACCACAGTTGATACTCCCTATACATTTACAGAAAGCAGAACGGTTCTCTAGTTACTACATGTATTTAGGTCTTCAAAACATGCATCAGAGAACTCTGCAAGGCAAGTTGTGACCTATTCAAAATTGGATTATATTGACTTGGTTTGTTCTGAAAATATTAGCAAATAGAACTACATGTACATGAATAGTATGATTATTCATCCTCTAATGTAGCTGTTTTATTTGGCTATAAAATGTACAAAATGAATAAAAACTGGTGGACATACTAACTGCTATGTATCTAATATCAGCTCTGGAAAGAGCAGGGAACAGTCATGACTGGGCCTGACTTAAATTACGAAAGGTATCAACCCAGCTTTGAGGTGTTCAAATATTCGTTTTTTTCCTTGAAGTATCATACAGTTAAACTCTTTGTCACTAAGTACAGTTCAGGCATTCTCACAAGGTAGGATTAAACAATGACTAGAGTTATATGTGCAAAGGTTAAGTGTGACAGGTCATTCCATGTAACATAACCAACTGCCACTATATACAGTATCTGGGAGCTGGTGTGTTACGCTGAACGGTTATCATATCGGTTATACAGTACAATACGACACAGATATGTTGATCTAAATGCTTTGCGCTGTCTTCCTCAGCCGAGACATCGTCCAGGCTTTAACAGACACAGACATGGGCAACGAAGCCTTTCCCTTCTCCACCAACCAAGTCATCAGTGTGGCAGGACACAGAGTGCGCGCCCTCAGGCTGTCGTTTGTAGGGGAGCTGGGATGGGAACTACACATCCCCAAGTAAGGAGCATGCTTTAAATTGTTTCAAGTTAACAGTAGGGAAAAGGAGACATTTGTTGTCTTGTTGATTTGTGGTTGACACAAATGTAGGAACGCAATGCAAGACATGGTACGTGACGGCGGTGGGAAAACCATGAACACGAAACCACAGTGACAATTCCTTGATTTACAGTAACTAGATTGGGTCAAACTTTGCATGCAAACGCTCATACTATACAACTAAGATTTGGCTTGTCAACTTGTTTATTATTTTGCACAAGTATCATAGTCATACACAACTGAAACAAACATCAAAGGTAGATGGCTATAACTACTAAAAGTATTGTATTAGAGGGTTCTATTTTTACATTGAGGTGCACTGTAATTGTTTTCCTTTCCTTTTGTTATAAATCGTCAAGGGATTTTTGTTTGTTTTTACTTTTAGCTTGTCGTCAAGACTTGCATATTACAAAGTATGTGTTATTGTTGGCTCTTGGATTGTTAAGGAATTGATAAATGTGTACAGTTCTACTTCATCAAAGAAAGTTTCCCTGGTTTGGTACTGTGCACTATGCAAATATTATTTTCAGTCATTGTGTTGTGTAAAATGTTTCAAATTTGTTTCTAACTTCACAGTTTTAACTGAAGTCATTTTAGAAGCCTCTTCTGTGATGACATTTCCTGTTTTTAATGTTACAGGGAGTCTTGTGTCCCAGTTTACAAAGCTGTCATGGAGGAAGGGGCAAAGCATGGGGCAGTCAACTCAGGGTACAGGGCCATCGACTCTCTTAGCATCGAGAAAGGTATGTTGTCATCAATTGAGAAAATTCATAGTCACAAAACCCCTGTTTTGAGTACATACATCAACCCCTTAAGATGTGTACACTACAAAATATAGGGCTAGGATACTCCCACATACTGTACACACAGGCAAGCAGACCTTGGTGCTGAACTCTATCCACACAGGCAAACAGTCCTGTCTGTGGTGCTGAACACTTTCCACACAGGCAAACAGACCTGTCCCTGGTGCTGAACACCATCCACATCCACACACACGCACACACAGGCAAACAGACCTTTCCTTTGTGCTGAACTCTTTCCATACACAGGAAAACAGACCTGCCCTTGGTGCTGAACACCATCCACACTTAGGAGAGCAGGCCTGTCCTTGGTACTGAACACCATCCACACTTGGGAGAACAGCCCTGTCCTTGGTGCTGAACACCATCCACACTTGGGAGAACAGCCCTGTCCTTGGTGCTGAACACCATCCACACTTGGTAGAACAGCCCTGTCCTTGGTGCTGAACACCATGCACCCTTAGGAGAACAGGCCTGTCCTTGGTGCTGAACACCATCCACATGTAGGAGAACAGCCCTGTCCTTGGTGCTGAACACCATACACACTTAGGAGAACAGGCCTGTCCTTGGTGCTGAACACCATCCACATGTAGGAGAACAGACCTGTCCTTGGTACTGAACACCATCCACACTGAGAAGAACAGACCTGTCCTTGGTGCTGAACACCGTGCACACTTAGGAGAACAGACCTGACCTTGGTTGTGAACATCATTCTCACTCTTACACAAACACACACACACATACACACATACAGGTTAACATACATGTCCTTGGTGCTGAACACCAGCCACACTTAGGAGAACAGTCCTATCCTTGGTGCTGAACACCACTCACACATGCACACGCACATACACACACACACACACACACTCACACAGGTAAACATACATGTCCTTGGTGCTGAACACCAGCCACACTTAGGCCAACACCTCTGTCCCTGGTACTGAACTTTATCCATACACAGGCAAACAGGCCTGTCCTTGGTGCTGAACACCTTCACACGCACGCACGCACACACACACACACACACACACACTCCGTAGGGACTATCTTTTCCTATATTTCATTAGTCTGATAATCTGAAGTGTTGTTTACATCGATGGTGAGATGTTTACTTTGTTTTGTTCAGGATACCGCCACTGGCACGCTGACATCCGCCCAGATGACACCCCCTTTGAAGCTGGTCTGGTCTTCACGTGTAAGCTGAAGTCCAATACACCCTTCCTGGGGAGGGAGGCTCTGGAGAAACTCAAACCACAGGGACTGAAGAAAAAACTGGTCTGCTTCACTATCGACGAGTAAGTGATATGGCATGTCATTTATTATCTCTGTACAAAACAGAGGTATTGTTTTGGTTTGTTTGTTTGTTTGTCATGGTGTGTGTTCAAGTCTGTTCCCGCTGCCATGGTTGAAGGTTTTCCCGGGCTGAGTGGTAACTGGAGACTGACAGGATGGGAAGGTTGAGCTGGCTGGCGTTTAAATTTCTGCCACAAGCTATCAGGAAGTGAATGATAGTACATATGGTCAGAGGTCAGGAACCCGAGGATGGCATGTGCCCGAGAGTGGAGCATGTAATGTGTGAAATAGACAATGTGTTATATTTTGTCAAGAAATTTAAAAAAATTCAAGGCGGTATGAGATCTTTGATTTCTTTTTTATTCATCTTTTGACATCACAACAAGTTGTAGGGCTTTGAATCGGTACAGGTACGGAGGTTTAGGTCAAGGTCTGGACAATCATTATAGTTATAAGTAATACATGTAGCCTACTGTCCTTTTTAGATGTGGATATTATTAAGTTTGACTGGGAAATTTCATCAAAGTTTGATTGTTATGCTCTTCAGGCATTAAAGCTGATTGATAAGAAATTATAGGCATGGAAACTATATGCGTTATTCTTGTTATATCGTTTTTCTGTAGAAAGCGGTAGTCAAGAGTACAAATATGCAATGTATCTGCATAAAGTTTACCTTGACTATTGATATATTATAATTGTAAGCATCATATGGTGTTGTGGTCAAAGTTCCTTCCCGCCCCGATGGTGCATAGGGCGGCACCCATCTTCGTTTCAGTAGTCCTTGGGCCACACAACTTTGTGCAATCACTACAGTAGGGAACCAGTCCAATGGTAGTGATGTGTGTTTAACTTCCATATTCTTTCCCAAATGCTGAGTGCTAAGCAGAGAAAGCAGTATGTACCATTTTTCAAGTCTTTGGTATGACCTGGCCGGGGATCGAACTCACGACCTACCGTACATGTATGCAAGGCAAACATTCTACGCACTAGGCCATTGCACCTTTTTTTATGGTGTTTTAAAGTTTGTTATGGTGTTGTGGTGTAACCTTGTTATTGTACTTCTCAGCCATGTTCCCTTGCTGGGTCTGGAGGCGGTCTGGAGGGACGGCATAGTTGTGGGTTACCTGCGCCGCGCGGACTACGCCTTCTCGCTGGGCAAGAGTATCGGCTACGGCTACGTCAGGAATCCCGAGGGAGGGAAGGTCACCGCGGATTTCCTCAAGGCCGGGGAGTACTCCATCGAAAGGATGGGCGTGGTCTACCCGGCAACCATACATCTGAAAACGCCCTTTGACCCCAAGAATGATAGGGTAAAGGGCATTTACAATGACAATGGCAATGCGAAAGTGGCAAGCTTGTAAAAAGGCAAACAATACATGTATGACAGAAAGCAATATCTAAATCATAAGATTTGGTTTTATCTGTCCTGACAACAAAAATATTTTCTTTGTGTGATGATAAGCTATGCAAATTTTTCTGAAAAGTAGGCATTATGTGGTTAACCCAATTGTTACCACAGGAGCCACAAAGTCAACATACCAGGCTTGTTAATTTTTCAAACTTGAATTTACAACTTTTAATGTATTGATAAATAGAAGAACGGTAACAATCTATAAAAACAAGGACAATTGTTTGCGACAAAATAGTAGCATTTGGGGGTTGTTTGATATTGTAAATGGTACATGTGAATCTTTTGATTTTTTTTTTCCAAATCAGAAAATAAATCAAGCAACGAATCCAAGAAACAAGGAACTGAATTTGTTTTGCCTTACAATGAGAGTGCTTGGAAGGTTGACAGGAACATTGATAACTTGCCACTGATATGACTAATGAAATAATATATTGAACTTGATGATGATATTCATCTTACAGATGGTATTAAGATTGTATTTTGATGGATGTTTCTGTCAACTGTAAAACTCCAGACTCCAAAATATTTCATATGGAAGCAAAAACAATGTCTGCTAGAAAGATAATGAAAAAAGTGTCATTTTTTTGTTTACAATTGCATGTATGTTGCCACATGTATTACACTGCCATAGTGTCAACAAGTCGGCTTTGTAAGTACACATGTACTAATAGACTTGATATGACTGTGGAAAGGCTTTCCTATGCAATAGTACTTTTATGTTAATGGTCTAATTCTTAACATGGCCAGTAATTTGGCATGATTACACAAATTATGGACTTATACACACAATTTTTACCTCCTGGAATATTTCTATATAGGGATTTAGATGTTTAGGAATAATCCATGCTGAAATGAAGGTAGAATTAGAACATAAACATTCAAATGGAGAGATCCTTATAGCTGGTTGATCACGAGTTACCATACAAGTTTGTCAATTGAAAGGGGATACATGTATTGTATTGAATCATCCCATATTGGAGAGGCTCATACTTCCAGTTTTTGTTCTTCCAAAATAAAATTTGCTGCAATTGTACTGGACTTTTCTGTCATCCTGTTGTATCAACAATTACAGAATGATAATTTGTCACGAATTTATGTGAGGTGTATCTCATTGGTAGAGATCCTGAATATCATAGAGCATGTACAAGACCATATTAATGCTGCTTCTGTATGTTTTGTTGATACTAGTAATCAAAAGAGGTCTACTTGAGTCAGCAGTTTCATATTCAGTGTATTGTTAAACCAGGTGAATACAGCTCAGGTCTGAACTCTGACCTGTTTTTGTTTTTGTTTACTTCTAGATAAAACCTACAAGTACATAATGAAACACAATGACCCTTCATGTAAATACTAACTCTAGGGAAAACCAATTTATTAATCAATCAATCAATCAATCAATAAATCGATACATACACACACTCACATACACACACGTTTTTTGACCATGACCAAAAAAAAAAATTCCCATAAGGCATTGCTGCTCAGTATTGTTTTTCACATCCACCGTATTCGACGACTGGGAGGCGAAAAGTACCTCAACAGATTACATTACTAATCAACATTAAGATTAACTGATCAAATTAGTAATTAACGTGCTTTTAGCTACAACTGCGTCACCGTGACGTCATCGCGATCGCTCGTGTGCAAAGTACAACGGTCTCTTCCCAATGGTTTCTCTTTCTACAGGTGATATGTTTATGACGTCAGGGAAACCCCCCTTCCCACAAGACATTGTTTCGGAGTCTATAAGTAAGCCAACTCTCCCCAACCCTTCCTCTTTTTGCCGCTGCTGAATGAGGTGTTTGCAAGGTGTGTAGGTGTGCTTCAAAGGTAGAGATTTAACTTCCGTTAACCGAGACTTCACCAGCATTTGTATTGCGCTACCATCATTTGAACGCGTTATTTTCCGTCCTACCAAAAACAATTTCAAACATTTCTGAAAAACTTGTATTTTGCCTTCTTTTCCAAACTTTTTTTTGGGGGGGGGGCTAGTTCAGTTTTGACGGTAAATATTGAAAAACGGTTTGTTGTTAAAGAGATTTAATGTGGGGTTTGTAACCTAAGAATACTAAGAAAGTCGTAGTTTCGCTTCAGACACCATGTCAATTGGGAATACCCTGAGTCATAAGTACAAAGGCCTAGACGCTACGTCAGTGGGGAAGTCCCTGACACATTGGTAAGGCCCGTTGTTTGGCACGGCGTCCAAAGGTTAGGTTAGAATTTTTATGGACAAATTATCAAGGTCAGCTTTTATCTCTTTAGCAACACTATCACCCCGCGTATGGTGAAGAATGGTAAGGTCCGAAACTCAAATTTAAGTTCATTCCCACTTTGAAGACTGCGCATATGTCACATGACATTGATGAATATTACACAGTAAATGCTTTCACTTTTGACCTACGGACAAGGGAATAGGGGATACTGTGTTATAAGCCATCTCCTAACTGCGAAATAGATAACTTTTGAAGATTGTCGGTTGGTTTTCAGAAAGCTTTGATATTTTCTTTCGGATTTGCACAGAAAACCTTCATACAGGGAATAAACAAAATCAATGAAAGAGGTCCAGATCTTTACCTGATTTTTCGTATCGCCAGATTTGTGTGCAATAGACAACCTAGAAAGCAATATTGTATTGGGACATTGCAGTATGCTCGGTGAACATTTGTTATTCGAAACATATACTGAAAAGAGGTGACAAACCATTTTATCAATTGATTTTTTTAATCATGACCTCTGTCTAGTTTCCCTCTCGACTCATTATCTGTCTTATTTTGCTGTCAGCATCGTCACTGAAGTCAAGTATTCGATTTTTGTTGCTTACAGTTGAAGGACTCCTCATCGCGAGACGTCTTGAGAATATTCAAACTTCATCTGCTAAGACATGTTCAAGTTTGCTAAGAAAGGTGGCGGTCCAGGAGCACGTTCACCACATGGCTTACTCACACTCTGCCTCTGTCTTCTGCTTCTACCTTCGTGTCGCGGGGACTGGCAACTGAACTTCGGCGGCGATCAGAAACGCCAACAACCGCATGACATCACCAGCAAGGAAGACCTCAGCCAGTTGTACAACAGGCCGGTTGTCCACGCCGAAGAGGTGCGACGTCCACTTGGGAACATGGACAACATGTACGGAAAACTCCATCACACAGGGGTCCGCGCTACTCTTGAAGATGGCAGTAAATGGTTGATTCACAAAGGTCCCGATTTTGGCGTTAGCTCCCAAACCGTGGTCACTGATGCTAAACATATGGGCGATAGGTGGGTACCACAAGGAAGGGGGCACGATGTTAAAGAAGCCACCGTTTCTGACTTTGTCAAAGCTGGTGGGGAAAAATACCGCTACCTTAAGGATAATTGCCAACATGGGGCAAAGCGAATGATGGATCTTTCTAAAGGGCAGCACCCCGATGATTGAGCGTCAGATGAATCAGCCTAAAAGTGCCAGAAACGTTGAAAATAAGTGCCTTAGGATAGGCAGTATTACAAATCAACACAGTAATGGCGTGTTAGCTAGTGTGTGATGTTGGAGACAAGCTATGCAAGTATACGCATATAAACAAAATGTAATGTTTTAATGGCACACTGCTATTGTCGCATTGTAAGCACCAGCTTCACTCTTAGAAATTCATTTTCAGTACTTCTGTACCAACTTTTTTAATACTTGTAAGACGAATGGGAAATCTAATGCTTGCTGTGACAGTGTCTCTAGTCCTGTACCTCATGACCAAACTGTTCGTTGATTAACGCCGGTATATCATGCTACAGCCAAGTCGCGCTTGTTGAAAGATGATAGTAGTGTTAAGACACCATTTTGATTTGAAAAATGGCTGAAAAGATGTGAATGTATTGAATTGATAAGCGGTGAAGATTTGGAGAGAAATACATCATTCACTCCTTGAATATGTAGCCTATTATTGTTCAAAGACTTCAAAGGAATGATGGAATGAATGAATAAATAGACATCTATTGTTATTTGGTAGATGTTATAATGGCCATGGTTTATTGCGGTGAGGCACAATAAATGATTACGTTCTACATATACCTTGTTGTCTGGTCCCTGCCAGGTATTTAGACTGATCAAAAGTTATAGAACGTCTCTTATTTTAAAATCCTAACACGTAGTTTCTTTTACAAGCGTGTAGCGTTCTTTCATTTATAGTCTATCGCGCTTTTAACAGCCATCCCACTTAATTGTCAGGTCCCTAAGAAAGGCGCTTATTATAGAGCCAAAGACAGTGAAGGTTTAATTTTGTGTTGCAAAGAATGTGCTGCCGAGCTGAAATTCTTGGTCACTTGTAGACTCTAACAGGCTCCAAAGTTCGCTGTAAAAATAGAAATTGGTCAAATAGACCAATGAGATGCTAGAGGACTTGGTCGACCTGGGAGTAACAACATGCTGTACTATAGTCTCTGTCAGAATTCATACTTCGCTGGAAGGAAGAAAATTCAACATGTCGTGATGTTGATTTGACCTTCCAAAAACTATTTACGAGTTACTTGCTGTTTTCTTCGCTCCCTTATGCTTCAGTTCCAAATTGAAAAAGGGGCCCCTTTAGGTAGTTCACGGGCTGGTTTTTTTTGCACTTACGGGCGTGACCCCTACGTGGCCCCGTCGGACACCCTGCGGTTGCCGGGCTATTTTTGGGCCCGGTCAGGATCCCAAATCAATTTGACTTAGACCTAAATTGGACGCGAGGCACGGCAACAAATAGACAAGGTGATTAAGGTGAGCTAATCGTGCGAGCACAGGGACAAATTTGTGACTTCGGGGCCCGGCCGGGACTACACCCCCGACGGGCACCGGCGCAATTGGGACCTAAGCATAAGCAGGCTCTACGAGCAAGGCTTTGTTAGCTTATGATGTGCTGTTATTCTGATAGCATACCAGTTCTATCGGAACAGAAACGGCCAACAAGAAATCGAGTACAAATAGAAGTAATATGCCATCAGAAAACAAGCAAATCATAAGCCCCAAAAAGCTCAACTCGCAGAGCCTGCTAGGAAGCTGCTGTACTGCTAAGGAGGCCACTGTAATGCTCTGGTCTTTAAAGCAACTTTGACTCTTCTTAAGCACGTTTGATTTACACTTTAAGGAGATCAATGCATTTGGTTACTGTGATTTACGCCTCGTGCCGTATACCTGACGTAGATTAAAGATTAATAAACGAAGAAAAGCCAATAATCTAATGCCCTGAAACCAACAAGTGTTGTGAATGATTGAGATGTATACGTGTATTCAATTACAGACAAACATTATAGAATGTTATGGAAACATGATAACAAGGATATAATCTGATGAAATCATTTGTTGTCGTTCAACAAACGTAGCACCGTGACGTAGCCTCATTTGAATAATTAACGAGGCATTTGAACCAATGGGAAGGTCTCTAGCTCCTTCTGACGTAACAGTGTGTAGCTGACACATTGGCAAACCGGGCGTCAACTGTTACTTGAATTCATCCGTTAATCTTCTATCGGGAAGACGCAAGAAGTTAACTTGGTTTAAAACGCTCTACTAGTTGTAGAAACGGGTGCCGACTGTACACTGCTATCTACTGGACATCTCTACGGACCAAGAAAAGGTAAATTGTGTTTCTGTGTTTCTGAATCCAGAGAGGGTAATAATAATAATAACTTTATTGCACAACAATTGTACAATGTACAAAGTATGGCATCTACTGTACATAACTACAGTTCTATTAGCCTTATCTATATATCTAATACAAGATGGTGTAGTAGTATGGGATGACAATGGGTATGTATCCCTGTCAAAAAAGTCAAAGGGAGGACACCCTAGCCCAAAAAGCCAGTGGGAATAGCCCCTGTGACAATAGTTTGCCCGCTGGCCTCTGTGACAATATATAAGTGTGTTGTTATTTTATGCAGTAATGCATGTGAATATGTAGGGGTGATGATGTAAAATAAAATGAAATAATGTTTTAGGCTTTTCCGACTTGTGGGTTAGTGTAACTTTTGACAATGTTTTTATCTCATAATGTTTATGTTATAAATCGTGTTACTGTGGGAGAAAGGGAGCTTAATAGCAAACATTTTTAGTACAATACGCTTCTAAATAAGTACTGGACTTTGTGTTTTTCTGTGCACACGGCACTGTCCTATGCAATGGTGAAACATTCTTAGGCGAATCATTTCCATTGAGAAACGAACTGATTTGAATACTTAGTGTTTAATGTTGCTCATACCTTCTGTCGAATGTTTCTTTTTTATCTCCATGAAAAAAGGCTTTTTCATGAGATACTGTTTTGCTTGCGTTTGGTGTCTGTGTGTATGTTTGTGTCACCGGACGCTTAAAGTCGCCATAACTGTAGAACCTGTACATGGATTGAATTGATTTTTGTTATGTGGGTGGGTGTCAGGTGGAGGAAGGTCAAGGTCGATTTTGGGCTTCCTGGCATGTGTGACTGGAACTGCAATGGCGTATTTGTTAAAATCTTAAATGTAGAAGAACTGAAGAGTGGATGGACAGATCGTCATGTTCTTTGGTACACAGGTAGGTTAGACCAAGTTGTACACACTTAAGTGCAAACTATGCAAATGAGACCGAATTTGCATAAGTTAGGAGGTAAATCGTTTGCATGTGTGTCGTCGGATGCTTAAAGTCAGCATAACTGTAGAACGTGTAGATGGATTGTAATGATATTTGGTATGTGGGTATGCGCTGGGAGGAGAATGGTCAAGGTCGATTTGGGGCCCCCTGGTTTGTGTCCCTGGAACTGCAATGGCCTATTTGTAAAAATGTTCTAAAGGGGAATAACTGAAGAAAGGAACAACAGATTTTCATGTTATTTAGTACACAGGTAGGTTGGACAGAGATGTACACACTGAAGTGCAAATCACGCAAAGTTAGTGTCTTTGCGTGTGTGTGCGCGTGTGTGTATGTTTGTGTCACCGTGTTTGTATGTATGTGTCACCGGACGCTTAAAATCAGCATAACTTAAGAACGCGTGGATGGATTGAAATGATATTTGGTATGTGGGTAGGTGTGGGGAGGAGAAAGGTCAAGGTCGATTTTGGGCCCTCTGGTATGTGTCACTGGAACTGCAATGGCGTATTTGTCAAAATCTTCAAAGGAGAATAACTGAAGAAAGGAGCGACAGATTTTCATGTTATTTACTTGGCAGGTAGCTTAGAGAGGGATGTATACAATAAAGTGCAAATTATGCAAATTGGACTTAATTTGCCTAAGTAATGGGAAAATCTATATTTGCAGTGTTGGCCATTGTGGCACTTCTAACAGCTGTTAGTGTTGATAGCGAAAGTGGGTCAATGTGGAACCTGAGCCCCCGACAGCTGCAGGTGGCCGGGGGTCATACCATTGAGCGATATAGAATGGGGGGAACTGGTTTAATACAAAAAAAAGTTTCATGGAGATTTTGGGTCCTAAGACTCTTGTTTCATTTTGTTTTAACCTTTAGTGATACTTCTATTTCGAGAAAATTTTCTTTCTATTTGACGGAAATGGCGAAAAACGATAAGTGAAATAAATAACGTTACATATTTTGTTTGTAACTTTCAACATGAAGTTACCAGCTACAATATTGATAACTATGTATCTACTGTTAACAGCGAGTCTACATACGCACTGAATGCGGTCGAAAGCGATGCTTGTCGTCACTTTGCTGGTGTTGGCCGCGATTTGCGGGGCCAATGCTCAACGTAAGTACTGTTGGGTTGACAAATGTATGTCGCATTAGTGTGAGGGTGGAAGTAGACGTCTATAGCAGGCTCTCTGGGACCTTTTTTGGCTTATGATAATGATAACGTTTATTGTACATTCATGCCCTATTACGGGCTAAGTACAGGAATATAGGTACAGAATACATGGTAATGTTCATATAATGACACACAGGATTTCTAATACTGATCTAAAACAATGGTTCTGAAACTTCACTAATTCATAGGTTCGGCTTCTTACCGTCTCTTTGTGATGTTAGAAATATAAGCTGAGATCAACTTGTTTGATACTGTATGGTCAAAATGTATAATACACTTTTCCCATTGACTTCAGGCCTAATGGTTGCGGGCTGGCGGCACAAACAACCCAGCACAAAGGGTCAATAATTCAGAAAGTGTATTATAAGCCTAAACAAGGCTCACCAAGCCTGTTATGCCTATGGAGGCTAGGAAAATAGTAGGATGGAAGTGCCTATGTGTTAGATATACCTATCCGTTTTACCACAGGCGTGCACATACACTGCATGTCTAACTTTATGCTAGTACCAAAAATACTTTGTCTCGACACATTTACGTGCCAATAACTTAAAGGTTAGAGTGCTCGCTTCATATATGATATACTACAGGTCTCGGGCTGGATTCCCAGACCGAGTCATGCCAAAAGAAAAGAAAAAATGTTTTAGCTCGTACTCAGCTGTAGCACTCGAAAGACGAACACTGGACTAGCTCCCTGCTATATATTGCGTGCACAATTGTGTGGCCCAAGGGCTAAAGCCCCACTCTCATTAGACCCGCGGCACGCTGGCGGCGTCGTTGCTGGATTTCTGTTATCCTTGACTTTATAATGGGAATATCATTAAAAAAAAAAACACAATACTTAAAAAGATTCATTTTCTGTCGATGAAATTCGTTAAGTGTTTTGCCTTTTCGATCGGCCACAGCGACGCCGCCGGCTCGCTACGGGTCCGGACAGTGAGAGGGGGGGCTTAAGGAAGGAATTGTTCTAAACGCGCTTTCCGTCCACGTAACCTTTACTGTAGAATGCAGCTTCGACGTTGTTTTCCTCGCCGACTCGTCCTCTAGCGTGGGACCGCGCGGAACGGCCGCTTCCAATATGTACATCCGGGACGCCCTCAGCTGCCTGGATACGTACAACTATGACGTCAGGGTAAGTATTTATTTATTCATTTATTCAGATTTACCGCAGATGGAAGGATGGACATAACAGGTGACTATTACCTCTTCAAGTTGTCAACCCAGACCAGACTGTTAGGTTTGGACCACCGCACACCGGGGCATGCCTCTACTCTTTTTCGAAAGGTGTGGTGGGTTCTTCAACGTGCGCGGGGTGTGGCTCTCCCCATACACGGGACCTCCGTTTAACGTCCTATCCGAGGGACGTCCCTAACCGAAGCTAGGTACTCATTTACACTTGAGTGAAGTGAGGAAATTTGTGTTAAGTGCCTTTCCCAAGGTCGCAACGTCCGGGCGCATGTCCAGATATCTCTGGGGGCAAGCCGGGATCGAACTCGGGTTCCCTTGTTTGACGGCCGAATGTTCTAGCCGTTACGCCACACGGCGCCACATTTACAACGTCACCGTGCACACATCGGGGCGGGACAATAACCACTTTTTCCTTCTCCGAGAAGGTTATGGTTTGAGTGCCGTGTGTCTGTCAGTGCATGTGTGGATAGCAAAACTCGAGAAGCTGCAGAAGGATCCGTGTGATATTTAGTATGTGGACAGAGGTCGGCAAAACAAAGGTCAATTTCGATGATGAGCCTTTTAGCGGCTTTCTACAGTACTACAGCAGAATGTCGAGTCTCGATATTTTTGTCGATTGCAATTGTATTCGTCATAGACTACATTGTAGTGATAGAGATTCACAGCAGCGACTATCAAATGGGTTTGGGGGCTTACTGGTCCGTTCCCATCTGTATTAACCTACCTGTTTTAAAGTAGCCTTTGTTTGTGATTTTAGAATATATATATTGTTAGATAGGAACGATTGTAAATTGCCCGATGCAAACAGTTTTTAAGTAGCACATTGTATGTAAGAAAGTACGCAATTTAGCCTATGGCTGCGATGTACTTTTCATATCTGATCAAAATGATAAAAAATAAACAATTACAGGTTTGCGTAGCAAAACTTTTGTTGGATCCGTTGGCACGTGTGGTGGCCGCCATCTTGAATTGTGACGTCACAGGGTCACCATATCATTTTTTGGGAGGGGTGTTCTCTCTATTTTTAACAAATCGGCACACAACTATCACACATTCAACTTTAATAAAATTCAATGCCAATTCAAATTCATAGAAGCCCCCGTTATCACTAAACTAACATAGCAAACCTGAAGTATATGTAGCCTAAATACTTAACTCCAGTTCATTCATTTATTCATTAACGTTTTACAGGTTGGAGTTACTCACTTCGACTGCGCGTCGACAGTACACATACCTCTAGGTCAGTACACACTGGGCGATCCCGGGCTGCCTGCCGCAGTGGAGAACATCCCGCACACCGGAGGCCTCAGCCGACTGGGACGGGCCATTCGGCAGATGAAGGACACGGTACGAAAAACTTGATTGGCTAGTTGTTTGATTGATTGATTGATCGAATGATTGATTGACAATTGACATATTAGATTTTTAAGTGTAATAGCCAGCACAAAAAATTGGACATACCCAAATTTTCGACTGTACAACACCAGTCTTTGTCAAGGAATGAACAATCCACCGCTGAGATGACGTCACGTTATGCAGATGAGACACGTGAGTCGGTGAGCAGTGGATCATAAGTTGCAGGAAGTCTGTGACGCCCCCCGTCTTATCAAGTGATTTGTTTATGTATCAGAGCTAACTATAAAACTTTATACTGTATTTTATGCAGACTAATTTCCGCAGTGGAGTCCCCCGGGTAGCAGTAGTCCTGACGGATGGACAGGGGCAAAATGACGTCAACGGGGTATGATCATCATCAATATCGTCATTATCATCATCATCATTATCTTCACCATCACCATCACCGTCATCCTCCTCTTCCTCCTTCTAATCATCATCATCATTATCATCATCCACCTCATCATCAGCCATCTCATCATCATTATCATCATCAATATCGTCATTATCATCGTCATCATCATTGTCCCCTTTTTCTCCTCCTCCTCCTCCTCCTCCTCCTCCTCCTCCTCCTCCTCCTCCTCCTCCTCCTCCTCCTCCTCCTCCTCCTCCTCCTCCTCCTCCTCCTCCTCCTCCTCCTCCTCCTCCTCCTCCTCCTCCTCCTCCTCCTCCTCCTTCTCCTCATTATCACCCTCATCATAATTATCATCATTATCACCATCATCGGCATCATCCTTTTCCTCCTCCTTCTCCTCATCATCCTCCTCCTCATCATCATCTTCATCACGTTCATCCTCTTCACCATTATCATTATTATTATTATCATTATCATCATAATCATAGAGGATGGATGACTATGCCGAGCAGGCCGAAGAGGCAAGAGAGGTGGGGATCACGATGTACGCTGTGGCTACCGGAATGTACGCATTCCTGGACGCCGCTGCACTGCAGGCCATCGCCGGTGACCCGAGCCGGCTGCACACCACGCACTTCGGCGGCAACGGCTGCGTCCTCGCCGCCAAGCTGGTGGAAGATATTTGCGGTGCGTGCAATTCAAAAGAGACTTTTCTAACAAGGGTTCGAATATTTCATACCTTTTGTGAAATATCTAGAGCTTCTCGTATGTCTGTTTAATTGTAGTCTTAATCATTGATCATTCAAATAAGATTTTTATATATAGAACATGTCTATATATAAATATTGAATGTATCCATTGATCAATCCTGTCACTGTACGATGAAAGTGACTAGCATATGGAACAAAAACAGAGAAAAAGACAGAGACAGACCAAAAACAATACATCAAGTAAATTTGCAGGCTCCAGCCGCAGCGGTGGCCCCAGCGGCAGTGATGATTCCGATGACAGCGGTGGCTCCAGTCGTAGCGTTGACTCCGACAACAGCGGTGGCTCCAGTCGTAGCGTTGACTCCGACCGCAACGGTGGCTCCAGTCGTAGCGTTGACTCCGACCGCAACGGTGGCTCCGACGACAACGGCGACTCCGACGACAACGGCGGCTCCGACGACAACGGTGGCTCCGACGACAACGGTGGCTCCGACGACAACGGTGGCTCCGACGACAACAGTGGCTCCGACGACAACAGTGGCTCCGACGACAACGGTGGCTCCGACGACAACGGTGACTCCGACGACAACGGTGGCTCCGACGACAACGGCGGCTCCGACGACAACGGTGGCTCCGACGACAACGGTGGCTCCGACGACAACGGCGGCTCAGACGACAACGGTGGCTCCAACGACAACGGTGGCTCCGACGACAACGGTGGCTCCGACGACAACAGTGGCTCCGACGACAACAGTGGCTCCGACGACAACGGTGGCTCCGACGACAACGGTGGCTCCGACGACGACGGTGGCTCCGACGACAACAGTGGCTCCGACGACAACGGTGGCTCCGACGACAACGGTGGCTCCGACGACAACGGCGGCTCCGACGACAACGGTGGCTCCGACGACAACGGTGGCTCCGACGACAACGGCGGCTCAGACGACGACGGCGGCTCAGACGACAACGGTGGCTCCGACGACAACGGTGGCTCCGACGACAACAGTGGCTCCGACGACAACGGCGGCTCCGACGACAAGGGTGGCTCCGACGACAACGGTGGCTCCGACGACAACGGTGGCTCCGACGACGACGGTGGCTCCGACGACGACGGTGGCTCCGACGACGACGGTGGCTCCGACGACAACGGTGGCTCCGACGACAACGGTGGCTCCGACGACAACGGTGGCTCCGACGACAACGGTGGCTCCGACGACAACGGTGGCTCCGACGACAACGGTGGCTCCGACGACAACGGCAGTTCCGACGACAACGGTGGCTCCGACGACAACGGCAGTTCCGACGACAACGGTGGCTCCGACGACAACGGTGGCTCCGACGACGACGGTGGCTCTGACGACGACGGTGGCTCCGACGACAACGGTGGCTCCGACGACAACGGTGGCTCCGACGACAACGGCGGCTCTGACGACAACGGCGGCTCAGACAACAACGGCGGCTCCAACGACAACGGTGGCTCCAACGACAACAGTGGCTCCGACGACAACGGCGGCTCCGACGACAACGGCGGCTCCGACGACAAGGGTGGCTCCGACGACAACGGTGGCTCCGACGACAACGGTGGCTCCGAAGACAACGGCGGCTCAGACGACAACGGTGGCTCCGACGACAACGGTGGCTCCGACGACAACGGCGGCTCCGACGACAACGGTGGCTCCGAAGACAACGGTGGCTCCGACGACAACGGTGGCTCCGAAGACAACGGTGGCTCCGACGACAACGGTGGCTCCGACGACAACGGTGGCTCCGAAGACAACGGTGGCTCCGAAGACAACGGTGGCTCCGACGACAACAGTGGCTCCGACGACAACGGTGGCTCCGACGACGACGGTGGCTCCGACGACGACGGTGGCTACGACGACGACGGTGGCTCCGACGACAACGGTGGCTCCGACGACAACGGCAGTTCCGACGACAACGGTGGCTCCGACGACAACGGTGGCTCCGACGACAACGGTGGCTCCGACGACAACAGTGGCTCCGACGACAACGGTGGCTCCGACGACAACGGTGGCTCCGACGACAACGGTGGCTCCGACGACGACGGTGGCTCCGACGACAACCAAACCGACGGGCAAACAATGTCTACCAGGTTACAGGTCAGGTGTCGATAACGGTATACATACCGGAAGTTGGTTCATGTTCAGTTTTGTGTCACCACAATTGCACTCATTATACTGTTATTCAATTCTAGACATGTCCTGTGTGTTCAATTATGTTTATTTTACAAACGTGATTACGTACATTTTAAAAATTCTTCATATCTTATTTATTGTCAATTTTGGAGTTGGGGTTAGAATTATGGCGTCGTCCGAATTTCCTAAAGACTGCAGCATTACTTGATGAACATTGTACGGGCAATAAAGGAGTTAAAACAAATGTTGATATTTATTTCATTCTTTTCAGAAACTAATGGAGGAACTCAACTCATTCTTACACCCAGAAGGCGGAGACGATGATGATGATGACGACAAGTAAATACTGCCTTGTAAGTACAAATACCTCAAATTAGAACTTGCAAGCTAAGCACAGGTCATGATGATAAAGCAGATATAAGTACAATTACAGTTATATAAGAATGTGGTATGTTGCTACATCTACAACAAGAGTCTTAGGACCCGAAATCTCTATGAAACTTTGTTTTTTATTGAACCAGCCCACCCCCCATTCTATATCCCTCAATGGTATGACCCACACTGTCGGGCCCAGGAGAAGTGACCCACTTTCACTATAAATAGCTACTAACAGATGTGCCACAATATGCAATGGACAACACTGCAAATATAGATTTTCCTCATTACTTATGTCAATTAAGTCCAATTTGCAGTTCATTATTATATATATAGAAGTTTATTGCAAGTTCATGCCCGTGGGCTAATTGCAAATACATGATGAAAACATAGGAAAAACATACATGCGTCAGTAAACTGTGTCTGACTTTGCTGTAACAATAGTAACAATGCTGTAATTTTATACATCCCTGTCTAAGCTACCTGCATAGTAAATAACATGAAAATCTGTCGCTCCTTTCTTCAGTTATTCTCCTTAGAAGATTTTTACAAATAGGCCATTGCAGTTCCAGTGACACATACCAGGGGGCCCAAAATCGACCTTGACCTTTCTCCTCCCAACACCTACCCACATACCAAATATCATTACAATTCATCTACATGTTCTACAGTTATACTGATTTTAAGCATCCGGTGACACAAACATGCACACAAACACGCAAACGCACGCAAAATAGTATCTCCATGAAAAAGCCTTTTCTCATGGAGATAATTAGTGATGTATAAACAGTGTAATGTAGATACCAGAGAACCGGAACTTGATTCATTTTTAGTTTCGTGTCTACATAATTGCACACACTACGCCGTTTGCTCAATTCTAGACATGTTCTGTATATCTAAAAATATTTTTAAGACTTCGTGATCGCGCAGATTTTAAAAATAACCTTATTTTTTGTCATTTTTTTCGCGCACTCCCATCAGTTTTAGGGTGCACAAATGATGCTATCCATGAAATCAATTCAATATGGCCTATATATAATATAACAAGATAATGATATGTTATGAGAAGACACTAATTACCTTAAACTTAATGATATAGTCTAGTGATTATATGGCTAAAATTTACTATGGAACGCAACGTTTTTGCAGGGTTTAAAATTATGGCATCCTCCTAACTTCCTAAAAATTACGGCATTACTATAATTAATAAGTAATGATGATATTGTACGGACAATGAGTGGGTTTAAAGCAAATGCTGATATTCGTTTTCCTCTTTTTAGCAGCCGGTTGAGGAACTCAACTCATTCTTACACCGAGAAGTTGATCCGAGACTCACGGATGCGATGATAAAAGATGTTCTCCAGAATGATGTTAAAGTAGCATTATGATTTTTAGTTTTAGAACGTGTAGCATAAAAATATGTATTTTCTGCGTAGGGTCTACCATACATATCTAGAAAGGTTAAAGACTGCAGAAAACACTTTTAATGGTCTATTCCAGGCATGAGTATCTTTCCAAACTTGTGTGATAAAAGTCTTTTATCAAATATTGCAGCAACTAAAATTCAGCATTTTAAACCTTCAGAACCTACTTTTAGGGAAATTTACCCATCATGAATATTGATAACTTGATAAAAGGACAACTGCTATCGCATTGCATTCAATCTTGTATTACGAATATCGTATGGCAGACAATTTATTAAGGAACAGCAGATCGATGGTTGAAATGAAATATCATAGCGATCGTACTCAAACACAGCAACAATAAAACCACTAAGTTAACGTTTTGACTAATTGATGATTCGCTGAATATATAGAAATTGGAAGTGTTGCGGAAAACCACTGATACGACGAGCAGATAAATATTGGAATGAGCAAAGCACTTTGGACTAATGCTTCTGACCGTTTACAGCTTAAATGTACATATCCAATATTTTGTGAAATAGTTCTCTGATACACAACGGATCATAATGACCCCCACCGGGGGTCTTCACGCTCCGTTGAAAATGAAAAAATCTCAAGATTTATTCTGAAAATCTCAAGATTTTGTGATGAATCTTGAGATTCTATGAGACAATCTTGAGATTTTATAAGACAATCTTGAGATCTTTGAAAAGGTCACAAGATTTCTCCAGGATGTTTCAAAGCAGCTCAAGAGTTTTTTTCATCGTATCTCAAGATGCTTTGAAAAAAATCTCAAGATACAAGATGTTGTTAAAAAAATCTTGAGATGCTTCGAAACCATCTTGGAAAAATCTTGAGACCTTTCAAAAGATCTCAAGATGTTTCAAAGCATCTCAAGAGTTTTTTCATCGTATCTCAAGATGCTTTGAAAAAATCTCAAGATACAAGATGTTGTTAAAAAAATCTTGAGATGCTTCGAAACCATCTTGGAAAAATCTTGAGACCTTTTAAGAGATCTCAAGATTGTCTCATAAAATCTCTTGAGATTTTTTTTTCATTTTCAACGAAGCGTTAAGACCCCCTTGTGTATCCGAGAAGTGTTTCACAAAATATTGGATATGTACCTTCAAGCTGTAAACGGTCAGAAGCATTAGTCCAAAGTGCTCTGCTCATTCCAATATTAATCTGCTCCTCGTCACTGTCAGGTGCTCCTGGCTTGCAGTGTGACACACAGAATGGTTCCTATTGGTTTCCCTTTGCCCTATCACAGAAGCGTCGTTGATGAAGGTTAGACATCCAGGTAATAAGATACGCCAAAAATAGATACTCATATGCAACTGGATGAAATTTTGAAACAGTCAGGTATCCGCTGTCTTTCGTCAGTGACTAAGGAACGATCTTAGACTACGAACACCGTTGGTTCGAACGGGGAGTTAGAGAAGCAACATTTAAGGGAATATACAATCCCACCCTCAACAGGAAAGGAGGTCTACGCATCCAACTTTCAGGCACTTTGGACTAACGCGCTCCCCCCCTTCCCCCACAAGCAACATTAGCTCCTATAACAACATGAGCTAATCAATTCATTAGCATACAACCTCGTCTTAACCTACTATTCTATTGAACCATCTGAAATTGTCTTCACTTCATGAACTATCTATTCAGAGTTTTGGTATAAAACCTAGTTCTGCCAGATCTTTCCTTAGTCACTGACGAAAGATAGCGGATACTGTCTGAAACGTCTGAGTGTTTCAAAATTTTATCCAGTTGCTTGAATAACTGGCCTATCACAGAAGCTTTCATAATTCTGAGATTTTTAATCAGCTTTAATCTTCCAGTGGTCGGGAAACACAATACAACTAAACATTATTACAGCATGAAATATTTAGATATTACATACACAGAAAATTATATCTCCCCAGAAGACGAGCCTAAGCTGAAAAATGACATGTTACAAAGGTTAAAAGCTACATAATGAATATATTTTAATCTAATTATATAAAGATTTATCAATCATGCATCTAGAGTAGTGCTTTTCAATATTTAGTTCGTTCTGTTTCTATAGCCACCCCAACGTAACAGATATGTCAGGCTAGTCTATACGTAATCGTTGGATAGAAGAAATGAATAAAGGTATAAGAACTCAGTGATGCTGCATTATGGTGTGTTTTATTCAACCAGAGTATTGCATAAAGTTTTACTTGTCAGAACCGTAGTGTCAAAGTATAACAACGCGCAACATGGCAATATAAACCAGAAACAGCAAGTTTGGAAACTTTATTTCGGTTGATTATATCTCTGTTGCTACATTTCATTGTACGTTCGTTCTCATTTAAGAGTACACATTTTGTAACTTCCGTTAACGTTTGAAGTAAGACGTTTCTGACATTAGAATATGCCACATATAAGGTGCGAAACTGTCATTTTGAAAAGCAAGAAAAGTTTTAAGTCGTCATAAAAACGACAGTTTGGCACCTTATATGTGGCAAATCTTAATGTCAGGAACGTCTTACTTCAAACGGTAACGGAAATTACAAAATGTGTACATTTAAATGAGAACGAGCGTGTACTCATAGGAAAGAGCATGTTTTTTAATATCAACAATTCCATCTCACTGCATCACTCTACAGCCAAATCCTTTCGGTTGCATGTAATGTATGCCAAGTATACTCCCAAGCGAATTGATATCCTTAGCGCATCAGGATTTTTAACAGACCCGTATAACAGCGTTTCGAAAATGATTTTCATGCGTAGAAATGCAGTGAAATATATAGCTATCAAAATAGCATAATCAGTGTAAGCATGATTTTATCAATATATCATGTTCATGGTTACATTTTGAAGCGATTCAGTTCATCAACCTCTGGCGCACCTGAAAACAAATGACACTGAGTACACTATTGTTGCGAACACGTGATATGCTTAAGTCATATACCAGTCAAACATATGCTGTTGTTGTGGTGTTCTTGCATGTTATAGCCGACGAGAGTTCACCTATCGTCGTAGGATTACTTTCTAGGTTATGGATACTCATTCTCATCTTCGGTTCAAAATCAACTCTGGAAAACCTGAGATTTTCAATCATATTGTAACCGCGAGCGACAATGTTGACAATATTTACACGAGGCTTTGGAAAACAAGGATTTAGCGGGCAATCTTTTCGATCTCTGTTTTATTGCTAGGGATTACCATTTCAAAAATAAACAACCCTCCAAAATGTAATATCCATCTTGAAACGAATGACAGCCCTACGCTGATTTTAGTAACTTGAATATTTACACAGGACCGTCAAAACAGCCAAGCAACAAGGATGTGAGATGAAATCATGGTGTTATTTATTTGTGAAGCGTGAGAATACAGTTGTGCTCTCTCCCAAGTTATTAAGTTGGGTCAGAGGTGGGGCCATAGGTCGCCAACATCCTGATATTCTGACAGTCACACCTGTGTGGTAAGAGCCATAATTGCAACTCACTGTTTATCAGTAACAGACAGAGCAATGTGAGGAGGCAGACATCTTGCCACGACGAGGGTCAAGGAAGAGCTGGCCACGCCTTCAGGCATGCCGTTGCCTGGTGATAGCAACGGATAAAGGCTAAACATGTTAACGTGGACCAATGGGAAGAGCCCTAGGTGTCGTCAAATAACGGTTTGTACCGGGCAGTCTGGCAAACTTCGTCGGTGGTGTTTTTCATCTAACACAGATCGTACGTGTTTGTCGAGGGGTTAGAACGGGCCGTGAGTTGGGACAACGAGGAACTCTACCAAACTTTGTATCGGATATTATCAGCATTTTCTGAGTCACACCAGACGGTAAGAAATGTTCTTGTAGTTGTAGGTACTTTATACAACGACTTTTTTCCCGTTGTCTGCATGTTTAAAAAAAAAAATTCTGTTAATGCACTGGTAATAGTTCCAGACAACATTATAGCCCGTGACTGTACACTATGTGTTTGAGATTCCATGCGACCACGTACTTTAAGGTGTTACAGTTGTTCATAAATTCATAAATTACGAAGAATATACGTCATGGACGGGGCGAGGTTTTCAAATGAGACATTCATTGCTTGTGCTCCATACTAGGTGTGAACGTTGTTTTATACAGTAGGGCTACAGGCAAATTTGATATTGAGAGACCTTGTCTGGTCAACCATTCATTGGATTCGTGGGCTTTTCACTTTAGTAAAACATTTCTATTTATCTATCACGACGCAGGCTTCAACACAACAGACATGCTGTGGAAAGTGTTGCTCTCCTCTTTTGTGATGTTCGTCGCCATTCGAGGCACAATTGGTACGTACTGACGGTTTTTACGTAGACAGGGAAAAACCTTCCTTCTAATATTTCCGATTTCTTTTTTTTTTTTTTTTGTCAGCAGAACACCGGGTCAAAATTGGTCCTGCTTTATCTATATCATTCTATAATTCTAATTTTACTCTAATTTTGTTAATCCGTGATAGCTTATCGATCTTACTGTTGCTCTGAAATCACTGGATACTATCATGTACTATCGTTATACCACGTGGAATGGTTGGCTTTATTCCAATCTACAATTTTCATTCCTGTAGTATACCTTTCTCAGACAGCAGAAATCGATGTGTGATTATGAATTGGTATAAATATGATGAGGATTCAACGATGACATATGCCGAGTGGATATCTTTTGAAACTATGGTTCGGTGGGAATTCGAAGGCCGAATGACTGACCAACGTAATTGCCGTTTTTTCGATTGTTGTCCTGGTTTTGATGACAAGATATTGGTCTCAATTTAACAGTGATGAAGTTAAAGTTAAAATCCTCCCACATCATAAGGTGTATAGGGTGGTGCCCATCTCCGTTTCGTAGCCCTGGGTCACACTGTGGTGCAATCACTGCAGCAGGGGGCTAGTTCACTGGCAGTGGAGTGTGTCTAACTTCCATACTATTTAAGAAGTCTGTACCATTTTTATAAAGTCTTTGGGATGACTCGATGCGCGTCTTGTCCAGACGTGTCCTACCCGGGCGCGAACTCGGGCCTTCTGGCTTCTCATAATTTGAACCAGATGTGGAAAGTGACAGAAGCACAGACCACTACAAACAGTGGTTAAACCGTGCATCAATTTGTGGAAATGCACGAAGACGTAGATATCTTTCTTCATTACAGATGATACGGTTTTGCTCTCAGCGTAAAGTACGTTGAGAAATGTGGACGGTCCGAGCTCATGACACGTTGGAACTTTGATCAATATGGAGGGAAATGTTTGGATGTTGTTTTGTATAAACATTCCCAAGCCGCAATTTTCTTCTCTCGTCTAGTTGAAAAAAAAATGCAAGTCTTTGTCAATGTCCATCATTTTATCGTTTATTATTGTGTTATTATTGTGTTATCTTCGACAATCTGTGCAAAATATGATTTTGTTCTTTTTGATAACTCCCGGTTGTCTTCACGCTGTTGTACGTATTCTTGTATTATATTTGGAAAGCACAGAAAAATCATATTCCTTATGCAATTAGATAAATCATGTATTATAATCTCCATCTGTCGTTACATTCACAGCTGTCTTAAGAAGCGAGAAGTTGAACTTATATATGTATACATACTAATAGACATAGTGATTTTTGATGCAGCAAGGTAACACATTGTTTTATCACGTACTTCAGTTTGATCAAAATGACATGTACTTGTAAGAGCTTGTGAGGGTACACACACCTTCACCGTCTGTTTCTTGTCTAAATTGTGGCGTAACGGCATGCGCAGGGTGTTCGGCCCAGAACCCAGCGGTCCCGGGTTCGAATCCCCTGACGCCACAGATGTTGTGCCCTTGGGAAAGGCACTTTACACGGCTTTCCTCATTCCGCCCAGGTGTAGAAATGGATATACTGTTCTCTGTACGTGGCACTGTTGAAATAAGTTATGAAAAACTTGAGTGCAGTGCCACGTCGTCCTTGTCTGTCCAAAAACGACGTAAAACAACAATGTTGTGCATACTAACCCATGATTGAATATGTTTTTTTGTCTGCATAGCTGAAGGCTGCGATTCTCCAGTGGACTTGTTTTTCGTCCTTGACGGCTCCAGTAGCCTCGGACCACCAAACTTCAGAAAGGTGAAGGAGTTTACTGCCGATGTGGTCGACAGGTTTGACATCAGCTCGACTGGTACTAGGGTTGGTGTGGTGCAGTTCTCTCATTACGCCACGTAAGTGTCTTTATAGCTATATGAGTTAAAATCCTCCCACACCATAATTGATGTATAGGGCGGTGCCCATCCCCGTTTCATAGCCCTGGGCCACACTGTGGTGCAATCACTGCAGCAGGGGGCTAGTCCACTGGCAGTGGAGTGTGTTTAACTTCCATACTGTTTCAAAAGTATGTACCATTTTTATAAAGTCTTTGGTATGACTCAATGCGCCTCTTGTCCAGGAGTGTCCTAACCCCGGGCTCGAACCCGGGCCTTCCCAGTAATTTGAACCAGATGTGGCAAGTACCAGAAGCGCAGACCACTACACCACAGGGAAACTATATTAACCATCTGAAATTGTTTTCACTTCATTAATATATCTATTCAGAGTTTTGGTATAGAACCTAGTTCTGCCAGATCTTTCCTTAGTCACTGACGAAAGATAGCGGATGCTGTCTGAAACATCAGACTGATTCAGAATTGTATCCAGTTTCTAACTTCTAACTATTTTGACGCATCTTATTACCTGGATGTCTAATCTTCATCAACTTTATCGATATTGTTGCAAAAAATCTGAGAAGGGTTGACCAAAACAATCTATATTTCTGTATGCATGTCGATGGCCATATGTTGAGCAATAACATATCTTAGAAGAGGCATGGTCTATATCATAATTATTAAACTGGTCTTCATTACCTAATAGATTACGTTTATTCATGCTTTAGGAACTAAAAAGTACGCGGTGGTTGTGATTTCAGCTACTGTAAATGCAGAAATGTTTGCGGGGATTTAATTTCGCGGTAAGGAGAAAATGGAGTGTTCGCGGTGGCTTCGAGTTCGCGTTTGAAACAATAGTAGCTCTACAGTCACACAATGAACGGCTTTTCGCGGTGGTTTTAAGTTCGCGGTGAAGAGTTCGTCGCGAAAACCGCGAACATAAAACCACCGCGAACATGTGTGCATTTTCAGTATTCTTATCTATTTCAGCATGGAGTTTAACTTGGGACAATATGCCGACAAATCATCTACCTTGAGCGCCATCGACGACATTGGCTACCAGAAGGGCGCCACGTACACTCCTTGGGCCCTTAACCTTGCCCGTAAGGATGCAGCGTGGAGGGAAGGAGTTGTTCCAAAAGTAAGTATCTATAAAATATCTAAGAGAATTTCATGCAGCTACTCTACCAAAACTCGTTTTTCATATTTACCTTTTTTCCTTGTACAAAGTAAATGTTTCTATCAGCGAGAATATCATTCTGTTTACAAGAATCCCTGTTTTAAGCACAAACAAGAATCCCTGTTTTAAGCACAAACAAGAATCCCAGTTTTAAGCACAAACAAGAATCCCTGTCTTAAGCACAAACAAGAATCCCTAGCCCTGTTTTAAGCACACAACAAGAATCCCTGTTTTAAGCACAAACAAGAATCCCTGTTTTAAGCACACAACAAGAATCCCTGTTTTAAGCACAAACAAGAATCCCCGTTTTAAGCACAAACAAGAATCCCTGTTTTAAGCACAAACAAGAATTGCATCTAAGAATTTTTTCTTAAACCAAGAAAGTTCAAGAAAACCATTCTAGTAGAATAAAATTTTCAAGAACAAATATCTAAAGGAAAGAATCTGCAAAAATACCACATTTGACCAAACAAAAAACAAATCTTAAAGTAAGACTGAGAAAGAATTTTTTTTTTATTTTTCTAGAAAATTCTTATTGGAGAACATCATATTAGAAATATTCTGTTAACTTCAGGAAAAAAAACACAGCATCTTCCACTTGCCCTCACAGGTGATGATCGTCGTAACGGATGGACAGTCTGCGAAAGACGTGACCGCTGCTTCTAAGGCTCTGGCCGACGAAGGCATTGTTGTGTACGCCATTGGCGTGGGCAGAGCTGACTCTGCGGAACTGTTGGTCATTGCCAACAACGACGCGAGCAAAGTGATTGAGTTGAGCGACTTCAATGCCCTGATCGCAGAGATTGACCTGATTGCCGAAGTTGTCTGCGAAGGTAAGTCATCTGATGATTTCAGTGCTATTGTTTAACATGTTGATTTGTTCTGTATTTATTCCTATGTTTAATCATCGTTTTATGATATGACCTTTGTTTATTATCTGTACCCCTATGGGCTCTCTTGGAAATCAGCGTTTTCGGCTGAAGAGGCTACCTATACCCAAGATGAATGAATTAATAAATAAATCTGCGATGATCATTATTTCAGCAGTAGCAGCGGACACATAACAAAACTTAACGAAAAAAAGTGAATAGAGATACATGTGGGAGTATTATTGCAACCCTATGCTACATGTTCAAGGAAATCTGCTTCACTTTCTTAAAGGAAACCAAAGCAATGTTAGGGCCCGAAAATTGTGAATTTTGAAAGTATATTTATTTAGTTCTTTCTATACATAATTAGTTGAAACAACACTATGTATCACAATGTATAGCGACGTCCATGATGCAAAAATACGCTGCCGCTGTGATGTGAGATCGAGAACTCACTGAAAATCGTCACCGTTTTTTTGTAGGCTCGCGAAACTAAGGGTATCATCGTATGGCACGTTTTTGAACAGGTTTAAAATGCTCAAAGTATGAAGTTACTACGCGAATGTGCTAAACATTGTTATACTAAATGTCACTACCATAAAGTTCAGCATTATTTCATTTCCATTTTGTGGGCACTAATATTGCTTTGGTTGCCTTTAAAACTTTGTTGTTCTCTTGTTTGCCACAGTTGCCCATGCGCGAGCCGACCCCTGTTTCAGCCTGCCTTGCCAACATGGTGGTACTTGCATCAATCTCAGCGTTGATGAGGACCAGGCCTACGAGTGTCAGTGCCTTGATGGCTATGAGGGAGCCAACTGCGAAATAAGTGAGCGTCTAATCTATCTTCTAATCTGTTAAGTAAATGCCAAGGGTTAGCTATATAGCACCTCGCCATTTGGTTGAAAGTTGATCAAGGATGTGCATCAGAGGATTATCCATATGAACCAGTGTAGCACTGCCGTACATGGTACTAAGACACTCATCGAATATCAGATTTGAACTCCTAAAAACGAATATTTTAAGCTGTGTGTGTTTTGCTGTCTTTTTAGTCATACTTGTACGTTTGGAATGATGTTCCCATTATAAAGTGAATCACAGCAATGCTCAGCATCCGGCATTCTGATCTAGGTGCTGCAGCTGCGGTACCGCACGTGATCGACTAGAAAATCCTGTCTGAACCCCATTTTCATTAGCTACACGGCAATGTTGCCCAGTTTCACAAAGCAAGTCCTTTGGTACACTTTCATGACCAATTGCAATTTTCTACCAAATGGGGTTGTCCAAATCTTTCTTAGTGTTGAAAACACAACCTTGCCGTGCCGTAGCTTGGTGCTCGGTGATATTCACTGCATGAAACTGTTTCTTTAAGCACACCCTAAAGTATACGTAAATGTTCCGTTTCGTCGCTTAAGTTGACCTTTACGCATACTTTAAAGCGACCTTAAAGATGGGATTTCGTGCAGTCATTGGGAAGTTTAATTGGGATGAGCCATCTAGTTGTAGCTCTCTGTGCGCTGCTTTTGGCACTAATGATACACAGAACTTGCATAATTTCAGTGGAGCGGTATACACGTTTTGTAATTGACATGACAGTTATCATGTTCCTGTAAATTATAAAACGTATTTCCACATGTACATTAACGTTAGCGAAATGTCTTATTCGTGGATATTCTTTACCTGCAGTTTGCGCCGTCGACGTTGTTTTCGTGGTGGACCGTTCTTCAAGTATACAGTACAATGGGTTCAATGCCGCCTTGCAATACATTAGCGATTTCGCCCAATGCTTCACCGACCAGGACATCGGGGTGAGTTGTGTATTCTAAATCTTCACACATTCAATGCTTAACCACCAAAGACTAATTTGTATGTTTTGATATCTGATAGAAAAGCACAATGATAACAATCTTCTGTTTTCAAGAAGATGAGAAAAGCACTACATAGAATTAGATCTTTAAGCACACCTTAAAGTATACGTAAAGGTTCCATTTCACTTCATTCAAGTGGACCTTTATGCATACTTTAAAGCTGCCTTAAATATCCGTGCAGTTTAGCATCGTTTTTACAGGTTTGCGTAGCAAAACCTTTGTTGGATTGTGACGTCACGGGGTCGCCATACCATTTTATTGGAAGGGGTGTTTTTTGGGGGTCGCTAGGGTCCTCTCTATTTTTAACAAATCGGCACACAACTATCACACATTCAACTCAAATGAAAATTCAATAAAAAATCATATTTATAAAAAGACACCGTAATCGCTAAACTAACATAGCAAATCTTGTACACTATACATGTATATGTAGCACAAATTCTTAACTCTAGTTTCTTTATTTGATGTAGGTCGGAGTTATTCCATACGACTGCGTGTTGACTACAAGCATCCCTCTAGAAATTGTACCTTTAAGCCCACCTTAAAGTATACGTAAAGGTTCCGTTTCTTCACTCAAGTGGACCTTAACGCTTACTTTAAATGCATCGTTTTTCTTTATTTCATGCAGGTCGGAGTTATTCCGTACGACTGTGTGCCGACTACAACTGTCCCCCTAGGAATGTTCACTGCAGGCGACCCGGGTCTGGATGACGCCATCAACGAAGTGGCGTACACCGGAGGCCTCAGCCGAACTACCCTGGCCATAAGCTTCATGACGCACGCGGTAGGACTGCAGTTTCTGATGTAGTTATAGACTGTACAAGTTATGTAGCGTAATACATATTTGATCGTGTTTAATGTATATATTGGCGCCATGGAAAATTGATTAGATCAGATGATATAAACACAGTTAGAATATGTATATTTTGTAAGAGAAACCTTAGCACCAGTGGGGATAACTGTACTTGGTAATTGAATATTTCTGGGATTCTTTCTCAACTTTCCTCTTAATGTACTTATGCTCTACTGGTTTCTTTGTGATGTAACTTCAAAGGTAAATGATATGCTTTTAATGTTCTATTTTCAGTTATTAGTTTTGTTGACTTTTACACCAAGCCATAGTAATTTTTATGAATGATATCTTAGAGAGGGAGAACCATGAGTGTGCCTTTCCTATATGTCAAATTATGTTCTAAATTTGATTCAAATGATATCTATTCATTTGTTTGTTTGTTTGTTTGTTTGTTTGTTTTCGTATTTGTTTGTTCAGGCCAATTTCCGTGACGGCGTCCCCCGGGCAGCGGTCGTCATAACAGACGGGAGCCCTCAAGGCGACGCGGACGGCCTGGTATGGAACATTTTCTGTGTTGGCAACATTTTCATCTGAACTCAAAACTATGAACTGAATGCATGACTAAAAACATGTAGTGACTGGCATGTTAAACAGAGCGATTGAACCACCCAAGAGCCCCAAACCCACCGATTTAGCATAACTACATCTTTTAGAATTGACATATCAACAGAATAGACATGGCATCAGAATTGAAATACCATCATCATCGGCATACTTTACCTTTTCTTTTAAAGAACGTTATAGGCTGTAGTTTGTAAGGCCTAGATCTACATGTAGTAGAAGTAACAAATGCCAGGTCTGGTGGCAATCTTGTCCTTTATATATATTGAATCCTAAAATACAAATAAAATGAAATTTTCGACAGCCTACGTACCTACAAACGTCTTTGATTTCCTTATAAGTAACAATGTAGTGTACCAAAACAGCACAAAAAAGCAACTACGGATTATAACTTTGGAATGAAGTTTATTGAATAAACCATTACACATTCGCAAATATGACCAGATATATTCAGAAAAGCAACTGAAACTTTGTACATGTTGTATCCGTTCTTGTTGAGGTAACAGCATACAGTCCATTACTTTGGAAAGATTTTATCCTCAACAGAGGTAGCAGTTTCCAAATGTCGCAGATGACTTGGATGCCACGCAGCAGTAAATCATATGTTTGTAACGTTACCATTTAGACGGTGACTACCTCCCCGATATCTCCTTCTTTTTAGGCAGCATGCGTAGTCCAGTGGTTAGCGATTTTGCCTCTAGAACTAGAAGCCGCGAGTTCGATCCCGGCTGTGTCGCTCACCCAACATGCACACTACCGGAAAGGGTCGCAGTCCTTAGGACAGGACGTTAAGCCGTGGTCCACTGTTCATTGTGCTTGTCGAAAAGAGCTAGGGGAATTTCCCCGGTACAACGAACCTGTAAATACTGTACATAGCGGCTGTCTTCTCTTTCACGACCAGTGGAAGATTGTAGCTCTTTAGTGAGCTAAACTGGATCGAGATCACTTTCCTTTCCATTCTTGTTGTTGAGCCTTTGATAAAACATCAAGCCTTTTGTTATCATCTTACTACTAGGTGATTGGTAACTACACAACGGAGGCTGATGAGGCAAGGGACGCAGGGATCTCTCTGTACAGCGTGGCCAATGGAATCCCAGGCCTCGGGGACGACGCTGCTCTGGAGGCCATCAGCGGCAGCCCCGACAACGTGTTCAGCATCGGCGACCCCTGCCAAGTCGCTAACCGTATCCTGGATGACTTGTACCCATGCGGTGCGTAGTACTCAGACAATTACATAGATAAATACGGTAGAAACGGACTGTATAACATGGCACATATTAGTTAAAAGTTAAAATCCTCCCACACCATAAGATGTATAGGGCGGTGCCCATCCCCGGTCATAGCCCTGGACCACACTGTGGTGTAATCACTGCAGCAGGGGGCTAGTCCACTAGCAATGGAGTGTGTTCAACTTCCATACTGTTTCAGAAGTATGTACCATTTTTATGAAATCTTTGGTATGACTCAATGCGCCTCTTGTCCAGAGGTGTCCTACCCGGGCACGAACTCGGGACTTCAGGTTCCAAGCAATTTGAACCAGATGTGGTAAGTGACAGAAGCGCAGACCACTACACCACAGGGACATATAGCTTATTTTAAAAGAGAACCATGCAGTAGCAACCAAACTTCAATCCACTCCTAACTCACGCCTATTCGTACAATGAACATGAGTTTTGGTCAGTGTCTATGATATCATTTTCGACAGGCTGAAGATTTTATAGCAAGGATAACAAATCAAATTTTTCCATACAAAGTCCTTGGTGAAAAAGAATAATGTACACATGTTTTTGAACAGTCTAGATGCTGCGACAAATGTAGGAATTGAAAACTGTCCAAAACTATTTTTAAAACCATCTCTTCGTGCATCGGAAACACTATACTAATTGTTGAGGGATGTTATGATGCGTGTATTGAGCTGCAACGTTAAGCCAACATGGGCGTATATCTGAAAAGGCCTATCTAACTGGTGAGGTTTGTAAACTTAGACATTGACATGTTGTTATTACCCGTTAACAGGTATGGAAGAAGACGACGATGACAACAACTAAACGCTCGCATGTAGGTACAGAAATTTTTAGCTTAGAACTTCTGGAGAGGTCATATTTTGGTCGACCACGGTTAGACGATGGTAGATATCATAGATGTGACGGCTGTCATATACTGTGAGATTTGTAAATATGTTTTTGTCCTTTAAATATGTACCAATACTGTTATATTTTAAGTATGCTATGCTCTCCTTCGGGAGGAATAAAGAAGAAGAAGAAGAATGAATGAATAAATGAATGAATGAGCTATAATTACAGGTAATGGTGATAAAGCAGATCTAAGAATAATTGACGTGATATAAGAATGTGGTAGGTTACTACATCTACAATATAGGTTCAACCTCTTCTCGTACATAAAGCAGTAAATATACCCATGTTGTAAATGTACAAGTGAAGAGGATATTTTCTCATTGTTGTATAAAGTAAAGTTAACAATTGAAATACACTCGTTATATATATTATTCAAACTACAATATTGAAGAAAGAAGCATCTTTGCTGCAAAGGAATGCGGTTATACCTATGTTAGAAAAAAGAACCTAAGCTCCATATCATCGATCATCGTCAATAGCAGTGTGCCTCCTTGAAATCCATCGGAGGTGATAAGTGTATCAAACTGCTTGGAATTTGCTTTAGGTATATAGGAGGTTTCGAGCTGAAAATTATTGCAGGCTAATACATGTGATATTTATTGATTACATCTATTTATACTCCCATCCAGGATCGCAGAAAATGAAGAAACAACGACACGGACGAATGCGAACTTGAAAAATACTCTTAATTTCTAGTTTTAGATAAAGAAACCATAGAACCGAGGCCAGCAGCATGATCTATATGAAAAAAAGTTGATACCAGATATCAGAGAATGTCCCATATCGGTATAAAAAGAGAAAGGAAAATGTTTCTTTAAACTGGATTGTCAATACAAATTCGTTACCAAATTTACAGCACATATTCAGATTCAAATTGCAGGAATTGGAATTCACTCAGACCGTAAACGTTCACTATTACTATTGTCAAAACAAGTATACAAAAAATAGCTCGTGCAGTGTTTAGAATGAAGCTGACTGTGTTCCCATCTGAAAGTTCAACATCTCAAGAACAAAATTAGAAAATTCATCTGTTGACACAGTTCAGTGATGCTCTCGAAGAACTCCTCGTCTTACAGGGGTGGGAAAGTCTACGCGCTATCGTGTTTTAGACCATCGCTTTGATTTAAAATAAATTTGTAGATGAGGGCCAAAGTGTTCTGATAGCTCATGAGATAGGAGGGGGTACTTTGAAGATATGTCCAAATTGTTCCTGCCAACTTAAATCAAAATTCTATAACAAAGAAGAAATACAGACAGCACATCATGGCCACAATGAACTCCACTGATGCTGAGTTTCTTCCAACTCTGTTCTTCACGAACCTTAAACTACAACGAAATAGTTATATTCTTTCAAGCAAAATGTCATATGGATCACATCAATTGCAAGAAGATTTGAACACCTAAAAGAGGTCCTGGTTATTCAGTTATTAAGCAGATTAAGTTATTAAGTAATAATCATATATATATAGAAGATATACGTATGAAAACCCAGAAAGAGATGATAGAGGCAATTTAAGGCTTGGAGGCTTAAAGGTAAATATTTATCTATTTTACGCTTGAAGTTAAGCATGCTAGCAGTTACAACTTTATTTCTTTGTGTGACGATGGTAGTGATATAAAATACACTCTTACATCATGCTCTAAGCTACAGAATGTCAGCGCATTCGCCATTAAGTTAATGAAGAAGATAAAGCATTGTCATAGTGCAAAATCATTTAGATAATCAACAAAGCTTCGTATGATTGCAAACCAAGGTTTAAAGCAGAAATGTTAAGTACGAGTTTCTAATAACTAAAACTGTCAATCAGCGTTCTTCATCTACAGTCTTAAAGACTAATAGCTTGAATTGTTATTAGAGTCAACTATTATTCATACTCATGATATATTCTACTTTAAAAGAGGAAAGGCTATGATAATGTCATCAATATCCATCAGGATAATCATACTTAGAACGTAAGCACAAAAATACAATAATTCTAATATAGTAAAACAGTAGTACACCTGTTAGATCAATAGTATTGTGTTAGCGCTAAATATTTCGTCAAAATATAGCTACTTATCTATTGCAAAAGATAGAATCTCTCTCTCTCTCTCTCTAGATGTAATATATAGTATGCATACAGTGTATGTAGTATATGAATGCTGCATGCTTGAAGTAGAAAATAAAAGGTGGGGGAAAGGTCATGACTGTGTTGTATTCTTGTGACAAGCGAGTCTGGGATGAGAGAGCGTTCACTTTCTGTTGCTGAGTTAAGGCTAGTTTCAAGGCCAGGTCAAACATTGAAGGATGTCTTAAAGATGAAGGAAACAAGACTCCGTGTAAAAAGTTGAACGGAAGGCCAAAGAGATCGTGGACGAATGTAACGGAAATCTGAATTAGACTGTATTTTATGTCATGTTTTATCATCTCACTGTGCTGCTGATTGTCAAATCAGCAAATCATGTACCGTCTTGGCACATGATTACGGGGATATAATGCCGAGGCTACTTCTCAAATGCTGAAGAAACTAATAGAGTCAAGCAAACCATCGCTCCATACGAAGACATCCTAAGCACAGTAAAGAAAAGAAAACTGAATTGGTAAGGCCACGTGTCTTAGTCATATCGAGACTAGCCAAAACGATCATGCAAGGAACCATCCAGGCGGGAAGAAAGAGGGTTAGGCAGCGGAAAAGATGGAACGGAAAAGTGAAATATTAAGAATACCTGAAAACCGAGTGTCTCGGGTTCAGCCCACTGTTCTATATTTTCTAATGACGCCAATTGTTTGCACGTGTGCAACATGCACATCTTCATCATTTACATATAACGCCCATCGGAGAGCATTTCAGCACCGTGGCGAGAACTTGACATTTTTTCAAGACACAGCGCAATTATCAATATTTTAAGGACAGTTTTCTTCGTGTGATTATTGTAGGAAAAGGCTACCACTATCCTATTATATAACATACATTGAGATTCTGTATAAGATTTACTTTGTATTTCACAAAAACGCTTGCCGTAAGTGCACGTATGTATGTATGTATGTATATATATATATATATATATATTTATATTTATGTGTGTGTGTCCGTGTGCGTGTGCGTGCGTGTGTGTGTGTGTGTATGTGTGTGTGTGTGTGTGTGAGACTGTGCTGTGTGTGTGCCACCACCGTGAAATTAAAGTTCAGTGAAAATGCCAGGGAAATTTTTCTAACACAGTGAAATTTTGCTAACGTTACCGTGAAGATAACGTGAATTACAGTATCCGAGACTGTCTCGACAGTATTGCATCCGATTTGCTGTCGTCAACCTATCGTACGACAAATGTGGACAAACCCTTCACCACCCCCACCCCCAAAATGGTATGTTGAAAGTCCCCTACTAGCCGGTCTCGTACAAACAGGTATTCTCCAAGCAGAGGAGGGGTTCCGACTGGTTTATGACGTGTTTTAGGCGTTTTTGTTGGGCTTTCTACTTCGTCATGTTTGTTGTCTATAGAGACCAAAAAACACATGACAAAGTAGAAAGCCCGACAAAAACGGATAAAAACACGTCAAAAACCAGCCAGAACCCCTCCTCTGCTTGGAGAGTACAAACAGGGCTTTTAATTTGAATGCCGGATGCAGTTCTGCTCTGTGCGGACAAATATAGAATGGTAAACAAACTCGCACTATCACGGTAGTGCACCAAACGCAGGGGAAAAAGAATTACAGCTCTGACATGTCCATTCCGCGAATCCTAGATACTAACCACATGGGTGATCAATAAGTCCTCGGCCTCACCCAGAAATAAGGTGCACAAATAAAGTTTCGTGGAATAATTTTTAAGTATAAAGTCTTTTATGAATGTCTACCAAAATTCAAATCATGGTGATCATTACTTTGCAAACGACACTCAGTAACGCTAAGTGAGGTAGAAGGATAAAACCATGGAGAATTGAGCTGTGACCTGAGATGCAGGTCAGCCGGCTCTGCTGAAAGTCAGATACTAGCTTCTTTTTAGTTGAAATAAGAGGGGAATCTTCATCAAACATTTTGACAATGTCGTTGAAGATTTTATGCCGATTGATGGCATGAGGAACTCGACCCACACAGCTCTGACCACAGTGCACCCTTGTTTTTCTCGTCACTTACCTACTAGTTTTCAAATGGACGTCGACTAAAAATTATTGGCCACAATAATTTGAAATTTGGTGTATATTGCTAAAAGATGTCATACTACATAATTATGCCCCGAAATGTGAGTTGTGCACCTTAGTTCTGGGTGAGGCCGAGGACTTATTGATTACCCTCGTAGTTTATTATTTCATTGTTAGCGACAGACAGTAAAAACCTCCAATGCTACCACAAGTGGACATTTCTGCATTACAATCATTGTATATTTACACTCCTCCAATATTTTGGTACCTGCCTACCTGCCTACGTATACGTGCACAGGCCAGAAACTGGCCCCTTGCTTTCCAGGTGGATCCTCCAAGAAATCCTGTCCCTTGCCCTAGCCTCTGCTTCCCGAATACATATTCTGTATTTTGGTACAGGCGTAGACAAATGTAACAACATAATACAACAAGGAACCGAATTACACCTTTTTTGCAGTTGGTGTGTGCGTAAAATAAGCATACAGTTGGGGAACCATCCTAGGTTGCGTTGGCTCCGATGGTATCCAGGTTGCGAAGTACGAGTAGAGCATTACAAATGCACATATTTGCACCTACATCATTCACCATTCATGTGTTTCTATGATGCGAACCATGAAACGAATGATTGACGCCGTCTTCTCGTCTGTTATTGAGAGCAAAGTTGTCAAAATATGCCAAAATTGATTATTTCAGACGCAGTGTTATTATTTCTCATAAAAATAGACCTAACGTTCAATGATACCATCTATGAGCTGTTATTTTACCGCTTTATTGACGCCTGGTTATCGATTTTCATAGCGGAGATGAATCACCTTCAGACACTTGTGCCTATTTACGGAACTATTCAAGATTCAAAAAATAGATACTGCCTTAAACTGTAAATACAGGGTTCAAACCAATATCTTCAAACATATTACACATGTCAGACACTGCTTTTGTTACTCAAGTTGTTCTTGTTGCGTTATATGCAGTAGGATGATGCCTGCTGTCCGTTGCACAAACAGAAGTGCTTCTTTTGTGGTGTTTTGTAAGAAATGTATCTACTTGATGCGAGAAAGTCGTAAAACCACGATGATCAAAGGTAGATAGCTCAAAAACAAAATGCCGCCATTTGCGTAGGTTGTTGTTTACGGATAGCAGAGGAGTACGTGCGATGTTACAAACCTTTGATGGGACCTGGCCGTTACCACGAGTACGGAAAAGGTGCAGTTGGTCGACACTGATTGGCGGAGAGATGATCTCGTGATGCTCCGAAAATACAGACCAATGGGAGCAGCTCATGTTTGAGGCGACATAACGGCTCGTACCTGACACGCTGGCGTATTTCTTCGTCGTCTCTCGACGACTTTAGACCGTGTTCTGTGAACTGAGAAGAGAATTGTTGGGGCACCGTCTGGTTCAGATAGCCGGCCCCAAAGTTTCATTCACTATCACGACATTTTCGAAGACACAGCCTAGGGTAAGAAATATGCAGACTTGCTCTGACTGTCAGATTTATGCAGTTATTTCCATTTCTATCCTATCTCTGTAAGATTTGATGTTCTTGTGATCATCTTACTTGTGTGTGAAAACAAGTATTCCAGTGATACTCGGATTTTTTATATTGATATTTTGATTTCAATGCGGCTCTGCGTGATCATTGACAGGTATTTTTTTCTGTTCTCACAGCGACGTCAGAAGCATGAAGTGGACGGTGTTGGTCGCGGCTCTTCTGCTGTCCGCCTCGATCGTTGGGGCAAATACAACGGATGGAGGTGGGTGTGGATATTAATGATTTCTGTGTGTAGCATGAGTTGTTTGACCGCCCAAAGTTGCCCTAACATAGTTTTACAAGGTCTTCACTGTGATACGATACATGCATAATATAGATCAAACCAGAATCGCTGATCAGACCAAGCCCCCAGGCATCGCCCATGGAGTCACCCAGGAATCGGTCAGGGAGGCGTCTTAAAACTGCCTAGAGACACATCCCTAGAACCGTCGAAGAATGGTTAAAAAGTCATTCAGTGAATCACAAATGAGCCACCCATGAGTCGCCCATGAGCCGCCCATGAGGCGCCCATGAGGCGCCGATCAGCCGGCCATGAGGCGTCGATGAGCCGCCCAGTAGCTACTCATGAGCTGCCCATGAGCCAATCGGGAGCAGCCCATCAGCCACTCAAAAGCCGCCCAGGACGGCAGGAGCCACCGAGGGGCCACCCATAAGCCACTCATGAGCCGCCCAGAAGCGGCCCGGGAGCCGCGCAGTAGCTACTCAGGAACCGCCCAGATGCGTAATCTCCAAGTAGATCTTCACGGTGCACCGACAATGGTATATGCTAGCCAGACAAGCTCCAGTCCGCACCCTACGGTGCTACGGTGCTACGGTGCTGACTGGAGCTTCTCTGGCTAGCATATACGATTTTCGGTGCACCGTGTAGATCTGCTTGGAGATTACCAGATGCGGCCCTGCAGCCGCCCTGTGCATGTAGCCGCCCAGGAGTCGCCCAGGATCCGCCAAGGAGCCGCACAATAGCTACTAGAGCCGCACAAGGGCCGACAAGAAGCCACACAGGAGCCAACAAGTAGCCACTCAGGAGCCGTCCAGGAGCCGCAAAAAAAAGACACTCAGGAGCCACCCAGGACCCGCGCAATAGCTACTCAGGGGCCGCTTAGGAGCCGTCTAGGAGCCACCCAGGGGTCGCCCAGAAGCGGCCCAGGATTAGCCCAGGAGCCGCTAAATAAGCCACTCGGTAGCCGCCCAGGAACCGCCCAGAAGAGTCCCAGGAGCCGCCCAGGAACCGCCCACAAGTGGCCCAGGAGCAGCTCAGAAACCGCCAAATAAGCCACCCGGGAGCCGTCCAGGAGCAACCCAGAAGCGCCTTGGGAGCCGTGCAGTAGCTACTCAGGAACCGCTCAGATGCGGCCTAGTACTTGTAGCAGCCCAGGAGCCGTCCAGGAGCCGCGCAATAGCTACTCATGAGCTGCCCATGAGCCAATCGGGAGCAGCCCATCAGCCACTCAAAAGCCGCCCAGGACGGCAGGAGCCACCGAGGGGCCACCCATAAGCCACTCATGAGCCGCCCAGAAGCGGCCCGGGAGCCGCGCAGTAGCTACTCAGGAACCGCCCAGATGCGTAATCTCCAAGTAGATCTTCACGGTGCACCGACAATGGTATATGCTAGCCAGACAAGCTCCAGTCCGCACCCTACGGTGCTACGGTGCTACGGTGCTGACTGGAGCTTCTCTGGCTAGCATATACGATTTTCGGTGCACCGTGTAGATCTGCTTGGAGATTACCAGATGCGGCCCTGCAGCCGCCCTGTGCATGTAGCCGCCCAGGAGTCGCCCAGGATCCGCCAAGGAGCCGCACAATAGCTACTAGAGCCGCACAAGGGCCGACAAGAAGCCACACAGGAGCCAACAAGTAGCCACTCAGGAGCCGTCCAGGAGCCGCAAAAAAAAGACACTCAGGAGCCACCCAGGACCCGCGCAATAGCTACTCAGGGGCCGCTTAGGAGCCGTCTAGGAGCCACCCAGGGGTCGCCCAGAAGCGGCCCAGGATTAGCCCAGGAGCCGCTAAATAAGCCACTCGGTAGCCGCCCAGGAACCGCCCAGAAGAGTCCCAGGAGCCGCCCAGGAACCGCCCACAAGTGGCCCAGGAGCAGCTCAGAAACCGCCAAATAAGCCACCCGGGAGCCGTCCAGGAGCAACCCAGAAGCGCCTTGGGAGCCGTGCAGTAGCTACTCAGGAACCGCTCAGATGCGGCCTAGTACTTGTAGCAGCCCAGGAGCCGTCCAGGAGCCGCGCAATAGCTACTCAAGGGCCGCTCAGAGAGGACACCCAGGAGCCGCCCAGGAGCCGCCCAGAAGCCGCGCAATAGCTACTCAGGGGCCGCTATGAGCCACACAGGAGTCACCGAGGTGCCACCCATAAGCCACTCATGAGCCGCCCAGAAGCGGCCCAGGAGCCGCGCAGTAGCTACTCAGCAACCGCCCAGATGCGTAATTTCCAAGCAGATCCACACGGTGCACCGAAAATCGTATATGCTAGCCAGACAAGCTCCAGTCAGCCAGATAAGCTCCAGTCCGCACCGCAAGACTGAAGCTTCTCTGGCGTAGCATATACGATTTTCGGTGCACCGTGTAGATCTGCTTGTAGATTACCAGATGCGGCCCTGCAGCCGCCCAGTACATGTAGCCGCCCAGTAATCGACCAGTGATTAGCCGGAGAGACGCCCAGAAATCATAGGATCATACAGAGGGCTGTCCCGAAATCGGTGACGGTGTCATGAATCTACCAGACAGTCTCTCAGAAATTGACCAGAGAGTCGTCCAGAATTTTTCTTGGGAGCCGCCTAAAAATTGCCCAGGAATTCACCCAGGAATCATGCAGGCAGCCAGCAAGGAATCCGTCAGGCCGGGACCACCGAGGAATCGACTGGGGAACCGTCCTGGAATCGGCCAGGGAGGAGAACAGAATTTGACAAGGAAACTTCCCAGGAATTGCCCAGAGATCAACCGTGGAATCATGCAGGGTGACACCCAGGAATCGGACACGGAGCCCCCCAAACAATCGACCAGGGGTCCTCATAGGAATCGGCCAGGGAGCCACCTAGGAATGAACCAGAGAGCCGCCCAGAAATTGTCCAGGGAGCCGCGCCGACTAGAAACTGTCCAGGGATTCACCCAGAAAGCATAGCACCCAGCAATCGGCGAGGGAACCACCCAGCAATCGAGGAGGGGTCCTCACAGGAATCGTCCATGCAGGGAGCCACTGTTCTGAATGGTAAAGAACCATTTTGTGAACAACATTATCAATCAAGCATACACCAAGCTTGTGATATTGATATCTGAGGAAGAATTTGTTAGCTTACCCGTTACTGATATATTTGTAATAGTTTGAGGGTTAAACACAATGGGGTAAATTCCCCATTCCTCATGCACCAATGCTTACTCACCAAGCCAACTCACGAAGATAGAAGTATTAAGACAGCATTGCCAAGTAAAATGAAGATCTCCATAAATTCGCCACGGTTTTATTTTGCTCAGATGATGACGGGAAGAAGGTTTGCTCAAGATATACATCACAAGGCACAATCAGTGCGAGAAGTCGATATTTCAGAAAGCATTTTTGATTTTTCTCTTGTTTACATCAAAACATGACGGTGATGCCGCGAGGCGGATAAGTACTGGCACATGAAGCCAGCTCGACACAGCAAAATGAGAGAGGAGTTTTTCCATACCTAATACAGATTAACAACCGAGTCCTGGCTTTTGTATAATTTTCTGATATGTGGATGGCGCATATGCATGTGAGAATGACATGGTCCTGTGAAACCCGTGCTGATGTGTTCATATAACGCTTCTGTGATTGTTGATTTTGAGATAAGATATATGACACTGACACTGTTCCTGCATAATTTGACAAATCGTTGGATTGTAGATTCTACATCTGCACCAGGTGATGTATTTGACTTTGATTGTCTCTCAGTTCCTGGGTCTTACTACGGAAAGTCTTGATATATACAATGTTTGCCTATTGTCACGAAGGGTAATTCTATTTTCTTATTATTATTATTATTATTATTATTATTTTTAATTCAGCAACAATCTGAAGAAGTATATAGCTCATTCTCATGTCGAATGCTTTCACTGGAAATTCTGCAGGAATCTCAAGTATTTTCAGGCCTTGAACGTTCGCTTACATCAGTTGCCTTATCAAACTTCAGCTGGTTTACTTGTCGTTTTATCAGATGGAATCTTGAACAATCTCTTTTGCACCATTGCATGTAGATGACGCTAAATGATATGTCATTTATTTCAATCACATTCTTACCAGATTTGAAGCAAGGTAAGTTCTACATGTGTCAAACATTTTCACAAGTGTCTGGAACATATGTACGCAGAGTCTTAAAAGATATGTTGTTTGCATATGCGTAGGAGTTGTCTCAAATGTTTAATTTTCTATCACTATAATGTTCCTGTGTATCTGTTTGATAGTGTAATATTGCCAAGTAGTTTTCTTTGAATACTGAGCAACAACAGTTGCTTTATATTTGCATTTAATAACTTTTGAGTCGTCTTACCAGGGAATATCTCTCTTTTTTTGCGCCGTTTACATCAATTAGCAGTTCAATAATGTTGATCAACAATTTGGAGAAAAGAAAAGTTCTCTTTTGAGCACAGCTCTTCACTGGTGTCAAGTTGTGTACAGTCTTGGCTTGGTATGTTATTTGCATTCACAGGCACATAGAATCTGTTCCGTTTTCCTTCAAAACCTATCTGTTTATCTGTTGTATCACATATGCAGGTCTCTTTTGTTGAAAAATACATACACTCTACATACCTAAACACCGTTGACTTTTGGACCTTTCAAGAGTGTCGATTAACTCTTGGGTGGGTTGTGTTATTAGGGAGCATTTTCAATAATTTCTCAGAACCGAAGTTTTTTTTAGTTTTGTAATGCCATCTGTTTGCATCATGCTGCTCAACAACATGAAGCAATGAAGAATGATTTCCTTTGTCCAATTTTACACTGGTGCCTTCTAATGTAGGGTCTTGGATAGGTATGTTATTTGTTTTTGCAGGGACATCAGATCGTCCTATTTTTTCTTCCAAAAAGTTATCTGTGTATTTGCGTGATGTTAAAGATTTTACGGGTCTTTTTTGCATCGTTCCCAACACAGTTGCTCTACGTCACATCAATTTTTAATTTCAATTTCAATTATGTTTTTGTTTGCCTCGTCAACACTTAGGTAGTTTTTTTTCACTGGAAATCTTGCTTAACATCTAATGCACCAACCAATACTTAAAAGTTGATATATCAGAAAGTATTGTGGATTTTGGCTCTTGTTCATATAAAATATTTTCCCCGGAAGACATGTCAGTGGTGCCATGAGCCAGATATACATAAATACAGTTCTAAACAGTGAAATAAGACAGGAGTTTGTCCACACCTGAAGTAGATAAACAACCCCGTCCTGGATTCTGCATAATTTGGAGCTGTGTAGATGACGCATATAGCGCATGTGAGAGTTAAGTAGAAAACCCTGGTCCTGTGAAACCCGTACTGATCTGTTCATATAAAAGTTCTGTGACTTGTAATTGTGAGGTATTATATCTTCACAAAGGAGACCTTTTCTATTCCTATTCTATTCAACAATCTGGAACGATGCATATTCCATTCTCATTTCCTCATTTTCACTGGTATATTGGCGACAACACCAAATAGTTTTTTTTCTTACCAAGCGTCTCCGTGTATCTGTTTGAGTGTGAAATATTTTCAGGTCTTTTACGTTGGGAACATTAATCTATGTACTTCACACCAACATTAGTTACCTTATCTAGCTTTAGCTGTTGCTTCGACAATTCCTATGCCAATTAAGTTGACCGTGGCCGTTGAGTTTGTCATCTATTCGTACTACCTTTTATACGAGTATTCTGATTACATTTGCAGGAATTGTTCAAATTGTTTTAATTTCAGAAACGTATCTATGTATCTGTTTGGCAGTGTTATATTTTCAAGTCTTGTTCGGTGGACACTGCAGTTTCCGAACACCAGCACAAGTTGCTTCATTTGACTTTGATTGGGTAGATTTACTAGGAGAAATTGTCAAAGATCTCCTCAGGTCAATAAGCGTGTCATCTATTTCAACTCTACATTCTGGGCTGGGTCTTTTCCCTGGTTTTCTGGTGTAAACTTTACTTGTGTGTTTATTGCATTTACAGGTACAGGTTCCGTTTTGCTTCAAAATTTTCTCTTCTTTTAGACTCTGAAATAAAGCCTTTGCACTTGTTTTTAGCTTAAAGCCATAGTGTCCCAACCTCAAACCAATATCAGTTGGCCTTTTTATTTTAGCTGTTTATGAGTTGTTCGGTAGTTTCATTAGGGACAACAGTCTCTACACACCGGTACCGTTTTGAAGTCTTTTGTCAGTTAGTATTTCATTATATCACTTAACAATGAGTTATCATATCAGTCAACAATTTGAAAGACCGGATATCAAACTTTTTTCTTGTGTCTAACTCGGTGCAAGATTTTCTTATATATTTCATTTTTCGGATGTAGGAGCTTCGTGAATGAGTATTGGATACACTTGCGGAAATAGCACATCATCAGATCCAATATTTTACTTGCTGAGACAAATATCTGCCTGGCACTATAGTCTTTTCAGTTTTTGTTTTTTGGAATCTGCAGTTTTTCTGTTTATCGGAGGGGGGCTCTGGGGAAAGGCAAAAGTCTTCAATCAACTTATAATGCATTTTGTTGTCTACTTAGACAAGTACTATGCTAATCAGTTGTTTGTAAATATTCCGTCTGTGATGGACACTGAGGATTATTGGCTCCAATGTCATTCTCCACAAACAAAGTCGAGGTATTTTCAATGTATGAATCGTCTGATCCCAGGTCTGATAGTTACCTAAAGTAAGGATTTTCGGACTTTATCAAATGTATTGGTGAACTGTTCTTTCGGTTACAAGCAGAGATAAATATGTCTCAGGTACTTCTCATTATACGTGCCAAATCATGGTGTACGTCAATAAGATTTCTTGAATTTGCGGGGTATTTACTATAAAGATGTTGTTTTACAACAGCAGTTTACAAACTTCAACATCTGTTGTTTTATTTGACCTCAGTAGGTTACTAGCTCTTTAGTCGTTTTAGCAGGGAAAATGTTCAACAATTTCTTATACATTATTGAGTTGTTCATTTTCAGTCAGTGGGTAATTTTTGTGTGTCTAACGTCTTCATCGATATCCTTTCATGTAAACATGTGTTCGGATATGTTATTTTCATGTGCAGGAGCATGAAATCGTTTCATTGTTTTTTTGCTAACATTCTTCTGTGTATCTGTTTGACAGCCTAGTGATTTTATGTCTTCTTCGTTTGGAACTGCAGTTCACAACCTGTGTTGTTCAATGCTTTTGTAAATAGAGGTATTGTGTTTATTGATGATATATTGAATGCAAATAGTTCTATAATGTCTTATGTTGAATTTTGTGCCAAGTATGGCCCAGTTTATTTGTGATTACCTGCATTATACACAGCTGATAGCTGCTATTCCAAGAAAATGGAAGTCTAATACTTGGCTTGATCAGACAAATATTAATAGAGATATGCATAGCTTTTCTTTGACATCTCTTAAACTAATAGATGTCCTATACAATGTGCAATTATCATGGCTGTACCTCTTTGACACTCCAATCCCCTGGAAAAAGCTTTTACCTCCATATTACGATGTACCATTGACCCAACTTCTAGATTATTGCAATATAAACTTATTCATAAAATTCTGCATACCATTAGGCTTTTATATATTTGGAAGTGTATAGCCCCTTATGCTTACTTTGCCATCTTGAAGAAGAAACATACACTCATGTCTTCTTGGATTGTATCCGTGTAGTCTCCTTTTGGAATGAAACAAAAATTTGGTATAGAGATAAAACGGGACAAAATTTACATTTAAACCCCTTCAATGTTATATTTGGAAATGTAGCCTCTGAAACCTTGAAAATCTGACGATTTTATTGGCCAAAAGATATATTTTCAAAGCAGAGGCAAATCAAACTAAAATTTCAAAACATTCCAATTACGTTAATCTATTCCACCAAGTAGAGTATATCATCGCGACAAGGAGGGGAAGACTAGAAAAACACCTCGTAAATGGAATGATTTATGTTACACTCTGTAATGTCTTAATTTGATTTGCTGGATGCTGCTTTATGTACAGTTGTATTATTTTGACTAAAAAAAAGTATTAAAAAAGAGTTTCTTAGAAAACTCGACTCCAGTTGGGCTCAGATAGTCTGTCAGCTCTTGAATGTTTTTACATTGGGGAATCTCTTGTGCATCATTTATATCAATTATAGTTAGCTGTTCGTTTACACATTTAGTTATATAACGCCTCACTCCACAAGTATAGGAGGGAAATACATTGTTTTTCTTGGGGTTCCCTCTTCTTCTCAGTCTACTTCTTATTTTGTCATTTGGTCAAATGGATTCAACTATAGTGCAGAATTATTTCCGGACCGTATTCTTCTTCATTTTTTAGATATAGGTCTTTAAGATTATTTTATTTCAATTTTTTTTTGAAAATGTTTTTTTGTTTGTTTCCTGCTTGGGTATCAAAACTAAATGACCCGAAAACTGACAATGAACTGTTTAAGACACATATCCAGAGGACCCCGTTCATTTTTTTTGACATACACTACTTCGAAATTATCTATTTTGGGACTTGCTGGTATATTCAAACCAAAATGGTATATTTAGGGCTCCTGTGCCCCGGTATTATGACTTCATTAACATTTTGTACATACATCACTTGAAAATGACTTTTATTTTACTATCATCAGAGCAAAAATGTATATTTTAGTTTTCCATTCCCAATCTCTGTATTTGTTAAACAAGCATTTTTGGAACTTGTTGTTCGTAGGAAGACATGATTAAAAAACCGTACAGCAACTGATTTTTAGTTAGCTCTTTGGGTCGTTTTATATGGTGTAATATTAATCTCTTATGCGCGATTTAGTAATTATTCTTATTAAGTATGCAGTTCATTCATTATTTTTGTTCTATAACTCTTTATTCATAACATAATTTTAATTATTATTATTATTATCAATTACTCTTTATTCATAACACAACGTTATTCATAGTATTTTTGGTTCTATAACTCACCAACCTAGATTTCTTTATCATGTCTTTTCCGTGGTTTCTTCTTAATTCGGGCTTTGTAGAATTGCCTTTTGCATTGACAGGACCTACATGTGCAGTGATTTTTTTAGTATTTCATCCGTGTAAATGCCCGGCAGTACAATCCTTGTCTGTTGGAATCCTTTGGTGTTTTTTGTCGAATAAACGTTTTGGCATGGGCAGACGGTTCCATATCTGACTGTCAACAGGAACAAGAGTTATCGTTGATATAAAAAAAATAATTCTTTTAAGCGAAGTAGTATTAAGGGTTGGAGTTTAGTTTTGTAGGTACATCCTCGGACAATATTTCCATAGATCGGATTTGGATCGGATCAGGCTATTGACAGAATTGTATATGTCTACTCTCGGCGTAGACCCTCCAGTCAGTTCTAGAGATCCCCAGCCCTTGGAGTGTGTCGAATATCTTGGGCGTTTCCATGTCGGGTTGGGTTCCGATGAAATCATGATCAGTTTGATGACGTCCTGAGTAGGAACCGCCCTGGAGACGTGACCCAGGAAAATCATTGGTTAGTTCTGCGACGGACTGTTTCGTTGGAAATGAAGTCATCCCTCCGGATGCCTTCAATCTTTCTCAGGCACTGAGAGCCGAGGGCATCTAGTTTGTGAAGCATCAATCTGTAGAAACGTAAAATTCTTTTTCAATAGTGTCGTCTCATGGAAGGTCTTGAATAGGTATGCTACTTGTATTTTTTTAGACATCACATTATCGTTGTTTTTCTTCCTCAAATGTATCCGAGTATTTCCTGACATTGTAGCATTTTCAGCTCAGGACGTGTTCATCAAAAACTTAAATTGTTTGCTAGCTCTGTCATTTCATCGGGAGAAATCTTTAACAGTCTCTTATGCACCATTTAAAGTCCACCTTTATCAAGCATGCCCTTTATTTTTGTTATATTACTTAACAATCTTCAAGCAGATTTGTCGTGTCCAACCATTTTCGCCTGATGTAGGGCCTTGTCTTGGGATGTCTTTGCATTCACAGGACAGACAAACAGACAGACAGACAGACAGACAGACAGACAGTAATTCTATATGTTCTTACTGAGACATGTACTTGTTTATCTGCCTGGCAATACAGTCTTTTCTGGTCCTATTTGTTGGAATCTGCTGTTTTCGTCGTTTTCGGAGAATTTGATTGGCAGACGGTTCAATATCTGACGGTCAACTTGGAAGATGTGTGATCGTTATGTTGTCTATGTATGGATCTTGAGGGTGGTCCCTTCAGTTAACTGAGTAACTGACTTCCAAGGGGCCCTTACAAAGTCATAACAAATCAGAAAATAAAAAGGATAACTTGACATAAACCGAATGAATGCTACATTCACAATAATATAACATGAATCAGTAATCATCAAGCATGGGATAAGAAACCAATCACAACTCAGGATAAATTCAAAACAAAAACAACTAAAAATCACAAAGGTCATTCCACTGAGAGTCAGAGGTCAATTTCTTTCTAGTGGTCGGAGGTCAGTGGTATAACGGTTTTGTATGTTTATCAGTGCCTGTTTAATTCTAGCGATTGATGAATATGGTTTAGTACCGGGATTTACCTGGTTGTAGATTGTAGCAGCCCAGTATGCAAGTGCACGCTGTCCGGAACTAGTAGTGTACCTGGGTGTGTGTAGTAAGTTAGCCTGTTTGATATCATGGCTGTGGATGTCTGTTGTAATTGAAAGTGTTGCATTTGAGGAGGTAGCTGGGGTCAAGGTCAAGACCGTGGTGCAGTTGTGCTGGGTTCTTCTCTCTTAAAGACCCCAGTAAAACTCTATAAAGCCTGGATAATGTAAACTATAGGCTTCAGTGTGCTACTGGCAGCCGTGCAGTGCACATCAGTGGAGGCCTGGCTGAGACAGTTTACCAGTTACTCTTCAACTTATGTTTGAAATAACAACAGATATCAGAAATTAAAGAATGGCTGCACATCAAGAAGGACACTTAGCCCAGAAATAAAGTAATGACAACAATGGCTTGTGATTTAGTTTGAGACATTGACTGGCAGTGGCAGTTATGTGTACATTTCTACAGCGCCCCAGTCCATACTGGTTTCTTAGACTACAAGTGGACGCCAAAATTACAAGTCATATTTCTAGACACACAACTACCAAAGCTAATGTGGGAAAGACATGTAGATACAGTTTGATAATCGGACACTACATTGACAGGGTTGATTGGAAAATTTGAACAAGGCTGATATCAAAACCTGAAAGTTGTAGATAGTATCGTCTTGATCATCCAAGGATTTTATCTGATTGAAATCTCCTTGGATTATGTAACTTTCTTACAGTTATCTGAGCCATTCTGCATGGTTGAGAATGTTCCTATGAAAACCAGTACAAAAAATGTTTGAATTTCTTTACCAGTATTATGTTAATCTGTTCTTGCCCATTGTTCTGGGATGGCAGACGCTCTAATCCTTTTATGAATTTATGTGGTTATGGGGGTCAATCCACGACCCAGCATTCAAGCTGCTGGACATGTCACAGTAGGAACACTTCCTTTACGACTTTCCCAGGGTAAATTTCTGGCCGGTTTAAAGGAATTTCCAGCCAAGTGCCTGGTGTAGTTGGTTGACGTTGGCTCTGTTGTCACGTGACAGGATGATTCTGACTGCTCTGTTTGGAGTACTTGAAGTCGCTGTTTCAGTGCATTGCAGCTCTCACAGTAGGGTAAGACCATAGCATTGCACAACGTATTGGAAACTCTTGTACAGAGGTAGGGTCTAATGCGTCTTATCATGCCCAGACACTGGGCCACCTTACTATGCAAGGTATCAATATGCTCTGATCTGCATAGCTTAAATTAGCATCAAATACCACACCCAGGTATTTGAAATAAGATACTCTTTCCAATTGGTTGAGTCCGATCTTAATTGTCAGATTAGGTTGGGCGATCTAAAAGATTTCTTTTAACAGTCAATATCACGTATATGATTAGATGTTTAGATTAATGGCGTAATGGAAGAATGACCTCCCTAGATTAAGGCAATATCTGGGATTCTTCTTTTTATATCAATCTTCCAAGCACAGGTTTGATTTGGTAAAGGTAGTGACATTATACTTCCAATTAGATATGTTGGTCAGCTACTTAGTTGGTGATGGGAAGATGTGAGATGGGTTCTTCTGGTCATACTCACAAAATGATAGTGTTTGGTAATGATCTTTGCTGACTTAACATGCAAGTTTGGCAGAACTGAGGGGTAGGCACCGTGTATCATTCTGCAATGGTATGTTGTCAATGTTCTGTAGAGCCAGTGATGTTGGATGGTTTAACATTGTAATCAAAGACGTGCAATAATGAATGAATTTCATTCTCATTTAGCTCCTCATGTAATGCATATCCATGTATGATTAATCAAGTTCACATATAAGGAGAAATTCAAACTCTACAACTGGATAAATATTCGGAGATTTATTTCCGGACGTTTCGAGTGACATCCATCACTCTTCTTCAGCGTCACTAAAGTGAACTAGCAGAACTAACCAGTACTTATATACAATGACTAGAAAAACCGGTTTTTACATGGCAAATCACACAGTCATGCATAAGCGACATTGTAATGTAAAATAGGTTAGGAAGGTTCCTATGGTAAGACAACACATTGCAATGTAAAAAAGGTTAGGAAGGTTCCTATGGTAAGATATTACACCATAGGAAAAGTTATTGTCCTTTGGGGGAGGGTGGAGTCCCAGGTACCCGAGAGTTCTACGCGGAGTCCTCCCTTCCTGTTCAAGGTGGGGTTGTAGATTCTCTCGTAGATGGCCTCCCTGATTCCGCGTTCGTACCAACGTGGTTCACGATCCAGGACGTCCGGTGTCTCCAGTTTGAATGAGTGGCCCCGGTGATGTTTCATGTGATGGTAGATGGCCGATGAGTACTTGCTTGCTGTAGCCCTGCAATGTTGATTGTACTTGTACCTTGTCTTCAGTGGTTGGCTGGTTTCTCCAATGTAGGTGTCGCGGCACTGTGGATGTTCACACTTAAGTCTATAGATGACGTCGGATTTGATGTGTTTGCGTACGCGGTCCTTTGGATGGACCAGCTTCTGTCTGAGGGTAGAGTAGGGTTTGAAGCTGGTGGCGATGTTGAAGCCTTGCAGGATTCGCCGGAGTTTCTCTGATACTCCTTGGATGTACGGAATAGTGGCATTCGCTGTTGTCTTCCTCTTCTGCATATGTTTCTCGTTCGAAAGTTTCTTGGATTCGTCAGCAGGTTTGAGTGCTTTGTGAAAGGTCCATCGTTTGTAGTCACACTTGTTCAAGGCGTTCTCAAGGTGTCTGTGCTCGTTGGACTTGGCTTCTTCTGAAGTGATGATGGTGTCCGCTCGGTGAAGAAAGGTTTTGATGACACCAAGTTTCTGTTCCAGGGGGTGATGGGACTGGAAGGCTAGGTACTGGTCGGTGTGGGTGGGCTTCCGGTATGCATCCACATTGAGGTGGCCGTCTTCTTCCACGATGACTTTGGAGTCCAGGAAGGGCAGTGTGTTGTTCTGACTCTCCTCCTGGGTGAACTTGATGTTAGTTCTGCTAGTTCACTTTAGTGACGCTGAAGAAGAGTGATGGATGTCACTCGAAACGTCCGGAAATAAATCTCCGAATATTTATCTAGTCGTAGAGTTTGAATTTCTCCTTATATATTGTTTACCTGGATGTCTAACCTTCACAAACGAACCAAGTTCACACTATATTGTTTTGTTTATTTATCATCTAACTTATTTCTTTGTTTTATTGATTTATCCAAATTCTTACAATTTGATAAAGGGAGGCCTTTACATAAACATATTAGCTTTCGGCCTTCCTTGCACTGTGTCATTTGCGTTTGTATTTCATTGTTATGTATTCATCACTTTTTAATGCGATCATACAAATCAAATCTAATCACAGAGTTGACCTATCCCTTACATTATGCTTCCAATTATTCGCGTTGGCCAGCTGCCTTGTAGGCGATGGACAGATGTGAGTCGGGTGCTAAGGTGGTAAAAGTTTCCTAATCAATTATTCAAATAAAGTCCTAATTTGGATTTCATTGTGTGTGTCTAAGCTACCTGAATACCGAATACTACGAAAATACGTCATTCTTTTGTGCATTTATCCTCCTTGAAACAAGTTTAAAAATGCCCCTGCAGTTCCAGAGTAAGCTGCTAGGGGGCACAATCATACATTACGTCTTCCTTACATCAAAAGCTATCTGTGACCAAAAGCTTAGACATAGCATGTCCAGGACAAAAGATACTGCTGCAGTACCAATGTCACACACCAGGGGGCCCAAAATTGACATTTACCATCGTTCACTTTAGTGACGCTGAAGAAGAGTGATGGATGTCACTCGAAACGTCCGGAAATAAATCTCCGAATATTTATCTAGTCGTAGAGTTTGAATTTCTCCTTATATATTGTTTACCTGGATGTCTAACCTTCACAAACGAACCAAGTTCACACTATATTGTTTTGTTTATTTATCATCTAACTTATTTCTTTGTTTTATTGATTTATCCAAATTCTTACAATTTGATAAAGGGAGGCCTTTACATAAACATATTAGCTTTCGGCCTTCCTTGCACTGTGTCATTTGCGTTTGTATTTCATTGTTATGTATTCATCACTTTTTAATGCGATCATACAAATCAAATCTAATCACAGAGTTGACCTATCCCTTACATTATGCTTCCAATTATTCGCGTTGGCCAGCTGCCTTGTAGGCGATGGACAGATGTGAGTCGGGTGCTAAGGTGGTAAAAGTTTCCTAATCAATTATTCAAATAAAGTCCTAATTTGGATTTCATTGTGTGTGTCTAAGCTACCTGAATACCGAATACTACGAAAATACGTCATTCTTTTGTGCATTTATCCTCCTTGAAACAAGTTTAAAAATGCCCCTGCAGGTCCAGAGTAAGCTGCTAGGGGGCACAATCATACATTACGTCTTCCTTACATCAAAAGCTATCTGTGACCAAAAGCTTAGACATAGCATGTCCAGGACAAAAGATACTGCTGCAGTACCAATGTCACACACCAGGGGGCCCAAAATTGACATTTACCATCGTTCACTTTAGTGACGCTGAAGAAGAGTGATGGATGTCACTCGAAACGTCCGGAAATAAATCTCCGAATATTTATCTAGTCGTAGAGTTTGAATTTCTCCTTATATATTGTTTACCTGGATGTCTAACCTTCACAAACGAACCAAGTTCACACTATATTGTTTTGTTTATTTATCATCTAACTTATTTCTTTGTTTTATTGATTTATCCAAATTCTTACAATTTGATAAAGGGAGGCCTTTACATAAACATATTAGCTTTCGGCCTTCCTTGCACTGTGTCATTTGCGTTTGTATTTCATTGTTATGTATTCATCACTTTTTAATGCGATCATACAAATCGAATCTAATCACAGAGTTGACCTATCCCTTACATTATGCTTCCAATTATTCGCGTTGGCCAGCTGCCTTGTAGGCGATGGACAGATGTGAGTCGGGTGCTAAGGTGGTAAAAATTTCCTAATCAATTATTCAAATAAAGTCCTAATTTGGATTTCATTGTGTGTGTCTAAGCTACCTGAATACCGAATACTACGAAAATACGTCATTCTTTTGTGCATTTATCCTCCTTGAAACAAGTTTAAAAATGCCCCTGCAGTTCCAGAGTAAGCTGCTAGGGGGCACAATCATACATTACGTCTTCCTTACATCAAAAGCTATCTGTGACCAAAAGCTTAGACATAGCATGTCCAGGACAAAAGATACTGCTGCAGTACCAATGTCACACACCAGGGGGCCCAAAATTGACATTTACCATCGTTCACTTTAGTGACGCTGAAGAAGAGTGATGGATGTCACTCGAAACGTCCGGAAATAAATCTCCGAATATTTATCTAGTCGTAGAGTTTGAATTTCTCCTTATATATTGTTTACCTGGATGTCTAACCTTCACAAACGAACCAAGTTCACACTATATTGTTTTGTTTATTTATCATCTAACTTATTTCTTTGTTTTATTGATTTATCCAAATTCTTACAATTTGATAAAGGGAGGCCTTTACATAAACATATTAGCTTTCGGCCTTCCTTGCACTGTGTCATTTGCGTTTGTATTTCATTGTTATGTATTCATCACTTTTTAATGCGATCATACAAATCGAATCTAATCACAGAGTTGACCTATCCCTTACATTATGCTTCCAATTATTCGCGTTGGCCAGCTGCCTTGTAGGCGATGGACAGATGTGAGTCGGGTGCTAAGGTGGTAAAAATTTCCTAATCAATTATTCAAATAAAGTCCTAATTTGGATTTCATTGTGTGTGTCTAAGCTACCTGAATACCGAATACTACGAAAATACGTCATTCTTTTGTGCATTTATCCTCCTTGAAACAAGTTTAAAAATGCCCCTGCAGTTCCAGAGTAAGCTGCTAGGGGGCACAATCATACATTACGTCTTCCTTACATCAAAAGCTATCTGTGACCAAAAGCTTAGACATAGCATGTCCAGGACAAAAGATACTGCTGCAGTACCAAGGTCACACACCAGGGGGCCCAAATTGACATTTACCATCGTCTTCCCAAGACCTGCCCACATAACAAATAGCATTATAATCCATCCAGAGGTTCTAAACTAACTGTCAGGGGGAACATTTCAGATACCAATCATGCAATTATGGACATAATTCGCATAACTGATGCCAAATCGCCATAATTCTAAGTGCTAAATGCTATGGAATCTATACCCTGGCATGTATAAGTTGATAGTTAAAGGTGTGTATTTCCCAACATAGATCATGTAAATGTGTAAGTCATTTGCATGCCTAAACTATTTCATGGGGGTATGAGGTCTCCGAACTATTGTTTTGTATTTGCAGGGACATCAAACGGTTTGAATTTTCCTCCCTAAAACGTTCAGTGCATTTGTCTGAATTTGTCGAATTTCACACCAATAACAGTAGCTTTATTTGCCTTCGATTGGTTTGTCAGCTCTTGTGCCGTTTTATCAGGGAATACGCATGCCATTTTATTAAACCGAATCAAGGTGAAGTTTCTTCTTGTGGTCAGCTTTTTCACTGGCGTTTTCCGATGCACCCCTTAAAAAGGTTTAGAGTCTTGTTGCCTTCAAATTGACACTAAACCTATGTACTGTCTATCAAATGAATGCTTGTAGAGGTTGGGGTCTTGTTCTGTTGTGGTCTACCTGTCCTTAAAATTAAATTTATTTTGGACTTGAGCAGAAATTAATATTTTGGGCTATGTATGAAGCTTTGCAAATGATGTAATTTGAATTCAGAGGTAACCCTATGTATTGTCTATGAAATAAATGCTTGTAGAGGTTGGGGTCTTATTTGATGGCGTTGTACTTGTTCCTAAAGTAGGCCATACTTATAGAAATGAACATTTTGTGCTAACTTTGAAGCTTTGCAGATGTCAAGGTAGGAAATTATCTAAATTCAATTTTTGAACACAAGTAAACCTATCAAATGAATGCTTGTAGAGGTTGGGGTCTTGTTTCGTTGTTTCGTTGCGGTGTATTTGTCCCTAAACTGGGTAATCTTTTTGACATGTGAAGAACTTAACATTTTGACTATGTTTGAAGCTTTGCAAATGTCTAGGTAGGATACTATATTTGAATTCCATATTCTAACAAAAGATACCCTATGTCTATCAAATGCATGCTTGTAGAGGTTAGGGTCTTCTTTTTGTTGTTGTGTACTTGTCTCGAACAGTACGTCATCTTTTGGACATAAAATCAACATTTGGGCTAGGTTTTGAATCTCTGCAAATACCAAAGTATGATGTTATCTGGACTCAATTTCCTAACAAATGTAACTCTACGCCAATATATAGATTTGTTGTTATTGTAGGCTGACCTCATTAAGCAATAGGTCATGACCCCATGACGCTAGAGGTCACCTGCCTCGTGGTTCGTCCATCTTGTCCGCCATCTTTGTTCCTTGAGTTAAGTTCACTGATTAAAGCTATGCTCGGTTTGCACCTCAAGTTTACCGTCCGGAGTTGTCCCTTGCGGTCCAATTTGACGCTATGCATTGCCTAACTTTATTGAATGCTTGTAGAGGTTGGGATCTCATTTGTTTTTGGTATACTTGAGCCTGAAAGGTTTTAGTCTTGTTACGCTGTTGTGTACTTATCCCTAAAACTATGTCACTCTTTGAACATGTGCAGAAATCAACATGTTGGGCTAGGTTTAAATCTCTGCAAATGTCATGGTAGTATGTTATTATAATTAAATTTTAGCCTATGTATTGTTTATTAAATGAATATTTGCATCGTTTGGTGCCTTGTTTCGTTGTGATGCACTTGGCCATTGAAGTATGTCATCTTTGGGATATGTGCATAAATCGAAATTTGGACTAAGTTCTGAATCTCTGCAAATGTCAAAGTATGATGTTATTCGTATTCGATATCCTACCAGAAGTAACCCTAGGTATTCCCTACCGTTTATGAATGCTTGTAGAGGTTGATATTTTCGTGTCCTTCGTTTGTTTGTGGTGTATTTGTTCCAAATATGTGTCATAATCTTTTGGACATTTATAAAGAAGCAACATTTTGTGCATATCTGCCAATAATATTAAGGATGATATTTGAATTTGAAACAGAAGCGAACCTATGGGATGTCTATGAAATGGATGCTCGTAGAGGTTGTGGTCTTGTTTCGTTGCGGTGTACTTTACCATAATACTAGGTAATCTTTTGGACATTTGCCGAAATTTACATTTTGGGCTAGGTTTGAATCTCTGCAAATGCCAAGGTAGGATATAATTTGAATTCAATTTTCGAAAAAAAGTAACCCTATATATTTTCTATCAAACGCATGCTTGTAGACTAGAGGTTGGGGTCTTTTTTTGTTGCGGTGTACTTGTCCTTAAAAGTATATTATGTTTTTTGACATGTGCAAAAATCAACATTTTTGACTATGCTTGAAGCTTTGCAAATGTCAAGGTATGATATCATTTGAATTCAATTTTCTAAGAGAACAACCCTGTGCATTGTCTAACATTGGAATGCTTGCGGAAGTTGGGGTCTTGGTTCGTTGCGGTGTGCTTCTCCCTAAAACTAGGTAATTTTTTGAAACATGTGAAGAAATTAATATTTTTGACTCTGTTTGAAGCTTGGCAAGTGTTGATAGGATGTTATTTGAATTCAATTTTCGAACAAAAGTAACCCAACGTATTGTCTATCAAACGAATGCTTGTGGTCTTGTTTTGTTGTTGTGCACTTGTCCCTAAAAGTATATAATATTTTGGACATGTGCAAAAATCAACATTTTGAGCTAGGTTTCAAGCTTTGCAAATGTCAAGGTAGGATATTATTGGAAATTAATGTTCTAACAAAAGCCATGTATTGTCTATCCCATGATGCTTGGAGTGGTTGGGGTCTTGCTTCGTTGCGTTGCGAAAACCAGTTGATATTGGGACGGTCATGTGCAGAAATCAACATTTTAGGCTTGGTTTGAAGCTTTGCAAATGTCAAGGTAGTATGTTATTTGAATTCAATATTCCAACAAAAGCAAGCATGTATTTTCTATCAAATGAATGTTAGTATGTAATTTGAATTCGATTTTCTATCAGAAGCAAACCTATGTTTTGTCTATCAAATGGCTGCTTGTAGAACTTGTCATGTTTTGGACATGTGTTGAAATAAATATTTGGGGCTTGGTTTGATTCTCTGCAAATGCCAAGGAAGGATGTAATTTGACTTCAATGTTGTAACAGAAGTAACCTATGTATTGTCTATAAAAGGAATGCTTGTAGATGTTGGGGCCCTGTTTCATTGCGGTGTACTTGTCCCTAAAAGTATGTCATCTTTCGGACATGTGCAGAAATTAACATATTTGGCTATGTTTAAAGCTTTGAAAATGTCAAGGTAGTATGTTATTTAAATTCCATTTTCTACCAGAAGTAACGCCATACTTATCGAAAAGAGCTGGGATCCTTTCCGGTATGAGTGGATCATATAAATCTGTCGGGATATGCAGCTTGTACTCAGTACAAACCTGGTGTGTTACGCCTTGAGGCGGCTTACCGGGTATGCAATACATACATACAAACAAAGAAATCGTCCGCTACTCTCTTTTTAAGCCTGCACCAAGTGTCGTCTACATAGCGGAACCAGTTGGCTGGGGAAGTGTCATTGAAAGTGCTGAAGGCTTTGTTCTCGAACTTCTCCATATACAGGTTCACTACAATGGACGATACCGGTGATCCCATAGCACAGTCGTGCAGTTGCTGGAAAAAAATCTGTTGTTTGTAAGTGAAGAATGTGCACCCTAGGCAAAGGTCTAGCCGTTCACATAGGTGGTCCACGGAAAGCAGGCCATACTTTGGACATGTTCAGAAATCAACATTTTGGACCATATTTGAAGCGCTTACAAACCTCAGAGTAAGATGCTATTCATAATTGAAACGAAAGGCAATATTAGAAAATACATTTATCGGAAACCAAATCGTTATTTTTACTCATTAGTTAAGATTTGAAGATTTCAACCGCCATACTAGGGATATTTGTTTCACGCGAAAACATGTCTTGCCAGTCTAAAAATAATAAACGTTCACATTGAAAGCTATTCTGGCACGCCAATTCAATTAGCTGAATTAATCACAGCCTAGTAATTTACAACTAAATCAAAAGAAATTTATCCACATTGTAAATTGTGGGGATATACAATATGTGAAATAGCATTGATATTAACGTTTTAATATCTTTCCTTAGCATGAGAGATGTTTAGGTATACCAACAGGCAACTATGGTATACACAAATCTTGTTTGTTTCTGACATCAATATTCTTACAATTCATAGAGAATCTATCTGCAATCTATAATCTGCAAAATCTGTGTCAAAAATATACGCCTGAGTGGAGTGGCCTCTGACCAACATTTAATTAATCAATTATCCAATTACATTCATTATTTGGTACATAGTATACGTCGTGTTTGACATTTGCATTTTCAAAAAACTGTGTTTGTCAGCGGCCGGGTGCTTCGGTGCCCTATCTAGACCGGGGAGGGGGGGGGGCTAAAAGTGCCCGCGCCAACTTTGACATCGTATAACTGCCAAACGACGTATGGTAGGACAACCAAACTTGGTGACTTTTCCTAAATGAGCCCCCCCCCCCCCACACACACACGTCCAAGAAGTCTCAAAAAAGCCCGGTCTAGATAGGGTTTAAATGTTGAACGCTGGTTTTTGGGACCAGACGAGAGTAGATGGGCGTGCACAGTTCGTTGTGTGGGTAGGGGACTGATATGCTGGGGGGGTCTTCACGTCGTCATTGTGGTGGTCCTTTGGATGTTTTTACCTTCACAAAGAAGGAAAAATGTGTCTGTCTGTCTTTTACCAAGACAACTCAGGAACGTTCATGAAGGTTAGACATCCAGGTAATAAGATACGCCGAAAACAGTCAGACGTTTCAGACTGCATCCGCTATCTTTCATCAGTGACTAAGGAAAGATCTGGCAGAACCAGGTTTTAAACCAAAAATCTGAATACATATGTTAAAGAAGTGAAGACAATTTCAGATGGTTCAATAGAATAGTAAGTCAAGATAAGGTTGTTTGCTTATGACTCAATTAGCTCCAGCTGTTTTAGGAGCTAATGTTGTTCGTCGATGGGAGGAGGGAATGCGGGGCTAGCGCGTTATCCCAAGTGACTGAAAGTTCGACGCGTTGACCTCCTTTCCTGTTGAGGGTGGGATTGTATATTCTCTCATATGTTGCTTCTCTAACGCCCCGTTCGAACCAAAGAGGTTCGCGGTCTAGGATAGCTGTTGATTCTAGATAGAATGAGTGTCCCTGGTTTCGTTGTAAATGGTGGAAAATGGCTGAGGAGTAGCCGTTTGCGCTCTTTATGCAATGGTCTCTGTACCCTTTTCTTAGTGGCCGACAAGTCTCCCCAATGTACGTGCTATTGCAGTTGGCTTCCTCACATTTCAGTTTGTAGATGACACTGGCTTTAATACCTTTGTGAGGTCGGTCTTTTGAATAGACCAGTTTTTGCCTAAGAGTTGAGGGAGGTTTGAAGTTAGTGGCAATGTTAAAGTTTTGGAAGATTCGTCTGAGTTTTTCCGACACTCCTCGGACGTACGGAATGGTTATGTTGACATTGTTTCTGTCTGTCAAAGGTTTGCAGTTGAGTGTTTTCTTAGACTGGACAGAAGGTTTGAGAGCTTTGTTGAAGGTTCAATTTTGGTAGACACACTTGGCTAAGGCCCAACGGAAATGTCTGTGTTCCTCTGTTTTGGCTTTGTCTGAGGTGATGATGTTGTCTGCTCGAAGGAAGAGAGTTTTAATCACTGCTAGTTTGTGTTCCAAAGGGTGGTGGGAATCAAAGGCCAGATATTGATCAGTGTGGGTCGGTTTCCTGTATACTTCAAACTGAAGGTTATCATACTTCTCTATGAAAGTTTTGGTGTCGAAGAAGGGGAGCCTGTTGTAATGACTTGAATCCTGTGTGAACTTGATGTTGTCATCTACCTGGTTTAAATGGTCAAAGAATTGAGTGGCGTTGCGGTGGCGTAGTGGCAGGGTGTTTGGCCCTAGAACCCAGAGCTCGAGGTACTGAGTTCGAATCCGGGTTTCGTTGACGTTGTGCCCTTGGAAAAGGCACTTTAAACGACTTTCCTCACTTCACTCCGGTGAAAATGATCTCCTGGCTTCGGTTAGGACGTTAAATGGAAGTCCCCGTGTTTGAGGAGAGCCACACCTCAAGCACGTAAAAGAACCCACCACACTCATCGAAAAGAGCAGGGATCCTTCCCGGTATGAGTGGATCATATGAATCTGTCGGGATATCCCGGATATGCAGCTTGTACTCCTCAGTACAAACCTGGTGCGAAGTTGTCCGCTACTCTCTTTTCAAGCCTGCACCAAGTGTCGTCCACATAGCGAAACCAGTTGGCTGGGGTAGTATCATTGAAAGTACTGAGGGCTTTGTTCTCGAACTTCTCCATATACAGGTTCACTACAATGGGCGATACCGGTGAACCCATAGCACAGCCGTGCAGTTGCTGGTAAAAACTGTTGTTTGTAAGTGAAGTATGTGCATCCTATGCAAAGGTCTAGTCGTTCGCATAGGTGGTCAACGGAAATGTTGGTCTTATCTACAAGTGTGTCGTCGGCCTACAAGGATTCCCTATTAACTACTGAGAACGCCTCCTTAGGGTGTATGCAAGTGAAAAGCGAGCACACTTCATATGAAGTGGTGTGATTTCATTTACTGCTGCATTGATGTCTTTGATTTTTTTTGGACAAAGTCTGCACTATTCTGTACATGGTGTTGAGACTTCCTCACTAATGGCCCCAAGATCTTAGCTAGAAAACCGGCTAAAGATATTCATCATATGAAAAAGGCATCCAACCATTACTTACCATTATTACTATAATCGTTTGTAGCATTTTCTATATGGGTCAGGAACAAAGCAATTCACACATCCTTGGGGAAAAGAAGGCATACTTGGGTTTCATGCAAATATTTATAGTTTATTACAAATATCATTTCAAAGCCCCCTTGGTGACGTTTAATGGACAATGTTAAGAGATAACGTGTATTGTGTTGGCTAATCCTATCAAATCCCTCTACATTGTTAAGCATCGTGTCCCACTGAGTTGGGATATTTTGTTATACATTGTACATTTGTGTACAAAGCATCTAAGTATAAAACATTACAGCGCAATTAGAAGCAAGGAACACAGCTAGACGTTATGGGCATCATCATAATGCATGAAGCCTTTCATGAATGGCCACCAAAACTCAAATCATAGTGGTCATCACTTTGTAAGCGACTCCCCTTTGAAAAGAAGTAATCAAGTAAGTGGCGAGAAAAACACGAGTAAGGAAAGGAAAGTGATCTCGAACCAGATAAGCTCAAAAGAACTCAATGAACAGATGAGCTACTCTTCCACTGGTCATGACAGAGAAGACAGACGCTATGTACAGTATTTACAGGTTCATTGTACCGGGGAAATTCCCCTAGCTCTTTTCGACAAGCACAATGAACAGTACTAGTAGACCACGGCTTAACGTCCCGTCCTAAGGACTGCCACCCTTTCCGGTAGCGTGAGCGACACAGCCGGGATTGAACCCGGGGCTTCTAGTTCCAGAGGCAAGATCGCTAACCAATGGACTACGCTGGAACTGCAATCAGAGCTGTGCAGGTTGATTTTTGTGTGTTTCTCGTGCCACAAAATCTACGGAGACATTGTAGACATTGCAAACAGTATAAAGCGTCATTGCAACGAAATCTGCACAAACCATGTTTTTTTTCATGTGCCCTTGTCTGAGAAATCTGCCATGCCGATGCCAAGGCTCAAATAGATCATGCGTTTCACAAAAATCCATGAAACATTTCCTCTAAAATATTACCAAAGTCTGAAGTGTGACCTGTGTAACATACTCTACATACCGTATTCCTTTTTTTGTATTTAGTTAATGTAATTGTTTTTCCTTTACATCTTTCTATATTTCGCCCATACAACAGGATGGACGACATATATTGTTTTTGGTCAAACGTGGTATGGGACTGCCTAGGGTATGTGCACACAGGACTTTGGTCACACTTTTAGCATACATTACTGCAACAAAAAAAAATTATCAAATTTTGGCTATTTTCAGAACAAGTATATATATGTCACAGGACAGATTGGAATCCAGTACAATCTGGAACTGTCCTAGGACAGATTGGAATTCTAATCTGTCCTAGGACAGATTGGAATTCCAATCTGTCCTAGGACAGTTCCAGATTGTACTAGTACAGATTGGAATTCCAATCTGTCCTAGGACAGATTGGAATCCTGATTCCAATCTGTACTAGTACAGATTGGAATCCTACAACTGAACTGCATATATGTAAATTAGAGATATTTGCATATTATGGCAGATTATGAGTATGTTCCATGAAATACTATCACGGTCATACAATAAGAATGTACTCAGGCCCTCGTTGAAATGTTTGGCATACAGACACTTCGAATGATTTTTGAAACTACTTTTTCGTTATTTCTTAAACCAAAAATGTATACTCTTGACTTAAGAGTGTTTAGCAAGCGACAAGAATTGAGCCGGCGTTCACAACGGAGGCTGGTATTCAGGCTAATGAGGTTGTTGAACTCTAGTTTTTATTTTCTTTAGATCCCATGTTTTAAGATATATAACTCAGCATCGGTAATGGTCTTCGAACCCTGACCTGCTTTCTTCTATCTTTCCCGAACAGACTGCCCTGATGGCTGGAGCGCCCACGGTTCCCGATGCTATAAATTCTTTTTTGAAGCCCCTGAAGGCCTCACTTTCGAACAAGCGCAAGCAAGGTGCGGAGGGGAGAATGCCCGGGTAGCTGAACCAAGAGACCAATCGATCAACGACTTTATTGTGAATATGAGGAACAGCGACGACACCCACAAGCACATCCCCGCCTGGATAGGCCTTCAAGATGATGGAGTTGAGGGCGTACACAGGTGGACTTCGGATGACGTACTACTGGGAAGCTACAACAACTGGGCAACGAATCCCGCCGAGCCCAACGATTCGCCCGGCGAAGCAGACTGCACTCGCATTCACCAGGACGACCCAGCTAATCCAGGAGTATCCAATCAGTGGAGGGATTATCCTTGTGACTCTCAGTCCTTTGGGGTGATCTGCGAAACACTTTCTCGTAAGTACAACATGACCAATACAGACTACAATAGAGCGTTTAGATAACAAATCTAAAACTTACACATGACAGTAGAGCTATTAACACTGCATCAACACTACCCGTGTCTTTGACTTTGAGTAGCTTTTATTCATATTGAATGGGCTGGTAGTTTAGGACCTTACTGGCGTACATTTGAATGCTGCCACATACAATAAGTTGTAATTCATAGGGTGTCCAACGCTCTTTCTATCCGATAGATGTGGGTCATTGATATTAGGACTGTCATTGCAAAGCACTAGCTTCATCGCATTTTGCTATGTATCATTTCATGTAAGTCTCCCAAGGGAACGTTAGTTGCTTTAGACTCGAGATAAAAGAGTTCTTTGGTATGCGCATGAAGTCAATCCTTCAAGGATTTTCATTTAGAAAATTTTGTGCATTATGTTAAATATGATTGAACTACTGGTTTCGTCGCTTTATAATGCAGTGCGTTAGTGACACCTTTGATGCAAAGGGAAAAGAGAAAATAATTATAAAGTGACAGAATCATTAGTGCGATCATATTGAATATAATGCATAACGTTCACAATCCTATATATATAGTTATAAATATAACAAAATATGTATACATGTATAGATATAGATATATATGATATATAAATTCACCAGTTGTTGCTTTTTAGAGTAAGTAAAAGATAAGCTAGTATAATAGCGAAATACGTCCAATACATTTTATGTTGCTGTGCCTACAGTCTTACAAACGTGTTTTAAACAGCATGTGAGGTAGACAGAGGCACCTGCTCTGCATCTGGGGACCCACACTACACTACACTGGACAAAAGGCGTCATCACTTCCAAGGCCCGTGCAAATACACTTTCGCCAAGGACTGCGCAAACGAGGACTTCACCGTGGAAGCACAAAACGTACCCTTACCCGCGAGGCCGTGGGTTTCCGTTACCCGAGAAGTCTGCGTGAGAGCATGCGATATCCATATCACGATTCTTCAAGGCAAAGTTGTTAAGGTGAGCTACATTGTTGTTCGTCTACTAAACTAAGAGCTCACCTAAAATTGTAATACCAAACCTCTTCTGTGTCTGTTCTGGTTATGAACTGGACAATACCCCATTGTTGGGGTCACACGCCCACGAGGTGCGTGGTTATTGGTGGTTCCTCAGGTGTTGCGTGACCTCCTCCCCAAACTTGGCCGGGTTTGGTATTAAAGTACTTAAATATGGTAGAGAATTCCAGTCCAGTTCTTGGGTAGTGTGAGTATCTATAGCAGTCCTTGTTGAAGTTGATTTGTTTGCGCGAGTTCGGGTTAGTATGGCGTGATTGGCTAGCCTGGAATCCATCCTATTTAGCTTCCGGCCGCTACCCAAGCTCCGCTGCCGGCCAAATAGTCTATTTGGCCGGCAGCGGAGCTTGGGTAGCGCAGCGGAGCTAAGGTAGCGGCCGGAAGCTAAATAGGATGGATTCCTGGCTAGTGATTGGCTTGGGTTTTGCTGCAGATATGTTTTGAACGGCAGGACCAGGAGGCCCTGTCTAGATTTCTGTAGAATGGTTAGTCTATTAGCTGTTCTATTTTACGTGTGTCCCAGCCTAGGTCTGAGACTAGCCTAGTGGCAGTATGGTGAGTGTTGGGACTTTTGTGAGTGTTACAGACGAATCTAGCCGCTCTTTACTCATCTAATTTCCACTGTGCTGATTTAGTAATTAGGACATAAAAGGACTACATTTTCCCAGTTCCAAATGAAGTTAATGCATGGGGGGGGGGGAGTGAACACATCACCGTTCTTCATGCTGTATGAGAAATGCATTACAGAATATTTGAAAAAAGCAGTATCATATGGGAAAGTTTATTGCAGAGTGGACGAACAGATAATGATGAACAATATAACATATGACTACTCTAGTCTTAACTACTGACACTAAGTTCTAGCTTATTGGGTTCGGCTTCTTTTTGCAATGCAGGATCGGTGTAATTATGATTTGATTTTAAGGCGCAATTACGTATCCTTTGCTACTCTGTCTCTGAATAACGACACAAATCGTTCCTCTTCTTTACAGGTGAACAATAATGGGACAGGTCAGGTGACCACAACGCTTCCCTACTACGAACCAGGCGGCAGGATTGAGGTCACCTTAGTCGGCAAGTATGTCCGAGTGCGGTTGATAGACTCATGCGTGGAGGTATTCTTCGACGGGAGCCACCGACTTAGGGTTAGTATATCACAGACACTCTGATGATTCATGTTTTATCTGCCATGAACGATTTTGATAGATGATACATTTCAAATCAACAGGAAAACTTCCATGTGATGAACTCAAATTAAGATTAAGATGACGTTTAATATAAACGACACTTAATCCTGGATTGTTCACGGTATCCTCAAAGCTTTTCAATCTTCTTTCCGCTTGTTCAACAGAATTTGATACATTCCGTCCTATAGATAAATTCAACTACATTTTGGAAGGAGACAAGCCTTATTGTATACAAATAGGTAAATATATCAAAGACTGTTTAGATCTTAGAACTAGTGGTGTAAGTGATAGGTCAAACTCGACATATACTTGTACGTAGGTTAATTCTTTTGTATCCCATTGTTTGTTTGTTTGTTTGTTTGTTTGCATGTTTAGTTGTAGAATACCTTACAAAAGTCGCTGTACTTTTGTTGTGTTAATAAAAGATTTGTATGTAAAAGTTTATCTGAAATTAAATGTGTATTGGTCTAATTTTACAGGTGGAGGTTCCAACGACCTACATGGGTAACATGTGTGGGCTGTGCGGTGATTTCAACGGTGACCCGAACGATGACCTGCAAGGCCTAAGCACGACCGTTTTTGGAAATACACATCTTACCGACATCTCAACGTAAGTAATGTGAACACGTACATATAATTGACATTTTATATACCCACTCCATCCAATGGTAAGACAGTTCAAAAATGCAACATAATGTAACTGAGAAACAAAGGTACATTGATAGATAAAAGTGCAAATGAAGACCTAATTTGCATAATCAATGAGAAAATACTGTCATTCTTTATTGGTAGATACCTGGAATTGCCTACTTGTGGCATTTGGAAGTTATGTCTTTGTCTTTGTCTTTTTATTTCGCACAGGTAAAAGAATTTTACATACATATGACAGGTCAATACACATAGTGCCGGGGAAGGTAGAGACCAATGTGGTCTATAATATTCCATCCCCATTTTTCAAACAGAATAAATTACAATGATAAATTAAGATATAGAGAAAAAAAATGACAACTTAATATCGTAACAAATAACAAAATCAATAACTAATAATAACAATAACAAAAAACAAGAACTAAATTATTATATATAAAGAAACAATTACCTAACTGAACACAGAAAAATTACCAACTAAGTAAGAAAGGAAACAATTCGATAGATAATAACGATGCAAATAACGACAAGCATATATAACAACACAAGTCAATAACACAAAAAATGCACCCAGACATGCAGGATATAAATGAAAAACCAAAGAATAGAAGGTTAAGCAAAGGATTGATTGTTTAAAATGGAGCTTTTTAACATGTTTTTGAATCTCAGTAGTGATTTGCAGTTTTGTAAGTTTTCATGTAAGCTATTCCAAGTTTGCGGGCATCTGTACATCATGGAGAACATTCGCTGCTGTGTTTTTGCTTGTATCTGTTTCAAGTTGTTTCGTTGCCTTGTATTATAATGATGAAATTCCGAGTTGAAGTGAAAGAGACGTTTGAATTGATTTGGTACACAGGAACTATCATTGATTATTTTATGGACAAAAATAGAAGTTTGAAGCTTGTTAATATCATATATAGTCATAACTTTTTGATTACGAAAAAGCGATGAGGAGGGGAATGTGTATGAGACATTTGAAACTAAACGAACAAAACGTTTTTGTAAGAGAAGCAGTGGTTTTAATGTTGTGGCGTATGTACTAGCCCATACTATATTACAATATGCTAGGTAGGGATATATAAGACTGTAGTATAATATAAGGAATGTTTTTGGAGATAGCAGATTTACAATTTTTCTGATAATACCTATGTTTTTATAAATTTTCTGGCAAATAAGGTCTACATGTTTTTTCCAAGTTAATTTTTCATCGATGGTGATACCTAAAAAACAAGTGTGAGTTACTTGATCAATAGGTGTGTTATTGATCGCTATTTTGACATTTTCTTTATTATATTTCTTATTTTTCCCCGCAAAAATAATTATATTCGTTTTCTTAACGTTTAATGATAATTTATTTGCTTGGAACCATTTGTTCATTTTGTCTAATTCGCGATTCATTTTGCTTACTAAAAATTCAAGATTTGAGTGGGAAGTAAATAAGTTCGTGTCATCAGCAAATAATAGTGCATATATTTCATCAGATACAAAAGCTAAATCATTGATATAGATGAGAAATAACAGGGGACCCAAAATAGAACCTTGAGGGACGCCACAGGAAATTGGTTTTGTGTCTGAAGAGTACATATTATTGGTGACATATTGTTTTCTATTTGATAAATAATCCTTTAACCAGGTGAAGACTAAGCCATTGAAGCCGTAGCATTTGAGTTTCTCCAACAATATGTCATGGTCCACCGTATCGAAAGCCTTCGATAGATCCAGAAAAACTCCAATGGTGAATTCATTCCTTTCTATGGCCGAGGTTATTTTATCTACTAATTTCAAGAGGGTCATGTATGTTGAATGATGTTTTCGGAAACCGTACTGATGTTCGTGAAGTATGTTATTTTCCTCCAGATGTTGCGAAATTCTTTTGTATACTAGTTTCTCCAGAACTTTTGAAAAGACGGGCAAAATAGATATGGGTCGGTAATTTGACACCGAACAAGGGTCTCCAGATTTGAAAAGGCGATGGGCATGTTGGATATGAACCATGCAAATGAGGGATCAATTTGCATAATATATATTTCATGGAGGTATGAGGTCCCCGAACTCTTGTTTCAGTCCTTTTGCAAAAACAGTCTAGTCCAAGATCAGGATTCTTGCTAAGTTCATACATTGGTGCCATAATCTTCCTACAACTTATGATCCACTGCGCATCACAGCGGTATATTCATTGACAAAGCCTGGAGTTAGACAGTCATAAATTCCCATTTGTTCGAAATTACAGTTCAATTATGCTTTAGAATGAATAAGTATTTTCTTCTTAGATTATCAAAAGACAATTCCTTGTAATGAGACATCCTCAATCCACCTCAGTTGTCCAGGAGGTGACCCAGGCCCGACGGATGACCCACCAACCAGCTGTGACGATGCATTGACGGCCGAAGTGTCGGCAATTGACAAATGCGGGATGCTAACAGATCCGGGCGGCCCGTTTGCCATTTGCCACAACATTGTTGATCCTCAGGATTTCTTTGACAACTGCGTCTTTGACATGTGCGCATGGGAGGGAGCGGATGGACTGTGTCAGAACCTGGAGGACTATGCTGACACATGTGCGGAACACGGCGTGCCGCCCATTAGTTGGCGGACAACGGACTTTTGTCGTATGTGTGATTCTGATGCTCGATCTACAATGTCATGTATTCTTAACACTTTATGTATCTATATCTATATCCATGTCTATAACTATATCTATATCTATATCTATATCTATATCTATATCTATATCTATATCTATATCTATCTATCTATCTATCTATCTATCTATCTATCTATCTATCTATCTATCTATCTATCTTCCTTTCTATCAATCTATCTATCTATCTATCTATCTATCTATCTTTCTATCTATCTATCTATCTATCTATCTATCTATCTATCCATCCATCTATCTACATATCTAGCTATTCATTTCTTTATGTATATGTAAACAAACAACATATTTTACATGCATACATGACATGTCATTAGTTAAAATTCATGTGAGCAATATATAGCAATTTTCAAAGCAGACTTTAACTCTTTGTTTATCATCGACAGCCTTGCAGTGTCCAGCAAACAGCGTGTACCAATCATGCACAAGCCCCTGCCCTGCGACCTGCCGGGATCAATCCGCCCACTGCACCGATGACTGTGTAGAAGGCTGCGAGTGCGTGACAGACCACGTCTGGAGTGGACAAAGCTGCGTTCCAGTAAACCAATGCGGATGCTTCGATGAGGAAACCGGTCAATACTATGAGGTCTGTTTATTGTATTTTAGTAGTCTTGTGACAAGCATTCTTGTTTGTCACGTTGATCTACAATGTTTCCTCTTTTTGTGGCTCCTCCGTTATCTTGGGGAAGACGATCTGGTCTTGACTGGATGTCTATCCTTTTGACTCAGACACTCACGGTAGAGAGTGTGTGGCTCAGCCATAGCCTGGTTCAATCTGAGACTAGCATAGTTAGCGTGAGCGACATAACCAGCATTTGTGTGACAAACGTCCGGATGTGAGTGAAAATGAACAACAACAAAAAATACAGAAAAGTGCTGAAGAGTGTAGGTCCCGGCAAACTGTCGACCTATTGATATGGATCCTGTAATATGCCGCGTTTCTTGTAATGATTTTTTGTTGCTGTTTTTCACTCATTTTCAGCTCAATGCACAATGGGGAACCGCGGACGGAAGGGAGTGCGTATGCACTGAGGGAGGGATCATCGAATGTGTGCAAGTGAACTGTGATGAAGATGGCGGTTACAGCTGGACGCTCGTGGATGGGGTCTGGGGATGCCATTGTGTAGGCGCCTGTTGTGGTAAGACAGTTTTACTGCGTTGTGGATGGATCTGTATTGTTTTGAATACATGTGATATAGCGGTACTAAGGTATCTGAATGCTATAGAGAGTCTTGTAAAAGAAGTGGTTCACTACCAAATTGCCAATGTCTTTCCAAAGCATTATCTTGTTGAAACCTTAATTGTGTTCATCGATTTGCTGTAGAAACAAAAAAAATCAGACTGCCGGGTTGCTGCTTCTTAATGCTTAACATGTACTTCCGTGTTATTCTCCAAGCAGAGGTTTTGGTCGGGTGGGGTAGTAGTGGCCAGGGGTTTTTATGTTGGCCTCCCGTAAAAAAAAACGGCCACTACTACCCCACCCGACCAAAACCTCTGCTTGGAGAATACTTCCGTGCCATTTTTACAAGACGTTCTTTGATATCCCACTCTTCAAGTGCTTTGCAATGTATGAACCTATCTTTGTGTCTAGCATGCGAACGACTTCATTTCACAAGAAATTCATGTGTTTTCCTCCTGATTACAGAGAGATCAATCTGCTATGCGTCCGGAGATCCACACTACTGTACCCCTGACGGGAGACGTCATCATTTCCAAGGTCCGTGCAGATACACGTTCGCCAAGGATTGCATCGGCAACGACTTCACTGTAGAAACCAAAAACGTACCCTCACCAAGGCGGCCATCTGTGTCACTTGTGCGTTCAGTGTACGTGATAGTCGTCTGCGATGGGCAACTGTGGGTAATCTGTATTCTTCAACGCAGAGTTGTGCAGGTCAGTGACGTTACTTTTTGCTAGTCGAAGATTAGTTTGCGATTCCAATTTGTTAAAAATTATTCTAGTTCTAGTTGTTTAAATAACTAGTTTGTGGCATCTGTATTTGGGCTTATTGTAGGCCAGTTTCCGGTTTGCACTGTAACTGTATTTATAAATGCATCATTACGCCAAAAATAGTTACTCAAGCAACTGGGTAAAAATGACTGTTTCGAAATTTTATCCAGTTGCTTGAGTAACTATTTTTGGCGTATCTTACTACCTGGATGTCTAACCTTCATCAATGTGTAACTGCATCATTAGTAATATCTGAACAGATTTTGCAACGTAGAATGCACGGATGGATGCATCAAGGATTTGCTTTAACACTAAACATCACAGTTATTTTGCGCTATTATCTCTGCATCTGCATAACAGACTGCATTGTTTTTTCCCAAACCAGGTGAACGGAGTGATCCGCACGGTTCCCCTCAGTCTAGCCAATGGCGAGATCGATATCAAACTGACCGGCAGGTTTATCCGAATAGAGTTGGTGAAGTTGTGCGTGGTGATTTATTACGACGGACGTCACCACGTTAAGGTGCGTACATTACAGAGAGCTTCGACGATTCTCCATTTTGACCTTTCCTGCAGTTACAGCGTTTCTTCATTTTGATATGTTCACCTTGAATGTTCACCTTGAAGTTCAGCCAGTAGGTACCCTTGAAGAGTAATGAGGCTGTGCCTAGTTGATATCATTTGTACGGACAGCTATATAGTGATTCTCTCTTTTTTTGCGTACTGATAGTTATGTTGATTCTCCCTTCCGATACGTTGCTGTACGGTAACTGATCAACTGTCATCTTATAAAGTCAAAACAAGAGTCCCTGTCTGGATATATGCTAATAAGTAGCCATCTGGGTGGAGAATTGATAATGCTTATATGATGTAGCGTTATAGTAATTAGAAATATTCTTAGATAGATCTAGACTGTTACTACCGTTATCTGTAAATTGCTATACATTATATAATTAGCATAGAAAAACGCAACTCTAAGTCTGTATTAATTCCATGTTGCAATTGCCGTAGATCACACTGGATATAGTCTTATAGTAACTAGAAATATTCTTATATAGAACTAGATTGTTACCTATGTTGCCTGTAAATTGCCATACATTGTCACTGATGCAATTGTTGTGCAATGAAATCATTCATTCATATAACACTGCCACAGGTGGAGATTCCAAGTAACTACCAGAACCAACTGTGTGGGCTCTGCGGTAACTTCAACGGCGTAAAGGGCGATGACTTCGTGATGTCAGATGGAACCCAAGCTGCGAACTGGAACCAATTCGGGAATAGCTGGCTGACCGACCCAGACACGTATGTCACGTTGATAATTACGTGTGAATGTTGATTGACAAATGTGTGAATAATTTGAAATTGAAAAGGACGTTTCTTTGCTATGCCCATCCCCGTGCAATTTCATTCAAGTTCAAGTTAACTTTGAACATTCCAGTTCTTCCGCGACCGGGTAGTGCGCGACAAAAAAGTGACGAAAGGGTTCCGAGGGGCAGGGTTTGAGTTCACATTTCTCATAATGTGCTTCGAACTGATATTAGATACTAGCATGGCTGAAAAGCGTATGAATTGGTGTGTTTTTGGTGAAAATTGCGTTTCGGTCCGAGCCGTATTTCCAGATATCCACCCTCGTGAAATGTCCCTTGACCCGAGATTGACCTTTGTTGCGTTCTGTGGGTGATGTCGACATGCCTTGCGCCGAGGATGATTAAAGAAATTGAAGTACTAAAATTTTCTTTATAATTGGCTCGATTATACACTAGGTTATCCTCTTTCTGACAACATCAGTCATTACTGCTGCAAAATGTTTTTCTACTAGTTTTATCCTACGCGAAAATGCCACATTTTGCGCATCATTTTTGACGTAAAGTTATGATTTTTTTCTTATAATTTGAAGAAACAAAACTCAGCTGGTCTTGTAGCGGAAGGGATGGGCTTTCACCCCATACAAAGTTGATTTACTTCGGAATAATTCCCTGGAAGAGACAGTACCTAGACTTGAGGGTGCGCAGCCTCCAATTGAAACCCCAAATAAACTGGGGTGTGCTCCCTTGAGCCCATGACTATCGATTTGGTCCTTCTTTAGCTGCAAATGTTTGCTGCTTAGGATGAATCTGTGATCTAACTAATAAGAAAATGAGAGACTGTAGATAACATATAGTTTATACTGCTTACACTCCCTTTCCATTAGAGGCTGCGAACGGTGCAGCGACCGCTTAGCGTCCAAACATTTGACAAATTGATTAATGAATTCTAAGTATAAAGGACGAATTTCCTTGTGCTTTTATTTTACGAAGTATGTTTCCATGATTACGACATTAGCTTCTCTGTCCACCTCAGTTGTGATGGTGACATTCCAACCGGTGAACCTCCGACCCTTGGACCGTGTGATGAGTATGAGGCAGAGTGTGCTGTGCTCATGGATGCCGGGGGCCCGTTTGCCAGTTGCCATGATATTCTAGATCCCCAGCCTTACTTTGACGACTGCGTCTTCGACATGTGTTCAACAATGGGGGAGTACCTCTGTGCCAACCTGGAGGTATACTATGACACCTGCATGGCCGCAGGCGGGGCTCCCTTTGCCTGGCGATCGATGGACCTCTGTCGTAAGTTCAATTCTAAGACTCCATCTATTCATTGTTTTGTGTTTCGGAGGTTCTTACAGATCTATCGAGAAGAAGCTACAGGAGCAACCTCAAGGGCACAGACTGTGTCTGTTTGGAGAAAATGAATGAATGATTGAAACAATCAATCAATCAATCAATCAATCAATCAATCAAGTGATTTTCATTTATTTCAGCTATGTTACAATACTATGAGCAGGACAGGAGTTAACTCCCCCCTCTCACTGAGATGCAACTAGTTGGCGACTAAAAGTGGCGACGACTTGGCAAGTTTCCCCTAGCACTCACACTGACGCACGACGCATTTGCAAATGAAGCCCTACTGAGTAGCCCAGTGTTGCTACTGAATCAAAAACCAATATAAAATGACTAAAAAAGCATAAAAAGATTAACAGTGATAAAAGGATTTTCACTTATGTTACTTGGCGCAACATGATTAACATATTGTGAAATATAAGCATAACGTTTTTACAGTGACAGAAATTAACAAAACTGACACAAACGATAAACAAGATTTCTCTCTATTGTGTGTTTTTGTATGTGATGATATATGTTTATAGATTTATTAGAGCAAACAAACATTGAACCTGAGTTACCATCTTTAAACCAAATTAAATGGCAACTTTTGGCGACTGACGGGGAGCTATTGGCGTCTTATGGTACCAAAGAGGAGGCCACTATTGGAAACTAGTTCGCAGCTAGTTGGAAACTAGTTCGCGTCCATTCGCCACTTGCGATTTTTTTAACTGTCAAAAAAAAATCGCCACAGCAGGAGACGAACTGGCGTTCATTGGAAACCGCGTGGAAACTACTTGGCAACTGTGCGAAACTAGTTGGCGACTGTCAGTTGCAACTAGTCGCCAACTCGTTGCATCTCAGTGATAGGGGGGCTTAACAGGATACATAAAGTTTACGGCTTCTTTCCAAACAATACAAAGCATGATTATTGATAACGACGACGACATTGTATTTCCTTCTGCAGATGTAGTTGAAATGCTAATTTCTCAACAGCACAGCAATTGGTATGAACTCTTTGTTTTCGATAGCTATGGAGTGTGGAGAACACAGCTCGTACTCTCATTGCACAAGCGCCTGTCCCGCGACATGCGTGAACCCTAGCGCCCCGGACAACTGTGACCTTCCCTGTGTAGAAGGCTGCGAGTGCGATGAAGGCTACATGCAAAGTGGACTGGAGTGTGTACCTCAATCAAACTGTGGTTGCCTCGACATTTTTGAGAACTATTACACGGTAACTATCATACTGCATATGTGAAGTGCTGTTTTAGAAATCGTGTTTTAATCAAGTATTATCGTTAAGATTTTTATCGTGCAATCATAATGTCTTCAATGTCACCAAAGGTGTTTGTGATGTGTAGGAATGTTCCTTTTACCAACTGTAAACGACCTCGTAATTCAGCCTACCCAGCGGCTGCAAGGAGGTTTGTAAGTCTTGCTGTTTCTCAATAAACCAGTCTAATACTACTACTACTACTACTACTACTACTACTACTACTACTACTAAATACGATTTATCACAAATGTCTAAGTGGCTGTGCTGTAAGCTACCACTCTGAATATGTCAAATTAGGAGAGCCCTGTTCAGTCATATACAGATTCAGCTGTTGATAGGTAGAAGAACATGATAATGCATCAGAATGTGTTGATATCAATGGATGCAGTGAGGTAAATATAATATTGCACTGTCTTTATCTTAACGAGCATTTTTTTTCTAGCTAGGAGAACAATGGGGAACAGAAGACGGGCAAGAATGTGAATGCGGACATTTATCCCCATTGATCCCGATCGCACGTATCACTTGTACACCAGTGACCTGCTATGAAGAGGGAGGTTACGCCTGGATGCTCGTGGACGGAGTATGGGGATGCCACTGCAATGACAGCTGTTGTGGTGAGACATACTTTACCATTTAAACAACAATAGTTTCTTTCTTTTTCAGTCCTGTCAATCTTTTAATTGATAGGAGCAAACACTGCACGAAATTATATATTTGAGCATACCTTAAAGTATATTACGTAAAGGTACCATTTCTACACTCAAGTCGGGCTTTACGCATACTTTAAAGCAGGCTTTAAAGATAAGATTTCGTGCAGTGAAAACCGATGGTGTATCCAGAAGGAGGAAAGAGGTTGCATGGAAATTTGTACCATAAAGGACTGTCATGTGAACGTGTGTGAGAAGTGCTAAACTCCCTTTACATAGCATTGGTAGATATTCACTCTAAAGACGCACTGTACCATATTTAAACCTCTCGGTGAAAATCTAGACAAGATTCTGCATGATAGAGCTGTTAGCGCATGGCTTTGTAACGGGTATCCGGTCCTGCGCAATGGAGTCAAATGGCTCCTTCCTGTCCGCCCAATTGAAACTAAGTCCAGCCAGGGAATGTGTTTGCTTTACCTCTGAAACTGCCTTTTGTTTCCTTAACTGCCTTGCTCATTATTGTACTTTACTCAGTGCGTCGGCACGAGGGTTGTGCAGGTAAAGACCCCCTGACGAGGGTCCAAAGATATGACACTACCAGTAACCAATTCATTTAGAATGTCATTTATACTGCTTTCTACTGTAATTATTACATTCTCGACATCTGCACTATAAAAATTGTCTTTTCCAACAGGCAAATAAGGCTTACGCCTTATGAACAGGCATCTACATAATATGTGCGTTGGTACTGTCCCCAGGTCAAAATCTGAACTTGACTCTTCAAGTGCACTGGAATGTTTGAATTAATCTTTGTACCTATAGCTATCACGCTAACAATTTCTTCTCACAAGAAATTATTTTGTATTCCCGACAGATAGAGCAATCTGCTATGCATGGGGAGATCCACATTACTGTACCCCTGACGGAAGGACGTTTAATTACCAAGGTTCGTGCAGATACACGTTCGCCAAGGACTGCGGAAACAACGATTTTACTGTGGAAGTACAACAAATACCGTGGGAAAGGAGACCATCCCGTTCAGTTGTTCGCACAGTGTACGTGATAGCATACGGGTTCGAAATCGAGATTGGTCAAGGCAGATATGTGAGGGTGAGTAGCTTTATTGTTAATGTTTTTGGCAATGCAAGTGAAAGCTGTAATTGCTTCTTCTTTTTCTTCCAAAAAAGCACCTTATGGTTTCTCTGCAAGTAATTTATTTGGAGAATGGTCTAGATGCACTGGTAACGTTACACGGCCTTCAAACTGGAACAGTCAGGCAAATGCATCAACCATTAATGTTTTAAGATTTTGCAACACATAATACCCTCCCCCCAAGACTTAAAATCAACGTCAATTATCAATCACGCTTGCCATTTTCTTGACTTCTTAATAACAAACTGCATTGCTTTCCTCCAACAAGGTGAATGCGCCACCGCCAGGCTTCTCCGCCGTGCTTCCCATCACACTAGCAGGTGGCAAGATCGTGATCACACTGAGCGGCGGGTTCGTCCGAGTAGAACTGACAGATTTGTGTGTGGTGATTCTCTACGATGGGCGCACGCGGATTGAGGTGAGCACAAAGTGCAAATGTGGAACAAATATGTATCTGTTGTGTATTATGTGATTATAAACCCTACACCAATTCAGCACTAGCTGCCATTGCACGGGTAATTTCTGACCATAAACCATAATCATTATTATTATTATTAAAGACAGCGCCATTTCAACATGGTGTGAATGAACGCTTTTGAAAATTCTCTATTTAGACACCTTGTCTGACGAAGTATCAAAGTAACTGATAAAAACAAAAGTCAAGGTCCTGATGATATACACATACCAAGCCGGTACTTAAGAGGGGGTAATCATGTTGTTTTTATAATACTGATGTAGGTGGAGATTCCAAGTAACTACAAGGGCGTACTGTGTGGGCTGTGCGGCAACTACAACGGTATGAGCGGCGACGACTTCATGAAACCAGGCTACATGCTGACCTCGAGCGTGAACGAATTCGGGAATAGCTGGGCAACCGACATCGCAACGTATGTCACATGAATACAGGGTGCACCAATGGCATCCTTTATTGTTATAGCATTCGTACTTTGTATATATCACATTCTCTGATATTAATAAAAGATTTTATCCTAATAAGATTGTTTCCCGGATAATCTTGAACCTTGTTGGTAGACACGTTCAGATGTTCAAGATATTATGATCTGACAGAAATTAGCATAAGATGTATGTTATGCTGTAGTATTCTGAAAATGCCATTTTTATGTAGGCACTAAGTAAATTGTGACCCGAAATTAAATCCAAAATTTAGTAATGTGTTTAGTAATGTGGAATTCGTCATAGCATAATGTCGAATACAGACGAAGCCACTTAATTGCACCTCGGATAAACGCCCCTTCCGTTTAATTGCACCGAATCCCAATATCCAAAACCTGTTCCCATTCACTGCATTGTTAGTGACTCCGCATATCTGCACCGTGCATGGTTACCAATGCCGGATAACTGCACCAATTTTTTTCAAAAATCCTCGACAACCTTACTGAAAAGGTGCGCTTAAATCGGCAAACGCGGTACAAATGATCCGATACCAGCCGGTGTAAATGCACAATATCGCCAATATGTTTAAAACTGTTTTGAGTAACAAAAGAAGGCGGTCTCCATTGACAGTTACGTTGATAGGAATCGTATGGGAGGTCCCGGGCGGGTCACCCATAATCAGTAACCAAGTTTTAGTTTCAATTCCTAGTTTCATGGCGGTACATGATTTTCGTAAATCTACAACTGCACTCTACGTAATGTATAAACACAGAAACTATTATCCCATGAGTGGCATGATGATGTTTCAGAATGCCTCCCCTGTAACATTACGTGTGTTGTAATGCGATAGATTGCATGGAAAAATGAGAGAATGCAAAATCAAAACAGGTTCGTAGTCATTTCTTTATTTTACAGCTAAGGGTCAATAAATAAAGTTAATAACTTAATAATTTCGTCTGTTTTCTTTGTGCTAGTGTTTCTGACTAACAATACACCCCCTCGCCCATGGTGGTGGGGTCCAGCTGGGCATTTCGCATAATTGCACCAGCCGGATAATTGCACCAAAAATGCTGACAAATGGGTGGTGCAGTTAAGCGGATTCTACTGTATTTGTATACTTGCTCAATCTAATATGTTTTGCTGTACATTTGTATTACCTAGAGTGCAGTTATTTAACTTAGCCTGAAGTATGCATGTCAAGTTTGAAAGATTGCAACTTTTCACCTGCTCTTTTACATCTGTGCAACATTAGCATGTATGGTAAACATACTTATGGTGTACTTAAACGACTTTCTGTACTGAAAAATTAAAAACTTGAAGAATTGGCCCAAGTGCAACACTGGTACACAGTAACATTGGAATAACCATCAGTTGACAAAATTCTCAAATTAAAAATGAATGTTCTCTTTAGTGGCATAACTCATTTAGCTATACAATATCGCTGGTAAGCTAATCAATGACATAGGGAGAGGAATTTGGAACTATTCACTAATTGATATTCATTTATTTGTCCACCTTAGTTGTGAAGTTGACCCTCCAACCGGTGATCCTCCAACTCTCGGACCGTGTGCTCCGATGTATTCGGACCAGTGTGATGTGCTCACAGACCCGATGGGTCCGTTTGCTGACTGCCATGGATATGTAGACCCAATGCTTTATCACGAAACGTGCGTCTACGACATCTGCTCAACAGAGGGAGGGGTCCTTTGTGCGAACCTGGAGACATATTATGCCGCCTGTCTGCGCGCAGGCTCTCCTTCCTTTACTTGGCGAAGTCCAGACCTTTGTCGTAAGTTCCGTATTCATACTAAATCTATCATATTTTTCATATATTTTATAACATTTCTCTTAAAGAAACTGCATGAACAACATCATTGCTCATCGACAATAGTTTATCCTAATATAGATAGACTTGTGGTTTTTTCCCCACAGTACTTATCTGGAACACTTTGCCTGTAACAATCCGCCAACACATGTACTCAAACCTCAGCATTCTATCAGTCAAGAAATTACTAGCTACTTACTACAAATCACAGGTAAACCATATACTTAACCGACAACATATGCACCTGGTCCTCTATCTGTAGATGTGACAAGTGCCTGGCAACCTAAAATCATACCTCTTGTTTTTCTCTTGTTCATTTTTTGTATTGTATTGTATTGTATTGTATTGTATTGTATTGTATTGTATTGTATTGCATTGTATTGTATTGTAGTTTTATTGCACATTTGTTGAGGAGCCGGCCCTGTAGAGAAACCAGGTTTCTGTTACCGGCTCCTCACAGATTTGTTTTTAATCTGTAAAGCGGAATAAATAAATCCAACAACTGGAATGGATCTTTGTTTTCGATAGCAATGGAATGCCCAGACAATAGTGCCTACTCTGCGTGTACAAGCCCCTGTCCTGCGACCTGCGTAGACCCCAACGCCCCAGATAACTGTTTTATTGAGCACTGTATGGAAGGCTGCGAGTGCGATGCAGGCTACATCCAAAGTGGTTTGGGCTGCGTACTTCCAGCGGACTGTGGTTGCACCGACGAGGATGGATACTACCACACAGTTAGTGTGATTTATTGTCATAAGTATCTATAGTATGCTGTAAAAGACAGCAGCCACCATATTCACGGCTTAGTAAAAGTAGAAGTTGTTTTCAATATATATGCATGGTTTCCGTGAGGAAATAGACACACAGCATGCATTTGATTTACCCATGTATTAGACATGATCATCTTAAACCATCATTCTTCAAAGAAACCTACATTTGCCGTAATAAAGAGAGGTTGGTAAAAATAGGTCTTAAGCAGAAAGTGTTCTTTTACATATAATGCCAATGTGTGCTAGAAGACGCACTGGATATCTTAAACACTTTCCGCTTAATCTGTCCCATTTCACACCATTTTAGCTTGGAGAAATATGGGAAGATGATGGTGAGGAATGTGAATGCTTTCCAGGAGGTATGATCGAATGCGAAGGTAAGAAAACTTAAACAAAAACTGAGACTAGGAGACTATACTGCATATGAACTAAGAAAATGACTTTTCGACTGCTTTAATTCAATGGTTTTCCTTTTCACTCGTCTTTTGCCATAAAGCACATACTATTAGTTAAGAATGTTTAAAATGAATCTAGCATCTATCTTAAATTACTCACTTTTGATTCTCCATATAGTCTGCACTCTGTTAAAGTGTCATATTTCACAAGTTTTACAAATCTGTAAGTAAGAATTCAAAGCATTCTAAATTCTGCATACGATTAAGAAGACGTCCATGACTGCGGTATCTATGACTATGTATTCTTTATATAAGTATGATTGTAGTTTACAGCACCTGCGCATGCGCTATATCTGTTTTTTCTTCAGAAATCGATGGATGTGATCCCAACCCTTGTGATGCCAATGCTCAATGTGAGGACAATCCTGCTCCTGATACTGGTGCGACCTGTACGTGCAACGTTGGGTATACGGGTGATGGAGTCACATGCACAGGTAATACCTGCTTTTGACAACTTCTGGAGTTAAGGGTTACGCTTGATAAGGTATCCATGCTTTAAGTATTTGAGGATTTTCTAGTTTATATGGCACTTGGACCCCTGGGAAGAACGGACATGTATATATATGTATATGTACTGGCCGACAGGGCCTTCCAAGAAAAATAAAGGTTTACTACTACTACAGTACTACTACTACAATATAGTTCCATCGTGGCTACAACAAAACTTATTTTATTCAGCGCAAGAGCTATTTACTACTCCAAAATCATGACATTAGCTTGGTCAGAGTACCTGATAGCAAACCATTTGCTGAAGCACATAAAAAAGCTATAACCCAAACTATAATCATTGCGATTTTATGTCACAACCTACCGGTACACAAAAGATGAAACCAATCTATCCGGCCGGCCGTTCCTTAGCTATCCATGTAACAAAAACGCAAACAGAGCGAAACGATAACTAAGATATAACCAAAAGAATTAAAGGATGTAATGATAGCAATTTGTAAGATATCATGGCAACAATTTTTCTCTCTTTAAAACAGACGTGGACGAATGCGGGACGAACAATGGTGGCTGTGAGCAGACTTGCACAAACACAATGGGGAGTTATGTCTGCTCTTGTGATACTGGCTACACTCTAAATGCTGATGGGCATTCATGTGACGGTAGGCGTCTTTTGTTTGGCATAGATTTCACTCATACAGGCTCCTATAAAGGTTGACAAATTTAAAAAAAAAGTGCAACCAGAATTACCAACAGATGTAAGAATGCGTTGTGTTTTGTTGGTAAGATAAGACTTTAATACTTTGGACAACTTGTGTTATTTGTGTAGAGAAGATCATTAACTTACATAACGTTTGCAACTAAATGACCTTATTTGTATTTTGAAAAAAGAATCTTTTAGAATACGTCACTTGTAAAGGTCAACATCGTTTGGCGAATGGTTTAGGATATGGATCTTTCCAACAATAGATACTGCATATGTTCTTGCTGAAGGTACTGTAAGTACTAGAGATATGTGATATTCCACGACATGTATTGTCTCTGTCTACAGGACTAAGCCATAGTCATAGGAGTTGGCTAGTCGGGCAGCCTTGACTGTATGTATTTTGAAGCCGAACTAATGAGAAGATACAAATAAACATAATATTGAAAGAGGCCAAATATCCACATCACTAATATTAAGAATGGTTACTGTATGTATCAGCTAATGTGTCTTGACACCACTTTTCCTCTCTTTGGAATATAGACGTGGACGAATGTAACACGAACAACGGTGGCTGTGCGCAGACTTGCACGAACACAGTGGGGAGTTATTACTGTACATGTGGTGATGGCTACACTCTGAATGTTAATGGACATTCATGTGACGGTGGGCGTCTTTTGTTTTGCATAGATTTTGCTCATACAGGGTCCTACAAAGATGAATGTATTTGAGAAAACTACGACTACAATAACCACCATGATAGAAGAATGTGTTGTGTTGTCTAGATAATACTTAAATACTTTGGAAAACTGGTGTTGTTTTTAAGAAAAATATCTTTAACTGGTATAATTTTTTTCAACTGAGGACCTTATTTGCATCATCAAAAAGAGACCCTTATGATACGATTGTTATAAAGGTTAACATCGTTTTGCGAATGGATTACTTTGTGGATATCTCATAAAAGATACCACATTTATGTTCTAAAAAGGTACTGTATATACTACAGATATGTGTAATTCCACAAACTGTAATGTCTTTATCTACAGGGCTAAATCAATGCTATATATAGGCACTGGCTAGTCGGGCAGCCCTGACTGTATGTCGTTTATGAATCAACTATATCTATAAAAGAGACCAAATGTTTACATAAACAAAATTAATGAATGAAAGTTGTATGTATTGGCTGATGTGTCATGTCACCACTTTTCCTCTCTTGTGAACATAGACGTGAACGAATGTGACACGAACAACGGTAACTGTGAGCAGAATTGCATGAACACAGTGGGGAGTTATTACTGTACATGTGATGCTGGCTACACCCTGAATGTCGATGGACATTCATGCGACGGTAGGCGTCTTTTGTTTTGCATAGATTTCACTCATACAGGCTCCTATAATGGTGGAAACCTTTGAGAAAACTGCGACTACAATAACCATAATGTTAGAATGATGTGCTTTGATGTGTTGCTAAGATACTTTGGACAACTCGTGTTATATGTGTAGAGAAGATCATTAACTGATATATATTTTGTTGCAACTGAGGACCCTATTTTCTTGTCATTATCAAGGAAAACGTTTATGATACATCAGTTTCAAAGGCTTACACCTTTTGGCCAATGGAAAAGGTGGCTGACCTCTCACAGTAGATAGCACATATCATGGTCAAACTTAAGTTACTGTATATACTACAGATATGTGCATTTCCACGGCCGGCCTGTGGTGTCCACATAGCTAAGCCATAGAGGTAGGCTCAGGCTACTTGTGTATCCCTGATTGAATACCGTTTAAAGTCAAACAGAAAAAAGACCAATAAACTTTATTTTTAAAGAGACCAAATTTTTACATTTACTAGTATTTAGAGTAATTACTGTATGTATCATCTAACGTGTTATGTCACCACTTTTCCTCTCTGAACGTAGACGTGGACGAATGTTTAACGAACAATGGTGGCTGTGGCCAGACTTGCACGAACACTGTGGGTAGTTATGACTGCTCATGTGGTGATGGCTACACCTTGAATGATGATGGGCAGTCATGTGACGGTAGGCGTCTTTTGTTTTGCATACATTTTGCTCATACAGGCCCCTACAAAGGTGGAGAAATGTAAGAAAATTGCGACAACAATAGCTCAGTTTGATAGAAGAATGCGTGGCGTTGTGTTGTGCTGTGTTGCTATAATGAACTTTTTATACTTTGGACAACTTCTGTTTTTTGGGTAGAGAAGATCATCGTCTGGTTTCATTTTTGCAAACATGAGGCCCTTTTTGCATTATGAAAAAGAAACTTTTAGAATACGTCAGATGTAAACTTTAATATATTTTTGCGAATGGATTAGGTTGCAGTAGATACCACATACATGTTATTATGAAGGTGCTGTATATAGCATATATGTATATGTTCATGTGATGATGGCTACACCTTGAATGATGATGGGCATTCATGTGATGGTAGGCGTCTTTAGTTTTGCATACATTATGCTCATACAGGCTCCTACAAAGGTGGAGAAATGTAAGAAAATTGCGACAACAATAGCTCAGTTTGATAGAAGAATGCGTGGCGTTGTGTTGTGCTGTGTTGCTAAAATGAACTTTTTATACTTTGGACAACTTCTGTTTTTTGGGTAGAGAAGATTATCGTCTGGTTTCATTTTTGCAAACATGAGGCCCTTTTTGCATTATGAAAAAGAAACTTTTAGAATACGTCAGATGTAAACTTTAACATATTTTTGCGAATGGATTAGGTTGCAGTAGATACCACATACATGTTATTATGAAGGTGCTGTATATAGCATATATGTATATGTTCATGTGATGATGGCTACACATACAGTCTCCTACAAAAGTGGAAAAATTTAAGACCACAATAACCATCATGATAGGAGAATGTGTAGTGTTGCGTTGATAAGCTTGCACTTTAATCATTTGGACAACTTGCATTATTTGCGTACTGAAGATCAATAACTGATATTGTTTCATTAAATAGAAAACATATTTGCATTATCAAAGAGAAATACATCATCTGTAAAGGTTTACATCGTTTGGCGAATGGATGAGATTGCAGACCTTTTACAGTAGATACCACTTATGTTCTTAATGAAAGTACTGAAAATAGTATAGATAGTTGCAATTCTATGGCATACATTGTCTTTGTCATCAGAGCTAATCCATTATGATAGACACTTGCTGGTCGGGTAGCCCTGACTGTATGTCATTTAAAGCCAAACGAATAAGATAGTACATAAGGTACCTTATCTTCAGAGAGACCAAATATCTACATTGCTCCTGTTACGAATGGCAGCTGTATGTATTAGCTAGTATTTTCTTTACACCACTTTTCATCTCTTTGGAACATAGACGTGAACGAATGCGACACGGACAATGGTGGTTGTGACCACACTTGCACGAACACAGTGGGGAGTTATTACTGTACATGTGACGCTGGCTACACCCTGAATGTTGATGGGCATGCATGTGACGGTAGGCGTCTTTTTGTTTTGCATAGATTTTGCAGGCTTCTACAAGAGTGGAAACGTTTTAGAAAATTGCGACAATAATCATCATGATTGAAGAATGTGTTGTGTTGGGAAGATAAGACCTTAATAGTCCGGACACCTCTTGTAATCTTTGTAGGGAAGATCAATGATGTTTTTTATTCAAATGAGGACCCTATTTGCATTATTATAAAAAAAGAGAAACTGAAAAAAAAATCAGTTGTAGCAAGGTTTACATCGCTTGGCGAATGGATTACTAGTATAATGTGGACCTTTCGCGGTAGATACCACGTACATGTTCTTAACTTCTTACTGAATGTACTGTATAAACTATAGACATTTTGAATCCCACGACCTAAATCATCTTTCTTCACAACGCTAAGTCTTTGTAATAGGCACTGGCTAATCGAGCATCCCTGATTGTACGTTAATTAAAGCGAACGAATAAGAAGATCAATAAACATCATGTAAGTTTAAGGAAACAGAATGTTGGAATTGATAGTATTCAAGTGATGACTGTATGTATTAACTAATGTGTATTGACACTAATTTTCCTCTCTTTTGAACATAGACGTGGACGAATGTTTAACGAACAATGGTGGCTGTGGCCAGACTTGCACGAACACAGAGGGAAGTTATGACTGTTCTTGTAGTAATGGCTACACCCTGAATGTTGATGGACAGTCATGTGACGGTAGGCGTCTTTTGTTTTGCATAGATTTTGCTCCTACAGACCCCTGCAAAGGTGGACAAATTTCAGAAAACTGCAACCACAATAACTATCATGATAGAGGAATGTATTTGTTGTGTTGTTAAGACGCATCTTTAATACTTTGAATAACTTGTGCTATCTGCGTAGAGAAGAGTATGTCTTTGCAAATGTGGACCCTATTTGCATTATCAAATAAAGAGGATCTTTTAGTATACGTCAGTCATAAAGGTTTTCATCGTTTGGCGAATGGATTTGGCTGCAGATCTCTATAGATACTACATATATGTTCTTATGAAAGATACTGTGTATAATATTCCAGATATGGGAAATTCGCTTCAGGGCTAAGCCATTGTGATAGTCACAGGCCAATTAGCCAGCCCTGACTGTGTGTCGTTTTAAGCCTAACGCATAAGAAAATAAATTAACCTCATTCTCAAGACCAAATATTTTCCTTACTAGCATTAGAATGATGGCTTTATGTATTAGCCAATGTGCCTAAGCGTCGTTTTTCTCTCTTTTAAACATAGACGTGGACGAATGCGTTACGAACGCAGTTCCACGTGGCTGTGAGTATACTTGCACGAACACAAAGGGGAGTTATGAGTCATGTGATACTGGCTGCACCCTGAAAAAATACTCATGTTTTTAAAAATCGACAAGTACTAATCACAGCTGTATGCATTAATGTATCTTGGCACCATCTTCCTGTTCTTTGGAACATAGACGACAACGAATGCTTGACGGACAACGGTGGCTGTGACGACACTTGCACGAACACAATGGGGAGTTATATGTGTTCATGTGATAATGGCTACGTTCTGAATGATGATGGGCATTCTTGTGACGGTAGGCGTCTCTTGTTTTGCATAGATTTTGCCCATACAGGCTTCTAAAAAGGTTGACACATTTGGGAAAACAGCGACTACAAAAATGCGTTGCTTAGATAAAACTTTGATATTTTGAACAAGTTGTATTATTGTAAAGAGAAGATCATTTAATTAATGATACAATGTTTGCAAATGATGACCTTATTTGCATTACCAAAGAGAAATTTTCAGAATACGTCAGCTGTATAAGTTTACATTGTTTGGTGAAATGAATAGTTTGCGTTCCTCTCACAGTAGGTACCAGACTTTTGCTCTTACTAAACAGTACTCTATATACTATAGGTTTGTTAAATTTTTACGACCTCTTTAAGTTTTATCTAGAGGGCCAATCCATTGTGATAGCAACTGGCTAGGAATTAAAAAAATCTTCAAAAAACGTATCTTCAAAGAGATAAAAGAATCAACATTTACATGTATTAAGAATGATGGCTGTATGTATTAACTAATGTGTGTTGGTACCACTTTCTCTATCTTGGAAACATAGACGTGGACGAATGTAACATGTACAATGGTGGCTGTGGGCAGACTTGCACGAACACAATGGGGAGTTATGACTGTTCATGTGATACTGGCTACACTCTAAATGCTGATGGGCATTCATGTGACGGTAGGCGTCTTTTGTTTTGCATAGATTTTGCAGGTAGCATACATCCATTGTAAAGAGAAACTTTTACAAAGCGTTAGTTGTAAAGTTTTGAATCGTTTTTCGAAAGGACCTCTCACTGTAGATGCCACATATATGATACTATAGATGCATTATCTAATGTGTCATGGTATCACTTTTCCTCTCTTTGGAACATAGACGTGGACGAATGCTTGACGGACAATGGTGGCTGTGACGACACTTGCGCGAACACAGTGGGGAGTTATGACTGTTCATGTGATGATGGCTACAGCCTGAATGATGACGGGCATTCTTGTGACGGTAGGGATCTTTTGTTTCGCGTAGATGCTGTTCATACAGGCTTCTGAAAAGGTTGACACATTTGGAAAGATAGCGACTATAATAACCAGAATAATAGACAAAATTATGTTGCTTAGATAAAACTTTGATATTTTGAACAAGTTGTGTCAATTGGAAAGAGAATATCATTAACTGATGTAATTTTTGAAAATGAGGACCTTACTTGCATTTTCAAAGAGATTTTTTTAGACTACGTCAGTTGTAAAAGTTTACATTGTTTGGCAAAATAAATAGTTTGTGTTCCCCTCAAAGTTCGTACCAGACGTTGCTCTTACTATACTCTGTATACTATAGATATGTTAAATTTTTATGACCTTTTTTTAGTTTTATCTAGAGGGCCAATCCATTGTAATAACAACTGGCAAGGAAAAAAAAAAAAAACTTCAAAAAACTTATCTTCAAAGGGATAAAAGAATCAACATTTATAGTTTAAAGAATGATGGCTGTATGTATTAAATAATGTGTGTTGGTACCATTTTCCCTATCTTGGAAACATAGACGTGGACGAATGCGCCACGAACAATGGTGGCTGTGAACACACTTGCTCGAACACAATGGGGAGTTATGACTGTTCATGTGATACTGGCTACACTCTAAATGATGATGGGCATTCATGTGACGGTAGGCGTCTTTTGTTTTGCATACATTTTGCTCATACAGGCTCCTACAAAGGTGGAGAAATTTAAGAAAATTACGACCACAATAACTCAGTTTGATAGAAGAATGTGTGGCGTTCTGTTGTGTTGCTAAAATGAACTTTTTATACTTTGGACAACTTCTGTTATTTTGGGTAGAGAAGATCATCATCTGGTTTAATTTTTGCAAACATGAGGCCCTTTTTGCGTTATCAAAGAGTAACTTTTAGAATACGTCAGATGTAAAGTTAAACATGTGTTTCCGAATGGATTAGGTAGCGGACCTCTCACAGTAGATACCATTTACATGTTCTTAGTGAAGGAACTGTATATACCACAGACATGTTCAATTCCACGACCTGTTTTTAGTCTTTTTCCACAGGGCTATTATAAGCCATTATGAGAGTCACTGGCTGGTCGAGTCGGGCAACTCTAGCTGTCTTTTAAAATCAAACAAATAAAGAGATAAATGAAGCCTATCTTTAAAGAGAGCAAAAATCGACCAGTATTAAGGATGGTGGCTGTACGTATGTGATAAGCACTTGCTAGTCGGGTAGCCCTGACTCTATGTCGTTTAAAACAAAACGAATAAGACGATAATAACGTTAAAGCCAATCTTCAAAGAGACAAAACATGTACGTTACTAGTGTTAAGATAATGGCGGTATGCATAAGCTAATCTGTCTTGGCACCCCTTTTCCTGCCTTTGGAACATAGACGTGGACGAATGCGACACGGACAATGGTGGTTGTGACCACACTTGCTCAAACACAGATGGAAGTTATGACTGTTCATGTGATGCTGGCTACAGCCTGAATGCTGATGGACATGCATGTGACGGTAGGCGTACTTTGGTTTGTATAGTATTTGCTCATGCAGGCTCCTTCAAAGATTGAAAAAAAATTGAGAAACCTGCTACCAAAATAACCATCACAATGAAGAAAGTGTTGCATTCTGTTGTGTTGGTAAGATAAAAAAATTTAAATACTTTGGATAACTTGTGCGATTTGGGTAGAGAGGATCATGAACTGATTGTTTTTTTTGCAAATGAGGACCCTATTTGCATTATCAAAATTAACTTTTAGAATTCGTCATTTGTAAAGGTTTACAACGTTTTGGGAATGGATTATTTTGCGGACATCTCACCGTAGATACCACTTACATGTTCTTAGTGAAGGTACTGTATATACCACAGACATGTTCAATTCCACGACCTGTTTTAGTCTTTCTTCACAGGACTGAGCTATTGTGATAGGCACATGCTAGCCGGGTAGCCTTGACTCTGTGTCGTTTAAAACAAAACGAATAAGACGATAATAAAGCTGATCTTCAAAGGGACAAAATATGTACATTACTAGTGTTAAGATAATGGCGGTATGCGTTAGCTTATTTGTCTTGGCACGTACCCCTTTTTCTGCCTTTGGAACATAGACGTGGACGAATGCAACACGGACAATGGTGGCTGTGAACACACTTGCTCGAACACAATGGGGGGTTATGACTGCTCGTGTGATACTGGCTACACCTTGAATGATGATGGGCATTCATGTGACGGTAGGCGTCTTTTGTTTTGCATACATTTTCCTCATACAGGCTCCTACAAAGGTGGAGAAAGTTAAGAAAATTGCGACCACAATAACTCAGTTTGATAGAGGAATGTGTGACGTTGTGTTGTGTTGCTAACATGAACTTTTTATACTTTGGACAACTTCTGTTTTTTGGGGTAGAGAAGATCATCATCTGGTTTACTTTTGCAAATGGTTTAATGGCTACACTCTAAATGCTAATGGGCATTCAGGTGACGGTAGGCGTCTTTTGTTTTGCATAGATATTGCATCATGATGGCATATTGTATGGTGTTGTGTTGCTAATCTAAGACATTAACTCATGTTATGTTGTCTGTGTGGAGGAGATCAGAAACTCACATATTTTTGTTGCAAATGTGGTTGTTATATCCAACGTAAAGAGAAAATTTCGCAATACGTTAGTTGTATAGGTTTAAATCGTTTTTCGAATTGACCTCTCACTGTAGATAGCACATATACGTTCTTACTGAAGATACTGTATATGTTATAGATGCATTAGCTAATGTGTCTTGGTACCACTTTTCCTTTCTTGGAAACATAGACGTGGACGAATGCGGGACGGACAATGGTGGCTGTGGGCAGACTTGCACAAACACGCCGGGGAGTTATGACTGTTCATGTTCTACTGGCTACACCCTGAATGATGATGGACATTCATGTGATGGTAGGTGTCATTTGGTTTGCATAGATTTTAGCGAAGCCTTAGGACGAGCTTTATACATTGTACATGTAGTATATTTTACGACCGTTTTGCAAGAATTCCCAGAATTCCACATGAATTTCAGGAATCCGTCCGCGCGAACTCTCTGGACGCCCACCTGTCACTCTTTACGTCGTTAGCACGCAGGTCGATGACAAATGACAGATTACGTGGTGTCCGATTTCGTACTGGTGGGAGTGTGTCAGGGAGTTCACCGAATCTAGTATTCTAGCTTTGAAAAGGGTTTGCAACCTACCCCAGTTGATCTATTATCACAAGAACGTGCTGAATATCATGCCCCCCACCAAGAAACCTCTGTGAACACAAAAACTTGAGGAGATCCAAGCATATATATAAAGGCAAAGTTTTTAACAGAACGATACATAACTTGGTTACCGCTTGGGCAGTCTAAACTGAATTTACGGGGAGGGGTGCGGTGTCGGAAAAACAACAGTAGCTCCTCGAAAACACATGCTACAGAGCTAGAATAACAACCAAAACGACCATAGGAGCCCCAGCGAACCGAATTTTTAAACCTCTGGCCTAGATTGTCACTTCACCTATATCTAAAAATGGCAGAGAAAGGACACTACAACGGGAGTATGCTCCGGCCTTTCGATATCTGCTAGGAACTCCTTGAGTTATAGTGCCTTTCTATATCTGCTTGACAGATGCCTTTCTGATTTCTAAGTGCGTTTAGAACAAATGTTATGGCAGAACTTAAAGTGCTACGTTGGTACTCTCCTTACAGTGAAGTTAGATCAGCCCAGACACCTTCGCTATGGCAATAATTCTTAATTGCCACACTTGTAGAATGCGTTGTGTTGTGTTGTATTTCAAAGGCAAGACTTTCTTACTTTAGACAACGTATGTTATCTCTGTAGTCTTTTACAGATATGAATACCTTATTAGGTTAATAACATGATTTTTTTTCGAAAGCGACAGTTTTGAAAAAATAAGGTTAACCCGTTGTCCCCTTGACAGTGATTGGGCACTTGGGAAAGTCACTTTACACGAATTCCATTACTTCACTCCGGTGAAGGGTGAGCAAATAGCTTCGGTTAGGGGCACTCCGGATATGACGTTGAGTGAAGGTCCCTTTTTCAAGTAGAGCCACGCAACGAGCTCTAAATAATCACTCCGCCACTTATCGAAACAAGGAGGGGTCCTTCCATGTGTTATTCAGTACAAACCTTGTGTGTTAGATATCACATATATTCTTACAGAATGTATCATATATTCTGAGATGTGTAGGTAACCCATGCCATCAAAGTAGTCAGAGTTTACAGTAACTTTATGTTCCATTTTTGTTTTGTTATTGATAGCTAGTCTTAATTTTAAAACCTGCCATTGTATTCACAACAAGCCCCCCTCCCTCCCCAACATCAACCTGAGGAGGGATTTCAACGCTAAAGCTGGACTTATTTTCAGTTTTTCTATCATTATTTTCCAAAAATTTTCTTGATAATTTCACCGGACTACTGGAGCATTGTTCGTGACCCAAAGTTTCTTTTGACCTCGTACCATCTACCTCAGACTAAGGGTTAAATAGTACACGGTCAACGGCCTCGGCAGAGGGCGGACGAACTGCACCCGGCTCTTCGTGTCGGTGAGGGCGTTCCAGAGTTTGCATTGTATACTGGTTCGGTCAACGAATGCGGCCATCCAACTTGGACAGGACGTCGGATCTGTTCTGCCTCCTGCCTCCTGCCTGCTGATGGATGGTGGAGGGAGTGCATGGTGGCAGTCCTAAGGCAAGCTGCCATGACTATACCCTGCCTTCTTGTTCTCGTCAAGGGCTCAACTCAAGAACAGTGTTTAAGAAGTGGAAAACACTGCAAGAGTAAAGCTGGACTCGCCGCCCACGGACGAGTCCATCGACGCTGAACGGATCGTCCGTCAGGATGAAAGAGAGAAGAAGATGATATCTTTACTTCCACGACCCCATGTAAATTGTGATTTAGAAAAGTCACCAAGAAATACTTTTTTTGTTTGTATTGCATACCCGGTAAACCCCATCAAGGCGTAACACACCAGGTTTGTACCGAATAGTACAATCTGCATATCCGGACAGATTTATATGATCCACACACACCGGGAAGGACCCCTACTCTTTTCGATAAGTGTGTTGGGTTCTTTAACGTGCTTGAGGTGTGGCTTTCCTCAAACACGGGACCTCCATTTAACGTCCTATCCGAGGGACGTCCCTAACCTAAGCTAGGTACTCATTTTAACCTGAGTAAATTGGGGAAAGTCGTGTTAAGTGCCTCTCCCAAGGGCACAACGCCAACGGGACAAATCAGGGAACCCCAGATTCGAACCCGGTATCTCTGGGTTCTGGGGCAAATACCCTGCCACTACGCCACCGCGACGCCACAGTTATGTAAGTTTTATCAACACCGTGTGAACTTGTCTTTCTGCAGACACCAATGGATGCGTTCCTGATCCGTGTGTTGGAATGGCTTTCTGTACGGACAATGCGGCTCCCATGACGGGTGCATCTTGTACCTGCCCGGCAGGGTATCACGGTGATGGGAAAGTTCATGGCACCGGATGTACAGGTAATGTCACTCTGTTTGATGATGTTACTATTGTGCTACGTCAAAAGTTTTGTTTTACCTTTTGTTGGGTCGTGAACTGGTGTGGTGAAAACATTAACTGTGATCGTATCTTTGCAGACATCGCCGGTTGTACCCCCAATCCGTGTCATCCCCTCGCTACCTGCGAAGATGTTCCCGCTCCAGACACCGGAGCAGTTTGTACATGCCCGGCAGGTTTTGAGGGCGATGGAACAATGGGTGGAACCGGTTGTACAGGTAACCACCGGAAGTCATTTGTGTTTGTTTTATCAGTGGGTCATTTTGTAGTGTATAGCCTCCATTCCCTGCGAGGCCAATATGCTTCATGAACATGAGTTGTTCCTGTAACCATGGACATGGGTAGGAAAGCGATGGATACACAGGTACATAGATATGATTATTTATGATATTGGTAAAGACAACTCATATAGCTATGGGTCCTGTTTGATAAGATGTCAATGCTTGCAATATTCTTTATAAATGTTGCAGGATTTTCCAGTTTATGTAGCGATCTATTTCCATGCATGCCCGTAGCTGGGGGGGGGGGGAGGGTTCGGAAGACGCCCCCCCCCCAGGCTTGAAGGTCCACTTTCACAGGCTTGAAGGTCCGCTTTTTAATGTTCAAGATTTGTTTTCATGGCGGACTTATTTGTATCACCAGCAACGCCACAGAGGCTAGAATCCTAGAAAAAACTTTGTCTCTGATTTTTCCTCTGAAATTCTCTCAAAAACACAAGAAATGCCCTTTCAGAACGTTCAATTCTTGGAATTTGAAACGCTTGAGGGGCCACTTTTTAAAGGCCAAGGGTTTTCTTCAAGGTGGACTTACTTGTATCACCAACGGAGCTGGAATCCTAGAAAAACTGCTAACTGTGTCTTTGATTTCTTTCTTTGAAATACCCTCAAAAACACAGGAAATGCCATATATATCAGAAGGTTCAATTTTTAAAATTTTCCTTAGTGGCATACCCCCGGACCCCCCTAGGAAGCTCGCGCCTGCGCCGCTCGTCTCGCGCCTGCGCCGCTCGCTGGTCCCTCAAACATTTAAAAGAACCCTCCCCCCCCCGAATCAAAATCCTGGCACTACCTACATATTATCTGTTTTTATTCAGAAATCGATGGATGCGAGCCCGACGTAAACCCTTGTGACGCCAATGCTCAATGTAAAGACAACCCTCCTCCTGACAGTGGTGCGACGTGTACGTGTAACGATGGGTATGATGGCAATGGAGTTACATGTACAGGTAATATCTGTTATTGACAACTCCTTAAGTTATGAGTTCCGTTTAATAGGACGCGTCCCATGCGACTATCTACCGCTCCAAAATCATGACCACATCTTGTACAGAACACAAGTTATCAAAACCGATGACTTCGCTATAATACCAAGGAGAGCCACAAACGCCCAAAAATCAAATGGTAACTGATTTTGTCACAGCCTCACAACACACTTGATATAAAGCAAACCCATTCAGCCGTTCTTGAGACACCTAGGTAATGAAAAAAATACACAGACAGATGATGCCTATATGATAACTTACCCTTTTCCTGGACGTATTGATGGCTAATACATCTTGGCACAACTTTTCCTCTCTTTGGAATATAGACGAGGACGAATGTGACTCGAACAATGGTGGCTGTGAGCACACTTGCAAGAACACACCGGGGAGCTATTACTGTTCTTGCTATGATGGCTACACCCTGAATGCTGATCTACATTCATGTGACGGTAAGCGTCTTCTGTTTGCATATATTTTGTTACACAGCCTCCTACAAAGCTGAACAAATTTAAGAAAATTGCGATCATAGTAAGAACCATGATAGAAGAATGTGTTGCGTTTTGTTCTAAGATAGGACTTTCATACTTTGGACAGATTGTGTCATTTGTAAAAAGAAGATCATTAACTGATATTTTCTGCAAAGGAGGACTTGATTTGCATTTCCACATATACTTTTTTACAATAAGTCAGTCGTAGAGGTTAACATCGTTTGGCGAAAGGATTACGTTGCGGATTTCTCACAGTATATAACACATATATATTCTTACTTAAGGTCCTATATAAACTATTATTCCACGACATGTTTTTTTTCTAAAGGGCTATTATAAGCCATTATGAGAGTCACTAGCTGGTCGAGTCGGGCAGCTCTAGCTGTCTTTTAGAATCAAACAAACAAATAAAGAGATAAATGAAGCCTGACTCTATGTCGTTTGAAACAAAACGAATAAGACGATTATAACGTTAAAGCCAATCTTCAAAGAGACAAATATGTACATTACTAGTGTTAAGATAATGGCTGTATCCGCTAGCTGATTTGTCTTGGCACCCCTTTCCCTCTCTTTGGAACATAGACGTGGACGAATGCGACACGGACAATGGTGGTTGTGACCACACTTGCTCGAACACAGATGGAAGTTATGACTGTTCATGTGATGCTGGCTACACCCTGAATGCTGATGGGCATGCATGTGACGGTAGGCGTCTTTTGTTTTGCATGCATTTACACGTTCCTACAAAGGTGGAGAAATCTAAGAAAATTGCGACTACAATAACTCACTTTGATAGAAGAATGTGTGGCGTTGTGTTGTGTTGTGTTGCTAAAATGAACTTCTTATACTTTGGACAACTTCAGTTTTTTTGGGTAGAGAAGATCATCATCTGGTTTAGTTTTGAAAACATGAGGCCCTTTTTGCATTATCCAAAAGTAACTTTTAGAATATTTCAGATGTAAAGTTTAACATATTTTTGCGAATGGATTAGGTTGCGGACCTCTCACAGTAGATACCACATATACATTTTTACTGAAGGTGCTATATAAATTATAGATATGTGCAATTTCACAATTTGCATCGTCTTTTTCCACAAAGCTAAGCCATTGCGATGGTCATTGGCTAGTCGGACAGACCTTGCTGTATGTCTTTAAAAGACAAACGAATAAAAAGATAAATATGAACCTTATCTGCTATGAGACCAAAAATCGACGTCGCTACTATTAAAAATGATGGCTGTCTGTATTAGCTAATGCGTCTTGGCACCACTTTCCCTCTCTTTGGAACATAGACGTGGACGAATGTGACGACATGTACAACGGTGGCTGTGGGCAGACTTGCACGAACACAATGGGGAGTTATGACTGCTCATGTGGTGATGGCTACACCCTAAATGATGATGGTCATTCATGTGACGGTAGGCGTCTTTTGTTTTGCATACATTTTGCTCATACAGGCTCCTACAAAGGTGGAGAAATTTAAGAAAATTGCAATTGCGACCACAATAACTCAGTTTGATAGAAGAATGTGTGGCGATGTGTTACTAACATGAACTTTTTATAATTTGGACAACTTTTGTTTGTTTTTTTGGTAGAGAAGATCATCATCTCGTTTCATTTTTGCAAACATGAGGCCCTTTTTGCAAAATGAAAGAGAAGCGTTTAGAATTGCGTCAGTTGTAAAGTTTAACGTCGTTTTGCGACTGGATTAAGTTGCGGACCTCTCACAGTAGATACCACATATACACTTTTACTGAAGGTGCTCTATAAGCTATAGATATGTGCAATTACACAATCCGTATTGTCCGTTTCTACAAAGCTAAGCCATTGTGAGTGGCCATTGGCTAGTCGGACAGACCTTGCAGTATGTCTTTATAAGCCAAACGAATAAAAAGATATATACAAGCCTTTTATCTGCAATGAGACCCAAAATCGACGTCGCTAGTATCAAAAATGATGACCGTCTGTATTAGCTAATGCGTCTTGGCACCACTTTCCCTCTCTTTGGAACATAGACGTGGACGAATGCAACACGGACAATGGTGGCTGTGGGCAGACTTGCACGAACACATTGGGGAGTTATGACTGCTCATGTGGTGATGGCTACACCCTGAATGATGATGGGCACTCATGTGACGGTAGGCGTATTTTGTTTTGCATGTAATTTGCTTCTACAAAGGTGGACGAATTTGAGACAATTTCAACCGCAAGAACCATTATAATAGAAGAATGTGTCCATTGTGTTGCGTTACCTTGCGTTGTGTAGCTAAAATGAGACTTAAATACTTTGGACAACTTGTGTTATATGTGGTAGAGGAAATCATTAACTGGTATAGTTTTTCCAAAAAAAGGAGGACATAATTTGCATTATTAGAGAGAAACTTTTAGAATACGTCAGAGGTAAAGTTTAACATAATTTTGCGAATGGATTAGGTAGCGGACCTCTCACAGTAGACACCACATACATGTTCTTATGAAGGTACTGTACATATCATAGATATGTGCAATTTCACAATCTGCATTGTCTTTTTCCGCAAGGCTTAGCCATTGTGTTGTCACTGGCCTGTCATGCAGGCCTTGCTGAATGTGTTTTAAAGCCAAACAAATAAAAAGGTGATGGCTGTCTGTATTAGCTAAATGTGTCTTTGCACCACTTTCCCTCTCTTTGAAACATAGACGTTGACGAATGCAACACGGACAATGGTGGCTGTGGGCAGAATTGCACGAACACAATGGGAAATTATGACTGCTCATGTGGTGATGGCTACACCCTGAATGCTGATGGGCATTCATGTGACGGTGGGCGTCTTTTGTTTTGCATACATTTTGCTCATACAGGCTCCTACAAAGGTGGAGAAAGTTAAGAAAATTGCGACAACAATAGCTTAGTTTGATAGAGGAATGTGTGACGTTGTGTTGTGTAGCTAACATGAACTTTTTATACTTTGGACAACTTCTGTTTTTTTGGGTAGAGAAGAGCATTATCTGGTTTAATTTTTGCAAACATGAGGCCCTTTCTGCATTATCAAAAAGAAACGTTTAGAATACGTCAGATGTAAAGTTCAACATATTTTTGAGAATGGATTAGGTTGCGGACCTCTTACAGTAGATACCACATATATGTTTTTACTGAAGATGCTATATAAATTATAGATATGTAAAATTTCTCAATCTGCATTGTCTTTTTCCACAAAGCTAAGCCATTGCGATGGCCATTGGCTAGTCGGACAGACCTTGCTGTATGTCTTTAAAAGCCAAACGAATAAAGAGATATATGTATAAACCTTATCTGCAAAGAGACCAAAAATCGACGTCGCTACTATTAAAAATGATGGCTGTCTGTATTAGCTAATGCGTCTTGGCACCACTTTCCCTCTCTTTGGAACATAGACGTGGACGAATGTGACGACATGTACAACGGTGGCTGTGGGCAGACGTGCACGAACACAATTGGGAGTTATGACTGCTCATGTGGTGATGGCTACACCCTAAATGATGATGGTCATTCATGTGACGGTAGGCGTCTTTTGTTTTGCATACATTTTGCTCATACAGGCTCCTACAAAGGTGGAGAAATTTAAGACAATTGCGACCACAATAACTCAGTTTGATAGAAAAATGTGTGGCGTTGTGTTGTGTTGCTAACATGAACTTTTCATACTGTGGACAACTTCTGTTTCTTAGGTGGAGAAGATCATTATCTAGTTTTGAATTTTTGCAAACATTAGGCCCTTTTTGCATTATCAAAGAGAAACGTTTAAAATACGTCAGATGTAAAGTTCAACATATTTTTGAGAATGGATTAGGTTGCGGACCTCTCACAGTAGATACCACATATATATTTTTACTTAAGGTGCTATATAAATTATAGATATGTGCAATTTCACTATCTGCATTGTGTTTTTCCACAAAGCTAAGCCTTTGCGATGGCCATTGGCTAGTCGGACAGACCTTGCTGTATGTCTTTAAAAGCCAAACGAATAAAAAGATATATGTATAAACCTTATCTGCAATTGACCAAAAATCGACGTCGCTACTATTAAAAATGATGACTGTCTGTATTAGCTAATGCGTCTTGGCACCACTTTCCCTCTCTTTGGAACATAGACGTGGACGAATGTGACGACATGTACAACGGTGGCTGTGGGCAGACGTGCACGAACACAATTGGGAGTTATGACTGCTCATGTGGTGATGGCTACACCCTAAACGATGATGGTCATTCATGTGACGGTAGGCGTATTTTGTTTTGCATACATTTTGCTCATACAGACTCCTACAAAGGTGGAGAAATTTAAGAAAATTGCGACCACAATAACTCAGTTTGATAGAAGAATGTGTGGCGTTCTGTTGTGTTGCTTACATGAAATTTTTATACTTTGGGCAACTTCTGTTTTTTTCGGTAGAGAAGATCATCATCTGGTTTAGATTTTGCAAACATGAGGCCCTTTTTGCATTATCAAAGAGAAACGTTTAAAATACGTCAGATGTAAAGTTCAACATATTTTTGCGAATGGATTAGGTTGCGGACCTCTCACAGTAGATACATGTACATTTTTACTGAAGGTGCTGTATAAATTATAGATATGTGCAATTTCACAATCTTCATTGTGTTTTTCCACAAAGCTAAGCCTTTGCGATGGCCATTGGCTAGGCGGACAGACCTTGTTGTATGTCTTTAAAAGCAAACGAATAAAAAGATATATGTATAAACCTTATCTGCAAAGAGACCAAAAATCCACGTCACTACTATCAAAGATGATGACTATCTGTATTAGCTAATGCGTCTTGGCACCACTTTCCCTCTCTTTGGAACATAGACGTGGACGAATGTGACGACATGTACAACGGTGGCTGTGGGCAGACTTGCACGAACACAATGGGGGGTTATGACTGCTCATGTGGTGATGGCTACACCCTAAATGATGATGGGCACTCATGTGACGGTAGGCGTATTTAATTTTTCGGAGATTTTGCTCCTACAGGCTCCTACAAAGCTGGACAAATTCAAGAAAATTGCAACCACAATAAATATCATGATAGCAGAATGTGTTCCATTGTGTTGCTAAGATAATGAATTAACGAGTTAAACAATTTGTGCTATTTGAATATAAAAGATAATCAACTGATATGATTTTTGCAAATATGTTTTATCTTTGTCTCTCTGTGTGTCTGTTACAAAATCATATTTCGTGTGTTGGTACATGTAGGTTATGACAAAAACTGGAAAATGATTAGATTTTTTACCTCTTGGCGACTTTTTACGACACTGCAGCGATATAACCAGTTATGATATCAAGTGTTCTGGACGACGTGTGGCCTTGATTGTTTTTGTGTCAGACAGTGTTTGATGTTAGGAAGAAGTAATGTAGGTCTGGGTCCCATAGCAGTTTGTTCTCGAACTGCAGGGGTGTTTTTGTCAAAATCATTAAAAGAGGATAAGAAGGGTTTAGTCGGATCGTCGTTAGTTTTGGTATGTATGTAGCTTAAGTGTTGACAATTATGCAAATCAGGATCTCATCAGTATAAATCGATTCGTTCCACGATATTACTATTTAACTATATAACGTATGTGAGAATATGAAATAAGAAAATGCCTAATCAACGGGAAATGGTATAATTGCAAAGGGTTTATGACTGGTACTTTATAATGGCAGCATTTGGAAGTTAATCAAATGTAGACATCATTGAACGTAGATTATGGAAATCGGGGTCTTCTATACATAATTGATGAGGAAATGCGACAATGACCTTCTTTGCTTAGGAAGACTGTCACCTTTTGAACAACTTGTATTCGTATTCCATTGGAGAATAAAACTTATGCACATGAGGACCTTTTTCAGATAATCAACAAACACCATCATTGGACGAGGGTTTAAGGTTGTGGAACTCTAGTTTTAATTACAGCTTGTGTTTTAGAATACTCATCGACATCATACATTGTGTGTACTCACACTTTCATATCTTTGCAGACATCGATGGTTGTGATCCCAATCCATGTGTTCAAATGGCTACTTGTGAAGACCTTCCACCTCCCGATACCGGAGCGATCTGTCACTGTCCAGCCAAGTATGGTGGCGATGGATTCATGACTGGAACGGGATGCACACGTAATATTCTACATAAAAATCAATCTTTTTCTTTGTTGTTTTCTTGCTTGGTAAGATGTATTTTGAAAAATCAAACTGAGGACGTGATGCTGGATATATCTCTGATTTTCTGCATGTGTCTATCAGTTGAATTTTTAAAACCATTTGACATTATCGAGGTTGCGATAAGAATCATTGATGGACTTGTCTCAGGATTATAGCGTATTATACTCATAAACATGGACATATACTCATAAACATGGACAACATGACCCATAGTTTTAAAGTTTGACCCATTGAAATACTAATTTATCTCTCAATATCTCCCATTTCTAAAGCGTTAACCCGGGACGGTCTGTGCGAACTGCCAGGTAGGTATCAACATACATTGTTGTACACATGACTTGCAACGTTAACTGACATGATTGTAAATACAACTTAACATATTGGTGCGGACACATGGGACCTGTATTTTTATCTTAGATTTGCTTTCATATGAATTTGTTTCAACCCGCCAACAAAGTACATTTCTAAACAAAATCGATTAGAAGGTCCATATGTGGAATTTATTGTTTTTTTGCAATTAAGCTTGTTAACATGATACTTACCAAAATGCTTTTCTTACAAAACCTATTTTGTTACACTGTAAAATGATATAACTTGTATGTGTGTGTTTGAATGCATGTGTATGTGTGCACGTCTGTCTAAATTGTGTGTATTTGTGTGTGTGTGTGTGTGTGTGACTGTGTGTGCACGTCTGTCTTATACATACATACATACATGCATTCATATATGTACTTGACAGGGAGAGGAATTTGCCGTTCTTGCGGAGATCCGCACACAAAGCAGTTTGACAAAGGGCGTCACCACTTCCAAGGCCCGTGCAGATACATATTCGCCAAGGACTGTGGATACCCCAGCGATTTCACCGTGGAAGTACAGCACGTACCCGTACCCCGCAGACCAGTTGTGTCCGTTGTGCGTGCAGTGTTCGTGATAGCACACGGGTACGAAGTCGGAATTCACCAAGGCAATATCGTGACGGTGAGAGACATTTTTGATAGGAGTGTTGTGATGGCAATTTGTCTATGAATACACCAATATGAAAGTTGTGATAACCAATGACCACTCATTTACCTGTCTTCGACATTTTCTAAAGAGATGTTGTCACTATTGATATGATCCATGCTGAATGCTTTCGTGCATGATATTGTCTTTCTGCACGGCTTCGTCAACTCCTCTAAAATGCCTTATTTTTTATGGTCAGGTGAATGGACCGCAAAGGACGGTTCCCTTCCAGCTGGCAGGTGGCAAGATCCGCGTCAGGTTCCGAGGTATATGGATTCACGTGCGGTTGACAGAGTTCTGCGTCGACATCTTCTATAATGGGCGTCACTGTGTTAAGGTAAGCACGTCACTGACAAGGGCAATTCCCTATGCTGACAAGTTGCATGTAGTACGAATACCTACTGATTAGGCTGCATTGTACCATTGGCCTTTCATCCAATGAGAACAAATCTGTAATGCTTTATGGTCAGTAAATTGTCTAATCTAGGTATCTATCTGAGGGAGAAATGATTATGCATTTTGAAACGCTGCTACAGGTGAAGGTTACACCTTACTACTGGGGTAGGATGTGTGGGCTGTGTGGCAATTACAACGGAGACAAGGGCGATGACTTCATGATGTCAGATATGATGACTATCGCTACCAATTGGAACGATTTTGGGTATAGTTGGCTGGTCGAGGACGAAGACAATGAGAAGTATGTTCTATTGATAGTGTGATTCAAATTTTCGTAAATAGCCGTTGATAGACAAATGTTGTTTACTTGACTACGCCGCAAAATAAATATCATTTGTATTATTATGATACCTCATAACTGCGTTTTTCGAGAGGGTTTAACCATGCTAATTGTATCGGTAAAGCTCTCGGGTTGGGTGGGTTCTGGACGTCACGTGGGGTGTGTGCGACAGGAAGACAATTTGCACACGTTAGAGTTGACAAAGATAGTCTAGACGGCATTTCTCTTCTTTGTGGGACTATTGTGTGAAGGTGGCAGCACTGACTTCATAAGGTTTTAGTCGTCTAGAAAGCACAGCTCAGTTCATTGTGACATCACATCTTGTGTGTGTGCTATTGCTAGCCATTAGAAATAGAGAAAGGGAGATACAAAAAGCTGATGGTCCAGTATAGAACGTGTAAACAGTGTACAACGAAAGCAGTGGAAAATGAAATACATTTTATCTGCGAATGTCCCAGATTCGAAGCAGAAAGAAACAGATTATTCACGAAAGTATCTTAAATCTCTAAAAGCTTTTCTAGACTAAGAAATACACAAAAACTAATATTCCTTTTGAAATCATCCAACCCACTCATCATTGAAAGTGTGGGACTTTTTATTTTCCACTGCTTCCAAATCCCACATTAGTACCGTAGATATACAAACTTATTGTAGACTAGCAATTTAGTATGATCTTGTATCATGTTTTACTTTATGTTTTACTTTATGTTTGTACTTCGACATTGTTGTCAACATGCAATTAGCCTACGGGCATGAATTTGCAATAAACTTATTATTATTGATCACTACATATCACTATTTTATGCTCGTTTACAAGCATGTTTCCATGCATGACCGTGATGACATTTTCTGCCCACCTCAGGTGTATAGGACCACCTCCCCCTCCTCCGTGTCCCTACGGCTTAATGACAGTTGTGTCGTCAAATGACATGTGCGGGATCATCACAAACCCTACCGGCCCCTTTGCTGCTTGCCATGCCGTTGTGGATCCAGCAGATTTCTTTGACGACTGCGTCTTCGACATGTGCGCACGGGACGGAGACATCGTGGGCCTCTGTGAGAACCTGGAGGCATATGCTGACGCTTGTGAGGACGCCGGCGTGACGATCACTTGGCGGACTGCAAAACTTTGTCGTAAGCTCGCTTCTAATTCAAGATCTCCGATGTATTTTCACAATTCTTTCGGGATTTTAGTCACATATTCTATAGAAATTATCTTCATATATTTTGTTTTAGACCAGTACTACTTGTTTTGTGCCTTTGAGACATCAGGTAAAACTGTCTGAAGAGGTAGAATTTAACTCTTTTAAAACTTTTTGACAGCCTTTTTTTTCACGACTTTATTCACCTCCACCAATTCTTACAACCAAGAACAAAATCATAACATCATACTTAAGTTGGAACAATACGTGAAAAGTAGCATTACAGAAGTGATACAAAAACTAACTATCTGTGACAAAAAGAGAACTTTAACTAGTAAGTAAAAAATTATACAAAGCTTAAACTTTATATATAAGTACAGATAATATTATCATAGACCAATACTACTTGTTTGGCGCCTTTGAGACATCAGGTAAAACTGTCTGAAGAGGTAGAATTTAACTATTTTTACAATTTTTGACAGCCTTGCCGTGTCCACCAAACAGCCACTACAATCCATGCGCAAGCCCCTGTCCTCCGACCTGCCAGGAGCCCAACCCCGTGTGTATCACCCTCTGTGTGGAATGCTGCGAGTGCGATGACGGGTACATCATGAGCGGACAACACTGTGTTCCAGTAGAAAAATGCGGATGTACCGACCCTATGACCGGTCAATATTACGAGGTCAGTACAATGAACATGTTTCTTGGGCCTTGGAGTAGTCACATTCTTGAATATCATGTCATGTTGGTGTACAATCTTGGTCGATGCTCTGGGCAATAAAAAATAGGGCGTAATTATAGGGAACGAGCAATTGATTTATAACCTCCACAAAAGATAAAAGTACAGTTTTGTTTGTTTGCTTGTGTGGTTATGTCTGCATGTTTGTGTTTTCCGGATATATTTGTGGCCAGCATAACGTGAGAACCATTAGATGCTTTGTAATAACGTATTTAAGAAAGCAAAGTTCAAGGTCAATTTTGCCTCCTCCCCCCTGTCCTGTTGTGTGAACTCAGTAGTATTGCAGAAGAGCTTTCGGTTTTCATATCTTTTCTTCTGGACATGCTATAGTCTTGCTGTGAATGCCCTCGTGTATTCACGGTAACACCCATTCTGCGAGCCATTGATAAATGTTTTGGTGTGCATTAATTATACTGTAGCGGAATACAATACAATATCGTGACTAGCCCTAACCCGTTTCGGGTGATAGTTCTAAAGCATATATCCTACTAAGAAACATTGATTCAAAGTGCAATCAGTCAGAAAGCGACTTCATTTCATGTTTTAAAATGCCACATGATCATCTCAGGAGGCAGACACATTATTATGTTCAAGTCAAGTCAGGTCAAAGCCTTTCTTTTCTTTCGACGCCCTAACCCTAACCCTAACCCTAACCCTAACCCTAACCCTAACCCTAACCCTAACCCTAACCCTAACCCTAACCCCAACCCCAACCCCAACCCCAACCCCAACCCCAACCCCAACCCCAACCCCAACCCCAACCCCAACCCTAACCCTAACCATAGCCCTTTCTTTGGGCCACACAGGCCGCTTTTCATTGATTCTGTTGATTTTATTGCATTTCTTTCCACTTTTAGCTCGATGAAACCTGGGTAGACGACGGTAGACGTTGTGTTTGCAGGGAAGACAACAGAATTATCTGCAAACGTACGTGATGATTGATAAAGTCCTACAAAAGTATTGTGATGCTCTTACATCATCTATCTTACACATTGATACCTGATAAAATGTTGTCTTATAGGCATGGTATCACATTTATATCGTATGTATCTTACATGAGATATGCTTCTTTGAAGTTAGTTTATTTTATGAATTTATACAGATATATTGTAACAGTTATGAATTTTTAAACCGAACACCGTGTCTTTGCAGGATGTTCCTTTGACATCGTCTTCATACTGGACCGTTCGTCTAGCATTGGACCGTACGGAATGTTCATTGCCGAAAAATACATCGCTCATATCATCAAATGCCTGTATGGCCTGGATGTTGACGTGAGTAATAGCTCTGGCTATTTAGCACATTTATTTAGTTCAGAAAAGTATTTCAGTCAATGCACGCGTCAAGCACATTTACATCCCAACTCATTGAATCACTAGAGATTATTTAGACGCCTTACTAGTGATTACCATGCCTCTAAATCATTAAATCACTAGTAAGAGAATATTCTACTAGTTGGTTTAATGAGCTAATCACTAGTAAAGGATTCAAAGAATCTCTTACTAGTTATTTAGTAATTTAGGGGCATGCTAGCTCATTAGATCACTAGTAGACTGCAAAAGTATTGTGTTACTCGTACAAAAAATCACTAGCACAATTTTTTCACTTCGTCTTTTGGCATGTTTTACTAATACTAACTAAATACATGTGCAAAATGATCAGATCTTGAGTAATCCTAACTCTAAGCTTATAGATGAGTTAAGCGCTTAACAGCCTCAACTGGACATGGTGGCGGTTGATTGTATGTACTTGATTCCCTCAAGGCATGAATATGGCAAGTAGGATATGTGTGGTAGACGCTAGATAAATCTGACAACTACCCCTCTTTGGCAACACGTGTTGAGAGTCCGTCACCACAGACTGTGACATGAATGCATATTTGTCATTTCGTATGGAATGTTTTACACAATGGGATGTCATTATCTCCATGAATTATCTCCATGAAAAATGGAGATATAAAACTACGCACAAAAAGTTCGGAAACTTAACTTTGGTCGATCATATCTCCGTTGTTTCTTGATCAATTTCAATGATTTATATATCATTGAAAAGCTTTTATGATTTTCTTTCCCATGATACTTAACTTGTTATTGTTGTAAATTAATACAACGAGCACCAGACCTGCTTATGCGAGCGAGTCTCATAAAAAAAGTGCCCAAATTACCCTACTAAATGTAAAACGCTCAATTCGGTATTTTGTCTTCTGCTGGTAGCACATGGCTTTTGTACGAGGGTGATGTGAAACTTGAATCAACAAAACACATTAATATGAAAGCCAAGGGTAGTCTTCATCCAAAGAAAAAATGCGTAAAGGAGCCTCAGTTATGATGAGGGTGGCTTAATACTGACTACACAGCCCGGCACATCCTCCTCATGCTTGTCACCAGTTTTGGTACGCGGCCCCTGGCTATTCTTCCACAAGGAGTCGTCGCAGGTCGACCAGTGTTGTTCTGTTGATCACAACTGCATGCACAGCTCGCCCAAGCTGATCAGTGATCACAGAGTCTGAGACTGTGTTCAATTTGTGTTAAGATCTGGGCTACAGGAGGGCCATTCTATCCTCTGTATTCCTGCATAGGTACTGGAGGTGGTCTGAAATGACTCTCACAGACTCATTCTGTATGGACGTGCACTATCATCTTGCAGAATGGCACCCAGTCTCATAATCATATTGCAGAGATAAGGATCTTGGAAATGTGACTGGATGGAGAAAGGTGTCTCTATATCGACACATCGAAGTTGCTTAGGATGATTAGCCTGTTTTTTTTCCGCTGGCAGTTAGCGCTGTACTGCCTCACACTATAACACTGACCCCAACAAACAGTCAGTCTATCTGTGTAACAGTCAGCATAGGGTTCTCCTCGCCGCCCCAACACTTTAATTTACCCATCCAACAGTCGAAATAAACCTTCTCTTATCTGTAGCTGTGAACATAACATTCCACCACACACTGTTCCATTCACGATTTGGACGACACCACCACTAATGGGTTTGACGCTGCGCTAGGTGTTTGACACTATTATGGAAATTTGGGCACATTTTTTCTACAACCCACTCGCGTAAGCAGGCCTGGTGCTCGCTCCATTAGATTGCAATTATAATGAGTAGGGTATCATAGGAAAGGAAATTACACAGGCTTTCCAACGATATATAATACATTGAAATTGATAAAAAAACAATGGAAATATGATCAATCAAAGTAAAGTTTCCAAACTTTTTGTGCGTAGTTTAGTTTTGGGTGTGTCTGTCTGTCTGTTTGTCTGTCTGTTTGTATGTGTTTCCGCACTATTCCAGTCAGCATAACTCAAGAGCCTCTTGGTTGATTACAATGATATTTGGTATGTGGGCAGGTGTTGTGAAGCCGAAATTCAAGGTCGATTTTGGCCCCCCTGGTATGTGACCTTGGTACTGCAGTAGAACTTCAATTTTTGTATCTTTTGACCTGGACGTGCTGTGGTCTTGATTTTTGGGTGGCAGATAGCTTGTGATGTAATAAAGAAGTGGTGTAGGTTTGGGCCCCCTAGCAGCTTCCTCTGGAACTGCAGGGGCGTTTTTGTGAAAATCTTCTTAGGAGAATAACTGAACAAAGGAACAACGGATTTCCATGATATTTAGTATGCAGGTAGCTTAGATAGAGAGAAACACAATGAAGTGCAAATTATGCTAATTGGGACTTAATTTGCATAGCTAATGAGGAAAATCTATATTTGCAGTGTTTTCCATTATCAGACTCAAATACATGTAACATATGTAGTTTATGGAAAGTAGAGCATCAACAGATATCAATTATGCAAATAAATTCCTAATTTGCATAATCAATGCAAAGACACCATAATGCATCTAATTGGAAAATTATAGGACTGTCCATATTGCAACGTGTGTAAGTTTAGATAAAGGTGTTTATGGCCAAGCATATATCATGAAAATGTGTAAATCATTTGCATGAATAGAATTGTTCATGGAGATATGAGGTCGTGGAACTCTTGTTGTTGTTGCTTTTAGGTTGGGTACATTGTGTTTGACTGCATATCGAAGTGGCTGATCTCTCTGGGACTCTACAACGTGGATACTTCCGGTCTCATCCCCAAAATTAAGGCTGCTGATTTCACTGGGGGCGAGAGCCGAGCTGGGAATGCCATTCGTTATATGAAGGCTACGGTAGGAGAATCATTTTCCCCCACTTTCTTTGTACACTATGCAGCTTTTATGATGTGGTCTTGTACCGTTGATAGTGCATATCACCAGCAGTCAGGAACATAACTTGTGTAACATTTCAAGAAACTGATATGGAATTTCGATTCCATTTGTATTTTTGTACGCCACTCCTGATGTAGAAAATAGTTGGATTGTATCGTATCTTTTAGTTTTTTTATTCAAGGGTGTATTGGCGACTCCTCATTGCAGGACTGATAAGTTATAACATCTTTATAAATTCGAGTACTTCAGATTTTAAGACGGTCAATGCTACAGATAGATTTGATTATATTTCTAGATTCAACAGCTCACACAGTGTTGAAATAGGCAAATATATAAAAGATTGTTTTGTTATTAGAAAAAATAATGATACTCATAATTAGCTCAACTTGAATCATGTAAAGCCTAAGTTAGTCATTTTCTTGTAGTGAATAGTTTTATTCCATACTTAGGTCTTGTTCTATGTTAACTGTTGTTGCGATACTTTGTACCTGCTACAATAGTCGTGCAATAAAGTTCTTCTTCTTCTATCACCTCGTTTCTAAATTGTCTTGTTCTGTTTGTTTTAGGCCGATTACCGAAACGGAATCCCCAGTGCGGCTGTTGTACTGACAGATGGTCGTGCGTATATCGAGGTAAGCTTAATTTCTAGCTGGTTATTTTCAGAAATATCTAATGTTGCGTACTGTTAGGTAATATTCTAGGTCATGTCCGCTTACCAGAAGGCCCCTTCATCTATCCTATTAGCGTTAATCTCATTATTTGGACAGAAATATGATATAAGTGCAGTATCTGATATCTCTAAGATCTTAGGTCATTTGTATCAGTCTATGCTGGTGGCTATCATAGTATCATGCTTTTGCAGTCGTAATTATAGTAACATGAGGAGTTGAAACAAAATGCCTGGTTGAATTAGGTAACCATAAAACATAAAACATCTAAGTTGATTAGTGAATAAGGTCTAACTTTTGTTTGCTCCTCGGCTACCATGGTCACTGTGTGTTATACAGCAGATTATGCCTTCATGTTCTTAAAAAAAGATCTGTTGTTCTTGTTCTTATTAACTTACTAGAACCCAGCCAACTTGTATGAAATCCAAGCCGATGCAGCAAGAGCAATGGGCATTGAGCTGTATGCTGTGGCAGTTGGAAGGCCGTACTTCTTCAACTACGCTGCGCTTGCGTACATCGCGGGTGGGTGGGACCGAGTGTTCGACCGCTTCAGCTGCTGCGATCTTGCCGTAAGACTATTGGAAGATCTGTGTGGTACGTATTGGTTTAAGTTTCATGATTTGTGTGACACGTATACTTGTTTAAAAAACAAGTAAATCTACATACCGGTTGATTTGTTCTTTCACTCTGAGTCACCATTGTTTGGCCTTGAGGTTATAGTGGCAAACCCCGAATGAATGGATGATATTCATACGCGCATTGATTTTCGCCTGATTTTGGAAAAAAATTGTTCTCCTCCGGCGATACATAGTGTAGTTGTAGAATTGACACTTGCGTGGTAGCCTTTGATCGTAGTAGTAGACGTGGCACCAGTGCGGTAGTCTTGAGTGTAGTTGTAAAGTTTTTAGGTATCTTGTCCCATTTTGCACATCTTAGTTTTTGCGCTCTCGCATCAAATTTGGAGTCTGAAGAAGATGTCATATATAAAACTTACTTGCCGTGGCCTACGCAACAAACACACTTTGAATCAAATTCAATCCAAAACTTTATGTTGGTTACTAGACTACTAGAATCTAGTATCACTGCAATTAATCATTTCAGCTGAAATAAAAGGGTGTTTTGAAAGATTTGCCTGTAAAGTACAGACTTAAAGGCACTACCTTCCTTTCCAAATGCAAAACAGTTATACTGTAGACAATTTAATACTTTCTGACGTTGACAATATTCCCCAATCCAACAGTGGCGTGTGACGTGAGTTCGGACCTGTTTTTCGTTCTGGACGGATCCGGCAGCGTGGGTGACGATAACTTCGAGAAAATCCAACAGTTTGTTGTGGATGTGGTCGGCGCTTTCACCATCAGTTTAACTGACACTAGAGTTGGCGTGGTTCAATACTCATCTAGCAGCGAGTAAGTGTTTTCCCAGTATGTAAATATTAAGGCTCTAGAAAGCTGCCTTAACGCTAATTTTGTCTTTCCGGCAGACCTAAACGCAGGCAAGACAAACAATCCAAAGTGACCACAAATGACCAAAAGTGAGCAGATTTTCTGACCAGATGCATACCTTTCAGAATAACAGCCATATTAATTTGCTGCTGTGCCAGGCTAATCAAATGCTGCTCACGACCATATGTACTGTAAGTGTCGGCTGACAGAGTCTGACGTATTTTAATTTGATTATCCAGCCTGGCGTGTAACCTGGGAGATCACCCTGATGTGTCATCTTTCGTCACCGCCATCAATACCATGACGTACCAATATGGGTCCTCCACATATACCGGGGAAGCTATGGAGTTCGCACGTCAAAACGCCGCCTGGAGGCTTGCACCTGTCCCAAGGGTAAGTACATGCACATGATTTTGAGTTCATAATTAACGTAAAAATGCATTATGATGATGGTTTATTGAGAAAAGCCAAACCTACATCGTGCACAACAGTGCAAAGAGAACAGTGGTAGTCAGCAGATTAATTGTGGGCATTTCGGCAGAGCTAAATTGGTTAATTAACAGCACGACCCTTGACCTTATGTACCCCGGATGTCCCTCCCTGATAGTGCAGTTAATTAATGTTTCCCAATTTTGAAATACTGACAAAAACTGTTAATGACACAGTTTTATACTTTCCTAGATTATGATCGTTCTGACCGACGGAAAGTCATGGGACAATGTCGTCCCGGCCGCTCAAGCCCTGGCCGCGGATGGCGTTAAGGTGTACGCCATCGGTGTGGGCAACTATGACGCCGCAGAACTACTGGATATTGCCAACGGCGACACAGACTGTCGGTTTGAGCTGGACGACTTCGACGCCCTGAAAGACAGCATCAACATGATCGTTAAAGCCGTCTGTCTCGGTTAGTACAAAGCCATACACAATATAGTTCCCATGCTATGAATACGACTTCACAAATGAGTTAACCCATTGAATTATTAACAATACCTATAAACTCCTGGATGTGGTTGTGGGACATTTTTCAACAATGAGACTGACATCAATCAAGCGGGGAAGGCAATTATAGATCTAGAGGTTCAGTCGACTCTCCGTGGTTCTTTTCCCTCTCTTCTTCAGAAGGCTTTCAGCCACTTGCTACTATAGGTCCCATTCGTATGATGCTTTCCCAAATGTGTTTCGTGTCCGAACTGCGGAACCAAAATACGAGGTATAACTGACATCAGATTATATATCTAAATGTTCAAGCCATTCTTCAGAAGACCTCAGTAATCCTTGTTTTCTTGTGACAGTTTACCCGGCAGAATTATAAGAGTTGATATGATATTGCTCACAAAATCTATACAGATGACGCCACCTGTCACCAGCCCGCGGACCCTGGACTCTGTAAGGCTTACTTTCCACGGTGGTACTTCAACAGCCAGAGTGGACAGTGCGAGCAGTTCATCTATGGAGGCTGCGGCGGTAACGACAACAACTTTGCAACCTTGGCGGAATGTGTGAGTACTTGTGGAAGTAAGTGCAAGAGATCTTCATTCTGTGAATTCATTATCATCGCCAAAAAAGTAAATGCTTTCAGTGTTGTTTGTGGTTGGTTGTGATTGTGATTCAGTCTATTTGTTTGTGGACGGCATAATTTGAGAAGCTGCGGGTGGATCTTTATAATTTTGGTACGTGGGTATACATAGATGTCGGGAAAACTAAGATCAAATTAGATAGCTGCTTTCTACGATACTGCAGCAGAAGGTCCGGTTTTTATATCACGTATCCTGGACATGTTATGGTCGTGATTTTTAAGTGCTTCAGGCAGAGAGTAAGTGTTGAAGGTTTGGGCTCCTAGCGGCTTGTTTGGAACTACAGGGAGAGATTTTTGTTTGAGACTTTAAAAGAGAATAACTCAAGAAGGGGTTTTCATGATTGTTGGTATGTAGATAGCTAATTAATATTCAATAGGTGATGCTTCATATAGTATATTCATAATATGTCAGTCGTAAAAGTTATCATCCTAAGAAGTGATATTGTATGTGCTCTTATCATACATAAGGAAGAAATGCTGTGATACCTCAAACGCTTGATTACTACTAGCTTGATTGTTTTTTTTTTTTTTTTTTTTTAAAGAAATATGCTAATTATCAATGCTTTATTGATGTTACCAGCCCCGTGCCCACCTGGCGTCGACATGGTGGAGTGCTTTGCCGACCCCTGTGATAATGCCGAATGCCCGGCCAATCCTGACGCAACTTGCAGAGCCAACTACTGCGGAGGTTGCAATGCCGTTTTCTACGATGCCCAGGGCAACGAAGTAATGTGCATTTACCCGATTTAAAGGGGTAAGCTGAATATTTTTGTGAAGTATTGTGTTAAGATGAACTTCCAAATCAAGGTCAATCGGTGTCTGATATCGCAATCCAAGTTTTGTTTTTGATTTAGAGACTTGGATCATTACACAAGTACATTCATTAGGGTTAAAATGCTGACTGAAAAAAAAAACATTGCATTTTTTTTGGGTTGGATTATTCCACTTCTCAGTCTCATTTATGTCGTCCTGAAATACAATGATTGGAAAAACATCAAATTAATGAAACGCTTTTGACTTTGATTGCAGGTTGAGTGACTACTGACATCGGGAATGCAGTCTTTGGTGGGAGAATCTTCTTTCCCCCGATGAATACTGCGAAACGGACGTTCTGATCATTAGTCTGAAAGAGCGTATGATTCCTTTGCATCTTCAAAAACTTCACAATAACTTAAATTTTACAGCTTTCAAGTCCTAATCATCTCAACAGATAAGCACGACTAAATGTACAGCAGTCCATAAAACAGGCGACTTAGACTCGAATCTTGAGATACCAAGACATTTGAAGAGACTTAACATTGTTTCACATTGCCAGAGGAATCATGCATCACTTTCAGAGTATGTTTTCGTCTCTTTAAATCTCCAAGATTCAATCCTATCCACTTTTCTACCCCCTATATGCTTCCTAAACGCTATCATTGCATCGTCTTGGCCCAAATACTTTATTTCTTTATTACCTGTAACTCGCTCTCTCTCTCTTTCCCTCTCCCTCTCTTCACCGCTCCTCAGCTAGCGCCGATGCGGGCCGCCACAGCCTGCCACTCTCTTCTGTCTAGTGCTTGCTTCTCAAGAGGGACCCGTCTCCTCTAGATCTGCGACACCGCTTCATCTTTCCTAATAGACTACAATCAAAAGTGTATATGCAAACTATTTGGCTTCTTAGCATAAGTCTCTCAGCTGTGACGTGATAGAACAACACACAACCTTGTATCTGTTTCGTGATATACACATTCTGTCTTCAGCAAAATGCATAAATAATATCTAGCAGATTTTCTGGGACAACATTTCTACTCACAACGTGTAAAAGAATATGTTGTTTTTTCAACCTCTTCCTACATGACAGACCCATGCACGTTTAAATCCATGGACACGTCCCTCACAATATGCTCAGCAATGCTTGTACTTCTTACGAAACATACATTTCGAAACAACGGAAAATCAGGCAAGCTATCCAGCCAAACTGAAATTGATAACTGCCAAACTTAACGACAAGGTTTTTAGCATGGGAAACACTGAATAATTTTTATTTTGAGAAGGCTGGATCCTAATTTTAAAACAGATGAAAATTTTAAATCATAATTATGAACCTATTCCACGTGAAATTTGTCAAAATTGGTCTAAATTTCCACCCCAACACATCTAAGCTAAAAACAACATGTCAAAGTTCTTGCTTATTCTTTCTATTTGTCACGTTGTTTGGCATATTTCCCCAAGAAAAGAAACAATCGTCTTAACATTGCAAAACTTAAAAAGCAGGTTTTGCTCGTGGAATAAGTAGATTAACATTGATATAACCTAATAATTCATAGAAAAATAATATCTAATTTTCTTTTGGTGTTAGATGCTGCTAAAGGGGCAATGGGTTTGAATTATATTGATCAGTTAATCGGAATATCATTAACCAAGAAAAGCACAGAAACATTATGCGGTTGTTAAACGGACCAAATTGAATAAATCCTCACAAATTCTTTCATCTGGAAAAAAAGGTTGATTAAGATTGCAAAAGCGATAAATTCCTAAGTGTAAACAAATTAAACGCTTATCAGAGAAAAAGTATTTGGTCTCCCCTGGTCCCCATGGAACGGAGAATGGCATTTCCAACATAATTTCGTAATGTCCAATAAAACATTGATTTATCTTACTTGGCGGTTCAAAGCACCCAAAGGCCAACCAGAAAACGAGTATGAAATTGCGACTATGGTGAATTTCCCTTAAAAACAAAGTGAAACTTAATTGACAAATGACGTTAGTATTCCATAAATATGACGTTTTATTGAAACCATGACCTATCAAACAACTGTATAACGTTATCTTGCCCAATAAACCAAACAAATAGTTAAACAATCAGTTTGGATAGCTGATAAGTTTTAAACCAATATATTTACCTATATCATGCTTGCTTTATCATTTAAGCCACTCAGAACGATAAAACGCCTCATTATGTTACAGAACATAATGCTGAACGCTAGATGACTTGCGCGCATTGGTGAAATAGTTTCATCGGTATTTATGGGATCTTTGGCTTAAGTTATCTTATAATATCTTATTGTTATTTCAGGTTAAAGAATGCTTCTTGTATTGTTAATTAAATTTTACTTGATAAACGGCAATGAAATAAAAGTTTAATTTTCCCATCTCGCGAGTCACCAATATCATTAACACCAAAGATGTGGAAAGCAAATTTGCACTTTTTGTTTAAAACGTAATTGGGTAAGGCATGGAAATGTGCCTATTGCAAGTATCATTATACACATTCGTCTTAAAGTTCCGACCCTACAATCAAATATGACTACTTGAATCATTCTTGACCTTTCAACTTGAAATCATAGATTGTCAATAGTAAAGGTTATGCTGTGGTGATAAAGAAAAAGTTTCAGTTTGAACGCTTAAGAGATTGTTTACGGGCTCATAAGAGAGAGTATGTGTTTAAGATGATTCCACCATGACAATGACAATGAAATTGCTGATGAGTCCCTGTATCCTTGTACATCCCGCAACATTTCAGAGGTATGGCGTGCATACATTATATAACTTCAATGTATAAGATACAACCAATTATATAAGGGCCTGGACATAACAAATGGAGCCTTTTCAATTTAAGATGGTTAAGAACAAGTTTGACATTTCAACTGGAAACTGGTAACTGAATCATTCACAGCAGACCCATATAAATGTAGATAATAAATGGTAAACGAAAATTATTGTGTTTTTGTTTTCTTTGTCAACGTCTCTTTGATTTAGTTATGTTAGATATGTTAGGGAACATCCATGTAACATCTTAAGGGTGAAATCCTTCTCGTGGAAGATCAAACATTTTTTGAGTTGAATTTCATTTTAGCTCCGAACTAAATAGCAAAACTGTTCCATACACAGAAAAAGATAATATGGAAATTGTCAATAAAATGAAAAGGTAATGCATGCACATGGCCCCAACTTGGCTATAATGTGATACCTAATCAAAGACCGAGCTGTCATTATTGTTACACGCACTATCAAACTGAAAGTTATATAGGAAATTTATTGCAAGTAGGCTAATTACAGCTTTGCGTAGCAAAAACCTTTGTTGGATCCGGTGGCATGTGTAGTGGCCGCCATTTTGAATTGTGACGTCACAGGGCCGCCATACCATTTTATTGGGAGGGGTGTTTTTTGGGTCGCTAGCGTTCTCTCTACTTTTAACAAATCGGCACAATGCCAATACATATTTACAAAAAGACCCCATAATCGCTAAACTAAGATAGCAAACCTGAAGTATATGTAGCACAAATTCTTAACTCTTGTTGCAAGTATTTAGTACATGTAACACGAAGAGGACGGACAATGATGAACAGTATAACATGTGACCACTCTAGTCTTAACTACTGACACTAAGTTCTAACTTATTGGGTTCGACTTCTTTTTCCGAGAGAGTGGAAGACGAATGATCCCACTTTTTCACATTTCTACAAGAAAATCGTACTTTTGTTTGTTTTTGTTTGAACGCATGAACGTGGGGGGGGGGGGGTCATGATGGGGTTCAAAGGTCAAAGTTGAAAGACAGGAGCCAATGATGTTTACATGATATCATATCGTCAGTAAATTAATACTAGAGTTAAGTATTTGTGCTACATATACTTCAGGTTTGCTACGTTAGTTTAGCGGTTACGGGGTCTTTTTATAAATATGAATTGGTATTGAATTTTTATTTGAGTTGAATGTGTGATAGTTGCGTGCCGATTCTTTTTCTTTGCATGATTCTAAAGTAGATAGTTGTGGCTTTCTGGTGCATAAAAAGCTTTGGAGCTTGCAATGTCAGTAAGTACTTTTCTGAGCTCTTGTTTCAGTGCATTAAAGCATAGCTTCCTATGCACAAGTCTGACTGTGGTATCTGCCCTTTGATTGCAACCAATACCATGAGATAAGCAGGCAGCAGATCTACAGTCGCAAACTCGCCTTCACAAACCAGGTGTCAGAAGTAGGCATTCATAACTTGCCTATAAATTACTCGTAGACTGTATCTTCCCGTTGCCATGACGACTGTCTTAAATTCCTAGTTTCCATGGAAACACTACGGCAAGTGGAAAAAGTGATGGCAAACAAAAAATCTAGTAATGAATAAATCACAGGATGAAAAAAAGATGCATAATTCCTTTGCCTCATTTCCCAAACTTATATTATAGCCTGTAACATAAGTTTGGCAAATGAGGTAGAAGAAACATGCATTACAGGTTAAAATGTCAAATCATATACATATATTTATATATTTCCCCGGAATATGAATACATAAAACATGGTGTTACTTGAAAACCAAAGGGGGCGTAAATTTTCAGTGGGCATTGCTGAGTTTACTCTGGTGACAGATGTATTTGTTGAGACGTATGACCAATAAAACATTATTAAATAGGCATACTAAATAACAATCTTATAAGAGCTTGACTTTAAAAGCTCTAGACCAAGTCTTGAAAAACAGGCCTCGCCCTTCAAAAATAAGCACTGGCAATATCGATTGCATCCTGAACAACTGTTATTAAGTTGCTACAAATACGTCTGCGTAAATTACATTTCAAGTTGTGTTAATTTAACGGTGTTCAAAAGGTGACACCAGCTGGTGACTCCAGCTTCTCAAAAATCGATGTTGCCTTAGGCCCAATTTACACTAGTTCAATGAAACTGTAGTACTACACATGGTATTCTACTACTGTAGTAGATTTCAGATTCGCGTCCACTTTACACTCAACGACAGGAAGCCTAGCAGGACGCCCCACTGTTCCTGATTGTCACGAAATTGTAGTGACCTATTGTGACCTTTGAAAAATCGCGGGAGGAAATTTCAGCATGTTTTAATTTGTGAAAAGGTAGGGGTTTTATCTGATGCAAAATACTAAGGAAAAGGGCCTGACAGCTCGGTTTTACTGAGAAAACTTAAGAATGACCGCAGATGACCCGAAATGGAACGCGCGATCAGTTCGAATTACGTCAGATCGAACATGGTTGTTGCCTTCGAAGTGTAGTCTACTACCTCTGTACTACAGTTTCTCTTTACACCCGGTACGAAGTCTCGCAGAATCTCCGCCGAAGTGTAGTACTACTACCCCCGAGGTTGTAGTAGACTTCTGTAGTAGACTACAGTAGTTTTCTTTTTACACCCAGAAAAAAGCTGTAGTCTATGTGAAGTAATACAGTTAAAAGGACAAGTGTAAATTGGGCCTTAGATTCTCTATAATTTCCCCGAGACAGTTCATACACAACAATAGGCATTCTTTTGTGACATTTCTGCAGTGTAAATCAAATCCAACGGGTTGAGTTTAACACACTTTTTATAATAGATACTATACCATACTCTATTCATACTCAAACTCAAGCCCAGATCCTTCGAATTTTTCTCTGAAATGCTTGTCGAACGCCTCACTCTGCGGCTCTGTGAACAGGTTCTTCCAGTCACCAACGACACCTGGAAGGTAATGAAAGAACTGCATGCACAAATTTGAATTTGCACCTCACCCGAACAAACCCGAACTCACCCGAGTCAAATATGTAGTATGCAAGGGACAATGACTTTATGTGACGTTCTAGATTAAAAAAAATATACAGCAAGTCTTTATTCTTTAAGTATTTACAAGTTTTTGTATGTTTCTCTGATAGTATTTCATGATAACAACTACGTGCTTCTATCTGAGGCTTAAAAACACTTTGTGCACAATTATCATAAGTTGATCGCGATACAGTTTTGCTATACTGTAATCTATGACCCAAACGGCTTCCACCGTTTTATTGTCCTGACGTCTGTCAAACTACAAAAAGGTATATATTGGCGGACCTAAGTGGTCCACAACATTGAGAATCCAATATGGCGGACAGACATTCCTTCTCATCTTGGAACGAGAGGGGTAACATGCAAAAACGGGAAAATACTTAAGATTTGCTGCATATTTTTTATTCATAATTACATAGACGATGTATCCATGCAGAACGTCACAGAAAGTCATTGCCCCGTGTATACTGCATATTAGACTCGGATGAGTTCGGGTGAGTTCGGATGAGTTCGGGTGAGGTGTTTAGGCATACCGGTGAATGAAATCACTTTACTTTCTCATTCATGGTTAGGGAGTGATAGCTGACCAAAGTTACGCCCCCCACCGCATACTTATAAAGCATTATAGACCAATTCAGTGCTCCGGTCTAAAATTGAATCTCTTTATCAGAATGTTCAAACTTTACATTCAAACGATAGGGCACTTGGCGGGTATTTGAGGAAATGAAATCACTTTACTTTCTCATTCATGGTTAGGGAGTAATAGCTGACCAAAGTTACGCCCCCCACCCCATACTTATAAAGCATTATAGACCAATTCAGTGCTCCGGTCTAAAATTCAATCTCTTTATCAGAATGTTCAAACTTTACATTCGAACGATAGGGCACTTGGCGGGTATTTGAGGAAATGAAATCACTTTACTTTCTCATTCATGGTTAGGGAGTAATAGCTGACCAAAGTTACGCCCCCCACCCCATACTTATAAAGCATTATAGACCAATTCAGTGCTCCGATCTAAAATTCAATCTCTTTATCAGAATGTTCAAACTTTACATTCAAACGATAGGGCACTTGGCGGGTATTTGAGGAAATGAAATCACTTGACTTTCTCATTCATGGTTAGGGAGTAATAGCTGACCAAAGTTACGCCCCCACCCCATACTTATAAAGCATTATAGACCAATTCAGTGCTCCGGTCTAAAATTCAATCTCTTTATCAGAATGTTCAAACTTTACATTCAAACGATAGGGCACTTGGCGGGTATTTGAGGAAATGAAATCACTTTAATTTCTCATTCATGGTTAGGGAGTAATAGCTGACCAAAGTTACGCCCCCCACCCCATACTTATAAAGCATTATAGACCAATTCAGTGCTCCGGTCTAAAATTCAATCTCTTTATCAGAATGTTCAAACTTTACATTCAAACGATAGGGCACTTGGCGGGTATTTGAGGAAATGAAATCACTTTACTTTCTCATTCATGGTTAGGGAGTAATAGCTGACCAAAGTTACGCCCCCCACCCCATACTTATAAAGCATTATAGACCAATTCAGTGCTCCGGTCTAAAATTCAATCTCTTTATCAGAATGTTCAAACTTTACATTCAAACGATAGGGCACTTGGCGGGTATTTGAGGAAATGAAATCACTTTACTTTCTCATTCATGGTTAGGGAGTAATAGCTGACCAAAGTTACGCCCCCCACCCCATACTTATAAAGCATTATAGACCAATTCAGTGCTCCGGTCTAAAATTCAATCTCTTTATCAGAATGTTCAAACTTTACATTCAAACGATAGGGCACTTGGCGGGTATTTGAGGAAATGAAATCACTTTACTTTCTCATTCATGGTTAGGGAGTAATAGCTGACCAAAGTTACGCCCCCCACCCCATACTTATAAAGCATTATAGACCAATTCAGTGCTCCGGTCTAAAATTCAATCTCTTTATCAGAATGTTCAAACTTTGCATTCAAACGATAGGGCACTTGGCGGGTATTTGAGGAAATGAAATCACTTTACTGTCTCATTGATGGTTAGGGAGTAATAGCTTACCAAAGTTACGCCCCCACCCCATACCTATAAAGCATTATAGACCAATTCAGTGCTCCGGTCTAAAATTCAATCTCTTTATCAGAATGTTCAAACTTTGCATTCAAACGATAGGGCACTTGGCGGGTATTTGAGGAAATGAAATCACTTTACTTTTTCATTGATGGTTAGGGAGTAATAGCTGACCAAAGTTACGCCCCCCACCCCATACTTATAAAGCATTATAGACCAATTCAGTGCTCCGGTCTAAAATTCAATCTCTTTATCAGAATGTTCAAACTTTGCATTCAAACGATAGCGCACTTGGCGGGTATTTGAGGAAATGAAATCACTTTACTTTCTCATTCATGGTTAGGGAGTAATAGCTGACCAAAGTTACGCCCCCAACCCCATACTTATAAAGCATTAAAGACCAATTCAGTGCTCCGGTCTAAAATTCAATCTCTTTATCAGAATGTTTAAACTTTGCATTCAAACGATAGGGCACTTGGCGGGTATTTGAGGAAATGAAATCACTTTACTTTCTCATTCATGGTTAGGGAGTAATAGCTGACCAAAGTTACGCCCCCCCACCCCATACTTATAAAGCATTATAGACCAATTCAGTGCTCCGATCTAAAATTCAATCTCTTTATCAGAATGTTCAAACTTTGCATTCAAACGATAGGGCACTTGGCGGGTATTTGAGGAAATGAAATCACTTTACTTTCTCATTCATGGTTAGGGAGTAATAGCTGACCAAAGTTACGCCCCCCACCCCATACTTATAAAGCACTATAGACCAATACAGTGCTCCGGTCTAAAATTCAATCTCTTTATCAGAATGTTCAAACTTTGCATTCAAACGATAGGGCACTTGGTGGGTATTTGAGGAAATGAAATCACTTTACTTTCTCATTCATGGTTGGGGAGTAATAGCTGACCAAAGTTACGCCCCCCACCCCATACTTATAAAGCATTATAGACCAATTCAGTGCTCCGGTCGAAAATTCAATCTCTTTATCAAAATGTTCAAACTTTGCATTCAAACGATAGGGCACTTGGCGGGTATTTGAGGAAAAGAAATCACTTTACTTTCTCATTCATGGTTAGGGAGTAATAGCTGACCAAAGTTACGCCCCCCACCCCATACTTATAAAGCATTATAGACCAATTCAGTGCTCCGGTCTAAAATTCAATCTCTTTATCAGAATGTTCAAACTTTGCATTCAAACGATAGGGCACTTGGCGGGTATTTGAGGAAATGAAATCACTTTACTTTCTCATTCATGGTTAGGGAGTAATAGCTGACCAAAGTTACGCCCCCCACCCCATACTTATAAAGCATTATAGACCAATTCAGTGCTCCGGTCTAAAATTCAATCTCTTTATCAGAATGTTCAAACTTTACATTCAAACGATAGGGCACTTGGCGGGTATTTGAGGAAATGAAATCACTTGACTTTCTCATTCATGGTTAGGGAGTAATAGCTGACCAAAGTTACGCCCCCCACCCCATACTTATAAAGTATCATAGACCAATTCAGTGCTCCGGTCTAAAATTCAATCTCTTTATCAAAATGTTCAAACTTTGCATTCAAACGATAGGGCACTTGGCGGGTATTTGAGGAAAAGAAATCACTTTACTTTCTCATTCATGGTTAGGGAGTAATAGCTGACCAAAGTTACGCCCCCCACCCCATACTTATAAAGCATTATAGACCAATTCAGTGCTCCGGTCTAAAATTCAATCTCTTTATCAGAATGTTCAAACTTTGCATTCAAACGATAGGGCACTTGGCGGGTATTTGAGGAAATGAAATCACTTTACTTTCTCATTCATGGTTAGGGAGTAATAGCTGACCAAAGTTACGCCCCCCCCCCCCATACTTATAAAGCATTATAGACCAATTCAGTGCTCCGGTCTAAAATTCAATCTCTTTATCAGAATGTTCAAACTTTACATTCAAACGATAGGGCACTTGGCGGGTATTTGAGGAAATGAAATCACTTGACTTTCTCATTCATGGTTAGGGAGTAATAGCTGACCAAAGTTACGCCCCCCACCCCATACTTATAAAGCATCATAGACCAATTCATTGCTCCGGTCTAAAATTCAATCTCTTTATCAGAATGTTCAAACTTTACATTCAAACGATAGGGCACTTGGCGGGTATTTGAGGAAATGAAATCACTTTACTTTCTCATTCATGGTTAGGGAGTAATAGCTGACCAAAGTTACGCCCCCCACCCCATACTTATAAAGCATTATAGACCAATTCAGTGCTCCGGTCTAAAATTCAATCTCTTTATCAGAATGTTCAAACTTTACATTCAAACGATAGGGCACTTGGCGGGTATTTGAGGAAATGCAATCACTTTACTTTCTCATTCATGGTTAGGGAGTAATAGCTGACCAAAGTTACGCCCCCCACCCCATACTTATAAAGCATTATAGACCAATTCAGTGCTCCGGTCTAAAATTCAATCTCTTTATCAGAATGTTCAAACTTTACATTCAACGATAGGGCACTTGGCGGGTATTTGAGGAAATGAAATCACTTTACTTTCTCATTCATGGTTAGGGAGTAATAGCTGACCAAAGTTACGCCCCCCACCCCATACTTATAAAGCATCATAGACCAATTCAGTGCTCTGGTCAAAAATTCAATCTCTTTATCAGAATGTTCAAACTTTGCATTCAAACGATAGGGCACTTGGCGGGTATTTGAGGAAATGAAATCACTTTACTTTCTCATTCATGGTTAGGGAGTAATAGCTGACCAAAGTTACGCCCCCCACCCCATACTTATAAAGCATTATAGACAAATTCAGTGCTCCGGTCTAAAATTCAATCTCTTTATCAGAATGTTCAAACTTTGCATTCAAACGATAGGGCACTTGGCGGGTATTTGAGGAAATGAAATCACTTTACTTTCTCATTCATGGTTAGGGAGTAATAGCTGACCAAAGTTACGCCCCCCACCCCATACTTATAAAGCATTATAGACCAATTCAGTGCTCCGGTCTAAAATTTAATCTCTTTATCAGAATGTTCAAACTTTACATTCAAACGATAGGGCACTTGGCGGGTATTTGAGGAAATGAAATCACTTTACTTTTTCATTCATGGTTAGGGAGTAATAGCTGACCAAAGTTACGCCCCCCACCCCATACTTATAAAGCATCATAGACCAATTCATTGCTCCGGTCTAAAATTCAATCTCTTTATCAGAATGTTCAAACTTTACATTCAAACGATAGGGCACTTGGCGGGTATTTGAGGAAATGAAATCACTTTACTTTCTCATTCATGGTTAGGGAGTAATAGCTGACCAAAGTTACGCCCCCCACCCCATACTTATAAAGCATTATAGACCAATTCAGTGCTCCGGTCTAAAATTCAATCTCTTTATCAGAATGTTCAAACTTTACATTCAAACGATAGGGCACTTGGCGGGTATTTGAGGAAATGCAATCACTTTACTTTCTCATTCATGGTTAGGGAGTAATAGCTGACCAAAGTTACGCCCCCCACCCCATACTTATAAAGCATTATAGACCAATTCAGTGCTCCGGTCTAAAATTCAATCTCTTTATCAGAATGTTCAAACTTTACATTCAACGATAGGGCACTTGGCGGGTATTTGAGGAAATGAAATCACTTTACTTTCTCATTCATGGTTAGGGAGTAATAGCTGACCAAATTTACGCCCCCCACCCCATACTTATAAAGCATCATAGACCAATTCAGTGCTCTGGTCTAAAATTCAATGTCTTTATCAGAATGTTCAAACTTTGCATTCAAACGATAGGGCACTTGGCGGGTATTTGAGGAAATGAAATCACTTTACTTTCTCATTCATGGTTAGGGAGTAATAGCTGACCAAAGCTACGCCCCCCACCCCATACTTATAAAGCATTATAGACAAATTCAGTGCTCCGGTCTAAAATTCAATCTCTTTATCAGAATGTTCAAACTTTGCATTCAAACGATAGGGCACTTGGCGGGTATTTGAGGAAATGAAATCACTTTACTTTCTCATTCATGGTTAGGGAGTAATAGCTGACCAAAGTTACGCCCCCCACCCAATACTTATAAAGCATTATAGACCAATTCAGTGCTCCGGGCTCAAATTCAATCTCTTTATCAGAATGTTCAAACTTTACATTCAAACGATAGGGCACTTGGCGGGTATTTGAGGAAATGAAATCACTTTACTTTCTCATTCATGGTTAGGGAGTAATAGCTGACCAAAGTTACGCCCCCCACCCCATACTTATAAAGCATTATAGACCAATTCAGTGCTCCGGTCTAAAATTCAATCTCTTTATCAGAATGTTCAAACTTTACATTCAACGATAGGGCACTTGGCGGGTATTTGAGGAAATGAAATCACTTTACTTTCTCATTCATGGTTAGGGAGTAATAGCTGACCAAAGTTACGCCCCCCACCCCATACTTATAAAGCATCATAGACCAATTCATTGCTCCGGTCTAAAATTCAATCTCTTTATCAGAATGTTCAAACTTTGCATTCAAACGATAGGGCACTTGGCGGGTATTTGAGGAAATGAAATCACTTTACTTTCTCATTCATGGTTAGGGAGTAATAGCTGACCAAAGTTACGCCCCCCACCCCATACTTATAAAGCATTATAGACCAATTCAGTGCTCCGGTCTAAAATTCAATCTCTTTATCAGAATGTTCAAACTTTACATTCAAACGATAGGGCACTTGGCGGGTATTTGAGGAAATGAAATCACTTTACTTTCTCGTTCATGGTTAGGGAGTAATAGCTGACCAAAGTTACGCCCCCCACCCCATACTTATAAAGCATTATAGACCAATTCAGTGCTCCGGTCTAAAATTCAATCTCTTTATCAGAATGTTCAAACTTTACATTCAAACGATAGGGCACTTGGCGGGTATTTGAGGAAATGAAATCACTTGACTTTCTCATTCATGGTTAGGGAGTAATAGCTGACCAAAGTTACGCCCCCCACCCCATACTTATAAAGCATCATAGACCAATTCATTGCTCCGGTCTAAAATTCAATCTCTTTATCAGAATGTTCAAACTTTGCATTCAAACGATAGGGCACTTGGCGGGTATTTGAGGAAATGAAATCACTTTACTTTCTCATTCATGGTTAGGGAGTAATAGCTGACCAAAGTTACGCCCCCCACCCCATACTTATAAAGCATTATAGACCAATTCAGTGCTCCGGTCTAAAATTCAATCTCTTTATCAGAATGTTCAAACTTTGCATTCAAACGATAGGGCACTTGGCGGGTATTTGAGGAAATGAAATCACTTGACTTTCTCATTCATGGTTAGGGAGTAATAGCTGACCAAAGTTACGCCCCCCACCCCATACTTATAAAGCATTATAGACCAATTCAGTGCTCCGGTCTAAAATTCAATCTATTTATCAGAATGTTCAAACTTTGCATTCAAACGATAGGGCACTTGGCGGGTATTTGAGGAAATGAAATCACTTGACTTTCTCATTCATGGTTAGGGAGTAATAGCTGACCAAAGTTACGCCCCCCACCCCATACTTATAAAGCATTATAGACCAATTCAGTGCTCCGGTCTAAAATTCAATCTCTTTATCAGAATGTTCAAACTTTGCATTCAAACGATAGGGCACTTGGCGGGTATTTGAGGAAATGAAATCACTTTACTTTCTCATTCATGGTTAGGGAGTAATAGCTGACCAAAGTAACGCCCCCCACCCCATACTTATAAAGCATTATAGACCAATTCAGTGCACTGAATTGGTCTAAAATTCAATCTCTTTATCAGAATGTTCAAACTTTACATTCAAACGATAGGGCACTTGGCGGGTATTTGAGGAAATTAAATCACTTTACTTTCTCATTCATGGTTAGGGAGTAATAGCTGACCAAAGTTACGCCCCCCACCCCATACTTATAAAGCATTATAGACCAATTCAGTGCTCCGGTCTAAAATTCAATCTCTTTATCAGAATGTTCAAACTTTACATTCAAACGATAGGGCACTTGGCGGATATTTGAGGAAATGAAATCACTTTACTTTCTCATTCATGGTTAGGGAGTAATAGCTGACCAAAGTTACGCCCCCCACCCCATACTCATAAAGCATTATAGACCAATTCAGTGCTCCGGTCTAAAATTGAATCTCTTTATCAGAATGTTCAAACTTTACATTCAACGATAGGGCACTTGGCGGGTATTTGAGGAAATGAAATCACTTTACTTTCTCATTCATGGTTAGGGAGTAATAGCTGACCAAAGTTACGCCCCCCACCCCATACTTATAAAGCGTCATAGACCAATTCATTGCTCCGGTCTAAAATTCAATCTCTTTATCAGAATGTTCAAACTTTACATTCAAACGATAGGGCACTTGGCGGGTATTTGAGGAAATGAAATCACTTGACTTTCTCATTCATGGTTAGGGAGTAATAGCTGACCAAAGTTACGCCCCCCACCCCATACTTATAAAGTATCATAGACCAATTCAGTGCTCCGGTCTAAAATTCAATCTCTTTATCAGAATGTTCAAACTTTACATTCAAACGATAGGGCACTTGGCGGGTATTTGAGGAAATGCAATCACTTTACTTTCTCATTCATGGTTAGGGAGTAATAGCTGACCAAAGTTACGCCCCCCACCCCATACTTATAAAGAATTATAGACCAATTCAGTGCTCCGGTCTAAAATTCAATGTCTTTATCAGAATGTTCAAACTTTACATTCAAACGATAGGGCACTTGGCGGGTATTTGAGGAAATGAAATCACTTTACTTTCTCATTCATGGTTAGGGAGTAATAGCTGACCAAAGTTACGCCCCCCACCCCATACTTATAAAGCATCATAGACCAATTCAGTGCTCCGGTCTAAAATTCAATCTCTTTATCAGAATGTTCAAACTTTACATTCAAACGATAGGGCACTTGGCGGGTATTTGAGGAAATGCAATCACTTGACTTTCTCATTCATGGTTAGGGAGTAAAAGCTGACCAAAGTTACGCCCCCCACCCCATACTTATAAAGCATCATAGACCAATTCAGTGCTCCGGTCTAAAATTCAATCTCTTTATCAGAATGTTCAAACTTTACATTCAAACGATAGGGCACTTGGCGGGTATTTGAGGAAATGAAATCACTTGACTTTCTCATTCATGGTTAGGGAGTAATAGCTGACCAAAGTTACGCCCCCCACCCCATACTTATAAAGTATCATAGACCAATTCAGTGCTCCGATCTAAAATTCAATCTCTTTATCAGAATGTTCAAACTTTACATTCAAACGATAGGGCACTTGGCGGGTATTTGAGGAAATGCAATCACTTTACTTTCTCATTCATGGTTAGGGAGTAATAGCTGACCAAAGTTACGCCCCCCACCCCATACTTATAAAGCATTATAGACCAATTCAGTGCTCCGGTCTAAAATTCAATCTCTTTATCAGAATGTTCAAACTTTACATTCAACGATAGGGCACTTGGCGGGTATTTGAGGAAATGAAATCACTTTACTTTCTCATTCATGGTTAGGGAGTAATAGCTGACCAAAGTTACGCCCCCCACCCCATACTTATAAAGCATTATAGACCAATTCAGTGCTCCGGTCTAAAATTCAATCTCTTTATCAGAATGTTCAAACTTTGCATTCAAACGATAGGGCACTTGGCGGGTATTTGAGGAAATGAAATCACTTTACTTTCTCATTCATGGTTAGGGAGTAATAGCTGACCAAAGTTACGCCCCCCACCCCATACTTATAAAGCATTATAGACCAATTCAGTGCTCCGGTCTAAAATTCAATCTCTTTATCAGAATGTTCAAACTTTGCATTCAAACGATAGGGCACTTGGCGGGTATTTGAGGAAATGAAATCACTTTACTTTCTCATTCATGGTTAGGGAGTAATAGCTGACCAAAGTAACGCCCCCCACCCCATACTTATAAAGCATTATAGACCAATTCAGTGCTCCGGTCTAAAATTCAATCTCTTTATCAGAATGTTCAAACTTTGCATTCAAACGATAGGGCACTTGGCGGGTATTTGAGGAAATGAAATCACTTGACTTTCTCATTCATGGTTAGGGAGTAATAGCTGACCAAAGTTACGCCCCCCACCCCATACTTATAAAGCATTATAGACCAATTCAGTGCTCCGGTCTAAAATTCAATCTCTTTATCAGAATGTTCAAACTTTGCATTCAAACGATAGGGCACTTGGCGGGTATTTGAGGAAATGAAATCACTTTACTTTCTCATTCATGGTTAGGGAGTAATAGCTGACCAAAGTAACGCCCCCCACCCCATACTTATAAAGCATTATAGACCAATTCAGTGCACTGAATTGGTCTAAAATTCAATCTCTTTATCAGAATGTTCAAACTTTACATTCAAACGATAGGGCACTTGGCGGGTATTTGAGGAAATTAAATCACTTTACTTTCTCATTCATGGTTAGGGAGTAATAGCTGACCAAAGTTACGCCCCCCACCCCATACTTATAAAGCATTATAGACCAATTCAGTGCTCCGGTCTAAAATTCAATCTCTTTATCAGAATGTTCAAACTTTACATTCAAACGATAGGGCACTTGGCGGATATTTGAGGAAATGAAATCACTTTACTTTCTCATTCATGGTTAGGGAGTAATAGCTGACCAAAGTTACGCCCCCCACCCCATACTCATAAAGCATTATAGACCAATTCAGTGCTCCGGTCTAAAATTGAATCTCTTTATCAGAATGTTCAAACTTTACATTCAACGATAGGGCACTTGGCGGGTATTTGAGGAAATGAAATCACTTTACTTTCTCATTCATGGTTAGGGAGTAATAGCTGACCAAAGTTACGCCCCCCACCCCATACTTATAAAGCGTCATAGACCAATTCATTGCTCCGGTCTAAAATTCAATCTCTTTATCAGAATGTTCAAACTTTACATTCAAACGATAGGGCACTTGGCGGGTATTTGAGGAAATGAAATCACTTGACTTTCTCATTCATGGTTAGGGAGTAATAGCTGACCAAAGTTACGCCCCCCACCCCATACTTATAAAGTATCATAGACCAATTCAGTGCTCCGGTCTAAAATTCAATCTCTTTATCAGAATGTTCAAACTTTACATTCAAACGATAGGGCACTTGGCGGGTATTTGAGGAAATGCAATCACTTTACTTTCTCATTCATGGTTAGGGAGTAATAGCTGACCAAAGTTACGCCCCCCACCCCATACTTATAAAGCATTATAGACCAATTCAGTGCTCCGGTCTAAAATTCAATGTCTTTATCAGAATGTTCAAACTTTACATTCAAACGGTAGGGCACTTGGCGGGTATTTGAGGAAATGAAATCACTTTACTTTCTCATTCATGGTTAGGGAGTAATAGCTGACCAAAGTTACGCCCCCCACCCCATACTTATAAAGCATCATAGACCAATTCAGTGCTCCGGTCTAAAATTCAATCTCTTTATCAGAATGTTCAAACTTTACATTCAAACGATAGGGCACTTGGCGGGTATTTGAGGAAATGAAATCACTTGACTTTCTCATTCATGGTTAGGGAGTAAAAGCTGACCAAAGTTACGCCCCCCACCCCATACTTATAAAGCATCATAGACCAATTCAGTGCTCCGGTCTAAAATTCAATCTCTTTATCAGAATGTTCAAACTTTACATTCAAACGATAGGGCACTTGGCGGGTATTTGAGGAAATGAAATCACTTGACTTTCTCATTCATGGTTAGGGAGTAATAGCTGACCAAAGTTACGCCCCCCACCCCATACTTATAAAGTATCATAGACCAATTCAGTGCTCCGGTCTAAAATTCAATCTCTTTATCAGAATGTTCAAACTTTACATTCAAACGATAGGGCACTTGGCGGGTATTTGAGGAAATGCAATCACTTTACTTTCTCATTCATGGTTAGGGAGTAATAGCTGACCAAAGTTACGCCCCCCACCCCATACTTATAAAGCATTATAGACCAATTCAGTGCTCCGGTCTAAAATTCAATCTCTTTATCAGAATGTTCAAACTTTACATTCAACGATAGGGCACTTGGCGGGTATTTGAGGAAATGAAATCACTTTACTTTCTCATTCATGGTTAGGGAGTAATAGCTGACCAAAGTTACGCCCCCCACCCCATACTTATAAAGCATTATAGACCAATTCAGTGCTCCGGTCTAAAATTCAATCTCTTTATCAGAATGTTCAAACTTTGCATTCAAACGATAGGGCACTTGGCGGGTATTTGAGGAAATGAAATCACTTTACTTTCTCATTCATGGTTAGGGAGTAATAGCTGACCAAAGTTACGCCCCCCACCCCATACTTATAAAGCATTATAGACCAATTCAGTGCTCCGGTCTAAAATTCAATCTCTTTATCAGAATGTTCAAACTTTGCATTCAAACGATAGGGCACTTGGCGGGTATTTGAGGAAATGAAATCACTTTACTTTCTCATTCATGGTTAGGGAGTAATAGCTGACCAAAGTAACGCCCCCCACCCCATACTTATAAAGCATTATAGACCAATTCAGTGCACTGAATTGGTCTAAAATTCAATCTCTTTATCAGAATGTTCAAACTTTACATTCAAACGATAGGGCACTTGGCGGGTATTTGAGGAAATTAAATCACTTTACTTTCTCATTCATGGTTAGGGAGTAATAGCTGACCAAAGTTACGCCCCCCACCCCATACTTATAAAGCATTATAGACCAATTCAGTGCTCCGGTCTAAAATTCAATCTCTTTATCAGAATGTTCAAACTTTACATTCAAACGATAGGGCACTTGGCGGGTATTTGAGGAAATGAAATCACTTTACTTTCTCATTCATGGTTAGGGAGTAATAGCTGACCAAAGTTACGCCCCCCACCCCATACTCATAAAGCATTATAGACCAATTCAGTGCTCCGGTCTAAAATTGAATCTCTTTATCAGAATGTTCAAACTTTACATTCAACGATAGGGCACTTGGCGGGTATTTGAGGAAATGAAATCACTTTACTTTCTCATTCATGGTTAGGGAGTAATAGCTGACCAAAGTTACGCCCCCCACCCCATACTTATAAAGCGTCATAGACCAATTCATTGCTCCGGTCTAAAATTCAATCTCTTTATCAGAATGTTCAAACTTTACATTCAAACGATAGGGCACTTGGCGGGTATTTGAGGAAATGAAATCACTTGACTTTCTCATTCATGGTTAGGGAGTAATAGCTGACCAAAGTTACGCCCCCCACCCCATACTTATAAAGTATCATAGACCAATTCAGTGCTCCGGTCTAAAATTCAATCTCTTTATCAGAATGTTCAAACTTTACATTCAAACGATAGGGCACTTGGCGGGTATTTGAGGAAATGCAATCACTTTACTTTCTCATTCATGGTTAGGGAGTAATAGCTGACCAAAGTTACGCCCCCCACCCCATACTTATAAAGCATTATAGACCAATTCAGTGCTCCGGTCTAAAATTCAATGTCTTTATCAGAATGTTCAAACTTTACATTCAAACGATAGGGCACTTGGCGGGTATTTGAGGAAATGAAATCACTTTACTTTCTCATTCATGGTTAGGGAGTAATAGCTGACCAAAGTTACGCCCCCCACCCCATACTTATAAAGCATTATAGACCAATTCAGTGCTCCGGTCTAAAATTCAATGTCTTTATCAGAATGTTCAAACTTTACATTCAAACGATAGGGCACTTGGCGGGTATTTGAGGAAATGAAATCACTTTACTTTCTCATTCATGGTTAGGGAGTAATAGCTGACCAAAGTTACGCCCCCCACCCCATACTTATAAAGCATCATAGACCAATTCAGTGCTCCGGTCTAAAATTCAATCTCTTTATCAGAATGTTCAAACTTTACATTCAAACGATAGGGCACTTGGCGGGTATTTGAGGAAATGAAATCACTTGACTTTCTCATTCATGGTTAGGGAGTAAAAGCTGACCAAAGTTACGCCCCCCACCCCATACTTATAAAGCATCATAGACCAATTCAGTGCTCCGGTCTAAAATTCAATCTCTTTATCAGAATGTTCAAACTTTACATTCAAACGATAGGGCACTTGGCGGGTATTTGAGGAAATGCAATCACTTTACTTTCTCATTCATGGTTAGGGAGTAATAGCTGACCAAAGTTACGCCCCCCACCCCATACTTATAAAGCATTATAGACCAATTCAGTGCTCCGGTCTAAAATTCAATCTCTTTATCAGAATGTTCAAACTTTACATTCAACGATAGGGCACTTGGCGGGTATTTGAGGAAATGAAATCACTTTACTTTCTCATTCATGGTTAGGGAGTAATAGCTGACCAAAGTTACGCCCCCCACCCCATACTTATAAAGCATTATAGACCAATTCAGTGCTCCGGTCTAAAATTCAATCTCTTTATCAGAATGTTCAAACTTTACATTCAAACGATAGGGCACTTGGCGGGTATTTGAGGAAATGAAATCACTTGACTTTCTCATTCATGGTTAGGGAGTAATAGCTGACCAAAGTTACGCCCCCCACCCCATACTTATAAAGCATTATAGACCAATTCAGTGCTCCGGTCTAAAATTCAATCTATTTATCAGAATGTTCAAACTTTGCATTCAAACGATAGGGCACTTGGCGGGTATTTGAGGAAATGAAATCACTTGACTTTCTCATTCATGGTTAGGGAGTAATAGCTGACCAAAGTTACGCCCCCCACCCCATACTTATAAAGCATTATAGACCAATTCAGTGCTCCGGTCTAAAATTCAATCTCTTTATCAGAATGTTCAAACTTTGCATTCAAACGATAGGGCACTTGGCGGGTATTTGAGGAAATGAAATCACTTTACTTTCTCATTCATGGTTAGGGAGTAATAGCTGACCAAAGTAACGCCCCCCACCCCATACTTATAAAGCATTATAGACCAATTCAGTGCACTGAATTGGTCTAAAATTCAATCTCTTTATCAGAATGTTCAAACTTTACATTCAAACGATAGGGCACTTGGCGGGTATTTGAGGAAATTAAATCACTTTACTTTCTCATTCATGGTTAGGGAGTAATAGCTGACCAAAGTTACGCCCCCCACCCCATACTTATAAAGCATTATAGACCAATTCAGTGCTCCGGTCTAAAATTCAATCTCTTTATCAGAATGTTCAAACTTTACATTCAAACGATAGGGCACTTGGCGGGTATTTGAGGAAATGAAATCACTTTACTTTCTCATTCATGGTTAGGGAGTAATAGCTGACCAAAGTTACGCCCCCCACCCCATACTCATAAAGCATTATAGACCAATTCAGTGCTCCGGTCTAAAATTGAATCTCTTTATCAGAATGTTCAAACTTTACATTCAACGATAGGGCACTTGGCGGGTATTTGAGGAAATGAAATCACTTGACTTTCTCATTCATGGTTAGGGAGTAATAGCTGACCAAAGTTACGCCCCCCACCCCATACTTATAAAGCGTCATAGACCAATTCATTGCTCCGGTCTAAAATTCAATCTCTTTATCAGAATGTTCAAACTTTACATTCAAACGATAGGGCACTTGGCGGGTATTTGAGGAAATGAAATCACTTGACTTTCTCATTCATGGTTAGGGAGTAATAGCTGACCAAAGTTACGCCCCCCACCCCATACTTATAAAGTATCATAGACCAATTCAGTGCTCCGGTCTAAAATTCAATCTCTTTATCAGAATGTTCAAACTTTACATTCAAACGATAGGGCACTTGGCGGGTATTTGAGGAAATGCAATCACTTTACTTTCTCATTCATGGTTAGGGAGTAATAGCTGACCAAAGTTACGCCCCCCACCCCATACTTATAAAGTATCATAGACCAATTCAGTGCTCCGGTCTAAAATTCAATCTCTTTATCAGAATGTTCAAACTTTACATTCAAACGATAGGGCACTTGGCGGGTATTTGAGGAAATGCAATCACTTTACTTTCTCATTCATGGTTAGGGAGTAATAGCTGACCAAAGTTACGCCCCCCACCCCATACTTATAAAGCATTATAGACCAATTCAGTGCTCCGGTCTAAAATTCAATCTCTTTATCAGAATGTTCAAACTTTACATTCAACGATAGGGCACTTGGCGGGTATTTGAGGAAATGAAATCACTTTACTTTCTCATTCATGGTTAGGGAGTAATAGCTGACCAAAGTTACGCCCCCCACCCCATACTTATAAAGCATTATAGACCAATTCAGTGCTCCGGTCTAAAATTCAATCTATTTATCAGAATGTTCAAACTTTGCATTCAAACGATAGGGCACTTGGCGGGTATTTGAGGAAATGAAATCACTTGACTTTCTCATTCATGGTTAGGGAGTAATAGCTGACCAAAGTTACGCCCCCCACCCCATACTTATAAAGCATTATAGACCAATTCAGTGCTCCGGTCTAAAATTCAATCTCTTTATCAGAATGTTCAAACTTTGCATTCAAACGATAGGGCACTTGGCGGGTATTTGAGGAAATGAAATCACTTTACTTTCTCATTCATGGTTAGGGAGTAATAGCTGACCAAAGTAACGCCCCCCACCCCATACTTATAAAGCATTATAGACCAATTCAGTGCACTGAATTGGTCTAAAATTCAATCTCTTTATCAGAATGTTCAAACTTTACATTCAAACGATAGGGCACTTGGCGGGTATTTGAGGAAATTAAATCACTTTACTTTCTCATTCATGGTTAGGGAGTAATAGCTGACCAAAGTTACGCCCCCCACCCCATACTTATAAAGCATTATAGACCAATTCAGTGCTCCGGTCTAAAATTCAATCTCTTTATCAGAATGTTCAAACTTTACATTCAAACGATAGGGCACTTGGCGGGTATTTGAGGAAATGAAATCACTTTACTTTCTCATTCATGGTTAGGGAGTAATATCAGAATGTTCAAACTTTACATTCAAACGATAGGGCACTTGGCGGGTATTTGAGGAAATGCAATCACTTTACTTTCTCATTCATGGTTAGGGAGTAATAGCTGACCAAAGTTACGCCCCCCACCCCATACTTATAAAGCATTATAGACCAATTCAGTGCTCCGGTCTAAAATTCAATCTCTTTATCAGAATGTTCAAACTTTACATTCAACGATAGGGCACTTGGCGGGTATTTGAGGAAATGAAATCACTTGACTTTCTCATTCATGGTTAGGGAGTAATAGCTGACCAAAGTTACGCCCCCCACCCCATACTTATAAAGCATTATAGACCAATTCAGTGCTCCGGTCTAAAATTCAATCTATTTATCAGAATGTTCAAACTTTGCATTCAAACGATAGGGCACTTGGCGGGTATTTGAGGAAATGAAATCACTTGACTTTCTCATTCATGGTTAGGGAGTAATAGCTGACCAAAGTTACGCCCCCCACCCCATACTTATAAAGCATTATAGACCAATTCAGTGCTCCGGTCTAAAATTCAATCTCTTTATCAGAATGTTCAAACTTTGCATTCAAACGATAGGGCACTTGGCGGGTATTTGAGGAAATGAAATCACTTTACTTTCTCATTCATGGTTAGGGAGTAATAGCTGACCAAAGTAACGCCCCCCACCCCATACTTATAAAGCATTATAGACCAATTCAGTGCACTGAATTGGTCTAAAATTCAATCTCTTTATCAGAATGTTCAAACTTTACATTCAAACGATAGGGCACTTGGCGGGTATTTGAGGAAATTAAATCACTTTACTTTCTCATTCATGGTTAGGGAGTAATAGCTGACCAAAGTTACGCCCCCCACCCCATACTTATAAAGCATTATAGACCAATTCAGTGCTCCGGTCTAAAATTCAATCTCTTTATCAGAATGTTCAAACTTTACATTCAAACGATAGGGCACTTGGCGGGTATTTGAGGAAATGAAATCACTTTACTTTCTCATTCATGGTTAGGGAGTAATAGCTGACCAAAGTTACGCCCCCCACCCCATACTCATAAAGCATTATAGACCAATTCAGTGCTCCGGTCTAAAATTGAATCTCTTTATCAGAATGTTCAAACTTTACATTCAACGATAGGGCACTTGGCGGGTATTTGAGGAAATGAAATCACTTTACTTTCTCATTCATGGTTAGGGAGTAATAGCTGACCAAAGTTACGCCCCCCACCCCATACTTATAAAGCATTATAGACCAATTCAGTGCTCCGGTCTAAAATTCAATCTCTTTATCAGAATGTTCAAACTTTACATTCAAACGATAGGGCACTTGGCGGGTATTTGAGGAAATGAAATCACTTTACTTTCTCATTCATGGTTAGGGAGTAATATCAGAATGTTCAAACTTTACATTCAAACGATAGGGCACTTGGCGGGTATTTGAGGAAATGCAATCACTTTACTTTCTCATTCATGGTTAGGGAGTAATAGCTGACCAAAGTTACGCCCCCCACCCCATACTTATAAAGCATTATAGACCAATTCAGTGCTCCGGTCTAAAATTCAATCTCTTTATCAGAATGTTCAAACTTTACATTCAACGATAGGGCACTTGGCGGGTATTTGAGGAAATGAAATCACTTTACTTTCTCATTCATGGTTAGGGAGTAATAGCTGACCAAAGTTACGCCCCCCACCCCATACTTATAAAGCATTATAGACCAATTCAGTGCTCCGGTCTAAAATTCAATCTATTTATCAGAATGTTCAAACTTTGCATTCAAACGATAGGGCACTTGGCGGGTATTTGAGGAAATGAAATCACTTGACTTTCTCATTCATGGTTAGGGAGTAATAGCTGACCAAAGTTACGCCCCCCACCCCATACGTATAAAGCATTATAGACCAATTCAGTGCTCCGGTCTAAAATTCAATCTCTTTATCAGAATGTTCAAACTTTGCATTCAAACGATAGGGCACTTGGCGGGTATTTGAGGAAATGAAATCACTTTACTTTCTCATTCATGGTTAGGGAGTAATAGCTGACCAAAGTAACGCCCCCCACCCCATACTTATAAAGCATTATAGACCAATTCAGTGCACTGAATTGGTCTAAAATTCAATCTCTTTATCAGAATGTTCAAACTTTACATTCAAACGATAGGGCACTTGGCGGGTATTTGAGGAAATTAAATCACTTTACTTTCTCATTCATGGTTAGGGAGTAATAGCTGACCAAAGTTACGCCCCCCACCCCATACTTATAAAGCATTATAGACCAATTCAGTGCTCCGGTCTAAAATTCAATCTCTTTATCAGAATGTTCAAACTTTACATTCAAACGATAGGGCACTTGGCGGGTATTTGAGGAAATGAAATCACTTTACTTTCTCATTCATGGTTAGGGAGTAATAGCTGACCAAAGTTACGCCCCCCACCCCATACTCATAAAGCATTATAGACCAATTCAGTGCTCCGGTCTAAAATTGAATCTCTTTATCAGAATGTTCAAACTTTACATTCAACGATAGGGCACTTGGCGGGTATTTGAGGAAATGAAATCACTTTACTTTCTCATTCATGGTTAGGGAGTAATAGCTGACCAAAGTTACGCCCCCCACCCCATACTTATAAAGCGTCATAGACCAATTCATTGCTCCGGTCTAAAATTCAATCTCTTTATCAGAATGTTCAAACTTTACATTCAAACGATAGGGCACTTGGCGGGTATTTGAGGAAATGAAATCACTTGACTTTCTCATTCATGGTTAGGGAGTAATAGCTGACCAAAGTTACGCCCCCCACCCCATACTTATAAAGTATCATAGACCAATTCAGTGCTCCGGTCTAAAATTCAATCTCTTTATCAGAATGTTCAAACTTTACATTCAAACGATAGGGCACTTGGCGGGTATTTGAGGAAATGCAATCACTTTACTTTCTCATTCATGGTTAGGGAGTAATAGCTGACCAAAGTTACGCCCCCCACCCCATACTTATAAAGCATTATAGACCAATTCAGTGCTCCGGTCTAAAATTCAATGTCTTTATCAGAATGTTCAAACTTTACATTCAAACGATAGGGCACTTGGCGGGTATTTGAGGAAATGAAATCACTTTACTTTCTCATTCATGGTTAGGGAGTAATAGCTGACCAAAGTTACGCCCCCCACCCCATACTTATAAAGCATCATAGACCAATTCAGTGCTCCGGTCTAAAATTCAATCTCTTTATCAGAATGTTCAAACTTTACATTCAAACGATAGGGCACTTGGCGGGTATTTGAGGAAATGAAATCACTTGACTTTCTCATTCATGGTTAGGGAGTAAAAGCTGACCAAAGTTACGCCCCCCACCCCATACTTATAAAGCATTATAGACCAATTCAGTGCTCCGGTCTAAAATTCAATCTCTTTATCAGAATGTTCAAACTTTACATTCAAACGATAGGGCACTTGGCGGGTATTTGAGGAAATGAAATCACTTTACTTTCTCATTCATGGTTAGGGAGTAATAGCTGACCAAAGTTACGCCCCCCACCCCATACTCATAAAGCATTATAGACCAATTCAGTGCTCCGGTCTAAAATTGAATCTCTTTATCAGAATGTTCAAACTTTACATTCAACGATAGGGCACTTGGCGGGTATTTGAGGAAATGAAATCACTTTACTTTCTCATTCATGGTTAGGGAGTAATAGCTGACCAAAGTTACGCCCCCCACCCCATACTTATAAAGCATTATAGACCAATTCAGTGCTCCGGTCTAAAATTCAATCTCTTTATCAGAATGTTCAAACTTTACATTCAAACGATAGGGCACTTGGCGGGTATTTGAGGAAATGCAATCACTTTACTTTCTCATTCATGGTTAGGGAGTAATAGCTGACCAAAGTTACGCCCCCCACCCCATACTTATAAAGCATTATAGACCAATTCAGTGCTCCGGTCTAAAATTCAATCTCTTTATCAGAATGTTCAAACTTTACATTCAACGATAGGGCACTTGGCGGGTATTTGAGGAAATGAAATCACTTTACTTTCTCATTCATGGTTAGGGAGTAATAGCTGACCAAAGTTACGCCCCCCACCCCATACTTATAAAGCATTATAGACCAATTCAGTGCTCCGGTCTAAAATTCAATCTATTTATCAGAATGTTCAAACTTTGCATTCAAACGATAGGGCACTTGGCGGGTATTTGAGGAAATGAAATCACTTGACTTTCTCATTCATGGTTAGGGAGTAATAGCTGACCAAAGTTACGCCCCCCACCCCATACTTATAAAGCATTATAGACCAATTCAGTGCTCCGGTCTAAAATTCAATCTCTTTATCAGAATGTTCAAACTTTGCATTCAAACGATAGGGCACTTGGCGGGTATTTGAGGAAATGAAATCACTTTACTTTCTCATTCATGGTTAGGGAGTAATAGCTGACCAAAGTAACGCCCCCCACCCCATACTTATAAAGCATTATAGACCAATTCAGTGCACTGAATTGGTCTAAAATTCAATCTCTTTATCAGAATGTTCAAACTTTACATTCAAACGATAGGGCACTTGGCGGGTATTTGAGGAAATTAAATCACTTTACTTTCTCATTCATGGTTAGGGAGTAATAGCTGACCAAAGTTACGCCCCCCACCCCATACTTATAAAGCATTATAGACCAATTCAGTGCTCCGGTCTAAAATTCAATCTCTTTATCAGAATGTTCAAACTTTACATTCAAACGATAGGGCACTTGGCGGGTATTTGAGGAAATGAAATCACTTTACTTTCTCATTCATGGTTAGGGAGTAATAGCTGACCAAAGTTACGCCCCCCACCCCATACTCATAAAGCATTATAGACCAATTCAGTGCTCCGGTCTAAAATTGAATCTCTTTATCAGAATGTTCAAACTTTACATTCAACGATAGGGCACTTGGCGGGTATTTGAGGAAATGAAATCACTTTACTTTCTCATTCATGGTTAGGGAGTAATAGCTGACCAAAGTTACGCCCCCCACCCCATACTTATAAAGCGTCATAGACCAATTCATTGCTCCGGTCTAAAATTCAATCTCTTTATCAGAATGTTCAAACTTTACATTCAAACGATAGGGCACTTGGCGGGTATTTGAGGAAATGAAATCACTTGACTTTCTCATTCATGGTTAGGGAGTAATAGCTGACCAAAGTTACGCCCCCCACCCCATACTTATAAAGTATCATAGACCAATTCAGTGCTCCGGTCTAAAATTCAATCTCTTTATCAGAATGTTCAAACTTTACATTCAAACGATAGGGCACTTGGCGGGTATTTGAGGAAATTAAATCACTTTACTTTCTCATTCATGGTTAGGGAGTAATAGCTGACCAAAGTTACGCCCCCCACCCCATACTTATAAAGCATTATAGACCAATTCAGTGCTCCGGTCTAAAATTCAATCTCTTTATCAGAATGTTCAAACTTTACATTCAAACGATAGGGCACTTGGCGGGTATTTGAGGAAATGAAATCACTTTACTTTCTCATTCATGGTTAGGGAGTAATAGCTGACCAAAGTTACGCCCCCCACCCCATACTCATAAAGCATTATAGACCAATTCAGTGCTCCGGTCTAAAATTGAATCTCTTTATCAGAATGTTCAAACTTTACATTCAACGATAGGGCACTTGGCGGGTATTTGAGGAAATGAAATCACTTTACTTTCTCATTCATGGTTAGGGAGTAATAGCTGACCAAAGTTACGCCCCCCACCCCATACTTATAAAGCATTATAGACCAATTCAGTGCTCCGGTCTAAAATTCAAACTCTTTATCAGAATGTTCAAACTTTACATTCAAACGATAGGGCACTTGGCGGGTATTTGAGGAAATGCAATCACTTTACTTTCTCATTCATGGTTAGGGAGTAATAGCTGACCAAAGTTACGCCCCCCACCCCATACTTATAAAGCATTATAGACCAATTCAGTGCTCCGGTCTAAAATTCAATCTCTTTATCAGAATGTTCAAACTTTACATTCAACGATAGGGCACTTGGCGGGTATTTGAGGAAATGAAATCACTTTACTTTCTCATTCATGGTTAGGGAGTAATAGCTGACCAAAGTTACGCCCCCCACCCCATACTTATAAAGCATTATAGACCAATTCAGTGCTCCGGTCTAAAATTCAATCTCTTTATCAGAATGTTCAAACTTTGCATTCAAACGATAGGGCACTTGGCGGGTATTTGAGGAAATGAAATCACTTTACTTTCTCATTCATGGTTAGGGAGTAATAGCTGACCAAAGTAACGCCCCCCACCCCATACTTATAAAGCATTATAGACCAATTCAGTGCACTGAATTGGTCTAAAATTCAATCTCTTTATCAGAATGTTCAAACTTTACATTCAAACGATAGGGCACTTGGCGGGTATTTGAGGAAATTAAATCACTTTACTTTCTCATTCATGGTTAGGGAGTAATAGCTGACCAAAGTTACGCCCCCCACCCCATACTTATAAAGCATTATAGACCAATTCAGTGCTCCGGTCTAAAATTCAATCTCTTTATCAGAATGTTCAAACTTTACATTCAAACGATAGGGCACTTGGCGGGTATTTGAGGAAATGCAATCACTTTACTTTCTCATTCATGGTTAGGGAGTAATAGCTGACCAAAGTTACGCCCCCCACCCCATACTCATAAAGCATTATAGACCAATTCAGTGCTCCGGTCTAAAATTGAATCTCTTTATCAGAATGTTCAAACTTTACATTCAACGATAGGGCACTTGGCGGGTATTTGAGGAAATGAAATCACTTTACTTTCTCATTCATGGTTAGGGAGTAATAGCTGACCAAAGTTACGCCCCCCACCCCATACTTATAAAGCGTCATAGACCAATTCATTGCTCCGGTCTAAAATTCAATCTCTTTATCAGAATGTTCAAACTTTACATTCAAACGATAGGGCACTTGGCGGGTATTTGAGGAAATGAAATCACTTGACTTTCTCATTCATGGTTAGGGAGTAATAGCTGACCAAAGTTACGCCCCCCACCCCATACTTATAAAGTATCATAGACCAATTCAGTGCTCCGGTCTAAAATTCAATCTCTTTATCAGAATGTTCAAACTTTACATTCAAACGATAGGGCACTTGGCGGGTATTTGAGGAAATGCAATCACTTTACTTTCTCATTCATGGTTAGGGAGTAATAGCTGACCAAAGTTACGCCCCCCACCCCATACTTATAAAGCATTATAGACCAATTCAGTGCTCCGGTCTAAAATTCAATGTCTTTATCAGAATGTTCAAACTTTACATTCAAACGATAGGGCACTTGGCGGGTATTTGAGGAAATGAAATCACTTTACTTTCTCATTCATGGTTAGGGAGTAATAGCTGACCAAAGTTACGCCCCCCACCCCATACTTATAAAGCATCATAGACCAATTCAGTGCTCCGGTCTAAAATTCAATCTCTTTATCAGAATGTTCAAACTTTACATTCAAACGATAGGGCACTTGGCGGGTATTTGAGGAAATGAAATCACTTTACTTTCTCATTCATGGTTAGGGAGTAAAAGCTGACCAAAGTTACGCCCCCCACCCCATACTTATAAAGCATCATAGACCAATTCAGTGCTCCGGTCTAAAATTCAATCTCTTTATCAGAATGTTCAAACTTTACATTCAAACGATAGGGCACTTGGCGGGTATTTGAGGAAATGAAATCACTTGACTTTCTCATTCATGGTTAGGGAGTAATAGCTGACCAAAGTTACGCCCCCCACCCCATACTTATAAAGTATCATAGACCAATTCAGTGCTCCGGTCTAAAATTCAATCTCTTTATCAGAATGTTCAAACTTTACATTCAAACGATAGGGCACTTGGCGGGTATTTGAGGAAATGCAATCACTTTACTTTCTCATTCATGGTTAGGGAGTAATAGCTGACCAAAGTTACGCCCCCCACCCCATACTTATAAAGCATTATAGACCAATTCAGTGCTCCGGTCTAAAATTCAATCTCTTTATCAGAATGTTCAAACTTTACATTCAACGATAGGGCACTTGGCGGGTATTTGAGGAAATGAAATCACTTTACTTTCTCATTCATGGTTAGGGAGTAATAGCTGACCAAAGTTACGCCCCCACCCCATACTTATAAAGCATTATAGACCAATTCAGTGCTCCGGTCTAAAATTCAATCTCTTTATCAGAATGTTCAAACTTTACATTCAAACGATAGGGCACTTGGCGGGTATTTGAGGAAATGAAATCACTTGACTTTCTCATTCATGGTTAGGGAGTAATAGCTGACCAAAGTTACGCCCCCCACCCCATACTTATAAAGCATTATAGACCAATTCAGTGCTCCGGTCTAAAATTCAATCTATTTATCAGAATGTTCAAACTTTGCATTCAAACGATAGGGCACTTGGCGGGTATTTGAGGAAATGAAATCACTTGACTTTCTCATTCATGGTTAGGGAGTAATAGCTGACCAAAGTTACGCCCCCCACCCCATACTTATAAAGCATTATAGACCAATTCAGTGCTCCGGTCTAAAATTCAATCTCTTTATCAGAATGTTCAAACTTTGCATTCAAACGATAGGGCACTTGGCGGGTATTTGAGGAAATGAAATCACTTTACTTTCTCATTCATGGTTAGGGAGTAATAGCTGACCAAAGTAACGCCCCCCACCCCATACTTATAAAGCATTATAGACCAATTCAGTGCACTGAATTGGTCTAAAATTCAATCTCTTTATCAGAATGTTCAAACTTTACATTCAAACGATAGGGCACTTGGCGGGTATTTGAGGAAATGAAATCACTTGACTTTCTCATTCATGGTTAGGGAGTAATAGCTGACCAAAGTTACGCCCCCCACCCCATACTTATAAAGCATTATAGACCAATTCAGTGCTCCGGTCTAAAATTCAATCTCTTTATCAGAATGTTCAAACTTTGCATTCAAACGATAGGGCACTTGGCGGGTATTTGAGGAAATTAAATCACTTTACTTTCTCATTCATGGTTAGGGAGTAATAGCTGACCAAAGTTACGCCCCCCACCCCATACTTATAAAGCATTATAGACCAATTCAGTGCTCCGGTCTAAAATTCAATCTCTTTATCAGAATGTTCAAACTTTACATTCAAACGATAGGGCACTTGGCGGGTATTTGAGGAAATGAAATCACTTTACTTTCTCATTCATGGTTAGGGAGTAATAGCTGACCAAAGTTACGCCCCCCACCCCATACTCATAAAGCATTATAGACCAATTCAGTGCTCCGGTCTAAAATTGAATCTCTTTATCAGAATGTTCAAACTTTACATTCAACGATAGGGCACTTGGCGGGTATTTGAGGAAATGAAATCACTTGACTTTCTCATTCATGGTTAGGGAGTAATAGCTGACCAAAGTTACGCCCCCCACCCCATACTTATAAAGCGTCATAGACCAATTCATTGCTCCGGTCTAAAATTCAATCTCTTTATCAGAATGTTCAAACTTTACATTCAAACGATAGGGCACTTGGCGGGTATTTGAGGAAATGAAATCACTTGACTTTCTCATTCATGGTTAGGGAGTAATAGCTGACCAAAGTTACGCCCCCCACCCCATACTTATAAAGTATCATAGACCAATTCAGTGCTCCGGTCTAAAATTCAATCTCTTTATCAGAATGTTCAAACTTTACATTCAAACGATAGGGCACTTGGCGGGTATTTGAGGAAATGCAATCACTTTACTTTCTCATTCATGGTTAGGGAGTAATAGCTGACCAAAGTTACGCCCCCCACCCCATACTTATAAAGTATCATAGACCAATTCAGTGCTCCGGTCTAAAATTCAATCTCTTTATCAGAATGTTCAAACTTTACATTCAAACGATAGGGCACTTGGCGGGTATTTGAGGAAATGCAATCACTTTACTTTCTCATTCATGGTTAGGGAGTAATAGCTGACCAAAGTTACGCCCCCCACCCCATACTTATAAAGCATTATAGACCAATTCAGTGCTCCGGTCTAAAATTCAATCTCTTTATCAGAATGTTCAAACTTTACATTCAACGATAGGGCACTTGGCGGGTATTTGAGGAAATGAAATCACTTTACTTTCTCATTCATGGTTAGGGAGTAATAGCTGACCAAAGTTACGCCCCCCACCCCATACTTATAAAGCATTATAGACCAATTCAGTGCTCCGGTCTAAAATTCAATCTATTTATCAGAATGTTCAAACTTTGCATTCATACGATAGGGCACTTGGCGGGTATTTGAGGAAATGAAATCACTTGACTTTCTCATTCATGGTTAGGGAGTAATAGCTGACCAAAGTTACGCCCCCCACCCCATACTTATAAAGCATTATAGACCAATTCAGTGCTCCGGTCTAAAATTCAATCTCTTTATCAGAATGTTCAAACTTTGCATTCAAACGATAGGGCACTTGGCGGGTATTTGAGGAAATGAAATCACTTTACTTTCTCATTCATGGTTAGGGAGTAATAGCTGACCAAAGTAACGCCCCCCACCCCATACTTATAAAGCATTATAGACCAATTCAGTGCACTGAATTGGTCTAAAATTCAATCTCTTTATCAGAATGTTCAAACTTTACATTCAAACGATAGGGCACTTGGCGGGTATTTGAGGAAATTAAATCACTTTACTTTCTCATTCATGGTTAGGGAGTAATAGCTGACCAAAGTTACGCCCCCCACCCCATACTTATAAAGCATTATAGACCAATTCAGTGCTCCGGTCTAAAATTCAATCTCTTTATCAGAATGTTCAAACTTTACATTCAAACGATAGGGCACTTGGCGGGTATTTGAGGAAATGAAATCACTTTACTTTCTCATTCATGGTTAGGGAGTAATATCAGAATGTTCAAACTTTACATTCAAACGATAGGGCACTTGGCGGGTATTTGAGGAAATGCAATCACTTTACTTTCTCATTCATGGTTAGGGAGTAATAGCTGACCAAAGTTACGCCCCCCACCCCATACTTATAAAGCATTATAGACCAATTCAGTGCTCCGGTCTAAAATTCAATCTCTTTATCAGAATGTTCAAACTTTACATTCAACGATAGGGCACTTGGCGGGTATTTGAGGAAATGAAATCACTTTACTTTCTCATTCATGGTTAGGGAGTAATAGCTGACCAAAGTTACGCCCCCCACCCCATACTTATAAAGCATTATAGACCAATTCAGTGCTCCGGTCTAAAATTCAATCTATTTATCAGAATGTTCAAACTTTGCATTCAAACGATAGGGCACTTGGCGGGTATTTGAGGAAATGAAATCACTTGACTTTCTCATTCATGGTTAGGGAGTAATAGCTGACCAAAGTTACGCCCCCCACCCCATACTTATAAAGCATTATAGACCAATTCAGTGCTCCGGTCTAAAATTCAATCTCTTTATCAGAATGTTCAAACTTTGCATTCAAACGATAGGGCACTTGGCGGGTATTTGAGGAAATGAAATCACTTGACTTTCTCATTCATGGTTAGGGAGTAATAGCTGACCAAAGTAACGCCCCCCACCCCATACTTATAAAGCATTATAGACCAATTCAGTGCACTGAATTGGTCTAAAATTCAATCTCTTTATCAGAATGTTCAAACTTTACATTCAAACGATAGGGCACTTGGCGGGTATTTGAGGAAATTAAATCACTTTACTTTCTCATTCATGGTTAGGGAGTAATAGCTGACCAAAGTTACGCCCCCCACCCCATACTTATAAAGCATTATAGACCAATTCAGTGCTCCGGTCTAAAATTCAATCTCTTTATCAGAATGTTCAAACTTTACATTCAAACGATAGGGCACTTGGCGGGTATTTGAGGAAATGAAATCACTTTACTTTCTCATTCATGGTTAGGGAGTAATAGCTGACCAAAGTTACGCCCCCCACCCCATACTCATAAAGCATTATAGACCAATTCAGTGCTCCGGTCTAAAATTGAATCTCTTTATCAGAATGTTCAAACTTTACATTCAACGATAGGGCACTTGGCGGGTATTTGAGGAAATGAAATCACTTTACTTTCTCATTCATGGTTAGGGAGTAATGGCTGACCAAAGTTACGCCCCCCACCCCATACTTATAAAGCATTATAGACCAATTCAGTGCTCCGGTCTAAAATTCAATCTCTTTATCAGAATGTTCAAACTTTACATTCGAACGATAGGGCACTTGGCGGGTATTTGAGGAAATGAAATCACTTTACTTTCTCATTCATGGTTAGGGAGTAATATCAGAATGTTCAAACTTTACATTCAAACGATAGGGCACTTGGCGGGTATTTGAGGAAATGCAATCACTTTACTTTCTCATTCATGGTTAGGGAGTAATAGCTGACCAAAGTTACGCCCCCCACCCCATACTTATAAAGCATTATAGACCAATTCAGTGCTCCGGTCTAAAATTCAATCTCTTTATCAGAATGTTCAAACTTTACATTCAACGATAGGGCACTTGGCGGGTATTTGAGGAAATGAAATCACTTTACTTTCTCATTCATGGTTAGGGAGTAATAGCTGACCAAAGTTACGCCCCCCACCCCATACTTATAAAGCATTATAGACCAATTCAGTGCTCCGGTCTAAAATTCAATCTATTTATCAGAATGTTCAAACTTTGCATTCAAACGATAGGGCACTTGGCGGGTACTTGAGGAAATGAAATCACTTGACTTTCTCATTCATGGTTAGGGAGTAATAGCTGACCAAAGTTACGCCCCCCACCCCATACTTATAAAGCATTATAGACCAATTCAGTGCTCCGGTCTAAAATTCAATCTCTTTATCAGAATGTTCAAACTTTACATTCAAACGATAGGGCACTTGGCGGGTATTTGAGGAAATGAAATCACTTTACTTTCTCATTCATGGTTAGGGAGTAATATCAGAATGTTCAAACTTTACATTCAAACGATAGGGCACTTGGCGGGTATTTGAGGAAATGCAATCACTTTACTTTCTCATTCATGGTTAGGGAGTAATAGCTGACCAAAGTTACGCCCCCCACCCCATACTTATAAAGCATTATAGACCAATTCAGTGCTCCGGTCTAAAATTCAATCTATTTATCAGAATGTTCAAACTTTGCATTCAAACGATAGGGCACTTGGCGGGTATTTGAGGAAATGAAATCACTTGACTTTCTCATTCATGGTTAGGGAGTAATAGCTGACCAAAGTTACGCCCCCCACCCCATACTTATAAAGCATTATAGACCAATTCAGTGCTCCGGTCTAAAATTCAATCTCTTTATCAGAATGTTCAAACTTTGCATTCAAACGATAGGGCACTTGGCGGGTATTTGAGGAAATGAAATCACTTTACTTTCTCATTCATGGTTAGGGAGTAATAGCTGACCAAAGTAACGCCCCCCACCCCATACTTATAAAGCATTATAGACCAATTCAGTGCACTGAATTGGTCTAAAATTCAATCTCTTTATCAGAATGTTCAAACTTTACATTCAAACGATAGGGCACTTGGCGGGTATTTGAGGAAATTAAATCACTTTACTTTCTCATTCATGGTTAGGGAGTAATAGCTGACCAAAGTTACGCCCCCCACCCCATACTTATAAAGCATTATAGACCAATTCAGTGCTCCGGTCTAAAATTCAATCTCTTTATCAGAATGTTCAAACTTTACATTCAAACGATAGGGCACTTGGCGGGTATTTGAGGAAATGAAATCACTTTACTTTCTCATTCATGGTTAGGGAGTAATAGCTGACCAAAGTTACGCCCCCCACCCCATACTCATAAAGCATTATAGACCAATTCAGTGCTCCGGTCTAAAATTGAATCTCTTTATCAGAATGTTCAAACTTTACATTCAACGATAGGGCACTTGGCGGGTATTTGAGGAAATGAAATCACTTTACTTTCTCATTCATGGTTAGGGAGTAATAGCTGACCAAAGTTACGCCCCCCACCCCATACTTATAAAGCATTATAGACCAATTCAGTGCTCCGGTCTAAAATTCAATCTCTTTATCAGAATGTTCAAACTTTACATTCGAACGATAGGGCACTTGGCGGGTATTTGAGGAAATGAAATCACTTTACTTTCTCATTCATGGTTAGGGAGTAATATCAGAATGTTCAAACTTTACATTCAAACGATAGGGCACTTGGCGGGTATTTGAGGAAATGCAATCACTTTACTTTCTCATTCATGGTTAGGGAGTAATAGCTGACCAAAGTTACGCCCCCCACCCCATACTTATAAAGCATTATAGACCAATTCAGTGCTCCGGTCTAAAATTCAATCTCTTTATCAGAATGTTCAAACTTTACATTCAACGATAGGGCACTTGGCGGGTATTTGAGGAAATGAAATCACTTTACTTTCTCATTCATGGTTAGGGAGTAATAGCTGACCAAAGTTACGCCCCCCACCCCATACTTATAAAGCATTATAGACCAATTCAGTGCTCCGGTCTAAAATTCAATCTATTTATCAGAATGTTCAAACTTTGCATTCAAACGATAGGGCACTTGGCGGGTACTTGAGGAAATGAAATCACTTGACTTTCTCATTCATGGTTAGGGAGTAATAGCTGACCAAAGTTACGCCCCCCACCCCATACTTATAAAGCATTATAGACCAATTCAGTGCTCCGGTCTAAAATTCAATCTCTTTATCAGAATGTTCAAACTTTGCATTCAAACGATAGGGCACTTGGCGGGTATTTGAGGAAATGAAATCACTTTACTTTCTCATTCATGGTTAGGGAGTAATAGCTGACCAAAGTAACGCCCCCCACCCCATACTTATAAAGCATTATAGACCAATTCAGTGCACTGAATTGGTCTAAAATTCAATCTCTTTATCAGAATGTTCAAACTTTACATTCAAACGATAGGGCACTTGGCGGGTATTTGAGGAAATTAAATCACTTTACTTTCTCATTCATGGTTAGGGAGTAATAGCTGACCAAAGTTACGCCCCCCACCCCATACTTATAAAGCATTATAGACCAATTCAGTGCTCCGGTCTAAAATTCAATCTCTTTATCAGAATGTTCAAACTTTACATTCAAACGATAGGGCACTTGGCGGGTATTTGAGGAAATGAAATCACTTTACTTTCTCATTCATGGTTAGGGAGTAATAGCTGACCAAAGTTACGCCCCCCACCCCATACTCATAAAGCATTATAGACCAATTCAGTGCTCCGGTCTAAAATTGAATCTCTTTATCAGAATGTTCAAACTTTACATTCAACGATAGGGCACTTGGCGGGTATTTGAGGAAATGAAATCACTTTACTTTCTCATTCATGGTTAGGGAGTAATAGCTGACCAAAGTTACGCCCCCCACCCCATACTTATAAAGCGTCATAGACCAATTCATTGCTCCGGTCTAAAATTCAATCTCTTTATCAGAATGTTCAAACTTTACATTCAAACGATAGGGCACTTGGCGGGTATTTGAGGAAATGAAATCACTTGACTTTCTCATTCATGGTTAGGGAGTAATAGCTGACCAAAGTTACGCCCCCCACCCCATACTTATAAAGTATCATAGACCAATTCAGTGCTCCGGTCTAAAATTCAATCTCTTTATCAGAATGTTCAAACTTTACATTCAAACGATAGGGCACTTGGCGGGTATTTGAGGAAATGCAATCACTTTACTTTCTCATTCATGGTTAGGGAGTAATAGCTGACCAAAGTTACGCCCCCCACCCCATACTTATAAAGCATTATAGACCAATTCAGTGCTCCGGTCTAAAATTCAATGTCTTTATCAGAATGTTCAAACTTTACATTCAAACGATAGGGCACTTGGCGGGTATTTGAGGAAATGAAATCACTTTACTTTCTCATTCATGGTTAGGGAGTAATAGCTGACCAAAGTTACGCCCCCCACCCCATACTTATAAAGCATCATAGACCAATTCAGTGCTCCGGTCTAAAATTCAATCTCTTTATCAGAATGTTCAAACTTTACATTCAAACGATAGGGCACTTGGCGGGTATTTGAGGAAATGAAATCACTTGACTTTCTCATTCATGGTTAGGGAGTAAAAGCTGACCAAAGTTACGCCCCCCACCCCATACTTATAAAGCATTATAGACCAATTCAGTGCTCCGGTCTAAAATTCAATCTCTTTATCAGAATGTTCAAACTTTACATTCAAACGATAGGGCACTTGGCGGGTATTTGAGGAAATGAAATCACTTTACTTTCTCATTCATGGTTAGGGAGTAATAGCTGACCAAAGTTACGCCCCCCACCCCATACTCATAAAGCATTATAGACCAATTCAGTGCTCCGGTCTAAAATTGAATCTCTTTATCAGAATGTTCAAACTTTACATTCAACGATAGGGCACTTGGCGGGTATTTGAGGAAATGAAATCACTTTACTTTCTCATTCATGGTTAGGGAGTAATAGCTGACCAAAGTTACGCCCCCCACCCCATACTTATAAAGCATTATAGACCAATTCAGTGCTCCGGTCTAAAATTCAATCTCTTTATCAGAATGTTCAAACTTTACATTCAAACGATAGGGCACTTGGCGGGTATTTGAGGAAATGCAATCACTTTACTTTCTCATTCATGGTTAGGGAGTAATAGCTGACCAAAGTTACGCCCCCCACCCCATACTTATAAAGCATTATAGACCAATTCAGTGCTCCGGTCTAAAATTCAATCTCTTTATCAGAATGTTCAAACTTTACATTCAACGATAGGGCACTTGGCGGGTATTTGAGGAAATGAAATCACTTTACTTTCTCATTCATGGTTAGGGAGTAATAGCTGACCAAAGTTACGCCCCCCACCCCATACTTATAAAGCATTATAGACCAATTCAGTGCTCCGGTCTAAAATTCAATCTATTTATCAGAATGTTCAAACTTTGCATTCAAACGATAGGGCACTTGGCGGGTATTTGAGGAAATGAAATCACTTGACTTTCTCATTCATGGTTAGGGAGTAATAGCTGACCAAAGTTACGCCCCCCACCCCATACTTATAAAGCATTATAGACCAATTCAGTGCTCCGGTCTAAAATTCAATCTCTTTATCAGAATGTTCAAACTTTGCATTCAAACGATAGGGCACTTGGCGGGTATTTGAGGAAATGAAATCACTTTACTTTCTCATTCATGGTTAGGGAGTAATAGCTGACCAAAGTAACGCCCCCCACCCCATACTTATAAAGCATTATAGACCAATTCAGTGCACTGAATTGGTCTAAAATTCAATCTCTTTATCAGAATGTTCAAACTTTACATTCAAACGATAGGGCACTTGGCGGGTATTTGAGGAAATTAAATCACTTTACTTTCTCATTCATGGTTAGGGAGTAATAGCTGACCAAAGTTACGCCCCCCACCCCATACTTATAAAGCATTATAGACCAATTCAGTGCTCCGGTCTAAAATTCAATCTCTTTATCAGAATGTTCAAACTTTACATTCAAACGATAGGGCACTTGGCGGGTATTTGAGGAAATGAAATCACTTTACTTTCTCATTCATGGTTAGGGAGTAATAGCTGACCAAAGTTACGCCCCCCACCCCATACTCATAAAGCATTATAGACCAATTCAGTGCTCCGGTCTAAAATTGAATCTCTTTATCAGAATGTTCAAACTTTACATTCAACGATAGGGCACTTGGCGGGTATTTGAGGAAATGAAATCACTTTACTTTCTCATTCATGGTTAGGGAGTAATAGCTGACCAAAGTTACGCCCCCCACCCCATACTTATAAAGCGTCATAGACCAATTCATTGCTCCGGTCTAAAATTCAATCTCTTTATCAGAATGTTCAAACTTTACATTCAAACGATAGGGCACTTGGCGGGTATTTGAGGAAATGAAATCACTTGACTTTCTCATTCATGGTTAGGGAGTAATAGCTGACCAAAGTTACGCCCCCCACCCCATACTTATAAAGTATCATAGACCAATTCAGTGCTCCGGTCTAAAATTCAATCTCTTTATCAGAATGTTCAAACTTTACATTCAAACGATAGGGCACTTGGCGGGTATTTGAGGAAATTAAATCACTTTACTTTCTCATTCATGGTTAGGGAGTAATAGCTGACCAAAGTTACGCCCCCCACCCCATACTTATAAAGCATTATAGACCAATTCAGTGCTCCGGTCTAAAATTCAATCTCTTTATCAGAATGTTCAAACTTTACATTCAAACGATAGGGCACTTGGCGGGTATTTGAGGAAATGAAATCACTTTACTTTCTCATTCATGGTTAGGGAGTAATAGCTGACCAAAGTTACGCCCCCCACCCCATACTCATAAAGCATTATAGACCAATTCAGTGCTCCGGTCTAAAATTGAATCTCTTTATCAGAATGTTCAAACTTTACATTCAACGATAGGGCACTTGGCGGGTATTTGAGGAAATGAAATCACTTTACTTTCTCATTCATGGTTAGGGAGTAATAGCTGACCAAAGTTACGCCCCCCACCCCATACTTATAAAGCATTATAGACCAATTCAGTGCTCCGGTCTAAAATTCAATCTCTTTATCAGAATGTTCAAACTTTACATTCAAACGATAGGGCACTTGGCGGGTATTTGAGGAAATGCAATCACTTTACTTTCTCATTCATGGTTAGGGAGTAATAGCTGACCAAAGTTACGCCCCCCACCCCAAACTTATAAAGCATTATAGACCAATTCAGTGCTCCGGTCTAAAATTCAATCTCTTTATCAGAATGTTCAAACTTTACATTCAACGATAGGGCACTTGGCGGGTATTTGAGGAAATGAAATCACTTTACTTTCTCATTCATGGTTAGGGAGTAATAGCTGACCAAAGTTACGCCCCCCACCCCATACTTATAAAGCATTATAGACCAATTCAGTGCTCCGGTCTAAAATTCAATCTATTTATCAGAATGTTCAAACTTTGCATTCAAACGATAGGGCACTTGGCGGGTATTTGAGGAAATGAAATCACTTGACTTTCTCATTCATGGTTAGGGAGTAATAGCTGACCAAAGTTACGCCCCCCACCCCATACTTATAAAGCATTATAGACCAATTCAGTGCTCCGGTCTAAAATTCAATCTCTTTATCAGAATGTTCAAACTTTGCATTCAAACGATAGGGCACTTGGCGGGTATTTGAGGAAATGAAATCACTTTACTTTCTCATTCATGGTTAGGGAGTAATAGCTGACCAAAGTAACGCCCCCCACCCCATACTTATAAAGCATTATAGACCAATTCAGTGCACTGAATTGGTCTAAAATTCAATCTCTTTATCAGAATGTTCAAACTTTACATTCAAACGATAGGGCACTTGGCGGGTATTTGAGGAAATGAAATCACTTTACTTTCTCATTCATGGTTAGGGAGTAATAGCTGACCAAAGTTACGCCCCCCACCCCATACTTATAAAGCATTATAGACCAATTCAGTGCTCCGGTCTAAAATTCAATCTCTTTATCAGAATGTTCAAACTTTACATTCAAACGATAGGGCACTTGGCGGGTATTTGAGGAAATGAAATCACTTTACTTTCTCATTCATGGTTAGGGAGTAATAGCTGACCAAAGTTACGCCCCCCACCCCATACTCATAAAGCATTATAGACCAATTCAGTGCTCCGGTCTAAAATTGAATCTCTTTATCAGAATGTTCAAACTTTACATTCAACGATAGGGCACTTGGCGGGTATTTGAGGAAATGAAATCACTTTACTTTCTCATTCATGGTTAGGGAGTAATAGCTGACCAAAGTTACGCCCCCCACCCCATACTTATAAAGCGTCATAGACCAATTCATTGCTCCGGTCTAAAATTCAATCTCTTTATCAGAATGTTCAAACTTTACATTCAAACGATAGGGCACTTGGCGGGTATTTGAGGAAATGAAATCACTTGACTTTCTCATTCATGGTTAGGGAGTAATAGCTGACCAAAGTTACGCCCCCCACCCCATACTTATAAAGTATCATAGACCAATTCAGTGCTCCGGTCTAAAATTCAATCTCTTTATCAGAATGTTCAAACTTTACATTCAAACGATAGGGCACTTGGCGGGTATTTGAGGAAATGCAATCACTTTACTTTCTCATTCATGGTTAGGGAGTAATAGCTGACCAAAGTTACGCCCCCCACCCCATACTTATAAAGCATTATAGACCAATTCAGTGCTCCGGTCTAAAATTCAATGTCTTTATCAGAATGTTCAAACTTTACATTCAAACGATAGGGCACTTGGCGGGTATTTGAGGAAATGAAATCACTTTACTTTCTCATTCATGGTTAGGGAGTAATAGCTGACCAAAGTTACGCCCCCCACCCCATACTTATAAAGCATCATAGACCAATTCAGTGCTCCGGTCTAAAATTCAATCTCTTTATCAGAATGTTCAAACTTTACATTCAAACGATAGGGCACTTGGCGGGTATTTGAGGAAATGAAATCACTTGACTTTCTCATTCATGGTTAGGGAGTAAAAGCTGACCAAAGTTACGCCCCCCACCCCATACTTATAAAGCATCATAGACCAATTCAGTGCTCCGGTCTAAAATTCAATCTCTTTATCAGAATGTTCAAACTTTACATTCAAACGATAGGGCACTTGGCGGGTATTTGAGGAAATGAAATCACTTGACTTTCTCATTCATGGTTAGGGAGTAATAGCTGACCAAAGTTACGCCCCCACCCCATACTTATAAAGTATCATAGACCAATTCAGTGCTCCGGTCTAAAATTCAATCTCTTTATCAGAATGTTCAAACTTTACATTCAAACGATAGGGCACTTGGCGGGTATTTGAGGAAATGCAATCACTTTACTTTCTCATTCATGGTTAGGGAGTAATAGCTGACCAAAGTTACGCCCCCCACCCCATACTTATAAAGCATTATAGACCAATTCAGTGCTCCGGTCTAAAATTCAATCTCTTTATCAGAATGTTCAAACTTTACATTCAACGATAGGGCACTTGGCGGGTATTTGAGGAAATGAAATCACTTTACTTTCTCATTCATGGTTAGGGAGTAATAGCTGACCAAAGTTACGCCCCCACCCCATACTTATAAAGCATTATAGACCAATTCAGTGCTCCGGTCTAAAATTCAATCTCTTTATCAGAATGTTCAAACTTTACATTCAAACGATAGGGCACTTGGCGGGTATTTGAGGAAATGAAATCACTTGACTTTCTCATTCATGGTTAGGGAGTAATAGCTGACCAAAGTTACGCCCCCCACCCCATACTTATAAAGCATTATAGACCAATTCAGTGCTCCGGTCTAAAATTCAATCTATTTATCAGAATGTTCAAACTTTGCATTCAAACGATAGGGCACTTGGCGGGTATTTGAGGAAATGAAATCACTTTACTTTCTCATTCATGGTTAGGGAGTAATAGCTGACCAAAGTAACGCCCCCCACCCCATACTTATAAAGCATTATAGACCAATTCAGTGCTCCGGTCTAAAATTCAATCTCTTTATCAGAATGTTCAAACTTTGCATTCAAACGATAGGGCACTTGGCGGGTATTTGAGGAAATGAAATCACTTTACTTTCTCATTCATGGTTAGGGAGTAATAGCTGACCAAAGTAACGCCCCCCACCCCATACTTATAAAGCATTATAGACCAATTCAGTGCACTGAATTGGTCTAAAATTCAATCTCTTTATCAGAATGTTCGAACTTTACATTCAAACGATAGGGCACTTGGCGGGTATTTGAGGAAATTAAATCACTTTACTTTCTCATTCATGGTTAGGGAGTAATAGCTGACCAAAGTTACGCCCCCCACCCCATACTTATAAAGCATTATAGACCAATTCAGTGCTCCGGTCTAAAATTCAATCTCTTTATCAGAATGTTCAAACTTTACATTCAAACGATAGGGCACTTGGCGGGTATTTGAGGAAATGAAATCACTTTACTTTCTCATTCATGGTTAGGGAGTAATAGCTGACCAAAGTTACGCCCCCCACCCCATACTCATAAAGCATTATAGACCAATTCAGTGCTCCGGTCTAAAATTGAATCTCTTTATCAGAATGTTCAAACTTTACATTCAACGATAGGGCACTTGGCGGGTATTTGAGGAAATGAAATCACTTGACTTTCTCATTCATGGTTAGGGAGTAATAGCTGACCAAAGTTACGCCCCCCACCCCATACTTATAAAGTATCATAGACCAATTCAGTGCTCCGGTCTAAAATTCAATCTCTTTATCAGAATGTTCAAACTTTACATTCAAACGATAGGGCACTTGGCGGGTATTTGAGGAAATGCAATCACTTTACTTTCTCATTCATGGTTAGGGAGTAATAGCTGACCAAAGTTACGCCCCCCACCCCATACTTATAAAGCATTATAGACCAATTCAGTGCTCCGGTCTAAAATTCAATGTCTTTATCAGAATGTTCAAACTTTACATTCAAACGATAGGGCACTTGGCGGGTATTTGAGGAAATGAAATCACTTTACTTTCTCATTCATGGTTAGGGAGTAATAGCTGACCAAAGTTACGCCCCCCATCCCATACTTATAAAGCATCATAGACCAATTCAGTGCTCCGGTCTAAAATTCAATCTCTTTATCAGAATGTTCAAACTTTACATTCAAACGATAGGGCACTTGGCGGGTATTTGAGGAAATGAAATCACTTGACTTTCTCATTCATGGTTAGGGAGTAAAAGCTGACCAAAGTTACGCCCCCCACCCCATACTTATAAAGCATCATAGACCAATTCAGTGCTCCGGTCTAAAATTCAATCTCTTTATCAGAATGTTCAAACTTTACATTCAAACGATAGGGCACTTGGCGGGTATTTGAGGAAATGAAATCACTTGACTTTCTCATTCATGGTTAGGGAGTAATAGCTGACCAAAGTTACGCCCCCCACCCCATACTTATAAAGTATCATAGACCAATTCAGTGCTCCGGTCTAAAATTCAATCTCTTTATCAGAATGTTCAAACTTTACATTCAAACGATAGGGCACTTGGCGGGTATTTGAGGAAATGCAATCACTTTACTTTCTCATTCATGGTTAGGGAGTAATAGCTGACCAAAGTTACGCCCCCCACCCCATACTTATAAAGCATTATAGACCAATTCAGTGCTCCGGTCTAAAATTCAATCTCTTTATCAGAATGTTCAAACTTTACATTCAACGATAGGGCACTTGGCGGGTATTTGAGGAAATGAAATCACTTTACTTTCTCATTCATGGTTAGGGAGTAATAGCTGACCAAAGTTACGCCCCCCACCCCATACTTATAAAGCATTATAGACCAATTCAGTGCTCCGGTCTAAAATTCAATCTCTTTATCAGAATGTTCAAACTTTACATTCAAACGATAGGGCACTTGGCGGGTATTTGAGGAAATGAAATCACTTGACTTTCTCATTCATGGTTAGGGAGTAATAGCTGACCAAAGTTACGCCCCCCACCCCATACTTATAAAGCATCATAGACCAATTAATTGCTCCGGTCTAAAATTCAATCTCTTTATCAGAATGTTCAAACTTTGCATTCAAACGATAGGGCACTTGGCGGGTATTTGAGGAAATGAAATCACTTTACTTTCTCATTCATGGTTAGGGAGTAATAGCTGACCAAAGTTACGCCCCCCACCCCATACTTATAAAGCATTATAGACCAATTCAGTGCTCCGGTCTAAAATTCAATCTCTTTATCAGAATGTTCATACTTTACATTCAAACGATAGGGCACTTGGCGGGTATTTGAGGAAATGCAATCACTTTACTTTCTCATTCATGGTTAGGGAGTAATAGCTGACCAAAGTTACGCCCCCCACCCCATACTTATAAAGCATTATAGACCAATTCAGTGCTCCGGTCTAAAATTCAATCTCTTTATCAGAATGTTCAAACTTTACATTCAACGATAGGGCACTTGGCGGGTATTTGAGGAAATGAAATCACTTTACTTTCTCATTCATGGTTAGGGAGTAATAGCTGACCAAAGTTACGCCCCCCACCCCATACTTATAAAGCATTATAGACCAATTCAGTGCTCCGGTCTAAAATTCAATCTCTTTATCAGAATGTTCAAACTTTGCATTCAAACGATAGGGCACTTGGCGGGTATTTGAGGAAATGAAATCACTTTACTTTCTCATTCATGGTTAGGGAGTAATAGCTGACCAAAGTAACGCCCCCCACCCCATACTTATAAAGCATTATAGACCAATTCAGTGCACTGAATTGGTCTAAAATTCAATCTCTTTATCAGAATGTTCAAACTTTACATTCAAACGATAGGGCACTTGGCGGGTATTTGAGGAAATTAAATCACTTTACTTTCTCATTCATGGTTAGGGAGTAATAGCTGACCAAAGTTACGCCCCCCACCCCATACTTATAAAGCATTATAGACCAATTCAGTGCTCCGGTCTAAAATTCAATCTCTTTATCAGAATGTTCAAACTTTACATTCAAACGATTGGGCACTTGGCGGGTATTTGAGGAAATGAAATCACTTTACTTTCTCATTCATGGTTAGGGAGTAATAGCTGACCAAAGTTACGCCCCCCACCCCATACTCATAAAGCATTATAGACCAATTCAGTGCTCCGGTCTAAAATTGAATCTCTTTATCAGAATGTTCAAACTTTACATTCAACGATAGGGCACTTGGCGGGTATTTGAGGAAATGAAATCACTTGACTTTCTCATTCATGGTTAGGGAGTAATAGCTGACCAAAGTTACGCCCCCCACCCCATACTTATAAAGTATCATAGACCAATTCAGTGCTCCGGTCTAAAATTCAATCTCTTTATCAGAATGTTCAAACTTTACATTCAAACGATAGGGCACTTGGCGGGTATTTGAGGAAATGCAATCACTTTACTTTCTCATTCATGGTTAGGGAGTAATAGCTGACCAAAGTTACGCCCCCCACCCCATACTTATAAAGCATCATAGACCAATTCAGTGCTCCGGTCTAAAATTCAATCTCTTTATCAGAATGTTCAAACTTTACATTCAAACGATAGGGCACTTGGCGGGTATTTGAGGAAATGAAATCACTTTACTTTCTCATTCATGGTTAGGGAGTAAAAGCTGACCAAAGTTACGCCCCCCACCCCATACTTATAAAGCATCATAGACCAATTCAGTGCTCCGGTCTAAAATTCAATCTCTTTATCAGAATGTTCAAACTTTACATTCAAACGATAGGGCACTTGGCGGGTATTTGAGGAAATGAAATCACTTGACTTTCTCATTCATGGTTAGGGAGTAATAGCTGACCAAAGTTACGCCCCCCACCCCATACTTATAAAGTATCATAGACCAATTCAGTGCTCCGGTCTAAAATTCAATCTCTTTATCAGAATGTTCAAACTTTACATTCAAACGATAGGGCACTTGGCGGGTATTTGAGGAAATGCAATCACTTTACTTTCTCATTCATGGTTAGGGAGTAATAGCTGACCAAAGTTACGCCCCCCACCCCATACTTATAAAGCATTATAGACCAATTCAGTGCTCCGGTCTAAAATTCAATCTCTTTATCAGAATGTTCAAACTTTACATTCAACGATAGGGCACTTGGCGGGTATTTGAGGAAATGAAATCACTTTACTTTCTCATTCATGGTTAGGGAGTAATAGCTGACCAAAGTTACGCCCCCACCCCATACTTATAAAGCATTATAGACCAATTCAGTGCTCCGGTCTAAAATTCAATCTCTTTATCAGAATGTTCAAACTTTACATTCAAACGATAGGGCACTTGGCGGGTATTTGAGGAAATGAAATCACTTGACTTTCTCATTCATGGTTAGGGAGTAATAGCTGACCAAAGTTACGCCCCCCACCCCATACTTATAAAGCATTATAGACCAATTCAGTGCTCCGGTCTAAAATTCAATCTATTTATCAGAATGTTCAAACTTTGCATTCAAACGATAGGGCACTTGGCGGGTATTTGAGGAAATGAAATCACTTGACTTTCTCATTCATGGTTAGGGAGTAATAGCTGACCAAAGTTACGCCCCCCACCCCATACTTATAAAGCATTATAGACCAATTCAGTGCTCCGGTCTAAAATTCAATCTCTTTATCAGAATGTTCAAACTTTGCATTCAAACGATAGGGCACTTGGCGGGTATTTGAGGAAATGAAATCACTTTACTTTCTCATTCATGGTTAGGGAGTAATAGCTGACCAAAGTAACGCCCCCCACCCCATACTTATAAAGCATTATAGACCAATTCAGTGCACTGAATTGGTCTAAAATTCAATCTCTTTATCAGAATGTTCAAACTTTACATTCAAACGATAGGGCACTTGGCGGGTATTTGAGGAAATTAAATCACTTTACTTTCTCATTCATGGTTAGGGAGTAATAGCTGACCAAAGTTACGCCCCCCACCCCATACTTATAAAGCATTATAGACCAATTCAGTGCTCCGGTCTAAAATTCAATCTCTTTATCAGAATGTTCAAACTTTACATTCAAACGATAGGGCACTTGGCGGGTATTTGAGGAAATGAAATCACTTTACTTTCTCATTCATGGTTAGGGAGTAATAGCTGACCAAAGTTACGCCCCCCACCCCATACTCATAAAGCATTATAGACCAATTCAGTGCTCCGGTCTAAAATTGAATCTCTTTATCAGAATGTTCAAACTTTACATTCAACGATAGGGCACTTGGCGGGTATTTGAGGAAATGAAATCACTTGACTTTCTCATTCATGGTTAGGGAGTAATAGCTGACCAAAGTTACGCCCCCCACCCCATACTTATAAAGTATCATAGACCAATTCAGTGCTCCGGTCTAAAATTCAATCTCTTTATCAGAATGTTCAAACTTTACATTCAAACGATAGGGCACTTGGCGGGTATTTGAGGAAATGCAATCACTTTACTTTCTCATTCATGGTTAGGGAGTAATAGCTGACCAAAGTTACGCCCCCCACCCCATACTTATAAAGCATTATAGACCAATTCAGTGCTCCGGTCTAAAATTCAATGTCTTTATCAGAATGTTCAAACTTTACATTCAAACGATAGGGCACTTGGCGGGTATTTGAGGAAATGAAATCACTTTACTTTCTCATTCATGGTTAGGGAGTAATAGCTGACCAAAGTTACGCCCCCCACCCCATACTTATAAAGCATCATAGACCAATTCAGTGCTCCGGTCTAAAATTCAATCTCTTTATCAGAATGTTCAAACTTTACATTCAAACGATAGGGCACTTGGCGGGTATTTGAGGAAATGAAATCACTTGACTTTCTCATTCATGGTTAGGGAGTAAAAGCTGACCAAAGTTACGCCCCCCACCCCATACTTATAAAGCATCATAGACCAATTCAGTGCTCCGGTCTAAAATTCAATCTCTTTATCAGAATGTTCAAACTTTACATTCAAACGATAGGGCACTTGGCGGGTATTTGAGGAAATGAAATCACTTGACTTTCTCATTCATGGTTAGGGAGTAATAGCTGACCAAAGTTACGCCCCCCACCCCATACTTATAAAGTATCATAGACCAATTCAGTGCTCCGGTCTAAAATTCAATCTCTTTATCAGAATGTTCAAACTTTACATTCAAACGATAGGGCACTTGGCGGGTATTTGAGGAAATGCAATCACTTTACTTTCTCATTCATGGTTAGGGAGTAATAGCTGACCAAAGTTACGCCCCCCACCCCATACTTATAAAGCATTATAGACCAATTCAGTGCTCCGGTCTAAAATTCAATCTCTTTATCAGAATGTTCAAACTTTACATTCAACGATAGGGCACTTGGCGGGTATTTGAGGAAATGAAATCACTTTACTTTCTCATTCATGGTTAGGGAGTAATAGCTGACCAAAGTTACGCCCCCCACCCCATACTTATAAAGCATTATAGACCAATTCAGTGCTCCGGTCTAAAATTCAATCTCTTTATCAGAATGTTCAAACTTTACATTCAAACGATAGGGCACTTGGCGGGTATTTGAGGAAATGAAATCACTTGACTTTCTCATTCATGGTTAGGGAGTAATAGCTGACCAAAGTTACGCCCCCCACCCCATACTTATAAAGCATCATAGACCAATTAATTGCTCCGGTCTAAAATTCAATCTCTTTATCAGAATGTTCAAACTTTGCATTCAAACGATAGGGCACTTGGCGGGTATTTGAGGAAATGAAATCACTTTACTTTCTCATTCATGGTTAGGGAGTAATAGCTGACCAAAGTTACGCCCCCCACCCCATACTTATAAAGCATTATAGACCAATTCAGTGCTCCGGTCTAAAATTCAATCTCTTTATCAGAATGTTCAAACTTTACATTCAAACGATAGGGCACTTGGCGGGTATTTGAGGAAATGCAATCACTTTACTTTCTCATTCATGGTTAGGGAGTAATAGCTGACCAAAGTTACGCCCCCCACCCCATACTTATAAAGCATTATAGACCAATTCAGTGCTCCGGTCTAAAATTCAATCTCTTTATCAGAATGTTCAAACTTTACATTCAACGATAGGGCACTTGGCGGGTATTTGAGGAAATGAAATCACTTTACTTTCTCATTCATGGTTAGGGAGTAATAGCTGACCAAAGTTACGCCCCCCACCCCATACTTATAAAGCATTATAGACCAATTCAGTGCTCCGGTCTAAAATTCAATCTCTTTATCAGAATGTTCAAACTTTGCATTCAAACGATAGGGCACTTGGCGGGTATTTGAGGAAATGAAATCACTTTACTTTCTCATTCATGGTTAGGGAGTAATAGCTGACCAAAGTTACGCCCCCCACCCCATACTTATTAAGCATTATAGACAAATTCAGTGCTCCGGTCTAAAATTCAATCTCTTTATCAGAATGTTCAAACTTTGCATTCAAACGATAGGGCACTTGGCGGGTATTTGAGGAAATGAAATCACTTTACTTTCTCATTCATGGTTAGGGAGTAATAGCTGACCAAAGTTACGCCCCCCACCCCATACTTATAAAGCATTATAGACCAATTCAGTGCTCCGGTCTAAAATTTAATCTCTTTATCAGAATGTTCAAACTTTACATTCAAACGATAGGGCACTTGGCGGGTATTTGAGGAAATGAAATCACTTTACTTTTTCATTCATGGTTAGGGAGTAATAGCTGACCAAAGTTACGCCCCCCACCCCATACTTATAAAGCATCATAGACCAATTCATTGCTCCGGTCTAAAATTCAATCTCTTTATCAGAATGTTCAAACTTTACATTCAAACGATAGGGCACTTGGCGGGTATTTGAGGAAATGAAATCACTTTACTTTCTCATTCATGGTTAGGGAGTAATAGCTGACCAAAGTTACGCCCCCCACCCCATACTTATAAAGCATTATAGACCAATTCAGTGCTCCGGTCTAAAATTCAATCTCTTTATCAGAATGTTCAAACTTTACATTCAAACGATAGGGCACTTGGCGGGTATTTGAGGAAATGCAATCACTTTACTTTCTCATTCATGGTTAGGGAGTAATAGCTGACCAAAGTTACGCCCCCCACCCCATACTTATAAAGCATTATAGACCAATTCAGTGCTCCGGTCTAAAATTCAATCTCTTTATCAGAATGTTCAAACTTTACATTCAACGATAGGGCACTTGGCGGGTATTTGAGGAAATGAAATCACTTTACTTTCTCATTCATGGTTAGGGAGTAATAGCTGACCAAAGTTACGCCCCCCACCCCATACTTATAAAGCATCATAGACCAATTCAGTGCTCTGGTCTAAAATTCAATGTCTTTATCAGAATGTTCAAACTTTGCATTCAAACGATAGGGCACTTGGCGGGTATTTGAGGAAATGAAATCACTTTACTTTCTCATTCATGGTTAGGGAGTAATAGCTGACCAAAGCTACGCCCCCCACCCCATACTTATAAAGTATCATAGACCAATTCAGTGCTCCGGTCTAAAATTCAATCTCTTTATCAGAATTTCAAACTTTGCATTCAAACGATAGGGCACTTGGCGGGTATTTGAGGAAATGAAATCACTTGACTTTCTCATTCATGGTTAGGGAGTAATAGCTGACCAAAGTTACGCCCCCCACCCAATACTTATAAAGCATTATAGACCAATTCAGTGCTCCGGTCTAAAATTCAATCTCTTTATCAGAATGTTCAAACTTTACATTCAAACGATAGGGCACTTGGCGGGTATTTGAGGAAATGAAATCACTTTACTTTCTCATTCATGGTTAGGGAGTAATAGCTGACCAAAGTTACGCCCCCCACCCCATACTTATAAAGCATTATAGACCAATTCAGTGCTCCGGTCTAAAATTCAATCTCTTTATCAGAATGTTCAAACTTTACATTCAACGATAGGGCACTTGGCGGGTATTTGAGGAAATGAAATCACTTTACTTTCTCATTCATGGTTAGGGAGTAATAGCTGACCAAAGTTACGCCCCCCACCCCATACTTATAAAGCATCATAGACCAATTCAGTGCTCCGGTCTAAAATTCAATGTCTTTATCAGAATGTTCAAACTTTGCATTCAAACGATAGGGCACTTGGCGGGTATTTGAGGAAATGCAATCACTTTACTTTCTCGTTCATGGTTAGGGAGTAATAGCTGACCAAAGTTACGCCCCCCACCCCATACTTATAAAGCATTATAGACCAATTCAGTGCTCCGGGCTCAAATTCAATCTCTTTATCAGAATGTTCAAACTTTACATTCAAACGATAGGGCACTTGGCGGGTATTTGAGGAAATGAAATCACTTTACTTTCTCATTCATGGTTAGGGAGTAATAGCTGACCAAAGTTACGCCCCCCACCCCATACTTATCAAGCATTATAGACCAATTCAGTGCTCCGGTCTAAAATTCAATCTCTTTATCAGAATGTTCAAACTTTGCATTCAAACGATAGGGCACTTGGCGGGTATTTGAGGAAATGAAATCACTTTACTTTCTCATTCATGGTTAGGGAGTAATAGCTGACCAAAGTTACGCCCCCCACCCCATACTTATAAAGCATTATAGACCAATTCAGTGCTCCGGTCTAAAATTCAATCTCTTTATCAGAATTTCAAACTTTACATTCAAACGATAGGGCACTTGGCGGGTATTTGAGGAAATGAAATCACTTTACTTTCTCATTCATGGTTAGGGAGTAATAGCTGACCAAAGTTACGCCCCCCACCCAATACTTATAAAGCATCATAGACCAATTCATTGCTCCGGTCTAAAATTCAATCTCTTTATCAGAATGTTCAAACTTTACATTCAAACGATAGGGCACTTGGCGGGTATTTGAGGAAATGAAATCACTTTACTTTCTCATTCATGGTTAGGGAGTAATAGCTGACCAAAGTTACGCCCCCCACCCCATACTTATAAAGCATCATAGACCAATTCAGTGCTCCGGTCTAAAATTCAATCTCTTTATCAGAATGTTCAAACTTTACATTCAAACGATAGGGCACTTGGCGGGTATTTGAGGAAATGCAATCACTTTACTTTCTCGTTCATGGTTAGGGAGTAATAGCTGACCAAAGTTACGCCCCCCACCCCATACTTATAAAGCATCATAGACCAATTCAGTGCTCCGGTCTAAAATTCAATGTCTTTATCAGAATGTTCAAACTTTGCATTCAAACGATAGGGCACTTGGCGGGTATTTGAGGAAATGAAATCACTTTACTTTCTCATTCATGGTTAGGGAGTAATAGCTGACCAAAGTTACGCCCCCCACCCCATACTTATAAAGCATTATAGACCAATTCAGTGCTCCGGTCTAAAATTCAATCTCTTTATCAGAATGTTCAAACTTTGCATTCAAACGATAGGGCACTTGGCGGGTATTTGAGGAAATGAAATCACTTGACTTTCTCATTCATGGTTAGGGAGTAATAGCTGACATAAGTTACGCCCCCCACCCCATACTTATCAAGCATTATAGACCAATTCAGTGCTCCGGTCTAAAATTCAATCTCTTTATCAGAATGTTCAAACTTTGCATTCAAACGATAGGGCACTTGGCGGGTATTTGAGGAAATGAAATCACTTTACTTTCTCATTCATGGTTAGGGAGTAATAGCTGACCAAAGTTACGCCTCCCACCCCATACTTATAAAGCATTATAGACCAATTCAGTGCTCCGGTCTAAAATTCAATCTCTTTATCAGAATGTTCAAACTTTACATTCAAACGATAGGGCACTTGGCGGGTATTTGAGGAAAAGAAATCACTTTACTTTCTAGCTATCTCATTCATGGTTAGGGAGTAATAGCTTACCAAAGTTACGCCCCCCACCCCATACTTATAAAGCATCATAGACCAATTCAGTGCTCCGGTCTAAAATTCAATCTCTTTATCAGAATGTTCAAACTTTACATTCAAACGATAGGGCACTTGGCGGGTATTTGAGGAAATGAAATCACTTTACTTTCTCATTCATGGTTAGGGAGTAATAGCTGACCAAAGTTACGCCCCCCACCCCATACTTATAAAGCATTATAGACCAATTCAGTGCTCCGGTCTAAAATTTAATCTCTTTATCAGAATGTTCAAACTTTACATTCAAACGATAGGGCACTTGGCGGGTATTTGAGGAAATTTACACGACATCGTGACTGAACCGAACCGTCGACAAGGACTTAAGACAACCTTTTCCGACACAAGACAGCAGACATCTGTACAATACATCTATGACTGCCGCAAGAATGCCCTCGACTTGCTCGTCATAGAGGCAGTACATTGCTTATTCCTTGATAAAGACTGGAGCTGATCAGTCGAAAATTTGGAAAAGTCCATTTTCTTGTATTGGAAATCTCAGTTAAACTTTGATACATACTGCTATAATACAACTCTTTATATCAATCAAAAACCCAGTCATTCAATCAGTACTTTCGTGTATTACGTTACCCTTTCTCTTTATGTAGGACAGCGGTGTCCCCGGCTCTGATGGTGCCTCAAAACTGCAGGACTGCACGATGGACTCAAGGTCATCATCGTCGAGGGGCCTGTCCAGAAACTCTGCCATCTTCTTCACCGACGAAGACATTCTCTGCACGATAAAAGGGCAGTGTTGACAGTGATACCTTTCGCCAAAAAAAGATCATTTATTCTTTGTTCGTGGACTTTTTTTATTCTATCTTGTATAGTTAAATCGTTGTAAAGTACCATGGAAATATGAGCTCCGGAGCTGGTGGGCTACGCCGAATGGCGGTTATACCGGCTAGGGTAACGGATTAGGGTCTCTGGTGATGGATTAAAGATTATGCTGATGGATTAAGGGTAAGGATGACGGACTAAGGGCAAGGGTGACGGATTAAGGACTATGGTGTTGGACTAATGGTTATCGCGACGGATTAAGGGCTATGGTGACGGTTTATTTCATTTCAAAAACATTATACAGCGCAAACGACAGCTTTTTCAAAAGAACTTGTTTTTAACCATATCTGTGTCAAACTGCATCCTCCAGTATCGATCTGCTTGCAGATTAACTACATCTAGAAGCGGGCATAGATTTTGACGGAGTTGACAAGGAAGCGATAAACAGGGAAGGTTGCAACACTTCTAAATTCTGCGAAAAGTTTCATCAGGTTGGTAAGTCACTAAATAAAAAGACCATTTTTTTCACAACCAAGAGATTTATTCAACCGATGTTTCGGTGACGTCTACCACCTTCTTCAAGGCAATTCTGACTGGTTCACATAGTAATGCAGCACAGGTGTCACTGCTTATACATGATAATGAGATGCATTCCCAACCGCAAAGTATTTACATATGTACAATCACAGGGGATGTGCATTATTACGTGAACCAGTCAGAATTGCCTTGAAGAAGGTGACAGACGGTCACCGAAACGTCGGTTGAATAAATCTCTTGGTTGTGAAAAAAAGAGTCTTTTTATTCCTTTATTACCTTTTTCAGGTCCTCGTACTTGACGAACAGAAAGTGTGGATCGTCCCTCATCTGCCACCAGCCAAGGGTGTGGTCGTAATAGGACCCTCGAGAAACTTGTCAAAAAGAAGAAGAAGATTAGAATTCAAAACGTTATCATGATCATTTAGTAACAATAAATATATGTCCTCGTGAGAGGAATCAAGAAAACACCATCTTCAGCTAATCTCCATGTAGATCAAGAAGACACCATCTTCAGCTAATCTCCATGTAGATCAAGAAGACACCATCATTAGCTAATCTTCATGTAGATCAAGAAGACACCATCTTCAGCTAATCTCCATGTAGATCAAGAAGACACCATCTTCAGCTAATCTCCATGTAGATCAAGAAGACACCATCTTCAGCTAATCTCCATGTAGATCAAGAAGACACCATCTTCAGCTAATCTCCATGTAGATCAAGAAGACACCATCTTCAGCTAATCTCCATGTAGATCAAGAAGACACCATCTTCAGCTAATCTCCATGTAGATCAAGAAGACACCATCTTCAGCTAATCTCCATGTAGATCAAGAAGACACCATCTTCAGCTAATCTCCATGTAGATCAAGAAGACACCATCTTCAGCTAATCTCCATGTAGATCTAGCGGTGGCAAAGCAGTATCAAAAGGACGAACCAGTATCAGTGGCATTTTGGATACATGGTTGGCCCTTTTGATACTGCCTTGCCATCGATAAATCTGCTTGGAGATTAATCTTCAGCAAGGCAAACCATCTTCTACTCAAAGGAGACGACAGACGGTATAAACTCCCTGGCACATTTGATCAATTGCTGACATCACGAATCCGTAGGATCACATGTTATGATCTAGTTGTCTGGTCACTTGAATTCTAATGAAAACTGGAGCAGAACAATCGAAAATTCGATGCTCTAACTTATAGTTTTGTACGTTTTGTAAGTTTTACTCTATAACTATGTTAACAACCAACACAGATTAACTTTCTTCCTAAATGAATGCCTTATTTTAAACGAACTCTTATAAGCGGTGTATAAGATCTTTGTAGGTTGTTGCAATATTGTATACGCAGACAGGCACAGACATAGAAATCAAAGGAACTCACGTTTTCCTTCCAAGAAATCTGCCTGAAAAGAGTCCCAGGATTCAGGCGTTTTAAAAAAGTTGCTTTTTATGGACCAGTGGTAGAAGGAAACACACACGTCTTTTGGGTTTCTCAGTACAACCAAGACTTTGATCTGAAAGCAATCGGGTGTAAGATTAAAGTGTAGGTGTACCAAGATAATACTACTATCTTTAGTATTGTTTTCTATGTAATGATATTATACTTTTTATTTCATGTACCTATTTGCCATAGCTAGTTGACTTTTGTTTACAATGTTGTATCGCTTCTGTAATGTTACTTTCAAGTATTGTTTTGACTGATTATGATGTTGCGATTTTAATTTTATCTTGACCTTAAGCTTGGTTGTAAAAATTGGTGATGAATCAAGTTCTGAAAAAAAGTGTTCCCCATGAAATAGTGTCGCCCATGCTAAAGTGTCCCCATGCAAAAGTGTCCCCCTTGCAAAAGTCCCCCCATGAAAAAGTGCCCCTATGAAAAAGTGTCCCCCATTAAAAAATTAAAAGATTTAAGTGTACGTTTGTGTAAGTAGTGAGCAAGTATCTACCACAAAAAAAATTATATCAACAAGAACATGAACGGTTTCAATCGCTTGAGAAAGGTTTGTAAAAATAATAACACAACTCATGCATTCAATATTTTAGACTGCTAGAAATTTTATTGGCGTCGTCAAGAAATTATATATATCATGAATCACCCGGTATCCTCATCATCAGTCAAGACAAATAACCTATCAGTCATGCATGTCGCCCTGATAAACTTTAGGTGTTAGCATCTAATTTCTTTTTAAGGCCATGTTGATTTGATTATATGGATGGCATCCGCGCGCGCATCAATTTTCGTCCGTTTTCAACAATAACAAAACAATTTCGGCCATGCTGTAAATTGTAAAAAGCAGCTGCAAAATGATAAAATATATGCTGTAAAATGCAAACAAAAATGATTTGGAAAACGGATACTAATGTTGTAGAATACCAGGGTCAATTTTAAAGTCAGAAAAGACGTTTTGGAAAAAAAAAGAATCTATATTTCGGTGTACCATACTCTGTACGTTTGGTTTTGTTCATCCTTCATGACCACGTAGATTTCATAATGAAGGCAACTTTTTTTCGCCATACTTAATTTGCACGCTCGCATCAGTTTTGGGGTCACCAGAGGATGTTATCCATATTGTCAAATCAACATAGCCTATAAACATAGTAAATAATTCATCACACTGTTTTTTCTATTCGCTGCTATATGTAGCCACCCAATCACGGACAGACAACCGCACCTTCTTACACGGCTGGGCCAATTCTCGCGAGACCAGGTCTCTGCTCAGATAGGTGACCATTAGCCGCGGAGAAGCGACCTCTGACAGTTCTGCTTGGCATGGCAGCCTGTCAGGCCAGGTGAACTCCAGGACGAAGTCGTTGTGTTCGTTGCGCCTTTCTCCCTTTCCGTACATGATTTTGTGCACGATTTGCCTCGTCCAATGTGTGCCTTTGTTCGTGAAAAGAATAATTTCATCCTTGTTACTAATAGTATTAATAATAGTATCATTGTTAATACAGTATTATCACATAGGTAGATGGCGTCGACCAATCAGAAGCCACCATTGCCCACAATAAGTGGTCTGTTATCACGCCATAACACACCACTTATTGACGTCATGTCAGAACACAACCGTTCCATTTTGCAGAGGGGGTATCTTTTTGATGAATCCTTTTCTTAACCTTGTTTAAAAAATCTTTATAACCGTTACATTTTGTAGAGGGGGTACCTATTTGATGAATCTTTTTCTTAACCTTGTTTAAAAAAATCTTTATTGTCTTAGAATTCCTAAAAATTCCTTAGAATACATGAAAAAGGGAAAACAAATTTAAAATTCCCAAAAATGTTCCGCGTGTTCCATTTGCTGTTGGCCAAAGAAACCACGTTCTATCTAAGGTTCCGCGCGTTCCATTTCCAGCTGGCCAAAGAACCTGTGTTCTATTCAGGTTTATCTGAGGTCATGTTGCAGGGAGATTCTTCAATGATAACATTTTCTGACTGACCTGAAACCGACCCTCCTATCCTGTGTGGTTGAAATAAATAAATCAGGCAACAGTTGTACATATTCTTCATTATCTTCTGCTAATAAAGGACAAATGTGAATTCTGAAATGCATTCTTAATAGTATAAGGGATCTATGCGTCAAACAGAAATTGTCTACTCTTATATGCGTCAGTTTGGATAAGCTATATGATGATAACGTTAATGACCCGCCTCTTCCTCGGTGTATATGGTGTCATAACGCCTGGTCATGTGCTATAACCACCTCATAAAACCACCTCGTTCGCTTCGCTCACTCGGTGGTTTTATTCGGTGGTTATAGCACATGGCCAGGCGTTATGACACCATATACACCTCGGGGCGGGTCATTAACCCTTAATTACTCCATATGATTACGCATGAGAAGTACAATGACCAACGTGTATTCAAAGTTCCTTCCCGCGCCAGATGGCGCATAGGGCGGCGCACATCTCCGTTTCAGTAGCCCTTGGGCCACACAACTTTGTGCTAACACTACATTGGGGGGCTAGTCCACTGTTAGTGGTGTGTATTTAACTGCCATAATCATTTCCAGCAGAGAAAGCGGTATGTACCATTTTGGTCTAGGTCTTTGGTATGACTCTGCCGAAGATCGAACTCACGACCTAATCGTTTGCAAGGCGAACACTCTATCCGCTAGGCTGTTGCACCGTTTTGACCAACGACATTATCAAATCTAAAAAGCTCCAGTACAGAGCTTTTCAATAATGTCATTAACATAAATGATTTTCGTTTAAGTTTAATCTTTAAAGTCATCCCTTTCAAACACCACAAGAATGACATACCTGTCTTTGGGAATCCAACTATGACGACATCGCCATCTCTGAACTGGAAGTTCTGCATGGACTCTAGGTTGTCTCTGGTCACCAAACAGAGGAACTGGATGCCTCGCCATTCAGTGTACGGAAGGTCCGGCCCGGGGAATACGTATGGGGGCGTTGCCATCGCTGAGACTAAGGAACAAGCAGATTTGTTATAAGTTCTTTGTTTTTAATTTGCTTCCACCAAAAAGGCTATTTTCCGACGCTAACAGATACCAACATATATAATTTCTTCCCGAACCTACCACCAAAATGAGTAGCATTCCCGTAGTATATATGCATGTACACAAACACACCAACAGAAAAATTAACCAAAGACGTAACCGTCTTAGAGAAGGTGACATTAACGTTACATACTGAAGTTCGGTTGGAGTACCATAGAATACCGATAATCGAACTTGACCTTTGTATTCAGTCAGCACCTAACACATACCAAATATAAGATTAATCAAGTCGTAACTAGAGTTATGCTGTCTATCCGGCCTATTCAGCCACAGACTAACAACACCAACAAGATATATACCCCCCCCCCACACACACACACACATACGAACACAGAGGTGCAAATCAAGTTTGTTTGTTTTTGACAAACAAAGACGGTAAACTTACGATGACCTTGACTCCCAGCCTCCTCAAGGTGAAACGTCTTGTGCATACAGCGGCCACATTCTTGTGATGCTAGCAAACATTGTTAAAGCTTGACTTACCTTTCGAATATGGGCCCCCTGGCTTTGTTACCCTTAGCTTCGGTAGTACTTGTTAACACGTACAGCAGTACTGCAGGGTACTGATGGTAATCAGGTCCTAGCAGACAACGTTCTGACCCTCAGAAATCTTGAGATGGTCGTATTTGTCGTCCAACACAAGTAAAAACGACGGATATGCAAACCGTGGCTAGTGATATACTTAGCCGCGGCTGTGAACGTGACCCAGGCTACGTGCAGGTCAGTAACCTAACCTAACCTAACACTAACAATAGCGACATCTAGCGGTCTTCGTAAAACAGCTTTAGAAGTACATATATAACGATATAAGCGACACTAGCCCATTCTGTTATTGTAAGGGCAGCTGTTTTAGTATCGGAGTACGATAAAATCACATAATTCATACCACGAGTGAAATTTAATAGAAAGTTTTTCTCGGTAATTATTGAGTTAATTTTTCTTACTTGATTGGCTTCAATTTTTCTAGTAAAACCTCGTCAGCAGCATCGTTCCTTCCGTTCTTAGGAACAGAGGGGAGTCGTGCAAACCGCTCCTTGAAGGGTTTGGAGTCAGTTCCGGAAACATTGATGCGCTTTCTAGGTCACGCCTCTTCACTGTACCCTGTTACTGAACACCACACACACGGACACACACACACACACACACACACACACACACACACACACACACGCACGCACGCACACACACCCACACACACATACACACACGTGAAAACAAAGTCAAAGATTCTTGTTCTGGTGCTGAACATCATCCACACACGGGCAAATTTTCTGTCCTAGGTTCTGAACACAAAGAACTCACACCTGGACATAAATTCCTGTCCTTGGTGCTGGATGACATTTACACACAGGCAAACAGTTCCGTCTATGGTGATGAACACCCCCAAACACAAGCAAGCATGCCTGTCCCTGGTGCTGAACACAATCCACACACGAGCAAACACGCCTGTCCTTGGTGCTGAACGCGTATTCGACGTTTTCCTCACTATCATCTTCATCAGAAGAGCATATTCAACAGTATATACGCTGTACTGATTTGATTCTGTGCTCATACCCGCACCGAAATGACAATACCGAACAGTCGAACGGCCCCGAAATCTATATTCGTGAGCGACGCTTTCGAATTCCCATGATGCCCCGCGTTCGATCCATCCGTTACCAGTTTGAGTAACGTTACATGCGGTAAATGTTCTTGCTGCGCGGTCTTATCTTGTATTTGAATATTCTATTATCCCTTCTACTTTGTAGTGATTTATATCACATAGATAGATTTAAAAGCGATAAGTTTCAAGTTTGACCAAGCATGGATGATGACGAAGTTTGGAGCGCGACGAAAACCAAAGGAAGAGGCCGGGGCAGAGGACGGGGTCGCGGTCGGGGAGCTGCCGCCGTAGCGCGCGCCGAAGATCCTGACACTGTCCGTCGGCCGGTTGGGCGGACCCCCGACGGTGAAAAGACCCCTCTCTCCATCCCATCCTCTCCGTTAGGAACGAATCCGAGTGAAGAAGATCCACCGAACCCAGCAGCGTTGGTAGAAGCGGTGCGGCGTCTGTCTCTTCAGGCGGTGTCATCTGACCGGCACGCCGGTACGTCAGAGAGCGGCGACGGTGAACACGCCGGCCCACAAGTTGTCACCAACTTCATACGGTTCGTTTTATTTATAAACTTTTACTTGCTCATCTCTTTAAGTTTGATAAATCCACGTAAGTAAAGCATAATGCTTTTCATTTCATTTTTCACTATAATTTCGTAAAGATAATCATCCAGCATGGCAAAACATTTCTATTACAACATGATATTAGATGATTTTATGAAGATCAGCTTTAACGGTAGCGTTGTCACTATAAAACTTTTTTCTGAGGATGAGTCGGCCGATTGATATTGATAAAAAAATGTATCAATAATGGCAAGTACAGAATCTGTTTTTTCCTTGTATCAGTGATAAGGGAAGCTTCGTACTATATACAACGAATGAAAACCTGACGTCATAACTGTCGGAAAAACTTCACAAACGTCATATTGTCTCTGTCTATTATAGAGACCTGATAATCTATCCCTTTTATTGGTGAAAACAAGGGATACCGGGGTTTTTTCACCATAAGGTATTGTGGTATAAAAAAATATCAAAATGTTTATGACTATCGCTATCCCATGTGCAAGTATATAGGACGCTTTTTCGAGGCAATAATGTCTTTACCTAAAAAATGGGATAAACGACCAATACTTATCATAGAGCACCGTTGTTTGCTATATCCTGCCATTCTTAGGTTTACTCCGCCTGAGAACTGGCTTCTGTACGTGTATGATGTGTCCTTCACACCGGAAGTGGATAACCGGAAGCGGCGTCGCTCGTTCATCGACCAGTTATTCGGTCCGCGAGCTGCCAACTACACCTGGTTGTTCGACGGCTTCAAGATGCTTTACGTCACAACAAGGTAACAGATATCGATATTGTAATAATTGTAACTGTTGAGATAAGGCACCTTGGATGGGTGGCATTAGTTTTTCAGATCCTCTCATCCTCTGTGAATATTGCAGATGGCGTCGGCTCGCTTTTTACCAGGCATTTTTTAGTCTGAGAGAGTAAATGCTACTTATCTTATCACAGAGTTCGAAACGGTATGAGCATGGTGTTACAGAAAGTGTATAGCAACTTTTCGTACTAGATAGAGCTAGACAGATGCATTTTAGAACCGCCGGCGAGTCCTCTGGCGCGGCGACTCACATGGAAAGTAAGCTTGGTATCGATGACCCCTTGAACGTGCTTTTGGGGGTAGGGGGTAAGTTCCTAGCACACCGCCTGCTACCCTCCCGGATCCCCAAGATTATATTGACTAATTCTACTTCCCGCTGCTAGGCGGCGTAGCAGTGGGCGGGATGCGGTCTCACACGTGACTAAGCCTGCCCCGCCCCTCCCCCAACCCCCTCATGACGGTTACCGACAGGAATAGATTTCCTGGGCCATACAGCCTCCTTAACCTAGAGAGTTCGTCTGTGTCCATTGAATTACCATGATCACGCTATTTCGGTTGCTTCATTTTATCAGCCATGACAAACACAAACTACAGATGACACCACAGTCCGGACTGCAGTTGCCAACACAAAAATTGGACTTACACAAATTTTCCACTGATCAGCTCCAATCTTTATGAACAATCCACTGCTTCTGTGACGCCACGTTATGCAGATTGAACCCGTGACTCGGAGAGCAGTGAACCATGTGTTGCAGAAAGTCTATGGCAGCCCCCGTCTCCGTTGAGGGATGGCTGTAAAGCCCGGATGTCCTGCCTACTGCCTACGTGCTCAGGCCAGAAACTGGCCCCTTGCTTTCCAGGAGGATCCTCCAAGCAGTCCTGTCCCTTGCCCTAGCCTATGCTTCCCGACTGTTTTAGCCCGTGTCCTCTTTTATTCCTCTTGCAAAAAAAATTGATACCACTCCGTGTTACTTGTTCCCACAGGCTGTGCCCCACTCAGAGGACACTGGAGAGGGATGTTAAAGACTGGAGCGGGAAGGGATACCGGGCCAAGTTCATGTTGACCCGGGAGATGGGACCAACGGACCCGCAGGCCACGCAGTTTTACAACCTAGTCTTCAGGTTTGAGTCTTCTTTTTATTCTCACGCATGGAGTTCCGTCAGTGCACAGAAATGGTCAAGTAGATTTGATTTGTACTAATACTCTTCCAGGTTATATGTCATGTCTCTGGTTCTATGGTATTTGCTAGCCATTCGTAAGTGTATTAACCCTTAACAATCATATTTGTTTGTCTTTGATACAAGAACACGATACAAGAACTAGCCTATGTCTTACCTAGTTGAACTAAGTGTGTTAACCCTTAACAATCATATTTGTTTGTCTTTGATACAAGAACACGATACAAGAACTTGCCTATGCCTTAGCTAGTTGAACAGTTAAATCCCTGTTCTCAGACTTATTCCTAAGTTATGTCTACTGTATTTGGTACAAAGAATGCCCTAATGGCACATACGCCTCCTCGTAGATGTATTGAATTTTCAATGTGTATGATCATTAATGAATTTGAATGTGTCAATCGACTTTTCATTATTTTTCAACTTTAAGAATGGATAAACTCTTGAAACGCCTTCCAAGTACTTGTCAGCATAACACAATCCAGACTTTTGTCTGCGAGTTATTTTGATACAATAATACAATAATTTTATTGCAAGTTCATGCCCAAAGGCTAATTGCAGACAAACAAGTACATGGAGATACATGGAAATCGGAATAGTTATGTAGTCTAATGTGAAAGTTCTATGTTAACTATGGTTGACTATGGTTGGGTTTGACATCTATTTTGAAGGCAGTGAAAAATGATGTAACCCACGTTTTGAATCAAAAGAGGGTTGGTTGATTTTAGTAAAAAGATGGATTTTTTTTTAAATTATTCAAATGGTGAAAGCTAGGAGAATTTATGGAAGCTGTTTTAGAAGGATGGGATTGATTAAAACAACATTGATGCTATCGTTACTCAGGCACTGCTTGTTGGACAAGCTTGGATACAGGCAGATCCGCCGGTACTTCTACTGCCAGGAGGACGCCGTGCCTGTCCCGCAGCACAAACTGAGCGTGATGCCAGGCTTCGACACCGCCATCATGTACCATCAGGGCGGCTTCATGCTGTCCGTGGACCTGTCCTACAAGATCCTCCGCGAACAGACTGCGTACGACCGGATGTACGCCGTCTACCTGAAGAAAGGCAAAGGTATGAAGAGAGCTAGGATAGTGCAATATGAATTGTTGGGTTAGGGCCTTTAGTTAAATTCTGAGTTCATAAATTTCGTCGTCCGTCGTCTTGGGATCACAACAAGCAACCAAGAAATTGAAATCATAATTTAAAAAAAACATGTAAGATATCTATATCCTTTCCTTCAAGAGCTATAGATTCACTACAGTTGTAATTACAATGCCGCTGTTTTTCTTGTTCATGTTTTATCAAGTTTGCTAAAGGACAGTGTCTTCACGTGAAGACATGTGCCTGTTTCCCATTTTTGAGGCGGAAATTAGCCTCCCCATGGCATGGGTTATAAGTCACTATTTGTTCTTTCTTCTCTAAGTTTGAAGCTATGATATTGTTATTTTTCCTAATTTTGTCTTAACGATTACGTAACTCTTGACTTATCTTGTTTTTTTATATCTTGTTTTTTTAACTATCAGTCGAATTAGTCTGTTTTTCTTACCATGTGTTGACTAGATAAAGTTTGACCTGTCATAAATGGTGAACTGTGCGCCAATGTGTCCATTAACTATCAGTCATGCTTTGAGAATATTAGGAAAACCACTGTCTATTTTTCAATGTACATTAGGAGACTATAAGAGAGACATGTGCCGAGAAATGCTGGGGAAAGTTGTGACCACGCGCTACAACAACAAGAGTTACACCGTCGACGACATCGACTTCGACCGAAACCCGGACAGTACCTTTGAAAAGGAGGGCCAAACGATCTCGTTCGCAGAGTACTATGCTCAGACCTACAACAGGAAGATATCGGACGTACATCAGCCGCTACTTGTCAGCAGGAGGAGAAAGAGGCGCCCGGGGATGTCGGAAAACGACGAGTTCATCTACCTCGTGCCCGAGCTGTGTTACATGACGAATATCGAAGACACCATGCGGCAGGATTTCCGCGTCATGCAGGACCTGGCCACCCACACACGCCCCGACCCCGCCAAGCGGGCAAAGATGGTACTGGATCTGGTCAAGAAGCTGAACCGAACGCGAGCCACGAGAACCGAGATGGAGAAGTGGGGTATGAAGGTCGAGCCCAAGCTGCTGAACGCCCCGCGACTTGACCTGGGTAGGCAGACCATCCTCATCGACGGGCAGCGGTGCGATCCTGGCGCTAAAGCGGAGTGGTCCGGGCACCTGAGGCGGACCCAGGTGAAGGGCCTGCCGCTGCTGAAGACCTGGTTCGTGGTGTGCCCGGAGGCGATCATGGAGGCTGCCTCAAACTTCATCGGAAACTTTAAACAGGTTAGAGCTTAGAGCCATGCTAGTACTTGTGTTTTGATAATCTAATCGTAAGTTCGTGCTTGTTTACAGAGTCTCTTTTGTTGAAAACAAAGACTTATCCCTGAGTATAGAGTTTCCTTAGCTTTCTACTCGACCAGGAGGAACTTTTATGTCGACCGTCTGCCACCCTCCTCAGGCTAATGATACTTGTATACTGATGTCTTTTTTCATGACATCTATGTATGTTAGGGGTGATCTTCTTTGCCTTCTTCTCGCATGTGTCGGGGACCATAGCACTCAGTCTGAGACTATTTCCTTGCTGTTTCTAAGGCAGTGTCCGGCAAAACCTTGTAGCCTCTGTTGCAGGCCTTCCCACTAGCGTTTTACTAGCGATTTTTTCAAATTTTTTTTTTTGGGGGGGGGGGGGGCGTATCTGCTTGGGCCCTTGAACGTCTGGCCCGTATCTTGTCTGACACTTGTGGGAGGCCCGCGTAAAGTTCCTTGTTTGTCTAGTGCTGCCCCCATAATATGTCACGAACTCGTCTTAGCATTCCTAGTATAATAGCCGTCCAGCTGTTTCTCACACAGTCATCTAATATCTTTGATTCTCGACAATAACACGATCATGATCGATCGTGGGGTCGTGTGGCGCAACGGCAGAGCGTTCGACTCAGAACCAAGAGGTCCCAAGTTCGAATCATGTCATGTTACCGATGTTGTGCCCTTGGGAAAGGTACTTTACACGACTTTCCTCACTCCACCCAGGTGTAAATGGGTACCTGACTTCGGTTGGGGAAAGTCGTATTGAGGGCGCCGAATGGCAGCCGCCCAGACCCTTGCGACAGTTCCACAAAATGCAAGTGTGGATAATATACTATATATGTTGTGTATTGTGTGAAATCTGTAATGCACTGCATCATTTCAGCGCTAGAAAGGCTGCCATTTCGGGTAATTTCTGACCCATAAAAACAAACTATTATCATTATCATATCAGGACGCCCCCAGGATGGGGTTCGAAGTGACAAACGAGAGGATCGCCCGACTGCCGGACGATCGGGTCATGACGTACATCAGCACCTTGACCCAGCTCGTTCAAGAGGTCAAAGACCTGCAGATGCTGGTGTGCATCGTGCCCAACGACAACAAGGAGAGGTATGACGCCATCAAGAAACTGTGCTACGTGGACTACCCCGTTCCCTGCCAGGTACGGGTTATGTACACCAGTAACTGTTGAAATGAAAGGTTGAAAATTCCTTATTTGAAGGTTACTACTATATAGCTAGAATATTCCTCAATCAGTGACTAAGAAACGGTAACGAGATACGCACCTCCAAATTTTCGATGTCAACTGTACATCTTGATCACGGAATGACCTAGTCTCGTGAGAACACGAGACTAGGACGAGACTGGTGAAGATCGTCCTGCCTCCCCCGCCGCCTTCAACGATATCCTTATTTGAATTGCAACAGTATTACAGTACATTGTAACACAGCAGCGGTAAGCTGACGTTTTCACCACACATTACCAGAAATGATGTAAGACACAAGTAGAGTCTTCAGTTTGTAAAACAAGGGGACCGGGAGGTACTAGATATCTAGAGGTGAAACCGCGTGTGCCATATACATTCATGTTGTTTAAAAGGCCACCATGCGTATCGTTGTTTTGACCTTGACTTCGACTCTACGCCTGTTTGAAGCTACAGTACAACAACTCTCTGATATACGGCATACACATACGTGTCAGGTCAAAGGTTTACCCACAGTGTTCGAGCTGTATGTGTATGTAACGAACAGAACCAAACGTTCTCGTTATACTGCCAACAGTACTGATGTACATATTGAAGGTACAAGAGATAGAATGATAGAGTTCGCAGACAGTCTTCATACATACAGATCATCCCACGGAGACGCGATTGGAGGGGTAAACCGGACCTAGTATAGAATGAATATCATGCTAAAAAATGCTTTTTTTTAAGTGTACACCTGTACATCTACTAGCGCTGCTCTTATCAACAACAAAGTCGTTTTAAATGTATAATGTATATATGTCATACATTAAACCAGGTGATAACACGTGGGAAGCTGAGGGGCAACACGCAGAAGACGCGGTCTATCTGCACAAACATCGCCTATCAGATCGGAGTGAAGCTCGGCGGAGAGCTCTGGCAGGTCGACCTACCCACTCCCGCGCGGAGCACCATGGTCGTCGGGATAGACGTGTTCCACGACTGCGCAGACCAGGCCAAGAAACTCTCGCGGGTCGGCTTCGTGGCCACGACTAACGCCTCGTGGACGAGGTACTACTCTTTATCATTATTTTGGAAGTGTAACAAGACACTACACAGTCTCTCAGCTAGGCAGCATGGCTGATTTCGAGAGCCAACATTTACAGGGACAAAAACACAAATATATAAATAGAAAATTACACTTAACTAAGTTATAATACAATTTAACTTAACGTTAAAATTGGTCATACAACTCAGTTATACATCAATAAGTGTCCTTAAAATACTTAGATACAGACTATGATAATTGAGTCAGAAGGATTTGTACGTAAAGTTTGTTCGGAGGTCAGAGTTCAGGATATGGGTGTGAGATGTTTCAAGACTGTCTCACAACACTAGGACATGTTTAGCCAACACAAGCTAGGAGAAACGGGTGGAAGTGTCAACAAACGTGCATAGAAAAAACTGATGATCCGAAAATACTTGGAGTTGTCTGATTTAGTTAAGAACGATTTCAATTCTGCCCACGGAGGTACTACTCGGCCACAGAGAAGCAGGGACAGGGGGAGGAGGTGATACCGAGTATCGGTAAACTGTTCTACGCCGCCCTGAAGAGATGGTACGGCATGAACGACCAGAGGCTACCCGGTCGGATCCTCGTCTTCAGGGACGGCGTCGGAGACTCCCAGATGGCCATGGTTAAGGAAATGGAGATAAGTAAGTGAAGACTCATATGAACATTTTAGGCCCAATTTACACTTGTCCTTTTAACTATAGTACTACACACGATGTGTAGTACTACAGTTTAAAAGAACAAGTGTAAATTCGGCCTTAGATGTGTCAACTCAGTCGATATGGATGAGCAAACGGGTTCCAAGAGGTTCAACTTTAAGATATCCACAGATCGACTAAGGCGCAAAGGGTGCTGGGTACATATGGGTCGCACCTTTGCAATTTACCAAGAAAAATAGTTTACCAAACAAACCAGTCAATAGATAAATACCACCTTGTGTATCAGAGTCTAGTTGACCACTCACTCAGATAATTCTAACTCAGAAATAACTCAGAAGATTTGGGATTAACCCTGGTATGAACGCAAAGGGATATATCCGAATATACCCCGAATCCGGACATATCCGGATATGCGAAGCCTAGTATGAACGCGTTCTTAGTTACTTTTTTTACATCTCTTTGTGGAATTCATTTTATTCGTGTAAAATCTGTCACTTGTCAGGTCAGTTGAAGATGGCTGCAGACGCGTTCATCGGTGATTTGATCAACACCGGCGAGGCTAATGTCAAGAGGCCAAAGTTCACGGTCATAGGTACGAACAAAATCATCTTACTTAGTGTCTTCACATTCTTGAAGTTTGTTTGATATGTTTGTCTGCACGTAATGTGTCGTTGTTAATACTTTCAATTTGTTGTGATGTGACGAATTTGTCAATACGTTAGGGCCCTGTCACACTTGTGCGTATATTTAAGTACGTATGAGTTGCGCATGAACATTTCTTTGGTTTAAGTAAAGTTTGAAGGGAAGAAGCTGTTTTTCACTTTTAGGCCACAGCAAGTAATTTTTATGGATGACATCAGCGCGCTCATTAATTTTCGCCTGATTTCGAAATAAAAAACAAGAAATTTCATTGCCCTCCGACGGTGGTCAACATGCCAAAAATTGGCAAATATGTCGTAAAGGTTGAAAGCCTAAGGTGTTTCATTGCATATGAATACCCAATGTAGTTCCTGCCTATGATGGTATGATAAAAGCTGTTTTCTGCATTTGTTCTAGCAAGGACATTATATAGATAATGGGGGGGGGTCTAGTTAATTGAGCTGTATACACAAGGTGATTCATCGTATATGAATACCCAGTGTAGTTGCTTCAGATGATGGTACAACAAGCTCTTTTCTGCATTTGTTGTAATTAGTCTATTGAAATGTATACACATCTACAAGAACATGTTAACTATTGAATCAAGGAGGTTTTATATTATATATGAATGAATACAGGACTAATACATTGGTCGAGTACAGGACTAAAAGACCTGTTGGTCATGATATCATATTTCGTCGCCTCAATTCTTGTTTAACAAGACTTATGATCTCAACATTTGGAAACACAGGAATCTTGTTTTTTTTGGCTCGCCTTGTTTTTTTTTCGCCCTATCTCATTAATTTTGGAGTCTGTGGAGGATGTCATCCATAAAATTTACTTGATGTGGCCTTACCCACCGTTGTACATCCCGGTTATCGAACCAAAGAAATGGCTTCTTCGGCTTCAAACTTAACCTAAACCAAAAACATGTCAAATACGCAACTGCTGCGGACTTGTTTTAACGCACAAGTGTGACAGGAGATTTACTAGCATTGTAACCAAGACGCTTGGGTGCGTCTGACAAGTTGTACTGTACCGTGTCCTGTTCTGCTTTTGCCTAGTTTGCAAGAAGAGAATCAGTGCGCGGTTCTTCATGGCCGACAAGGGCGGATACCTGTCCAACCCGACTCCAGGCACCACGATCTGCGCATCCGTCACTCGAATCTACGAAGACGAATCGTGGAGCAACTTCTACCTGGTGTCCCAGTCCGTACGGCAGGGAACAGTGGGCCCCACGCACTACGTAGTCATCGAGAACGAGCCTACGAGCGAGGGGAAGACGATACCCGTGCAGATGTTGCAAAAGATCACTTACAAGTTGACGCACCTGTACTTCAACTGGCCCGGTACCATTAGGGTGCCGGCGCCCGTGCAGTATGCGCACAAGTTGGCTTTCTTAGCAGGGCAGCATCTACATAGGGACCTAAGATACGATCACCAGTTGGCCGATCTGCTTTTCTTCCTGTGAACACCGTTCACCACCACGGCGTTGGGATGGACCGTAGGTTAATGCGTTAGAAAGTAGAGCCCTGTCAGTGAACAATATTCACATATCTATCCCTGTGCTTGGTGCTGAACACCATCCACACACACGCATCTCTGTCCTTGGTGCTGAACAACATCCAGACACATCCGCACACACACACACACACACACACACACACACACACACACACACACACACATCCCTGTCCTTGGTGCTGGACAACATTCACACATACATCCCTGTCCCTGGTGCTGAACATCTACACATCCATTCCTGTCCCTGGTTCTGAACAACATCAACACATCCATTCCTGTCCCTGGTGCTGAACAACACATACACACCCATCCCTGTCCCTGGTGCTGAACAACATTCATACATCTATCCCTGTCCCTGAAAAACATTCTTTCTTTCATTCATTCATGCATCTCTGTTGTCGTTGAGGTTCTGCTCTCTTCTCAAATTAGATACTTAATTGCGCTTTACGATTGTTACATTTGACAATCTTAGCTTTCTAGTTCTAATTATGAAGTTTTAATAGTTAGGTCACACACTTAATGTCAATGTAAACTGTTATTTGTATGCTATTGTTAGCATTTCTTAAAATATACTATGCCCAGTGACGTGGCATTGGTGTGGAGTACTATATGCTGAACCTTACTGTATCATTTATCTATCTATGAGATGATTTCTGTTCAATAGTGTGGTGCTATTATACGTTCTGTAACTTGAGCAAACGTTAACTGCCACTTTGTCCTGATCTATCCTTCCTTCTAAGTGTCATTTATTAAAGAAAGGTAGCAACCATCTGTGAGTTACGTGCAATTGTGTTCAGGACTCGAAATACATTTTTTTACATTCAGCTTCAACCTAAGTCAAAAGCAAGGTTTTAAATATAATAAGCTTTTCAGATTGCCCCAGTTCTGACTCCCTAATTTCTGCATATGGCTGCAGCTGTGCATGTTAACTTCAGGTACAGGTACCTAGGTAAAGAGGTCTAGGCCCGGTTCGTCATTCAATCTGCTGAAATACAATGACTGATGTGAACTTATCTACAAGTATTTCCGACAAAGTTTCATTTAGCAATCTAAAGGGGCTGTTTTCCTCAATTTGAAAAATTTTCCAATTGAGTGTAAATATGGGGATAGGAAGGTCTGTGTTTTGAATGATCATTCGTGATAAAGGATTTAGACATTACAACAGCTTCCGGTTTAGGAAATATACAACAATATTTATTGACACAACAAAAGTACAGCGACTTTCGTAAGATCTACTACATCTATGCATACATACATACATACATACATACATAAGAAACAAATAAGTGCATAAAAATGAGTTTGTGTACATACAATCATATGGGATAGAGCAACATATTGAAATTTAACGTGTCGTACATTGATTGAAATATATCAGATCTCTTGCCAATGAATACCTGCACACAGACACTGTCCTGTACAAGGGTGCAATTTCTAAAGGTTTAGCTATCACTCTCTCCTTGTCATGTAGCACCATGCATGGTAAAATTTTAGCAGCTCATTCGCTGATTATATGCATGGCGTCTCCTGGAAGCCCCCACACAGATGCGAACGGGCGCAAAAAAACACGTATCATAACACTTGGTGCATCTGGAGATAGGTTGTATTGTAAAGAAGACGATGTAACAAAGTTGCTTCAACACTTAGTGTTGTTTCTTCAGTCTGGAGCCCATTAAATGACATGCAAATTGCACCTTGAATCAAGGACATTATGTCCTCGCTTGAATCAATACATGCACCCATGTGGACAATGGACGACTGCTAGCAGGAAGATACGGGAAACAATAGCACCTACCTTTGCCACGTTACCACTACAAGACTCTTAACTCTCTAAGATTAACCCTAGATTCTGTCCGTTACCTAAAGAAAGCGTTTATCATGCTTGTTCTTCATTTCGTCCGTCTCCTCTAACTCCCCGCGGTACAAAAACGCCACTAATACTTAGCGGAATTATGTAGAACTGCAGCTGAGGGTGACTTCTTCGTGATGTGGATGCTGATTGGTCCAATAAAATAAATAAATAAACCAATCGGTGTAGAGTAAAGCTTGACCTGCGGGAATATGACACAAAAGTGACCCGAACGTATAGATGCTGATTGGCTGATCAATGATCAATGGCCAAGTCGGATAGATTTCTTATCATTATCATTAGATTTCCAATGTCTACTGTCATTGGTTAACTTAGGTAGCGATATTGACCAATCACAGGGTAACTACCATTACGCGTGACTCAATCTGCTGCATTTATATCATTGACTGCTAGAAGTCGCTCTTAAATTTCCAATGTAAAACCGCATTGGTAATATTACAGTGGTGCCATTTTTCTTTGATCCGCTTGGTGACGCCCTTGATACGCAGCAAGAAATCGACTGCCCGATGGTAGCCATTGAATTGCTTTCTATTGTTGAACGGAGAGAACTGGAGAAAATATGCACTAAAGGTAACTTTCCTGAAATGATATTACTTCTGTTGCCTCTTATCTTTCTAACTGCCCAGGGTTAAACGTTGCCTGGCGTCATTTAACTACACATGGACTCAAAATCGTCCTGATATCCTGATATGCCACGAGGGTTGTGTTGATTCCAGCCAAGGCGCCTCTATTTTGCCAAGTTTCTCTCTTTTGATGCCTTTTATATTCGAAAATACCGAAAAGGTAGACAGTTAGCAGTTCCCAGCATAAAGACCAACATATTCTGTGCCGGCATCCGATCTCTAGGAACCGCCCATGATGAAATACGCGACCAAAATTTCACCGCGTTATGGGAGCTATGTCCTCGGGATCGGAGGCAGTGGAGCCCGCGCAAATTCCCGTAACGCCACCCGTTGATGTTAAAAACCGTTGTATTGCAGCGAGTTGTTGGTTTTACACATTACGAAATATCTTATTCAGACTGCTCTCCCGAAAAGCCATTTTGCACAACCTAACAACATTTCACTGTCTTTACTCTTATACATGTATTACAAGTGCATTGCAGTAGGGACCAACCTCCACTAACTGACCAGTCTAACTGGTCCGCACCTTTTAGCCAAGTGGTTAGCGCGTTGATTTCCCAAGCCGTGCGGATCGGGATTGGCGCGGGTTCTAATCCCGGGAGCGGCGTACTCGCCCCTTTGAGTTTGTACAGTAAAGGTCCGTACCAGTTAGACTGGTCAGTTAGTGGAGGTTGATCCCAACTGTTACACAACTTCTAGGAACAAGAAAGTTAACACCAACCCACCCCCCCCCCAACTAAGGCCCACTTTAGACTTGCCACGCTTTAACCGACCTGTGTCGCTTAATCGTTACCGGTCTAGACATTATTGACATATTTGGAGGGATTCAAGAAAAACAAACATTTGCCAATGGGTTTTTGTTATTTTTATTTCCAAACATCAATAATGCCTGGTTACGAAAAACACTACAAGATCAGTACAGTCTTCATTAGCAGTAAGAAGTAAGATTTCTGAGAAGTTGAAAATAACGTAATTGTTTTATATATAATTATTATATACGGAATACTAGTAGTTTGGCTTGTATGTTCAGTATGTAAACTGTTGTATGGTCATAATGTTAGTTGTTCGGCACTACAATATATTTCCAGAGTAGCTCTAGGTGCTGCATATTTCAGTGATCATAAGGACTTCATTATGTTCTTGTTTTTAATAATATTGCCCATGAGTGCTGGCTTCTATCAGAGCAAAATGTTGGTCACAAAACTGCACAATCACTATGGATAGGCCATTTTGAACGTCCTTACAAACACCGAAACAGACACAATTGAGTGTATAAATGAAGCTTGAATTTCTAATAATTACTTTGACAGCGAATATGGAATGCATTATGTACAAGCATACAAAAATCCAGACTTCATAACCACCTGCCGAAATATCAGAACCAGTTTTACCAGCTTTGCTCCAATCCAGGTCTATTCCGTCAATGTCGAAATTCTCCAATACATTTTTCCTAAATTTCCACAATCACATAAGAGGTGAAAATTTTTAAAACAGAACAGGACTTAAATTACAGTCACAGGACTTAGCTTCACCCCAACAATGTCTAGCCTCCGTTGCAGACTCCTGTCGAAAAGGACGCGTTTTTAATTTTGTTTTCCAATTACGCTGTATTTTTCAAAATAAATTACCGTTTTCTTATTACATTTCTTTCTCACTACATTTCTCCATTGAGGCCTGCACCAAGAAACCGAATACAGATAGAACTGATATGCCATTAAAAAAAAGTGCATTATACAGTGTGTATGCCAAAAAAAAAAGGCCCGACTTATATATATATATATATATATATATATATATATACGGCCTGCTAAGGAGGCTAGACAATGTTCGGCTCTTGGAAACTTGACACAAAGACATCACAGTTATGATGACACTTCATTTGTAGACTGGTGCACAAGCACATAAATACTTGTACATAGTTCATTACATGTACAAATGCTGCAATCTCATACAAAACACCATTATGATAGTACAGTGCAAGTACTGCTGTGTCTATCAACGAAGTGCAAAACATGCACAAGCCAATCGCATTTGCACCCATCCATGCACAATAGATTTGTAGCCAATGTAGGGTCAGTGCACTGCAATGCAGAAATGAACGGTCCATACTCTAGGCAGCTTTTCCCTCAGCATGTATATGCTTTTTCCTTAGAAAGCAAAACACAAAGTCTAGTCTAGCAAACTGCTTGCATGTATGTTTTATTCACATGAATCTCAGGTCGACGGAGCTTTCCATATGCATGCCATGCGAAAGCAATTTGTTCTATTATAGATAACTGTCAAAGTGGACAAAAAAGTGTGTGTACTTCAGATCAAACCAAACGTATGTTTTCTACATCGAGTACAATCACTGAGCTTGCATTGGTTGCATTGGAGAGTGAAAAATGAAACATACACGGCACACACTGCTACAAAATCTCGAAAACAAACAGGTGATCTCTTGGATATATTATCGGTTTCCAGAAGTAATCAAGAACAAACAAACACATAAAAGATTTACAACTGTTACAGCAATCACAAATATCAAGCGTCGTTAATTGACATTTCTACTTTATTCTAGTTAAAACTCTTTCTGACAATCAGTACAGCGAAACTTGCCTTATAGAGAACATTCTTTGGCCGTAAAGTCAAGAAGTCACAGTACAACTGTTACAGTGTTATCATCCAACACCTAAGATCAGTTCAACTACATTCATCCTTAAAAGTTAAATTCATCACCATTGGAATAAAAAGATTGAAAAAACGATTTTTGGAGCACTTTTTGAATTCTAAAAGACAGCTGACTGTAATTTTAAAACAATTTCTTTTCTCTTTTTATTTCAAAATTCCTAAATTTTTCACCTTGCTACCACAGAGATAGGCCGACCTTAGGTATTGAATGACTATATTACAAATGTTACTCATGGAAAGTCATTAATTACACTAAACTATACGTATGTTTCACTTCTACAGTGTTCCTACGGTATAATATGTAGACAGAGGACTTAAATTGCCAACTCACTGAACAGCAGAGGTACAACTTACAAGATCACAAGGCGCTGTTTACAATCCTCCTCAGCAAAGTTAGTGGACTTCTTATCTGCATTGGTGACTACGATTCTTACTGCATCTTAGAAATATGTTGGTGAGGGTGTTAGGGATGGAATGTTTCAAATGCAACACTACTTTTTCTTTCCTGATCTGTATGTAAATAGTTGTGATCTTTATAACCTGGGATGTTAAGGGAAGCTACACAAAAAATTGAAAATCCTTCTATGCTATGCTTAATATATTCCAAAGTCAAATTCTTACTTCAAGTTGTTTCACATAAGTCCGTCATAGTTCTGGGATTTTCCACAGTTTGAAACGTATGCCGTGCTGACGCCTTCTCGCCTGATAATTGAATTATATGACGTCAGTGTTTCAAATTTTTCATCTGATGATTGAATTTTAGAACACTGACGTCATATAATACAATCAACAGGTGAAAAATTCGAAACACTGACGTCATATAATTCAATTATCAGGTGAGAAGGCGTCAGCACGGCATAAGTTGCAAACTGTGGAAAATCCCAGAACTATGACGGACTTATGTGAAACAACTTGAAGTAAGAATTTGACTTTGGAATATATTAAGCATAGCATAGAAGGATTTTCAATTTTTTGTGTAGCTTTCCTTTAAGATGAAAGGGGGCGAATTTGTCAGGAATGCAGAGAGGAAGTCCAAAGCCTTTCACTGCTGCCTCTATGTAAAAGCCCTCCCTTCCCGACAGTCAAGGCACACAAGTTACAAGACGTGATTTCCCCAGTCAGTCGAGGCCACGTAGACGAGCACATTTCCACCTGTCAGCCAATCAGAAGGAGCCTTCTAACTGATGTGCCTCGACCGTGGCGCTCTACTTTTTGCCGCTCATCATGTTGTTGATGAGGTCGATGGGCAGCGGGAAGATGATGGTGGAGTTCTTCTCGGCGGAGATGGAGGTTAGCGTCTGCAGGTAACGCAGCTGCAGGGCGGAGGGCGACATGGCGATCACGTCGGCGGCCTCCTTCAGGGCGCGGGAAGCGTTCATCTCACCCTCAGCGGCGATGACCTGAATAATGCAGGGTGATTCAGCACAATTAGCGATGGCTGTTGTATATTGTATTTGACACAATTTTACATGACACTCCAAGGGAGTTGTTTCAGGTATGTGTTTGTGTTTGAGTGTTTCTGACTTTGACTGAGAGGGGGTGAAGTCTGCCATCTCCGATTCCCTTCTTAAAGCACAGTATTAAAAACATTTGCAATTCATCTTTACTTCAAAAATATTTTTCTTATAAACTATATGATGCGGAGTATGGTTATTTGTCACAATTATGTGTTTCTGAGTTTGCATGAAGGCAGTGAAGTGTGCCATCTCTAGGTGCCTAACGCTACAGCACAGTATTTCTAAACATGGATACTTGTGGGTCAATCATGAATGATTCATTCTCTACTTCAAGAAGTCTGCCATTTCTTACAGCCAAATCACTAGAAAAAATAGCAGCGCCTTTTACCTTCAATACAAAGTTGATACTCATTAACTACAGATAGGCATTTGTGGTTATTTAAAGAGCACCAAACTCCAGAAGGGGGTGTTATCATTTCTGTAACTTATACTTTTGTCAGGCTTTGCCATAGGCTGAGATTGCTTAGAGGATACTTGGGGACTTAAGTACAAGACTGAATGCTTTTTGATGCATTATGACTCCCTAAAATTATCATCCCCTTCTGGAGTTTAGTGCTTTTTTAATGGCATAAGGGTGTGAGAAGTGCGATAAGGATGTGAGAAGTGCGACCGTACCTTAGCACGAGCCTCACGGGCAGCCTCGGCCTCGGCAGCCATGGCACGCTGCAGCTGGACTGGCAGGCGCACGTCCTTGCTGTAAGGGGGAAAACACAAACACTCGTAAATATCAACAAGAGGAACCTGGCTGGGTATAAACCGGAAAAGGGAAAGGTGAAATTAGACTTAACTTCGCCTATACTAACAGCACATACACACATATTCTCCTTACATGTATATACACAGTCAGCTGTCATACTTGAAGCCTTCTTTCTGCTGCCTAACTCCGTAACCAATAGAGAATGGGGTACCAAACGGCTACTTCAGTGTGCTAAAGGCTAAACCAAACTACTTCGTATATTACAAACTTTAAGATACGAGTTGAAAAATGAACAGACCACTGATAGAGATGGCCTCACATTGTAATGACGCCTTGATTTTACGAAGGCAGAAATTCAGTTTTCCCTGCAAAAGTCTTAAAATATTTTGTCAAACACATCCAAAAGAATATTGAGTTGGAATCATACTTACATTTCCACACGCTCCACCTTGATACCCCAGGGGTCGGTGGCCTCATCCAGCTGGGACTACAGAAGGAATGGAGAAAAGAAAGTTTATTTTCAGGGACTTATGACAAAAAGAATGGAGAAATGAAATTCAGTGTTTCTTATCTCTTCAAGGAGGGACAATTAACACCTCTTAGGTCAGAGATAGTCTAAGAAGTAGACAGGTGTAATTAGTACAGTGCTGGCAGCACACGTACCTGCATGGTGTGGCTGATGTTCTCGCGGTCGGACAGGATCTCTGTCAGGTTCTTGGTGCCCAGGATGTTTCGCAGGGTGGTCTGGGCCAACAGGCGGGTGGACTGGTTGGCGTTCTCCACGTTGGCCACGGAGATGGTGGCGTTGCTGACGCGGAAGTACACCACGGCGTCCACCGACACAGTCACGCTGTCCTTGGTCAGGATCTACAGCGCAAAACAATTTCCGTGCAAAACGTCTTTTCTCTGAAGAGTCATCGCAACTTGATAAGGCCACAGCAATTTGTTTGTTCTTGGTTCTCGGAAATTTTATACTCATTTTCCAAGCAAGATCTCATCGTATCTAAATTTTTTTTAACCAAGATGACATCGTAAGACAGAGTACTTAAAGGAAAAGCTGTATATGTTTGCATTCACTCGCAGAAACTGAGTGTACCAATTTAAGGTACATAGTATACAGACTTTCCATTCAGACTTTGTTTTCGTGTTGATTTTTTAGTTCAGCGTTTTTTTTAAATTCGTGAACCAATAAATCAAATTGGTGCAGCCTACATTGTACCCGTAGCAAGAACATGCTCCACTCTAATTTGAGAATTCCTTTTTTCCGATTTTTTCCGTTTCTTATGATGTTATTGTATAATATTGATGTATAACACCAGGTAAAATTAAAAAAAGAGGTATGCAACAGATCTTCTGACATTGAAAAAATAGTCTCAATTTGGAGACAAAAAAGGTGAAACTGAATTCTCCAATTAGACTGGATCATGTTGAAAAGAAATGTGACCACCAAGCTTCCGGGTGCGGGGAAATTATGGTGTTGTGCATTAATAGCTGTGAGACATTTATTATGTATTTCTACTTCTGCCACAACATTAAAAAAAGTACTTACAATATAAGGTCTGTTTAACAATGACAACATATTCTACTTCATGCTTTTTAAATCAATACGTGTGGCAGTGTTAGTAGACAAATTCATACATTGTGCTATTAAAAATAATAAGAATGTTGCATGCTGAATTCAACTCATACCAGATAGAACTGTGAAAGACAGATAAAAAGAGAGACAAAAAAGACAACAATAGGAGCAAAAAGTCAGCCTACCATGCATGATAACGGTGTTAGTGTGTTAATGTTATGTCATGGTGGCATGTATCTCCCCAAAAGACATTCAAAAACCTTAAACCATTGACAGTACTTACAAACTATGAGAAAGAGAAAAATTCCTTCAGAAATACAGAGAAGTTATCGGCATTTTCTTGTCCACAATTTGCCTTCATACAACCATAAAAGTTACCCTGCATACAAATTTCCTACTAAAGTTAGTGTATTAAATTTTGTAAGTTTGGCTCTCTTTTTTATTTCTTTTAAATTTCAATTTGAAGTCAATGACTTTATTCAATGAAAAAAAGAGTTCAGTTGGGGATCTGCAGTACCAGCCAGAGAAGACAGGTGTCGTTACAAACTTGATGTACCTCTTGGGGAGGCACATTAAACGATAGGGTACGCAGGTCCACCTTTTTGTAGTCATCAGTACAAGGCAGTATGAAGAAAATGCCTAAGAGCAACAAGAAAGTAAAACATACACTTGAGTTGAGTTGATGGCATGCACTTGGCATGATAACAATGACACAAATGCTATAAACAATAACAAAACAGCGAGCACTTTTGGGACTGTGCCGTATGAACATACGGTCAATTTTCCTCTGAACCAATAGCATAATTCATTTCCTTCAAAAAATCAATAAGGAAGAATGAACGAAAGACATTTTGTAGAAGGATAAAAAGCCAAAACATGACCAAAACAATTCCGTATTTGCTGTGAAGTAGAGTCTAGCTGCTTGTAATGTTAACACACACACTCTAACTCTGGGTATAGTTTGCTTTCTTGTCATTCAAAATTCTTCTTCATACCACCTTGGACTGATGCTCGGCCAATTTGATGGCCACTAAATTTTTTTTTTTTTCTGTACACAGATGACGATGACTACATCTTTTTTGCACACAGAAGACACCAGCTAATGTCTAAGAAACACAGAGGGTCCTTTTGGGAGGAGTAGGGTACCAGCAAGACGAGAGAAAGCGGTCTTGAGATACTACCTCTTGGGGAGGAACGTCAAACGATATGGTACGCAGGTCCACCTTTTTGTAGTCATCGGTACAAGGCAGTACGAAGAAAATGCCTGTCGAGAGTAACGAGAAAGCAAAACATACGCAGAGGTGAGTATGTGCATGACAAAGGTAGCAGCTAGACGCTACGTCACAACAAACCAGGCACTTTTTCTGTGGCTCTGAAGAAGAAATTTTTGGCGACACCTCAAGGGGCCGAGCCTCCTTTATTTTCAGTAAACCAAACACAAAATGAACGCAAAATTTCAGAACTATTTGTAATGTTTTTGCACATGGAAGTGTGTGGGTTGGCCACAAATTGTGCTGCTGAGTTGTCATTTGTTGTAGCATTCATGTCATCACCATGAACACTGTACAGGACAGGCTGTCAAAATGAGGAGTGGAAGATGCCATAAACAGGCAAAAATGCTTTGAAGCATTAATTTTCCATCACATTGTAAAGGAACAGAAGTTGGAATGAATTTTGCCATTTCCACTCCTCTCAATACAGTCCGTCTGAAAGTGTCGGTGGCTGTGGTTGGTCGATATATATGGTACCTCTTGGGGCGGAACGTCAAAGGCTTGGGTTCGGAGATCGACTTTGCGGTATTCGTCAGTGCACGGCAAGACGAAAAAGATCCCTTGGGAAGGAAACAAGCAAGTGAGGATTTTGTACACGCTAAGTTTAAGTTCAACGACCTCAAGTGGTAGAAACTGTGTCCCTGGAAAGTACAGCAGCCCTTATTGGTAGCGTACACCTCAGGGTTCAAGACAAAAGCAACAACAACAGTTCGTCTACGATTAAAATCCCTAGCTACCTTGTACAGATTTCCATTGTTAACCACTAATCCAACACAAGCTATTTCCACACAAAAACACTTATGCATAAATAAATGTATATACAGTATGGATACATGCGAAGTTGCAGCTTGCTAATAGTGTTAAAATCAAACTGTTTATAATAATGTAAAATAATATGCCAAATACATGTAGCAGTTACTCATTGCAAGCAACTGGATATGATTTTGGATGTCATATCCAGTTGCTTGAGTTACTGCTATTTGGCATATCTTATTACCTGAATGTCTAACCTTCATCGAAGTAATGTAAAATAATGAATAAACCTAAGCTCCAATTTCTCCTAGTTTTTAATATAATCATTTCCCAAGACACAGCAAAGATATAATGCCTAAAGCCATTGGGAATATCATTCAAAACGTACAAGTATGATCAAAAAGGTAACAAAACACAGAAAGCTTAAAAACATTCGTTTTTAGGGGATGAAATTCGGTGAGTGCTTTGTCAATTCGATCGGCCGCAGCAACGACGCCAGCGTACCGCGGGTCCAGTGAGAGGGGGGCTTAAGGGAAGACAGACAGGTGTGTGATAAGGTAATGTAGAACGTCTTACCAGGTCCCTTGGCTCCTCCAGGCAGCAGCCGACCCAGTCGGAATATGACGGCTCGCTCATACTCCTGCACAACCTGCAAACACACATTGAATCATAAATCAACGGTTACAAACATGAAAACACTAAGTACTTACATACAGTCAAACCTGGATTCAGGAAAAATGGTTGCTGTGGACAGGGTTAACTAAATAATGTAGAAATAGACGGGACTGTTTTAATGTGGCTTATGACTGGAGGTGGTTGCTGCCTTCTCGTTTGTAAAAATTCTCTTGTAATCTTAACTTATTAACACAGGAAGATGTATAAGTTCTAACAGAATTTGTTTGGAATTTCTGCGACTTGAATTAGTACTGATGTGTTAATGTACAATCTGTTCATGATTGAATGAATGTTCATTTGTTGCGAATTCTTCCACCACTAAAGTCTTCATTTAAGGGATTGCTAAATTAAAGTACAATAATCGGGATAGTTTTGACATGCAGCTATTGCTTCCAAATTGTAAAATCATTGTGCCATGATTTCAATGTAGATTAAAAATCATCTTCATAATTATACTTGGTTTGGCATTCGGGTATGAATAATTTTGTTCTTTCATTCTCCTACACAGAGCCTGCGGCCTATACAATATACCTTGCGGAGGCTCTGCTAAACCGGCCTACTTTTGTTGGTATGGCCTCTAACCAGCTGTCTGCTGACTTGCAGCCAATCAGAGAACTGCCTGAATGAAGCTGATTCTCTGATTGGTTGACAGCTGGTTAGAGGCCACGCCCACAAAAGTGGAAACCTCAGCCCAGTTTAGCACAGCCTCCCAGAAAGGTTTATTGTATAGGCCAGCTCTGAGTAGGGTTATGTATGCCTGCCTTCAAAGATTGTCAAATCTTGAAGTTAGGCCACACCAATTTAATTTCTTGGTTAATGGATTTTTATTTTCCCAAAAAAAAAATTTCAGGAAAAAAAAAATCATGAAAACAGAAGGCTGGCCCAGCCTTCTGTTTTCATGAATTTTCTTTTTCTAAAATTTTTCTTTTAGGAAAATAAAAATCCGTTAACCAAGAAATCAAATTGGTGTGGCCTTGGCTGCACACATTTGGTGTACCTTTATGCAGATGCACAGAGCAACTGGGAAGGTACAGATCACGATGATGTAGGAAAGGATAGTGATGATCCAACCACAGCATCCAAGACCAGCATCTTCAGCTTCGTAAGCTGAACAGGAAAAAATAGATAACACGCATTAAGTTAAAGTGTTAAAGCTACCTTTATGCAGATGCAGAGAGCGACGGGGAAGGTACAGATGACGATGATGTAGGAAATGATGGTGAGGACCCATCCGCAAAATCCGAGACCAACATCCTCGTCGTACGCTACAGGGAAAAACATACAAATGATAACAACATCTGTGGATGCAAGTCAGACATAGAGCGATCCCTACTTGTGCATATGACATACAAAGCAATCATATATAGCTGTGTATCCTGAGCTTGAAAAATCTGGTACAATATTACACTGCCCAAGTTAAAAACTTTAATGAACATGAATACACACTTGTCTGCAAAATACAAGAAGATCATGTCAGATCTAGACCTATTGTCACACACATACATGTACCACAATCACAACCCATCCATCCATCCATATGCCAACATTCAAAGATCACAAAAGTTGGACGCATATAATTTTTTTCTACAATTTCTTACAAATATTTCATAATATATATAAGTATATATATAAGACAATATACAAGTACAGTCAAACCTGGTCTAACGACCACGTCCAAAAGACGACCATCGGCTCAAGACGACCGATTTCGGTCGGTCCCGATTTTTTTCCCCATAGACACAAGCATTAAGCAATGTGTAAAAGACGACCGCCTGTCTTGTGTGACCGCGACCAGCCCCAATCTGGACCGAAAGCGCCCAAAATGTTACCGAAGACGACCGCGTCATTTCCAATGTGTGGCGGCGTCGGTTATTATGCTAAGTTGCCGGAAATCACGGTTGGTCGGCATGTTTCGCTGCGCGGAAAAATCAAAATGGCGCTCGTGGTCATAGGTCATCGGGAATACTCTACTATTATGTGGGTGGGACTATAGTGTGCGAGATGATTTACCGTACATTTAATTGCACAAAATGTTAACTTATTTCATCAAAGACATTCTTTGAATAAAGGAAATATGTATCCATACATCATATTTTATTTGTAACATTTCATTCCGTAGATAACATTTTTTTTTAAACAATGCTCGCCTATGCTTCAAGTGAAGTGTCCCAAGTAAACAACGTCTCGCTAGAGGTATTTTGCCAGCAATTTTCTAGCGTTTTGGCGGTTTTGGACATTTAAAACCCACATCAGGAGCAAAAACAAAACATGCACGATATTTTCATGGATAACATTGCTATAAAGAGCCAGTATTTTCTCTGCGGCGCTGCCGATCTTGAAAGAATGCTCTCGAACCTTTTTGCTAAAACCCAAGCCGCCATTTTTTTTCGGCCACGCCGGCGAATTCTTTTACACAAAGAACCTTGTCGGAAAAATACAAACGCCGGTTCGTGATTATTAACTTGAAAGAAAGGTTGGTAGACAACTCGGGCACCGATTGAACCGACCAAGGGCACAATAACATTTGATTTTCCATGGTGCCTTGATTCCAAGCCAAGCTTATGATTGCACTGTGCTGATTTTCTATGAAGAACAAAGGAAATGGCGACCAAGGTTTCAGACAACTCTCTAGCTAGTGCTTTAAAAAGGGTCGTTTTCAAGCGGGGTTCAGTTCTTTTCGTACGAACACGATGGCGAGCAAACCGAAGTTGGAGAAGAAGACGTTGACGTTGGGAGAGAAGATTGAGGTGATCCGGCGGTACGAGAAAGGTGGGGTTGGAGCGCGTGGCCTTGCCCAGGACTTCGGCGTGGGGAAGACTAAGATTGATCAATTCTTTAAGACTAAGTAAATTGTTCAAGACCTAGTGATGAAAGATGTATAAACTTTACAATGTATGTTAAGTATGTAATGTATGTACATGTATGTAACATTTGTTGTTGTTGTTGTTGTTGTCCTTGTTTAACGTCTATTATATCGTTAGACATGGTCTCTAGGTGCTGTGTTACGCTTGGTTCAGATACGAGGCTAATGTCTCTCGAGGTGTTTAACTCTTGGTCGCTTGTGCTTGCGTGCTGCTGGAAGTGTTTCTAGGAGAGCACATCGAGTCTGTGCGTGCTCTCAATGTACCGGGAGAGAGCTAAGTACATCTGCTTGTTGATTGTCTCGGGAAGGTCTTCTCTCATCCCTGCTAGAGTGACAATATCCGTGTCTCTGCTTCCCTCTGCAATGTTGTATGTCTCGTATGAGTTCTCAGCTTCTAGCAGCATGTGATGTCTTTCCTTTTCGTACCGAGGGCAGTGGTACAGGTAGTGTCTGGTGGTCTCCAGCACATTTGATCAGTTTTGTATGGACCTAATTTATGTAATATGTCTAGAATGTAAAACTCATGTAAAGTACTTTGCACCACATGTAATTAAACACCATTAACGTTGAAATTTGTGTGTCTGTCGTATCTTGTCATTTTGCATTATTTCTAAGAAGACCACTTGTCTAAGATGACCACTTTAGATAGGTCCCCAGGGTGGTCGTCTTAGACAAGTTTGACTGTATTGCTTTGCCAAGATCCAGCCATATATAGCTCTAAGTACATATATTGGCAAAAAGCCCATGCCACAAATACACACTAAACCATGTGCAGACACTACAAGAAGATAAAGCTAGCAGCTATTGGTTGGTACTATCCACGAATTTAAAGTTTAAGTGTACTAAACACAGTCATGGATCAACCTACCTGCAAAATAACACGGAAAGTAAACATTAAAGGTTATAGCCGACTTCTGGGCGGACATCCCGTGCGATATATGCATGATTTTCGGTGGTGACGACGTGTAACAAACGTCTGGAAACCCAAGCACCAGGGACAGCTTAATGAACTGCCGCACATGACTTATAGTACCCTGAACGTTACGGCTGCTTCCTACGACCTGTACACATTGTATACGACTCTTTGAATCTCATTGAATCAGGCAACTCCCAGGATACCCTCTGAGTAAAGCAACATGATGCTTATGATACACATTTCACTTCAGGGCTCAAAATTCTTTTTTGGAAATACAATGTAGGTGCACTCAGGTGCACCCAACCAAAAAACTAGGTGCACAGAACAAATTTTGGGTGCACCACATAGAATAATTTGAATGTCAGCAAAACATAAGTTTGACGCAACTGCCTCTCTTAAGAACTTCAATCTGTAATTCTATCCAGCTTTCAAATTTCAACCAAGCAATATATCAAGTAGAGTACAACAAAAGGTTGTATTGCTTTTTCTGATACTTAAATATTTCAAGAATATTCTGTATGCTAGTGTACAAGAGAACCGTTACCCTATAGAGTACAAAAATATCTAGGTGCACTGGCACTGGTGCACCCAGTCAAAAATTAGGTGCACAGCTTCAATTTTGGGTGCACACAGGTGCACATGCACCCACTATTTCTAGCCCTGCATTTGTATGCACTCTCCCCATATCACATACATGTAGTTACGCTTTTATCTTTCACTTCTGTTCCTACATATACTTAGAACTAAACAGACCGCCACATAAATATACCCCAGCAAAGGTGCCTTGATTGGAAAGATCATTCATAGCTGTCTCAGATTCTGCAGACAAAGCAGAAAGTCAATTGAGCTACTCTTGGCAACATCCCCAAGGAATGCGGACATGGTTTACTGAGCAAATGAAGTTTGAAGCATGGTATGATAATAAATAACTCTATTTTACTTTGTAACGTGAGGAAAACCCAAAGATTATAAATGGAAAAGGGTAGATACAATAGCTATGATTCAAATTTGATTATGGAAACAGCTGTCTTACATGACACCTTAATGCATTGTACATAATTATAGTTTTCATAGAGCTAGTTTAGCAGCTCAGTTGATAATGTTCAAACCAGGCATAATGAACAATTATGATGTATCAATTAAGATACATACATAAGGCCACACCAATTTAATTTCTTGGTTAACAGATTTTTTTTATAAATTTTAGCAAAAAAATAAAAAATCATGAAAACAGAAGGCTGGGGTGAAAACTTACAACAGACCCTGTTCACTCCCTGAAATTGTGTGCACCAAAGTACAAACTTTCCCCTGAGATTCTGTTTTCCTCTTGATTTTTCAATCAAGCATTTTTTTTAAAATTCCGTTAACCAAGAAATCAAAATGGTGTGGCCTTTAATACAATCAAGAAAGTCTATTAGATTGACTGACAGAAAACGGTCAAACCTACAGTCAGACTTGAACCTGTTACAATAGACAGGTTATCAAGAACATAGACAGGATTTTTACTAATTCTTGGGTCAATAGGAAAAATAGGGAGCGCCAAACTTAGGCCACAATGGCTAGGCGGTCATTATAAGTTATATGCGGAGGTACTACACAACATGCATTAATTGAGGCCTAACATACGCTTACGTATCTATGCTACAGATAGTGATGTCTGTGCTACATGTAGTTGCTGAACAGCCATTGGTTTAACGATATACTCGTTGAGTCTTCCGAACCTAGGCCACAATGCCTATTGGCGGTCCTAATATGCGGCGGTACTACACAACATGCATTGATAAATTGAGGCCTAACGTATGCTTGCATCTGTGCGAGTTGCTGAACAGCCATTGGTTTGACGATATACTGTAATTCATTTTAAGTTCACAGTAGCAAAATTTCACGGTGTAAAAAAAATTGATATTTTCACTGAACTTTAACTTCACGGTGGCAGCAAGTGATTTACAGAAAGGATATGTGGAGGAATCATAGTGACAGTGAAAACAGTGAACATAAAGTTACAGTGAAAGAAACTAGAATTACAGTATTCGTTGAGTCTTCCGACTTTGTCATTCAGACAGAGGACTTGTGGATTCAGCTAAACTAGAGTGTGACGTTCAATTTCATAGCGGTCGGCCCAGACAGCACTAATCAATGGACGACAGGACGAGGGAAGTAAATCTCACGTTCAACGCACGTCATGGCATCAGGTGGGCCCACCAAACACCCTAATTGATAATGACTATTTGATACAGTTGAGCTTCCAGCTTGGTGGGGGGTCTAAAAAGGGATATCTTCCTAGACATGTATGTTTTACAAAAGTCGGTGTACTTCTGTTGTGTCAATAAAGATTTCTCTGTAATAGAAACGTAGTAAACTATACTGAACATTCAATTTGATAAGTTTTTAACATGTCTTGTTGTTTTTCAAAACATTATGCTATAATTGTAATCTACAAAATATCTGCAAGTTTAATAGGACCTGATTATTTGGTTTAGCATCATTTGATAAGAGATTAATTGTTATTGTATTGCATGCAAGTTTTCATGCATTTCTGAACTCTTCAAAAACATGGAAAAAAAACTTCTGACAAAACCATGAATTTCATGATGACGTTTTGCCCATCTGATGAAATTCCTGATTATTCTCATAATGTATGGAATAGAAGATAGGATATAAGAATAAAGCTCTTATCAACGCTGAGAGAACGTTAGCATAAAAGACAAGCATATCTTTACCACATTCCGAGTCCACATCCAAAGCCTCGTGCTTTGGCCTCCACTGTAGTTGTCTCATCTCAGCAGATAAAGAGTTGCACACCCCCAGAACATGTGCTCCTCTCACATGTACATACTCCATCTCAGTTCTACAGCTCATTCTTTCTTATATCTCAGCGTACCTTCCGTTCACACTGATACGGCCAACTCAACAACACGCAGTATAATTCACACCATCCCAATCATGGATTTGTTGGTTAAGGTACCGTCATGCTTCTGTGATTCCTTTCGTTGAGAAGAGCGGACATCGAAGTCAGCTGTCCATAGATGTACAGGAATGCGCTCAAAAGGTTAATTAGAACTGACACTTCTTATCGATACTTAACAAATAATCTTTATCTCTTCTGACAACACACTTTGACATCAACAACATTATGTACATGGACTAACTCCTGTTAATGCTGTATAAGATAGTCAAACCATCCTTTTTCAAAAACTTTGTTATTACCACCATTATTGTCATTTTTTTGTTGTTATTATTGTTATTATTGTCATTTCTTGAATGTATTGTGATATTATATTAGTGACGATTCTTTACTTGTTTTTAAATGTACTCTGGAGGTGTTGGCCTTGTAAAGGATGCATCGATCCTGTTGCCAACACCTCTCAGATTTCATTCTGTGAAGTTTAATAAATAAATAAATAAAAGCCACGGATCATACATTGTATCTCATGCTCTATAAAGTCCTCAAACTGTAGTTCTGTATGAAAAATACAGAAGTTCCTGTCTTTCTTTGATTGCTAATTTTGGTTTGTCGTACTTTCCGATGATAAAGTGCTGTTGGCATAGAGCTCACCACATTTCATCTAAATGTGGTGATATCTCCCCCTGGGGCGGTATGCATGGAATGACGGACGAGGGCTTCGCACCCCTGGGGTCCTATCTTCAATATGTCAGCGGAAAACTTCCACGCATCACTGACGAACACCGTGAATTAAAAATAAACAGAGCTAACAGGAAACTGAAGAGACTTCCTGCTAAAAGATATGGGGTAAATCATTTAAAGATACGGGAAATTCGCCAAAAAACAATTACTCAAGGATAAAATTTTCATTGACGTATACATATATACACTAATACAGCATATTGAAATGGCTGAGTGGATGTAGCCAGTATAAACTGTAAAACGGTTTGAAAAAATGTTGTTACAGTCCTCTCTGCTATAAAAAGATGGTAATCTCGCTTGCCTATCAGAAATGTGTATATGATCATGAATTATGATATACTTGCAGTTGTTGGCATCTGAGGGTGATCTATTCTTCAATTGAGGTAGATAATACAGAATATTGAAATAGCAGAATCGATGCAACCCATATAAACTGTAAACAGATTTGAAAACTATGTAACAGTTCCTCCCCTGGCCAATCAAGAACTCAGTACTACTGACAGTAGTCTTGTTTGCCTGTCAGAAATGTGTGTATGACACCACGGTATACATGTATCTACATGTCGCTCTCATTTTAGGGCATTATGTTCTCCAACTGGGGTTAATCAAATAATAGAAATACAGAAAATTGAAATGGCTAAGCCCTATGTTCCGAATAAAAAGTCAGTAACCTCGTTTGCTTGTCAGAAATGTGTGTATGATATATTTGTATGTTGTTGACATCTGAGGGCATCTTGTAGGTTTGAGGGATGGACATGACCTTCGGGCGGTGCATTTCCATTATAGAGTACTCCGCACTGACCTCAGGTGCCCCCCGTCACTTATCATACCTACAGTTTGATATGACAAGGTGTATGTGGGGCTACTATAGGGGCACCCTTTTTTTACATTTTTTGATTTTTACCAGAACTGCATTTCCAAACAAGGACAAAATTTCTGAGGCAAAAAATTTTGTAGACCGGCAGCACTTTTTTTGCTTCTCTTGAAATATGTTTAAAATGTGAAGAAAGTATCTTTAAAGAAATAACAAAATACACCTAAACCAACTGAAGAATGATGTTTTTAAATCAAAACACTGTTTAACAGCAATACCTAATGCAAATTTACGCCATACGTATATGATTTCTTTCAAACATCGAGCAAAAAAAAAAAATTCAGGTCGAAACCCTCAATAAACAACCCTCTTCTTTGCCTCTTTTCAATACCTGCCTGAGGCTGCATATCAAATTTTCATGCATGTACATGTATATTTCAATCATCTGAACCCCCTTCATCATTGGCGCACCAACTGAAGCCCTCACTGTGCTTATGTGAAAGGCCAAAGGTGCTTGTGGGCCATCTCATGTAATCATTTTAGTCATTTCTCAAAACATGAGAAAACATACCATGCTAGATTTCAATTCAGTCAGTGGTATCTTACACATTATTTCAATATTGTTTTCCAAATAAAGTCATTGTTATTACAAATGAAGATATAATAATTCACAAAAAATCTTTTAAAAAACACATTGAATCCCTAAGAAAAGTGCCACAGAGATATGTTTGATATACAATACACTGGCAGTTGGACCTGTCCTTGGTGCTGAACAGATGTTCTACCCTCACCATCTACATGAAAATACTAGTATTATTCCATTGTGGTTTTAAACAGTATATTTCAACACATAACAGCTTTCATATTAAAGCAAATTCTCATATGAGGTGTCAAGAAATGGGGGGCAAACCTTTTCCTAAAAACATTGCTAAGTCATCGAGATTAATCTTAGAAATAAATTTACACTGGCATGGAACTTCAATCCCTTGCCTACTTTAAAATGTACTTTCAGACTGAACTATGTCAAAGATGATAAACATTACATGCACCACGAGCGAATGATATCCCTGATATTGTAAATAGTCCCTGTGCAAAGCGATAAGAGGGGTGGTGCCCCCTCCCCCTTCCAGTAAGATGGATTATAATTTCCTTTTCCATTCAAACCAGCTTTCTTGTAATCCAAGTTCCTACAAGAAGATTGCTCACATTTACAGATACATGTGTATATCCTGAGGGTAAGCTAAAGGAAAGAAACCTGTAATACTGCAATACACTGATAGGGGTCTCTTCTGAGTTTGATGAGCTTCAGGTGCAAGACTAGGTAATGGCGTCCACTTTCACACATCATGAAGTCTTGAAGACCGATAAAGGCGATTGTGCAAAGAAAGGTCAAACTGCTTCTCCAAGCTACAATTTTACGAGGCTATAAACTTGTAAATAAATGCTTGTAGCAATCACTACCTACATTTGCTTGTTCTAAATGATTTATGCTAAATACAGGCAACTTTTTTTATGACAGTACTAGTATTCCGCTTCTTTTTTGTCCTTTTATTCACAGTCATATCTGGACTTCTACCAATCAAACAAACTATCAGAAAATCTAACTCGTATCTTTTCAAAACATGCTCATGTACCACTGAAATATAGGAAAAAAACAGTAAAAAAAAAATACCATTAATTTTCCATCAAAATGTCTTAAATGAATTGTTTCACCTTTTCTATAATCAACCGTTTCAAGATGCTGACTTGAACTCTTTTTCAGCTCCATTAACAGAAATGTATAGAAAACAACATCATCTAATTTTATCGTGCAACATCGAGATTCAATGTACGATTAATACTATATTCATTATCCTATCACAATTTGCCCTGAATTAAAACATCAACTGTTAATTATTGTAGCAGTATCATTAGTCCACAGGGAGAACACATTATTGGTAAAACAACAAAAATGTTAATGAAGGTATTTGACATTTGTTGGAATAGGAATAATATTGATTGCATTATTTGATGAGCTTAGGGGGTCTCAACAGTCTTTTAATTCCTCCAATTTGAAATCTGTACTGTATTTACTTTCTATTCTGTGACATTATTTGGATCAAACAATTAGTGTCACTTTTGAAAAAAAAAATTAGAAGAGAAATGAAAACAAGAATTATCTCACCAGCTGCATGCTTGCCAAAATATTGTAACCCTTGCAATGTTCACGGTTAATTTTATTTTCAGTTACCTTTCAATGTAAATTCATGACACTCTAAATAATGTGTTTCTAAAGTATCATTACTAAACTACAGAATTGCTTCCACCACAATTTTAGAAAGCGGTGAAGACTTTCTTTCCCCGCCTACGAGAAATTAAGTCCCTGTGAAAATAACTGACTCTACAGTACTTGGTGTATAGATGAACCAATACCCTGCCCAGGGGGCTCTAAGACATGTTCGCTAATCCATTATTGCTGCTAAAGCATTAATGGGACATCCAGTAACACTAGTCATCACCGTACGCTAATCGATATCAAAGACAGCTGTGAAAACGATTCCTCTATCGATGGCGCTTATTCCAAAAGCTCTCGGCCAATCCTCAAATTGACCACGATTGACTTTGATACGACCTGCGTATTCCATTATAGCTTATAGAACATCATCTACAATTGCCAGTCGATTATGACGATTTCAGTTTTCTGACTAGAAACGAAAAAACAGGAAACAATGTCAGCTTCCATGGTATGCTTGTTTGCCTGCAACATCTCAAATGTAACGTTCTTCCAAGGTATGATAACTATGTTATCTAATATCACGATAATTCTGGCATGAAAATTCTGGCACAATATGAATACGTATACACTACGGATTTATTCTGTCATTGAAAAACAATCATAACAACATATCATCATTAATTTTCACTACTGCAATATTCCCTAGAACGTTACATCTTGGATACCTATAGCTATATTGTTGACTTAACTAGACACTGAGGCGCCACTACGGCTGACCCTAGCACATTAAACTATACGGTATCATATATAACAGCCAGAAAAACTTTCATCTACCCATTCTTTCATCAGCCGGCATTGATTTTTTTTCCAAACAAGTGATAAACAAAATGAAAATTGGGAGATATACCCGACTCTGTAGTCTTGCGAGACGCTAATGATAATCCAGTTCTGGAGAGTCATGCATCTTATTTTAAAATTTCATCAGTTTATTGACAGCTTGGGGTTTTTACATGAATATTTCACAGTTTATAAAGATGCAAATCACAAGGATGCGAGCATTTCTTCAAAGCGTAGCATTGGCCCATATTATAGAAAAAATCAACTTTAAAGTTTGTATTGTGTAATGAATGTACTATTTCATGTGCAAAATATTCTACTCTACAAAATCCACATAGCTTTATGATTAAAATTCATAGTTGACAGATATAACGTTATATCCAAGAAACAATACCCAACACATTTTTGGGAGAACTGTTTTCTACTAAAACTAAAACTCTGCTATCTTTTCTCAGGGTTTAACATATACAATTGATTAGCAAAATATAGGATTATTGGCTGTTTCAAACCCTACGAATCCCAACTGAAAATAACGATAAAATCTGGGCCACACTTACAGCAGGGGAAATCGCAGCACAGCACGGTGGAGTGTTTCGCCTCGGGCGCTCGTACCCTCTCGCAGCGCACGTCTTGGTAACTCCTCACTTTGGGTAGCGGACTCTGGGGCATGTCATACCTGACAGACGCCGCCGCTCGGTCAAGGCAATACTGACATCGGTGATCGGGAGACGCCCGCATCCTGCGCGTGATATGTACCAACGAACGTACGTACGTTCCTCGCAAACGACAATTAACAGTATGGCTGTGCGGCGGCCCGCGAGTCAGTCACCCTTCACTGGCGTTATTGATGCCCCCCTCCCGATTAATGAATCATTATAAGTGCATTGCTCAAACAACCGGGCATGTTGATAAGTATTGGGTACAAGCAAAGGACATCCCAGCGGACACTTCTACCGGGGTTATCCCCCTATTCCAAGAGGACGGAGGCTGTTGAATGCTTTTTTACAGCCCATGTGACATAAAAAGGTATAGATTCTCCATCGGTGCGTGAGGCCTACAGGGAACAGGTCTAAATGGACTGTGCGAAGAGATCGAGATAGATCTACAACTCCCCTCAGAAAGGTGGCCAACTGGATACAAATAGACAGTCGGCGTTGGATTGAATTACTATGAGCTACATTACTGAGGTGCTATCAGCCATTTCTTTTTAGTACCTCAGCTTTCAGGCCCGGAAATTCATTTTAAGTGAATACTGTAGGTGCATTGGTGCACCTAACGTAGAAATTTTGGGGATAGAAAATTCTTTGGGTGCACAACATAAAATAAAGTAGAACCTCACAAAAACCTAATGACAAACCTTACTCTAAGTTACTGCCTCTCTTCAGCTAGCACTTGATCTAAAATTATTTTAAAAACATTTCAAACAATGTTTTTATTCCATTTTTCAAGACACAAATGTCAAGAATATGCTATGTACCAGTATGCAACACGTAACAAATTAAAATACCTTCTGTATCTAGGTGCACCGGTGAACCCTCAGTCAGAAAATGAGTGCATGGATCCAGTTTTCGGTACACAAAAGTAGTGCGTATGCACTTTTGGACAACGAAAATTGAAGGCTCAAAAAGACAGGGTGCTGACACCCAGTATTTTGAGCCTCGGATTTACAACCCCATTCTTCATCCCTGACCTGTGGGGTCAGGTATAAAAAAACGGGAGGCCAAAATAACATGTTACGAAAGCGCAGAAAGGTCACGCACACAAAAGGGAATGGGTGTTGAACATGTACCGCTTATACCGAGTGAAATGGTTTAGAAAATAACATTTCTAAATGGTTTTGGGGAAAGCAATGGGGCATGGTCTAAAAGATACCCAATCTTTTTCAGATAGGATATATGTTTGAAAGTCAAGCTAGAAATGGTATATTGTACATGTCTGCCAAAGATTATAGTATACTAAACTATTACACATGTGCAGATAAAACGGTTATCAGTTGCAAGGATTATTTTTTTCTTGTCAACCAATAATCTGAGAGGACCACTGAAGCATGTTTGACTGATTTGAGTGTCAGTGACTCTTGGAACAAGTGGATGAAGATTTCCAGTCATGGGAGTCAATTTTCCTCCATCCAGAAAATAGCCAATTTTTCATGTCCTCCCCTATCTTCCAGCTCTTTCTGAACTCTCTCAAGTTTCCAAGCTCACATACTAAAGGTGATTTTTAGTGCACATATATATATAACATATAGTTTGAATCTCTCAATACTTTATTGTATCACATATGGCTTTTTTGGTAAATATACATTCACTTCCTCATTGGTAATTTTGAATGTTCTCAAAAACCTTTACTTGAAAAAATTCAAATTGAAAAAAAATTAAGAAAAATAAAGGTCTGAACTAAATGAAATGTTTTGTTTTATACCCTGCTTGCTCCACTCACATACCCAATGCAAAGATTTTCCTTGTTATTTTAGTATCGTGCGTCCAATTGACGCATGGAGGTATGCCCAGCTAAAAGATTTTTCAAGCCCAAATTTCTAATATGAACAGTCTTCAAAATTGATTTCTAATGCTATTGCAGTGTAGAAAAATACAAGACTCAACTTGAGACCTTATCTGTCACTGGCCTATAATCGATACCTACCTAAAAAAAATACACAATCACGAACGTCCAAGTTTCTGCATCTGTTATTGATCCTCCGTTTGATATGTGTCCATGAATAGATGGCCTTGCGATTGTTCGGAAATTTAGCACGTTATAAACCTCGGGGGACAATACAATATCAAGTATCTGACAGCCCATTGGACTTTATTAGTGTAATTTGGCAAAATCAGTTCAATTTCTTGGAGCTGGTTCTTCCAAAAGATTCAGCAACCCCTGCTTAAGTCTTTGGAAGAGAAAAGGATTTTTATGTTTTAGAACTGTGTTGTGATTGGATAAAACTATAATTGGATCAAAATTCTTATCCCTGATTGGTAGACCGCAAATAGTGGAATTTTAAATCTAATTAGGATCAGGGGAAATACTACAAAAAAGACATGCTAATCTCTGCTCTTGACAAAGGCATTTAATTTACGTCATTGTTTTTCAACTGTATTGTAATTGAACAAAACTATAATTGGATCAAATTCTTATTCCTGATTGGTCGATGCCAAATAGTGAAATTTCAAATCTAAGGATCAGGGGCAATATAACAATTAAGACACGGTATTTTTTGCTCAAAGGGATTTAATTTACGTCATCGATTACCTGCAACTGATTGCTTGGATCAAATTCTTATTCCTGATTGGTTGATGCAAAATAGTGGAATTTCAAAATTAGGATCAGGGGCAATATAACAATTAAGACACAGTATTTTTTGCTCAAAGGGATTTAATTTACGTCATCGATTACCTGCAACTGATTGCTTCAGTTAAATCGGAGGCTAATTTTCTTTGGCATGTTGGCTTTTACTACTTCATGGTTGCTTTTTGTCTCTCTCCAGTTTCAGTTGACCAACCCAAATGGCTGCTGACTTGGCAAACTCAATACGCAAAACGCAACTGAGTAAAATGCAGCGGCCCCTCACGTAGGTCAATGCTAGAATCAAATTACTTTTCGGGGCGGAATAACGGAAATCAAAACTGTGTGCCCGGGTGTAATGGGGAGATCTGTCATGCTCTGGTGTCTTACCGACTTTAATTTGTGGGCAGACGGAGGTACATTAGAGGTGCTGATAACTTTATTGACTGTTACATGTCGGATAATGGCGGGGGATTCCGCTGCAGGCCATCAGAAATGGCCAGGGTTACTGTAGATGCATTTAAGTTTGTGTGGTTTTTATTTCACGGTAGGGAGATTATTGAGTGTTCGCGGGGGTTTTGAGTTCGCGTTTGAAACAATAGTAGTAATTTTGTCATAGGTGGGCAAAAAGTTTTGAGGCGGTTTTAAGTTCACGCTTTAAGTTCACCGCGAAAACCGCGAACATAAAACCACCGTGAACATTTCTGCATTTACAGTAATCTCTGAAAGGGAGGTACCACTTACGACGCAAGAGGATGGACACTGTGCCAAATGGGGGAAAGGTGAACCTACCAATGTAAAGATATTCAAACTGCAGGTTTTGAAGATGAAGGAAAAATTCTGTAGAAGCCAATTGCAACAAGCAGCTGAATCTCCTATTTCATTTCATTTACGATGCTGTGCCAAATGGGGAAAGGTGAACTTGCCGATGTAGAGATTTTCAAAATGCAAGGTTTTGAAGACAAAGGAAAAATTTGGTAGAAGCCAACAAACAGCTGAATCTCTTTTATCAATTCAATATAATTGTTGTTTCTTATTGTTACGGCTCTCCCTTCATCATCATCTAGGGTTATTTTCAAATCAAACTGCTTTTAAAAAAACAACATATAACTATGCTGAAGATATATCACAATTTTATGGTGTTCACAAACTAGCCAATCAGTCAAACTAAAAATCTGTGACATACATGTATATGTAACATATAACCTTGATGGAGATTTAAAAACAAAACAAGACAACGCCACCATCTTGCTTGTACAAGTTGTAGTTTTTTCGCACAAGATATAACAGGATTTGGGGATTATCATCAACACATGTGACTACTGGGACAAATGTCAAATTGAGTGGAAGCTTCAAATTTCCGTTGTCGATTTTGCCAAACCATGTTTAAGGAAAACAAATGATTCTTTTCTATATTTGGGACATCAAATATATAATACCAATATAGCCCATCGCATGCATATCGTACGAATAATTTGACTTAAATAACGTGGACTGCAAAATGGCACGATTGACCTAGTTGGCAGAACAAAGAAAAATAGACTATACAAATCGTGATGCTGAGAAATATCTGAGACCTACTTCCGATAACACCACACTCGCTTGATCTTTTAGATGACATTTATACTGAGGTATAGATTTTGGCACGGTTCCCAAAATTTAGAACGAGGTATTCCAACCCTATAGACAGATGGGCATAGAAATTTGCAATAATAAAACACAGAAATTGCTTTGATCCATAGCAAGGGACTGGCAACTGACCGGAACACTTTGTTGGGCAAGTATAACTTGTAACATGTAATATGTAACTTCCATATTAAAAAAAATGAATTTGCTTATTTTTTAATTTGCTGTAGTTTTATAAAGGGTTTAGTAAGCCAGTCCATGAATTAGCAAACCCAGGGCTTTTAATGTGATTTTGCAGTATTATTGAAGAGTTCAGAACCTTTATTTGCTTAACCATGTAGTATGAATATATGCATATGATAAATGTCACTTTCTTTCAATCTTTGGGATTTTTTTTTGCATGCAACTGTGTCCAGATCTGTATAACTTATATCATACTATCATAGTCATTTAACATTAAATCATTCTGCTTACAAATAGACTGAGAACAATCTATCATCAGTTCCAATTACATTCACAGCTTTTCCTATTAGTATTAGTCAGATGGTGCCAGCCAACATTGATCTCTTTCAACCTGCACTTCTTCCCTTAGCTGCCAGAGGGCAGTATTGCACTGCAATCATGCCAGCAGTACCACGAAGATGAGGTGTGAATCATCAATTATGGATGATGAACAGATACAACACTGCGAAACGCTGTCGGCTTTGCTGGTAGGATTCTGTCACCCCCGAGATTGATTGCGCCCAGGAAAGTACATTGATACCGGTTAATACGATATATCACGGGAGGATTTATGGTACAGCGGCGTGAATGTCATACAAAGCATGTCGCGATCAACTCAACGTCGATGGCATTAACAGATAGAGATTTTGCTTCAGGATCAAAGCCCCTAATTTGAGTACAGACATTCAATTTTCGAATAAACATATTTCTATACAGTTCTCCAAATCTGCTCCAATGTCAGTTAAGAAATGAGCACAGCAGTAAAGAAAATTGTCAAATCAGGCGGGCAAGTCGGCCAAATCCCCCCTCAAAGATACGTGCGGGGTTGCAAGTACCCCATGAAGGTGACCTGATGAGAAGGAAGCGAGTTGGGAGAATATCGAACATGTACTCACCGCCAACCACCTGTTCTACAATCATATTCCACAGATCAAGATCTCAATTCTTCTAACTCTGGTACATGAAGAATTTTTTGTGCCATTTTTTTCTTGAAAGAAAGGTTGTCCTTGCTTAGTATTGTGTATCGTGTATGGTTATATATTCCGAACAACCTTCTCCCGCCTATCAACCGATCAATGTTAACAAGATCACAGAATCTATCAGAAGCAATCTCCAATGTATTTTTATGATTCTCGGAAGTGCTCCATTTGTCACTGTCCTAGGCCTGTCCCCGTGCCTGCCAAGCTAGTGTGACGCCAAGGAACGGCAAAACTCACGTATTATTGAGGAATTATTATTTTACAGATTAAATCTTCTTGTATGAAAGACAGATACTGTAACTGCATTCAAGTTTGCATGGTTTTTATTTCGCGCTAAGGCAAAAACGTGTTCACGGTGGTTTTAAGTTTGCGGCAGCGTTATAGTCACATACGAGTACTGCTACAGTAGTGGACAAAAAAGTTCACGGTGAAACGGTCACCGCAAAAACCGCGAACATAAAACCACTGCGAACATTTCTGCATTATTTTACAGTAGTTGGAAGGATGTATGTATTTCAACAGGTCACTACAACACGTCCTGTCTCCTCTCGGACAATTCTTCTACCTCTTGGTAGGGTTCCACCATGCCAGATACACATTTCTGATGGCTTATTTTTAACTCACTGAACAGACACTTTCCTAGGCTGCCAGCTTTCTATCTCTTGAGATCTTCTCTGTTAAACATGCGTGTTAGTCTATATTTTAATGCTGCAAACTATATAGCATCACATGTTACAGTCATCTACCATTATTTTTGCCTTTTTATCCTTCATCATTAATGTGACATAGATTCTGATCTTGGAAAAATGTAATTATACTATATAGAAGTCAAATTTAATTCTAATGATTAACAGAATGAAAGCCTTTTATCTCAATTTGATAATTACATGTATGTGTATGTATCATGACATAATAATATCATAATATCATTGATATCAGATAGGTTCCAATCAATAAGACAATGATATATCAAAACCAGCATCTTGAAAGAAAATTCTACAGATACCAGCAATGTGTCACGAGTAATAAGACTTGAACAGTATCTCTTAGGATATCATACAGTTCAGGACCTCCGTAGCAAGAAGATGGGATCAAAAGACATTGAGAAGCCCGGGGTCAATGTTTATCTTATTTCTTCCTTTCTTTATTAACATTGTAAGTCATTACTTGGGGTAGCCTAGGCAGCTTTCTCTGATAGCGCGCGGCTGATCCACAAAAATACAGACGAACGAAAACTTACCTACAACGTGTAACTTAACCTACTAGTAGTACATAACCTACAAATAGAAATACAATATTCATAACAATATACATTAGATACAAAGGTTAACAGGTCTTCATCTACCTTCATCAGATAACATCGTAAAGATTTTTAAAACAGCACCAAAATGAGACCTCAGACACACCCACTCGGATCCTAACACCGCTTTGGAAAGGTCGTGACTTTCAAAGTTTCGTGAGTGGCCTAAAGCTGTCAACCGGCAGAAATCAAATTGCTTTTGATGTATGATATCAAAGGCCGGCTATGACGTCTTGACTTCACTCCTCTAGGTCTGGAGGTGGCAAAATCATCAAGTTTTGATCTCAGAGGTCGAAGAGTTCAGAGGTGAATACGCAAAGATGTATAGCAAAGGTTTGCTGACAATCTATCTACATGCACCCAAAAAATTGCATGTACATCCAATTTGTTACAATAGCTGGAGCACACCTTTTCCCAAAAAATAAATTTCAGACTCTGAAACTTCCAGCAATTCTAGCCTGCGAGCCATCCTATGGTACATGTAGTTACTTTACCAGGTAAAAACGTATCGACCTTTCGAAGTGCACTGACCATGGTAGAGAGTCACTTATCAACTTTTTTCACTTCAAGATCATTATTTGCTGAAAAACAATCAAAAACTAAAAAGTCGTTTGAAAAGATCTCATCTTTATCAGGTCGGGACTTCATATAGTCATCCAAACGTATTGTAGACGTGATATGACTAGTTATTTGATATTAAGTCCATGCACATGATTTACGAGAATTACTTCAACTAAGTGTTCTGGGGCACGCTATACTTAAAAGGATTACCTGAGACAAGACATATGACAAGATGGTATGCAAAAAGATATACCTAATTCTTATCTAATTCCGAAGCCGTCTAATTTTAATCCTTCCGTTGTATGCCCTGGAACTTTGCCTTATAAGTTATATGGGTTTATAAGCCTATAATTCCTTATCAATCATAGTGAAAAAGCTTAGGCAAAGTCTATATAATTATATCAATCCTGACCAGGCAACACAAAATATTGCTATCACTTCAATGTAATAACGATCTATATATTAAACCATGAATCAAATTTCTTCAGATGTATTGTATTCTATGAATTCTTTCTTTGACTTGCAATGGCTGCATGTTCTTCAAATCTGAATCCATTCAAGGAATCTACTTTTAAGAAATGATTTCGCTTTGTCAAGGAATGTACTGGATATGATTTTTTTAATGTGATACTAACATAACAAATAGGCTGAGAAATTAAAGATTGCTTAATGTTATTACTAGTAAGAATATTAGAAGAGATACTGAAAACCCTATAACTTATTGTAACAAGATATCATTTACATATATACAGGTACATGTAAGTCTTCATTGTTGAGTAGGTACAATGTAGAATTTTAAGACAATCTTGATAAAATTCTATTGCACTTACTAAGTAATAAAGACTAACAAAAATGTAGTTTTAATATTTCTTCTATTCTGTAGTTTGTAGTTGACCATACGAGTCACTGCATTCTCTATTACATCACTTAAGTTTCTCTACACTAATGGTTACATGTTGTTAGTTAAAATCCTCCCACACCGTTATTGATGTATAGGGCGGTGCCCATCTCTGTTTCATAGCCCTGGGCCACACTGTGGTGCAATCACTGCAGCAGGGGGCTTGTCCACTGGCAGTGAAGTGTGTTTAACTTCCATACTGTTTCAGAAGTATGTACCATTTTTATAAAGTCTTTGGTATGACTCAATGCGCCTCTTGTCCTGCCTGGGGCTTGAACCCCAGTCCTTCTGGTCCAAGTAATTTGAACCAGACATGGTGAGAGACGGAAGCGCAGACCACTACACCACAGGGACACTCCACACACTAATGGTTATCTCGTCTATTATGCAGCACTAATGCTTCATTATGCATTTGCAATCAAGCCGCCTTTATTGCTGGCTGTCTACGTGCATGATTAATGTGTCCTGCCCCCCTCCCACTTTTTGCCATTTCCTGCCAACGGAACTGCAGCAATCCATAGATTATGATGGCTGAACACCAGGATTGTCACAGGGGACTGGGGTTACTGATAGCGATCAGCAATGCACTCAAACACACAACTGACAGCAGCTTTATCTAGAGAGAGGAAATCCTGCAGAACTAGAGACTTCTACATCAATTTTGATAACTCTGAGTACTCTAAATGCATTTAAGTTCGCATGGTTTTTATTTCGCAGTAGGGAGAAAATGGACTGTTCGCGATGGTTTTAAGTTGAACTTTGCATTTGAAATGATAGTAGCGCTACAGTCATGGGTGCGGGCAATAAGTTTTGCAGTGATTTTAAGTTCGCACTGAAATTTCACCGCGAAAACCACAAACATAAAACCACCGCCATATGTTGTAACATGATCTACAAGATAAAATGCTGTGGAGTCAAAGCAATGATAGTCAAAGATATCTAAGTTGGTATGATAATTTCACATTACATTAAATGATAATTGAGTTGATCAAGTATGACATTTGTGACAATGATCAACTTTGCAAAAACATTCAAAAAGACGGTCAAGATAAAGTTATTCTAGCATAAATACATAATAAGTACAGTTTATCATATGTATACATGTATTCTACACACGTACTCAGGCAATTGTGCGTCTTGTAAACAACAAAAAAGATCCCTCTAAAAACAATCGATGTGACCTAAAAACAGCTTGAAGACCTTTTGCTTTACACCAACTGACCTTGGAGCATCAAATTTAAATCTCTTTGTTTACAATTGAGTTCAGAATCTAGCTGGCTAGTGGGTTCATTTGGGGGTGAACCTAAATATTTGTTTTATCATGAGAGAGGAATTGGGCAGCGCTGTTGTTTTAAAAATTAACAGATAGCTGTACTGTGACCTTTGCCTACTGGGTGCCCAAGTGTGGTATATGTACCAAAAACAAATTGTCACCTCCTAAAGTAAAGGGTATGATGTGAGAGTAATCTCCAAACAGATGTAAGGATCCGGCTCCTTAGATCTGCTTGGAGATTAATGTCATGGATCTATCGAGTTATTTGGGGTTAATCCGCAAAGATTTTTCACTTGTACATAGGGGGACTAAAGTTGTTCTTGGAGTTATGTGTTATGCCAGAATTTCTAAATGGCCACTGCTTTTCAATACATTGTTAATAAGTATGTTATATACAACTATTTACAGAAAATACAAAAACAACAATTTGCAAATAAACAGCTCCTTTTTTGCGGATCTTGTGTGAAACAAACTATTTTCATTTTAAAAGAATTGGAGCAAACTTCTGAAATGCTTCCGTACACAGGTGTCAACTCTTCCTTCAAAGTCACATGAAACAGAAAACATGAAAGGTCTTGGAAGCGCTTTCTAATCCCTGACACAAAATGTGTGGCGTGTACTATGTCAACCCTTATAATTATATGTTCTTAATCTTCAAGGTGGAAAGGTGGTCTGCAAGTTTTTAACTAAAATTCAGCCTTTCTTCGAATCCCTGCCAGGCCCCAGTGTTGCATCTGATTTATATTGGGAAAGGCACCTTACACACTCAACTAAAGACATCTTCTCAGAAGTGATGTAAAGCCGGTGTACACCTCAAGCATGTTAAAAATCTAATCGCACATATCAAAAAGGGTTGGGGTCCTTCCTGGCGTTAGTGGATCAAACCTTACATGGAAATCTTGCATAACTTATACTTTTAGTAGTACTGGTATATTATGCTTTAAGGTGGTTCAAAAGTTAGGCCAAAGGAAGAAACAAACTGATGTTGGGGGACAACTCTACAATCGTCCATCCAACATCTGCTTGGAGATTAAAATGTTCCCATTTATTGCTAATTCTTTAATAGACAGCAAAACAACAACAACTTTCAAAAGGTAATTTTCTCAACTGGCATCAAATCAAACCACAGTTCTAATTCTCGCAAAACTTGTTTGACCACAATGGTTTGGCCTCTGACATGCTTTACATTCCACATATGCAAACGACCAGTAACCCACAACATTGTAGCCAATCAGCGAAAAGATAACAAAAGACAGGTGTATACATGTGCCTCTGAACACCTGTGTCAAGTTGCACTATTGGTTTGTAGCATCTACTGTGATATATCATGGGTAAGAATCATTGCTGTACACAAAAATGATAAACAGTTTGGATTTCATGTCAGCACTAAAAAGTTAGTTAGTTGGTTAAATTTTTCCTACACCTTTCGGTGTAAAGGCATGGTGCCTATCTCCATTTCTATAGCCCTTGGGCCACACATACAACTATACATATGGACCACTGGAAGTGGTGTGAATAAACTCCCATATACTCTTTCTTGTAAGTGCTAAGCAAAGAAAGTACATGTAGTTACTGTAGTATCATTTTACAAGTCTTTGGTAAAACCCAGCCAGGGTTTGAACTCCTGACCTTCCAAATGCAAGGCTGAAAAGTGCTTATGACTTTTATGATTTCTTTCAGTTGAAGGCGGGCAGCAACATATCCCCTTCTAACACCTCTCTTGCTCCATACCCACTACAAATTATATAGTGTTGAATTGCGTGATACAAATCTCGAAATTCATCTTTCTCTGAGACTCTGTAATTCTCTATACCACAAGACCTCAATTCCATCAATTCAAGTCAAAATGCACGACCCCTACAAAGCCATTTTTATTACAGATTATAAGGATGCAAACATTGTCTGCACTAGCTGTAGATAAAAAGCTATTCTTTTGGAAGCGTTCCAACTTCCAAGGCAACCACATTCCATTGTTAGAGTGAAGCACAATGCTCTAGAGTGCAAGTAATTTGTTGCAATGAATCCAAGGGGATTAATTTCAAATGACGAGGCCAAGGGCTTCCATCTAAACCTGATTATACTGACTGCGCATTTCTAGCGAATCACATTTCAGGGCTCGAAATAGTGGGTGCATGTGCACCTGTGTGCACCCAGAATTGGATCTGTGCACCTAATTTTTGATAGTGTGCACCTAGATATTTTTGTACTCTTTAGGGTAACAGTTCTCTTGTACACTAGCATACAGAATATTCTTGAAATGTATGTTTCAGAAAAAGCAATATAACCTTTTGTTGTACTTTTTTTTGACGTATTGCTTGGTTGAAATTCGAAATCTGGCAGTAGCGTCAAACTAATGTTTTGCTGACATTCAACTTTATTTCATGTGGTGCACCCAATTTTTTTTTTCTGTGCACCTAATTTTTTTTGGCTGGGTGCACCAGCTAGTACACCTATTTCCAAAAAAGAATTTTGAGCCCTGCTCTTTTCAGAAGTTTTGAGGTCGGAAGAGACCAACACGTTACTTACAAGAATCTTTGCAGCTGTGTACAGTTATGGGATGATTAGGAGGATTATACATGTCATTTATTTTTAAATCTAACAATTTACAAATCTCAAAGGATTGATTGTCTTATCTCGCAGAGGAATTTCTGCACACGCCCAGAAAAAAGATGGCTTCTACTAATAATAGCATCCATTTTGATATATGTAGCAAGCAAAGTATCACAGACAATAAATAAAAACGGTTTTTAAGAATCACAGCTGCTACATGTATCTGTCCCCTGGCAGTTTATATCATGGATATATTTATACCTAAAACAGGGCAATGTATTGTTTAGTGTGACCTACATATTGAATTCCAGCTGGCCTCCAGAATTTGAATAGATATCCTGTACTTGTCCCAAATGTAGACCTTACCTAAATCTTTGGACATGTCCTATTTACTGTGAGTGAAATTCTTGCTTCTAAAATGCCATAAAGGCATAAGGCAGCAATAAGTTGTATGTTGGACATTTTTGCTATTTTTTTAAGTTCCCAGTTTTCGTTGTGACCTTTCACCATTGACCCGAAATTTAAGTACACACAAATCTAATCTGATGAATTTACGAAATGTGGGGGAGGGGGGCTACAAACACAAAACATCATGTTTACCGGTTGCATGGATGGTTCTGAAAAATCCAGACTTTTGAAAACAAGGTGACTTTGCCAGAATGTAAACAACAGATACAAGTTACACACCGCCCACTTCTAAAATTTCTTTACGCATCGTTTCAAACACATTAAAAGTTTATTTTCATTTCCAAACGGAAACAGAAAGTTACCAAACGTAAAATATGCATTTTCTAGAATGCTTTGTCGTCACATTCCAACTTTAAATCGACATGAACTTACCGGGACACAAGCGTGTTAAGTTACACAACACCGCGTGTCTTGGATACTAAAGGTGTTTCCTGTAGATATAGCAAAGTTCTGTCAACACATGTACCTTTGAAAAGATACTAACATGTCTGGATCAGTTTACAGTGTAAAAAGGTTGAAAGCATGTCCCTACTAAAGTACATTATCTTGTGCAAATGGTCCGCCCTCAAAATAAACATTTAATGAAGCGTCATCAACATCCAACTATCAGCATCCGGATTTCAAAGAAGCTCGGTATGAACAGACATTCCAATCCCATTGGGACATAAAATACATAGTTAACTGAACCATTATTAATTTGCACAAGGATAAAATATGTCTTGACTTTCCTTGAATGTTGGTATTGCATGTGTGTGTGTTTCCTGTGTTTTCAGTTTCACAATAGCATACATTACCATACAATGTAGTTTACGTCAAAGCTTTGTGACAATGAGGCTTTTACATCCATGATAACATAAGTAGCATACAGATCATGTCCTAAACAATATCATATGATGTCATGCATAGGGAAGCGTTCCTCTTTTTACACATGCTTGCATTTGTGATAAGTCACATACCTAACATACCTACATGCTTATCACCAGGTTTAATTCAAAGTCTAACCGACCCACAGGGCAAAAGGTCAATCAGCCATCAAATTCACATCAACCTACGTCTAACCATCGCAAGCCGGGAACAACAGACGACAAATCGCATAGCCAGTGAGCTTGTGAATGAACTACAGTCAGGGTGTAAACAACCTGTTGCTCGGTTTCTCTAATATGTACCACAACTTAAACGTAGCTACATGTTTGTCTTCTTCGCCTTTAACAAACTATATCCCGATATAAAACATCTATATGACATCCTTAAAGTGCACGGATCATAAAATCGCAGACAACAGCTCATTAGACTACATTGTAGATTGTTTCAACAGACAACACCAAACCAAAACACCTGTGAAGCCATAGATTGATAGAAAGGTGACAGTGAAATCGAAAACCACTTGTTCAGTTGACAACTACCGTAGTGAATGTTCAACCGATTAAATCCTCCTCCAAAAGTCGAACAGAAACAACACTCAAGGACATGACAATTTCTCCCGAAATTAATTACGCTGCATAATCAATCAACTCCTTAACGAGCCTCCTAAGCAATGATTAGTTATATTCTAATTCCCGCTATATGACACGTTAGTATGATAAAATGTTGACATATTATGCACCAAAAAATTGATTAACGACACTCTATAAGAGGGGTACTAGGTTAGCATATCTTCAAAATGTAGACATATTTGCACAAGGATATGTTGTATAACAAAGTAACGTTATATAACGTTACTACAGGAAAGGATATAATATTTTCTTGCAGTGACATTATGTGTTGTCTAGCCCACCCAAAAAACGTGCACTACCATTTCTAACCTCCTATTTTTCCTGACACAACCCTTAAGACGCAAGATGACGTTGCGTAACGTCGACGTTTAAGGTTCACAGTCATGAAGCTTGAAGCGTCCCAATCTTGGAACCAGGAGCCGCCATGATGATACAAGCATCTGTTATGAACAACTCGTATCATGTAATTTAATATACGTGTTGCACGTTGGTCGCTTTATCGGGGGCACACACACACAACTTACAGCCATATATCGATCGATATCCACCCACTAGACCAGAAAAACAAGCCATGAACAATTCACAACATGTCGGGACGCTTTCACACACAGGCGACGCTCACCACAGCACGTAACGTAAACTACACCGTGTTGTTGTCGTCTCTGAAACCGACATGTTCTTTCACTCTCCACAAAAATCATACTCACAGCCGATGGGCCTGTTGTCGCGGTCTTCCTTCATGACGAAGCCACCTTGTTGTTGTTGTTGCATGTTGTAAGAGGCCATGTCGGGATGGGGCTCTTTGTCGGGAGTAACTCGGTTATAGCTCATGAACTGAGCGGGCTGGCTGGCTGGCTGGTTGTATTTATAGAAGGGGACGGACTTAGGATCCTTGTCGGCAGCTACTGATATGACGGCGAGCTCCGATTGGTCAGGATCGGTCATGTGATCAGGGCAGGACACTCACCTGAAAAAGGGCGGGGCAACAGTTTAAAAACATTTCACGTTTTTTAATAAATGAATCTAATGAGGTAAAAGCAAGTCTATTTACTGAAAGGAAAATAAGTAGTTGGAAGGAATTCGAAGGAATTTTATCAATTGGTTGTACCGAGCGTGCTAGTCAGACGACTTGAAGTGTAAAAGTCTCTACGTCATTTATCTCCAAGGTAACCGGACACCTGTCATGTGCCCGGGGTCACCTGACTGTGAGTAAGGGACGCATTCTCAATAGCTCGTGATCAAATATACTGAGTATTTAGGTCCAACGATTTCGCAATAACACTGAATAACTACAAGAATAGTAGGTATTGCCTGTAGCTACCCAACCCTGACTTTCATTTTGCAATGTTCTGTAGTGTATTGAGCGCTAGAACGATTCGATATAACGCATGGCCGACTGTTTTGAATGGTTTATCTCGTGAATTTTAAGTGTTTAGGTGAAACAATGCTCTTCCTGCTAACTTCAACAGTGGCGATCAAATGTTGTCGGCATTCTGAGTTAATTTGATTAACTAGCGATGCCAAACAAAGGAAAATCCGCCACGCCTACTACTAGTATATTGCGTATACGCAACAGGTAGGTCCAATATACACAACTGTACCAGACAGCGTATGAGTCAGAATCCCGTAGGGCATCGAGTGTTGCTCAACAAGACCAGTGGGAAATTTCCAAGCGTCCTAGCGGACGAATTTCGCAATTCAAGTTCCCGAGTGCCCTTTCTGAGACGCAAAATCAGTAGTGGAAAATTTCTAAGGCAAAAGGCCTGGCGGACGAATTTCGTAACACTAATAAAGGGATATTGCAGTAATTCTACTTCTTGGTATCATATGTGACGTTGAATATTGCAGCGTTGGTTTACGTGCTCACGTACACGTACTATTGCTGTGATTATTTTTCGGCTAGAAATAATGTGATATCAACAGATCAATCAGCGATTTAAAAGTAGTTTAATCTTTCGGTCAATTCTTCAAAGAGATATGCAAATAAGACACACCGAGCTTCGGACACCAATCAACGGTTATACTATGTTGACCTTCAATATTTGGTTGCAATCACCTCCAATATTTGGTTGTAATGACCTCTAATACTTGGTTGTAATGTCGACCTCTCGCTTGGTTGTAATATGTTAATATATTGCTGTACTGACCTGGCCCTCACCATTGACATTCAAGTACAACTAAAGCATATCTTGGAAAGGAAATGTCGTATCCTTTTTCCTGCTGCCAGGCTTTCCGGACAGTGACTTGGAAGGGTCAGGCGGCCAGGACAGGCAACAATTTCATTTCATTTTAATTTCATGAATTATTAAAATAATTATTAATGATAATACTATTGATAATATTATTGATGATTAATAAGTATCAATAGTTATTAATTTAATGAATTATTATGAACAACATTACCTCTAAACATTTGCCAGGGTATTAACAGCTACTGTAAATTGTGAAAATTTCGTAGTGCTTTTCAGTTGGCGTTTTGTTTTCTTTTTTACTTGTTTTTTGTTTGCTTGTTAGTTGGTTGTTGTTGTTTTTATTACCTTCCATATGGTTACAATCATTTTTAGGCTCAAACGTTTAGATACGGTGAACTGTAGATTTCCAGAAAAGAAAATAAAAAACACTGGCCTAAAAACAAAACACTCAGCCAAACCCTATATCTGCTTGGAGATTAAAAATCATCAGTCCAGCTATAGAAAAATCCTAGCTGAAGTGTATGATAGAACTTGTCACCGGTATTAATATTCATAGTGCTTTATACATACTGTAGGTTTTACGGAAACAGCAGAAACCATTAGATTAGTTATGCTGGGACTACTATGTTACCTTGTAAGTCGTACAGTTGCATTCGTAGTCGAGGTTTTGTTTGGAATGTGTGTGTTTGTCCAAGAAACGTTTACAACCATTTGAAGTGTGTGTTAGCCTGGTTGGCATATCTCTGACCTGTATGGACATCTTTTTCACTGGTAGAGTGGATTTCGAGCAAACACTGCATTAAATTGTCTAACTATATCTTCATGTATTGAGAACTACCGTGGACGGGTAGTAAGTTCCCTTTTTTGTTTTTGGTGGGTTAGTTTGTCTTTCTTCCCCATTTTTTTCTGTTTTTAAACTTCTTCAAACTTTTTTGTCTTTGCTTATTTTTCCGACACCAAAGTCGTTCTTCGCAATTGCAACCAAATTATGCATTCGTGATGAGGCCTGTGCAGTATAGTACATACCAGTTTATCACGGATTATTATTTTTTGATAACGGATGATGGTTAATTATAGAACATCAAACGGCCATATCTTGATTTTTATTCAAACGCTGATTGTCGCGCTATATAACGCAAATGTCTGTGTTTCTCTGGCTAGCAATAGCAAGGAACTATTAAAACATCAGTGGCATCCAAAACAAAAACAATTTCCACAGTGCAACTTCCCTGACCTGATCATGAGTCAGATAAGCGACTGTGGAATTCTAAATACTATTGGAAGTGTTCCATATATGCACAACTGTCCTTAATTGATCTGTAGGGCACTACAGGACACAGATCATCTAGAGTAGAGTCTCACCGCAGAACCTCTACGGATCAACTTAACTCCTGCTGCTACGGGAAGCAACAACTTGCACATATTAATTATCATGATATTATCAGCGGATGCATATTTGCAACCCACGACAGCTTTTATATAGAAAAAGAGTACACATCTTTGACCCTCCTAGTTCTCTCCACAGCATATATAAGCAACTTGGAGCTGTCCTTCCAACATACTGGCTGATTTCTAACATTGATTCGCGGTTTCGCGATCGTTAACGTAACGTAACGTTTCAACCGTATCGTTTACCGCCACCGCTGGACTAGAACTAAGCCAATATATATTAATGCGCCTCAGTCTTAAATTTCCTAGCTGTAGATATCTAAAATTCTTAGGCAAATTAAAAGCTAGAATTATTATATTTGACAAGTAAGCACTAATTATGATAATGACGTCAAGGCTCAATATGATAAAATTCAAGATATTGAATTTGAGCTAGGTGCACACAAAGGTGACAAAAACATCACGGAATTTAAAAAAATGCAAAACAGTTGAGCGATAATGGCTAGTTCTCCTTCCCGCTGCTAGGGGGCGCTGCAGTGGGAAAATGCGGTCCCAAATGTGACTAAATATGTATCCCCCCTCATCGCGGTTCATACATGTAGCTAAAGTACATTTTCTGGACAAGCCATTATCATTATAGAGAAAGGCAACAGAAAGAGTAAAAAAAAAACGTTGAAAGGTAATTGTTAGTGGCTGTGTATTAGAAACCTCACTACCCAACGGTTTACTGGCTGGTGAAATTATTCACCGAAGCTTCACAGTTGTGAACTCAAGTCACCCAGTGCAACCAAAGTCAAGTTTTATACGAACGCCTGTGCGTGACTTGAATACGGCTTCAGCGCAAAAGTGCTTAACAATAACGCGTGCGTTGTTGATTTGAAACAAGGCAGTGTTCTTTGATTAATATTTTATGTGCAATAGAATTCTCACGAGAAAGACTTGTTCTTACCTGCGATTTCCTCACTTAAGAAGAAACTATTGAAGAAAGACAGCAGTTAGTACTTATGAGGTTTGGTAAGGGAAGAACCTATCTATTTATCTATCTATCTGTCTATCTATCTATCTATCTATCTATCTATCTATCTATCTATACATCTATCTATCTATACATCAATCCATCTATCTATATACATCCGTCTATCTATGTAAGTATGTATGTATGTATGTATGTATGTATGTATGTATATATATATAAACATGCATGTATCTATTTGTCTATCTGTCTAAAAAAGCTATGCATCTAAAAAAAATTATCCATCCATCTATCTTTTTATCTATCTATCTATCTATCTATCTATCTATCTATCTATCTATCTTTCTATCTATCCATCTATTCATCCATCCATCCATCTATCTATCTATCTATCTATCTATCTATCTATCTATCTATCTATCTATCTATCTATCTATCTATCTATCTATCTATTTAATATCTATCCAGCTATCTATGTAATTGTGTGTATGTATGACATTGTATGTATATATGCATGCATATATCTATTTGTCTTTGTGTCTATCTATCTAAAATATCTAACGTTATCTATCCGTCTATCTATCTGTCTATCTATCTATCTATCTATCTATCTTTCTATCCGTCTATCTATGTAACTATGTATGTATGTATGTAAGTATGTATACATGCATGTATTTATCCAACTATCTATCTATCTAGATCTATCTTGTCCCTTTATAGTGCTGTACAGACTTACTGCGTTTCTCTTTTGGGTGCTTCAGGCTTGTAACTAAATCACTGTAAAATTTGGAGCTAACGAATCATGGCCCAAACTTCAACATGTTATATTTATTTTTGCGTTTCGGCGCATGCGCGCCGGAACGCATTGTCCTGGCTTTTACCTTCAAGCAAGGAGGCAAGGAAGGAACCAGGGAAGCTTGGTTCAACACTGTGTCGCACACAATAAGACCTTATATGGCAATACGTTCTCAAATCCTTGTATAGCCGTTGCCTTATATGGCAAGAGAGCACGAAAATGCAGGCAGGCTAGATTTGCATGTGACACAGGACGGCGACCGCATGTAACTGCTACAACTGTTCGGAAATATCATTGCATTGTGGTTTCGGACTTTGATATCCTGAAAAATGACCATATTACATCTATTCCACAAGATTGCAGAAGAAAAAAAATGATTTCGTCAAGAAAACGACCAAAAATCGGCATAAATGATACCATATAGTGAGGTTATAGCATTACGTCCAGAGTGACTAGTTACGTACCGCAGCTTGGCCGATCTGGCAACGCGAAGCACTTCGGACCCAGAAGATCCGGGTTCGTCTCCGTGCATGGATTTTTTTTTTCTTTTTAGATATTGAATATCAAAAATATATATTGATATTATATTAATCTATCAATATCATATTTATGAATATCATTTTTTTCATTAATAAATAAAGAAATATTTTATATTTGTTATTTTTAAATATTCATTTAATATATACAAGGCCTTTGTCTTATGAACAGGACTTCATAGATTCCAAACCCGGCATTCGAATTTTTCTGTTCATTGTAATGGAAAATACCGTGCAGCGGCTCCTATGCGCGGTAAGATGATTCTTGCAAAACACTCGCCACTAAACTTCTATCCCCGATGTAAACAGAGGCTCTTGATGTTGTTTGCAAAACAGCGATTCTTTGTTACAGTAGCAAATGCTCCATTGTTCAGTATCGACTTCATTCAGACAACACGGACGTGGAAAGTGGCGCCCCTCGGCACAAAACTATGGGAATTTTCATGAATTTTAGCAAAATTACCCAGGAAAATAAGGAAGAAATGTTGTAAATGCGGAAACCAGAATAATACGGATGAGGTAGCTGTTGATTTGTTTGACATTTGGTAGTCATTTTAGATAGAACCTTAGCTGTTATGAACTTCTATTTCACTTAATTACCATAGTGCTGATGATTCAATGGTGCTTTTTCAAATTTTATGTTTTATTGCGTGCCATGTACATAATTACATTGATAGCTTTTATAATGAGCCTATTATACATTTTACAAATAAGTACAAGTTGTAGGCCAAGACCAGCTTTTTCAAAAGCACTTAAGTTAAGTGACGTAACTTCAAAATTGCTTTCCCCAATCTGCCTTTCTCTATTAAAACAGTACTCATTTCCCAAAATGACAATTTTTCTTATAGACTGAACAGCCCTTGAGTGACTTCCTCTGGCAGATTTTACTTCAAGTAAAGGGAAAAGACAATTCACACTTATAAACGTAGCCGAAACGCCAGCTTTTTTTTAAAAGCTCTTGTTTCATTATCTGAGGTCTGCGCCATCTCGCCATTGAATACACCCCTGGGCTCGATAATTGCACGCATTCATCCGCTTGAAGAGGTTGCATTCATGTTTTTCCTCGCCGCAAATGTGAGCGCTATTTTTACTGAGAAAAACAAGACAGCACAATAAGACTCAAAATACCCTCGTCGAGGCTAGCCCATGTCTATGCCCTTATTTGGATGCAATTTCAGAGCAGTACCAAGAAAAAAGCGGCTCTCAGTAGAGAAGGCCTTTCAACCACTAAAGGTTATATTCAAACATGCAATTACTACTATAGGGCCAGCGATGTCGCGTAATTTAAGGGCCACGTTTCAAACATGCGTTGTCTAGCATAGAGCCGAACCAAGGCCGCTTAATTGCGTGCATTTTCGCATTGGAAAAACATATCACAAATGTCTATTACTCCTAATTTTAACTTACTCGTACATAAACAGAGGACAGCTAACGTTACTGTAAATGCATTTAAGTTTGCGTGGTTTTCTGTTCTCGGTTTTCGCGGCGACCGTTTTACCGCGAACTTAAAACCACCGCGAACATTTTTTTTCCAATACTAGCTGTAGCAGTATGTGACTATAGCGCTGCCGCAAACTTAAAACCACCGCAAACACTCCATTTTTACCTTGGCGCAAAATAAAAGTTAAAATGGATTTCCAGTATTCTTGAAATGGAAATGTTCGCGCTATCGATATGGGAATTGTATTTTTTTTACCCACCGGAAGTAGATTCACCTTCGACTGGGGTATTGTTTGGGGTTTTGCATCCACTGTGTCCGCACCTATAACTCACAGTCCTTCGGGTGAATTTGTATTTATTTATCTATTTATTGAGATTTACCACATTTGTGGAAGGATTGACATAACAGGTGACTATCACCTTTTCAAGATGTCATCCCAGACCAGACTGTAAGGTTTGGACCATCGCACACAGGGGCATGCCCCTACTCTTTTTCGATAGGTGTGGTGGGTTATTTAACGTGCGCGGGGTGTGGTTCTCCTCAAACACGGGACCTCCTATCCGAGGGACGTCCCTAACCGAAGCTTAAGCTAGGTATACGTACTCATTTACACCTGAGTGAAGTGAGGAATTTGTGTTAAGTGCCTATCCCAATGTATGGATTTTGGTACGTCGGTAGTTACTGAGGTCCCACAGAAACATTTTGGGCCCCCTATCAGTATTTTCAGATACTGCAGAATTACAGGCCGACACCCCCTTCCTAAAAGTAGTGTGGTACAGTCCATAGACAGCTAGAATGTGCGGTCAATGAACTCAATTTGGTACACCCGTCGCGGATCATTGTTACAGCATCGTCATAGCTCATGATAGACTATGGCCTAAATCCCCCCAAAAACTCTTAACGTTTTACAGAGGTGCATGAGATTTTCAATTTCTTGTTACACTCCCGTCCGTACCAATACATAATACATACATGTCAATGACCTATTGCCATTAGAAAAGCCAGACATATGTCTGGAGACTCCAGTTAGATAAAAGTTGATGAGAATGACCTCGGCAAAGATTGTGACAAAATATGGACTGTTCAAGGATCTGTGTCAACCTGGTTAAAGCGTTTCTACGTGAGTTCTATAAGATGCAAAGTGGTTTTGGTTCACCGGATGTCTTGAAACTGTATCAACTGTTTTGTCCATAAAATCAAATCATGGCAATATGAGTTCCTTTTATAATCGATTATTGTCGATAAACAAAATATTCCTGACGTCACTGGTTTTGTCCTCATCTTTCTACGACGTCATTACGCACGCGCTTTAGTGTGTAGAGTTCCCGGGTTTTGAATGGTGTAGAAATAGGATTGTTTTGTCTGGTGTTACCACAAAACATTATCCAGCTAGCTCTATCCTTTAACCTTTCAACTCGCCTTTACGCAAAAGAAGCCAGAATTCTCAAAAAAGGACCGGGAAGCTTGGTGAAATTTTGTGGACGCTCTGTCCGCGCGAAAATGACGTCATGGCGCGGGGCGCTCTCTGATTGGCTAAAGCGTGGTTTCCAGAAAAGACTACATTCTTGACTGTCAATTGTTTGTTCTTCGTGTATGAGTGAAAGAATCACAAAGAGACGGGTCACTTGTAACTCATGACGTGATCCTAGTTAGAACATGATACAGCAGTCACATGGGACCGATGTCACCTGTTACTCCCGCACGGATGAAAAGATTATCCCAGTTTTAATCCTGAGATTTGAAATCTTATCAAGACTAGTAAAGCACTAACAGGTGCTAGACACTAGGAGTCAATGACTGCTCTGTGGATTGCAGTTGGTTTAACCAGTTAAAGTATAATTAGTACATTTGTCTTGTTAATGATGATAATGATATATAATGCAATAGTTTGTTGCAAATTCCTGTCCGAAAGCTGATTGCAAACAGCAAAATGATTATGATTTATTCAACTAAACAATGTGGAACATATGGCTACTTTGATTACTAATGTTCTAAATCTTACACTTGTTGGGTTTAACTTCATTTTCGAAGTGGAAGACTGCTTTTTCTGCATGAATGCATGTGTTCTAGATCTGTTCTGTGAATATTAGGAGGAGTGTAGTCTTTTTTCAAGTCGTCTGTAAGCGTAAAGAAAATGCGATGCATTTGGGTTGTTTTTTTCAGTAGCTCAATTCGATCTCTCATAGAATGAACAGGTAAAACTGCTAAACATTCTCAACAAAAATGATATACAAGAAGTCATTGGAACTTTAGTAAGAAATTTCTAGATCTTTTAAAATTAAGAACTTAACTCGAGATCAGTAAAGGTAACAGCAAGAACAATTTTAAGAAAAAGAAACAAGTCTTAAATATTGCAGCAGTTGTTGGTACGGGATTTCTCCCAAAGAGGTCAGTCCTTCAAGTAAAATGTATTGGATAGGTTCGAAGAGAACATTTTCCTATTTACTTTAATTTGTTGTATCCACCCTTTCCACATGATGTATGCTGTCCTAAATAGGAATGACCGATCTAGGTTCCTGATCTTAATCTTATTCTCAGTATCCGGCTAGGGCAGCCCGAGTGGAAAAATGGACGGTTACAGCTACTACTACGTCATCAGTTATCATATCTTGAGATCTTTAGAGTATTCCTAAGTAGAAAAACACGTTTTTAAGATGCGTTATGCGATTATTCGCACTGTATAAATGTGCAGATGTGAGTGTGATCTTAAAGTGGTTATTAGAGTCAAGCCCCTGCCATGCGAAACATATAAACTTCCATATTATTGATAAACTTATGTGGAACTTTGAATAAATGTATGTCGCTGATGTATTTTTATTGCCCAATGCACGTTTGAAGCGAACGGGCGCTGCATTATCCTTTAATCTATTTCCCGGTTGCGGTTTCTACACCGGAAAAATTATACTTCCTTGCCCCTGTTCTTGTGAATAATTGATGTAAGTCGCTGCAGTGACGGCAAGAATTACCTAAAAGCTTTTCTTAAGAATTTTTTAAACGCTAGATTGACTTCGGCTCAGTAGATTAGAGCTTCATTGTTGATGTTACCAAGCTTGTGATCCATAACAACAATTTAGCTCAGTCGTAGCTTACTTTTTCTCAACTCGTGTTTCTTACCGGTTTCGTAGGCTCAGTTTATGGAATTTTGGTGCCAATTTTTGGTTTGCAAATAGACAAAATGTCTACATATTTGCAGCAAACATGCTTCTACAACCAGTGCCCTGCTGAAAAACAACACACAAGAGTGGGCGTGCTATGACGATGATACAAGCCTGGAGTACGTGTTATTTTCTCTTACCTAAACCGAAGCCACAAGTCAGTCTAATTATATAGACAAGGGTCATGCCACTCATGGCCACACACATACTTGTTACATTGTTTAGAAGGGCAACATACACCTACAGTATAATTACGTTAACCAGTAACTGCGTTACGATACCAACGTTTGTGCACGATTCGGCAAGTCTATGTCCTTTCGTGACAGAAACTGGGATAGCATACACACAGGCCACGTCCCCTGGGTCTTCTACCATAATATAAAGTGAATAATTAGCGATTCTAGAGGAGAAAGCAAATGCATGACCGTACCTGAGAAATCCTCTGCCGTTCTGGGCACGGTGTATTCTTCTTGTGAATGACCTATCGGTTGAGAGCTTTGTTATGTCGTAATGGCGGGCGGCTGGCCTGTGTATTAATCGCCGTGGTGTCGTCTCAGATTTTTGTGTACACGGAGTTACCTGGTTACCCGTTGTTTCGGCGTGTCAGCCTGTATTGTTTGTGGTAGCTCAGGTTCTCTTTACTTCGTCTGACCAGGTATGTTTACCTGTGCAATGGAAGATTGACTCACTGTGTACACTATAACAATATCGTCTTACACTTTAGAATCATATAGAATACAGTACACAGCCTGTCCTTGGGACATTTTAATATTGCTGATTAAGCGTTGTCCTCATATTAACTTCGGTGTTATTAATAATGTATGCCCTCTTGTCAATAGCGTATAGTGCGTACTTCAAGTAGAAATAATGTTTGCAAGGACATATAGCGTGAGAGAAAAGAAGTCACTGTCATCTCAGATAAGTATTGCACTGGAAATGATGGCTTATCTATAGGCAAATAGATAAAGATCAAATAAAGGGCCTTATTGTTTTTAAAGCCCTGTAAGGTCAAACTTCGAGCAATCTTTCGATGGTACGCAAATTGTTATCTCCGTGCAAACGGAGGTATTGTTTTCGGTCTGCGTGTGTTTGTTTGTTTGTTTGTTTGTCTTTGTGTGTGTCTGCAGTTATTCTCAGATTTTTCAAGAATATTGTCAGATATTTTTTTTGCTATTTTTCTGCTATATTTCATTTCATTTTATTTGTGATCGTTGAATATTATCTATGATACTAATTATTGCATATTCATTCCCCAGGTGGATAAATGCATAGGTGGCCATACATGGTGTAATGAATATGAGAGAAAAGAATAATAATGATAACGTTAACATTAACATTTAGCTATCTAACATGATACTAAACAATATACAAATGTACTACCGCACATCTAAGTTTAGTAGTTGCGTCTTCTTTTTTTAACCAGTGCTAACCATGACTCCTTACCATTAACAATGCCTTTTAATATGAAGATAAACAAATTAGACTTCAAGTTTGACGTCATCTACCTCCATGGTAACTTAATTAAAAACCCTTCACAAAAGACAAAAGACTGCACGTTTGACGTCATCTTCATCTATGGTAACGTAATTAAGACCTTTGACCCTTCTTAGGGACGAACCATCCAATCATAGACTTCGTTCTTTTCAAATGACAGAATTTATGATTAACGTTAATTGGACCAAAAATGATTCCGAGACTAATTCGGGTGGGGGTAACGTTACATATTATCTAGCTAGATAGACTGGGAAATGTTGACGATTCACTGACAGATGGAAACGATGAAAATTTAAAGTATAACCCGTCCGTCCGTCAGTACGTTCTAAACTTACAGGTCATGACCTGAAGAGCATCACGTGATTATACCCCATGCTTATGACTCATCGTTACTACTGATTGATGCATAATTCTACTGATTGATGCATAATTAGCGGTCATTAGGGGTGGGCCAGGGTGTAGAGTCGAGTAGAGTTAGCTATGTGCTTTTTAAAAGGCTTTTGCACCAGAGATGTGCTAAAAACAATTGCAAAGCGTCTTTAGAAGCTAGACACCAGTATACTGTAAATGCATTTAAGTTCGCGTGGTTTTAATTTCGCGCTAAGTCGAAAATGGAGTGTTTGCGGTGGTTTTAAGTTTGCGGCAGCACTGTATTGTCACATACAGCTACAGTATTGAACAAAAATGTTTCCGGTGGTTTTAAATGCACGTGAAACGGTCACCGCGAACATAAAACCACCGCGAACATTTCAGCATTTGCAGTACTCTATGCAGGTGGGTGTTGACCCGACAAAAATGCATGCCCCACCATCCTTCACCGGTACCCCTTTTACAGGTACCGAAGAGGTGAGGACACGGTTTCTTGTCTTGCCAATCGCATTGCAAGTCACATTCTTAACTGCCAAGGGGAGTTCAGATTTCTTTAAGACTATTGTTCAGACGCCACGCCCTAGAGCAAACATGGTCTTCAGCTGTCCAATGTCCCATAGCCCAAACAAATACAGAATTCTGGCATACCCCAAACAAATAGAGACCGCTAGGACATAGCACCAAACAACGAGACTCTGTCTCCATAGTAATATCAAGACAAAATAAGCTTCAAATGACACGCTACCTTTACTCACCCTTGACAACTTTTCACCAAACCGTCATAGTAACTTAAGACATGTAAGAAGCGTTTATTGGAGTCTGATAAGCCTTTTAAAAAACAAAATTGCATTTTACTGAATCATAAACATTATTTACAATTCTAAGTGCAGTACGGAGAATATGCAAACAGTACGGTTCAGCATTTGTAGCTATCTACCGGTTTGTTTGGACTATGATTGTTAAATGTGTATTGCTTGGTTTGGGACATGAAAATCTTAGCCTTCACGCACTATCTACTGTAAATGCGTTTTAGTTTGCGTTGTTTTTATTTTGCGGTAGGGAGAAAATGGAGTGTTCACGGGAGTTTTAACTTCGCGTTTGAAACAATAGTAGCGCTACAGTCTGAGATGGGCAAAACGTTTCGCGGTGGTTTTAAGTTCGCGCTGAAAGCTCACTGCGAACATAAAACAACCGCGAATATTTCTGCATTTACAGTAATTGACTGCCACGGAAGTTTTGTGTGTGACTGTTCAGCCTACAACTTTATGTTTATTGTAGGGGGAAACAGCCTGTAGGTCGTTCAACCCTGTTACTATTTTAATTTAATGCATGGCGCAATAGACCCACTAAATTCAAACAGTACTCACAGTCCACTGCCTGTGGTTACAGGTGCAAGTGAACAACCGAAGAACCAATTTCAGCGTATGTAACGTTAAATTGCCGATTCACAACCACTCTCGCGTCGAGTCGCATGATCCGGTAATGGACATGAAATTCTGTCGACGATACCATTAAAACGGCTTTAACTGCCAGCCTGCGAGGGGAAATGTTCACGAGGATTTAGTTCCGCGATTGGGAGAAAATGGCTTGCTCGCGGTGGTGTTTTTTCGGAGAAAGGGTCACCGTGAAAAACGCGAACATAATACCACCACGAATATTCCCCCTTTTACACATTATAAATACTTCACGGAGAATCGTGTCCTGCGGACTCTTGTTTTCCTTGTTTCTTTTTATGCACAGACAAAATTTCTTAAAAGAAGACGAATTTCTTTTGTTAAGAAATACATTTTGTCCATAGTATTTTTTTCCTTAGAAAGTTTGTATTAAAGTAAGATTATTCAAGAAAGGGGAGACAAAATATCTAATATTTCCTTTAACATAACAAGAAAAATAATCTTGACATCAATGAAAACAAAAAATCTAGACTTGAATTTTCTGAAATTCTTTAGGGTGAAAATCTTGTTGAGAAAAAGTTTCTTAACTGAAGAGAATTCAGAAAATTTTTCTTGTTGTGAGAATTTCCATGAAAAGAATCATTCAATTCTTCAGTCTTTCTTTCTTATTCATTCTTGAAATTCTTAATATAAGAAGATTTGTCCACGAGTTAAGAAAAACGAGAAAAGCTAGAAAAGCAAGAAATTATTTTTGGTAGTGCAGTATTTTCGACTGAGTGCTTTGTAAGTATAGCCTGGTGAATAGCCTGAACGGTATTTATATACTGTCACTGTCACTTAGCTGCTGATGCTAGCTCTGTATATAATGTAGTTGATGCTTTTTTCATGTGAAAATCGCTGTTACTTCATCGTTATAGTGACTTCGGTGGTTTGAGATGGTCCTTTATAAAGTATTTTCTGTACTAACGCTGTCGCCTATGACTCAAGCTGGGCGAGTATTTTGTTATTGCTAAATATGTCTGATAGCTTAAGGTACAAGGTACTGATTGACACAATGTTTTGTCGCTTTATCATTAAACTGACTTGATTTTGTAGTTGCCATCTTTTATTCGCACTTGAGAATCATGTCTTAGGGGAGAGTGCGAAATATACGGGTGTTAAGAAACAAGAAAGCAAAAGTTTGAATATAAAGCGATTAAGGCCAACAGGAACATAGCAAAGCAGCCGATAACCATGATTTTTCATTCTTGCGAAAGGTGTAAGAATTGATGTCATCAATGAAACACTGAGCTGGAGGAAGCTAAGATGCAATGTTAGTTAGAACCGCTAAGGGACGCTGCTCAACAAAGCTAACAGTTAGCTTGACAGTAACCATAGCAGATAATTCGCACAGGGTTGCATTCAAGAGGTCAAAGTCCGATGTGCCATGCAAAGTTCATCCACTACCTTGACCACACATTGACCACACTGCGGCCTGCGTAGTCAAAGAGATATTGGTAAGTGCGTGGCTGAAATTCAGAATATCATAAAGTTTATGCTGCCATTCTTTTAAAAGGGGCGTGTCCCTTGGCTGAAGCTAGGTCAGAGGTTATGAACATGTTTATTTTTGTGAAGAGGTGGTCAAAAACACATCAGAAGTTTTGAAGCCACCCTCTAGCCCACAGTCTGTATTTGATGATACACTCAACTTCCAAGGTAGACAGCTCTTTGTGGTAGGTAGTCTAGGGGTGTGTGTTGGGGGTGCGTTTGGGGGAGGGGATTGGGAGAGGGGATTGAGGGAGGGTGTTGGGGGTTGAGGGAGGTGGTTAGGCATTAGGCAGGAGATTGAGGGATTATAGTATATAAAGGGAGACAATCGAATAGGCCTTTGAAATATCAAAGTTTAATGTTTTTGTTTTTTCAGGTAACGTTTCACAATGCCTTGATGATAGCCATCATACTTGGACCATCATCTGAGCCTAATATTATTAGATGTAAAACACAGACAACAACAACAACAACATTCTTGTGACAAGACAAAGAGTAACCCACAGCGTACCGCGATGGCGTCTGCCGGTAAGTCCTACTGCATCTCCTTCCAGAACATCCAGGCGGCGCTGTCCACCGTCAGGCCTTTCGTCAAGAAGACGCCCGTCATGACCTGCAGTCATCTCAACCAGCTGGCCAACAGGAACCTCTTCTTTAAGTGTGAGAATCTTCAGAAGACCGGATCTTTTAAGGTATAGTTTTTAAGACATTTCATCATAATCATACATCTTAAGAAGTTATGATTACGCAGAAAAAAATTCTGATCTGTATTTTAGAGCTCTACTAGACTTAAGTATGTCACATTGACTATGGGACTTCTACAGTGCTGATTTCTTTAGATAAATAACATTAATCAATGTTACACCTAAAAAGTTATGACAATCTTCCGAATCTCCCAAAGTCTCCAACGAGGAGGCCTTGCAGTCCCCCCAAAAAAGTGCTAGGGGGCCGAAACCCTATACAACAAAGACCTGTCATAAAATAAAAAACTGTTTACTTTAGTATGTTGACTGTCACCAAACCACATTTGTGCTCTCCTCGCCTCAAGTTCAACAAGTATTGTACTTTTGATATCAATTGAATGTTTAGTACGTGATGAGTATATTAAATTATTTGTTATTTGTTCATTTTAAAAAATTGTAAGCAAACTAGATGCAATTCAGGGTGAAATTTTCCCCTGCTCATGTACGTTTGCACTTGGTGATAAACAATAAATAAAATGTACAAGTCATGCCATTTGCGAGCACAAAAACACCCTTCTCATTTGTGTTTCGCTATGTCTAAATACACTCAACAGTTTAGAGGTGCCTGCAATGCTGTCTCAAAGGTCGTTGCGTCCAATCAGGACGGTCCAGACAGAGAGCTGTCGGTTGTGACGCACAGCAGCGGGAACCACGCCCAAGCTGTCAGCCTGGCTGCCCAGGTACAGGGGGTGACAGCACACATCGTCATGCCCAGCAACTCCCCCGCTGTGAAGAAAGAAGCCGTCAGGAGTTACGGAGGCCTGATTGTAGAGTGTGAACCAACAGAACAGGTACATCTAGTGTAGAGCATTTTTACATGAATGATCAGTGTCTGCCGTCATGTTGGTGTCCCTATTTGCATTTCAATAAATTGTAGCTCCAGGATTTTTAGGATTTTAAGACCTTCTGGGGCTCTCAAATAACCAATATCAAATGTCTAGAGCTCAGATAAGAGAATACCAGAGGAATACTTTTAAACCGAAAAGACACCAAAATGTTGAGCTACAAATAATTGAAAGGTAAATAGAGACACCAACATGGCAGTCATGCCCAACAACTCCTCCGCTGTGAAGAAAGAAGCTGTTAGGAGTTACGGAGGCCTGATTGTAGAGTGTGAACCAACAGAACAAGTAACTTACCTATATAAGTTTACATCCCCATTGTTAGGATAACTGCAACTTCCTCACAACCTTGCCCACACGTTCGTGTGGCGTAACAGCAGGGTGTTCAGCCTAGAACCCAGCGGTCCCGGGTTCGAATCCCCTGACGCCACCGATGTTGTGCCCTTGGGAAAGGAACTTGACACGACTTTCCTCACTCCACCCAGGTGTAGGAATGGGTATATTGTTCTTTGTACGTGGCACTGTTAGAATAAGTTATAAAAACTTGAGTGCAGTGCCATGTCGTCCTTGTCTGTCCAAAAACGAAGTAGAAAAAAAACCTTGCCCAAGCGGGGTTTGAACCTCCATAAATCTACAAGGCAGAGGTTAGAAACTCACTCGCAATATGTTACAGCGTTAGCCACATGCAGCCGTACCAAACCAAAATTGATGCAATCCAACACATTTAGAAAAGTAAGGGTGACCCAGTGTGCTTGGCTGAAGATGCAAGCCGTAGCAAAGCCATATTACACTTCTACGTACTGATCATGAAAAAACAACTTATACCTGGCCTCAAGTGAGGATGGCTTTGCCTCAAGTATTTAGGTGTGGCACCTTGAAAGGGTGACCTTTAACATACCTTCCACTGTGTTGGAGAAACATAATGCTTTATAGATAAATAGATAAATCAATTGAGAATTCTATAGCTAGAGAATGTAAGAGGATGATTATTTCATTAGGAAGCTGACAGGAAAACTGAATGTTTGGAAAGAGAATTGTTTTGTATGTCCAGTCCAGAGTGGAAACAGCTGACCAGGTGGCTGAGAAGACAGGTGCGACCATGGTCCACCCTAACCAGAGCCCAGAGGTCATGGCTGGACAGGGAACTATGGTCTTCGAAATTCTAGAACAGGTGAGTTCTTAGATATTTTGTTTGTTTGTTTATTGGTTTGCACAAATGAAAAACAGAGGCAAAGAAATATACAAAATATAACAATATTGCAGGAGGAGGGGGAAACCTGGGAGGCTTTTCTAGGCCCTCTTCCTATAAAATGATAATAATAATAATAATGATGATAATAATAATAGTGATAATAATAATGATAATAATAATAATAATAATGAAATCCAATTATAAAGAAAACCATAGATATTACCAAGTTTCAATACACTTCAATAGAAATAAATAATGGAACACAATAATAAATAAATACATCAATGAGTATACAACAAATCTATGTATATCTGCTTCGCATACATTTGATAGATTGATACTCAGAATTGTGAGGGATTCTTCAATGCAGACCAAAACAGCATTAGAAAATACTTCTAGGGGGCTCAACATTGCAATGTTCCTTTGACTCTCAATAACTACCTACATAGTAAAATTTATACAAATCCATTAAAAGGATCCTGAGTTATATACATGTAGGTGTGAATACACATACCACCATTGAACCTCCTTCCCATAGGTAATAAAATTTGTGCATTACCAAGTTTGCAATAATACACAGTCTTACAATTTCATGATTTTTCATGTTTTGATAATGTAATAACATAGCTTTATGAACAAGATAGTTTCAGTCTAATGATCTACCCAATGACCAAGTTACCCTTCAAAAAGATGACTATATAATTGCTTTGCTCTAAGATCAAATCAAATCAAATCAATCTTTATTCAAGCAAACTGGCAGACATTAAAATTCTGAATTGATTTGCTTTTACATGGCAGCAATTTAAAAGCATTTCAAATGACTTAAAAGCATTACAACATTTTAAAATTCATAAGGGAGTTGATTAAACGAAACGAACACATTAAAAGCTGTACACTTTACACTGTGACATAACAAAAGCGAAGAATACCGTGTCAAATCAAGCTTTGTGTAAGATAAGTGAGTCCGAAGGCAGATAATGCATTTGATTAACAGTCATTCAATAGTTCAACAAGGTAAGGAATTGGCGAATGTTTATAACGGACTGTCCGGCAATAAGGAATGTCCAGCTTCTGCGAATTGCGTGTACATCTACCGGAAATGTTCTGCCGTAGTGGGGGTAGCCATTCGCGAAAGTCAGAGTTGAGCAGTGATTCAGCAAAAGTTCTACAGAGTGTACGATGACGGTCGGAAAGTGAGCTGAGGTTCAGTGTGGTTAGTGCAGTGCTGTAGCTGGAATATTGTGTCCCCAGGATGATTTTGCAGGCTCTCACTTGGATTCTTTCTAGAGCATTTGATTGTTTACAAGTCAACGCTGGATGCCATACGGGTACTGCGTATTCTAGTGTGGGACGCACATACATTGCGTAAACAGTCGTGAGGTCCGGAGTCGACACACCACATCTCTTCAGTCTGCGTAACATGAACAGTCTCCTGTTTGAAGATTTGACCATGTTATACACTTGACGGTCCCATTTCAAATCGCTTTGAATGGTCGTGCCCAGAACTTTGATGTATGTTACACTTTCAAGGGCGTGTCCACTTATGAACAGAGGTTCCGGAGGGGGAGGGGTTCTCGCGAAACACACTTGAAGAACTTTACATTTCTTCGGGTTTAAGGCCATCTTGTGGTCACAGACCCAACTGTTCAGGCCATCAAGTTTGGGTTGAAGTGCACATGGCTGGCGTATCAACCGGGTCTCTGCAATGTTCATATCGTCTACATACTTCCAACGGTTGGCCTCTTCGTGGAGTGCTGCGTCAATTAGTGCGGTGAAGATGACAGGCCCAAGAAGGGTTCCCTGCGCAACTCCACAACTAAGGTGAAGCCAGTCCGAGGTAGAACCTTGGTAGGAGACCCTCTGCCGTCGGTCGGTCATAAAACTGCAGATCCACGGAATCACTGACGGGCGAACACCAATGTCAAGTTAAAAGGAACGAACAGCAATTGTGTGATCAACTTTGTCAAAAGCCTTAGACAGGTCTGTGGTGACAAGGGTACAGATTGAACTTGGTAATGAAGATGATTTGTAAAGAAAGTCCACTAGGCTGACCAGCGCATGTGTTGTTGATCTCTGCTTACGGCCCCCGAACTGACGTGGGTCGAGTCTGGGGGAAATGTCATTAACAATCCAATTTGTGACGAAGCGTTCGCAAAGCTTCGACAGCATAGGGGTAAGGGAAATGGGGCGTAGTTCATCGATGCTTGGCGGTGACGACTTTGGCAGGGGAACTACGTTAGCTTCTTTCCACTGACGGGGAACAGTGCCTTCAGTGAATGACGTGTTGAATAAGTCACAAAGGGGAGTGCTCAACTCACATGCGAATTCCTTAAGGATACGAGCAGGTATGCCATCAGGACCGGGACTCTTGTAGGTGTTGGTGGATTGTAGCTGTGAGTACACATCCCACACGTGGATGGTAGGAACTGGTTGGGCCGGTAGGAATGATGGGAGAGATGACAACTGCAGTGGTGGCAGTGATTGAGACACGGTCGCGAACTTGACATTAATGGCATTGGCTATGGCGGTATGGTCGTTTTGATCGACGCCAGGAGATAAGTTGGTTTAATTTTAAATCTCCTTAAATGACTTCTTGTTGATCCTTCCTTTCCCAGGTTGAGAGAGTGGATGCCATCGTGGTGCCTGTCGGAGGTGGGGGGATGTTATCTGGCATATCCGTGGCAGCAAAGGTATGCTACATTTGCATATCTTATCATATGGCAACTAATTGTTTCATCGGTGTCCTGTATTGGTTAACCATTGCAGCCCTTTAATTTCATAGAGAAACTCGTACCTACGAAACGCTAGGACAATTTCTCTTGTAAAATGATCAATGTATTTCATGCCTACTCTCCAAGCAGAGGATGGGTTCCGGCAGGTTTTTGAGGTGTTTTTAGGCATTTTTGTCGGCCTTTCTACTTTTTAATTTATACAAACAAAAAAATGAAAAAGTAGAAAGGCCGAAAAACGCCTAAAAACACGTCAAAAACCTGCCGGAACCCACCCTCTGCTTGGCGAGTATTTCATGCCTATGTTTTTAAAGTCTTTTTGTATGAAGTAAACAGGTGTCCCCCATAGAATAAGTCCTTTTATGAAACTGCCCCTTACAGCTATAAAAAGCCTGTTGTATAAAAAACATGTATGCCAAAAGACCTTTGGAATCTTGTACAGTTTGTAATCATGGGTGGTTGAAGGTATTTGATTTGTTGTAAGCATTATTGCCCGGTTTTTCCCTAGAAGACAAAAGTTGGAAGCAACTCCATGTTGTATAAAAAAACATGTATGCCAAAAGACATTTGGAATCTTATACAGTTTGTAATCTTGGGCGGTTGAAGGTATTTTATTTGTTGTAAGCATTATTGCCTGGTTTTTCCCTAGAAGACAAAAGTTGGAAGCAACTCCATGTTGTATAAAAAAACATGTATGCCAAAAGACCTTTGGAATCTTCTACAGTTTTAATCTTAGTAGGTTGAAATTTGTTGTCTTTAATAGCTTCTGTCTAGATAACAAAAGTTGGAAGCAACTCCAAGAATTTACAAGGCAGTTTTATATCGAAAAACTTTTCTTGCAGGAACTTTGCCCAGACGCTAAGATCTATGCAGCCGAACCTAAGAATGCTGACGACTGTGCCGTGTCCATGGCGAGGGGAGAACGCACCCCTCTGCATGCTCCACCTGTAACCATGTGTGACGCACTGAAGACCAGCATTGGTCCACACACCTGGCCAATCATCAGGGACCATGTGGATGATGTCATCACTGTCACAGAGGAAGAAATTAAGGTACGCATCGCAAGCATTGTTGGAGGTGCAATTGTATAGTACAATGTGAATGTAGATGTAGGTGTAGTTGTGGGTTTAGATGTATTATTCTGTAGTTCTGTATATTAAGTCTGTACATGCAATTGATAGGTAAAATGACAACACTTGGGGTCTAGAGTTATAGGTGTACATGAGATTATAGGTGTAGGTGTAGGTTTAGTTGTGAGTGTAGTTGTAAGTTGAAAGTGTAAATGTACATGAAGCTGTAGGTGTAGGTGAAGTTGTAGTTTTAGTGTAGGCGTATGTAGCTGTAGTTGTAGCTTTATGACTGTGTTACAAGTTATGTCCCGGTGTAGGTGTAGTTTTATGTGTATGAGGGCAGTTCAATAGAGACTTCACCAGACCCGCTTTTCAGTATTGTAGGAATCTGATTTTTCACATGTATGATGATATAAATGTGGATCACATGATTGTTATGATTTCTTTAATCTATATAGAGAGTTTGTTTCACAGTTTACAAAGTGTATTCAAAGGCACCCAGAGCATTTTATGAGGCTTAAAAACTGGAAATATTCTAGTTGCTGTAATCTTTATGAAATTGACATGTAATGCCACTGTTTACCACATTTGCGTGCGGATTTCTTATCAAAAGTGCTCAAAAGCGGCACAAAAATAAGCTACATGGTGATCTTTTAGTTTCACGCACCTAGTGTAGATAAACCCATACTATAGCCCCGCCCACCTCCGTCTAATGGTAGAAATGCAAAATTAAAACATAAAAATGCAAATATTTGACGGACATGCAGTCGCTCTCTCATTGGTCGAACTACTAATTGTGATGGACAGTCAGGATCAGCCTATTATGGCTTGGATTTTCCATCAGTTCTCATCACACATCGTATCTTTGCTCCTTTAATGTCGATATTTAATGGTATATTATTGAAACTTACTATGTGCAGGAATGACTAGAAATTGGAGCTTTTTTATTTAAGTTTCAAGCCTAATAAAATGCTCTGGATGCCTTTAAAGTGGTTGTTATTCCTGGTTTCACCACATCTCCCACGGATAGTCAATTTTCTGGTCCCTCCTGTATAATAATGTCCCCAATGTTATCTGCAGGCTGCTATGAGGTTGGTGTGGGAGAGAATGAAGCTGGTGATCGAGCCGTCGTCAGCAGTGGGCGTGGCGGCAGTGATGACTGACAAGTTCCAAAAGCTCCCAGCCAACGCGCACCAGAACGTTGTAGTCATCTTATGCGGAGGCAATGTGGATCTAGAACACTTACCATGGATGTCACAAAACTAGTGCATTTATTATTAGCATGAAAGCTCATCTGTGTTGGCAAATTCCATGATAAAGTTTGATACTTTACTTCAACGTATGAGCAACTGAAAATTCGAGGCGAGCATATTTGCTTGTGTTGAAGGTACAGAAAATTCAGCTTTCTCTCGGTACATCGAGAATACGCAGAGACTTGATGCGCTCTCATAGAATCCATTCCAGCAACTCGCAAAAATACCAAGTGCTAAATACATGTACCTAGAGAGACAATAGACTCGTAGATTAACCAAGTGAAACCCAGTACCAAGAGACCACGTCTAGCGATATAATAGACGTTAAACAAGGACAACAACGACAACAATTGAAGTTAATTATCAAACTATCATAATGAATTTATCATTGTGTAATGAAAATATTCTATGCCATCTAAATCACATTAATCAATGGTGCCTGTAGGGGATGTAGCCAATCAAGTCCTCAGCTAGGCTCTAAAGTCAGGGGGACACCAGTGACATTCAATAACAAGAGTTTTATTTGCAAGTTCTTGCTTGAGGGCTAATTGCAACATGAAACAATGAATGGAAAAAGTGTACAGACATTTTCCAAACTGATGCCCTGTTGGGTTAGTTTACACACCGAGACTGTTTTCCTGATGAGGATCAGACAGGTGATTATACTCTGTGTTCAATATGGCATTTGTATCAATATGGCATTTGTACAACCATTGTGAATTGTAATTATGAATCTAATATCTCCAAAATAACAAGCCATCATCATTCTATAAAATTTCAATGTTTTTAGAGAAAATTTGTACAAAATATTTTACAATATCATATAAGAGTGCTTTCAAAACTTATGAAATGTTGCTTATAATGTTATTACCAGAACATTATGTATATTTGATAGAAAATGACTTTCATTAGTGTGATTTTACAGAATTGAATGTAAACTGGATGTATTTTGAATGAAAAACAGTACAGGTAGATCTAAGTTCTTGGAAAATTCTAAAGAAACTTACAAAATGACTTTCACCATCTTAACCATCAGCCCGCTAAGTTAGCCTTTCTTTAAAGACAAATTTGTATTATTTGTTAGTTAGCAGAGAGGTTAATGTAACATGATTGTATATGACAGCTACTTGGATAAAATGGATAAAGCTAGGAATGGACAGACCCAACAGAAGTAGGTGTGTTGTTCAGGCGTAATTCAGCCTTTTTCGTCATCGTAATCCGTAGGCAGTTGCCCCAAATCAACGTAATTTGTAATCAGTACATAAGCCGTAACACGTAGTTGGTCGCTTTCTTTCTACGTAAACTGTAACAGTAGTACCTTTATGCAACGTAACGCGTAATCCATACATTGCTAGTTAAGCGTAGGCTGATTTCAAAATGGTCCAATCCACAAGCGAGCGCCTCCCATTATCAGGTCCGCGCGTCACTCCCATGTCAGAGGTGACTCACAATAAGCTCCAGAGCGACCAGACAGGTTCTGCTTTATTTCATGCAAGAGTAATACCGTGGCGGATCATCGATAAGATATCTCTAACATTGTCATCCGATTTGTGCCGACAGGTGGGAATACATTTACCGTACAAATTCTAGATCTTTGAGGAATGTTTGCATTGCGACATAGAATGGGGCGGGGTAAGGAGGAAAAAGGTCAAGGTCAATTTTGGGCCCCCTGGTATGTGTCACCGGAACTGCAATGTCCTATTTGTCAAAATCTTTTAAGGAGAATAACTGAAGAAAGGAGCGACAGATTTTCATGTTATTTACTATGCAGGTAGCTTAAACAGAGATGTATACAATGAACTGCAAATTGGATTTAATCATCTCCATGAAAAAGGCTTTTATGTTACTGTTTTGCGTGCGTCTGCGTGTTTGTGTGTATGTCTGTGTCGCCGGATGCGTAAAGTCAGCATAACTGTAGAACGTGTAGATGAATTGTAATGATTTTTGGTATGTGGGTAGGTGAATGAATGAATGGTTTGAATGAATGGTTTATTCATGTAAAACTTTGCAGCCCTTGGCTGAAGTACGTTTCACTCACATCAGTTTAAAAACAACGCAACTATAACAATACAGATAAAATTTCACACGAAACGGCACATATTCGGTAGAATTAAAATAACAGAATAACTATTACAGACGTCACACTGTGTATGGTTGATTTGAACAGTCTGGTTCGCGTTACAGTCGCAAGTTTGGTTTGCGTTACAGATGCAATGTTATTTCTTCTCTAACAGTCTCAAAAGTGATGGTACAGGGCTATTTTGATAGCGAGTGGTACGACAGGGCACCATAGTCCTTTTATCAGAGTTTCTTAGATTCCGGCCATGTTCCTGTCGTCGTGTGCTAGGCAGGAGATCTGCTGTGCGTTCCGATGCGGTCATGCTGTGGGCAAACTTGGTGCAGAGGGTCTCTCGTCTCGCTTCAAGTGTTTCTAGGTTGCATACCCGCAGCGCTGATTTGTAGTCAGTGTACGTATGTCCCAGGATGATTCGACACGCACGTTTCTGTACTCCTTCAATAGTTGCAGCCTGTTTACGTGTGAGTCCATGGTGCCATACAGGTGCACAGTACTCAAGGATCGCCCTTATGAAGCCACAGTAAACAGTCACAAGGTCCTTTACTGGTACTCCAAATGTCTTGAGCCGGCGTAGCATGAATAGCCGTTTGTTGCCCTTTTTTGTTGTTTCACTAACATGCTTATCCCATTTTAGGTTGGACTGGAGCCATACACCTAACACCTTGGCAATTTCTACCGTTGTGAGAAGGTTGCCGCATAGGCTGATGGGTACAGGTGGACTCGGATTTCTCATGAAGCACACTGAGAAAACAAAGCACTTCCCGGGGTTGAGTTTCAGTTGTGCGCTGTCAGTCCATTTCTCCAAGGAGTTGGCTTGATCTTGTAGGTGGGATTCTTCGGAGCTGTGTCTATTTTCTCCGAGCGACAGATCGTCTACGTATTTCCAACGATCACTGAATGAATGGCAGGCATCGTTTATCATGCAGAGGAAAATGATGGGCCCTAACTTTGTTCCTTGAGGAACTCCAGCGGTGAGGGTTTCACACTCTGAGAGTGTGAGACCATACCGGACCCTTTGTTGTCTTTCTGTAAGAAAGTTCACTATCCAAGGCACGATGGAAGGTCTTGTCCCCATGTTAAGCAGTTTCAAGATCGCTTGTCGGTGGTTAATAGCATCAAATGCCTTAGTAAAGTCGGTTAGGATGATTGTACCCACGTTTTTGCTTCTTTCGGCTCCTTGGTACAGGAAGTCAGTAAGGCTGACCAGGTAGTGACTGGTAGAGCTCCTCTTGATTCCCCCAAACTGGCGTTTGTCAATGCTGTTCCATATGTCTGACATCACCCATTTTCCTACGATGCCTTCGCAAATCTTCGCAAAGATTGCGGTCAGAGATATCGGTCGCAACTTGTTGATGACAGCTGGCATTTCTTTGGGGATAGGCGTGACTACTGCTTCCTTCCACTGGACCGGGACAGTTCCTTCTCTCAATGAAGTGTTGAAGATGTCCGTGAGCGGTTCTGCGAGTTCGCATGCGAACATTCTGACCAGTCTGGGAGCAATTCCGTCTGGGCCTCCCGCTTTACGGACTCTGACACTGGCCAGTTCTCTGTACATCTCCCAAGGTAGGATCTGTGGCGGTGGGGAGGGTGCAGGGAGGTAGGCTGGTAGTTCACTGGTGCACACAGGTGGGGACTGCTGTGAGATCGATGACAGGTGCTTGTTTATCGCATCTGCCACAGCCTTGTGGTTGTTAGGAGCAACACCTGGTACATGGATGGTACAGGGAGGTTTTACGACATTGCACACGGACTTCAACTCTTTGTACCATTTTGCCGGGTCCTCTGTTTTCAACTGCTGTACCTTGTCCGCGTAGTGTGTTTTCTTAGCAAGTTTTATCCGGGAGATGATTTTATTTCTGAGTCTCTTACACACATCGTCTTTACGTTGGTAGAAGGCTTCCTGTCGTTTCCTTATCAAACCCTTGATTTCTGTTGTTATCCAAGGTTTGTCTGTCGGGTGGATCTTAACGACTTTGGTGGGGAAGTACTGGTCAACATGTTGAGTAAGGGTCTTGTAGAAGCCGTTGGTTTTTTCTTCTGTACTTGTGGCGCTGTAGACTTCGTGCCAGTTGTGTTGGGATATCCATGCTCCAAATGCTCTGATGTCAGAGTCTTTGAGAGGCCTCACAACACGAGTGCGCGTCTTATTCTCCGCCTTCATCAGTTTCGGTGACCAGGTGACGGAGCAATGGTCGCTAAGTCCCACTGGAGCACCTACAACAGGTGTGTTGTACTTGGAGTGGATGTTGGTGACAATAACGTCGAGTGTAGCGTCGCCTCTCGTTGGTCCCTCAACTACCTGCTTTAGGACGTTACCCCTGCGGAGATGCGTTGTATCTGTTCGGTTCAGATCGCCGAGTATAACGATTCCAATATCCGGGTACTTTGTACGCAGAGTGTCGGTGCTGTGGACTAAGTGCTCAGTAAGAGTTTCTTGATGCGGTGAATTGGGTGGGATGTAAACGCAACATACCGCTAGTGCTGACACAGAGCGAGGGAGCTTGTATGGACGCATCCAGACCCAAACGCACTCTAGTTCACCAGGTACGTGTAGTTCGGCAAGTTCACGTGAAGGAATGTCATCAGATACGAACACGGCGACGCCACCACCGCGTCGGTCTGATCGGCTCTTCATGAACACAGTGAAGCCATCCATGTGTACGTTTTCTTCTGCGTGGTGTTGGGAAGAGAAAGGTAAAGGTCGATTTTGGGCCCCCTGGTATGTGTCACTGGAACTGCAATGGCCTATTTGTAAAAATCTTCTAAAGGAGAATAACTGAAGAAAGGAACAACAGATTTTCATGTTATTTGGTACGCAGGTAGGTTGGACAGAGATGTACACACTGAAGTGCAAATTATGCAAATTCAGTGTGTTTGCGTGTGTGTTTGCGTGTGTGTATGTTTGTGTCACCGGACGCTTAAAATCAGCATAACTGAAGAACGTGTGGGTGGATTGCAATAATATTTGGTATGTGAGTAGATGTCAGGAGAAAGGTCAAGGTCAATTTTGGGCCCATGGAATGTGTCACTGGAACTGTAATGGCGTTTTTGTCAAAATCTTTTAAGGAGAATAACTGAAGAAAGGAGCGATAGATTTTCATGTTATTTACTATGCAGGTTAAGCTTAGACAGAGATGTATACAATGAATTGCAAATTATGCAAATTGGACCTAATTTGCATAAGTAATGAGGAAAATCTATATTTACAGTGTTGTCCATTGCATATTGTGGCACATCTGTAAGTAGCTATTTATGGGTCACTTCTCCTGGGCCCGCCAGGTGGGGGTCATACCATTGAGTGATATAGAATGGGGGGAACTGGTTTAATAAGAAACAAAGTTTCATGGAGATTTTTTGCAGAAGTAATGAGGAAAATCTATATTTGCAGTGTTGTCCATTGCATATTGTGGTACATCTGTTAGTAGCTATTTATAGCGAAAGTGGGTCACTTCTTCTGGGCCCGACAGATGGGGGTCATACCATTGAGGGATATAGAATGGGGGGAACTTGTTAATACTCTTTATCAGTGGCGGTCGGACCACTTTGGTGGCCAAACCAGCTGGTCAATTAGCCACGCCATTAGGCTGAAGCCGGAACGAAATGGCTCGCTTACTGTCAGTTCGCTGCAGAGATATCTTTCTCAAAGGAGGAGACCCCACATTTCGGCCGGCTCGTTTGAGCGACTTCGTGCTACAGCTTGCGCCAACTCTACCCAAGAGTTATTCTGTGTTCCATACAGACGTGGGGGAATCCGTACCTGACCCGGCCAAATTCTTGGAGCAAAATGGCGGACAGTTTATAGTGTATAGTTTGGACTTTGACCAGCGAGTACTCGGGCTCGTTAAAGTGAAGGAAGGTATTGATATCAAGACGGCGCCATTTTTGTATCAGGTATGTGTAACAACATAGCTGTGACGTTACCATTTATATCCGGTACCGAAAGGGACCAAGGAGATTACAGGGATGTAGAGTAGAGTAGAATTTTCGGTCAGGTAGGACTGTTTCAGTTTAGACCGCTCTTCATTGTTGAATTCCTTTTCACTCAACTGTCATGGTGGGCTTATGTGGGTGTTACAGTGCTCTGTGGTTGTACTTAATAATCTACTTAAGGGAGTGGCATAGTACTTATATACACTAGAGATCAATGCATGCCTCCAAATACTTGTAAGGTTCATTTGATAAACATTTTTATTTCTCATTGGAAGCTTCTTTGAGTTATAAAGGAACAGAGTGGAAAATCCTCATCATCTAACGTCGATGTCTTTCTTTATCACCTTCGCAAAGAAGGGGTTTAAGTGGTTGGGAGTGTGACTGGGTTTGTTCGTTTGGCACCGATGGCAAGACAACCTAAACAGACTGTTCAATTATGTTAGATATATGCACCATGTAAATTATAGGGTAACAACAAGGGACATTGCGGCCACCAGACTGGTTAGCCAACTCATCAGTACGTACGTATTCATGTATTATCTTCGCCGAGAAGATTATGTTTTAGGTTACGCCAGATGTCGGGTGGGTCTGTATATATGCCAAGAGCATAACTCGAGAAATCTTAGATGGACCTTGGGACATGAATAACTTGAGAAGGGGTCGACAGATCGTCGTGATGTTTGGTATGTAGAGAGCTCAGATGGTCCTTTGCAGAATCAAATACTAATTATGCATATCAGGAGCTAATTTGCATAATTTGTAAGGAAAGTCTGTAAACCCGCTGCATTTCATAATGGGACTCTCAAACATGTGACAGTGTCCCCGGAAACAGGTCATATAAACAGATGCCTGGCAAAAGTAGGTCCAAGCAGAGGTGTGGGTCCGGCTGGCTTTTGACGTGTTCAGTTTAGGCATTTTTGTCCATCACACGGTTGGCGACATAACGACTAGGGGACAAAATAGAAAGCCCGACAAAAACACCTAAAAACTTGGAGAGTACACTGCACCAAAACTGCACCACTGCTAGGTACGGAAAAGTCACATGTACTATGTCTTTCAAAATGTGTATGATGTGGAATAAAGATTTATTCTATTCATATATATTGACTGCAATATCAAATCTTTGTGGCCCATATATATAATATCAACATAGTCATTTTTTTTCATGACCAGTTATAACATATATTAGCACACAAGACACATATACTAGTCCTGTACCCCACAACCAGGGCTGCCCAATTAGTCTTAAATGGTTAAAAAATGTCTATGATGGTATCTACATCGAGAGGTCAGGGTCAGTACGTATACATGTGTGGGTCGCCTAAACAGTCCATGATTCAGATCGTTTTATGGGCGCCAGGACGAAAAAAAGGGAGGAGAAATCCTTCAAGACACACAAGGAAGAAAACTATCTGCATTATCTTAAATAGTATCATGGTTATCTACATATTCTCATCAAAGCATGAACCAAATGAATTCGTTCCATTTATGGTGGTCTTTTCTTTCCCTCATCTCTTTTCAGACACAACGTGCAAACGCAGAGGAACTGCTGCTCCTTCCATTTGAAGTACTTCCAGCAGTCACCGATGCTCTGAAAGAAACTCTGTCAACGGTTAAGAACATTTTCTTGTACAATACTGGTGAGACCATCGCACTAGTTACATCTTGGTTTCAGTGCATGTCACAATAGCATTTTCTTTCCTAAGTGACCCTCAAGAAGGCATCTTCACATAACAACTCATATCTACTTCAAACCAAAGAAGATACTTTTGTGTTACACAATTTAGGTTTGCACGATACTTCAAGAATCCTTTTGAAATGCCATTTGTGATTCGGTGCCTAATTTTGAATTGTGAGCTGTACCATTTATCATTCATATTGACACTAAAATCAAGCTAAGTTGTGTCTTAAAATGAACATCAAGGACATAAAGACAAAGGCGACTATCTAATGTGATCGACTAAAATATGGTCTTAAAGGAGTCCTAAACTCCAGAGGGGGGAGTTATTTTCCAACAGATAATAATTTTAGGAACTAAAAATTGATATTTTTTTACAGTATACGATAAAGTACCCACTAGTACCGTGCGTATCAAAAAGCATTCAGTATTCCACCGAATTCCCCAGGTGACCCTCTATTTTCTGATAAATTAAATCAAACAACCTCAGCCTATGGCCTAACACAGTGTGCCTGACAAGGCCTGGCAAAAGTTAGATTATAAAAAGAATGTCATGGTGGTTAAGAAAAACTCGTCTTGCTATGTGTTATTTTATATCTTATTAACAATTGGCCTTCTTATTGTGCTTAACCACCCTTATTTATGCCGAAAATATCCACGATTAATGATGTATGTTTACGCATAGGGAATACATGGGTAGGTATGCACGGGTCTAATGAGCATCATATTGTTTTAAAAAACACACCTTGTGAAATTAACCACAAGCAGAATTCTGTAAAAAGTCGGCTGATTATGTATTAATTGATACATAATCTACTGGAAAATAACACCGCCTTCTGGAGTTTACGACTCCTTTAACAACGCACTGTTATGCATGTAATCTCATAACACTGCTCCGTGGTTGTATAGGACGTTGTGGCTCCACCCTGATGTGCAAAGCTATGGACGTCATCAATGATATACAGGCCGTGTCGGAACCTAATGTCTTTCATGTGATCATTGAGGTAAGATTACGTAACATGTTCAAAGGTCAAAGGATACGGTCAAAGTTGAAAAATGTTATGATGCAATGGTTATATTGACAACGCATGGCAATGCTGTAGTTGTTAACTTATGGACGAACACTCGTTAAAATATCTATGGTTTCTTTTTTGTTGTTGTAAGAATGTATCATTATGACTTTTAACATGATAAGAATATTCTTTTCCTTCATAAAAGTAACTATAAAGTAATAATCTCTTCCTCAATGTTCATCATTAGCGTGTTTGCATAGGAGATGGTCCGTTAACTTCTGATGAAAAGGAAGAGATCATCATGTTGCTGAGATGCAGCGTCATCCTCCTCAACTTCTACTTCCTACAAAAGGATCCATCAAAGAAAGTCGTCTGTTACAAGTTCCGCAGTGAAGCCATTTTCATTGCTGACCTCATCCAAAAATCCGCTCCAGAAGCAAAGACAATCTTTATGTACAGAGACCTTGCCGGCTTCTATGACTCCAATATAAACCTGCATTTTAATGGCAACTACTGGCGCTACCTTTTTGAGACCACATTGAGGTTGGATGTGTTCTTTCGAGTTCCAGCAAGAAAGACCAATTTATCAATCTTCAGATTTTTTGATGAACATCCGCGCATGATCACATGTCCTGTTACACATGGCATGCATTTTCTCCAGGTCTCGTCTTGGATCTTGCAGATGCAAAAAGCGTTTGATTTGATTCAAGAAGATTCGGCAAACTTCTTCCATGCGTGCCTCACTTTTAACCAGCTCTTGGAACACAAAGAACGAATCGTCCTCAAGGTTCTAGAGAACCTTAATGTGGATGTTCCCTCTGATCTTGACAGTTCTAAGATCAGAGAGGTTTTTGATGTTGACAGTCAGAAAGGTAGCGTCATGCAGAGTGAAAGAAGAAAAGGGGATAAGGTAAGAAGTTCGTGGGTGGGTACCTGGGAGAAGAATCTGTTCTCAACTGTTCTGGAGCATTTTAACGGAGATGTCGATGAACCAGATTTTATCATGCCTAACACCATGACTACCGATTGACACCTTCCAATGTTGTTTTTGAGTTCATAATATTCTGAATACCGATACCATCCTTCAATAGTCGGAATATCTTTTTCAAAAATAGATAATGCTATGGCAAATTTCGATTGAAGACGAAAAAAAAACAAAAACATCCGGGTAATTTCATAGTGCAACAAAATCATAACTAATCTGTAAAGCGTATGGAATGTATTTTTTCCGTACATATCAATAGTCGCTGAAAAACTTTAAACGCACATCAAGATACATTTTCAATTATGCAGCTCTAAAATGTTTTAAATGCCATTAGTGGTAGGAAAGAAAAATTCATTCATTAAAACGTTAATATCTTGGCATCACGTGCTGGTAAATAAAACAGCTGTTCTTTTTATTTCACAATGTGTAGAACTTTGAAGTAAGTACCACAATCATAAAATTGAAGAGTCCAACAACTTGAGTCTGAACACGATTGGTGTAATGTAGCTATCTGCCAAAGTACATATGAATTCGAATTTCCTCAGCTCAGCCTAGTCATACAACATTACATAGCCAGATGGGCGAAATGTAAAACATGAAATAATATAATGCTCATTTAACATTAAAAAGTAAAAACAAAACTGTGGACCATTGTCAAACTAATATTGATCACCTGCAAGTTTCCAGCCCTCTTATATATCACACTACACATTTTATTTTTTTTCTCATTTACCAGTTAGATTTAGTTTTGCACCTTTTTTGTTTGTTTTAAAGCACAACAACCATCAGTGGCCCCGCTTTGGCGTGCAGCTCTGTTATTACCTCTGGGCGTGATACCTACAATGAGTTTTGCCAAGTATTGAATATAAGATTTTTTGGTGCATTCTTCCTGCATTCTGGACGCAGTTTCAGTTCAACTTGAAGAGCTGAATAAAACAGGTCTTTAAAGTGGTGTCAAATGTGTTGTTCATGTACGCATATTGTGTGTGTGTGTGCGTCCATGTGTTCTAATCTATACAATATTGATAATGTGCTCTATAGAATAACAACGTGATGATGTACAGTCTAAGAAATCTTTCACTCCAACTTTGGTATAAGTAACCGATGTTGGGCCATGTTGATTTAAACTTGATTCTGTTTGATGTACATGCGATATTACCCTACGACAAGTGTAACGGCCCTACCAATGTTAAACCAGTCTGCTTAATTGCTATTGCTACGAAATATTGAATGTGTATAAAACAGCTATCCTAGATGAACTATGTACAATTTATACCCATGCAGAATCCTGGCCATATCATGTACCTATCAATAGGCAATAGGAGGAAAATAATAATTTTTTTTTAAATGTCTACAATTCTATACCGTATGACTTTACCGTTGTGTGTTCGAGCTCTGCGTCTGAAAATATTATATGAGAAATCTAAAGTTTTCCAAACTTATTGCTTGACACGCATAATAACAGTTACTCAGGCAACTGGATATGATTTTTGAGACAGATGATTAAGACAACATCCGTTGTTTTTCGCCTGTCTGTCCTCATGAAGGGCATCAAGTGTCCTTACTTGACAGTAGGTAGTCCATATATATGACCATTATTTAGCTGTGGCAACATTGTGGCTTCCTTATTACAACTGTTTACAGTTAATAGTATACAGAAATGTGTCCTTAATCAAACAATGAACAATTATCATCGTACAATGCTAAACGTTCTTCCAACACTAAGGTAAACACGGATCAAATTTTCAACGACCGCTGTCGCCTTCTTCAGGATTAATAATGATCTTCTGTTTAAAAGAAGCATCAGAAAATAAAGACTTTCTGGAGTATCTTATATTGCAGCTTAATGTAATGTGTATAGTACTGTATAAAATGAAAAGATCTTTAATAAATACACTTATACCATATTAGATACAGTTGTTTGTATAAAGTGGGACATCTTTCATCAAGATTAATATAATAGGAAACGTTAATATCTTTCTTGCATATGCTAGGTCCATGCACTAACGCAAGCATCTTCCTCACAGAACATTAACTTTGATAAATTGATAAATCTCACAACAGCATCAAGTGGGTTTGATTGGCATTTTCTACATGTGGTACATGCCGGAACTTCTGGTAAACAATTAGAGGCTTCTTTAGCAGAGTGGAATATGGTATGAGGTCCATTTTAGTGAATTTTGATCAGTGATATATGTATGAACAGCCATAGTATAAACATCAGCGGGCAATAGAGGGTTTGTATGTATGCTGTGAGTCTTCGGGAGTATGGTACTGCACAAAAGAAGGATGTGATTTTATGAAAGTAGATCTTCAGCTCTGATGCATGGTTTGATACGTTTGCACAAGCCAAGCGTTGACTGCCGTCGCATGTCATATAGTTCTGTCGTTTACGGGTACGGGTAGCATTGTCTCGAGTTTCGTGGCACCGCGTGGCTCGTTAATAGAGGTATTTTTCAGAGTTAGTCATCATGGGGCACCAAAGGGGGTCCTGCTAGATTGCCTTATATTTAATGTTGTACCATTCATAGCTTTTTATAAACTTCTAGAAAGGTTGTTTTTTTGTGACATAACATTCTTAATGAGCCTTCGAAAGTGAGATTTCAAAGATAGCCCAGTGCGCATAGCTTCTGTTGCAGGCTTCTCCGACCGGCGATTTTTTCAACTTATCGGGCCAGATTCTTTGACTGGGGGCCGTATCTGCTTGGAGACCGTATTTGCTTGAGGTCCGGTATCTGCTTGGGATCCTGTAACCGCCGTGTGGATCCAAGCAAATACGGCCTCCAAGCAGATACGCCCCCCCCCCACACCACCGGTGGGAGAAGCCTGCAGCGGAGGCTACAGTGCGCAGTGCTATTTGAAAACAGAGAAGTTTGCACTGATAACTCTCTCTCTATATATAGTAATATCAAAAGTTCACAAAGCCTCGTCTCCAGTATTCTCTGTTATACGTCATTTTGATCAAGTCTCTTCCATACAAAGAAGTTTCCGATTCGATAATGCTCTTTGACGGCCTCGTCTCCTTCTGACAACAGCGGTACTAATTTCTAGTCAAGCGTAAAAGTAAGCCTCTTAGAAGAGCAACAGTTATAGGGAATTTGAAAGGTTTTATGGTATGAGAACTGTTTTGTTCGTAGCGCTCGCCATGCACGAATCGATGTGATTTGCATGGACACTTTTCGGGTGTACGTATCTGCAAGAATGGAACAGCATGTTGGCCGTTTGTGTTGCTGTTATCGCAGGTCAGTGATGCGACTAGAGACGAGTCTCCTTTTCATCTCCAATAGTGTTCTCCTCCACATCGGCCAAAGTTGACATGGGTATTTCTGCAGCGGTGGCATTTTCTTCATTGTGCTGATGAACTTCAGCCAGAGAAAGCCGTGTCCCGTTCTCCTCCACAATGGCCTCAAGCTCCTCCAGATCGGCCACAGTTGTCTTGGGTACTGCAGCAGAGCCGGGACCACCTAGCGTTGCCACAGTCCCATCTGCTGTAGCCTGCCGGCTGGAGGCAGTGGCCGGTTTTTCATCGTTCTGATGAAGTTCAGCCAGATGAAGCCGTGCCCTGTTCTCCTCCACATCGGGCAAAGTTGCCATGGGTATGTCTGTAGCGGTTCCACCTGCCGTTGCCTCAGTCCCACCTGCTGTAGCCTGCCGGTTGCTGGTAGTGGCGGTTGCTCCTTTGTTCTGATGCGGCTCTCCAAGACCAAAGCGTGCCCTGATCGCAGACTTCCATTTCTCCACTACCTCCGACGTCATTGTCAGCGCCACTGCCAGCAGAAGGCCCTGAGAAGCATTCAGGACAATAAAGATGTAGTCGAGAACCCTGCTGTTGACGTAAGGGAAGATGAAGCCGAGAATCCAGGTGAACCCCGTAAGAAAGGAGATACGCAGGTAGACCCAGGCCTTGCTGATGCCTGAGCGCGACTTAGCAACATCGGCTATTTGAAATGACCTCCGTATGGTCAGCAAGACAAAAGTGACCAAGGCGGAATTGACCAGAAGGAAGCAGAAGACAGGAGCTCCAAATGCCACCAGACTGGCCGTCGGATTGCCGATCCAACAGTGCTCTCCGTACCCCACCCTGACAGAACTGACGAATTCCACAATCACTGCCATTACGATTACAGGTACCGGCATCAGCCAGGTATACAAGAGGTACTTGTACATTGCCACTCTTTCTAAGCCATCACGAAACGTAAGAAAGAGATCCACAGCCAGTGCGTTCATGGATGTGAAGGCTGTCAGGAAAAGATAGTGTAGCGCTATTGCATACGCTGCACAGACCGGGCCGGGAGGGACAAACAAGCGTACCACAAACATGACTTCAGCAAGCGCCATGCATACCATCATCTGGACCTTCAGTTTTTCCGGGACTTTTTCCCACTGGCCAGACAAGACAGTGTGGACTACGAAACCGACCACGGCTACGGCAGACGCTATCACAAGACCCAGGGTTAACCAACCCTGGGCAGGGTCCGGACTGAGTGTAGTTTGCGTGTCGTTCGAGAAGTACTGTAGAATGCACTCCCCACAGATCGAAGCTTTTGTGTTCAGAATGGAAACCTGCTCGGGTGGGCAGGACACGTTAGAACTCAGCAGGTGGACACTACCATTGGGAAGGACACGGAACTCTTCCGCTGTGAACGTCACAGCGGGTTCGCTGCAGTTTTGTAAGGGGATGGTTTTGTTCGATGAGCCATGACTGCTGCTAGCCGACGAGAAATGCCGGCACGTGTCTACAAAGGGGTCGTATACAGTGTCGGAGGGACACTGATTGGGCCTGTTTTCACCACTCTTGTCGACATCAAAGTTGAATAGACGAGTTAGTGACATTAATTCGGGATTAATTGGACCAATTCCTATTCTATAATATTCTACAAAAGCTGTACCACACCTTAAATTAGTGGTTGCCGCAAGCGAAAGTCCTTCACAAAGAGCACAGTGTAGATTTCTGTAGGCCTTATTTCTACTGAAAACAGGATAGGTGTAGGACATGCAGGCAGTCATATCACACTGTACATTTGAAACATTCGTCTCGGGGGAAAGACATTGTCTCGCATTGGGAATCGGGAATACTAGTTTGCTTGCACCAAGGCAACCCTCCGCGTCTTCAAAACTAAGATTACGGAGAATGTTCTCTTGTGTGCCTACAGAGGTTTGTGCAGAAGGACTAAGCTGTCCAGAACACACAGGTTCGGACATCCAAGTAGATGCTTCTGACATTGTCACATTGTTGCAAAGAGCACAGAACATGTTTCTGTAGCTGATTTTGTATGGATCATAATCTACCACAGGTATCCTGTAAACCGTGTCACTGGGGTTGAAGGGATCCACCTGTTTCGAACACTGATCCCTTGTGACGTCATCTTCCCATTCTGCAGGGCAGTCAGCAACTACCCAATACGACGACCAGTCGACATAGCCAGGCACACACCTCCACGGTAGCTGGTAGTAGTCGGGTGGTGGTTGAGCTGAGCTGGCTACTCTGTGGTCGGTGTAATGAAATCGAGATAAAATCACATGATTCAAGGTAAGGAAAACTAGACTGCTATAATGCAGATACATTTTCTTCTGAAAGTGCATGCTGTGCCATGGCTAATGTTTTAAGTAACCAGAAGGACTGCAGGAATGTTTGATTGTAGAATCACTAGCGGGGAGTATCCTCTACCTACACCTGTAAAGAAATCACGACAACGCAGTGTTTGAAAAAAAATGAGTTTGGTATCTGTTTATGTTCCACCTGCCATGAATTACATGTGCTACATTTATTGAAGTCCAGTTATGGGAAACAATTGAATAATAGAACTGCCTCATTAATTGTGCAAATTAAACCCTTATTCACATGCGATATATCAAATTGTGTACACCTCTGCCTAAGCTGCCTGCATGTCTGATATAATGTAAATCCGTGTTTCCTTTCTTCAGAAAGATTTTTAAAAACGCCAATACAGTTCCAAAAATTAATGTTATGGGACCCAAAACTACCCCACTTCGTTCTGACGTCAAAAGCTATCTGCCACCTAAAAGTCAAGGCCACAGCATGTCCTGGTCAAGAGTTACATTGAAAAAAAACCCGCTATGATAGAATTTTCTCATTACCTACACAAATATCCTTCTATTTTGCATAATATGCATTTCATTTTGTATATATCTGTCCAACCTACCTACATATAAAAAAAACCGAGTTGTGCCGTTGACACCAAAGAGCCCTCAAATGACGGCATGTGAATACTACATACATGGTCAACCCCATCAATACAGCTTCCTTAAGTTTGTGACAGGCATTACAGATTGTAGTGCTTCCTCATACATTACATTTCATATTTGTCCATACGAAATGCCTATAACTACTTACTCGACATCTTCACAGCAGTCGCCAAAAAAGCTGCAGTCATCGTCACAAAAACAGTCTGAGAGTTTCTCTAACTTTTGCACGCCACAGGTATATACTTCCTTGCACTCTTGTCCGATGAAGTCCAGGGATGTTGGGTCTAAGATTGACATGGAACAGCATCAAATGAATAATTGTAGAGATATGCAAAAAATTCAACAGAACATATAATAATTGATGTTCTGTTAGTTGTATTTCAACTTAATCTTACCTTTACAATCTTTCTTGACACAACAAAAGTTCACCGACTTTCGTAAGGTCTACTTTATCTATACATTCATACATACATACATACATGTACATAAATACATCCGTACATACATACATACATACATACAACAAAAATATAAGTGCATACGAATAAGTTTGTTTACATACAATCATATGGAATAGGGCAACATATTGAAATCTAACGTGTCGTATACTTATACATTACTTGTTCTCATGTCCAAACATTCTTTGATGTACACTCAGCACAAAAAGTTTGGAAACTTATCTTTAGTCGATAGTATCTCCGTTGTTTCTTGATCAATTTCAAAGCATTATATATTGTTGGAAATCTTGTGTAATTTCCTTTCCTATGATACCCAACTTATAATAATGACAATCTCATGAAGCGAGCGCCAGGCCTGCTTACTCGAGTGGGTTGTAGAAAAAAGTGCCCAAATTTCCCTGCTAATGTCAAACACTCAGCGCATCACCAAACCCATTTGTGGTGGTGTCGTCCACATCGGGAACGGAACAGTGTGTGGAGGAATGTTATGTTCACAGCTACAGATAAGATACAGAGAAGGTTTGTTTCGACTGTTTGATGGGTAAATGAAAGTGTGGGGGCAGCGAGGAGAACCCTATGCTGACTGTTGCACAGATAGACTGACTGTTTATTTGTTTGTTGGAGTCAGTGTCATAGTTTTGGGCAGTACAACGTTAACTGCCAGAGGAAAAACCAGGCTAATCATCCTAAGCAACCTCAATGTGTCAAGATATGGAGACACCTGTCTCCATCCAGTCACATTTCCTACATCTTTACCTTTGCAATATGAGACTGGGTACCATTCTGCAAGATGATAGTGCACGTCTATACAGAATGAGAGTCATTTCAGACCACCTCCAGTATGTAGGAATACAGAGGATAGAATGGCCCTCCTGCCGCCCAGATCTCAACACAATTGAACTCAGTCTCAGACTCTGTGATCACTGATCAGCTTGGGCGAGCTGTGCATGCAATAATGATCAACAGAACAACACTGGTCGACCTGCGACGACTGCTTGTGGAAGAATAGCCAGGGATCGCGTAACACAACTGGTGACAATTATGAGGAGGATGTGTCCTGGCTGTGGTGACAGCGCATGGCTTTTTTCTCAGTATTAAGCCACCTTCATCATAATTGAGGCTCCTTTACGCATTTTTTTGTTTGGATGAAGACTAACCTTGGCTTTCATATTAATGTGTTTTGTTGATTCAAGTTTCATATTACCATCGCACACAAGTCACGTGCTACCAGCAGAAGAAAAAATACTGAATTGAGCGTTTGACATTATTAGGGTAATCTGGGCCCTTTTTTATGTGACCCGCTCGCATAAGCAGGTCTGGTGCTCGTTCCATTAATTTACAATGATGATAAGTTTGGTATCATGGGAAAGAAAATCACACAACCTTTTCAATGATACATAAATCATTGAAATTGATCAAGAACCAACGGATATAGGATCGACCAAAGTTAAGTTTCCAACCTTTTAGTGCTGAGTGTATACCTCAGTATCTGTACACAGTAAGGATTGTCACCTTTTATAGTATGTAATCAAATCTATCAACAGAATGGAGCGTATTGAATTCACTTGAACAAGCGGAAATAAAGGTGAATAGCTTAGAGTGTTCATCCTCATATCTTGAACAATTCATGATAAAGTGACGTTCATCTTCAATCTCATTTGGGCAGAATGGACAAAACCTTTGATCAGGGGGAATTTTACGATACATTCCGGTTTCAATGTTTAATCTTTGACTACATATTCTTATCTTTGTAATTGCTCTACGAATTTCGAAATTATGTACGCTTGTAAGGTACTTTTCTTGTACGTACCTTTTCTTTAAAGCGGAATAAATAGACTGTTTTGAATTGTTTTGAATAGAACAATGCCATTCTTGTATATACATATCCTGCAGACGTTGTCGTAACTGATTGGTTAACATATCGGTCTGATATAATCTAGGGTTTGTCCATACATGCCCAAAACCGTTATAGTTAGAATATCATTAACATGGTTCACCCAGTCATGATCACCAGAACGTAGAACGTCGTATGCTTCACGTAATAGGGTATCTTGGGGTAAATTTAATAAACGGCACCAGTATTTGATAAGTTGTATCTCGGCATTAATCTTGATTGGGAATGTTCCTAATTCGCCCGGATGCCGTTATTGGATGATTAATATATATTTTCCATGCGCTCCAAGTAAAAATTTCTGGAAATTCATATTGAATGGTATCCAATTCTGGGATATGTGGAGGAAGATATAAATTTTCAATTAGTAAGTTGTCTTCTTCTAATTTTAGGCCAGACGTCAGCCTGAGTAATTTATCTTTGTCTTTTTTTTCTTTAAATGGATCACATAAGAGTGGGTGGAGTCCGAACAAACACTTTTTCTAATATCTGCAGTAGAACTATCCTTCAAACCAAGTTTCTTTAAAAGAGAATACGCTTTTTGGAAAAGACTCAGGAATTTGTTTAGATACAATATATTTCACTGTTTTAGAGGTTTGGTCGAAACATGTTAGTTCGGCCCCATATAGGAATATAGCCCGCACAAATTAGTTAAATAGACTAATCCCTAAATGAATTGGAATGTTTCTTTCAGATTATAGAAGTGACTTGAGTTTGAAAAGCGCTGTCATGGCTTTAGTTTTCAAATACTTCCAGGTAGTTTTAAATTTACCCGAAGACGTCAGAAGAATACCAAAGCAAGTATAACTGTCGGCGACATCTATTTCTTTACCGTATGTATAGAATTTATTTAATGATATATTTGAGGTGCCTTTTGAGAAAACTAGTACCTTTGTTTTAAATACGTTCACACTTAATTTCCATTTGTTGCAATACATTTCCAGCTTATTTATACAATTCTGAAGCCCCTTTTTAGACAATGAAATTAAGGCAAGGTCATCTGCCCAAGACAAACAGTTAAGTGATCTGTTATTCAATGATGCTAAATCAGCGGTAGGAATTGACGTTTGAGCATTCACCTTGTATTTCTATCTACCTACCTACCTACCTAATCCCTTGTATTTCTACTCATCTTAAATGATTGACATCATGATGATATTGTCAAAACGGTAGATCTGCAGATATGAGAATAAATTGTAGTCTTCAGTTGTGCTTACCGGCACATTCCATAACGTCGCAGTAGCTCCACCTCAATGCAGGGTCCGTGGTGTAGCACCAGGGCCGCTCCTTGTTGTCAGGGTTACGGCAGAAGTTGTCCTCCAGGTCTGCGTCAGGATAAGCCCGTGGTGTATGGGGATGACTGTGGGGGGACTGGGAGTCCCATCTCTGACACATCCTGTCTCCTGCCCTGTAGCGGGATACAGAATTAATCATTCACGACATGGTCAACATTTGATTTACTGAGGCTGATTCTTGTAGTCAGAGGAGAACAGTGTATCAGCACCGACATAGTGTCAACGCAGTGGGGAATCAATGCCGTCAAGGATTGCGGGTTGCCCATCGCATTAAAAGGATAACCTCTTCAATGTCTACCTTTCTTCATCCCAAAAGCTGTGTTTGGCATTCTCGGGAACCGCAAATTTCCACGGAGTCTGCTTTTGCTACACGGAATGTGCGAGGACTTACATCAGCAATGAAGAGACAGACCCCGGTAACAGACTGTGAACATCGGAACATCGATATAGCATGCATCCAAGAGACCAAATTAGCCAGCTAATCCGAACAACTTCTTCTCACAGGCTGATCCTCATAGAACAGAAGAAGTCCACCCATCACGGGCTGATCTTAGTGAAAGGAGTTACAAAACCACGTACTAAACTACGGAAGCATCAGTGAACGTATTGCCCTAATAAACCTGTTCCTCCCACTAGGAAATGGTAAGACTAACGTTACCAAATGCCGCATTGTAAATGTTTACGGCCCAACAACAGAAACAAAACAAGAGAATCCATTTCTTGTGGAAGCACTGTATGATGAGCTACTGCTACGGTCTCATTTCTAAAGCGGGGCCCGGCTGGGCAGCTTGTGGGAACGAAAAACATGACAACAAAAGACAAACAACTTGAAAATATTACTCCTAACCTAACTATTAGTGAAGGAACCTCCTCCCCCCAAAATATAAACTCCTATTAGACCAGGAGCCAACTTCGCAGACCAACTGCCAACTGCCGACGACCTTGCTCACGACTGACTCCGAACAATGATCTGGGGAAAGTATGGAACAGTCGGGAGGCCTTCTATTAGAAATGCGTCTAATCTTACCTATTTACGTGCCCTGCGTAGCTCCTTCCTTTATCAATTGTGTAGAAGCATCGGGTTGGCACGGCTGAATATGCAAAACAAACGGGAGAAGTGTGCTTTATGTAAACGTAAAAGTTGATTGTGTTTCTAATCATTGTGTTATACGGATTCATTTGAAATATTAAATATTATATAATATATATAATATAAATATTATATATTATATTTGATATATTGAAAATATTGAAAAGATGTCAAAAATATGCTGTTTGATGACAGTATTAGAAGTCACATTCTTGTTAGTAGGCGCGACTAGCTTTTATCTGCCAACATTAACTAAAAGGGCAAAACAACAAGAATGGGAAATGAAAACTATCATTGCGATGGTGGTATTTATGTAGTTGTCGATGTGTGATGTTTCAAAGCTGGCTTAGTACAAATGTACATATACGGGGTATTTGTTAAAGAAATGGCTATACCGTCGCAGGCGAAGACATCGTCGCAGTACATCCACCTGATGAGGGGGTTGTTGGTGTAGCACCACGGCCTGTCCTTCCCGTCCGGGTTCCTACAGTAGTTCTGCTCCAGCCCTGCCGATGGGTAGGCCTGGGGAGTGTGGTTATGGGTGTGGGGGTACTGAGATGTCCAGACCTGACAGGATCCGTTTAGGTTTGCAAGGCCCATGTAGCTTGTCCCTTTGTCGTGGAGATAGTAACAGTCTGTGGGCATAGTCCGTTACATTGTAAATGTTGTGCCTAAAAAGGAGCATTTCAGAACTTTGAAATGTTAGTATTGCTAGGTTGGTGTTGTGGTAGCCACAGAAAGTCTAGGCTAAGTCTAGGCTAAGTTCCAGGGCTACCTGTTCCATCTCTTATGTTACAAATAAACACCAGCCCTGCGCCTGAGAGAGCTTAATGGGTCTAAGATTTAGTGAGTTAAACATGTTTTGAGTTTTGATTGCAATCAGACTCTGTATTTTGCGTTCCCTAATTGAAGTTATTCTCGCACGACATCTTAAGTAATCACAATACCCTTCCTGATGAATGATTCAGTCCCATGCCCACTTTGTTGGAGTTGTCAGTGATGTATGTGTGTGGAGTACTCACCACAGTTCTTCTCATCACTGTTGTCCCCACAGTCGTCTGTACCGTCACACCGGGTAGCCGGGTGGAACAGGGCTCCGTTGTCACAGGCAACAGCAGCTGAAGGACAGAGCGTCAGAAGGCACATTGTTGAGCCAGTCAGAAGTGTTCCCTTCAACTGTGTGCGTTCCTGTGCTATCTATATATATATATCTTCTATTTACCTTTCTATCTATATATCCTATAATGACAATAGCATAATTCAATGAACATGACTGGCCTGACAAAGAAATGCCTGGAGTGAGTCAAGGGAGGAGTGTCTTGCACCCTGGACTGATGATGATTATGATGATCAATGATATTTTGTTTTTAAATCAATTCGTCAGAGCCTGATGTTGCCATCGATTTTCGAAGAAAGGCGGCTCAATTGTTACCGTAGCAGCATCTCTTCACCCTAGGTCAGAAACATCAATGCTCCAGACAAGCATGACTTCACTGACCCATTAGGAGAAGCAGGGGTTACGAAGGCTGCTCGGGAAATTCCCTACCCCATTTAGGCCGGGACGTTTTATTTGCATCAAATATACACCGGTACTCTTATGTATATCTAGAGCAAATGTCAACTTTTAACGATTAATTATCTTATTATAGAATATAAACAGAAAAATGTTGTACTTAAGTGTCATTGGTGTCATGAACACTTTGAAGTACCTATGACTCTAACGCTAGGGTTACTTTTGACTGGTGGCCAATTAGTTATGTTTCAAGTAAACTAGTGTACTCACGACAAGACTCGTCACTGCCATCGCTACAATCTTCTGTCCCGTCACAGATTACGACTTTTCCGTGACAGGGAACATGAATATCTTGACATTGACTCTGCAGATCTATGCACTGGCCATTGCTGCAGGCCATAGTAGTACCCTGTCGATCGCCTGCGTCAAAAATTAGGTAAAAACTATATTTAGACCACATTATAAAAAATTGGGCACGGATCATTGCGGCTGGCTGACATGACGCCCCTACGACCATTGAGGTCATGGGTCATGAGTGAGTGAGTTAGTGATCAAAAATTTAAAAGCGTTTACCAAACTTTGATATTTTTTTTTACATATTTTGTTCATTAGACGTACAGTAACGAAGACAATGACAAGGACATAGTGCACTACACTCAAGTAAAAAGCTTATATCACAGTGCCAGAAGAAAGGTAAACAATATCAGACAAGGGGAAACCTAAGCAACAAGATTGGCAACATAAAAAGATGTTGCCATGGCGACGGTGGTCTCTTTTAATGTTTTCGTTTTTAGCCCACATGCAAATAAGGACCTCGCATAAATCATATCAGTTGATCACCTTCTCTACCCAAATAACGCAAGTTGTCAAATGTATGAAAATCTTGTTTTCACAAAAAAGGATACCATACCATTTCCCCATAAATTATGTAAATGAGGCCCTCATATGCAAGATTTGTGTCTAATAGTGGCCACATTTACTTAACTTCCAAATGGTGCAAAAATGAAATTCCCATAATTTACCACTATGGATTTATAATATTTTGTCATAAATTATGCAATTTAAGTATCAATTTTCATAATTGATATCTATCGATATTTATCTCTTTCTCAGTTACATATGTCATGTGTTTGAGAGTCCTATAATGGAATGCAGCTGATTTATAAACTTTCCTCATTAATTATGCAAATAAGATATTGATTTGCATAATGGCCATATGGTTATGTAAATCATCACTTAAGCTACCTACACACCAAAAATTATGATCATCCGTCAGCCCCTTCTTGCGTTATTCTCTTTCGAAGTTTGAGACAAAATCAGCTCCTGCAGTTCCAAAAAAGCCACTAGGGTGTCCACATCTACAGGACATATTTTCCCAACAAAGAGCTATCCACCACTAAAAAATCATGACCATAGCATGTTCAGAAGACGAGATTTGAAAAGCGAAAGTTCCCCTGCAGTACCAAAGAAAGTTGCTAGGGGGCCCAAAATCCAATCATTTCAAGGTCTCCCACAGACCTACCCACCTACAAAATATGAAGACAATACATCCAGGCATTCATGAGTTATCGTCCCATAGACTTTCACATTCCTGTGCAATACCTAGAATTCTTGCAAACTGCACAGTGTGTCAAAATATCATTGCAAATGTACAGAATCTTTTTTGATTGTATATCAATGTTTGTATTATGAGCTTTATTTTGAAATCGTACTTAGGAGGTATTAAGCTAGAAGCTTTATGAATACATCGATTCATGACATAGGAGACATAGGAGTAAAAAAATGTAATCCATATATTGCAAGTTAGATGTAACTAATAAATCTCCGGTGAAATGATTCTACTTCTGAATCATGCAATACCGAAAATGGTGAAAACACAATCTGACTACTAGAGGTCCATCTTATACATGTACATGCTGAAGGCCAAACTCAGGAAAATCAAAGAATTGGCGTCAAGCAAATAACTGACTCGGGAATAAAAGTTACAAGACCGAGGGAAGTAAGATTAAGGAACAATATATCTCTGTTCCCTGTGCCCATACTTACAGCAGTTCTGTTCGTCTGTGCCGTCTCCGCAGTCGTCTCTGCCGTCACACACTTGTGTCTTGTCGATGACGGCCCCGTTTGAACAGACTTCTTCATCTATATTCAAGCAATGTCAAAGGTACAAAAGCAACCTTTAACACTGTGCATTGGATACATTGATTGACAGAAGAGGAAATCCTATATGCTACTCGTTTATTTCCACCGATTCAAAATTCAAGTCAAAATCTGTTTTCTAACGTTATAACGTACAAGTAGCGCAATCTACGTCTTCGTTCCTCACGTCTGCAAGGGCGTACGTAAGTAGAAAGGCTGTCAGGGTTATATAATTAGTACCGTAATATATAGATAAAATGATTAGTACCTTATATTTTGGTCCTGATTACAAACAGGGACCCTATCGGGTAGTATATGGGTCTCCGGGAAGGCAGGACAATTTTGGGGCTCGGGCGGGCCAGTGTATTCATGGTCTTTCAACGAAAAACATCCCGGTCCAGGAACGTAAGGAAAACGCATGTGATTTACCTACGTCAGCCGGTGTCACCCGATTTTAGAAATTTTTCTTTAGAGCCCGGCCGGAGCCTGAATCGGTCGGCTAGACTACCTACAGGACCATTTGCAGTTGTGACCAAGGCATTAAATCCCTCTCTGGATTTGTGCCTTACCACAGTTGTTTTCATCGCTGCCATCTTCACAGTCCACTATCCCGTCACAGATCACCTCATGCACGTCACAGTCACCGTCCGTGCAGACCGTCCTCTCAAATCCGGAGCAAGCTGGATAGACATGATGGGATACAATAATGACAAGAAAGACAACATTTGCGAGCATTCACAGCATATTTCACCCATCTCTCTACCTATGCAAAAATGGATTGTTCCAAAGTCACACTTGGGAAAAATTGAAATATTCCCAAAAAGGGTTCTGCCCAAAAGTTGCCGAGTTGCAGCCAAAACCGCATCCACTAAGGAAAATGGACTTTCTCACAATCACCCCAGTCCAATATTGAATTTCAAAAAAATGCCGCACGCCCCCCTCCACGCGAGAATGGACTCTTCCAGTGGCAAAAAAAAGGTTTCAGTGGCATCTCAGTGTAAAATGGACCAGTCCGAAAACATTTTCAAATGGACATTTGTATAATATAATTGTGCAACAATTAGCTCTTCCATCACACCCCTATGTAAAATTGATCAGTCCAAAAACATATCCACACAAAATATATAGTTAAGCATAATTACCCCAGTCCAAAATCGAATTTAAAAAAAAAGGTCACCCCATGTAAGGATAGTCCCTCCAATGATATGCATGTTTTTTTTAGAAATGATTAAAAAGGTGGTCGAAAACTCATTTCAATAGGCTGTATGCAAAACATTTCAATATGGGCCTGAGTAAATGTACAAGGCCACATGTAAAATATGACATCACGTGGGTTTGCTACAACAAAATGATGTGCGAATATGCCCTATGCATTCCCATACCACATTTCAAGAGATTCGTTGGCTATCTTAGCCAAAACATGAATTGGCCATTCAGGCCATTGCATTTTGAAATTTAGTTCTCCCATTGGTTGTCAATTACAACACGATATATGGGCAAAAGAAGACAATGAAAAAGCAATATATGACCCGAAAATCTCAACATGAATCGTTTTGAAGTAGTGTATGTCAAAAGTGTTCATGAATTCATATGGACATATGTCCAAGGCATCTTTTCTATGAAATGTCACAGGAGGCCAAAATATGTATCTTAGGTCTCAAAATGACCCCAAAACTCAATAAAATCACTTTAAAGGCCTATATCAAAAAAATTAGATAAAAAGTTCCTGCGGTATTTGTCAACTCTATACCTTTGTGCCAAGGTTCAGGTCATTTGGCCAAACAATGACAGATGAATCGAGTTGAAAATTTGACAGGGGGAGGAGAAGAAGAAGAAGCAATTGGAAAAATATGTATTTCAACCCATACCTGTGGTATGCTGGTTTAAATATGATTAGCAACTTCGGTGTGACAGACTATAAATATGTGTTACAATTGCTGCCAATATTGGTTACACATCAATTGTTTGGGACTGGGTCTATCATAGCAAAAATTTGATAAAACTTAAGTGCATTCGTGTGCATGTTAGTACCAAGATATCAAAATCGTTCTCCCATCCTGTTGTTTTAGCAATCTTGCATTAGATGTGTGATCTCGATAAATCGCCCTAAATACCAATAAATAGATGAATAGAAAGAATGTCATCTGTACTTATTGTAGCCTTTTATGATGAAAAGCTAATTTCGCAGTCTCCATTGTAAGGTAATTGCGCTTTGCTCTTAGAATTAATCAAATGTTTAAAATGAGCACTTACGTACCTTGGAAAAACTTAACCTCCATGATTTCGATAGTTGTAAACCCTACAACGTCCGAAACTGACGAAGAGGTAAACTGCAGGCGCCAAAGCTGTCCTGTAGCTAGGAACCCGCTCAGATCAATTTCTTTCAGAAATATGTTCATATTACCAGGGAGGTTGATATCACCTACTACATCTCCAATACCAAGATAAGAAACAGCAGGGAATTGTTTCACACTGCTAAACCGTTGCCCTGATGACATTGAACGTGAGATTGTTACATCCCGACTATGGTAGTACCACAAGCGGACTCGGGAGAGCGTTATGGGGACCTGCAGGTCAAAGGTGAGCCACCATGGGTCCTCTTCAACTGCCCGTTGCCAGCCGGTTCTTAGGTTGGAGTCCAGAACATAGCCGGCAACATGTCGGACCCCGTCCTCACTCTCCCATTCGTCCGGTGTCACCCATGCAGGGTCGGTCTCCACCCAGCCACCTGCAAATGACAGCCTTCCATTAATTACGTCTCAAAACACTAACTCTTTCAATCAATCAATCAGCGTTTAAAAGATTTCAAACTTTCATAAAAGAAATTCACAATTATAACAAAGGTGGATCCGCTAAGTATAAAAACAAACTGAGGTCCTATAAACTGTTCATGTCCACCTATAATAAAGAACAATATCTTTGAGTATTGACAATACTCGGCACACGACTGCCGTCACAAAGCTGCGAACGAACGAGCTATCACAAATTACACATTGAACCCGAAAGACATTACCGCACGTCTTAACAACGAAATGTCGATGCTGCAATCTTGATAGAATAGAAGATGAAAATCTTGTAGTAGATTGTAATTTATAGAAGAAAGAGAGGGTTCCCGAATCACTCCTAACCATGGTCGGGAGAGAGCCGGGAGGCCATTTTCGGCTATGTGTAACCCGGGCTTAAGGTTGGAATAGGGCTTGGAGTTGATGGCAATGTCATGGTTTTGCAGGAGACGTCTATTCTATTCTACAAACTGAAATGGATAGTAGATAAAATGAAATGCTTACCTGCTAGCTCAGATGCACCTGACACGCACCGGCACAGACCCCACAGCAGCACCAGTGATGTTCTGGTGGACGAGAGATGCCCCATGCTGGTGGAGGGCGGCTAGCCCCTGTCGCACAACTGTCCTACACGTTGTACTGTTACAGTAGCACCGCGTCACATTTGTTTTCGTGCAAAAGTCACCATAGCGTGCACTGCGGAATGCTCTCATCAACTGCCAGAACAAATTAAAAATGTTAGCCTCCGTAGCAGTCTCCTCCGTGGCATTTTAGTATTGCCAGTTTTGATTTAAAAAAAACAGTTTTGAGAGCATTAACTGGCTGCTCAGGTCGAGGCTCTGTGATTGTCACCATAGCGTGCACTGCGGAATGCTCTCATCAACTGCCAGAACAAATTAGAAATGTTAGCCTCCGTAGCAGTCTCCTTCGTGGCATTTCAGTATTGCCAGTTTTTATTAAAAAAACAGTTTTGAGAGCATTAACTGGCTGCTCAGGTCGAGGCTCTGTGATTGTTACCATAGCGTGCACTGCGGAATGCTCTCATCAACTGCCAGAACAAATTAGAAATGTTAGCCTCCGTAACAGTCTCCTTCGTGGCATTTCAGTATTGCCAGTTTTGATTAAAAAAACAGTTTTGAGAGCATTAACTGGCCGCTCAGGTCGAGGCTCTGTGATTGTTACTTGTGGTATTTCTATTTGCGCAGCTTTATGTGTGTCTCGTGGCGACGACACACCTGGTGTTTAAGACATCATGAAATATTTATTTTTCTCTCTCTTGCTCCTCTTTCAGAATTCTGTTTGTGGCTCTTCGGTCACCCCAAACTGTCTCACTTGCAATTTGGGCCACCCAAGATCACTTGTAAGCTTACGAACGTATCTCGGTGCTGCACAAGAGATCTCTCAAACTCACTGTTTTTCAAAGCGGTGGATTTCTTAAACCCAGCGGATTGATTGTTAATGAAGGTTACTAATAAGCCGGGACGCCTGGATCCTTTGGTCGACGATATGACAGCCAGAGAATGCTAGCAATTGATTAATGACATTCCTTCAGACTGTTACGCATTCTTTGTTGTTTGTGCCCATCTGTCCTTGGGATACTTAATTATAACTCCACCTGGTCGTAAAACAAAGAGCCGTGCCCCGTACCACTATTTGATTGTTTTGTCACCGCCTGCAACTTTGCAAGTGTAGGCCCAGCACACCGGGGACGACGTTTACATTTTCCCCCGAAAAGCTGATCATGGCGACCGGCTTGCTCGTATTCGCCTGTCTGTTGTCCATCGGGCTTGCCGAATGCCCACACGATCCCGCGGCGGTATGTGACGGTGTAGTTCATTGCCTAGACGGTTCAGATGAGGAAAATTGCTGGAGCAAAGAGTGTTACAACCCGGACGATATCAGGTGTGAAAGTAGCGGAGTATGTGTTCGCCCAGAGTGGCAATGTAACAGGTGGGTTGATTGTGAGGACGGTTCAGATGAGGAAGATTGCAAAAGCAAAGAGTGTTTCATCCCTAGCGATTTCAAGTGTGAAAGTAACGGAGTATGTGTCCGCTCAAACGCGCAATGTGACGGGTGGAATACTTGTGAAGACGGTTCAGATGAGGAAGGTTGCACGAGCAATGAGTGTGACCACCCCGACTTTTTCAAGTGTGAAGTTGGAGGGTGTTTCGGTCTAGAGTTCCAATGTGACGGACGTAATAGTTGTGACGACGGTTCAGATGAGGAAAATTGCTGGAGCAAGGAGTGTCCGTACCCCGAATATATCAGGTGTAAAGGAAATGGCGGATGTGTCCATCCAGTGGTCCAATGTAACGGGCAGGTTGAATGTGAAGACGGTTCAGATGAGGAGAATTGCTGGAGCAAAGAGTGTTTCTTCCCGGACGATATCAAGTGTGAAAGTAACGGAGTATGTGTTCGCCCAGAGTTTCAATGTAACGGGCAGGCTGAGTGTGAAGACCGTTCAGATGAGGTAAATTGCACAAGCAAAGAGTGTTACCGCCCGGACGATATCAAGTGTGAAAGTAACGGAGTATGTGTTCAACCAGAGTTTCAATGTAACGGGCAGGCTGAGTGTGAAGACCGTTCAGATGAGGTAAATTGCGCAAGCAAAGAGTGTTACCGCACCGAAGACTTGAAGTGTGAAAGTGATGGAAATTGTTTCTCTCCATGGTTGCAATGTGACGGGTGGGGTGATTGTGAGGACCTTACAGATGAGGAAGATTGCCTGAGAAAAACGTGCTACTACCCAGACTATATAAAGTGTGAGAGTGATGGACTTTGTGTTCGCCCAGAGTGGCAATGTGACGGGGAGAATCATTGTGATGACGGCACAGATGAGCAAAACTGCTGGAGCATAGAGTGTTACCTTCCGGGTTATATGAAGTGTGAAAGTAACGGGGCCTGCGTCTTTCTAGGGAAGCAATGCAACGGGTACGATGACTGTGAAGACGGTTCAGATGAGGTAAATTGCGCAAGCAAAGAGTGTTACTACGCCGACTATTTTAAGTGTGTAAGTGACGGAGTATGTGTCCCTCCATGGCGACAATGTGACGGTGTCGAAGATTGTGAAGACGGGTCAGATGAAATTTGCACAGCCGATGATTGTCCCCCGTCCCATTATTTCTGCGGATTCGGTTCCTGCATCCCTGACACGAAGCTCTGCGATGGCGTCCGTGACTGTTACGACGGGTCCGATGAGATCGGCTGCGGTAAGAGCTCACCTTCTCGTAATGTTAAAGGGGGACTCAACAGCACAGAGAAGTGTTCTGGTTTGCATATGATATCTTTTTGAGTCAAAGCAATCATATTGTATTATATTGTATTTCATTGTTTTGTATAACAATTAGTACCAGGAAGAATTAGTACCAGGCAGTATTTGCATTATACAGCAACAATATGAGTACCCTAGATATAGATTACAGCCAGTTGTAACATATTAGATAACAGCCAACAGATATCGGACAAAATTCAACTGGGGTGATCATTATGCAAATAAAGGCCTAATTTGCATAATTGATGCAATTTCCCATGATTCCTCTAAGTGGTATACGATAGGAAAGTCAACATTGTGACATGTGTAAGTTCGCAGCCAACAGATATCGGACAAAATTCAACTGGGGTGATCATTATGCAAATAAAGGCCTAATTTGCATAATTGATGCAATTTCCCATGATTCCTCTAAGTGGTATACGATAGGAAAGTCAACATTGTGACATGTGTAAGTTCGAAGTGCACATAACAATGCATAGATTATATAAACGTGGAAGTCATTTGCATGACTAGAATATTCCATGGAGGTGCAAGGTTTCCGAACTCTTGTTGTTCCTGAAAAGAAGACGAAACGAGACAAAAAAGCGGTTAAGAAGTTTTAAGAGATATTTTTGCACCTTCAGTGATTAATGGTTGTGGTTAGCTCAAAAAGAGATGTACTCACTCACTCAGTCAAATTATGCGAAGTAGGCATGATTAATCAGCCAATTCTACCATATTAAATACTGTTTTCCATGCATCCTTGGTGCTAGGCATGTTATGGTTTTGATGTTTAGCTGGCAGATAGCTTATGATGTCAGAAAAAAGGGGTATAATGTTAGGTTTTGGTTCCCTAGAATATAATTTAGGGGCTTGGAAAGTTGGTCGGCCGGCATAGCCAAGTTGAATGACAACACTCTCAGGCAGTGAGCCTGATAGTATGATCGTCTTGTTTGCAGGCTGCAAAAACTCTAGGAATTTGACAGGCGCCAATACAGATACCAATTATTTAAATACGGGCATAATTTGTGTAAGAAATGAGAAAAAGCCATAATTCCTCTGTGGTAAAGGGTGGGGATTTCATTTCATGAGAATAGATAATCATGATATTTGGCATGTAGATAATTTAAGAAGACGAAAGCTAAGGTCGAGTATTGGCATCCTGGTGTCTTTTCTTGGTACTGCAGCAGAACTTCCGTTTTTTTTCATCTTTTGTTCTGGATTTTTCGGTGATGGATAGCTTGCTAGGAGCAAGTGGTGTAGGTTTAGGTCCCCTGGCAGCTTTTAGTGGAACGTCAGGGGCGTTTTGTTAAGAAAACTTTCAAAGAGAATAACTGAAAGAAGAGCTTGGATCTTCGTGATCTGGGGCAAGTTGATAGCTTATACAGGGATGTAATGCAAATTGTACAAAATATAACTACCTTTGCATGATTAAAAAGGAAATTCTATCATACCAGTGCTTTCCATGTATGATTGGTCCTGGAGGTGCTATGGTCTTAACTTTTCACGTCAGCACGAAGTGGTTTAGGTTTGGGCTCCTTACCTATTCTGCTGAAAACAAAAGGCTACCTGAATAAAAGGAAGGGACGTATTTCCATTGTATAGGCGATGTAGATAGCTTTGACAGAGATATACACGGCTTCAGTAGATGCAAGATATACGAATTAGGACCTAATTTGTACAATTAATGAGGACATGTTATAATTCCAGTCTTTTTCACAATAGGACAATGTATAAGTGTTTATGGAAGGTGGAACAGTAACAGATACGAAATATGTGAATAAGGGCCGAATTTGCAAACTTAATACCTTTAATGCCTTGACGTGTTTTGATTGCTTGAACATAGAAGTTTACAAAGAGTTAGTCAAGTCTGCCCATTGCTGATCGTTTGCACATATCAATCGCGCTTTTGATGTAAAAAAATATTTGGACGTTATATGTTGTACCTTTGGTTGCACAGTGTGCACCATTGTCGAGTTCCGGTGTGAAAACAGCGGCAAGTGTGTACCACCATATGGAGTGTGCGATGGCGTCACCGACTGTGAGGACGCATCGGAGGAGCTCATGTGTCGTGAGTTTCTTTCATACAAATCACTAGAGCTATTAGTGTTAGAGCAAACAAAGCTCTAGCTGTCTTAAATTTGTATCTATTTGTCTATCTATCTGTCTATCTGTCAAGTAATCAATCTATCTATCTGTCTCACTCTCTGTCTCATTCTGTCTCACTCTCTGTCTGACTCACTCACTCTCTCTCTCTCTTTCCCACTCTGTCTCTCTGTCTCGTTGTCTCTCTATCTCTCTCTCTCTGTCATATACATGCCATTTTCTTATATCGATTGTCTAGTATTGCATGGGAAATGAAGTGTTCTTTCACCATTCAATCGTCGTTATGAATTTTTGTAGAAAAAGCCGAAATTTGATTCCAATGTACATTTCTTCAGAGTCATGTGAAGAGCAGGGACTGTGGCAGTGCGGCAGCGGCGAATGCATCAATACCGCCTGGGTGTGTGACGGAGACAAGGACTGCTCTTCTGGGATAGACGAAGAGAACTGCCACAGTAGGTTCATCTCTGTCTCTCTCTCTCTCTCTCTCTCTCTCTCTCTCTCTCTCTCTCTCTCTCTCTCTCTCTCTCTCTCTCTCTCTCTCTCTCTCTCTCTCTCTCCCTCTCCCTCTCCCTCTCCCTCTCCCTCTCCCTCTCTCCCTCTCTCTCTCTATTATATATATATAAACAACAGTGGTATAGTGGACTATATATAGAGTCAACTTCTGCCAATGTTGCTGTTGTTGTCGTTGTTAGTCTCTCACTCTCTCCCTCTCTCTCTCTCTCTCTCTCTCTCTCTCTCTCTCTCTCTCTCTCTCTCTCCCTCTCTCTCTCTCTCTCTCTCTATTATATATATATAAACAACAGTGGTAGAAGTGGACTATATATAGAGTCAACTTCTGCCAATGTTGCTTTCGTTGTCGTTGTTAGTCTCTCTCTCTCTCTATTATATATATATATATATAAACAACAGTGGTAGAAGTAGACTATATACATTGTCAACTTCTGCCAATGTTGCTTTTGTTGTCGTTGTTAGTTGACATTCTATTGAATCATTGCTACTTACACAACAATATAATGCTTTTCGTTATTTACAGCTCCCTGTAATGGTCTCCAGTTGGAGTGTGACGAGAGGTGCCTGCCGAAATACCGCGCCTGTGACGGACTGTTCGAACTGTTGGAGGACTGTTCGAACGGGGAGGACGAGATCAACTGTACAATCGGAGGTGGTTGGCAGTCAATGTGTTTTTGTCATACAAAACCCTAATGGGAAAGATAGATGTTTTAGATGAAATACAATCATAGATGGATTACGCTTGTATGTAAGACAAACATTTTCATAGAACTACATCTGTACAGGTTGCGGTGCGAATCAGTTCCGCTGCGCGAACGGTTCCTGCCTGTTGAAGTCTCAGCTGTGTGACAACCTGACGGACTGCAGTGGCGGAGAGGACGAGGAGGACTGTGGAGGTAGCTACAGTCAGATCTGATGTCCAAGCAGATCTCCACGGTGCGCCGAAAATCTAGCCAGAGAAGCTCCGGTCAGCCGGTAAGGTCCATCCGCCCCGTAGGGATCTGCGCCAAGACGCAGCTGAACAAGGTTATTAACAGGCACGGGGAGGGGCAACCTATTGAGAATGCTGTCTCTGCTCCTCCTCGTGCCTTCTTAACTCCAGCGTGAAAATTTGCAGCAGGGATTATCGTTTTACAACCTACGGGGCGGATTGGAGCTTACCGGCTGACCGGACCTTCTCTGGCTAGCATATATACGATTTTCGGCGCACCGTGGAGATCTGCTTGGAGATTAAGTCAGATCAGCTTTCACCATGCACGCACCACCTGAGTGTACATTAATGTAAGTGGGTTTCACACATGTCTATAAATTGTAGCAAGGAGTTTTACAATCGTAGTGTTTCATCTTTTTGATTGTACTGGGAAAGCAGCTCTAAATTTTTCAAGCAGTGCATCCTATAAGATAAGCTAAGTCTCGCAGACATTTCCTCACAGATGTCCCACCTCCTGGATTCCCGCTTGGTTTGGCGAGTCGCTACATTCCCGATGTTTACGTCACCGCCAGTTCAGAGTACAAGTCGGAGTTCGCCCCATCCCAGGCTCGGCACACACCTCCGACTACACCAGGATACTGCTGGGTACCGAGTTCTGTGGTGGGCCAATGGCTTCAGGTATACTGCTGTTCACTGTTTCTATATTGAATCTAGATTACAGATACGAAGATCATGTCCTCATTTTCTATTACGTTGTCGCGCTTGCAAGTTCAATAACACGATAATTAATGGAGCATCTCAACTATGTATGTTCGACTGCAGGTTTACTTTGGCAAGACGACTGACGTCACCGGTGTGGTCATCAGTGGAGGCGGCTCGAACTGGGACCTGGGCAGTTGGGTGACGTCTTTCACTCTGGCCTTCAGCATGGACGGCACTTCATGGACACCGTATGAAGACAGAAGCAACAACGTACAGGTACAGGTACAGTTAAACCTGTCCTCAGCAACCACTCAAGGGACTCAGAGCAAAAGTGGTTGTTGAGGACAGGTGGTAGCTCCAGATAAGTTGGTTGATTGGCAGAATGGTTGATACCCATGGCCAAGCACACTGGCGTCTGGCGCCAATTTTGAATTGGGTTTTAACTATTGCTTGCTTGCTTGCTTCCTTATGTCGAGACTGGAAGGTCTCGAGTCGTGAAGGTCTTGGAGCAGACTATCAACTTCAAGGCCAATGTCTTTCTTCAGGGTGTCAATGTATGTTGCTGCGGGTCTTCCAGGCCTCCTTTTCCCATGCCTGGGAGTCCAGAGAACTAGGTAGAAGCAAGTAAGCAAGCAAACAACTATATAAAAATAAAGAAAACTAGACGAGATAAACAATGGCTTTTCATCTTTGTTGCACAGGTTTTCCAAGGAAACCGAGACCGGTACAACAAAGTCAGTCGTCCTCTCCCAGCTCCTGTGACGTCACGCTACATCCGTCTGTACCCGACGGGCCACGTGGGCTGGGTTGCCATGGTGATGGAGGTGTACGTCACAGACGGTTAGTCAGTGCTACTGTACCATGGGGTCTCGGGTCGTAGTTTCTTTTAGAATTTACACTATAATTACTTGAGTTCAAATAATACAATCAACTGGAACACATTTTTATATAACGGATGAACAGTAAATTAAACAAAATCAAATATGATGAACTTAAAAGTGGGCGTCCTAGCTTGCCTGTCCACTGAAGCAAAGGAAAATTTATTAAATAGAATCAATAAAATCCTGCTGTTCGCTTCAGGCGAGAATACCTGGATGACGCAAGACGAGTATTTCCCACTGGGAGTCGGACTGGATTCCGACGACCCTGCCGCGGTTCCGAAGATTCCCGACCTCTACATGACCGCCTCATCGCGAAGGGCCCAGTTCTACCCGTGGCTGGCACGTCTGAACAACGGGAGGGGGCAGCAGCGCGGGGCGTGCTGGTTCTCGGACCTGGGCCATGACACCGACCGGTGGTTACAGGTACACTTAAGCCCCCCTCTCACTGGACCCGCGGCACGCTGGTGGCGTCGCTGCGTCCTAAACTAGATTTGTGTTACCCATGCCTTATAATGGGAATATCATCCAAAACGTACAAGTATGACCAAAAAGACATCAAAACACACAAAGCTTAAAAAGATTCGTTTTTTTGTCGATGAAATTCGTTGAGTGCTTAGTCAATTCGATCGACCGCAGCGATGCCGCCAGCGTGTCGCGAATCCATTGAGAGGGGGGCGTTACATTATCCAGCCCTGTTCTTATATCTACCTCTGTAGTCCTTTAAAATTGCACATTTTGTAGCAACAGGACTGTGCCAAAGGTAATCTATGATATTGAAATGTAGCTGAATACATGGATCATGGTTTATTGTTTTGCCGGATTGGTTTCAATTAACTCTTATCGGAAAACAGCCGGATTCAGGTGCAGTAGGAAATTGCTCTCCAACATAGCTGTCCTTGCTTTGCATTGCCTCTGGGCTTAGAATTTAAGAAGAGTATTTTTGTAACTCATTTTATAAATGCCAAGAAACAAAAATTGCCTTTTGACTCAATAACAAACTAACAATGATGGCAATTGTTATCAGTGAAGTAGAAAAAGTAAAGCTTTCTCCTAATCGCATTCCAGATTACGCATGACAAGGTGTACGCAGTTGTCGGTGTCATCACCCAGGGGGCTTACAACATGGACTTCTGGGTGACGTCATACAAGATGGCGTTCTCTGTGGATGGGGAATGGAGAATGTACACAAACAGCACCGGGGATGGTGAAGAAATGGTCGGTTCAACTTCACATTTTACAAACAGACAGGACAGGATGACTTTCATTTTATAGATAAAATATGTTGATATACGTAATTCACCAAACACAAGGCTATCATCTTATATAGCAGTATTCATCTCAATGGACTTGAATAGCAAATCTAAGTACATGGTGACAAGTACATACCCCTGAATGGTATGAATGAATGTCTAGACGTAATAAATTCCTCCAATGTTTGTAATGTGCTGTCATGTCGACAAAGTAATTCACTCTGTCAGATAGCTTTTTCTAAGATTCCATATTACATTCTAACAACAAGGTATCCTTGTTACCAAGTATACAGTACAAACATTTTTTGTTTCAGGTGTTCCAAGGGAACAGCGACAGCTACCGCTACGCTCGCAACCTGTTGGACAAACCAACTTTTGCACTCTACACTCGCTTCTACCCGCTTACCTTCCACAACCAGATCGCACTGAGGGTCGAGATTCTCATCAAACATGGTCAGAAGTCTAATTTATCTAACTTCCTAATGTCTATTTTGCTTTCCACACTCTCACCTGCAAACCAATTAATCAATCAATCAATCAACCAATCGACCAATCAACCGCAGGCATCAGGGCAGATGCATGGCGGCTGCAGACATCTCCCTCCAGGATGTTCTGTTTTCGGCCAGAGCTCTCCAGTCGGCTCTGCTGACTCCTTAAGTGTCCAACACATTGAACAATTGGTCCTCCCATCTGCTCCTGGGGCGGCCTCTAGGGCGCCTCCAAGTTGGGTCTGGAGCTGTGGAGACCAGTTTGACCACTTCCTGGGCAGGTGTGGCTCTAGAGGTGTGTCCCAGGAAGTTTAGCAAACCAACAGAACTTAAAACATAGTCTCATTGCCATATGGATGTGGTTATATATCATCGGCGTCAATTTGATATTCCTTAAAAGGTTCCGGATGTTCATCTGACGAGGTCTTGTGTAACGAGGCATGTCGCCCAAGGGGAGGTTTCTGTCCGGCTTTTGACGGATGTGTGCCACAGCGCTATAACAGTGGAGACAAGTAAATACAATCACTTCACCACTTCCCTTAAAAAATCAGAAAAGCAGACTTTTTTCCTGATTTTCGTGATGAAATAACTATAAGTTGTCCTTTACGATGTTTGAGATTGCAATGTTCGTAACGTTACTTCTCAGCTTTTAGGCTGCAAAGTAATTGCAATTACTAATAGACTATCAGATCTCATTCATACTGACAGGGTGATGACAATTCAATGTAGGTATCGTTCTTAGATTGAATAGCTGAAACTGACATAAAGATGATTAAGGCATATTTTTAGGAAAGTACAATATCATCGGTTGATTAATAAGACCTGAATGTAAATTAATAGTGTAAAGTGCCTTTCCCAAGGGCACAAGATCGGTGACACGACCGGATTTGAACCTAGGACCTCTGGGTTCTGGGCCGGCCAAATACGCTGCCGTTACGCCACGTGACCCCACATTATCTCTTGACAAACTCTTGATAAACAAAAACAAAAAAGACTCCTAAATTGTTTGTGTTGCAGACCTATCTGTGAAGATATACTGGAGGCTGAGTGCGGGCTGGAGTTGGCCATGGAGTTGGAGGATCTCCGATGTCTGGGTTCGTTGGTTCACCTTCCACCACTATGTACATAGAACTCAGGGCTTACATACGGGTGGTACCCGGATTGCGTACCAGGGGCCTAACAGCTATGATACAATGTGATAATACGGCCTTCGGGCGATCCTACCCGCGGTCGGGCTGGTACCTCGGGTGATACGGAATACCCCGTGTTGTATTCTATTTATGTCATACCCACCCGAGAAAACAAATATTTCAATGCGGAAAGCGACAAAAGTTGAGAGAGTTTTGTGTCCTCGAACACAAAACTGTAACAACATTGATTCCTTCCTCGGAATCCGGTATGCGAATTTTCGACGGTGGCGCAACCGGCGCGCTCGAAATGCCTTCTAAATCAATATTCTATGGAAGCCCATGTGATACAACTCTAGACTTATGTGATACGGATAGTTATCACACGGTCCGGATCACCCGTATCAGGCCCAGGCATGACATAAAACTGTATAGAACACTGCAGTACTGAACAGGCAGTCTTGTTTAAAGATAACAGTACCCGGGTTGGATGTTCATGACTCGTGTGCCTGACAACACTTAACAGTACTGAAGAGTCTTGTTTGGAGAGAACATAACTAGTATGGCAACCTGCTAACACGAAAGTGCATCTGTTTTCCATTGGCGGAAGTCACAATTAAATGGATTCCATACTCAGTCGGTGTAAGTTGTAGCCTTTATGGACAGAATTCTGACTTCGACAACTCCTGAATGTATGTAATATACCTGCCAATAGAAAGGAATTGTCACTTTTAATATTTGTCTTGTAGAAATCGAGAGCCAGTTCAGTCCGTGTGGGGATGGAGACGTATTCCACGATAGCCAGGCTTGTGACGGCATAGGAGACTGCTCAGCTTGGGAGGACGAGGAAAACTGTGACGGTATGACTCCTCCGGCCCATTCGTACTAGCCCAAAAAATCACACATTTAATAGTTACTAGGTTTAAACGTACTGTTCAAAGGGAGCAAATATGCAAGCAATAGTTAACAGGGTGCCTATAGCAAAATTCTTCTGAAGTCTGTTCTAAGCTGTCTGTGATTCAAGGTTTATACTGCAAAGAAAATTATAAATATATATTTATTCATTTATCATATGTATATATGTAAATATATATATGCTTTAACCTTATAATCCTACTCAATATTATTCTTGAACCATGTTCTAACTAATCATGCTTTAACCTTATCCTATTCAATGGTGCATTAATATTAAAATCATATTCAATACTTGAACCTTATCTGCTCACTAAAATGTTTGAACCTTATCAAGATATTGTAGCTACAAACATGACTAATGAAGTTCTTTCACTCTTCAACCAAATTAGTATCAACATGAAAGTGGACATTTAATGACACCCACATTCTTTATTTTGTGTTTCCTTAATTCAGAGTGTGCGATGGGATGTCCGACTGACTCGGGTGACCCCTGCATCCCGAGAGGGTGGATCTGTGACGGACTGCGCGACTGTCTCGACGGGAGGGACGAACAGTGTTTGCAAGGTGGGTGCAATTTGTTGGGCTGGTGACTACAAGATGTTTTTGCCTTCCAATAGGTTATTGATCACATCATTCCACACCATATTGCCCCACCCCCGTAGCGTGCGTAGTCCAGTGGTTAGCGATCTTGCCTCTGGAACTATGGGAGGACCCCGGGTTCGATCCCGGCTGTGTCGCTCACCCGACATGCACGCTACAGGAAAGGGTCGCAGTCCTCAGGACGGGACGTTCAATGTTCATTGTGCTTGTCGAAAAGAGCTAGGGGAATTTCCCCGGTACAATGAACCTGTAAATACTGTACATAGCGTCTGTCATCTCTGTCGCGAAGATTAGCTCATCTGTTCATTGACTTCATTTGAGCTAAACTGGTTCGAGTTCACTTTCCTTTACAACCGCCCGACCCCTGAGTTAAAATCCAGCCCAGCTTTGCTCCCTCCCAAGGATGCAATGGTTGTTGGGGGTGGGGGTAAGAGAAAAAGGCACATGTGGAAGACTCACCGAGATTTGATTTTACCAATCTGATCTTCCTCTGAAGACTTAGAGACTGAAACACACGCCGTTGAAGTTTATAAATGTTGTTCATTCATTCATTGCGCAAAACGAGGTCGCCTTGCAGTAGAATGATAATGTATGTCCAACACTATGAATGTAAGGTGAATAATCTATTGGTAAAGCCCCCCTTTCACTGGACCCACGGCACGCTGGCGGCGTCACTGCGGCCGATCGAATTGACTAAGCACTCAACGAATTTCATCGACAAAAAACGTATCTTTTTAAGCTAGCTTTGTGTGTTTTAACTCATAACTCATAACTGTTTATGCATTGCCAAATTGCATAGCAGCCATGACAAGGCTGAATTGCACAATAAGTGACAAATTCATGTACACATTAAACATTCATATACATATAAAAAACGACATAGACATAGGTTATAGTTAAAATTACTTCGTTCGTGGGTTTGTCCGTTAAGTGTCAGAGGCATTCAGACACGGCACTTACAGATCCTGGTTACTGAGGCTTCTTGCCTGAAAGAGAAAATATTTTTTCAGTCTCTCAGTTCTGAATCTTGGTGTAGAGAAGTGATGTTGGTTCCTTAGGGACCGTCGGGTGTTCGGGTGTCTGTCGTTCGGAACCGTGGAGTGCAGGGGGTGGCTGACATTCCGCATTTGCATAACGACTGTTTTGCTGCTGACTCCCGTCTGTCCTTAAAGGAGTCCTAAAGTCCAGAGGGGGGAGTTATTTTAAAATAGATGATAATTTTAGGAAGTAAAAATGAATACGTTTCACAGTATACGATTAAGTACCCACTAGTTCAATGCGCAACCAAAATCATTCAGTATTCTACCGAATTCCCCAGATGACCCTCTATTTTCTGATTAATTGAATTAGACAACCTCAGCCTATGGCTTATTACAATGTGCCTGACAAGGCTCGACAAAAGTTAGATTACAACTAGAGTTCCACGACCTCATACCTTCGCCGACTGATGTTAGCCTTTTCGAGTGAATGCTTATCACTCAGTATGTAAATAAAGTCCTCGATTGCATGAATTTCAAGTGATCCCTTTCTCTACACAAAACACAGCATTAAAGTAAAATCTTAGAAAAGAGGGCCATTGTAGCATTTCCTTATATATTATGTAAATGAGGCCATCATGATTTATGTCTGATAACGTCCACATTTGATTATCTCCCAAACGCCACAAGAATGAAATCCCATCATTTACCACTCTGGAATTATAGTATTTTGTCATAAATTATGCAAATTAGGTATTCGTTTGCATAATTGATATCTATTGACTTTCTCAGTTACATGTCACGTGTTTGACTACAATGGAATGCAAGGGTTTGTATACTTTTTCACATCACAGATCCTGATTTGCATGATTCTTATACGATCATGTAAATCATCACTCAAATTATGTACATCCCTACAAATCATGACGATCCATCATCACCTTCTTGAGTTACTAGTATTCTCTTTCAAAGTTTAAAACAAACCCATACCTATACCTACACGAGTTCTCCCAAGAGTTATAGAAATAATCACTGTAAGAATATTTTTGCTTAATTGGTATCATAACTTTTATCTTTACTACAGAAAATAAGGCAATTTGTTGGCAATGTATTTGTTTCAATTATGCCCTTATTTTCATAGTCGACATATCAATCAGTTTTTATCAAACCTATACCTTCCAACAGGGAGAGCGTTAGATCGTAAGGCTGCTGTGTTTAAATGCCCGTGTGACCTCCCTGACCCCAAAACAGAGCCCTGCACCAGGCAAGTAAAGTATCACATGTGTCCTCCAGGGACGTCTCACAGGGAGCCTGCTCCGGTAAACTAGGTCACCTGTCAGTGCAACTTAACCTGAATATATAGACTTAAAAATAGCAAATTGAAAGGGAATTGTAGACATTTCCTTATAAATTATGTTAATTAGGCCTTGTCATGCATGATTTTTGTCTGATATTGTTCACCTTTACTTAGCTTCCTAATGATACAAGAATGAAATTCCAATCATTTACTATTGTGGTATTTTCAATTAGTATTTTCTCATTAATTATGCAAAATAGGTAGCTATTAGCATTATTGGTATCTATTGATACCTCTCTCTTTTTCAGCTATATATGTCACATGTTTGAGAGTCCTATTTTGAAAGGCAGCAGATTTATAAACTTTCCTTGTTAATTATGCAAATTAGCTCCTGATTAGCAAATGAATATTCAATTATGTAAATCATTAATCGAGCTATCTACATACCATAAATCAAGACGATCCGTTGACCATAAGTCTAGTTATTCATGTCCAAGGTCAAAACAAATAAATTAAAAACACCCGCTGCAGCTCCAAACAAGCCGCTAGAGGGCCCAAACGTGCACAACTTACTTCATGTGGCATGGACTATCTACCACACAAAAATCATGACCGTAGCACTTGCAGAAAATTCGACTTCAAACTTTGAAGCTACACTGCAGTACCCAAAGTACCCGCTAGGAGGCCCATCATCGAACTTGACCTTTCCCTTTAATAAATCTACCTATTCACTAAATATCATGCACAACCATCAACAGCTTCTCGAGTTATCCTGTCAACAAACAAATACGCATACATAAACAGCCCACTGCAGTACCGCAGGAAAATGCCAGGTGACCCATTTTTGAACTTGAGCTTTTTTTTCACAATCTCTACGTACCCACCAAAAATCATGCAGATCCATCATCAATACGTCGAGATATGTTGTCTACATACAAACACACTAACAAAAAAAGTCCACTGGAGCACTTTAGGAAAACGCCAGGTTAACCATTTTCGAACTTGACCTTCGTTTCCACAACCGCCACTTACCTACCAAAAATCAGCAAGATCCGTCAAAGTTCTCTCGACTTATGATCTCGACATACATATATACGGACCCACTTTACAGCTGGCGTAACCGATAACATAACCTTACCGCGAATGCATACATTCCCGGCGAAGGTAAAAAGAATGTCAGGGTGGTTAAGAAAAGCTCGTCTTGCTTTGTGTTCTTTTATATCTTATTAACAATTGGCCTTCTTATTGTGCTTGTCACATGGAAGCGTTCTAGACAGTCCGATGTTATCTGCATAACCGATGTTTTGTTGTCTTTTTGGGTCATACTTGTACGTTTTGAATGATATTCCCATTATAAAGTCAAGGGTAATCCAGTTTAGGACGCAGCGACGCCACCAGCGTGCCTCGGGTCCAGTGAGAAGGGGGCTTAAGCCTCTCCAGCCTATAGTTCACTGGGCTTTGCCCTAAGTTGTTGACATATTTTAACTGTGCTGTGTACTTATCACGACAGGAGTGCCCAAACACTGCTTTTTCACCTGCCGAAACAACGTCACGTGTCTGCCGACAAGTCAGCTGGGGGACGGACATCGGGACTGTTCTGATGGCGAGGACGAAAGACCCAGGGACAGTGAGTCCCAACCTTTACACCGTTTACATTACAGATTTGGTGTACATGTATTGTGTTGTATAGTATTGTAAAGGTATTTCAAGATGTGATATTGCCGTTCTAAGTTAAAGCTACAAGGAGATGGGAACAGACATACCGGTCTCATTCATTCTCTACAGATAGTCCCATTTCTCGAGGATTGACCTCTTTAGTACAGTGGGGTCACGGCTCCCAAATCAAAATGCCTTCCAAATCACTATATGGCAGAGCTAAAATTGCCTGCCTTATGATAGTAGGGAGTCAGCAGCCTGGGCTGATATAACGTTGGGTAACATAAATTCGCGGGGTACTTAAATTCGGGATATTTCGAAAACGGGGTATTTAGGGATATGTGCTAGATGCAACATCAGTAATACCGCTAGAAATGCAAACTTGACAGACTAACGTATTCAGAACACTGTCTGAAAAGCTTCGATAACCATGCATTAGAAGTTGGCTACGTCAAAAACTCTCCGTCCCTTATTGTCACTGTCTGAGGGCTTCGTGGGAGAACTATACTAGACATAGTTGTTCGCTGGTTTATAAGACAAATGTCACATCCGCTTCCTGCTCAACACAATTATTTACAATACAACTTATTAGAATCTTTTTTGCTAACCTACAACTGGACTCTAAGTGTGATTAATCATCAAAACGCCTCTTTGTTGCTACAACCAATGGCTACGGCACTACGGTGAATTTTCTCGCCGCCATATTCGTTACCCAGAATCCTGCTATTCGGCAGACGACAAACGTTTGCGAGGAACCCTTTTTTGTCCAAATGTTGTGTGTGATAGTGGACTGATGGCGATAGTTTGCTCTTAGCACAAGCGCTAGCAGAAACACATGGACATAGAAGTATTACCATTTCTACGGCATCCAGCTAACGCCCCGATGAATAATGTACAAATTTCCATGACGGTGGGGGTGAACTTTGAGTGACGTTCTACCGACTCAACACACGGGTTGTTCCCAGAGGCCTGATGTGTGTGGTACGGCCGTTTTTTCGTGTATTTTTTTTACTTGGACACGTCTATATCCATAGCACTCTCCTCAAGCCAAGGATTGAACGAATAGCTGCTGTATAAAATGTAATTAGCGGTAAGATATTCAAGACGAATCTTCTCTCCCGAATTAATGTTCCCCCCTGTCCGACAGCACCGTCATTGTGCGTGCGGCGGACGGTAGTTTCAAGTTGAAATATTATGGTGTCAGCACGACTAGAGACAAAATCTACCATATATATGATTAGTGCAAAGATAGTACATGATACTGACAGAATAATAAAAAAAAGGATGGTTTATTGTTCTGCTAGATTGATTTCAGTCAACCATTATCGGAAAAATCCCGAATTTATGTTACCCAACGTTATGTGTGTGTGTCTTAGTGTCATGTGCTATATCAATAGTCACTTAGAAATTTCGAAATTCAAATTGTTTACTGAATTGTTTACCTGGATGTTTAACATTCATAAACGTGTTTACTGAATTATTCATCATCATCATTCGACGTGCTGTCGCTACGACGGGGTTATACCGCCCTTTTTACGGGGTGACATACCCTTTCGTTGGCTGTCTTGGATAAATAAATAAATAAACAAACAAACAAACAAAGAAACAAACAAACAAACAAACAAACGAGGATGTGCTAGTTCTCCCGTCCGGGTGACTGATGTAAATCACCGTATGGCTGATACGAGATGGAGGTTCGCCAGGCCTCCATTCGGGTGATTTGTAGCGAATCACCAACTCCAGACAGAAGGATTTGGACCATCGCACACCGGGGCATGCCCCTACTCTTTTTCGAAAGGTGTGGTGGATTCTTTTACGTGCGCGGGGTGTGGCTCTCCCCAAACACGGGACCTCTATTTAATGTCCTATCCGAGGGACGTCCCGAACCCTAGATGAGTTAGGTAACACCCGGGGAAAGTCGTGTTAAGTGCCTTTCCAAGGGCACAATGTCGGGGCGCAAGTACGAACATGTCTCTGGGCACAACCCGGGTCCCATTGTTTGACAGCAGCGCGCTCTACCACTTACGCCACACGACGCCCTGAATTATTGCTATCCGTATATTATTGTGTGTATCTAATACCTGATACTTGATACCTCCTACCCGCTAATGGTTGTTGGGGGGGGGGGGATAGAAAACATCATGGCTGGCCCCGGACACTAAGACTGATTCTGCCATTGTGAAAATTTTGATATTCCTCTAAGAGATTGAAGCACAGGATGTTGAAGTTAATATCGGTTTAATGTATTCTTTCACTGCCCAAATAAAGGTTATCTTGCAGTAGAATGATGTTGACCAGAACAGATGATAAGAATTGCGCCAGCCAGCAACTAATATCTTGCACAGCCATGTACATGTATACATTCAAATGGACATAAATCTGTTGCTACAGTTGAAGATGCTCTGGGAAGCAGGTGGGGCTCCTGCAGCTTCAACTGCGCGTCCATCTACGGCAACGCGTCGTGCGTTCCTGACGCGTTCAGCTGTGACGATGACGCGGACTGTTTGGAGGAGGAGGACGAGGAGGGCTGTGGAGGCGTCGCACCAACGGCAGAAGATTGCCCAACGTTCTACTGCGGCCTGTCTGGCTCCCCTGATCCGTACTGTGTGCACGAGCATCTGATCTGTGACGGGTACCCGGACTGTGCGGCAGGGGAGGACGAGCAGGGGTGTGGAAGCAGCCAACCCGTAGAGGTTTGCCTGACGTTCTACTGCGCCCATCCTGGCTACCAGGACCCTACGTACTGCGTGCACAGTCATCTGATCTGTGACGGGTACCCGGACTGTGCGGCAGGGGAGGACGAGCAGGGGTGCGGCACCACGGACGTCGCGTCCTCTCAAGCCAGCACCACTCCGAGCTTTGGGCCGACCGCAGAAACAACAAGTGGTCAAATATCGTTCGAAGATCAAACAGGTACTATCTCTTATCCTTTTTCTCAATACAATAATCCCTGGAGCCTATAGCTAATGATTTACGAAATGTTCCATTCAGGTACAAGTATTAGCAGTTGAGCTTGTAGAGGCGTTTGTTCCAACTATCTTTACTACTAAAACAATATCTATTTTGATTTCCCCATTCTAAAGAATACTTTAGCTTTCCCTGTATAGAAATAAAGGGCAGCACGATGGCCATATTGTATCCGATATGTTGTCCCTCATTAGTTTCATGCATGCTTTTGGTGAGCTTTATGGGGGAAATGTATGCGCTGATTAATCTCGTTAACAAGTGATTACTTTATTTCATTCACGTGATCTCTTAAAGGAGATGCCATATGGTTGGTAGCGTGACATTTCTTTAACCGTCAAATTATGAATGCATGCTCTAGAATAAATTCTATGGTGTTACAAGAACACATCATTAGTGATGTACCCTGGGTCCTGGGAGTTCAAGGCTTACATGTGAGTCTCAATGCACCCTCACTCGGGGGACCCAGCCGAGTTGATCAATCCCCGACTTGTGTCCAAGTGGCTTCTTTCGAAACCACAACCTAAGTGAGGCCTTCTATGCTTCAATGTTCAGGGACCTGTCTGTACTTAATACTGTTCTTAGTACTGTTACTATGTTTCCTTTTTTTGTTGTTTCGTTACAGTACTCGATGCAGGGAGCCATGGGTCCAAGTACCAGCCCATGATTTGGATGACAGCCGCTGCACTGGGCGGTCTGACTCTCTACCGCCTGGCTTTTTAATAAATTTTTTGGCTGTAGGACACAAAACATTGTGTGGGAATCCATAAGAAAGAGAATGAAGCAATTATGGATCCCAGAAACATAATCGATGTTTAATCGTTCGAGAAACATATGGATCAGTTAACTTAAAATCTGTTGCCTGCATTCGTAAGTGCAAACCATGATATGATGAAAAGTCTACGAAGTTGGCATAAGTTAAATCGGAACATCATTTTTTTTACAGCTTGTATATATGTCTACCATCCAAAAATACATTTCATTTGCAAATCAAATCCGCACTCAAATGTCAGGTTGTAAGACAGCAAATTCATGACAATCTTATGACAGCCATGGATGTGCTGGTGCAAAATTCAGCTGTACTGTGACGGTTATGACAGAAGATATCTGATGCTAGTCTACAATATGTCATGTCTCAGTGCAAACAATGCCATCATCTTTCCTCAAATGAGTCTGTCTTGCTATTGGTTTGGTATCTGGCGATTTTTACTCCAAATAATTCACTTGCCTACCTGCCTAAGTGCACAGGCCTGTAACTTGCTCTACAAATAATAATAATGATAATAATAATAATGATGATGATGATGATAATAATGATGGTAATAATGATACTAATGATACTAATAATGATATTGATAATGATGATAATGATAATAATGATATTAATGATAATGATGATGATGATGATGATGATAATGATAATTATGATATTAAGATAATATTGATAATAATGATTATAATAACAATATTTATAACAATAATGATAACAACAATAATAATGATAATGATGATGATGATGATTATGATCATGATCATGATCATGATCATGATCATGATCATCATCCTCATCATTATCCTCATAATTCACCTACTGACTGCTATTGTACACAAATTAATAAACAAACAAAAGATTTTTGAACTAAACACAATACCTGCACATTAACGGTATCCACTTCCGTAGGACGCTTAATTAGTCAAAGTATTAGTACTTTTCTCTTTCAGACGACACATTCCTGTCACCTCCCATGTTCTAAATGTCCCATCACAAGGAAAAGTACACATTATTTCATCTCTCATTTAGCACTTGTCTAGACAGAATCATAATCACGTTCGCAGCATGTCAGTGTGTTCTGAACCAAGCTTTCCCTTCAAGTTGGATTGAAATCAACATGTCATGTCAATATGGATAGACTAGAGTCAACTCAATCTAGGTCCCTCAAAATAGCAATTTGGTACCAAACAGAGGGACAAAGGGTGACTTACTTTTTCGAGTTTGATTCATCTACTTTATCATTGTGCATGGTAACCATGTCAAATGTCCTGGTTTATAGGAATTATCACGTGATATGGCTACGCCACTCAAACCAATAGAACGGATAAAAATCGTCTATATTCAAGTTATTTAATGTGGTTTTAAGAATTATCTACGTATTTTATATTTCTATACGTTTAGATCATATAAAGACCTGTTACATTTGAAGCCATTTTGAAATACAGTTAGGCATATTCTATGTTATACCTAAGAAATCAGGTGACATACACCATTTGGGTGTCCATCTTGGATCTGCTATCTTGTTATACTGCTTAATTTCTTTCAAGTACTAAACGTTTATCGCAAATTTATACCATTATGCTGAATGTTCTTAACATGTCTATAACTTGTGAAACATATGCCTTTTAACCTACTTAAATTTGAAGGTATTTTGGAATACAGTAAGGCAGATTTAATGACGGTTGCCATGGAAACGATGCTAAAGTAACACTGTGACTTATCACAGGAAAGTTACTTAGTAAAACAAGCAATTTTTGGATGCTTATGCATTTCAAACATCATCAATACTTGACCAAAGTCACCTTGACGACACAGAATGATCCATAACTAATAATAGGATCTTAGAAAATATTTTAGCTAGGTTAAAGAAATAAGTAGAAGCTGTTTTGCCTAAGAAATCAGGAGACATGCGCCATTTTGGCGGCCATCTTGCATCTGCTACCTTGTAGTTTGGCCCATGGACTACATATACGTATCACAAAAAAATAATCACTGTCAAAATGTTTGTGTTGTCAAAATATTCAGACGAAAAGAACAAGGCATTCCTGCAATAATTGCATACAACCATAGAACTGCTCATGTTCTGTCTCATTTGCTGAAGATGATTTTCTCCAGTCCCATCAATGGTGCTTCCACTGTCACTGACACCATGAAGGCCAAGCCGTAGGCGAGAGCCACGTTTCCCAAGAAGAAAGAGACCTAAAATAGTAAAACGGACGTTAATACTGCCAGCCAAACCACCCCGACCAATCGACCTCTTTGAAACTCAGATTCGAATCAGCCATGACCCGACAAATTGCTTCCTAGTTTACTTGAACGACCAAATCGGGCAAAACATGATGCTGGAAGGTGTCAGCTTTTACAAGATGTTTTCACATTGACAATTTGTCACTTTGGAATGATAGAAGCTGACCGTGATTTAACGTTTACAAAAAATAGTTGCTACTGCTTTTCTTGAGACGATAAATCGCGGTCAGCTTCTATCATTTCCAAAGTGCCAAAATTGTCAATCTGAAAACATCTTGTAAAAGCTGACACCTTCCAGCATCTCACTGGCGAGTTTGTTTTGAGAGATTCAGTCCTTAAAGCAAACTAGGAAGCAATTTGTCGGGTCATGGCTGATTCGAATCTGAGTTTCAAAGAGGTCGATCGGTCGGGGTGCAAACTAACCCGTTCGACCCGTTCTGTGATATCCAAGATATCGTTTGTGTTATATCAATGCATGTTTATCGACCAGTTTTAGCGCAACAACGATAACCTAATAATTGATGATCGATATCATTGAATCATATCATATCTTATTGTTGAATTATATAGTAAACCCCCCCCCCGCATCAAAATTCCTCAACTCAGTCTCGTTGGCCTTTCCGATAGAGTTTTGAAAAGGCATGTAACGTTACTTGCGCTATAAAATGCAGCACCACCTAGTAGTAACGTTACTACCCAGAAAGTAGAACCAGTTAGTACTGCCCCGAGGAAGGTGGCAGAAGAACTGCCAAAACTAATTAATAATTGTTATTGACTACAGAGAACCTCTATACCCGGGATGTGCTGATTAGCAAATGATATTATATACATGTATACTAGTCACTTTGCGTTATTTGTAGAAGTGTACACCAACATACCATAGTCAAAGTGGTGTAGTGGATGGTCACCTCCCTACTCAAGTATACTGCAAACATCACCGGAAGATGTACCAGGTAGGCACAGTAGGTCAGTCGGCTCAGGGGCACCCAGGCGTCCCAAGATAGGATGGTGTCCACCACCCCTGTAGATAGAGGATGAACAATATCAATTGACAATAGTGGTTTGATGTAATGAATAGCCTGTACTTGTCTTATCGATGAATACAATAGTTGTAAGTTCTGAGATTGCACCTTATGAATATTAAACTTACATGATGCACAGTTATACACAACATGTAACAATGGCAATACTGCTCAACAAAGATTGAAGGACAGAAACTGGACTGACGGTCTGAAATTGTTTATCCATATGTATATGTAAACAAGTAAACATGTTCTGTATGTAAATAACTAACAAATTAATTTGTTTAATTTGAAAAGCCATAAATGACTGTGTTTTGCGATTGATTTAGGCATGTACCAACAACAATATTGCAGATATTCAAACAATTTTTCTACCTCCATATCCATGATAACATGCCACAACCACCCAGCCAAGCGACATGGCCCAGACGGTACGATGGACAGTCAGGTACAGCACGTTCTCGGATTCCGTTTGGAGAGTCGTCCCGTGGTACTGGCCGTACGGTGAATACAACACAGCCAGGGCAGAGGCAGCAGCAACTAGCCAACCAACAAGAATCAGCAGGCGTAAGGTCTGGAACAGAAACATGTGAAATACATCGTTAGAACAAATGTTATCAGTGGTATTTTAATGGTTTTCTTTTTGATAGACAACACTCAGTCTGATATATAGCTAGTAGATCATCATCATATGTTGCCTTCAGGAAATTTGAAAGGGCAGGTACCTTTCTATGTCCATCAGCAACAGAAAAATGCTGAAATGCATGCTAGTGAAGAATACAAATTAATCATCCACTGTGTTGAAACAAAATTTTGGATAAACGTTATGATCTACACATCAACACAGGCAACATCTACGAACAGGGCGATAAAGGAGAACCGCTGATTTCTGTAAACCACTCCCTAGATTTTGTCCTAGCTGTCAGAATAATTCTGAATCGACAGGTTAGCAAAACAGAATATGCACTCCAAAATATGTCGCAAACCTGTTTTTGACTCACCATGCTCCTTGTTTGTTTCGGTTTCATTTTGATAAAAAGCCAGCCCACAATAAGTCCCACCAAGTACGGCCCAATACGACAGTATGGCCTGGTATATGTCTCAGCCCAGTTACTGGAGAAGAAATTTATAGACGGCAATTTTTTAAATCGTCAATAGCTATGTGAACATCAATACGTTAGGTCAGCTCAACGTTACAGTGTACAGTTCATCGAACGACACCTTTTTTTGGACTACTAAATCAAAGCCGGTTTGAAGAACATGGAAATATAAACTTGGTTGAAAAGTTAAAATGGCAGGCTTTTGTTGGCATTTGTCATAGCACGAATTGAGGTACGTGGTGCAAAACAACATATAAAAACGCTAAGGTTACATGCTGATATTTTAATACGTCGCTGCCTTTACTGACATATGAGTAATGACGTTCGGCTGTCATTTCAGGGACATTTTGATGTTTGAAAACGGTATCCATACCCGTCAGGGATCCATTTCAGTTCATAGTGCCAACTGATGACTGCAGTGGTGATGAAGCTTGCCAACAGGAGAGTTAGGTTCACAGCAATCCCCAATATCTGCCATCTGTGTGGAAGCAGATATATCACTAGCAAAACGTAGCCTCGTGTCTCATAAATGTATGTATATCGGATGGAATACATTTGATGCAGACTATATATTTGCTTGATTTTAGGGTTGTTTTCCTTTCGTGCTTCCCGTTAAAGGGCAGAAGACACCAAAATACAACATTTTCTTACTATCTGAAATAGGAATAGCATCATTGAAGGAGTATAAACGTTTAAAACAAATACACACCCTTCTGATGTTATCTAACATTGAACCATCAGAAACCATACTTCCATGGATCCAGCTCGTTATTCTTATCTGATCTTCTCACCTGGTGATTACATTAATCAGTGGCTTATACCTGCCAATGACGCCACAATGAACATGGCAGCCGGTTCGGAACCTTACACAACGGCTTGCGAAAAATATTATTTAATGAGCAAACAGTGCTTAATTATCGTGATAACATTTAATTAAATGACATAACAATATCTATTTCGTTTTCTTGTAAAAAATAACGTTCTTTCCGTGCCGTTGTGCAAAGTTCCAAATAGGCTGCCATGTTCTCGTGACGTCATGAGCAGGTAAGTCACTGATTAATGTAATTACCTGGTGGGAAGAATCAAAAGCTGGAGGCATGATGTTTTCATGGTTCGATGTTCAATAACACCCGAAGTATGAATATGTTGTGAAAATTTCTATGTTATCAAACAATAGTATTTTGTTTTATGTAATTTCAGGAAATTCTTGATGTTGATGCCATTGGTGTCTTCTGCCCTTTAAAAGACGATTAGCATCATTGCCTCCGTGAAAACGGAGGCTTTGCAGTCAGGTGTGTTGGTTTGCTTGTTTGTTTGGTTGGTTGTTTGTTTGTGTGTTTGTTTGTTTGTTTGTTTGTTTGTTTGCTTGTTTGTTTGTTTGTTTGTTAAAGTGGTATGTGTCCGCAGTTCCGAACAATTTTTTTAATGATGGGCACGTGGGGGCCCCGGGACACTAACAGAACGTCATGGGTCAAAGTTGCAAGAAAGGTCCAAGAAAGATGAGAGGAAACGGTGTTGGTCCCACTCCAGAGTTTCTCCCACTGCGTGTGGCAGAAAATAGAATTGGCCCAGGTCCAGGTTTGATTTTCTCTCAATGGACAAATAAGGCAAGATAAAGCAAGAAAACTACCAGAAACTCTAGATATGTCACAGAGGTTTGAGCTCTCCGAACTCTTGTAGTGGCCCATGATGCTGGATGAAGAATAATTGCATAGTATTCAAACGGTTGCGAACAAGGAGATTATTCCGTGTTTTACGACTATGTCTTGGACGACAAGATTTCGTGATGGTCTCTTGACGGACAATGTGACGTAAAAACTTGCGACATACCTGTACAGTATATAGACGAGAGGAACTCCGATGACGAAGAACTGCATATCATTGGCCAAGTACCAGCTCCAGCTCATACACTATAATGAAAAAAAGACAGACAGGCAGGCGTTAAGATGAAGTCCCTTTAAACATAGCCCGTAAGATGAAGCAATATGATGTTGTTAAACGTATTGCATCGACTAATGTTTTCCCACCTTTGTAACAAGTAACAGAAATATGCCTACCATATTATCGATACCAACGTTGACAAAGTTGTTGATATACAGCAAGTTTGTCCACCAGTAGTCCCCACAGTTTGGATCTAAAGTTGGCGGCCAGAAAGGACCAGAGAATATGTAGGGAAGCACCCACATGTACAGCATCATCACGAACATGTACGTGGGTGTTAACCTGAGGACGGCAGATGCAGAATGAAGGCGCGCAATTTATGTATTCCAGGAAGTTTTCCTACATGGTTTCCTTATTCGTCGATTCAATCCCCAGGTTTCTTTCTTGAAGAATAGTTCATAGAATCCTCCTAGCCGTATGATTTAACGTGACAAAAAATAAAAGCAGTTCAGTGAAATATACGATGACTGTCTTTGAAGAAGAAAACGTCGAAAGTGTCTAGAATTTAAACTCGGACAACGCGTTTAAAAAGATGTTTTAGGCAGGGATTTTTGATATCGTGTTTTGATCTGATGGTACGTGTATATATTTCAAAACAGCCTTTGGAATATCCTCACCTCCAATATCTGTGGAAATACGCCATCCCGTATGAAAGGGATTTCCCCCTTTCTTTGTTCTTTTCTATTTGCTTGATAAGAACGTATGACATCAGGAGCCCACTGGAAGATAATATGAAAACTTATTTAGCTATTTCTTCTTAGAACACCACTTTTACATTGAGCTGAACGTCTAATTGCAACGTAGAAAATGATTTCGATACAAACTATGTTTTTCTAAAGCAAGCGTCAAACCGAATCAGGGCCATCGGTGTAACGTACATGTTCCGAAGAACTGTTACCTTACCTGAGGAAGAAGAAAGAGTCCACGGAAACGGTGCCATTATTGATGGCTTGATTTGTAAATGTTGGAACGGCCTCAAGAGCCAGCACAGACCGGTTGTCTGAAAATCACATTATGATAAATGTCAGATAGATACGTTGTATGGCAATTTGGTATACGGTATTGTCCGAGATTATACCAGAGGTCCCTTCAGGGTCATTTCAGTCATTGTCTGTCAAATGACGGTCGAGCTTTTGATTAGATACGCACGATGTACATACCTAGCTTTGATTCAGCAAAATGATAAGTGTGTCCCAGGATGACCCAGGTCATACTGATGAAGCGGATGCCGTGCAGGCAATTGATGCTGCCGGGCGCCTGTTTGGTGCTGAGGAGCTTCCCGATGTTGGTGTAGATGGAGAAGCACAGGAGGACACGGCCGGTAATACCTGAAGACGGGACAGTTCAAGACAAAGAAACAACAACTGATATCACATGTTTTATAACAGAATTACGATTCTTCACATCTGTTTGATATCTAGCCATACGGTAACGCGAATAGATAGACTCTTTGTACACAACAAAGTGCTTACTTCAGCCGACGTTTTGGTGACGTCTGTCACCCTCCTAAGGGCCATTCTGACTCAAGACGGTGACCGAAACGCTGAATAAAACACTTGGTTGTGTACATGATCCATTTTATTCTGTGACTTACCAACCTGATGAAACTATTCATGGATGTAGCCATGTGGTAATTTAGGATAGGATGTCACTTTAACGTCGACAATTGCAAAACGAAGATAAAATTTTACCTTCTGTTGTTGCTGGATTTTCCTCGCGTTGGAGTGCGTTCACCAGCGTCATATCGTCAGGTAAAGTCACGATGACGTCAGATTCACGGACGTCTCTCTCCTGAAAATTTACAATAACAAACTTCTCAGTCAGAGAAGTCTTTCGAACATTATGCTATCGTCAACGAAATGCTACATACGCTTATTTGGTAATGCTCAATCTTCGACTGCCAACATGAAATGGAACCAAAATGCTTATGATTTAGACCATCGTTGCACAAAAAACAATAGGATGTTGAGACCTCTGACTCGTCCTGAAATTAGTTTACTTAGAAGTAATTATAATTAGTTGCCTTAACATTGATCACATACATCTAGCAATGATTTGTAACGGTTTTATACCATAGATAAAATGTAAAAACATGTACTACATGTATGCTATGTTATTCAATTAGGTGGAGTTTTTAAGGGGTCATTTAGCTTAAAACTTTAACTTTAAACCTGATGCTTCTGAGATGTCTTCTTACCTTCGGTATTTTATTGGGTATCAGTCGGGGTTGGTGGATGATGACGTCATAGATGGTGCCGATCGCCATGAGGATGAGGAGGACACTACAGATACAACTGTACAAAAACAGAGAGAAGAATAACTACACGGAACCTCGCACCTCTCTGGCATCTAAAGAATTTTTGTAAATTTCTTGTTTTATTTCAGAAGGCTTTCCCTTGCTTTGGTTCATCTTCTAAAACCTCTGACCTGTCTTAAGTATTCTTTGGATAAAACGCTGCATAAGGAAAAAAAAACTCCGGGCCGGGACCAAATATCATGACCTTTCTAGGACCTTTCTAGCACGTTTGACCCAACTTCCTGTTAGTGTCAACGTGCCTAGCATTCAGAGGCCGATTACAGAACTGTAACGTGACACCACTTCCCTCTTCCTGTGGACACACACCACTACGCACAAACAAACATGCCTACTGACTACAGAACCTCCCTTTTTCACGGATCTACTAAACATATCAGTCTTGACAAGTAGGAGATTAGAAAAATATCAATTCGATTAACATTTAGTCTTTAGTCAGATACAAACGGAACAAATATTTTAAATATGCTCACATCGCAGCAATAGTGACACTCTGGATTGGTGGGGATTCCTGTGAATAGGCTGACCTGACTTGAAATATTCCTTGTTGAATAAGGAAATGCCAGTAGACACCTAAAACAAAGAAAAATATTATTCATCGTTCAGAAGGTAACTATCTGAGAAGCCATAAGATCTACATCTCAATTCAGTCTAGCATATAAGATATCCTACCTGAACCATCTGCGCTAGTCGTCAGAATTAGCTAAATGATTGTTAACGTTACGAATGACATCATATAACGTTAACTGTATATGTTACAAAGTAGAGTGTATGTATGTATGATTATGCACTAGTACTGCTTGGCATATTTTTCATACGTCCTAGCGACAGCTGTTAAGAACGTATACGAGATTCGATTCCTAACTTACTTCCGTCAAGTCTTTGAATGACGTCGTGTTGACTACAGGAGCTAGGCATACAGATGCCGATCTCTATAGTAGTCACATTGTTTTGTTCGCCCTGTAGAAACAATGGCATGAGTTAGCATCCAAAATCTGCATATGCCATTCATTCAAGCTATTTGTTATCTCCATGAAAAATGGAAATATTGTTTTGGGTGTGTCTGTGTTTGTGTCTCTGTGTACTGAATGGATTTCGATGATATTTGGTATGTGGGTAGGAGTTGGGAAGACAAAGGTCAAGGTCGATTTTCGGCTCCTAGGTATGTGACCTTGGTACTTCAGTAGAACTTCCATCTTTTTACCTGGACGTGCTATGCCTGATAGGACGGCAGGGGCGTTCCTATAACTGAATTACTGAACAAAGGAACGACGAATTTCCAGGACATTTAGTATGCAGGTAGCTTAGACAGATATGTACAAAATAAAGTTCAAATTATGTACATTGAGACTTAATTTACATAATTAAAGAGGAAAATCTATATTTGCGATGTTTCAATGTTGGCCTCAATGACATGTAACATGTGTAGTTTATAGTCAGGTGGTACATCAACAAATACCAATTTTGCAAATAGATGCCTAATTTGCATAATAAATGCATAAGTGCAATAATTAATCTAAGTGGTAAGTGATTGGACTGGTAACACTGTGACCTGTGAAAGCTGGTTAAAAATGTACATTACCAAGCATAGATTATGCAAATGTAGAAGCAATTTGCATGAGCAGAATATTTCATGGAGATCTACGAAATCTCGTTTGTATTTGTATTTTGTATTCAGTTGTTACTTCATTTTAGTATTTGCTGAACAACTTTGGCTTCTACTCACCTGAGTTAGTTGTTCAGATTGTTGCGCCTGGGCCACAGGTACCAGCGTAGCCAGGTAGAACTTCCCATCGAAGGTGATGTTGTAGCCTTTCCTCGTGATATTCACGCACTGCGAGTAGCTACCGGCCCAGACCAGGTTTCCGTTCAAGATTCCACTAGGGGGTTTTCCACCTGCGTCCAACACTGTTAAAGAGAGGACGGAGATGTTGTCATCTCGGCGATGTGTAGAATAATGTCCCTACAGACTATACTTTATGCAGACAGACTTTACGAGAGACCTGGCGCATCCCCGTCTTGTATTAGCCAACGAAAGGGTTTGTCACAACGCAAGGGGTGGTATAACGCCGACGGTGCACGTCACACGTAAAAACGTCGCATGTAAGCACGTCGACTACCTACCTACCTACCTACAGACTATAAATTTTGTCATCATGTTATGCATGTTCTATAAAAACAACGGGACGAAGATTATGCAGTGTGGTGATCGCGTAGATATAGGGTCATAGTCCTTTGACCTGCAAACTTGAATGAAGGGCCCCTCGGGCTTCCTGATGGCAATCCTCGTGATATCTGGCGATGTCCACAGTAACCCTGGCCCAGTAAGATACCCTTGTGGTGGTTGCGGTCGTGCCGTAGTCAATAATTACCATAGAGCCATGCAATGTGATCGCTGCGATTAATGGGTTCATATTAAATGCTGTGGAATAGGAGATAAAATGTACAGGCACTACCAAAATTCATCTTGATCGTGGATCTGTAATGATTGTGGCATGCCCAGTTTCACCCTCAGTCTGTTTGACTTTCATTCCTGGATCTGGATCCATTCCTGGAGAGGGCTCCTTCTATGGACCCCTGCTGGACAGGGATGAAAGCTTCAGCAGTATTTCACATATGTCATCTGATCTCATTGCAGGAACCCCATCTTCAGTTAACTTATCCGCAAACCACTCACAGAACGTATTCAACGAAAGTGACAGCATACAATCCTCCAACCCTACATTCACCTCCTCCCCCTGCACTACCCAGTCCCGTGGCAAAGGTAAGGGAACCTTGCAACATTTAAATGTCTTATCCCTGAATTGTAGGAGTATTAAACCCAAATTAAAGTCATACCCAAATAAGATAGAATTTAGTGTTAGTATTTAGACTAGAAAAGTCACATGCTATATTGTTATCAATTGTCTGTCCGTCCTTTCATGTTACATGTACTTGCAATTAGCCTACGGGCAAGAACTTGCAATAAACTTATTATTAAAGGTGAAGGTAAGAACGTTCTCTTTAGGGCTCTAGTAGCCACTGAAAGTCCTGACGTCATATGTGGCAACGAGTCACATCTAGACATTGACTACACGAATGCCGAAATATTTCCTGAAGGTTATGACATTTATCGTAAAGACCAGAATAGATAGGGAGGGGGGGGGGGGGTCTTCATCGCAGTTAGGTCGGACCTTGTCTCATCACCCATACAAGACCCCTCAGATGCGAAATTGTTTGGGCTACGATACAGCAGACAGGTTATAGACCTCTCCGTGTGGGCTCTGTATATAGACCCCCATCCTTGGGACCTGGTTACCTGGAAGAAATAGAAAAATCACTACTCAATATCTCCAACAAACCCTCGCCACCAAATATAGGGCGTATTCACGTGACGTCATCACCCTTGCCCTCCGTGGGCGGACATTTTGGGGTCCATCCCTGCAGCGAAGTTTATCGGTGTCCGACGGTCTCTAAATTTCCAAGGAATGCGAAGTCGTCTGATTGCTGTTTTATGAGTGTCGTGAGAAATCTAGTTGACAAGGAGTACGTTATGATCGGGAAAGTTCGACGTTGAAAGACCCTCAGTTTATGAACGTATCTCAAGCAACGACTACACGGTGCCGCGACTGTGTCACACAACAGGCCCGTAATTTGCTTTTCGACCAGATACAAAGGTTTCCATACACACACGTTGATTCTCAAGCTTCAACTACATGTATTTAGATCCGCTGTTCGTATGTCAGAAATCCACTTTTGTTTCAGTCGTTAGTCCCTTCGTATCTTCCCGCACCTACACGAGAAACGCAAAACCAATCTTACTGTTACCCGATCAGTGTGTAATTTATCAGTCCCAATTCAACATCCGACTACGAGGCAAAACACCATGATTATGAGACAAAACCTTTTGAAGGGAAATTGTGAATGGCGTAGAAAACATCTGCCAGTTCCAAAGGGCTCCACTATCAAGTGGACCCCAAAATGGCCGACAGTGCTCGTTGCTAGGGCGAGGGTCACGTGACTGAATACGCCCTATAGCTCTGCTAGGGTATCTCAACCTCCCCGATATTTTCTGGTATTCAGACCAACCAACAGTGAGCCCAATGCCTCAATACGGCATGACTGTCAACATGATATTTCCGGATATTATCCAAGAGGCAAATTTAACGCAGGTGGTCCATACACCGACTAGAGAAAGTAACATTCTAGACCTTGCCCTTATAAACAACCCAGACTTAATTGAGCGTGTTAGCACTACCCCCGGTATAAGTGATCACGAAGCAGTGACAGTTAGTGTTAGAGCCCACATCAAACCCAACCATAAGAAGCCCCTCACTGTAAACCTTTTCAAAAAGGTAGATAAAACAGCACTTTCCCAGGGAATTCAAGCATTATATACAAAGGCAATTTCATGATAGAACCCCGTCTAACTTCACTGCTGAACAGAATTGGGATGTCTTCACCAAAGGATTGAGTACATTAATGTCCAAACATGTCCCACAAAAACAATTGTCAGGTAGACATCATTGCCCGTGGGTTTCATCCAGCATAAAACGTGCAGAATAAAGAAAAAGAAAAAGCTCTACAACAGAGCAAAATAATCTATGAATGAAACTGATTGGGACAGGTTTAAGAAACTGCTAAAGGAAGTAAAACAAGAAATAAAGAAAGCACACGCTGAATACCTCAATGAAATCATGAGTGAATCACTGGAAAATCCAAAGAAGTTCTGGAGCTACATTAAGTCAAGAAAACAAACAGCGACCGGCATCGCACCCCTCACATACCATAACAAACTAGAGTTCCACGACCTCATATCTTCGCCAAATAATATGAATTGTACCGACAGATGCAAGTACCAAATTACCGCCATTTACCAATATGACATTACATAGCCGTTTTTCTCAACGACCATTCAATTTAAGTCTTTATTTGCTTAAACAATATCTATCAATGTTCCCCTCTTTCTCAGTGGCTTGATATGCCACATGTCTTAAAGTCCTCTCATGGAATGTCAATAACAGTTAGACATCCAGGTAATAAGGATTTTTCTGATTTGTTTATTCGGCTGTAGATAGGTACAGCCAGGGCTACCCAAAGGCTAAGGCTATTACGGGTTAGCCCTAGTAACTGAACAATATCCCCCTGATACAAGCTTTCACAAAGACTGAAATACGACTTAAATGCATATGAACGCGCCCAAACATAGAACTCGGCAGATTTTTAAAAAAATTCATTAATCATGCAAATTAGGTCCTGTTTGGCATAATTATCATCTAACGTCAATCATCAGATTCATTTTTAAATCTAGCTATCTTCATACCAAACATAACAGATACATTTTAGTCCTTTCTTTTCAATCGCCCAGCTAGTAAGCAAGCTGCAGACCTAGATTCAGGACGCCAGCTGTTGACCTAGATTCTGGACGCCAGATGTGTACTATCACATGCCGCGTACTATGGTGCAGCAGTGCTATACATTTTCCTCAATGATTACGTAAAGTAGGTCATGATCTGCATAATGAGCATATCATTATGTTGATCATCACCTAAGGTACATATATACCAAATACAATAATAATCCATCAATCAGTGCTTGAGTTATCCTCCTCAAAAGTTACAAACAAATAGGCCCACTGCAGTTTACGGCAAGCCGCAAGGGGGCCCAAACTTACATCACTTACTCCCTGCCCCAAGATCTATCTACCACTCAAAAATCATAACCATAGCACCTGCAAAAAAATTGACCACAAACTTTGAGCGGATTAATAAACTTTCCTTATTTGTTATGCAAATTAGCTCCTGGTTTTCATAATATGTATTTGATTATGTAAAACATTACCTAAGCTATCTACATGCCAAAAATCATGACGATCCGTCAACCCCTTCTTTAGTTATTCGCCTCCAAAGGTTTCAACAAAAACGCCAACTGTAGGTCCAAACAATCCACTAGGGGGCCCAAACTTGCACCACTCATTCCCTGTTCAAGATTCAATGTATTACTGAAAAAACATGAGGCTGGCACCTCCAGAAAATTCGACCTCAAACTTTAAAACTTAGCTGCAGTACCTTAAATATCCGCTAGGAGGCCCATTATCGAACTTGACCTTCCTCTTTGACACTCCTAACTACCCACTTAATATCATGCACAGCCGTCAACAGCACCTTGAGTTATGCTGGCGACATACAAACTCACACAAATACAAAGCCCGCTGCAGTACTGTAGGAAAGCGCCAGATTAATAATTTTCGAACTTGACCTTCGTTCCTACAACCTCTTCTGATCTACGAAAAATCATGAAGATCCATCAACGTTTCCGTCACTTTTTTTGCCTACATACAAACACAAAAACACGCAAAGTCCGCTGCAGTACTGATAGAATATGCCAGGTGAACGGTTTTCGAACTTGACCTTCCTTTGCACAACCACTACACACCTACCAAAAATCATAAAGATTCATTGAAGCTTTCTTGAGTTATGCTCCTGACATACATACAGACCCACCCAACAGATTTTTCAACCGAAAACATAATCTTCCCCGAGTACAAGTACTCGGCGAAGATAACAAGTCGCTGATAGCCAATCCAAAGCCGAAGCTCTAAATCAGCAGTACAAGTCTGTGTTTACTGAGGAAGGCACTACCAACATCCCCACCCTTGAACAAAACCCGTATAAAGAAATGCCCCAAATAAACATCACTATGGAAGGTGTGCAGAAACTACTCGAACGAATTAATCCACATCAAGCTTCTGGGCCAGACCTTATCCCCAGCGGGATTCTGAAAGACTATGCTTCAGAAATCAGTCCCATACTGCATTTCAGTTTCAACCAATCTTTGGAGAAGGGTCAGGTACCAGCAGACTAGAAGAATGCCTATGTCCATCCAATATATAAAAAGGGGAACAGAAGTGATCCGGCTAATTACCACCCAGTGTCATTAACAAGTGTCTGGTGTAAACTTTTAGAACACATCATGTACTCGGCAACGATGAAACATCTAGATAATATGCACCAAATTCTCCTACCCACTCAACATGGATTTCGAAAGAATCACTCTTGCGAGTCTTAGTTAATCTGCACATTACAAGACCTCACTTCATGGGTTGACCAAGGATGCCAGATAGACTTAGCTATATTAGATTTTTCCAAAGCTTTTGATAGCGTACCACACATGCGGCTAATTAACAAACTAGAGTACTATGGAATACGGGGTACAACCTTGAGATGGATCGCAGACTGGCTTCTTAATAGACAACAGCAGGCAATGGTCGATGGGGAAATGTCGAAACCTACCAAGGTCAAATCAGGAGTACCGCAAGGGACCATTCTGGGCCCCCTCCTATTTTTACTGAACATCAATAATATCGACAAAGGCATAACATTCCAGCTATACGTCTCTTTGCATATGATTGCCTAATATATCGCCCCATACATACTGATTTAGACCAACAAACTCTCCAAAGCGACCTAGACAGTCTATGCGCCTGGTCAGATACCTGGCAATTAAGATTCAATGTAAAGAAATGTTGTATCTTGCATGTGCACAAATCCAAAAGGTCACCACATCACACGTTGTACACAATGTTTTCAGAACTGCTTGTGACCAACAGGCAACACCCCTACTTAGGGATTTTACTCTCACATGACCTCGAGTGGACATCACATATCAACTCCGTCACCTCCAAAGCAAACAGAACACTTGGATTCCTGAACGTGAAGCGTAACCTAAGGGGGGGGGGGGGCAGACAGGTAAGAGCTAAAGCTTACACCTCGCTAGTTAGACCCCAATTAGAATATGCCGCTACAGCCTGGGATCCTCTTAAACGCCAGCAAGCACAAACAAACTTATTACAGGAGAAGTTAGAATCTGTACAAAGACGGTCAGCTAGGAGGGTACATAATGATTATAGATACAGCACCAGCGTCACACAACTCATGAATAACCTAGGGTGGCCGTCACTACACGACCGCAGAACATATGCACGCTTGGCTCTTTTCTATAAAGCACTCAACAATTTAGTCGCCATTCCCCTACACAATTATGCCACCCATAACACCAACAACACAAGAGGTCATCCGCTACGCTACCAGACTCACTACTGTAGAACTGACGCGTACAGAGGCAGCTACATCCCAAGAACAATAGTAGAATGGAACAATTTACCTCCAAACGTAGTCACTACGGGTCTGCCTTTTTACCGGAATGCTCCGGAATGCCCTTTTTACACCGGAATGCCCCGGAATGCCCATAAAGGAGTGTCAATACTACCGGAGTGTCAATTCTACCGGAATACTTTGATGAGTAAACATTACAGGTTGCTGTATTTTGGCATGAAATGATATATTCATGGCCCGGGGAACGAGAAATCACTAAGAAATTAGTGATGGCCATCGGCGTTGGCACCCACGCCAGTCGCCATGTTTGTTTTTTATTGCGAAGTACAATGTTTGTTTAGCAGGGTGACTGAGAAATATACAAAAAGGAGGTGAAATGTCGAAAATACAGTATGCTTTGGTAAGTCATCATCGCAGGTTGCTATACTTTGGTATAAGATAACGTATACATGACCCTGGGAACTAGACATTACCGGCGATCCCGGCCCGTCGCGTCGCTAAGAAGCATATCAGAAGCAACATGGCGGACGGAAAGTAAAGTAGTCAGTCACTATAACTTCTCTGTGTGCGTTCAATATTTGCTGCCTGCCATACCAGTTTTGGCCCTCCTAACGTGTGAGTTTTCTTTCGACAAAGGCATATTCTGCAGTATAAATTCCAAAATTCTGTTAGCATGGATTTTGCCCGTTTGGGTTGGTATATTTGGTCTTTGAATTCCTTCGAATGTCTTTATCCGTTCTCTTTTCAATTAGCAGCGCGATGCTTTTCACTGGCATACGAAGTCGACTTGGTAGCATAGCTACCTATTTCTTACGGTATATTCTAAAATTCTATGGCTTTCTATTTTGTTTCCGCCGGTCAAATGTTAGTTAATTTGTTACTATTGAAATGTTCGCGCGTTAGCAAATCTGCATATGGCACTATTGTAATTCATTCGTTACCACCCCTGCGCCCTCTAATGTAATATCTAGTATGTTTGTTATCTGATCACCGACATGCATAGGCAATGTTTGCGTTATCATCAATGTGGGACGCGTGCGCCCAATAGCCTTCAAGCGGCAAACTCGCGACCGTTTTGATAGTCTTTATATATAATTTCTATTTTGTATCAGTGAGCTCTATCTGTTCAACATGTTTTGTTGTGACCAATGTACTTAGCCCAGTGTGAAAAAATCTGCAATAAAGGTCTTCTACTTTTTATTCCTCCCTTAGGAATGCCCCGCCCCGGAATGCCCAAGCGTGAGAAACCCGAATGTTTACGTTGTTCGATTCACATTATAATTGCAATTTGATCACCGACATATATTAGGCAATGTTTGCGTTATAATCAATGTTGTACGCGTGCGCGGTAAAGTCGCGATAGCTTTGATTATTTGTTCACTTTTATTTTGTATCTGTTAACTGTATACAGGCTGTTCAACTTGTTCTGTTGTGACTTGTCCATGGCCCAGCGTGGCAGAAATGTGCAATTATTTTTATCATAAAGGTCTTCATTCATTCATTAATTCATCCTTTGTTCATTATAATTGATATTAAATATTTTATATAGTTAATCCGTTGTGTCGAAGGGCTGAAGTGCCTGGAGGGTTAAGATTACAATTGAAATGTGTTCAGACCTAACTGTAATATACAACAAGAAGCACGATGAGGACAGTGCTGGCCCTGTAATTAACCAAAGGAAAATCCCATTCAATGGTTATGCCCGGCCGATAGATATATCCTGAAATTCTTCGAGCAAATAAAACCTAATTGAAACAAAGACTTACAAAATATATTCATTCCGAAATTTACAGCAAAAACAGTGGTACATGACTGTGAATGGCTCTCTGCTATTCAGTACTCTTTTTTTAGCGATTTCTTGTTCCCAGGTTCATAGACAAGTTATCATATACCAAATTGTAGCAATCTGCGCCAAAGCATGCTGTCACCTCCCTCACTGTGACCACATTAAACGAGCAGTGTAATCCGCAATGAAAACAAACATGGTGACTGGCCGGGGAACTATCGCCGATCGCCTTGAATTTCTAGTGATTTCTTGATCCCAGGGTCATGTATACGTTATCTTATGCCAAAGTATAGCAACCTGCGATGTTAACTTACCAAAGCATACTGCAATTGCGACTTTCTGCCTCCTTTTTGTGTATTTCTCACTCACCCTGCTAAACAAACATTGTATTACGCAATAAAAACAAACATGGCGACTGGCGTGGGCGCCGATGCCAATGGACATCACTAATTATCTTCGCCGAGGAACTCGGAGTAGATTATGTTTTCGGTTGAGCCGGCTGTTGTGTGGGTCTGTATGTATGTCAAGAGCATAACTCGGGAAACCTTTGATGGATCTTCATGATATTTGGTAGGTGTGTAGTGGTTGTGCAAAGGAAGGTCAAGTTCAAAAATCGTTCACCTGGCGTTTTCCAACAATACTACAGCGAACTTTTAATTTTTCTGTGTTTGTATGTAGGCAAAAAAAGTGACGGAAACGTTGATGGATCTCAATGATTTTTGGTAGTTTGGAAGAGATCGTGGGAACGGAGGTCAAGTTTAAAAATGATTCATTTGGCGCTTTCCTACAAAACTGCAGCAGGCTTTGTGTGTGTGAGAGTTTGTATGTCGCCAGCATAACTCGAGGAGCTATTGGCGGTTGTGCATGATATTTCGTGGATAGGTAGTGATGTCAAAGAGGAAGGTCAAGTTCGATAATGGGCCTCCTATGGGGTATTTGAGGTACTGCAGCGGAGCTTCAACGTTTGAGGCCAAATTTTCTGGAGGCGTCAGCTTCATGATTTTTTGGTAGTATATAGTTTCTGGGACGGCAAGTGAGTGGTGGGAATTAAGGCCCCCTAGCTGCTCGTTTGGAACTGCAGTTGGCGTTTTTGTTAATACATTTGGAGACGAATAACTCCAGCAGGGATTGACGGATTATCATAATTCATGGCATGTGGATAGTTTCGGTGATGCTTTACATAACTGAATACTTGTCATGCAAATAAGACGATAATTTGCATAATGAATGAGGAAAGTTTATAAATTCCCCGAAAGCTTGTAGTCAAATTTCATACAAGTGCTACGGTAACGATTTTTAAGTGGTGTACAGCTCTTGGGGCAGGGAGTAAGTGATGTAAGTTTAGACCCCCTGGTGGCTTGCTTAGAACTGCAGTGGGCGTTTTTTATGTTACCTTTGGAGGCGAATAACTCGGGTAGGGTTTGATGAATTTGCATTGTTTTCGAGAGGTAGGTTATTGAAGTAATGATTAACAAATAAAGACGTATGAAATTGTAATCAGGGTCTAATTAAGTGGTGAAATAGGCTTGTTCATAATTACATTTTTAAGTACTTTTTGTCGACCTTTATCTAAGGACAACACCTGCTTGTCAGCAGGCCTGTGCAAATTAGATTGATGCTCTCTGGTGACCTCAAAAACCACCGGCCAAACTACACTCCCGCTGGGACGGAGCTTATATCAACAAACACAGGAAAGGTCTGGCCCTGTGTGGGACAAGTCCGAACGATGAATATAAGGAAATGTGCAAGCAGCAGGCACTACAGAAGGCATTATACTAAGCTTTATGTGGTTTGTAAAATGCAGTTGTATACCACACTGGATGTGGACCACAGTCCTTCGTAGATGAGGGTAAGAAAAGGTTCTTGCGCAGATAGTGACATAAACATCCTCAAAATCAGGATACTCTTTAAAACAGACCCATGCTACCAATCAGGACCTGACTGAATTTATTATTTGTCACCCCTCCATATAATGTTTCACATTTAAGACAGAGACACGAAAAAACAGTATCTCACAAATCTAACACCCTCCAAAAAAAGTGAAACAGTAGGCGTAGATATTATGATATTATGATATTATGATATTATGATATCATGATATTATGATATTATGATATTATGATATTATGATATTACGATATTATGATATTATGATATTATGATATCATGATATCATGATATCATGATATCATGATATTAAGATATTAAGATATTAAGATATTATGATATTATGATATTATGATATTATGATATTATGATATTATGACATTATGATATTATGATATTATGATATTATGATATTAAGATATTATGATATTATGATACTATGATATTATGATATTATGATATTATGATATTATGATATTTTGATATTTTGATATTATGACATTATGACATTATGACATTATGATATTATGAATTGATGAATTTATGATATTATGATATTAAGATATTACGATATTACGATATCATGAATTTATGATATTATGAATTAATGATATTATGATATTATGATATGTTGAATTTATGATAAAATGATATGTTGAATTTATGATATCATGATAGTATGATATTATGATATTATGTCTTTCAAAATGTGTATGATATGGAATAAAGATTTATTCTATTCATATATATTGACTGTACCATTTCATCATCACTTTCAACTTACAACACTGCAATATCGAACCTTTTTGGCCCATCTAATATCAACATACTTATATTTTTTCAGGACCAGTTTTAACATATACATTTGTATCAGCACACTCTACACACTCTAGTCCTGTACCACCAAACGATTTTTAACCCCATCTAGCTAGACTGGACTCATTCGCCCCATCATAACTTCCAAATGGTATGGTGCATGATCAAATTTGCAGGTAAATATCAATCACTCTCCATAATAATCCTTGATTATTTGGCGAAGATAATGTGTTCGTGGAACTCTAGTTTCTAATGATTTCTCGTTCCCTGGGCCATGAATATATCATTTAATGCCAAAATACATCGACCTGTGGTGTTTACTCATCAAAGCATAGTGTATTCCGGTAGAATTCACCCTCCTTTATGGGCATTCCGGGGCATTCCGGTGTAAAAAGGGCATTCCGGGGCATTCCGGTAAAAAGGCAGACCGGTCACGGGTCTACAACAACACTGCCGCAGTTCAGGTCGGGATTGGCCCACCACTTGGGCCTTCCCACCACCACTTGGGCCTTCCCACCTCCCAGTAGTCCTATACTTTGCTAAGGCGGCCAACACTTTTATATTATTCTTTGCACATTAGTTTAGATGTTTTTCACTTTTTTTGCATTGTTTTGTTTTGTTTTGTTTTGTTTTGTTGAGCACTCCACCACCGGCCGCACTTAGCCGTGCACCTCGAGTCACCCTGGACACGATGCCCCATAGTGGGTTTTGCCAAGTATACTTAAGAAGACGAAGAAGACGTAACTGGCATGTGTATTTATCTAATAGAGCGCCGCGATCGGCTGTGTAGATGGAGTTGTACCCGAACATACATGTATTCTAAGCAACTTATCGCAGTACATCTGAAAGCAATCTCGCGAGTCACAGGGCGAATTGGCGATTTTCAATCCAACATCGCAACAATCACACAACGTTCGGGCTGTATTCTTATCTTCGTCGTTTCATACCACTGTTAATTAAACACTTAGTCCATAGCCATACGATTGGCAACAACCAGTCCGCCATAACTTTACGTAACTTGTCCTCTACGATATGAAATGAACACGTATACATGCTCATGAGCAATGGCGTGGCGACTGGTAGCATGATTATCATCTAGATCTGTTGTTTATGTTCTTTGTTATCAATAAAACGTCGTTTATTTGTGTTGGTGTTGGTGTTGTTTCCTTCTGTCACGACAGATATCATTAAGAGATTCTGACGTTATAAAACTGCTGTTATAAATCGTGGTGGTAATGCAACCATAGAGTAACTGACGCGCAGGTAAGAAGGATTTAAAAATTCACAGGTTTTAACTTTGAAAACTCTCCACAGGGGAGATCTTCTTCGTGTTTTTGTTTTCAGTTTTTTGTTTTGTTTTATGATTATACTTGCTGGCGGGCATTTTGCAACCGGGGGGAGGGGCAAATTTCTTGACTACAAGGATTACAAGATTCCCATAGTCTTATTTTTAGATGGACGAACTACGTACGTGGAACCTACAATGCCTGCAATGGAGGGCGTCTGCTTGATTGTTTCGTTTTTTGGGTGTTTTTTTTTGCGTGTTTTCATTGGATGAATACAAGGCCTTACAAACATAAAGATGGGAGAATCATAATATCCAAATGGAAGGCATCTGCTTGTTTTTCTTGTGGCATTGTCTGTACTTTTAAAGCCCGGACGCTCCCTAATTCAAAGTAAGTAGAAAATCAAATTTGGAAATTTCAACTTAGTAATTTGCAGATTAATATTAAATTCGTACCAGCAGGATATGGTGGGGAAAATTACAGCATTATCAGATTTGGAGAAGAGCACTGGTTTGCCAACACGTTTGCTTCTCGTTGTTGTTTTAGCTGTAAATACACCTGCTAACGTAACCTTATAACTGTAAATTAACATCTATTTCATAACCACATTTCAGTAACACCTTTCGCAAAAAATGAAATAAACCTACTCTAAGTGACCATGGAGGGAGATATCTTACATATCTAAGATTCTATATCCATAGACCCAGGAAGCAGCCAGACGAGTCAGAAGTACTCCAAATATGTGGAGTTCACTTACTTTGCAGGGCGTAGATCTTTCCTTGGAACAGGTCTACTTTGTACTGTGCAGCATCCTCCTGACACTGTTGGCTGATGTTACGGGTGGGTTGGGCGATATTGGAGATATCTGTCCAGTTCACGGTGCTAAAGTCGAGGGTGGCGTCGGCAGGTTTCTGCTGAAGAAGCCCCTGTGAGCTGTATAAGGAGGCCAGCAGGTTTAACTGGACTGCAACCTCGGGAACTCCTCGGCTCCATACTGCCTGTGACCTGGCCAAGCTAACTACCGCCGAACAAAGAGAAATGTACAGCAACAGCCTCATGTTCCTGTACGAGCAGAGTACCTGGGAACGGTACTTCTTCACCAGAGATAGAATCTATGCAAATGAGGCTTAGGGTTGAAGCAACTGTTATACAAGCCGGAAGGTAGGGCCAATGACGTAGTTACGCAAACAGGTGATACAAGCTGAATACAGTTTGAGGACAGTGAATTGAAGGTTGGAAACAGTTGAGAGGCATTTCGTGACACCTTGCCTGTTCTGCTAAAATGGCTTTTTTTTAAATCTCAAAAGGATTTTCATACAGAAAATCTATTCTAGAAATGACCGATTGCACCAATGAAAACTAGGTATAAGTTCTGTTTGTTTAATACCTGTAACCCGTGAGATGATCTGAATGGACAGGACTACTCAAACTGCCGACGTTAACAGCTTGAGCCGCAAACCGGGCAAAGTGAGCCAATTGACCATTGGTACAAAACCAATCGAATCTATTGAATCTCCTAATTGATTATCTTCGCCGAGGAACTCGGAGTAGATTATGTTTTCGGTTGAGCCGGCTGTTGTGTGGGTCTGTATGTATGTCAAGAGCATAACTCGGGAAACCTTTGATGGATCTTCATGATATTTGGTAGGTGTGTAGTGGTTGTGAAAAGGAAGGTTAAGTTCAAACATCGTTCACCTGGCGTTTTCCAACAATACTGCAGCGGACTTTTAATTTTTCTGTGTTTGTACGTAGGCAAAAAAAGTGACGGAAACGTTGATGGATCTCAATGATTTTTGGTAGTTTGGAAGAGATTGTGGGAACGGAGGTCAAGTTTAAATATGATTTATTTGGCGCTTTCTTACAGAACTGCAGCAGGCTGTGTGTGTGTGAGAGTTTGTATGTCGCCAGCATAACTCGAGGAGCTATTGGCGGTTGTGCATGATATTTCGTGGATAGGTAGTGATGTCAAAGAGGAAGGTCAAGTTCGATAATGGGCCTCCTAGCGGGTATTTGAGGTACTGCAGCGGAGCTTCAACGTTTGAGGCCAAATTTTCTGGAGGCGTCAGGTTCATGATTTTTTGGCTTCTGGGACGGCAAGTGAGTGGTGGGAATTAAGCCCCCCTAGCTGCTCGTTTGGAACTGCAGTTGGCGTTTTTGTTAATACATTTGGAGACGAATAACTCCAGCAGGGATTGACGGATTATCATAATTTATGGCATGAGGATAGTTTCGGTGATGCTTTACATAACTGAATTCATGTCATGCAAATAAGACGATGATTTGCATAATAAATGAGGAAAGTTTATAAATTCGCCGAAAGCTTGTAGTCAAATTTCATACAAGTGCTATGGTAACGAGTTTTAAGTGGTGTACAGCTCTTGGGGCAGGGAGTAAGTGATGTAAGTTAAGACCCCCTAGTGGCTTGCTTAGAACTGTAGTGGGATTTTTTCATGTTACCGTTGGAGGCGAATAACTCAGGTAGGGTTTGATGAATTTGCATTGTTTTGGACAGGTAGGTTATTGAGGTAATGATTAACAAATAAAGACGTATGAATTTGTAATTAGGGTCTAATTAAGTGGTGAAATAGGCTTGTTTATAATTACATTTTTAAGTACCTTTTGTTGACCTATATCTAAGGACAACACCTGCTTGTCAGCAGGCCTGTGCAAATTAGATTGATGCTCTCTGGTGACCTCAAAAATCACCGGCCAAACTACACTCCCGCTGGGACGGAGCTTATATCAACAAAGTACAAACACAGGAAAGGTCTGGCCCTGTGCGGGACAAGTCAAAACGATGAATATAAGGAAATGTGCAAGCAGCAGGCACTACAGAAGGCATTATACTAAGCTTTATGTGGTTTGTAAAATGCAGTTGTATATACCACACTAGATGTGGACCACAGTCCTTCGTAGATGAGAGTAAGAAAAGGTTCTTGCGCAGATAGTGACATAAACATCCTCAAAATCAGGATAATCTTTAAAACAGACCCATGCTACCCATCAGGACCTGACTGAACTCCCCTCCAGGGTGTTTCACATTTAAGACAGAGACACGAAAAAACAGTAACAGGTCTCACAAATCTAACACCCTCCAAAAAAAGTGAAACAGGAGGCTTTAGAGAGATATTGTCAATAGCAGTAGGGGCAAGAGTCGTGGTCACTGCCAACGTTAACATATTAGAAGGAATTGTTAAGGGCGCATTCACAACAGTAGTAGGTATCGACATCACATGCCATGATGTCCACACCTTCCTCGTAAAATTCGACAGTGAAAGCAAATACAAGAAAGATTTGCGCAATGCAAATGCGGTACCCATCAAAAGACAAAGACGGCAAGCGGACGATCCAAGCACGACGAGTACAGTATCCTCATTATGATATTATGATATTATGATATTATGATATTATGATATTATGATATTATGATATTATGATATTATGGTATTATGGTATTATGGTATTATGATATTATGATATTATGATATTATGATATGATATTATAATATTATGATATTATGATTATGATATTATGATATTATGATATTATGATATTATGATATTATGATATTATGATATTATGATATTGTGATATTGTGATATTGTGATATTGTGGTATTGTGATATTGTGATATTGTGATATTATGATATTATGATATTATGATATTATGATATTATGATATTATGATATTATGATATTATGATATTATGATATTATGATTATGTGATATTGTGATATTGTGATATTGTGATATTGTGATATTGTGGTATTGTGAACTGATATTGTGATATTATGATATTATGATATTATGATATTATGATATTATGATATTATGATATATGATATTATGATATAATGATATTATGATATTATGATATTATGATATTATGATATTATGATATTATGATATTATGATATTTATGATATTTATGAATTTCATGAATATCATGAATATCATTGTACCAAAACTGCACCACTGCTAGGTGCGGAAAAGTCACATGTCTTTCAAAATGTGTATGATATGGAATAAAGATTTATTCTATTCATATATTATTGACTGTACCATTTCATCATCACTTTCAACTTACAACACTGCAATATCGAACCTTTATGGCCATATCACCATACCTGTACCACCAAATGATTTTTAACCCCATCTAGACTGGACTCATTCGCCCCATCATAACTTCCAAATGGTATGGTGCATGATCAAATTTGCAGGGGGTGATAAGCACGTAAATATCAATCACTCTCCATAATAAGCCTTGATTATTTGGCGAAGATAATGTGTTCGTGGAACTCTAGTTAAGTATGCAAACTGTGTGCTCATTTGCATAACTGTTATCTAATTACTCAGTCGTTACTTAAAAGCTAATTCTAATCTTTAAAAAGCTGCCCTATATACCAAAACTAACGACGATCCGTCAATCTCTTAATTAGTAATCCTCTTTCAAAAATTGTAACAAAAACGCCCAAGGACTTTGAACAACCTGCTAATGAGCTCCATCCAACCAACACCGGCCACTTTTGCCTGATAGTAACACCAAACATAGTAGAGTGCGACATGTTTTTTCCATTTAGATTCTGAGTCCAAGGGCAGTACCGGCCCTTGGCATCTACCATAATAAAAAGATGACAGTATGGCGTTCAGTGGAGAAGACACAGACAGGTGGTTGTCCACAATTCCAACAGAGACCGACAGGGGCGCAAAAATTAACTTAGTTATCTTCGTCGTCGAGTACGTCATCAGAAATGCATTCATTCTTTCACCTTCACCTCGGTCCATCATTCATTCTTTAAAAGCCTATTTCTTACTGACATGAAAATATTGAGGTATAGTTTTTGGGGTGTCTGTATGTGTGTGTGTGTGTGTGTCTGTGTGTGTTTCTGGACTTTGCTGTCAGCATAACTCAATAACCTCTGGATGGATTGCGATGATATCTGGTTTGTGGGTAGGTCTTGGAAATATCAAGGTCAAGGTCGATTTGCGGCCCTCTGGTATGTGACCTTGGTACTGCAGCAGAACTTTGGCTTTTTGCATCTTTTGTCCTGGACGTGCTATTGTCTTGATTTTTTGGTGGCAGATAGCTTGTGATGTAAGAAGTAAGGAAGAAGTTGTGGAGTTTGGGCTCCCTAGCAGTTTGCTCGAGAACTGCAGGGCGTTCTTGTCAAAATATTCCAAAGACGATAACTGAACACAGGAACAACGGATTTCCATGACATTCGTTATGCAGGTACCTTAGACAGATGTACTTACAAGACTTGATTTGCATAATTAATGAGAAAAAATTTGCAGTGTTTTCCATAGTAGCACTGTAAAGGTGCCCTAAGCGATTTCAGGGGGTAAAACTTGAAATATTCTGGGGAAAACAATTCTGTTTGGTGAGGTTGAAATTTAAATTTACTTTCCTATATTAGCACATCTGCATCATTATTTCATACTTAAGGCGTTTAAAGATAGCACAGACGCAAGGCAAAAAAGGAGTATTTCATTTATTGGGTCCCCAAAAAAATCAGCCCAAAATCCAGCCGTAACCGTTTTCTGTAGACAATTTTCGGTAACTTCCGGCCGTGTGACGTCACAATGCCCAAGAAATTGAGCCATGACCACGTGATTATTTCTTCGGAAGCGTTCAGGACTTATCGGTCAGAATCGTGCATGTTCGGAAGACTTCAAATGATGGCCGGCCTCCAAGTACTCAGATTTTCAATGAGTTCCAACCACCCAACGACATCACATTTTTGCTCCATGATGGTCGCTATGCGATGGGATAGTGTTATCTAAACTTACTATGGATAGAAATCAGAAAAAAATTGATTTTGAATATATGACTTTCAGCGCCCTAATATTGCTTAGGTTGCCTTTAATACACGTGACATATGAAACATACGATTATCAATATATATTAGTTCCTTAGGATTGTTAGGTATTAGAAATAGTTCACATGTCATGTTTCTACAAGTTGCTATACATTGTACCTGATGCAGTTGTGTCTCGCAAGAAATTTTTTCTTGTTCTTATGTAATGCATGGCAGCTTGAACATCTTCAGGTGCCAATAAGGGCCTAATTTGTATAATTGATGCGAAAGTGCCATAATTTCCTTCTGGTAAATGGTGGGAATAACTTACTTGAAGTTGTGCATCACAGATAGATTCATGTATAGATTACTATTATTGAAATGCATAATCTATGATGAAATTCACAAAAGATATTCTGCCAAAGGAAAGGACTTTAATATATACAATATATGTATTTTTTTGGTGGAAAAGAACATCATTTAAAACTACACATTCTAATTACAGCCTTATTTGCATAATTAATGAGAGAAGATAAAACAATACATTTGTGAAGTCTCCGAACTCTTGCCGATTTCGTAAACAATTGGACAATCGCTTCAGGCAAGCTAGACTAGATATACACCAAGTACAAACACATTAGTAGATTAATGAAACATTAGTAAAATGAAATTGATTAAGATCGTAAAAATAAAATGACCATAGTAAAATAAATAGATCAACTAAAACAATATAACAAATTGCAAAGACAGTTTTTAGTATGCACTTAGCTCTATAAAGTGAAATCATACTATTATGCTACTACAATAACATGATCATATCCAAATGAAGTCAGATATAGTGGTTGCTACTTCACACGGACCCGTATCTTACATCATGTTACATTCCATTTGTAACTACAATTGACAGCGATCGTGCTATCCTCAAGCATTTTGCTTTGTTATCTCCATGAAAAATGGAGATATTGTTTTGGGTGTGTCTGTCTGTTTGTCTGTTTGTTTGTTTGTGTGCTGTCTGTTTGTGTTTCCGCACTACTCTAGTCAGCATAACTGAAGAACCTCTTGATGAATTACGATGATATTTGGTATGTGGGCAGGTGTTGTGAAGCCGAAATTCAAGGTTGATTTTGGGCCCCCTGGTATGTGACCTTGGTACTGCAGCAGCACTTCCATTTTTGTATCTTTTGACCTGGATGTGCTATGGTCTTGCTATGCAGAATCATTTTATGTATCATCTTGCCTTAAGCATCCCATTCCTGTCCACAGCTAGGACCTCACATTGCAATATCGATATCATAAGCTGTACTGTCTTGTGTGTGTGTTTCATCTATATAGACCTCTTCAATGGTGGTAAAGGCTGCCTCGTTACTTGTGACAGTATTTGCTTCGTCTTCGTTGACGGTGTTCGGCACAATTTCGTCGTTGATTTGAATGTCTGTCCTGTCAGTATCTGCGATGTTTGTCATAGGTACATGTGTAGGCGTTGTTTCTGCAACGGTTTCTCTCTCGTCAGCGCCATGGTCTGCTTTTTCACTCTGGCAAAATGTTAGCGAAGAGTTTGTTTGCTCAGACGTAGCCAGCTGCTGAGAAGATGTTTCGCACTGCTGGTTAGACTGTTCCTTGGTGTCGTGGTGATTAGAACCATCTTCTACGGCAAGATCATCTTTCTTCACGCTTTTCTCAGCAATGGCTGACAGACTAACTTCCGCGTAAGGTTCCACCCCTGCACACCCAAGTTCAGCTGGAATCGTTTCATACCTGCTCACTTCATTTGCATATTTGGGACCCTGATTTGCCTCTACAATCTGCCTGACAGAATGAAGGTCATCTTTGACATGTGTGTAGGTGTGCTTCACATCATTTGCATGTTGGACAGCACCTGCCTGGCTTGCGATTGCGGCATCGTCAACGATTTTTGATAGACTTGTTTCTTCGTATGGTTTAATGCTTTCACTACCCTCTTGGTTCGGTGTAGCGATCGTTTCATCAGTGGAGGCAAGATTGTCAGGGTTTGTGTCGTAAATTTGGTTTGGAATAAGTGACGGCGCCATTTTAGGTGCTTGTTGTATGCCAATCTGGTGAGGAATTGTGGCGTACATTTGGTTTTGGATAAGCGGGTGTCCGGCACTCAGTGCCCGCTGAAGCGCCAGAGCGTCTCGGTACCCAGCTAGAGCTTGACGCCGCCTCGTGAACGAAAGCAAAACTGTTACAAGTATTACAGTAAACGCTACCGCGGCAACAGCATAGCTTATAACTGCTTCTATTGGTAAACAGTTCGGAGTCGACTCATTTGTAGCCGACGAGGCGACTGGAGTAAAGTCATTGTGTCCTAGCGGCGTTACACTGGCGATATTCGAAACTGCGGTGGCGATTATATTCGAAACTGGTGATGATAAGGATACATCAGAAGACACTGGTGTTGAATTAAACGCAGAAGTGTTCATTTTCGGTTCAGTTTGAAGACTATCGTTCTGGATTGGCGCTGTGTCTGTAGTTGACTGTCTCTGGGATTCATGTAACTCTCGGAGTATTGCCCACCCCTGCATCTTTTTACACCTGTTCAAAATAATGATAATGATAATGATAATGATAATGATAATGACAGAAATAGTAACGATAATAATAATACCGATAATAATAATACCGATAATAATGATAATAATAATAATCATCATCATCATCGTCATAATAATAAATATTATAATCATAATAATTGTACAATAATATTTATTATTATTATGATGATGATGATGATGATGATGATGATGATGATGATGATGATGATGATGATGATGATGATGATGATGATGATGATGATGATGATGATGATTAGTATCATTATCGGTATTATTATTATTATCATTATCGTTACTATTTCTGTCATTATCATTATCAGTAACAATTGAGCCGCCTTTCTTCGCAAATCGATGGCAACATCAGGCTTAGATGAATTGATTAAAAACAAAAATAATGATGATAATGATGATGATGATGATGATAATGATAATGATAATAATGATAATAATAAATTTGTCTAGACAACACCATCGCACCTTCAAAGTCTTTGGTCTCTCAGCAATATCCGATGACAAGTTGACGTGCAGGCGTTTTGCTTTCTTCGAAATCGGAAACCCTGGTACGTTACGTAGCTATATGTTAACAAAAAATGAATCAAAATTTAAACAACAAAGAACACAACTCACTTATCGAGAAGAGTAGGGGTGACCCGGTGTGCTTGGTCAAAAAACGCGACCCGTAGCGAAGCCGCATATTGCACTACCGCTAGCTACTTGCTAAATGTTTCACCTCAATTGAGGATGGCTGCTTTACCTTTCATTAAGAAACAAACACACACACACACACACACACACACACACACACACACACACACACACACACAAACACACACACACACACAGAAAACAACAACAACAACAACGTAACACGTGCCGGAATGTCAGGTCAGATGTTTACGCGGACAACAAACAACAAAGCGAACAGACGACATTCTCAGACACAAACATGTATTTTCTTCCAGACTACGTAAACGTTGCTATGCCCGGACTGCGCTGAACTGAACATTTAACATTCATGAGACGGGCACGGCACCCCGGAACGCGATGGCCTGCTTGTGCCGGAATCATGGTTACAGGTAAGATTGTGCTTACGGGGACAACAAACAACAAAGCGAAAAGAAGACATTCTCAGACACAAACATGTATTTCCATCCAGACTACGTAAATGTTGCTATGCCCGGACTGCGCTGAACTGAACATTTTACATTCGTAACACGGGCACGGCACCCCTGGAACGCGATGCTCTGCTTGTACCGGAATGTCAGGTAAGATTGTGCTTACGGGGACAACAAACAACAAAGCGACCAGACGACATTCTCAGACACAAACATGTCTTTCCTTCCAGACCATGTAAATGTTGCTATGCCCGGACTGCGCTGAACCAAGGAGGTCAGACTGTGCTTATGGGGACAGCAAACAACAAAGCGAACAGACGACATTCGCAGACAAAAATATGTATTTTCTTGCGGACTACGAAAAGGCTGCTATGCCCGGACTGGACTTTTGCATTCATAGTCTGATCGGTGGGCAGCAGCATTTTGATGTGCGATCGGATCCCAAAATCACAACAACTTTGTTGATGTTTTGAAACTAATTTTGAACGGCGATCACCCAAGTTATCGTAATTTTCCTTCACTCATTTGTGTGTTTTTTTTGTACAGGGATACACAGAAAGAGAAGGTTTGTTACATATGTATAGATATATACATATCCTACGATGTTAACATAACATTTTAAACGTAGAGTCGGAAAAATATATGTAATTGTAAGCGTCTGAAACAACAACTAGACGATCACTTCAAAAGACAAAACATCAACTAGACAATGGAAGAAGTTCCAACTTTGAGATGAGTCTACTACGGGGGACTTTAGAAAGCTTTAGTAAAATCGAGTATTGCTAAATCCACCTGTCTATTGTTCATGTGCACTAGGTGTGCCCTGAACTGTTGGCATAAGCTCTGAATCCTTGGTGCTGAATCCATGGTGCTGCTTGTTCGTCTATGTACTTCTAAGTGCTTATTATAATGACATGGCTATGTACATGTCTAATGTGTTAGAGTAGTTTGCAGGAAATACAGGTCAGTGAAACAGGTCTGCAGTTGCTAGTGACCGCCCTATCTCCTCTTAAAATAGCGCATAGAATCTATATCCAGTCTTTAGGGATTTCTCCTGTGTCCAACGAGTGCTGGAAAATATTGGTCAACACTGGTTCGATTTCACTAGCTTTCATTTTGAGGAAACAGTGTGGTATTTGGTCAGGTCCGGATGCTTTAGAAGAATTGAGACCTTAAAACGTTTTGGGATCGGGAAAGAAGTCTGTTTGCTTTCTTGTTTGCACACATAATGACGATCTGGTATTCCGGCACACCGTCTCTGTGAAAAGCGGCCCTGATGGCCGAATGAACCAATTTCGAGTTTAGATAAAGGCACAAACAAACAAACAAACAAACAAACAAACGAAAGCTTCCCGGGGTGCAGTACACAAAGACGGGAGCCTCTCTGTACGGGAGCCCCAGTATACATGTTTAGGGATATCAATATTGGTCGCTGTTATTATCAAATCTGCGAACTTCCTACAAAATGAAAACTTTAAAACATATCACACCGACATCAAGCTGAGCAACGTGACACCTACCTTTCTTTCCAGACTGAACCAGGGCTCTGCGCGGTACCCACGGCTAGCAGGTGTACAGGTTTGTGCCTTTTATACACCCAGGCTTGTTGAATATTAAGTACATGTTGATGACCCTAGGGGAGGTTGTGGGTAATATCAAACATTCCTGACGCTTCTGAGCGTAGCGTGACTAAAAATTCGTCCTTTTCGGCTAGTGCTGACGGAGAAAGAAAGTGCCAACTTCTTCCGATAAATCAGATTTCCAGTGTTATACCTTAAAGAAGCGACAATCACTTCGATGTTTATCACAAGCTGAAAAGCTGGAATAGTTTTGCACATCTTTGCTATTTCTTTCCATTTTGAGGGTCGCCGTGAAGGCAACACATGTAGTGTGGGTACTATCCTCCGAATCTCCAAGCATATTCATCGGTGGCAATGACAGTATCCAAGTCCAGATGGATTCTTTTTTTCCCTTTGGATTCTGTCATTGCCACCCTTAAATCTGCTTGGAGATTACCATTCTCCGTAGTTACCACTCCGTAGTTACCACTGCCTCTCCCTTTCCGCTCCCATAACATACAGTAGTACATGTATAATACATTCCAAAGGAAACAAGTGTCTAAGAAATGTTGTGACTGGGTCAAAGGATCATTAACGTTTTATTCTTATTTTTGTCAAACAGTTAAGTACGTCTATATGTGTAATTGTCTTAAGTTATGGCAAAAGACCTTACTTGTACGTGAATAAGTCTTAAAAGTTGATATATGACAAACTGTGATAAATAAGTATTACACAATGTATCACATTGTTTCACCAGTATGCCCAGGCCCATGACTTCAATCTAACAGAAGAAGAAGAGGAAGACATCCTTACTGTGCTGAGGTCCAGTACCGTCCTACTCAACTTCTACCTCCTACAGAATAACCCATCCCGGCCAGTCATCTGCTACAAAGTCCAAGGCTTCGCAGTCTTCATCGCCGACTTTATCCAAAGAGCCATTCCCCAAGCCAAGACAATCTTCCTATACAGAGACTTACCCGGTTTCTTCGACTCATGGATGAGTGTCTTATTTTCAGGCAGCTACTGGAAATATTTCCTCGCCACAATGTTGAGAGTCGATCGCTTCTTCCCCATTCACAAAATGATGCACATGGTGACATATTTTAAGAAGGATTACATAGACGATGTACGCCTGGTTACATATACCGGTACAAGGGGTATACCTTTCTTCTTTGTCTCGACTTGGCTGCTACGCATGCAAAAGGCTTATGACTTGATCAAAAATGATCCGTAGAACTTCTTCAATGTGTGTTTAAGGTACAACGAGTTGGTCACACAAAGGGAAAAAATTGTCCTCGACATCATGAAACAAGTTGGCATCGATATCCATCCAAACGATGGTTCAAAGATTAAGGAAATATTTTGTACGAACAGCCAGGAAGGTACAAGCATGCGCAGTGTGAGGAAGAAGGCGGATGAGTCAGAGGGTTCTTGGGTCGAAACATGGGAGAGAAACTTGTTCTCAACTGTAATACAACATTTTCAAGGTGACATTGATAATCCAGAATTCATACTGGAAAATACTATGTTGAATTGAGTGGAATTAACTTTGTGAATGGGAAAGAAACAAGTTTTTAATTAGATTTAACTTTTAAGGTTAGTGGTCAAAGAAGCAACCTCAAAGGATACAATTTAGGCAAAGGTCTACTATTCAGGGTGGAATGAGGTATGACAGTGTGACCCTGAATGCAAAGTGTATTCATTTCAAATTTTCCGTAGACTAATTTCCCATTAGCTAAGAAGAACAAAACATGACACACAGACTGGACACAGATAGAATAGAGTGCAGATATACTGTAAATCTTAGAATATTTGCAGTCACTAATATGTGTTTTTGTGCTACAATAGAGTTCTTACTGCGATATTAAACCCACATGAAAATATATTAATCTACAGTATCATCAACTCCTACTAAAATCACTGAAGCCCACAATTCAAATGTCACGTACAAAAAGTTTATTTCTCTTTGAACAAGATTCACAATACATAATATACAGTATCAAATTCTAGCCTCTAGGAGGGTAAATCACTAGTATTTGGAAGTCTATTTTTATACCAATAATATATGCTAATGCCTACGGAATAATGGCAATCTTAATTATTATCTCAAGTAAATAATGGGGAATTTAAATGATACCCCTTGTATATGTTACTGCATAATGAATATCAACTGTACAGATATACAATAGGATGGACAAAAGGACATTTTCCAACTGCAATAGTAAAGTTTAAGTTGCACTTAGAATAGAAAGTACACAATTTGAAAAGTCCTTAACTATCATTAATAAGTCAATGTTTTTAGTACAATTTGTAAAGTACTTAAATATGGAAAGAGAAATTGCTACTCACTATTTATTGAGTGGTCCTTTCATCTGTTCTATTTTTGATATGAATGTTTTGAAATTCAGTTCATCAGTGATTTGATATTGAGTCATATTCTGAGATACCTCTGCTGCTGTTCTATTCTGTGCTCTTCCTCCCTCTTGTGGATGTCGTCTTGTTCGAGCTCCTCGTGCGAGGGGTGCCACATGCGGGACAGCGCACGCTCCATGGCGAAAATGTAGACTGTGTGGGACGGCACTGCCGATCTGTTCACCTGCAATTGGGGTTTTTACAGTAAGCTCTTCAGAAAGGCATTGTAAAGTTGTGACATTTTACAGTAATTCAAATACCCGTGGAAAATGTAAACTGTGTGGGATGGCACTGCCGATCTGTTCACCTGCAATTAGAGTTTTTACAGTAAGCTCTTCAGAAAGGCATTGCAAAGTTCAGACATTTTAAAGCAAATACACATAGGAAATGTAGACTGTGTGGGACGGCACTGCCGATCTGTTCACCTGCAATTAGAGTTTTTACAGTAAACTCTTCAGAAAAGCATTGCAAAAGTTTAAATATTTTACAGTAATTTAGATACACATGGGAAATGTAAACTGTGTGGGACGGCACCGCCGATCTGTTCACCTGCAATTAGGGTTTTTCCGGTAAGCTCTCCAGAAAGGCATTGTAAAGTTCAGACATTTTAAAGTAAATACACATAGGAAATGTACACTGTGTGGGACAGCACTGCCGATCTGTTCACCTGCAATTAGAGTTTTTCCGGTAAGCTCTCCAGAAAGGCATTGTAAAGTTCAGACATTTTAAAGTAAATACACATAGGAAATGTACACTGTGTGGGACAGCACTGCCGATCTGTTCACCTGCAATTAGAGTTTTTCCGGTAAGCTCTCCAGAAAGGCATTGTAAAGTTCAGACATTTTAAAGCAAATACACATAGGAAATGTAGACTGTGTGGGACGGCACTGCCGATCTGTTCACCTGCAATTAGAGTTTTTACAGTAAGCTCTTCAGAAAGGCATTGCAAAGTTGTGACATTTTACAGTTAATCTAAATACATGTGGAAAATAAACACTGTGTTGGACGGCACTGCCAATCTGTTCACCTGCAATTAGGGTTTTTACAGTAAGCTCTTCAGAAAGGCATTGTAAAGTTGAGACATTTTACAGTAATTTAAATACACATGGAAAATGTACACTGTGTGGGATGGCACCGCCGATCTGTTCACCTGCAATTGGGGTTTTTACAGTAAGCTCTACAGAAAGGCATTGCAAAAGCTCAGACATTTTACAGTAATTTGAATACACATGGAAAATGTAGACTGTGTGGGAAGGCACTGCCGATCTGTTCACCTGCAATTAGAGTTTTTACAGTAAACTCTTCAGAAAGGCATTGCAAAAATTTAAATATTTTACAGTATCTTAAATACTAAGTACACATGGAAAATGTAAACTGTAGGACGGCACTGCCGATCTGTCCTCCTGCAATTGGTTTTTTTACAGTAAGCGCTCCAAAAAGGCATTCGCAGTAGGGAGAAAATGGAGCGTTCGCTGTGGTTTAAGTTTGCGTTTGAGACATTGGTAGACAAGGGGGTTGGAGGGCAGAAAATTTTGTGGTGGTTTCAAGTTCGTGGCGAAGAGCTTACCGCGAAAACCGCGAACACGAAACCACCGCGAACATTTACAGTATACCCACAACTGAACCTATGTATCTCAACACTGCCATGCGACTCACCTCCAGTCCTCTCACCACGTCCTGTAGCGAGATGGGCGATAGCGAGGGCGGCTCTACGCTGCTGTGGCACGCCGCCAACATGGCCGCCTCCTGTTCCCCCTCCTCCCACGTCGACCTCATACCCTGGATATGGCCACTACTAATGGACACTGTTGTAGCACTGCAGACCACCAAGAAAACACAATTAGAATACAAGTATAAAGTGGGCTTCACCCCTGTGGTTTTGCCAAAAATAATTTGAGAAGAAATAGCTGGTATACCTCAGTACTGATACCAATGTGTACATAATGTTAGGTTTGCATACAAGAGGTTGTGCATAAGGGCTGTCTCCAGGACCCATACCTCTGTCCCAGGAACAAAATTTGCTTGTTGGTAAGGATAAAAATTTCACCCTGTCCGTCCAAACATCCAAAAATTTGAACTTCATGACATCACGCAAAAATATGACGTCAGTGTGATGTGAGAACTCGCTGAAAATCGTCACATTTCCTTTTAAGGCTCGCGAAACTAAGGGGATCATTGTACAGCTCGTTTTTTGCACTGTTTTAAAATGCTCAAAGTGTGAAGTTTTTACACAAATGTGCTAAACAATGTTGGTAAATGTCACTACCCTAAAGATTTCAGCATTTTTCTTATTCCCATTTTTTGGGCCCTGATATTGCTTTGGTTGCCTTTAACAAATCAAGAATTACACCAACAGTATGTATAAAACCTAGCTCTATCAGATCCTTCTTTAGTCACTGACGAAAGATAGTGGATGCTATCTGAAACGTCTGACTGTTTCAAAATCTTATCCAGTTGCTTGAGTAATTATTTTTGGCGTATCTTATTACCTGGATGTCTAACCTTCATCAACTAACAGTCTGTACCTTTCTGACATGGTGGGAAGTCGTGCAGCGTTCCTGAGACATGACTGTGCGGTGGTTGAGCCCATCCCGTATCTAAAGCTGCCGTCCCTCAGCCTGTAGGCTCTTCTCCTGGTCAGTACGGCACTCAGGATGTCCTTCAGGCAGTGCTGTGGGAGAGACAGGATGGACACTGTTAGTCTGTATAACACAAACTCCTCCTGTCGGGCTTTTATGGATACTATTGGGACCCTGAAGCACGTATCAATCAGGCTATGATACTGTAAATGCAGAAATGTTCGCTGTGGTTTTACGTTCGCAGTTTTCGCAGCGACCGTTTCACAGCAAACTTAAATCAAAACCACCACAAACATTTTTGTCCAATACTGTAGCTGTATGTGACTATCGCGCTCAGCAGCAAACTTAAAACCACAGCAACACCCCATTTTCGCCTTAGCGCGAAAGAAAAACCACGCGAGTACTGTGTGATGAGACAAATATGTTTGGGCTGCTATTCCTTATTGTTCAGATAGGTGGCTCTTCTGCATTACATGCACCCAATATTTCCAGCCCTGTATACTGATACACTGAACAAGAAAACTAAGACGAATCTTTAGAAATGAACTCACCTCTGTAGCGTACAGTACCAGATGCACGGCCTCGTCCTGGGTCTGTTCTAACCCACACTCCCAGGCCGTCACCATCAGCCTGCCGGTCAGCATGCCCAGGTCGGGCAGGGTCATCTGTCGCGCACAGAACCCCACCAGCTCGCTCTCCTGGTGGTTTGACTTGATCGTCGTCTCCGGGAGATCCATGAAGGGACTGGCTGGGACAAACCGATGCTGAAATACAAAATAGAGATGTGTCAATAAAAACTATCATATATTCTTAGAACAACCTTTAATTGCACTACTGTAAATGCAGAAATGTTCGCGGTGGTGTTATGTTCGCAGTTTTCGCAGTGAACTATTGACAGCGAACTTAAAACCACCGCGAAATGCCGTTCCATTGCGTGACTGTAGCGCTACTATTGTTTGAACTCAGAACCACCGTAAACACTCCATTTTATCCCTACCGCAAAATTTAAACCCTGCAAACATTTCTGCACTTACAGTAAATTTGAGTTAATTTAATGTCTTCTTCAGGCAAACGTACCTAAGGACGGGCGTAGCACAATAAAAAAGGTACATTAAAATCTACCACGAAAGGTAATATATAATATAATTACCTCAAAATTGCCCTTGGGAGTTTTGATTTTCTTTTTGACTTTAGTTTTCTTGAGTTTCCCCGGAGGAAGAGTTCCCACCACTGCTGCTGCCTCCTTGGTGACAACTGAAGGAAAATATCGTGTGCATTAGTACAGAAAAGAAGATTCTACAGTAAAAAATACACACTACTGCTTATGCCCAACTCCAGAGTACTCCCTAAACTTTCCAACAATGAAATTAACTGTTCCGCACGGCTATACTGCTAGCTAAGCACTGCTACACAGCTTTTCAAATTCATGATGCTTGTTTTCTAATATATGGATTATTTTACCCTCCTACAGCACTGCTATACTATGCCATGCGTTTCTGTGGAGAACCCAGAACTCATAAACTAAAAATGGTCTACCTCAGCTCCGCCTTAACAGAGCAGGGCTCGAAATACTGTTTTACTTGTTTGAAATTTTGAAGTTAGCTTTAGAATTACAGACTAAATTTCTTAAGAGAAGCAGTAATGTTAAACTTTGTAATTATGTTTTGTCTTATAATCTACTTTATTCTATGTTGTGCACTGCAACTATTCCCAAAAATGAATTTCTAGCCCTGTAGAGCAGGCACTAGTATAGCTTTCGTGTCTGGCTTCTAGTCTAGCAGATCCACACAAATCATGTACATGATACAGGTGTCTTGGTCATACATTTTCTATTGCAGATGAATGAGCTGGTGTGTTACGCCAAGGAGCGGTTATACCGGCTATATAGATACAGATACAGATACCATTAGTAGGATTTCTAAGTTAAGATACACAAAATGAGTGAGGAATCTTTTCTCAAAGTATATGTAAACAATTACATGTTAGTTGTTACTGTGTACTTACTGGCCTTCTGCTGTGGTGTGAACTTGCCGGCCTTCTGTTGAGCAGGGCTGGTCTGCATGGCCTGACACTTCGCCAGGATGGCTAGCAGGAACTCGTTGTGGAAGTGAACTGTTAAAAAAATATTTAAAAAAATAAAAAATTCTGAGCCCCGTTCCATTAATATTTCTGTACATGTACTCTGAGATCTTAAAAGAGACATTCTTCTAGTTCAGTAACCCAGGCAATTCTGGACAGGTATTCAGTCATGTTGAAAAATTGACCCAAACATTCAGAATCCTGTCCATAGAGGCCACTTTTCTTGAGTGACCACTATCTTCAAGTCCCTTGGGTGGTCACTTTGGACTGGTTTGTGCTCATGTGAAGGTGGTCAGGCCTAAAACTTTTATGAAACTGTGCATAGGAGATGAAATTTGGGATCCAAGGGTACTGAGTTTGAATCCCTAGCAAGCTCTAATGTTTCGCCATTGGGAAAGGAACTTTGTATCTATCAGTATAACTTCACTTGACTCTCACAAGAGTCTCAGATGGGTCGTAATGCAAGAGCTCCTGTGTTTGAGGAGTGCTACAGCTCAACCATGTTAAAGAACCCATCACACTTATTGAAAAGATTAGGGGTCCATCCTTGTAAGTGGATTAAACCTTTCCGTCCGGTATGCAATTTGAATAATTTTACTGCACAAAATTGGTGTGTTACACATGAAGGCAGTTTACCTGTTATGAGAAGAAGAAAAAACAGATACAATATCCCTTCACATGCATGTACCAAATCTTCACAATAAACTTGACCTACCGTTGTCCTGAGTCAACAGTCTCCTGGCCTCCATGTCAAACTCCTCTTTGCTGATCTTCTGTTTGTACCACAGTTTCATGTTGGCCCAGTACCTACAGTTTACACACGGACAGACATGTACTTTGTTGAGCAAAACATAATTTTGCCTTTAAAAAATATATTTGGGACCAAAAAATTGAGAAAACAAATGCTGAAATCTTTGTTGTAGTGACATTTACTAACACAGATAGCACATTTGTGTAATAACTTCATACTTTGAGCAATTCAAACCCGAGCAAATATGTGCCACGATGATCCCCTTAGTTTCGTGAGCCTACAAAAAACTCCGCGACGATTTTCAGTGAGTTCTCACATCACAACGATGTCATATTTTTGCATCATGGTCGTTGTTATACATTGTGATAGTGTTATTTGAACTAATCATGTATAGAAATTACTAAATAAATTGACTTTCAAAGTCCGATTTTCGGGCCCTAATATTGCTTTGGTTGCCTTTAAGAAGTACGTCAATAATTGTAGTAATTGTACAAATATTTTCATGGGAAGCACGTGTATTATTTGCACTTATTTCATTGAATAAAACTGGCATATTGGCCAGGGAAACTCGCAGATTTCTACTTTCATTTTTGACAAATATTTACATCAACACTGCATGCCCCCCTCCCACCCTTGTTTTCAACGCTTTGCGTTTCCCGCCACAATGTCGCCTCGCAAAAAACGAAGGCGAACGTTTCAGTTAAAACAACGCAAACTCAGATGTTCTTAAGACTATATTCCTTCTTTAGAAATAAATATTTGAGTCTTACTGTTTGATATTTTCGCCCAGAGCATCGCTGAGATGTTTACGAGCGACGTTCAGATCCACCAGCGCCGCCATCTTTGTCGCAGTGCGTTGTGGGAACGACGCCGTCTTTTTTCTTGTCAAATGTTCAGGGCTCGAAATAATCAATTTTAAACCTGCAGAATAGAATTTGTGATTGCAGGTAGATTTGAAAATATCACTCGAAGGCTGTTAAAAAGTCTAAATTCCTGTTGTTGTGTGCAAACTGCCAGTGAAATTTCTGAAAATGATGCACGTATCAAAAGCGACCTCTTTTTGTTGCTGATAGTACTGCAAGAGCATTGTGTTATTACGCACTACATTTCTGCAATGATTATTTTGGCCACTAGGGGTCCCCACTGCCACGACAGTTTACAACCAACGGGTACCAGGAGATGATAATGAAGTGTAACACTACGAAACTACATCATCATCAAATTGAGAACAAGATGGTTGCCTTCAAGAACATCACATAGTGAGCAGACGTGATTTAGCATAATCATGGCCCATATGTACTCTCCAAGCAGATGTTGGTGGGGAAGATTGTGACCTTTTTATCATCTAAAGCGGACAAAAACGGGGCATATGATAAAAAGGTCACAATCTTCCCCGCCAACCTCTGCTTGGAGAGTAGCCCATATGCACTATTATCTTGTAATTGCTGCACAAATAACGTCAATGTCACATTCAAACTTTTAAGCCGATGTAATTTTCAAAACTTTTCTCGTCGTAATTGACAGGTCTTCCAATCATGAGCTAGCTATGTTTGCCTGACGGCATGGTAGCACAGCTGTTTGTTATCATTCAATAACTTTGAATAAATTAGATACCAAACCGAGTTCCCTAAAGTGAAACGTAAAGCAGTCGTCCTCAATTGAGGTGAAGCATGGTGCTTTTTCAAGTAGTTAGTGGTACATACTGCAATGCGGCTTCGCCACGGCTCGCGTTTCCCTATTCAGGCTATTGATTTTAATTTTTTTTTTCCAACAGTCAAATTGGAGTAGCCTGAGTGTCATCCTGTTTAGTTCAAGGCTCTACCTTCACCCAACATGACACCGCTGACACATTCCTTATATTTCTAGCACAAATCTTCATGGTTATTGGTATGATAATGTTGCTATATTTAGACTTAATTTTGTTGTGAATAAACTCAATAGCCGTTTCCTTTTTACAGTCAAATAAAACAATCGGCAGCTACCATCCATTTTGCCCAACCACGTACTTTTTGACCCACCGACACATTCCTGAAATTTTTAGCACAAATCTTCATGGTTCTTCGTATGATGACACAGTTCATATTGCTTTATAATTTTGTTGTGAATAAACTTAATAGCAGTTTCATTTTTCCAACATGTTAAAGTCTAATATAACAATCGACAGCTAGCTTTCATTTTGCGAACCACGCAGTTTTGGACCCGCCAACACGTTCCTATATTTTTAGAACAACTCTTCACGGTTCTTCGTAAAATGACACAGTTCATATTGTGATTAGTCACGGCAGCCTTACCAATTTCCCGGCTAGACAGACCGCCGGAAAAGAACTGATGGAAGTCATATGTGTGGCCGAGACCGAAGTATGGTTACCATAAAGAGTTGAAATACTAGGCTCCCCTCTCACTGGACCCGCGACACGTTGGTGACCTCGCTGCGTCCTAAATTGGATTTGTGTTACCCTTGACTTTATGATGGGAATACCATGCAAAAATTTAAGTGTTACTTAAAAATTAAAAAAACACACAAAGTGTAAAAAGATTCGTTTTTTATCGATGATCTATCAAATCGCTCGGTCGCAGCGAGGTCGCCAAACGTTTCATTTCAAGGCCGACTGGGGCCGACTAGACATTTTCTAGGCTGCTTTGCCTTTGGCAAATATCTGAATCAATTTCCAGGAATATTGTTTATTAGCTGGCCACTCGTAAACACACACTGTCACACACCAAAACACAAATAGCTTGTTCACTTATAAAACCTTTCTTGAAGCTTCTTGGCGAAGACTGTATAATTTTCTGAAGATGAATTTGAATATATAGAGTGCCTTTTGGGCAGACTTTCAAGTATCATGTTCATTGGGGATCATTGGGTTTTGGAATTTTGCATGGAGCATCTAGATTTGATTGATAGTACGTGTTTGTGCGAATATTTGCAGCTATTGTTCCCATCAAAACAATTCAACGGCGGCTCCCATACTTCCCGCTTCAATATCAACTAGTATATGGCAGACACCGAAAACTAACTAGGATGACACCGGCCCGCGATAATATTTCAATAGTTCTGTGTCTTCAACCTGCTGTTCCTGGCCACAGAATGACTTGAAGGCAAAAATCTTCTAAAAATCCTTAAAATCAGAGTCCAAAATTTGCACTTTGGTATGTGAGGTTGTAATGAACTCTCCAAGCAGAATTTGGAGGAGGGCTAAATCGTTTCGTTTTCTCATTTTCTGTACCAAACCTCCTCATGCAGTATGACCAGAAAATGGCAACTAGGAAAACGTAACAATCTAGCCTCTCGGCCGATCTGCTTGAAGATTAGCCCGTTGTCCTATCTACTCACAATCTAATGATGGGTGTGGCGTGTTCCATCAGTCTCCGGGTGCCTGGTGGGTTAATTAACGTTTCATGTAATTATGTTTGAATAAGATCATAAAACAGTTAATCTATATACTATAGCCTGGAAATTTATGGTGTTCGTCACACCCGTTCCGCATCCTGAAAATAGAAAGAAACCAATCCATTCTTCAGAATTTCCTGCCCCATTGCTAGAAAATAGCAATCTTTTTTCAATCATTATTTAGTTCTCGGGGGAGGGAATTCAAAGACACTACTACTTTTCTGAAAACTTGAAAAAGAATATAGAGTTTAAAGCATATGGTGTGTATTAAATCTGCATTCTTTTGATTATGTTGATTTTCTCCATATTCCTAGTAACAAGAAGAACTCTTTTTTATTTAGACCAAAAAAAAACAAAATTTGGTAATACTTTTCCGTCAAAAAAATTTTCACTGTGGCACAATTTGGTGGGACTGTCAGAAACAGAATCGCATTCAAAAGGTGCACTTGTGCTCAAGAAGAACTGCTATGTACTGTAATCTCTTGCTTCTTTCCCTGTAACGTTATGCTCATTGTTTTCATGGCACCTCTGTATCATCACCATGAAAAAAAAGAACTGTTGTTATTATTTATGATTCCTTCACACATCCGTTCTGTAAATCACTTGCCTCCACTGTGAAGTTAAAGTTCAGTGCAAATGTCCATTTTCCTGACACCGTGAAATTTTGCTACCGTGAAGATAAAGTGAATTACAGTATGTTAGTCCGAACTCCGAAGCCCTCGACAAATGGCCCAACAACTCGCCGAACAACAACCCTGATAAGTAGATAAGGGATACATTGATGCAGGTATGGCTGCAGGCGATGCTAAACCGTTTATCCACCCAACACATGAGTGGAAAAAAAAACTTTACCCAGTCCTGACCCGTCTTGACAACCAGCGATCTTATATCTTATAAATGTCTTGGGTTGTTACTTTGGTAGTGTTCTTAGCAACTAGATATGTGAGACGTTGTACTTGAGTTTGCGTAGCTTGAATGGGGCCCACGACGATATATTTTGTTTGGAGAACGCAGAGGTTTTCGGTAGCCCTCGGGGGAAGTGATCGAAGTAACCAAATAGGGGTAATTGTTTGTCTATTGGATGAGTTCATTTTATTGTAGGGAGCTTAACACTTTTAATTCGTTTAATAGAAGTATAAAATTAAACAAAATGGTAGATTGTTACTTTTATTTGTTTCTGATAGCTTTTTAAGTTTAATTTTAACCGATAAATATACTTTGGAGCTGTGCAAATGTTTACATCAAAGATATTTTTATTCAAGAAAGTCGAAACGCCCCTATATTTGCAAAGTGATACGTCCCACGAGATGTTTTGCAACTCAGAAAGGCCCTGGGTGGCGTGTTTACTGCGACCTCTCTTAGTTGCTACGACCGCGACCGGGGTTTCATTCAGTCTTCATTTCTGAGTAAAAAGCGGCTCATTCTTCCCCAGCAGTCACCCATGTCCGAGTAAAGATGTCGTCCTGCGGGGACCCATGACAGAGAGCATGTGCCAGAGCGATGTGCTGCACGGCTTCGCGGCGTACCGGGACCGCGAGCTCTCAGACAACCTCTTGCAGACGGACGACGACCTCGATCAGTTGCACGCTTCACGGGCGAGGGACGCGGACGCCTTCTGCGGCTGGATCCCGGACCCTCGCGCGCCCCCACGCCGCTTGAAGGACGGTGGTGGCCCCGCCAACAAGCCCGCTCCCAAACGGCTCCGTAGCACCAAGGACAGAAGACTCAGCCAACAGAATCTCCGAGCGTCGTACGAGTTCCGACATTATCGCGACATCGGGCGCTACATTCAGCAGTACCGCAGAGACCACTCCTGTACCGTGGCCCCGCGGGACACCAACCCTGACTTCACCTCAGACGCTCTGGTAGCCCTTCTCAGAAGGGCGGACCCTCAGAAACCCTACCTAATACCACGGACAAGAGTCCAAGACATTCCCGGTGGCTCCTTAGAGCCGCCGAAGTTGGGAGTCCTCCGTAGAGCTGTGACGGGGACGTCGAGAGATTGGCATTCCTTTTCGGGTTCATCCATATCCCGCCCGGTCACCGAGGAAGCGCTAACAAGCAGTCATTCACCGCCTCAACTTTCACAACAAATTCCAGCCAGGGGGCCGGAAAGGGTTGTGGCCGGTGCCGGGGACGCTAGCAGCAGTACCGCCGGCTGTGGTCTTCACTTCGCCGCCTCGCAGAGCCGACCGAGCACGGGCACTACAGAGAGTCGAGACTCGGGGTCTAGCTCCAACAGTAACTCCAAGTCCCTCCCAAACCCTGGAACTCTAACTCTAGCGTTTAGTATCAATGGGAACTCCAACAACAGGCAGCAACAACGACCGCCTTCAAATATCAGTAACAGACCCGCCAAACCTCAATACACATCCATAGTAAGGTAAGTGTGGCAGAAGTAATTGAGAGTTTTGGAACCGCCCTTACCAAACCACTTGAGGTGTTCTTAAAAAACATACCTTTGTTGCGCGGACACGAAAATATGAGCACGGCATTCATAATTTAACCAAAGCACGATAATTTTGTAAAGTTTAGAAAGTTGTCGATTACGACACTGTCCTTGGTTTGCTACACATATGTTTGTTAACTTAAAATTGTAGCTACTATTATATTCTTGTTCTTCACGGGTCCAGATATTAGGGTTAAAAACGCACGCATTCCTGCATTCAGTAGTGGTATTCAGGAGTAATTACATTTGGACAATTTGCACTATGCATTTTCCCGCCCTTAGGCCCCCATACTTCGGCATATGGAGATGTCTTTGTTATTTCCGGTGGTATTTTAAAACCTTACGGCCTTGCAAACAACCTTGTCGGTTCTTTTTTGTATTATCCTAAAGCTTAGATAACCGTCTTGCTCTGTTTTCCTTTTCTATATTCCTCTCCTTTGACGCCCAAATCCCACAAATTCCCCCAAAGTGTCAGATAGGTGACGAGGCCCACACTTTGCATAATTCATGAAAAACTCTTTACCGGGCAAAGAAGACGAAATCCAGATGACATTTTATACAAACGTTATCAGTTTTCTATCCATAACACACAGCTAAACTTTCATAAAATAAAGTGGTTGAAGCCCAAAGGTCCATTGGGGACAAAATTACGTGAAAATGCAGTCGAAATAGTATTCGTCGCGCGTGCTTTCGCATTTTATATATCTTTGTGATTTGAATGTTTACAAATACCCCTTGTCATTGTAAAACAAAAAAGAAAAGGTGTAATATGTCCTAAGAGTGTGAGATTCCATAAATTTTAATCCAGAGTTAGTCTTTTTTCTATTCATCTTGCACGTTTTGTTGATGCCCCTCTGCCACTATCAGCTGGAAGCCGTCAATAAATTCAAGAATGTCGCGAAAGAATGCAAACAGGAGCCGCGGGGCAGAAATATATCAATCCGCTGTTTCTTGTCACCGTATTTTCAAAACTTTCTTGTATCATAAATTAAAGACTGGTCATGGCGCGTTTTTTTTAGCAGAAAATGTGTATGAATTTCAGTTTGCAACCTGTACTAAATGCTTGCGCTCCTTTATAAGTAACAAGCAAATTTAGATGATAGTAAATATAAATAAAACGTGATTGTTACCATGTGTTAAACAGATGGTATTTGTCATCAACACCTAGCTGAAAATGCATGAAATTAGCGTAAACAAAAGCCACACCTCAAATTACTTGCTCTAAAGAGAAAAATTCCTTCGATGTGTCCAGTATATATTTTTTGAACTATAAATAAGTATGATAATGGCAAGTATGAGGCGCGAAATTATACATTGATATTCATAAATATTGTTTATCCGATGTATTAAATATTGTTTATCTGAACTTGAGGCTCACTTTCAAAAAGCAAAAAGTTGCAATATCGTTATGCGACGTTACGTTAGATATTGCACTAATTTGCTTTTGAAAGTGGTACCTTCCTCTCATCGATAGCTTTGTTTTGCCTCTAAATCTAGGTTAGCATTTAGTATCGAGTGTTGTTTGTATTGTCAACTCACTTGTAACCCTTTTAAAGAAACTGGTAAAACATATATCATAAGAGCAAAGCATCCCAAAACACCCATACAAATATACAATATAATAAAGAATGCATGTAATCTGGCTTTTGAGTATGACTAAAACGAATTGTGTCGATTTCACAGTGTGTGTTGATTTTCACTTCCATCAAATTTTTCAAAAAGTAACGGACTCCGCTCCCGTGTCCAATGATCGTCAAGAGGAGTTAACTTAATTCCCGTCCTTTGTACGCCTTGTTTATGGATAACAATAATGAATAGAATTGTTTATTTAACTTGAGTAAGGAGGGGAATACAGTACACAAGTTGTTGCTTAGCGTTGTGTTTGTTGTGTACTACTTGATACCAGTATGTGGATTAGTCGGTCCTTCGGTGTATCTCACTAATCTCCAAGCAGATCTAACGTTTTTCTAGCTCCCAGGTTTTTCGACGAGCTAGAAAAATGTTACAATTTTGCATAGCTGCTTGTAATATTAAAAAAAAAGAAGATAAAATCGTAACATTTTTGCCTCCTAACATCTGTTTGGAGAGAAGTTACGCATTGCCGTCGTAAAAAAAGTCGTAATCAACTCGACATCTGCGTTAATATCTTTCTATGAAAATAAGAAAAGACCTTCAAACTTCAGTGTCCTTGGTTTGTCCTTGGCGGCATTTGTTTTCCATCAGTTGTAGAAGGTTCTCCTTCCTTAGACCGGAAGTTCTTTCCCCTGAAGAATATTCACAACACATATTGACGTCATCACAGCTAAATGTCGTCTGCAAACTTCGTCCAAATCAAGCCACCGTATTTTCTCAAATAATTGCACACATCTGCTTGTATGAATGTCTACGGTAAAAATCTGATAAATGTTCATACAATATTGACGTATATGTGATGGTAAACTTGCGATGCTGAAAGTTTTCGTAAAGCCTTGAAGGTACTACGTACAGTCGTACTGTGTATTTTAGACATATGTACCTATCCTTTAGATCTTTTTGTTCTCTCCCCTACAAACAGCCATTTAGCTGGCTTAGTTTAGTTAACCGTTGACCAAAGACGCCGCTATAGTATTAACCGTGCTAGTTTGTGTTGACTCTGGCCGTAGAGCAAACTTTACTGACAATGGCTCGCAAACCTGAATGCACCGTAACTGCCCAAACTAAAACAAAAAAGAGACGCTCCTGTGGTTGACCTCTGCCCCTAAACTAACTAATTGCACAATAAATGTTTCTTTTGAGATTGCTTTTTCTTCTCTCAAAGTCACGTAGTTTTATTTGTTTATTTTATGGTTCAGCTTTGCTTTTTATAGTCTTTTGACCACCGTATCCCAGGCTACAAATGTGGTAACTCTCCTGCCCCGAAAGAACTGAATTTTTACACCTAAGGTCAGATAACACTGAATACCGAGTAACTGAAATAGTACCACAATAATGACATGTATGTTCTAGCGTGTCCTTAGGGAGGCCAAGATACGACCTCACACACGTCAGAAGATACGAACAAATACTCAAAGATATGTAGTCTGTCTTGTACGGTATCTCTTAGTCTTACTCTAATTGGCACATACACCTGTACGTTTTGCCGCAGGTACAACGCTATCTTTGTTGTTTGTTTGTCGCGGCTTTACGAGTCTATAATGTTTTCTGTTTGAGATCAACCTTGTTCTGAGATTGTCATGATTTATGAACGTCTTGTTTGTTATTTAGATTGTAACAAACTATAATAAATAAAGAGAGTTTGAATGGAGCTATAACGACTGTAGTTTGGAACACAGAACCCTCTTAGTTGTCTCCCGTACAATGTTACTGAAATAACAACGGAAGAGTAGGTTTGAGTTTCCACGTATTTTGAAACGCTACAAAAGTTGCGCTTCGAATGGTAGACATTGTTCGCAGCGGCCTGACTGAAAAATCGCAAATATAAGAACCTTCTAGGACGTTTAAAAAAAGATGGCGGGGTCGAATTGACGTGTAGACAGTTGATGGATGTGTTTAGGCTTGGGACAGCCCAGGGCACAAGGCTGAGAGACACATTCTTGACCTCGCAGCTAATTTAAACAGCCGTTCAAGGTCGCGCGTCATCAACCGTCTGTTCCAGCGAGGAGGCTGATGGGATATGTTGAAACAGACATTTCAGCTGGCCTTCCAAGGTGAAATTCAACCGTTAGAATATAGAGACACAGCTAGCATTCTTTCAACAAGCTTTACGTACTGACCGCCTCTTACAGACTGAGAGCTATTAAAACAGACAACTCAAATCAATGTGTTGCGTGGTACAAAAATGAAATCTCCAAGCAGATGTTGCAAGGCGTTTTTAGCCCCCATTTTCTGTTACAAACTGTCTAGCTAGACTTTGCCTAGCCTCTACCACTAGGCTCCACAGGTCGCTGGAAAAATAGTAGAAATTGGCCAAATAGACGGATATACTAGTATAGGTTAATCTCCGAGCAGATCTACACGGTTCCAAAAATCGTATATGCTAGCCAGAGAAACTCCAGTCAGCCAGATAAGCTACGGTGCGGACTGGAGCTTACGTGGCTGACTGGAGCTTCTCTGGCTATCATATACGATTTTTGGAACCGTGTAGATCTGCTTGGAGATGAATTATAGGTCGCAAACTGTAACTTCTTTGGCGGACCAACTCCCCTTGCATGTTATCCGTCTATTTGGCCAATTTCTACTATTTTTCCAGTGACCTTTGGATCCTGGTAGAGGCTAGACTTTGCCGTCCAACGTCCGTTCGGAGATTACTAAATGTGCATCTGTCTAGGGGCGCGGATATACTGTTAAGTTTAAAACAATGCGCTACTCAAAACCAGTGAGCTAGCCAAAGTATTTCAGTGAGACAGTGGAACGGTTTGTTTCTGGAGACTGTTTTATTTGGCAAACCTCCATCGTCCCTCTGTGGAAAGGAATGCTTTCCGGTTTACATCAGGGCAGAAACACGCCGGAACAGACGCAGCGGTTGGCTAATGTCAACCGTAAAGGCAGTCGATATACGGTAGAACAGAGACATTTACTTGTAACTGTTGGCTTACTGAAAGCTGTAAGATGGTAGCCTCTACCAAGCTCCACAATTTGCTGGAAAAATAGTAGAAACTGGCCAAAGAGAGACCCTGTAGAGAGATACTAGTAGAACATCTACTATTTTTCCAGTAATCTAAGTTCTAAGTACTCTCCAAGCAGAGGAGTGGGTCCGGCTGGTTGTTGTTTTTAGGCGTTTTTGTCGGGCTTTCTACTTTCTCATGTTTATTTGTTGTCTCCATACGTTAGTGAGACCAAAAAAAACACGACAAAGAAGAAAGCCCGACAAAAATGCCTAAAACACGTCTAAAACCAACCGGACCCACTCCTCTGCTTGGAGAGTATAATCTAATTAATCTCCAAGAAGATCCAACGGTTGCAAAGACCGTATCCAACTGGCAGAAGAAGTTTTTATTGCAATAAACTTACAACAACCCGGTTGCAATAAAAACTGCCAGTTGGATACGGTCTTTGCAACCGTTGGATCAGCTTGGAGATTATAATCTAACCACGCTTCACAAAACACTCGAGGAAAGGTCTCAAAGAAGCCCCCCAGTGAGTGACCAGGTCCAGAGTAGTTTGACCGGAAATCAGAATGACCCCTCTGTTTGTTGTGTGAACTCAAGCGTGATGGGTGGTCAAACACTCGTGGACTGGTCTGGATCTAATCTTCAAGCAGATGTGAGGAAGTTAGATCGTGACGTTTTGGGGCTGTTTTAACTCTCCTAAAACGAGACAGCCACAATGCATTTACTTAAATAATATAGTTTACATCGACCATATACACACAAAAGAGCAAAATATAGTTATAGTTGACAATGATTAGGAAAAAGTCTACTAGATTCGAACCTTTCTTTGTAATAAAAAAAGATGGTCCGTCCATGTTTATCGCGTGTCTTTATTTCAATTTTGTAGGACCTAGCTCTTTGTAAATGTAGTCTTCGCAAACCAAAGCCCCCTCACAGTACGTAAAAGCAGATGTTGAAAAGCAAAATCGTTACATCTAAACACCGGAAGGTTGTTTGTAATGAATACGCGGAGATACCCTGATGTATTACCTCATACCCCCGGAACCAGCCGACAACACCGGCAATCCGATCGTCTTTGCGTTCACACTTCTTTTTCGATCGGATTGGATTGGTTTCTAAAAACTTTCTATCCTCCCAAACTATCTCCGGAAGGTGAGTTGCAAATAATCCGATCCAGGAAAAACCAAAATCAACCAAGTTCACACTGCAAAAATCAATCGCGGTGGGATCATTCCTATCGGAGTAAAATATGTTTAATCCGATTCAATTTTTTGAGTGTGAACGGGGTCATATAAGAAAACGTTACGAATCTGCCTTCCTTACACACACAACGTACCCCCCCCTCACACACACACACGTACACACAAATTCACTATCAAACAAGCAAACAAACAAACGTACGTTTGAATCATGGAGTTGAACGGTTCTGAGAGACAACCTCTGTTACAGGAGCGAGCCCAGTGCCGACTCCAAAGCGGCCGATGCGGCGTCCGTGTCCGACATGAGCGCTACGGGAATCAACATCATGGCCATGGACAGACAGGTGAGGTAGTGTGGGGTGAAACTTTCTCTCTCCACGGAACTTTGAATAATTATCAACCTTCCCTCAAATTGCCCTGATTTTGACCCGATGCACACTGGAAAAATTTTCGGGACGTACGACAATGACGTGAGACAACGTCACACCCAGGAAAAAAGGCGACGTACGTCAAAGACGTCGCACGTCATTGTCGTGCGTCCAGAAAATTTCCCCATTGTGTACTTGGTGCTGGACGTTTGGCAAAATATGTTACTTTTTTTAACCTGGAAGAAAATGAAGTCCGAATCTTCACTCAGCAAAAACGGTTGTTTTGAAAATCATTTTCCATAAAAGAGTATTATACAAAAAAACGGAGAAAAAGTCAGGAAAATGATTTAAATCGTTAACAAGTTATTAGCCACTTATTAACACGAAAAAAATTGTTTGGTGGTGCTTTCTTTGCCCTACATAGCGCCGTCATCATGTAAGCATGACATGATTCAAGGGAAAAGAATTTCAATGTTTGTCAAACTTAGTGACTTTTCACAGAGGAAGCGACTTCAATTACAAACTGTCAAACAGGATGTGTTCGTCTTTATTTGTTATTACTACACAACCTGTCTTACGTCTGCTCAAAGTGTCAGGTTTTTTTGTCACGTCACTTTTCACAGTTCGATACTTGGCAGCCCTACCCTCCCTTGCCTGCAGTACCGGCCCCACGCAGTAGGAGCGTCCCTGCACCGTACCGGATATCCAACCAGATCCATCCGCGACTTCGCTATACCATAGAAGCGAACCGTCGCCGGGCCACTCCCCTGCACCTAGCCCCTCTGTCCCCCCGTATCCACCCGAGTGTCGCCGCTCGGGAGATGTTGGACCCAGAACTCAGGGTCCTCCGCGGATTCGCGCCGAAAATGGCGCCAGGTGGCCTCCAGGTGTCTTGACGTTGAACCTTCTGTTCTGTCAACAGGTGTGCAGGTGGTTGGGTCTCTTACTGCATGAATAGCGCATGCTCCAATTTCTATACAACACTTCAAGGTTTAGCGCAGATATCTGATGAACTATTTCTTGAAAGACACTGTCCTTTATTTCTAAATGGTGGATAGATATATGAACTTTTGTAACTAATCTACAAGCAGATACTGGTAGAGACGACCATGGCAGTTTTGCGGTCGTCTCTGGCAATATCTGATGACAGATTGGTAAACTAGTAGACCATATCTTTCACATCTTCTAAATGTTGTTTCTTTCGATCCTGTCACAGTGGTGTTCGAGCCTGTCTTGTAGCTGCACGTTTTTTAGTCGTTTTGCTTCAGCATGCCACGATTGCGTTTTCACAGAAATAGTTTCCACGTGACGTCACCTCTTTGTCCGCCGCCATGATGGTGTCTTCATTTACATATCAGTGAATCATAGCTCAATACGGACATTAAAAGACGTTCTGATCCTCCCAAATAACCAACTGAAAAATGAATACCAAACAAAGTTTTAAAACTTGCCGATAAAACACAAAAAGGATGTGAATGCTACGATCTATTGAAAGGCAAAAATGGACACCAAAATGGCGGTCAGCACCTAGCTGTTCCATTAGCAAATTGTTTTTAATTCAACACCGTTGATGACTTCTCTCCACACAGATATGGCACGATAAGAAGGGACGTGGGTACCTCAGCCTTGCAGCACCCATCCGTAAATGATCCGTCTCTGTATGGTTTTATAATTCCTGTGTGAGTTTTTCGTTGTTCTGTCCGTATGTCCACGTTTTCAAACAGGGGTCACACTTGCACGACAACTGTGCTAATGCATGCACTATATAATCTCCAAGCAGATGTAGGGTCCAGGTGAGTATTTTACGCGTTAGGAGGAAGGCGAAAGCAGAGAATGGTATAGACGACGTATAGCCACTAGAAAGATGTACTAAGAAAGCCACAAAAACTGAGCCGTACCCTACTTCTGCTTGGAGATTTAAGCACAATGATTCTATGAAACGTAACGACTGAAGTTGACGTCGTCCCCCACTTTCTTTTTCAGCACCTAAATGCACGTTTTTTATTTTAATGCTTGATATACCTTCCTTAGCCTCCGATGCAGACTCCTCCCGGCTGTTTTCTTTTTCAAGTTACAGTTTTATACTATTACATAGGAGCAATAAGAAAAAAGAGTGTAATAGTATAAAACTGTAACTTGAAAAAGAAAACAGCCGGGAGGAGTCTGCATCGGAGGCTAGATAGTTCTCATAGTTTTTGTGATATTCTTTGATGAAAAAATGTTGCCGTTACAAAACTTAAGGATAAGCTATGTTTTGCCTTTGTACATTTATTTTATAGTTATTTTCCTCTTATGTTTCATTCAGGATTTTTTAGAACATCTGGAAAACTTCACCTGGCGGGAGAAGTTGAAACTGCTGAGTCTGCAGGAACAGCGCCCCCTAGGGGCCTGGTTTCGCCAACGCACCGGACAACAACCGGCCAAACCGGTACCACCGGACGGTCCCCGCGAAAAGACACCCGAGAAGAACAAGAGGAGAGCGGAAAGGAATTCGCAGCGGCTCAGATGTCTGGCTTTGGACCCTGACGACGCACTCACGGACCACTGGAAGGTAGACCGCCACAAGAAGGAGAGGAACGCGCAGCTCAACCAGAAATCGCTAGGTGTCGTTTTGTTCAAGAAATCGCTGCTGCCAGAAAGAGACGTCAGGAAGAGATTGCTGTTTAACGCGAAGGGCGGAGGGTGGAAAACGTACGCGGCTTCTAACATCAAGCCCAACCCTGTAGACGCCTATCAGATACCGGATGACATATCGGCGATGTCGCAAGGGGTCGCTGATGCACGGGACGCCAAGAGTCTGACCGAGATGGTGTCGATCAAGACACGGAGAGAGCAGCTAAAGTCGCCAAACAAGACGACACCCCTCTAAGGAAGGCTCCCACAAAGCCAGTCCCCCAAAAGAAAAGCCACAAAACAGACTTGTGATTCGTCCATTCCAGAAATAGCAGGGAAACCTCGTTTTGCCACAGTTATTTTCTTGCCCAAAACAAAATATTTATTTTCAGACCAAATTCGTTAAATTTGTCTATATGAGCATCCATCTCTGGGATTTTAACATCCGTCCTGTATATTGTTAGTACATAGTTCACTGTATTAAATGGTAACGTTATCACTCCTAAAAGAAAAGAACTTTAGCCAAATCAATCGTATGGTAAGAAACGCACCAACGCTGCTGAAGGCACTGGGTAAAATTTAGTAAACCCACGGGGTAGAAGTTTAGGCTAGAAAGAAAATACATGTTTATTATTTTCCCGTCCATGAGATTATAATGTATTGTATAATGCAAAGTAACTAAATCTATTTTACTGGTTAAAACGTTTTTGAGACAAGATTCCCTCCATATTACTTGTGAAAATAATTCAGGTTCATACATTTGGTCGTAATCCAGTACGGACAACATAACACTGGCAACACATATTACCGTGTTGAAGAGACCTCTATCGATCCATGACAGAACACCACATTGCAAAAAGCCACAAGACAAAGCCATACCATGACATCAGGTTTTCTAGTACATGTACAATGTATGTACCTAGTGTGAATGATGTGTTTCACTTTATCTACCTGAAAAGTTATAACGTATTTCTGTCGGTCTATGAATACACTGAAATTTACATTTAAATGAGTAATATTATTACTCAAAGACGTTTGAGACTATTTGTACATATGATAAATATAGGCATCGATATAGCCTCAAAGGCATTGTTTAGATGTGCTGTTTGTTTGTTTGTAAATTGTATTATCCTTTATTTCGTTCAATGGTGAGGTAGGTAACATCATTACCGGAAAAGTATTGTGTGTACATAGAGAAAGAGAACTTGAAATTGTTACGGATACGGAATGTCACCTAGACAAATTTAGAAACAACTTAAAATAGCGATAGCACAGCTTCTAGGTCTAGACGCATACTGTACGGTAGTTAAAGGAAACCCAAGCAATATTAGGGCCCGAAAATCGGATTTTGAAAGTCAGTTTATTTTGTGATTTCTATACATGACTAGTTCAAACAACACTATCACAATGTATAGCGACGTCCATGATGCAAAAATATGACATCGTTGTGATGTGAGAACTCATTGAAAATCGTCATAGGGTTTTTGTAGGCACGTTTTTGCGCGGTTTTGAAATGCTCAAAGTATGAAGTTATTACGGAAATATGGTAAACAATGTTAGCAAATTTCACTAGCTAAAAGATTTCAGCATTTTTTGGGACCTAATATTGCTTTGACTGCCTTTATATTGTTAGATATAGCATTTTTGGGGGCTACTTTTTAAAAAATGATCGTAGTTTCTTATAGACCCTTCGCGGATCCCATTGCACGCTGTGAGATGAAGGGCACTTTGAGTAACGGTGAAGGCAAACAGCAACATTACCATGACAACGCGCATGCGTACTGTGTCCATGTTGTCATACGTAGTATTCTCTACATTACCCATAGTGCTCTGCCTCTTCCTACATGCAATGGGGTCCGTGAAAAGGTCTAGATTCTGTAACATAGACAGTTTAGTGTTATTCTACTGTATCTAAGAGTGTAGTTTGTGAATTTTGTTTGAGTTGAATATAGTGTATCCAAACTGTGAGGAAGCACTCCAAGACAAGCCATTGTCATGACAAAACATACAGAGGATATATTTTCATTATCCTTTTTTTTAAAGAATACTGCAGTGATATATTTATATATTTTGGGGAATTAAAAGCGGTCTCAAACACTCGAATGTTATTTATTTTCCTTTAAAGTATTGTGATATTTCAAAAGTACATATAGCCTCATAAGTTCATGGTTTGACACAAATTTCTCACCTATGGAATTTATGCTTTGAGCACTGCATGCATGCATTCTTTTAAACCAGTTTAAAAATTCATATTTTACAGTCAAAATGGACGCAAGCAAAAACGCAGTGAAAACAAAAAGATATCACACACTGCTTCTTATAAAAGAGTCAAAGCACCATATTATTCTTGGTATTATAGATAACATGAAAGCATTTATTCGGTCTTTCCTATTACAGGTCCCTTTGTGTGTGGATTCTTGGTTAAACGTGTACGTGCCTCTGCACTGTAGTCCTGTATCTACCATAATAACATCACCTTTTTCTTGCAACCTACAGTTAACCTGTGTGTGGGTACATGTGCCTCTTTCAGGCTTAGTGATAGCCTGGAATCCAAACCTATTATAGCTCCCGAGTCTTTCTCCGCAAATGGAGAGCTATAATAGCTTTGGATTCCAGGCTAGCTTAGTGACAGACACAAATATCAACATACAACACTACCATTGATATTTTTAACAAGAGATGGTCCTACATATTAATACAAGCAATATTTACAATTCAGCTTACTGGCCAAGATGTACAGAAGGTGATGGTCAAAACAAAGGATAAATTTCCAAAGTTTTGTCAAAATTGCAATCAAAAACAAAAATTTGGCAAACTAGTATAGAAGCAAATAGTTCATGTCACTGACGATTTTTTTGAAAGTTAGATATGCGAATATCAATCAATGCAGCAGCAGCAATTTCAAAACATGCATAAATTTCGTGGGTCTGTGTATTCATTTTAACTTGAAATATTTTTTGCATTTAAAGAGGCAAATTCTAGTGGATTAACTTAGTAAGCCCCCTTTGCACAGCCACCTAATTAAAATATTGCACTGAAAAAGTGAGAAGTCCTCTACATAATGTTTTACAACTCCACAGAAAAAAACACTGTAATATAATATTAATAAAGGAAGAATGACAAAAAGGAATGTATAAGCATGACAATGATTCAATAACGTACAAATGTGCCAAAGGAAAGGCAAGTCTATACAAAGCGATCACGGAATACCTAGTGATGAGAAATTGCAATATTCACAAATTTTCTACTTTTCAGCTTTCATTACAAATAGAATAGAAGGACAAAAATGGTAAATGTACACTATAATAATTTACTATACGGAGGTCTGAGTCTTGACATTAAATAACTATTTGCCTATAATGACAACATTTTCCTAAAGTCAACGTCATTCCCTATTCTAACAAATCATTTTAGGAATATAACTGAAGTGATTATAGTAAGAAAGACCATTCTATAGTAATATACAACATGTCTATCATATTCTTACAATGACAGTATCCTGGGAATGAGAATCTGTGACAGTGGTGCTCTGGGAACAAGATGGGGGAATCTGACTAATGGTATTACAGTATTCCGCATACATTAAAACACATCAATTTTATAGACTATCACAACCTACTTCTAAAGAAGAGCAACATACTAGAATGTAAATACCTTTTAAAAAGCATTGGCCAGGACTTGAATGTTGTTGCACATAGCTTAACAAAACCATTGAAGAAAAGCATCTATATACATATACAGACAACTTGCACTAGTCTCCAAGCAGGCCCAATGGATTGCAAAGACCGTATCCAACTGAAAGAAGGAGCTTGTATAGCTTGCTTGGGTTGCAAAACGTACTTCCTCTGCCAGTTTGATACGGTCTTAGCAACCTATAGATCTGCTTGGAGATTAAACTTGCACAGCATTTAGGCATTGCCGAATGAGAGTCCCCTACATTTCCATTGCACGTGGAGGTATATACAGTTAGTTGAACATTTCTAACTTAATACTACTGCAAGAAACTACTGAGAATTGTTATCATAGTGTAGTACTTTCTTGCCGTTCATTATGATCAGCCTATCCAGTCTTACACCTCGGTTTCATTTCCAAACCAAGTCGGGTAGTTTTCGGGCAATTCTTTTGCACATCCAGGCCTTGTGGGACTTGTAGCAGATGGCAGGCTACTTTTCTTCTTCGAGCAGGCCCCAGTTGATTTTAATTCGGACCTAAAATCAGCCCAGATTCCAGCAGAAAGTACACAGGATCCAAGCTGTAACCTAATCGATGAAAACAATGTCCCATTTGAAAATCCTGTGTCTCTCAGACTTCATACCCCTTTGAAATATGACTTAGGTATTATACACTTACTACTACATGTCTCATTTTTTTTCTTCATTTCTTGTACTACAGTTCCTGCTGAATCTTCTTCTCCCCGTGGTCATCCTCCTCCCCCTCCTCACCCCCCTCCGGGTCCCCACCCCCCTCCTCCTCCTGGTCCCCCCGTTCCGTGTCGTCGGGCAGGGCTTGAGACTGACGCTGGATGATCTCCGGACCCCCTCCGTAGATCGACACCAGGAACTGCCATGTCTCCTCAGAGATCTGACCGGAATCCGAGCCTAGATCGGGAAATGTTGGAGTTACAGTAAATTCATCCATTCGTGGGGTCGTGTGGCGTAACGGCAGGGTTTTCGGCCCAGAACCCAGCGGTCCCGGGTTCAAATCCCTTGACGCCACCAATCTTGTGCCCTTGGGAAAAAGGCACTTAACACGACTTTCCCCACTCCACCAAAGTGTAAAAACGGGTATATTATGTGTGTGTGGGTCACGACACCAGCAATAGCTGCCTGTGTCTCTCGTGTATTGCACTGTTGCAATTCTAATAAAATCAAATCATCTATGTTTGCGACACAGTTTTTTTCCCACAGTAAAAATAGAAACTTTGTTGTATCTTTGACTTCAGTTGAAACAATAGTTTCTTAGTGTGATGACTTAATTTTTTTTTAAACATTAACTTGAAAATACTACATATTTTCAAGATTTAGAGTGCCATTAAAAGCAATGATAAAGGAATAGAATATTGGAGCCGGTTATTTTAAAGGAAAAGGACAGAATAGAAATGACAAACATACCTGGTTTGAGGCCAGAAACCAGTCCCTTTCCTGTAGCAATGTTACTGTTGTCAACTGGACCGGGTGGATCTGTAGCAGGTAAAGATGATGTGGTACAGTTGTGAAAGACTTTAGAATGCAGACAAACACCATAAAATTTTCAATGGCCATGGACCATATCTTTTAAAGTTCATGCACTGGTATAATATATGTCAAGATTGCAGTCTAGCAGAATTAAATTAGAGATCGTGATCGGAGTCTCTGTCGACAGAGACTGCGACTAGGATGCTGGAATGTGTTAGAGTAGTCTCCCTTTGATAAATCCTGAATTTCAAGTCGATCCATTGATCTAAAATGACAGGAATCAAAGTCAAAAAGTTCAGACTGTCTTTTAACGAATATCTACATACACAGAAAAATTCCGACTCCAATTGCGATCTCTATCGGCAGAATCGAGGATTGAGCCAGATTGTAGTCTCTACCGTGACCTATACATGTACAATAGAGAAGTCAACGTTTTTTAAATCAAGATCTACAACCATGTTCTGTAGTAGATAGCATGTCAAGAGGATGCAGCAGAAATGATCTTCCATTTACCTTGTTCCTTGCCCTTCACAAATGACTCCCACTCCCTGAACCACTTCATGCTGATGTAGTAGATGATGGGGGGTGAGTCCTCTTCCTGGAATGCCTTGTTCAACTGGAGGGAAAAAAAGTGACAACCTTGACTTACAATATGCATACTACGAAAGCTAGTAGTCTTTGCATTTTTCCATGATATCATCACTGTCGGCGGCCATGTTGGTGTCCAGAGTATTTGCATTTCAGCGAATCATCATAAAGCTGAACCGTTTTCAGGTAATTAAAGATCTTCTCACACTCTCAAATAACCACTATTTACTGTCTCAAAGAAGAGGATTCCAGTAGTGTACTTAAAAACTTGCAGATCAAACACAACAATACAGTGTACACTTGAAGTACGATCCATTGAAATGCAAATAGGGACACCAGCGTGGCGGTCAACTTTTAGTATTAACACTCTACAGAGATATACATTTGTAAAGTCAAACACAGTGGGCTATCAGCCTATCACAAATCCACAATGTCCACCATTTTTCACATGTTCGTAGGTGTTCTGTAAAAATATTCATATACAATAGTTTTTATGTACATGTACTTAGAATGTTGTTATAGCTTGTTATGCTGGTGATGTAAAAATTCCATTGTAATGTCCTGTCAATGTCAGCAGGGCTAGCCCTTTGTAATAGCCACAGGCTAGTTGGGCAGCCCTGGCTGTGTGTGCTGAACAGCCAAGCCAATAAATAAAAAGATCAAGATTGTTGAGAACGGTCCTAGGAAACGAGGTCGTCAGAACGTACCTTGATGAACGTCTCCATCTCGATCTTGCGGCGCTTCTCCAGCCGTTCCTGCTCCACCTGACAGGTGGCGCACACGAACAGGTGGTTCACCACAGGACCGCCTCCGAACCTGGAGAAAGAATGTTGTGAAGTTTGAGTGTGATCCAATAACAGAAATATATTCTATTATCGGTACTTACAAGAAAGACTGACCTAATGTACAGTTTATAACATTTTATAATGGGAAAATTCTTCTGCCCTTTTTAAAGGCACCCAGAGCATTTTATGAGGCTTGAAAACTGGAAATACTCTATTTGCTGTAATCTTTATGAAATTGACATTTAATGCCACTGTTTACCACATTTGCGTGCGGATTTTTTTTATCAAAAGTGCTCAAAAGCGGCACAAAAAGAAGCTACATGGTGATCTTTTAGTTTCACGTGCCTAGTGTAAATAGACCGATACCATAGCCCCGCCCACCGCCGTCAAAACGTAGAAATGCAAAATTAAAACATAAAAATGCAAATATTTGACGGACATGCAGTCACTCTCTCATTGGTCGAACCGCTAATTGTGATGGACACTCAGGACTAGTCTATTTGGGCTTGGATTTTCTATCAGTTCTCACCACACAATGACATCGTATCTTTGCTCATTTAATGTCGATATGAAATGGTATAGTGTAATTGAAACTTACTATGTATCGGAAAATGACTAGAAATTGGAATTCTTTTATGCAAGTTTTAAGCCTCATAAAATGCTCTGGATGCCTTTAAGAAATACAGTGAGCTCATAGCATGTGACATTTTCTAGTAGTGTGTAAGTGGGTTCAGCATTAGCAAGCAAAGATTCAAACTCCAGACCTTAGGCTGAGATTTGAAAAACGAATGTTTGCTAACACAAAACCAGTAGTACATACTTGTCCAGTAGATATTCCCAGACAGGCTCTGGTACTGTGGTTACCAAGTCTTCTAGGAATGAAGACTTGTGTGGTGGAATACCTGAAAAATACAAACTTGTCAAACCTTCCATAGCAATCAAATATCACATTTCACAAGGCAAAGAGGTAGCATTCAAGTTATATATAAAAGTTACAAGTTTTTGACATTTTACAAGGCCGCTATTGTGTATTCTGAGTAATCTCTAAGCAGATGTTGGGTGAAAATTTTCCGAAAAGCCATTTTTTTTTCTGCCAAAAATTTGTGCTTTTCCACCCCCAACATCTACTTGGAGATTATCTACTATGGCAAATGGGAGATTCCATTAAAGAGGGGTGTACAGGGTTGAGTTTTGTACCTCCATGTCTACACAGAAAGTCGTTGTTGCTGATTGGCCCAGGTTCTGCGAACATGGTGAACTTGTGGAGCCATTGGCGCGAGATGTAGAACTTCATCAGACCAGGCTGTGGCGACAACAGGAAAGAAGCTAATGTTAGTTTATCATTTCCGAACCTATCAGTGTGTAGGGATGCATACCTAAATGCTGAACCAAATCCGGACTCATAAAGACGTTTAGGTACAGGTAAAAAAAAAAATTAACTCAGTGATTCGAATCTGGACCTGAACCTGAATGTGAGTTTAAGTTCACATCCCTAAACTGCACCAAAAGTGAATCGATGTACATGTAAAGACTACACTACCTTACACTTACTGGGATCACTTGCACTGTAATGTCAGAACTTACCAGTGACTAAACCAGACAAGTTTGAGTTTATTTCAATCTGCAGTTATGCCGTGTCTTTGATAGAAATCTTTGTTAAAGAGTCTTCAACTTAAGAGAGTCTTCAACTTAATTAAGCCAAGTTGCTTACGTTATGCAGTAACAATATCATTTAAATATGCCATGGGTTTAGGTTCGGACTTATTAAGTCTGGACCTGAACCTAAACCTCTGGATTCGAATCCGGACCTGAACCTGAACGTGGGTTTAGGTATGCATCCCTATCCGTGTGTAGTGGTACCAAACTCCATTCCTATAGCACATGAACCACACAGTTGTGCAATCACTACAGCAGGGGGCTAGTCCATCGGTAGTGGTGTGTGTTTAACTACCATACTCTTCCTCATGCTAAGCACTAAGCAGAGGAAGCAGTTTGTACTACATATTCCTAAAGTCTTTGGTTTGACCCATTCGGGGATCGAACCTACGGCCCACTGTATACTATGCAAACACTCTATTAGTCCATTGCAGCACTCTCCAGTAATGAAAGATGTAAAAAATACGAGTCACCTCTTTCGTGCTGACCAGGTTGGCTACTTTGTGTCTCTCTCGTTCCATCTCTTCATTACGTTTTCTGTAAAAGAAAAATCAATAAGAAGTTGGTATAACAAAACGATGCTGGGAAATTCAAAGTCCCAGCAGTGTTTTGCAACACCTTGTAGAAAAGCTACAAAAACAACAATAAATTTCAGAATACTTTAAAACCGAGCCTAATACCTTCATAAAGGTTAGATGTCAGGGTTAACAATATTTAAAGACAAATCAATCTCTACAACTCGATGAACCTAATCCGATGAAATGGCTCCGCCCCTGAGGCCTTGCCAAAAAGTTCTTGTCACACCGCGCACCTGTAAAACAGCACATAGGCCTCAGCATTGGTGACAGCCGACTCCATGACCTCGGTCACGTACATGTCGTCAAACTCGTACCACTGGCCGTTCAGGTGGTTCATACAGTACGCCGTGTAGTGTCCGCCATTCGCCGTGCCATGGTGACAGATCACCGCAACCAGGTCGTAGGTCGTCACTTCGGATTGGCTCTCTGAAACATGGTGGGAGAACAGTGTTAGTTGCGGAAAAAAAGGAAAGTGATCTCGGTCCAGTTTAGCTCACTGAAGAGCTAATCTTCCACTGGTCATGAGAGAGAAGACACTATGACAGTATTTACAGGTTCATTATACCGAAATCAAATTCCCTTAGCTCATTTCGACAAGCACAATGGACATTGAACCACGGTTTAACGTCCCGTCCTAAGGACTGCGACTCTTTTCGGTAGCGTGCATGTCGGGTGAGCGACACAGTCGGAAATGAACTCGCCACTTCTAGTTCCAGAGGGAAGATCGCTAACCGCTGGTCTACGCACGTTTCGCTAAAACAGTCAGTGGAAACAGTCAATAGTCTAGACATGCAAGATATAAACAACTATTGGGAACGAGATTTAGAAGAAGATACATCATTTTACTTATAATATTATAATAAGTAGTTAAAGGTCTCATAGCTCGTTTAAGGCTATTGGGGTAGTGGTTTTCTATCCGCGGTGTCTTTTCCCAAGGACACAATATCTAACCCGGAATGCCGGGAATCAAACAAAGACCTCTCAATCTTGACTTTGCTAGCCCAACTGATGAGCCATCCACTTCACATTTTTTTTTCTTTCAACTTTCAACTTTTTGACAGACAAGGACGACATGGCACTGCACTCAAGCTTTTCATAACTTACTCTAACAGTGCCACGTACAAAGAACAATATACCCATTTTTACACCTGGGTGGAGTGAGGAAAGTCGTGTAAAGTGCCTTTCCCAAGGGCACAACATCAGTGGCATCGGGGGGATTCGAACCCGGGACCGCTTGGTTCTGGACAGAACACCCTACCGTTACGCCACACGACACCACACATTTTCATATACTGATTCATGAATTTAGAAACAAAAATAACTCACCTTTTGCCATGAAAGGCCTGAGGTCCAACCCCTCCAGTGGGAAGGAGACATAGTTGTTGATCTTAGTGGAGTACATCACTTCATGGCGGAATCTCTTCAGATGGATACACAGTATCTAAGAGAGCAGAGAAGAAACATTTACATGGCATTGTATCAAATTTGTTGTTGTTGTGGCACATCCATAGCACATTCTTAGCAAGTTATCCTTGCTGTTCCTATAGCAATGTTTTTTTAGGTAAATGCATGTATAAGGCACATGTTCATCTTACAGCCTAGCTTACTACTAGTATTACATTTATGGGAGTGGGTAAAATACTTAAACGGAGTAAGCAAATGACTGTGATGACTTGTTCAATGCTGATGTTTGTTTTTTGTTGCGCCTCTTCAAAATTATAAGGTAGAGAAAACTAGATAAGGAATACGTTTTATCAACAAAAAGGAGCCACACTAACAAAAGTCTCTTACCTCTGGCAGTTCCAGCACTTTGGAGAACTTTAATCCATTTCTTAGTCTGTGAAAAATGAAGATTGCGATTATGATAAAAACACATCTACTGCATGTTCGGTCTCAAAAGCTAGTAGAAAATCATATCAACACGGCCATCTCTTCTGTTGTAATCAGATTCAAGTAATCCACAAGACAAAAAGTTGCTCCAATTACTTATTGTATCAAACTGTTCTACCCTAACATTCATGTTTAATCTGTAACAGAACATTTGTCCATACTTCCTGCACTTCTCACAGCTGTACATGTTGTCTCCCTTCAGGTCATCAGCGGAGAAGAACGCAGACAGACAGTCATCCAGGGTCACCTGTGGGCCCCAGAACCAACTGGAACAGAACATAGAACCACCATCAGGGCACAGTCCAAACATTCAAAAGCACATTCTAATAGATTACATGTAGGTAAAGGTTCCATACTGCCATACTGAGTAGTCTTTTTGAGGCCGTAGGGGCAGTGGGTTGTTATAGTCTAGGCGATTGGTGCAAAAATTGTTCAAATTATGGTAAAAGCATGAAACTTGGCATAAATGTTCCATACAAGAATAGAAAATGTAGCTATTTTATAGGGAAAATTGGTTTCCTAGCAACCGTTGCTAAGAAACATACTATTCGAATTGGCTCCACCCTTGAAAATATCAAGTACATACTTAGGGTTCACCTTACCAAGTTTCATGCTTTTGCCACAATTTGAACAATTCTAGCTATATTTTGCACCAATCGCCTAGTCTAGACTATCAACCATTGTGTCTAAGGCACAGTATTGGAGGATGAGCCCAACTCTCTAATTCGGCTATCTTCTACCTCCCCAACCAAAGTCTGGTACCCATTTACACCTAGATGGTGTGAAGAAAGTTGTGTAAAGTGCCTTTCCCAAGGACATATAGCATCTAGCCAGGAATACCAAAAATGGAACCTATGAACTTTCCATCCATGTCTGCTAGCCAAACCATTTAGCCACCTACACCAAACAAAGAAAACAAAAAACAAAAAAAAACAAGCAAATAACTTTACTGACAAAAGTACATGGTCTGTTACAACTACAACAACAGACTTGACTTTTTTCAGTTACCCTGAAAAGTTTTTTCTTTTACCTTTTTAGCCAGTCATAGAAATACCCCATCCACCCCTGGGAAGCGGAGTAGGCATCAGTACAAGAGCTCTTTAGGGACGGGCCTTGGGCTGAATGGAGTAGGGCCAGGTCCTCTTTACCTGCAGGATAGAAACATTTTACAATATTTTCAAACTGAACGAATACAATATAGCAGGCTCCACCCCTATGGTGTTGCCAAAAATCAGTGAAATTCAAAGATTACATCTATATTCTTAAATTTTGGAAAAGAAGTCAAGCACTTTACAAGAAGAAACTCTGATACATGTACTCTCAACAAAATGGGTGGGGGTGCATTGCAACAAGTTTTTGAGGGTCTCTCTAGTACAACTCAGGTGCTCCCTCTAGTACAGTAGTACTAGTAGAATCAATCAGAATAACAGTTACAAGTTTAAAACTCATGAATTCTTTCATTAGATAAACATCCACGTCTTAATGCTATGGAATAGGAATGCATAGCAATAACGTCTTGATGGTTTCTCCAGTACAGTCAGGTGCGCCCTCTAGCAGAATCTATCAGAACAACAGCTACATGTAGAACATCTATCAATCCTTTCACAAGTCAGATAACAACTACACTTTCTCTCTGAATAAAAATTGATTGATAGCAAAATGTTATTCAGAATCCCTCAGGTACAACTCAGCAGCGCCCTCTAGCAGAATCAATCAGAATAACAATTATATATGTAAACCATCAGATATTTCATGCTAAAAACTGATGACTTACTGGGTATTGGTAGTGAGATGTCCTGAAACGTTTCCTTGGTGCAGGAGATCCGATCGCAGGTCAGACACTGTACAGAGCTCAGGATCTTCCCATCAAACACGTCCGAGATGATGCTGTGGTGGTGAATGTGTCTCTTCTTTCTCTGCACTGTGAGTTAAAGGCAACCCAAGCAATATTAGGATCCGAAAAATCACATTTTGAAGTCAAATTTCTTTAGTCATTTCTATACATGATAAGTTCAAACAACACTATCACAATGTATAGCAATGTCCATGATGCAAAAATATGACGTTGTTGTGACGTGAGAACCCACTGAAAATCATGGCCAGAGATTTTGTAGGCTCGCAAAACTAAGGGGATCATCGTACGGCACGATTTTGCAAAGTTTTAAAATCCTAAAAGTATGAAGCTATTATGCAAATGTGCTAAACAATGTTAGTTAATGTCGCTACCATAAAGTTTTCAGCATTTTTTAATTTCCATTTTTTGGCCCTAATATTGCTTTGGTTGCCTTTAAGTTAAATGACCACATTCAATTTTTTTGCATTGACAGAGAAATTTTTTATACTTGCACTTTATACTAATTATTGATTGGAATGAAAATATTTAGGATATACAGAAAAAATTACAAATATTGCCCGAAGCTTTTAGATAAATTCCACATAAAATGTTTTAATATCACATGTATATAAACTTGCGTTACTTGCTACACAAATTCATCAAAGTACAAAATCGTTTAGATTAAAAAGACTTTCAGTTCTGAGTTGTAGCAATAGTAGTAACACAAAGACAGAACAAGCTTGAAACAGTATTAATCTCAAAATCTCTACATTTTTTATACAGTCATCAGGTACAGAATATAATGGACAAAACAATGACTGTTTTTACCTGATTTAAAGGTGGGCTGTATGTCCTTTAGACTGGTCTTCATGGGACTGTTGGGTTGACTTGCACTTCTGACCCCCTGCGGACTGTTGGAGCGACTGTGTGGCGGACTCTCTCTCATCGGACTGCTACTCGAACATCCCGAGTCTGAATCCGGTACGGAACCCGTCTCCGCTGCCTCGTTGGACTCATCCACGTCCGCGTCGATGTCGTGACGTGACCCTCGGCGCCGCTTACTCTCCTCCTTGCTCTGCGTTCCGCGTACGGATCCCTGACACGACTTGACCCGTTTTCGCGGCGAACGCGTTCTCAGGTTCGACACGTGCTCGCTGGGCTCGGAGAGGACCCGGTTGCGGTTCCTCGCGTTCGCTCGCTGCTCGCGGGAGTCCAGGGTCCGGATGTCGCTGTCGGACGAGCTGCGCGGAATGGACTGCGCCGCCCGGACGTCGTTGTTTGGAACGTTGGAGTCCTGTGGAGTGTTGCGCTCGGAGCTCCCGCCGGATTCGCAGGAATGGTACTCTTCATCGGAGTGGCTGGAGGAATAGTCAGAGGAGCGGATAGGGATGCTGGCGCTGGACGCGGTGGGAGACCGGTCGTCGCTGGTCGGACAGGTGTAGTCCTCGAACTCCGTGATCGGTTCCTTCAGCTCTTCGTGCAGTTGGTCCATCAAGCAGCGTAGGAATTCTTGAGAGTCCTATAAGATTGGGGAGGGGGGGCAACATATTACTGTAAATGCATTTAAGTTCACCTGGATTTTATGTCGTGCTAAGGTGAAAATGGAGTGTTCCCGGTGGTTTTAAGTTTGCGGCAGCACTACAGTCACATACTGCTACAGTATTGGACAAAAATGTTTGCGGTGGCTTTAAGTTTGCGGTGAAACGGTAGCCGTGACAACCGCGAACATTTCTGCATTTAGAGTATCCTTCAGCAAGCTAAGGTAGCCGTTTGGCCCCAAACTTTTATTGTTTTCGGGGTTTGAACCCAAGGCACTTATCAAGAAGAGTATGGGTAACTCAGTGGGCTTGGCTAAAAATGCGAGCTGTAGCCAAGACACATTACACTACTAAAAACATCATGCTTCACCACAACTGATGATGACAAAAGAAAGAGAAGTGACTAAGATGACTGAAGACCACCAATAATTTCCCCCTTTGCTTTCTAGACTTTTTGGCTGTAGTAGTAGGTAGATAGTCCTAACATGTGGTGGACACATCATCCATATATACAAAAATGCCTCCACCCTAAGGCCTTGTCAAAAAAGGCCATTGATGTTTTTGTACAGTACCTGTTGTGTATAGCCTCTAAACATGGGGTTCACCATCTTGATTCCATGGGCAATACTGACAGGTACCAAGTAACTTGGTCTGGAACAAAACAATAAAACACATTTTATATAATATGGCAAAAAAGACATGTGGTTGAGGGCTAAAACTCAGTCTGTATGTTACAAAATCGGAAACAATTTTAAGCATATGCAGGAAATGGGATAAAATAGATTGAAAATCTGTATATAGAAAATTATTTAGAAGAAAATTAGGTATACCTAAACAGTCAGATATGTATAATACATAAAGCTGGTGTGTTACACCGAAGGGTAGTTATGCCTGCTATACAGATACTGATACAGAATTCTGACGTACCTTTTCTTGTGCCACATTTCAAGCATGAGTTTGAGATAACTCTTGGACAGCCCGGGTTTCTTCTCAGTCTTTGACATGCCAACCATCCCCCCACACTCCAGGAAATAGTTGGTCAGAGGAGGGCTGAAAACACAGAGAACATCAGTCACAAGCTCCTCCTAGTGATCCATAATAAAACTGCAGGTCAACTCCAGAGATGAATCTACATCTAGTGAAAATGCATCTAGTGAAAATGCAGTATGTGTTGGTAATATCTCTCGTCCAGAATTAAGAGACACCGCAAATCTTTGCGGTCTTTGTATTGACTTGGTTACCATGGTAACATAACACTGAGAATATGAATTTCTAATGTTTTACTACTGTACTACAGAATTGGTTTTACCGCAATTTTAAAATAATGCAAAAATTTCATTTCCTCATTTCGGCAAAAATAAACAAACTTACAGTACTAGTCTAACGTCTTAGGATAGAAAATAGAAACTTTATTAACTGAAAGAATGCATTCTAACTTGTTACTGCTATGGGTGCGACAACGCACTATTTTGTATTGGCTAGAACAGAAGTTAGCAGATTGCGGGTTAAGTATTGAGCTCAGCAGTTGGAGAGGGCCTGCGCACATAAAATAAACAAACTTACAGTACTAGTCTACCATTTGTCTTAGGATAGAACATAGAAACTTTATTAACTGAAAGAATGCATTTTAACTTGTTACTGCTAAGGGTGCAACAACCCACTATTTTGCATTGGCTAGAACAGAAGTTAGCAGATCAAGGTTTAAATCATGGCGTGGCGTCGTGTGGCATAATGGATAGAACATTCGACTGTCAAACAAGGGGACCCGAGTTCGAACCCGGGCTGCCCCCAGACATGTCTGAACATGCGCCCGACGTTGTGCCCTTGGGAAAGGCACTTAACACAAATTTCCTCACTTCACTCAGGTCTGAATTAGTACCTCACTAAGCTCATCTAGGGTTAGGGCATCCCTCGGATAGGACATTAAATGGAGGTCCCGTGTTTGGGGAGAGCCACACCCCGCGCACGTAAAAGAACCCACCACACCTTTTGAAAAAGAGTAGGGGCATGCCCCGGTGTGAGATGGTCCAAAACCTACAGTCCTATGACAGCACATGGTTCGCCCTTAGTAATAGCCTCCGGCTAGTTGGGCAACCCTGGCATGTACAGTACACGCTGAACCAATAAAAAAATACATAAAAGGTTTAAATCTTGAGCTCACCAGTTTGAGAGGGCCTGTAGCGCAGCGTTCATGTAACAGGTGTTCCCGATGTTCTGCAGTCCGGTCAGACCTGTTGGAGAGTCATCTACTAACGGTCAGGGGAAACCAGAACGGAATACAGTTATATACACACAAAACAGTCCATGCACTAACTATGGAAAATCACTATGCTTCGTCTCAAGCATTACACTTGCATTATCTGGGAAAATACCTCTTTTGAAAACTGCTTCTTGGTGAATATAATGTATCTGATTTCTTCAAATTAATTTGAATACACCTAGTCTGAAGAAAAATGTTACAGGCTTTGTAAAAAAAATCAAAGAAATTTTCATTTATGAGTATGAGGCTATGTTTGAAGGACTTCTCTAGTCAAGACTTGTAGCTTTAAGGATTACAATAGAGAATCCTACTTCTGTATTGTGATTTTGCCAACTACTTCACCATATGCATGTATATGTGCATCATACATATAATAACAGATGATAGTTACTAACCTTTTGGCTTTATATCTGCATCATCATCAATGTAGTCCTCTTGTACATGAGAGGCGCCATCCCCTCCACCGTTTCTCTGCTCTTGAGAAGTCTATAGTACATTCAAAATGCTTGTTTCTTAAAAGATACAAATTATACACACAATATACCATGACTACAAAAGGCATACCTGTACAACACAAGGCAATCATATCTCTATACCATTTGTGGTACCAATCAAACAAAAAAGACCTTTAAATACTGAACTGTGATTGGCTGGATGATCAAAATTTAATGACAATCGAATTTGGCACCAATCAAAAAAAGGAACATTTAGTAACTGATTTGTGATTGGCTGGATGATCAAATTACAATCAAATTTGGCACGAATCAAATAAAAGGAACCTCTAGCAACTGACTTGAGATTGGCTGGGTGATCAAATGACAATCAAATTTGGCACCAATCAAAAATAGGAACCTTTAGTTACTGACTTGTGATTGGCTGGATGAACAAATGACAATCAAATTTGGCACCAATCAAAAAAAGGGACCTCCAGCAACTGACTTGTGATTGGCGAGCACTTGATTGGCTGGATGATCAAATGACAATCAAATTTGGTATCAATCAAACAAGCAGGACCTTTAAAAACTAACCTGTGATTGGCTGGATGATCGTTTATGCGGGGAGGACTTATTGTTGCCTGGCGACGCGGCATGCTGGTCCAGGAACACCTCCGTCTCGCAGGAGTAACACCACGTACGGAACGTGGTCAAGTTCATGGTCAGGGCATGCTTCTGGTTCTGCACATACAACAAAACAAGGCATTTATTTATTTTTTTGTGTTCTTTACAGGTAGGTGCCATTAGTGCTTAACACACTGCTTTTAACATATTTCCATTAGTCCATGATAGTTATAAGAACAAAGACTTACTACACATATATTTTGGCGATACCTAGGGGAAGAGGAAGCAGGCTTTGAGCTAGGCATGGGTCCATGCGTCATTTGGACGCATGAGACTAAAATTACAAGGAAATTGGACGCCCTCTTTTTCAGCTGGACGCACAGAGGACCCCCATTTCCCTGATAATTAGAGACACATGTGACTGTGTTACAGTTGCTTTGTTTTCTCCTACCAGACACTGGGACTGCATGAAAACTGATTGACATGTAAAGCAACCAGGAAATTGTTAATCCATAGAGCCCATTGGGAGACAGAGATGGAACAAGCAGTTTTCAGTGCTTAAAATGGTCTGCTAAAAGTATGATCAGACTAGAACACACCTAACCCCCGCATCACAGCACCCCACCCCCCCACCCCCATTTTTGGACCCCTTGTCTATAAATCCTAGCTACAAGCCTGAGAGGAAGTTTTGTAACTGCTTGACTTGGCCTTGCACAGATGGCTTATCATCTAGCTATAGAGTTCTTCCATATTGAACATACCTGAACAGGACCTTTGGTCCATGATCATGAGAACAAGATAAAGAATTTTCTTTTTTCTTGTATATATACAGTACGTGTACTAATATCTAACATTTAACCTTTTTCTGCTGCCTGGCCCCACAACCACAACATAGGTGGCATCAAAAAGCTATCTCGGTAGGAAAAGGGTTAGACTAATAAGTTGTTATACCACTGAAAGTCATCAATGCAGACATGACCTACCACGGCATGATGGGTACTGTGGTCCACTGCTGATTCTCCACATCCTACGTAATTGCAGTTTGCCTGGAAAGCACAAGGGGGGGAGAAATTTGTGGTCTCAAATGTAAAATAATAGAGGACGATGGACAGATATAAAATTGGAAACAGAAAACTTCAGAATCTGATATAACATCCAGTAACCTCGACTTTGTGTTCAACACACTAGCATTGATGAGAAAACCAAGATAGACCTGGACCAAAATTGACCAATCAAGAATGATTATTTCAGTACGTAAATTCAAAAAGTAACTGCTTACCTGTAGACAAGCCCACAGGTTGGGCCCTACAGCTGGGCAGGAACTGCATGATCCCTAGAGATAAAAGACAGCAAAACTATTACTGTAAATGCAGAAATGCTTGCGGGGATTTAATTTCACAGTCAGGAGAAAATGGAGTGTTCGCGGTGGTTTTGACTCTGAAACAATAGTAGCATAACAGTTAAACAATGGAACGACTTTTCGCGGTGGTTTTCAGGTCACGGTAAAGAGATCACCGAGAAAACTGCAAACATAAAACCACCGCAAACATTTTTGCGTTTACAGAATTTCAAAAACTATATGTCCTTATTACAGTTACGTATTTGAATTCATTCATTTCATTTCTTTATTTAACCAGTAGACACACTCAGGTCTTTTGACCTGTTTTTCAGGCTCCCTGGATACAAATACAACGCACAGACATAATATACAATTATCACAATAATATACAATTTAAAATTCGGTATCAGTCCTAATTCCATTCCTAAAGTCCATTTCTAAAGGTCGATACGGCAGTGAGTTTTCATTGTTCTGTTGGGAGTTCATTCCAAAGTTCAGGACCCATGTGAATGCAATATTCATCTAAAACAATATTGCAGGTGTTAGAAAAAAAGGATTTCAAGCCCTGTCATGAGACAATAAAATGGTACACTGAAACACTTTGTTTGAATTACCTTTGCTTTCTGTAAGAGATCTTCCCTGGAAATGTCCCCTAAGGTCCCCAGGTGGGGACAGGAATTCTGTGAAGACATCTTAACTGAAGACTTCCTGTACTTCCGACATCTACCGCAGTCTCCTCAAAAGCATCATACGTTGTCTTCTGTAGGATACAAATATGGATGTTGTTAAATGTGGCAAAATACAATTTATAAGAGTAATTATTGTTGCATTCAAATCTTATACATAGTCTGTACATAAATCATCTTTGAGAGCATAAGAAGAATTTGTATAATCATATTGTTAACGTTATTCAGGGTTTTAAACCAATAGGATGACAACCTATTATATAGTATAAGATAAGCGATAGTTCTAAAAATATCTAGATACGGATGTGCATGTACATTTGTATGAGCCCATATGCTGAACATATATATTGCACATGCGCTAGATTCCGGGCGATCAGCTTGGCTGATAGATTGTTTTCATTAATCGATTATCTGTGTCAAAGTCAACTGTCAACAAAAACAAGAAACCATTTAATTCAACTCTGAGGCTATTGACAGGATGATCCTTAACAGTGGAAAAATTTGCATTGTTATGATCCTGTCAACAGTACAAATTTTTGTACTGCTGACAAGATGATCCTGTCAACAGTGCAAATTTTTCTTCTGCTGACAGGATGATCCTGTCAACAATACAGAATTTTCTACTACTGACAGGATGATCATGTCAAAAGCCACTTCCTTAATTCAAAAACCCTTGACCGTAGTCAGCCGTAGTGGCACCTTGGTTGGTTGTTGATGTCTTGTAAATATAATTCATTCAGAGTATCTGATAGATGTTTGGTCAACGTTGCATCGGAAAAACATGCGTTAACTCACAGTTTCTTTTTGGACACAACTATGGAACTGCATACAGGTAAAAAGGTTAATATAAGGCAGTCATCCTCATTTGAGGTGAAGCATGATGCTTTTTCAAGTAGCTAGTGGTAGTGCAATGCCGCTCACGTTTTTTTGCCAAGCACACCGGGTCACCCCTACTCTTCTTGATAAGAGTGTTGGCTTCTTTTACGTGCAGAGGTTTGACGCTCCCTCATACACGGGGCCGAAAGCTTTACGTCACCATCCGAAATGACAAATACATACAGAATATCATATTTACTTGTGTAACACGCACACAACCATACATGCGTATGTTCTAGTATGTTCCACTGGCGCTGATATATGTGTATTGAGTCACATCCTAGTTGACCCAGATACATCTAAATTACATGATTAAGCCGCGAGATATTTCATCCAAAATAGCAGAGCCCAATTTCGAATAAATACAACTTTTAATCTTAAAATCATTTACATTCAAAAACATATGAGATTTTTATCAGAATTTCTGCGAAAATAATTTTTTGGCAAACAAATTATAAAAGTGGGCGGTCCCTTGGGATGTACGTTTGGAAATGATATCTTGTCATGTTTGCCAAGTAACCAAACGTAATTTTCACGAAAATTACTTACATTTCATGAATAAGAAGCTGATAATATCATAATTTGATGTACTATTCTAGACCTAAACTTAATCAATCCAAAACGCCTGGAACCTTCGATCTTTTTTTCGACGAATAATTTTTTCCTTCATCTCATTACGTTACATTTCCGCGTAATTTTCACCAAATTTATCGCAAATTTCTACGGTTCTAGTAGCTGTTTAAGAGCTGAATATCATATCCATACACTTATGATTTGATAACACAAAAAATTGGGTGGAAAATATGATATTTAGAGGGTAAAAATCGCAACTTACCTGCGAAATGTCAGATAACGAACGATGATTTGCATCGATTACCGAAGCAACATGGCGGCCACGACCTGCCCAGTTTACGATATATTTTAGTTTCAATTTCTACAAAAATTATACCAAAATATTATATAAAATCTTCATTTAAGTTCATTATACACTTTAAAACTCTTAAAGACTATCAAATTTTAATGTTTTTTATGATTATGGTAAATTTTGTTTGTTTCGGAGGATTTGAGGGTTTACGACATTTTACGACAGATACAAAACAGTTCTGTACATGCGCAAATTGGTACATTCCTACCGGTGAGATTGGCAGGTATTTTCTAGCAGACGGTTTTATGTTTATTTGTTGTTTTTCACAATTTACGGACCGAAAACTAAATTTTCTGCGAAGTAGACCAACCTCAGATACAATTTGGAGTATTTTTGCGTCGTTTGGAGTCCTTGAGTTGGATATATGGTCTGTAAAAACGTCGGAAATCCGCTCGGAAGTCAAAGCTTATCTGAACAAGTTCATGTCAAAATATCGGACAGAAATGGCTGAAAAATTCGTGCCAAAACTCGATATTTTATGCCTTTCAACGCTTTATTGTCTTTTACCGTAAATTATACGTCATCTTAAAAAAGAAATTCGTCGTTATAACCCCTCAACTGTCGTCAAAACGGTGAGTACAGTCAGTGGCTTTGTTTGGAGAAAAAAACATCGTCTGAACCGTTAACTTGCAATTAATTATGAGTTTATAATTTGACTTTTGTTGTTGTTGTTACGATTGATTTTCGCCATTTGCTTTGCAGTTTGATTTCTAAACGTTTTAATTGAAGAACTATAGTTTAAATGATACTGTCAACTTTGCATACGCCTTTGACGTGACCTGTGTGTTTACTGTACAAAAAAAATGCTGGAGCTGAGAATGAGAAATTTTTTACTCAGAATATCTTTAAAATTTGTTTTAATAGCTGGTTATGAACTCAGAAGTAACGTTAATATACAGATGCTACATTCTAGTTATCACTTGTGGTATTTATCATAAGTTTATACACTTATCAAGAACTAGTATATCTGTTGATAACATTCACATTGAAAAGGTTGTGCCTGTCTGATTTGTAACAATTTTGTGGTTTGCGCAAATTTTTGCAATTCTTCTAAATTGGGGCTTTGCCGAATAAGAATTTATGTTTCATATCTCAATTAAGAAATATTCACATAGAAGACACGCCAAGTTTTTAGTTATTTTTGTTTTGAATTTGTCATTTGAACGAATGGTGGTGGGCAACACATTTGTACATGCATGTATATCAAAACTAACAATATTCGTATATTAAAGAAAACACAACGTATATTCCCTTTTCTAGACTTCAGCAGAAATAGAGCAACATAGAGAAAACGTTGCAGACTTGTTGCAAACATTTCAAAAGATTTGATTTTATTGTGCACCAAAGCAACTACCTGTTAAGCATATCAACATGCATTGAAGCCAGTGACATTATCTCGTAGAAAAAGAAGGCAAAAAGTCAGGATATCTCTTCATACTTCACGGAGATTACCTAAAAAACTTACAAAGGTCTTGGCCATACAACGTTTTTGAGTAGTTGTGTCTTTCCATAATCTTTGCGCTCATACAGTACATCATGCATTATCTTGTCGAAAAACAAGGCAAAGACTCAGGATATCCCTTCATATTTCACAGAAATGTACCTAAAAAGCTTGCAACGGTCTTGGTCTAGCAACATTTTTGAGTAGTTGTGTCTTTCCATAATTTTTGCGCACATACAGTACTTGGCGGCAATGAGTTCTGTCCAACAAAAAACCTCTTTATCATATCAAAGGAAAGCTATGCCTCTGATATTCTAACTACTTCTGGTAAGCTATATCAATATGTACATTAAATTTTCAAATATGGACCCTGGCTAAAAATGTGCAGAGAGTTCACTATATATTCAGGCAGTAGCATATCGTTTTGAATGATTGTATAAATAGCGAGTATGGCATTTCCAAATAAGGGCGTCAGCCGAGTCCCTCTAACATTTGCGTTGTCTGGAGACAGCAGATTGGTTGACTGGACCTGTTTGGCGTCGGGCGCGTTCCGCCTTTGTGTGAACTCGTAGTCGTAGAATGTTCATGTTTGTATTTTGATCACGCATTCTTACACAGACAAGTAGAGATTTAACTTGAGATTGAGACTACTGAATGTGTTATTGACATGTCTGTGAATGTGTGTGATGTCTATATAGGACATCCATATATATATATATATACATATATATATGAACACTTCAATTGTCTTGGTGGCCTTGTAGTTTAGGGTTGCTGACTTCTTTTTATCAAGGAGGTTGTATTTAACCTCCTTGTTTTTATTAGACGTTGTGCCCTTGGGAAAGGCACTTAACGCAATCATATTTCCCATGTCCTAAGCCCAGCAGTTAAGGGTTTGGGTTGGCGTTAGGAAGGGCATCCAGCCGTAAAAACTCTTGCTACAAAAAAGACTTGCACTGGATGAGGAGTTCTGGGGCTCCCCCATCCATGTGTAAGCACGTCCAACCCCCATATGATGGGGAATTAAAGACGGAGAGAGTGAGAGAGAGGGAGAGGGGGGAGAGAGAGAGAGAGAGAGAGAGAATCTAGAGGTTCTGGGTTTGAATCCTTACTAATTCTAGTGCTAGTAGTAGAAACATGTCCCAATGATGTGCCCTTGGAAAAGGTAAATATGACTTATTGAGTACCCAGCTTCCTCTCGGATGGGAGTCGTAAAGTAGAGGTTCTTCATTTGAAGAGAGCCACACGTCAAGCACCTTAAAGAACCCACCACTCTTATAGATAAGAATAGGTGTCCATCCTGATTTGTGAGTCGATAAACTCATAAACACATTTTACTATAACAGTTATGCTAACAAACAAACAAATTGGCATTGAACAAGGTAGATAAAACATCCATATGTTATGGCATGATACTGTACAATGTAAATCTTGAAATGTTTGCAGTGGTTTAATATTTTCATGTGGACCTCTACACAGTGTCACTGTAAATTCATGACACCACGAATGTGTGTTTCAAAAATACAGAATTTTTTCAACGTTGACAACCATGAAAACCTTCTTTCCCTGTCTGCTGCAAAATTTAACATCCTAAATAAATGAGTTAACAGTATTAAAAGATGTAGTCCTTCCTGAAATGGGAAAACGTAATACGATTTTGAATATTAATGCTTGTCACAAACTGCATAAAGTGACTTTGCCAGCGGGCTACATGATAATGAATGTTCTTACTATGTAATTCACATGCTATATACAAGCTACACTTACATTATCTTAATACTCCATACATGACCATAATGTTTAGGTCACATGAAGACCTGGCGATCTGCTTAAAATGGTCCATATTACAGATTTATTACAAGCTGTATATGTAAGATAAAAAGCTAATAAGCTTGTGTGAATGGCTAAGTAATTTATACCTTGAGGCCTTTTCAGCTTATAGTACGTGTACTAAGAAATGCATTACTAGTAGGAAGGTTTCCAGTCAAAAGTCATTTTGAGTTTGTTAGAATAACATTTCGGAATTTTCTGGATGTTACATGGCCCATGGGTGTGTGTGGCTGTGTGCTGTGGCAGATAACTTGGATTGAAAGTCAAAGCTCTCATTTTTCTGCAAAATACTGTAAATGCAGAAATGTTCGCGATGGTTGTATGTTCGCGGTTTTCGCGGTGAACTTTCAGCACAAACTTAAAACCACCGCAAAACTTTTTGCCCACATGCATGTATGACTGTAGCGCTACTATTGTTTCAAACGCGAAATTAAGACCACCGCAAACACTCCATTTTCTCCGTACCGCAAAATAAAAACCATGCAAACTTAAATGCATTTGCACTTTACAGTAATGTCTACAGGTGTAGCAGTCCAGAATGTACCCCTGGCCAGAATATACCCTGGTACATTTTGGCCAGGGCTACTAGTATATTCTGGACTGCTACACTGGCTTTGATATATTGAGACTTAAAAGTCTCGTCCTCTATGGGACCATTCAATTGGAGAATTAAAAAGTTATACTCATCGCCAGTGGAAACAGATTATATTCAGGTATTTATGTAACCAGCTGCTTAACTCGGTCAGACTTCAATCAGTTCTTAAGCATGACCTACTCGGAAAGAGTCAAACAGGATTAGGGGAGGATCACTACTAGTACATGAATGAGAGGGGGTGTGGTTTAACCTGCTGGCATGTTATTTATCATAACACCTCTGGTGTACATATGGAGAGACCGTACTAGTACGTGTGTGCTGTCTTTTTGACAAGAGACACAGCAGGTAATAGCGCTTTAAAAACCTTTAGCTTCGTATGTGTTGTCCTTTTCAAGGTGACTTACTAGTAAGCAACCTGTTTTACTTTTAGTGTATTTATATTTTGTTATAAAATGTAGTGTGCTGTCTTTTTGCCAAGGGACACAGCAGGTAATAGTGCTTTGAAAACCTTTAGCTTCATATGAGTTATCCTTTTCAAGGTAACTAATTAAGCGACCTGTTCTAGTGTATTTATATATTCTTATGATATGTAGTGTGCTGTCTTTTTGACAAGAGACACAGCACTACCAGGTAATAGTGCTAATTGAAAACCTTTAGCTTCATATGTGTTATCCTTTTCAAGGTAACTAATTAAGCGACCTGTTCTAGTGTATTTATATATTCTTATGATATATAGTGTGCTGTCTTTTTGACAAGAGACACATATGAGTTATCCTTTTCAAGGTGACTTAGCAACCTGCGCTAGACATATTTATATATGTTATAATGTGTAGAGTGTTGCTTTTCATTCAGAAGGTCGCAGGTTCAAGCCCAACTGATTTCTTTGCTTAACGTAAGTCGTAAAGCACTTTCACTTACATGTACATTTGTATAAGAAACGTTTGAAAGAGTACCGATACGTGAGTTTAACACATTCCACTACTGGTGGACTAGCTCCCTACTGTACTAGTATATGTAGTGACCTATGTGGCCCAAGGGCAAAAGAAATGGAGATGGGCACTGCCCCTATACACCGAAAGGTGTGGGATGAATTTTAACCATGAAAGATTATCATATATAATGTATGCTGTTGGTTTGAATGTCATCTGTAACCCCCCCATAATGCTTGCCTTAATGGTATGTTCCATCCTTCCTACAGTAATTGTACGTGCACAGCTGTGAGCTTAGTCTAGTATTGAAGGAAGTCATATGTACCTGAAGTGTATACAGGTAAGCTTTTTAGTATTGTACTTAAGGCTGTTTATCATTATTCATATGGATTATATTTTAGAACCAAAACCATTGAATGGCACAAGTGCAACTGTCCATGCTTTTTTATTCTATGCAGATATGATGCATTCTTAAATGCAACTGGGCGACAGTAGAATTTGAATTTAGATGACTTGGATGTACGTTATGAATATGTATGATTTTACAGTTGTGTTGTATGCATGAAAATAAAACTAAAATAACAAAAAGCAAAGGAAGTTCTTACCTGAACTATAAATTATTTGATGTTTGAGGTTTTGCCCACCTCAATGGACAAATTTCTTTAAAAAACAAAATTTGTTAATTTGTTGGTAATCATAGATTTTCTTCTGAAAATATGAAAATCTCATAAAACTGTAATCTCTATTAGTCTATATGAATATTATGATCTTCATAGCTACAATTCCTTAAAACATATGGTATATCACAAGGTTAAGGTTGATACAAATTCACAACTGCTGTTTAATAATTAAACTAAGATATTTTTTTGATCCAATATGCCCTCAATATATATACATAATGTATTTGTAAGTAACAAACCTTTATTTAAGGTATGTACATGTACATGCATACTTTAACGATTGCCACTGACAAAGAAGAATACAAATACGCTTAGGTTTAACTGTTTATACAGGGGTGTTCATTTTGAATTTTTATTCTATGACGTGGGCAACACCTTAGAACCTTCATTTGCCAAGCTGAGAAATATATCATATATTCAGTGTACTTGTTGCATTACAGGTATTATCACCTAGACTAAGTGTTCATTACAATTGTATGAATGAAATCTGTATTTGATGGACAAACACCAGGATTTGATTACGATATATGTATGATAGGAACGAGTCTCATTGTTACCAAAAACAAGCTGAATGCATGCGTCCAATTTGCACTTTTTGGCCTTGAACGTTAACAGTGCAGGTTCTTTCTTGTTACTAGCAATCTACTTAGCTGCTTTGGGCGATTCATGGTGCAATGATATCATCACGACTTCAAAGCTGTGCTCTGAAGTCCTTGATGTATGCCCTCGGAGATGGCTGAGTTTCCATGGTAACGGACAAAGTTTACCATGCACAGCATAACCCAAGGGTACATTAGACAGAAAGCGGAGACCGCAGGTGGGAGGATTGTTAATGCGGAGCGGAGTAGATGGCTTAGAGAGCTAACGACATCAATCTGCATGTAAATGTCGCATATCCGGCCTATCAAAATGCCGCCTACGCACAGATGTCAACAGAATCTTCCAAACGCCGCAGGCGGTCGCCTTTAGTTAAAAGAGTCAAGTTCCCATCTTCTGTGTATGATAGGTGAAAATCACAATTATTCATCGGACTTTAAATGAATTGATTACCATGGCAAGCTGAATTAACATCTATCTTCAAATTTGCTCTCGTGATTAGAGCTGTGTACAGTACTAGTGTACCTAAAAAAAATTTAGGTACAGGTACAGGTACACAGGTTTAGGTACAGGTCCGGACCTGAACCTGTACCTAAACTACTTGTTCGGAAAATGCTAGATTTTCAATAAGGACAAAAGCATGTTTGGACTGGTAAAAACATAATATTTGATTGTGCTAGGTATTATTGTTATGAAAACACAGATGAAAATTTGACTCCAGCCATGCAAAATGTGTTTTCTGTGCTTTACATCAATGTCCTTGTTTACATGTAGAGTCGCTTTAGAGCACTGCCACCGTAATTTCATAGTAATTTTATCTGTCAAAGTGGCCATCCCCTGAGTCGGTTCCAGTACCGATACAGCAGGGTCAGGTATTTTGGACCTGTACCTAATTGATTGTACCCGGTACTGTATCGGCACAGTGTATCGGTACACAGCTCTAGATCTACTAGTGATGGTACATAAGCAGAACAACTGGACCAGGTACTTTTCTTAAGCTCATTCTTAAGTTAAAGTCCATGCAATTTTTGTATGTATGATGAGTGGAAAGACATCTGAAACTGGATTGTGATCTCCCTCAATAAATAAGAAAGCAAAGCTTAGGTCTCTACCAGACTAACTACGCCGGCTATAGGGAGAATATTTGCCAGGGTTTCATTTGCAGGCTCCGTTACGTGGGCGAAATGTGATCTTCACTGCGGACTGACTCTACTGGCTAATTATTCCTTTTTCTGCCGAATTCTACGATCCATGCGCCCGTCGGAGGGCCTGGTGGAGGCTAGAGCAAAGCAAGCATTTTGAAACCTTAACCTTACATGTTTTATGTAAATGTATTGTAAATTGATTATACTATAACTTATAGTCCCCTGGGATTTTTTAATTCGCAGTTGGAGGGAAAATAAAGGGGCGTTCGCTGTGGGTTTTTTTTCAAGTTTGAATTTACAACCCTCGTAACGAAATGCAATACAGATGAGTTTGACTCACCGTGAAAACGAAAACTGCTAAGTTTAACATAAATCCACTGCAAATATGTCATGATGTACAGTAATATATTAATATGTATGTGTTGCAAGACATGTTTGAGATGGAATTTCAAAGCATTATGGCAGGATTGTACATGTGTACATGCACGAAATGGAATGAGTGAATGTATGCAGTGCTTATCAAACTCTTCCATGTTTCCAACCATCCAAGGGCCATAAATTCGCTGTTTTATTCCCAGGTAACCAGGCTTATTTACATTGCTAGTTAAGTACGTTTGTCCAAGCAGTGCTCAGCCGAGATTTGAAAGCATTTCCTCATAGGTCTTATCGGCTAGTTGTCATCGTTGCTAGGGTTATGTTTATATGGAAAACACTGTTCAGGTATTGACATATACTACGTCGATAATGGTATGTACGTCATGCATACCGGTATGTTGCAAAAGTGTTTAGCATGTTTTACAATGGAACAGGCAAATTTGTTGTTAACGTTTTGTAACTTTTGGAGATTTTGTTCATTTTTATATTATCTTCAGAAAGTTGATTTGTTTGAGCCACATTGTCTTTCATTTTTATATAATATCCATGTACCATTCAGTATATAAAATCAATTTTTTCTATTTTTAAAGAAATTTGAGGTCCATCAATCATAATTCCAATGAAGACTAGAAATTTGTTTCTTTGAGCCAAATGATTGATTTTGAAGTGCCTAGTGGCTTTTGTGCTATGTGTTTTGACTTTTATTGCCTTTTAAAGGTCAACAAAGATTCTGTTGATATATTAGCCATTAAATGGTATTTGGAATATTATGGACAATACTTCTTTTGTTTGTTGCAAATGGCATTTTTTGAAATTCCAAGAATGAGTACTGTTTCTAGATCTGATTCTAACACTAACAGTGCATACAACATTGGCATTCACCACTGGAGCCATCATAGATACTGTAATTCTTGTTTCTTTCACTGTAACTTTATGTTCACTGTTTTCACGGTCACCTCTGTACTATGAACTTATCATCACCGTGAAAAACCTGTTGTCATTATTCATGATTCCTTCACTTGCCGCCACCATGAAGTTAAAGTTCAGTGAAAATGTCTATTGTTCATACTAGTAATCTGATGTTCACAGATCTAGACCTCTTTGTTTGAATAATCTATTTTAAGAGATCATCAATTTTTCTTATTTTGAAAGGAATTTTGAAACATCTAGTCTACAGGGAAAGTTTTTAACCTCATGGGACATCAGACATTGAAAAGCTTTTAGGGCCATTAATTATATACATCTGAACTAGTCTCAGTGTATATTGACTTGGAATGAGTTGATGTCATTGAAGTACTGTAAATGCATTTAAGTTCCATTTAAGGCAAAAATGGAGTGTTTGCGATAATTTTAAGTTTCCGGCAGCGCTATAGTCACACACTGCTACTATTTTGTATTGTACAGTATTGGACAAAAATGTTCGCGGTGGTTTAAAGTTTGTGGTGAAATGGTCATCGTGAAAACTGCAAACATACTGCATTTTCAGTATAACTTATGTAACTTACTGGTGTATATTGGCCTATGTTAAATTTTCTATGGGTTATGAAAAGAAGTACTAGTACAATGTCATGTAATTAACTTCTTCATCAGTTTTGTTTGTGAAAGAAACCTGTTTGAGTTTCTGTATTCAGTCTGGATTGGTCACCGCCAGCCTATGAATTATTCGCTTCTTATAATATGATTATATGATATTAAGCAAATGGTTAAGATTCAATATTCAGTGAGCTGGCAATTGTGTGATACTTGTACTAACAAAAACCTAAATCTAAGAGTATTTAGGTTGATGAAAACCAGACATCCAGGTACATGTAGAACATTTATTTATAAGTCAAGTGACTGGATTAATTCTCTAAAGGATTATACAATCTATCTAGTTGCTTGCTTCATTTTGTCTTACGTAAGAGTATTTAGCTTCAGTCTATTCTGTAGATTAGTAAGCTGACAAGTTTTTTTGTTCTTTACAGAATATAGAATAATCGCATCATGTCGGACATGGGGGCAGATACTGACAGTCTAGGCACTGGCGAGGAGGGGTCACCCGCTAGTACCAGGAAGAAACACCGCCAGCCGAAAAAGAAGACCCTGGCGAGACTAAAAGCCATGAAGAAGAATGCCATGGGAAGTAACGAAAGCCTCGGAAACTCATCGCAAGCAGATTCTGAGAGAGGACACAAGGAGGAAGAAAAGGGTGATACAAAACCAGACTTGAAAAAATCTACATCCGAAGAAACTGGCGAAAAGAATGTCGAAAATTCCGAAGAGTCGAAACCCAAGCCGAAACCGAGACGGAGATTCAAGGAGTTGGTTCAAAGCGGCGACGAAGCGGATAGAAACTCCTTGTCGGACTTCGAAGGCAAGCACTCCCCCCGTCCCCCCAGCAAGCCTAAACCGCCGACGCGAAAGTTCGGTAGCACAGATAGTCTGAAGTCTAGTTCTTCTGTGGATGTAGAGAACAAGTCGCAGGGTTTGAACTTACCCAAGAAGAATGCTAGTGAGTCGTCCACGGACTCAGCAGTAACCAGGGCCCCCCGCCCTGGCCAGTGGAGAGGACCCATCGAGCCAAAAGTCACCGAAACTAAACCCGCCGCCGTCGCTCTCTCAGACTACAGTTCAGATGAGGGCGTTGAGACAAAAAAAGACAACAAACGTGGAAAGGATTTAGAACAAAAGGAATCTAATTCCACAGGGAATACATCAAAAGAGAAAGAATCACCTGAAAAAGGTGCATCCCCTGAGGGCAACCAAAACAAAGGTAACCAAGACACGGATAAACAGGTTATGGGGGGAAGCAGTTCAACTGGTGGCGGGGATCCGGTGACCGGTGGGTCGTCATCCGACGACGATGTTGTCATTTCTACTTCTAAACCTAAATCAGGAGGCTCGGAACCGAAAGAACAGAAAACAAAAGGTAATGTCTCTTCTCAAAAATCAAGTCATGTAAACGATAGGACAGCTGCTGTTTTGGGACAGTTAGAAATGAGCACAGCTAAAGACAGCAATGACAGCGACGGTTCCATACCTGACATGGTGCCAGAACTCGAGGCAAGGCTGACGGCGAAGTTGAAAATGGAAGACAAGGGACCGAAGACTTCAACCCCATTGAAACGACAGTCGTCGTCACTAACCAGCGACACTTCGTCACTGGTTTCCGTGACCAGCGAATCCTCTTCGGAAAACGACGACCTGTTCGGCAATTACAAAGAGGGATCGAACAGATTAGAACCGTTAAAAGTGTCGCCAAACCTACCGCCGCTAGAAGGGAACGTGTCGTCACAGTCGCTGAGAACTACGATCAAAACGGAGTTTCCGATGTATTCGTTGTACCACGGGGAGAGGGCGAACTCCATGCCGGGATTGAACGCGCAGCTTAGTCGTACGGAGTCGGATATGTCTGTGATGTCGTTCCAGTCCGTCAGCGCTCTACCAATGATTCAAACACGGGCTGCCAGAGATAGGTAAGGATAAATTTTAAACCTCAGACATAAGATTATCAAAGGGGGCCTAAACTTAGAATTGAAAAGTCTACCATTCTTTGCTACATATACAAGCAAATTAATTTAATTACATAAGCCCGCCATAGTTCAGGGCTCATCTGTCATTTGTAACCTGGGCCATTCTGACGGCTACTCGCGATCGCCTGATGATTGAATTAATCAATTGTAAGGTCACAATATGTGACGTCATGTCTCTGCATTTTGGATCTGGCTTTCATGAGGCTGTAATTTTGAGGAATTTTCTGAATTCGTTGGAAAATTACAATTCTGAATCCATCCTCAAAAGCCCTAAATTTGGTTTCGAAATGCTGAGACCTCGGAGGTCCCACATTGTGACCTTACAATTGATTAATTCAATCATCAGGCGAGTAGCCGTCAGAACGGCCCAAGTTACAAATGACGGAAGAGCCCTGAACTATGGCAGACTCAAAACAAGTGAGGACTTAACTTTGGGGTATATTTAGCAAAGTATAGTTGACTTTTCGATTTTAAGTTTAGCCTCCCTTTAAACTTTTTCTCAACAGTTACATGTCATTACAGTACTGTTATGGTGTATAAAGAGTGTCAAGTCTAGAATTTGGTGCCACAAATTCATATTACATTTCTCAATTTTCACATTGCCAAACTTTATATAATTAACTGCATGTAGAATTTTTTTTTTTCGTAAGTTATTAAAACTAGTGTTTTACCTTTAGCACACTGAAGTAGCCATTCGGCACCCTATTCTCTAATTGTTTACAGAGTTAGGCAGCAGAAAGAAGGTTTAATGAATTAAGAATTAAGATTTTTACTGCTTCAAATGAGCAGCAAACATTGTGTAATAGATGGATTATGAATTGGAATTTCATTTATGTTTACTTGGTAATCTCTTTAATTTGTCAGTCAATACCAATTTCCAAACAATAATGATTAGAAAATCATACAATATATCAATATTATTTGGATCCCTTTGCTTTCAAAAACTGTTGTATATTGATAAGAGTACTGTACTACAAAACTTACCCAAGAAAGTTGTTCCATTTAGTGAAATAACGAACCATCTCATAAAAGAGAATTCTAGAATGTCATATCATTAATTAGACAATGTACATACTGTACAAATGTAGTAATTGTTGCTAACAGTTGACAAATACATGTACATCTGTTCTGGAACAAGGAAAATGACATTTAGTGAAATAACAACCATCTCATAAAACTTAAAAAGCATTCTAGAATGTCATAATCATATCATTTATTTTACATAGTAACTGTTACTAACAGTTGACAAACACATCTGTTCTAGAACAAGGAAAACACCTCACTAAAAAACTAAAGCATCACTTGTGTGTTGTACACTGCAAAACCTTTTCAGTCTTTTAGTTTCTTTCTTTAATTTCTAAGTGTCAGTAGTCATCAGATGTCATTTGGCTGCGGGATGAACACAAGGAGATTCAGCATGTCCAGGGGCAAATCTGCCATGGCCGTTGTTAACCCTGTCAAGTCTAAGAGTTCCTTCCTCACAGTCAGGTTAAACAGCTTAATTCATGCAGTCTTGGTATCTTAGGGAATTGTTATTCATACAAAATGTGTTTATAATGTTATAAACATTGGACAGGTTATGGTTCAATATTATTTTGTTTCTTCTAATATTCTTCTAAATCTGTGGTGATTGCTGTAGAAAAAGGGCTTGAAACATAGAAGTTATTAGTAATAATCTGTAATAAGTTCTATATTTGTTTCAAGCCCTTTCTCTACTAGACTATTGTTGAGCGATCATTGATCATGAGCATTCAAAATTAGATTTGTTTGACCCTTTGTTTTATAATTGGAATATGATGTAGATGTATGCATGATGTCAAAGTATGATATTCAAGGCAACAAAACACTCAAAATGCAAAGATATTCTTTATCAATTTATAAAGATCATTGAGCGATTTGCCAAATCTTTGGTCACTCAGACGTCGTAGTCTCTAGTTGAAAGGGTTTATATATAAGTGATGATTCGGATCTTTGGACATCTACTGTGCTATATTAAAAAAGATTAATAAACAAACAATTCTTTAGGATAGAAAGGAATGTTGCTGTATTTTCTAAAAAAAAAGGAGATTGAAGTCTGACAACAATCAGTGTTCACCATATAACCACTGTAAGCTCCCAGCAGTTGTGGTGCAGCAGTGTATGACAAATGGTGTACATTTTGCTATGTCATACTCAGGAGTTATCTGCTGGGCAGCAGCATGAGCTCTGGTGCCCTGCTTGGACAGGATGAACTGGAGAGATACTTTCCTGATCGAAGGATGACCGTCTTCGTAGGGACTTGGAACATGCATGGCGAAAAGGTACGCCTCGTTTTCTTCAGTACCGTTAACTCGTTTATTTTGCGGGGACTTAATTTTGCAAGTCTTTTTCTGTGTTTAATTCAAATGCAAGTTCACTGTTAAAATAAATCTAGTAATAATGGAATGGAAATGCATACTCAGTCTGTAATTTAAGATTTGTTAACTGTAACTTAATTTTAGCTAGTAATTTAACGGTCACTTGTTAACCGCTAAAATTTCATCATCGCAAATATTTGATCCCTAATATTTGAGACAGTGATGTTTGTTCCCATCGTTAAATTTAAAGTGATTTACAGTATTCGCAGTGGAGAGGTCTTCTAAGGCAAAATTAAAACTGCTGCGGACATTTCAGAAGTGTGTTTTTTGTCAGTGTTGTGGTATTCATACCTGGCTGCCATGATAGACTCACAGTTTTCAAAAATGGTTCTCACAAGATGTGCCTTGCTGTATTTTTCAACAGTGGGGTACACCAACAACTGTTCTGGATGTTACCTTCTGTTTAATTTTTACCTTAAAGTTTATCCTATAGAGTACAAAAATATCTAGGTACACTAGTGCACCCACAGTAAAAAATTAGGACTGGTGCACAGCTCCAATTTTGGGTGCAAAAAGGTGCACATGCACCCACTATTTTGAGCCCTTTGTGTACAATTATAGTACCTTTTTTACTATAGTGTTCAAAAATATCTAGGCTCACTGGTGCACCCACAGTAAAAAAAAAAGGTGCACAGCTCCAATTTTGGGTGCACAAAGGTGCACATGCACCCAGTCTTTCAAGCCCTGGTACTTCCCAACCTTTTTGGTAGATTTATATCACAGTCACACTGATATAAGCAAACGCTTCCATTCTGTCCACAGGACCTGCCAGACAAGATCGATGACTTCCTGCTGCCTGAGTGCTGTGAATATGTGCAGGACATGTACGTAATGGGCTTCCAGGAGGGCACACCTGCCAGGTATGTACTGTGTTAAAGGAGTCCTAAACTCCAGAAGGCGGTGTTATTTTCCACTAGATTATGTATCAATCAATACATAATCAGCCGATTTTGTACAGAATTCCGCTTGTGGTGAATTACACAAGGTGTGTTTTTTTAAAACAATATGATACTCACTAAACCCCTGCAGACCCTACCAGTGTATTCCCTATGCGTAAACATACATTTTTAATCGTGGATATTTTCGGCGTAAATGAGGGTGGTTAAGCACAATAAGATTCTTATTTTTATTTAGGCCAATTATTAATAAGATATAAAAGAACACATAGCAAGACGAGTTTTTCTGAACCACCCTGACATTCTTTTTGTAATCTAACTTTTGTCAGGCATTGTCAGGCACATTGTAAAACACACATAGGCTGAGGGTCGCCTGGAGAATTTGGTAGAATACTGAATGCTTTTGGATGAGCACGGGACTAGTGGGTACTTTATCGTATACTGTAAAAAATATCCTTTCCTACTTCCTTAAATTACCATCCATTGGAAAATAACTCCCCCTCTGGGGTTTAGGACTCCTTTAATGGAACTGTACGCTTCCCTCCTTTGAGACCCAAGACCAGGGCTTGAAATTTTTTCTGTCAGCAAGAATATTATTCTGTATACAAGAATCCCTGTTTTAAGCACAAACAAGAATCCCTGTTTTAAGCACAAACAAGAATCCCTGTTTAAGCACAAACAAGAATTGCATCTAAGACTTTTTTATTCTCCTTGCTTAAACCAAGAAAGTTCAAGAAAATTCCTCTAGTAGAATCAAATTTTCAAGAAAAAATATCTTAAGGAAATAATCTGTAAGAATACCACATTTGACCTAAGGAAAAACAAGTCTCGTAGTAAGGCTGAGCAATAAAATTTTTCTTATTTTTCTAGAAATGATAGAATTCTTTGTGAAAGAATTGACATACAAAGTCTTTCACAGAAGGTTTCTTAAATTTTCTTGTTTTCCTTTGGATAAGAAAATCTTTCTCAACATATTATTAAGAAAACAAGAAAAGTAAGAAAAAATAAGAAAAAGTAGTGAAGGATTGCAAGTGAAAATTATATGAACTTGCAAGTTGAAAATACCGGTGGATCGTGAAAGCACATACCCAGTTTCGCCGCGCAAATGACAAATGACTGTTACTAGAGGAGAAATTAGTCTCTGACTACAAAACAATAAAGGCTACATATTAGTAAATCTGTATTTAGATATTTAGTCTTCTAATAATTCTATAAAAGTTGCTATTGTCATGATGTATGTACATGTATAGCAAAAGCAGTTGCATGTACATACATGTACTGACTATAAATGTAATATTGCAAGTTAATTTTTAGAATTCAAAGTCAAATTTTTGCCAACTTGCAATTTTGCAAGTAACCAAAAAAGTATTTTGAGCCCTGAAAACACTAATTCAGACCGATGATTATACTGTCTGGTATATAGAAGCGAAACTCATTTCTTGGATAAAAGGGCAATTTTGAAAGGCTATTATCATCAGGGATTTCAAATTCTGGAGGCAACAAGCAATTTCACTGCAATCTGGAAGTGAAGATATTCCGGTAGAATTGAGCTGGATGTTTCATAATAACCATTTATGGACAACTGTAAGTCTTTCTGCCAGAGAATATCATTTTTCTTCGCCTACACTGCTAGAAAATAATGTCGTTCAAAGGTAAAATTGAAACATATATTGTCATTGTCAAGATGGCTGGTGGGTATCTTCTGCTATGTGAGGTTCTTTGGACCAATTCCTGTTGTGTGCTGTAATTAGATTAAACATTGGACCAATCCCTGTAGACACTGTGTTGAAGGTGGATTAAACATTGGTCCACCCACCATTGACTGATTGAGTGTCACAACTGGATTAAACTCTTGAACACCAATCCCTGTTGTGTGTGTTAGATTAAACATTGGACCAATCACAACTGTTGTACTTTGCATTGTAGATCAAACATTTGACCAGCCCCTGTTGTGTATTGTAATTTGATTAGAATCAGGCCAATCCCTCAGTTGCAATTGGATGAAACATTGGACCAATCCCTGTCATGTGTTACAAGTGAATGTAACATGTCATTCAAATCTCTATTGTGTGTGTTGTAGTTGGACTAAACTTTGGACCAATCACAGAACTTTGTGTTTTGCAAGTGGACCAAACATTTGACAAGTCCTTGTCTTGTACTGTAATTTGATTAAAATTTGTATTAAACATTGGACCAATCCTGTTGTGTTGCAGACGTGAGTGGGAGATCAGGATGCAGGAGACCCTGGGTCCGACCCACGTGCTGTTCTACTCCGGGACCTACGGCGTTCTCCACGTCTGTGTCTTCATCCGGAGAGACCTCATCTGGTTCTGTTCAGGTAATTATAAGTCCTAAACCCTCTGGTACTTCTGACTTCCTTGCTTCAACTTGCATGTGTCAAGCCTTTGCAGTTTTGAGTCGTGATGGCGCCTGTGCATCTCTGTCTCTTCTGATGTAGTTATTACAGGTTTGCGTAGCAAATCCTTTGTTGGATCCGTTGGCATGTGTGGTGGCCGCCATCTTGATTTTGTGACGTCGCAGGGTAGCCATACCATTTTATTGGGAGGGGTGTTTTTTGGGGTCGCTAGTGTTCTCTCTATTTTTAACAAACGGGCACACAACTATCAATTCAAACAAAAATAAAAGATCAATGCCAATTCATATTCATAAAAAGACTCCGTAATTGCTAAACTAACATAGCAAACCTGAAGTATATGTAGCACAAATACTTAACTCTAGTTAAAATAGTTAATGAATGATGTATATTCACTTGCAGATAAAAAAGCATCAGTGTAATGTAGCAAGTCTGAGTGCCAAAAATACACCATATATTTGACTGTTTGTTCTTTTGTTAACAGTTGCAGAAGAAGACACTGTCAGCACAAGAGCCTTTTCCCAGATAAAAACCAAGGTATGTTCTTCCAGTGGTTCAATTTATTAGTTTGAGTCATTGAGTGATAACATGCAACTTTTTTCAAAATTTATAGTACCTTTTGTTCATATTAAAGGAGTTTCTTCTTTGTTACTCAGCAGATACATTTTGTATGATATTATGTATGTTCTAGAAAAATCAACATTGTGTAACTACTGCTTTAATTGTAATACATTTCTGATGCAAGAGTTTCAATTGTTTCTACCAATGTGTAATGCTTTAACTTGTATTTGTTGAAGGACTATATAGAGTTATTAGAGTTGATGTTGATTTTGATCTTTAACTTGATGGTTATTTTTGTGTCTTGCAGGGTGGGCTTGCCGTTTCCTTCAACTTCTTTGGGACGTCCTTTCTCTTCATCAACTCTCACTTCACCTGTAAGTATTCTGTCCAACATTGCATCAAGACTGACTCTCTTGTTTTGTCATTGCAAGCTGCAGTTTGTTAGTCACCCACTAGATGGCTCTGCTAGTACTGAATGCAGACTGATTATTTTTTGCTGCTACTTTGTTTTCAGCTGGAGACAATAAAGCAATGGAGCGGATAGGTCCAACATTGCATCAAGACTGGCTTTCTTGTTTTGCCATTGCAAGCTGCAGTTTGTCAGTCACCCACTAGATGGCTCTGCTAGTACTGAATGCAGACTGATTATTTTTTGCTGCTACTTTGTTTTCAGCTGGAGACAATAAAGCAAAGGAGCAGATAGGTCCAACATTGTATCAAGACTGGCTTTCTTGTTTTGGCATTGTAACCTGCAGTTTGTCAGTCACCCACTAGATGGCTTTGCTAGCACTGAATGCTGACTGATCATTTTGCTGTTTCTTTGTATTCAGCTGGAGACAATAAGGCAATGGAGCAGATAGGTCCAAAATTGCATCAAGACTGGCTTTCTTGTTTTGGCATTGTAACCTGCAGTTTGTCAGTCACCCACTAGATGGCTTTGCTAGCACTGAATGCTGACTGATTATTTTTTGCTGCTACTTTGTTTTCAGCTGGAGACAATAAAGCAATGGAGCGGATAGGTCCAACATTGCATCAAGACTGGCTTTCTTGTTTTGGCATTGTAACCTGCAGTTTGTCAGTCACCCACTAGATGGCTCTGCTAGAACTGAATACTAACTGATCATTTTGCTGTTTCTTTGTATTCAGCTGGAGACAATAAGGCGAAGGAGCGGATAGCAGACCACAGTAAGATCTGCGAGGCTATCTCCTTACCCAAGATGGTCCCTGTCAACCAACACAGCAGCGATCCAAGTAAGGCATTCAAGCTATTCTTGAACGACATGTTTTTAGTTAATCTTCAAATAACCAGCTTTGCATAAAGACAATGTCTTGCAAAATATGACGCTGTTATAAAGAGCTAGTCCAAATTTTGTGATGCCGTAAATGCATTCAATTCATCACGGTAGATAGAAAATGGAGTGTTCACTGTGTTTTTTTGTTCGCGGTTGAAACAAGGTTGTAGTCTTGCAATATACAAAACATTCAAGCATTTTTGCGATGATTTTAAGTTGGCAGTGAAGAGTTAAGTGTGAAAGCTGAGAACATTAAACCACCACTATTACCAACATGGTTTGCTTCAGTTGATCTAGAATAAATATCAGATATCATGTCATACCTGGGCCGCTAAAATGTTCGATATGGGTATTCCGGACAGGGTGATAATCTTTCCATATCACACGGGGTTCTAAGTTGTATCATACAGGCTTCCATAGAATATTTAGAATGCATTTCGAGCGCGCCGGGTGCGCCACCATTGAAAATTTGAATACCGGATTTGGAGGTTGAAATCAAAGTTGTTACAGTTTTTTGTTCGACGACACAAAACTCCCTCAGCTTCTGGCGCATTCCGCATTGAAATATGTGTTTTCTCGGGTGGGTATGGGGTCGGGCTGGTACCTCAGGTGATACGGAATACCCCATGTTGTATTCTATATGATTATACAAGATATTATAAAATCTTAACAAGCACATGATTATGATTCCCACCATCAGGTAGTGAGGAGGATACTATTAGAAAGACAAAGTCAGTGTGGAAACGGACGCCAAAAACCAAGAAGAAAAAGTCTCAGAAAAAAGTAGCAGTTTCCCCCACTTCTGGGAAGTCAGGTTAGCCAGGGTCTAGAAATTGAATGAAATTAGGTGCAGAATATGACATGTTTTATGTTATGTTTTATAACTGTTACATGTATATGAAGTTATCTGTTTGCACTATGATCATAATTGTTAGGAACTAGTGAGGAATATTGCCAAGCAAACTTTGGCTTATTGATAAATCTCTTTAATGTGCATAACTTTTGATTTATGAACAGGTAGCAGATATCATATGAACACAATACAATGTTGTAAAATTCCTCACTAGTTACTGATAATTCCTCACTAGTTCCTGGTAACTCCTCACTAGTTTCTGATAACTCCTCACTAGTTCCCGATAACTCCTCACTAGCTATAGTTCCTGATAACTCCTCACTAGTTCCTGATAACTCCTCACTAGTTTCTGATAACTCCTCACTAGTTCCCTATAACTCCTCACTAGTTTCTGATAACTACTCACTAGTTCCTTATAATTCCTCACTAGTTTCTGATAATTCCTCACTAGTTCCTGATAACTCCTCACTAGTTCCTGATAATTCCTCACTAGTTCCTGATAACTCCTCACTAGTTCCTGATAATTAAACAGCTTGGTATGATTCCTTTCTAATTCCATGACCATTCCTCACTGGTCCACTACAATTCCACACTAATTCCATCACAATTCCCCCCTGGCTTCAGATGACTGCACCTCGCGGTTCGACTGCGTCTTCTGGTTCGGCGACATGAACTTCCGGCTGGACCACGAGAGGTCGAAGGTCGAGGAGCTGATCAAACACGGTCACAAGTCGGACTACAAGGAGCTTGTGGCTCACGACCAGCTCACTAACTTCATGAAGAAGGGTACTCTTGGGTGTTTTTGCTGTGGTGTTAGCCAACACTTCTCTGGCAATAGCTATGACTGGTGCAGCAAGGTTGTAAACGACTAACAGCAATGTTACCTGTTCATTCTGACAGGAAAGCTTATCATACAAATTATTACTGATCCTAACTAAAGATAACATTGTTGCATGCAAAATGGTCTAAATTTACCCCGACCTTACTACCTGTTGCCTTTGTTACTGTAATTCTTGTTTCTTTCACAGTGACTGTAACTTTATGTTCACTGTTTTCACGGTCACCTCTGTACCATAAACTTATCATCACTTGCTGCCACCGTGACGTTAAAGTTCAGTGAAAATGTCCATTTTCCTTACACCGTGAAATTTTGCTACCATGAAGATAAAGTGAATTACAGTAACCTGTGCTATAATTCTAATCTTACCCGATTATCACTCACATCTCCTACACCACTAAAATGTGTGTACATATTAGTATGCTTGTAGGTTTATTTACATTTCACTCCTATAAAGGGTGATAGAAATATATTGTTTTCTCCTTTTCTTCATATCATTAAACATTTAACTAACCTTTCTCAAACCACCAATTATCTCATCTGTAAAGTTTATGCTTCTTATCATTTATGATTGTATAACTTAACTAATATGCAGTTATCTCACTAACTTGTACTTTACTAACTTGGATAACAATCTTACCCTTGCCAGAATATACCATGTTCCATGTTATAAAAGAGATGTTACATTTTAAAAATTTTCTTAAACACGCTCTTATTGGCCAACTAACAAAGTGCTTAGCCAATCATAGCTTGTCATGAAGTGAAGGCTGACCAATCGTGTGTGGTGGCTTTTCTTGGTGAAGTCAGTGAGCTAGTTGCTTGTGCCATGTGAAAAAAGAAAAAGAAGCAACAGTCAGGGAGTACAGAAGTACTATGCTAGTTTAGCTAGATTTGGCGACATTGTTATTACAAAGTTTAGGCTAGCTTTGTAGCACCTTACTAGTGATAGCATGATATAAGTGTGGACCAAAATTTGTCTTCTAGGAAATTCCAGATTCAAACAAGTTGAGCACAAAGACAAAAGAGTAGTAACTGTTATAAGTCGGGTAGGGAATTTCCAGAGTAGCCTTCGTAACCCCTGCTTCTCCTAATGGGTCAGTGAAGTCATGCTTGTCTTGAGCATTGATGTTTCTGACCTAGGGCGAATATGAGTGGCCCCAAATGGCCTGGCACTTAGCGAGTTTGTTAAAAAAATATTTAAAAAGTAGCTTCAGTGATTTCAGATAGAATGCTGTCTAAAGTTCTATTTCACTCACATCATACAGTTTTTAAGATAAGTTTACAACAATAACTAATGTAGACTGAAACTTTTAGAGACTATTTTTAACAATTTTCTTTACCTTTTCTCTCCCCTTATTGAAGAGGAGGCCTTTGTCGGATTTAAAGAGAGCCAGATCCGGTTTCCACCCACCTACAAGTTTGACCTGAACACGGACCATTATGACACCTCTCCCAAACTCAGGGTCCCATCATATACGGTGAGTATTAACACTTGAAACGACCCCTTGCTTTTGTTGTCCCCGTGAATTAGTAGCCTCTTCCATTGACCTCATGACCTGGTAAGTCCGTCTGACCTACAAGTTTGACCTGAACACGGACCATTATGACACCTCACCTAAACTCAGGGTCCCATCATATACGGTGAGTATTAACACTTGAAACGACCCCTTGTTTTTGTTGTCCCCGTGAATTAGTAGCCTCTTCCATTGACCCCATGACCTGGAAAGTCTGTCTGAGCCAAGGTTGATGAATCGACTAATTCTGTCACCCTTGAATTCTTTTCCTGTCACTTTGACCTTTTGCCCCTCCACTTCCTATCATTCTTTGGTCAGACATGCCTATATATATAGATATACATGTATATAGATACCATGTGGAACTATGAAGTTCAACACACAAGTAAACAAAACATACATGTACAAACACATGTCTCCAGCTTTAAATTTTTTTCTGTCCCACTCATGGTTTGGTAGCCCATGTTTTTGATTTTCAGTGTTGAATCTGTCATTCTAAGCTTAGAAAAATACATTTTCATCAGTTTTAGGTCATGAAATTGATATTTTTGGACGGACAGGGTTTAATTTTTCCCCGTCCCAACTAGCAAATTTCTGAGTGTGTTTATCTCTGTGTATAAAGTTTTTATCTTTATACACAGAGATAAAAACTGACAGTTTGAATCATTCAGTCTGTGTCTAAACAAAGCTGTTTTGTGCCCCCCTCCCCCCACAGGATCGTGTGTTGTACAAGTGTAAGAAGGCAGGTGACATCACAGCCCTGAATTACAGTAATGTGCCAAGTATCAAGATCTCCGACCACAGGCCTGTCTACGCTGTCTTTGAGGTCAAGATCAGGCCTGGAAGGGACACGTAAGTACAACATATATCTTATCTTTTGGATGAGACAGTTAGAAAACATAGCAATGCTGTTCATGTAGAGATGTTGACCATGCATGTTTACGAACATGTATGGTACAAGAATATCCTATTCTATCCGCAATTGAGAATGCATTTGTGTAGTAGCAGATTCTGATCAAGCAAACAAAAGCGCAGCATGCTCTTTCTGGCTGTAGTAGCTGTAGTAAGTGCAGTAGCGTTTTACTAAAATGGCAAATGGTGAAACACATTGCACATCTATTCTGTAACTTACTGGTTGGTGCAAAAAATGCATCAAATACAATAGAAATGGTCCTTTTTGGGGTTATTTATTTACTTGGACAGGGAGACTTCCATGTTCAGCTCACTAGACTGGACATACCGGTAGCAGTTGAACACAAATATGCTGTCCTTGGTGCTGAATTGTTGGTTATTAATAAAGTTTGCCATTGGAAGGCAGTAAGTTTATAATGCACAATAGCCTTCCTCCTGAATTTTATACTCCCAAGCCACCATCATCTAGTGTTCCAAATTTATGAATATATTTCAGTGCAATAATTATGATTTACAGTATTTTAAGAAATGTAGAAGAATGTACTTGCTAAAAAAAGTCAAATTTGCTGTTGTATGATATGATACATTTCCCAACCCCACTCAACAGCTTTCATACAATAACTTAATACTGTAGATTCATTAAAGTTTGCGTTTCTTAAATTAAATGGCACAGTGAAAATCAAGAGTTTGCGGTTGAAGCAACTTTAGTAAGCACAATGGAATATAGAGCATATGTTCACAGTGTCTTTGGAATGAGAAGTCACCGTAAAAGACACCAATTGTTTAAAAACACTCCAAAAATTTCAAACTTAACAGTAGATTTAAGCCATAGAAGCTGCGCCAAGATATGACAAGAGCTACTTTGACATTGATCCTGGGTGTTGTTATAAAATACTAAGTAGCCTGCATATAATAATACAAAATCTGGGTATTACATGTACATGAAAGGGTATATGAATGTCAACTGTCAATCTGAAAATGTCAACGACGCTCGTATGATTACATACTGTAATTCTTGATTTGTTAACGGTGACTTAAATTTAGCTACTTAAACGGTCACTAGGCAACCCCTAAAATTTCATAACCGCAAATATTTCATCACTAACATTTGAGACAGTGATGTTTGTTCCCACCGTTACAATTAAATGTGGTGAATTACTCCCTTTCCTCCAACTGCTGAAATTACCAACCGCAATATTAAATGGATTTACAGTAGAGTCATTTTCTGTATGTAGCTCCGGTTGTTATTGATATAGTACGCCAAGACAATTATGTGTGGCACCTAGATTTGTCTACATTCCATGTTGAAAGCCTCAGTACTGGTGAATCAGTCTTTGCTTGAACATCTAAGAAAATACCTGTAAAATATCTCTGTTTATTTCTAAAGGGATTTTTGTCCTAATTGTGGCCAATTTTGTATTCCAGTATCCCCTTGGCTGCTGGACAGTTCGATCGGGAAGTGTATATTGAAGGTAAGAAAATTAAAATCTACAGGAAGCCCTGACCTTTGTAATGTTTACCTTCTTGAAAAGCCTTAAAAATCCCTAGAAAAAATAAGGCATATTTCTTGACCAAAATTGCCTGTTGTCAAACTACGCCTTCAAACCAATTTCACTAAAAATTTCAGACATGCATAGATTTGCCAAAAATAGTTACTCAAGCAACTAGATAAAATTCAATATTCAAAATTTTGTCCAGTTGCTTGAGTAACTATTTTTGGCGTATCTTATTACCTGGATGTCTAACCTTCATCAACGTATGCATAGACTTATTTTAATTTTATAATGAAATAAAAAAATGAAATTCATGCCTTGTAGTTTGAATGAAGAGGCTGTAGATTTTCCCAAAAATAAATCAAGAAAGCCTTATGTAAACATGCCTGTTACGAAAGAATGATATATGTTTGTTCATGTCGTATCACATGCACGGTGACATTTCTTATCAAAGCATTTCGGTGACCTTTAAGAGCAATTATAGATATAAGGGCTGCCTCAAACTCAATCCATTCTGCCATCACTATCAGTTTCATTAGAACTACGTATAGAAATGTCTGTGGTTGCATCCGAGACACTTAAGTAGATTAACCGTACCTTGTTATGTAAGGACTCTTCCATGAACAGAAATTTTGGGGGGGTTCAGGATGTCATCCATGGTGAGACTGTAGAGGAAGCATTGTTAGCGGGTGTGTCAAACCTATAATATTTGTTGGTCAAAATAGGGATAATTAAGTGCTTGGATTTTATTTGCTGTTAATGGTGTGGTTGACCTTGAAAACATATTACTTTTCCTATACTCGTAATTGAAGGAAACAGCTAATTATATCGTATCAGGGTTTTTATCAATTGGATTTTGTATATTTTTGTAGAAACACTGATGGTAATGTATGGGTTGTTGTTTTTTGAATTCCAGCCAATAGAAGACGTGCCATGCAGATCAATGTGGAACGCAAACAGAGTCGCATCTGTTCCATCATGTAGAAACTTTGGTGGGAGACCCTACACAGCCGTGGGAGACCAGAATTTCACATCTTTTGGACAACATTTTTTTTTATTTTGTGTACTGTACCTTCTTCTCCAATATGTGGAACAAAGCACTACATTTTTTAAATTTCATTTCTTACATATTTTTACTATTTGCTTATTTGTGTTATAGTAGTTGATACATACAAAACACCACAAAAGTTAATTTGAATTTTGTGTATGTAAACATGTAGAAACCACAACAGTTTTCTGATTGGTTCTGAAATTATCATTCTAATGACATCACTCTTTCAGCTTATGGTCTCCCTGTGTTTTTAAAACTGATGATTCAATAAAGATTGATTGATTTCCTGCATATGTGACTGTACAACTGATGGACATAATCAATGTAAAACTTAATCAGATGTAATATATAAATCAGTGTTGTATTAATATTTGAATGTACAGTACCCTAACTCCCGACAGAATAAAAAGAACCGTAAACGAACAGAGATCTTATTTTTGTGTTGTGAACGGAATAGAATCAATGTAAAATGTATGATGTAAATTGTAACTATCATTGTGGTTGTAGATATGTATGTAAAACAGACAAAGTGCTGTATTAGTGCCTAAATTGTAAGTAACATGACTGTGTTGTGTTCATTTTGTTATACCAGAACATAGTTGATTGTGCATTGTCTACGACTGTCATTTTCTCGCTAAGACTCCAGGTTAGAGCTGTACATGTGTACCTAAAACCTGTACCTGTAAAATTGTTTAGGTACATGAACATCTAATGTACCTGTAACTGTACCTAAACAAACTAAAGCACTTAGTCTAGTGGACACCATTTTCAGACTAAAGATAGGTAAATCGCTTGGCAGAGATGACAATTTTGATAACCTCACAGTTGAAATTGAGCAAAACTTGCAAATAGATTTGTTTGAGATTCAAATACATAAATCCTCATACAAAGATGACAATTTACCACTAAAAATGTTTAACCTACAGATAATTGACCAAACTTGTTTAGGTACATGTACAGGTCCGGACCTGTACCTAAACCGCTGTACCTTTACCTGAATTTTTGTTAAGGCATACAGCCCCACTCCACGTTCAATACTTCTATATTTCTTGGTGTCACATGTGACAATACAAATGATATTGAGGATGCCACAAGCGAAAGGTTCTAAAATGAAATAGATGATCACCGAGACTTTCTTTCAGTCCTATTTCAACTTCAACCAAGTTCCTTTTTCAAAACAATCCAATTTGCAATTGCGTGTAATCAGAAAAATAAATGTTGATGTTGTATGATTTCAACATATGGAGGGACCAAGTACAGTATTGTGAATGGACATTGTACAGTTAGAGTTAGCGTCATAACTGGAAAAAAAGTTGTATTTTTGTAGTAATATGCTAATTGTGCCGAGAGTGGAATGTTGCATTTCATTGTGGACCAAGACCCCATAGCCTTTTCCATGACCCTGAATGTAGCCTAATGACTATACCAAGTTTTAAAGATAGAACTGACACTGTGGAGAAGACAATGATGATATATTCAAATGTTATTTTGAGGAGACCTAGGTTTGTCGAGATTCCAGATAAAATGATGAAAGATAAAAAGTGTGAAAAGTTTTACTAATTGTATTCTATGACTTCCTAGTTTTGTGTCAATTTCAAGTTAATGTCACAAAATTTAGTTGTAAGTTAAATGTATAATTATACCTAAATGTCTTCTAAGACAATTTCTGTGTTGCTTATAGAAATGGAGCTGTGTATAGTTTTTTCTTCTTCCTTTTATCTTGTAGGCTTTGATGCAAGAGTGTTCGTTTAAGATTTATGTTGTTAAGTGCTATTTTGTTAGTGTATGATAAAAGAAACATTGTCATTTTAGCCCTTTTATTTCAAACTGTAAAATGACGTGTGCAAAATATTGAAACTATATGTTAGAAAAAGAAGACATTTCCAGAATTGCTTATTTCAAGAACGTACAGTATCTGAAACGTGTTGATTTGTGATTATTTGCTTTCTGGGACATTGAAATGGGACGTACCATTTACAGAATTTAGGGGGAGAGACGACTATTTCTTTTGTTGACCACCACAAATTTGAACACCATCTTTTTAATCAAGTTAGGAAATATTACAGTGAAAATTATTTTTACTTTTGTCCTAGGAAATATCTAATTTTTTTTCTATCATAGGGCTTTTTCAAGCCAAACGTGTTTTTACATTTTTTTATCCTCCCCCAAATAAGAGTGTAAGGGCATCTGTCATGCTGGAGGCTTGACCTATTTGTCATTAAAAGGTCAATAACCTGAATGACCCACATACACCTGTCACGTCTGTAAACAAATGAGCGGCTAGGTTTAGTCTTTGGTTTGATCAGTCTGCAACGGTCACGTGAGATCTAAGCCATCCCAAGTAAACAAAAGCTAGCATCAAATTTCAGACGCTCAGTGACCCCTATTTGACCTTTACCCGAAATACCTGTTTCTCATTGAATCATATTCATATCAGCCTTAACGTAATCAGAAAATTGTTAAATTTCTATTCTCAACTCTATATTCCTCTTGTATCTTTTCCTCTTTCCGTCTAAAAGAATTAAATCTGATTAACTAGCATTTGAATGGCAGTTAAGGTACGCTTTTAGCGGTTAATCTACAAAACGCTGTGAAGTTTTAAACTAATGTCCAAAATCACTGTACCGCGACGCCTGCATTGAAATTCAATCCACGTTCAAGTACAGTTTGAGGTACAGAACTTTTATGTTCTTTGCCACAAGCCCCTGGGGGCCAATCATGCTGATTTTGGCGGTCGGGGTCTCCTTACTCAAGCTTCAAAAGCACGGGCGTTCTTTGCCAGCAAAATGTTTGTACTTCTAGTGGCCAGTTCAGCCCTTTTTCACTCTTAAAATCATCTCGCGTTTGCCTTGGCCACTCAAAATAAGTAAGTCCTACAAGGAATCGAAATATTCAGACGGGCCAATGTTTTTTTGATAAAATCTCTTTCTCCCAAGCTGTACTGTGGACGCGTTTGCTTTGGCAATTGTCTTATAATAAGCACTTCTAGGGGCAAGGTTAGCTCTTTTTCACTCTTCTAATCGTGTCGCGTTTGCTTTGGCCACTGAAAATAAGCAAGTCCTACAAGGAATCGAAATCTTCAGACAGGCCAATGTTGTTTTTTTAATACAATTTCTTTCCCCCGAGCTGCAAGTGTGGACACGTTAGCTTTGGCAATTGTCTTAAGATAAGAAAGGAATTTCCTAAGCTTAAGTCACATCGATGGACAATGCAAAAGTACAAACAAGCCTAAACCGCCTTTTCTGCAAGGTAATTGTGTGCCGATACAAAAATAACAGTAACAAATCTTTGGTCACAAAAAAAGAGAAAGAATCACACATGTACCTAAGCCCACTCTATTTTGTATAAAAACTCAAATCAAGAAGGAATTTTCATTAGCACCCCACCCCCATAGCACACACGCCATGCGACACGTTTCGACATTCTTGCGATAGTCGTACGATTTATCACACGATTCCTTGTCGACGGTTGTTTTTGTAGGAGCCCTACTATAAAAATACTACTACCAAAAGTCCTATGTGTGTTGTGCATGTAACTGAGCTTGAAGGCAACCCAAGCAATACTATATTAGGGCCCAAAAAATGGAAATAAAAAAAATGCTGAAATCTTTATGGTAGTGACATTTACTAACATTGTTTAGCACATAATAACTTCATACTTTTAGGATTCTAAAACCGCGCAAAAACGTGCCGCACGATGATCCCCTTAGTTTCGCGAGCGTACAAAAACTCCGGCCACGATTTTCGAATTCAGTGAGTTCTCACATCACAACAACGTCGTATTTTTGCATCATGGACGTTGCTATACATTGTGATAGTGTTGTGTGAACTAATCACGTATAGAAATTAATTTTCAAAATCTGATTTTCGGGACCTAATATTGCTTGGGTTACCTTTAAGAAACAGCTTTCTGCATTACGAAGGCCTAATGGTACTTGATTTCTGTCCGGCCCTCTCAAACATCAATTGATACATTGAAGTGCACTTTTCACCGGTTGAAGAGGATTGTCAAGTGAGCCCTTAATGGCCGTGACGTCACAACTTTTTTCAGTACACACGTAAAACGTCCATCCGCCAGTAATTACTAGGTAGTGCTCTCTAGGGGACCGGAACGGTACAAATAATTCATAACAAGTTTTACAGCCGAGAAACGGGGTAAGAGAGTGACGTTTGGTGAAAATTATGGGTTCAATATTGATGTGCGGATTGTTTATTTTAATTTTATGGCGTTACAAGTGCATTTTTTCCCACCGCCTCTTTCATGGTTGGCCTTAAAGTACAAGCGCTAAATATGCTTTTACGGCTATTGGCACTTGCTTTGTTCATTGTGTAATCTTTAGGAAAATGTTTGCTTTGAAACGTTGTGTAAAAACACTACTAAGATTTTTACCCAAAGTGCGCGTTCACGCCAGTACGGCAAATTCGACCGACTTAAGCCCCTGTCACACTTGTGCGTATATACAAGCCCGCATGAGTTGTGTATTGACATGTTTTTGGTTCAGGTTAAGTTTGCAGCCGAAGAAGTTATTTCTTTCGTTTGATAACTAGACTGCTCAACGGTGGGTCAAAGTAGAAAACAACTTCCTCCCCGCAAAATTTACTCAAACTAAAAAAATGTTACTGCGGAACTCATGCGCACTTGAACATACGCACAAGTGTGACAGGGCCCTTAGCTATAGGTTACATCCAATGTAATAGTACTTTTGGGGGGCATTGGAAGAAAACACAAATGTATTTAGGATATATCTAGTCGCGTTGATGACGCTTTCTTGAAGCTTTTATCAAATAGGTGTGTATCATTTCTTTATAGCTTAACGTCCGTAAGATGTGGATTAATTGTGTTTTTCATCCTCTATAAATGGAAGACAAAAATCATGAAGATTCATCAAAGATTTCTCGAGTTATGCTCTTGGCTTACATATGGACCCACTTAACAGCTGGCGCAACCGAAAACATAATCTTCTCGGCGAAGACAATTAATTGAGTGACAAAGTGACAATGGTTGCAGCTATCATCTAGATACCCTAGCGTCTCTGTCTTATATCATAAGCTAAAGAAAGCTCTCACAAAGGTGTTGAATACTCTGATGAATAATTTAGAACGTGATTTGTCAGAAACGCTTTCAGGAGTATATTCAGTCACACGTATTGGTATTGCCGTAAATAGGCCCTGTCACACTTGTGCGTATATTCAAGTACGTATGAGTTGCGCATGAACATTGTTTGGGTTTGTGTAAAGGTTGCAGGGAAGAAGTTGTTTTCTACTTTGACATACCGTTGTGCAGCCAAGTTATCGAACCAAAGAAATGATTTCTTTGGCTGCAAACATAACCTAAAACAAAAACTTGTTAATACGCAACTCATGCGGACTTGCATATACGCACAAGTGTGACAGGGCCCGTACACTTCAAGAATTAATGAAATTATGATTGAACAAAGATTGAAAATAAGTCTTGCATGTTCAAAACGTTGTACGTATATTTCAACGTATCAAAGGAAATGAGGCGAAGAGCATATAGAAGTGGTGGCGATGGCCTGTTGGTTTGACTAGCGGACACGGGATTGAGAAAGCAAGAGTTCGATTCCTGTCTGTTTTGACTAACATCACTCAGATCGGAAATTCTATGTCCCTTGCCAGTGGTCGGGTAGCGCAAAACATAACATTTTTTCCCAGGCCTAGGCCAAGAAGCTCACACCGGCTCTCGCAGTTCCTGATTCTTGATGTCATAAGGCCACCCCAATTTTATTTGTTGATTCCCGGAATTTTTCAGAACTTTTTTCAGCGACAGGGCGAAAAAGATAGATAGATAGATAATCTTTTTTTGCAAATAGTCTGGGGTGAAGATAAGGGTTTGCACAACATAAAGATTAAAGAATAAGCAACCCATTTTTTTTACAAATTTAAAAAAACAAAACAGGAGAGGCTATTCCGAGAAGCAACAAAATAAATTGGTATGGCCTAATCTCTGCTTTGCCACGATGTGTGATACTACAGTACACGTGTACGGGCGTCGTCATGACAACATATACGTCTGTCTCTTTACCTTAAGGCAATCTCTTAAATTTCATCTTAATGTTAGGATCACTTTAATATCCTTTTAGTCAAACACCACAAAAGTAATGACGTCCGCCTTGCTCTTAAGAGGCCTTAAGATACATCCGCATACGCCTTCAAGAAGAAACGGCGTTGGTCTAAAAGTAGAAATACTTCATATTTATGGCTATTTTTAAGACGCATACGATATGTGTGATCTTATGTCCTTTGATCATAAAAGGGAACAGGATATGTGATATTCGCATTTCTTTTATGAAAATTTTGAAAGCTTGTTTTGATCTAACAAAGCCTTCAATTCTTTCATGTCAAATTTCCGAGGCGCAAGTGTGTTTCAAAGTGATACAATTTCTTTCAGATGAAAACGCAGTACGAAAATGTAATTACCTGCTTGGAAAATGGAGGTTGTATTTTGTAAGCCTTCGCTGCAGACTTCCCCACTCCGATTTTTCAACTTATCGGGGCCAGGTTCTTTGGCTGGGGGCCGTATCTGCTTGGTGACCGTATCTACTTGAGGCCCCGTATCTGCTTGGGATCCTGTAACCGCCAAGCAGATACGGGGCCTCAAGCAGATACGGTCCCCAAGTAGATACGGCCCCCTAGCCAAAGAACCTGGCCCCGATAAGTTGAAAAATCGCCTTGGGGAAGCCTGCAACGGAAGCTAATTTTTTTGCTGATTCTTGTCGACTGTTGGCGAGCAAATAAACGCACGAATAGCTGGATGGATTGGATTTGTATTTGGTGTGTTGGTAGCTATAGGTTATGACTAAAACAAGACACGATTTGATTTTGGGTCCCCTGTCGGTGTTCCTATGACAGGTTACTGCCGCGGAATTTCAGATTTTGATATCTCGTGTTCTAGACATGCTATGGTCATGATTCTTAGGTAGTAAATACTGTAAATGCAGAAATGTTTGCGGTGGTTTTATGTTCGCGGTTTTCGCGGTAAGCTCTTCGCCGAGAATTTAAAACCATCGCAAATTTTGGCCCTCCTACCCCCTTGTCTACTATTATTACTCTCCACACAGAGCATGGGTTTCGGCTGGTTTTGGACGTGTTTTCAGGCATTTTTGTCGGGCTTTCTACTTTGTCATCTTTCTTTTGTATGGCCAACCCCAAAAAACACGTCAAAAACCAGCCGAAGCCCATGCTCTGCTTGAAGAGCATACCATTGTCTCAAACACAAACTTAGAACCACCGCGAACACTCCATTCTTTTCCTACTGCGAAATCAAAACCACACGAAGTTTAATCCATTTACAATTATACCTCTTGTTGATTTCACGTAGAAAACACGCACTTGATCTTTTAGACTCTCTCAGCCACCACGAAACCATCTAATTACTAATTGGATTACATGGATACTCGTGACGTAATACTTACGTCAGCAACGAACGTCAATCGCAACAATTTTGAATGACGCACATGAAAACACCCCCACAGACGTTTTTCTACGTACTATGTTATTTGGCCGTCACCCATGACAGCAAGGACAATGGTATCTCCCAGCGGAGCTTCTTTGATTTCATTACTGTAAATGCATTTAAGTTCGCGTGGTTTTTATTTCGCGCTAAGGCGAAAATGGAGTGTTTGCGATGGTTTTAAGTTCGCGGCAATGCTACATACTGCTACAGTATTGGACAAAAATGTTTGCGGTGACTTTAAGTTCGCGGTGAAACGGTCGCCTTGAAAACCGCGTACAGAAAGCCACCGTGAACATTTCTGCATTTACAGTATTTTCCGTCTTTGCGTACAAAACATGTTTATTTTATGCTACAAACGTAATATTTTCTTTCAGTTTGAAATTTTTAACTGTAACGGTCGTTTTCAAGTAAAGACACTAGCTGACGTTTAGAATGTATTTGCAAATGTCGAGCTCGCGTGCACTCTATGGACTAGACGTGACAGGACATATTTTATAATTCATAAGACACTCTACCCAGCAATTGCGTTCTTTTATAATAAACTCTTATGGGTAATCATCGAAAGGGAAGTTTATTACGTCAAGTTCTTTCTCGCGTCGTAAATATATGAAAATGATAATGCTGGCGTCTAGAAATTTTATTCATAATTCATAACGGGTATGACTTTGGTATTCGAAACGTTGTCAGCATATTGAATTTAATATGCAATTGCAGTTTCTCATGTACTCGGAAAATATTGAAGATGAATTTCATTTTGTGATGAATTGTCCAAATCATAATAAAGAGAGAGATGCACTGTTACAGACTATTACTACTAAGACAAACTTCACCCTATCTGGTACACAAAGTGATATTTTCTATGTACTGTTGTCATGTCCGACTCCTATATCCACATACATAGGTCAATTTTATAAATCATTCCAAAAGAGAGACAGAATTTACCCATACATGACTATATTGTAACCCATATACTGGTATCGATAATATTTTGTAGTTAGAATTGTAGGATTGATTAGCCTTGTAGTATTGTTGATTTAGTGCCATACATTGTACCATGTACGATTGTTGAGCAAGAAAGTTCATTCATTCATTCATTCATACAAGGGCGATGTTCGCAGCGATTTGGTCCCTGGGGGGCGAAATTACTCGGGGCGCAAATTTGCCGCGACACCGGTGAGATGAAAACGTCTTTCTTACCAAATTTGTGAAAAGGGAGTCAAGAGCTAGAAATTCTCTCTGACCAGGTTTTTTTTTAAATTTACATTTGCCTTAAATTGTGAAATTACTCGGAGGGCAAATTCACCGTGACACCGGCCGCGGTGACAAGAAAATGTATTTCCTACCAAATTTGTGAAAACTGATTCTTTTAGTTATCTTTGCCTTAAATTGCACCAACATTGAAACAATGTCCAAATCCAAAGGCTCGAGCACAACATTGACATGTTCTTTGCTTCCTGTCTATGATTTTATTAGACAGGACACCGACAATTTTTCTACGTAGGCCATGTTGATTTGATTATATGGATGACATCCACTGGGAACCCCAAAACTGATGCGAGCGTGCGAATAAAAGAAAAGCTTGGCAAGAACAAAAAGATGCCCTAACTATGAAATCTACGTGGTCAGGAAGGTACAACAAATGACTAACACACAGAGTATGGTATAGCGAATAATAGATTCTACATTTTCACTTCTTCACTGTGGAACTGATTTTGACATTCTACGACGTTAGTATCGTTTCAGTCCAATTTTTTTGTTTAATCCACGGCATATATTATATCATTTTGCTGCTGCTTTGTGCGATTTACAGTATAGTCAAAACTTTTATTTTATTTTTTAGAAACGGACGAAAATTGATGCGCGCGCGCGCGGATGTCATCCATATAATCAAATCAACATGGCCTTGATATGCGCACTTTCTGTGAATCAGAAACGCTTGGGCTTACTAGCTCTGTTTTCTAGTCTGTCGTGACTCTTGGGGTATGTATCGTAAAATGTCAAGTCGCCGGAAAACATCAAAGAAAGGCTTGCTACTCCCCGACCGGAAGAATGTATTTACGGAACTGTACGCGTCAATGTTATGTAAACCTCGCCAAATCCTTCGAACACGACATATTTCAAATATTCTCTCCAGGGAAATATTCGTGTCGTCTCTAGAGATGACCCTTACAATTTTAAAGCACGCAAGAAAAAACACAGTCATGGCAGTAGATCTAAGATATAACGTTCTTCAAACGTCTGAGGATTTATTTCAAGATTCGTGAGCCACGCAATGCCCAGCAGGCCCGGTTATTTTGAATAGGTTGCCCGGATTCAATGCACAATCCCCAAGCGCGTTCATTATTTCCTTTTTAATATCAAGGCCTTTCTTATATAACGTCCTAAAAGGAGGCCATCTGTGCTTTCGTAAAGAAGGTTATGTTTTCGGGTGCGTGCGTTTGTGTGTTTTTTTAACAGCATAACTCGCGGATGAACCTTTATGATATTTGGTATGTTGGTAGGAATTGGCAAAAGGAAGAAATGGTTAGATTTTGGGCCGCCTTGCGGATTTCTACGCTACTGCAGTGGAAATTACGGTTTTTATATCTCATGTTTTGGACATGCTACGGTCGTGATTTTTGTTCTACATTTCATTAGAAAACAATTTTGGAGAGAGAAAAAACGGCATGACATAAAAAGAATGTTAGCACAACACATTGTTCCTCACATCTCTAGCAACTTTGTCACAGTAAATAGACGGACCACGCTTTCAAAGATGGCGGGGGGAATAATTTCCAAGCAGATATTGAATGATCCAGCTCCTTCTCAGTATTTTACACGTATTTTGTGACATTTAGTAAGCCTTTCTAGTGCTGCACTTTTTAAAATCCGTTGCGAATCGTTAAAAAGTGCAATAATTGAATGGCCTAGTTTTCGTTATTTAGATAGCACAGAAAAATTCGTATTCCTTATGAAACTAGACAAGCCATATTTCATACACCATGTATGCTCATACATCTGCAACAAGCGAGAAGAAATTGAACCTGTACATAGCGGTATTAATTAGTCTTTAGATGTAGTAAATCACGTAAAAACACACATAAACGTTAACACTGGAAATAGGCCGAAACCTTGCATCTGCTTGGATATTACAAGTCTTGCAGGGAGGACAGAGTTGGGGACGGATCTCCGAAGTCATGGATGGGGGAGACTAGAGACCCTTAGCATTAGATAGCCCATTTAATAGTTCACCCCCTTTTTCCTTCACCTTCCGCTCTATTTTAATCATCTTTGCGATTAAACATATTTTTCTTGGTCTACCAGTTTCCACGGAAATTGAAATCAATCGCGTTTCTTGCTAGTAATGACATAGAGAAAAACGCCGGGGGCCTGTAATTTCATTCATCCGGTAAAGCAATCCAAAACTACCCTGTCCGCCAAAAATAGGATTTGATTGTAGACTAAACGAAATATATCCGCACTGAGCTGTAATTCTCAACCGGCCACGATTTGAATTTACAAATGCGTGCTTTAAATCTGAAATTGTTTCTGAATTTGTCATTACACAAGCATTATTCATTCAAAGTGATGGACTTGCTTTTGCTAAGAACGGTAGCCCGGTCTCTATTATTTTGTGACCTTTCAAAGATTATTCCAGACTAGTAGGAGCCAGTGCAAAATGATAATGACCTTTTCGTGGGTAGACATATACTTAGACCCAAAACATGGAAATTATATTTCTATATTAATCACAAGACGTGTGTACATGAATTACATGCAGCCTACAAAATGTGTCTCAGTATGATTGCGTCCAGGTCCTATCGACTCAAGACGAATACTGTAAATGCAGAAATGCGGTTTTACGTTCGCGGTTTTCGCGGCAACCGTTTCACCGCGAACTTTTAAAAACCACCGCAAACAGTTGTGTCCAACACTGTAGCAGTATGTGACTATAGCGCTGTCGCAAACTTAAAACCACCGCGAACACTCCATTTTCGACATAAAAACCACGCAAATTTAAATGCATTTACAGTAGAACCAACGTCAGCCTACGTTTATCAATGATCAATCGATCGCTGGACAAGTGATTGTGTACGTAGTTATCTACGTATCTTTATAGTCCACGTCATACGGATATCAGTTGTATCTCCCACGCACTGACGCCAGCTATACACCAGTGTAGACGCGAAACTAAACATATAGAGTTCCACGCTGTTTTTCTTGTCTTTTCAAATCAAAACCGTTGAGACGACGCCACGCGTTCTCGATCCCTGGGTTGACGCAAAGCAACCTGGGAAAGAGATTGATACTACCCGACGTCGTTTGGAAATGTCACTAGGCCTGTAAGTTACGGTGCTGTTGAGACGGTGAAATCTTTCGGGCTATTGTTGGTAGTGAGACATTGCGTGCAGTCCCGCGAGCAGAAGGCGGGGTCATACGGAGGTAGTGGGCCTGAGTACACGTTAAGGACGCTCTAGTGGCCCGTGAAGGGTCGTGAAGTGGAGAGGTACCAGTCGAGGTGTTACCGGTAAACACAAGACGACATGAAGCCCGTGATGACCGGAGAAAGTGGCCGGTTGCAGTGGGACAAGGCACCGAAGACCGCCGTGGAGTCTCACGCTGAAGGCAAGCTTGCCGCCTGCTTGGATTTGGGGAACAGCGAGGACTACAAACCGTTATACGTGTTGTCCAAAGCCGGCGTACCGACCGGGGTGAGGCTTGCTTCCCTCCTTGAGTCCCCGGGCGAGGAGGCACAGCTTACCGACAATCTCAATGCGCAGGAGACCGAGACCGAAGTGTTCAACCTAGAAGTCAAATCGTCGGCTTCCTGGTGGGGGCGTATGCGCTCCAAATTCAAGACCAACTCCTCCCGACCGAAAGATTCGAGTAACCGGGAACAGGGAGTTTACCTTGTCATGAAAAACTCCCGCGTTGAGAGTTTGGAAGAAGATACCTTGCGGAAATACCTTACGGGTAAGACCGTGCATGTAGAATCGGCCGGCGTGCACGATTTGAACGGGGAATTCCAGGTGGTCTCCGTAGCGTGGACGGCAGAGGACGTGCGGGCGGTGGTAAAGACTCAGGAGCCCGCCTCGTCAGACGATAAGAACGACGAGACTGCGGACATTCCTGCTACGGAAACTGAACAGGTTATAGAGACCTATAGCACTTCGCCATGTACGGTCGCGTATAGTTGCGTAGTGGTCAAATACAACAAGGACACAGGCCTTATTCTGGCCAGCGGTAGCCCGCGCGGAACGCACAAAACCAAGAAGGAAGCTCCTGACCCCAAGGAAAGTTCCACGTCTCCCACAAAATCTTCAAGATCTTTCAGAGACCGGTTCAAACGGAGAGGTTCAAGCATTTCTGTGGAATGGAGCGAGGATTTGGAGAAAAAAGGTGGATCCGGAGGAAAACTCAGATCATCCGGTTCTTGGGTAGACGAAAGTGAACTCGAAACCATCGAAGGCTAGAAATATCCTAAAAACATTTTACTCACAAAATAAGGACTGTATAGAGAGCTAAATAATGACTACAAAATCTACCTAAGTTATGGACATTGAGCAGAGAGCTCTTGACGTGATTTGTGTTAAATACGGATTTCACGGTTAATTCGTGTGAGCCCCTGCTAAAGGTAAATTTGCTGTGTGCGGGCCAAACTCCTGAACGGCCACTCCTTTTGCACACTACTGCGTGTGGCTGACTGTATACATGGCTTAACCATGATTTCACCAATATTGTTGCAGCTAGAACACAGGGAATATCACAAGCGAAACGCAAACGTTCAGGTGAGAAATAACCATACCTATCTTCTGAATACTAAGGATATTACATCGTGTGCTCAACTGGTAAAATTTCCGGTCTGTACGTAGATTCTAATCTCCAAGCAGATCTACACGGTGCCAAAAATCGTATATGCTAGCCAGAGAAGCTCCAGTCAGACAGATAAACTCCAGTCACGCTCCAGATAAGCTACGGTGCGGACTGGAGCTTAGCTGGCTGACTGGAGCTTCTCTGGCTAGCATATACGATTTTTGGCACCGTGTAGATCTACTTGGAGATTACGTATATACAGTACAGGCTAGCACGCTGTTGTATAGACTCATTATTATTGGGCCTGGCGTACTCTCTCAAAATAATGTCCTTTCAGTAAAAACCAATAAAATCGATGGGAGCTAATTTTCAATCACACCTGAGCCTTTGTGACAGCCATATGGAATTAATGCCGCTTGTCTTCATATCAGTATTATTAATGTATTGCTGTCATATTTTATTATCATACATGTGTGTGTTGAGGTTGTGAAGAATGTTGATTTATATATGTGTTATATTTGAGAAAACATCGTCATGTTGGGATATATTGGTAGATACGGAATTTTGGGTTGTGTATGTAGCAAACAACTTGATACAAAAATATCATGGTGTTATCTTTTTGTTTTGCAACCGTTTGGGGTACAAATTTAAAGTCGCCATCAACAATGCTTATAATCCATGTAGGGATTTTGCTTGTCAGAAATATGATGTTAAATTTGTATGAATGTTAACGTGAACGTGAATTCTCAAGGGGGTGAACTATGGCGGCGTCCCATGCGGTTAAAACTCTCGCCGTATATGAAGTTCCTTTCTCCCAGTTCTTGTCGCCTAGTAACCCGTCACGATGAAAGAACGGTGCCCCATCAAGCGGCCGGGAAACAAAATACCCAAAACAATGGTCACAACGTTCGCTGATACCTGCCGCTGAAACAAAACCCCAAACAAACATTCCCGGCTTTTGTACCCAACACCCTCCCTGACGATTCTTCTTTTGCAAACCGGTTTATTAAGTTGTCATTGTGCAATAAATATCGTACTCGTTCATTTAAGGTTTTTCAAACGAGCTTGAGTTAAAATATTCTTTCGAGCGAATGTGTTTTTGTCATAATGTGGTTTCTCGTTGGAATAAAGTTTGCGTATGAATATTACATGTTCTGAGGTGCACCTTTCTGACCTTTCTGTCATTCTATATAGCCAATTGGGTAAATATTATTGCCCTGTTGCTAGGACACGGCCTTTCTTGTGCCGGGCTTGTGCTGAAATAATAACCGGCGTGGTATTTAACGCAGAAGCCGTGTTCCCAGACGGCGATGTATAATTACTTATGGGGCTTTTCCGATAAATTGAGTCTCTTGGGGCAAACGCGCGGCTGTCTATATATCCACCGCAGTAAACAGATTGCTTACTTTTGTGGTCGGATTTATCGATTTATTATAATTTTTCACTAGTATTATGGGACCACATGTGCAAGGTATTGCATTACTATCGGTTTCACCAAAGTACCACGTAAAATAAACAAAATACTACTACAGTTTGTCAAAGTAAGCCATGGTAATTGTACTGTATTCAAGGCACAAATGCGCACGCAAGCACACAACATGCATATAAATATACGTATACACATACATATACATATATACGTGGAAATATATTACATAAACACGCAGATACTCACACATATGTACACGTATACACACGCATACCCACCACATGTACATAAACACATACATATACACAAACACATGCTGCACACGCACAACACTTCACAAATGCATACATATATACACACACACACACACACATACACACAGCATATACACAAACATTAAAAATTGTTAGCTCTAGTGATATGTGCAGGCGATAAACTGTCCACTATTGCCGTCATACATTGGCGGATTCACGGTGAATAAATGAAGTTGATTAATTAGATCAGTAAATGACTGATATATATAGGGGCTATGTATCAAATAGATTTAATTATAATCATCATAGGTTATATAAACGGTGATAGATGTTTCATTTTTTTACATAATAAACAAGAGTTCGGAGACCTCAAAATCTCCACATACTAGGGGGTCCAAAATCGACCTTGACCTTTCTCTTCCCAACAACTACCCACATACCAAATATCATTACAATCCATCCAGACGGTCTTCAGTTATGCTGACTATAAGCATCCGGACGCACAAACATACGCGCACGCAAGCACGCTCAAAACAATATCTCAATGAAAAAAACTCAATTTTTCATGGAGATTATGATATCTAAACCCATCCCGTCAACAAGCATTCTGCGTACAGTGTTTTGCTGAGGACCGTTGTACATGTCTAGTGCCCCGACGCCCCCATGCGGAATCTCTCAGTACTGCTTCACTAAGGCTCCCGAGCGTTTCGCTTCAGTTACATACATGTATTTCATAGCAGATACAGTGACAGTTGATACACAATGTAGCTTTATACGTGATATTTCTTTTACCACATCATAAATCAGAGAATACACCGGAGCCCGAAGTCTAGTGACTTGCGTTGTGATATTTTATGACGTATGGTTCACAGAGTGGTCAAAAGCTCAGTTGCGATACACCAGAACGTTTCCTGTTCCTTTCATATCGCATTACCATTTCCCTTATATGGGGATATATAACTCAAACTTTTCTGAAACCTTTAATGCATTTATGATGTGTAGAATAAACAGTCATATTAAGGCTTTTGTACACATATCCGTATAGTATATTAAACACGCAGTTTAAAAAGGACAGCGTTCCACATTGGTATTCTTTTGATCTTTCTTTTTCTTCGTGAGAGAAAAAAATGAAATCATCAAAATCTGTGTCTCAATTGTCATCTTTCCTATCCTAAACTTGTCAATGATAGCATTTATTTTCTTCCAACCATGGGAAGCCCTACATTTTGGGCTTTTATGTCATTGTATTTTTAAATTAAAAGCCAAATGATCTTAAAAACGGTATGAAGTACCTTTTATTTTGAACACCATTTATTTTTTGGCATACACCACGGGTTCATTTTGGACTTGTTTTGTTCGCTATATATGTAGTAATTGAGCACTTGAGAATGACTATTCACCACTTGTGATATTTCTATGACGTTATGGTGTCATAACCGACATAAAATGGAGACTTCTGATTGGTTGACGTCATCGGGCTATAAGATTCTGGCTATATGATAATAATGATTATTTTACAAAACAGGTAGTGATTTGAGAAAATGATGAGTGCAGAATGGGATTTTCCACGATGTGCTTAGTTTTATTCTTATGTCATAGCTTCACTGAATTTCAACCCCTTTTTGATGTTAAGGTAGCAGAACACAGTTTCCGGCCTATTGGGATTTCTATAGTTAAGGGCCCCAATGTGACTAGCTTCGACGCGATAAAAAATATAGCGCGGTGCACTTAAGAAAAACGAAAAACGAATATGTTTGAGTTTAGGGTACAACCTAGAAATAGATTTTTTTTAAACAAAAAAATCCTGTCGGCGTATCGGCTCCTCACGCCCACTTTGAAACAGCGCTCTGCGTGAGGTCACTGAACTGCACCGACTGACCACGTGAGGCGGTTGCACAAGATAGAGCATTTATACACAAAGTGGAAAAGGCCCACTATCCAAATCCTACAGTCTAAAATCCAACATATTTCTACACCACACCACACTGCACAGTTTACACATGGGTGCCTCTCACATGCAGCTTTCTACCCAGTCTTCAAGAGCTTGGGCCGCACTATTTTCTGTCACTTAACTAGAGGCACAATTTAGCAAAATGCAGAGTTTCAGTCTGTTAAAAACTATATAGTTTGATACAGCAAACAAAAACACAAACCACGCATTAGCTATATATTCGAACTACACCAATGTATTTCTGCTGCATTGTAAAATCAAGGTGGGAGTTGTGTACTGACAGTACTAGTGAAAGGACACCCACATTTTATAATAAAATCACAATCATAGATGTTGCTTATGCTTCCATATATAACGCCATACGAGACATGGCATACAGAATGAGTATTGTTAGTGGTATGCTAGATTTAGGCTAAACATTACGACGCAACAGGTACCAAGTATTTAGCCATGAGTTGTTCTGAACAGGAGCATTGCAAGCTAGGGATATCTGGATGAGGGACAATTTGACACTTCCTCTCCATCTTAAAACCTCGATAAGTACATAACTTCATCAATAGAAATGTCACGATTCATCTCCAAGGCGTGATGGCGTCGCGGAACCGTGAGAGTGCCCTGGCCACCCCTGTCAGCTTCCTCTTCGCCCACCTCTTTGCAGAGTGAGCCCGTCGCTGCCTGCGGTAGTCCACGTGGCCCTGGTACGTGACGGGTGAGGTTTGTTCAGCGACCATTTCCTGGAGCACATCCAAAGGGAAGCTCAGCTGCTGGGTCCTCAGCCGGACGGCGGTGGATCGGTCAAAGATGTACTGCAGCTCTGACGCCGTCATGTGCTTCACGAGAATGCCGTTTGCCGAGACCAGCAGGCCAACAGGTAGACGGGCAATGCTGTCGGCAGCTTGGAACACCACGTGCACTCTTGCCATATCGGGAGTCATCGTCGTGAGGATGGAGAACCCGAAGCGGCCCAAGTCGTCTCTTTGCAACACAAAGTCTTTTCCCCGGGAGGGCTGAAAGACGGGAGCGCTTCCCGTTGCCTTAGCGGCTGCGGTGGTCAGAGACTGGGTGCGGACTGGTTCCACCAGCTTCACGGGAACGGCCGTCTTGGCATCTGTGGCAGTCAGAGACTGCAAGTCAACTGGTTTCCGTGGCGTAGCATCTTGCAGAAGCTTGCGCGCGGCACCTTCTGTTGTTTGACGTTCACCACACTAACTCCTGACGAAGTGGAGCTCGCCTTTCCCACCAGCTCGTCCTTGATCTCCTGAACTGAACGCCTGTGTCTAGAAAGGAAGGTCAAAATCACACATTTAACTTGTGGTTGTGGACGAAACCCTACATGCCTTTATATTCTAACGAGTGGACGGGTAATGGTGGAATTCTTTTGCAGTTACGAGATGCTCAAATGTTTCGGGTAACATGAACCGAAAACATGCTACCATAGAGAGCCGATATAGGAGGCTCATGAACAAAAGTAAGTTGTCATTCCTTTTACACACTGTTTTACTGACACCTACCCACATATCGAATATCTAAGGGAGTTATCATAGCTTCTCTAGTTTTTTTTATAGTTTTTTTTACTTTGGTTTTGGACAGACAAGAACGACGTGGCACTACACTCAAGTTTTTCATAACTTATATTAACAGTGCCACGTACAGATAACAACAAACCCATTTTTTATTTTTATACACCTGGGCGAAGTGAGGAAAGTTGTGTAAAGTGCCTTTCTCAAAGGCACAACATCGGTGGCGTCAGGGGGATTCGAACTCGGGACGTCTTGGTTCTGAGTCGAACACCCTGCCGTTACGCCACACGACCCCACAAGTTTCTCTAGTTACAATATGTCCACAAACCACACCTGAGACAAAACCACAAATGGCACCGAAAACTTGATTTTCTTTTCGTACCTGACTCTTTTGTGCAGTTATGAGGTAATCTATCCTTCAGATTTAGTGGCATCGTGTGGCGCAATCGATAGGGGTTTCGCCCAGAACCTAGAGGTCCCGGGTTCGAAACCACCAGTATGCCCCGCTGTTGTGCCCTTGGGAAAGGCACTTTAAACGACTTTCCTCACTCCACCCAGGTGTAAATGGGTACCTGACTTCGGTTGGGGAAGGTCGTATTGAGGTCACTTGCTGGCGCCAAATGGCAGCCTCCCAGACCCTTGCGACAGTTTCACAAAGCATAATTGTGGAGCAAACATGTATCTGTTGTGTATTATGTGATTGTATGTAAACCCTGCAGTAATTCAGCACTGGCTGCCATTGCACGGGTTATTTCTGACCAATAAACCATTATTATTATTACATAAACGCACAGCATCGGTACCACGGAAAGCCGTCAGTCATCAAATCTTAAACTCACCCACCTACCAAATATCTTACAGATACACCCAAAACTTCTCGAAGTTTGCTGCCCATAAACAAAATCACAGTACAGACGAACACACAGACGCCACCGAAAACATAACTTTGTTTGCGAACGTAAGTACCTACTCATTGCTTCGGCATCAGGCAGTGCCTGGCTGGGTGTTATGCCTACGGCTGCGGTGTTGTCATGGCGCGGCCGGCTGGCCAGGGCCTCGAAACTGCTCACGAGTTTGCTCACGTTAGTCGACCTGTAGAGTGCGCAAAATATGTCGTTATACTACCTACAACAGTAATTTGAATACTTGACTTTCGGCATCATTTTCTGTTGTTTTCTTTGGCATCCAACAAGTACTAAGTATCATCCCATACGGCATTTTGTGTAGAGTAGATTAGTTTCCTATAAATGTCGCCACTAGTAAGGGCAGTACCTTGTATCTGATACGATTGTCGAACAAGAATGCTATCATCATTGTGTGTTTAAGAGAAGTACGGTGATCAATAAGTCCTCGGCCTCACCAAGAAATAAGGTGCACAACTCGAGTTTTGGGGCATAATCATGTAGTATGACATCTTTTAGCAATATCCACCAAACTTCAAATCATTAACATTAGGTGAGGTAGAAGGATAAAAACATGGACAATTGAGCTGTGACTTAAGGTGTGCGGGCCGACTTGCTCTGCTGATCTGAAAGTCAGATACCCACTTCTTTTTAGTTGAAATAAGAAGGGAATCTTTATCAAACATTTTGACAATGTCTTCGAAGATTTTATGCCGATTCGTGGCATGAAGAACTCGACCCACACAGCTCTGACCACAGTGTACCCTTGTTTTTCTCGTCACTTACCTAATAGTTTTCAAATGGACGTCGACTAAAAAGTATTGGCCACAATAATTTGAAATTTGGTGGATATCGCTAAAAGATGTCAAACTACATAATCATGCCCCAAAATTTGAGTTGTGGACCTTACTTCTGGGTAAGGCCGAGGACTTATTGATCGCCCCTCGTATCCATGGAAAAATATACCTACTTATCGTTCATAGCTTTCTTCATTGTTGATAACCGGAAAGCACAGTCAAACTCGCGCGGTATGCACAAAGGTTCATGATTCCACCACAGTAACACAGTAAAAGTTTTAAACACGACAAACAGTAATAAAAAAAGGGCGGATTACGTACCTGGCCAATCTTTCCTGTCTCAACTGGACCTTCTCAGTTCGGCAAATGGACTGTGCCATTTTTAAATCGAGATATACTAGAAAAACAACCAACAAATCAACAAGAAAAAGCGGATAAACACGAAAACGATCCGTTCGTGTCCGCAGGTGATTTGTCTGTGCCGCGTTACTATGGGAGCAAAGCGAAGACTTGTTCTAGAACATCATTGACTAACTATTGTTGCTTCATGAAGTTATTGGAACGTGGCCCATGGACTAGTAGTGTCCGCGTGGTGTAGAGGTCTGCGCACTCTGCCTCTCACCACAGCTGGTTCAAATTCCGTGGAGCCAGCGCCCGTGCTTGGACACGACTGGAAAAGATGCGCATCTTCCTATCGGTTGGGGACGTAAAAACGGTGGCCCCGTGTATGAGGGAGCTTTAGGGCGTCAAACCTCTGCACGTAAGAGAACCCAACACACTTGTCGAGAAGAGTAGGGGTGACCCGGTGTGCTTGGCCAAAAAACACGAGCCGTGGCGAAGCCGCATTGCACTACCACTAGCTACTTGAAAAAGCATCATGCTTCACCTCAATTGAGGATGCCTGCTTTACCTTTACCTTTCTCTTGACGATGAGTAGATAAGGGCACTGCCCACCTAACAAATCTCCTATCCCTACACATAGAAATTATGTAAGAAAAAAGCTATAAAAAGTCATATTCCAGAGGCTTGCTCCATGAACAACACCAATGTCAAGAGCAAATGATTGTTCCAGTACACACGGGTTATCGCGATTGTCACAAAGTGTTCTAGAACAGCATTTACATTGTTGTAACGTTGCTGTGGAACAGCAACCAAACACAACAACACTATTGAGGATGCCGCACGTGTATTTCTCAAGCTACTCGTTGTGTGAAGCCAAATGTTCTTATACCGTTTGATATAAGATGGGTGTGCTGGACAAGGCCGCGTCAGCGTTCCTCACAGTAGTACAAACCCTCTCATTATTGCTCAGGCCTGGCGGTAAGAGACGGACCGGCGAACCCAAACTGAACGTTACTGTTCATGAAGGGAAAGTTGGTCGCCACAGCCAAGGCAAGTATGTAGTCACTCTTCGTCACGGTAAAGAAAAGCAGCAGACGAAGAAGAAGAAATCGGATGGTCTAGTCTGGGAGCATGCTGCCGTATTCTCCCATTGGACGCCGACATATCCCCTAATGCTGAAACTACGAAAGGCGAAGCGGTGCAAAGACGCGACCATCGCCGAGCTTCCCATCGATGTTGCCGCCGCGCTAGAGTCGGTGGACGGCTTACCGAGCCGATGGTGGTACGCCATAGAGAGGATCGATGACAAAGGCAGGCGGCAGAAGGAAGAAGTTTTCCTGCAAGTCACGATCACTGTGGACGGCCCTGGTTCTACACATGGTAAGGGACTTCTGTTGTTTTGTTTTTAGGTATTGGATTTGGATTTATTGGAATTGCAACAGTGCAATACACGTGTGACACAGGCAGCTATTGCTGATGTTGTGACCTCCTGTACCCGATTTTTACACTTGGGTGGAGAGGGGAAAATCGTGTTTGGTGCCTTTTTTCCCAAAGGCACAAGATCGGTGGCAGCAGGAGACTCGAACCCGGAACCCCTTGGTTCTGAGTCGGAAATCCTGCCGTTACGCCACACGACCCCATTAGGTAGTCGAGTTTGTATGTTGTAACGCCATTGAGGCCGTCGAGGAGCTTGTTAGGCAAGAAGACATGTGAAAATGACGTTTTCATGGAGAACTAAAACAAGTGTAGGTACATTTGTAATGAAATTTCTTTACTGTTGTAAAATCCCGTTTTATCAAACTCGAATATGACATTACATACTCTACAAATAATAGCGATGTGTGTGTCAAATGAACGGTTCGGCCGAACCGGCGTTCGACCGTCGAAGCACCCATAGCTTCCATCTTCAATAGAACAGTTTTTCGTTCAAAGATTAAAGTGAAACAAACATGGTACTGTATCATTTCGTCCATTCCTAGCCAAGCCTACTAAGGCGACTGTTGCGACAGAAGCACAAGACAAGCCCTCTACCAAGCGAGAGGTAGAAGTCGAGCCACACCATGAGCGCCGTTCTTCAGTTTCCAAGGAAGAAGAGACGGGGACGTCAGACACCAGCCGCCGCACGGACGTCTCACCACCGGCCGCAGCCGGCGACATCACTGACGTCAAGTCAGAGCAGCCTTCATCGACAAGCCTGACATCCAGCCCACCTGCCTCATGTGACACACCAGACCAGGCCGGTACGAGTGGCCGTGGCGAGGGAGATGGCGAGGCGGACACAGAGCGCCACTCCCGCGACAAGGCAGTGGAGATCCCACGAGTGGCCTCTGCAGTCGACGGCCCCACGGGCGACAATGACTCCGGACGGGGTCAAGGTAAGAGGAGTCATAGATCTGTTGCTCTTTCTGCACATGGGCTCTTCTTTCAACGTCCTTTCTTTGCATGTATAACATAGAATCTTTCTCTCAAAGACAAGACCAGAGAATTCAAGTTGGAAGTAAAGTATAAGAATTCAGATTAAACATTTTGAACAAAAAAAGCTGCAAACTGAACTTTTACTCCATTTAGAGCCGACCAGGCCCTCTGGGAAGACTGTTATGACGGTAGGGCAAGAAAGCCCAGAAGCTTCGGCTGAGCTGAAAGAAGTGACTGCAGTGTCCACGGATGTGGAAGTGACTGCAGTGTCCACGGATGTGGAAGTGACTGCAGTGTCCACGGATGTGGAAGTGACTGCAGTGTCCACGGATGTGGAAGTGACTGCAGTGTCCACGGACGTGGAAGTGATTGCAGTGTCCACGGATGTGGAAGTGACTGCAGTGTCCACGGATGTGGGGGTGACTGCAGTGTCCACGGACGTGGAAGTGACTGCAGTGTCCACGGATGTGGAAGTGACTGCAGTGTCCACGGATGTGGAAGTGACTGCAGTGTCCACGGATGTGGAAGTGACTGCAGTGTCCACGGATGTGGAAGTGACTGCAGTGTCCACGGATGTGGGGGTGACTGCAGTGTCCACAGATGTGGGGGTGACTGCAGTGTCCACGGATGTGGACGTCGCACTGCTTGAAGTACCCACTGCTGTCGATAGCCCCGTGTGTGGTAGTGACTCCGAACGGGATCAAGGTAAGAACAAAGAGATGCTATAACCTCCTTGGTAAAGTGTGTCTGTTTTTATTTCGGCAGATGTTAACAAAGCTAGTTGGTAACGCCTTATGTCTTTGCCCATTTCTTAGAATCTTCCTCGTAAATAGAATCGTTCTCCCAACTTAATGATAAACTGTAGAATGAAACACATACAATGTCAACTTTAACTTTATTCAGGTCCAGCCAAGCCCTCCAAGGAGACCACTGTGCAAGAAACGCCAGAACATTTAGAGGATGTGACGTCACTGTCCAAGAATGAGGAGCTGGACTTTCCGGCCAATGCTAACGGCGACGTGGACACATACAGACCCAAAACGGTGTCTTCTACACGGGGAGGAGGATTGGATCTTCCACCAGCCATCCCACACCCCCGTCACAAGGATGCAGACGACCCGCACCATGAAGAGATGATGTCATCTATCGATGATCTGTGGGATGACCTCATCACTAAGAGAGAGTACGCGGATGAACTTCAAGCCTACGCCGACTCACTCAGATCAAAGCTCGCCGCCACCGCGCCACATGTCCTGAACTACACGGTTATCAAGAACCTGGCAGCGCAGGTGCCCGTGTGCAAGTCTTACGACTTGCCCCAGACGGAAGGACTGAGCTTAGCGCATCTGAAAGACATCCGAGACACCCTGTCCAACTTGCTTAAAGATGAGGAGAATCGTGCATGGTACCTGAGGAGATGGCACATTGATGAGATGTGCAAAGTAGCTCTGAAAGAAGCTCCACAAGTACTGGGTGCACAGGACTGATTTTACGTTAAACCTGGTGGGACTACAGCTCTAATTAAAGGCACCCAGAGCATTTAATGAGGCTTGAAAACTGGAAATATTCTAGTTTCTGTAATCTTTATGAAATTGACATTTAATGCCACTGTTTACCAAAGTGCTCAAAAGCGGCACAAGAAAAGCTACATGGTGATCTTTTAGTTTCACTCGCCTAGTGTAAATAGACCGATACCATAGACCCGACCACCTCCGTCACAATTTAGAAATGCAAAAGCAAAACAGAAAAATGCAAATATTTGACGGACATGTAGTCACTCTCTCATTGGTCGAACCGCTAATTGTGATGGACAGTCAGGATCAGTCTATTAGGACTTGGATTTTCTATCAGTTCTCACCACACAACGACATCGTACCTTTGCTCCTTTAATGTCGATATGTAACGGCATAGTGTAATTGGAACTTACTATGTGTAGGAATTGCTAGAAATTTGATTTTTTTATTTAAGTTTCAAGCCTCATAAAATGCTCTGGATGCCTTTAAGTCGACAGTTATGAATTTATGCCTTTACCTGGGTTAATGAACTGTCATTCTGTGATGATTCGAGTTTTTGTAACACATTGTGAACACGTGTAGTTTTGGCACCAAGAACATCTTTTTTTTTTAGAACGGGCAGTTATTCCCTCTGAATTGAGAAGGAGTCTCTACTTGTGTCTTGGATGGTGTTGTACATGTTGATTGTGTTTCAGTACAAATTTTAGCTCGTTTTGTCACGACTGCATGACATTGTGCTGTTCTAAACATTTCTAGAAAACTTTTTTTTTCATTTTCCTCCACTTCATTTTGGTCTATTTCTAGTGGTTTTAGAGAACCTTTGTTTCCATATATTCAACAAAAAGGGTAAACTGCTACAAAAGCTTTGCATTCATTCACTTTACTACATTTCGGGAAATTGTGATGCCTTCCCGTTTTCCTAAACGGAGAATATGAATTATAGTATCATACACTTAAAGATTCATGGGATGGGCACATCTTTGTGCAGCAGTTACTCTGTACGTGTCAATGACTGAATGTACATGCTGGGTGTTCAGGATTTGGTGACCATTCTAAAGGATAATAAAATATGTTAAATACTGTTTTGTGCTTTTGCCAATTTCCATTTGTCTTGTTACTTCACCCAAAGAGAGCGCAGAATTGTTCTTTACTGTGAATGTAATAGCCTGATTATTACTACAAATAGTACAATGGGTGCTTTAAGCACGTTATTTAATCACGTGTCTCAACTGTGATTTTTCCCAAACTTCTCAGCGATATTTCATTTTTCCTCCCTGCCATGGGAAGCCTTAAATTTTGGGCTGTTGTGCCATTGTTGTGCCATTGTATTTTCAAATCTCAAATCTTTATTTGTATGAATCAACATCACAGAAGTAACATATACAGGTACATGCACTTCTGAATTGCGCCGATCTTACATACCTATGTAACATACCTATGCACACAATATGACATAACAACGGACTACGACGCAGACTGCAATTGACTGTTGTACAAACGGATGGTGTAGTGGAGGAAAGAGTTGTACATTTTGATCTGCAATTTGGTCGGTATGAAGGTGCCTTGAGCATATAGCATTGATAAAGTACCATGTAGAATAAACAGAAAACTACTACAGTTTGCCAAAGTAAGCCAAGGCAATTGTATTGTATTCAAGGCACAAATGCGCACGCAAGCACACACACATGCATATACACCTACATATACGTATACAAATACATATACACATGGACATATATTATACAAACACACAAATACTAAAGCACATGTACACGTATACACACGCATACCACATACACATATATATATACACAAAGGTATACACGCACAACCCTTTACGAATGCACACACACACACGCACACACGCACACACACACACATGCATACATGCATACATACATACAAAACAAACATTCACACATCATATACACAAATACAAACATACACTAGAATACACACACAACCAAACACATCCTTGATTCAAAAAGCTTTGGTAGCTTTAGTGATATGTCTTCATACAGTAGTGGATTCCCGAGTACGGCGACTAAGTCAAGTTAACTAATTAGCTCAGTAAATGACTGAAATATAGGAGTTATGTATCATATATAGATTTACTCATCATGGACTACTGAATATATGAACGGCGGTAGACGTTTCATCCTTTACATGAGTACTTATATTTTAACTATCCCATCAACAAGCATTCTACATACAGGGTTTTGCTGAGGACCGTTGTACATGTCTAGAGGCCCGACGCCCCCATGCGGAATCTCTCAGTACTGCTTCCCTAAGACTTCAGAGCGTTACGCTACAGGTATAGATTTCAGCGTCAGTTGATACACAAAGTTGCGTCGTTTAGACTTATCAACGTCACGTGATATTTCTTTTACGTCTACGTCATAGAATATCACCACGCAAGTCACGTGACTTTTGGCTCCCGTGTATTCTCTGATTTGTGGTGTCGTAATCGTATGTTACAGTCGTGAAAATTGTTAAACTATGGTCGGTCACATTCTATGGTTGTCCTTCTTTCTCTAGTTTATTTCACGACATCGTAGCGATGCTTTACGAAACGATCATCGTGGTTGTGAGTATGGTGCAGCTTGGAAAAAATATTTGGCAGATTTTAGAAGTTTACTAACAAACTCAACCCTGAACTCCTCCCACCTAAAGTAGGGGAACTCCACGGCAGAAATGCTAGGAACAGTAAGAAACTCAAAAACATCAAGTGCAGAACTAACCGCTACAAGAACTCCCCTATACCTTATCTAGTTCACTTACAGTGAACGAAAAATAATCACTGTAGGAACAGACTAGTTTTCTTCCTTCTAAAGTACCGCGTTTTAGAATCTTGTATTGGCACGGAGTTGTATATAGAGTTGATTTAAGTTAAGTCTAGCTTGATGTGTATTACACGAAACCTTTTAAGCGTTATGGACGTTTTTACAATGTATGTCCAAGATGTCAGATATTTTCCTTTTGTTTTTCAGATATTGTGATATTGTACAGTGTATGTAATTCAGCTTTTAGCTGCCATGTAACACTTGTTCTTAATAAACCATTCATTCATTCATTAAGGGTAGGTAAGTTCACGTTTTCTTCACTTCAGTGCTAAAGAGTTTCTGTTCGACAGGTGAACACGACCTTGGAACACTTTTCCAATGACCTTCAGCAAAACGCCTACCCACCTGTCGCTATTCTGGAACGCGTAACTTGTACATGAGTCGCCAGGTGGCAGTTCTACTATTTCTTGAGTACAGATAGAGATTCAGGCTCCTTTTTTACAGGTCATAAATTACATGTTTTCCTGAGTTAGCGCATTTTACTAGCGATTTATTGATTTGCACATGAGAATAAAGCAATTCTAAGTGCATCAGATTCTACTATCGTTGGACGGAGGTGGGCGGGCCAGTCTATTGGCGTCTAGCACTCTTAACCGCTAAGCGTGTGTTGTTTGTGGACTTAGGAAGGAGGGAGAATGTCAACTCGACTGTAACATTAGTTTATATGTGTTGCACAGCACCTACAGAGTGGTCAGTAGCTCATTAACGATGCACAAGAACCTTTACTGCTTATTTTATAACGCATTACAATGTCTCTTTTATGTGGATATATGACTCTTCTCAAACTTCTAATGGATTTAGAATGTGTTGAATAAACATTGTTATTTTAGTCTTTGGTCCATCTATCTATCCAGCCACAAGTTAACGCTGATATACATAATACATACTTTTCACGTCGAGTATCTTTTACATATTTAAGCAGTTTGTAAAGGCGAAGGTAAGTTTGTAGGGAGGGCAGCAATGCACAGTGGTGTTGTTCTCATATTTCTTTGTTTTCGTGAGAAAAAAAGAATGAAATGTGGAAACTTGTCAAACTCTGTGTCTCAATTGTTATTTTCCCTTGTCAATGATATCATTATCTCCATTTATGAAAATGGAGATATTGTTTTTGGCGTGTTTGTGTGTGTGTGTGTGTCTGTTTGTGTTTCCGGACTACTGTAGTCAGCATAACTCAAGAACCTCTTGATGGATTATAATGATATTTGGTATGTAGGCAGGTGTTGGGAAGCCGAAATTCAAGGTCGATTTTGGGCCCCCTGGTATGTGACCTTGGTACTGCAGCAGAACTTCCGTTTTTGTATCTTTTGACCTGGTTTATATTGTCTTCCTATCCTGGGAAGCCCTACATTTTGGGCTCCCTTACGTCGACCGGTACCATTGTATTTTAGCCAATATAACATGTATAATGGATGCATTCGTATGAGCAGTTGAGCACCATTTGATTTTTTTTCTGTATAATATGTATTTAGCCCAAAAATGTTTTGGTGTCATTTAGCATTGTGTGAGAGCCAAATGACCTAAATTTTAGTGTGAGTGCCTTTACGTGCACAGGCTTCCCCCACGTTTGGTGGAAACATTTAATTTAGTTGAAAATCAAATTTTGGACTATTTTGTCTATTTTGAGCAAAAAAAGTGTGTTTTGGGCTACTTTGGCTCCGAATGACCTGAACTTTGGTATGGGGGTAGCTTTTGCACTATTCGGCCCATTTCCCGTAAAGGGTCATGCGTCGTCAAATTGGAAAGGGTCCATTTTCAAGTGGAATGATTTTGAAAATGTCCATTTTTTAAATTTTGAAATGGTCTATTTTACTTTGGATTTGCTTTGGAAGAGACCATTATTGAGTGAGGGTCAAATTGTCAATTTGTTGGCCGGGATGATTTCGGAATAGTCCATTTTAAAGCAGAATTGCTTTAGGAATCGTTCCTTTTAAATAGGGGGTGGGTTAGGAACATCAAAGACAGAGGGACAAGTCCACAGTTTTCAAAGAAGTATTCTACTTAATATATGCCATTTGATAATTAACATTTAACAACACAGGTAGGGATTTGATAAAATAATGAGTACACAATATCAGTTTTCATGATCGACGTGCGTAGTTTTATTCTTATTCATAGCTCCGCTGCACTGTAACCTTTTTCCTGATGTTAACATTTTAATTGTCTCTGTCGATACTCATTCCACAAGACACATTAATAACAAAATGCAGGGTTCACGTCTGTTTAAAACTATAATCCATATGGATATTAGGTCTACAATATATTGGTATACCATAATTCATATTCTTAACTCCGAACATCTTATTTGCAGACAACAGCTATATTCTTTACTATGATCGATGGATGGCATTGCCAGTAAACATAAACCTGTATTCTCTACCATTCTATGATTACATATATAAGTATATTTCACTGAATAAACAATTTCCTATTTCTATTACTCTATATTCTTTACTATGATGGATGGCATTGCCAGTAAACATAAACCTGTATTCTCTACCATTCTATGATTACATATATAAGTATATTTCACTGAATAAACAATTTCCTATTTCTATTACTCTATATTCTTTACTATGATGGATGGCATTGCCAGTAAACATAAACCTGTATTCTCTACCATTCTATGATTACATTATAAGTATATTTCACTGAATAAACAATTTCCTATTTCTATTACTCTATATTCTTTACTATGATGGATGGCATTGCCAGTAAACATAAACCTGTATTCTCTACCATTCTATGATTACATATATAAGTATATTTCATTGAATAAACAGTCTCCTATTTTTACTCGGTAACTATGCATATTTCTAGTACCCGCTGCATGTTTTCTGCGGGACAAAAATACGACACTACCTGCACCTTATAATGTCATAAAGTTGATTATGACGATTTATATGGATGACAAGCCAGGTGACTCGGCATGTAGACTTGTATCTATATCTCCTCAGATATCTAAATTGTTGGTACTTTAACCTATGAATATGTTGTTACTGTTACAAGCACCTTAGCACCTTAGTTCCTCCCGTGCCTAGTTCAGACCCACCCTACTGATGCAGTCGGTCTCGATCCCCAGGTTGCCCGAGTGCATCTTGATCCTGAACCAACCATTCTCGCCCTGAAGGAAGACAAGAACTCACAAAATTATCTTCATGTAGAGATAGTATTATTAATAAATGACTTACAGAATGCTGATGTTTATTTTTCTAGGGCATAAGTTCCTTTGAATTGACAACACTTTTATTTGAAAAGAAATCTGCCTAGAGAAATAAAAAGAAGGCATACCCCAAATCACGTTATTTGAGCATGACCGCAAGGATTCCTCTTACCCGAACCTAAACGACCGCTTCGTATGATGTGAAGTTTGAAATATCGTAAGGAAGTAAATATGATAAGAACTAGAAAGGTGACATTTGCAAATGCGGCACATACTCCCTCCCCCCCCCCCCCCCTACAAAAATTGACTACTAGTATTTCAAAATCACCCCCGTCCAAAATCAAATTGAAACACCACCATGCAAAATTGACTCTTCGGAATTATCCCCCTCCTCAAATCTCTTGTGGTGAAAGCTACCCCATGACGAATCTCATGCAAGTTTTCCTTCATACACTGATGAAGGAATTAAAAATACATATTTTGGTCTGAAAAAAATACAAAATATCCCAAATACCATAACAAAACTTGTGTGGGGTATGTCAAAAGCATTTCTGTGCACATTTGCCAAAGATTTCCCCATATCAAATTTCAGTTCATTTTGTTTTTAATGACCATTTGTACATGTCAGGGCAGAGGATCTCAAAATATACATTTTATGCAAGAGATGGCTTGTAACGACCTATAGGTATTTTCAGATGTTCGGGGGCATTGGCTTACCGTACTTGCAAACAAATTGGAAGATGATGTCTTCTTAACTAAATGACAGGGGAAATACATAGCTTTGTAGTATTTTCGGATTTGCAAAAAGGTGAAAATCAATGGCACTCACCCAGAAAGTTCCCCAGGAGTTCCTGCCGATCCAGTATTCTGTCCCATCCGCATCCATACCCCAGCCTCTGACGGTCACTTCGTGGTTAGCGTGCTGCGTGGTTAACATAATCATAGGAATCAAATTGTGCTGCAAAAAATAGGGCCACGATTTGTATGATTTAATTTTTGGTTGCTTGGATATTTTGGTAGCATTGGCATTTTGTGTCTTGTGACAATTGTGGAATCTATGATTGTGTGGGATATCGGCATAATGATCATGTCGTATTTCATATTCTCTCTCCTTTTCTCTCTCTCTCGCTCTCGCTCTCTCTGTTTCTCTATCTCTCTGCGTGTGTTTGTCTATCTGTGTGTGTGTGTGTCCTCTGTGTCTGTGGATGTATGTGTGTGTGTGTGTGTGTGCGTGTGTGTGTGTGTGTGTGCGTGTGTGTTCTGTGTCTGTGGATGTATGTGTGTGTGTGTGTCTTCTGTGTGCGTGTGTGTGTTCTGTTGATGTGGATGTATGTATGTGTGTGTGTGTTGCGTGTGTGCGTGTGTGTGCCAGAACATAAAGCTGCAAAACAGGTTTGAGTAGGGAAGGAACTTAAAACTCACAAAAGGGAAAGGCACGGACGCACCAGGATCATTAAAAATTCCTCTAGTGTAGTCCTCAAACTTGTCTGTCACGTATATGCCACATCTGCAAGCGGAGAGGTAACATTAGCGACACAAATCATGACATTAATCACAATTAGTTAAACGATTTGAATTCTTGATACAAGGCATACGCTCTATTGCTCTCAAACCCACTTCTGGGAATAGTTTCATTAGGTTGGTAAGTTGCTTATCTGTATACAAGTGTATCATTCAACACCGACGTTTCGGTGACCGTTTGACACCTTTCTCATGGCCATTCGGATTGGTACTGTTACACTACAAGTACCGGTAGGTGTCGCTGCTAACAGATGCGGTCCCAAACGTGCAGTTTACCACCGATATGCCCCGATGTTGTGCCCTTGGGAAAGGCGCTTTACACGACTTTCCTCACTTAACTCAGGTGTAAACTAGAGTTCCACGACCTCATACCTTCGCCATATGATTTTAACCTTTATGACTGACATATCAGGGGTGTTTGTCATCAATTATAAATCATACCAGTTGATCTTCTTCACCCAAAAAACAAAAGTATGAGCGTAACAAAGAAGGTTATGCTAACAAAGTAACATTTATCATGAATTATGCAAATGGGGTCCTTATTACCATAATTTGATTCAACAATGTTCACATTCACATAACTTCCAAATGACACAAGTATGAAATTGCCATCCTTTACCTGTATGGTTTTATAGTAGTTTCTCATTAATTATGTAAATTAGGCCTACATTTGCATATTTTTTATCTATCAAAATTCCTCAGTAACAAATGTCACATATGTCAATAGTCATATCATGGAATACAGCGGGTTTTTAAAGTTGTCTAATTAATTATGCAAATTAAAATCTGATTTGCATAATTATCGTCCAATCATACATACGTAAGCTATCTACATACCAAAAATCATTACCATCCATCAAGCCCATCTTGAGTTAAAGTATTTCCTCATTAATTATGCAAATTAGGTATTCATTTGCATAATTGATATCTATTAATATTTCTCTCTTCTTCAGTTACATATGTCACATGTTTGAGAGTCCTGTCGTGGAATTTGGCCGATGTATAAACTTTCCTCATTAATTATGCAAATTAGATACTGATTTGCATAATAAGTATCTAATCATGTACATCATCACTCAAGCTATCTACTTACCAAAAATTATAACCATCCATCAAGCCCTTCTTGAGTTATTCCCTTTCAAAGTCTGAACCAAAACCTGCTCCTGCAGTTCCAAAAAAGCCGCTAGGGGGCCAAAACCTATACCACTTACTCTCTGTCCAAAGAGCTACCTACCACTCAAAAATCAGTTCCATAGCTTGTCCAGAACACGAGATATTGAAACAGGAAGTTCCGCTGCAGTACCGTAACAAGCCGCTAGGGGACCCAAAATCTAATCATTTCCTAGTCTCATCAAGACCTACCCACCTACCAAATATCAAGACAATCCATCTAAGCCTTCTCGAGTTATGCTGTACATTACACACACACATACATACAAACGCTACCCTCTGCATAACCTTCTCGGCGAAGGTAATGAGTACCTAGCTTCGGTTAGGGACATCCATCGGATAGGACGTTAAATGGAGGTCCCGTGTTTGAGGAGAGCCACACCTCGAGCTCGTTAAAGAACCCGCCGCACTTATGGAAAAGAGTAGGGCTCCTTCCCGGTGCAAGTGGTTCAAAACCTACAGTCCTATGACCGCACATGGGGTCGCCCTTTGTAATAGCCTCCGGCAAGTTGGGCAACCCTGGCATATACATGCTGAACTAATAAATAAATAGATAAATAAATAGATACAACGATAGCAAAGGTAGTATCTGCGGTCTCTACTTGCTGCTTTTAAATGAAATCAGTTTGTTGGATGTTCAGACCCACCTGATTGGTCCATATCTCGTAAGCGCTTCCTTCATTCTATCCACTCCGCTCACGTGCACTTCTTTCACTGGCACGCCACTGGCGACGAAAACCATACAGAGGAACAGTAACACAACTCGGGTACCGGCCATCCTGTAGATCATGTGACACGTGTGAGCTAAGTAATAAGAACATTACGATATACCAATATGAACATGCATGATTGAAACATAAAATCGATCAAAAGACATGATACACGTCATTATAAGTGTGTTAAAAACGAACTAGTAGAGGAATTATACATATGCTTAAAGGGCATAACACAGCAAAATACAACATTTTCTTATCTGAAATAGGAGTAGCATCATTCAAGGAATACAAACGTCTAAAACAAATACACACCCTTTTGATGTTATCTAACATTGAACAATCAGAAACCATACTTCCATGGATCCAGCTCTTAATTCTTATCTGATCTTCTCACCAGGTGATTACATTAATCAGTGACTAATGCCCACTCATGACGTCACAATGAACACGGCAGTTGGTTCGGAACCTTACACCATGCACCACGGTTTGCGAAAAGATTGTTTGATGAGCAAACAGTGCTTAATTATCGTGACAACATTCAATTAAAGGACATAACAATATCTATTTTGTTTGCTTGTAAAAATAACGTTCTTTCCGCGAGCCGCTGTGCAGAGTTCCAAATCGGCTGCCATGTTCATTGTGACGTCATGAGTAGGCAAGTCACTGATTAATGTAATTACCTGGTGGGAAGAATCAAAAGCTGGAGGTATGATGTTTTGATGGTTCAATAACATCCGAAGTGTGCACATTTTGTGAAAATTTAAGAACATATTAAACATCTAATAGCCGAATTCCCCAAACGTATCTTCTGGGTTGATCTAGTTGTAACATTTTGTTATCAAAAGCCCTAGCTATCGCCTCTAATATTTTTCCTACGGCAACATGTCGACGTTTCAGTGAATACACTGGACTCTGCTTCAACCCTCCGTCAGAACTTTACCTGCCAGAGCCAATCATCCTCCCAGCAGACCCGATATGTTCGTTACCTCACATAGCGGCCGTGCCCTTCCGAGCCCCTGAGCGCGCTTCTGGCGACGTCACCACCAAACAGCTTTCAGCCAATAGGAGGGTTTGCTAAAGCTCATCTCGAGCAAAGCCGCAAAGGACGCTGGGAAGCTATCAGCCAATCAGCTTACGTCTAACATCACTACTTGATTATTCATGAGCAACGAACGACTGTTTGTGCCAAATAAGGTTAGCTCATGAATTATTTATGAGCAACTGTCAGTCACGCCCCCAGAAACTAAAATCTCCGTTCAAAAGATCAGGGATAAGACCGGGAGGGTTTGTCGAACATTTCCCGAGCGGGTTTCAGCGCCGATAAAGGAGGATGGATCCAATCGGAAGGAAATGGTAATGACTGGAGGTTGTAACCTTTTGCTTCCGTTTCCGGGAACAGATTTTCTGTTTAATCATTCAAGAGAATCACCAAAAAGGCGAAATAGTCTCTGGTGACAGTGTAGACCGAGACAGTTGCCGTCACTGCATTTGCTTTCCAGTGTATTATAAGTTTCTGTCTTTCAAAGGAATCGCTTTAGAACCTCTTAGAATCAAATGTTTTCCAAACATATATGACAAACAGATCATTTCAAAATAGAAACATAGACCAGACAACGACGTGTCCATGATTTACACGGAAGCAGAAATGATGTATGGAGCCTAGCATAATGTCAAATCTATAAGCTTTGGAAACGTCCCCTTTGCATCAATGCCAGGAGTACTGGTGAATAATTTTAGGTAGTATTGTGTAAAGTTCTGACGAAGAGTCCAATGTACTCACTGACACGTCGACATGTTGCCGTGGGAAAAAAACATCAGGCGATAGCTAGGGCTTCTGATAACAAACTAAGTCAACCCGGCGGATACGAATGGGGCATTCGGCTATTAGATGTTTAACATGTTCTTTAAAAACACTTCTTTTTTGTGTGGCGAAAAATGGAACTAGAGACTTTATTCTATCTGCCTGATCAGCTTGGAGGGTGACAGATGCTGACACAAGGCGGCCATGTACTTCATGACGTAGCAGTGGCCAAAAAGGTTGTGGGGGTAGGCTTTACGCATGCGTAATCTATCATATGGGATCGAGAAGTCACGGGTTCGGTTTCTGTCCGCACTGGGCGGGGTATAATGTCCTTGAAAAGGAACATTTTTTCTACCCTCCGACCTCCACCAGGGAATAAACGTATATATCCATAATTCACCGCTTTTCTATCAGTAAAAAATTCAAACACAGTGACGATAACAGGTTTAGTACGAGTAAAAGGCGGCGATTCGAACTCTGGACAGATATTCCAAAAGTGAGTTGCGGCTTGCCTAAAATCAAAACCATTACAAGTAAAGCGACGAAAGTACCCCTGAACACTGGTTTAAAGTCTTTTTAACTTAAGCGCCATCTTTGTTAAACATTCCCGGCAAAATCCGTTGATATCAAGATGGCATCGTGCACTTAGATACACTCACATCAGATAACCCTCCCACAGCATGAAATAAACTAACTTGTCCGGTGTGCTCTGGTAGTTTTCAGTGCCTATGAAAACGTTATAGAATTCAAATGGTATATATTGTCTTCTTGGTAAATCGACGTCCGGGATTCAACACAAGATTTAAGCAATGTAGGGACCTACACAAACATTGAATGGTCACACACCTGATCTGGTTGACTGTTGAAAAGGTTGACGACGTGGCCGATGTTGGGAGAACTGCAAGAAAAGAACGAATCAGGGCTGTTAATCCGTTTTATACAGAGTAGAATTATGCAATGTCCCTTCGACCTATCAGATTCGATGTTACAGAAGGCGATGGAGAGAAATACCTGCCAGCCCAATCGGAAAGAAGAAGACAAAACTTTCAAATGATTGTAATGATTGGAGGTTAAACCCTTTGCTTCCGTTTCCGGTAACGAATATGCTGTTTAAACATTTCAAGAAACTCGGCAAAATTAAAGAAAATGGTACTTTTCTAGTATCGGTGCTGTACCAGCCGATATTTTACAGTGTTTTCCAGGGTTTCTGTCGTTTCAGAATCTTTTTACAAGCAAAGGGCATATTTGATAGATAATTTCGAAACAGAAACATATCTTAGATAATAGCGAGGCTTTAGAATGACGTACACCCAAGTAGAAATGATGGACCAAACCTAGCATAATGTCAAGTCTCTCGAAACATTAACGTCCTTTCTGTATCAATGGCGTACTGGTGAATAATGTGCACGGTAAATTACTAATATTGCCATAATTGCGTAAAGTTCTGACGGAGGGCCCCAAGCACAGTCCAGTGTACTCACTGACACGTCGACATATTGTCGTGGGAAAACATCAGGCGATAGCTAGGGCTTCTGATAACAAACCAAGTCAACCCAGAGGATATATACGTATGGGGCATTCGATCGGCTATTAGATGTTTGATTTGTTCTTTAAAACACTTTTTGTGTGTGTGGCGAAAAATGGAACCGTTACTAGAGACTTTATTCTATATGCCTGATCAGCTTGGAGGGTGACAGATACTGACACAAGGCTGACATGTACTTCATGACGTAGCAGTGGCCAAAATGTTGTGGGGGTAGGCTTTACGCATGCGAGAAGTCACGGGTTCGGTTTCTGTCCGCACTGGGCGGGGCATGGTGTCCTTGAAAAAGGAGCATTTTTTTCTACCCTCCGACCTCCACCAGAGAATAAAAGTATACATTCATGATTCACCGCTATTCTATCATTAAAATATTCCAACACGGTGACGACAACAGGTTTAGTACGAGTAAAAGGCGGCGATTCGAACTCTGGAAAGATATTCCAAAAGTGAGTTGCGGCTTGCCTAAAATCAAAACCACTACAACTAAAGCGACGAAAGTACCCCTGAACACTGGTTTAAAGTCTTTTTAACTTAAGCGCCATCTTTGTTAAAGATTCCCGGCAAAATCCGTTCACAGCACGAAATCGAATATTTAAGCAAACTTTCCGAATGACGGAAACAAGAATTAAAGGTCGGAAAATATTTCAGCAGAGTTTACGTGGCCGTTAATGCCGCTGAAAGTAAGATTTGAGCTTTCCGCAACCTTTCCGCGTTCGTTAACATGAATTAAATGCATACTATATCTTTCCATGGACTTTAAGCATCCTTATATACATCGTATAGATGAAACATTATATATCAGTAATCAATATATTCTCCAAGCAGATATATTCTCTCCTGGGGATTAATAGTGCCTCAATTTTCAAAATCTTGGAGAACAGCTGATATACCCGAAACGGTCTTCGATCTTTAAGATACACCCATTTGCAGTAAACACCGATCCCGCTTAAGTAATTTCTGTTACAGTTTTTTTTAAAACAACGCACCATGCATGTGCACGCACATTGTACGTCTACTTTGTAGCAAAATTAGACATACAGTCCATACCTGTCTTCGTCGGAGTTGAACTTCTTTTATCCGTGTTTATGCTACAGCTTACAAAAAACAGAAGTTATATTCTAAAGTATTTCCCCCCTTTTATGTATCGGTAGAGAAAAGCTGTCGGAAAGCGGACGTTTTCCCTCGCAGTTATTTCTACCTTTCCGATATCCTTCCGTTACATATAGGCTCGGTTTACATAACCCACTCTTATGTTTAGGTAGAGAAAAGCTGCCGGAAAGCGGGCGTTTTTCCTCGCAGTTATTTCTACCTTTCCAATATCCTTTCGTTACCTTTAGGCTCGGTTAACATAAAGGGGGGAGACCTCCCCCCTTTTATGTTTAGGTAGAGAAAAGCTGTCGGAAAGCGGACGTTTTCCCTCGCAGTTATTTCTACCTTTCCGATATCCTTCCGTTACATATAGGCTCGGTTTACATTACCCACTCTTATGTTTAGGTAGAGAAAAGCTGCCGGAAAGCGGGCGTTTTTCCTCGCAGTTATTTCTACCTTTCCAATATCCTTTCGTTACCTTTAGGCTCGGTTAACATAAAGGGGGGAGACCTCCCCCCTTTTATGTTTAGGTAGAGAAAAGCTGTCGGAAAGCGGGCGTTTTCCCTCGCAGTTATTTCTACCTTTCCGATATCCTTCCGTTACATATAGGTTCGGTTTGCATAGAAGGGGGGAGACCTCCCCCCTTTTATGTTTAGGTAGAGAAAAGCTGTCGGAAAGCGGCCGTTTCCCTCGCAGTTATTTCTACCTTTCCGATATCCTTCCGTTACATATAGGTTCGGTTTGCATAGAAGGGGGGAGACCTCCCCCCTTTTATGTTTAGGTAGAGAAAAGCTGTCGGAAAGCGGCCGTTTCCCTCGCAGTTATTTCTACCTTTCCGATATCCTTCCGTTACATATAGGTTCGGTTTGCATAGAAGGGGGGAGACCTCCCCCCTTTTATGTCTAGGTAGAGAAAAGCTGTCGGAAAGCGGGCGTTTTCCCTCGCAGTTATTTCTACCTTTCCGATATCCTTCCGTTACATATAGGTTCGGTTTGCATAGAAGGGGGGAGACCTCCCCCCTTTTATGTTTAGGTAGAGAAAAGCTGTCGGAAAGCGGCCGTTTCCCTCGCAGTTATTTCTACCTTTCCGATATCCTTCCGTTACATATAGGTTCGGTTTGCATAGAAGGGGGGAGACCTCCCCCCTTTTATGTTTAGGTAGAGAAAAGCTGTCGGAAAGCGGGCGTTTTCCCTCGCAGTTATTTCTACCTTTCCGATATCCTTCCGTTACATATAGGTTCGGTTTGCATAGAAGGGGGGAGACCTCCCCCCTTTTATGTTTAGGTAGAGAAAAGCTGTCGGAAAGCGGCCGTTTCCCTCGCAGTTATTTCTACCTTTCCGATATCCTTCCGTTACACATAGGTTCGGTTTGCATAGAAGGGGGGAGACCTCCCCCCTTTTATGTTTAGGTAGAGAAAAGCTGTCGGAAAGCGGCCGTTTTCCCTCGCTGCTATTTCTACCTTTCCGATATCCTTCCGTTGCATATAGGTTCGGTTTGCATAGAAGAGGGGAGACCTCCCCCCTTTTATGTTTAGGTAGAGAAAAGCTGACGGAAAGCGGGCGTTTTCCCTCGCAGTAATTTCTACCTTTCCGATATCATTCCGTTACCTTTAGGCTTGGTTTACATAGAAGGGGGGAGACCTCCCCCCTCTTATGTTTAGGTAGAGAAAAGCTGACGGAAAGCGGGCGTTTTCCCTCGCAGAAATTTGTACTTTTCCGATATCATTCCGTTACCTTTAGGCTTGGTTTACATAGAAGGGGGGAGACCTCCCCCCTCTTATGTTTAGGTAGAGAAAAACTGCCGGAAAGCGGGCGTTTTCCCTCGCAGTTATTTCTACCGTTCCGATATCCTTCCGTTACATATAGGCTCAGTTTACATAACCCACTCTTATGTTTAGGTAGAGAAAAGCTGTCGGAAAGCGGACGTTTTCCCTCGCAGTTATTTCTACCTTTCCGATATCCTTCCGTTACATATAGGCTCAGTTTACATAACCCTCTCTTATGTTTAGGTAGAGAAAAGCTGTCGGAAAGCGGGCGTTTTCCCTCGCCGTTATTTCTACCTTTCCGATATCCTTCCGTTACATATAGGCTCAGTTTACATAACCCACTCTTATGTTTAGGTAAACAAAAACTGCCGGAAAGCGGGCGTTTTCCCTCGCAGTTATTTCCACCTTTCCGATATGATCTTCCGTTACATATAGGTTCGGTTTACATAGAAGGGGGAGACCTCCCCCCTTTTATGTTTAGGTAGAGAAATGCTGTCGGAAAGCGGGCGTCTTCCCTCGCAGTTATTTCTACCTTTCCGATATCCTTCCGTTACATATAGGTTTGGTTTGCATTCGGTTTTATGTTTAGGTAGAGAAAAGCTGTCGGAAAGCGGGCGTTTTCCCTCGCAGCTATTTCTACCTTTCCGATATCCTTCCGTTACATATAGGTTCGGTTTGCATAGAAGGGGGGAGACCTCCCCCCTTTTATGTTTAGGTAGAGAAAAGCTGACGGAAAGCGGGCGTTTTCCCTCGCAGTTATTTCTACCTTTCCAATATCATTCCGTTACCTTTAGGCTTGGTTTACATAGAAGGGGGAGACCTCCCCCCTCTTATGTTTACGGGTAGAGAAAAGCTGCCGGAAAGCGAGCGTTTTCCCTCGCAGTTATTTCTACCTTTCCGATATCCTTCCGTTACATATAGGTTCGGTTTGCATAGAAGGGGGGGAGACCTCCCCCCTTTTATATTTAGGTAGAGAAAAGCTGTCGGAAAGCGGGCGTTTTCCCTCGCAGTTATTTTTACCTTTCCGATATTCTTCCGTTACATATAGGCTCGGTTTGCGTAACCCCCTTTTATGTTTAGGTAGAGAAAAGCTGTCGGAAAGCGGACGTTTTCCCTCGCAGTTATTTCTATCTTTCCGATATCCTTCCGTTACATATAGGCTCAGTTTACATAGCCCACTCTTATGCTTAGGTAGAGAAAAGTTGTTGGAAAGCGGGCGTTTTCCCTCGCCGTCATTTCTACCTTTCCGATATTATTCCGTTACATATAGGCTCAGTTTACATAACCCACTCTTATGTTTAGGTTGAGAAAAGCTGCCGGAAAGCGAGCGTTTATCCTCGCCGTTACTTTTACCTTTCCGATATCCTTCTGTTACCTTTAGGCTGGGTTGACGGTGCTCTCAGTTTTAGAAAACAACGCGGAACATTGAGCTAACGACTCCCCCGGATTGCTTATCTATAGGTCGGCGGGCATACTGTCTTTGGCCGCCGCACAAATTGGCTCAGTCCGCGGATCGAGACCGCGCCGCCGGCACGTTTTGGCAGATTTGTGTATTTGTTCCTTTGTTTGTATCACAAATCATCAAATAACGCGTGTTCTCAGGCAGTTTTCCTTTTTATAATCTACAAGTAACTTCTAGAAAGATCACCGCTAACAGTATTTTCTATTGTCGCTCGCGTCAGTTGTTGTGTTCGGGGCAAAAGCGAAACGCAAGGACGTCTGCTTTTCAACTGCAAATTTATACAGTGTGAAGTCGTAAACAAGCTGGAGTGGTACGTTGAGATGGTAATGCAACATCTCCATATTTACTAGTGGAATACCATGTGACAGGGCATTACCCAATCAGAGAAAAGGGTGGCTTTTTCAAATTAACCGTATATCCCAGAGACAGTTATTTTTTTTACGGCGAAGACAGCTCATGAAGGAAGTTTGAACTCAGTCGTTTCAACCCACAAGTTATGGCCACAACGTTGTTCTTAACACCCGGAACCCGGACGGAAAAACGTAAAGCTGGGACAAGGACACCAGTCTGTACAACTTTCTGAAACCAAGGAGGTTTCATTGGATTATACTTCCTGGGTGAAACCAAGGAGGGTGGAGATGCTGAACGGAGCATACGGGCACGCGATTCGGGACTTTGTTGTATCTCCAAATCCACCCGGCACCAGTGGAGACAACGGTCACCAAGTAAACAACGGCGTGAGTTGGGCCTCCAACCAGGCCCAATGGATTGCAAAGACCGTATCCAACTGGAAGAAGGAGCTTGTATGTATAGCAATCCAAGTACTTTCTCTGCCAGTTTGATACGGTCTTGATGCAACCTATAGATCTGCTTGGTGATTAGCGTGAGTGAAATCGGAACCTGTCTACCTGTCTTGATAGGAACTATCCCTGTCGTCTCGCCCAACACTGGGACCGGAATCGTGGACTTGGAAATGGCGCAAAATGGTGAAGGGAGAATTTACCGACAATGTGAGATTGATCCCTCGTTGACCGCGTCAAGTACAAGTTAGAATATGACGACCGATGACGAAACCGCAAGTACGTAGTAAGTGTTACTCAACCCAGAATGATTGCATTATTACAATTTACTCTATTTGGCCGATCTCTACTATTTTCCAAGCGATCTGCGGAGCCTGGTAGAGGCTAATAAGATACGGGAGGGAAGAAAAATTAGACGTAGGGTTAGTTAGTGCTAGGGGTTACGTTTTGGTGTCGATGTAATAGTTAGCTAGGCTTGGAACTTGGAAGCACATTGTAATAGTTAGTAGTTGGGGTAATGAATAGCATGAATAGTTTATCAATGATATGATATAAGGTGACATTTTTTAATGAAACTGGTAGTCCATGTAAGAAATCATTTATTCCATTTTGTATGTGTATATTTGTAGAGGTGGGAGGGGTCTCGCTATAATGGCGTAACACTTTTTGTGCAGTATTATCATCTTTCAAATAAATTGTTCTAAACTTTTATCGACCCTGTTGCCTTTCATATTCATATTTACCTGTCTATGTAAGGGTTCGGAATGTTTAAGCCATCCGTAGCAAGTTAAGTCGTCGTAAAGGATCAAATTAGATACTGTGTAATGAAAAGTAAAACTTATTGTAGAGACTACGTTTTAGCACGTTAAGCTCGTGTTTTAGCACGTTTAGCTCGTGTTTTTAGCACGTTAAGCTCATAAAAGGCTACGGAAAACACTAGGAAAGGTATAGCTTTAGGTAGTATTTAAGGCTGCGTGAACGGCACATAAACGTAGGGAAATCGTGACGGAAATAGATTATAAAGATGGAAGAAAGATTACGGAAATGTCTCAAGAAACTTACACTTTCCGTGTTGGATCTTCCGTAAAGGTACGGAAAGATTGTCCATAACGACGCCTTTACGCCTTGCAGATACCACGTTTGTAGCACGTTAAGGTCGTAAAAAGGTCACGGAAAGCCAGAGGAAAGGTATAGCTTTAGGTAACCTTTCAAGCTGTGTGAACGGCACATAAACGTAGGGAGAATCGTGACGGAAATGGGTAATAAAGATGGACGAAAGGGTAAGGAAAGGCTCAAGAAACTTACACTTTCCGTATTGGAACGAACGGAAAAATTGTCCATAACGACGCCTTTACGCGTCGACTAGTCGCGTAAATACACGTGAAGAAGTGCAGAAACGTACCTGAACGTACGAAAGATTGACCATAACGACGCCTTTACGCCTTGCAGATACCACGTTTGTAACACGTTAATGTCGTAAAAAGGTCACGGAAATACCGAGGAAAGGTATACCTTTAAGTAACCTTTCAAGCTGTGTGAACGGCACATAAACGTAGGGAGGAAATGGATGATAAAGATGGACGAAAGGGTACGGAAAGGTCTCAAGAAACTTACACTTTCCGTGTTGGAACGTACGGAAAAATTGTCCTTAAAGACGCCTTTACGCGTCGAAAAGTCGCGTAAATACACGTGAAGAAGTGCAGAAACGTACCTGAACGTACTTCCGGAAAGGGCACCTTAAATGAAAAATTTAAGCAGACGTACAGGAGGCGTTAAGTTGCGGAAATAGTGAATAAACGTCACGTTTACGCTGGGTTTAAGTATGCTTAAATACCAGATTTCGTGCCGTGGTTGATATCAAGATGGCATCGTGCACTTAGATACACTCACATCAGATAACCCTCCCACAGCATGAAATAAACTAACTTATCCGGTGTGCTCTGGATATAGTTTTCAGTGCCTATGAAAACGTTATAGGATTCAAATGGTATATATTGTCTTCTTGGTAAATCGACGTCCGGGATTCAACACAAGATTTAGCAATGTAGGGAACTACACAAACATGGAATGGTCACACACCTGATCTGATCGACGTGGCCGATGTTGGGAGAACAGCAAGAAAGGACGAAGCAGGGCTGTTAATCCGTTTTATACAGAGTAAAATTATGCAATGTCCCTTCGACCTATGAGATTCGATGTTACAGAAGGCGATGGAGAGAAATACCTGCCAGCCCAATCGGAAAGAAGAAGACAAAACTTTCAAATGATTGTAATGATTGGAGGTTAAACCCTTTGCTTCCGTTTCCGGTAACGAATATGCTGTTTCAACATTTCAAAAAACTCGGCAAATTTAAGAAAATGGTACTTTTCTATGTATCAGCCGATATATTACAGTGTTTTTCCAGGGTAACAAAAGTTTCAGAATCTCTTTACAAGCACAGGGCATATTTGACAGATAATTTCGAAACAGAAACATATCTTAGATTATAACCAGGCTTTGGAATGACGTACACCCAAGCAGAAATGATGGACGGAGCCTAGCATAATGTCAAGTCTCTCGAAACGTTAACGTCCTTTCTGTATCAATGGCGTACTGGTGAATAATGTGCACGGTAATATTGCGTAAAGTTCTGACAGAGGGCCTCAAGCGGACTCCAGGGTACTCGCTGACACGTCGGCATACCGCGTGGGAAAGTAATAGGCGATAGCTAGCGCTTTTACAAACAAGATGTTACATCTACATCAACCGAGAGGATATGTTCGGTGGTATTGGCATGAATGTTCAATGTATTCTTTAAAACAGCACCTAACCGCCGTGTGGCAGCGATGAGCCTTCTCCATTTGAGAAACCACCTAGTGTTCCTGCACAAGAAGCTTAAGGATGCTTAGATCTAGAAGTGAGGAAGAAAGTCTGCAGGAGTGACTTGAACTCCCCTACCAACTCTGCAGACACCAACATCAACACAGCAGACATAGAAAACCAAGCGCATCTGCCTCTACCAGTGCGGCCGCTGATAACAAACCGAGAAAGGAAACCTTCAAAGGGGCTTTCTCCTGACCCCAACCCCAAATAAGGCTTAGCCCAAGAAAGAGACCATTGTGAAGAAAGACACAACGGACGACACTCCGCGCCCCGCCTTCACCTTCCGCCCATCCCTGGCGCTGGTTCGTCGCGCGGCCCGTCATTTTGCCCATCCCGGGCACCGACCAGGCAACACTGAGGCGGGATGGAAGCCTCAAAGCCAAGCGGCTTCTGGAAATGATCATAGCAGCCAGGCGGCAAGTCGAACTCTAATTTCCTAGGACCCAGTTTGAGCCTGATATTTGACGTGGGTGCAGATCCAGAGGCAAATGTACCGGGGTCACGGGTTCCTTAAGCCGGCGTCACAATTCATGCGAGCATCGGCCGATTTTCTAGATCGCCGGAAGCTCGCCAAATTTCAAATTCGCCCGAGCGTCGACCGTATTTTTCGCTGAAAACCTGCCCCGTCACAAATTGAACGGAGCTCGGCCGACGTCCGTCGAACACTAATAACCATAAATCCCACATAAGACGGTACCATCTCTTGGACACGGACTAAGTCAGAATCAACTGACATGGTAACAAGCTCAAATTTGGACTAACTTTACTTTCTGAGTTGTGGCAAATCTGTAGGACATGAGTGAAGTGGGCGGGCACACTGAAAATACTAACATAAACAGGAATTTTGTCATAAACCAATCCGAATACTAGCGCAGGAGCCACAGAGTCAACAGATCAGTCGTTTAACCCCGATTCAAACATTTTCACCAAACTGAAATCGACCGAAGCTCGGACGAACGCCGTCCGAGCTTCGGCCGACCTTTGATAAGCCTATCGACGCCCTGCCGACGCCTGGGCGTGCCTCGGCAGACAAACATAGATCTATGATGACTTAGTGGACTTTCAACTAGTCATTTTGTGGAGCAGAAAAACTCAGGAAGTCAAGTCAAGCCTCAAAAGTCAAGCCTCAGCTCATTGATATATAAAATACAATACTTCCTGTTTCTTTTTTGGTATTGGTTTGGATGTTTCAATTTACAATAATTTTTTTTCAATGAAAACTTAACTTTGCAATTGAATTGTCTTTCATTAGAAAAATTTGGCAGCATTGTTTGACAAGTTGATATCAGTATTAGTTAATATTACAGTATTATTTATCATCTTATGTTATAAACCAAACTGTTGTTACCTTTCATTTATTAACTAGAAGGAGTTCGGCCGGAGCCCGTCCAAGCTCCCATCGACACCAGTACAACGCTCGCCCGAAGCACGCCTTACTTTTCATGAGTCGGTCGGAACACTGACGACGGTCGTCCGATTATTGTACAAAGCCCGTGCGAGGCTCGCACGAGGTCGAAGAGTTCGGGCGACCTCCGACCGACCAATAATCGGGTCTAAAATCCTCGGATGCCCGCCCGAATATTGGCCGAGCGCTGGGCGTTGCTCGGGCGAGCTACGGGCAACCTGTTGACGAGCTGTGCGAGTTCAAAAATCGTCGCCGAGACCTCGCTGAATTTGAGCGCAGCTTCCAGTGACCTGCGAACGTCGGCCGAGCTCCGAAAAATCGCCCGAAGCCCGCGGAATCGCCAGGACGCCTTTGAACAAGCCTACTTGTCTGGCGCCCGAGTGACGAGCGGGGATCGTCACTAGAAGCCGAGTGATGAGCGGAGTTCATTTCTGGAAACCGAGCACCGAGGCAAGATTCAGTGCTGGAATTCCAGCACCGGGGGGGCTTCATTACTGGAATAAAGCCGTTCGTTACTGGATTGCTAGTGACGAACTTTCTTCCGTGCTGGACGTCCTGTGACGACGCCGTTTTGTTCACACGTTCATTACTCGGCGCCCAGTGAGGGTGGACCCGTGACCCGGGTACCTTTGCGATCCAGAGGGACGTTTAAATTGTTTGGGGTCTTTCAGTTGAGTTTAGTGTCATGTTTGTAATCCATAATTAGCTTAGTAGGAAGCTATTCTTCTCGTGTCCTAGACACGTTATTAACACATAAAACATTCAGAAACATACTACGTTATAATATAACAATTCAGTAATACTAGTACAATCTAGAAGACATGGCCACATTTTTATGTTCTAGAATGTCTACATTTGTACATTCATCATAAGTTGCTAGATATGTCAATGCCTGCAGATTGTGTATTCATAATTGTTAAATGGTCATCATCTCTGTAAATTTAAATGTAACTAAGAAGTAAAAAAAAAGACGTTTGTAAAGAACATACATACATGTACATGTACACTAATGGTCACCATGAAATATCTTGTTCCATAGTTTCCACACTTCTGAACAGTTATTTAAGCTAAGAAGGATTGCACACTACAGCATAGTTTTGTTTTGTTTGAGATATGAATTTTTGAAATCCATGTGCAAGACATCTTTCCTAACACCAATGCTATCATCTGCTGCTCGCACGAGGTCGAAGAGTTCGGGCGACCTCCGACCGACCAATAATCGGGTCTAAAATCCTCGGATGCCCGCCCGAATATTGGCCGAGCGCTGGGCGTTGCTCGGGCGAGCTACGGGCAACCTGTTGACGAGCTGCGCGAGTTCAAAAATCGTCGCCGAGACCTCGCTGAATTTGAGCGCAGCTTCCAGTGACCTGCGAACGTCGGCCGAGCTCCGAAAAATCGCCCGAAGCCCGCGGAATCGCCAGGACGCCTTTGAACAAGCCTACTTGTCTGGCGCCCGAGTGACGAGCGGGGATCGTCACTAGAAGCCGAGTGATGAGCGGAGTTCATTTCTGGAAACCGAGCACCGAGGCAAGATTCAGTGCTGGAATTCCAGCACCGGGGGGGCTTCATTACTGGAATAAAGCCGTTCGTTACTGGATTGCTAGTGACGAACTTTCTTCCGTGCTGGACGTCCTGTGACGACGCCGTTTTGTTCACACGTTCATTACTCGGCGCCCAGTGAGGGTGGACCCGTGACCCGGGTACCTTTGCGATCCAGAGGGACGTTTAAATTGTTTGGGGTCTTTCAGTTGAGTTTAGTGTCATGTTTGTAATCCATAATTAGCTTAGTAGGAAGCTATTCTTCTCGTGTCCTAGACACGTTATTAACACATAAAACATTCAGAAACATACTACGTTATAATATAACAATTCAGTAATACTAGTACAATCTAGAAGACATGGCCACATTTTTATGTTCTAGAATGTCTACATTTGTACATTCATCATAAGTTGCTAGATATGTCAATGCCTGCAGATTGTGTATTCATAATTGTTAAATGGTCATCATCTCTGTAAATTTAAATGTAACTAAGAAGTAAAAAAAAAGACGTTTGTAAAGAACATACATACATGTACATGTACACTAATGGTCACCATGAAATATCTTGTTCCATAGTTTCCACACTTCTGAACAGTTATTTAAGCTAAGAAGGATTGCACACTACAGCATAGTTTTGTTTTGTTTGAGATATGAATTTTTGAAATCCATGTGCAAGACATCTTTCCTAACACCAATGCTATCATCTGTTGTTATTTCTTCCACTGAACTATCCAAGACAGCAACTAGAAATAAATATAGAAATCACATGTCTGGTAACTGATTCAGATGAATCAAAATTGTAACTTGTACGTGTCTCGAAGAGATTTTGTTGCCAAACGAGCTATGTGCATTATAAACACACAGTAATATTTCCTATATCTAATATTTACATGATACACACACTTGACAATTGCTATATTTGTCCATGTTTCTGTCAGTTTTGAGATTAGGTCTTGATATTTCTTGTTCTGCGGTATCATATGAAATGATCAAATAGATTTTCTAAGGCAACCTAAAATCACTTCAAACAAATGATTACAAACACTAACATATCAACAAACCTAGAAGTATATCAACATTGTATTGCTGGCATTGTTAGGGAATACATGACTTGCACAAAGAAACAGACTACAATGCATAAAAAGTGAATGTTAAATCAGCTTTCAGTACATCGTAGGTGCTGCATGGCACAATATTTGTTTTAGAGTACCTGGAATACTAATGTTTACAGCGCTTAAGGTTAGTTCGTATATAGCATATAAGATACATGAGTTTAAAGCCATCGGATTCTTACCCGGGGCAAGTCGTAAAGGAAGTGTTCCTACTGTGACTTGTCCAGTAGCTTGAATGGTGGATTGACCCCCATAACCACATAAATTCATAAAAGGATCACAGCGTCTGCCATCCCAGAACAATGGGCAAGGACAGATTACCATAGTACTGGTAAATAAATTCCAAAATTTGTCTGTACTGGTTTTAGGAACATTATCAAACTATGCAGAATAGCTCAGATAACTGTGAGAAAGTTACATAATCCAAGGTGGTTTCAATCAGATAAGATCCTTTGGATAATCAAGATAATACAAATTAATTCTACAACTTTCAGGTTTTGGAAAATCAACCTTGTTCAAATTTTCAATCAACCCTGTCAATGTAATGTCAGAGTACTCGAGTATCTAATTGTATCTACATTTCCAACTTGAAAATGTCTTTCCCACATTAGCTTTCGTAATTTTGTGTCTAGAAATATGACTTGTAATTTTGGTGTCTACTTGTAGTCTCAGAAACCAGTATAGACTAGGGCTCTGTAGAACTGTACACAAAACTGCCAGCCACTGTCTCAAACTAAATCACAACCCATTGTTGTCATTACTTTATTTCTGTGCTAAGTGTCCTTGATGTGTAGCCAAACTTTTATTTCTGATATCCGTTGTTATTTCAAACATAAGTTGAACACAAACTTGTACTAAACTGTCTCAGGCAGGACTCCACTGATGTGCATTGCACGGCTGCCAGTAGCATACTGAAGCCTATAGTTTACATTATTCAGCCTTTATATAGTTTTACTGGGGTCTTTAAGCCTTCATTGCAACTTGTAGTGTTCTTATCAAACTGTCCATGGTAAGATGGCCAAACAAATTCTCGTGTTTAGAATCCTCGAGCTAAAATAATCCCCAACGAAGTCCCAGCCATAATTCTTCTCGCTGTTTTGCAAGTTCATGAACTATCGTACAGCAACAAATGTTCCTCCACCCCTGAGGTGTCGCCAAAAAATCGTCTCCCCATCGTATCTCAAGTCGATGTCCTGGATGGTTTGAAAGTTCAGTGTCCTCAAGCTATGATAATCCTCAACGAAGTCCCAGTCATAATTCTTCTCGCTGTTTTGCAAGTTCATGAACCATCGTACAGCAACAAATGTTCCTCCACCCCTGAGGTGTCGCAAAAAAATCGTCTCCACATCGTATCTCAAGTCGATGTCCTGGATGGTTTGAAAGTTCAGTGTCTTCAAGCTAAAATAATCCTCAACAGAGTCCCAGCCATTATTCTTCTCGCTGTTTTGCAAGTTCATGAACCATCGCACAGCAACAAAAGTGCCTCCACCCCTGAGGAGTCACCAAAAAAAATTGTCTCCACATCGTATCAAGTCGATGTCCTGGATGGTTTGAAAGTTCAGTGTCTTCAAGCTAAAATAATCCTCAACAGAGTCCCAGCCATAATTTTGCAAGTTCGTGAACCATCGTACAGCAACAAAAGTGCCTCCACCCCTGAGGTGTCGCCAAAAATTATATCCATGTCGTATCGAGTCGATGTACTGGATGGTTTGAAAGTTCAGTTCCCTCCATCCCGTGTCGGTTATCTAGGCGGGGGCTGTCCCGTTGCTGGCGGCGGCGGTGGTGACGGTAGGGTACCGACTCTCGCCGTGGCGTCAGGTACAGGAGTCGGGTCATACCCGATCCGTTCGTTGATTCTTTCGGCCTTAGTTTTCGCCGACGCCGGCGGCGAGGTGTCCCCGTTGGTCGCGGCGGCGGCGCCCTCCCCTTGCGTCCCCAACCCGAGTAGCTCGGCGTTCCGCTGTTTCCGACGCTCTTCTACCTCCTTTTTCACCGCCTCGAATTCGTCTAAGTCGTCCAGCTTCAGCTCGATACGAGTTGGCTTCCGTTTGATCATTTTGTGGGCTTAAAATCGTCCACACAAAAATGTCACATTCGTTCTCCCGCCGAAATACAGGATAACTTTTCACCTTTAGCATGATGGGTACTGGGTGATATCATTACAAATTATGGGGATGTCCTAATATTCGTACGGCGGAGTATCAATTGAAAATGTATATTTATACATATCAAATTTGCAACTATACCATATCTTGTTATGATAAGCTTTTTAAAATTTCATTTGCACAGGGTATCATTTCATCGTGATTGAATTAGTGATTTTTTTCTAACAATGGCCTCATACCCCCTCTTAGTTAGATTGGTTTGTTCCACGCGTGTGAATCGTCGAAGCGGCGATTTTGCTGAAGTTTCGTGAGATTTTGGCTACTTTAAAGGAGTTTCTCATCCAGAGAACAGTTATAAAAGGTTGGTGTTAGAACTTTTTCTTCGATTACAATAATTGATTATCGAGAATACAGCTCCAGACCTGATTCATGTACCTAAACTTGTGATACAAACTGCGGTCTATTTGCCCCCCTCCCACTTATAACTCTGAGCAAGGAGGTTTGCTCTGAGATAAAGCTTTGTGCACTGCATACACACACAAAAAGTCAGAATGTGGTTTTCAGAGCGCGCTGGTCACCACAAAGATTTGGGTGCAAAAAATTACAGAAAAATCTCAAGCCTGAATGAACTGGGACAGTTAGAATTTAATTTGCAGTGTCTACACTTTAAAAAAAATCTGCATATAGTACTAACAGTAAAGCTGCTGTTACAAAAATTATGTTTATGTAGCTTTAGGTTATTAGGCACAGACTGAGACTCTGAGAGCTAGGTACAGTGTGAAACAGTCATCCTCAAATGAGGCGAAACATGAGTCTTTAACAAATAACTAGTAGTAGTGGCGCAAGCGGTAACGCAACCCCGCTGCTTCGCCATCTTGATCAAGTTCCGTGGATCCTAGGGCCAGAGTTTGATCCTAGGGGTCGACTCCAGTTCGGGCATGTTGTAAAGGATTGCATTAGTCATTTCGGATGGTGACTTAAAGCCGGCGGCCCCATGTATGAGGGAGCTTCAGGCATTAGCCCCAAGCGTCAAACCTCTACACGTACATTTAAAAGAACCCAACACACTTATCGAAAAGAGTAGGGGTGACCCGGTGTGCTTGGCCAAAAACGCGAGCCGCAAGGAAGTCGCATTGTACTACCACTAACTACTTGAAAAGCATCATGCTTCACCTCAAATGAGGATGACTTGAAACAAGAAAAAAAAGTAGCTTTGCTATGACACGCATTTGCAGCCAAACACTCTGGGGCACCCATACTTTTGAGTCTTTTGGATTAGTGTGTTGGGCTCTTTAACATACACATGACCACTGGCTTTACATCCGCGCCAAAAGGAGAAAAGATTATTACTTTCACCGAGATGTTTTCATCAGCGTTTGTGTGTGTCCATCTGTGAACAGTATAACTCAAGAATGCCTGGATGGATAATTAATGGCAAAATACTATTAATGGTAAATGATGGGGATTTAATTCTTGTTCATTGTGTATTATCATCAGAATTGTAATTTTAAGAATGTTCCCTTTTGTTCAACAAGATAAGGCCAAGATGTCTGACGACGAGGATTTGCAGCTGCCGTCTAAGAAGGCGAAAGTCGTTCACTTCGGCAGTCTGGAGGAGGTCGAGAGACAACGATTGGCTAAGCAGGAGGGTCAAGGGTCACTGGGCACTGATGCAGTGCAGGCTGGGATACTGGCTGGCAACATCAACATAGGGGAAGGTAAGATGAGAATATTGAAGACTGAATATTAGTGGTGCGTACCTAAACCCAAACTTGGGTTTAGGTTTAGGTTCGGACTCGAGTCCAGAGGTTTAGGTTCAGGTCCGGACTTGAAAGTCCGAACCTGAACCAAATGCAATGGCAGATTTGTGCTAAAATATTTTTTTTCCTGTTACAAAAATTGGCATATATCTTACATGCAATTTGATAACTATGTATGCGAAATTATATACAGTCAGTAGTAAACACAAAAGTTCAGTTATAAAAGTAAAAACACAAAAACAGCAATATTTTCATATTTTTTTCATTGCAAATGTCACAATCTAAGGAACTTAAAGGAAGATTAATGATGGCTTAAGACAAAAAGGGAGTATAACGAGAGATTTTTTGTTTCGAGTCCGGACTTGTTTCCAGACGTTTTGGTTTTTTTGGAATTGAACCTAAACGTTAGGTCCAGTCCGGACCAGGTCCGGGGTTTAGGTACGCATCACTACTGAATATTGAAGTATTATAATGTTTTTTTGTGGTTTTTATTGGTCAGAAATTACCCGCAATAGCAGCCTTTCTAGTGCTGAATTGATACAGGATTTACAGGTTTCACATAATACACAACGCACTAGTAGTAATAAACATATTTTATCCACACTTGCATTTTTTGGAACTGTCCCAAAGGTCTGGGCAGCTGCCATTCGGTGCCAGCAGGTGACCTCAATACGACCTTCCCAAATGGAAGTCAGGTACCCATTTGCACCTGGGTGGAGTAAAGAAAGTCGTGTAAAGTGCCTTTCCCAAGGGCACAATATCGGTGACATGACAGGATTCGAACCCGGGACCACTTGGTTCAATTATGAAATTGCAAAACAAACTTTACACTATTAACGTAACTAAGTACTATCATAACTTGACAGTAGGGACCAAAAGTTTTTACGGTCTTGGTATGAAAGATAAGTTAAATAATTACTGTGTTTTATAACATTAACAAGGTATGTCTTTTGCAATCCACTTAAGTACTGTTGAAGGCATATCAGTAGTAAGTTGTATACTGCAAGTTAGCTATCGCTCTAAGGAACGACTGTAAATCTTGACGTTTTCTTTGCTTTCTTAAGGTGAGACATTTGATCTGGAAGAACATCAGAGTGAGAGACAGAAGGAGGTCTTGGAGGAATTCGAAAGAAGAAAAAGGGTAAGACAGATACGATGTTACTTATTTCTCTTAAAATCTAGGGCAAGCAATACTTATTAATCCATTTAAGGTAACCTAAGCAATATTAGGGACCGAAAAATAGAAATGAAAAAAATGCTGAAATCTTTATTGTATTGACATTTACTAACACTGTCTGGCACATTTGTGTAATAACTTCATACTTGGAGCATTTTAAAACCGTGCAAAAACATGCCATACAATGATCCCCTTAGTTTTACGAGCCTACAAAAACCCCGGCGACGATTTTCAGTGAGTTCTCACATTACAACGAAGTCATATTTTGCATCATAGACGTCACTATACATTGTGATAGTGTTATTTGAACTAATCATGTATAGAAATGACTGAATGACTTGACTTTCAAATCTGATTTTTGATCCCTAATATTGCCTGGGTTGCCTTTAACAAACTATAGGCTCAACACATTTGGTTGTGGTTTTAGGCTTGATTTGAAAAGCTACAGAAAGTTATGCCAACAAAATGCAGCATACATTTGAAGGCCAAGGAAAAAAGTTGTTGTGTGTCCGATTACGCAACTGACCCTAGCGAAAACCCACCTACCAACCTTTATTTTTTTCCAGGAGTGGAATCAGAAACACAACATTAATTTTCCTACGCCTTAGGCCACACCAATTTAATTTCTTGGTTAACGGATTTTTATTTTCCCCAAAAAAAAAATTTTAGAAACAAAAAAAATTCAAAAAACTGTTAACCAAAAAATTAAATTGGTGTGGCCTTATGGAAAAAGATTTTGATGTACATGTATATGACCTTCATTCATATACTAGTAATGTTTTATGTGTTTTTTGTAACAGTATTTTGTGTTAAAAGAAGTTTTTTGCGTTTCGGCGCATGCGCGCCGGAACGCATTGTCCTGGCTTTTACCTTCAAGCAAGGAGGAAGGAACCAGGGAAGCTTGGTTCAACACTGTGTCGCACACAATAAGACCTTATATGGCAATACGTTCTCAAATCCTTGTATAGCCGTTGCCTTATATGGCAAGAGAGCACGAAAATGCAGGCAGGCTAGATTTGCATGTGACACAGGACGGCGACCGCATGTAACTGCTACAACTGTTCGGAAATATCATTGCATTGTGGTTTCGGACTTTGATATCCTGAAAAATGACCATATTACATCTATTCCACAAGATTGCAGAAGAAAAAAAATGATTTCGTCAAGAAAGCGACCAAAAATCGGCATAAATGATACCATATAGTGAGGTTATAGCATTACGTCCAGAGTGAATAGTTACGTACCGCAGCTTGGCCGATCTGGCAACGCGAAGCACTTCGGACCCAGAAGATCCGGGTTCGTGTCCGTGCATAGATTTTTTTTTTCTTTTTAGATCTTGAATATCAAAAATATATATTGATATTATATTAATCTATCAATATCATATTTATGAATATCATTTTTTTTCATTAATAAATAAAGAAATATTTTATATTTGTTATTTTTAAATATTCATTTAATATATACAAGGCCTTTGTCTTATGAACAGGACTTCATAGATTCCAAACCCGGCATTCGAATTTTTCTGTTCATTGTAATGGAAAATACCGTGCAGCGGCTCCTATGCGCGGTAAGATGATTCTTGCAAAACACTCGCCACTAAACTTCTATCCCCGATGTAAACAGAGGCTCTTGATGTTGTTTGCAAAACAGCGATTCTTTGTTACAGTAGCAAATGCTCCATTGTTCAGTATCGACTTCATTCAGACAACACGGACGTGGAAAGTGGCGCCCCTCGGCACAAAACTATGGGAATTTTCATGAATTTTAGCAAAATTACCCAGGAAAATAAGGAAGAAATGTTGTAAATGCGGAAACCAGAATAATACGGATGAGGTAGCTGTTGATTTGTTTGACATTTGGTAGTCATTTTAGATAGAACCTTAGCTGTTATGAACTTCTATTTCACTTAATTACCATAGTGCTGATGATTCAATGGTGCTTTTTCAAATTTTATGTTTTATTGCGTGCCATGTACATAATTACATTGATAGCTTTTATAATGAGCCTATTATACATTTTACAAATAAGTACAAGTTGTAGGCCAAGACCAGCTTTTTCAAAAGCACTTAAGTTAAGTGACGTAACTTCAAAATTGCTTTCCCCAATCTGCCTTTCTCTATTAAAACAGTACTCATTTCCCAAAATGACAATTTTTCTTATAGACTGAACAGCCCTTGAGTGACTTCCTCTGGCAGATTTTACTTCAAGTAAAGGGAAAAGACAATTCACACTTATAAACGTAGCCGAAACGCCAGCTTTTTTTAAAAGCTCTTGTTTCCCTTTCACAGGCCAGACAGATCCATGTTTCAACTGACGACTCAGAAGTCAAAGCACAACTGAGACAGCTGGGAGAACCAATATGTGAGTATGCACAAGTTACCGTAGATCTAGAAATGTTCACAGTGGTTTTTACTTTACAGTTTTCACATTGACCTCTCTACTGCAAACGCATTTTTTTTCTCGTTTCAAGGCATCCTCAATTGAGGTGAAGCATGATGCTTTTTCAAGTAGCTAGTGGTTAGTGCAATGCAGCTTTGCTGCGGCTCGCGTTTTTGGCCAAGCACACCTGGTCACCCCTACTCTTCTCGATAAGTGTGTTGGGTTCTTTTACGTGCAGAGGTTTGACACTTGAGGCTAATGCCTGAAGCTCCCTCATACACGGGGCCGCCGGCTTTACGTCACCATCTGAAATGAGGAATGCAATCCCTTACAACATGTCCGAGCTGGAGTCAACCCCTAGAATGTTGGCACTGGTATCTGTCTTATAGATAAAAAATAAGGAAGAAAACAAATTATTTGGCAAAATATTTTCACCAATATTTATTTCTTTGCAGTCTTCCCAGTTTAGTTTTTTGGGGCAACCAGTGCTGTTCTATGTTCTATTTACTCCATGATTTCTATTGTAGAAAACAAATGAAGTTGTTGTTATTGACTTTTCTATGTTTTTGTTTACCATGTACCGTGCAGGTTTGTTTGGAGAGGGTCCTGCCGACAGAAGAGAACGTTTACGTCAGATCCTGGCTCAGATCGGAGAAGACAAACTTAAGAAGGACTCGGCTGAAGACAAAAAGGAAGAAAAGAAAGAAGTAAGTTTGCGTTGAAGTGCGTTGGGAAAGAGTGTGTCTTAGTGTTTCTGCCCATGATATGTTGACTCTAAAGCATGCATTAAACAGGCTTATAACAACGTCACAGAGACACATTTGATAACTTGTGATCTAGTCTTTGCTTCGTTTCGGCCCCTCACACCTTCTCTTGAGTGCTATCTTGGATATCCTTCATTAAGTTTTATCTGTGTGCAGATACTTAAGGTCTCATCATGAGTTTTTTCGCTCCATAGGCTTACATGTTGTAATACATGGTTTACATGGGCGCGTAATGAAGCTATAGGAAATGCACCAATGTTATTCATTCTATGTTGAGTACATTTACCCTAGATCATGTGAAAAAATTGCCAACTACCAGTAGGCATGCTAATTCCTTTTTATGGCAATTACAAACGGCACTTAGCTACACCCCCCCAAAAAGGCACTTTCCAGCTGTAAGCGCACCACCGCATCACCCAACATGCCGGGCTGTGTACGTCCGACCTCGCGCGCGGCTGCCAAATTTTACCTGCTAATTTCTTCAGTTACAAACGAGCTTCATCAGTTTCACGTTTGAGATCAGCTGGGCTAGCTAAAAGGGATTTTCCCACCGATATAAACACACGTTCATGCAGCCGTTCATGTTTGGGGTAGGGACTTTAGAGTCTACACGCGGAGTACTAGTAACACATGAATGAGACCTTAAGAGCAGCTGTCTGTAAAATCCAAGCATAAGGTGGCCAAGTTCAAAAAATGAAATTTTCTTAGATTTTGTGTGGTGGTAGGGTCTTGGCCCAAACCTACAAAAATGGGAAAGTTTTTGGTCGGAGGTTACCAGTTGCCATGGTAACGGCCATTTTTCAAAATGGCGGATTTTCGCCTTGTGAAGGCCTCTCTCCCGCTCAAAATGGACCATCTTTGGCCTACTGTAACTCGCACAAATGAATAGAAATGTTGCTGCCTCTAACATATTATATTATCCATATTTTAACAAGAAAAACCATGTTAAGTGTTGCTCGAAATGTTTTTGCAGTGAGATGCAACAAACGTTTAAAGATTACCTGTTTTTGTGAAATTTCAAAATTGACAAAACGCCATTTTTTTGACGTTTTTAGCAAGCAATACCTCCTTAAAGGGCACTTCAAATTTGTTGATTTTTAGCACAGCTCTAGTTTAGACCTTTATAAATATCATATTAAAAAAAAAGTCTGGGTTCTCAATGGGGCGAGCCACAGTGACCCGGAGACTAAGCCATTGTTTCCATTGTAGCAGAATTTCAACTACAGAATTGAAGGTGAAATAAACATGTGCAACTTGGTGATTGAGATAAGAATGACTTTTCTTGAACTTTTTTATGGTGCAAGAAACCTACCTGGCACTTAGAAAAGTATTTTGTAACAGTTGACTGTTGGTTGCCATGGCAACGGTCATCTTTGTTGTTAATGATGGATTTTCACATGGTTGTATTAGGAAAACATCCCTGTAGCTACCTGCTGATTGCACTAGAGATATGGACATAACTTTTATATTTCCATATAGCATGGTTTCCAACGTTTCATAGACCAAAAGTTCAAGATCAAGCATTAAGATTAAGAGGGTGTACTAGGGGGTTATCAGAACCAATGAAATCTGAATTTTCATATTGCTAAATTTTAGTCATTTTTAAGGGGCTTTTTCTTCCATCATGGGCAATGTTGATGAATGCATGGCACATAGAAAAGTATTATGTTAACAGTTGACTGCTGGTTGCCATGGCAACAGCCATCTTTGTTCCTAATGGTGGATGTTCACATTGTTGTAGGAGGAAAACATCCATAGCTTTGTTACATATGTAAAGAAAATGAAATCTGACGTTTTTTCATGTAACAAATAATCCTACCTATTACTTAGGAAAGTTTCTTCATTGTAACAGTCTTTTAAAGGTTCAAAATTGGTTCAAAATTTGTTCTTACTCAGGATTGGCAAGTTGGAAATTGAGATGATAATATTATTTTTTTAATCCTTTATGCTGCAAGGAACCTACCTGGAACTCTAATTTTTTGTAACAGTTGATTGCTGGTTGCCATGGCAACGGCCATTCTTTTATTTTCTATCTTTACTGGTTTTCTAAAATGAATTACCAATACAACTACTAACAGAATATGGACATACATGGGTCACAACAAAAGCCAAATAAAAACTGGGACAATGTGTATATGTGCAGCACACAATACATACACTTACAGATAACCATACCCTTATAAATATTAATTCTAATTTGCCTCCAAATAATATTTTTCAAGTATATGATTACAAATCATTATTTCCTTACATCTACATTATCATATAAATATGAAACGGCCATACTTAATGACGGATATTCACAATGTAAATGTCATAGTTATGCGCACAGTTAAGTATTTGACCTTCTGCAACACCCACTGACAAAAAAGGGGTAGTAGTAGTAGGATGTTATGCATCTGATATGATACATCCAGATGCGGAGACAGTTGCTTTCAAGATTATTTATACAATTTGAAAATTATAATGGGTAGACCATCATAAAATTGAAGACGAAGTAGTACTTTTAACCAATAGCTTACTAAAACAAAGTTAATGAACTGAGCTTAAGAGGGGCCTTGTATTTTTGTCAGGGACTATACTTTGATTTGACTATTTATGCTAATAAAGTTAAGATTTCTTTCTATAGAATTATTCTATATATACTGCATACTTTTTTAATGCATTCTGTCACAATGAATTCGAGGGACACGGCCTGGCGAAACAAAAAACCTGTATATCAGATATCCGAGTACCTCAGTGATTAGTGCCTTCAGAATTTTTTACATGTATCGTATCAACAATATACAATTTTTTTTACTATTTTAGAAACTAAAAGCCACTGATTTAAGAAAAGCCAAAAATTCTATTTCAGCTATAGGTTGACCTACAGTTACAAGTTGTAGGTCAAAATTAGCACAGATACAGAAAGTATTCATCTACGGAGAATCCGGGAAAACTATCCAAAGATTAAACTAAAATGTGTCTACAATATTCTCCAGTGGATGTACGTAGGAGGTCAATCTTAACATAGGAAGGGGTAAACAGAAGTGTTCCGCAATGCACCTTCTGCACCCTCTATACCCCTGGTATGTGGAGTCCTGATAACCCCAATGCATGCGGACCCTTTGTCTTTATGTACCACATAGTGAATACACAAAATGATTGAGTAAGTAACTTACTGATTGATGTCTTAGAGAACAAATATCAAGAATGTGTAAAACAGCTTTATTCCATACCAAGTTTCCCTGTAAACCCCATGTAGTGCCCTAATTAACATTTTCAATTGTTGTAAGCATTTCATGGCATCTATCCGTGGTTTTCACACAGTGACACTAAGGTGGCCATAGCTCACACCGTAGTGAGACATGATTACCTCACTTATTTCGTATCAGTCCCAAAACACAAAAAATACACATAAAGACCCTTAAGTCACGGCTCCTGTTATACGTGTCCCAAAAAAACAATGTTAGTTGTTGACTCAATGTTTCTCTGGTAAAACCATTCATCAACATTGCCATTGATGGAAGCCCCTTAAAAATGACTAAAATTTAGCAAGATGAAAATTCTGATTTCATTGGTTCTGATAACCCCCTAGTACACCCTCTTAATCTTAATGCTTGATCTTGAACTTTTGGTCTATGAAACGTTGGAAACCATGCTATATGGAAATATAAAAGTTATGTCCATATCTCTAGTGCAATCAGCAGGTAGCTACAGGGATGTTTTCCTAATACAACCATGTGAAAATCCATTATTAACAACAAAGATGACCGTTGCCATGGCAACCAACAGTCAACTGTTACAAAATACTTTTCTAAGTGCCAGGTAGGTTTCTTGCACCTTAAAAAAGTTCAAGAAAAGTCATTCTTATCTCAATCACCAAGTTGCACATGTTTATTTCACCTTCAATTCTGTAGTTGAAATTCTGCTACAATGGAAACAATGGCTTAGTCTCCGGGTCACTGTGGCTCGCCCCATTGAGAACCCAGACTTTTTTTTTAATATGATATTTATAAAGATCTAAACTAGAGCTGTGCTAAAAATCAACAAATTTGAAGTGCCCTTTAAGGAGGTATTGCTTGCTAAAAACGTCAAAAAATGGCGTTTTGTCAATTTTGAAATTTCACAAAAACAGGTCATATTTAAACGTCTGTTGCATCTCACTTCAAAAACATTTCGAGCAACACTTAACATGTTTTTTTTGTTAGGATATGGATAATATAATATGTTAGAGACAGCAACATTTCTATTCATTTGTGCGAGTTACAGTAGGCCAAAGATGGTCCATTTTGAGCGAGAGAGAGGCCTTCACAAGGCGAAAATCCGCCATTTTGAAAAATGGCCGTTACCATGGCAACTGATAACCTCCGACCAAAAACTTTCCCATTTTTGTAGGTTTGGGCCAAGACCCTACCACCACACAAAATCTAAGAAAATTTCATTTTTTGAACTTGGCCACTTTTTCCTCATTTTGCTTGGTTTTTACAGACAGCTGCTCTTAAAGGGGCATATTGTGACATGAACATAAAACAAAATTCTTTGTTTTTGATTATTTTTCTACATCATTAGTTGAATCTACCTTATTACAATGCACAGCAATATTCATCACGTATGGATGCGACTTTGTAGTATCGTGCGAACGTCTTAAAAAAAATTATATACAATCCCCACCACCACTTGACTTGTCCGCCATTTTGTTGAACCATCGCCGAACACGCGATCGAACGTGCAACGTTCTGAAGTTTGATCGCTTGTGGTGATTTTCCTATGACGCTCGATCTCCGACCGTAACCGTCGATTCGATTATTTCTTAGCGTTCTACGCTGGCTTATTTGCGTCCCGCAAGTTAATACGTAACCGCAAGTTAATACGTAAATGAACCAGATTTTACACGTTTTGCGTTTTTTGTCGTTTATTAATGGTGGAAATGTTACAAAATGACGGGAATATGTTGGAAATAAGTAACAAATAAGTTACAAATGTGAATCTTAGTGTAGATCTTTCAAATTCTTACTATTCGTAGTTTTTGCCTACCAGATTCTACAATATGCCCCTTTAAGCACACCTTGTAGAAGTGGTGGATAAAGCTGAATTCAAACTTTTCCCTGTCCACAGTACAACGACACCACATGGTACCATGAGGGGCCACAGAGTCTGAAGGAAGCTAGGATGTTCATAGCTGGCTACTCCATACCAAGGTATAATATATATTATATATTGCAATTTTTCTAATGAGAAAAGGCTCTTCAATATCTTCCAGGACTGATGACATATATACTGTAAATTGTGAAATATTTGTGGCGGTTTCATGTTCACGCTTTTCTAAGTGACTTCTCACTGCAAAATCAACATACTGAAAACGCATGCTGAATATCTTGCATTGCATTAAACTGTTTGTTTCAGTTTTGTTTGTGCAAAGTGTTTAATCTAAGTGCTGCAAACGTAACCGAGTTTACAGTAGACTGAAAATGTAGCTGCAGTTCTGCATTGTGTTTATAACTTGATGTTGCTTAAGACTGTTTTTCAAAATCTTTAATTAAAAAAAAAATTGTGTGTCGTATATATGGCTTTCCTTTGTACTTTATTTTACAAGGAAGATAGTAATCAAAATTCCAAAGAGTAGTGATGCAGATACTAGAAGAACTATCGTAAATTGGAACTCGTTGCCACCAAATACCATAGATATATCATCCTAGACAGCTTTGAACAATGCATGCAGTTAGATATGCAAATGTTAGACGTGACAGGTCGTTCAGTGTAATATAACCAGCTGCTGCCGCGCCACGTGCCTGCAAAGCTGGTGTGTTATGCCGAAGGACGGTTATACAGGCTATATAGATACAGATACTGATATTATATTTGACTCTTTTGTTGATGCCTGTCCAGAGCTAAGAAGAGGCTGGAGAAAGCTTGCGAAGTCAGGGAAATCCCCGCTGCACAGAAAAACGCCAGGATGCAGGAGCTGCACAGACAACTCAGGGTAAATAGAAGCATTGGTTACTGCAAATCTTGAAATGTTTGCCATGGTTCTCTCAACAACAAAATAAGGACACCACAAATATGTGTTTTTTTCTACCTTACTGTTTTGACCATGTATTCAAACCAATGGAAAAAAATCCTTTTCAGTGAAATTAAATTCCGCAAAAATAAATGAACTTACAGTATAACTTCATTAATCTACTACTGCAATAGACTCCAATAGTACATAGGTTATTCGACTTAACATTTTCTTCCACATGTATGCTAAGCTGGTGAGTTGTGATCATACACATTTATAAAGTTATTGTATTTTCATGTTTTAACTATCCATTGATCTAAATATTACATAATACTGTAAATGCAGAAATGTTCGCAAGGATTCGATTTCTCGGTAGCGAGAAATTGGAGTGTTCATGGTAGTTTTGAGTTCTCGTTTGAAACATTAGTAGCGCTACAGTCACACAATGGAACGGCTTTTTTACGGTGGTTTTAAGTTCACGGTAAAGAGTTCACTGTGAAAACCGCAAACATAAAACCACCACATTTCTGCATTAACAGTATTGCAATAAACCATATAAAATGAGAGGTCTCAAGGACCATGTCACAATTTTCAGTCCAGGTATGCTCATTTGTTGTATGTTTTTCCTATGTTGTACAGTTCTCATTTTGTATTTCCTCCATATTCAGGCCCTGACCAACTATGGCAGTCAGATTGGAGACAGTCGACCAATCTCTTTCTGCCAGTTCAGTCCAAACTCCAAACTTCTAGCAACAGCCTCATGGTAGGAAATTGAAATACATATTATAATAACTCCAGGAACTGTTCTTAAAAACTTCCAAGTGACTCCTAAGTAGTGCTGTATACCTAAACTCAGGTTCAGGTCCAGATTCAAGTCCGAAGGTTCAAGTTCAGGTTCATGTCCGGACTTATAAGTCCGAACCTGAACCCATAGCATATGTGTGCTAGAAATAAATTTTTTCGGTTACATGTAAAATTGGATGTTGGCATTAATTTTACATGTTATTTGAAAAGTATGCATGCAAGATTATATATAATCAGTGGTAAACATAAAGCTCAGTAATAAGCACAAGTTTTTGTCTTTTTTATAGCACAAATTTCACGATCTATAGAAGGTTTTAGATGGTTAAGAGCAAATGTCTGTAAGGATCAAACAATGGTGGCAGGGGTCAAAAAATCGATTCGGCTCATATTTTGCACAGTGATAGTACTTGGCCCACTGTCCCTCAAAATAGCTTTCTTTTTGCTCAACACCGATTGTTGCCATGGCAACGGGCCAAACAAGTTTTGGGGCCATTTTCCCTGATTTGGGCATGTCAAAAACAGGAAAATTGGCTCATTTTAGGCCATGATTACGAGCAGATGCTTGAATTTAACGGAAAACAAAAACTGGGCTAACAAGAGCAACTACTCAGCTTTACTAGAATAGCTTGGAAGTTTTCAGAAATCCAAGTTGAAGTGCTTGGGCAACCTCAAAACAATACAGTGTTTGTAGCTTGTGAAAAAAGGTAATTTTGTCCCAACTTTGAAAACGCTGTAAGTCCAAAAGTGGTATTTTGTTTTGCTTGACATTTACATCATATATGCATTCAAGTAATAGCTATCATGTACTAGTTTTCAAATTTTGGCTTCTTTTTTAGTTGTCACGTAACTGTCCTCAGAAGTAGGTCATTTTTTATGTTTGACGAAAAATATGATGTTGGGCCATATCTAAAGCCCAATATATGGGTAAGTAAAAAAAGTGATCTGGTTTAAATTCATGTCAAAGGTAACCCTATGCATGTTCTATCCAATGAGTGGTTGCAAAGGTTGTCGTCTTGTTTCGTTGCTGTGAACTTGTCCCTAAAAGTAGGCCATATTTTCGACAAATGCGGAAATCAACATTTTTGGCTAACTTAGAAGCCCTGAAGATGTCAAAGTAGGATGTTTTTTCAATTCAATCTTTTATCAGATGTCCCCCTGTGTATTGTCTATTTAATGAATGCCTGCAAAGGTTGGTGTCTTGTTTCGTTGCCGTGGACTTGTCCCTAAAAGTAGGCCATATTTTCGACATATGCAGATATCAACATTTTGGGCTAACTTTGAAGCCCTGAAGACGTCAAAGTAGGATGTTTTTTCAATTCAATCTTTTATCAGATGTACCCCTGTGTATTTTCTATGAAATGAATGCCTGCAAAGGTTGGTGTCTTGTTTCGTTGCCGTGGACTTGTCCCTAAAAGTAGGCCATACTTTGCATATATACAGAAACAAGCGTTTTTGGCTATGTTTCAGGCTTTGAAAATGTCAAAGTAGGATGTATTTCTAATTCCATCAACAGAAGTACCCCTGTGTATTGTCTATCAAATGAATATTTTTAAAGGTTGGTGTCTTGTCTCGTTGCAGTGTACTTGAAACGGAAGGTGCATTTAGGTCATATTTCGGAAATAAGCGATTCAAAGGGAGCAAAATCAAAAAATATATGTACATATATATATATATATATATATACACACAGGCTTCTGGCACTATACACCTAACGTACAGTCTATGCACAGTCTGTTGCATATCTGTAAACCACATCAGTATTAAATATCTTACTTTTATCCAAAGATATAAATCATAACCATTTACAAAATGTGCTCATTATCCCTATGCGCATACAGCTTAAGTCTGCTTCCGAGTAAACTCTTCATGTAGTTTACAACATAACAGTAACTGTTGCTCTGTTACTTCTACTTATAATGCCTATTCGAAACAAGGACAGGAACGCACGTATTCTTGAATTTTCGCACAAATGCCGATTTACGTCGATGATCAGATATCCACATCTAAATGTTCACAAATGGACCTCAGAAGTGCGATGCTAAGCTCATACAATTCCTTCCTCATTGCTAAGTCACAAAGCTTGTATGTGTCGTATATAACTGGGTGGCATAGCTGGACTTCATTCATAATGTGCGCCTGTATGTTACTGTTAGCAGATTCTATCGCAGCAGATCTAGAGTCTTGTTCGTCATCCTAGGCGTCTTCTGGAGTTTAACGACGTCTAGGTGCGCGTCTTGAGAAATAACTTGATATTTGCTGACCCGTCAGAAACTCCTGAACCTGGAACAGTCTTTTTCTCAGCCTAGCCGACTGCTGCCCACCCCTGTGTCAGGGACCCCGGCAGCAGTATAATCAAAATACTGGATACTACTACTACTACTAGGGCACGATAATACGGGGAGATCCGCTATACTCTAGTAGGTATGGGGGTAAAATCAGCAAAACCCTTAGGTAATACTCAGAAGTATTTTTGAAGGACAATACATAGTATTACTTCTTTAAGAACTTGGGTTTAGAAATTACTGCATGTTAATTTCTATAATGAAAGCTCATCTGTGTTGGTAGTAATCATAATACAATGCTAAACTTTCTTCCAACACTAAGGTATTCACGGATCGAATTTTCGACGACCACTGTCGCCTTCTTCAGGATCAAATAATGACCAATCACTGCCGAACGTAAACTCGCGAGAGTTACGGACACGTGACTCTATTGACACATGTCACTGCGGATACGTGACGTCAGCAATTGATCAAACGTGCCAGGAAGTTTATAACGCCCACTGTCTCTGTTGAGTGACGGCGAGAGAGAGGGACAAAGGACGCATCACCCTTCCGTACATCAAGACCGTCTCAGAACCCCTGCGCAGAATATTTGCTTCACACGGGATCTCCACCAGCTTCAAACCTACGAACACACTGCGACAGCTTCTCGTGGCGCCGAAGGACAAAACCCCTAGAGAAGAGAAGTGCGGTGTAGTGTACCATATTCCGTGTCAGGGAACCACTAGACAAGGGACTTGTGAAGAATTCTACATTGGTGAGACAGAACGCTCATTGAGAACTAGATTCCTTGAACACAAACGCCCCAGCTCGCATTCGTCTGAAGTCTCTCAACACATCCACATTGAATCTCCGGGCCATACCGTTTCGCTGGACAAAGTCAGAATTCTGGACACTGAACAGGACTACTTTATGAGAGGTATAAAGGAGGCCATATATATCAGGGCACTCCAGCCGTCACTCAACAGAGACAGTGGGCGTTATAAACTTCCTGGCACGTTTGACCAATTGCTGACGTCACGTATCCGCAGTGACATGTGTCAATAGAGTCACGTGTCCGTAACTCTCGCGAGTTTACGTTCGGCAGTGATTGGTCATTATTTGATCCTGAAGAAGGCGACAGTGGTCGTCGAAAATTCGATCCGTGAATACCTTAGTGTTGGAAGAAAGTTTAGCATTGTATTATGTTAATTTCTACATATGTCGAAAAATGTGACCTACTTTTAGGGGCAAGTACACAGCAACGAAACAAGACACCAACCTTTGCAGGCATTCATTTTATAGACAATACACAGGGGTACATCTGATAAAAGATTGAATTGAAAAAAACATCCTACTTTGACATCTTCAGGGCTTCAAAGTTAGCCAAAAATGTTGATTTCCGCATTTGATCGAAAATATGGCCTACTTTTAGGGACAAGTGCACAGCAACGAAACAAGACACCAACCTTTGCAACCACTCATTGGATAGAACATGCATAGGGTTACCTTTGACATAAATTTAAACCAGATCACTTTTTTTACTTACCCATATATTGGGCTTTAGATATGGCCAAACATCATATTTTTCGTCAAACATAAAAAATGACCTACTTCTGAGGACACTTACGTGACAACCAAAAAAGAAGCCAAAATTTGAAAACTAGTACATGATAGCTATAACTTGGATGTATATATGATGTAAATTTCAAGCAAAACAAAACACCACTTTTGGACTTACAGCGTTTCAAAGTTGGGACAAAATTACCTTTTTTCACAAGCTACAAACACTGTATTGTTTTGAGGTTGCCCAAGCACTTCAACTTGGATTTCTGAAAACTTCCAAGCTATTCTAGTAAAGCTGAGTAGTTGCTCTTGTTAGCCCAGTTTTTTTTTTCCTGTTGAATTCAAGCATCTGCTCGTAATCATGTCCTAAAATGAGCCAATTTTCTTGTTTTGACATGCCCAAATCAGGGAAAATGGCCCCAAAACTTGTTTGGCCCGTTGCCATGGCAACAATCGGTGTTGAGCAAAAAGAAAGCTATTTTGAGGGACAGTGGGCCAAGTACTATCACTGTGCAAAATATGAGCCGAATCGATTTTTTGACCCCTGCCACCATTGTTTGATCCTTACAGACATTTGCTCTTAAGAACTCAAGGGCGAATGTAAGCGAGATATTTTTTTGGCAAGTCTGGACTTGGATCCCGACGATTAGGCTTTTTTTTACTTGAACCTAAACATTTTTACAAGTCCAGTTCAGCTCCGGGGTTTAGGTACGCAGCACTACTCCTAAGCGTTGAAACAAATTTGAGAGTGTCAGAAGAAAGAAACAAATAATGCTGTCTTCACGGATACTGTTTTCAACATTGAAGAATGGTATGTTATGACAGTGTTCTAAATACAAACCTGTTGTTTCTTTAGGTCTGGCCTGTGCAAGTTGTGGTCAGTTCCAGACTGTAAGCTTGTCAGAACATTACGAGGTAAGACTGTTTATAAATGTATTTAGTTTGTAATAGCTGTCAAAGTTCAACAACAAGAAGGTATGGATGTGCTCCTCTCCTGAGGTGTCGCCAAAAAAATTTACATCAGAGACACTAGACAAATAAAGCTACATGTAAATAAGTGCCAACCATCAAGAAGTACATGAACTGGTATAAACTTTGTATCTTTTAGACATTTTGTACAAAGTTCTGTTTGTCTTCTAGGTAGGGTGTGTGGTGTTGTCTAAAATTACTGTAAATTCATTTATTTTTGCAATGACTTATTTATGTGTAAGGCAGCCAGAAGTTATGTTTTCCTTCTGACAAACCTCACGACGGTTTGTTGACAGAGTCTCCAAACCGCCTACCTGCTGCAATGTCCGAGGGAAAGGCTAGGAGCCCCGACGATTCATGTCGATGTCGTTTATTCGGCAAAGTCTCTATTCACAAGAACTGGCATGGCACTTGCGGTGTAGAAGAACCCAAACTCGGCCTAGGGCGACTGGGGAAGACGGAAATTCTAAGCCCCAGAGAACGACTAAGATGGGAAGTCGTTCTCCAATCTCCCTTCGATGCGGTGAGCAGTCACCACGGCCCAAAATCTCTGCTTCTCTAACAGTCTCCATTCTTTTATTTCCCATTTTTCCGTGTCCGCCTCTGACCAAATTTGGTCCGAGGAGATATAAAATTCAAACAGCAATTGGTCGACGAAAAGAAGTTTTAGCATTTTCCATTTATCAATCTGGAATTCCCTCTCCGAATTTGATAGACATTTTGAAGGGAAGATCGTGAGCAAGACGTTTCCTGTCTCATAAAACTTGCAATATTGGGGTGACTGAGCTCAAATGGCAGGAAAGCCGAGACGGGTTCGTGTCCTTTGTCAACAGCAAATTTGGGTGCCGGGACTTCCCCAATTCAGCCCTTTGCAATAATCAATAATGTTGGTCAACATAGTTAAAACACAAACAATCTTTGGCAACCAGCTGACAGGATAACAAACAAGGGGAAACATAGGGACTTTCCCGGGGATCTATACCGCAAGGCTTTAGATACATGTGACAGTTCCCTTGACCCTTAATAACCTCTCACGTAAACCAGGAACACACTACACTCGCTACTGTTAATTACCTGTCAGACCAGCGGTAGGTGCAAAGACTAGCTACCGTACGTGCCACTTGTGACAAGTTACCGAGATCACACGAGGTAACATGGTTGCCGGGGTGCATTCACAGAGAGAGGTGCACTACTAACGGATAACATTACATCGTTCACTCAACAGTGCCGTCTAATATTACTGCTACAAGGAAAGAACATCTTCAGTTATCTGTACTGAAAGACAACGGTGCATCTATCATATACATCCCCCTTTACATATGCAGTAGAACTAGAAGGAGAAAGGAGGTATATACTGTGCTTTAAGTTTGCGGTTGAAACAATCCTGTAGGACGGTAGTAATATATTGGAGACACATATTCCCGCTGTCATGAGTTTACAGTGGAGAGCTCACAGCGAAATTAAAACTGCCGCGAGAATTTCATAATTTACTGTACTATGAGACATTTTGTGCAATTTTTTTTTCCACATTTCTTTTGGAGATAACCAGAATGTAGGATGTGCCGTATTCTAAGAAATACATATTTATGTCTTTAACATTTTGTACAAATTCTGTTTGTATTTTCTAGGACACACCCAGAATATAGGATGTGTGCCGTTCTGAGAAATATATGTTTCAGACATTTTGTATAATATTCTGTGTTTATTTTCTAGGACACAACCAGAACGTGGGCTGTGTAGTATTCCACCCCCAGGCCACCCTGACCCTGGAGGACTCTGCCTGCTGCATGGCCTCCTGTAGTGCCGACGGTGCTGTCAAACTGTGGTCTCTGGAAAGGTCGGTACTGGGTCTGAATTGTAGCTGTTGAAATTTTGTAGAAATTTTTGTACCCTATTTCCACACACAAAGGTTAAGCTCTTACCGATCAGTCCTGTTGAAATGTCCTAAAGCCTACGTGACCTGAACGGAAGTATGATGTTAGCAACAGGTCAAACTTTAAAAGGTGCCCGGCAGTTGGTGTCGGCCCCCGCCTCGGCTGAGGAACAGTTGATGTGCTCTAATGTTGCTGACATCATACTTCTGTTCAGGCTAGTATCAGCTAGCAAGGCATCCAGGCGTCTTTTGGACCCCCTACACTAAAATAAGAAGGAAATTAGACACCCTACTTTTGCAGTTTTTAGTTTGCTTATCTGGTTAAAATCCCCCCTCCCCAATTTTTGGATGCCCTGTCTAAAAATTCTAGCTAAAAGCCTGTGTTCAGGTCACGTGACATAGGTTTTGGGTCATTCAGCTTGAGAAGGATCAGAAGACTGACTGTCTGCCAAATGTATGAAATTACTTTCAGTTTTGTAAGGTCATGAACAAGATATATGTTTTTGCTATGTTCCCAGCGATGAACCGGTGGCGAACATCGAGGGCCACGAGGCCAGGGTAGCCAGAGTAGCCTACCATCCATCCGGCAGGTTCCTGGGTACAACATGGTGGGTTCTCAGTTATTATCATCAAATACTGTAATTCTTGTTTCTTTCACTGTAACTTCATGTTCACTGTTTTCATGGTCACCTCTGTACAGTTAACTTATCATCACCGTGAAAAAACCTGTTCTTATTATTTATGATTCCTTCACACATGAAGCTAAAGTTCAGTGAAAATGTCCATTTTCTTTACATCATGAAATTTTGCTACCGTGAAGATGAAGTAGTGAATTACAGGAATTCGCCAAAAATTATTACTCAAGCAACTGGATAAGATTTTGAAACAGTCAGACGTTTCAGACAGCATCCGCTGTCTTTAGTCATTGACTAACGATAGGACTGAGAACACCAGGTTTTATACCAAAACTCTGAATAGATATGTTAATGAGGTAAAGACAATTTAGGATGTCTTGAAGTAGTCTTTAAAAAAAGATTAATTCAAGGCAAAGTTTTATGCCAATAGTTTAATTAGTTACCGTTGTTTAGTACAGTAAAACAGTAACTAAATGTTGCTTGTCCGGGGGTGGGGAGTGGTGGGCAGTGCATTATCCCAGGTGCCTGAAAGTTGAACGCGAAGACCCCCTTTCCTGTTGAGAGCGGTGTTGTACATCCTCTCATATATTGCTTCTCTTACTCCCCGTTCGAACCAGGAATTTACAGGAGATTACAGGAATTGTTTGTCACAAAGTTGTTGTTATTTTGTAGCTATGACAAGTCGTGGAGACTGTGGGACCTGGAGGCCCAGGAGGAGGTGTTACATCAGGAGGGGCACAGTAAGGAGGTGTACGATATCTCCTTCCAGTGTGACGGATCGCTGTGCGCTACATGGTAAGGAAAATACAGCCCTGTATTAGTGTATATGTCAGTTCCTGTATAAAAATACAGTCCTGAAAATACATATAGAATACAACACGGGGTATTCAGTATCACTCAAGGTACCAGCCCGACCGCGGGCGATCCGACCTGCGGGAGGGCTGGGACCGAGGGTGATGCGGAATACACTGTGTTGTATTTTATTTATGTCATACCCCCCGAAAAAACACATATCAATGCAAAATGCGCCTGAAGTTGAGAGAGTGTCCTCGAACAAAAAACAAAAAAAATCGTAACAACATTGATTCCAACCTCCGAGTCCGGTATTCGAATTTTCGACAGCGCCGCACCCGACGCACTTGAAATGCATTCTAAATATTCTATGGAAGCCTGTGTGATTTTGTAGAGCCCTGTGTGATACGGAAAATTATCACATGGTCCGGAACACCCGTATTGAACGTTTTCGCGGCCCAGATATGACATAAAGTCCTGTATATGTACAAACATATACTTACTTACATTACTGCATAAACAAACTTCATTTTAAAGATTTTCTGTGCAATAGACCCCTTTCCAAATACCGCGGCCATTTTGAATCTAGCGCGAGAGCGCTTGGTTCGAGCTCGGGAAAGCGCGGGAAAAGTACACACCCGGTAAGTCCGAGCCAGCGGTAATGGCGTCCTCAATAGAAAGCAGCGTTGAGTCATCTTCGGCGGCGAGATGTTCTCCTCCTCGGTGAAATCCATCGATATATTTGCATGGCACAAGTAGATTATATTGTTGTGGACACTTGGACTCGATATCGGCCAGTAAAATTGTGAATTTCTGCTACTTTTCCACAGTTCCTGCCGGGCTGTTAGCGCGCGCTACAGTGATAGAATGCTAATATGTTTACACCGCGTGCTTGAAGTTTCCCTAGTAATGTTAGCTTAAGTCGAGAAAAATCCCACAAAACATACACTTTTTGGGCTGGGATCCTTATAGCTACTTAGATAGAAATATACAGAATTTTACCGGTCGTGACCGTAATTTTGGACGATGCCAACTTCGCCTGGGAAAACACGCGTTGAGAGGGGGTCGTGTGTTCTGTCCAGCCTTTCCTTCTTTTCTGTCTAGCTTTTCCTTTCTTTCTTGTTACATCTCTCCGCATGGCAATATTTGACATTTCCGCTGAATGCAATCCAACAAAAAAAGACGTGAAAATGTAGGTTTGAGCTTAAGGTCAGTTTGGTTAGGAATTTAGCAGAATTTCGGCGGCTTCTTTTGACGAGTTTTCTGAAATATCAAAACCTAAAGTACGTGAGTGAAGATGGAGTGTTTTCACTTTGCGCCGTAATATCTTAATTTCCGTCGGATGATATTACAGAAACGTGAAAATATGGGCTTGAGGGCTTTACGAGTATAGAAATTTGACGGAACTTCGGTGGCTCCTTTGACTTTGACAATATTTCAGTGCCAAGATTAGCTTGATGAAGTTCGTGAGTGAAAGCAGGGGGCGTGTTTCATTACATCACTTTTCGCGGAAATATTTTAGATTTCCACAGGATGAAACCCCACAAAAAAAGGAAAAATATCGGCATGAGGTCCTTCAGTCCTCAAGTCAGTACTATTTAACGTTTTTCGGGTTCCATCCGGGCAACAGATATCTGAAATATTGCCGCGCAAAATGATTTAAAGAAACGTCAGATACAGTGGAAAACACACCTTCACTCACGTACTTGGAGTCCTCAAGACTAAATTCTTGGCATCCTAAAAGATCGTCAAAAAGCCGCCGGAATGCTGCCAAATTTGTACCCAAAAGGACATTGAACTCAAGCCTATATTTTAACGTTTTGCAGGATTTCATTTGGCGGGAATATAAGATATTGCTGAGCGAAGTCGATGTAACGCTGCACAGAAAACACGCCCCTCCCTCAAACTAACGTAATTTCAAGATGATGTTGGCATTGTCACGACAGCCAAAAGGCTCAAGAGTTATATTCATACCTAAACGTAGCTATAAGGATCCCAGCCCAAAAAGTGTATGTTTTGTGGGATTTTTCTCGACTTAAGCTATCATTACTTGGGAAACTACAAGCACGCGGTGTAAACATATTAGCATTCTATAACTGTAGCGCGCGCTCAACATCCCGGTAGGAACTGTGGAAAAGTAGCAGAAATTCACAATTTTACTGGCCGATATCGAGTCCAAGTGTCCACAACAATATAATCTACTTGTGCCATGCAAATATCGATGGATTTCACCGAGGGGGAGAACATCTCGCCGCCGAAGATGACTCAACGCTGCTTTCTATTGAGGACGCCATTACCGCTGGCTCGGACTTACCGGGTGTGTACTTTTCCCGTACTTTTCCTGCGCTTTCCCGAGCTCGAACCACGCGCTCTCGCGCTAGATTCAAAATGGCCGCGGTATTTGGAAAGGGGTCTATTCTATCTTCTAAGGGGACAAATTTGTAGTTAATTTGTGAACTATTGCTGTCTTTCCAATCTAATCATGCATTATTTGAACAATATATCATACATAGCGTTGTACACATTTGTTATCCTTCCAAATTGTAAAACACCAAATTTCTGATTAGATTAATGAGGTTGCTCACATGTGGTATAAGTGCCTTGAAAGGTTGCTAAACTAATTTTTGTAAAGCATACTGCAGTACGTTGAATATACCAATTCCAATTCTTACTTGTTTTGCATTAGTCAATCAAAGATTAGCGTTTTCACAGCATTTAAACTTGCGGCGTGTTGATTTCATATTTGACGATGTCTCATGACCTTTGACCTTTGTGTCATCAAAATCCGTCCAAACACATTTACAGCCATCTACAGCCCATCGTATCGCATGAATAGAGTTTGTTGGCCCGGTTTTCCCTGATTGAAGACTTCCCAATTTGGACTGTAACTTGTAAACACTTTATCTAGAGTCTCATTACGACCTTTGTGACATCAATCTATATGAACACTGTATTCTTCCTTCCAGCGGCCTGGATGCGTTTGGTCGTGTGTGGGACCTGCGTACAGGCAGGTGTGTCATGTTCCTGGAGGGACACCTGAAGGAGCTGTTCGCCATCGAGTTCTCACCTGACGGGTAGGTGACAGAAATAACCTGCTTTGGGAATAACTGTTAGAACATGGCTGTAAGTCCATCTTTATAGTGGCTCCACTCCAGAGGTGTAGTCAAAAACTGAATTACAGTTACTGCTAGAACATGGCTGTAGGTCAATTTTTATAGTGGCTCCACTCCTGAGGTGTAGTCAAAAACTGAATTACAGTTACTGCTAGAACATGGCTGTAGGTCCATTTTTAAAGTGGCTCCACTCCTGAGGTGTAGTCAAAAACTGTATTACAGTTACTGTTAGAGCATGGCTGTAGGTCCATTTTTATAGTGGCTCCACTCCTGATGTGTATTCAAAAACTGAATTACAGTTACTGTTAGAGCATGGCTGTAGGTCCATTTTTATAGTGGCTCCACTCCAGAGGTGTAGCCAAAAACTAAACTACAGTACCATTCAGTTTCTCCTGTTCGAAAATTACAAAATTCAACATGTACATGAACATACTTCGCTTAAGTAGCCAAAATCTTTTGTTGAGATGTGAAATCATTGACCTGAAAAATGATGGTCCGAATTCGAATTGACTAGTATACAGTCAGGCACTTTGAGGATTGTAAATCTTGAAAAGTAATGTTCACGGTTGTTTTATACATGTACATGTATTTGCCAATTCGTAACAGTGCGAATATGCATTTCCAATATGTCACAGAATTGTTTCAACCACAAACTTATAACTCAGCAAAGACCTTCTCTCCCCTCAAGAGCAAGTCCCTGTGAAAATATAGGAATTTACAGTAATCAGGGCTCAAACTTCTTTTTTGGAAGTAGTGCACCCAACCAAAAAATTAGGTGCACAAAAAAAAATTGTGGGTGCACCACATAAAATAAAGTTGAATGTTGGCAAAACATAAGTTTGATGCTACTGCCTCTCTTAAGAACTTCAATCTCTAATTATATCCAGATTTCAAATTTCAACCAAGCAATACATCAGATAAAGTACAACAAAAGGTTACATTGCTTGTTCTGATTTCAAGGATATTCTATATGCTAGTGTACAAGATATCTAGAGAACCGTTACCCTATAGAGTACAAAAATATCTAGGTGCACCAGTGCACCCACAGTCAAAAATAAGGTACACAGCTCCAATTTAGGGTGCACACAGGTGCACATGCACCCAGTATTTCGAGCCCTGGTCATTGAGTAGCCCTGACAAAAAAATTGTGAACCCATCAGTTTGTTATCTGTTCTGTAGGTATCATGTGGCCACAGGAAGTGCAGATAACACAGCTAAAGTGTGGGACGTGAGACAGAGGAAATGTGTCTACACCATACCCGGACACACCAACCTGGTCTCAGGACTCAAGTTTCAAGGTAAGGGGCTTCTCTGGTTGTAGATATTGGGCACTGTAATTCACTTTGGGGGTGTCCCTGTGGTTGTGGTCTGCGCTTCTGTCACTTACCACATCTGGTTCAAATTATGAGGAGCCAGAAGGCCTGAGTTCGTGCCCGGGTACAAGAGGCGCATTGAGTCATACCAAAGACTTTATAAAAATGGTACATATAACTTATGAAATAGTATGGAAGTTAAACACTGCCCCCTGCTGCAGTGATTGCACCACAGTGTGGTCCAGGGCTATGAAACGGAGATGGGCACCGCCCTATACACCTTATGGTGTGGGAGGATTTTAACTTTTAACTAATTCACTCTATCTTCATGGTAGCAAAATTTCACGGTGTAAGGAAAATAGACATTTTCACTGAACTTAAACTTCACGATGGCAGCAAGTGATTTACAGACGGGATGTGTGAAGGAATCATATATACTAACAAGTTTTTGTCACGGTGATGATAAGTTCATGGTACAGAGGTGACCGTGAAAACAGTGAACATAAAGTTACAGTGAAAGAAACATGAATTACAGTATTTGATACTTTTGTTGGATACTTTATTAAGTCGATTAGCCAACATACAACATTTGTAAGCAGCTAATCTTCCTGGACATACAAGCATAAGACATACCAGCGCTCGTGAGTGCGACTCGCATACAACATGTATGCGACCAGTTTTTTGAGAATGCGACTAGATTTAAAATCACGGTCGCACGGTGCGACAACAAAAAATTAAGACCTGCGCCAGGATAATGGCTGCAGAACTAAGCGGTATAAAGCTAAAAATATTCCAACCCTACCGCGAAAATCGTCCGAGAATTTTCTATCATGTTCCCACGCCCGCGGTACAAAAACTATCCGTTCCTAGTGGCAAAATTACCCATAGAAATAAAGGATATAAGTTTCTCTCCTTTGTGATGTATTTGTTTGAGTTGTAAAATGTTTCAAACGCCAGAAATTGCCGATGAAAGTGAGCGCTAGCCATGCTAGCGGCCGTGCGCTTCTGGACGGCCGCCATGATGTTTTTAGACCGCAGCAGAATGACACGCCCGTTTCCTGCGGTCATTTTTACACCTGTTCAATCGATGATTTTTACGACCAAAAATCAATGAATCAATTCAAGTGGAGTTTTATCCCCTAAACTAGTAAATTTTCTTTTTGTTACCGTTATCATTCCAAAGCTCATGACCTGCCCGTCATTATGGTGCTATTTTCATTTTGCTGCGGTCTAGGACGAATCACAAAGCTTTTTCCATGTGGTCGGCCTGTCATTGGATGGCCGCGCCGCGCGGTCCTGACGCGCGAAATTTGAACTGCGCGTTTCAAAGGAACCGAAAGTATTTGACTGGGCCGGCACAAACATATATTTTTGATACTATTGAGCAAGAATTTCAAGGATATTAATTAAAAGTATTTTGGATTGTTTGTAGACAGAGGGTGGGGGTGAAAAAAATCCCTGTAAAAATGTTGAACGTGAACTGCCAGCAGTGGAGTTTAAAATCATGGAATTTGACTTTATTTGTTTTGGTCATGAAACCAATATAGTTATCTATTTATTTGTCATTTAATGTTATGTGAATCATCACTTGCCTTGTTCCAAGTTGAAAATACCATTGTGTATTTTTTCACTTGTTGAACTTGAGGCACCGTGGCCCCCGGACAGGGGTCAGCCGGGTAACCTATAGGCTATGCCCAATTTTTCTAAAAATCCCACATACTAGTATCATTTAGCATGTAGGAAGGTATTGAATGAATTGAATTGGCAAACTAAGGCTTTTTTCTTTTATGATCTATTCAAATGCTTTATTCCCGGTTGTTAACATTGATTAATACTATTAATAGGAGTATTACTTGGTATGGCCAAGACTTTTGCTTGTTCTTCCAACTTTTTGTAGTGGTGCTCCTAGATTTTTGCTGGTGCTCCTGACTTTTTTGAGTTAGGAGCACAGTGCTCCTAGGTCTAAAAGTTAGTCTGGAGCCCTGCATACAAAGTACATAAAAGTCATTACAGCTAGTAGTTAAATTCTACATCTAATCAAATTGATTTATTTATATACCTGAGAAGAACATTAAACTCTGGACACTAGACATTGTTACCTTCGCCGAGAAGGTTATGCAGAGGGTAGCGTTTGTCTGTTTGTCTGTCTGTTTGTAGTGGCACAGAATAACTCAAGAACGCCTTGATGGATTGTCTTGGTATTTGGTATGTTGGTAGGTTTTGATGAGACCTAAAAACGATTAGATTTTGGGCCCCCTAGCGGCTTCTTACGGTACTGCAGCGGAACTTCCTGGTTTGATATCTCGTGTTCTGGACATGCTATGGAAGTTATTTTTGAGTGGTAGATAGATCTTTGGACAGAGAATAAGTGGTGTGGGTTTAGGCCCCCTAGCGGCTTTTTTGGAACTGCAGGAGCAGGTTTTGCGTTTGACTTTGAAAGGGAATAACTCAAGAAGGGCTTGATGGATGGTAATGATTTTTGGTAGGTAGATAGCTTGAGTGATGATGTACATGATTAGACACCTCTTATGCAAATCAGTATCTAATTTGCATAATTAATGAGGAAAGTTTATACATCCGCCAAATTCCATGATAGGACTCTGAAACATGTGACATATGTAACTGAGGAAGAGAGAATATTAATTGATATGAACTATGCAAATTAAGACCTCATTTGCATAATTAATGAGGAAATACTATAACAAGATGGGCTTGATGGATGGTCATTATGTTTGGTATGTAGATAGCTTGTGTGATGCTAAGTATGATTGGACAATAATTATGCAAATCATATTCTAATTTGCATAATTAATGAGGCAACTTTAGAAATCCACTTTGTTCCATGATATGACTATTCAAATTGTAACTGAGGAAGAGAGAAATGTTTATAGATAGAAAATATGCTAATGTGGGCTAATTTGCATACTTAATGAGTAACTTCTCTAATTCCACACTGGCAAATGACGGCAATTTCATACATTCAATCCTTTTTTTGGCATCGGGACGTTATGTGAATGTAAAAATCGTTGAATCAAATTATGCTGATAAGGGCCTCATTTGCATAATTAATGCAAAATATCAGCATAACCTTCTTTGTTGAGCTCATAATTTGTTAAGCTCATACTTTGGACATGTTATATTTTAAGACAATCAACTGGTATGATTTATAATTGATGAGAAACACTCCTAATACATCAGTCATAAAGGTTAAAATCATTTGGCGAAGGAATGAGGTCGTGGAACTCTAGTTTTTTATTGTTGAGGAAAATCCTAACAATAAGTATACTTCATACCTATGCCATGTAGTTCTCAAGGGTGTTTAATTTTAGAACAGTTGTTTAAAGATCTGTGCGAAGAATAAGGAAATAGAATCAAGAAAAGACGTTTAGTAGATGTTAATTGTATGTTGTGTGTATCCTATCCAGGTTCAGAAGGACAATATCTGGTCACAGCTTCTTTTGACTGCACAGCAAAGGTAAGTTATCACATGTACATTGTAGTTTACAGTCTTTCTTAGGCAAAATGTAGTTTGCAAAATATAGATAGATTTCTATTTCTGTCACCTCTAATATGGTCTAAATGATAGACCATTTTCTTTATAGCTAATAATGTATTTCTATTATTTTCCATAATGCTTTTGATACACCCTTACTTTCTCATTGTGTACCTTTTGGCACCAAATATAATTTTGGAAAGTAGGAAGAATGTTACTTAAGTCAATTATCCCTAACTGTGCTGTGATTGGCTGTTGGTAATTAAATTCTTTCTAACTGTGCTGTGATTGGCTGTTGTTAATTGAATTTTCCTAACTGCGCTCTGATTGGCTGTTGCTCCAGGTCTGGGCCCATCCCGGTTGGTCGCCTCTGAAGACCCTTGCAGGACACGAAGGGAAGCTGATGTCAGTCGACATTTCTCCCGATAGCAAGTTCATTGCTACTTCGTCATACGACCGCACGTATAAACTCTGGGCGGCTGAATGATCCTGGTTTTCACATTAAAGAAAAGCTACACAAAAAATCGAAAATCCTACTATACTATGCTAAAATATACCCCAAAGTCACATAAATCCGTCATAGTTCTGGGATCTTCCATCGTTTGCAACTTATGCCGTGCTGACGCCTTCTCACCTGATGATTGAATCATATGACGTCAGTGTTCTAAATTTCCCCAACAGAATGAATAGTGCTTTTCAAACTGGCTTTCCTGAGGATTGATTTCGAGGAACTTTCAGAATTCAAAGCCCACTAACTCTCCAATTCACTCAAAAGCTCCTTGACCTCCATCCTCACGAAAGCCAGTTTGAAAAGCACTATTCATTCTGTTTGGGAAATTCAGAACACTGACCTCATATAATTTAATCATCAGGCGAGAAGGCGTCAGCACGGCATAAGTTGCAAACGGTGGAAAATCCCAGAACTATGACGGACTCATGTGAAACAACTTGAAGTAAGAACTTGACTTTGGGATATATCAATCATGTTATAGTAGGCTTTTCGATTTTTGTTAGCTTTCCTTTAAAAGGGAGGGTAACTGGGAAGTATTAGCAAGCCTTATTCCATTTCTATTTTAGCTATGATACATATACTAACAGATTTGAAAAAATCTAAAACATATGTATTGTTTTCTGTCAAAAAAGACCCACTCATATTACACTCATATTTTTATGTGTGATGAAAAGATGAATCTGACATGGCAAGTTGTTATAGACCAATTATTAAGAACCCAGAATTAAGAGAAAGCGAGATATACATTTAACTTGTATGTAGAAGGCAATGAAATCATTGTTGAAACTAAACAGCATTGGTGGGTACAGAAAGAAGCTCTCTATGCATTTTGTTGTTGTTTATTGGTCAGAAATAACCCGTGCAATGGCAGCCAGTGCTGAATTTCTGCAGGGTTTACAATCACATAATACACAACAGATACATATTTGCTCCACACCTGCACTTTGTGGAACTGTCGCAAGGGTCTGGGTGGCTGCCATTCGGCGTCAGCAGGTGACCGCAATACGACCTTCCCAAGGGAAGTCACGTACCCATTCAGAACTGGGTGGAGTGAGGAATGTCGTGTCAAGTGCCTTTCCCAAGGGCACAACATCGGGGCATAGCAGTGGTTTTGAACCCGGAACCTCTCGGTTCTGGGCAAAACACCCTACCGATTGCGCCACACGATACCACTATTTGTTTCAAAGTCTAGCCATGAATGTATCATATGATGACATCACCACTTGTTAACTAGGAACTGATTTCTGTTGGGAGATAAATCCATTCAACGACAATGTCCCTGCTAAATTTGAAAATGTTGTAGCATACCATCTATTTTTATATGGGACTTTAATAGCAGAGAAGTACCATGCAAACATGTACATGTATGCTACTTACATGTAAGCTGATGAAAAAAAGTGTGACAACAAGAGGATAATATTGTTACAGTAGCAATATTGTACAACTGTGACATAACAACAACTGTCACAACTTGTAGTATACAGATGAGTGTAAGATCTTCTTGAACATTCTAACTGGTATCATATACATGAACTGATATACATGGTGCCTGTTCAAGTTTTCTTTGAACACAAGGATGAGAACTGTTTGTACAAATGTCTGTTGGAGCATAAATAGAGAATTTGGATATTTCTGGTGTTAACCTCTTTATTACCTTCGCCAAGAAGGTTATGTTTTCAGTCATGCCAGCTGTGGGCTGGGTCTGTATTTACGTCAAGAGCATAACTTGAGAAACCTTTGATGGATCTTCATAATTTTTGGTAGGGGAGTAGCAGTTATGGGAACAAAGGTCAAGTTCGAGAACGGTTAACTGGCGTTTTTCTACAGTACAGTACTACTGCAGCGGACTTAGCATGTCTGTGTGTTTGTAGACAACAAAACAAAACTGAAGGAAATGTTTGATGGATCTTCATTATTTTTGGTAGGTGAGTAGGGGTTGTGGGAACAAAGGTCAAGTTGGAAAATGGTTCACCTGGCGTTTAACTACTTACTAGCAATGTGGCCAAAGCAACTTAGAGAGTTTTATAGAATATGCAAATTTTTCAGTCTACATTCCTATTTCCTAGCAAACATGGTGAACCAGTGTAAAGAAAGAATCAGTCTAGTCGAAGTATAGTGTAAATTCCCGCCCAAATTTTATCTAAAAGATTTGTTACAATTTTCCAATTCCCTTCTTCTCTGATATATTTCATATCACATGATTGTTTACCTTTATGACAGCTGAATATGTTTTCAAGAAATGATAAAGTAATTGCAAAGAGACTGTCATGTATGACCTAATATCCCATTGTTTTGCTGGTGAAATGTCTTGAATATTGTCACTCGTAAACAATCATGTGATATCAAATATATCAGATATGGCAATTGGAAAAATTGTAACAAATCTTTAAGATAAAGTCATGATTTTGGCGGGAGTTTACACCATACTTAGACTAGACTGTTTAAATGGTCAACCTATTGGAAACAAAGCCAAACTAGAGTTCCATGACCGCATACTTTCGCCAAATGATTTTTGACTGACGTATCATGAGTGTTTCTCATCGATTATAAATCATACCAGTTGATCATCTTTTCTACCAAATGACAGAAGTTGTCCAAAGTCTTTGCTGGTCATTTACATACACACGTACAAACGCTACCCAAAACATAACCTTCTTGGCGAAGGTAATGATCACAGACTTGCCTGTCTAAATCGCGCTCCTAGCGGCCGGCCCGACAATTACCGCCCCCACCCAGCGAGAGATTGTGTAAAGTACTGTAAACGCAGGCTAATAATAGTCCAGACGTACGGGAGGCTAGACCAAAACTGCTATCATTGCATTGAGTTTAGGAAACACTGAAAACTGACAGTGACACATTATCTATGGCTATGGATTACATTGGGACCAGCTAAAACTACCATACAAGAACCGTTCAGGGAGGAAGGAAGAGGTAACGGAATAGATGTGCGGATGATATCAGATAATGGACAGGCATGACACAAAGTGAAACATTAAGAAAACCAGAAAATCGAGAACGATGGAGACAACTGTTTGCTTGATCTTCGGTGGTGCCCCAACGTTACAATAGTTAGACTAAGGATAGATGAGAACTGAATTGAATTGAGTTGATTTCACTTGTAGTGTTTCACATTAAGCGTCAGGGGACACGTCCAAAACACTACGTGTCTGTCTGACGTAATAAGCTTTTAGGAAAATGAAAGTTGAAACTTTGATGCAAGAAAACCTTGAATCACCAGACTGCACACCTTCTCCTGGGTTCTAGCTGATTCTGTACTTGTACCTAATTATCTCAACTGGGCACTCCTGAGCTGCGATACCTTCATCCTTCACTAGGCGGCGCTTCAGCATGGTCGTGTCACGGTCAGGTTCAGCCCGATTGTGACGGAGGATGGAGGTCAGCGGCTGCATTACCTGCACCTGTCACTGGGCGGCGCTTTATTAACACCGTGTTACGTTCAGGTCTGGCCCGTTGAGTTTACAAATATGGATAGATGTAGCTGTGTTCAAGATCGGAGGAGAATGTAGGTTAGTACACAGGAGACAGAACGTTAGAAAAAAGTCCAAGAGAAGCGTTTTAGAGTTAGCTTGTGAGCTTTCATACTAAATGAGTCATCTGCAAACGTGTTTGACAGTACGTCAAACATACCGCGACGTTATGTGTGTATCAGATACCATAGTGAACTTAAGGTTAAAGGTCAGAAAGTTCAGGTTTGTTGACGTTAAGCCCAGGTGAGTCCACAGACGTGTGTTACCTGTGCACGTCTCAGACAGGATTTCTCGATTCCTAGGCTTTTCGGTGCAAGTTTTGAGGACCAGGTATGCAGGTATGTACATGTATCTTGTTGTTCCGGTTATGTCGATACATCGAGAGTTATGCAATGCTAATGCAATGTCAGTCGTTGTGGACGTCTTATTTTGTATATTTAGAACGATTTATTGTTGTCCGCCTTTACGTTTCAAGGATGTGCGGCGCCTTTTTGATACCACAACAGTTCCTGGCTCGTTTCGTAAATATATCATGAGGCAGGGGAGAGGAGTTTGTTGTTCTTCTACTGTTGTTGTTATTGTTCTATCATCATCATCTGGTCGTGAAGGTGTCACGGATGTTTCATGTTTAATCATTGTCTAATGTCAGTAGTGAACGATGTATAAAACTATGATAAGGTGAGTTATAGTTCCTTTCCCCAGTTTCTGCAGTGCTGGTCGCCGAACTTGTCTGGGCGAACCCACGGCCAGAGCCGGCATCTTCCTTCTGCTGGGGGGACCGGTGCAGAAGTTCGAAGAATCACAGAGCCGACATCTTCCTCCTGCTGCGGGGACCAGTGCAGAAGCTCATCGGAGTCCATTTTACAGATGTAAAACCATAGAATTACCGTATTTCTAAGATCTTACAACTGTAAAATGAATTCCCATGAGCTTCATACGGTTTAAATATATCTGTCATTATTTCTTATGGAAACTTGAATATGAGTACTTTGGAAAAATTTTTGTAAAGAAGTACTGTAAAATCTTCATAATTTACCAGAATAACAATAGATGTATTCAACCTTAATGACGATCACCTGTGTTACAGAAGCTCATCAACATAATTTACCCAAATGGTCTATTTTGGTCTATTTTGTGTCTGGACCACAAGTGAAACATACATCCTGTAGAAGTAGTGTATCTTAAATTGGCATGAATCATAGTGTAGAGTGACAAGTCAGTCTGTACTAGTGTCATAACGGAAAATTTTCATCAGTAAATCATGTGAATATCTGCATATCTAAAGGTTTACAATAAGTCAGTGAGAGAATGGTGTGTTAAGTAAATAAATAAATATATTTTGTATGTTATTGTAAGTAGAGTTATCCGTTCTGCTGTTATTGTTAGATACCTCGCAAAGTGGCCATGCTTTGCATGTATCTGTAATCAACTTGTGTGTATTCAGTAAACTTTTGGACGTTGAGGTGTAGAAGCGTTACAAATAACAAAATATTTAATGTTAACTGAAATAAGGTTTGTTTTTATATCTTAAGTGATAGTGTGAATGCATATAAGCACGAGAGAGTTTGTTTTAATGTACACTTTGGACGTTGTTCCTTTATCAGATTTCTGGCAGTAGCATTTATGACAGAATGGGATTAAATGTGTTTTTATTATCTTCTTTTCTTGCTTATGTCCAATATTGAATAAAGAATAATTTTCATTGAACTATTTCTTTGCTTTTGCTTAAATGTCTTTTAGTATCCTCACATCAGCTACTGGGCCTCCGGAGTTTGCCTACGATCAAATTGACTGATCGATGTCCTGACCAGTCTTCATAGTTTCTCAATAAGTCAATTATTACATTCAGATTAATTACACTCACCTGTGTTACAGGTGGTCATGAACATAATTTACCCAAATGGCCTTTTTGGTGCCCAAACCACGAACGAAAGATGCTTGCACTTAAGGTAGTGTAAAGATTTGCGGGGGTGTAGGTGGGGCTGGGGAAACCAAACAGGGGTTTGCAATAACAAATTAGAATTTGCATACAATATTAAACCTTGTATTGAGGGAAGGGCTAGAAGAGTCAGGGAAATTGTGGGAAAATGAACTTATAATGACTAAATTTTGTAGTATTTGTATGTTTTTGGTATAATTCTGAAATAATGTAACATCGTGTTACGTGACGTCTTGCGACACAGCCTGGCGTGGCCAGCCTGGCGTGGCCAGACCGGCCTTCAGGGCACCGCGAAGTGCCCTAGTTTTTTTGAGACACTAAGTTCCCAGACAGAGAACTAGTGATCTCCTAAGCCACAGGACAGCTCAGCTCAGCCGTCCAAGGCTCGCACATGCCCGCCCACGTGGGCTGACATCTTCTCCCGAAACGGGAGGCTGTCGTTCCCCTGCGCTGCACGGTTGCAGGCAAGGAAAGACATGACTAGAAATTGTGTTGTCTGGACCCCAGGGTGGCTTTGTACAACTTTGCGTGTGGTCTAAGACCAGTAAGGAATAGAAGTTTGATCCCTACTTACACATATAGTCGGATTTCTATACATTTACATCTTTTTGAAGTGAACAGTTCCCCAATACACGTTTTACTTAATACTGCATTAATGTCTGCTGTTTTCTTGACCCGATATTTCACATTTTCTATGGCAGTCTAAGCTACTGGGTAGATTATGATAATAAGCTAATACTACGTACACCTTAATTCACATGGTAATGTCCGTGACACGGAACAATCCACTTCTGGCCAAGAACTGTAAGCGTCCAGCTGATCTCAGAATCCCGTTTTGACATATTACTCGAGAAGGGAGCAACTTTTGATGAAGGATTTAAGCAGCAATAGAAGTGTTTCCCCATGCAAAAGTGTTTCCCCATGCAAAAGTGTTTCCCCATGAAGAAGGGTTTCCCCATGAAAAAGTGTTCCGCATGAAAAAGTGTCCCCCATAGAAAAGTGTTTTCCCATATGAAAAAGTGTCCCGATGTAAAAGTGTTTCCGCATACAAAAGTGTCTCTTTTGCAACACACTAAAATGCCATATAAACCATTGGACTCATAAAGACAGTTGCTAGACTAACACTGTCAACAAATAAATGTAGCACCCGTACCCCCACCTGTAGTGTCCGTACCCCCATTTGAATGGTCCTTTCCAAAGCAGGTAGGGGGCAAGTCCTCTGCCAGCGGAATGTGTTTAACTCCCATACTCTTTCCCAAATGCTACGTGCTAAGCAGAGAAAGCAGTATGTACCATTTTAAAAGTCCTTGGTATGACCCGGCCGGGGATTGAACTCACGATCTACCGTATGCAATGCGAGCACTCTGATATATTGAATTCTATACTGGGATATTAAAAAAAAATGTTACTATGTATTCTTACTTATCAAAACATTCATTAAGATACAGCAACAAAGAATCCTCACAAATTCCACACCTTTATTCATATCATAAACTCCCTTCATAAAATCTTTTTCTGCCAAACATTTGGCCAAATATAAATATAAACACAACAATGTCACCTGTAAAAAAGCCTTTCCTCTATGCTAATTCCAAATGATAGAATCAGCAAACGAAACGTAAATTTGCAGCAAATCTTATCTAACATCTATTGGCATCCAATAAAAAATAAACATCTTGAAAACTATATGAAAAACATGAACAGGCAAGAAAATGTAGCCACCATAACTCCTTACAAAAGCTGTCCCTATGTATTTAAAAAATCTATACCATTTATAGCCATTGTGGTTAGTTATACACATTATCTTGATAATAACAAAATCTTCCAGTCTTTATTTTTCCTTAAACAAAGTAAACGCTTTAACAGTAATCAAACTTGCCCGGGAAGACAAAAGTTTCCAAAGATTTCCCTGATATCAGGGTAAAATACATTTTCAAAATGAATATATCATATGTGTGACACTAGGAAATTCCTGATTGAATATTACTAAGTTACATGTCGTTATTGATAAACATGATCTGATGTAAATATAGAATACAACTCGGGGTATTCCGTATCACCCGAGGTATCAGTCCGACCGCGGGTTTGATCGCCTGACGGCCGTAGACGAATACTGCATGCATGTGTAAAGCAAGTAAGCCTTATTCTTCTCATATTTGCAAAGAGGCCCAAAACAGACTTGTTCTGCCAAAGTTAGTATTATTCACAAAACAAAAGTTAGCAGCATTTGAACTGTGATTTTCTTGTTTCTACGTATCCCTACTAAACTCAAACCCAAACTGCTGTCAATACTGTATATATTGTTTAGAAATGATAGTTTACAAACTTGGCATCTCGGTAAAGTAATACTGTTACAAAAAATGACCTCTAGCTGGTTAAGCAGATACATTTAGACAACCTTTAAAGGAGACTTACCAGTAATAAGTTAAACATTACAGTTGGATTGATCGTTTGATATTTATACAAATTATAGGTATGCAGAAGAATGAAATATGAAATTATGACAAAAGTGTTGCCCTTGCTACTTCACCCTCTTACTATCCAGAGTACTTATTATAATCATACCTAAACCTAAACCCTTGGCTGTACCACCATCACATTTTTACGGAACGATAAATTTACATATTTCTGCCAAATAATACTGAGACAATAACTTTTGCAGTTCACCGAAAATGAAAAAAATAACCACCTGGTCAAGTACAATTAAAAACTTTGAGTTCAAATTGGCAGCTATTGAATGATTCCATGTATAGAGTAGTGGAAGGTTAACAGGTAGAATTATTGTAGCCCAACCTATATTTGTACATAATACTTTACTGTACTGATACAGTCAATCGCTGCTATCTTCTAATTGAATTATAGAACACTGACGTCATATAATTTAATCATCAGGCGAAGAATTTCGAACACTGACGTCATATAATTCAATTACCAGGTGAGAAGGCGTCAGCATGGCATAAGTTGCAAATGGTGGAAAATTCAAGAACTATGACGGACTTATGTGAAGCAACTTGAAGTAAGAATTTGACTTTGGAATATATTAAGCATAGCGTGGTAAGATTCTCAATTTTTTGTGTAGCTTTCCTTTAAGAATTTGTTTGAATTATTAGAAAGTTTTACTTTTTGTGTATTTGCGTGAAGACGACTAGTATGTCCGACTAGGCCTCGGAGTACCCGCTGAGCTCCCCCATGAGGAGGGGGATGATGGTGAGGGCCCGTGGATGCTGCGGTCCGAAGTACTCCATCGCGGCCTGTAGATACTCCTTCCCCTCCTGGAGTCTGTCTATGTCCAGGTACACCAGCCCTGCGAACCAGCAAACACTACCGGTTAGTGTCGTTTAAAGGCAGGGAATATCACAAATTTAAGATGGAACCATGTTCAAACGACATGTATTCTTTTCTCTGCTATAGTAGGGTAGGAAGAAGTGAAATCATTGAGCAACAGTTGCTCAAAGATACTCTTGGGAAGTTGAAGTGGACGGAAGTAATATATATATATATATATATATATATATATATGTAACTTTAACTTGGTAGAAAGTTTTGTCAGTACATGTATGTAGTGCGGTTCCATGGTATCTCTATCCTGTGGCACAAGACAGCAAAGCCGTGGGAATGCCTTCATCTGAATCTAATGCTACTTTCAAAACGACGGAGGTCAGAGGTAATTATATGCATATATAGCTACAAACTGCGGGCTATAGCTACTCAGAAACTGAGTTCAACAACCCCATACAAGAGATATCAAAATTGGAAGTTCCGCTGCAGTACCATAAAAAGCCGCCAGGGAGCCCTAAATCTACCTATGTTGAGGTCTCAGGAAGACCTACCCACATACCAAATACCAAGACATTTCATTATTATTGTTATCATTTATTTACTATTATCATTCCTGTCATTGTTTTCAGTATGACCATTATTATTATTTTTGTATGCTAATTTTCTGTTTGTATTATCAATGCATGAGTACATTAATTACTTATTTTGTGTTATGCATATGTAAAGCAGTGTTAATTACTGAGCAGGGCTACCCTGGGTAAACATGACAGAATAAAAAAACAAAAGACTATCGATCCAGGAATTTTTTAGTAATCGTGTTCACGGAAGGAAGGACACACACACGAACGAAAACATAACCTTCTAGGCTAAGGTAATCCGTAGTCCGTTTAAGTGCCGGACACAACGTATGCTAAACAGTGCACTAACCTAAATGACAGTAAATGTTAGTGTATCAATAGACTTTCAATTCGTGTAATATCATTGATATCATACAAGGATTAAGGCTTTTTATCCAATTTTCAATTTGTAACGTTTTTAAGTCCTGATAACATATGCAGGACGTATTGTGTACAGAAGCCGCAATTCAGCACCTGTTCTGCGAGGTTGTATTTATATTGAATAAACCATTTCTCTCTCCCTCTCTAGCCAGTCACCCACCTTGTAGATAGCATGTCTGTCCAAGTTGTTCGTGGTTGGGGTAGGTGGTCTGCTGAATGGCCTCGGCCTCCTCCAGCTTGTCCAGCGCCTCCTCCAGGCGATCGTCCATACGGGCCAGGATGGACGCCAGGATGCGGCAGTTCCACGCGTAGCCGCTGTGCTTCTTGCCAACTTTACGAACCTGCATGCGTTATATAAACAGAACATATAAATTGGCAGGAATTGGCAGAATATGTACAGTAATACCATTCTACCTCATATACATAACATAACATAACAAAATGCAATGTGTAAATCTGCCGATTAGAGTATCACTACAACCAATTCAATGCACGAAACAACTTTATAAATTTGAAATGATACAGCTTAATATAACTGCCATAAAACAGAAAGTAGACGAAACAACTTTATAAATTTGAAATAATAAGGCTTGATATAACTGTCATGAAACAGACAGTAGACGATCTTTTTCACCCACGAAATGTTTTTGAAAAATGCAAAATTTGATCTTTCTTGTTCCATCTGACATCAAGATTATATTTGTTGAACTAACAGCAGCTACCACTTTGGGCTGTGCACATGTACTACACCACTCTACCATATGCAAATTACATACCAATATGGCCTGAGACTTGAGCACTTTGTGTGCAGCTTCCTCCAGCAGGTCGATGTCAGGCTCCTCCAGCTCCGAAACCCGCATGGACCAGTACTGCGACTGCATGAAAGCGAACCGAACATTTGTCTTGTCCATCTCCGACATCAGCTGCGCGTAGTACGCCGTGCCCTTGCGATAATCGTCCTGCGCGATGTAGAACCTGTGCACAAGTCATTGTATAAATATCATGCAGAACCATTGACAGCTTCTCGAGTTATGTTGTCCACATACAAATACGCATACACACAAAGCCCGCTGCAGTACCGACGGAAAATGCCAGGGAAACCATTCTTGAACTTGACCTTCGTTCCCATAACCGCTACTCACCTACCAAAAATCGTGAAGATCCATCAACGTTTCCGTCACTATTTTTGCCTATTTACAAACACACAAAAATGCAAAGTCCGCTGCAGTACTGTTGGAAAACGCCAGGTAAACCATTTTTGAACTTGACCTTTCTTTGCACAACCACTACATACCTACCGAAAATTATGAAGATCTACCAAGGCTTTCTCAAGTTATGCTCTTGACATACATACAGACCCACCCTACAGCTGGCGTAACCAAAAACATTATCTTCTCGGCTAAGATAATCAGCTACCTGAGTACCTAAGTTCCTTTAGCAGAGCCCCTGAGTCTCACACTTATACAACCCGACATAGTTCGAATCACTCTTTGCGACTGCTGAAAGTTAAACTGGAATCTGGGAAACGTACATTTACATACAGAGGTGCAGAGAACTGGAATACACTGTCGGTAGATGTTAAAACCGTTTCATCCATGCAAACATTCAAAAGACTGTGCAAAAGAATTGTGTGACCCCTGACCTCCCATCCTTACGACCTGGCACGAAATGGACTATGAGTATGGATACGATTTTGTAATTTGACGCACAATATGTTATGTAAATATCAGTGTATTGTTTGCATATGTGTACCTAGGTCCTCCCTGAAAATCAGTGACAAGCCACTGAGGGAGCTACCCTAAAGAATACAGAAATAAAATAAGTCAGCAAAAGAATCTACCCTGTATCTGCTTGCGGAACGGATTTAAAGCATGGTCTCTATGGGAGGGCAGTACCATATGCACGTCAATATAGGGGTTCAATTACGATATTACATTGACGATAAAAGCAGTTACGGTGTAACAAAGACATTGTGCATCACCACGCCCAACGTGGCAAACGATATGCCAAGTTACACACCAATGCGACAACGGGATCGTGAGTTCTAGCTGCGAACATGCAAACAAAAGCATTTCCAATACTCCCGTCAGGAGGTCATCCTCCTTCCTGGAGTAATAAAAAAAGAACAACCTCTCAATGGTGCTGTCCAGGACGTGGCGGTAGTAGATGGCGACGTTTTCCGTGTAGCGCTGCACGCCGACCAGCCCGGGGGTGCGCAGGAGACCTTCCGCCCGAGCGATCCACGTGGAAGCGCTGGTGAAGTCGCCCTTGTCGGCGAAGACTTTGGCGAAGCTGTCGCAGCAGTCGAGCCTCTCGGTGATGAGCCAGAGGTTAGAGGGTTCAGGATATCTGCTCTTTAACGCAGGACCATCTCTGGAGCTGCCCAGGACGTCATCGGCGTGCATCAGAAGGTCTACAGCCTGGTCAAGGTTCCCACATCTGAAATCACAAATCAAATCATCAAGTCATGCTACTGAAACATTTCATCCATTGTCTATGAACATAGGAGGGAATCTGTGTGCAGTTTGCTTGAGATGCTACTGCACAAGTTTCTATTGTTGTTGGCCAATACCACAAGAACTGCAAGTTAGAAATGGATTTTTGTACGAGACATTTAGCACAATTTGTATTTATCACTCTCGGCCATCCTATTGAATATAACATTAGGTATTGGCTATGATCATATTAATTCTACATGTTATATGTGCAATTTGGACGAGAAAATGTGGGTAACAGAGCTACTATTACAAAGAGTATTGAAGCTGCCCGATATGATGATGATGATGATTGAATTGAACACCTCAGGTATTTTCTCATGCATAATATAACTCTCTGAATCATACATAAACCTCTAACCATGATCAAGATCTGGTTAACAAGGTTAGCTATAATATGATAATGACAAAGAAGAATAACCTACCTGTGCCATGTCTTGCCCATCTCCTTGTTGACGATTGCCTGTAGGAATGCCGGGTCCATGTCCAGGTCTGGTCCTGTGTTCGTGTTGTCTGCGACACAATTCATTGCCTTGGTGTAGTGGTTCTCCGCTTCCACAAAGTGCCCTGTATGGGAGAGGTACCGCCCTACCGCCAGGTAGAGCAAGCCTACAGAGTGGGAGTATACGCCGTAGTTCTCGCTGTACAGTAGGACCTGCAGAAAACATCATACAGGAAAGCACTTAGAAAATGAGGGGATCTTCTATGCTTGTTGGATAGTAACTAATTTTGTACATATTGTAAATATGTACCTTGTAAAATGTAAATAAAGCTGTACATGCATTAATAAAGGTCAGGAGGAAAATATAAGTAAAAACGAATGAAGGGCATAGTATTTCTCCAGATACCTTCATAGATGATACTGCTATGATCAGTGTTATTGGTAAGATTGTTTGTCGATGACAGTAGATGTATATTGATTTACCATTATTCTTGAGTTACTGCTAATTTCTAACATGTCGGCTCTATATCAAACAGGTAAATGAATTTAATACTGTTTCAGAAAAATGTAGCCAATATGGCGCCTACTACGTTGTAAAACCTTAAGTTTGTGATAAAGGCGTGGGTACAAACATACTGACATTGTAGGTATCTTGAACAACATTGTTACATTGTAATTACTGGTTTCACAAAATAAAGATTAGCGATTATGGGGTCTTTTCATAAATATGAATTGGTATTGAATTTTTCTTTTTATTTGAATTGTGTGATAGTTGTGTGCCAATTTGATAAAAAACAGAGAGAACGCTAGCGACCCCCCCAAAACACCGCTCCCAATAAAATGGTATGGCGACCCCGGACGTCACAATTCAAGATGGCGGCCACCACACATACCAACGGATTCAACAAAGGTTTTGCTACGTTAACCTGTAATTATACTATGGAAACAAAAAACAGCAGGACCTGCTCTGCGTGCTCGTATAGCGCGTCCTGCACCGCCGCTCTGCCGCCGTCACGGTACTGCTGCGTTATGGTCATTGCCAGGCAGTTGATGTACAAGCGGATCTCGCCGTTGGACAGCGCGCCGCGCGCACGTTTCTGCGTCAACGGGCGCATGGACACCATAGCCTTGGGCGTGTCTTCCTTGACGAGGTAACGTGTTTGAGTCAGTAGCTTGATATTGGCGTAGAAGTCGACGCTCTCGCCGCCGAGGTCGCTGCCTACGCTGAGGACAGCCTCGCTCAGGGCGACCGTGGAGAGCTTCTTGTAGCCCTCCCGCAGGTAATGAAGCGGGATGTGCTGGAAGTCACAGAAGGCGAGGATGTAGGCGAGCTTGGCTTCTGGAGTGTACTGGGCTGGAGAAACGAACGGCAAAACAATATAATATTATACATTGTTCATGTTTACCATCAGAGCTGAAAGAGCAAGAAAATAAATAAGTAAATAACAGAAGATCAAATCAAAAATTGAAATCTCATTGGAAGAGACCTTTAGCATTTATGACTGTATTGTGTTTAAAGAAGTTCATCCCAAATGGAAACTTTTCAGAATTGATGGGCAAACCTATTCACTATTTGCTCAAAAACGATTACTATTAGATATAAGCATTGTGATATCTTGATGTTTGTTGATACGTAGTAATCTCTGCACCCATACACACCACGTATACGTTCATCTTCAACTTGGTACCTTACCTGTGTTCAATATGCCCAATGGGTCGTCAGAGTGTGGTCCATGGCCACCTGAAAACAAGGTAAAATGGGTGTAATTGTAATCATTGAAGATGTGCAATCATTTGATGGTTTAACTCATGAGCTGCACTAGTACTACTTTCATTATCAATGGTGCTGTGAAAGTAAATGTTTGATAAAAGTCATTCAATTTTGATTACCAGTGTCCTGTATTTACTCGGACATTATGACCTGAATATTACTACACCTCTATGTCTATAAGCCTAAAACGTTTATAGCTGTTTAACTATTTGAAAGGTAAAAAAATCCTTCTGCCTCGAAACAATTTGGAAGTGATATCGATAAGAAACATCGTAACATCTATAATTTAGGAATATTCAAGCTTTTAATTTAATGACACAGTTTTTTTTAAGTGCCCCTTTTCTTTAGAAAGGAAACTACTTCTTACATGTTTATCTGTGAGACCAGTAAAGGCCATTGGGTGCCTTTACCAAATTTGAAGTTAACTTGTCTATGATTTGATAGCTAGTTACCGATCGGGACCTACAATGAACGTTCATGTGCATCTGCTTGGTTGCAGAGTGTTGAATGTCAAAGAGTCATACAGTCAATTTTAATTCCTCATTTAACCAGTAGATGTCTTAAAATGTTAGGGCTCTGTCACACTTGTGCGTATATGAAAGTCCGCATGAGTTGTGTATTAACAAGTTTCTGTTTCAGGTTAAGTTTGCAACTTGTTCCCTGCAAACTTTACATAAACGAAAAAGATGTTCATGCGCAACTCATACACACTTGAATATACGCACAATTGTGACAGGGCCTTTAGAGAAAAACTAACTATATTTGTGACTGCAGCTGTCAGAGGTTGTGGAGAATTCCCGGTAATAATTTTAGCCTATGTATTCCTTAGTCCAAAGTTCATAGTTACGATTTTTAAAAACTTTTATATGTGTAATTATCATTTTCCACTGTGCTTTTGTTTCTCATCTGTAATTGTTCTGTATGTTTTATATTGCAACGAGTTTACAGGGATATCCCTAGCTTAACTGATAGCAGCCTCACAGTTGAGCTCCTGGTTCCAATTGTATTACTGTTATACACGTACATGCAGTACCTCGTCTGATAATTCTGAGCATTACCCAGCATTGAGACGTATATTGTGATATTCTGTTTGATAAATGGTAAACAAAATCACAACAACGAAAAATATTTCTCATAATCATCTTCCTTACCTGATGTTGACAAGTGTTCCATATGCAGCATGTAATATCTTTTAAAATGAATTTTCATCCGCTATATGTATAATCATTATTAATACAGATTTATAGTGACTACAGGATATTGGAGGTTCTTTTTTTCACAACCGGTAATTCTTAACTGCTAACGTTTCGGTGTCTGTCAGACACCTTCAGAGCTTCTGACTGGAGTACTTCTTCTCACCGCTATAAGTAGCCAATGTAGGTGGCGCTTTTGCGGTGAGAACACCAGTGATGAACCGAGACGAGGGGGGATACAAACTTAGCCTCGTTCGGGACAGTGTTCTCACCGCAAAAGCGCCACCTACATCGGCTACTTATAGCGGTGATAAGCAGTACTCCAGTCAGAAGCTCTGAAGAAGGTGTCTGACAGACACCGAAACGTTAGCAGGTAAGAATTACCAGTTGTGAAAAAAGAACCTCCAATATCCTATGTTCTAACAACCTGATGAAATTATTTTCGGAGGTATAGTGACTACAGTGTGCAACAGACAAAAAACAAAAACATGGAAACACCTTCAAGATGTATCAATCTTTATTGATTTATCACGAAAAGGAAGAGTGCTGGTTGTAGGTGAGCAGTACAGATTTCTGGTGTGAAGCGACATGACTATAGGCAGATGTGGAATTGCTTTATCACATTCATTTTCTTCTTCTGCTTCCTCTTCTTTCCATTCTCAAGAAAATGTCAACGTGCATAGTCAAATATTTACAGGGCAAAATTGTATAAAAAACTGTCACAATAGAAAAAGTGAAAACAATGGATATATTTTGTAGTGAAATCCCCCTATACGGCCAGGAACACACATTTTTGTGATTTGAGGCATCTTCTTTGATATTTCTGAATGACATTTTTCAAGTTTTCATAATTTGTTGCAAGAGTTCATTGGTATGAAATCAACGGCAAACAAAATGTTCACATTAAGCATCGTAGAGACCCTTTATTTGTGATTTGGCCTAAATAACAGTTATCGGCATTCAATTATAGGGTTTAATTAACACGCATTGATGTCATTAACATAGTGTTACATTTCCCCTCCATGACTATCAAAGCTGAGCATACAATTTCATGCAGTGTCTCATAATTGTACTAAATTAAATGTGAATTGTATCTTTGCTCTAACTGGGGGAAATATATAAATGTTTTCATTATCTAAGTGTTGATCTATGCAGGAATAAATATCGACCAGAAATATCACCAAAGATGCCCGAAATTGTTAGAATATTGTCAAACACTCAGTCTATATTGCCACGGCTTGTACAAGTTGTTCAGGGGTGGGCATACACATAGGAGTGGCTTCAATGATAAAGAAGAATCATATTTTCCTATAATATTCTATACAATCGTCTCAGTTCAATTTCATCATACCCTCTTGTAGTTCCTCTTTTTATACATAAATATGTTAAATGTGTGGCTTGTTTTACATATTTTCAGTCCCTTTAGTCTGATGGCGTTAGCCTTTTTTGTAAACTTCTAAGAGCTAATATAAACAGAGTGTGCGACACTGCTGAATTTCGAATATTATATTACATAAACCTATTGTTTTCAGTAGCAGGAAATATGACTTGAACAAACAACAGGCCATAAAGTGCGGAGCAAAGTCATAATTTGTTGTAAAAATGATATGTCGGAACCAAATGCAAAAATCTAATCATCAGAATGCTTTTGGTCTATATCAGTCATTTGTGGTCAATAATTATGAAGCAAGTTGACCATTCCTTGGTGCACATTCCTCTATACTTGGATTATTGTATTGTAAAGTACACTGTATTCAATCCGGAACCAATCCGACATCTCCATTGCACACTGGGGGATAGATATCTCTCACAAATACGCTATACAGGAATGTATAAAGACAAATGTTTTGCCACTATCTTTTTTTTCGCACTAACTTCTGTAGAAAAGATGCTCACCACCAGGAAACAAGAGGACACTGTTAGTATGAGAGGGGAGCTATGATTGGATGAGACCGTTTTGATAATCATTTTCGTTGCTTCTGAAAGAACCTTCAAGGTCAACCGCGCGTTCAAGTTCGGAAAGTACTACACGAAATCATCATCTCTTTCCTTGAAGAGCTGTAATTATAAATTTCTCTCGTGTTGATCGGATTCGTATGCTACCATGCTAGCCTTCTTCATTGTATCGACAAATGGGTGATCCTGATTTCAAAATGAGACTCAAGATAAGATCTTTGCTCAATTTGATACATTTGCAATTGTCAATCATTTTAAGATAGACTAGAATAGCTGGTTGGACCACAGGCAAAATTACTAGTGCGTTCATTGTTTTTGTTTTACAGATCCTGCTGTTTCCTGGGATGGTTTGATAAAGAGCATCCCCTTCCTTAAAGTACGGGAGAGGTGGCCACTATAAGATTAAGACAGTTTTGTGGGGCCCGTCGCTAAGTTGTTGCCTCCCCATCACAAGCTACCCCTATATCAAGAGCCAGGAAAAAAACGGCCCTTGTATCAGTAATAAGATTGGGCAAAGTTGATGCAACGTGTGCATAAACCTTTATAGTTTTCTTAAGCAAGAAGTGGTAGTGCAAGATACATAATTGTATTTTCTAGAAAATTGTCAACCACTACATGTAGATTGGATAAGGATTCATGCTACGATATTTGTACTTCCCTCTACAATGCTACTGTCTTGCCTGGACTGCGCTGGAAATAGTTTTGGCATGTCCAATATTCTAGCTTTGGCATTTATACAACTTTTCATGGATCTTACCTAAAATACAGAAACCTTCTGGTGTACAAAATGGTTTCGATTATTTGTGTAAATTCTTTTAAAAATGGTAAGAAACTGCGATAATCTGTGAAAAAGTCATACAACACAAACATCAGGCGATCCAGCCTGGAGAGATTGGTCAGAATTGAGCATTTGTCACAACAAAGACTTCCTAGGTATAAATTGCACATAACATTAAAAAAAGATCCACTCCAAATCTTACATAAAATCATACCAGGCAAGTGCTTACAATGATATCATATGACTTATTGTTCCACATTTTCAGTACCACCTTTGGCGGTAAATAAGTGCTTGATAAAAACTCAAACATGCAATTTGAACTTATCTATCAAATAAACCATATAGCAGACATCAACAAGGTTTGACATCCCCACATGGCTCTCACAGAATTCCACGGGAATGATTTAAATTAGGCTCGCCCCTGAGGCGTCGCCCAAAAAGAAAGAGCCTGTCAAGTCACATAAAAAGGCAGAATGAATGTTTGATGCTCCACACATTTTCGTTTGATTTATCAACACAAAGGCCTCCACGTGACGTCTTGGTCATCTGTGGCTGACGTAGGTCCAGGGGACACATATTTCCTCTGCGCATGCGCATGTCAAGGTTCCTCCCGCGACAGCAGCGTGTCGGCTTCGGTGCAGTACCTGTACATTTCGCACTGTGGCATCTACCTGAAGAGCACAGAATTCTTGGTCCTTCATTTCGTGATCCACAGCGAGTAGACCGGATATCTTGTACAGGTTAAGTGCCCATGTCTAAGATAGGCAACAGCAGTTTTTCGTGTGGTCCAGTCCAACCAATCGGGATGCTGCAGGGAGGTCACGTGACTCAGCTTCAATGGAGAAGACTTGAACTCTTTATCATTAGCACCAATCAGATTCTTCGTCAGAGTCACTGTACGAGCGGCCGATGCCGCTGCTGTCCTGTCTGGCCGGCATGTTCCGTTTCCGGTAACTAGCTTCGCTTCCGTACATTTCAGGGGAATTCTGTTGGGACAGGGGAGAATTCGACGTCGCTGCTGCAACCTCGAAGGTCAAGTAATCTAAAGTGTTGTCGTACTCAAGCTCGTCTAGCTCCTCGTCTTGAAACGGGCCTTCTTGTTCATAATTGTTGTCCTCTACGTAGTACAGTTCCGAGTTAACTGAGGGGGACTGGTGGGGCATGTATTCGTAAGCCAGGTCGTCCTCCGGAGAGGGGGACTGACACACCATGGAAGCAGATGCGCGGGGCGGGCGCTGCCTCGGGGCGTCGTTATGGGGGTAGCGTGGCTGCTGGGCGTATCCAGAGGTGAGGTTGTGAGCAGGGGTGGGGATGCGGGGGTTAGCCGGGTCTGGGGAGGCACTTCGTTTTCTCCTGGTGGGGGTGTGGTTCGGGGGAGTTCTTGGAGGGGAGGACTTTTTAGGAGGAGAGTGGTTCCCCAATGAGAGGATGCCACTCCTGGAGGCGGGTAGGGTAGGGAGCATCCTCCGCTGCTGTCTGCCGGGCTCTTCATCTTGGAGATAGGTTGAGCTGTGGGTGCGGGTAACGGTGGTCTGGGGGAGGGCAAGGTCATGTCTGTGAGCGGGGGAGGGCCTTGTTTGTATCTCGTGCGGTGCAGAATAAGGCTCCTGGGGCCGGGCCATGTTGGCCGTGACATGCGGCTCATGTTGGCTGTACAGATGCTGTGGCTGCTGTGGTGCAGCACGGGGTGGAAGAGGTGCGTCTACATTGGTCTCTTGTTGGACCGCAGGATGTTGACCTGTAGGCAAGCCAACGTGGACTATACTCAATCCCAGGCACCATGCAGCAGCAACCATGAACAACCAACCAACCAACCAACAAGCATGCCAAAGGAAACACGACAAAATCATTCCACTAGGAAATGAAACAGGATGGCCGCAAAACAGATCATGCAATGCAAGGACAAAATTAAGAGAACAGTGCCAACACAACTGACCTTGATGCTGACAACACGAGCACAAGACAAAACACGGTCATGCTCCAAAACACGTTCACGGCACGGCACGGTACATTCACGGAAAAAAAAGACTTTCCACAGGGATGCAAAATCAAACGTGCTGAAATACTTTTCGCAGTGCGCATGCGTACTTTGAATTGAACAAGCTTTTAAGAATCACAACAATGCTTCTGTACAACACAAGCTGATAGTTCTAAATTCTAATATAATCTTAATAATAAATTTCTTTTGTACAATTATATCAACAATGCTCACCCAATACTTTATATATACAATATCCTAGATGATGACTTATATCCAATGATTGTAATGATAGTAGTTTACAGTATGGGTGGGCTTTGAGACAGGGTTGACAACACAACACCCGACACTGGAGTAAGAAGCTTTTAAACTTTTTCACAGGGGTTTATTTACAACACTGGATTGTGTGGTTGGAATGTGTTATAGGTTGGAAAAGTTCCCTAATCTTGAAGTAGCTTGGGCAGAGCACCACATCTTGTGGATATCTTAGACCTGGAAGCCGCTTCAAGATTACGGACACTCCTTCAACTGTGTGACTTTCAGATACATGTTTAGATGTCTTTTCTGTACCAGAACATAGCTTCTATAGATTCTGATGCAATCATGTGCCAAAACCATGTAGTCTTTGTTGCATGAGGATTGTAACTTTACTGCATATAATATTACACATTAGAATGTATTTGGAAATCTTTGACCTTGACCTCAATGAAAAGCAACCTGTAGTCCGATTTGAGCTTCTCATGAATAAACAAAGGTACAAAATGGAGGATTTTCACTGGCGTTGTGATGATTGTAATTTAAATCCCATGGCGGCCATGTTGGTGGGTAATTGGGTTACAGCATACTAGCTGGTGTATTTTACAGTTGTACGCTGTAATCCAACATGGCACAAATGATATCATATAAAAAGCCTGTATAGTACATAGAAGCTGCTGTGTCCTGGTCAGTATTGCCCACCAATGGGGACAGCAAATTCGACATCATACGCATGTACCTCTGATATGTGTGATATGTGCTGAGGTTTTTGTATTGAAACAGATGCATTGGAGTGAATTCTGTTAAAAAGACCACATAGAGAAGATAGACAGAGGGACACAGTGATAGTACAATGCTGCTTTATTGAGGGGGATAGAAGCTCACACGGGTTTCTTAAACAGGAGACACTTGGGCCACAACATGATGGTTTAAGGAGCAACATTCCAGACAACGTCTTAAAACAGAGACGATATCGTATTGACGAAAACTTGAAATGGACGGCTGGAAGGGCTTTTCGAGGGAGACACAACGTTGAGAGCACAGTCAGAAGGGAGTTTGAATGGTTTTAGGGAAGGATGTGTAGATTAAAACATCAGGCAAACACCAATGGAATTTCTTGGTTCTCGGATTTTTGTAGGAAAATAGTGGGGCCAGCGGGCGAAATAAAAATAGAAGAGGCATCCTGTGATAGACCAACAGGAGCCACAAAGTCAACAAACCATGCTGGCCTGCATTTTGTAGGCTTCAAACAACGATTTTCAAAATTTGATGCAATTATGTATGGTAGAGCTGTAACAACAGCAACAAAAAACTTTAAGACTTTGTTCATCTATTGTTGCCAAGAAATGATCCTTAATTCTCCTTCTGAATTATGAAAAGAACTAAAAAAAGGACTTTCTTCATCTATTTTTGTCTAGATATGATCCTTGATTCTCCTTCTGAATTATAAAAAAAAACTAAAAAGGACTTTCTTTGCCAAGATATGATCGTTGATTCTCGTTCTGAATCACACTGTTTTTATTTCTTTCCAAATCAGAAAACAAACGACATAGTAGTCAAGTCTAGTGAAGTCAAGGCCTTTCTTTTCCTTCGAATCCGTAAGAAAATGATTTAAGATTAATAATAATAATTTCGTAGTAAATCCGAGAACCAACAGACTAAACTGGCGTGGCCTGAGAAGAAGTTGGAAGTACAGATTACCTGCTGGTAGCCTGGGCCTGCAACTGCCCGGCCTCCAGCCCAGCAGGAGAGGCCAGATCAACACTGTGTCTCCTGTGTCTTAATCGTCCTGCGGCAGGGAGTAGACTACAGCTGTCAACATGTATGTCTGAGACTTCAAAACCATTGTGGCATCCTACATCAAGAATGTTCCCAGGTTTTATTGGTCACATCCTCCCAGCAGGCCCGATATGCTCGGTTCATTACCTCCCATAGCGGCCCTGCAATTTCCAGTCTGTGAACTCGCTTCTGGCGACGTTATTGACAGTTGCTCATTAATGATGAACGAGCTAGCCATACTTGGCACAAACAGCCGTTATGGCTCATGAATAATCAATGAGCTAGCCTTATTTGGCACAATCAGTGGTTATTTTTGCTCTGAACCCAAATTAGCGATGTAAGTTGTAACCGGATTTGTTGATAGCTTCCCAGCGTCCTTTGTGATTTTGCTCGAGATTAGCTTTAGCAAACCCTCCTATTTTTTGGTGGTGACGTCGCCAGAAGCGAGTTCACAAGCTGGAAATTGCAGGGCCGCTATGGGAGGTAATGAACCGAGTATATCGGGCCTGCTGGGAGGATGATTGGTCATTGTTAGTCTGGAGTCTATCCTAATCTAGCTCCGGTGCACTCCAACAATAGCCTCCATGCAGAATAGTCTGCCCTCATCCCAATCTATACGCTTGGTCCTTACATTCTGCATTATTTTCGGGAATCAAAAATTTATCAGAAGAATTGTAACAGTGGTCAAACTTCCAATTGCCAGTTTCTACTCCATTACCCTGCCGTTATGAAGGCCATGTGACTCAGAGCCAATCAGAACTCTTGACTATATTGTTGGTGAATTTTCAAATGAAAATCGTTTCTCTATCAACCGGTACTAGACTATTCTGCAGGGACGCAATCAAAGGAGCCGACAGAGCTAGAATAGGACGGATACCAGGCTAGGTCATCATTTTCTTTTCAATAAACCATTCATACTAGTTCTAGGCAGCCCAAATGCTTGTATATTCTCATCCTCATTACTAATAAATTCAAGAATAGAAGAAGACATGACCTGAGAACATTCCTAATGATCGTCACAGGCAATGGGGGAAAGGGTGAGACAAAGTCAATATGTATGGGGGAATGGATAGATGATAAACAAAGAGAAAGCTCATAACTCACAAAAGATGAGTAAAAAGAAAACACACCAGAAGATGTTTTTACAAAAAAAAGAAGAAGTTTTGTAGTGTCAAACTCACGTGGCTCCTTAAGTTTGGTGGATTGTGAGGCAAGTAACGTGTGTATTTGGGTGTGTCGGGAAATATGGATGTAAAGAAAAACACCAGCACTTTACAACAAGACTCAAATGTATGTACACTTTGCAATAGTCCCTGGTAAACAATGCCTTCTTGATATATTTCGTTCAAAAGCACTATCACAGGTCACAATTTTAGAATGCCACATTTAAAAGGTATGCAATTCTAGGGGGAAACTTGCAAATAATAGATAATTATACCAACAGTTATCAGTAGATTTTACTGGTGCATGTTGACAGCCACTCGAGAGAGTATGGCAGGTCTACAAGGTTTCATCCGTTCTGTTGTAGCCGAGCTTTTAGCTGTTATGAATGGGGCATCGCAAAAATGTTGAGGCTGAAGGATTTCTATGTTAACTATGTGTGGGATACCTGGATTGTTATGTAATCATTCAATCTTTTTGTTGTTATTTTACAGTGACATTTGCATCCTGCAATATTATGGTTGTGTGCCTATCTATTTGGATATTGTTAGAATTAAAGTTTATGAAATTGCCACTGATATATTTTTACATGTGGTAATGTGTTATTAAAATTGAGGCATCACACAATTGATAACAAAGCCTGTTCAACAACCACTGACTTGTTCAATTCAATTAAAAGAATATTATGTGAATGTGTAGCTATCTAACCTCCTGAAGTCATGAATGATATTCAAGATTAGCAGACCATATATTGATATGTATTTCAGATTAGGGTATTTTTGCAAGTTTGCAGATTACTTAAATACTTTAAACCTGAAAGCCCTAAACAAAACACTGCAGTTTGAAATTACATTACAATTTATGAGAATACAAATGCTAAAAAGAAAACTCAAAGGTTCATGTACCAAATCATTATCAGCATGAATCTAGCACGTTATTAGTATTGGGTGAGTATTGTTAGTATAAGTATGCTGGCTATACCTTGGTTATATTTCATGGTTAGTTTTCTTTCAGAATCAAATGATTATCTTGTCTAGTACAGAAGAACTACAAGCAGTGTGTTAATGAGAAATACACATGTAGTGTAAGACCACTAAGGCATTACCGTGGTACGTACCTGTCCTACCATTGGCCTGCATGGACGCTGACCTCCTTACAGCATCCCTATCATACTACAGGGGAGGAAAATGGATATGTAAGGATTCAATTATGTTATTGTAATAGTACAGCTTGGCACATACCGTAAATGTTGAAATGTTCACAGTGGTTTTATTTTGGCGGTGACCGCTCAACTACAATTTTATGACATACTGTTGCCCTACAGAATTGTATCAGCTGCAAACTTAAAACATTGTGAAGACCTCTTTTTATCAGGAAATTAAGTCACTAAGAATATGAATCTACTGCAATGTTCAGATCAGCAACAACCATAGATAGGTATCTTGCATCCTTATCAAACTATTGTCGTTGGCTACAGATGTGAAACATATCAGTATGCTAGGTTTACAGAATAGCTTCCACATCGAGGTGCTATTCGTTAACAATTACTATGTGTTCAGCACCATGGACAGAGCTAATATCACAGTGCTACTCCATATTGTGTGCAAACCAGGCATAAACTTTTACTAATTTTTGAACACTGGTCACTGAGATAAGCACATGAACTTAGATTTTGGGCCGAATACATTATAGATAGTCTAGGAGTAGAGATGACAGTTAAAAAATACACAAATCATGTTGGAAAATGTTACCTGTGATGGTGCGAACTTGGACATGGAGGTTGACCTTGAAGGTTCTGTCTCAATAGTTATCGTGTTGTTCTCCAACGGTCTCATCTCAATTGCCTGGGATAAGTGATAGGTCAAGTTTCAGTCTTTGATGATGAAATGCTAGCATTAAGTGCAGATGGTAAACTGTTTTCCAATCAATTACATGTAGCCAGGTGTCAATCTCACCATTCAAATCTACATCTCATAAAGACATGTCAAATGTCAACCATTTCTACCTGTGATTATCTATATAGTATACATTACTCAATTTTATCCTTAGCTATATTCCCAAAAAACAATGATCCTAGAAAGACCCAACTTTGTTTGTAGTACATACCATTGCTTCAGAGACGAAGTATTGTAAACATTGAAGTGTTTGTGGTGGTTTTGATTTTGCATTTTTTTTGTGTTGCAAAATCATGACCCAGGGAATATGTGTTTTTGCAGTAACTGTTACACTATTATTTCCACTTCAAACTTAAAACACTGCAAAAGTCTCTTTTTCACCCCTTTTAATTAAAAACCACGCAAAACTATTTTTTACGGTAGCAACAATCATTTGGGGTGGTTTTATTTTCATTAATTTTTTCGCTGCCTCTTCACTGCAACATCACGGCACAGGGAATATGTGTTTTTGTGCTACACTATCTTTTCCACTTCAAACATACATGGTAAACACTGCAAACTCCTTTACACTCTTATTAATCACATCCCCCCCAAAAAAATAGAATTTACACTTGCAACAATCAGAGAACACAGTAACACAGGAAAGACACACATACACACACACACATAGAGCACACATGTATAGCAGAGAAGACAGTGGGTACCTGTGAGTGGTTTGGATTGTTGGAGCTACTAGCAGTAGCAGTTGGATGCGGATTGCCCTGAGAAAGGTGCCAACATTATACAGACATATATACAGATACAGGAGAATGGCAACTCCAGTGAAGCCCACAGTAAGAAAAGAAGGACACCTAGCAATTAGCTGTGGAACTGCAGTGAGTGATATTGATATATATCAACAATAGAGCAAGTCCACTGAAGACATAGCAACATTAATCATTAGCATTACACCACACAGGCTACATTCAAGTTGTACAAGATTTTAATGCTATCTTAAAATGTCAGGAATAAGATACGTGTTTGTTTTGTTGTTTTGCTTATATAATGAATGCTAAATGGACCTGAAGAAACATGATACTTACATCTCGATCTGGTAGGTTTGTGTTGCCAAAAAGTTTAGGCTGTTGGCCACTGTAAAGAAATGAATTGACTGAAGTTAGAAACATTTTCCCATCGTACAGAAATATATTTGTTTCAGGCATCAGCTTATAATCTTTCCCGAGATTATGTTTTCGGTTACGCCAGCTGTAGGGTGGGTCTGTATGTATGTCAAGAGCACAACTCAAGAAACCTTTGATGAATCTTCATGATTTTTGGTAGGTGTGTAGTGGTTCTGCAAAGGAAAGTAATCAACAACAAAAATCATGTACCTGGCGTTTTTCAACAGTACTGTAGCGGAATTTGCGTGTTTGAGTGTTTGCCTGTAGGCAAAAAAAAGGAAACGTTGATGGATCTTCATGATTTTTTGTAGGTGTGTAGCGGTTGTAGGAACGGAGGTCAAGTTCGAAAATGGTTTACCTGGCGCTTTCCTACCGTTGTGCAGCGAGCTGTGTATGTTTCTGTGTTTGTATGTCGCCAAGATAACTTGAGAAGCTGCTGATGGTTCTGTATGATATCAATTTGTAATGGTTTCTATGGAAACCTACCCTGGTACAGTAGGAGCTGCGTTGTCGGCCCTTACGTCCTCTTTAGAGGGAGTAAAGGTGTTGATCATTCTCTGGAAAAACGAGCTCTGAAAACAGAACAAGAAAAAGGAATGACTCCCCTTCTCTCAGGTGTTTTTGAATTGAGAAGGAATTAAGAATCTCGACATAAAAATACAATGTGGCTCAGCACTCATTTAGAATATTGAAAAATTCACAGCTTGAAAATATTACAATTTTAGCAGAAAACGTCAACATTTAAATTTTTGTTTCTGACTGAATACATGTATGTTCATGCATCAATATCATTAAAGGAAAAATAATGATAACTAGTAACATTCAGGCATTAGACAAATACAGTACAGAAGTAGTCAGTATTGTTTAAGGAGACATGCAACATGCTGTAAAAAAAATGCTAGAGATTAAAGTTAAGGCAGAAGAGGTGCTCAAATCCTGGGAGTAGCATTTGACATCCTGAAAGTTAGAGGAAAGTTTCACAGAGGATCGCAATTAGTTGTTAGTACACATTAGAAAGTAGAAAAGGAAAACCAAAGCAAGACTATACAGAAAATCTGTCAGAGCTTGCTTTGGTTTTCCCTTCCATCTGTTAGAAAAGAGGCACAGGTAAAGACAGACTGTTAGCACACCCTTGTTACCTCCTTGAAATAGGAGGTATTGTTTTTGCCGTTTCTATTTGTTTGTCTGTGTTAGATTCCACCCTTACTTCCACATGCTCGGTACATCCGGAACACCGACAGGAAGTTTGGTCAAAGGTCCCAGAATAAGTTTGGAAAATTGATCTCATTTTTGTGTCTTCAATTTTCCTGTGATACGCATGTCTGTCGCTTTATGGGAGCCAGTGGGAAAATGTACTGACAGAATCAGCAAGAATTTCACAGTAATGACTTAAACAAGACATTCACAAATTTTCAAGAAGGTATGAGATCTTGAGTTTCTTGTCAGGAGAGCAACAGGCGCAACCCTGGAAAAGTAGGGATTCAAAAAGACAGACACGCGAGAGGACAGAATACACCAGTTAGTAAGTTCCTCCACCTGATGACGTAGTTGTACCTTCGTTGATCCCCGCCCTCTTGTCTGGAAAGTAACAAAAGAATGTTCAGGCAAAACTCTACTACCGTACGTGTGTGCGCATAAACTGGTAGAATTTAGCAAATTCTAGCAAATGTTTTAACAGTGACTATCCCAATCTCGTCTCCTTGAACATACAGAACAACACACAGAACACGCTTCCATTCACCCGTGAATAGTTTAACCTGGGTTGGTAAGTCACTGAAGAAAAAAATACTCTTTATACACAGTTTTATGCAACCACGACCGTCTGTAACCTTCCTCAGGGCAATTCTGACTGGTTTGGTTCACACTGCAGCTAAAGGTGTTGCTGCTTACAGATGCGGTCCCAAAAGTAAAGTATTTATATAAAGAGATGTAGTTAATGCAATGTTTGTAAACGAATCCGTATGCGGCGACACCTATACATGTAGCTGCAGTGCAAAGCAAACCAGTCAAAATTGCCCTGAGAAAGGTGACAGATGGTCACTGAAACTTAAGTTGAATAAAACACTCGGTTGTGTACAAAGAGTCTTTTTACTCGTGCTTCCATTCACATGTCAACAACAATCGTAGAAAAGTAATTGTAGTCACATCAATTTGACTATGACGATTCTTAACACCAATCATTGTGAAGCGATTTCAGAACCACACTCATTTGACTGTCCCTGGTTGGTTGTAGAAGGGTCACATGACTATGCTCAACACCAATCATTGATAAGTGATGTCAGAACCACGCTCATTTGACTCTCCCTGATTGGTTGTTGAAGGGTCACATGACTATGTTCAACACCAATCATTGAGAAGTGATTTCAGTACCATACTCATTTCACTGTCCCTGATTGGTTGTAGAAGGATCACACGACTACGTTCAACACCAATCATTGAGAGGTGATTTCAGAACCCCATTCAATGGCTGTCGACCCTGATTGGTTGTAGAAGGATCCCATGACTATGCTCAACATCAATCATTGAGAAGTGATTTCAGAACCACATTCAATGACTGTCACTGATTGGTGTGTTGTAGTTCGGTCACATGACTACCCAAGAGCTTTTTTGGCAACACCTCAAGCGCGAATCAGATATACGTGGCCATATTATATAGCATATGGTGAGTTTTTCAGGTTGACAATTTGTATGGGTCTCTAAAATGAAGTTGTAAGAACATTGGCATGTTGCTCTAAAACGGGCTGTACGAAGTTCAACTTTGCTGGTAGCAAGTGATGGGTGAAAATTAAAGTTGACAACAATTTGAAAAAAGCTAACTATTTGACATCCACTCGAGAGCTTCTCAAGCTTCCACATACGTCAGTCTAATTCCTCATATTTCTTTTTGACAGTGCTTTTGAAAGCCTTAAAGTTTACATTGTGATGCTTTCACGATTATACAATGTATCTACGATGAATTCTTTGAAGTACCCACCTGTTCTTTGAGTTTCTTTGCTTTCCACTGTTTAAAGTAGTCGTGTAGTAGCAGAGCTCCGTAGATTTTACCTACAGTGAGGCGGTCTTTCCGCAGCTCTGAAACAAGAAAATTGGAAAACATTTTTCATGGTGACTCAATAAAACATCAAATTATCATTGCTGATGCACTCTTTTTATATTACACACAGTCCCCCAAAATATGACCATAATAACTTAATTTCATAGAACGTTTGTAAATATGACACTAAGGCATTGTACAGTTTGACTTTGAGTGTAATTTGCTTGGTGACTAAAGTTTAAAGAAATTAAATCTCTGAAAGTCACTTTATTCTGTAGGGCTGCATTGAAAAACTTGGATTCCAAGACAAATGTCTTGCATGATATTGAATTTGTAACCAGAAATAACCATGCACACCCAAAAAAAATGACTAAAATTATCAAATAACGTACACCTGCAAAAACCTAAAATGTACAAACAGAATACATGCTTTTGTGCAAAACGCCCGAAAAACATGAAATTGTGCAACAATTATGGCAAACACTGTGATTCAGGTGCCACTGAGAGAAATGAGTGTATTTTCATGCAGTCAAATGTGTAACAAACCATGCTACAGAACAAAGAAAAAGAATTGCACCACGACACGTGTATGTGCATCTAACAAATCATAATTCATTTTGTAGATTGTTTTGAACATGAACTGGTAAAACTGTGCCATGCTGAAGAAGCATCAGTAAAGAAAAGGACCAGGGGATGAGAATTTTTTCTTCATCAAACAAAGTTTCCCGAAACTAAACTTGCCAAAAGCTAAAAGCAACACAACTGAGTGTTCATGTGGCAAAAGTGTGAGTCAATTATCAATAAACTAAAAGAAATATTCAAATATAATTACGGGCTCCTTGTGGCTTTCTATGGTACTGCAGCAACACTTCTGGTTTTGATACCTTATATTCTGGACATGCTATGATCATGGTTTTTTGGTGGCATATAGCACTTGGGGTAGGAGAGAAGACTAGTGGTGTATATTTGGGTACCCTAGCAGTTTCTTATGGAACTGCAGGGGCTCCTTGTGGCTTTCTATGGTACTGTAGCAGCACTTCTGGTTTTGATACCTTATATTCTGGACATGCTATGATCATGGTTTTTTGGTGGCATATAGCACTTGGGGTAGGAGAGAAGACTAGTGGTGTATATTTGGGTACCCTAGCAGTTTCTTATGGAACTGCAGGGGCTCCTTGTGGCTTTCTATGGTACTGTAGCAGCACTTCTGGTTTTGACACCTTATATTCTGGACATGCTATGATCATGGTTTTTTGGTGGCATATAGCACTTGGGGTAGGAGAGAAGACTAGTGGTGTATATTTGGGTACCCTAGCAGTTTCTTATGGAACTGCAGGGGCTCCTTGTGGCTTTCTATGGTACTGTAGCAGCACTTCTGGTTTTGATACCTTATATTCTGGACATGCTATGATCATGGTTTTTAGTTTGCATATAGCACTTGGGCTAGGAGAGAAGACTAGTGGTGTATATTTGGGTGCCCTAGCAGTTTCTTATGGAAATGTAGGGGCTCCTTGTGGCTTTCTCTGGTACTGCAGCAGCACTTCTGGTTTTTATACCTTATATTCTAGACATGCTATGACCATGGTTTTTTTGGTGGCATATAGCACTTGGGCTAGGGAAGAAGACTAGTGGTTTGTAAAACATTTGGGTGCCCTAGCAGTTTCTTATGGAACTGCAGGGGCTCCTTGTGGCTTTCTATGGTACTGCAGCAGCACTTCTGATTTTAATACCTTATATTCTGGACATGCTATGATCATGTTTTTTTGGTGGCTTATAGCACTTGGGCTAGACGACTAGTGGTGTATATTTGGGTGCCCTAGCAGTTTCTTATGGAACTGCAGGAGCTTTTTTTGTTAGAGACTTTTTCGTAAATCTTTCCTGCCTGGTCTTGGAGCAGAGATGAGGCAGCAGAGTGGTAGAGTTGAAGCCACCGAGGGGGAGACAGGCAACACGTTTGAGAAACCTCCACCTTACCCGTGACATTTAGCGACCATGACAGAAATGTGTTATGTTCGTCGATTGTACTTTGCTCTGTACCTTCGTCAGGCGGCATGAGCATGTCGATGGTTTTCCTGGGCACTTGCGGCCAGGTGTTGATTAAGGCATCTCTCAGCTCCCGATCTGCCTTATTCTGTAGCTCAGCTGTAAGGAGGCAAGTCAAGTCGAGTCAAGAACTACATATATCATAACAGGCATCTCTTAAGCCTTTGTCACACATTTCTTTCTTACCTTTAATGCCCACGGTCTTGATGACGACCATTCTGGCATGTTGGGAAAGTCGTGTTAAATGCATTTCCCAAGGGCACAAGATCGGTGACACAGCGGGATTCGAACCCGGGACCACTTGGTTCTGTCAGCTGAACATGCTGCCGTTGCACCACACGATCCCACATTCAGGACCTTCCCAGAACTTTACTACCAACCCCTCCCCAACCAAAATTGGTGCTTGGTAACAAAGGCTTTAGAGTTCAAAGAGATCATGGCACATGTGTATATTATCATATATAACATATAGCTTTTGCTGACATTCAACATTCATACATTTGACTGAAACCTTTCTACTCATATCAGGCATTTGAATGGCATATATTCATCATCATCATCATATATCAGAAAGGTTTGATTGAACAACACTTTAAACACAAATGACGGTATACCATAAGATGTAAAACTGAGATGTCAGGCAAAGATACCAACATATAGTGTAGAAGCTAAAGTAATGTATAGTATAATCAATCAATCGTAGGCAGGCATCAGGGTCTGATGCATGGCAGCTACAGACATGCAAAGTTCTCTTAGTGTAGAACCTCCAGTCAGTTCTGGTGATCCCTAGCCCTTAGACCACACCAAGTTAATTTTATGGATGACATCCGCGCGTGCATTGATTTTTGCCTGTTCTAAAAATCACCTCAAAGCGTGCATGGAACTCCGGAACTTGCTGACTTAGATTGCCGCAAAATTTAAACACCAGCATTGTGCCGACTTCTCGTAAAACTTGTTATGTACTACCTCAAAATACGTCAGCATCAAAGTTCACAAGAAAACTCATTGTTGGCTAGGGGAATGTTACTTTTGCACAGTTGTAGGAGAGACTTGGTTCAATTTGCAAGACCAGCTTTGTAGTACTGTGTTAAGCAGAATTCTTTTTTGGCTGGAATTTTCTTTTTTTTCGCCCGTGGGCATTAGTTTTGGGGTCTCCAGAGGATGTCATCCATAAAATTAAGATGGTGTGGCTTTATGGACAATACTATCATAAGACAGTGTATAAGAAAGACTCAAAGAGGGCACAAACGTTTATCTATCTTGATGTTGAGAGAAGTCCGGATCAAGGCAAACAGGGTGGTGGTGAAATGAACGGTCTTGTTGTCATCTACAGCCATGTTCATTCGGATCAACCTCTGCAAAACAAAAACAAACATGTTTTAAATAGTTTGAGACTTATGCTAGCCCTTATTGTATTTCTATACTTCTATTTTCTTTACTATGTTTAATTTCTTTTTTTTTAAAAGAAGAATCAAATAACACAAATAAATGGGCGAAGACAAAGTGACGGCCTACTCAAGTTGTACACAAATTCTATTCTAGCCGCCACTTGTACATTATGGAAAATATAATATTTGACAACACACTTAAACATATGAATGACAAGAGAAACTATTAGTTGAATGTGAGTCCCCCCCCCCCCAGCAGAAAAGAAAGCAAAAGGACACATATAACGTCGATATGTTGCTCTATCCCATATGATTATTCGTTTGTATGTATGTATGTAGTAGACCTTACAAAAGTCGCTGTGCTTTTGTTGTGTCAATAAAGATCTCTATATAACTTTAAAATGTTTGGTTGCTATGATATAGTCCTGTGAGGCTATCATAATTTTACAGTTAATACTAGGAGAACTAAGGGCACTACTACGTAAAATTAAAAGTTGTTTAGCATTGTCAGCTGTGTGTTCAAGAATCCCAGAAATGTTTAATAGTTGTTACCATACATTGTATTATGTACAATTGTCGTGCAATAAAGTTCTTCTTATTCATATACAGATATAGGGTGGTGTATTCTAACCTTATAGGCCACTCTGGCAGGACACTTCCTTCCAAAGCCCAGTGGTGGGTTGAGCTGCTTCAGCAGGTCAAACATATCAGTGTATGATATCCTGCCACTGGAGACAGAAACATGCCCAATATTAAACACGTGTTCTTACAGAGGGTCGGATTAAATGAGCATAAGATTAGAATTGCATACTCTGTGGCAAAATGAAAATAATTAACATCCTCACAAAGGATTGAGTACCTTCTATTGTGGTCAGAAAGAAAACTGAAGTAAGTAAGTGAGTGAGTGAGTGAGTGAGTGAGTGAGTGAGTGAGTGAGTGAGTGAGTGAGTGAGTGAGTGAGTGAGTGAGTGAGTGAGTGAGTGAGAGGAAGGAAGGAAGGAAGGAAGGAAGGATATAAGGACGTAAGTAAGTAAGGAAGGATGGAAGGAGGTAGGTAGAAGGTAGGAAGGAAGTAAATGAGTAAGGAAGGAAGGAAGAAGGAAGGAAGAAATGAAGGTAGGATAGGTAGTAAGTAAACAAGGAAAGAAGTAAGGAAGTAAGTGAGTGAGTAAGGAAGGAAGTAACTAACTAAGTAAGTGAGTAAGGAAGGAAGGAAAGAAGGAAGGAAGGAAGTGAGGAAGGAAGGAAGGAAGGAAGGAAGGAAGGAAATAAGGACGTATTACTAAGTAAGTAAGGAAGGAAGGATGGAAGGAAGGGAGTAGGTAAGGAAGTAAGTAGGTAGGTAAGTAAGTAAGTAAGAAATGAAGGATGGGAGTGGGGAAGGAAGGAAGGAAGGAAGGAAGGAAGAAAGAAAGGAGGTAGGTAAGGAAGGAAGGACGAAAGGAGGTAGGTAAGGAAGGAAGGAAGGACGTAAGAAACGAAGTAAGTAAGTAAGTCAGTCAGGAAAGAAGTAAGTAAGGTAAGTATAGAAGGAAGGAAAGGAAGGAATGAAGGAATGAAGGAAAGAAGTAGGTAAGGAAGAAAGGAAGGAAGAAAGGAAGAAAGGAATGAAGGAAAGAACTAAGTAAGGAAAAAAGGGAAGAAGGAAGATATCTCACGTTGCTCCTGGATCGAAGTCAGCCCAGACTCGGATGTACTCTTCCAAGTGGTGTGGGCCTAGGATGGACGTGTCCCGTGTCAAGTAGTCAAAGTTGTCCATGATGACAGCAACAAACAGGTTCAACATCTGTAAAAAGGTAGAAAACAACTCTTTAATGCCAGGTCTTTTTTGCACAGGAGCTTAAAATAATAAATTTTCTCAGACATGGGGAAATACACAAAAGAAGATACCATTGCTTAATATGGATCTAAAAATAACAGAATGGGCAAGAAGTAACCACTACTGATGTCTGAAAAAGAGAGCCGTTCAACTTCTAATGGAAAGTATACAGTCATATAGAAACTTCTAGTTTTAAACTTGTAGCAACAACCTGTAGGATAACAATATTAAGAAAGAAAATTGTTTCATACGTTTTATCTATAACTTAACCACTCAATTACTTGGAGGAGACTTATACATGTAGCTCAGATCCATTCAAAACCTCTTGAGTTTACAAACAAACAGACAAATAAACACAACAAGGGCTCTGGAAACAGATTCTGAGCATTCTTGGCAAGAAATTATGATTGGCAACTCTTACCAAGAAGGAACACAGGAAGATGAAGGATGTAAAGTAAAAGTAGGCGAATGTGCTGCCGCAGTTGGGCGTGGCGCCGTCTTCGCTCTGCTCATCGCACATCGCCCCCGGTAAACAGGACAGCATGATCTCCTGCCACGCTTCTCCCGTGGCACATCTGGGGGAAGGGGAGGAGACTTTGGGTAAGGGTGCCATTCATGTTGTCCCAAATATGCAAATAAGGCACATAAATGTCACTGTACTAATCCTATTATATAGCATGATCTCCTGCCACGCCTCTAGATCTCCTGTGGCACATTTGGGGGGAAGGGGATGACACTTTGGGTATGGGTGCCTTTCAAGTTGTCCCAAACATGCAAATAAGGCACATAAATTTCACTGTATTACTTTTATCACAGAGTCTTATCATATAGCATGATTTCCTGCCATGCCTCTAGATCTCCTGTCACACATCTAGATGGGGAAGGGGATGAGATATTGGGTCAAAATGTCCCAAACATGCAAATCACTTCATCACAATTAGCATACTTTATTTTACAGACATAAGTCAATTTTGCCAAGTATTTCCTTTATGATAAACAATAAGAAAGTACAATGCATTTCCTACCTGAATAGAACCATGAGCCCTTGTATGAAGGTTCTGAAGTTGTTATGCCTGTGGATCTCAGTATCGTCATCTAGAGCTATGTTACCGAAAACCTGAGGGTAGATGAAGGAAAGTAAAAAGCATTTAGATGTTGTATCGAGTCCATCAAATTGTATCTAATACTGTACACATGTAAACACATACATTTTGAATATACAGCAGCATTACTGTTACTGTTACAGTAGTTATCACATGTACCACAAGGAAGCATGCTTGGCCCACTACTTACTGTGATATCAATAAATGACTTCAAAGACCTACTGTAAAAATATGCTCTTCAAACATGAACTGTTTCGCAGATGACACATCACTATCCAAGTCCGTACCCATTGATATAACTACAATGTACCGTATAATGTAAAGTCATGTACTGCACAGTCATGTCCCTCAATTTTTTTTCATACCTGGCCGGGATAACGTTCAATACGGGTGTTTCGGACTGGGCAATAACTTTGTTATTACACAGGGTTGAGACTATTTTTATTACACAGACTTCCATAGAATATTTCAATGCATTTCGAGTGTGCTGGTTACGCTGCTGTCAAAAATTCGAATACCGGATTTGGAGGTTGGAATCGATGTTGCTACAATTTTTTGTTCAAGGACACAAAACTCTCTAAACGTTTTGCAATAAAATGTGACTGTCTTTTTTGGAGGGCATGACATAAATGAAATACAACACGGTGTATTCCACACGACCCACGGTCGGGCCGGTACCTCAGGCAATACGGAATACACTGTGATGTATTCTATATAATATACAAAAGCAGAAAGTAATAGATTTTCAATGCCCTTGTCAAGAGCAACATTTATGGGCTCGAAATTCATTTTTGGAAATAGGTGCACTGGTGCACCCAACCCAAAAAATTAGGTGCACAGAAAGAATTTTGGGTGCACCACATAGAATAAGGTCGAAAGTCAGCAAAACATAATTACAAAGTTTATCGCTCTTAAGAACTTCAATCTGTAATTCTATAGCTAATCTTAAGATTTCAAACAAATGATACATCAAATAAAGTACAACATATTGCTATTTCTGATACTTACATTTCAAGAATATTCTGTATAGTACTTAGTGTACAATGGTGCCTTTACCCTATAGCCTACAAAAATATCTAGGTGCAATGGATGCAAAAATTAGGTGCACAGCTCAAATTTTGGGTGCACATAGGTGAACATGCACCCATTATATTTCGAGCCCTGATAGTTAAACAACCCTGCAATCTTACCTGCATGCCCACAATGGCATATATAAACAACAGCATGGCGATGAGCAGGACAACGTAAGGTAAGGCCTGGAGAAAATACAAAAATATCTCAGGTCTCTTCTACACTCATTTAGAACATACAAATGTACATGATAAAAGTAGAGACTAAATCAAGCCTTGCATTTTACAACAACCAAATCATCATTGAATGATACATGTAATTAAGGAACACAAAAGAGTGACAGAGAGCAAACGTCAACACAACCCTTAACAAGACCTTGCCATCTTGTTACCAGACCCTTAACAAGATGACAGACACCGAGCAAGAAGTTGAAGAACACAATCATGGTAATAATGTCAGCAAGTATGTGACCCTTGAGAAAAACTATGATGAAATTATAATGAAATGACAAAATGTAACTATTACAAATTTAAGTTCCATTTCGTCTAATCAAAGCTTTACAAAGAGGTTTACAAGGGGTAACAAATACTCAATTCTCAATGGGAACACATGTAGGTACGTTTATGAAGGTTAGACATCCAGGTAAACAATATCTAAAGACAATTCAAACTCTACAACAGGATAAAATTCGGAGATTTAATTCCGGACGTTTCGAGTGACATCCATCACTCTTAATCTTCTTTAGCGTCGGAGATTGTCCTTGCCGTTGCTGATGTCAAGTCGACAACGCCATTGTTAGAATTAGATGTTGTTTTACCATCAGACAAACACGCGATGATCTCTACAAACTACATTCTATTCCACTGACAGGACAGAGACCCTGCTTCAAGGTAATGCACAGTTGTCTGTTTTACCTTAAAAGACTGGATAAATGTCCAGAGCAGAGTCCGGATGGTCTCTCCCTGCCTGAGCAGTTTGATCAGACGAGCGGCTCGGAAAAGCCTCAGGAAGCTCAGGCTGATGAAGTTGTCCTGAATTTCAGGGAGGAAAAAAAAAGAGTTTTTAAACTGCCTACTGGATAACACTGTTGAATTACACGCAATCATACAATGTTCCGAAAATCATTTCATCAGGAGTACTGCTTATCACCACTTTAAGCGCCACCTACTTCGGCTACTTTTTTAGTGGTGAGAAGCAGTACTCCAGTCAGAAGCTCTGAAGAAGGTGTCTGACAGACACCGAAACGTCAGCGGGTGAAAATTACCGGTTGTGTAAAAAGGATCTGTAATATCCAATTATTACTATAAAACAATGTATATTTTTCAAACCTCAGATATAGTTCAAGATCAAATATAACAAAATGTTGCTTTGCCTTTACTTCATAAGAAAACAAGATACGCCATGCTGTTCACCTTTATGCAAAAACATATTACAAATCAATTGCAACAAGTGATATCAACAACTCATGCAGTTTTTAGTGTAACCATTAAGAAAAGAAAACATCAATCATAATATCTTCCTGATGGTACCATTTACTACAACAGCAAATGCCTCTGTCCATATGTAATGGATATAACAGTTGACAATGTCAAAAGTCAAGTGTCAACTTGATAAACTGTTGGCAGCTCTAAGTTTTCAGACAGTCTTCAAGGTCATGACAACGTCATGACTCAAGTAAAGACATGGCAATAGCTGTGACCTATGGACATGGCTTCATTTACTGGTAGTTTAATTTGAACATAGACAATGGCAGTTGCTAGTTGTGTACATACATATAACAAGCACAAACGTCTCACAAACTTGTTGTTACAAAATAAACGAAAGGTAAAACTTACGCTCTGTCGGTCGGAACAGTAGGCAAAGCAAGTGCGGGAGCGGCAGAATGGGGTTCATCATGCAAAAGAAAAACGGCAAAAACTAAATGACGACTGGTATACAGGTCATGCTGGCCACCCAACATAAACTAAAGGCTTGTGCAATGCCATGCACATAATAAGCAATGTTCACGGTTTGAAGTGCACATGTGCAGATTCGACGCACTGTGGGTAATATGTCTCTGTGGGGTCGTGTGGCGTAACGGCAGAGCGTTTGGCTCAGAACCAATTGGTCCCGGGTTCGAATCCTGTCATGTCACCGATCTTGTGCCCTTGGGAAAGGCACTTTACACGACTTTCCTCACTCTACCCAGGTGTGAATGGGTATCTGTCTTCGGTTGGGGAAGGTCGTATTGAGGTCACCTGGTGGCGCCGAATGGCAGCCGCCCAGACCCTTGGGACAGCTCCACAAAATGCAAATATGTATCTGTTTATTATGTTATATGTTTATCATGTGATTGTAAACCCTGCACCAATTCAGCACTAGAAAGGCTGCCATTGCACTGGTATTTCTGACCAATAAAAACCATTATGTCAAAGTTCAAGGCTACTAGGTTTTTCATGTATTGCCAGGGCCCTTCAACTTTGACATTACCCACAATGCATGACACTGCACATGCGCACTTCAAACTGTGAACTAGCTTATTGGTTGGACAGTTGGGGCTCAGGGAGGATCATGGGTAGGGTTCTCCTCGGAATCACCTACCGCAAAGTCTCCCTAGACGGCGTGATCAGGACACAGGTTAACAACAGTTAAAGAACATGTTAAACATTCATTAGTCACATTCACAACAGGCAACAACTGTGGATACAAGACCTGGAACAACCACTGTCACAGCAATACCTTCCATCAGTCAGGTAAGATCTCCTTCATACGTCACAACAATCATGATACAAATTATCTATATCCGTATTAAAAATACAGCTTTCCAAATGCCAGTTATATTGAATGTCTATGGAGTATTCTGTAAACGTCTTTCAAACACACAGTTCGAAAAAGGTAATAATATGGTTATCACATTACACTATAGATATAAAAGACAGTGTTATCAAAGCATGTAGAGTGGTAAAGAAGAGAATACTTGAAAATATCACTTGAAAAGAATGATTGTTTTGCACAAAAATATGTAGTTGACCTGCATTCTGCTTTGAATAGTTGGGGATTTTAAAGTATAAGATCATACAATAGATGTTGTCATATTGTAGGTTTTGAAGGTACATGTAATCTGAATTCAAAGTATTGGAGTTTTGTTAACATTATGTAAATGCTATGAAGAAGAAATGACAACACATTAAAATGCTGTGGAGAGAAAAAAGACGCGTAAGTTGAGGTCGGACTTACCCCAAAGTTGGACACGAGAATGTCGGTTACGCTACCGACTACCGTGATGAAGTCGAACACGTTCCATGCATCGCGAAAGTAATTCTGTCAAGAGCAAAAACAGTGTCTTAGTGGCAAATCACAAGTATACAAGAGAGGAGTAAACATGCACCTAGACAACAATTGAATAGTGTTAGGCTCACCAGGAAACTTTCACAATTCAGTCAATATAGTTTCTATATCATGGCTTTCAGTGTTAAGAGGTCTAAAATATTAAATACATCTTTGTTTGCTACTCATCTTAGTCAAGTCTTCATTAATGTAGTAATTGAGAACCTATGGATAGAATGGATAACATGAAACTCTCATTTTTCAGAGGAATGTGATAATGATTGTTATCAATGGATGGCATTTCAGTACCGATAAGAGTAGTGTCATCCAATTGGCATACATACATGTCTGAGACACTGAAAAATGATGGCATATGAAAAAAAACTAATTGGATGCGGTATACACTACACCATACCATTTCTTTGCATCTTTCAGTTTACATACACTTTGAGAAATGTTCAGGCAATGCTCATCTTAAACCTTGAACACAGTACTGTGAATTTATTTATACATAAAGAGTACATAATTACGTCATTATACATAAAGAGTGATACACTCTTGTATTATGTAGATTAGCCCTTAGATATATATTTATAGAACTGTAGTTATGTACCAGCCATACTTTGTACCTTGTACAATTGTTGTGCAATTAAGTTATATTCATTCTCGCAGGGACTTAATTTCCCAGGAGCGAAATGGAGGTTTTTGAGGCATTTGAAGTTTGAGGTCGAAACAATTCTTTTGAACAGTAGAAATGCAAATTAAACGCAAATTTGCATGTCATAATTTTGCAGCAAGAAGTGGTCAAATATGGCCTTGCATTGAAAAAGAAAACGCAAAAAATGTATCTATACATACCCTTGGCCCAAATCCTATCATCTTCAAGATACACTCCATTCCAAATAAGGAGGTGAAGGCGATATTGAAGTAGTTGAGGATTTGGTCCCAGTCTGCCGTCTGCTTGTAATGCTGTAGAATAAGGGAATAATAATATGTTAGAACACATTGTTTAGTAACATTAACTGTATGTATTCCTTTGCTTATCACAATGACCTGTACTTAGCTTGTTTAAGGACAAATGTACAATAAAGGTCTTTCATTCATTAATTTTTCAACTTCTGGTTGGCTCCTCTGATCACTTCCCTGTGAAAATAATCTTGCATTTGAAAATACAAGAAGAGCTCTGATTGAGAGCAGATACTGAATATAATCAAAAATTAATATTTACCATGATCATCATTTACCATACCAGTCCACAGGTGAACAGAGACCAAATTTCACACTCAAGGAGCATTAGAATGCCCCATTTTCATATAAACTTTTCTCAAACTCCACAATACACCACAAAAAAGGGGGAGGGGGGGGGGGTAAAATTTGGAAGGACACCCCCTTAATTTTCCACTATCCTCCCAGCTTGTTTGCTTTGATCCTTCAAAACCCGTTCAAAAACCAAAAACGTTGTTAAGGTAGCTTTGCAGCCGCAAACTTTATCAAAGTTTGTTCAGACCAGCCTACCTTGCACATCAAGGCGACTGTGTTCAGCGCGATCATGGCCATGATGAAGTATTCGAACGCCGGGGAGACCACGAACTTCCACATCTTGAACTGGAAGGACTTCTTGTTCTCGGGCATATATCTGGTCATAGGCTTGGCATTCATGGCAAAGTCTATACAGTTTCTCTGCAAATAGGCAAAAAAGGATACACAATTAGGCTATTCCCTGAGGTGTCGCCAAAAATACAACTTATATCTGGTCCTAGCCTTGGAATTCATGGCAAAGTCTATACAGTTTCTCTGCAAATAGGCAAAAAAGGATATACTATTAGACTAGCTCCTGAAGCATCGCCAAAAAATACAACCTATATCTGGTCATAGGCTTGGCACAAAAAGGATATACTATTAGGCTAGACCCTGAGGTGTTGCCCCAAAATGACATATATTTGGTCATGGGCTTGGCATTCATGGCAAAGTCTATACACAGCTTCTCTGAAAATAGGCAAAAAAAGGATAGACTATTAGGCTAGCCCCTGAGGCGTCGCCAAAAATACTTGTTACTGGTGGAAAATGTTAAGGGTTACAAAAAGAGCAAACAGATCCTAAAAGCGTTAATGTATGAAGAAGAGCTGAAAAATACAAAATTAGCCAACTGGTCTTTCAAAGAAAGCAGTGGCTAAGAAACTCCATTAAAGAAGAACTAAAAGTTCAATGGTTTTATAAAACTAGGTAAAACAAAGATTACCAAGCATAAAATCCTTTTTTATAAAATTGCTAGCAGTTACATTGTATACATTTTGGATATTGTATTGTCTGTGACAACATCAATTCAGCCTTTGGGCTGCGACTGTAGTGGTATGAAGTTGTATAATTCTAAATAAACTATAATACGAACAAGTTTTAAAACATTTTTACCTCGTTTTTGTCTAGAATGCCGGATTCTAGCGCCTGCTTTTCACCTTCCTCTTGGAAGGTGATGATGATCAAGGCCACAAAAATGTTGACAAAGAAAAACGGGAACACAACGAAGTAGACCACGTAGTAGATAGCCATCTCTTTACGGTAGCCTGGAGATGGTCCGGTGTTTTCCGTGGTGGAGTCCATGGACCACTGCAAGATCCTACAGGGGACAACAGGAAATAATTTTACACTCTGGTAATCTACCAAGAGACAGTTATTCAAGCAACTGGATAAAATTTTGAAACAGTCAGACGTTTCAAACAGCGTTTCCCATGTCTCAAGTCTGTAGCGGAATCAACCGTAGTGGCTCAATGCAAGACAGCGTATACTTATCAACTAAAAAGCCAGACTGACTCTGTCAATGATCTTTGGTCAAGTCTTGTATTGCCACATTCTGAGTCAGGCATTTTTGTTTGCTTAAAATTGACTTTGGATGGGGCACGATGTCCTACCCATACTAGTCGGCCTTCTAAAGACTGGCATAGAGAAAGAGGAAACCTGCAAAAAATGCCTTTAATATATTATAAGAGCTTGTAGACTCATTGGGCAAGCTATTTTTCTGCTGTGTGATGCTGGCCACAAAAATCTGTGCAGAATTCTGTGTCTGCCTGCAGAAATCTGCACCTATTGCAGAATTCTGTGCAGAATTTTTAAGAATTGACCTAGTCCCTGGGTACCAATCATTGTTACCTAGTACATAACTGGTATCACCATTTTTGTCATATTCATAGATATTAACATTGCTGTTAAAAATAGTAGAGGAAAATTACAGGTTTGCCCGGAATTTATGTGTTGTCTGTTAACCCTTGTCCTGCTGAATTTCCAGAGCAAAAAAAAACCAATGCTGAAGTGCCCAGGCACCTTTGAAACAAATTTGTTTCATATTGCTCATTTATAGTTACTTCGCTTTGCAACAACCGCGCGGGACCATGTACGCATTCTAGAAATACCCTCAACCCGACAATTGTCAGGGCTAGCATTCAGAACAAGCATGTGCAAACTGACAATTGTCGAGCTCAGCAAGACTAGAGTTTTAAAAAGTAACGTTGATGTACTCACGCTGGCCATCCTTCCCCAGTAGTGACAGTGAAGAGTGTTAGGAGGGCCCAAAACACATTGTCATAATGGAAGTCTCTTCGCTTCCACTCCCTGGGTTGCACGTTGACTTCGTCGTCATTATATTCTAAATAATAACCCCTGAAAAGGAAAAAAAACCAAAAGATTTTCTTAACCTTTAGTACACTGAAGTAGCCGTTTGGCACCCAATTCCTCATTGGTTACAGAGTTAGGCAGCATTCACATAACTATGGACACACAAGCAAACAAACAAAGAAACAAGCAAACTAACTAACATAGTCAAGTGGCATAGCTGAAAAAATTGTGCAAATTTCTCTAAAAGCACCAAATTTGGCACTCATGTACTTAAATGTATTTTGAACAAGTACATATATGGAGACATCTCAAATTCTGCTCAGACTCAATTTTGTAGCATTTTTGGCCATTTTTAGACCAAAAATGTATATTTTGGGCTATTGTGCCTTGGTTTTGAAACAAAATGACCTGAAATTTGGTATAGGGATAAATATGACATATACAATGTGCCTATATATAAAGACAAAACGAAAAACAAACCTGTACAATTCTGGGAATTCTTGTAAGACGGGGGTAAACTATACTGTTAGGCTCGCCCCTGAGGCGTCGCCAAAAAAATCTCTATACACAGAGGTCAAAATAGCTTGTCATTTATCTTTATCCAGAGTGATTATCTCTATCTATACACGGAGGTAAGAAAGAGAGAGTGAAAGTGTCCAAGACTCACTGGCAGGATTCCTCCTTGTTCTTGGAGGCGTCGGTGCAGTAGTAAAACTTGCCCTTGTAGAGCTGCACGGCCACCACGGCGAAGATGAATTGGAACAGCATGTAAACAATCAGGATGTTGATGACGTTCTTGATGGAGTGGATCACACAGTCAAACACAGCCTGGAGAGGGGCGGAAAGTCCTTTGGTCAACATCACATCAACATCTACATTTCGATACCCCCAAATAGCCCAAAGGTAGCGTGCGTAGTCCAGTGGTTAGCGATCTTGCCTCTGGAACTAGAAGCCCCGGGTTCGATCCCGGCTGTGTCGCTCACCCGACATGCACGCTACCGGAAAGGGTCGCAGTCCTTAGGACCGTGGTCCACTGTTCATCGTGCTTGTCGAAAAGAGCTAGGGGAATTTCCCCGGTACAATGAACCTGTAAATACTGTACATAGCGTCTGTCTTCTCTGGTACGACCAGTGGAAGATTAGCTCATCTGTTCATTGAGTTCATTTGAGCTAAACTTGTTCGAGGTCACTTTCCTTTTTTCCCCTTCAGGGGCAAAGTAGGGGGGGAGTTGAGGTCCTGGGCTAAGGCGGGCAGGCCTCCAGCCTGGAGGATAGTGGGGGATAGTACGGGGAAAGAAGGAGTGTTTGTATGTGTCGGTTTTTGCGTAGATAGTGTGAAACTTGAGGTGGTGGCTCCCTCGGATGCGCCCCTGAGCTGGTTTGAGTAACCTGTCGGTGTCTATGTTGATATGGTTGTTAACTAGTTTGTAAAAGAAGGTGAGGCGGGCGTTCCTCCTCCTTTCAGAGAGAAGGCGCCACTGCAGGTCGTTGAGCATTTGTGTCATGCTGCTAGTCCGCCGGAAGTCATTTAGGGTCACATGGGCGGACCTGTGCTGGACATCAACATCATATTCATAGAAAGAAACACACTGTGTGCGTGTGTTTCTTTCAATGAATTCCTGTGTCATCCATAACCACTACGAGCCCCCCTTCTCCCTCTGTCAGTGCCGCTCATTTTGTCCCGTAGGTTTAAACAGTTTGTGACACATGAGAAAATTGTTGAAATGCAATATATTGAAAATGAACATAAAATGTAGTAGTTTATCACAAATACTACGCCTGATATAAGGAAATGAACCAGTTGCTATTATAGGATATCTACTTTGATATCTTTAACCTACTTTGTACAATATCACTCTAATGTACACTTCGTTGTCAGCATTACTGTAAGACACTAAGGTAGATCGATACAGTAGCCTTGGTTGGTGCACTTTGTACTTGTGGGCCTTCGTAATTTTTAGGCCACGCCCCGGACCGCCCCGACCGGCCCGGAATTTACAGAACACCGGCATGTCAACACAGCAATCACCGGGACAGGCCCGAGAAATATGATCTCTGTATGTTTACAAACACTGAAGAAGGCGGCCGAGACTTCAGTGTTCCATTTCTGCTCCAGCTGGTGGCTGTTTAATGGACTATTCCGTTCATCTGCATAAAATCCACTGACAAATCAGTACTGTTAATATATCAATGGGCGGAATCTACTGTACTTAAGAGGTGAGCAACCTGCACCAAGAGGTTAAGAGTTTGAATACCGGTCATTGTTGCTCACCCAACTTGCATGCCACCGGACAGGGCAGCAGTCCTTATTAGGATGGGACGTTAAGTCATAATCCGCTGTTCATTGTACATTACATTAGTTAACCCCCACATCAAAGAACATTATACGATCCAAGAAAAGCTTAGAATTATGCATGTCAAAGTTACCTTGAGTTTCGGCAGTCTCTTTATAGATTTCAGCGGTCTGAGCACTCTCAACACCCGAAGTGTTTTGATAGTGTTCAGATTTCCTCCTCCTCCTTCCCCACTGGAAATCAAACAACATTAAAAGATAAAACAACTCCAAATAAACACAGAAATTAGCTGTCAGTAGTACAATTCATTCTACTGCTGACAGGATCATCCTGTCAGCAGTGCAAATTTCTCTACTGCTGACAGGATCATCCTTTCAATAGCCTTGGGCAAAGGTATATAAAGGTTTGATGTAAATGATTTAGTTTTAAATTCAATGATAATGAAATATTTCATACCACAATACGTTTTGAAGCCTAGTAACAATTGTGAATATGTATTATATCATACTTCAAGGCTGTACGGTTTTTAAACAATTCTTATGATGTGTTGTCTATGGATTGTCAGAAATGACGAAGTTGTGCTTGCAATGTTCTTTCTTGAAGTTAGATAAACCATTCATTCATTCACATACCATTGGTCAAGATTTATGTAAATCATGTAGTCATTACTGTGAGGAGAGCAAATCAGCACCAAGGCCACAAACTACACCCATGTGAAATCAGTGGTAGAAGAGAGATCTTTTCTGATTGGTTCAAATGTCACATGAGAATGTGTGTGTCTTATCCCAATTTTCATTGGTCCAGATTGAAGTGAATCATGATGTTATTGCAGTGAGAGCAAATCAGCACCAAGGACACAAACAGATCTCAGGTTAAAAACTGGAAGCTTTTCTGTGGTATCAAAGAGGCCCACAAGCAATGTGCATCTTCAGGATAGCAACACATATCAAATTTCATCACAATTCAATTATTATTCTGTTTCTTTACCAACTAAACTAAGAAGCTGAGACAACAACTGATGCGGTCTTACCCGTATGCAAAGGCGACCAAAGCTCCTGTTACAACAACAGCATCCAGAAAGTTCCACAGGTCCCTAAAGTAAGCACCCTTGTGTAACACCACTCCCATGTCAATCAACTGAGGAACAACCAATCAGAGCAGGCAATTAAGATTTGATTAAGGAAATAAATAGTCTAAGCATAATCTTTACTGTTCAGCAGAATGAATCAGAGTGCCTTCTTGCAGTGTTTGGGATATAACATCTACTATATAGTACTAAACACAATTCCACCAGGGTACATAATTCAGATTAAGTTTAATGGAAGTTACACATTTCAGTTACAACTTTGTTCAGAGATGATACTTAGTGGTTTGCTTGTTTCCATACCTTGATAGTCATCTCAAAGGTGAATATCCCAGTGAAAATGTAGTCAAAATATTTCAGGATCTGCAACAGAAGAAGAAAGATACTATTCTAATAAATGAACAATGACTTGTATCTTTCCAATTTTCATAACATTTATGACTTTTCATAACATTAATAATTTATCAATGTTTTCATTTTCAGAAGGTTCTCCCACCACCCATTTTTTTATACAACAGAAATATCATTAGCAATATTAGTAAGATTCTACAAAATTATGTGTAATGGTAATTATGCAACTTGGTTCCTCATTAGCATAACTCACATTCCATTGTATTCACCTTTTCTAAAGCTACCTAAACATCCAATATGACATCCATAGCATTTACAGTAAGGGAAATATGAAGTTGCTTCTAGTCCAGAGTGCACATTGACTATTGATTAGCATTTGCCCACCATTTGTGAACATTAGTCATCCAGGAATTAAAGAACGATATTTCAATGCAACCTATACCACTGGATTACAATTTGAAAATTAAACATTTCAGATACTTTTCCTGATATTTTCATATTGTAATCTAGTGGTATAGATTTGATCAAAACATTATTCTTAACGAAATCTAATCAAAAATTAGTACTTACATCGTTTCTCTGTGAGACTTTATTGACAGGATCCTCGGCTGCTAGTGTGATACTGCTGCAGACGATAACGAACATGATCGCGGGATCGAAGAAGCGCAGGTTGATGATCCAATGGGCAGCAAGACGGACGCTATGGACAAAAAAGGAGCATCTTGGTTAAAAGGTGAAATAAACAAGAGTTTGATAGAATGAGGCAGCACTGAAATTTGTGTTAAAGACAGTGTTAAACAAACTGTTTATCACTAAAAAAGAATGAAAGAGTCCCTTGAGTGGTCTCTACCTTGACAGATTTGATTGTATTTGCAACTTAAACTTATGATAATCCTAAATCATGCTTGACTTGAGACTAGAGAAACCTACTTTCCAAGCAGAGGATGGGTTCTGGCTGGAATTTGACATGTTCTTAGGCATTTTTGTAAGGCTTTCTACTTTGTCATGTTTGTAGAGTTTGCAGGGTTTGTAGAAAAAAAACGAAACATGCCGAAGTAGAAAGCCCGACAAAAACACCTAAAACACGTCAAAAACCAGCCGGAACCCCTCCTCTGCTTGGAGAGTAGGAGAAACCAGGACTTCACATAGGCAAGCAAGTAAGAAAATCATGTTTATTACACTGTTACATGGAAGAAACCCAATTTGAATGGACTTACGGATTAGTGGTGGAGAAGATGAACATGGAACTATAAGGCACCATCGGTTTGGGTTCCCCGTATTCCTCTTCATGCTCTGCTTTTTCTCCATCTGTCATAGAGCCAGACAGCATACACATTTAGAATAATACACTGTTAGGCTTGCCCCTGAGCCGTCGCTAAAAAGGTCTTAAACATGTCGAGCAAAGGTGCTGACAAAAGACATGCCATTGGCCGAGATGAGAGTAAATCATGTTGTTCCTGTTGTGAGAGCGAATCAGCACCATGGACAAAAACTGGACACCAACAGGACATACTGTGACACGCTAATACTGGCACAGTTAAAAAACTGAACAGCCCCAACTCAAATCTATCATGTATTGATGAATGTGTCACAATGACATCTAAAGAAGAAAATATCCTATTTTATTTTCAGTCACAAAAACTACACACAGCAAATCAGCTATACAAGAAACACAACTGAAGCATCTAAATTCTAAATGTGCCAGTTTTACACCCTAGCACTGCAACAAAAGCCACAAGAAAGGGCAAGATGTTATAGGACCACACAGCTACATGTAAGGAGGTCTAGAAGACAGAGTGAGGGAAGGAGCGAGTGAGGAAACAAAGGAGATAACTAAGAGATAGGACCACACTGCTAAGAAGGATATCTAGAAGACAGAGTAAGAGAAGGAGGGAGTAAGGAAAAAAAGGAGATAGGACCGCATTGCTAAGGAAGACGTCTGAAAGACAGCGAGGGAAGGAGGGGGTAAGGAAAGAAAGAAGATAACTAAGAGATAGGACCACGCAGCTAAGAAGGACGTCTAGAAGACAGAGCGAGGGAAGGATTGTGTGAAGAAACGAAGGAGATAACTAAGAGATAGGACCACACGGCTAAGGAAGACGTCTGAAAGACAGCAAGGGAAGGAGGGAGTAAGGAAAAAAAGGAGATAACTAAGAGATAGGACCTCACAGCTAAGGAGAATGTCTTGAAGACAGAGCGAAGGACGGATTGAGTAAGGAAAGAAAGAAGATATGTCAGAGATACATGTAGGACCACGTAGCTAAGAAGGACATCTAGAAGACAGATGGAGAGATGGATTGAGTGAGAAAACAAAGGAGATATGTCAGAGATAGGACCACGTAGCTAAGAAGGACATCTAGAAGACAGATGGAGAGATATATTGAGTGAGAAAACAAAGGAGATATGTCAGAGATAGGACCTCGTAGCTAAGAAGGACATCTAGAAGACAGATGGAGGGAAGGAAGGAATGAGGCAACAAAAAGCGTGGAAAAAGAAGCGTCCCATTACCACCATCCTTAGCGCCTCTCCTATCACCATGCTCATCTGTCTGCATGGACTTACCAAACTCATCTCTCTCATCACCATCCCTGCAGACAGAAAGAAACAAAAGACATGAAAACTCACTGTCATAGACAAAAAATTCAAACACACCTGTATTAAATGAGGAGTAAAAAATCTAACGAAAGGACATTTCTTACAAATATGTTTGCTGCAATGTATCTCTTACTTTTTCATTCTCATAACTTACTTTAAGAAGTTTTTGCAACTTACAATAATCATTCTTTAAAACATTGTTAACAACTTGGAACAACATGTAACATGACACTTTCAACAAACAGTGGAGTCAAATGGATCGGAACACCACACAAGGGTCAGAGGTCACCAACAACACAATGTATATGTCTAATGAATGTTAGGGTTGCCCTTTTTGAAAGGTTTGTTGAGAAGTACATATGGAAGACCCCGAAACACTACCTTTATCAGCTAGGATTTGAAATCTTTTTATTGTAACTAAAATTATGTAAACAGTGCAATCTGTCAAAACTAAGAATGTGGAGTTATGACGACCTCATCTTTAAGATGAAAACATGGCCATCTTGAACTGTTTCTGTCAGATTTTTCAAGAGGGACTACGTGGACTTAGTGTGCCTCTCTAGGAAATGAAAAATCCGACTAGGTGGAAGGTCAAGATGTGGCTAAACAGGGCAGGAAGTCAAAATAATGGGTCAATATTAACCGTCTTTTGTGACGTCTTCTGCCTTGTAACGTGTCTATGCCACTGTCTGTGACGTCCGTGTCTTGGTCGTTGGGCTGGCGGCGGCGGCGGCGTTTCCGCTGGTCGTCGTCCGGCGTCCTGCCGATATCCCTCCTGCTCCTCTTTCCCGCGGGGTCGTTCCTCGCATCAGAACTACTTCTGTCTCTCCTCCGAGGCCCCATCCCACCGTCCGCGCTGGAGTCGCGGTTCCTGCGGTTCCCGTCCATCCGTGGGTGACGGGGGCCTGCGCGGCCGTCGGGAGGCAGGCTGCCATCACGGCCGTCACGCGAAGACTGCCGGCTGGACCTAACCGGATTGTTCCTCTGGAATTCCTCGGGTATGTTACTCGGAGGCCGCCGGCGGGGGCGGTCCCTACGCGATTGTCTCTCCTGCTGGGCCCTTTGATCGAGCGGGGAGCGACCGCGAGTCCTGTCACCCCCGCGACTTTGCGAGCGGCCGCGACCGTCCACAGTGTCGTGGTTGGTTTTAGGCGAGTTGTCCGCTAACTTTTTCTTGTCCTCTCTGTATAATTGCATAGATTGGTCATTGGTTACACTGGGATTAGTGGCACCACACAAGCCATGCAGACACTTCTCCTACAGAGTGTTTTGAACTTAAATACTCACTATTAGTAAGCATTTACTGCAAAAGCCAGACTCATGTAAAGACTTTAGCAGTTAGAGATGCAGAGATCTAAATCACATGCAAGGCTTTTATCTAAAAAAAGACCCACTGCAAACCATGCAACGAACTTTAAAGATTGTAGCTCTAGCACAAAATTGAAACCAGGGTTTAGTTTATAAAATAAAGAGTGTGCAATAATAAGAATAAAATCTTTTTCTCAGAATTTGAAGCAGAAATTAAAAAAAAGAGCCAGCCAGTATCATGCATTTCATGCACTAAACACCAGGCTTTTATCAAATCATACCATCAAAGAAGGCAACAATTTGATCTAATATCTACTGGTCACATGCCACAATACTCCTGGACCAATTTAAATATAATTGACATTTGGCTAAGAAATGGTTGTCATTCAGAGTAGGCCCATAGATGTTAGTCTTTTTTTAGTATGGTAGTTTCTTGACAGCAGGGCTCCAGAGAAAGAGAGAACTTCAGAATGTAGTTTTCGAGGTGCTGAACATTTTCAGGCCATACTGAGGCTTCAAGACTGCTTGGTTTAAGGTATCATAAGCAGGCTATATTTTCTCAAGTGTGGTCAAGGAATAAGAAAGAGACTGATCATCGCTAGTACCAAAGATTCAGTTGACTGACTTGGAAGACTTTATTGTAAATTCAAACCATGTTCACATTGAGCATTGTCCGGTCCATGTTGACACTACGGATAAAATCTAGCTATTGTGTAATAACTATAGGCAATCCAATGTTGGTGAGGAGTTAAAGGCTAAAGAGATATTTCAATAGAAATGTATATGTTTATGATGGTGTCACCTAATGTGTATGGTGAATGATGTACGAGGGTAATAAACGTGCACAGGCGACATGACAACAAAGTATATAGACAACACAAAGACAGTCAGAATGGCTTCAATACTTCCCAAAAGAAACTCTCCTTGACTTAAGGAACAATCAAACTGTATCTACAACAAAACCAAAAGATCCCCGGCCCTATTATCAAGTAAGCGAATTGCAACAGGATCCGGCAACCATAGTAGCAGATATTTGCAACACCACACTACCATATAATTTGGCAAAAAGAAGCAAGTGGGCTAGAAAGTAATGATGCCTGCTTTGCAAAACCCCAGACAAACATATGTGTGACGAAACAGTTTGCAACTCGGCAAAACAGGTTACATAAACTGTATTTTGCATCACAAAAAAGTTCAAAACGTATCACAGGTTGACATGACACAAAGGGACACACTCACATTTGTTATTGAATAAATCGTTGAGTATTGCATAAGAATGGGGACAGGAGACATTTTTCTTTAGGAAATCCAAATTTTAGTTGCTTCCTCTTAATTTCCTTGGTGGCAAGGCAGTATCAAAATTGCCAACAGATGATCTTTGGAACTGGTTGGCCCTTTTGATACTGTCTTGCTACCGATAGATCTGCTTGGAGATCTGCTTCCTTTGACAATTCTCACTATTGACGTTCAAAGGTGTCTTTTCCTTGTTAAAGTGCATGCCCTAAAATCCTAAATCTACCTGTGTTTAAGATCAGGTACAGGAAAAAATTGTTTATAACACAAATCTTTCAAATGTCCAAAAATAGAAAATATGTTGATAAGTTGTAAAATCTAAAATAGACAAAGTCATTTGCGTATCAGAGGCTTCGAAATCGTATGTATCAGTGATCAGACTTCCCAGCATCCTCGTTGAGATTAAATGCCCATTTCCAACATTTAAGTTAAATCAAATTAAAGCTGTTAAGTACAATTAGGCTCACCCCTGAGGTGTCGCCAAAAAAATGTATAACATGACTTGGATGCAAAGTATACAATGTATGTGTTAGCATGCATTGTATGGAGGGTGAAATAATAGATATATTAAAGGAAACTGTTTGTGAGAGAAATGGATAATGTATAGAACCACTTTAAGTCTTGTATGGACCGTTGACAATGATCACATGCAAACATGGATTGACAAATGTTAATTAAGACACCAATCTCAACATATAACCTGAGGGGGTCCCACAAAGCATGGCATTTTAGATCGTCAAAGATCAACGATAAGTATAAAACTACACAGAGACAATACAGCCCGCTTAATTCAGACCACAAACAAGCAGGTTAGTTATTAGGAAGCCAAAAAGACGGAGTGAGGAATTTCATCAGCAACCGAAAAAGCGCAGCGTTAGTTTTTGTAGCTAGAGGAGAAAGTATGCCAGAATTGTTTTAAACATTAACAAAAGGTAAAGGAGTATTGGATCCACTCTGTAATATACACACTTTGAAGAAGGCATCACCATATACATGTATTACCTGCCGGAGTCCGGCTGAAAGAGTCTAATAATTTAGTATGAGGTATTCCATCCCTATTTTTGGCAACCTGAGCCTGTTCACTAGGGGGCCCAGGACGGAACCTTGGGGTACAAATGTTTCATTTTGCTTAGTTTCCTTTATAACCTTATGAAACATATTGTGTAATTGTTTTGCGACTTTGCTTACAAGACTACTAGTAGAAGCATGCATATGGTGACACCTTCTCATAGACAATGAAAAAAAACACAGGGTAAAACTAGTCTGAGTTTTGCAAGGGTTTTCAGCTAACAGCTTTGAGGATTTATGAACTGCCAGCTGTCTTAGTCGTAACAAATTACCCATAAAAGGTCATTGCGTAACATAATCATCTGCAACAGGCCCCTCTGGAAGCATTACGAAATAAAAACTCTCAAAGGCAATGCACCGTGACAGCATCCTACAGATTTCATGGGTCACTATCTATTTAATGATAATTATCATAGCAGACGACCTTCAAAACTGAAACTCTGTCGTAAAAAATTTGTTTGAAACAATTGGTATAAGGCCAACTGAATTGAATTGAACCCGATTGAATTAAATTGAATCTTGTACATGTTATGTATGACATACTTATTAGAAAACCCTGTGAATCTCATACTGGAGTAAAAGAAATTTATCCTGTTTTGCAATAAGCATTTCATGACATATGTTCACAATTTTGACATAGGTTCGTAATTTTCAATATTTTCATGTCATGAGTAAAACCTATTCTAAATCTTTCATTGCGTGGCAGTTCTACGAAAGTTTCACATCAGCCTCTCTATAGGATTGTCCAAATTTGCAAATGTTGCAAGATTTTTATTTCATGTTGGGTCAGTGTCAAAGACCAAAGTCTGAATGCAACTGTACCAGTGTCATCCAAGTTTGTTCTGCCACTTAGAGTTTTCAATATCTTTTTTCATGGCAGTTTCAAATTGAAAACCTTCAAAATAGTCTCTGTTATGGCTAAAAGCCCTTGCAAAGCCCTCGCTATTTAAAAAAAAAAAACATCCAGTAACATTTATTAAGTTTTGAAAGAATTAACATCTACTAACATTATTCCACCAGGGTACATAATTCCACCACCCTGAAAAGATACATCCAATTAGATCTCCAACCCAACGTCCCCCTGCCTGAGTACATTAATGCACTCCAGACCTGTATATCGAAACTGTACATACAATGTACTGGGGGGATGCTGCACTAGAGATCTCTCAAACCCACTGTTTCTCAAAGTGGTGGATCTATATAACCCAGCGGATTAATGTTAATGGAGGTTTAAGCCTCTGTCACACTTGTGCGTATATACAAGCCGGCATAAGTTGCGTATTAACATATTTTGGTTTAGGTTAAGTTTGCAGTCGAAGAAGTAATTTCTTTGGTTTGATACCCAGACTGCACAACGGTGGGTCAAAGCAGAGAACAACTTCCTCCCCACAAAATTCATCTAAACCAAAAAAATACTGCGGAACATGAGCGCACTTGAATATACGCACAGGTGTGACAGGGCCCTAACATTGAGCTTTGAAAGGATGAGGTTAAGGATTACTTACAAAGCTATAACGGTGGTCGGGCCGCGTGGAGCGCCAGATGTGGGGCTGAAGTCTTTCAGCTCCTCCTTGATCTTCTGTTCTCGAGCTTTCGCTTTTTCGTCCTCATCTTCTACGTCCCCTGAAGGAATAGAAAGACTCTTAAGTTTGTACACAACAAGGTGATTTATTCAACGAACGTTTCGTCGACCGTCTGTCAACTTCTCTTCTCCGCAAGCTCCGAAGAGACCTAAGTTTCCCGTCTATTTCACAGACAACATACACACAATTAGGGTAGTGACCTCACCGCCACGTACCGAGGAAGGAATAGCCACGAATGAGTTCGCAGGGGGTAGGAACGAAGGGTCAAAGGGCAACAGGGGAGGAATCATTAGGGTCAGGATAGGGGTCATGTGATTTGTCTGCTCAGCCGACGGGAAACGTGACTTCCTCAGGGCAATTCTGACTGGCTCACATTGCACTGCAGCTAGGTGTCGCTGCTTACAGATGGTTCCAAAACAAGGAGTTGTAAAAGTTGAAAAATCGGCAACCATTAAAAAGCTTATCCATGCGGATCAACATCCATGGATCTTTAAGCTGGAGTTCAATCCTAGGGTCAGCTCCAGCTTGGACATGTTGTATTGTAAGGGACTGCATTTACTATTTTGGATGGTGATGTAAAGCCAGCGGGCCTGTGTATGAGGGAGCTTTAGGCATTAGCCTCAAGCGGCAAACCTCTGCACAAAAACCAATCCAACACACTTATCGAAAAGAGTGGTGTTCAGTGCTGCACAGGCCTGGCATTGATGCCAGACTGACCCAGCATTTTAGGCATTGATGCCATCTCAGTCCAGTTCCCTGGGTAATTTGGCATCAATGCTACCTTACTGTGATGATTATTAATCATCATTTATCATTCTGGCTCCTCAGACTGTAGCAAAGTCTGATCTTCTTTCCCTGACAAGAAATGTCTCCCTACTCAATCTAAAGGTGGAGCAGAACTAATTACCGTGACAGGAAATGGCATCAATGGGGCACACTTCTAAGTTTGGGACTGATTTTTTAATCTATCTAGCCACTATTTCAAACTTATGTCTTCAAAAGTAGTGTTTAAAAGTTTGCTCATTACTTACCTTTTGTGATTTCTTCGGCATTGGCCAAGTTGTCGACAGCAATGGCCAAGAACACATTCAGTAGGGTGTCTGTTCAGAAGTGTCAAGGACTTTTCTTACAATATTCTGCCTGTAGGTTTATATATTGTGTATAGCGTTTTGTGAAAATCAAAGCAATTCAGTTGCATATGCATATGCATGGCACTGTATTGCTTTAATCTGTTAGTTGATTGGACAATAAAATTGAATTGAATGTTCTTTGTAGATCATCTCTCATAAGGAGGTGATTGGCTGAGACATTAACTGCTGAAAGAATTGATTGGCCAAAGGATGAATTACTATAAGATGATTGGCTTATTGACTTAATCATATCAAATGTAACAACATCCCAGCTACTTCAATAATTTTTGCAGGGAGGCAGACTTTTAAAGGAAAATTGAAGGTGCACTCAAATATATATGTTAGCGTTTCAATTATCTTCTTTCATTGTGGTAACGAATCCTTGACTACCAATAAATCAGTGACATTTACACTTGGAGTTCCCAAAGGTTGGCATAGTATGGAGTATCAACAGGGAGTTGAATATCAAAGGGCATCCATCAGGCTTTTATATATATAAACAAAGGCACTACACATTTCCAGGTAGCATCTCATGACACCTTTGAACAGTTTTTCTACTGTAACGTTACATATATTGAGCAATGACACCATGTTTCACTACTTTCTTTATGCAGTTGATTTTAAAGAAACTAGCATCTTCAAGAGCTTTGTATTTCATAAGTGGCGTCGTGTGGCATAACAGCTAGAACATTTGGCCGTCAAACAAGGGAACCCGAGTTTGATCCCAGTCTGGACATGTGCCCGGATGTTGTGCCCTTGGGAAAGGCACTTAACACAAATTCCCTCACTTCACTCAGGTGTACATGAGTACCTAGCTTCGGTTAGGGACGTCCCTCGGATAGGACATTAAATGGATGTCCCGTGTTTGGGGAGAGCCACACCCAGTGCACGTTAATGAACCCACCACACTTTTCGAAAAAGAGTAGGAGCATGCCCGGTGTGCGATAGTCCAAACCTTACAGTCTGGTATGGGTTGACATCTTGAAAAGGTGATAGTCACCTGTAATGTCAATCTTTCCACAAATGTGATAAAACTGAATAAAATTAAAATAAAAAAAGTGAAATGGTGATATAGCTGTGGCCTTTTAAATTCAAGGCAGATAAATCCCGAAGTAGTGAACAGGTACATGCTGGGAAGGATACAGTTATTACAAATTGGCATCAAACCTCATTATGCTGACTAACACTCATTACCTTTTTTTGGCTCAAAAGAGGCTAAAAAAATCCCTAAAACTGTATTCTGGGAAGGGAAACATCTCTTAAACAGCAACAGGTGCATACTGGGAAGGATACAGTTTCCGAACATTACGAGGATGATAAAGTAGGAGCTGTAGATCATTCCCTGCCCTTTGACTCCTCCCTTAGCCTTGATAGCAGCGTACATTACCTCGTTCCAATCCTCACCGGTCAAGATCTGCGAACGACAAAACATATCCACATCTGAGCACCGCTACTGTTCACCAGTGTGCTTAAATAACGAGTACGTTTGGTGGCAACAATTCTGTACGATAGTCTCAGCACCAAAATCAGCAATCAGCTCACACAAGTCAAGGGTGGTAAAAACATGATCAAACTTGTTCTGACAAACATGTGGCGCAGGACAGACCAAGGTGAAAGAAAAAAGTAATGGCCTTATGTCTCTCTAGGGACAAAGAAGATAAGTTACTTAAGTCCATTCTGTTGGTAAAAATGTTGTCATGAAGGTTGACCACTGCATGGAAACAAAGATTTCCACAAGTTTGCAAGCTTGGGCACTATGGTGAAACCCAACATTTCCTTGCTGTGTACACGGCTTTCCTAACCCCGTGTCACCAAGATTGGACACATGTGCACACAAAAGTGCACACAAAGTGTCCAAAGTTTCCCACCTTAGGAAACATCTCGTGCCGGGAATAATTAACCATGATAATAGAGACTTGTGAAGTGCGTGAAAATTTACCTCGAGCAAGGAGCGCCTTGCCTGAGTAATTGTTTAAACTTTTTGCCCTGGGTAAAATGACGTAAACCTATGATTTTTTAAAACCTCATTGTGTAAACCCATGATACGTGTCTAATTCGTTACATAATCGGGAAAGCCTAAAATACTGGTGCCAAACGATAACGCATTAAATGTGTGGCAAGGCGTTGTATTGAAAACAAAACGAATGCTCTCATGATTTCACTCTTATAAACATTGACGTATGGGTCGGAGTCGTTGATTAAGGAGAACTCCAGTATATTGCCTGCTTTGCGTTTTCATTGCAAACATTGGCGTCTCTTGGTGCAATTTTGACTCCCATTTGTCTGACTCTAAGCCTGAGTCACGTTGTAAACAAAGACAAGACGACGTACCCACGCGGAGTATAATTAGCATATCATTGTTCCCAAACCACAGAACTCGATATCTAACATTGAAGTTCTTGTTTCACGTCACTGCTGGTATAAAATATACGGGTGATTTGGGTTCGAAACCTTATCCCCAAACCTGGACCGTACGTCATCGACATAGCCTCTAAAAGGCCCCGAGGATGAGTGGGGATAATAGTAGAAATTGGCCAAATAGATCAAGGATTGAATAGTATGCTAAGGGAGTCGGCTACGGAGAGAGGGTTCAACTTGCAAGTAAATATTCTCACTGTAGCCGGCGAAGTTAGTTTATCATCGACCATTCGTGATCTTCTGTATTTGGGTCTATGATCTACGAGTTGATTTGAATCTGTGCTTTTATGAAATAGTCATTTGCCCGTTGCAAAAATAAACACCGATTTGATGTGTATTGTGCTGTCTGGGCTTTTGTTTCTATGACAAGGGCGACAAAAAACTGAACGTAAATCTTATCTTTCTGTATTAATTTTCTGTACCGACTGTGATGTTCGTTCAAGTCACATGAATGTAGACTGCTATGTGTATCACTTTGATTAATAGAAAGATTAACTACGTCACACGCGAACTATTATCGACATAGGTCCGTGTCTCCGTAAAACACACACACATACATCTAACATGTTCACCTTGCACTGAATGGCGTCCATTGCCTTTTAGTAAATGTTGTTTTGGAACATGACATGTTATATATTTGACTTGATGTATTCTAATTTCCTCGCCGGTTATATCGTCGATAGAACGATTTACTTGCAACTTTTACTGTTAACCTACTAATTTATCAGGCTGTCGTCATTATTCATAAGACACGGCCGCATGTTTTAACACCGTCCTTGGCAGGTATTGTTAATCTGTGAAAAACTAGTAATCAGGCTGCTCAAATCTGAATGTATGCAATAGACATACACGGTGTTTCACAAGTAATTATGTCTGTGTCAATGCAAATTCTAGTAAAAAAAGGGACATCCAATAGTATTTCTCGGTTAGCACGTGGTTTAAAAAGCAGGGACCAATCAAGGTTCTTGTCACCATTTTCAAATCTTTCAGTTTGTATTTGAGATGTGCAGATGTGTGTTGTTGCTATCTCTGTGTCTGGATACTAGCGTGGGTTATTTGACTCCTGCCTGGGATTATTTTGAGCCTGGTTTCTATTCTACGACAAGACTGATGCACGGCGTTTGAACACAGAACATCGCGACAGGAATCTACCTTTGTGACTTCCTTGTAAAGCCACGGAGATTATATGGACAAATGACCTCCTTGGTAAAGCAAGACAGTCTGGACTTTTGACTACGGCTTCGCCCCGGACTTTTCAACCCGTGTCGGATGAAGAATGTGGACATTGCAGCGGCGTGTCTGGATACAGTAAAGCAACGAGCGACGAGTCATACGGACCGTGCGGCTAGGTTTTAGCCTGACACTACTGCGCCACTGGACAGTTCAGCCTGACTACCTCAGTTCGATGAAAACGATGACTTTCTGCCTCTAGAGGGCAGCAGTTAGACAGAATTGTAGACAACAACATTTGAAATCCATGTAGAATTCGAACTTATCAATGCATGTAGCTGTTAACCTAATAGATTTGTTAGAGTTTTGTACATGTTTCGAACTAATGTTAAATGTATCTGTATTCTTTTGTTAATTTTCATTCAGACACTTCGTACGTTTTCACCTTTTGTCTTGGTATTGTTAGCTTAGTCTGTGTGTAACTGTGAACGTTTTAAAAGACTGCATGTGTAAATGTAAATGTATGTAATTGAGAGAATGTATCGGCTGGAATGTATTGGTTGTTGTTCATCTCTAATTAAGTGAATAAAATGTCAATCTTTACGAGCAATGATTCCGTGTGCTTTCGGTATGACGAGGTGGTATAAGGCAGGGGGCTGGGAGGGGGCAGGGGGGTGTCCCAGGGGCGTAGTAGCATAGCAACGACGCTACTTTCAATGACAAAAGGTGTTTTGAAGGAGTACCCGGATGTGTCTGGACGGGCCGCGTGGTTAGACCAACTGGGGAGATAATTAGGTGATAATTACGCGATAATTGCTGCTAAATTATGCACCACTCGTTGGCACACAAAGGCCGACACATGTAATTTCCACACATGTCCACACGTTTACACACTTGTGCGCACAGGTTTTCATCGAAGGACACAAAGTGTACACGAAAGTGGTCCGTTTACACAGATGTGCATAGGTTCCCCAAAAGGGACACATCGCATTTTCACTGTGGGAACTCATTGAAACCCGTGGAAATTAGGAATTTCCTAGCAGGTATACACAGGTTTTCAACGTGGAAATCTGTCTGTTCAAGCAGTGGACATTATCAACAAAAGATATCTTCCTTTAACTAGATTTAGGCCATGAAATTATTTTTGCCCAAGGTTTTGACCATGATCAGGAAGCATGTTCAAGCATCAAGTCAAACTTTAAGACTCTGAGTTATGGACAATGATTTTGTTTCCACAGATCGGATTTTATTTGTTTACATTGAGTGTTGTCCACTTTTGCTTCCTGACTGAATGTAACATATTGTATATGCAGGGCTGCCTTGGAAATCAACTTTTACAAGTTGAAGGGGCATCCCAGCCATCTTGTGATGAAATAAATGAATCAATAAACTACATTGAATTTCATATTTGGTAAGAAAACTTATCAATGGTGCCATACCTGGAATACTGTCAGCAATGCTATTGGGAAGGTATCAAAGTTGCTTGCGGGCCTGCCATCGTCAAAGTTGAACCTGAAAAAGACAGAAAAAGTTTTTAACACAACTTTCTTGGTAACTGTAATGTTACCTGTAAATTATCTTTGGATAATCTGTAATGAAAATTCAATAACACTGATTTTTCAATTCTGCCATTCGATCTAAAACTGGCCCCTAATAGCACAATTCATTTTTCATTAGATATTAGATCTTTTCTACAGTCGAATAAAGATCAAATCAAATCAAATCTAAAAAAAAATAATTACTGGCCCAAAGCATTACTCCTACTCCTGTGTTACTGAAATACTGTATCTCGATGCAAGAGGTGATTGGCCCATTGACTGCTGGAAGATGATTGGCCAAATGATGAATTACTATGAGATGATTGGTCCATTGACTGCTAGAAGTTCATTGGCTCATTGATTGCTAGAAGATGACTGGCTCTTTGAATGCTAGAAACTGATTGGCTCACTGATTGCTAGGAGCTGATTTGCTCACTGATTGCTAGAAGCTGATTGGCTCAATGACTGATAGAAGATGATTGGATCTTGTATTGCTAGAAGACGATTGGCTACTTACTCTCCTCCAAACAGCTGCATCCCTAGAAGGGCAAAGATGAGCAGGAAGAGGAAGAGAAGGAACAACAAGCTGATGATGGAGCGCATCGAGTTCAGCAGGGAAATTACGAGATTACTCAGCGCTCCCCAGTACCTGGAACACAAACACACAACATGGGTTAAGGTGATGAAGTTTAGACATCGAGGTATGCCAATGACAGTCCCTCAAGCAACTGGATAAAATTTGAAAACGGTCATATGTTTCAGACAGCATTAGTCAGACTACATCCGCTGTCTTTCATACAAAATTGTAAGACTTAGTGCTTACTTTGAGTATGAAAGACAGTGGATGCTGTCGGAAATGTCTGACTGTTTCCAAATTTTATACCGTTGCTTGTCAGTAATGAGTAAATGTCATTTGGCAAACATGGGTAAAGGTCTTGGTGATTTTTAATCTATTTCTCTGCTTTCTAAGTTAAATTTTTTTACCAATAATTTGATGTTGATCTTTGACTAAAAGCAAGTATATATGTGACAGTAGTACAATTTTTATATATGTTAGGCTTAATTTTCTTACTTTGTTACTTTGAATATCCTGAGGAGACGCAGAGCTCGGAGTACGGAGATGCCGAAGGATTGTCCTGGTTTCAGGGTGGTCCAGACCACTTCAAATATGCTCCCAATGATGACCTGAATACAGCATATAGTTAATACATTTGAATGAAAGTTCATATGTGATTGTAATTGACATTATAAAGATGACATCTCCTCCCAAATTATAAAACTGACATTATAAAACTGACATCTCCTCCCAAATAGACCCCAAGCAGTTTGGAAATTTAAAAGGATGTTCGACTACACACTGTCTCATTGACCTGCTGAACTTCTTTTTCGCTGGGATCGAACGGAAAGCGTCAGCTGGCACGCTAATCCTTACTGACTTTTCTAAAGCTTTCGACCGGCTCCTTTAACCTGTGCTGACCTCACACTTTCATTCAGGTCACGTGACATAGGCTTTAGGGTCATTTCAACTTGAGGACTGCTTGTTTGTAAATGCTTTACTTTGTGTTCGGAAGTAGCGTATTAAATCTTTATCACACATAGGTCACTACACGGTATTTCCTTCAACAAGTCTTTCTTATTCTTCCCAATTCATTTTGTACCGTTTAAAAAGTTAACAATTTGCATCAAAATTGTTAGAACATCTATTCTGTGATACTCTGTGGACATTACAAACAAAACATCCAAAACGAAAAGGTTTTCCAAAGTCTAAAAAGTTATCACTTTGCATCAAGATTCTCGGAACTTCTTTTCTGTGTGGCTGTACTTTGTGTTCGGAAGAAGCATATAAAATCTGTATGACACATACTAGTAGCTCACTACATAGTGTATTTCTTTCAACAAGTCTTTATTATTCTTCCCAATTAATTTCGTACCGTTTAAAAAGTTAAAACTTGCATCAAAATTCTTACAACTTCTATTCAGTGAGCTCTACAGACATTACAAATATCCAAAATGAAAAGGCTTTTCCAAGTCTTAGTTTGAGACCCAAAAAGAAGGTGTTCATACTTACAGCACAGTCAAAGCGGTTGAATGCTGATCTGAAGTACTGTTTCGGACCCAGTCCATACATCTTCACAAGCATTTCCAGGATGAAGAGGCAGAGGAAGCCGATCTCGGCAAAATCTGCAAATAGAAACAGTACCATCATTGAAACCATTGACTTTGCAATGTCTGGACATGGTATCGTGTGGCACAATCGGTAGGGTGTTTCGCCCAGAAACGAGAGGTCCCGGGTTCGAAACCACTGCTATGCCCTGATGTTGTGCCCTTGGGAAAGGCACTTTACATGACTTTCCTCACTCCACCCAGGTGTGAATATAACTTCGGTTGGGAAAGGTCGTATTGAGGTCACCTGCTGGCGCCGAATGGCAGCCGCCCAGACCCTTGCGACAGTTCCACAGAGTGCAAGTGTGGAGCAAATATGTATCTGTAGTGTATTATGTGATTGTAAACCCTACAGCAATTCAGCACTGGCTGCCATTGCACGGGTAATTTCTGACTGATAAATGACCAGACGTTCTTAAGCCCCCCTCTCACTGGACCCGCGGCACCCTGGCGTTGTCGCTGCGGCTGATCAAATTGACAAAGAGCTCATTGAATTTCATCCACAAAAAAATGAATCTTTTCAAGCTTTGTGTGTTTCGTTGTCTCTTTGGTCATACTTGTATTTTTTTAATGATATTCCCATTATAAAGTCAAGGGTCACACAAATCCAGTTTAGGATACAGCGACGACGCCAGCGTGCTGCGGGTCCAGTGAGAGGGGGGCTTAACCCTTAGAATTTAACACCTTAACAGCCTGCTTGATCCTTGGTAGCCTATTAAAGGATTTAAGATGACCTGTTGATCTTAATGCCGACTCAGCAGTATAGGCAACTCCATCATATGGCTTCTATTTATAACCACTGCACAAAGCCTGGTGGCTTTTATATCAGAAGGTCACAGGCTCTACAGGACTAAATCCCTCTGAAAATACCTCTCTTGGGTTATACATTCACACTTCTTCATCTACAACTCATTTTGACCGTACAGCAGATTTTTATGATCAATCGAAATGAACAAAAAGGCAAGCATCACCTGAAATAGATACTTTTGTCATCCAACTTCAGGGCTTGACATACTTTTTTTACCAGTAACCATTACTTGTTATCGCAATTTGAAAAATTAACTTGCAATGTTGTATTCGATATGTACATGTTACTGCTGTATGCATGTACATACGTACAAAATGTACATACTCGGCCTGACATAGCAACTTTTGTAGCATTATTAGAAGACTAAACATCTAAATACAGATTAACTAATATCTCCTCTAGCAACAGTCACTTTGTCACTATTTTGCACTGTGCAATTGCAACTGGGTATGTGCTTACACGATCCACTGTTATTTTCAACTTGCAAAATTGCTTGCCAAGTTCATATCATGTTTACTTGCAAATCTTGAAAATCGTTTGCAAATTGCAAGTTGCTTAATTGTACTTCGAGCCCTGAACTTTGGCCTTTGCAACAATGCAGCATAGATGTATCTATACTTGGAAACAAATTCTGAACCATTTGAACTTTGCAGGAAAGGTCACAGATTTTGAATGAGTTCTCTCTTCTTAACTTGAACGCACAGAAGTCGGCGTCTATTAATGTCACTCCACAGGTGAACTTTAGAATCCAGAGCACTTGCCTTCTGACATTTTGCCAGCAAGACCACACCAATTCTATTTCTTTATTCTTGGATTTTTTCAGAAAAAATTGGAGTGACAGGGCGAAAAATTGTTTTTTTTTAATAGTCTGGAGTGAAGATAAGGGTTTACAAAACATAGAGAATAAGAGGATTATTCAATTTTCAGCTTTGTATGGCTCATTTTATGCAATGAACTCCTTTCTTTGATCTTTGATCAAAATTACCTTTTGCTATGTAATATATGTATTGAAATTGAGAAAAGTTTTAATAAATGAAAAATTATAACTTATAATAAAATATGACCACACTGTTTAGGTATGTGCAGGCCTTTATAATCTATTTTGGTGGCCATTGAGTTTTACAACAAATAGTAAAATCGTGAGTAAAACATTTGTAAATGGGAATAGTGACCCAATCTTTTTTCAAAATGGGAAAAACAGGAGAGGCGATTCCGAGAAGCAATAAAAAAAAATTGGTGTGGCCTAACTGCTAAAGATAATTGCTTTACGATGCCATGCAGATTACAGTTAAAGACATAAATATCACAAACAGGCGCATCACAGATTTTTCCGTCTTCTTTTACCCCAACAAAAGCATCTTACTTTCGCATTACCATTACTATGAACATAATTATTATTATCTACCTCACAATATGACAGGTAATACATCGTTAGAAAATCATATTGAGAGCAAATTGTAAGGATATTAACGAATAAGATTTTAAAATTTCTGATTATTGTAGGAAAAACTGACGAGCTGGCAAAATTAAGCATCTCACAAAAAAGTAGACTGTCTAAGTGTATTATGGATGGTCTCCCTCCTAAGGCCATGTTGATTTGGTTATTTGGATGACATCTTCTGGGGATCCCAAAACTGATGCGAGCGTGCGAATAAAAAAAAGGATTGGCAACAAAAAGTTGCCTTCATTATGAAATATACGTGGTCAGGATAAAGTAAACAGACCGAGTATGATAGTCCGTAAAATAGATTTTTCATTTTTGTTCGTTCAAAACTTCTTCTTTGACTTTGGAATTGAGACGTCGGCATTCTACGACATTAGTATCCGTTTTCTGAAATATTTTTGTTTGCAATTCACAGCATGTATTTTCTCATTTTGCAACTGCTTTTTTACAATTTACAGTATGGCTGAAAACTTTTATTTCATTTTTGGAAACGGACGGAAATTGATGCGTGGGCTGATGTCATCCATAAAATCAAATCAACATGGCCTAATGATGTAAAACTATATCTGCTTACATCTTGACAGGTGACAACATGCTGAGTTCACGCACTTTCTAATCAGATGAAAACATTGCCGCTCTGCCTGTGCTACGACTAATTGAGTTTTTTGCATGTCAAATTTTGCTTAATTTCCCATCAAGTCTGTAGAAGTGTCGGTTAATACCCCCCGGTATCTTCATTTCAGTTGTCATGAATAATGAATTCCAGGAATTTTATAGCGCTGAAATGGAATTCCTGACCGGCTTTGAATATTGATACACAAAATGAAACGTGACAGATATTATGATATGCGAGTCATTACCAATATACGTGTTAGAATCCTTGACTGTATAATGAATATGATTTTATACTTCATGTTTTTTTCAGGGCCTTTCCAATTTGAAGTCATTACACCGATTGCATGTGTTATTGTTGCTATGGCAAACTCAAAACACTACAAAAACCTCCTTTCCACTTGTAATTAAATCCCCACAAAATGTAATGAATTCATAGTACGGTGCTTACTTATGTGTGACACTCTCCTCGGTGCTGAAAGTATGGTAGCACTTCCAAGTTACATCACAAAGTAACACCACTACCCCAACAGACACGTTAAACTTCATACCAGTAGTACTCTGGTATTCCAAATGTATTGAAATAAATATGCAGTGTGCTGGATTTTAAAATCCTCTGGAGATGTGACTTTTCTTGTCCCTTTTGTCAATGTCAGTTCCTACCATTTCAAACGTGTCTCAATCCGGACATAACGGACGCAGAAATAACGTGTCTCCACAGTAACGCTGTCTCCTCTCCCACTACATATCTTGAAGAACATCAAACATGTAGGAAAGGTGAGTAAGGTGCTCGATAAATAAATATGCAACGTGCTGGATTTCCACAGCCTCTTGAGATGTGACTTTTCTTGTCCATTTTGTCAACGTCAGTTCCTACCATTTCAAACGTGTTTCAATCCGGACATAACATGTCTCGTCAGAAACACTGTCTCCTCTTCCATAACACATGTACAAGAACATCAAACATGTAGGAAAGGTGACAGGGTGCTGGATACGTGCATCTATATCGGGATAAGGGAGAGTTCGAAAATCCTGACTTGACGCGGCCCTCTGGCTTGTAATCCTTTCTCTGTCAACCAGTTTGTCAGCATGGATTCTTCATTCTGTCAACCTGCTTTCATGCAAGACTTCACCACCATGCAGGTGTCCTCAAAAGAACTACAAGCTAGCTGCACTTTCGTGTATGTCTTGTATGCACTGGGAATGGGGGAGGGGGGAGATAGGCAACTGTACAAATTGAGTTTCCTGAAGTATTTTCTTTTCTTGTATCAATTTCGGAAACCTCTACAATTTTTTTAACAGAAACAATAGGTCACGATTATTTATCTCTTTGGTCATTTCCACTTATTGAAATAAAGTTGAAGCAAGAGAACAAACAGAATACAGACAGATGTTGACCTGAATGTGTTGTGGGATTAAGTTGTGGGATATGTGCATTATGCATTAGATTATTGTTGAAGAACACAGTATCAAGGGGCAACCCCCGTCCCCAATAGTAGTTTGGGTATAAAGTAGTGCGTCAAATTGCTTGAAAAGGCTGTAGTCTTTCTTCTGTGCACGTCAGCGAATGCACGGCGGAAACCGTGGTGAATGGTAGAGGAATACTTCAGTTTTGAGTGTGTATGAGTTGGATTACGATATTTGTTTGGTCGGCTTGGATTCACGCCCGACAACTGTGCGTTGGTTGCAGTATGATGACCTCCGCTGGGGGTCATATCAAAGTGGCTTTTAAAAGAGAATGAGCCTACAAATTTAAGCTCATTTTCACATAATTTGTAGATTGAACCCTGAAGTCAACCATATCAACATCTTGTGCCTTGATTAAGCACCCTACTATAAATTTTGAAGCATCAAAGCTTCTTACTTTGGGGGTCCTTAACCATGTAAATCCCTATAGACGAAGTACTGTGTTCTGCAACCTTATGCAAATTAAACAGATTTTGCCTATGTACATAAAGGTTATAGTAGGTGAACTGATACTGACCTAGGAAGGTTGTGAGCATGGGGTCCTGTCCGTGGTGAACCATGGCAGTGCAGATTGTGTTGAGGAATACGAGGCAGATCACACCCCAGTAGAACACTTGGGTCTTGACGATGCGCCTTATGCCATATCTGATTCTCTTCTCAAAGACCTTCCAACTCGGACAGGTTCCCCCCTCATCTTCTTTCTTGTTAGAGAAGCCTATTTTCGATTGTGGAAAAATAAAGAAACGGGTTATGTTGTAAACATACCAATACACACACACACACAAAGCCCGCTGCAGTACCGACGGAAAATGCCAGGAGAACCATTTTTTAACTTGACCTCTGTTACCACAACCGCTACTCACCTACCAAAAATCATGAAGATCGATCAACGTTTCCGTCACTTTTTTGCCTACATACAAACACACAAAAATGCAAAGTCCGCTGCAGTACTGTTGGAACATGCCAGGTGAACCATTTTCGAACCTGACCTTCCTTTGCACAACCACTACACACCTATTGAAAATCATCTTATGCTCTTGACATACATACAGACCCACCCAACAGCTGGAGTAACCCAAAACATAATCTTCTCGGCGAAGATAACAAGCATTCAGTCTCCATGAAACATTTGCGAAATTGCTCTTGGGGTGGTAAAAACTAGATCATTACAGTCTTCTTCTACCTGGCCATGTATGTCCATCTGCTTAGAAATCGTATCGGGTCAAATCAGGCTGTAAGGTTTGGACCATCGCACACCGGGGCATGCCCCAACTCTTTTTGGAAAGGTGTGGTGGGTTCTTTAAAGTGCGTGGGGTGTGGCTCTCCCCAAACACGGGACCTCCATTTACCATCTTATCTGAGGGACGTCCCTAACCTAGGCTAGGTACTCATTTTCACTTGAGTGAAGTGAGGAAAGTTGTGTAATGTGCCTGTCCTAAGGGCACAAGATCGGTGACCGGATTTGAACCCAGTACCTCTGGGTTCTGGGCCAAACACGTTACCGTTAGGCCACGCGGCCCCACGTACACGTGTCCAATTTGCTCTAACAGCCATGTCCACAAGACGACCCTTGGGTCATGACGACTGCTTTTTGCCCCCCCCCCATTTTTCCCCCATAGACACTAGTATCAAGCACTTTTTCCAAGCTGACGGCTTGCCTATCTTGACCACGACCACCCAAAGTCGTGAATGCATGTGACCAAAATATTGTCGAAGATGGCCGCATCATTTTCAAGGATTGGGTGACATTGATATTCAATGACAACTGTCTGGAAATTCTGGTAGAATCAACCTGTTTGGGTTAGGATTTGTGCAGATTAAACATGGCAACTGCGAGGTTATGTGGGTCATTGGGATAGTCTACTGTAATTATTGTTCTTTTGGTTGTAAAACTTGAGAGAAAAGCAAACTTTTATCAGATGCAAGAGTTTCCATCAGACAAAATGATAGAGAAGGTATGCTGATGTAGGTATGGTATCTGAGAAATAAGGTATGCAATACAGAGCAACTGTATAACCTTCGTACGTAGGCATTAGAAGCAAATATACATTTATGTATATTGGCCATTTGCCAAAGTCTCGTCTTCCAAGATTGTTCTAAAACAGAGGTTTGTGGCTGCCAAATTGTATCAAATTACACACCAAAAAGGATTTCGTGATTGCAGGACTTCTTTATAAAGGATTTGTCCGATAGGAATGAAATCAATCATTTGTCTGCTTCTTTATTTATAGTCACTGTCGTTGGCTAACAGATTAGAATGGTAAATCCAGTCTCCATGCATATCAAATTCCCGACGAAAATCTGCACATGAGTTATTCTATTGGCTTGATTCCCAAGAGCACAATTCCGCCTATCATCTGCACAAAAGATAAGATTTTTTTTGCTACTATCTCCCACAGCCAATGTTCTTGCTGAAGCAGATTTATGATTGAGATATCATACATTGCTGAAATAGATTTATGATTGAGATATCATACATGTTTGTCCGAGTAGATATAAATATATGAACATAATTTGTTATCATGATAGCATTACTGGGAACAGTTCCAAAGCAGCCTACACCAATCAAATTGGTTGCAGCCTGATTCATTTAATTAGGAATTTCATATCCAGGTTTCTCAAGTTCATAGACACCGAACTGGACATAAATCACCATGCAAATGGTATATCTGTCTGGGAAGTTCCCATATTTGAGGAGAGTCCCAACTCAAGAACCTTAAAGACCCCACCCATGCTTTTAGCTATGCATGCGTCCATGCTTCTTTTGGACACATGATACTAAAATAACAAGGAAATTGGGCGCCCTCTTTTTCAACTGGACGCACAGAGGATCCCGTTTTCCTGGTAATTACACAATCATGTTACTGTCACAGTGTTACAGTTGCTTGTTTAGTCCTACCAGACACTGGGACACCATGAAAACTGATTGACATGCAAAGCTACCAGGAAATTGTTAATCCATGGAGCCCATTGGGAGACAGGGAAGGAACCGGCAGTTTTTAGTGCTTAAAATGGTCTGCTTAAAGTACGATAAGACTAGAAAACACCTGACCCCAGCATCACAGACTAGAACACACCTAACCCCCCTCCCCCATTTTTGGACCCCTCAGACTATAAATCCTAGCTAAAAGCCTGATCCCACCACCCTCAACAAAAAAAAGTAGTGGTCCATCCTGGTGTGAGTGGATCTACAGACCCATCTTGTACTTACTGTACAAAACAAGTGTGTTACATTATATGCCTAAAGGCAGCTTACCAGTTATGTGAAACATTAAAGGCACCCAGAGCATTTTATGAGACTTGAAAACTGGAAATATTCTAGTTGCTGTTATCTTCATGAAACTGACATTTAATGCCACTGTTTACCACATTTGCGTGCAGATTTCTTATCAAACGTGCTCAAAAGCAGCACAAAAAATAATCTACATGGTGATCTTTTAGTTTCACGCGCCCAGTGTAAACAAACCGATTCCATAGCCCCGCCCATCTCCGTTAAAACGTAGAAATGCAAAATTATAAACATAAAAATGCAAATATTTGACGGACATGCAGTCACTCTCTCATTGGTATTGCTGCTAATTGTGATGGACAGTCAAGATCAGTCTATTTAGGGGTTGGATTTTCTATCAGTTCTCACCACACAACGACATTGTATCTTTGCTCCTCCTTTAATGTCAATATGTAATATGGTATAGTGTTATTGAAACTTGCTATGTGTAGGAATGACTAGAAATTCAAGTTTTTTTACTCGAGTTTCAAGCCTCATAAAATGCTCTGGATGCCTTTAAGTCAGTTTAGTTATGTGAAACATTAATGTACGCATGTGCATGTTTGTGTCTTTATTACTAAGATTCTAAGACTAAGATAAAACAGAAATGTAAAGTGAAATTTACCATCTCCCTCTTGGGAGGCTCCTTTCTTCCCTTTTCCAAGTTTGCGTTGTTGGGCTGTTGAAGACAAACAGAGAGACACAAAACGTTAGAAAGGGACGTGGTAGACTTCACAATGAAGACAATCTTTCACTTATATTGGCAAACACCCTCCCACTAATTAATTGAATTGTGTAAAAATCAGCCATCAATCCGTTCTTAACAGCTGCAATACAGGTACAATTTCATATTAATTTCTTATTTCATATTCATTTTCATTTTCATATTCATATTCATTCATACTCATTCAAATTCATTTTCGTATTCATTTTCATATTCATTTTTCATATTCATTTTTCATATGCATTTTCATATTCATATCAATATTCATTTTTATAATCATATTCATTTTCATTTTCATATTCATTTTACTCAAGTTTCAAGATTTTTTCAAGTTTGGATAACTACCTTAACCCCTTTATCTTAAAGTTAGTGATAATCTCATTCTTTCCCTGTTATTGTCAGATCAGTCACTTCTGCTATATTATGTAGGTTTAGACTGTAGGTTATGTATTTTAGTGAATGCAATAATGGTGTACATAGTTAACAACAAACAGTGACTTCATATCACAAAAAATGTTTCTGTTAAGATGTCATACCTTTCCTCTTTTGCTCAGCTTCTTTGTCTTCTGCTAATATTACCTCCTCTGAAACATGAAAATCAAATATCAATTAGTAAATGAGAAAACTTCCTATATAATACATGAAATAGCCATCACAGTACTAGCTTAATATTCGTCCTATTCTAGCTTTATTTGCCCCTTTTAAAGTTTGATTGCCTGTTAATTGAGAAACAGTTGGGATTTGAATCTTCGTCTCGACTGTAGGCGAGAGTTCTGATTGGCTCTGAGTCACATGGTCCTCGTAAGAAGCATTTGGAAGTTCCACCCTCATGAAACTACTTCTGAGAAATATTCCATTCTCGGAATACTGCAAAACCAAGCGACTGTTGGAGCAAAATAGAGCTATAATAGGATAGATTCCGGGCTATAACAGCACAAGGTTGGTGCAAATTGATTGAGTCATACTGTATTTTCTCGAATAAAGTACACACTTTTTAAACATTTCAAAATTCAAAAGGTATCACAAGTCATTGCCAAAGTCAGGGTGCGTACTTTATTGCCAGAAGAAATTGGAAGAGGACCCTAAACCCCTGCTCAAACAAGCCAGGAACCCAGCTGCGGTGCAACAATGCATAGCTGAATATCTGCCAATTTAAGAAGATTGTAACTTGTTGTATAGGCAGTTCTCAAATTTGCATCCTGTTCAAAATGTGTTCAAGATCAGTGGAGAAGGGGTGCATACTTTATTTGAGGTTTTTGACTTCATATGTTTCAGTTCTGCAAAGTTGTCTGGGACTAGCCCTGAATCAGGGGTGCATACTTTAATTGAGAAAATACGGTAATCAGTTTCCAGTGACTTTCAACAGCACGGCAATGAACCCTTTCAATGTCAAGGTTAACTCTTTCCTATCTATGTACATAAATGTCGCCGCCCAGTATAAAGTTATTGCTACATCAGGGTTAAACGATGTGAACATTCCGCGCCGAGGCGGATCACCGATCCAAACCGATGATTTTACTTTCAAGCCACCCTTTCTTCGATTAGCCGCCATAAAAGTCTCATAAAACAGACTTTGTTTGCCATAAAAAATTTATTTCTCATCCTTTTATCTCAAATTATCCCACTCTAAGGTCATAAAAGTCACTTATCATGCATATAACACATTATAGAAGGCAGGGGTATATGCTCTTTCACGCATTATACACAAATCTGGTGTTTATGACTTTAACTAGATTTCGTGCAGATATGCACAACATGTCTTCCGCAACTTCTCTCTGATTTAGTGCTATTAGGACAGTTTGAAGAGATACAATCTGTAAATCACGTTTTATGTATTAGATTATCATTTTTCAGACTTAAAGGCCCTCTCTGCAAGATTTTTGATAGGAAATTGAACATCTCTAATATTATTCTAAAATATTTGAACATTTGTCACTTATTGTACCTTGACCACATCTCATACAAATTTGAAGGAGAGGCGGATTTAAAATGTTTATTTCCTGAAATCAGCAATATGTGTTTTTTCACGCATTACACAAATCTAAGTGTTTACCATTTTAACTAGATTTTGTGCAGATATGCACAACATGTCTTCCACAACTTCTCTCTGATTTAGTGCTATTAGGACAGTATGAAGAGATACAATCTGTAAATCACGTTTTATGTATTAGATTATCATTTTTCAGACTTAAAGGCCCTCTCTGCAAGATTTTTGATAGGAAACTGAACATCTCTAATATTATTCTAAAATATTTGAACATTTGTCACTTATTGTACCTTGACCACATCTCATACAAATTTGAAGGAGAGGCGGATTTAAAACGTTTATTTCCTGAAATTAGCAATATGTGTTTTTTCACGCATTACACAAATCTAGTGTTTACGACTTTAACTAGATTTTGTGCAGATATGCACAACATATCTTCCCCAAGTACTCTATGATTTAGTGCTATTAGGACAGTCTGAAGAGATACAATCTGTAAATTACGTTTTATATTATCAGATTAGCATTCTTCAGACTTAAAGGCCCTCTCCGCAAGATTTTTCGATAGGAAATTGAACATCTTTAATTCTAAAATATTTGAACACTACTGTCATTTACAAGATATACCTTGAGCACATCTCATACATGTAGATCTTTAAATAAAAGATGGATTCAAAATATTTCAACATTTCCTGAAACCAAACTTTCTGTTGTTGAATTTGGGGACAGGCTTATGTTCCGACACCCCAGAATATGTTAGAGTTAGGGTTTCATTATAAGGGAGCGTGGGACATAGTGTTGTCAGAACATAGGGGTGTAATAGTTGCATTTAGTCTCAATTGAGTCTAGCTCTATTCAGTCTCTGAATAGCTTCCATTTCATGTTTTTTAGCTTTTTTTAGTTTCCATTTTTTAAAAGCTTTTTTTTAGTTTCCATTTAGCCCCCATATAGTTTCCAAATGTCCACTGCAAACTATGCTGTAATCAGAGGTTTGCAATTGCTTATCGCGTCAAATTCACACTCATCCAAAGGTTTAACCTTCTGAAGATACACTTTACTCTTGTCTTAGGAATTTCTAGATCTGAACTTGTTTCTTTCCCCTCCATCTAGAAAAGACATATGACACAACTTGAACCCCTTCCTCCAATTCTGACTGGGACTCATCCCTGAACCATGCGGCAGGTAGTTGGTCTTTTAGGCCCAAAACAATCAGTACGTGCCCCCGAAGGACACGTCCCATCCATACATTACAACGCAACAGTCGTGTCAGCGACCCGTGGGTCATCGTCGTCCCTTAAAATAAGTTCCTTCACCTCTGCTAGCTTCAAGCAATTTCACAGGGAGGATTGTGGTAAGTGTATTAAAATGACCTCGTACGGCCCTATCTAAATGACATCACATCTATCGATGCAGAATTTTGGGTATCAAATCATAAATAGGTTACAATACTTCATGAAGAACAGTAACTGTTGTATTGCAGCAGTGGCCTTGATATAATGAAATAACAGCTATCGGGCCTCTGTTCAAATGAAGTTGAAATATCAGAAAGTACATAATTAATTTTCATAATGACAAGGGATCACTTCATACTTCAATATATTGTATAAGTGAAATTCTGCGCAAACAGAACTTGGAAGCGAACTTTATAGCATGTACAGATCCCTTTCTATTCAAATTTTGAGGCCTCTGTTCAAATTCAAATGAAGTTGAAATATCAGAAAGTACAAGTCATTCATTTATCAATTTTCATAATGACAAGGGATCACTTCATACTTCAATATATTGTGCAAGTGAAATTCTGTGCAGAACTTGGAATAAAGCAATTCATGTACGAGTCCCTTTTATCTAAATTTTGATTACATATATATATATACTGTATAGCATAAGTTTAAATGATATATTGTGCCGCCCTCCCCTGTTTATATGTATGTTGAATCATCAAAGAGAAAGGTGCATGCTGACCATGTAACTAGATTTCCTTCTTCAATTAGTCAATAAAATGCCCACATTTTATGTCATACAGAGTTTCAATTCTACCCTCTGCTCACGCAATTGGTTTATAGCCAATTTTTTTTTGGTTTGATTATGACAAATATCCCGTATGACATATCAGCATTGGCGGATCTTAATCTTCTTCGAATCACTTCACGAGTTTTTCAGCGTCCCATCTGTTTGAGCACGATAGCCCTGCGTGGTGTCCGTGCATGAACATTACAGGAAGCACGGCAATTACGCCAGGAGTGTTCAGAAACAGGGAGCCGTATTCTGCTCACGTATGCCAGACACTCGCAGACAGGCAGACGTTTTTCATGCTACATCTAAATGCTCTTTGTTGGTTTGCAGGGATTATAGCCAGCCTACATTTCAAGTTACCAGAAATAGATGATTATATATTACACGACTCTAAACCAAACCTCTGTCACCAACATAAATGTCCATTCCAGCAACAATTTTCTTTCGTACACTCTAATAAAGAAAATCTAATCCTCTACTTGCTTGCATCATAAGATTTCAGTTAGTAATTTAAACGTAGACAGTGAAGATTTATGCTCTTCAGCTCTTAAATATCCAAGCACTACCTTAAGATGCTCACATCAGATACCTTTAGCGAACTCTTCTACGATCAGATACTGACATTTATGGGGTAGGATTAGAATATGACCTGACATAAACCCGTTGTATCAAGGACCACCAATTACCATAAAATCCCGGAGGAAATAAAGGAGCCAAAAGGTCCTTGGGTAGGCTTATCGGTCTTAGTATATACATTCATGCCTATGGCAGATGGCGCCCATATCTGACCTTCAATCTCTGTATAACTAGCCTTGAGATGAATAGACTTACGAACGAGGTTGATGTACTGATTTGTAAATCAGGACTGGCTTGATATAGTATTTGGCACAATTTATCATAACTTCAAGCCTTGGTTTTTGATTTGAAGAGTTATTATATTGTTGTCCTGTCATGCTAGACTCTCCAATTGTGTACTTTTTGCAACAACCCTGGTGTACTGGACTGCAATCTGTCCTTGTTGGAGTGCTGGCAATGGACAGCCAATCAGATACTCCCCTTTCTGATTTTAGAGGGAAAGTTACCAGCCAATCATATTGCCTCTTGACGGTAAAATGGGTGTCTCATTGGACTGCAGCAAACTGCGTTAGGAAATTGCGCCAACTTTGTGAACTTGTGCTAAATTTTCCTTGTGGTCACACTGATGTTAAACTTTGATGCATTTGCGTTTGATGCACAGATTTGCAGCTTATTGGAAATAACTGTACAGTGTTGCCACTGAATGAAAAAACAATGTGCAATGATTAAAATATCATCATCAAAAACAGATTTGCAGTGATAAACGGATGTCCTTTTATGACTCGCAACAACATAGGTTTGAATACTATAATAAAACATATAAATTGCTCTACTTTGTGCCACCCATTGGTGCAATTTTTGATTTTGACAAATTTTGCAATTTCAGGTTGACAAATTGGCAAGGTGACAGGTGACGCAGATTGGCACCGGTTTGCGCCACATTGGGAATGCCTGGCGCAATTGGAGTTATCTGGCACAGTCCAGTGAGATATCTGCTTAAATCAATTAATAGCAGCAAACTGATTGGCTGGTAAGTTTCTCTCCAAAAATACAAGAGGGGATATCTGATTGACGCAGCAAGAAGGACATATTGCAGGCTGTAATACGCCAGGGTTGTAGATATACAATACAACATGGTGTATATATAAATTCAGTATCGCCCGAGGGGCCTGCGGGATGGCCGAGACCAAGGGTGATGCGGAATACAACGTGTTGTATTTTATTTATGTCATACCCACCCGAGAAAACACGCAATTTAATGTGAAATGCGCCAGAAGTTGAGAAAAGTTGGTGTCCTCGAACAAAAAAATGTAACGGCCGTAATTCCAATGACCGAATCCAGAATTCAAATTTTCGACAGTGGCGCACTCGAAATGCATTCTAAATATTCTATATTGGATACAAGTAGAACCTGTGTGATATGGTAAATTATCACACGATGTGGAACACCCGTATCAAACGTTTTCGCGGCCCCAGTATGACATAACATCAGATACACAAGTGGGGCGGGCCTGACATGACAAGTCGGTTAATTTGAGACGAGCAGAACCCTTGCCAAATTTAACTGTTGTCTAATGTAGCATTAATGCCATAAATACATATGCAGCACTAATGCTTGGTTAGTGCATACTGCCATGGTAATTTCATGGTAATTATGGCTGTCCAAATGCTGGCATTAATGCTCTGTTCCAAAGGGAGCAGAGGTAATCCAGCATTAATACCCAATGTGCTCTGCTAAGAAGCGCGTAGTGCGGCATTAATGCTACATTAGACAACAGTTTGGCAAGGGTAGAATGTTATTATAGTGAAGGAAAGTCAAGTGCACGAGGATGGAAAGACAGAAAGGACAGACTAACCACGCTGGGCAGCTTCAGCAAGGATCACCTCCTCTGTAGGGAAAAGAGACACACAGACACTTTGAGAACCCACCACCAACCCCACAACATGTGGCCATTCCATTTCAATATACATTTGTTATGAGCATTTCATTGTCTTTGATGGTTTAAAAACTGTAATGATATGTCAGAGGGAATATATAACAGGAGGGAATGGAAGAGGCTGATACTGGATGCCAACATAGTCCCTGACCCTCAGGCATAAGGATGGGACTAGATAAAGATGAGGTAATGTTTCATCAGATCCGACTGGCAAATTCAGTTGCAAGATTACAAAGCCTCCATACAATACTAGAATAAATTTTCTGTCAATCAGTGAATAATTGGTACAAAAGAACATGTTTTTTCAGGAGAATTCTACTTTCTATCTCATCAATACATGTTCATGGCAAAACATGGCTTCTTTCTCAGTCAACATGTCAGCAGACTATGAACAGGTTTGAATGACTTGCTTATGGTCAACTGTCATCTGAACAATTCACTTTAAATTTTTCCACCCTTCAGCTAAACACCTTTAAATTGCCAAAAAGGAATTAGATTTTTGCATTCTGCATTGAGCATAGCTAAGTTGCCAAAATTTGTCAATCTCTACAAATTTCAGACCATAATCTTTGGTTTAAAACCTGAAAGGGAGGGACTTAAAGATGGCAAACAACACCATTAAACAGTTCAGCAGAACTTGGTGTCCCTCAGGGTTTCTTTCTTGGGCCTATACAATATTCTAAATCCAGTGTTGAACAACAGGATTAGAATGGCCACATGTTCATAGCAAGATACTAGGCAGGATAAAGCTAATTGAAACGTTCATAATGAATAAGATACAAGACAGACACAAGTACAGCACAGTTCTACATATCAAGATGCACATTTTCAGCTGCAGAAGAAAAAGAAAGAAAACCTTCTTTCACCAAATCATGCCTCAGATTACAACGAAAAAAGGCATTAACAGTTGATCTATCTCTTCTCTATAAAAGACAGCTCATAAGTTATGACACTCTAGGTTCAAGACGTAGTGATGAATAATTTGTTGGAGAAGAGATATGAAAAGTAAACACAATGAAATCAATATAGACAAGCATGTTAAAATTCAGTAACTGAGTTTGACATGCTTCTCTAAAGAAATTAATACTACTCCTTGAGTCAAAAATAGGAGATTGCTGATGGTGAAATATGTATTTGTTATGAAATTAGTACGAATTACAGTCAACAGTATGGAGAAATTTCCCGCTTTTGGGACTTAAAATGAAATAACACTTTGATTTACTGTATGATCAACAGAGGCAGGCGTATACAGTCAAAATCAAGCATAATTCGTATTCCACAGATTCCAAAATGTATGTCAAGCGTTTAGTTGGTATTCATGCCCTGATCTTTATGACATCACATGCACAACAATGTGAAATAGCTTCAGAATGAATGAGGTCAATCGGATCATGCCACAATCGATACAAGAACACTGAACAGCAAGTAGGCAGGTAAACGATCTAAGCCTACATTTAATATGCACATAACTTGCTAGTGATAGAACACTACCGACTGGATTTGGGGTTAAACGGACGTTGTTGTTTTTTTTACCCAATTTTACCTGGACCCAAGGCCACACCATTTTAATTTCTTGGTTAACGGAATTTTAAGAAAAATGCTAGATTGGAAAATCAACAGGAAAACAAAATCTCAGAGGAAAGTTTGTACTTAGGTGCACACAATTTCAGGGAGTGAACAGGGTCAGGTGCAAATTTTCACCCCAGCCTTCTGTTTTCATGATCTATTTTGGCTAAGATTTTTTAAAAATCTGTTAACCAAGAAATTGAATTGGTGTGGCCCAAGTGAAAAGTGGGCTAAAAAGACTTTCCCCTCCTGTTCACGACCAATTTTTGGGTGAAGACCCCCAAAACGTCCATTTGACCCCAAAATCCAGTTGGTAGTGGAACGTGGCACAAACTACATGCAGATGGAGATGTCTAATCATAAACTAGCTACAGATAGTGACGACTTATGCAAAACATGTGGGAAAAGTACCGGCTTTGCAGATCCACTCTAAGTATCCGTTGAGCTCCTTTTCTATCTGTGCTTGGCGTCTCATCTTTAAGAATTCCCTCCTGTTCTCTACTCGTTCTCTCTCCTTGGCAAACATTCTGCGGAAGAAAAAAATACATTTTCAATGGAAAAGTTGGAAAAAAATCATTCTAGATGACACATGTTCTTGATAATTCATCAATTATGGCATGATGGCAATGTAAGACTGTTTGAGTATTGAAACGATTGTAAAAAAATAAGGTGTTGTCACTCAAGTTCTTTTCTAGAATAAGAAAGAAATATAATGTACAAGTAACCTCCATTAACATAGATCCGCCGGGTTACATAAATCCGCCACTTTGAAAACCAATGGGGTTTAAGAGACCTCTAGTGCAGCACTCTCCAGGTATGCACAGTTTGAATATACAGGAGTGTATTATACTTGAGAACGCTCGGTTAGAGATCTGTTTGGACGTATCTTTTCAGGGTAGCGGAATTACATGTATGTACCCTGGTGGAATTATGTTTAACTTAGTAGATGTTACATTAATTTTGATATGTGTATATGTATGATATCAACACAAGATGTTCATGTTGAAATGACATGAAGGTAATACTATATGAACAGCATTTTCCATAGAATGGAAAATTGAGCATTTACACTGCATTTTCTTATTATTATGGGACCTAGAAATATCTAAACGTAAACTATAGTAGAATCACATTGCACTGTAAGCTGTCAAAAAAGCATTAAGCTTTATTCAGTTCAGACATTACACTTCGAGTCCGACCTACTTTACCTTAGAAGTATCATCAAACAATAATTTATCAATGCGAGTAAAGCCAGGCATCATATTGGGATTACAAATGACAGGAACATTCATTCACATAATCATCCCTTACTATAGCATCTATACAAGAAGGCTACCAAACCATGCCATGCATCTACAAAGCATTAAGAACTCAAAACCACCGCGACCACTCCATTTTCTCCCTACCACGAAATAAAAACCACGCAAACTTAAATGCATTTACAGTATTTCACCATCTTAACAGATAAAGTATCCTTATCAGCCTTTTTACAGGTTTCAGGTTAAAAACTGTTATCAAGGCCCCAAGACAAACTATTTGATGCAAACACTGAAAGATCAGCACCACGGGCAGGGCCATTTACCTAAAAGGGTGGATGAGTAATAGGACAAGTACCACACATTTGTTACATCACTGATGGACCCAATGTGTCAGTTTTCTCTACCAGGAGGGATTGATTGGATGCTGCGGGGCCGGGGGGATGGTGAAGACTTATTTGATAGACCAGAGTCATCTGTCAGGACCTTTGCGGAGAGCGGCTAGGACAGGCTTAATGGACTGGCGAGACAGTTACTTAACATTCAGGGCTTGAAACTTATTTTTGGGAATTTTTCACTGCTTGTTGTATCTAGTTAATACCTGAGACTGCAAGGCGATAACAGTTACATGAAGTAGGGAAAACCTCCAAATTTAGGTGCACAGATTGAAATGATTTTGGGTACACAACATAAGATAAAGTAGAATATCAGCAAAATGTTTTTACAAACCCTACTGCCTCTCTTAAAAATTCCAATCTGAAATTCTATAGCTAACTTCAAAAAGTAACAGCAAAGGTAATATTACTTTTTCTGATACGTAGAATTCATGAATATTCTGTATACTTGTGTGTAATTTTACCTCCACCCTATAGTCTACAAAAAATATCTAGGTACACATGCACCCAGTATATCGATCCCTGTAACATTCTACAGAGACATAGAATGCTTAAGATGTTGTTCGTTTGTAAGACCTGAAACCACAAATCAAAGTATTCCAGGCTGCATAGACACTTGCCACCCCTTCAACTGAGAAAATTGTTTATAATAAAATGGGACATATTTTGGCAAAATAAAGCAAGCATCTGCATTTCACAATTGTCTAATTGCTTCTATAATATCCCATTGCTATCACTACATTAGATATATGGCCAAATCACATTATTTTCCTGTGGAATATCTACTAATGTGGCAATAACATACAAATAGCCAAATATAACATAATGATTGTCTTCAAAACATCTGTTAAGCTTACTAGTCCCCCTTTTTTACGTCTGATACAAACCTATGTAGATTCACTTGATCCCTACTTTATGTAACTGTTATAGTCTTGCAGCTTCAGGTATCAACTAGATGCAACAAGCAGTGAATAGAATCTGCAAAATTCCAAAAAGCAACACTGCACGTTTCAAAAGAAGAAATTGAATTTGATATCTATGGCTATAAAATACACCATTTACTTCACATTCACAGCACTTTTAAAGCTTAAAGTACATGTACAATGTAAGTATTGTGTTATTCAATGTGCACGTTCCATTGGGAGTTGCATGCATAGTTACACACATGGCCCCAAATGCACCACTAACAGTGTGGGATTTACGATGCATTGCAAGAACTAACCATAAAATTCCTTATTGTAAAGCCCAATGTAAATGCTGACTCACCTAATAAATGTTCATATGCTAAAACTAATACACCTGAATCTAAGCCACATGGCCCCACCTACTTCAAGACAACTGGGATCTTAGGCCCCTATAATTACATCTGTGTAATAATTTACTTTCTTGGACTTTCTTGGAAAAATGTTAAAGCAAGAGGGCTATAGAAGTTAAACACCTAATGTGAAATATCATTATAGGCTCCTAAAGCTACCAGGTCCTGCAGAAATGTTCGCGGTGGTTTCATGTTTGCGGTTTTCGCAGCGACCGTTTTACCGTGAACTTAAAGCCACTGCAAACATTTGCGTCCAATACTGTAGCAGTATGTGACTTTAGTGCTGCCGCGAACTTAAAACCACCGCGAACACCCCATTTTTGCCTCAGCGCGAAATAAAAACCATGCGAACTTAAACGCATTTTACAGTAATGTTCTTTCTTGGATTTCTCCTAAAAACGTAAGCCAGCGCAAATGAATATGATGAAGAAACACTTAAGGCAAAAATAAGTCATGATAAATTAGGTCTCAAATTTTAGACAACATTATAAGGCTCAGCTGAAGTAAGCTTGGTGTGGATTTTTCAAAATAGATTTTATTCAGTGACCTGATTGTTTAATTTGTATATCCCTTAATCAAAATGTACTAATTACCTCAAAATGAAAGGAAAATTATAGTGCATCCCCCCTGGATTTTCTGTGCAAGGTTTAACTCCCTAGATGATAGGTCTAGTTGATAGGTCCGAAAAAAATCTACATTATTTAGGACAAAATGTCACAAGGGTATTAATATTCATTGTTCAGTCTGCATGTTAATCTTCATTTAATAGCTCCAATCTGTTGCTCAGCTGGCCAAGATTAGGGTTGAATTGGTGGCTTTTTTGGTCATTACTTACCTGGGATGGATAGTAATGGTAGGACTTAGTTTCTCCTTGTACAAATAATTTTTTTCTGTCAGCAAGAATAGTATTCTGTATACAAGAATCCCTGTTTTAAGCACAAACAAGAATTGCATCTAATATTTTTTTTCTTAAACCAAGAAAGTTTAAGAAAATTATTCTAGTAGAATCAAATTTTCAAGAAAAATATCTTGAAGAAAGAATCTGTAAAAATACCACATTTGACAAACAAAAAACAAACCTTGTAGTAAGGCTGAGAAAGAAAATTTGTATTATTTTTCTAGAAAGTGCTTATTGGAGAACATCATACTAGAAATATTTTCTTAACTTCAGAAAAAAATTCTTTGTGTAAGATTTGACATACAAAGACTTTCACAGAAGGTTTCTTAAATTTTCTTGTTTTTCTTCGTATACGAAAATCTTTCTCAACATATGAAAGAAAACAACAAAAATAAGAAAGGAGATTTTTGGTAGTGTATGGACAAATAAATTTGTGGTTAGTACTTTCTTGGAGTTGCTTATAAACATTTTAATAGTACATTGTCACGAGAGTTCACTTACATTTGAAATAAAAAGTGATAAATATGAAGAAAATTGCAAATTGCAACTTAATGATGTCAAATTCAAATTTGTGCTCCATCTAATAATGATAAGTCTGTATTTGAAGTTCTGTATTGTCAAGATATCAAGCATTGAGAAAGTGCACAATTTTCAACTTAATTTAAAATTAAAGTAAAAGTTATGCGTCATGACTTTTTTTGACCTTTGTGAACAAAATTATGTCCCGAAACCTGGCCTGTTTCTCTGTCTATTGATAAATCACGGCATGGAAAGTCGATGCCTTGTAATTGTGTTGTTGTAGCACCCATCGTTTGTCACAACCCTCTTAAAAATGCCTGTGAAAAACTACCATCTGTTTTCAGAAGGAGGTCGGTGGCCTCGAATTACGAGCTATCTACAGAATTGGCAGGTATTGTAGGTCAACAACCCAGTAGCCTCATTTCGCAGTCGTTGCTCTTCCATCATGGCGTTTTATTTGAATATTGAGAAGCCATTTATGCCTTGGTGATGTCGTTACTTCAAAGGGCACTCAAAAATTCTGCCTCTTAATAGTTCTGTTTTTGTAGGTACATGCACATCCATCTGAACATTGTTATCTCCATGAAGAATGGAGATTTTTTCATGGAGATATTGTTTTGAGTGTGTTTGGGTGTGTGTTTGGGTGTGTGTATGTTTGTGCGTCCGGATGCTTAAAGTCAGCATTACTCAATTGCAAGAACGTCTGGATGGATTGTAAAGATATTTGGTATGTGGGTAGGTGTTGGGAGGAGAAAGGTCGAGGTTGATTTTGGGCCCCCTGGTACATGTATGTGACACTGGAATTGCATTGGCGTTTTTGTCAAAATCTTCCAAGGAGAATAACTGATTAAAGGAACGACAGATTTTCGTGTTATCTAAGATGCAGGTAGCTTTGACTGAGATGTACACAATGAAGTGCAAATTATGAAATTGGGACTTAATTTGCATAAGTAATTAGGGAAATCTATATTTCCATTCTAGTTCAAAATGGAATGCATACATGAGCTACATGTGTCTTTCTAAGCAATTCTTCTTCTTTCTCATTGGGCTCTGCAGCTGCAATTGCACATGCTCAACAAGTCTTGATTCCTATCAGACATTAAAATAATTCAGCCTTGACTGTGTCCACACCACCAGGAATGAAATGCCTGTTGCGAATGCATGCAGCAAATGGCGCAAATCCCTCACATTATTCAAGAACTGTAAATGCAGAAATGTTTGCGGTGGTTTTATGTTCGCGGCGACCGTTTCACCGCAAACTCAAAGCCATTGCAAACATTTTTGTCCAATACTGCAGCAGTATGTGACTATAGCGCTGCAGCGAACTTAAAACCACTGTGAACACTACATTTTTGCCTTAGCGCAAAATAAAAACCACGCAAATTTAAATGCATTTACAGTATTTCCTGGTATGAATGCAGGGCACCAGAGAGAGAAGAGAATACAAAATCGATGGTGGCCTGATTCATGCGGAACGTCACGCTGAGGCTTCTGATGTTCTCCAATCACGTCGACTCATAATGAGTGGAGGGGAGGCCAAATTGGCCCACCCCGGACTCATTATCTACCACCACGGGAGGCAGGGCCTCTTCTCCATCGCAGCATCATGCCACATCCAATATGCACAGTCAAGTTCACAAGATCCGGTACTGAATCTTAGTTACTACACGGATGCAAATAGGGGATTTCAATGATGTCTTCTACACAGATGTACTTAATCAAGATCACTGATACAGAGAAGGGCTTTTCTGTGATGAAGAGGATGTACATAATCGGGTTCCCGGAAAAGGTGGGGTGGGCTAGTGGGGTGGGCTACCTCAGCATGCTACCCGTTCTGGGCCCCAAGGCTATCAATGGGGGTTAGGCTTCTAATGGAATTTCCATGAGGAAAAGATGGGTCAATCTGTGGGAGGGCTGGAGGGAATGCAACTAATCATATTGCTGGGGGATGGGGTTATGCACCTCACTGTGTTTGGTATCAGAATTACTTGTTTAGGCCACAGCAAGTAAAACTATATGGATGACATCCTCTCCAAATTTAGTGCGTGGGCGAAAAAAACAACATGACACCTATAAATGTTACATTTTCAAACTTGAATACTGTAAAGCATCTTACTAAGAAGAATCGAAGCGATGAAACATGGTCTCACAACCAGCAGTTTTTTTTTTATTCCCTTATTCAACAAATGGTAAGTAACACTGCTGTCACAAAGAGAAATCTAACTACAGCTTGCATATACAATAATTGTGCGGATTTTCACCATCACTACATGTGCAAATGCCTTTTTCTGGCATCTGTAACGTTTTTTTGCGATAGAACTGACAGACTTTTACGACATGTTGTTCTATTTTTGATATGTTGAGCATTGCCAAAGCCAAAGGGTAAAAAAATTCCTTTTTATTTTGAAATCATAGACATTTCATGCTTGTACAACTTGTTTATGCTCAATATGACCATTCACATTTCACTTTGTTCAACAGTTTGCAATGCTATGCTTTTGAATGATGGTACATCCAAGGTCTACTGTTAGCTAAAAAAAAAATTGTAGCCCCTGGGGGTTAAAATCTCATTTGTGAGTGCAACATGTGACATTTCATATGTAACATATTGATCCAGTGGGTATATAAAAGAGTCACAGCTAATGAAGGATCCTCCATTTTGTTCAATCATTTATTGTTCGTCACAGGAATCACTGATGGTAAGATTTTAAACTTTAAGGCCTATTGGAAAGATGATCGATACAGTTCCTTCTTTACTTTTCATGTCCAATTACTTTACTGCCATAATTTTGGCCCAGCTAGATTGGAGAGTGATAGAAAATACAACAGGTGTCATTTTTTGGTTATTTGGTAATTTTTCAAGAGTACTTGCACCACGCATGATTGAAATTCCAACTGCAGTTGTGTTCTGGTGATAAACTCTCTATAATGCAGCCTGCAGGGTGTGATTTGATTCTAAATCATGCGTATGGGCGGAGGGTCATTTCAGGATAACATTTTTTTTTACATCATGAGCATAAACGTGCCAGGGATCTGCCCAGAAATATAGAGGAGGATGGGGGGAGGGTGCCGGGCACAGGATACGTGTTGCAAGGGGGGAGGTCTGGAGGGGGGGGGTGCACACCCCTGAAAAGGAGAGCGGCTGTTGCATTTTGCCTTTTTCAGACAGAAATGGAGTCATTTCATACAACTTCAGTTTGCCTTTACCAGATTTTACATTTGAAATTTCCAGTTTTGAGCAAAATTACAGGCTTTGCTGGGGAAATACTTGAAGAAAAACCCTAACTTTGAAAAGCAATAGGATGGACCTGGAAATAGAACAAGATGGAGGAGTGTCACTGTTCCATTCTTTAGGGAGATCCCTGCGTGCAATAAAGATATTTCATCTATTCATTCATTCAATCATTCATTCAATGACATGTTTTTCTTACAGAAGTCAAGGTTGTTTTCTGACATCTTCGTCATTAATTTCCCCCTGTAAAGTTGAATTCAATCAAGACTGATTGGGCTGCGAGTCTTTGTTACATATTTGCCAATTTGTCTTCTGTTCTGATTTCTGTTATACGCGTTTCCAAGAAGAACTATTATGTCTCAACCATCGAGGGATTCCGAAAATTGGAACAAACTTAATCCTACTGATACACAGTGGGCACTTCATTTTCCCAAACTGCCTCTTGTATTGATTTTTTCATAAGGAAAGATGTCGCTCAAAATCTAGATGGAGACCGCCATGTATAATCACTACCAGTGGGTGCAATTATGGCAAAATACATTTAGTAAGAGCTCTACAATAACACTGTATCCTATTTAAAAAGCAATTTCCCCTCAACAAAATGCTCCAAAGTTCACAAGACCATTACAAATATGACGAACTAGATACACAAGATGTCATATCACCACTGTTCCATTCATCCAGGGTTTGCAAAATTATGATTTGAGAAAAAATATAGATTTCTGCAATAAATCTTCCAGTCACTTTTTGATTTTTAAATCTGCAAGATCCTTGTCATTTAAACCCATGGGCTTCAAATTCGAGAAATATTTCATTGATGAAATTTTTTCTATCACAGAAACCTAATACTCAGTAATTAAAACACAGGAATTTGATAACTCAATTATAGATGGTTACTAATCAATATACATGTATGTAATACTATGCTGCACAAGCTGCTAAAAGCTTGATATGCTAATAACTAATATCTTTAACTACTGTCTTTTATAGAAACATATGGTTGTACTTTGGATAATTTCTGTTGGAACTGAGAGGGATCTAGAATCAATTTTTACATTCTTTGAACCAAATATGACTCAGGGTCTACTTTAAGTCATGCATGGTAGGACAAATGTTAGAAGTCTACATGATGAAAGAGAGATTTCTAAACAATAGTCTGAACAAAAAAGGATTACTAATCAAATGGATTGTCTCTAAGATTAGAACATTTTCAGAAAAGGGTCCCCAGAAAGTGCGAAATGGAACAAAATGAAAATTCGCACTTTTTGGGGACCGTTCAGAAAATGACATTCCATCCTCAAAACATTATACCAATACTGTTACATGAAGGGTGTGGTAAAAAAATCACTTTAAATCTAATGAGAAAAACGACACTTAATCTATACACTAAAGTTAGGCTACTATGATGGCTTATTTTTCAATCCTGTTCTTCAAATAGGATTAAATTGACTGACCAGGGACAGCTTAAGATACGATCATCTAGATGGAAACAGCTTTTCTTTATTGATCATTTATTATGTGCTTGTAAATGTACTGCATTGCATCTTAACTACCATGGATTTTACATATAATAATTGACAGAAAAGCTAACTTAAAGGCAACCCAAGCAATATTAGGGCCCAAAAAATGGAAATTAAAAAAATGCTGAAATCTTTATGGTAGTGACGTTGTTAAGCATATTATTTTGTGTAATAACTTCATACTTTGAGCGTTTTAAAACCGTGCAAAAACATGCCATACGATGACCCCCTTTGTTTCAAGAGCCTACAAAAACCCCGGCGACGATTTTCAGTGAGATCTCACATTAAAACAAAGTCATATTTTTGCATCATGGATGTCGCTATACATTGTGATAGTGTTGTTTGAACTAATCATGTACAAAAATGACTAAATAAATTGACTTTCAAAATCCGATTCCCGGGCCCTAATATTGCTTGGGTTGCCTTTAAATAGGTACTGTAATACATGTATTGGAAGTATGTTTAGTCCCGGTCATGCAAAGATATATCACCATCTGTTGGAGCAATTTGGTTGACGTTGCTTTGGGTATTAAGGGAAATCGTTGCTTCATGTATGGTTAGTTAAAGCTGATGTTCTTGATAGAGGTAGAACATTAATCTATTGGGAACGCACGGTTGCTATCCATGGTACTGAATTTTACATTTGAAAAGTTGACAATGCACATATGATAGAAACCCTGGTAATCTAGATTTACAAGATACTGTTTATCTTTATTATGTTAAGTTTAGAGCAAAGAAAACTTTATATCTTTTTGTCATCCCAACAAGCAAATTTCCATCCCAGGACAGAGGGACGGGTCCTGGAGACTGCCCTGGTGTAACCTAAAATAAGGGTGGTCTTCCCCGGGGTCTGGGGGTAGCAAACTCCTGGCTGTAGGCTATGTTGAGGGTCTTCTTATGACATGTCCAAACCACCTCAGCCTTCTTGTCTGCACCATTTCTACGATGGACATTTTCACCCCAAGTTTGGCTCTGATTGCATTGTTTGGTATGTGGTCACGGAGCGTGATGCACAGAATTGCCCGTAGGCATCTCATTTCAAAGGCTAGTAGGAGGAGTTCATCAGACTTTTTTATGGTCCAAGTTTCACAAGCATACGTACATGTAGCTATAGGGAGTATAAGAGACTGCCCTGGTGTAACCCAATATAAGGGTGTGTGTAACATATTGTGAGCCTGTACAGACTGCCCTGGTGTAAGATAATACAAGGGTGTGTGTAACATATTTGTAAGCCTGTACTTACCCACTGAGGACACCAAGGACCAGATTGAGCATGAAGAAGGATCCCAGGATGATGATGGGGATGAAGTACAGCCAATTGAAGCTGTTCCCCAGGGAATCATTGCACTACAGAATAAGAACAAAAATCATTATTATAACAAAAACTTTATCAATCATCACGATTGTAATCATGATTTTTTTTGGAAATCATCAAGAATTCCCAAACTTTCGAAGATTTACGGACGAACAAAAAGCCAATTTCCTCTTAAAATCTCTGACTGCGATTATACCTCGGGCTTGAACTTCTATAAAACTTCCGATTAATGTTGTAAATCAAACAGCCTATGTTAGGAAAAAGGGTCAATTATGTTGATTGACACACATCTAAAACCTTGTTGATGTACTTGAATGAAGACATAGTTAACAGACACAAAGGACACTTATAGTTATATATCACCAACCAAAACTGGGCATTCAAGTAATAGATATAGACTATACACCACATGTTATCAATTATGTTGATTGACACACATCTAAAACCTTGTTGATGTACTTGAATGAAGACATAGTTAACAGACACAAAGGACACTTATAGTTATATATCACCAACCAAAACTGGGCATTCAAGTAATAGATATAGACTATACACCACATGTTATCAATTATGTTGATTGACACACATCTAAAACCTTGTTGATGTACTTGAATGAAGACATAGTTAACAGACACAAAGGACACTTATAGTTATATATCACCAACCAAAACTGGGCATTCAAATGATAGATATAGACTATACACCACATGTTATTGTTTTGGCAAATTAAAAAGAACAGACTCAAGTACATTTAACAGTGAGCATGGGCAGTTGCAAACTTAAGACAACAGAGGCCTGTTAACTTACTGGTTGAGGAATACTACACTGCATTGCCAAAATATTTCAATTACAGTAAATGCAGAAATGTTCATGGTGGTTTTATGTTCGCGGTTTTCGCGGTGAACTTTCAGCGCGAACTTAAAACCACCGCGCAAAACTTTTGCCCACCTATGACTGTAGCTCTACTATTGTTTCAAACGCAAACCTAAAACCACCTCAAACACTCCATTTTCTCCCTACGGCAAAATAAAAACCATAAGAACTTAAATGCATTTACAGTTACTGTACTTTAACGTGATACATCTCTGTAATAGCATTCAGTTTATATCTATGTATTTTCTAAACTTTGTATTGCTAAAATACTATTATCATGATGGTGTTAAAGGTTCAAATACATTTGCCGAATCAGGAGGAAAAGCAGCATGCTTGTTCAAACTTTACAGCTTTGTCTTCATGTAAAAGAACTTTGAAATCAGTACTGTCAAACATGTTACATAAAGCCATCGAAAAGAATCAGGATTTCCATCAGTGGTCGGAAAATCGTTAGCCCAAAGCACTTAGACAGAATGACCACAGGAATGGAATACGTCATATGATTAAAGGGACAATAGTTTCTAATCTACCTTACTTGTAATTGCATAACAGTCAGAAAAAAGCTGTGGTCATTCATCTATTGTCGTTAATCAGTGAAGGATGGGTTTCTCATGAGTGCTATGGAAAATCTATATAACGATCGACATTCGACGGGGGGGGGGGGGGGGGCAAGGTGGTCTAGTCGTTTGGATCTGAAGGTTCTGGGTTCCAATCCCTGCACTACAAAAAATCGCTTTTCTTATTTTTCTTGCTTTTTCTTTCTACCAAAAAAAAATCTGTCAGCAAGAATATTATTAATTCTGTATACAAGAATCCCTGTTTTAAGCACAAACAAGGATCCCTGTTTTAAGCACAAACAAGAATTGCATCTAAGAATTTTTTTCTTAAACCAAGAAAGTTCAAGAAATTTTTTTAGTAGAAGCAAATTTTCAATAAAAAATACCGGTATCTTAAGGAAAGAATCTGTATTAAGAATACCACATTCGACCAAACAAAAAACAAAACTTATAGTAAGACTGAGAAAGAAAATGTGTCTTATTTTTCTAGAAAATTCTTATTGGAGAACATCATGCTAAAATATTTGCTTGACTTCAGAAAAAAAAAGTGAAAGAATTGACATACAAAGACTTTCGCAGAAGGTTTCTTGAATTTTCTTGTTTTTCTTTGTATACAAAAATCTTTCTCAACATATTAAGGAAACAATAAAAATAAGAAAAAAATAAGAAAAGAGATTTTTGGTAGTGTAGGAGTTTCAGAACATGGGGTTGTATACATATAGCTCTTTTTACACAATATTAGTCCTACACTATTCCTGCTATGATCAATACCCAAGTGGGAAACTCTAAGGCTTCATATACAAAACGTTGATAAAATCTTCAGCCTGCCCAAAGGAGATAGCTTCTTTGTGACTCCCGCTACATTACCATACAGCATTCTTCATCCCATTCCTTCTGTGAGATAACGTCGCCACCTTGCCCAATGCCAAGGTCTTTATCAGTAATACATGCGTGCGCTGTGCGACCCTGCCCCTCCGCACATCAGTACTGGTACGATATATCTGCAACTGTCATACTACCTGGCCATCAGCACACAAACAACTTCTGGGATCACAGTTTTTTTCTGATGTCATGCCACTAACCCAGTCTATCTTACTTCCCTGGGCAGGCCATACATTTCTGTTGGAACTTATCTACAAAACTATCGGTGCAAGTCTCAGCAGTGTACACTCCGGCCGTAGAGTAGAACACGAATATCATTCTAGATCAGGAAATTGTGTAGTTCTGCCAAGACTTTAAAGTGTAAACTTTCAGGATACATGGCAGTTTTACAATAAGCTACACTGATGTTTTTATGTAGACCAAGGAAGCACCACAGGTGAATTTTCATATTTAACTTTAAATTTGCAGGCTACAATGACTTGCTGGTTGAGTGTGTATGTGTGTGTATGTGTGTTTGTGCATGTGTGTGTGCGTGTTTGTGTGTAAATGTGCATGTGTATGTGTGTGTGTGTGTGTATGTGCGTGCTTGTGTGTGTGTTTGTGTGTTTGTGCGTGTGTGTGTTTGTATGTGTGTGTGTGTGTTTGTGTGTTTATGTGTGTGTGTTTGTGTGTGTATGTGTGTTTGTGTGTGTCTGCGTGTGTTTGTGTGAGTGTGTGTGTGTGTGCGCGTGTGTGCTTGTGTGTGTGTGCGTGACCCTAACATGAACCCACACCCTGCATTTTTCTAACCCTTGGGCCACAACTGAGCAAGCACAACCATACAGAGCAGCATTATGACATGATAATTCATGACATCCGACATATGGCAATTACCATACTTATTAAGTTATTAGGCTACGATATTGTCAATTAGATAAGTATTGATTTTGTTAGCGAGTGCATAAATCAGAAATATTTGTGCTGCATTTTGTCAAAAAAAAGCATCCTGACCTAGTCTGGCCTGAACTGTGGAAAACACACCAAAAAGATGTGAAGACTGAGCTATGATTTGACCTTTAGCCACTTGCACTTAGTAACAAAGATTTTCATTTGCCATGACATGATGTGACAACCAATCAAAAGCACTGATGCATTCCAGTGTCTCGCAACAATAATTACATTTTATGACCACATTCCATCCCCACATTACCTCAAGCCATGCCTATAACGACCACCTTACGACACCACAGTGGTTTACAAATTGATGTCTTTTCCTTTACGGAATAATTCTTTCTCGTTTGGAATCACCAGAGAAGAGAAAGATAAGCCCTTGGGTCAAAATCCATGTCACAAGGGATTTCATCAAAAGAAACATAATTACATATGGGAAGAAATATCACACTGAACACATCAACATGAAATAGCTAGGAATGTGGTATTCATCATTGCAAAAACAAAACCTTGGTATATGGAGGTACTGTAAAATGCAGAAATGTTAGCGGTGATTTTATGTTTGCGGTTTTTGCGGTGAACTACATGTATTCAGCACGAACTTAAAACAACTGCCAAACTTTTTGCCCACCTATAACTGTAGTGCTTCTATTGTTTCAAATGCAAACTTCAAACCACTGCGAACACTCAAATTTCTCCCTAGCGCGAAATAAAAACCATGCAAACTTAGATGCATTTACAGTAACATTAAAACAATCACTACTTACCCAGTACAGCACTTGGGTCCAGCCCTCCATAGTAATCAGTTGGAAGACGGTCAACATGGCGTAGCCGATGTCGTCGAAGTTGGTGATCCCGTTGTTGGGTCCGTCCCAGTACTCGATGCACAACTGCCCTTCTTTACACATGTACAAGGTACTATTCACTAACGAAAAGTTTGCACCGCAGACTTGTTCCTCTACGAGCTCCCCTGTGAACCAAAACAAATTGCAAATTTAAACAAGCTGTTAGGAGGCCCAAACTTATACCAATTCTTTATTACATCACAAACTATCTGCCACCAAAAAATCAAGACTATAGCATGTTCAGGTCAAAAGATACAAAAACGGAAGTTCTGCTGCAGTACCAAGGTCACATACCAGGGGGCCCAAAATCGACCTTGACTTTCGTCTTCCCAACAACTGCCAACATATCAAATATCATCATAATCGATCCAGAGGTTCTTGAGTTATGCTCACTACAATCGTCCAGAAACACAAACACACACACACACAGACACACAAACACACAAAACTATATCTCCATTATGATTGCTCATGGAGATAATGATAAAACGCTGGTTAAGTGAAATGGATAGGAATTTAGCTACTACCAGAATGTATTACTTTAGATATTGTCTCCTTTTCATTGATCTCTTAATTGGTAAGTTCATACAGATGTCACGGTAGAGATTGTAATCTGGCAGAATCAGCGATTCTACTGGTAGAGATCGCGATCAGAGTCTCAGTCAAATCATGATCTCTACTGGCAAAATTGCTAACTGAACTAGCAGTGATCCTGATCACGATCTACACGGGTAGAATTTCAAACCCCCTTTTTTTCACAAATATACACAACTACATATTGTTGCAAGGGTCATTCCCACTGGATTTTTTTGGCTAGGGTTCGCTTTTAATTGCCAATTCTACTACAGTGTAGATCACAATATTTATCCTATTATATGCAATGTACATTTCAGTCAGATGTAGATGTTTGGAAAGGCATAAAAAATTCTGATAATAACTTGAATTGGGAAATTCAATGCAAGTGAAAGCTACTTCAGCACCAAGGACATAAGCAACTAAACAAATCACAATCCTTACCTTATCATATACAATCTACATTTCACCCATATGAAGATGTTTGGAAAGGCATAAAAACATTCTGATACAAACTTGAATTGGAAATGCAAATGAAAGGTACTTCAGCAACAAGGACATAAGCAACCAAACAAATCACAATCCTTACCCTATTATACAATGTACATTTCAGTCATATGTAGATGTTTGGAAAAGCATGAAAAACATTCTGATAGTACCTTGAATTGGGAATGCAAATGAAAGGTACTTCAGCACCAAGGACAAAACAACTAATCTACAGGTAGTTCCATAACCTTCTTGAGGCCATAGGGGCAGTGGATTGTTATCCAGTGTTTAGGGAACGGTATTGGAAGGCGGAGACCAACCCTCTCCTTCTACTACTGCCTTTTCACTCCCCAACCGAAGTCAAGTACCCATTTTTACACCTAGCTGGAGTAAGGAAAGTCATGTTCAGTGCTTTTCCGAAGGGTACATGGTTGGCATATGTCAGGGGACTCGAACCCAGGACCTCTGGGTTCTGGGGCAAACACCCTAACCGTTACACCAACACAATGCCACTATCATAATGATAGCATGATGTCAACAATCTCTCACCTGTTACATTGTTATGGCAGGCCAGGTGAAAGATCCCAGTGTAGAACTCAAGGCCTATGATGGCAAAAATGAGGATGGCGAACAGCACCAGGAGGGCGATCTGCAGCAGGGGGGCCATGGCACGGATGATAGATTTCAAGACAACCTGAAGACCTGCACGGGAGAAAAAAAATTATACAGTTATGCAAGAAAGTAAAAGTGATCTCAAACTAGTTGATCTCACTGAAAAGTTCATCTTCTATAGAAGGTCATAATAGGTGTACTGGTCATAATAGGAACTACAGACTATATTCAAAGGTTCCTTGTACCAGTGAAATTCCCCCAAGCTATTTTCAAGAAGTATGATGAATGGGAAGTGGACCAAAGCTTAACGTCCCATTCTAAGGACTGTGCTATTTTCCTGTATTTTGCATATGTTGGATGACAAAGTCAGTCACAAAATTTGTCATGTGTTGCACTTTAGAAATACATGTAGGCTGTGAATCATCAAGTGTAACCTAATTTTGGAATATGACAATTTCAAATAGAAAGCTTGGTATCATCGGTAACCGGTAACTTGTTACATCAACGCTCATAATTCCGCCTGGCACCCACATTGAAAAATGGTGTTATTCAAAATAAAGGTCTTAATTGATATCTAAAGTGTGCATATGTTGGCAATTACAAATGCTGCATTATTACATTTTACTGGCTGTCTTTAAACTCACTCTTTCTTTAATGTGGTGCTCTTATAAGGTACCCAACAGAATTATGAAAGATGACAATGAAATGGAATACATGCTATGAAATTCCAGAGGATCTCCCTTCTCTACACAATCACCTATAAATTCAGTCAGGTGAGATCCCTTTGTGCGATGACGAATCCCGCCCTATCATTGATATCAGACATGCTCTATTTCAACAGGTGGGACACTTCGCACAATACATCACACCATTCGCTCCAGATGAGGCCATGCATTATAAATGAGGCAGGGTGAAATAGCTTTACTGTCAAAGCACCACACCGTTGACTTCGCAGAGAAATTGCAATTTATAATGCATAATGCTCACAACAGTCGCATTATTAAAAGTGCTCTTTGGTTAATTGGAATGTTTGCATCCCAATTTTAACCCCGGGAATGGCTGGATGTAAGAAATATGTTGAACAATTAATGAAAGTAAAAAAAAATCATTTTTCGGACAAATAATGTTTAAACTTTGCCTGTGCTTCCAGTTCAATTTCAGGTACATGTAACCTCCATTAACATTTATCCGCCACATGAAAAAACAGCTAGTGTGTATGAGGGATCTCTAGTGCAGCAATATGTTGAAAAAATTACTGAAAGTAGAAAAGAACACAACGATTTTCGGACAAATAATGTTTCAACCTTGCCTGTGCTTCCATTTCAATGTCAGGTACATTTAACCTCCGTTAACATTTATCCACCATATTGAAAAATATTGTGTATGAGGGATCTCTAGTGCAGCACAGGTACTGTATGCACAGTTTAGATTATGCAGAGAGTGCATTATACTGAGGGTCATTGCATTTCAGGTCTCATCATACACATTTTTCAGGGTGACCGATATATGGGGGAGAGGGATATTTTCCTATATTCTGACACCCTATGTGACAACGTAGGTGTAGGGTTAGGGAGTGTCAAAACATAGGGTCGGCAGAGCATATATAGGCGTGTTGGAACATACAATGTAGATTTATAACCGGAAATATGTAACCTGGCAGAATTTTGTAAGTAGATTTTACGTCTTCTAAGTAAGTGACAAGTTTTTCCAATTCTGAATTCCCTACTATAGTGAGTGATCCAACTTAGTATATTCTAGACAAAGGACATAACAAGAATAGGCCCTTACAAGGCCCCCCTCCCCCCATAGCCAGCTTTTGTTAGGGCACACAACAATATGTTGATTCATGTAACCTGTTAAAGGCAACCCAAGCAATATTAGGGCCCGAAAATCAGATTTTGAAAGTCAATTTATTAGTTCAAACAACACTATCACAAATTGTAAAGCGACGTCCATGATACAAAAATATGACTTCGTTGTAATGTGAGAACTCACAGAAAATCGCCGCTGGGTTTTTTTGTAAGGTCCCAAAACTAAGGGGATCATTGTATGGCATGTTTTTGCACGGTTTTAAAATGCTCAAAATATGAAGTTATTTATTTGCTAGACAGTGTTAGTAAATGTCACTACAATAAATATTTCAGCATTTTTTTATTTCCATTTTTTGGTCCCTAATATTGCTGGTTGCCTTTAAAACAGGTCGCCAGTTGTTGTGAATATCAATAAAGCCATCTTTAAAAGCCTGTTCACATGAACACCACTATACCCACTTTTGATCCTTGGATACTTATAGTTTTCAATGCATGCATTTTTCAAGAAGCATTAGCAATAGGACACTGAATTATTCATTGGTAATCCTTACAAATTAATATTACAAGGTTTTTTGACCTTGTGGCTTTTGCTCATCCTGGGGACTGACCACAAATGATCACGGGGTGGTATCAAGTCACAAACTACAAATGAATCTCCCCTATACGGAATAAATGTTGAGCAAAACAGAAACAGGCCCTTGCAGTAGTGGTGGTATCTAGAAGAATGTATAATGAATACATTGTTTACTCCAATCTAATGTAATGTGTATGTCATAATTTATGACTCCAAAAAGAGCAGTGAAGTATCATGTATTTTCCCTAAATGGAGTTTTTCAAAACAATAACTGTTACAGTAATAAATGTAGTATATTCTCTAGATCTTATTTGAATAGAAAATAACTCTAATTTGAACCCATAGAAATTATAACATATTGTTATGGATTATTTGTGAATTAAAGGAGGATTCTGGCACTGCCAAAATATTCCAGGAGCACTTCAAAGTTATTAACAAGCACTAGATATATCGGCCAAGGGTAGCTGTATTTTAGACGGTTTTAATGTACAACATATCAACTTGAGATTAATCGTCAAATGTTTCAGTTCATGATTGTTTAACTTAACAATTGAAATTCTTGACTTTCTAGGACTGGCCAAAAATATTCGCTGATTATCCAGGCTCTTGCTGTATGTTTCTGGCATTTGTTTTTGTTATGATTTTGAAACGCTCCCGGTGAGGCATTCATCATATTTTCACGGTAATTTATGGTCTACCGTAGGTGCATACATTTACTCTGCTCCTGAAATTAAAAGACGACAGGCATGTCAGTTGGGGTGTGGAATATGTGGCTATATGTGAGAGTAACCGTATGCTTCTAAATGAAGATTCATGTTATTAATAATTCATTCCATTCACTGTTCATTTGTTTGCCAAACACACAAAGCAGCGGGAACAATATGTTTATCTTCTGTTGCTCATTATTCAGTATTGCTGTATTGTGGCCACAAAATTTTGTATTTCAAAATAGCCTCATCTTCAGAACCTAACAATTTAAGCGTAAATTAGAGCAAAGTTGGCTTCTTTTTTTTATAATTTTTTTATTGGTTTGTTTGCAATATGCTTCCTGATATACAACGTACGGTAGGTGATCAATTTTCAAGCATCTCAACTGCCCTTATCATAGAATAAAAAGATAACATGATATACCCCCCCCACCCCCCCCACAAAAAAAATTGGGAAAAAATTGCTGCGGAAAGGACTGCAACGGAGGCTACCTGTGTAGAACCCTGAAAACATCTACCCTCCCACACAGTCACCATCACTCATTTCTAAGAAAGCACTTATCAGCCTGTATCTTTGCCTCAACATCAGCACGAAGTCAACTTTGAGCCTGAAGCACCTAACAGGTACTCCCCTTGGTACTGAAAGCAATATTTTCAAGGTTGTTACATATCAGAAATCAAAGTGCAACAGAAAACTTTCTTTAAAAAAGAACGTTAAAAAATCTTGCAAAGTTGCTACTCTGTGACACCTCATTTAGAAGGCAATATTTTCACGGTTGTTACATATCAGAAATCAAAGTGCAACAGAAAACTTTCTTTAAAAAAGAATGTTAAAAATCTTGCAAGGTTGCTACTCTGTGACACCTCATTTAGAAAGCAATATTTTCAAGGTTGTTGCATTTTAGAAATCAAAGTGCAACAGAAAATATTCTTTAAAAAAGAGCATTAAAAAGTCTTGCAAGCTTGCTACTCTGTGACAACTCATTTAGAAAGCAATATTTTCAAGGCTGTTACATATCAGAACCCAAAGTGCGACAAAAAACATTCTTTAAAAAAGAACGTTAAAAAATCTTGCAAGGTTGCTACTCTGTGACACCTCATTTAGAGAGCAATATTTTCAAGGTTGTTACACAACAAAAATCAAACTGCGACAGAAAATATTCTTTAAAAAAAGAACATTAAAAAATCTTGCAAGGTTGCTACTCTGTGACACCCCATTTAGAAAGCAATATTTTCAAGGTTGTTACGTATCAGAAATCAAAGTGCGACAGAAAATATTCTTTAAAAAAGAACATTGAAAATCTTGGAACGTTGCTACTCTGTGTGACACCTTGTTTAGTAGAAAGGGCAAAACCTACTTAGATAATCTATCATGCCCACTCACTCAGCAGTAGAACTACATTGTCCCCACCCACGCAAGCATCACTCTACATTTCTAAGAAAACATTCATTACCCAGCATGTTCCCCTCAACTCTATTTACAAGAAGTAATCTTTTGACTTAAACACTTGACTAAGGTAATGTCCTTGGCGCTGAAAACAGTACTTTCAAAGTAAGATTACAACTCTTTAAAGGAGTATTCCACTCTGTAAGCGGGAATTGTCATTCCTCTGAGAATGAATTGTTATCCTTGGATCTAGTTTGTCTTGTAAAATTTACCATGAGTGGGAGCCTGAACGCAAGGCGCTACATGATAGTGATCAAGGCATGAAACCCCCGAAGGATCCATCCAACAATCCCAGAATTCAATGCGCGGTGCGGTACCGAGGGGAGGGCTTGCCAACATGGAGGGAGGGCATGCCAGCATGGACCCCGATGAGAAAACAGGTTGGTACTGGTATAGATGACGATGCTATGAAGTTCAGGAATACATTTTTGAGTAGACCAAATGTGTGTGCACAATCGTTATCAGAACTGCCTGGCCAGCGCTTTTCGATTTTATGTTGTTGTTGTTGTTGTTGTCCTTCTGTAGTATTTTCTACACGCATACAAGTAGCCATTTTAGATAGCAAAAATGTATTTTTAAGAATGCCAAAAACTCTGTATTCCAAGAGTCGATACACTTCAAACTTGTTGTGTACATTCCTGAATATATGATAGTCACTCGGCTATTTTTGTTAGCGTATCAAATGAACTGTTAGCTAGAAATTCGGGCCAGAAGATGGCTCAGTTATCATCGCCGCCATTTTACCTGGGTATGGGACCTACAAAAGGCTCCTCACTATAGTGCCAAAATCTCTGTCCTCCATAACAACAGCAACTTCAGAATTTGTGTGAACATTCCTGAATATATGATAGTCACTCGGCTATTTTCGTTAGCGTATGAGATTAACCGTTAGCGAGAAATTCGGGCCAGAAGATGGCTCAGTTATCATCGCCGCCATTTTGCCTGGGTATGGGACCTACAAAAAGCTCCTCACTATAGTGCCCAGATCTCTGTCCTCCCAAACACCAGCGACTTCAGACTTTGTGTGCACATTCCTGAATATGTGATAGTCACTCGGCTATTTTTGGTTAGCTTATCGGCACAACCGGTAGCGAGAAATTCGGGCAAGAAGATGGTTCAGTTATCATCGACGCCATTTCGCCTGCCATAATGGTGACCTACATTCAACTCCACTCTAAAGTGTCAAAATATCTGTATTCCAAGATGTGAGCGACTTCAAACTTTTTGCGTACATTCCTGAATATATGATAGTCATTCGACTGCTTTCGTTAGCTTATAGAGTCAACCGATGGCGAGAAATTCGGGCCAGAAGATGGCTCATTTCTAATCGACGCCATATGCATTTTGCCTGGATGTTTACATAATGGTGACCTACATTCAACTCCACACTAAAGTGCCAAGATCTCTGGATTCCAAGACCTTTGCGACTTCAAACTTTTTCTGTACATTCCTGGATATATGATAGTCACTCGACTGCTTCCGTTAGCTAGGCACATCAACCGTTAGCGAGAAATTAGGGCCAGAAATGGGCTATGCAAGCAGACGTGCTGATTTGTCATGGACTCCATATTTTTTGTTATTGACATTTGGTCTGGTCTAAATTCAACTCCTTACTTAACTTCTCAAGTACCTGAATCTCTGTATTAGACTTCAAAATTTTTGTGTACATTCCAGGATATATGATAGTCAAGCTTTATGATTGTTTTAACAATCATATAGCTTGACACAATTTCTCGCAAACTCTATAAGCTTTCAAGCTTATAGTTATAGAGTTTGTGAGAAATTGTGTCTGAGGTTGGCCACACTAACAGACACCGCCATGATTCATTTGATCTGGCTTATTTCAGGTCAACATATGACTTCCATTTGTACTCTGATTACATAAACTATGTATCCATCTATATCTATATGACGCAGAATGTCTGTCTTAATGATTTCATGATTGATGCGTATATTTTCAGTAAATACATTACTGTCATTTTGTTTTTTTGATAGAAATGGTAAGGACGCCAAGGAAAGAAAATCCAAGGAAAAGCCCAGGGAAACGCCCAAGACAAAAGGTAGTGTTTTTTTAGTATAATTTATATAATGTAGAAAATGATGTAACATCTCTAGCTTGTTCTCATCTATGGACACTTACTTCTTGCAATGACAACATTGAATTTTATCTAGGGCTCGGCTGTCATATTGTGTGTCATTGGTAAGATTACTTCTTATGGTAAAAAAGAGGGAAAAAAAGTGTATGATACTAGCAGGGCCTGACATTCATTGTTTGGATAATTACTGCACTGGTACCGGTGCACCTAACCAGTAACCTAAAGATGTAAGTGTACAGAAATATTTTTGTATGCATAGCATAGAATAGTAAACAATGAATTATAAACCTTTTCTTAGAGTGACTTTGAAATTCTATGGCTAACTAAACAAGTAATATAATAATGTTCTTTGTTTTTGGACAAAATGTCAAGCTGTATAATACAAGTAGTGTACAATCGTACATCTTCATGATTTTTCTTTTTAATGTGAAGGAAAATTGCCGGCTTAGCATTATTTTGGCACCTCTGTATCAATGAATTAACTCTACGAATCACAAAGATGTAGTTGACTTCAGAATACATTCTCTCTGCAGGTGATCTAAATTGGCTTCTGGGCTACAGCAAAAGGCAAAGGGATGATGTGGTGAAGAACATTTACGAGAAGGACTACACTTTCAGAAGAATGCTGTTGGAGGCTGTCGTGCACAGGCGCCGGGAGTCCAATGAGTACTGGGGGGACCAGGTGCTCCCAAAGCCAGACTTACCCCCCTAACATTGCCCATATTCCCAGGCCAGACAAACAGGCAGCTATTGCGCAGTACCAAACAAGTTTTGAAGACCATAAGCCAGCCCCTTTATATGCTCAATCATTCTGTAGTCAATTTATTTTTTTCCTCATTTTTGTACTGTTTTTTTCAGCATACATGCCTTACATGACTAAACTACATGTATATGTAGTTTATGTTTTGAAATGTTTTGAAAATTCTGGTCCTGTCTCTGCTATAGACACATAAAATGTGCAAATACTAGACTAAACATATTGATGCTTGAACATGTAACATGAACATGTCAACAGTAGTTTACATAATATAGGTCCTGGTAGATACTTAGTAATATACTGATGTCATATGTCACAGGTTATGTTTATTAGATTGATGAGGACAAGTTGCCAATTGTATATCCATTGGAGCATTTTATTAATAAATGTCCTGCCTACATATCTCAGAAGTAAATATTCCATTTTACAACCACCACAAGTTTATGTGTGTCCAACAATACTGTCTCAAATGTAAACACAAGCCATTTTTAAAAATTATTCAGAAATATAATTGTATATCCTTGAAATATACATGTATATGTCTTTCTTGCTGTACAACTAGTTCAAAGGAATGTAGAAATAATGATACTTGGACAATAGCTAAGGTTTCCATTCGGCCTGCCATATAAATTTAACTATAAACCATAAAAATGAATACATACAGGTACTAGACAGTTTTTTATATTTGGTTCAAACACACCTGTTATGCAGTGTTAGAAGTTTGGAAACCCCTGTGTACATGTAAGACTGTTATCAAGTTTGTTCTTTGACTTACCAGCTAAACCCTCACCCTAATTCTAATACTTACAGTATTGAGTTAGAAGAATACAAACTGATTTATAGACCAACTGGACAGGTGATGGCGAAACATCTTAGCAGCAAAATGTCCTAATTCTGTAAATACAATTTTGGCCATGATATCTAAACCTACATGCTCTTCTGCTCACCTAGTGACCTACTTATCTGCCTCAAGAAAACCTATGTATGTCCCATCTTCAGATGGATAGGCCTGCCTTATCCTGCTGACCACACAGAATAGAACCACACGGCACACTGTTCTTCCTAGACGTCGTTTGTGAACCCAGCATGTGAATTGTCAGTATCGTAAGATCCGGGGAGAAACAAAAAATGCATGTAAATTGTAATGTTACATGTTTTTTTCTGTATCAAGATTAATACAAGTACTCTGCAGAAGGACGAGAATGTTGTCTTTTTTTATGATTTATTTATCCAAATAATATTTCCCTTATCCTTACTACACATCTATTTGAATATGTGCACAATATTTTCCTTATCCTTACTACACATCTATGTGAATATGTAGACAATATCTGGCCATTTTTGTTTAGTCTGATAATTTTCAGATCTTGGTATTGCACTGACAGCCCCCCTCCCACACTGTGTAACATTTTCCGACTTTTCACCCTTAGTAATGCAAGTAATTACAAAATTACTGTCCATTTCTTCACACAAGATGCATCAAGAAAGCTTATTTAAAACTTCTCGGTACGTAATATATCGGGTTATACAGTGGTACGACTACTATGCAGCCAGCACCCCAGGTAAGAACGTCGCAAAGTCCGCCTCACGTTTTCGTGAGCTTATCATGAGTCCTGACACACAGGTCGATGTTGTAGATATGCAAAATAAAACGGACAGAAACAAAGTAACAACATTTACCTATTGTTCAATGGCACTCTGACATCTTGTATTCCAAGGTTATGTCACCGTATAAGTGCAGTCTGAGTGCAGACCTCATGAGACAGAGGGGATGGAATTCCTCGTGTAGCTCCCCAGGATCTAGCCGCGAACCCTCCGTCTGGTCACCGCGGCCGTCCTATGCCGCTTCTGCTTTTGTGGCGGTCCCAGCTCCAGCGGAGGCTCCGGCAGGGTCTTCTTTCCAATCGCCATTCTCTAATTGTCCTGAATCATGTTCAGGCTTTAAGGCAAATGGCCTGATATCATTAGGACCCAACTCATCCGAGTCTGTGGCGGCCATGACAGTTTTGTCGTCTGTTCCGTGTTTGGACTAGTGCGCATGCGTATACAACAGAGTAGAAAGAGCGGGTCTGTGGGGGATTACATGGATTTGAAAAGGATTACTGTCGAAAAGTCCTAAGAGGTAATTCAGTCAAAACTCGGGCGTATTTGTTTTTAGAAAAGCATAATTTATCAGAAAAAAATACCCGCTTACTGAGTGGAATTCTCCTTTAACTGAATCCTCCTTTCTTATTAGTTTTATTTACTATATTGAACTTTTCTAAGACTTTTAGAACCTAGTGTATTCTGTAACAGACTATCATGGATACTAAAACACTTGCCTCAGGTAATGTCCTTAGTGCTGAAAACAGTACTTTTAAAGTTAGATTCCAATTATTTAACTGACTAATCATTTCTTAGTTTGATTTACTAGATTGAACCTTCCTAAGACTTTTAGAAACTTGTGAACTCTGCAACAGACTATAATGGATGCTTAAACACCTTCCTTAGGTAATGTCCTTGGTGCTGAAAACAGAACTCTCGTTAGATTCCAATTCTTTAACTGAGTAATCCTTTCTTATTAGTTTGATTTACTAAGATTGAACCTCCCCAAGAATTTTATTTAGAAACTTGTGAACTCTGTAACAGATTATATTGGTTGCTAAAACACCTGCCTTAGGTAATGTCCTTGGTGCTGAAAACAGTGCTTTCTAGATTAGATTCCAATTCTTTAACTAACTAATCCTTTCTTATTAGTTTGATTTACTAGATCGAACCTCCCAAGAATTTTATTTAGAAACTTGTGAACTCTGTAACAAATCATATTGGATGCTAAAACACCTGCCTTAGTTAATATCCTTGGTGCTGAAAACAGCACTTTCAAGGGTAGGTTCCGATTCTTTAACTGAGTAATCCTTTCTTATTATTTTGATTTACCGGATCAAACCACCCTAAGAATCTTATTTAGAAACTTGTGCACTTTGTAACAGACTTTGATGGATGCTTAATCACCTGCCTTAGTTAATGTCCTTGGTGCTGAAAACAGTACTTTCAAGGTTAGGTTCCATTTCTTTAAATGTATAATTCTTTTTTATAAGTTTGATATACAAGATCGAACCTTCCTAAGATTTTTAGAAACTTGTGCACCCTGTAACAGACTATAATGGATGCTTCAACACCTTCCTTAGGTAATGTCCATGGTGCTGAAAACAGTACTTTTAAGGGTAGATACTAATTCTTTAACTGGCTCATCCTTTCTTATTACTGTAAATGAATATAAGTTTGCGTGATTTTTATTTTGCGCTAAGGCGAAAATGGAGTGTTCGGGGTAGTTTTAAGTTTGCGGCAGCGCTATAGTCAAATACTGCTACAGTAGTGGACAAAAATGTTTGCAGCGGTTTTAAGTTCGAAAACCACGAACATAAAACCACCGCAAATATTTCTGCATTTACAGTAGTTTGATTTACTAGAACCTTCCCAAGATTTCTAGAAACTCTGGAACACATTATGATGGATGCCTATGAACAAGATGTTTGGACCAAGTGCTGAAGAAGCATTTTCCCTCGGCCCCAAATTCAATTCCGTCCCATTGATCCGCGGAAAACAAGGACACAGATTTAATCAGCGCAGATTCTGATTGTCGATGCCCGTGCCTCTGTGGCGACCTGTTACCTATGCAGGGCTTACTCGACACCTGCTGCTTCGATTATGCTCTCAAGTCACATGCTACATGTCAATAAGGCCGTGTTGATTTGATTATATGGATGACACACCTGCACACATCAATTCTGTATCTGTATCTATATAGCTGGTACAACTGCCATTAGGCGTAACGCACCAGCTTTGCAGGCACACAGCACGACAGCAGTTGGTTATATTACACCGAACGGTCTGTTACACCTAGTCTTTGCATATCTGACTGCAACTGTTCTTTAAAGCTATTCAGTGAAGATGCTCCTACAGTACTTGATGACAACGAGTTCCCTTCTACTATGGTTCTCGGAAAATACGAAATTTTTAACACATCAATCCTTGGCTGATAACTCTGGTACTTAAAAGCATGACTATTTCTAGTCCTCTTCTGAGCTGGCATTACATACTTATCAGTCGGTACATCCACAAGTTTATTAGTCATTCTGTACATCATGGAAAGTCTGGACGTTGTTCTTCTGTATTCAAGTGACATCCATTGCAGATCTGCTTTCATGATCATTTTGGTGACACTAGAATTTTTGTCCGACACTACAGTTTTTGTCTGATTCCCCAAAAAATGTTTTCCACCATATTGTTGATACAAAACAGCTGCAAAATGAGAAAATATATGCCGCAAGGCCATTTTGATTTGATTACATGGATGACATCTGCACACACATCAATTTTCGTCTGTTTACAAAAATTAGAAATTTTCGACCATACTGTAAATCATACAAAGCAGCTGCAAAATGAACAATTTGATGCCGTAAATTGAAAAAAAATATCAGAAAACAGATACTAATGTCGTAGAATGCCAAAGTCAATTCCAAAGTCAAGTCAACCAAGCTTCCTCATCCACATGCAAGCACGTCAAACCCCCAGATGATGGTGAAAAGAAGACCCTAAACCGGATAGTGAGTGAGTGAGAGAGTGAAAGAAGAAGATGCGCACGTGAAAGAACAAACACAAGGAATTTATTGTTTAGTATACAATACTGTGTGTGTTCAGTCAATTGTTCAACCTTCCTGACCACTTAGATTTCATAATGAAGGCAAATCTTCTTTTTTTTTGCCACCTTTTTTTTTCACACACTTGCATTGGTTTTGGGGTTCCCAGAGGATGCTATTTACATGTACAATTACTGTAATTCTCGTTTCTTTCACTGTTACTTTATATTCACTGTTTTCACTGTCAACTCAGTACTGTGAACTTATCATTCCTGTGAAAAAACCTGTTTTATTTATGATTCCAATCACTTGGCACCATCGTGAAGTTAAAGTTCAGTGAAAATGTTCATTTTCCTTACACAGTGAAATTTTGCTACCGTGAAGATAAAGTAATTAACAGTATACCATCAAATCAGCATGGCCTAAAGGAGAAAAGCCTCCAGTCATAGAATTTCGTTTGATACAAAAAATGCTGTCTTGGAACAAAACAGCCAAAAGTTACTGCTATATGTAAATGGATTATTACCAAACATTGGCCTAAATTGAAAGGTAATGCATGTAGTTGACCTCGTTTAGCACTAACCCTGGGCAGATGGATAATTATATGTAGACACCTGTGATTGGCTGCTGAGATAACTGCATTAATGATTTACTCTATTGGTTCGAATCCTCCCTGTAATGCTCCCCTAGTTTGGGATCAGGGGTGCATTTGGATCTCAAATGACTATTGATTGGACCTAAGTGCTCTAAATGATCTGGCATGGGCATAAAAAATCAATAATGTGATACATGTGCATAGATGCCTAAGATGGCAACTGTCATATATCACTCAATTTTGGGGCTGACTGATTTATAAAGACTTAGTGGAAGAATCAAATTTGGTTAGAATTCGGCACAATTTGCAGTTTTGCCTTTTTGATTTTAGAAATGGGGTCAACAAAGTCATATTTTTGTATCATGGACGTCGCTATACATATATATATGTGATACTATACATATACTATATGTGATAGTGTTGTTTGAACTAATCATGTATAGAAATTGACTTTCAAAATCTGATTTTCGGGCCCTAATATTGCTTGGGTTGCCTTCAAATATTGAAAATTAATGTATTTCCAGCCCTGAAAAATATTGAAAACCTGCTGCAGTCGTGACCACTAGATCCGCTCTATACGTTGTTCTTTCCACTCGACTGAGCACTTTGAGTGCTCGCAGGTTGGGCCCCTATCCTGGTCAAGGCTGAAGCTAAGCCTGTGCATTTGCACTGAAATGATGCCGCCGTCAGCCTCTTGATGCACTCAGTCTGGCATCACTTCTGGACGATATGTACAAAGTGATTGGTTGGGCCGGGAAAATGTACCCTGACTACGCAGTCTTGTAAATCACACTTCTAGTAGCCCAGTTTAGCCTCCCTCTCACTGTACTCGCGGCACGCTGGCATCGTCGCTCCGGCCGATGGAATTGACAAAGCACTCAACGAATTTCATCGACAAAAAGGGATTCTCTTTAAGCTTTGTGTGTTTTGTTGTCTTTTTTGTCATACTTGACGTTTTGAATGATATTCCCATTATCAAGTCAAGGGTAACACAAATCCAGTTTAGGACGCAGCAACGTCGCCAGCATGCCGCGGGTCCAGTGAGAGGGGGGCTTTTGGCATCACTTCTGGCCTATACGTACAAAGTGATTGGTTAGGTCGGGAAAATGTACCCTGACTATACAGCCATGTTAATCATACTTCTAGCAGCTCCTTCACTGCTGCCCAGTTTGGCATCGCTTCTGAACTGTAAGACTGGTATAGAGTGATTGGTTAAGGCCCCCTCTCACTGGACCCGTGGTACACTGGCGGCGTCGCTGCGTCCTAAACTGGATTTGTGTTACGCTTGACTTTATAATAGGAATATCATTCAAAACGTACAAGTTTGACCAAAAAGACAAGAAAACACACAAAGCATAAAAAGGTTCGTTTTCTGTCATTGTAATTTGTTGAGTGCTTAGTCAATTCGATCGGCCGCAGCGACGCCGCCAGCGTGCCGCGGGTCCAGTGAGAGGGGGGCTTTTGGTCAGAAAATATAGCCTGACTATAAAGTGATGTCAATCACACCTCAAGCAGAGCCCTTCCATTGGTCAGGTAGCTAAAAGTTTGATGACCAACACCTCTAAGTCAGGAGAATTGGGGACATCCTAATTATGTTGATTTATGCATAATGTGCTAACATGGACCAATCATTGTCAGTGTTACAACTGTCTGTGGTGTTGGAGGCTGTGTTGACTGGTTTTCAAAGTGAAACCTGAGCTCCTATTGGACTGATTTTCATAGTGATAAATAATGCTGAGCTCCTATTGTTAGTTCTAGCAAGGCCCTTGGTTCTAGGAATGGGAACGGTTCTCTCAAGTCATTGCCTCATTTGCATTAATTTGCATAAAGAGCCCTGGAACCATGATGTCCCACCTGGACCATGGAACAGCATACCTAAAAATGATTATGAGACATCAAGCTATTCACACTGTTGTTGTAATATATATATATAAACCTCTTGTATGTATTCATGATATGAACTCTAGAAAACATTGTAATGTTATATTCCGGCCGCACCCTTTTGTCCTGAGTAAAACTCTAAGTGCAATATTTTAAATAGTCTTATCAATTGTTTTAAACTGATATTTATTGAAACTTTTAACCGTTGCCTGATTTGTAACGCGCAATTACCTACGATGTATTTAGCCTCGCAATTCAGCCTTATAAGGGCTGCCATGAGGCCTGTCTGTCACATGATGACGAATAAACCAGTCTACTACTACGACTATTAGAGGTGTGCCACCAAAAGTTCTCGAGGAGGAGGGCCAATCAGCCCCTGACAGTGAGAGATTACGTAAGACTACGGAAAATGGACCCCTGCACTTGGCAGTGGAATAATGCAGAGCATGAAAGACAAGAATACAGCCGGCTATATCAAAGCATCTCTGTTTCTTTTGAGTGCTGCCAATGTTATAATCCCATGGTTCCTATGGACCGAGAGTGATATCGATTCTCTTTGCCAGTGCCAAATCCACAACCATATTCATTTTTCCTCAAGCCAGAATCAATACAACTGCATAACGTCTATCCCATACTTACAAACTAGTCTCATTTCTGTATTTCTACCTCTACATATTAAAAGAATCTCTCTCTCTCTCTCTCTCTCTCTCTCTCTCTTTATATATACATTGTATATATATAACTGTCTCTCTCTCTTTATATATAATATATAAATATATAACTAGATATATATATAGAGAGAGAGAGAGACAGAGAGAGTTATTGATGTATGTACTACACATATCATGTCTGAGAAATATCTAACAAAATAGAATAAATGAGATGAAAAAAATTACTGAAATTTGATAATTTTCAGCAATTTTCTTATTTCTCAGCAGTAACTGTTGCACAATTTGAAAAATCTGTAACATTTTCGATACTTACATCCGTGTCAAAAACTTCTTATCTATATTGTCATCATTGTATCTTGAGATTTACGATACCAAGACGACAAAATGTTCCCTTGAAAAAGGTGCTCGAAGCAAGATAACGATCGTCTTCAGAAACCCAAAGTGAAATTCTAACGATTAACTTCAATGCACACTATAGGCACAGAGATGGCATTGAACAATGTTATTGTTGTAATATAGAAGAAAGAAATATTATCAGAGCTTATTCTTCACCGTAACCACAACAAAAGCAGTTGTAATTTTCTTTGCAATCAATAAATGTAGCCTGCTCATACATGAATTAATCTCTATGACTAATTCCATCTCATTATGGGTCAGCGTCTAGTAATACCACACTGTCCCCAAAGACCATCACCCTCGAGGATTTTATCATACCATTTGGCATGCCCATGGAATAGATCGCTCCCTAGGCGCGCCTTTGGGCGTACAATTTTGATCCATGGTAATGTATATATTCAACCCCCGACGGGCTGATAAAAATTGGCACCAAGACGGGATGAGGTTCCTTAATTGCCTGATGGCACAGTTTCCCCGAGGATTTAGTAGCTGCGGTACACTTTGATGTAGGAGATAGCGGGAGCATTAGTGGAAATTAGCATCGCCCGAATACAAGTGCACGTACGCATTCGGATAAAGACAGGCCCGTGTTTCAGAGAATGAGATCTTGTCTCCTGAGAATGGGACACATTTCGGGAAAACTAAGAGGCCTTTAGGAAGAAAACTTTTTCTTAAGAGTGCCATCAGTTTTGTTGTGAATAGGGAATAGGGTGACATCATGTTTATTTTGAAACTAAATCAGACAAGAACAAACCTTTCAAAGATGTGTCGTACTTTGGATAATCATGGTTACTTTGTAAAGGAGCTTTTTCTAGAAATGCCAAATGTACATGCTGAAGGAAATGTTAATAGCATCTTGTTTCTGTAAGTTGTATGTACAACATTAAACATTATGTACTGGACTAAGTAAAAATGTGCATAGCAGGTAAAAAAATAGGTCCCTTTTCAAGTCAAAAAGGGAAGTAAACAATTATTGAACAGGGTGTTGTTCTTCTAACTGAAATTTGCAATTTAGGAATCAGTCCCTTTCAAATGTTCCAATGTTCAGAATCTTTTTTGATTTCTATTTCTGGTCAACCTAAACTTACCTGACATCATCTTCCTTTTGATTGCAAAGCTAAACATTCCTTTTTTGTTTGTTTGTTTGCTTGTTTATTTCATATAACCGGTAACATTAAACCTCCTGACGTTTAACAAAAAAAAAAAACATTTTTTCTAATTATTGAGACAATTATGTACAAGACTGTAAGGTTTGATCCACCCACACCGGGATGGACCCCTACTCTTTTCGATAAATACAATGAGATCTTTAACATGCTTGAGGCGTGGCTCTCCTCAAACACAAGACCTTCAGCTTTACTTCCCAACAGAGAGGACGTCCCTAACCAAAGCCAGGTACTCATTCTTACCTGGTCGAGTGAGAAAATTAGTAATACAAAGCATCTTTCCCGAAGGCACAACATTAGGGTAACTTTCAATAGAAACAGCCCTAAAGATGAACTACAGGTAATACAATGGTGATGAATGAAATCGTAGTTGACTATGAATGTTTAGTCCCCGAGAAATTTCAGTTTCCAACACCCCTATTACTGATGACTAATACCAGGTCTCTGGCATATGATAAAAGCTATTCGTGCCACAATCTTTCACTGCTCGAAGACGCAATTTGGGAAATGAGTCCATACTTTTTCAACGCATCAAATTACAAATGAAACAGTAGTTGACTGCAAAATGTTTATTCCCTCAGAAATTTCAGTTTCCAGCACCCCCATACTGAGGACGGGTCTCTGGCATATGATAAAAGCTATCCGTTTCACAATCTTTCACCGCTTAAAGACACAATTTGGGAAATGAGGCCATACTTTTTTTCAACGCATTCTTATGAGAAAAGCTATCCGTGCCACAATCTTTCACTGCTATAAAACGCAATTTGGGAAATGAGTCCATACTTTTTCAACGCATCAAATTGCAAATGTTCTCTCGGGCCTCATAATACACCGATGACTCAGCCATTGTTTCAGGAAGAGGAATGTACAACAATGAAACACCAACTAATATCATGGTGAATCATCAAAGTTAACACCAACTTGTTATTCATAGGAACTATAGTTGATGTCCGTGATCAGTTCTATACATACTTAAAGTATTCTATGATTTTATACTCTTGACCAATAATATATGATACAATATATGTTTTGATGGTATACTTTTCCAAGCTTAATCAAAAGAGGCCATAATTCAAAATGAGTCTATAAGTCAATGTTGTGGGAAAATTATTCCACGCAGGGTTCTAAGTTGTATCGCATGGGCTTCCATAGAATATTTAGAATGCATTTCGCGCGCGCCGGTTGTACCGCCGTCGAAAATTCGAATACCGGCTTCGGAGGTTGGAATCAATGTTGTTACAGTTTTTTGTTCGAGGACACAAACTCCCTCAAATTCTGGCGCATTTCCCATTGCAATGTGTGTTTTCTCGGGTGGGTATGACATAGATAAAATACAACACGGTGTATTCCGCATCACCCTACGGCTGTCGGGCTGGTACCTTGGGTGATATGGAATACCCCGTGTTTTATTCTATATGTACACAACACTAGAGACAACTAAAGAAGGTACATGTACTTACTTGGTATTCCTGCCACCAACTTGAGTGGTCGTAACACCCTGACGGCTCGAAGGGTGCGCAAGTCGACATTGTTACTTTGGACAAAGGTAGACATGAGGCTGTGCGGGTTCGGAAGGGCGTCGGGAGAGATAGAAAGGAAAAAAACAGGACGCGGGTAAGTTAAGGGCTTGTTAGTGCATCACAAACTCAAAATAAGCTCCCTATGAAATCATAGAGAGTTTCGTATTCTGTAAAATGAAAGTGCCAACAGTTTGCAATTCAAAGAAATTGACAACAATTTACTTGTTACTTAGTGATGTTAAACAACATTAAGAGCAACACATGTATCATGCAAACAAACACAAAAATCATTTGAATATTAAGTACATGTACAACCATCTTTTGGCTTTTAAAGTTTGGGGTGTCTGTCAGTTTATGTTTTTGATGACTGACACAAAAATTAAAATGTCATTGAAATTCATGTACTATCGAAACTAATGTTACAGTTTTAGAATCATTGTTTGTATTGATTTGCCTGCAACAGGTAAAAGGGATGCATGATCCTCGCTTTTCATATAGAAAAAGATTTTTCATCAACTTATAAGCTGGTTCACAGTCTAAACTGCATATGTGCAGCAAAATGCATTGTGGGAAATATGTCAAAGTTCAAGGCTCCTGAGACATAAACAAAACACATTTGGACAATCATCTATTCAGCAACATGAATAGAATTGTTTACATGAATAGAATTGCTTACATGAATAGAACAGTTAACATGAATAGAACTGTTTACATGAATAGAACTGTTTACATGAATAGAACTGTTTACATGAATAGAACTGTTTACAGGTTAGGGGTCATCACCTCTGACATATTACCCACAATGCATCTTGCTGTGCATGCCCATTTTAATCCATGAACTGGCTTATAAAATGTAGCTTTGATATGGAAGACCTGACAGCCCAAAACCACCAATGTACATTTTAAGACTCATTAAACACATTGATTTGGCCGCAGGCCCAATACATGTACTACCTGATTGTGCATCAGCCTTCTTTGCATGAGATTAATGGTATAAGCCACAAATTAAAATGCTGGCAAACCACCAAAAATCAGCCCCTGGGACCATGAAGCTTCTTAGTAGGCTTGATGGAGGGCTCTTGGGGATGTTGCATCTCTTTCTGATTTGTAGGCAAAGAACTTGGAGCATATTGCCGTTTTTCTGTAGTCTTAATGGGTCTATATGTTTGGAGAAAACTTTTATCTCTCATTTCCCCGTAGGGTTATACAGCGACTTTTTGTACACATAAAGTGCTAAAATCTACCTGTTGTTAATTGAATAAAATGCCTACTAGAGGGTAACATTGCACTTAGACTAAAATGTTTTTTAAATGTTTATTATCACTTCTGTACTGAAACGTCGTTATCGCTGGCAGGTATTTTATAAATGTCACTGATCCCTTTCAGAATAAGCATGTAGCCACCCTCATAAAAATGTATCAATTTAGGGAGTGTGGTATTATTAAACATTTGCATATTTTTCTGCAAAAATGCATATGTAGTGGCAACTGAGTTGTTGCAGAGATGGCTTGGCACATCTTGGTGTTGTCATGACATCATCGGTCATACCAAAATCCCACAACAGTAGGGGTGGATAGCTTGAAACTTCTTTTTTTTGGCGACACCTCTTGAGCATATGCACTTGTGAATGATGATGCAGTCCAAGCAACTGAATAGTGCAAATTCATGTGGGTGGGGTTGAAAATAAGGTCAACATGCAGCACAGTTTTAATGTACAGCCATAACTCTTCGGTTAATTTGATTATTTTGGGGTAATTTGGGGGGTTGCAGTGACAGACTGTAGTACACAGGAGAAACAACTGTTACAGCATTTAGTTCACGATGACTTGTAAGAACAATTGTTAATGGTAAAAGTGGGACCGTCATCATTCCAACACTTACACTACTTGTAGAACTGTAAACTTACTTTCTATCCTATATAGCATTGTTAAAGGCCTCAGCCCGCGCAAGGCTCGGAAGGCGGGTTGGTCAAAGTAGGGGACAGAGAGCGCCAAGACTCTGTTACGGGGAAACAGGATGGTGGAAGGTGGAAAAACAGAGAAGATGCTTTTTAATTACTAATAGTTTACAGTATTTATTATCAGATGGACAAGAGGCATTCAAGTAATTGATAATGTAATCAGTATTAGAATGATCTGCTATGTTTACTTTACTAGTCTTAGGGATTTTCTAGAAAGTAAAAGCAGATGCATGCTGGCAAATGAATTAAGAATAGATTTTTCACAGAAAATAGGCTTTTTGATAACTAATAGTTTACAGTATTCATTATGAGATGGATAGGAAGCATTCAAGTAATTGATAATGAAATAAGTATCAGAATTATTTGATACGCTTACTTTACTAGTCTTAGGGACTTTCTAGAAAGGAAAACAGATGCATGCTGACAAATGAATTGAAGAATAGATTTTTCACAGAGAAGAGGCTTTTTTAATTACTAATAGTTTACAGTATTCATTATGAAATTGACAAGAAGCATTCAAGTAATTGATAATGTAATCAGGGTATCAGAATAATCTGATATGTTTACTTTGCTAGTCTTTGGGATTTTCTAAAAAGGAAAACAGATGCATGCTGGCAAATGAATTTAAGACTAGATTTTGCATAGAGAAGAGGCTTTTTTAATTACTTATAGTTTACAGTATTCATTATGAGATGGACAAGAAGTATTCAAGTAATTGATAATGTAATCAGTATCGGAAGAATCTGATATGTTTACTTTACTGGTCTTAGGGATTTTCTAAAAAGGAAAAACAGATGGATGCTGGCAAATGAATTTAAGACTAGATTTTTCACAGAGAAGAGGCTTTTTTATAACTAATAGTTTACAGTATTCATTATGAGATGAAGCATTCAAGTAATAGATAATGTAATCAGTATCAGAATAATCTGATATGTTTACTTTGCTAGTCTTTGGGATTTTCTAGAAAGGAAAACAGATGCATGCTGGCAAATGAAGTTAAGAATAGATTTTTAACAGAGAAGAGGCTTTTCAATTACTGATAGTTTACAGTATTCATTATGAGATGGATAGGAAGCATTCAAGTAATTGGTAATGAAATAAGTAACAGGAAAACAGATGCATGCTGACAAATGAATTCAAGAAAATATTTTTCACAGAGAAGAGGCTTTTTTAATTACTAGTAGTTTACAATATTGATTATGAGATGGAAAAGAAGTATTATCTTAGTAATTGATGACATAATCAGTATCCGAATGAGCTGATATGTTTACTTTGCCAGTCTTAGGGATTTTCGAGAAGGGAAAACAGACTCATGCTGGCAAATGAATTTAAGGATAGATTTTTCACAGAGAAGAGGCTTTTTAATTACTAATAGTTTACAGTATTCATTATGAGATGGACAGGAAGCATTCAAGTAATTGATAATGTAATCCGTATCAGAATGATCTGATATCTTTACTCTTAGGGATTTTCTAGAAAGGAGAAACAGATGCATGCTGACAAATGAATTTTAGCATAGATTTTTCACAGAGAAGAGGCTTTTTGATTACTAATAGTTTACAGTATTCATTATGAGATGGACAAGAAGCATTCAAGTAATTGATAATGTAATCAGGGTATCAGAATAATCTGATATGTTTACTTTGCTATAGTCTTTGGGATTTTCTAAAAAGGAAAACAGATGCATGCTGACAAATGAATTTAAGAATAGATTTTTCACAGAGAAGAGGCTTTTTGATTACTAATAGTTAACAGTATTCATTATGAGATGGACAAGAAGTATTTAAGTAATTGAAAATGTAATCGGTATCAGAATGATCTGATATGTTTACTTTACTAGTCTTATGGATTTTCAAGAAAGCAAAACAGATGCATGCTTACAAATGAATTTAAGAAAAGATTTTTCACAGAGAAGAGGCTTTTTAATTACTAATAGTTTACAGTACAGTACATTATGAGATGGACAGAAAGTAATTGAAAATGTAATCAGAATCAGTATCAGAATGATCTGATATATTTACTTTACTAGTCTTAGGGATTTTCTAGACAGGAAAACAGATGCATTCTGACAAATGAATTTAAGAATAGATTTTTCAAATTACATTATGTTAACTTGATGATGCACTCAAAAATGATGATAATCACAAAAAGTACATATTATATACTTTTGTGGACTTCGGATTATTATGAAATTTGTTCTTTTGCTATCTGTTTTCCATTGTTGAAAGTGTTATCTATCTATCCATCCATTTCAATTTTGTCTTCCCTGGGCACAAAAGATGTTGAAAGGTATTTTCTGTTTCCATTGGTGGTAAGTAAGCTCCGGTTATAAGTCCCAAAATGTTGCATTCCCAAATGCAATTAACTACGGCTGCACCATATCTTTGTCTGTCCCAATCACTTAATTACAAGGTCTGTATTCAATACTTTAGGGCAACAACAATTTGATAAGTTGTTTTGACAATGTCAATTTTTCTTTAGTCTTTATGTATTCTTTTGTTAATTTTGTTTAGTTTTGTTTATGTAAAAATCATTCATATTATCAATTTTTTTGGGATGGCCCACGAAAAGCCACATAGGCTTCTGGTATGTTTTTTGGCCTGTATTTCATATTGATTTCAAATATTTGTATGTGAATAAACAATATATGAAAATTCATCACTCTTCAAGTACCAAACGACATTTGCCACAGGGGATAGTTTCTTCACATGCTCACAAAATATTACGTCAACATCAGACGTCATTGGCAATTTGTTGAACAGCAAGATTTTCATAATTGGCCCAATTGCCATGACGTTAGTCCAAAAATTGGTTGATGAATATTTCATTTACTTCCGCATTTGAGCCAAACTAGTTTTATTATCTCCGAATAGATGTTTAAGCATTCTAGAAAATGAAACATAAATTTCAACGGTGTAGTTTATGATGTTATAATTAAGAATTTCTGTGCCTAAAACCTCTCAAAACAGCCATAAATTTCATGTATCAAAACATACGTAACTTATTGTAATGCAATTTTCATCAAAATATCCGCAGATCTGGCGTTCTTTCCCCGACAAGAGAAGTTGTTTATGATGTTATGATTTAGAATTTTTGAGCCTAAAACCTCTCAAAACAGCCTTAGATGTCATGAATCAAAACATATGTAACTTCTTGTAATGGAATCTTTTTATCAAAATGTCCATAAATCTGGCGTTCTTTCTCTGACAAGAGAAATTTCGACGATGAATTTTATGATTTTATGATTTTATGATTTAGAATTTTGGAAAAAAACTCTCAAAGCAGCCTTAAATTTCATGGATCAAAACATACGTAACTTATTGTAATGGAATTTTTATCAAAATATCCGCAGATCTGGCGTTCTCTCCCCGACAAGAGAAGTTGTTTATGATGTTATGATTTAGAATTTTTGTGCCTAAAACCTCTCAAAGCAGCTTTAAATTTCATGTATCGAAACATACATAACTTCTTGTAATGGAATTTTTATCAAAATGTCCGTAAATCCGGCATTCTTTCCCCTGCAAGGAGAAATTTCGCAGATGTAGTTTATGATGTTATAATTTTTGTGCCAATAACCTCTCAAAACAGCTTTACCATTCATGGACCAAAATACATGTAACTTATTGTAATGGAATTCTTATCAAAATGTCCGTAAATTTGTCTTTATTTCCGGACAAGCCTCCCATGCAAGCATACCAACAGACGATCTAAACTGGAGGGCAACTTGCTGTCACTACAGCGCATTTAACACTTCGAGATCCATCCTCAGATGCAGAGGCTTTATAAATGTTCGCACGGCAAAAATAATCATCTTCCGCCTTACTAAATATGCGGTCCAATTTTCTTTTCTCAAACGCTGCCGACAGGATCCCACAGGGGAATTGTTGTGGGTAAACTAAATCATCCCTGCGATTTTTGCCTCGACGTTGCGGTTTACGGGTCGGTTGCCGACAGCGTTTCTACGAAAAACATGTCTCCAACATTCTCCAGCCTTTTCCAGGCGTTCAATCGATCTTCCCAGCGAGTATTCTACTACTAAGTAGGCTTCAGTCCCCTTTCGACATGCTTATCGCATTTCTTCTAGAACAGAATTGCCTCCAGCGTTGTTTGTTGCGCTAAAAAAGCTTTTATATCCAACCTACGCTTTCTCGTAACAGTTCCCTCTTCGATATCAGACGGCTGCCTATGCAGTTTTAAAACAAATCGGTAACGTAATGTCTACAAGAGGCTCTTCTTCGAACGTAGCGCTTTTCTTAACGATTTCCGTAAAGTACAACTTCCTCTATACTATTGGTAAACTGTACAACGCTTTCTCACTTGTTGTGAGGAGTACGGTCGATAGATTCATCGACTGAAAGCAAAGGCTACGGACAAAATCGTTTGGAAACAATTCCTACACCACGCGTTTAAAACAAGCTTATAAACTTTGCTAAGATTGCTTTCTGTCCGCGTTCTAAACGTTAACTAAAGGTCTATAGACTATGCATACGTATATAAAAATCTATTTGTACTTACCCGGTGACTACCACTACGAAATCCATAATGTTCCAGCCGTTCCGTAAGTAGGATCCTTTATGTAGTACAAAGCCCAGGGCGATTATTTTCACGGCGGCTTCCACGCAGAATATCCCCAGAAAGTAAGGTTCCGTGAGTTCCTGGGAAAAGGGCAAAGAAAGGGGTTGAGGTTACTGATGAATTGTGGGACGTACCGACTATTACATGTATATTACCAGCTCAGAATAGAACAAGAAATAGCCATGCCTTCAGGTACCAGAGTTAACTACCCAGAATTGCAATTGAGGTGTTAAAAATTCGTTTACTCCTTGAACTAGTGTAGAGTGGAACTTGTTGTCACCAAGTACGTGCATGTATACAGTAGGGGTATCCTCATTAAATTAATCTTTCAACAACACTTATAGCTAGATATTCAAAACTTAGGTGTGACAGGTCGTTCAGTGTGATATAACCAGCTTCTGCCGCGCCGCATGCCTGCGAAGCTGGTGTGTTATGCCGAAGGGCGGTTATACAAGCTATACAGATACAGAACGGTATCTGACCATGTCTATTGGTGACCACAAGTATATAGAAATAGATGTTTGTTTTAACAGAACATAACTTAAAAGATAAGCAGTGGAAGGATTTCCTGTCTGGATGAATTTTGATGATAAAGAAGATTTCGTTTAGTTCGAAGTTATGTTCAGCACCAAGGACAGGGAAGCGGTGCTGAATGCGCTAATCAATTTCACAGCTAAACGCCATGCATTGTGGCTATCTACGGAATTCAGCCAGCTCATATGCATTTTTACAAGAGAAATTAGTTAACTTAAGGTCCTTCTGAAGCCAACGTATACCCTTAACTGCTTGAACTGGTTGGATAATGACGTTAACAGAGCCTTATCGGAAAGACTTTCCGGTACGTAGATTTTATGGTATGCAAAAAATGATCAACCGCAACCTACACATTTTAAACATACTGAATAGATATTCATATTGCAAAGAATTCTAAAAACTCTTTTTTGGTCGTTAGATACGCACCCATTACTTCCTATCAACCTCTTAGAAATGTGTTTTTAAAAACTACTAATAATGCTACGAATGTGGCAAAAACGAAGGGATTTTAAGACATCTAGTTGAATACAATGAGAATAAAAGACTTTCTATCATGAGGACGTGATGAGAAGTATGATGAGCTTGTAGAGCGCAGACACTATTCATTTTTCGTCCTTGCCCTTTCGAGATAAAGGCAAACTGTCAGCAATCATTAACAGTGTAATTTCTTTAAAATAACCGTTGGGACTTTTTCGTCGATTTCTCGTTAGCTTGCTGAAGATGTGGCGCAAGATTGTTTGTAAGGCTGAGGTCGAAGCACACCCCTGGAGATGTTTTGAATGAATGCGCAGCGCTCCGGCCAATCAAAATTGAATCGAGAGAGACGTTTAGGGGCAGTCAAATATGACAGCGATGTCAGGGATGAAAAAATGACCGAGCCCTTGCAGCCCCTACGGAGATAATTAACGTGACCCTCGCCATCTTTATGACGATACCTCGCAGATCAAGCCATATTTACACGTCCCTATACAGTCTTCAACACAAGTTTCCAATCAAACCGACGACTTGCGTCTAGACTAGCTCATTTTACGACAGCTAGGTCAGTCTATGTCGTACGTGTATTTTACGACACTTCACGTCGGGCTATCTTGACGCCCATTTTGCTTCAGTCCAAGCGACATACGATCAACATTCTCTGATTACATTCAATAGTTGATAACGCTTAGTCATGAAAACTGTCAGGTAAAGATTATACCAGGCTAGATCTACTGTCTTAGGTTAACGAACCCGTGTCTGTGCCATTCATTTGAACAGCTAAAGCACATTAACGTATCAAACGTGGCCGGCTCAGAATCCATTTAGCGATGTAAATAATTGATCGGAAATAAATCACAATTTCCCCAGGTGACAGCGCGTTCAGAATTCTGAAGTCGACACGTTCAAACGGAGGATTCCGGTCAAGCAAAAGTAGACACAAAGTTCACCGGGATTTGGAAATTAGGTTTTCTAAAGGGAGCTTACATTTTTATCAAACAATGAATATGTACCATCGTTGGTATTCAATTAACGGCACTGTAACATTCACCGTAGGTTTTCGCACGATTTTGATGTCTAGCCAACTACCGACAAGGTTCTAAAACAGCCTTTTCCATAACAAGACAGCGGACTTTATTACGACGAATACACGACTATCTCAAGACTTCTCTCAGTTTAGATACGACGATAGTGAGTACGACGAATTCGACCGTGCCCTACGTTGAGCGACACAGTTTTCTTGTGGTTTTTTTGGAAGCGGATATTGTCAGGATGATCCTGTCAGCAGTAGAAAAAATTGCACTGCTGACAGGACGGTCCTGTCAGCAGTGGAAAAATCAGCAGAATCATCCTGTCAGCAGTGCATTTTTTTCTACTGCTGACAGGATGATCCTGTCAGCAGTGCAAATTTTCCTACTGCTGACAGGACTATCCTGCCAACAGCCTTCGGATTTTTTTAATACTGCGGAGAAATCATTTCTTAAGCTCGAGACGTCTTATTGTCTCTCGGCAGTCTAGACGTCTTGATGTGAGCATTACATAGTCTCATAGATAGGCAATGCAATGCATCTTAATGAGCTTTGATTTAAGATATTCTGTCTAGGGGACAACCAGAACCTGACGATATCACGAAATATTTTACAGCACGAAGGAAGAGTAATATCATGTGTTTTAGCTCTTTTATCGGGAGATCGCCTATGGTTGCCTGCCGTGAAGTTGCATCAAGCTTGTGTGAGCGAGTGAGTGAGTGAAGGATTGAGTGGTAGAGGGAGTGAATGGGCTAGTGAGAGAGTAGGTAAAAGAAAGTGAGTGAATGAACTAGCAAGTTGACGAGATTTTTTAACAATAAAACCACCTTAACTAAATCGTAACACGGCAATTAGGTACAGTAAGAGAGAGAACGAGAGAGGGAGGGAGGGGGGAGAGAGAGAGAGAGAGAGAGAGAGAGAGAGAGAGAGAGAGAGAGAGAGAGAGAGAGAGAGAGAAAGGGGGGGAGAGAGTGTTACGTTTCGAAGCTTTATCTCCTTCGTGTCTGTTGCCGACCTTCCAACGGTATGGACTTGGCTCAAACCGATACAAACGAGTAGCTTGTTGGAATGCATCGGAAACAAATATCGCCTGTCTGTTAAACCCCATTCTTTGATTTAACAGATTGGATACAATTGATGTAAATCAGTTTATACGACTGTCGTTGACTAATGAAATTAGATATACAGCCAATGGCAGAAGGTCCAGAATGTTCGCCGTTGCAAAGAGGTCAGTACACCAAGAATCGAAATTTCTCGAAGTCTAAAATTGATAGCTTCTCATTATTAGGTTTTTACACGGTCGTACTGGTTCGAACTAGATGAATACAGCCTGGCCGAAAATCTATGTTTATGCAAATGAAGATGGACCAATGACCGCTGGCATAACGGCTACTTTCTATATGTTATTTCTGTGTGGCTATCGAAGGCGGTCTTTTAACGAACCTAGGAACGGCCATGTTATATCGCTTTAAATCAGTGATTCCGATAGAGGATTGAAGGTCGGTCAGTAAATTTCGCGGTGCGCAATAAAAGCAGGAAGGGTGTTTGACCTCGCTCGGCTCAATGCTAGGATTTACCATCAGATAGCTTCGAGTTACAACGCACTCAAATACGCATGTAAACAACAGTTTGTACAATAAGGACGCTCACGATTATTAGTACGCATGCGCAAGTTCAAATGTGAAGACCCCTAAGACGTAAACAAAACAATCCCGACTTCGTTATGCAAATCAGTCGACGCTGTCTAGACTTGGTCGAGACAAGAATTGTTTACAAGTTAGGGGCCTTCACCTTTGACCTTGCGCATGCGCACTTCGTCCTTATGACAATGATCTTTGATAAGCCTGAATGTAACGTGCATTGAATGTCCAAATAGCCAAGGCAGATATTTCGCGAAATGAAATTTCGATGCGGGTAAATCAGTTCTATTAAGAATCCTAGGTGATTTTTGTCGGGAATTTAGGAGAGCATACACTTTAGGGCAATGACGTCATTGTTTGCAACAAGTGTATTCTGGGCACGTGCCCGCCTGACAGTTCTCGTTCCCCGGGGCTGCATTGCAGCGCTGCTGCTCCAGCGATCAAAGCGTGCATTAAGAGCCTCACATAGCAATCACAGACATTGACAGCTTTCTCGTCCCAACGGTTTTTACGCCTTCTTTATCAGTCCTCGTATTTTCCTTGTATTTCCCCCTCCAAGTCCATTATTTTTCCTGACCCGTGGATTTATATCTTTCCCTCTATCCTAGGAAATTCTTATCGTAAGCAAATCAACAGTTGATAAGTTGCGCACCAGCTCTCAGCCTTGGCTTTCAGCGCTGAGTAAATGAAGCGTGTCGTCAGGTGTTGGAAAGTAGATCCTCTCGGAAGCCGCTGGCGTGCAGATCTAAGCCCCGTTCAGTTGGGCGTGGCAGCGCACGTACGTTTTTGATAAGCCTCTTTTTAAAATTCACGCGGCATTGTGTGTGTCTTTCTGATATATCGGAGACTGTATACTCTTGTAGAGCGACGAATCGTCATCGATCTCTCTCAACATCATGAATTTGATGACACAAAATCATCGTCGAAAAGAAACTTGAGAAGCGTTTCGCGGTTCATCCATACGTCATCTTAACTCGACGATGCTCATTTGCGTTAATCAATGTGCAAGTCAAGTTGCGGGGTGATTTTGCCCCTGGCTTGACTCCTCTTTTCTGCTTTTCTCATATTTTATACCCCTACGATTTGAACTCGCAGGTAGCGAACTAGAAGAAGAAAAAACAAACACATCAAGCACGTAGCGCGAAGAAAAGGTCATACTAAACGCCAACCGGAGACAGCTTTGAAAGCTACTCTCCTCATAAGGTTCGTCATTATTGCTGTCAAACCCATCCAGTCGCCCCTGTCTGCTAGCGCTCATAAAAACCGAGGTCTGCAAGGCGATCAGTACAGACAGATGCCACAGCCGCAACGCCTATTATGTAGGAGGAAAGACGACTAGAATGCAAAATCAGGCGTCTCCATTGTGTTTTGCACAAACAGGGGCTTCCCGGTGGCAATATTTCAGCGTTTTGTATGGATGGAAGCATATGACAAGTGGAATACAGTGGCGACCGGAAGTCTGAACGCTTAGCGGTTATCTTAACGCTTGAATTCATGCATCTCTTGATAATGAGAACGAACACATATGAAGAGAGACATCGGAGGGTAGATACATTTTGAATCATCCGATTTGAAGGAATTTGTTGTGACAGAGCTTAACGTCAGATATCCCTCACCGCTTGAAAACGACGGTGTGGGCAAAAGTTGTTCATTCAAAATGGCGGCGTAGCATCTGTCCGCCATTTTGAGAAACCAGATATAATGTTCTCATATGTTCCTTTTATGGGTCTAGACCTGAACAAATAGATTTTCAGATTCGAAATTGTTTGGGCCGTCATGGAATCAGAATTTATTTTTTTCAGCATATACGTATTTCTTATGTCCTTGTACTTACATGACTACTTGACATTTCTTGATAAATTGGTACAAGATTCAGCAACTTTGGCTCGACGCATTTTTCTCCAGACCTTGATATCAGTCAGCGTTTCTGTGAAAATCGGTGCGGCCTACGCGTAACATGTGCTCGGCGTAGATAAGAGTGGGAGGACTGATTTTCATCCAGATAAATCCCATATTTACGTGCAGCGGCCAACTCTGTCAGTGACAATGAATCGCTGCGTAGGCATTTTTAGGCGCTGACAAAATCCATCGTTTCTCGTATGCTTTCCTCTTTGATCTAGATATCTTTATATGCGAAGAAAATGTCGCTATTTTGTCCAGATTATACATTTTTTAAGTAAACAATTCCGTAGTCAACAACGTATACGTACGGCCACTGTCAGCTGTCAAAATGTATATATTTTGTCGTCTTTTTAACAACATAAAAACATCAGCACTTGTCGCTAGTTCGTCCAGATTTTACCCTTTATAAAGTAAAACAATGCCGTAGTCAACAACGTATATGTACGGCCACTGTCAGCTGTCAAAATACATTTTGTCGTCTTTCTAATATCATAAAAACATCAGCATTTGCCGTTTTAGAGGTAGACCCACGCCTGGACGTCAGTGCATGGGCTATTAAACCTACATCTATTGGCTTCTAATGTAGAAAGATTTCCCCCAAGGCTGGCCAAATGGCTTGACTTTTGACAGAGGAGTCTAGAGTCTAGAAAAATCTTGTGGTGGCCCGGTAATCGTCTGGATGTGCAAATATACTTTAATTGCAGCGAAATACTTGCATATTACTCGCATATTACTTGCATATTGCCAAATGTTCCAAAACAAAAGAAGAAACTACTGGGTGATCAACATTAGTTTAGCAATAGTCCACAGTTTGTCTGTTTTTTAGTTTTCAATGTTAGAATGTAGCATTTTATCAATTCATGTTTTGCATTATACTTCTTATAGACCACGTGTGGTCATCTGTGCATTTAGCTCTTCTGGGTAGGAATATGCAACAAAGACTATTATTATTACAAGGAAACAAAAAAAAAGTATACGTATAGAAATGGGGGATAGGAATTTTTCCATCTTTAATAGAAGATAGAAATCAACCAAACCAGGAAATCAAACATCTCATATCTCCGTGAAATATATGTGAGTTTTTGAGAATCTCTTGTTTTAATCTTATTGTGAATTTTTTGCTAATTCTGGAAAACAAACTTAGTATTTTCCTGCCGGGCTACGGGACCAACTTCGGACCCGGGCCAAGCCAACCTCCACATACTGCCAGTCTCAACGTACACCATCTTCTGCCACAAATCCTGTCACTCTATATTATATTCGGACACACGTTTACACAAAGAAACACACCGACCATAAAACAATACCTCACGGAGGGATAGACATATCGACTTTTAGTTGATAAGACATTTAGTTGATAAGACATTTAGTTAAAGACGTTTAGTTCTTATCTATCCGACAGGGAATACACCAGAGCATTAAGCTTATCAAGCTAGAACAGCCAGGAGGACTTCCAGTTAATGCAACCTTTTCTTCGTCCAATCTCTTTCCCGTGTGATTGAATCTCTTTCAGGCTAGAGAATTGTCCATGTGTCCACTCGCGGTTACGGCCTTGCCCTTCCTTCTAGTGTAAAAAGTTCCGAGAAAAAAATCGCGATGGTGTTCAAAACCTTGTCCTGCTGGATTTCCAGAGCAAAAATATTCCCCCTACTGTTAAAGTACCCAGCCACCTTTGAAACAAAGGGTACTAGTTTGGTATTGCTCATTTTTAAGTGCTTCGCTTCACTATTAAAAACCGCGCGGGTGCAACGTAAGCATTCTAGAAATACCCTCAACCCAACCTTAGTCCGAGGGCTATACCATACAGAACAAGCATGCGCAAACCGACAATTGTCGGTCTCAGTAGGACAAAGGTTAGTTGACAAGAAATACATCTTGTCTAAAACCGACAGGGACCAAACTAATAAGGACTAGTATTTTTGGTGCGCAGACATTGGCTGTCGTGCTAACTAGATTACTGACCGCCTCTTGTCAATTAGGACCAGACTAACCATAGAAAAACAACCGTGGTCGATTCAGCGTACTTGTAAATTCTAGCTGATTTGTAACTCACGTTTTCTGTCAGGTACTGCAGATTGTACATATGAGTTTCAAGATGTACCGATAAAAACGTGCTCTTTAGAAAATTAACCCTATTTTGCCACACAACCTCTGATATCAATGCGTAACTTTTGTAGCCAATGCGCTGCAACATTCTCCAAAGATGCAAAGATGACTTACCAACACCCCATTATACTTTCGACGTGTTAAACATCCCATAATATTCTGATATGCAAACAATGGCGTCACGATGCATTATTGCCTGAGAGAGTGACGTAATGTGTGACGTTTTGTTTACACAAAAACATTAAAAGCGACGACGCCATGCAAATCTGACGAAACATAGATCTAACACACGCATGCGCACAGATGATAATAGCAGACGACACTTTGTTGCAGCTGCTGGACGGTACCGACTTACCAGCTGTTCGGACAAAGGTGTCCGGTCGTCCTTCGGGAGGTGGTCCTCCAGGGCCAGGACGATACAATTTCCCACGATCGTACAGATGATGAAGTAGTCGAAAGGCGTGGAGAGGGGGAAGTCAAGGAAAGGCCCACAGCCCGACAGACGTGAGACAAGACAAGACAATGCCACAGGCGGAGCCAGGAATATCTGTACTAAACATTATCCCTGGACAAGGACAAGGACAAGGACAGGTAGCTTGCGTGACGTAATCTTCAAGCAGATGTGGGGAGGACAATCGAAGTTTTCCAAACAGCAGGCTTTTGTCGCCTGTACACAAATATCTGCAGACAGTCGGTGAGTTCAAAGAGGTGCCGCGCGTCAACTGTCTCTTGGGAAGCTACGATTTTTTTTCTATTTTGCCTGATTGTTTTTCGTCAGAAAAAAGACTTAGAAATGTCCACTTTTTCGTTATGAATTTAGGAAGTACAACTATTTCATCCAATATGTCAGCTTCAGCGAAATTCATAGAATTTGCTTTGAATTTCAGCTGAATTTGATCAAGCTATATATAGCAATCAAAAGGAAGAATTTTCTTTAAACGTGTACAATGATACAAGCAAACCTCCTTGTCCAAGGATAATATTTGCACAAGGCTACTACTAGTACACAGGAAAAAAAAAGCTCGACTTGGTCTACTCACCAGTTTGATGGAAAGCGGGGTCCTGTCCTTATTTGGAAGGTGGTCCTCCATCGCTAGAACCACACAGTTCGCCATGATAGTCATGAGAATAAAATATTCAAATGGCGTGAGGGGGATATCGTCAAGGAACGTGCGATAAACAAAAGTAAACATAAACATAAACAAAATTCAACACATGACGATACGAACACAAGACCAAGACGAACGGACGTCACATGCACAGGACAACTAAACGTTCAAACCACGTGCACGATACGTAAACAATACACAAACAGTACATAAACAATACATAAACAGTACATAAACAATACAGAAACGTGCATCGAAATCATTTCATATAATCCCGTGTATTATGCACAGAAATGGTCTCGATAAGCAAATGTGAAATTACCAGAATAAATTGGAAGAAAACGTGCCGGAAAAAAATGGTAATTTTATGTGAAGAGGATTGGGGATAAAAACTTGCGTACTCCTGTAGAAAAAAGGCGCCTTTCAAATTTGCTTGTGGCCGCACCTTGGCAAACATGTCGTGTTATATATACATAAAGTTATATCAGAGGCACGCACGAAAAAAGCTGCCATCGCACCAGCGCATGTCCAAGACATCCATATTGTCAAAAATGAGGTAGACTGTACTTGTAAAGAACGTCAGGGCAGAATTCTTTGAAGAAAAACAGAATGGGGCTGGAAAGCAACTTTTTATCAAAAGATGTTGACGCGTAGTTTTGAGGAGAACTCCACCTAACACACAGGATTTCTTTGCAGGTCATAAAACGATACTGAAGGGCATAGAGGCATGTCAAAATTAAATACAAGAGTTGATATCATGGCCTGAAATGACATTGCAAAATACATAATCAAGGGAGGAAAGTGACAATGATCTAGTACGACACCATGCACCGTCGAGACGTGTGATAGAACGTACTGCCGAAAATGCAAGATCTATATCAAATTTGGTTCAATCACAGCGGCAGGATAAACAATTTGAAAATACATAAAATGAAAATGACACTTGAGAAAGATTCCGCTCAAGAAATTCATCATACACGTGTAATAACAGTTACAAGAATATTCCTCAAACAGTGACTTGAAAGGAAAGGTAGCCAAATTTTCGACGTCTTCTGTACGTCTTGTTCATGGAGTGACCTCGTCTCGCGAGAACACGAGAGTAGGCCGAGACTTGTGAGGAAGATCTGATGATAGTTTGTATTCAGCCAGATGCAATGAAATGAATAATATAGACGTTTCAATTTTAGATATACATCCATTGGACATTCTAATCTATGCCCAAATAACACTAACGTTTTTCTCTCTCGTACCAGACTAACAACACTGGCTATATAATTTGCCAAGAAGGTTTGGCCACCATAGCAGGTATTCAAAATGTAATATGCGTATACGGCAATTAGCCTGCTATTTAAACCTATTAAACAGCGTATGCGCCGTGACTCTCCTGGCCAATAATTTCCTTTTTGCCGAATTCTACGATCCATACCCCTGTATCCTGTTTGAGGCTATGTGAAATGTGTGTGTGGGAGGGGGGGGGGGGGCGTGCTAGTAGTCAGCGAAATACATGACCGAGGATAATTACTGAACTAACTACACAATCAAAGCTAATTCCTAGTCTGCGACTTTATGACTACATTACACCGTGTGATTGGTACGTCATCACGTTTCGCCTTTCAATCGGTTGGTTGACGTGCGTCAGGACAGGTGCCGCCCACCCATGATGCATCACGCATGGCCGTTGCTGATGACGTCATCGGCCCCCAGCCACCTCCAACCTCCATTACAATCCATCAGTCGTGACCTTCTGGCATGAAGTACAGCGACCAATGACCCAGATAGGCTGGCAAATCGATTCGGAAATCTGAGCGCGCTGGAGCATCCAAAAACCTTGATTTCTATCCCTCAAACATCTACCAATACTCCGGAATCATTATCGTTATTTTTCCAGATATTTTAAAATCACAGGTGTTGAAAGTTGGAAAGGACATATGCATTGTTACGAATTTATGGGCGTGCACATTGTGGCAAGCGGTTCGATCTGCACACACACTAGAAGGTAAAGGAATTCTTTTGCACGAATATGACCCCGGCGGGGTCTCTGAGGAAGTGATGCATCGCTGATGCCGCTGTATTTTACGACACCGTGCAACAATTGCGGCAGACTGCATTTTTCAGCCGCCATTTTGTTTTAATACTGTCTCTGGCATGTAGTTCATGTTTTCTCTGAATAGACATTTAAGTCGAATCTGGCGAATGGTGCCGGTTGCCTTCTTAGTAAAGTGACCCTGTGCATATTTGAGTTTTGTTAACCGTTTTCTAATGGTGGATTACCGGGAAACGGTTAGCTCTACGCGGTAGGTTTAACCGAAAATGTACCCGTCCCTGATGGCGCCTTTTAAATTTTAAAACGAACACTTTTGCAGCTTTAGCACTCGGAGCGGTAATCTACTGATGGAAAATGTTTCCATTCAGAATACAAGATTCTAATACGGACACCTGGGTACCCGTGTCATGATGGCGAGTTGCCATGGCAACGGGTGAACTGTGTGATCCGGTCGTCTGATACGATTCAGGGAACGAGATGACCGGGCACGTTCCCAACATAAATACTCCCCCCCCCCCCCATTTAAAACCATCGCTGCATCGATCCCCCGAACCAATCAGTGCGTCCAAAGCCCGTTTTCCATTTTATTGCACAACCCATCAAAGGATCTGAGCGCCGCTTTCAAGATGCAATCGTGAAATAAGACGTTCCACACTTATGTGAATCGCTTGGTAAGAGAATGTTTCGCATTGAGGCGGGGCAGTTCGAAACGAGGAATCTCATTCATGAGTTTTTTTCGCCCCATAGGCTTACATGTTATAATACGTGTTTTACATGGGCGCGTTCGTAATGAAGATATGGAAATGCACCAATGTTAGTCATTTTATGTTGAGAACATTTACCCTAGATCATGTAAAAAAAATGCCAACAGTTTCACTACATACAATCTCTTTTTATATCAAACCTGAACTTAGCTACAGCCCGAAGAAAGGCGCATTTCCCAGCTGTAAAGCCGGCGTCACAATTCCTGCGAGCGTCGGCCGACTTTGTAGATCGCCCGAAGCTCGCCGAATTTCAAAATCGCCCGAGCGTCGACCGTATTTTCCAATGAAAATCTCGGGCGACGTTCGTTGAACACTAAAAACGAAAAGTCCCCCATGAGATCGTACCATCTCTTGGACATGGACGAAGTCAGTATCGACTAACCTGGTAAAAGGCCAATAGTTGGATCAACTTTTATTTCTAAAAATCGCCCGAAGCCCGCGTAATCGACAGGACGTCGGCCGTACTTCGGCCGAAAATGCACATTTGAAGCTCGCCAACACGTCGGCCGAGCTGAATTTCTTATTTGTGACGGGGGCTTAAGCGCATGACCGCATCACCTACAATGTCCGGCTGTGCACGTCCGACCTCGCGCGCGGCCGCCGAACTTTACCTGCTAATTTCTTCAGTTACAAACAAGCTTTCATCAGTTTGATCAATTGGGCTAGCTAAAAGGGAATTTCCCACCGATATAAACACACGTTCATGCAGCCGTTCATTTTTTGGCGTACGGACTCTTAAGGAGTCTACACGCGGAGTAACTTAGGAATGAGACCATAAACATCGTTTGACGCTCATGTGGTCATTCAAGAAATAGCTGATGGACCATATATAAATCAACCGAGATTCCTTACTTAAGTTCACAGCCGTAACGGAAACCTAGACGAAGTACATTTCTGTCTCCTTAGACGTGATTGTTTTTGACTACGTGTGCTGTTTCAGAAAGCTGACGATGCTACTTGGGTGCCACGTAAGAGATATTCAGCATGCGTATACATCGTTAAGGTTGAGAAATGCGTGCCTGAATGGCACAAAAGAAGATAAAATCATAAAAAGAAAGAGTTTAAGAACTTACATTGCAACTTAGAAGGTCTATAAACATTAAAATACATTTTTTATGGGCTAGAAAAATGCTTGCAGAGGAATTTCGCCTGTCTTGCATGGTGATATTCAATCATGGATGGTACTCTTAAGTTCTGTACATGTTGGCTAAACATAGGCAAACGTATGCAGGCTTATCTACAAGCACTAGGCTTATCAAAAGAACTAGCACGTCAGTATCAATTTGCTGACACGGAGGTCATGTACATTGAAGGAAAAAAGGGCGGGAAATCTACTAGATCGTTTGAAGCTGGGACACTGGTATTTTCAACGTGTGTGTTCGGCCCAGAACCAAGCGGTCCCGGGTTCGAATCCCCCTGACGCCACCGATGTTGTGCCCTTGGGAAAGACATTTTACACGACTTTCCTCATGAGTGAAAATGGGTATGTTGTTCTGTGTACGTGGCACTGTTAAAATAAGTTAAGAAAAACTTGAGTGCAGTGCCACGTCGTCCCTGTCTGTCAAAAAGGGAAGTAAAAAAAATGCAGGAAGTCTTGTTTTGAATTTCATCAATCAGATGTCATATATATATTTTTTTATGTCTATTGCCAGCGGCTAGGTTCGGCAGACGTCGGTCGAGTAATCGGAAACACAATTGTTTTTCCTTATCCTAAGGTATCGTCTGTCATATCTAGTCATCTTCTGAAACATTAGAGTATGCTACAGAGGTGAAGTTGCGACACTATTGGACATGAACAGGCAGGGGATTGTAAACTCGTTTGGCAGGCCAAGATCTGGGCTCTCCTCCAAGGTTTTCGACCGCTTGGCCCCGTGTTTTGAAACCCGGCCAAAGATTCTACAAAACCAGCTTAGACAGGCAGTCCTTTTAGATGTATAACCAACCCCCGTCCCTTCCAATGGCTTCAGTTGCCCCCACCCTCATCGAAATGGCTGCCAACGTAATCATGAATATTTCCCATTCAAACTCGTTTAGACAAACTGTGCCCCATAAATTGTCCGTCTGACGAAATTACTGGCGGTCACGACGCGTTTCGAGTACATTTCAATTTCGGCAAAGCAGGGCGTATCGACAGAAATACGATCTAGGGGGATAAAGGTTTTGTTGAGATGGGCTTTCTCCCTATTGTCCGTTTATAGACTTTGAAACACGACGCACAGCCCTATTCAGTAGTAATGTAAGTAAAACCATTCAGAGCGCGTGTGCTGTCACAGTACGTAGCAAGAGTCCGTAGGACACAAACCTCCGTGAAGTAAGTATGGTGTTTGCGGTGTGGGCTTGAGTGTTTGATATCCTTTGTACCAGGAATAACAATTTCTTTAAAAAAAAATGTCTCCATTTTATACAGGTAGTTGTTTATTATAACACTAGGCAGTAGAGCTAGCTGACGCATAACTTCTGCTTGGAGAGTAGCTTATTGGTCACAGCTTTTTTAACACCGGCTACCATTAGGCAAACGACAGCTGACTTGATGGGCTGTACCACAATAACTTCGAGATGGGGGTGTCGATCTTTAATTCTCCGAAACCTGAAAATACTGCAACGGGACCCAGAATCACCGAGTTCCATCGGTACCCCAATAACTACCAACATGCCAAAATTCAAACAAATCCATCAAAAGGATGCGAACTCACAAACTCAGACAAAAACCGTACCCCTGTCGGAGGTCACTGACCTCATTCCCGGAGATAACAATGTTAAAGCGAAATATAAGCTGACCATTGCATTACTGGGATGTGTAATTCTATTTCACAATCTTTTCCGATCTGTATAGTCATCGTTTTTTAGCACCAGGTCAGGATATGTTTAAGATAGGATTTCAGATAGCCTTTAGGCTTAATTTCCGGCTTGGAAACTTTAAAGGTAACCCAAGCAATATTAGGGCCCGAAAATCGGATTTTGAAAGTCAATTTATTCAGTAATTTCTATACATGATAAGTTCAAACAAAACTATCACTATGTACATAGCAACGCCCATCATGCAAAAATATGACATTGTTGTGATGTGAAAACTCACTGAAAATTGTGAGTTTTAGTAGGCTCGTGAAACTAAAGGGATCATCGTACAGCACGATTTGGCGCGGTTTTGAAATGCTCAAAGTATGAAGTTATTACGCAAATGTGCTAAACAATGTTAGTAATGTCACTACCGTAAAAATTTCAGCATTTTTTTATCTTTATTTTTTGGGGCCCTAATATTGCATTGGTTGCCTATAACCCACATGACGTTTAGACAGACTGGAGCCAACAACGCCCTGGGAGGTTTGAGCTCTAAGAACAGGAAGGAAGAATAAAGAAAAGATGGGCGTGTCTGCTTCCGTTCGTTAATCTTAGTTCAAAGACAAACATTATTCCGTTGTGTATTTAATTCTCCCTGTCTAAATCATCTCATATTTTCAAATGCAAAGCATGGATAGCTTTGATGGTAGCCAATGTGCTTTTCTGTTGTAACAGACTAAATAAAGGGGCGCTGAGATAGCGCCCCCCTCCCCACCACACACAAACCGCAACACATTCTTTCCTGCCATGGTACAGTATAAGGCTACATGGATGATTAGCAAGTTTTTGGAACTTCAAATCTACATAGAATATCAAACATATGAATATCGAGTTATACTTTTGAAATACGACAGTCGCTTCTGGGGACATACGTTTCGGACGTCAAGCGAATTATTGCAGGCGCAGCTATAAAGTATTGACGTCATTTAGAGGCAATTTACACGTGCGTTATGAGTCTGATAACTGTTGATATATCATATTTCTCCCTTCTTCAATCATCATCAATCCAGGGTGTTAGCACCCCTCCCTTGACTGACTTCAGTTACGCGGTTCTTGGCCATGTAGGGCCCAGGTGTTTAAAGGCACGCAGGGCATTTTATGAGGCTTGAATACTGGAAATATTCTAGTTGCTGTAATCTTTATGAAATTGACATTCAATGCCACTGTTTAACACATTTGGGTGCGGATTTCTGATCAGAAGTGCTCAAAAGCTTCACAAAAATAAGTTACATGGTGATCTTTTAGTTTCACGTGCCTAGTGTAAATAGACCGATACCCGCCCACCTCCGTCAAAACGTAAAAATGCAAAATCAAAACATAAAATTGCAAATATTTGACGGACATGCAGTCACTCTCTCATTGGTCGAAACGCTAATTATGATGGACACTCAGGATCGGTCTATCAGGGCTTGGATTTTCTATCAGTTCTCACCACTCAACAACATCGTATCTTTGCTTCTTTAATGTCGATATGTAATGGTATAGTGTTATTGAAACTTACGACGCGTAGGAATGACTAGAAATCGGAGTTCTTTTATTCAAGTTTCAAGCCTCATAAAATGCTCCGGATGCCTTTGACTAGGTTGTCCCTACGTCTAATACCGCCCTCTGTGTCTATAAACCTCCTTGATTATCTAGATAGCTCAGAAAAATTCGTATTCCTTATGAAACTAGACAAGGCATATTTCATAAACCCTGTATGCTCATACATCTACAACTGCCTTAAGAAGCGACTCGAGATAGAAACTGAACCTGGACATAGCGGTATCAATTGGTCATTAGATGTAGTTAGATATCACGTTTTGTTATCACTGTAACTATACTTCTGCTTGTCACCATGATCTGTACTTAGTTCATCAGAGCATAAACGTGCAATAAAGGTCTTTCGTTATTTTTTATAACCATATTAGAACACTCCACAAAACCGTTTCGAATTTCACGACATCTGACAAAATTACATGAGGTCCCACCATAGGCCATGACTTAGTGCACAAAGGTCCCTGACCACCATTGCAAATATCTGTATAAATGCTGCCAACGTGCTGTTTTATAAAAACATATATAGTTGTTCATATATGTTGTATTATGTGTTCCTCACTATGATTTCATTATCATTTTCTGTATATACGCTCGATTTTTGTTACATAATTCATTTACCAACTATCCTATGTTATTTGTGCCCTCTTGGAAATCAAGAATCTAGTTGTAGGGGCTACCCAGATGTTTTGAAGACGAAATAAATAAATACATTTACATAACAGCAAAAAAGTAACGGCTCAATTCGGTTTGACAGGGGATTGAAAATAATATCATCATCACAGATCAAATATGATATCTAGAATTTCTTCCCGCGCTTTTGGTAATAGATAAACATATGACATCTCCAATGCTATGATCTTAATACAGATGGAATGCGAGCAATCCCATGACACACCGCTGTCATTCTGTACACTGATCTTCTCCTCATGAATATTTAATGAGGAGGTCAGGGCAACCTGCTGGGGGCAACCAACCAGCAGTTTTCACACAGAAGGTCTGGTATTTCACAGACTGACAAACCAAAACAAGATGACCTAGAGATACGGTTATTCTACACGATAAGGATCGGAATTTTGTCTGATTCAAATAAAAAAAAAGAAAGCGAAGCATAAAATACGCTGACTTGAAGGACTGAACCATAAGCTACCAGTCAAACTAAACTGAATTAAGAACGTGTTTGAGAATTGAATGAAATGTTGAGTATGCATTTGAAAAGGGCTGAATTGGCAAGGAATATTTTTTCGTCAAATCTCCTACTAGTATTTCATATAGGAGCCCATCCTTTGGCAATAAGATGTCATTTCTGCAGAAAAGTTATCCAATTTATTCTTGATTCACAATTTAGATACGACTGACTGACACAAAATTCGATAAATTGTGTCTTTTTCAATCGAAAATTAAAAGAACATAACCTACCTAAAATGCATCCTTTTGGGACCCTAGCAGTACGTTTTACCACTCAGAATAGCTGACTATGACAAAACCTTTTACCTTAAAATTTTCTTACATAACACTATCTAGAGGGAGGGTAAAGAAATTGGATTTTTAGGAGAGGGGTTGCCCATAGAAATATCATTAGGTAGCTAGGCGGGGAAAAGATATTCTACGCTTCAAGAAATGACCCTATCCGCACTGCCAAAATGGCGTTCTAACGACACCGACCCAACCAGCGGGCGGACTAAACGTTTGACTTGATGCTTTCATCCGGAATGATTGACGTGCAATTCGGACGATAAGAAAGAAAATTAGAACGCCGATATCGAGCTTGGCTATTCCATGGAGAGCCGGGCGATAGATCTAGCCGATGCGTGGTAGGTTGAACGACCCATGCCCTACTCGCATCACACAAAACTACCGCGCGGAAAAGAAATAATATCAAATAAAAAAAACAACAAGAAAACAAGACGACATCCACACCAAAGCTATACAAAAAATAGCCTTTTTCTTTTGACCTTTTTCCCTCAGATTCTGAAAACCGCCGCGCGGAAAATGAATAATATCAAAGCAAACAAAAAAACAAAACGACATCCACACCAAAGCTATGCAAAAATAGCCTTTTCTTTTGATATTTTCCCTCAGATTCTGATTATATACAGTCGCACTGTTGAATATAGAATGTCCCGTCCATGGTGCTGAATCAGCTATCCAATGGCGATTATCAGTTAAGCTGCACTCAGATCTTCGTCTCTATTTCTAATTATTAATCTGTTTACGTGCGCTGAGCTGTCAAAATACATATTTTAGAAAAGTCAACCAACGCGTACGTTTGGTCTGGGATGTAATAGATCTTTAATGACGTCACCCCTTGCGTATATTGAAGGGATGTCTTTATAGCCCAACTGGTAGAAGCCTCACAGTTGAGCTCCTGGTTCCAATTGGTTGCTAACTGGGGGACCCCGTTTTATTCCTGGGTCAGGACATCTCGGTTGGAGCTGTACCCGTCTTTCGGAAGGGACTTAAAATTGGGATCCCGTGTTCAAGGAGATGCCTCGAACACCTGTATGAATATACCCTGCTACTAAAACAGCAAGGAAACCTGCAGCCCTATATTTCACGCACTACAAGGGTCTGTACGAATGAAGAACCATCTAAACGCCATAAGATATTAGTTTCCCCAATCCAAGTAACGCCCAAGTTATCCAGTACACCTCTACGTACGTTTTGAAAACCACGTCAGCCTACCACCCAGACTACCACTAGTAACAGTGACCAAAATAAACAACATCCAATCTAACAGTACTAGTGTAGCCAAGAGTACATGAAATAGATATTGAGATCCAAACGTTGGGTACAAACGCGTATTCTATTCAGCCAGGACGTAAATTGCTGTCCTAAATAGGTACATGCTCTCAGGCTACGGAAAAAATGAAAGGGCTTTTTATCTTTAAATAGAAACCTTTCGCCAGGAAAAAAAATGGGCAACTTGAAATCTACACCGGTGTTATTAATGATATAGACAGGTGATAGTTTTGTTTTTTGTCGTCATCTAATAAGTCTTAATGAACATGAAGTCATTTATAAGACACTGGTATTTTAGTCCAACCAGCACAAGATAACGACGTGTTTTGCTTTTTGCTGTATTCAAGCTAGAATTTACACAGTCATTAAAGAAAGGTATCTCCTAAAAACCTTTATACAATCTACTCCCCTCTACAGCCGGTAGCTTTAATTTGTAACCCAGTCGTCATCGCACCTTTACTACATAGCTAGTAATTAACAAGGGCTCAGGGGTTTTAGACTGGGTCGATGAGTCATTTTACCCAAGGGTCATTTCGCGCAAGAAAGCAAGATGGCGGCACATATTGCAAGGTGCATCGCTTGCAAAAATTACAAGAACATAATTTGACAGAAACACCGTCATTTTCTACAAAAATAAACAACATAATTCACGAAGAGAAATGATAATATCTTCTATACTGACTGATTTAAATTTCGACCAATAACGACATCGGATTTATTTCTGAGGAATGAAAGAAATTTTGCGATTGCCGGTTTTTGTATGTCAATCAATCATTTAGAGGTACCTGCTAGTGGTTCGGGTAGCTAGTAAGCAAAGCACCCGGAAACGTGTTTAAGCATCTGAAGAACATAAAGTTTACGATGGTGTCTGAACAGCTAAAGGGGTAATGCTTGACGCCAAATTAGTAATATTCATATTGTGCGTAAATATTACGACGCGCTATTTCCGCCCTCTTAAAACCTTCAATGCGCAATCTTGCATATAAAGGATCAGGAAATTAATCATAGCATACATGGTGCATGTTGAGAGCAGTTTGATATATTAGGAATGGCTTAAGATAAGAATAGGTAAGTTCTAGATTAGACACCCCCCCCCCCCCCGTTCTTGTCATAGTGCCAAGTGATTCCTTTAATTTCCGGGGCGCTGTATAATGTATCGTACTGAAGCCATGACCGTGTGCCAGGTCGTGCAATCCATGGTCGCTATTCCCGTGTAATTGTGTTGAGTACACTCTGCAAACAAGCGGCAAGGCGTGTACGCGTGTGTCGTTTGCCAAGTCGGATACTCCAACGTCCCCGGGGGAAACTGTGCGTAGCCTCTACCAGGCCTTCCTACGGGCGTATGGATCGTAGAATTCGGGGGAAACTGTGCGTAGCCTCCACCAGGCCTTCCTACGGGCGTATGGATCGTAGAATTCGGGGAAAACAGTGCGTAGCCTACATCAGGCCCTCCTACGGGCGTATTGATCGTAGAATTCGGGGGAAACTGTGCGTAGCCTCCACCAGGCCTTCCTACGGGCGTATGAATCATAGAATTCGGGGGAAACTGTGCGTAGCCTCCACCAGGCCCTACTACGGGCGTATGGATCGTAGAATTCGGCAGAAAAAGGCGGAATAAATAGCAAGTAGAGTCAGTCATTTCGCCATATGAAACCCTGGCAAATATTTTCCCTATAGCCTGCGTAGTTAGACTAGTAAAGACTAAACTGTGCGCCCTAACGTTGTGTGTTAGAGCAGATATCTCCTCTTTATACATCGTTGCATGGTGTGGGTTGGGAATGATTTTTGTCCTCCCTACCTATCAATGAAGAAAATAAAAAATAAAAAAAGGTGTGTCCGAAATTCAAATGGCTGAAGCGAACAGAGTGAATAGGATTAAGAGGCCCTATGGGACAGGCGAGGGCGGCCGTCAGTTGTCCATTGTGAGTAGAATCGCTGGTAATTACTATAAAATGCACTACATTGTGATCGGGGCTGCCACAGTGGATTTACGGTATTTGCGTGCCCATACACGAACCCCGACCCCCACACACATAGCCTCCACCAGGCCTTCCTACGGGCATATGGATCGTAGAATTCGGCAGAAAAAGGAATATATAGCCAGTAGAGTCAGTCTACGGTGAAGATCACATTTCTTCCGCGTACGGAGCCTGCAAATGAAACCCTGGCAAATATTCTCCCTATAGCCGGCGTAGTTATAGTCTGGTAGAGACTAACACACCCTCCGGGCCGCTACTTCGAGAAGGGCTAAGCTAACAGTCTGCTAGAGAATCGCCAGTTCAAATTGTACCTAGCCTTCACGTCGGCATTTTTACCTCCGCCTATTTCGTCAAAGAGGGCGTGTTCGTGAGGCGTATCTCTGGGGATATGTTTGGTGGAGAAAAACTGACGTATGACGGAGAGAGGATGCGGAGGGCGTGGGACCTCACCTGTCAATCTTAATTTACGGTCAAATTAACAACACCGTTTGTGCAAATGCCACGCTAGCGACTCGACTATAGGCAGTGCACTACCACCAACCGATAGCATCTGCGATGAGAGCGCGCTTCAATCCAGTAAAATAGAAAGAAAGCCCCGTAAAACGTATATTGGACATATTGGACAATATGTACGCCGTTAAACGGTGTGTGGATGAAAAATTCAATTTTCCCGAACCTTTGGTCTTCCGTAATACTGGGCTTTCGCGGGGAGGGGGGTTGGGGTGCTAGCAATGTACGATGTATATATATATATATGAAAGTCACGAAGATATAAACTGAAAGGAAAGCATACGGTAGCTAGCGCTAGAGGTATGGAACCATTTTGTTAGGTTGGTATGATGGCGGACGGTGACTCGTTTCTCCTAATGCGATGCGCGCTATGGCAGGCACGGGCGGCTGATTACTTGTCACAATATGGGACGGGGCTATAACACGGGCTGTACAACAAGTCATTTCATCCACCCATCCCACCGTTAATTAGCACAATTACGGCGGACAGCACACAGATACATCCATCTCAATATATATTCTTATATACCAGGATATGGTTATACATAAACCATGCATATATTATACGGGGGAACTGGCGGTATTTAATAATACACGCCTGTTCTCCCATAGGAGCGTGCGCTAATTGCGGGGAAAATACATTTCGAAAAAAAAATAACACACACCCTGTAAAACATCAATTGCACAAACATCAAACATATTTGATACTATTGTTGGTACGAACACACAAAGAGAGCGGAGACATGAAAACACATATTAAACATGTACGTAACACTACAGGTGTTGTGTTACATCACGTAGGTAGCTTGAAAAAGGATATCCCCACTCTGTGATTCTCTTGCAGTACCTCCGGATGATGTTGTCTTCGCGGAGGATGAAGAGAGAGCGGTTGTCGGTGATACAGTTCTTCTGTGCGGGGATGGGGTTGTAGTAGGCCATGGTACGGGCCCGTCGGGCCACCGTGTGCTTGTACTTCCGGCGTTCCTCCAGTTGCCGCCGCCGTTCCTCTGGATTCATGGGCGGCCCGGCCCCCGAAGCCGAGAAGGAAGCCATCCTGGATAGAAACACGCAGAAAGAACGCACAGCTCAGCACAACCCAGCTCATTAAATCCTAACGGTTCCGGGTTCGAATCTCACGACGCATGTGGGTTCGCCATGGCTGGGATACGGGGGGAGAGGAGTCGACAAGCGGTCATGCCGGACCGGGCTTTAAGCCCATTTTGGCTGAGAAAGGCTCACACGATAAAGACGTCCATACAGCAGGCGGTGAGGAATACATTATTTATCCGGGTGGCATAGAAGCAGGTTGTTGTGTCCCTTCCAACCAATCAGAGCGCGGAACGTACGAAGATGCGTCCCGCGGACCAATGACGTTCCATCCAGTGGTGATGTCATCAACCATCTCTTTAACCCCCTTTTATCTTTCAATTGAACATTAGAAAAAGACAGATATCTATGCAAACAATAGTCAATGTATTCTTATGAAAAAACCTTTCAGGCGTAAGCAATGCTCTCAGTGCTACCCAGTATGTAATAATAGAACTACAGGTAGATAAATCGAACATAGCCTTTCTTTGCTACCCGCTATTGTATTACCGCGTTGTGCAATACAAGTATTTCATAATTTTGTTTTACCTAAAATGCATTAAATGTGGACCTTTTATGTCTATATTTTTCTTTCGAAGCCTTTTATTATAATAGTGTATTCCAACGATTGGCATATTTTTTCCCGTATGGTTGCATTTTGACGTTTTTAGCCATTTGTAGCGTGTGATAGTATTTCATAATTTTGTTTTACCTAAAATGCATTAAATGTGGACCTTTAATGTCTATTTTTTTTCTTTCGATGGCTTTGAAAAAAATATAGTGTATTTCAACGGTTGCCATCTTTTTCTCCGTATGGTTGCATTTTTTACGTTTTTAACCATTTGTAGCGTATGGTAGTATTTCATGATTTTGTTTGACCTAAAATGCATTAAATGTGGATCTTTTATGTCTATATTTTTCTTTCGATGGCTTTTAAAAATATAATATCTTAACGGCTGCCATCTTTTTCCGTATGATTGCATTTTGACATTTTCAACTATTTGTATCGTATGGTAGTATTTCATCATTTAGTTTTACCTAAAACGCATTAAATGTGGACCTTTTATGTTTATTTTTCTTTCGATGGCTTTTGAAAATTTTAATATCTTAACGGCTGCCATCTTTTTCCGTATGGTTGCATCTTGCCGTTTTTAACCGTTTGTAGCGTATGTCCCAACATGGGGTATTGACCGGACATGTGTACACTGCGGTCAGGGAGTATTTCCTCATTATGTTGGGCGAAGAAATGAGGCGTATATATACGTAAATTCCCCATGTGCCTCGCAGTTAATGAGGTACGTGTTGTTTTGACAAACATGGTCGATTTACGACCGCTTGTTCAGGACAAATTTGAACGCCAAGTTTTCATACGCCTTAAGCTTGCACTGGACACACACAAAAAAATAGAGGAAGCACACGAGCATGACGAAGAAAAGGTTATGGATATGAACGTAGCGTGAGGACACACCTTACCAGTCCTTGAGCACAGATGAAACGAAGTATCTACATGAATAATTTATCCACCCATACCGAGTTATCTCTGCGAAATTAGAACCGAATAATGGGATCGTAGCTTCATTATGAAAATGTGACACGAAATTAAGCACGTGCAACTAGAATGTTTTTTTTAAATATCTTAATAGTATGGCAACGAATGTAAATATGAGCTAGGAATTTCATTGTTTTATGATATATAAAAAGGGCATATGTGACGTGGGAAATATGAAATTAAGAATCAAAACTCCTACGCAGCTGAATTGACTACGAATTAAACGTAATGATAATATCTCTTTGCCCGCTGTCAAGTTAATCTCTTTATCGTTACCAGCCAATGCCAGGGCTCGATTTGTGCGTAGAATGGTGCTAAACAATATTGACATTTGCCCTACCATATGTCAGTAATCATTTGACGGACTGCCTCTTTTAAACCAGTCAATCGCGACTAATGAATGGATCATACATTGTTTGCCATGTTCGTTTTGACATCGGCAGTACCACAAACGATAAATATCAGTCTCAACAAAAATTAAGACGGAAAATTGTTTCTTTTTTGTGCTTTTCTATCTCGTTTATGGTAAACTCTGAGCGAATCAGGCATGTAGGATTGAAATGAACACGACATATGTCTCGTTTGTGAGATTTGTGGACGTCATATTATAAGAGACGTCTTTTTGTGGTCCTAGCGTTTGTTCAAACTGACGTGTATGCGGCCGTCTATAAAGCCCTGGTACCTGGAGGGTCTCCTGGGGGAATTGGGATCACCTTTTCATCATGAATGTCTGCGTATGTCCCGCAAACCCCTGTCACGGCACAATGGTGTGTTAGCACGCGTCTTTTCTTTGATGTTTTTTTGTTGTCTGATGTATGAAAGGGATTCCGATGGGTTTATCAAGCTGGCTATCAATGATATTACGCCGTATATTACGACATGCTCGCACGATATTAGCTTCTGAATTTTATTCAGGATTTCTGTTTCTGAAATGATAATAGTAGAAGCACGAATTGAAAACCGGCCTGAACTTGTTTTCTTGTCAATGTACAAGTGAAGTTAATAGACACAATTTAAACTTGACCAAAAAGATTTTATCATAAATAGTAAAAATAAACACAAATTTCCAGACGTAACGAATTCCCTGTTTTTTTGTCTATTAAATCGTGCTCTCTTTTCCTTTTCACCGAACCCTACAAATTCTATAGAGAAGGCCAAAACAAAGTTTCTATTTTCCTTTAAATTAAAAATAAATCACATTAAATATTTCCTCTATCCGAATACTTAGACTTTACAAGATGGAACCACCCACATAGGTAGATAGATCGTTCCATGGAATATATCTCGGTTATTCGGCCGGTTAACGCTATAATAAAGATCGCAGAGACAAAAATTAGATCTTAATTGCCAGTCTTTTCTTGGATATAGCGGCAGTATGTGCTCAAACTTCAACCTATATCCTATCTCCTTTGACATTTTCAAAATCGTTTTGTGGGATTCACCGAATTATGAGGGAAAAAAGCCGCTCTTTTCGCCCTAGTCCAGCGACTTTGTTGTCATTAATGACGTTTGTCTTATCTACAAAGAGCAGAAGAGCTGTTTTATTTCCTAAAAGGGCTCCGGGATTGAGGTCACAAGCCCAACTACCGTACCGGAATATCGATTTCGGGGAAGCAACAAATGGAAGCGACGCCGCGCATATGTTAAACGGCGCGCCCTAGCGGTAATGTTTCCAATTACATGCAGTTTACGACGCCATTACATGCCTATTACGTAACCTCCGTTGCAGGCTTCCCCACGGTGATTTTTCAACTTATCGGGGACAGATTCTTTGGCTGGGGGCCGTTTCTGCTTGGGGACCGTAACTGCTGGGGCCCCGTATCTGCTTGGGGTGTACGGTCCCCAAGCAGATACGGCCCCGTAGCCAAATAATCTGGCCCCGATAAGTTGAAAAATCTCCCTGGGTAAGCCTGCAACGGAGGCTACCCATTACACATTTTCACGGGTGACTGAAAATCCGGGTGTGTTCTTCGTTTAGTGTAACGAAACCGGTGAATAGATGATGCTGAATTCTATTCTTCGAGAATAATTGTAAATGTGACTTTAGAAAACAAAACTAGTGTGGTTTCAAAACAGACGAGGGAAATAATTACGAGAGTTTTTTTAGACATCTCTGGGGCGGGCCGAAAATTGGACCGTGTTCTTCTTTTAATTTCGTGTAACAAAACCGGTGAATATATGATTCTGAATTATTTTCTTTAAGGAAATTTGTAAATGTTACATTATCAAACGAAACTAGTCCGGTTTCAAAACAGATGAGGGAAATAATTACGATTTTTTTAAAGACGCCTCTGGGGCGGAGCCTTGTTTAAAGTATTGGGCCTGGTTTGTTTCTGTATATCGCCATATGATAATCAAATTAACAGCAGCCTAGCTGCATGGTAGCCTTCATTTCAGACTTGGCTGTTTTCTCTTCCAAATTACCATTTTCTTATTACTAGTACATTTTCTTCTTCTTATTGCTGGCCGAAAATAAGAAGGAAAAAATGGAATAAGAAAACGGTAACTTGAAAAAGAAAACAGCCGGAAGAAGTCTGCAATGCAGGCTAGCTGTATGGCATGGTTGTAACAGTGGGGTTCAAGCGCCACTAAACTGACCGGTTTAACTGGTCCGGACCTTTTAGCCTTGCGGTTATGGCTTGCGGCCTGTGGATTGGCGGGCCCGGGTTCGATCCCCAGGAGACTGTTCTACTCGCCTCGTGTGTTTCATGGTTCCATACATTGACTATAATTGATCGACAGGAGATCTTACAATTGATTGACAGGAGATCTTATAATTGACTGACGGGAGCTCTTATAATTGATTGACAGGAGATCTTATAATTGATTGACAGGAGCAGACTTACTCCAGGTCCTTCTGTAGTGACGTGGCGACGCGCGAGGCCTGTGATGAGGCCATGGCGGCTTCCCTGTGACCGGACGTCATCCCATCTCGTCTGCCCATGCGCGGGGAACCCTCGTATTGGTACCCATCCTGACCGTCGAGCTGGTCCGGAACCTGAATAAACAAAAGGATCTCATTTTTAGACTAATTAGAACTTCAAAGCGTAAAAGATTACCTAGACTACACACAAACAGATTTATCTGTTCATAGCACACCAGAGCTCAGAGTCTTTCCAATTCTATAAATATGCCGAACAAAGCAATCTTTCTCACTGTTTCATAACCTTCCCCAAATGTAGACGGAGGACGCTACAAACTAACTACTATATTTCAGCCACTGCTCACTGAGTCACGTGTCTGCAATCTGCATAAATGATGTCATGTAGAGGATCGTTCTATTGTCGTTCAGTCAAAAATCTAGATAAGTCAACTTCTTTCAAAAAACGTTTAGACTTAGGAAATGTTTTAAAGATTTTTGGCATTTTGACTTACCGACAGCGCGCCGGGATCACCAGATTGCATGATCTGCTCATGCGCAGAGTAGTCCCGCCGGATGGGCTGCTTCTTCTGCTCGACGTTGAACTTTAACAGACCAGAGGCGACATTCGCCAGGCCGCGGGACGCTGCAAGGCACAAGAAAGACGTTAGCTTGAGGTGGTCTTGTTGTTGACTTAGAATCTAAAGGTCCTGGGTTCAAATCCCTAGCAGACCCCAAAGTTGTGCACTTGGGAAAGGTATTTAACACCTATTTGCTCACTCTACTTACTACATGTGAAAATGAGTACTTTAGATCTTCTCGAATGGGACGTAAAGCCGGTGGTTACGTCTTTGAGGAGAAACACATCTCGAGCACGTTAAAGGAAGCTCAAGCAATAATTAGGGCCTGAAAATCGGATTTTGAAAGTCAATGTTTTTAGTCATTTCTATACATGATTAGTTCAAAAACATTATCACAATGTATAACATCGTCCATGATGCAAAATTCGACGTTGTTGTGACGTGAGAGCTCACTGAAAATCGTGGCCGGAGGCGAAACTAAGGGGATCATCGTACAGCACGATTTTGCGCTGTTTTAAAGTGCTCAAAGTATGAAGTTTTTAGGCAAATGCGCTAAACAATGTTAGTAAATGTCACTACCATAAAGATTTCAGCATTTTTTTTAATTTCAGTTTTTTTGCCCCTAACATTACTTTGGTTGCCTTTAAAGAACCCACCACACTTATGGACAAGAGTAGGGGTCCATCCTGGTGTGAGTGGACCAGGCATGTATCAGTCTAGTCTTACGCTGCTTGCAAAACTGGTGCAAAACTAGTGTGTTACACCAAAAAGCAGTTGACCGGTTATACGGAACAAACAAAAGCTTAATCTTTGAAGACTGAGTTAACCTGTTATTTCCAACAAAAATTGGTTTACTTCCCTTTTTTGAAAGTAGGAGTAAAAAAAACAAGTATGTATATACACTATAGGGCCCGACAACCATCGATTTCCCTGAATAGAGACGGGGGCGCCACCAGCTATCTACATTTGCTCAAAGCAAATAACTGGGTATCATGATGAAAATTGCTGAGCCTATGCTACTGTTTCACGATAGCTACGCCCCCCCCCCCCCAGGTACGCACATGGTACATTCTCAGTGGTTGATAGATTTGATTACATACTGAGAGGAGACAATCCTTACTGTGTTCAAATTGGTATATACATCAAAGAATGTTTGGACATAAGAACAAGTAATGTATAAGTATACGACACGCTAAATTTCAATATGTTGCCCTATTCCATATGATTGTATGTAAACAAACTCATTAGTTTGAACTTGTTTGTTGGCATGTATGTATGTATGTATGTATGTATGTATGTATGTATGTATAGATTAAGTAGACCTTACGAGAGTCGCTGTACTTTTGTTGTGTCAATAAAGATTGTATTGTATTGTATTGTATTTTGATAACAAAACAACATTACCTGAGACAAGTAGAGAAATATTCTGACGATGACTGCTTTACTTTACCTTTAATGATATTAGATTAGCACACTAGTTTGAATATGTCGTAGTCGTTAATATTCCATGTTATTTGCTATACATTGTACCTAATGCAATTGTTGTGCAATGAAGTTTGACCTGACTTGACTTGACTATATTCCGGCCTTGAAAAGCATGACCTTTGATAAGGCACGCTGCACACCGAAACAGACAACAACAAAAGAAAACCGTTTGTCCGTGGCAGAACGACCTGTCCTATTGTTCGCCCTGTACAACCCGATTAACTACACAACGGCTTAGTCATCGATTCTCCATTCTTCAACCTGACTGAACTGAAATCGGACGACATTTTAGGACTGAGTCGTTACTTTTACAGTTCGATAACGGAAGGTCTTTCTTTTCTTGACTACTCCGTGTGCACGGTTGTGTTGTAAATGCTTATTCGTGGATAAGATAAAACTAGACACCTCGACACGTGGTATGATAAAATGTGTTGACCATACAACTGAATTTAAAAGAAAAGATATTTTTGATAAGCTATCACTGTCCTGATACATTGTATATATCGCTCTGTTTCTATTCATTTTCTATTATAATAAAATGTGTTCACCATATGATATGACTGAAGCTAAAAGAAAAGATATCTTTGATACGCTATCACTGTCCTGAATACATTGCATACTGTAAATCACTTTAAGTTCACGGTAGCAAATTTTCAATGTGTAACAAAAATTTACATTTTCACTGTTCTTTAACTTCACGGTGGTAGAAAGTGATTTACAGAAAGGATGTGTGGAGAAATCATAAACAGGTTTTTCACGGTGATGATAAGTTCACGGTCCAGAGGTGACAGTGAAAACAGTGAACTTAAAGTTACAGTGAAAGAAACAATAATTACAGATATCGCTCGTTTTCCATTCATTTTGCGATTGAAGCAGTTTTTCTTCCTTAAGCTTACAATCAGGTATGTGCAATCTGATACTGTAAATGCATTTAAGTTCGCGTGGTTTTTATTTCGCGCTAAGGCGAAAATGGGGTGTTCGCGGTGGTTTTAAGTTTGCGGCAGCGTTATAGTCGCATACTGCTACGGTACTGGACAAATGAAACGGTAGCCGCGAAAACCACGAACATAAAACCACCGCGAACATTTCTGCATTTACCGTATCTTGTACAATTAATCGCTCTTGATACACAACCACCTATGCAAGCATACATGTATCATCCCCTAATTTCACGCCCTTCCCTCAATCCACAGTATGAATGGTCCGTCCCTAACACCTAACGTTAGCGGAAAGCTGATGATCTTGCTTGGGCCTCCCCGCTATCACCGACCATGAGCTTTCATTCAAACAAACCTCAATGCCTCGGAGAAAAATCGATAGACTTTCACGGCCGGCAACAGATACGGAAAGGCCTTGGAGGATATGAGGAGAATATCCATCACTGCCTTGACCCGAATCTGAACCACGCTATCAAGGCCGACTTGTCTTTTTAAATGCTGACTAGAATGAAAAATTCAGGCCTTTTCGTGTTATGTCGTAAGTAAAGTATAATAAAGCCATCTGCGTGAGTCGACCGTTGACAATACAAATGCTTGAGGGAAAAGGGTATACGGAAATTTACTACTTATATATTTGCCAATGTCCTCTATATGATGCCGAAAGAAACGAATTACTAGTATATAAAACAGCTTTCACAGATTCTTCTAGCTTTCATCATTTGAATAATTTACAAAAATCCATCTTTCTACTAAAATCAACCAACCCACTTACGATACAAAACGTGTGTCTCTTCATTTTCCACTGCCTTCAAAAAAGAAGTCAAACCCAACCATAGTCAACCATAGATCTAGAACTTTCACAGTAGACTAGATAACTATTTCGATTTCCATGTATCACCATGTACTTGTTTGTCTGCAATTAGCTTTTGGGCATGAACTTGCAATAAAGTTATTACATACATGGGGTTCATTAAGTTGTACGGGGTTGGTGGATACTATCTACTGTAATGATCCACTATCAGACTATCAATTCGTAAATATAAGATATTGATACCCCGCTCGATTTAGACATGGAGAATTTTTTTAACCAGTTCAATGTTAACCATACCTACATGCAACCTTACTTAGATTCTCAGCATTAGTTGGTACGCATACATGTAACTGTTCATACACGTAGAGGGTTACGCGAAGTATACAGACAGCGTCTAATGACCACATAGGACATGCAATAGATTCGGTTCTCACTTGACAACGTTGGCTTTGGACTTCATCACAACACCACCTTGCGGATTTAGGAAGAAGCGCAGCAAACTCGTCACTTCCCAACGCAACACATTTACGTAGTTGAACGCACTCTAGTCGTAGACTGCGTTTAACATCTACTAACATAATTCCACCTGGGTGCATAATTCCGCCACCCTGAAAAGATACGTCCAATTAGATCTCCAACCCAACGTCCCCCAGTATAATAATACGTTTTATTGCAAGTTCATGCCCGTGGGCTAATTGCAAATACATGGTAGAAACATAGGGAAAACATACATGTGTCAGTGAACTGTGACTGACTACTAGTATGTTGTAACAATAGGCTACTAATACTAGATACGACTGTTGGCTATATCTAAACTAGCTGGGGTTGACTTCTTTTTTTGGAGGCATTGGAAGACGAAAAGTCCCACTTTTTCTAGAATTTGTGGCTTTTTTTAATTTCAGTGAACGTTAAAGGCAACCAAAGCTATACTAGGGGCCAAAAAATGGAAATAAAAAAAAAGCTGAAATCTTTATTGTAGTAACATTTACTAACACTGTCTACATTTGTGTTGTAATAACTTCATACATTGAGCATTTTAAAACTGTGCAAAAACATGCCATACGATGATCCCCATAGTTTCGCACGCCTACAAAAACCGGGTGACGATTTTCAGAGTTTTCACATTACAACCAAGTCATATTTTTGCATCATGGACGTCGCTATATATTGTGATAGTGTTGTTTGAACTAATCATGTGTAGAAATGACTAAATAAATTGACTTTCAAAATCTGATTTTCGGGCCCTAATATTGCTTTGGTTGCCTTTAAGGTGTACAAAACTAAGTAACGCAAAGGAAAAACAAAGGCGTGAAATTCTGAAAAAAACGGATCTAGCCTTAACGGAGTCATGGTTCAATTGTACCATCATGTTTACGTTTCGCATTCCTTTGCGCTGAGATGCAGTTATAAGTTATCCCTACCGTACGTGACCTTTCACGGTCGTGATGTTTACTGAAGTTTGAAGTACAAGATGGCCTACCGGGTCTCACTAGGGGGAGACTAAACAGTTAGCGCCTGCGCCTAGACCCCACGGTGAGAGACCATGTAAAAACCAGGGTTTAGACCATTGAAAATCCCTTTTTGGTGGGATTTTTTTGTGAAATCTGGGCAGTATAGGAGTGGCTGTGGTAGGATATACTCTGTATTTGCTGAATTAGGTAAAATAAATGGTCTGTCTCTACCTTGTGGGTTTTGGCACCCCCTGATATAGTGGGATGGTCTTCAACTGTGTGTCTGAAGCCTGTAGGACCTATCCAAGGGCTCTGATTGGGGAGGGGGGGGGGGGAGAATCTCCGGAGAATAGCCGTATGGAATTTGTCAGGGATGAATCTGATGACAGTTGACATAACTGGTTAGTATTTGAGAGTAAGTTTTTGTAGTCTGATGTTTTGATTCCTGAGATAATGACACCTTCTTTTTCTTCACTTCCCCATAGGGATAGATGCATTACTGACATTTATTGCAACTTTTTAGTCTCCCCTACGATTCCGCAGAAAAGAACTTTACGACATGTATTGAGTCAGCTTACAGATGTGACTTGATGTTTACTGAAATATGAAGTACAAGATGGCCTACCGGCTTTCAGTATTGAGGGGTGAACTAGGAATCCAGAGAAAAGAACTTTGCGACACGTATTGAGTCAGCTTACAGATGTGACTTGATGTTTACTGAAGTATGAAGTACAAGATGGCCTACCGGGTCTCAGCATTGTGGGGTCAACTAAGAATTCGCAGAAAATAACTTTGTGACATGTACTGAGTCAGCTTATAGATATGACATGATGCTTACTGAAGTATGAAGTACAAGATGGCTTACCGGGTCTCATTATTGGGGGGTCAACTAGGAATCGGCAGAAAATAACTTTGCGACACGTAATGAGTAAGCTTACAGGTGTGACATGATGTTTACTGAAGTATGAAATACAAGATTGCCGATGACGTGGGGCTAACGTGCATTATATGGTTTAATTTGTCCATTGTCAATATTGGCCGACAGATGCCAAGTTGCATAACAAGATGTTTACTATTGCGTTCTTCGTGAGTCACGACCGACTGTTCAACGACATGCCTTTTGGTTTGATCAGTGCTCCACTGTGCTTTCTTAGTCACCTTCGTCAATAAGGTTATATGTTTTCGGTGCCGTTTGTGTGTGTGTGTGTGTGTGTGTGTGTGTGTTTGTGTGTGTGTGTATGTGTGTGTGCGTGTGTGTGTGTTTGCTCGTGTTTGTGTGTGTCTCTGTGTGTTTGTGTTTGTGTGTGTGTGTGTGGTTGTGGACAGCATATAACTCAAGAAGCCGTGGATGGATCTTCATGATATTTGGTAGGTGGGTAGGGACCAGAAAAACAAATAATTTCGTTCGATAATGGGTCTAATAGCGGCTTTCTATGGTACTGCAGCGGGACTTCCGGTCTTGATATCTCTTTTTTTTGTCTGAACCGAAGGCACCAGTGTCACGTAGTACAAAATGGTTTATGGCATAATAAACGACTGTGACAGGCCAAGAAAGACTATGGTTAATCAGTAATTTACTCTCTATTTACTAGCCTCTACCAGGCTCCGCGGATGGCTTGAAAAAAAGTAGAAATTGACCAAATAGAGTGAAGAGTATGCTAAGGGAGTCGGCTACGGAGAGAGGGTCCAATATGCCATCCTAGATGGATGGTATATTGGACCCTCTCTCCGTAGAAGCTATCTATTTACTATCAGTTGCAGAGGGCATCACTGTGACATTATATTTGCTATCATAAAAAGGTGATGGGTTAAATTAGGCTCAATTTAACAAAGGATTTCTGTGGTACAACCATTGTCTTCTTTTGACGTGGACGGAGCTATGTGTATACGAACAATGTGCACTATATCAATCGGCCATCTTTACAAATAAAAACGTCCCTAACTTAGATTTCCAACCCTTCAGAATGTGACAATGTCTTCCGTCACTGCACCTCGAAAATCCTCAATTTTTGCCCCCTTTATCGATGTTACGTATTCAACTGTGATTGTTTGTCCGCCATTAATTTTTCGTCGACGACCAATGACATTCAAACTAGCTAATTGTAGTATCAAGGAAGGCCATTTGAGGACGACATAGACGCGTGTGCCCCCTCCCCTCCCCTAGCTACTGTAAATGCAGAAATGTTCGCGGTGGTTTTATGTTCGCGGTCTTCAGCGCGAACTTAAAACCACTGCGAAACCTTTTGCCCACCTACACGTATCGCTGTAGCGCCACTAAAGTTTCAAACGCGAACTTAAAACCACCGCGAACACTGCATTTTCTTCCTACCGCGAAATAAAAACAACGCGAACTTAAATGCATTTACAGTACCTCATTAGCATACTTCACCTCGGGATACACGTGAATGTTGACAAAACGCACTCGAGGCCGACAATAGTGACCTGACAAGATTCCACACAAAGCCATGCACGAGGTGTAATTATAATAACACCTTACCCACACACTCATCAATTCATACCCAAAAAACAGTTTTACAAAAATTATACTTTCTATTCGACTGTTGTGTTATATCTTACAATTGATTTTAAGGAATCGGTAGGTCTTTCTCTCACTTTTCGGCAACAAGAATCAAGGTTTTCACGAAAGAAATACCACATATACCCTTGGGGCATGTCATTATCCTCCTGTGACTTTAAGGCTTACTCAGTAAAAACTGCACACACAAAATCTACCCCCATATAACAATCAGCACGTTGCGAATCTATTTTCTAGTCGTATTTTTGCCATACCGAACTTCTGACCGTTATTTTCATGAGATGATAGGTGAAATTATTTGAAGGTTAGTCGTGCTTGCGTCTCATTACCGAACTGAATGAAAGGTCAACGTTCGAGTTGAACAAGGTCGAAATGATTAGCCCTTAAGCTTGTCACAAAGAACTAGTTATTATATATCGCGGAGTCAGGCCCTCTTCCCACTGAATGTTTGAACTTTGAGGGACCCAAACTTATATTAACTGTAAGTGGTGCTAACTGATTACATTTAAGTCAACCAAAGCAATATTAGGGCCCAAAATATGGAAATTGAAAAGATGCTGAAATCTTTATGGTAGGGACATAAACACTATTTAGCACATTTGCGTAATAACTTCATACTTCGAGCATTTTAAAACCGCGCAAAATCGTGCTGTACAATGATCCCCTTAGTTTTGCGAGCCTACAAAAACTCCGCCGCCGATTTTCAGTGAGTTCCACATCACAACGACGGCATATTTTTTGCATTATGTACGTCGCTATACATTGTGATAGTGTTGTTTGAACTAATCATGTATAGAAATGACTAAATAAATTTACTTTCAAAATCTGATTTTCGGGCCCTAATATTGCTTGGGTTTTCTTTAATATAGAGGTGTACTTTTATTGATAAAGAAGTGTATTCTTTAAAATTTCATACATTTCATGTTGTAGATAAGCATCTTACGATTATACACTCCTTGCAGTGTGCAAGTAGGTAAATACGTTAATTGTAGTGTAAATGGTAGTTACACTACGTATAGGGATTATCTTGTTATTACTATGTTGAAATAGAAATAACAAGTTATAACATAACATAACAAGATACTATTGTGTAGTCATAGTCGTAGAAAACCTTACGAAAGTTCCTATACTTTCCTTGTGTCAGGAAAGTTGTTTTATGTGTCGTGTATAAGCAAATGTTAAGAGAATTTTTTTGTCTCGCGAAAGGGGGAGGGGGGCATCGTGTCCGCAGGCAGTATGAAAAGTACAAAGAGAGCCTACACAACAAAATTGGTAGCCTAGCTAAAACTACCCTAAAGAAACAAATATTATCACCTTATGTCTGAAGATATAATGAACAAAGGATTACGATTTTTTTTATATTCATAGGATATTATGATATTACGAATAAAGCATGGTATAGTGAGTTTATCTCAGTATCAATCTTGTAAAAGGTTCTCGTTTTCATTGATGCGTTAACCTTTGACCTAATTTTCCATATTATCTGGCTAGAACCAAACCACCTGTTAAAACACCTGCAACGTCACGACAGAAAAAAACGTCCAAGGAAACCCCCTTCTGTCATTGAGAAACTGTAGTTTAATGTTGACATGTATGACTTGTACAGCTACGCATCGGTTGGCCTTGGTACGAATGCAGGTGTTGTGTTCCAAGAACACGCGATGGTAGTGTGTATATAATTTGCGTCTCAGTAGCCGCAGGCTTCTCTGACCATTTCATTTGTGAGGTCAAATTTCAACGACCTAACTTATCACTCAAGGGGATGATATTTGACCTCTGTGCTTATGCTTATTAAAGATGTGCAAGTTTTGGTCCAAACACGTGTAAAGTTATTATATATTCTGTTGAGAAAGAGGGTTGACAACTAAATAGCTGATATCCAACGAACTGCGAAGTAAGCATTGTTAAAATAATTTGGCAACCCACAGCGCTACAAAGAAAGTTATCGATGTGCTAGAACCAAGAAACTTTTAAATGAGATTCATTCAGGTGAGAGGTTGACTTTTGGCAGTAAAGTCGTGCAAAAAACATACAGCGTTTCATGATTTGTTATCGTTCAGAGCCAAACATTTGGACAGGTCCAAAAATAACTATTGCCATTCCACAACGGAATTTGCAGTTGTGCTCTTGCAGAATAGTTTCTGAAGGTAAAGACAAATTATGGTGGTACCTGGTATTAAAAGAAGGGGTAAAAAGAAGAAAAAAAATAGAAGAAATCTTTGTGATGACGTCGCCATTTTCACATACCTACGGCCTACCTGCAGTAATAATAGTTCTTCAGTGTATCTATCTTGAATGAACAATATTGACACTGGAATACCATTACGTGTATATAAGCCACTCCCTTTCATAATATAACCTGCAAAAACGAGGGTATGTATAATAACACTGCTTAGAATTATGAAATATGCACATGTGGAAAAAAACGGCCTCTGTAACCTAAACTTTAAGAAGAGAAAGTGGTGTTATTTGACACGGAGTTGAAATTTGATCCCTTGCTGGACATGCTTGTTAACATCCATGCTCCGTGACTATGAAGGGACAAAATGGCCGCTGACCTCATGTCAACAAGTCGAAAGTTTTCTTTGTTTTGAGTTATATCCTTCAAGATATCTCCTTCGTTAAATTATTCTAGTCAGAATAGAAGAGAAATGCGACAACAGGGAGAGAGGAAAACCCAGGAAGCATTTTCAGACATATTTCTCAAATATTCTGACCAACTAAAACTTCGTCAGTCGCGTTTCGGACGACAGTTTAATTTGGTGCAGGGGTTCGCTGGAAAGCTGAATGTGACGTCACCTGAACAAGCAGAAGCTGACCCAAAACATACACATAGACAAATAGCAAACCGGCTTTGCACAAAAAGCGACACTGCATGCCACGATGACCCCCTATCTCACAACCCAGACCATGCAGTCACAATATTTTCCAACCCAACACCTGAAATAAAGAGCTCTCTTACATAAGACTGTGGGAATCGAGAGTTTGAAACACCTACCGCGAGTCGCCAAGTCACTCATGGTTGCAGTTCAGTCACTGTGCGTGTGTTTGTACCAACACTGCTTCTTACGTATCCGCCGTAACTCCTTCTTAGTCAAGCCTGTCGCCTTTTCCTTCTCCTAAGAATCCATATTGGCGAAAATGCTGTTCCGAAGCGGTCACTGTTGTAGAAAATCCACGCAGAATGCTCCTCACATGGTCTCACCAATGGTGTTTCACAGGGTGACTACGCGCTGTGGCGAAAACCGGTTCGACAAGATTTCTTCAACTTATCTCTGCAACTGTGCCCTCCGGACTTGTACCTTGTGATAAACACACTAAATCTCCGATCCAAAGAATGCGGCGGTGTCCTGTCAGCGTATAAGTTTAAGTGTCCTTGATCTAAGCTTAAGAAATGAAGTCTACTAGTTTGTCCTTCTACCTAACCCTTAGTACGACCGCCATAGTGAAGAATTCTGGTTACACACACACACACACCCTGTTTCGTCATAGTAGAGGTGTTGTCTTTTTTTCGGCTCGTGGTTTTCTGAGGTCCCAGACTACACGGTGCACGAGCAGGAGGGTGACACTTCACGCGAAACAGCTTTTCAAACAATCCTTAAACCCCACAGGCTCATATTACAACTACTAAACGACTGCCTCTAGCTTTTCTATGAGGCTTAAAATGCAGGGAGGGACTAAAACGACTCAAAACTGCCTTCCAATCGTCGTTTGGGAGTATTAGAAAATGGCGAAAAGTATGGAGACCCCCTGTTTTGTTGGTTTGCGCCCGAGGTAACGCTAAAGTCTTCACGTGTGACCTGCCGTGCTGAAGATGTCACGGACCTGCGGGCAGAGACTGAGGGATGTGACGGTACCCGATACACAGGCGAACCGCCGGCAACAACCAATGCTAGCCCGCTAGTAGTCTCTACCAGACTAACTACGCCGGCTGTGAGCCTGGAGAATAATTCACCAGGAAAGTAATTTGGCCACCAGGGGGTTTAATTTGCATGCGAATTGTTAACCTTCTCACAGACTGATTCTCCGGACAAATTATTCCATTTTTTCCCGAATTCCCCCCGTAGGAAGGCCTGGTGGAGGTTACTATACCCCTAGGCTCCACTCTTCATATGCTTAACCTACGGTTTAAACCTGTAAAAATCACCAGTTGATTGTATAAACATAGCCTCGATACTTGTAATGATACTGAATCGAAGCTACCACCACACCACTTGAACTAATTAAAGGTTTGCCAAAAAGAGTTACTCAAGCAACTGGATAAAATTAATTGTGAAACAGTCAGACGTTTCAGACAGCATTGGCTGTCTTTCGTCAGTGACTGAAGATAGGACTGGGAAACTCTAAATTTTATCCAGTTGCTTGAGTAACTGTTTTTAGCGCATCTTACTACCTGGATGTCTAACCTTCATCAACGTAATTAAAGGTTTGCCCCTATCTAGACCCCCGCCCGACAAGTAAAGAAACGTGACAAACCTGGCATGGTTGAGTCGCGTAGAAGCTGACTTTCAAGAAAACGCGTGGACGGGAAGTTTTAAGCTCATTTGAGGTTGTGTATGATCATAACAGGATTATAACCTGGTGCAAACCACGAACTGTTTAGCACTGAAATCAATCTGTTGGGCTTCAGGCTGTATCGAGTGCGCTCGTCAATGAAATGGATTTGTTGCCAAAATTCACCCGTCCTTTGTTTCAAAGTATCATTCTTACATCCTCCGCTTTTTCGTAAGGTTTTCTCGGTTTACTCTTTCAGATCAAACTTAAGAACTATGTTTATATCTAAATTATTTAACTGTTAATCATTCTACACAGAAAATAACACAGAAGAATTTCATTTTTCATTCTTTTATGGTAAGAGTGAGTAAGATTGTTACGCGGAAATAGTAAGCGGATACAGTCGCGACAAATTGACAAAAATTGTTGTCAGTACTTTGATACATGGTCGGCAAATTCTAAGTATTCTGCGTCATAAGTTCAAGTATTTTTTTTATAAATTTGTCGTTCGTAGTGGACCGTAAATTTCTGTGAAGTCTCCTGTCGCGGATTGCTATTTAAAAGTTATCGCAGCCATGCAACGTAACTTCCGTTCAACTTCACCGTTCGGAAAGGTATAGTTTCTTTTGTCGCGTTTCAATCGTGCGTTTATTCTGCCGCTAAATTTGCTGGCGCGAGGAAAATGTTTTGGTTAAGGAACTCGTCCATGTTCCTAGCATTCGTTCTTGTCTTGACCAAGTCAGGAGGTAAGAAAAGTGCCGTATCTAAGCAGGCTTTCCCTACCACGGGTTCCAAACGCTGGGTCACAAAAACGCTTGTTGTACAGTTTAGACAAACAAACAGTCGATCATTATAATACTTCTTAACTCCATCCCTACACGCCCCTTCCCCATTCTCACCGATAGAAAGATTTTCTGTTTAGGAAACATTGTAGTGAAAGGGCCCGATATTTGACACGCCGCTCGGTTTACGGTGGAGACTGTTTTGGAAACACTGTGGCAGGTTCATTACTCATCCCTAACCAGGTCTCCGTGCGCGCCCATGCGTGAACATGCAGGGTGTCGTATTCGTGGTATACGTAAGTGGCACCACTCACTAGCGCCCCCTGTCGGGTGTTATACGACATGCAGCTTCGGAACGTTGTGTGTTTCTAACACCTTTTGATGCTGATGTAGGCATTAAGCAAGGTAATGTGGCAAAGTCTGACACAAACTTATCTGCCGGGTGTCGTATTCGTGGTATACGTAAGTGGCACCACTCACTAGCGCCCCCTGTTGGGTGTAATACGATATGCAGCTGTGGGAACGTTGTGGATTTTTAACACCTTTTGACGCAGATTTTCTTCACATTAGGTAACGTAATGTGGCAAAGTCTGACGCAAACATATCTGCCGGGTGTCGTATTCGTGGTATACGTAAGTGATCACTCACTAGCACCCCCTGTCGGGTGTTATACGACATGCAGCTTCGGGAACGTTGTGTATTTCGAACACCTTTTGACGCTGATGTTCTTCACATTAAGCAAAGTTATGTGGCAAAGTCTGACGCAAACATATCTGCCGGGTGTCGTATTCGTGGTATACGTAAGTGATCACTCACTAGCGCCCCCTGTCGGGTGTTATACGACATGCAGCTTTGGGAACGTTGTGTGTTATCCTTTTGACGCGGATTTTCTTCACATTAGGCAAAGTTATGAGGCAAAGTCTGACACAAACATATCTGCCGGGTGTCGTATTCGTGGTATACGTAAGTGATCACTCACTAGCACCCCCTGTCGAGTGTTATACGACATGCAGCTTCGGGAACGTTGTGTATTTCTAACACCTTTTGACGCTGATTTTCTTCACATTAGGCAAGGTAATGTGGCAACGTCTGACACAAATATATCTGCAGGGTGTCGTATTCGTGGTATATGTAGGTGGCACCACTCACTAGCGCCCCCTGTCGGGTGTAATACGACATGCAGCTTTGGAAACGTTGTGTATTTCTAACACCTTTTGACGCTGATTTTCTTCACATTAGGCAAGGTAATGTGGCAAAGTCTGACACAAACATATCTGCCGGGTGTCGTATTCGTGGTATACGTAAGTGGCCACTCACTAGCGCCCCCTGTCGGGTGTTATACGACATGCAGCTTTGGGAACGTTGTGTATTTCGAACACCTTTTGACGCTGATTTTCTTCACATTAGGCAAGGTAATGTGGCAAAGTCTGACACAAACATATCTGCCGGGTGTCGTATTCGTGGTATACGTAAGTGGCACCACTCACTTGCGCCCCCTGTCGAGTGTTATACGACATGCAGCTTCGGGAACGTTGTGTGTTTCTAGCACCTTTTGACGCTGATTTTCTTCACATTAAGTCTGACGCAAACATATCTTTACAGGTATTTTAACCTCTCAATAAGTGGACACTCACTAGCGCCTCCTGTCGGGTGTTATACGACATGCAGCTTTGGGAACGTTTTGTATTTCTAACACCTTTTGACGTTGATTTTCTTCACATTGGGCAAAGTAGCGGGGCAAAGTCTGACACAAACATATCATTTCAGGTATTTTAACATCTCAATAGGGGCATGGGGCGACAGTGAAAGAAATTCACTCCTTGAATTCTACATTGCAATCTAAAAAGGACCAAAAAAGGCGGGAAACAAGAAAGGACATGGCTCCGCCCAACAGCAAAGAAAACATAAGCTCACTTCACAAATAAATATTAGATAACGACGAAAAGAAGGTTCACTGTACAGCAATCGACCACACGAAAAGTTTATAATTCCCATCACATACGATACATGTGTTAGTATATCAACCCGTGACTAGGGCGCCATCTTTTCCATATGGGGGTTCCTGATCAACATGTGTTATGACGTCATAGTGACATAGCGGGGAATTAACATAATCTAATGACGTCAGCTGAAATAAAAAAATCATTATCCGCTGGGAAGTGCCTTTTAAAAGTTACAAAACTGAGTAAAAAGTCGAAAGCCTAAAGATATCAATACGATGTTCACAAATTCATAAAAAGTCATCTTTAAGTGTTATTTCAATTTAATAGGTTCACAAGTACCAAAAAGTGTTACGAAATCAAATATTGATTACTTTATGGTATTATAATCTCCCGAGCTTTCGCCATCTAGAAAACCTCCAAATAACTACATTTCTACTAAAATCACAAAACCTACTTATCATTAAGAACGTGGGACTATCTATTAGCCCCTGCCTCCAAAGAAGAAGTCCAACTCCCCAATAAAATGTACGTAGAAACATCGGATAAATCTGTAGAATCATTTTATCCCCTTTTTACGTTACCGTATCTGTGTATCCCCTTGCAATTAGCCTTCGGGCATGGTTTGAAAATTAAGAAATATTTATCTATAATGGTATTATGATCATAATGATGACATACACGACACTTTAATAGAAACGGCACTGGAGGATAAAAACCGTTGGTTGTCCCTAAGCGACCATAACGTTATCGGCTACGTGTAATATGTCCTGAATTCTTCCTATCAAGTGATCGGTAATTACCGAGTGTGACGTCACCTTCGGCCTTGTTATTCCCGAGGTAGTACCGGAGTGACGTCATAGTCGTGTTCGGGATACCGATCAGAAGCTCTTCCTGACGTGCTGCATAATTATTGGAAGTATCGAGTCCACACTTGTGCATATATATCGGCAAAAAGTAGTAGATAAAGAGACGTATAAGGAATAATTGAGGGGAGGTAGTTGTATGAAGAAGAAAATAAATCAAAACTTATGTGAGAATCTTTCAAAGGAAACCCAAGCAATGTCAGAGCCCTAAAATCGGATTTTGAAAGTCAATTTTATTATTTCTATTCATGATTAGTTCAAACACTATCTTAATGTATAGCGACGTCCATGATGCAAAAATACGACGTCGTTGTGATGTGAGAACTTACTGAAAATCGTCACCGAGGTTTTTGTAGGTTCGCGAAACTAAGCCAATCATCGTACGACACTTTTTTGCGCGATTTTAAAAATGCTCATAGTATGAAGTTAATACGCAAATGTGCTAAATAGTGTAAGTAAATGTCACTACTACATGTATAAAGATATCAGCATTTTTGATATTTCCATACTTTGGGCCCTAATATTGCTCTGGTTGCCTTTGAATTTGGGGGGGGGGGGTAAGAAACAAGTATGCATATACAGTAAGGCCCGACAACCATCCCTGAATAGAGACGGGAGACGCCACAGGCTATCTATGATTTGCTAAGAGCAACAAATCGGTACTGCACAAAAAAGTGATACTCTCAAGATGTTTGGTTGTTATTCAAATATCAATTATTTCCATGAATGGTAACTGGGTTTAATGATCAAAGTTGCTGAGCCTATGTTACTTTTTTACGATAGCTACCCCCCCCCCCTTTTTGGCTTTGGTTGCCTTTAAAGTAAAGTGCAAAGAAAGTGGACGCGAATTGTTGACCAAAAAGAGAAAATGAAAAAAAGACAAAGCCTCATCGACGTCTTTTTTCATCCCACAAGGATGTGTAATGTACCTTCCCTGATTGCTAGCCATACTTAGTGTACTGGGCTAAAATCCATTACGAGACTGTAAGAAGTAAGCGTTGACCTTTCGAAATGAAATAGCCGTTACCAACGGTTTAACCGTCTGTTTCATAATATCCTGCGCATTGATTCGTTGATTCGGACATGCCTGTTAAACGCCCTAAAACCGACCATAATGCAGTTTTATGGAGGTCTTATGATCTCATTCAAGAGTTTTTTCGCCTCATAGGCTTACATGTTATAATACGTGTTTTACATGGGCGCGTTCGTAATGAAGCTAAAGGAAATGTACCAATGTTATTCATTCTATGTTGACAACATTTACCCTAGATCATGTAAAAAAATTGCCAACCTTTTCACTACATACAATCTCTTTTTATAGCAGTTACAAACTGCACTTAGCTACACCCCCAAAAAGGCACTTTCCAGCTGTAAGCGCATGACCGCATCACCTACAATGTCCGGTTGTGCACGTCCGACCTCGCGTGCGGCTGCAGAACTTTACCTGCTAATTTCTTCAGTTACAAACAAGCTTTCATCAGTTTGACGCTTGAGATCAGCTGGGCTAGTTAAAAGGTAATTTCCCACCGATTTAAAGTTCTTAAAGCCATGTACTTTTGTAGTGTCAATAAGATTTTAATGACCAATATAATAACATTTAAAACAACAACAGATAAACACGTATTCTCCACAATATCACAAACAATACACATAATGTGGCTCACCCCTGAATAATGAGCTAGCCCTCAAAACAATCTATGTCTGATACCCATAGTCAATATTGATACACAGCGATTTGAATGTATCAAATCAAAGCATTTTTACAATTTTGTTCCGTTGTCGTTCACGGCATGTGGTCTGGTGTTCAATCACTGACACCATATGCGCCACGCCGTCAGTTTCTATGCGCATTCATTCGTCGGGGTACCGTTGCCATGGCGACGCTGATGGCCAATCTTTAAGATGGGTGCCATTCACAGCGTTAAGTGTTAAACAATCAAGGAAATCAAAGCATCTTTCTTGAGAACCTTCTGGCTAATAAAAACACTTAAGAAATGGAGAAGCATTTTTGTACCATACGATTCCGAATCTCTTTGAGAGAGAGAGAGAGAGCGAGCGAGAGAGAGAGAGAGAGAGAGAGAGAGAGGGAGGGAGGAGAGAGAGAAAGAGAGATAGAGAGGGAGAGTGACTTGCTCAAAATCAATGGACGATTGATCCAATGTAATTTCATGTAAATAAATTTGTCAGATCATATCATTTTATTATTCATTACATAAGAGACAAACGTCAAGGAACTACTGACTGGAGGCCAAATGAACACGACATGAATTGATTTTTACAATGTCTAGAATAGAATATGAAACAAGTGCTATCAAATTCAATATCCGTCTCGTAAAATACCATTTATTTACTATGTTAGCAACAGATGAAACAACCGCGCCCTGATATTGTTGCATCACACTGTAAATGCAGAAATGTTCGCGGTGGTTTTATGTTCGCGGTTTTCGCGGCGACCGTTCCACCGCAAACTTAAAACCACCGCGGACCTTTTTTTCTCCAATACTGTAGCAGTATTTGCCTATAGCGCTGCCACAAACTTAAAACCACCGCAAACACTCCGTTTTTGCCTTGGCGTAAAAAAACACACACAAAAAAACACGCGAACTTAAATGCATTTACAGTAATTCTTCGCTCAACGTATGTAAAAAATATAAAGAATACCTAATACAATTATAGAAAAATATGGCTCTGTAGATATTACCCCCAGGCACCACGTGGACTACGATGGTAACAAAAAATACGGTAGCCATGTTGTCAATTTCTTAAACATCCTGAGATGTTATTGGTGTAAAAATACATTATACTAACCTTGTCAGCTGAAATCCACCGATGGGAATTGACTGGACGCCGCATGAGTACCTCTACGCTGCCCGCTCTGGATATGTTTGCACACAACGTTGTTGTAAAGACGTTATTACCAGCTATATAATATCATGTTGACAATGCATTTGATGGCTTTGTTCCAGGCCGAAACGGACGCGATCTCTCTCGGTTTCCTGGCTTCAACCGCGCGGTTCGGTAATGATGATAATAGCGGATAACACGTCCAGGCCGGTTTGGCGGCGTTACGTAAAACACATCCGTGGTAGATTCTAATTCTGCAAACGATGTTTTCACGCTAGGGGAATTGGGAGAAGGGGTCTGTGAATTTAAGAGGGGTCTCTTGCCGTATGGAAGAATTAGAAAACGGTCACTTCTAACAATCTTAGACCTAACTCGTTTCTTGCCTTTGAATCACTTTCTAACCATTGTTTCTCCTAGTTGTATTATTTTCTGTCACCCCAAAAATGTACATTTTTTACAATAATATTCACGAACGACAATTAGCTGTAATACAGTCGGCACCAATAAAGAAAGGCATATATATCCAACGTTTGGTAATCATTTATATCAATACATGAACATAAAACAGTCAAACATGACTTTTCCATATGAAAAGTTAATAATTAACGGTATAACTGTTTTTCAAGTCTACGGTTACGAAGTGATATTCAAACAGCGTGCTGTTTAATATGGCACATATTTTTCTTACTTGGAGGGGGATAATAATGTCAATATTTTTAAATGATAATTTCAAATAGGGCTATGACGTTATCGGGGGTGTGTGCTTTTTTGGTATCTAAATTTGTTAGTCCAACGTTACACACCCACATACCATTGCCATGAACATGGTAGTTCAATTTCATAAATGATCGTGATATACTTCAGAACAACACATCCAAAAAACAAGAGTTCTATGACATCATACCTCCGTGAAAGTGCCTCGAGTTTATGTCTAGTTTGATTGTTGTTCATGGAAATAAGGTTTTTGTCAATTGGTCACTAGGTTGATTGATTGATTGATTAATTAATTGATTGATTGATAGGTAAAGGAGCTCACTGTAAACCCAATGCACCTAAATTCCGAGTCCATAGCCTGGTCACCAGTCTCTACAGGTCGGCTTAGGCTTGTTTTACCGGGCCCAGTCTGCTATAATGAGCCGTTTCTATCAGCCTGTCTTCTTCGCTGGCACATAGAGTTTCGCCACCACCGTGGAGGAGAAAATCTGCTACGTCCTTCCATACCGTATAAGGTAGCGACCTAGTCACCTAATTAACCCAAGCCCGTAAACCCATCCCCGAGCGGGTTAATCTGTCTGGGCGGGCGGGCACCACTCCTAGCGCCGTAGAGATACTGGGAAGCTCCCGATGGTATGATTTCTAGGTTACATTCTCTCCAGCGCTAAGCTAAACTCCCATTATAATCTACACTCATCATATGTATAGTCTGTCAATAGGCAAGGTCTGCTCGCAGTTGAAGAAATATTTTTTTTCCAATTACGGGTTGCTAGGCAACGCCTGAGGTAAACGGCTCGAAGATAAAATATCAATATGAAGGCCGGAGTTCTATTTTGTTGGTGAATGTCATATAGATTAGCCAATATCTGGTCTTGGTGTTTTCAAAAAAAATATTTGATAGAGGAATAATTTTGCTTGAAGGACAGCCCATTGTAGATATTGCGTGAACAAATTTGCTGTTCAGAGTCGAGTCTTCAATGTTACGGGTGATACGGACAAAACATATTTGCCAAGTAAATATCAAGATCATCCGACCTGTTGCATTGCGCTCATGTAATGCTAATAAGAGCAGGGGCCCTATAGGGTTAATTGTACGTGACCGCAGGATAGGAAATGCTTAGTGCGGAGAAGGAATTACAATTCATTAACTTTGTTTGCATTTGCTCTTTACCTTCGTAAACGGAGGTATTGTTTCTTGTGCTTCTCTCTTTCTATGTGTGTGTGTATGTGTGTTTGTGCTTGTGTGTGCGCGCGTGTGTGTGCTTGTAAGTGCACGTGTGTACATGTGTGTGTGTGTGTGTGCATGTGTGTCTACCTGCGTGTATGTATGTATGTATTTGTTGGTGTGTGCCTGCGTGCGTGCGTGTGTGTGTGTACGTGCGTGCTTGCGTGTGTGTGTGCGTGTGGATGTTTGGTCAGCATAACTTAAGAAGCTATCTATGGATTTAGATAATATTTCGTGCATAAATATGTCTTGGAAACACGTAGGTAATGGTGCGATTTTGGGCCTCCTAGCGGCATCCCTAGGTATTGCAGCGGAGCCTCCTGTTTTTGGCACTTTTCTTTTTACTCTGGACATGTTCTACTCTAGATATTAAACCTATAGCCCCTTCTAAAGCCCCTGTCACACTTGTGCGTATATACAAGCCCGCATGCATTGCGTATCAACATGTTTTTGGTTTAGGTTAAGTTTGCAGACGAAGAAGTAATTCTTTGGTTTGATAACTAGACTGCTCAACGATGGGTCAAAGTAGAAAACAACTTCCTCCCCGCAAAATTTACTTAAACCAAAAAAATATTACTGCGGAACTCATGCGCACTTGAATATACGCACAAGTGTGACAGGGCCTTAAGGGAATTTACGGAATGTCCATGTCACTCAATCTTAGTCACATCTCTTTTGAGAATCATTTAAATCTGACATCCTGAAAAACAGAAATAATCTCAAAATGTCACGAACGGGGAGGGATGCGTACAGTTACCAACGGCGCGAAAATGTCAGGGTGAAACTAGCACGTCATTCAATAACAGCAAGCGGAAATTGAGTGACATTGTAATGTCATTAATCTGCGTCTGGTGGTGTAGACACAGTGGGAACGGAAATTGATTATTTGATGGATCGTACAGAAACAGATTTCTTCTTTTCATAGTTATGTAATGTGGACACAAATCAGTTCACAGGAGAAGAAAAAAACATCTCGTACTTCCTGTCAAGAGAGTTATACTTGAGAGTTATACTTGAGCAAAAGTTTTTCAAACATACAAACCAATTTTGGGGTGTCCCTGTGGTGTAGTGGTCTGCGCTTCTGTTACTTACCACATCTTGTTCTGATTACTTGGAACCAGAAGGCCAGAGTTCAACTCCCGGGTAGGACACCTCTGGACAAGAGGCGCATTGAGCCATACCAAAGACTTCATAAAAATGGCACATACTTCTGAAACAGTATGGAAGTTAAACACACTCCACTGCGAGTGGACAAAAAGTACGTTTATTGTTTTGTTTGGAAACACGTTATACTGGATGCACCCTCCCCCCTTAATCTCTAAAATACACGTATCTATCGATAGATATTTAAGAGGTTGGTGGTCTGACATCCAGGCTATAGAAAAAAGTAAAAATGTTTGCAAAAATACAATAATGTTAAAGATACTAACAACTTTATTGTCGTTTATGCCCGAATGCTTATTGCTATGGTGCATCGGTAAACAAGTTATTACAAGCAAAATAACGAATAAAACATTGTAATAAACAAATAAAGGGAAAACTATTACTTAACAAATAGAAATATACGAGTATACGGAGAATGATACGTTTAGAATGATCACCATACGTTATATGATTACAATGTCATCCTACGTGACTTGCATACATAATGAAACGTAAGTGTTGGTGAAATTGATTGTCTGTCAAGTTGTTGGCAAATGTCAACGTACTAACACGGCACTACTCCGAGCGTCTGGGGGGAATATTTAACGTAATCTACCGCCCGTGTGCGTTGTTGATGAAGGTTAGACATCCAGGTAGTAAGATACGCCAAAAATAGTTACTCAAGCAACTGGATAAAATTTTGAAACAGTCAGACGTTTGAGACAGCAGCATCCGTTTCAGAGAAGCAATATATGAGAGGATGTACAATCCCACCCTCAACAGGAAAGGAGGTCTACGCGTTGAACTTTCAGGCACTTGGGATAATACACTACCCACCCACCCCCACCCCCGGACGAACAACATTTAGTTACTGTACTAAAACAACAGCAGCTAATTGAACTATTAGCATACAACCTTGTCTTGAATTAATCTTCTTTTGAAGACTATGTCAGGACATCTTAAATTGTCTTAACCTCATTAACATATCTATTCAGAGTTTTGGTATAAAACCTGGTTTTCCAGTCCTATCCTTAGTCACTGACGAAAGATAGCGGATGCTGTCTGAAACGTCTGTTTCAAAATTTTATCCAGTTGCTTGAGTAACTATTTTTGGCTTCCCTTCGACGGCGCCGTCAGAACATAGGCTGAACAAGATATTAAAACAAGAAGTCCTGCTGTAGTTCCATAGAAAGCCGCTAGTAAGCCCAAAATCTAATAATTTTTGGGTCTCAAGAAGACATACCTACCTACCAAGTATGAAGACAATCCATCCAGGCATTCTCGAGTTATCGTGTACGCAAACACATACACACACACACACACACACACACACACACACACACACACACACACACACACACACACACACACACACACACACACACACACACACACACGAATGCTGTACAAACTTCTCGGCAAAGGTAGTGACAGTGTTTGTAGTAGGACGATAATAGCCCACGTTCAAATTACCGTGAATTTACGTCGTGCTACGGCGGTCTTTACAAGAAGTTAGCGCGCACAGAAATATCGTATGTCGGCGCGCGCTCTCTGTGATTCTCCTATCAGTTTATCACTACTATAAAAGTTGTAGATAAAGAAATAAAAGGGATACCTAATACCAACATTGAGCGTAATAGGAGAAATTTGGTCCTTATAAGTCTTCTTTGAGGCAGTGTGTTAAATAAATCTTAGAGCTGTTCCGAAAAGGCCGTGAAATAGAAACCTATCTATATCATATACTGAAGTGTAGGGCCACAACAACGTCCTTCTAACATGACGTCACTGATGACGTAGGAGATAACGGAACCAATCGAAGCTACCTATATTGATAATTGGACACAAACAACTAGAAAAATATTGGAACTCTTATCCTTTCTTTAATTTGTAGTTAAGAAAAAAAGGGGTTTCTTACCAGGCCTAACAACGCAAATCTTTAAATTTTGAACAGCCAAGCCTTCATTTTGTAACAGCGTAGAGAACTAGTGGAATTTCATTCTACAATAGCACAGAGACGGATAAAAATGGTATTGTGGGGGGGGGGATCTATATAGAAAATAGGAAGAAAGTGGAAAATGCTTCAAAACTATAACAGAAAAATAGTGTCAGCGTACAAAAATGAAATTCTGTTTGCTTACACAATGGCACAAACTGTGGATACGAAAACAAAAACATACCTTCACCACACCCCCATCTACAATCACTGATGGTTCGTCCCTTGATTAAGTCGCCATCCTGCCCTTGATGTTTTCCCGCCAATTCCACAAGGACCAATTATCTAATGGTATCCCATTAAGCCCCATAAAGTGCGTATTTAGTTGTGGTATAACAGTAATGAGACTAACAGTTTCTAGTTACGCATGTACCTAAATATAGAGCTATTTTTTTCTAAGTAAAAAATACGACTGTTCAATGTACCTACCAATTTGAGCGTGAAAAACATTTTTGTTTGTATCTCGTAAGTTAAAGTCCGTCGAAGTTTCTAAAAAAACAGTTCAATGGAAACAGTTTCTAGTTACCCATGTACCCAAATATAGAGCTATTTTTTTCTAAGTAAAAAAAAATACGACTGTTCAATGTACCTACCAATTGGAGCATGAAAAACATGTTTGTTTGTATCTCGTAAGTTAAAGTCCGTCGAAGTTTCTAAAAAATAGTTCAATGGAAACAGTTTCTAGTTACCCATGTACCCAAATATAGAGCTATTTTTTTCTAAGTAAAAAAAAATACGACTGTTTAATGTACCTACCGATTAGGGCGTGAAAAACATTTTTGTTTGTATCTCGTAAGTTAAAGTCCGTAGAAGTTTCTAAAAAACTTGCTCAATAGAAAGTATAGTTTTGTTGTTGATGAAATATTTGCCTTCATGGTCTTTGCTTGTTTGTTTGTTACAGATATATGTAACCGCGGTAAAATGCCTTTATGTAGCCTCCACCAGGCCTTCCTACGGGCGTATACGTATACCGTATGGATGGTAGAATTCGGTAAAAAAAAGTTCAATAATTGGCCAGGAAGTCAGTCCACGGGGAGGTTAACATTCGACTGCGCCTGTAAATGAAACCCTATGGTGGCCAAACTTCCTTGGCAAATATTCTCCCAATAGCCGGGCGTAGTCAGTCAGGTAGACACTAGCTTTTGCGTAACACACCGGTTTTGTACAGTACGTACAAGCAAGGAGGTTTGGTACAAGCTGCGTTAGCTCAGACTGTAAGGTTTTACCCAGTCACACTGGAGCACACCCCTACCCTTTTCGATAAGTGTGATGGGTTCTCTAACGGGCTCGAGGTGTGGCTCTCCTCACGGGACCTCCGTTTTACGTTCCATCCGAGGGGACGTCCCTAACCGAAGCTAGGTACTCATTTTCACCCGAGTCAAGTAAGGAAATAGCTATAGGTTCTAAATTTTTGGTGGCAGATAGATTGCTTTCGATGTTAGGAAAAAAATAGTGTAGGTTCTGGCACGCAAGCAGCTTATTCTGGAACTGCAAGGGCGTCTTTGTTAAAATCTTTGAAAAAGAACCCAAGAATAGATTGACGGATCGTGCTGATATTTGGTGTGTAGGTACTAGTAGCTTATGTATTGACTGGCATAATTAAATGGCAATTATACAAATAAGGATCTATTTTCTTCCATTGTCACACCTCTTCCAGTCTTTATTGGTCCTTAAGAAACAATAGAAATCTTCTCACCTTTCTTAACGTTTTCCCAGGTGTTCAGGTGGCGGCAGCTGTAAGAAAACTCTTTCTACAAGCACTTGGTGGCGCCCTGTTACGCGTTTCTCTCTCACACCCGCACAGAAAAATTGCAATCACTACCGAATCGACCGTCCCCTCTCATGTAACATCGTCGGGTTAGGGTGTGTTTTCTCTCGTACGTTCTTTCCACAAGACCCGCCCAAGCAAGTACGAGTTGAAATATTAATGAACCACCGAGGTTTGTAATGGATTATCAGTCAATACGAATTATTGCAAAGATCGCGGCTCTCGGAGCAGATATTGTTGATGTCCACGATACTTCTCTGGCCACTGCGACCGAAAATCTATCATGGCGTCCCCTGGGGAGCTACATTGGGGGGACAACTTTTCAATAGCCTTCTGTGCACTGATGCCGCGGGAAGATGAAGACCGTACCTTAGTTTTAAAGATAACCGCTCACATGTCTGGTGATGCCGACGAGAAAATGTATCCAAGCGGCGCTCCAAGAACAGGCAAGCCACACGGGCTCCAGACGTCTCTTCATCAAATAGTCCCAACGATGGATAAATTCGCCGTTACGTAACCAGAATTACTTGATCACGCGAAGTGCGGACTTGAAGTTAAATTGTGTAATTTGGACGGGATTACATTCAACTGAAGTTCTCCGTTTCGTGACCGATTTTTTTCAAGGCATAAATTTATAATGAGATCACAGGGCGACTTTCAATCTATCCAATACAACTTGGAATGCGGTGAACTGGAAAAAGGACCTCGACGCAAGGTTGCTCATATAGACATACGCATTTCACAACTTGGGGGCTCTAAAACAAAATTCTACGACGACTGCAAAACAGAATAATTAGAATTGGATGCCATGAATAAAACAATTATTTGATGGTTTAGAATCATAAGTCTAAAATATACCACAGCAAAGAATTGGACAGTACACATTCGTACCAGACCGTTACAAAAGCTGTCTATATATCATTCGTCAGAAATATTTCCCAGTCGTGTAGCCAAAAGTGGTTCTTCAGTGGTACGTTCAAATTCCCTGCGGCCAGTTCAAGCTTAGGGACAGTAGCTTGCCATCCGTGTATATTGGGCGTGACGATCCCAGGAGAATTCTAGTTGCGTGTGGTGACCATACCTTCCGCCCTGGCCACAAAAAGGCTGTACAACGAAGGATAGCACGCTTGGGGGCAGATCTCGACGGTGTCATACACCGACGATATACGATGTAGGCTCCAGCGCAACCGGTGAGCAAAAAAGAAACGCAGTAGGTCAACTCAGCTGCGTATCACCAGACGACGGGCAGCAAAATTCATCGTGTAAGACCAACGTTGAATGTCCAAGGTGCTGCAAATAATCCGTTGTCGTTATCCGTTAGGAAAGTATCACTCCTATGGTCACGGTGAGGTTACGTATACTTACAAATGAAGAGGATATATCTTCACCTCATGATCAGATGGTCCTCCCGTGGCAAGCATCTAGAACCGAACTGCAAGGACAAACGTCACCCGATGAGAGAAAAACGGATAAGCAGTAGAATTCTTGGACACAAGCCCAACGAAAACACTGGCATACGCACAAGGGTTCACCCCCGATAGGCCAATTACGTGTAATGCCCCCTGATAGGTCAATTGGATTTGAAATTGTACATCGGACCCGGCGGTTACACAACGTGGGGTTATCGGGTAACAAGGGCGGGAAATTTTAGGTCAGCGCAGACGACTTTTTGTACGTAGACATGTACGTATGTATCTGACCAGACGTTCGTGTAGGTAACGTTATTTATTCTATTTTATTTTCTAGGTAACGTTACGTGTTCATGTAGCGTTATCAACATTTCCAGCAGGTGGAGTAATGCTTGAAAATTTTAGGTCAGCGCAGACGACTTTTTGTACGTACACACATACGTACGCGTCTGACCAGACGTTCTGTTTTGTAGGTGACGTTATGTATTCTATTTCATTTTCTAAGTTACGTTACGCGTTTATGTAGCGTTATCAACATTTCCAGCAGGTGGCGTAATGCTTGAAAATTTTAGGTCAGCGCAGACGACTTTTTGTACGTACACACATACGTACGCGTCTGACCAGACGTTCTGTTTTGTAGGTGACGTTATGTATTCTATTTCATTTTCTAAGTTACGTTACGTGTTCATGTAGCGTTATCAACATTTCTAGCAGGTTGCGTAATGCTTGAATAAGGGCGTGGTCAACCTTAACAGTAAGGGAACGTCAGGATAGGTCTCAAGGGGAAAAAAACGCAGGTGCAATTTCTGGCGCCATGCCAAAATGCACGGAAATGCCACAATTCAACGGAACCGTAACAGACATTGTGAAGGATGGGGCAATGGATTTGATATAACCGACCGATACCGAATAGCGGTTAGATATACTGGTTAACCACATACATGTATAGACCGCAGAAATAGTTTAAAGATGACTAAGATGAAGCCCCTGTCACACACAGCCGACCATGGCCTCCAGACCTACTCTCCAAGCAGAGCATGGGTTTCGGCTGTTTTTTCGACGTGTTTTTAGGCGTTTTTGTCGGGCTTTCTACTTTGTCATCTTTTTTTTGTAATCGTAATCGTAAGCAAGGTCATCTGTGGTTGGGGGTTAGTCGGCGAAATTGCCTACTAGTCTCTAAAAGTCGTATGTGCCAGCCGACAATGAGTTTTGACAAACTAAACTCGACAAAGGCATATTCGAATAAGATGCGATCAGAAACTAGAATAGGATGGATTCTAGTCTATTCCAACCCGGCCAGCGCCGACCTTGGTTGGGGAGTGGTCGGGCCATAGTAGCGAGAATATCCTGAATCTCACTGGGCAGAAACTTGTTGGCGACTAAATGTGAAGACGACCTGGCAAGTTTACGACAAATATCCCCTAGCACTCACACTGATGCCCGGAGCATTTGCAAATGAAGCCCCGCTGAGAAGGGTATCGGAAACCGCAGTGTTGCTACTGAATCAAAAAGATTGGCAACGTAAAAAAACGTTGCCATGGCGACGGTGGTCTCTGCTAGGGTTTTCGCTTATTATCGCACATGCAAATAAGGATCTCACTTGCTATCATTCGCCACTTGCGTGTTTTAACTGTAAAAATAATCGCCACTGCAGGAGACGAATTGTCGTTCATTGGAAACCGTGTGGAAACTACTTGGCAACTGTGCGAAACTAGTTGGCGACTGTCATTTGCAACTAGTCGCCAACTAGTTTCCGCCCCGTGAGAGAGTGCTCTCCAAGCAGACCTAACGGTGGCAAAGACCGTATCCAACTGTCAAAGGGAGTAAGATATGCTTGGCTATGAAAACTCATTTTGCCAGTTGGATACGGTCTTTGCCACCGTTAGATCTACTTGGAGATTACCACATACACGGGGCCGCCGGGTTTACGTCCCCATCCAAAAAATCTTATGCAACCCCCAAAACCGTGCCCGAGCGGGGTTCGAACCTCCGCCCCTTGGATCCACAAAACTTGATCCATAAGATAATTCACAATAGATCATCTACTATATTTCCATTTATCAATGTATCCATCCACGAAAAAAAAAATAATACACAAATTTCACCATTGTCAGAGGTGTTTATTCATAGCTACAAAATCAGGAAAATGTACATTATAAAAAATATCCTGACTGGAAGCAAATTTGCACCAGACAAGACTTCCTGACAAACTGTGGACACACGCACGCAATTCCTATGAAAAGCGCCTCCTGTCTACTTCCTTCTCAACTGCAATCCTGTACACACTACTAGAATGACACTCTGATCTTGTATAGTAACTTTCATTCACACATACACGCAATATCACTTCAACCTTCCAAGTAAAAATCTTAAAGTTTTCAGCCTACCACATACGGTTGCTTCCTTGATTTCACTTGGTATGATCTTAAAATTCGGGGAAATTCTTCAGAAATTATGGCTAATATTATAACAAAATGCACATTATAACTGTAGGAATGACAAAGCATCCTTTCCATGCATATTTATAGATTTGTGAATGAAAAAACCTGTTTTGTTTTGGCTGTACTGTGAAACCTGTGACCACCAATGGCACTAGAGGCAACCCAAGCAATATTGGGGTCCAAAAATCGGATTTTAAAAGTCAAGTTATTTAGTCATTTCTATACATGATTAGTTCAAACAACACTATCACAATGTATAGTGACGTTCATCATACAAAAATATGACGTCGTGGTGATGTGAGAACTCGCTGAAAATCGTCGCCAGGGTTTTTGTAGGCTTGCGAAACTAAGGGAATCATCCAACGGCACGTTTTTGCTCGGTTTTAAAATGCTCAAAGTAGGAAGTTATTACGCAAATGTGCTAAATAGTGTTAGTAAATGTCACTACAATAAAGATGTCAGCATTTTTCTATTTCCATATTTTGGGCCCTAATATTGCTTTGGTTGCCTTTAAGTCCCTCCAACATGACTATCACGTACTTGTACATGTATTCCCATAGATCCTGTGTGCTTTTCTATTCAACATGGATGCATTGGAAATTCTAGAACATCATGCAATGTTTATTCAACCCTTGGTTGAAAGGCAATGTCCTATATGCGACCAATGTAGCACCAGATCGAAAAAATACAAATACAGTAAGTTTTAAACAACAGCATTCATAGCGGACTTTCACAGAAAACTGTAAAATAAGATGACCAAATGTTAATTCTTGACATTAATAAATGTGGAAATAGATTTAAAACACACTGTGTTTAACAGGCCACATCATACTGTGTCCCTAACACATAACTTTGGCACAAAGGTGCATTTCTTTCCTGTTACAATAGGGGGCGTTGCTTGTACATGTAACTGAAGACCATATTGTTAGGCACCTTCCATGGATAAAATCTACAGGGAATAAGCCAATTGAATCATACAGAGATCACATTTAAACATGCCTAATGTAGTTTCAATAATACTAACAATTATGGAATGTTTTGTCATGCAGCAAAAATAATTTCTATGCACTTTCTTGCTATTTCTTGACCGGTAGACAAAGAAATCTAACGCATCAAATCCCAGAATATATAAATATCTTCCACCCAGAATGTAACACTAACAGACATGCGAAGAATGCAGGACATGTTGTAATTACCTACCACAAGTGTATATTGGTGTAACATGTACATGTAGAAAAATCTTACATGTACACAGTGGTTTACTTAGGGCAAGGAGGTTTAAAACTCCTTGCTTAGGCCACACCAATTCTATTTGTTGATTCTCAGATTTTTCAGAAAAAAAATTGAAGCGACAGGGCGAAAAAGATTTTTGTGCAAATGGTCTGGGGTGAAGATAAGGGACATAAACTAATGTATGAAGAATAAGAGGATTATTCAAATTTCAGCTTTGTATGGCTCATTTTATGCAATGAACCCCTTTCTTTGATCCAGTACTATAATTTTTTTCAGTAAGAAAATTACCTTTTAGGTTTTGCTATGTAATATATGGATTGATATTGAGAAACAGTTTTAATAAATGAAAAATTATAACTTTATATGATAAAATGTGACCACATTTTCTAGGTATGTGCAGGCTTTTATAAATCTATTTTGGTGGCTATTGAGCTGAACAAATAGTAAAATCGTGAGTAAAAATTTGTGAATGGGAATAGAGACCCAACTTTTTTTTCCCAAAATGGGAAAAACAGGAGCCGCGATTCCGAGAAGCAACAAAAAATTGGTGGGCCGTAGGGTGCAGTCACATTTGCCGTACATGTAGGTCGTTGTATGATTTCGATGTCGTAGGATTTTCAAGTAGACTTTGACAGAACCAACCGCCATCAGGGATCTCAGACAGCCTTTCCAGTAACAAGACAGCTCAATTTCACTCGACACATGTACGACTATCCAAAGAATGCTCTCAGTTTGCTATCATACGACGATTGTGCAACGTTTGTGGCCGCACCCTAACTTAGCACCTTCGTTTTTTGGACTGGGACAAAATTTTAACAATACTATATCATTAGGCTCGCCCCTGAGGCGTCGCCAAAAATAAGCTATTAGTAAGGAATTACTTGACACTCCACAAAGACTTATTCCCATTCCAGCAACATCTACTTTAAAATCTCTAAAGAAAGTTATAGAACCTACAAAATAAGAGACTATTACTACTGTAACAAAAGTATACTCAGGGAAATGTGGTAAAAATGTGGACAATTCTTGACCAAAAAGAACCATCCTATGGCAGTGTTTGATTCTGGACTATGATACAATATACATGTGGTTAGGAGCAAGTTACGAACAAACATATTTTGTAACCCGAATGCACTTGCATCACTAAAGGTAAAATCATAATAACTATTGATACAGCTACTTCATATTTAATAACCGGCCTCAACTGGGAAACATTTTTGCCTCCTTTCCGTGGACTATTCCTGAATTGACGTAAAAATGGGTCTCATACGTCTGTTTGGGTTCTTGGGTGCTTATGCTGAAGGGAAAGATTTGTTGTTCAGAAAATCATTTCGAGAGACTTCTCGAAGAAAAGCTGCTGATATTTCGAGTCAAACATGCTGTAACAAAGAAAGAACAAAAGCTTGATGACAGCATAATTCTAACAGCATAATTCTAACAGTATAAATCAAGGCAGTATTAAGCAAAATTGGCTGAACTAAAACGGCAGAAAACTACGACAGGAGTCGTCAATTCTCCACGTCCAAGACGTCACCGTTAGACTCTCCCTGCGACTGGCAGCCACGGTCGGCGCGGCGATGCTTGCACTTCTCCGCCGCACAGTGACAGGAGAAGTATTTGGACTTGATGTCCCAAAACTTGTCACCATAGTCAAACCTGTAACAGGGGGGAGGGGGGCAAAATTAGTAAAACTACGGAAAACAAAAAAAACTACTCTTATCTTTTGGCAACAGGCAATAATAAAATAAAAGTTGCTTTTAAATTTGCGCTTTTTGTGCTTCTAGTATTTACACTGATTTTGACATTCTCGGGAAGATATTTGGCAAAACAAGGAAATTTCAATGTATTCAAATAAAGCAGACTTGTATAGGTAGCTGGAATATTTGACCAACAGCACGCTGTTTTGGGGATTCTTGATAAATCAGTTAAAAGCTCAAAATAAGAATTACAAAACGTGTCCTGAAATAAACTCGAAAATCAAAAAGAGCCCTCATGGACTCTAGTTCCTCCTCAACTTTCTATAAGAAAGCTGGAACATTTGACTTTATTGTTTTGTAGTCTGGGCCCCATTGAAAATCAATTTGTCAAAATTGAATGGCTGTCTGATACTAGTAATTCATAAATACATGTAGATAAATGTCTTTGAATAAACCCAAACTCGAAAATCGAACACAGCACCCCTGGACTCAAAAACGTACCCTAGTTCTTCCTCAGCTTTGACGTCCTTCGCGGTGAAGAAGGCTATCCTGGGAAAGCGGAGGTCCTGGTGGTCCACGAAGACGCGTACGGGAATCAGGTTGGGTTCGCAAAGGTGGTTGATGAAGCGGGCAATGTTACCGTAAAAACGAGCGTCGAGGCAATACACCTCTCCTTCCTAGTTAAAAAAGTAGAAATACGTTTAGAAGACGACTTAGTTTCGCGGTAGGAAGGGAAAAAGAGATGTTTGAAGTGTTTTAAATTCACGATCAAAGCAGTTAAGCAAGATAAAGCGCATAATGTGTTCACGGTTGTAGCGTTGGCAGTGAGAGCTCAGCGCGAAAACGGCGAAAATAAAACCGCCGCAAAGTTTTCTCGTTTCACAGAGATTCCATGGAACATTTTTGCCACTACTCTATGTCCACAACACAAACATACATTTGTTCCGACCAAACTAAAATGTATGTTCCGACCAAACTAGCCAGTGTTTTTGCATGCTTCCAGATAAAAGAAACTCCTACCTTGTTGTCAAGGTCGAACAGGTAGGAATCGTCTTCTCTCTGGTCAGCCTCCGCATCGCTTATGATCTCACCTATATATCTGTGGTACAGGTGTATAAAACACGTCAGTTCTGAACAAGTCTTCATGTGGAGAAAGTAAAAAGTCATTCTGAACCAGTTTAGCTCAATGGACAGATGAGCTAATCTTCCACTGGTCGTGACAGAGAAGACAGATGCTATATACAATACTTACAGGTTCATTGTACCGGGGAATTTCACCTAACTCTTTTTGACAAGTACAATGAACATTGGACCACGTCACATCCTAAAGACTGCAACCCTTTCCTGTAGCATGCAAGTCTAGTGAGTGACAACTCAAGCCCTCTTGGTCCAGAGGCAAGGTCACTAACCACTGGACTACCCACGCTACGGTATGAGGAAAGCAATATAAAACAGAGAATACTGTGAGTCCCATTGAGTTCATTACACTTACATGTTGTAGATACACCCTCCTTTATCAGCGCTGAAACCCGCTCGGTAAATGCTCGACAAACCCTCACGGTCTCAGCCCTGCTCTTATGAACAGACACTTTGGGTATTGGGGGCGTCACGGACAGTTGATCATAAATAATCAATGAGCTACCCTTATTTGGCACAAACAGACGTTATTTTGTTCTGAAGTCAGAACCCAAAGTAACGATGTAAGATGTAACCTGATTGGCTGATAGCTTCCCAGTGGTTTTTCCACGAGATAATTGGCTGAAAGCTGTTTGCTGGTGACACCCCCAATACCCAAAATGTCTGACTGTTCAAAAGAGCAGGGCTGAGACCGTGAGGGTTTCTCGAGCATTTACTGAGCGGGTTTTAGCGCTGCTAAAGGAGGGTGTGTAGATATAGAGCATCATAGAACTCAAAAGTTTACAGTATTCTACAGTTTGACAGTAAGACCAACATTGTCACAAAGGTTTGCCCCTGGATTGGAAATATTAAAAAAACTAGTTTTTTATTCAACGCCAGGTCAGTTCAAGAAGCAACAGCGTTCTACTTGCAGTACTTACTCGCACACGAACGTTCCTCGAGGTATATCCTGTAGGGTGCGCACACCCCAGCCCATTCCTTTGGTCCTGAACAACTGTAGCCTCAACCTGATATCGACACAATGAAAAGAAATGTTGTAAATCACTGTTAATCAACTCAAAGCAGAATGGCATACTTCACATACATGAAAATAAAGTAGGAATAGAATGTATCTTGCATGCTCTAGAAAAAATCTATTTCAAAGCCAAATGCAATATATATGTAAGATACATTCCATATATATGTCACAGTATCTTTAAATATCTCAGATAAATTTCAAATTTGAAGGAATCTACAGATTTTTGAGGTACTGTTATTCTTGTTTCTTTCACTGTAACTTTATGTTCACTGTTTTCATGATCACCTCTGTACCATGAACTTATCATAACTGTGAAAAAAACTGTTATTATTTATGATTCCTTCACACATCCGTTCTGTAAATCACTTACCGCCACCGTGAAGTTGAAGTTCAGTGAAAATGTCCATTTTCTTTACGCCGTGAAATTTTGCTACCGTGAAGATAGAGTGAATTACAGTATGTATTTGCATTCTTAAGTCGATTCAGTAAATGTTGTTATAATTCTTACCTAAGTCCAGCTTGGACCACTCTGTTCCTACAGTTCATCCAACAATTACACGTTCGGTTGCACTCGAAGATAAGCGGGGGCTCGATCTTGTTAAACTCCTCCAGCAAGCAGCCATCCTACAAAAAGGACAGAAAAGACAGATTAAAGAAGGAAAATCAACATTGTGGAACCCATCTAAGATTTGAATGAATGTCTTGAGCAATCGTATTTAAAGATATTCCAAAAGTCTTACAACATCTGTCAGTTTACCAGAAAAAATTGCCAACTACCAGTAGGCATTAAATTCCATTTTATGGCCATTACAAACTGCAATTAGCTACACCCCACAAAAGGCACTTTCCAGCTGTAAGCGCACGACCGTATCACTCAAAATGCATGCCTGTGCACGTCCGACCTTGCACGGGGCTGACGAACTTAACCGTCAGCTACAAACAAGCTGACATTAGTTTGACACTTGAGATCAGTCGGGCTGGCTAAAAGGGAATTTCCCACCAATATAAACACACGTTCATGCAGCCGTTTATTTTTTGGGTACGGATTCTTTTAGAGTAGACACGCAGAGTAACACATGAATGAGACCTTCTATTGTCAACCGCTCATCTCATCCAAACTTGTTGTTTAGTTTCATGGTTCAGATCTGGAGGGATGTTATGGTAATATTGACTCACCTGGTCGTACCAACACTTGATGCTGCTCTGACCACACACACAGTTATTAGATGAACAGTCATCCTCACAATGGCACCCCTGTAACACACAATGGAACAGTCCAGGCCATGGAAAACCACTTTCACAAAGGCATTGAAGGTTGCAAAAACAATTTTCATCTTTTCAACAGTATCAAAAATCTTTATACATTATTTCAAAAAACACTTTTTGGAAATTTCTTGTTCTATTCATTATAGGGGCTCGAAATTCATTTTTGGAAATAGGTGCACTGGTGCACCCAACCAAGAAAATTAGGTGCACAGAAAGAAATTTGGGTGCACCACATAAAATAAAGTTGAATGTCAGCAAAACATGATTACAGTTTAATTCTAAGAACTTCACAATCTGTAATCAAATTTCAAACAAGTAATAAATCAAATAAAGTGCAACAAAGGGTTCTATTGCTTTTTCTGATACTGTTTACTAGCGTACAATGGTACTATAGCCTACAAAAACATCTAGGTGCACCAGTGCACCCACAGTTGAAAATTAGGTGCACAGATCCAATTTTGGATGCACACAGGTGCACATGCACCCAGAATTTTGAGCCCTGAACATTATATAAATTCGAATACATTGTACAATAACAGGACTATAACTTTCTTAATACAAGGCCTTTCAGCTACATTTGTATTACCATTAATGATAGTTAATCTAGTTCGTCTGTGACACCAGTGACAGTGTTGTGAGGCCACCTAGCAACAATGATAAGAACTGCAGGCAACTGGTGCCTGTCCTTGGTGCTGAAAGCTACATGTCCTAGAACTGTCCATGTAACTTGTTTTGACAGATGGGGTGACTTTGTTCTGTTTTTCCTGCTTGTTTTAAGGCATGAGCATACAGTGTTCCGCCCCAGAGTCTGTGATGTAGCGGTAAAAAAATAGTGCGCCCTAAACCTTGAACCGTGTGTAAAAATGTTGACGTGAATGCCGGCGAGGCACGAACTTTACTGTATGGTAGTATAATAAGTGGGCTTTTAGATGGTAGGAATGAGATTGTGAAGTTTTCCCATTCGGTGTATAAATGCGCATGACCTTTGCAGCTGCCTGCCAAGGTGAGTCGGCTGCAGTTCCGTATGACCCCGCATGACCCCATATCAAAGTGGCCGTCAAATTGTTATCGAACCATAACTTTTTTTGTTTTCAGTTATTTTGTAGCTCGTACCCTCGACTTCAACATATTCGTTTGTCGTGATTTTGTAGGGTACCCTACTATGATTTTATCCACGTCGATGTGGGTCACTTTGTGGTCCTTAACTATAGAAACCCCCATAGGCCGAAAACTGTGTTCTGCTACCTTAAACCGTTTCCTCACAAATGAGAATTTCACGCTGATTATGCCTAATTAATTAAAACTCCGTACACAGAGGTGAATATCTGAAGAAGTTAGAGCTTCATTTCATTTCATTTATTGTAGATGGATGATATTCCTGTCTATGTTTATCTGAAGAAGTTGGAGCTTACTTGTAGATGGATGATATTCCTGTCTATGTTTATCTGAAGAAGTCGGAGCTTACTTGTAGGTGGATGATGTTCCTGTCTATGTTTATCTGAAGAAGTCGGAGCTTACTTGTAGGTGGATGATGTTCCTGTCTATGTTTATCTGAAGAAGTCGGAGCTTACTTGTAGGTGGATGATGTTCCTGTCTATGTTTATCTGAAGAAGTCGGAGCTTACTTGTAAATGGATGATGTTCCTGTCTATGTTTATCTGAAGAAATCGGAGCTTACTTGTAAATGGATGATGTTCCTGTCTATGTTTATCTGAAGAAGTTGTAGCTTACTTGTAAATGGATGATGTTCCTGTCTATGTTTATCTGAAGAAGTCGGAGCTTACTTGTAAATGGATGATGTTCCTGTCTATGCTGAGAGTGGAGGTCTCACAGCTCTCCGTGATGTACATGAAGTCGGCGGGGAAGTGGTCGTCGTCCACTGCGTTCACGCACGGGATGGGGACGTTCTCGCGCCCCTTGGAGATGTCCCTGGATTGGACCGACAACAGTACTGCGAATTCCCTTATGTTCTTGGGGACTGAATTTGAAACAACCGTGGTAACGAAATGCAAGACAAAGTGTATATTCGTGCTGCTATGAGTTCACATTGATCATTGTGAAAACCACAAACATTAGACCACTGTGAATATTTCACAGTTTACAGAAACAGAGGTCTCGCGCCCATTGAAGATGTCCCTGGATTGGACCGACAACAGCACTGTAAATTCCCTTATGTTCTTGGGGACTGAATTTCACAGTAGGATGAGAAAAGGGTTGTTAAAGTGTGGTGTTTTAAATTCTTGATTGAAGCAACAGTGGTAACAAAATGCATAACAGAGCATATGTGATGAGTTTGCATTAAGAGGTTGCTGTGAAAACCGTAAACATAAAACAACATTTCAAAGTTTACAGTAACAGAGTCTACAGAATAGGAGCCATGACTGAACCTACATTATGCAATGATGTGGACTTTTTGGCTAAGGTAATCTTACACATAAGGCAATATTTTGTACATGTACATGTACAAGGCATAGGATGGGGTTTGAACACATGACCACAAAATGAACACTATATGTACTAGGATACAGCACTGGCCATACCTGTGGAGGATTTTCTCGGTGCGGACAGCGCGAGCTGCCGCCACAGCCTTCAATTTCTTGTTCATCTGTAGAGCCATCCAAACCTGGGAGTTCACCTCCGCACACTGTAAGATAACATTTTTAACACAGACTGAGTATCACCAGCAAACATTTCTGTATATAATCTAAGACAGCGAGAACAAAGGTACTCCTTTTGGGATTAACATTTTTGTTTTGAATGCAAATCATTCCGTAATCTACTTTGAATTTAGTATACTCTTGCAAATGATGAACAAGCCTAAATGAAGAGACTAATCTTAATCATCTTAAACGAGTGACATCAGACTTTCGAACAGAAGTCTTTATACTTAAAAGTTACTGTAGTCTTAATACTGTAGTCTTAATACTGTAGTCTTCTAAAAATGAATTTTTAGAAGCAATTTTCTCTTTTCAACGTAGATGTCATCTTGCTCCATAGCTAGTTAGTATGCCACTGCAAGCAGGTAAAAAAAGTATGATAATAGACAAATTCAGCTTGAATCATTCTAAGGAAAATGCATTTAATTTAATGTCTTGTCTTGAGGTGTTATCCCTCCTAGTTGGTACAGACCACCATGATACAACAAATATTTCATAGCTTTAAAGTGATGTTGATGTTGTAAGCTTGTTGTCTGTTTACATTGTACTTTTTTCAAGCAAGACTGGGTGACAATACTACATTTTCTGTTTTGACAGCACAAACTCTATATGATCACTACTACTCATTGCATAATACTACGGACTGTCGCCTTACGTCGATGGGTGTTTCGTTCTCCTTGTTGCGTATCTCTACATCGGCACCGCGGGACAGGATCAGGACCACGCACTCGTAGTGGTTCTCACGAGCTGCGATGTGTCTGTCAATCAAAAATAAGCCCTTTTAGAAGCGTACTGAATAACTTTAACAACAAGCCTCCATGTCTTTTGTAATTTTGAAATTGTGAAACTGCCAGTGATGATTGTTTCTTATTCGAAATTTATGGTGACAAAAGCCTTGATACATTTTCAAGATTTCCTTTATTTCCAGTCAATGCTTCTCAACTCACACTCCCTTTGTGTGTAACATGTCATATGATTTGGTGGCTTTTTTTTCAGATGGCTTACTTCTATTGTAACCATTAAAGGAAACCCATTTTAAAGCAATATGATGGCCCGAAAATCCGATTTTGAAAGTCAATTTATTTTGTCCTTTCTATACGATAAGTTCAAACAACACTATCACAATGTATAGCGACGTCAATGATGCAAAATATGACGTCGTTGTGATGTGAGAACTCACTAAAAATCGTTGCCAGGGTTTTTATAGGCTCCCGAAACTAAGGGGATCATTATACGGCACGTTTTTGAGCAGTTTTAAAATGCTCAAAGTATGAAATATGCTAAACAGTGTTAGTAAATGTCAGTAGCAAAAAGGTTTCAGAATTTTTCTAATTTTCTTTTTTGGGCCCTAACATTGTTTTGGTTGCCTTTAAAGGAACAAAATGTATTTTGTCTTCCATTACTTTTGATGAGCATTTGTATTTACAAACAATAGCAGGAAATTGTTAGTAAATGTCAGTACCAAAAAGATATCAGCATTTTTTTAATTTTCATTTTTTTTCCCTAATATAGCTTTGGTTGCCTTTAAAGGAACAAAATGTATTTTGTCTTCCACTACTTTTGACATGCATTATTTGTATTTAAAAACGATAGCAGGAAATTGTTACGTACAGAGGCGTGTCCCCGTGGATGTTGATACTGTTGATGTCACACTTGGCATTGAGGAAGACCTCAGCGACATCCACCGAGCCAGAGAAGGCCGCCCAGTGGAGGCAAATGTTTTCCTCCTAGAAATGGAGAATAAAAAAAATGATATACAAGTACACATAGATGTTTAGTTCTTTTCTGTATTAAATACTCAATACGTCAGAAGTTCTAGATTCTTTCATTGTTTTCTAATCCTAAAGAATTTTCTAGCATTGCAACAGTATGCTCTGTAATATGAGATTCATCTACATGTAGCTGCTGCACAAGGAATAGTTCCAGTATGTGAAGCTATAGGCAGCATTTGGAAAGTATTAACCTCTGCCCAAGAAACAAGCTTTTCTCCATAAGGCTAACATGCTTGCAATTTGCTTGTAGCATGTGTGGTTTGAGATGTTGCAATTTGAAAGATAGGTGCCAGGGGGATTGCACTTGCACAAAACTTGTCAGTAAAAATTCTGATAGCTTGGTTGCCTAGACAAAAATAACTTGAAATATTCCATAGATTCTAATTCTATAGAATTCCTGATTTAGCTTTTTAGAACTGCTTGGCTTTATGCTGCACTTATCACAGACATCTCCAGGGGGCGTGGTTTCTCTGCTGACCTACTCACATTGTCCCTGAGGTTCTGATCAGCTCCTCTGCTCAACAGTAGCTTGACGATGTCCAGATGCTTGTGTTCAGCCGCCCAGATCATGGGGTTCCACCCGCCTTCATCCTGCAGACATACAACAAACAGATAGGGGGCAGTCTTACAAGGTAAGGTAAAGCAGGCATCCTCAATTGAGATGAAGAATATTGCTTTTTCAAGCAGTGCAATGCGGCTTAGCTAAGGCTCGCATATTTAGCCAAGCACACCGGGTCACCTCTTCAGTCTTCTCGTCTTGTGTTGGGTTCTTTTACGTGCAGAGTTGACGCTTGAGGCTTATGCCTGTAGCTCCCTCATACACGGGGCAGCCGGCTTTATCAAGTTTACAGTACCGCTCGCGTGATAGTTAACATCTCTAACGCGTTATAACGCGTTAGAGTTGCATTCTCGTCGCGTTATCCTTGCGATAGGGTTACGTTGTTGTCGCGTTATAGTTTTTTTCTAACGCGTTCTCGTGCGTTAGAGTTAGAGTTAATGAGATAGGGTCAAATTTCATGTTTGTTTAACCAGCGGTTAAAACAATAGCGACCTGTCACTTTGAGGGATGTCATGTAGCGACGGCGGCGCCTCTCTCGTGCCGATACAAGCCAGAAATACAAACGATAAATTACGTTCTTTTTAATTTCAAAGACCACATTACGCTAAGAGCAAGGGACGAAAAAATCCCCGACTATCAATTAGAAACTCTGGCCTCCTTTGCAAAAATCTTCAGCGGCGTAATTTATTTGGGGGGAGCGCTAAAACGCCGGCAAGGGCAGTTCCGCCGCCCCGAAAAATAAAGGCACCGAAGGAGGCAACGGAACGCCAACATTTCTGGTGGTGTTATAGGGCATATATTTCTCTTTATTGAATTGAGAACCGACCCTCTCTGTGGCAATATTGACTGCATTTTCTAACACGACACGAAATGCCGCAAGCCACTTGTAGTACACGTCAGTAAATCCAACATCGCCGGACATCCCGTGCCGCACGTAAAAAAACAAAGGTCGATGACCCGTCCCTTGGTGCGTGGTAAAACCGTCGGCGCGGCGGCGTGTTGCAAATTTCCACCTTCTGAAACACTCCAATTTGCGATTGCTTTGGTAAAAAGAAGCAGTTTGACTGTTGTGACACACACACAAAAATAGTTTGAAAAAATATATCGGATCAGTTAGTTTGTTTCTGGATATAATATCGTAGATAATGTTTCTGTTTACCCAACATGATACATATGTATCAAGCATGTCAAGCCGCCTACGTTCTCACGGTCTGAACAGTTGATTGACAGGTGGCCGCTCTTTGTGGGACTTCCGCCTGGCGCCAAGCAGTCTGTGCGATCGCCGAGGAGACCGATATAACGCGTTAGAGTTGCATTCTCGTCGCGTTATCCTTGCGATAGGGTTACGTTGTTGTCGCGTTATAGTTTTTTTCTAACGCGTTCTCGTGCGTTAGAGTTAGAGTTAATGAGATAGGGTCAAATTTCATGTTTGTTTAACCAGCGGTTAAAACAATAGCGACCTGTCACTTTGAGGGATGTCATGTAGCGACGGCGGCGCCTCTCTCGTGCCGATACAAGCCAGAAATACAAACGATAAATTACGTTCTTTTTAATTTCAAAGACCACATTACGCTAAGAGCAAGGGACGAAAAAATCCCCGACTATCAATTAGAAACTCTGGCCTCCTTTGCAAAAATCTTCAGCGGCGTAATTTATTTGGGGGGAGCGCTAAAACGCCGGCAAGGGCAGTTCCGCCGCCCCGAAAAATAAAGGCACCGAAGGAGGCAACGGAACGCCAACATTTCTGGTGGTGTTATAGGGCATATATTTCTCTTTATTGAATTGAGAACCGACCCTCTCTGTGGCAATATTGACTGCATTTTCTAACACGACACGAAATGCCGCAAGCCACTTGTAGTACACGTCAGTAAATCCAACATCGCCGGACATCCCGTGCCGCACGTAAAAAAACAAAGGTCGATGACCCGTCCCTTGGTGCGTGGTAAAACCGTCGGCGCGGCGGCGTGTTGCAAATTTCCACCTTCTGAAACACTCCAATTTGCGATTGCTTTGGTAAAAAGAAGCAGTTTGACTGTTGTGACACACACACAAAAATAGTTTGAAAAAATATATCGGATCAGTTAGTTTGTTTCTGGATATAATATCGTAGATAATGTTTCTGTTTACCCAACATGATACATATGTATCAAGCATGTCAAGCCGCCTACGTTCTCACGGTCTGAACAGTTGATTGACAGGTGGCCGCTCTTTGTGGGACTTCCGCCTGGCGCCAAGCAGTCTGTGCGATCGCCGAGGAGACCGATCTGAGCAGCCCGATCTTTGCCGAATATAAACGACATTCTGTCATTGGTCACCGAAGGAAACCGACATACATGGGGTGGAGAGAGTGTCCGAACGTTGTTTTCTGAAGTGAAGTCGAATGGTGCTACAAACAATTCTGATACAAGGGAGGGAGGACTGACATTGCCGGCAGGTATTGCAGAGATTTGCCGCGACATTGTTCCATTATCTGTGCTGGTGGACATGGTTTTCCAAATAATACAAAATGTACTTTGTTGGTATTGTTTTACTTATTATTGTTATTATTATATATACATACATATGCTATGAATAAAACGATATTGTGTTCGATCATAACATAGAATTTGTATATAAGTAGATGATGTTTTTATTTCCTTGGTTAGACATCGGTAGGTACGTTTCTAGGCTACGACTCAAGTTTTCATACGCCGACTTCCTTTGAAAAAAAAAATAAATTGAATGCTACTCGCTGCTTGTCGGGGGTGCAGCGGGACAGCCAACAAACCTACCTGTTCCTGTCGGAGCTGTTGCGTTCCCGCCTAGTTCCCACCGTTCCTGGTCGTCCGACAATCGACGAACCTTACTGCTGGGAATTCAGTCAACCTTGCAGCGATCTTAGATTCTGATATCTTGGTTTGACAACAGATATAGGCATAAACTATTTTGCCTAAACATGTTATGTATCATCGGTTCTTGATTCCGAAATGCTGCTATGACGTCGGAAAAAGACACTCATACATAGATACAAACGCACACGCACACAACTGAGAACCTTCCACCTGTGAAAATATCCATGATTGTCAGCGGTGATGATTCGGCCCCGTTGTAAACCTTATTATTTGACTGAATATATTTGCCAATTTCTACGTATTGTCTCAGAACTTTGTAACGTTCATTTGGAGAGCTGAAATCACCAGCCTTCATTATATATTATTTTTTATTTGTTGACAAGAAACGTCACATTCTAGTTGATCTCAGTGTTGAGTTTGTGTTAAAGTTGAAATCTATTTTATCGATTTCGTTCCCCTTCATTGTTGGCACTTTACGTAACTAACTGTGTAACTAACATTATTTTATTATGGCTGTTCAATGAGGTTCAACAAACATGTACACTGCGTCACAACATATTGCATTTGAAACATCAAAGGTAAGTCAAGTATAGACTATCGGCAGCTTATTCATCTAGACGGATCGACCACCTCCAGTTCCAAATCTTGGAAATACGGTAGGTTATTCACAAAATTTATACCCTTTGAATATTGAAACGTACGGTACGGGATTCATACTAGTACTCCGTCAGATCGGCGTTCACAACATTACCACGAACTACTAGTATATGCGTATATTTCAAGTACTATCCTAGAAACTGTTAGAATACAATACAATACAATAAAAATATAATAGTAATAATCTGTTTATAAATCCCTTTGAATTTTGAGACCTACGGTATTTACTACTCGGTCAGATCGGTGTCCACAACATTACCGATTCATTACTACGAACATAGTTGCCATCAAACATGATGTACTCTGCCGATGCGTATATTTCAAGTACTGTACTATCCTAGAAACTGTTAGTATATAGCTTAATACAATACAAACACAATACATAGTAATAATCAAATGTCAAATACACAGGGCGGACAAAAATCAACATTGTTGTCAACCTTAATAGGTTTCCCTTCTTTGAGAACATGCCGACAGAGAAGCCGCAGGTCTTCCCGCATGTGTCAATCAAATTTAGCAGCGGATGGTAGGCGCCGCCGGTCTAGACCCGCAGTTTTTGCTACCGGCATCTGAACAATTACGTCGAGTCTTACACGCGCAAAACATTGTGATTGCAATCGCCACGATAAATACCCCGTATTTGTGCTCAAAACGCCAAAAGGTTGACAACATGCCAGGCGTTCCTAAACTTATAAAACCGTGTACACGTCGTATACGTAAACAAGTCACATTCCAATTTTCCACCCGGAAGCGAAATCGGTCGCCGCGCCATGTTTCTGGAGCTTGAATGTAGAAGGGAGATATCTAACGTTACATGTAAAAGCTCGTCAAGTAGATATTTCCCGGCCTTTTACACCGACGTAAGGTACCCAGCTTTTTGATAGCGAGGCCAGGCGCTCGGCTTACGGTACTTGACTCTACCGACTCTAGTCTATATTATATTGTGCGGGCCGGCGCCCCACACGTCGTGTAACTATAACCAAGGAAATTTGTTAATCCAGTCGTAAATTTTGAACATTCAAATTGTACCCAATTTTTGATAGTACGATCTTGGTATATAATTATATCATAGGCCTACACAAGAACGGGGGACGGGGTGGTCATGGCACGTCCACATTCCGCCCAGCACGGGGCCGATTAGCGCTCCTCCCAATTGTCTGTGATGTTACCGCCGCCTGCATAAGAATGGCCGGAACTATCGCGTTAGAAAAAAACCCTAACGCGTTCTGATTAGCGGAGGCGCCTAACTCTAACGCGAGGATAACGCGACGAGAATGCAACTCTAACGCGTTATAACGCGTTAGAGATGTTAACTATAACGCGAGCGGTACTGTATGTCACAATGCGAAATGATGAATGCAATCCCTTAGAACTTGTCCAAGCTGGGGCATAACCAAGGGTCAAACTCAGGCCCACGGATCCACGGAATTTGATCAAGATGGCCAAGGAATGGGGTTGTGTTAACACATGCAAACATGCAACAGCACAGATAGGGGGCATTCTTTTAAAAAAAATGAAAAAAAAATTATCTGGAGTTTGAATGGGACGACAGGACAGCAGTTTTTGTCCTGTTCAACACGACTACAATTGCAGATATGCATTGAACAGATAGGGGGAGCTCTTTTTAGGAATTCTGCAACTGGTGTTTTGAGGGAGATATGTTTTTCCTGGTTCAACCTAAAAACAATAACAACATCAAAAATTGCTGGGACACTATCGAATGAACATTTAAAACAAATAAACTTTGCTTAATCAATAAAAAGTGCTGGTTTCACAAAGGTTTTGTCCTTGTGTTTAATATCTATACCCTACCCTTAGTTCAGCACCAAGGACAGGTCCAGCTACATATACTCTGATGCTTTGAATTCTCTAAACTTCACATCTGTCACTGAATTTTTGCCACTAAAAACATAATTTTATGAATTTCTATGCAAGGAGATATAAATTTGTTCAAAATGATGTTCCATGACTTTTTTTAGACTTCTAACAAGTTTTCAATACAATATGGAAATTGAAAGGAGATTGAAAGATATTACAATCTCTGATATTTTGCCAGTGACAAAAAAAAATCATGACTTTTCATGCAAAGAAGTCATAAATTTGTTTAAAATGATCATCCATGACTTAACCATAATGTATGGAAATAGAACAGCATTATAACCACTGAATTTCTGCCAATTCAAGCAAAATTCCATGACTTTTCATGTAAGGAAAGTATATATTTCTTTCAACATGATGTTCCACGACTTTTTGAGACTTCATTACAATATAATGTATGCAAATCACTGATGCGAATGGAAAAATAATACAATCATCAATTTATTTTCATAGCTATTTTCCATTTGAAATGACAACTTCCATGTCACATGATCATCCACAACTGAGGCATTCTGGGATGCGAGGTCTCACCTGAACGTTCACATCGATGCTGCCTGTGGATAAGAGGTATTTACAGATGTCCAGGTTCCCTGCCTTAGCTGCCAGGTGTAGACATGTGAGACCCTCCATGTCCTGTGGGAGTATAGAGCGAGAAAATGTTCACATCTCAGGCCACACCAATTTAATTTCTTGGTTAACAGATTTTTATTTTCCAAAAAAAAATTTTTTAGAAAAAGAAATCATCAAAACAGAAGGCTGGCCCAGCTTTCTGTTTTCATGATTTTTTTTCCTAAGATTTTTTTTTTTGAAAGTAAAAATCTGTTAACCAAGAAATTCAATTGGTGTGGCCTCAGACGCGGAATACTGTATTTCTTGTTACTTTCACTGTAACTTTATGTTCACTGTTTTCACAATCACCTCTGTACCGTGAACTTATCATCACCGTGAAAAAAAATGTTGTTATTATCATTCCTTCACACAACCATTCTGTAAATCACTTGCCGCCACTGTGAAGTTAAAGTTCAGTGAAAATGTCCACTTTCCTTACACTGTGAAATTTTGCCACCGTGAAGATAAAGTGAATTACAGTACTGGGTGCATGTGCACCTTTGTGCACCCAAAATTGCACCTAATTTTTGACTGTGGGTGCACCAGTGCACCTAGATATTTTCTATGAAGGCCATAGGGTAGAGGCTATCTTGTACACTACTATACAGAATATTCTTGAAATTAATGTATCAGAAAAAGTAATATAACCTTTGTTGTACATGTATAAAACAAATGAAAAAGTACCTTTTGGTTGATGTTTGCTCCAGCCTTTATGAAGTACTGTACAACTGCCAGTTGGCCATTGAAGGCAGCCATCAGCTAAAAAAAAGCATTGGGGAAAAAAATATATTATACATGTTGCCCAGAATGCCAGAAAGTCCACAATAATCTAGTTATCAATTTTCTTTTTACATTCTTGTATCTCTAGCTATGTTCATAAGCTAAGCATATGGTAAGCTCTTACATGTAAGTGTTAAGTATTAGATATTATGAGGGCCTTACATTTGCAAATTCTAACATACAATAATTACAGGAACTGAAATTAACCCTTAGCCTACTAATGCAAATATGAACTGGTTATGGGACTAGACAGCAGGGAGAAGGTTAAATGGTTGATAACACAGTAAAAGTTTCAGTCAGTAAAAAGAAAAGAGCATGAAAGAATTCTTAGCCATCTCTCGTCTACTTCCTACCTAACTGAAGGTTAAGTTAGGACAAATTTCCAAGGTTGTCTTACCAGTGGTGTTTTCATCTCGTCACATGAGGCATCGATATTTCCTCCAGCCTGGACACAACAACAACATCATCAAAGTTATGTCACAAAGAACTGAGCCAATGGGATACAAGAATAATTAATCCAATCAAAAAGTCAACCAATGAAGGAAAATGACAGAAAGAACAAGTTTTCAGCAAGGATAAGTCAAAAAAAGAACTGAGCCAATGGGATACAAGAAAAACTAATCAAATCAAAAAGTGAACCAATGAATGAAAAGTGCAACAGTACAAGTCATCCCACCTGAATGAGTATGTGAACTATCTCAGTGAAGCCCTTCTCTGCCGCTGCGTGCATAGCTGTGGCCTTGTTGTTGGACTCAAACTTGTAGTTTGGATCAAAACCATCAGCTGTAGAGATAGGGTTGATACATGATCAAGTTTGGTCAACCCCCTTTCCACAAAATTTGGAGGAAAAAAAATCTTCCCCTTCAAGATAAACCAGGTCAAAAGATACAAAAAACAGAGGGTCTGCTGCAGTACCATGGTCACATACCAGGGGGCCCAAAATCGACCTTGACTTTCGTCTTCCCAACATCTACCCACATACCAAATATCATCATAATCCATCCAGAGGTTCTTGAGTTAAGCTGACTACAATCGTCCAGAAACACAAACAGACACACAGACACACCCAAAACTATATCTCCATTTTTCATGGAGACAATAAAGAGTTCAACAGCCCCATACCCAATCGAATGTCACGTCTTCCCAAGCACAAGAACTATGTACCACCAAAAAATAGTGACCATAGCTTCGCCAGAACATGAGATAGGAAAACTGGAGATTCTACTACATTACCAAGGAAAGTTGCCAGGGGGCCCAAAATCTAATCTCTTTTATAAAACAAGACCTAACCACACATATCAAATGTCATGACAATCTAGCCATAGCGTCTTGAGTTATGGTGTTCGACCATATACAAACAAACATACAAATGCTACCTAAAATATAACCTTGGCGAAGGAAAAAAATAGGTCAGATAATAGCAGCAATGAAAATGGATAAATGCTTGTGGAAAAACAATGTTCAAAGAGTTTCATTCAGCAACCTAGAAAACCCAAGTTGTTCTTCCACAAAAGTTTGATGATGGAGTAACTTTAAATAAGATTCTTTTCCTTTAAGAAGACTTACCGAGCATGAACAAGACCTTCTGTAGCTCTCCTTGTTTTGCAGACAGATAGAGGTTCTTGGGGAAGAACCTCAACTTTTTGGGCCTACCAAAAAAGCAAAACATATCATCAACAGGTTATAATATCTAACTATTACAAAGAAAACTCATCACACAGGCTATTGATAAAACAATCTGAGAATTTATGAAAGATTTTGAACACTTTTCAAACAAGTTAGTTCAAAGTTAAAATTCTTCCCATACCCTTATGTATATACAAATGTAGGGGCAGTTCCCATCTCAATTTCTATTTGGCCTTGGGCCACACAGCCACTAAAGTAGGGGGCTAATCCACTGGTAGTGGTTTATGGTCAACTACTAAACTGTTACCGAGCTAAGTGGAGAAAGCATAATGGACCATTTCTGAAGTCTTTGGTATGACTGGTCCGGGGTTTGAACCCCTGACCTTCTGTTTGCAAAGCAAGGCGAACACTCTACCCCCTAAGCCACTGTACTGGTACTTTTAAAGCAAACCGTCCCATATTATGCGTAACCATCTTACCTGTCTCCTTCAAAAGACATGAGAGCCTGTTCAAGAAGTTCCCTACCAGGACCCATGGGCAGTTCAGCTGTAATACATAGAAAACACTGCAGATTCAGTACAAATGTGATGCTAGCTTCACTGCCAGAAAACAATAATAGAATACAAATGCTGCATACACGAATGTGCTGCTAGCTTCACTACTGATGGGTATGGTTATAGTCAGTGCAAATGTGCTGCTAGCTTCACAACTGACAGGATTATGACTATGGTCAGTGCAAATGTGCTGCTAGCTTCACAACTCACAGGATTATGACTATGGTCAGTGCAAATGTGATGCTAGCTTCAACACTCACAGGATTTTGGCTATGGTCAGTGAAAATGTGCTACTAGCTTTACAACTCACAGGATTATGACTATGGTCAGTGCAAATGTGCTGCTAGCTTCACAACTGACAGGATTTTGGCTATGGTCAGTGCAAATATGCTGCTAGCTTGACAACTCACAGGATTATGACTATGGTCAGTGCAAATGTGCTGCTAGCTTCACAACTCACAGGATTATGACTATGGTCAGTGCAAATGTGCTGCTAGCTTCACAACTCACAGGATTATGACTATGGTCAGTGCAAATGTGCTTCTAGCTTCAACACTGACAGGATTTTGGCTATGGTCAGTGAAAATGTGCTACTAGCTTCACAACTCACAGGATTATGACTATGGTCAGTGCAATTGTGCTGCCAGCTTCACAACTCACAGGATTATGACTATGATCAGTGTAAATGTGCTGCTAGTTTCACCACTCACAGGATTATGACTATGGTCAGTGCAAATGTGCTGCTATGCTTACTCCTCACCTGATGAGATGACCCCACCATTTTTGAGGGTGACACTGTGGCACGGCAGTGTGAGGTCCTCCTCTTCTTCCTGTACACCTTCCATTACTGTCATACGGGCACTGAAACAACAGTGATTTTCATCAACAACACGAAACTTGCAATTGCTCTCATCTGAATTCTTTTTCAAAAGTTTCCAGTTTGTTTTTCAGTCTCAAAAGATAGAAAATGTCGACAAAGGAATACGATTATTTCCCACATGCTTGTGTTCATACATGCATTTTCATATATACTTTCTATATAATAATTCTGTCCATCACATCCTGCAAATCTTGAAATATTTGCAGTCGACTTGTTTTTGCAGTGTATTTCAACTGCAAAATCATCACACTGCATAAATGCGTTTTAGTGCAACAGTATTGTTTCAAAACACAACCAAAACCCTTGTTTCCATTCCTACTATGACATTTAATCCCAACAAAAATAACTGAATTTACAAAACTACATAATGTCTTCGGTAAAGTTGGTTGCACACCTTGGAGTACTTTTAGGGGGCGGGTCGGCTTTCGGAGACTCCGCCCCTTCCTTTAGGGCGGCTGGCTGTTGTTTGGGCGGGGCCACGAACATGGGTTTGGCCTTGGTGGCGTCCTCCCCACAGTGGGGGCAGTAGGTGTCATGGCCGATCTTCGTCGCACAGTCCTTGTGGAAGTTATGGTGGATGTTTTCTCCCAGGGAGCATTGTAGAAAGGAACCCTATTTTTAACACAAGGTAAACAAGATGTTTGTAAATAACATTATATAAATTCAAATACTGTAATTATGGTTTCCTTCACTGTAACTTCATGTTAACTGGTTTTACGGTCACCTCTGTACCGTGAACTTATCATCACCATGAAAAACCAGTTGAAATTATTTATGATTCCTTCACACATCCGTTCTGTAAATCACTTGCCGCCACCGTGAAGTTTAAGTTCAGTGAAAATGTCCATTTTCCTTCCTCCGTGAAATTTTGCTACCGTGAAGATAAAGTGAATTACAGTACATTGTACAATAACAGGACTATAACATTCTTAATACAAGGCTTTTTAGCTATTATCATCAATGATAGTTACTCTAGTTTGTCTGTAACACCAGTGACAGTGTTGTGAGGCCACCTAGCAACAATGACAAGAACTGCAGGCAACTGGTGCCTGTCCTTGGTGCTGAAACCTTCATGCCCTTGGACTGTCAATGTAATTTGCTTTGACAGACGGGGTAACTTTGTTATACTTTTCCAGCTTGTTTCGAACTGTTTCCTCACAAATGCAAATACCCTCAAACTAATTTTCTTTGTAATAACTAGAAACTTGCTTCACCTATATGTATAATGTTATGGAATAATGTTTAATATACCGGCTTGATGCTACATGTCTAACACACAGAATAAGAAATTATTCCTACATACCATGGTACAGAACTGGCCACATCCTGGGCAGCACTGGTGTTTCTGCATCCTGGCCCTAATAATGGATTGTACAAAAAAAAGTAAAGCAGTCATCCTCAATTGAGATGTAGCATTATGCTTTTTCAAGTAGCTAGTGGTAATGCAATGCTTCACCACGGCTCTCGTTTTTGGCCAAGCACACTGGGTCACCCCTACTCTTCTCGATAAGTGTGTTGGGTTCTTTTACCTGCAGAGGTTTGACGCTTGAGGCTTACACCCAAAGCTCCCTCATATACGGGGCTGCCGGGTTTACGTCACCATCCGAAATGACGAATGCAATCCCTTACAACATATTCAAGCTGGAGTTGACCCTAGGATCGAACTCGGGCCCCAGGATCCACGGAATTTGATCCAGATGGCGAAGAACAAAAATAAAGTTCTTTCCTATCTTCAAGTAATCTGCCTTTCATTTCATCAATTTGTATATTGACAATTCATTTGTATCAATTTATACAATCATACATTGTAAGAGTACATGTATGTCTCTCCAACTGTCTTGAGGGTCAAAGGTTATGGGATGTTTGTTTACTCTATTTGAATCGTCATGGCAACACATCCTCACCTATGTTGCTCACACACCCCCATGAAGGGTACTCTACTTGAGGGTCGAACCATCTGGGCTTTACTGATGAGGTTCCTGCATCCAAACAACTGGACAAAAAAAGGGAACAATCATACACCCGACCTATCAATCACAATCTGCAATTCAACCAATGAGAGCATGGCAATTAGCAGTTCGACCAATGAGAGAGTGGCTGCATGTCTGTGAAGTTAATGCATCTTTATGCTTTTATTTTGCATTTCTACATTTTGACAGAGGAGGGTCCATCCCAATCAGCAGTTCAACCAATGAGAGCATGGCGATTAGCAGTTCGACCAATGAGATAGTGGCTGCATGTCTGCGAAGTATCTGCATCTTAATGTTTTTATTTTGCATTTCTACGTTTTGACAGAGGAGGGTGGGGCTATGGGATTGATCTATATGGATGAAACAACAAAGAAAATATTCTTCAGAACAAAATAGTGCATAGTGTTTCCACATTTCTGTAATTTTCTCACTTTTTTTAAAGTGTTTTTCATACATGGCCGAAGGCGACCAACACAGCAAATGTTGAACTTACTGTACTTCATTTTAACAGATTTGCTATCTATTACTTTACCAACAACAAGGCTTTTCTGTATATCAAAAAATGTTTCACTTGTTTATGAAATATTTCTCAACAGTAGTTCATTAGACAAAAACAGGAACAAAAACAAAAAACAAATCTTAAAACATGAATTTGAAATGAGACAATTTAACAACAGTTTCATATTCTCTGACATTCCAGTTTTCATAAATTCAGATTCTTTCTTTCCATATACCTTGCCGTCGCAGCTTTCTATAGCCATACAGTAGATACCGGGGTTCTTCTTAAGGTCCATGTGCCTGGGAGGTTCCATCTTACAGCTGCACAGGGGGGGTTCAGAACGATTCACCTAAAAAAACAACCAATCAAAACTGTTTGGTGAAGTGTTCCAATGCCTCTTGTCATGATAATAATAACTTTATTGCACAACAATTTGTACAAGGTACAAAGTATGGTATTCACTGGTACATAGATAACATTCTATCAGGCTAACCAATCTATCTAATACACTATTGTGTAGTAGTCTATCTTATACAATATGGTGTAGTAGTATGAGATGACAATATAAATGCACTGAAGGTCTTAAAATACATTGTTTAAACTATAAGACCAAGATTTTGACTTCCTATACTCTCCCTTACTGAATTTCATAAAAATCCCCCCTAAATAAATTTTGTAATGCATATGTACTCACAAACTGCATATCAAACTGCTTGTCGATCTCTTGCTGGGCTGTGACTTTTGCAGTTCGATTCGGGGCCGCTAGGGGGATAAAAGTGAAGCATTTTAGATAATAGTAATGCATTGGTGTTACCGATATCAAACACAACAAGCCAATCCTGTCCATCATAATTAGCAGTTGAACCAATCAGAGACTGGTAATTGTAATTAGTGGTTCGAATAATGAGAGAGTGTTTGCATCTCCGTGAAGACTTAAATTTTGAATTTTTATGTTTTTATTTTGCATATCTATGTTTCGACAGTAGACGATCTTAAACTGTCATCCGTCAAAATTATTAACAAATTATTAATAAATTTTCTGTGAACATGCCAAGCTAATGATACACCTTCTTTACTGTATTGGTGTAGGTATACCATTGTGAGCGGCTTTCTAATTCATGGCCATTCTAAAATTGTTTTTAAAATTGTAAATTGCGACAAAAATTGCCAAGGACAATTATTTTCAGGACCGTTGTATAATTTTGTTACATTGTACCTCAATATGAAAATTTTCAATAGATACAAAATCACACAAAACCTGTATGCTGATTTCTAGAAAAAAACCTCCTATAAACCTTAGTAGGCTAACAATAAAGGTTGGGAAATTTTCGCAAACATTCCCAAATACCGGTTATAAAACTTTTGGCCTGGCACAGATTTGGGAAGACATGCTAATTTTCATTGACAAGAGCCAAATTACCCAATTTTTGCCTAATTGCTGCACAAGTGGTTATTTAGCATAAATACGCTAAGAAATAAAGGTTTAACAGTACGTCGTAGCCAGTGAGGGATGTCTGCCATGTCCCATATGGTTTGCTGATTCTGTCCGTTTTCCTTTCCATTTCCTACAGAAATATTACAGATAAAAATTAGAATGGAAATAACTCGATTAAAAACCAACTACAAATGTCTAAAAATTTACCAAAAGTCAGCAAATGATGTAAATATTCTAAAATTGTAGAAAAAAAACATTCTAAAATTGTAGAAAAAAAAACATTCTAAAATTGTAGAAAAAAAACATTCTAAAATTGTAGAAAAAAAAACATTCTAAAATTGTGGAAAAAAACAGACGGTTGTATTGCTTCAAATGCCTTACCTGATCTACTGGGGGTTGAGGCATTCGAGGAACTTGGATGGCCCGAGGCGTCACTCAAATCTACAGAGAAAAGCCATGGCAGTTTTTTTCATTTTAACATTTACTAGTATTTGTTCGCCAGTTTAGAAATCTCACTATATCATTAGTGTATTATAATTATTAATCATTACAAGAATGGAATGCTTCTTTACGTCTAGATAAAGAACATTGTTGTAAATGTGAAATACCGTACCGTATTTTCTTGAATAAAGTATGCACTTTTTAAACATTTCAAAATTCAAAGGCATCACAACTCATTGCCAAAGTCAGGGTGCGTAGTTTATTTGAGGTTACTGCCAGGACAAATTGGAAGAGGACCTCAAACCGTTGCTCAAACAAGCCAGTAACCAAGCTGTTATGCAACAATGCATGGCTCAATATCTGCCAATTTGAGAAGTTTGTAACTTGTCGTTGGCAATTCTCTAGTTTGCAGAGATGATGCCTGTGGGGTAAACAAGAGAATCTTTTATGAATCTTAGGAATGGCATTTTGTAGAAGTCCTGGATTTAAACAAAATTACCTGGAGAAAAGAGAAGAAACACCATAAATTTGAATTTATCCTGTTCAAAATGTGTTCAAGATCAGTGGAGAAGGGGTGCGTTTTTGACTTTAAGTTTCAGCCCTGCAAATTTGTCTTGAACTAGCCCCGAATAAGGGGTGTGTACTTTAATCAAGAAAATACGGTATGGCCTTATCAAAATGTGTAAGATGGAGGAACAGCACTGAAAGCTTCTAACTGCTGCAAGCGGATTCTTGAACAGAACAGAATGCAGAGGGTAGCTGGAAACAACAGTGTTGTGCAGGTTATACGGCATACACAGAACAGCAGTCCTGCCTTACCTCATCTATGCTTACCTGGCCTGGTATCCATACTATGCTAGCTCCAGCTTGCTCCTCTGATCATTTCCCATACAGTCTTGCTTGTCCTCATCGAAACATTTTAGCCCTTAAGTCAAAAATCATTTCTGATATCAAATATTTTTTAGAAGCAGCATAACTGGGTTTGAACTTCAGAATGTCTGTTTGAACCATAACTTGGAGCCAATCAGAGCTCTCAGTTATATTTTAGGCAAATATTCAAATGTCAATGGGTCTATCAATGGGTGCCAGATTATAATTATAGGCTGAGGCAGACTATCCAACATGATTAGCAGTTCAACCAATGACAGCATGGCAATTAGCATTTTGACCAATGAGTTGCTGCAAGTCTGTTAAATGCATTTCTAAGATTTTATTCTGCATTTCTGCAGTTTGACGGAGGTGGGCAGGGCTACGGGATCAGTCTATTTGGCAGGGAAGCAACGAGAAAAGTGAACGGGAGATAGAATAGGACGGCTACCAAGCTGATGCTTACCATGTTAAGATAGGAAATGCAGAAGGAAGAACGAACGGCAACCTTTGACCCTCTGCGCAGGAACGTAACACGAACACGAACGCGACACAAAGAAAGAACCCACCAGAACTACTACCGTTAATTTTTCTTTTGGGCTTTTTCCTCTTCTTGTAGGTGAACCCTATGGGTCGTTTGTTCTTCTTCTTGCGTAGGTTTACCGCAGAGGCAGACGATGCGCCATCCTCTTCCACCTTCTCTTTCTTCTCCAGTGGTTCCTGGTTCGAATCCTTCCAAAAAAGTGGTAGGAGTAATACATTAAAACTTGACATGATTGGTAAAACAACTCATACATAAATGCATTTTGGGATACTGCAAAATAGGTAAATTTGGGAACATTTTGTTTCTTCTCTAAGCTCTGAAATTCTATAAGGATAAATAAAGAATTTGGCTTACAGAAAAGTACATTAATCTGCTTGCTACTACAAAAACTGGAGCATTTGATAGTAAGTTCCTATATTTGACCAAAATCTGAATAAATTTGGATTTTCAAAAAACTAACTCACAAAAATCAAACAAAGCTACCATAGGGTATGTTCATTTTAACAACAGACCAGTAAAAAATTATTTTATTTAATCTAGTTATTCATAACACTTGATGTTGAAAATAAAATCTTCATTCATCTGAGAGTATGTTGCAAGTCTGTCTCCAGCTTTTGATTTTTTTCCATCCCGTTTATTGTTTGGGACTGGGAGCCAATGTGTTGAATTTCCCTTGTTAAAGCTTAGTAATACGAAGATACACTTTCATCAATTTCATGTCATAAAGGTGAGATTTTGGGACGAAAAAGGTAAAAAAAAATTTCCGTCCCAACAAGCAAGTTTTCGTCCTGGGATGGAGGGATGGGTCCTGGAGACAGTCTTGGTATGTTGTCAAACAAAGATTCACCTCCTCATTGAATACCTCATCCTCATTATCATCTGCCATCACTTCTTCTTGTACCGCCATTTCTTCCACCTCCTCTCCTTCCTTTTCCTTCCCATCTTCCTCTGCTTCTGCGGCACCCGTGTCCTGCTCTGGCTCCGCCCCCTTTGCTGCTTTTGCCTTGTCAATCACATCCTCTGCTGTTACTATGGTGATGCCGTGTGGAGAAGCTGTAGCATAGCTGGCCAGTCCTATTTGCTCATCTCTCCTCTCTTGCAGCATTTCTTTGACAGTTTTTGATTTGAGTTTCGGCGGTTTCGCTGTCCTGATGTAGTCGTGCATGTTGCTCGCCGTGACGTCGTTCGTGGCCGATCCGCTGTCGCTACTCTTCTCCGTGGCCTCCTCGTCTTCGCGGTCTCCTTCCTGCTCCGAGTTCATCGTCTCCAGTGCGTCTTGTAACGTCTTCAGGAGCTGTTGTTTCTTCTGCTTGCTGATGTCGTGCACGGCGCCTCTCGGCCTGCCTCTGTGTCGCCGCAGCCGTCTACCGCTTGGCGTGTCGCTTTCTTCCCCGTTCGGGTCCTCGGACTGCTCCCCCTCCTCTTCGCCGATCTCGGAGCTTGTCGCCGACGAGTGTTCCGTGTTCGTCGTGGATTCCCCGCCGCTCGGAAGAGTCTCCTCAACAGCGGCAACTACCGGAGTGTGGTGGTGACCGGATTGGGTGGACTTCCTGGCAGTCCTCTTGCGCGTGCTGCGCTGCGAGCCCGGCGGTTGGGAGTCCCCCATGTTGGGCGTCCCGCGGAGGTTGTATTTTGGAGTACCGGGGTCGCTGGACGTGGACGCTATCACCGCGGTGATGCCCACTGAGGGGGTTCCCTGAGATACCGACGTGAAGATGTTGGTGAAGTTTCGCGCGCCCTTCGCTTCCGCTTGCTGCGACGCTCGGCTGGTCCCCGGTTTCATCGGAGAAATGGTCATCTTGGCCCGTGTGGAAACCATGACCTCCGTGGTCGCTGCCTTCTGCGCCGACCGCGTTTGAACCGCACTCATCTCCTGGTTAGGAGAACTCATCTCTACATCAAGTACTTCACTCCCCGCACTTATACCAGAGGTAGAAACTGCAGTAACGTTGGACCCTAGAGTTTGACAACAAAATTAGAACAGTGTCGATGAAGATTAGACATCCAGGTAATAAGATACGCCAAATGACAGTTACTCATGCAAATGGATAAAACTAATTCTAAATGTGATTTTCAAAATTTTATCCAGTGGCTAAGTAACAGCCTTTAATTATTCTAAGACAATCAACAAATTCTAGATATTTCAATTCACTTCCTGCCTTTTTACTAGATGTAAATTGGTATGAAACAAGGCAGAAAACAACATTCAAGTTAACCACTACAACAGTACAAGATGACTGCATTACTGAGTAATCTCCAAGCAGATGTGTGGTGGAAACTCTACACTTATCCAACCCAACATCTGCTTGGTCATTCTCTCACTTCCCTTGACTGAACAAACATTGGTAACAAAAGAGTGGTAGAAACATGAGCTGGACCATGTGCTTGTGCCTTTCTTTGAGACTCAGAAAACAACTGCCGCTATATATGACAACATGCTAGAGTGGAATAGTTTTGCACCAAGAGAAACCACTAGAATTCACACATGCCAAAAATTCACACATGAAAGCTGCCAAATATCTGATTGTTGGCCAAAGGGCTATGTCATGTCTCCATACACAACAAACAAACGGTTTAAGCTTATGCAAAAACGAGGTTGTTTTGTTTACATGCCATGTAACAAAGATGTACTTGTCCTTGGTGCTGAGTTAGTTTCGAGTTTCATTTGCAGTACATGTATCAACTTTACAGTGTACAGCCAGTGGAACAGAAACACTACACAAGAAATGTTAAAACAGTAAAAATGTCACTTTCTAAAGCTTCACACCAAGATAATACAACCAAAGTCTTCGAAATAGGCTAGTTATGGAATCTACCTCAAATGGCAACAGAACAGAAAAACATTTCTATTTTCCAGGTACAAAGTCTACAAACTGTTTTTGATCTGCTTGCATTCTTAGGTTAGGTAAACATTCATGTTTACAACATAATGACGTAGCTAGAACTACCTTTTTGGTGCACTAATTGCCTGAGACAGTGCACTAATTAGTTTACAACAAATAAGTGGCTAGTCTTGTTCCCCTCTAAAACAGGACTAGAACTATGTGTCACATGGTCTTCTGATGACAACATCGATTTGCAAGGCCCCCTAATCTCACCACTCTCCCCTTCCTGATGATATTCCAAGGCCACAGAAGTAGTTGCAAACTCACCAATCTGGAAGGCAAATGAGAGAGGTGTGGTCAGTTACCTGTAGCCCAACAACCCAACACGCTCACAGCACCATGTGGTCCCAATTGCAAACATGGAAGGTGTCTGTTCCTCACAGGAGAGACACCTGCTGGCCAGGTTGGTACTGCAGCTTGCTGTGACTGTTGGCACAAAGGTCAACCTTTTGTGTGCCAATCTTCTTGGAACAATGGAGGCGTGGTCAACTGGCCAGGCTGGGAGCAACAGAGTATGTGCTTCGCGCGCTTTGCACCATCGAAGTTAAATTAGCAAGGGCTCCGAATGGAGGGTGTGACGGGGAAAATTGGATCAAATTCTAACATTCAGTCAATACTGAACAGTCAGGGTTTTACAAACAATACAAGCTAAAACAAGGTTTCTAGTTCTAGATTTCACAAAGATATAAATCATACAAGCATTTCTATGGCCCTTTATATATGTTTATTCAACTTAAAAGGACCTGTTGAATGGGCTATTAGTGCGAGGAATGCAAGAAGCTCAAATGACAAATGAAGAGTTTGGTTACCATTGACAAGTCAAGGTCATTTGTGCAATTGTTTCTTCAGTCAAGGGCACTGAAACAATCAAACCAACAATTCAACCTTCACTCTGCTAAGACAGCCTTTTTGAGTCAATTTTGTGATATGGTTACAGTGTTAGGCAGCAGGGAGAAGGTTAAACATCTATAACTCAGAAACACAAAAATGTTTTTGATTTTAAATCAACAAAAAACACCTTCCGTTGGAACACATTAGAACACTACCTTGTTCACTTATTTGTGTTGATATTACACACTTCAATTCATGTCAGCCTTACCTATAGAAGATTACTTGATATAAAAAAAAACAATCTACCTGTTTATCTGACCTGTTTATCTGAAGTTAGTGTCTATTCTATTTTTGTTGAGCTTCAAAAAATTGAAAATACAGAATTTTACTACACAGTGACTACTGCATATGATTGTCATGACACAACTGTACAACAGCCATTTTGGAATTATTCAATAAGACCTTGTCTCTCATTGGTCAGATTTCAAACATGGTGGCTTGGAGAGCCAATCACAGCTTTTGTTATATATCCCTGCAGTGGAGTGGCCCTCCCCAAATTCTAACAACTGAAATTAGAATAAAAGATCTACATGTATCTTCACCTAACAAAACCCATTCAACAACCATAACTTATATGCTACTCAAATAAAGAGGTTATTTAGGAGACCCAGAATGTCATAATGTCAGATTATGAGTATAGAATTTTTTCTAAATTTCAAATATGTACAAAATGTATCAATTTTGTATGCATAGCTTTCTTGTGTTTTTTGTTTCTACAGCTATCTTCTATGCACTTTATATACACATGTAGGGGTGACATACCCGAAATAAGGAAATTCAATTCAATAAGTATTTTGATTTATGTACATTTGCACGTCATTAGTTATACAAAACATGCCAACAACAAACGCTGTTTGTTGATTCAACCTAATAATATCCATCTAACAGCCGCCGTGAATGAGCCACCAGCTCAAAACAGATATACATGTACATCAGGATACTACAACTGGTTGTTGTTTATTGTTTGGCATAATTATAGTTACCAGTAAACTGCCCTTAGGCATAACACACCAGTTTTGTACAGTAAGGATGGACCCCTACTTTTTTCGATAAGTGTGGTGAGTTCTTTGATAATGTGCTCGAGGTGTGACTCTCCTCAAAATGCAGGGCCTTTGGCTTAACCCTCTCCCTGCTGCCTAACTCTGTGACAAATATGGAATTGGGTGCCAAATGGCTACTTCAGTGTGCTAAAGGTTTTTTGAATCTCCTCTACTAGCAAGAGGACTTCCCAAGCCAGAGCAAGGAACTCATTTTCACCCGAGTCAAGTGAGGAAATAGGTGTTAAGTGCCTTTCCCAGGGGTGAAACATTGGGGCCTGCTAGGGATTCAAACCAAGAACCTTTAGGTCCTAAGTCAACAACCTTAAACACAATACCACTTTTTACCTACATGTACCTGTTCATACTATCATAGGCTACAGAATTATGAAAATGAGTGACCTTCCAAAAATACCTCGTATTAAAACTATTTGAGCAAAATTATTATTCCTCTCAGTGTCTCAGGCCAATGAATGTGTGGGTGACAAAGTGATAATAGACCGGGATTTAAGATTTGAAGATCAATTTGTGTGACAAAACACATACTCTTGCAGTTTGTAGACATACATGTAGACTTAACTCAGGGAAATCAGTTTAAAAATATTAACTACCAATGGGAAGCCAGTATGGGTGTCATTATGGAAACTCGCATATAATCCTAAGCATGGAAAATATTATGAAATAAGTGCCAATGTTCAGATGAACTGTATACCTGATACACTGAATTCACAAGAAAACAGCACTTTGAATCTTGTGTCTGTAATTTGCACTGCCCCAGATGTTACATTCAGTGTCCACATATAAACACTTTAACAAAGTAATGCCAAAATGTGGGCCCCCTATCAGTAATGCCCATACTCAACACATCCAGTTACTTTGTAGCATGTCCAAAATTGTCCCTTAGAAAATCAACACTTGAACTATTTGTATTTTTAGCTTAGCATTTGAGAGACTGTTCAAGATATTACATGTAAGTAACACAATATATCTGACAATTTCAAGAAAGGAATATATCATATAACATCAATTTACAGTTTACAAGAAGCAAGTACGATCAATGAAAAAAATTTGCCTGAAAAAATGTATGCCTTATGCCAACGAAGGGACTGTGGCTGATCAACTTCTGTGCACAAAACAAGATGGTGGCCACTGGTGACATGGGTACTGGCCATGGTGCTAATAACGTGGTGCAAGGGAGGTAGTAATATTCCAGAGGGCTTGGAAGTTGGATGCAATTTCCACCGCTGTGTCAATATTTCTAATGTTTTCTGATAATCATAACATGATATACAGTACAACAAAACAATACTCCAGTCAATTATTATTTATGATATTGATTGGGTTAGCTGAAACTACATGTATCTATGTAGACTGTGTGTTGAGGACTCAAACAAAGATACCCTATCTTTATCAACTGTGTTTGTCCAACAGAAAAAAACGTAGTCTCATTGTCTCTCTCTCTCTATCCAATTCAACGTCTTTTATTTCCCATCATATGGGGGTTGGACGTGCTTGCACATGGATGGGGGAGCAAGTCTTTTTTGTAGCAAGAGTTTTTATGGCTGGATGCCCTTCCTTACGCCAACCTAAACCCTCTCTTCTACAGATACTTTCATGGCCACTGTTCTGTTGAACTCACATTTCAGCCAGAGCTTTTCAGGCAGCATACCACTAGGTTCTCCTTTAGCTTACATCATTACACTACATGCAAATGCAAATGCCAGTCTACAGCAATAGCTTCTAACCATCGAAAAGTGCAAAATTAAGGAACTCTATCCCTGACTTTTCCTCCCAAATACAACCCACAAGCCTTTAAAACCAACGTTCACGACCACCTCCTAGCATAGTCGCCTTATCTTCCACCATCACTGTACCATTGCAACTGCTGTATTCTGAATTCTAGCGGTTGAAAGTCACAACACTCTTTACAAATAAATAGTTACGCCAATAGGGAAACAACTGAATCCGTCTGTACAACAGACAAATGCAGAATGAGTCATAGTGTTGTTGTGTTTACGTCCAGTTTTTGTCTTCATTCTTGTGTTATGTGTATAGACCTGATTTGGAAGATCAATGCAATTCAGGAGTACCTGTATAATGTATATGCATATTTCTGCTATGTTGATTTAAATGAAAAAAGATTAACAATACAGCAACCAAGAAGAGTCTTATGCGTTTACATCAATACCAGAGGGCTGAAAATACCCAACTTGAAGCTACAATTTGCAGACGAAAATTAGTGACTGCAGACAAAATTGAAAACAAGTTGGCCTTTCGCATGTCAAAAATTCTTTTTGTGTGTTGCATATCATGTGTACTGAAGCCTGCATGATTTGTGGGCAGTTACCGTCTCTTTTTGCAGTAACACTCTTTTGTAATAAAAAAATCATCATATTTGAAAACAAGGTGAGATTATACATTTGAACGTAACAGTTGCTACAAATTAAAATACAATATTTTAGAAATTGAGCCATTTATCTCATTTTGTAAAATTGGACCAAATATCCCTCATGGGCTGCCATATCTTTATTGAGCCATTACGAATTCCAGCTGCGAGAAAAAGATTTGGAATTAAATGTCTACCAGCATATCCAATTACAAACCTGATCATATTGAGAATGAGGTCACACAATTACCTAGTCTTAAAACAGCGTTTAGAATGGCTATACTACAATAATGTATATACCCGTTCGTGACAATTGCAATGGCTTGCCATTAACAAAACATTCTTATATTTCTATGGTCATTTTCATTTCAGTTTGTTTCAAGAAAGGAGCACTTAATGCCTCTTGAGATGGCAATGCAACTACCGACTTTGTCAGACATATGTCACTCATAGCAGTTTAAATTTCACCCTCAAATCTATATATACTTCACTCTATCTCTCCTGAGGATCTCCTTTTTAATGAAACAACTCTTTTGAATAATGAGAAAGGGACTGGTATGACATACATGTCTGTCCAAGGTCAAATTCTTACCCAAAGAATAAGTCAGCTTAAAACTGAGATTTCTTGAAAAAGAAGGGACAGATTTCTAAAAACAGAAATGACAAGCCTGTTCTCATTCATATGCATTGGTGACAGTGAGTGTTCATGTGAAACAATAGAATAGTTTCCAGTGACTTTAAAACAGTATAACAGATCTGACAACTTTGTAACTTTTGCATATCCACTGCCATTGCCTATTAGTATTATCATATAGCAGGTTTTTGTACTGGAAATTTGTATATACCAAATAGTGGACAACTAGGATAGCAATGTCCTCTTCCACTGGACACTAAGTCTTTCCACCTAGCTATAGCCTGCATGGTATCCAATCCAGGTGGTCTTGTGGTTAAGATTGTTGACTTTGAGTCTAAAGGTTTTGGGTTCTTGGGAAAGGCACTTTACATCTAATGCCTCACTCTTTAGGTGGCAATGAGAACCTAGATTCGGTTAGGGACGTTGTCTCCAATTGGATGTAGAGCCCTTACTGAAAAGAGTACAGGTCTGTCAAGGTTGAGTAGATCATACCTATCAGTCAGATCTTACACAGCTTGCATCTACTAGTACTGTAGTAGTACTAGTAGTACTGTACAATACTAGACAGTAAGTGTATCTAGCTATACTTGTAACCCCTATCAAAGAACATGTTGCAAACGGGCATAGTGCATAGGGCAACGGCACGGGTACTGGATTGGTCTACCATGAAGAGGAAATAGGGACAGATACCAGGCTGCTTTCCACTGGTATGCCATTACACTAGAGAGCTAGCATCAGGGAAGGATCCAAAACCTCAAGATTCTACTCCAAAAGCAAAGATGTTAACCATTGGTGGGTCTGTATAATTGTATCACCCATTCTCATCATCATTCATAATAGGAGATGGCCCACTTCAAAATGGCTGCTCCATTGCATCATTCCAGCGAGTTGTTCATGGGTGAAACTGGTCAAATACATATCTTTTTTTCCTATTTTGCATCAGTGTTTCATGCAACGACATTTCCATGAATCAACACAGGGCTCGAAATTCAGTTTTGGGAATAGGTGCACTGGTGCACCCAACCTAAAAAATTGGGTGCACCAAAAAATTTTTGGGTGCACCACATAAAATTAAGTAGAATGTAACTATTGTAAGCAAAACCTAATGACAAACCTTACTGTTCCTCTTCATGCGCATTTGGCACGCGATCTCGGCACGCAGTTTTGAAGCTTTCAAAATCGAAATTAACTCAAATTCTAACATCAGAATCTTAAACAAGTACTACAACAAAGATTTTATTATTTTCTTACACTTAGATGTCAAGAATATGCTGTCTACTAGTGTTCTGAGTGATACCTTTACACATTTAACCGTACGAAAATATTTGGGTGCACCAGTGCACCCACAGTAAACATTTAGGTGCACAGCTCCAAAATTGGGTGCACTGGGTGCACATGCACCCAGTATTTCGAGCCCTGCAACAAAAAAACCAATATCAGCCTGGAACTAGCAGAATTGTAACACACCAGTCCTGTAGTACTAGTAGCCTGGAATCCAGCATAGTTAGCTTTAGGACTCCTTCCAACAGTTGCTACCCCAACGGGTAAAGCTAACAAGACTGGATTCCAGACTACACCTAAGACTGCAGGATTCCAGACTACACCTCTAGGAACTGTACCAGTGTCCCAAATGTCTATCAATATCGGTGAGGGACATGGTTTCCGAGTAGGATACCAGTATTGGTATGCCCCTATAGCATCCTTGATCAACCTTACCTGTACCCATTATTCTAATGTTTCAGGATGCTGATATTTAAAATTACATATTCATATATCATGTGAACCATCTGCTAAGTCTGCTCCTATCTACTAGAACCCTGTATTCTCAAGACAACCACAAAAATTCAATGTCCACAAGAAATCAAAACACATGTCATTGAGCATTATATACAATGTACTTAAGTACCTCATCCAAGCATACGAATGTACATGGCCCAATTCATGGTGGTGCCAGGTGACAGCTTTAAAATGAAAACAAAGAAGAGTCTAGCAAATTTGCTTTATTGTCTTCAATCTGTATCTATATAGCTGGTATAAGCGCCATTCGGCGTAACACACCAGCTTCGCAGGCACGCGGCGCGGCAATTGACATGATGAATAGAAGAGCTAATGTTTGCTGTCGGCAGGACCGTCTGGCTGCTACGATCATCACACTGGATCCATCGTGTCGGGAACTTGAAGTCAAAAGCTCGAGCTCGAGTCCAAAGTTTTCACAGACGCCTACGGTCATTGACAATGACTGGAGTAGGCTTGTAGCAAGCGCATAAATGTCTGGAAACAATGGTCATCTTTGGAATGTCAGTTCCAAAACATCTAAAAGGCCTTGCAGCTGCATTTCAACTGGAAACCATAAAGATTCGTGTCACTTGAAAAAGAGTATACTTCTCTTTCTCCGACAGTACCTTTACTTTGGACGTAACGTATGACTTTCGACTATAAATTTCTTGTGGTCATGATAAAATTTTCCAGAGAGTTTTAAAATTCAATATGACCTGCAGTAACTGAAGTTGGACTTCAGAGACAAGTTTATGCAAATCCAATATAGGGGGTCAGCAAGGCACTTTGGGATCCTCATAATAACAAAGCATACAATAAAACATATACATTCAAATAAACACCTGAAAACACGATCAAGGATAGTTACACAAAATCGGAACAAGTGCAACTTCATTTCCTCTTGCATCTTCCAGTTTCCAACGAGCCAGAAGACTGACAGTGACACCATTGTATATGTAGACAAACTCCGATTCGCGGCATTGTTTAGATCGCGAAAGCAAAACTTCACGGTGAAACTAAAGCGCTGTAACTGATTCTGTTTGATTAAGAGACTATATAAGATATTTTACCGTTGAAGAATCGCAGACTGTAGTTCGAGACACGGAAGAGCACGCGGCGGCGCCATGCGGTACCAAACTGTACGCCATCTTTTTACACCGGATTCATTCGAGCCCACGCTTTGAACTAGCAGATTCGAACTCTAGCCCGCGCGATTCCGCAAACTACGCGGGCTATAACAAACTAAAAATAGATAAACCTGCGCTTGCAACTAGATTTTAACGATCACTGATATGTTCTTTATCTAGTCCATCGTCAAGAACTTAATTGGATGGACGGTTAGAGAGAAATGGGAGGAAAATCACAGCTTACTACCTCTGGATTTTGTGATTCTTCCGCCGCCATGATGCAGAATGGGTGTCCAGTGCGCATGCGCGAGGGGGAAACCCGCGGTGTTCTCCAGCAGGGAGGAGTTTACCTGAGGAGTCTGTTACCATGGCAACCGACTGGAAAGTTTATCATCAACGACAACTTGGCCGAAATTGTGTTAATTAAGCGTCCAATAGCCGCGGCGTATTTTTTAGACGTTATCAAAATTGGGCATGGGCGGGGCTTACTGGGAATAACATTGGTCACATGATCAACTGGGGAAAGTTGACGGTGTTGATGTCGCATTTTGACAGGTTGGAATCTCACTTGACGGTCTGTCAATCATCGTGACAAGCATGCAAACGATGTTATCGTATGAAATAGCTGTGCGACGTGGACGGTACGGGGTGCATCGTACATGGGGGTGCTATAAAAGTAGGGAGAATCTCATCTAATTAATATTCATACCCCCAGCCGTCCAACCAGCGCTGACCTTTCTTTTAGCTCAACCCGTTCAGAGTTCACAAGTAATTGATAACAACGGCATATCTTCTTATCAAGCACATACGCCAGAACACCTACCTTAGACTGAAAAGCCGTCTATTAAACAAGCCCCAGATCACGACTTTCACGTGACTTTCAGAACAAACAAGAAGTCACCTATGTAAAAATAACATTGATTGAGCGTCTAGAACTGGTCCGCAGTTGCCAGAACTATTCTACCACTGAGACTCAATTCCTTGTTTTCAAAACCACTGCTAAAGTGTCCATGAAGTTTTGATACTTTGTTGACCTCAACCGAGCCGAGGTTGAACTCCCAGCTTGATCACCCCATAGGGGTGAGACCTGCAGACTAACTACGCCGGCTATAGAGAGCATATTTGCCAGGGTTTCACTTGCAGGCTAGGATGGCAGATTTGACCCTCGCTCCGTAGCCGACTCCCTTAGCATACAATTCACTCTATTTGGCCAATTTCTACTATTTCCCAGCGATCCGCGGAGCCTGGTAGAGGCTAGGGGCATCCAAACAACGCCAAGGTCAAGACAAGGAGTATTGGTATGTCAAGGCGGAGACGTTGGCTGTCTGGAAGACCATAGCTCAACTCACTGTTGCACTGAGAAAAGAAAGTCACAGAGCCGATTTAACTAGGACAGTACTAAGTGACCTTTCCTGTGATACACATAAGATTTAAGTACTAGAGTCAATCCCAATACGATGAACGCACAATATCTCTAACGTCTACTAACATAATTCCACTAATTACATAATTCCGCCACCCTGAAAAGATTTCCAACCTGACGTCTCCCCGGTATAATGTACTCTTGTATATCTAAACTGTGCATACCTGGGGGTGCTGCACTAGAGATCTCTGAAACCAATTGTTTTTCAAGTGGCGGATTTATGTAACCCCCCGGATTAATGTTGTATCTGTCACATTTGACTTAACGTTTTACTGATTGTGCACAGCAAGTATGACTCTCTTTTCCAAATGCAAACTGCTGAAATACGTTTGTAACTCTAGAAATACTTTGTTGAAATGTAAAAGACACATTCCCACTTGAAAGCATCAAAGGAAAGCTACGATCGGATAGGTATCTGATATTGAAATAGAGGTCACCAAAAATCTATATATATGGTCTGGCTGCATCCGCGAAATCTGATAATATTTACAATCACAAATTGCAATCGATGGTATAATTCACATCCGATATTGTGCATGTCATTTGTGACAAAATCTTTTCGCCTTTAAGATCATAAAAGAAGTACGTGTACATTCACAATCTTTGTGGGTTTCTAACTTGAATGAAGAATGAATATCCACGTGTTAAACAAATGATGCGGTCAGGCTTTTCAGTGCATACAATCGAAGAGATCACGCTTTAAGATATTAATGAGGCAAAAAATAAAAAATTTTGCTCATGTACATCATTTATTATGAAAATATTATTTCAAATTTCAAGATTAATTTCAGTATGTGGCGTTTGGACTATACCAATACTGTTATCAGAACGTTGAACGTTCAAACTTGCAATGAATCAACAAGAAATCTGCTTATGCATAATGAAGTTCGCTCTTTTTTTTCTTGCATTTTAAGATTAATTTCAGGAAGTGGCGTGTTGACTGTACCAGTATTGTTTTCAGAACGTTAAATTGTGGGATTTGGCAATACATATCTATCTTGATCTTCATCAGACCTAGAGTACATGTCCATTGACTACATGAGCAAATTGTTTTTTTGAGTCCGTTGCCGGTTGTTTTGTACATAGCGCTAATGCCGGTTGTTTTGTACATAGCGCTATTATAAATGTCTATGGCAGGGTTGTGGTATTCTGACGGTGTCTGTCAATTGTACTGAAATGTAGGTCAGTGTTCAACTGATATTCTCTTGGGAGAGCTAAGTTCTCGCCTTTTAAAATTCTTCATGTAACGCTACTTCCGTTGCAATGGCCTAGTGGGTAGAGTGTTCGCCTTGCATACGGTAGGTCGTGAGTTCAAACTCCGGCCGGGTCATGCCAAAGTGGTACATACTGCTTTCTCTAGTAAGCACTCACGCCGCTACCAGTGGACCAGCCCCCTGCTGTAGTGACTTGCACAAAGTTGTGGCCCAGGGCTGCCGAAACGGAGATGGGCGCCGCCTTATGCACCGTCTGGTGCGGGGAGGACTTTAATTTTAACTTTTAACGCTACTTCACATAAATCCGCAGTATAGCATAAAACCGGGATTTTTATCAACGGGGTATTTAGGGATATATGCTAGATGCAATATTAATTATACCGTCAGAAATGAAAAACTTGACAGACTAACGTATTCAGAACACTGTCTAAAAAGCTTTCGTAAACATGCATTAAAAGACAACGACGTCGAAAACTTTCCACCCCAGAATGGAACACACTGAACTTGTTATGGGAGGATTTGAACTACGGTCTTCGTTGGCTGGAACACATTGTTTTTACGACTTAGCCATGTGGAACTTAACGGTCGTTTTGTCGTAATTTTTGTGTGCTTAGACAAGCCTTTATCTTGAGCACTGTCTTCAACCGAAGAACGGAACAACAACTGCTTTATTAAGGTTATTAGCGGCAATATAATTATGAGGTTTAAAGGAAACCCTAGCAAAATTAGGGGCCGAAAATTGGATTTTGAAAGCCAATCTATTTAGTCATTTCTATACATAATTAGTTCAAACAACACTATCACAATGTATAGCGACATCCATGATGCAAAAATATGACGTTGGTGTGATGTGAAAACTCACTGAAAATCGTCGCTCGCTTGTAGGCTCGCGAAACTAAGGGAATCATCGTACGGCACGTTTTTGCGCGGTTTTAAAATGCCCAAAGTGTGAAGTTATTACGCAATTGTGCTAAACAGCGTTAGTAAATGTCATTACCATAAAGATTTCGGCATATTTTTATTTCCATTTTTGGGCCCTAAGATTGCTTTGGTTGCCTTTAAACGCGGGTGGTCCTTTGAAATTGCAATATTTGTGTATCAACAGGACAAGAGAAGAAATAAAACATGTATATATAGCATCAGTGACAAAGATAATCAATAATATTAACATGTAACGTTAACGTTAAAAGAAAGAAATGATGGTGATTTATTGTTTTGCCAGATTCGTGTCAATAGATCTTATACTAGAACTTCGCCCCGTTTAATGTTGAACTAGTGTTACATGCAGCAAAACTATACATTGTACTTTTGGTGAAGTCAGGTGAGTTGGCTTGATATTGTTTAACTAGGAGTGCACTGGCGTTACGCCAAATGTGCATATAGTGTGTAATCGAGGTTGGTGAGTTGAGATAAGAAGAACTTTATTGCACGACAATTGTTTACATATTTACCTATGTTCGCATTGTGGGGATTGTTGCATTTAAATATTTACTCAAAACGGTCTGTAGCATCGTGTCCAGTCAGTTGGGGGGGGGGGGGCGTAGCCACAGTTTTAACGTCAGGGGGACCCTAACGCATCAGTTGGGTTGGTTGATATCCGGAGAGGGTATACTTTTCGAGCAGCACCGTCTTTCGGAAAGGACATCAAATGGGGGTCCCGTGTTCGAGGAGGTGCCTCGCACGTGACAACAGCCTCATTACTCAGATGTAATGATACAAGAAGGTTTCACTCGAACTGCCGCCCATTGCCATAGCTAGCGGTCTGGTGTAACCGCCAAACGATAGGCTCCATACGATCACGGGAAAAAGTATTAAAAAACTTTCTGAAAGCTGTTTATTTGACACAAGAACGCAAAACGTAAAATCTTCAGCAGGGCGTTACCATATAGTCTTTGGACGTTACAAGTTGACAAAATGCAAGCTCCGTCTTCCATGTTATCCAGCAAAAAGGCAGAAGGTCGTTGAAAAATTGGCACCCATATCAAATATTGTATCTTTGCGAAAAACAGTTGAGCTGCAAAATGTGATCGACATGTTACATGTGAAGAACGTATGAAAGAGAGATTTGGGCCACGCAAATATGATTTCTTTGCTGTCAGATATTCCAAAGAAAATAATGAAAAAAACGGACCGCCGAAATACAAAAAGAGGAGAAGGAAACATATTTGCCCGTAGAAAACCCAAATGCTGCACACGTTGCGTTTCAAACAATGAATTTCTACTTTTTCAAGTATTGATGAATAGAGAAGAAGAAACTGTACCATAATATGAGCATTTTGCGGTTGATTCATATTCTCTCTTTTCTATATTTTTTTCAAATCAGAAAAAAATTAAGCGTCTTCTCTGACAACCAAGAAGTTTAATTGGCGAGGCCTTAGCGAAAACCAATAGCGAAGAGCAACAGTGTGATGAAGTTCTCTAAGTGTCGTCGAAGACCATTGGTCAATAGAGCAGATGTGTGACACTGGCTTGCACGTTTGTTTAGGGTCACCTCTTTAGACTGAGCGACATACCAAATGTGGCCCTTCAAGACGTGATAAAACAAGCCCACGCCACACGTCTGCTTTGAAATTGCGTATACGTCACAACTGGCTAGCGCGCCCGAGAGGTCAACTTACGTCACCTGTTTGGCATCACCTCCTTATAAGGAGCGACACGCCAAATATGGCACGGCATCTGAGTTCGCTACATGCATTCGCGGGTTGCCTCAGTTGATGCATCACACATGTGCCTGGGGTTTTACGCGATACGGTAATAAATTTAAAGTAGAAGATCCAAGGAATGTAGTTGCAGGGAAGTGATGTTAACAGTGGCCTGTGCCTAGGAGTAGGGACATTGTTGATTCCTCTGCAGAAGGGCAAATCTTGGATATAATCTTGGCTAATCTAAGGCCAAATTTACACTTCAAGTTCTTTCAACTGTAGTACTACACAACGTAGTCTACTTCTCTAGCAGACTACAGTTTTTTTCTGGATGTGAAACTGTGAAAAGAAATGAAGCGTAGTCTACTTCGGAAGTCTACTTCTCCCACTGAGGATGTAGTACTACACTTCGGCAGAGGTTCTGCGAGGCTTCTTGTCCGTGAGTGTAAAGCGGACGCGAATCTGAAGTCTACTAGAGAAGTAGACTACGATGTGTAGTGCTACAGTTTCAAAGAACAAGTGTAAACTGGACCTACTTTTCTTGTCATACTTCATTTTATCCTATTGGTTCAACAGACCGAAATAACAAAAGACTATAGCCGGCGGTCGTGTCCTGCCGACTGAGCTTCTTCAAACCATGGTTGTGAGTTTTCTCAGTAAAACCGAGCTGTCAGGCCCTTTTCCTTAGTATTTTGCATCAGATAAAACCCCTACCTTTTCACAAATAAGAAACATGCTGAAATTCCCTCCCGCGATTTTTCAAAGGTCACAATAGGTCACTACAGTTTCATGACAATCAGGAACAGTGGGGTGTCCTGCTAGGCTTCCTGTGTTGAGTGTAAAGTGGACATGAATCTGAAGTCTACTACAGTAGTAGACTACCATGTGTAGTACTACAGTTTTATTGAACAAGTGTAAATTGGGCCATAGTCGTGTGCAAGGTCATCTGTGGTTGGAAGTTGGTCGACAAGGTTGCCTACTAGTAGTCTTTGAAAGTCTTCCGCGCCAGCCGACTATGAATTTTGACAAATCAAACTGGGAAAGTTATCTTATTTTTAGATGCGATCAGAGGAGCGAACTGGAGCTAGAAAATGATCGAGTCCAGGCTACTCAGTACTCCCGAACCAGCTCACGACTATGTACAACCCACCCAGCGCCGATTCCTAGGTCGGGGAGTGGTCGGGAGCAAAGTCGTGGGGTCCCGCCGATTGTGTGACAGGGGTTTGGAAACGGACGAAGCTTGATGCGCGCGTGGATGTCATCCATATAATCGAATCAACATGGCCTTATATATATATTATAAAGAAACCATGGAACCATCAACACCAACTGTTCTGTGGGTTCAGCTGCAGCAAGATATCACAGCATGGAAGCTCAGCCCTGCAGTACAAAAGCGCCTCCTGTTGATACTTGTTCATACTGCAAGGTGTTGACACACAAATCCATACCCGTCTTCGCCTTTGGCTTCGTTCGGGACATACAAGGAGGGCTAAGGAGATCTATTAATGCTCAAACTGTGGGCATCAAAGATGACGTCAACACATTTTACAGTAGATATGAGAGTGTACGTGTACAGAGATATGGGGGGAGGCACTTTTTCAAGGGAGACACTTTTTCATGGGGGACACTTTTTCATGGGGAAACTTTTTCATGGGGAAACACTTTTGCATGGGGGGCACTTTTGCATGGGGGACACTTTTGCATGGGGGACACTTTTGCATGGGGGACACTTTTGCATGGGGGACACTTTTGCATGCCATTTCAGCCACTCCTACGTCACTGAAAATATATGACAGCAGTTGAAAAGTGTTTGTCAAGCTATCAGCTGATCAGGCATATCGAACAAGGTCTCTAGTTCCTTTTTTTTCGCAAAAAAAAGAAGAAAAAAAGACACGCGGCAGTTTGGTGTTGGCTAATACTACCAAACATATCTGAATGGAGTTTAAACTGTAAACGCCAACACAATAAATTGGACTTACCCAAATTTTCGACTGATCAGCTACAGTCTTTGTCAAGGAGTGAACAATCCACTGCTTCTGTGACGTCACGTTATGCAGATGAGAAACGTGACTCGGTGAGCAGTGGATCATATGTTGCAGAAAGTCTATGGCGCCCGCCGTCTCTGTTGAGGGATGGTTGTAAAGCCCGGATGTAGATGGACTCCTTAATCCTTCTTGCAAAAAAGTCTGATTCTGTGTCCAAGATCTTAACTTTGTCCAGTGAAACCGAGTGTCCTGGTGACTCAATGTGTATGTGTTGAGACACTTCGATTCAGAAGTGGTTGAGCTCGGACGTTTGTGTTCGTTGAAGCGGGTCTTGAGTGAACGTTCAGTCTCTCCAATGTAAGTTTCTTTGCACTGGCCTCTGATGTTCTGGCCTTGACACGGAATGTAATACACAACTCCACTCTTGTCCTCCCTAGGTGTTTTGTCTTTGGGCGCAACTAGGGCACTTAGAACACTTCTTAATCCCATGTGATGTGAAGATGCGTCTAAGACCTTCAGACACCCCTTTCATGTATGGCAAAGTGACGAAGCCCCTGTTGGTTCCCTTGTTGTTCTGGGTCTTGTTGGAATTACTGAGCCGTTGGGGTTTGGGCGCAGTGGCTTTCTCGATCGCCCATGTGGGATAACCACACTTTCTCAAGGCCCTTGTGATGTGAAGTTTCTCGTCTTCTTTGTCCTGTGGATCTGTGATAATGGTTTCCGCCCTGTGGAAAAGGGTACGGACAACCCCGAGTTTATGATCCAAGGGATTGTTTGACTGGAAGTTTAAGTACTGGTCCGTGTGAGTGGGTTTGCGGTAAATCTTAACTCGCAGTGACCCGTCTTCTTGTACTGTTGTCAAAGTGTCTAGGAAGGCTAAGGACCTGTTCTCTTCCTTTTCAAATGTAAACTTAATGTCCGGGTCTAAGTTGTTGAGGTGTTCTGTGAAGTCATTGGCGTACGCCTTCTTTAGCTTTGTAAACGTATCGTCGACATATCTGTACCACCACACAGGGGGGTGGGGGGCAGATTTGATACCAAACATATCCCTTTGGTTGATGTAGTTGTAACATCTTGTTTGTAATAGCCCTAGCCGTCGCCTGATATTTTCCCACGGCAATATGTCGAAGTGTCAGCGAGCACACTGCACTGTGCTGTAAGGCCCTCTGTCAGAACGTTACGAAATACTACCGTGCAAGTTATTCACTAGTACATCTGGCATTGATGCAAAGGGGACGTTTTGAAAAATGTGACATTATGCTAGGCTTGCGTTTAAGTAATTCGAAAACCAACTTATTATCTGATATATGTTTCTGTTTCGAAAAAATCTGTTTGTTACATGTTTTGAAGTAACTCTGGCCTGTAAGAGATTCTGAAGCGATTCCTTTGAAAGACAAAACAATCTTTTGGTACAATGGAAAGCAGATACAGTCACGGTAATACCTCGGCCTCCACGGACACTAGAAACTACCATTTTCTTTTGCTGAGTCTTTTGAATGTTTAAACAGCAAATCTGTTACCGGAAACGGAAGCACATCTTTTAACCTCCAGTCATCACAATTTTCTAAAGGCTGTGTATTTGTCTTTCTGATTGGATATTACAGGTATTTCTTCCCTTCTCCTTCTGTAACATCGGATCTCATAGGTCGAAGTGACGTTGCATAATTGGACTCTGTATAAAACGGATTAATCGCCCTGCTTCGTCCTTTCTTGCTGTTCTCCCAACATCGGCCACGTCGTCAACCTTTTCAACAGTCAACCAGATCAGGTGTGTGACCTTTCAAGGTCTTTTATGGTTTCCTTCATTGCTTAAATTTTGCGTTGAGTCCCCATAGGTTTACTGAGAAGACAAGACATACAGTTTGATTCCTATACAACTTATATTGGCACTGAAAACTACCAGTCTAAGAGCGCACTATACTGTCCAAGCAGAAGTTTGGTTGTTTGTGATGTCTTTTTAGGTGTTTTTGTCGGCCTTTCTATTTTGTCACGTCTTCTTCTTGTCCGTTGGCTAACTTGGGGAGTAAGAGCCCACTGACTTTGATATTTTCTTTTATTTGCTGGTGGAAGAGTAATTCAGAATACATTTGTATCAACATCATCTTCACGAATTTTGTCTAAATTGCACAACACTGGTGGGGGTTGCAGCCCTTTCCGAGATTTGCGCACTTAACATAGTGTTCTTACGATGTTTGGATTTTTTTCAAATAATACTTAAGGTGATGATGCTCATTTACCACCCTAGGAAGGTCGAAAAATGTTCATTTTTCAAGGACACAATGCCCCGCCCAGCGCGGACAGAAATTGAACCCGTGACTTTTCGATCCCGTAGCTTTTTAGGACCATCGACTCCACTGTGATGATAGATTACGCATGCGTACGGCCTCCCTCCAGAACAGCTACGTCACAAAATACGTGTCAGCATTTGAAAGCTGTTTGTCGAGCTCTCATGCATATCGAATAAGGTCTCATGTTTTTTTTTCGTAAAACTGATAAAAGGAAACCGCAGTGAGATGATTTTTAAAGAACCATTAAAACCTTTTATAGTCAATACCACCAAACATATCCTCTTGGTTGATGTAGTTGTAACATCGTGTTTTTAAAAGTGCTAGCTATCGCCTGATATTTCCACGGCAATATGTCGACGTGTCAGTGAGTCTACTCGACACTGTGTTTCAAGTGTTTTCACAAGAGAACGAAGCGATTCCTGTTAATTCGAATCTTTTGATACCCTGGAAAGGACGAGTAACGCTAATATTCCAAATAAAGCCCGTGCGGATTTAGTCGGATCCGTTAGTTATGTTGGATCCGCCTGTATCCGACTAAATCCGCACGGGCTTTGGAATATTTTTGGAGGAATCCCTTCAGATCCGTTGTGTATCTTTCCCATGTCTTTTTTCTTGTTTCCTTAAATCTTGTACAAGATTTGTGTGTTGAGACAAATATATTCATAACGTTACCGTTTGGTTCCTAAAAAGCATTTATTGATATTGAGAACTACCAGAGCACACCGGATAAGCTTAGCCTCCATTGCAGCCTCCTTCCGGCTGTTTTCTTTTTCCAGCAATAAGAAAAAAAGTAAAACTATAACTTAAAACACCCGGGTGAAGTTACGAAGGTCGCAAAAAGTTGATTTCCCAAGGACACCATGCCCAGCCCAGCGCGGACAGAAACCGAACCCGTGACTGTTCTTCTCGATCCCATATCCGCTAGAATACATCGACTCCGATGCAATGATAGACTACGCATACGTCAAGCCTACCCCAGATCATTTTGGCGACTGCTACATTAGAAAATATTTGTTAGCCTTTGACAAGTGTTTGTCACGCTCTCAGGCAAATCGAACAATTAAAGTGTCTAGTTCTTTTTCTTTCGTAAAGAATAGAAGAAAAACGGCAGTTAAGTGATTTATAAAGAAGAAATTAAAACTTCTATCACGAACAGCAACCACCACCGATCCTCTTGGTTGATGTAGCTGTAGCGTCTTGTTTTTAGAAACACTAGCTATCGCCTGATATTTTCCCACGGCGATATACTGTCATATGACAGTGAGTACCCCACACTGTGCTTGAGGCCCTCCGTTAGAACTTTATACAAATTAATTCTACAGGGAATATTACTAGTAACATGAAATTGACAGAAACATATTTGAAAACTTTCTGTTTTACAAAGTAGGAAGAAATGATCTCTGGTTAAAAATACTTCAATACCGTGTATCATGTCATTTAAACTCGTCTATGTATAAATCATATATTCATATTACAATGGTCTATCGTATGTTTATATCATTTAGCGTATGATCTACAGAATGGCCGGTACCCAAGCTGTTCTACTCTTCCTCTCGGTGATGTTCGTCGCCAGCGGGTCGGCACTGCGCTTCCACAAACCGTGCCTGCTGAAGTCCAACAACAGCCGACCGCTGGAGCTGGTGTAAGTCATACTTTGGTTCATACTGGGCTTGAAGACAAAGTGCTGTCACCGTATCGCTTTCAGGGGAAAAAAACTCCATACATATATTTCAAACACAGTATGTCTTTATAACGTGTCTTAATCGTGCACGTCCATTGTGCATGTCATATTGCCGGGACCAAGGAGGTTACTAGTAACCTCCTTGCCGGGACCAACGTTACGTTTGACAATGAATTTCTTTATACATTGCACAGCATACTACATGTACATGTATACTGTATATACATTCAGTCCCATTGTAAAGGAATGCTACCAGGGGTGCCTAAGCATTCGCACGACTCTTTGAGTCTTTCTGAGATTCGTACGAATTTTATTGAAACCACGCCAATCACTTTGCTGAAACCGGCCAATCACCGCTGGGTCACGTGATAGCACGTCATTCAGGCGGGGAATCCAAGATGGCGTCGTCTGTAGAAGGCGAAGGTGATACGCGCCGTTTTGAGTATCAAGACATGGTCACGGAAAAACGTCAATAGAATAGTGCAGTCAAAAGAGGTGAGATCAAGCATAGATGTTTTCTGGCATAAGTCACACTTGTGGAGTGTGGGCTCCGGGTTGTGCAGCTGTTTATATAGTGATACCGGGGCGCCATTTCGCAAATCTTGCATCTCTTGAGTCGCACTTTTTGGTGACGCCTCAGGAGCGAGCCAAATTGGTATATATATTGTGTGCAGTTTGCAAGAATTCTAGGAATTGCACAGGAATTGGAAAGTCCACGGGACGATAACTCAAGAATGCCTGGATGTATTGTCTTCATATTATGTAGGTGGGTAGGTCTGTGTGAGACCTTGAAATCAGCGTTTCCGCCAGCCCATGTTCATGAGTGCGTCCATCAAAATAAAATATTGGCAGGAGGAGCTTACAAGTAATTTTCACAAGCAGACCGTAGTTTGATAACAAACATAACTTAAGTAATGTCAGCGCTCGTGAGTGCGACTCGCATACAACATGTATGCGACCAGTTTTTTGAGAATGCGACTAGATTTAAAATCACGGTCGCACGGTGCGACAATCAAAAATTAAGACCTGCGCCAGGATAATGGCCGCAGAACTAAGCGGTAAGCCGAAAATATAGGTATTCCAATGCTACCGCGTATATCGTCGGTGAATTTTCTATCATGTTCCCACACCCGCGGTACAAAAACTATCCGTTCCTAGTGGCAAAGTTACCCATAGAAATAAAGGATATTAGTTTCTCTCCTTTGTGGTGTATTTGTTTGTTTTGTAAAATGTTTCAAACGCCAAAACTTTGCCGATGAAAGTGAGCGCTCACCGGACGCTCGCTGTTTTCAATGGCGGCCATGATGTTTATGAAAAATAGACCGCAGCAGAATGAAACGCCTGTTTCCTGCGGTCATATTTACACCTGTTCAAGCGATGATTTTTACGATAAAAAATCAATGAATCAATTCAAGTGAAGTTTTATTCCCAAAAATATCAATTTTTTTTTCTGTCACCGGTATCATTTCAAAGCTCATTATCTGCCCGTCATTATGGTGCTACTTTTATTCTGCTGCGGTCTATAATGCATAGCAAAGCTTTCTCCATGCGGTCAGCCTGTCATTGGATGGCGGCGCCGCGCGGCCTGACGCGCGAAATTTGAACTGCGCGTTTCGAAGGAACCGAAGATACTTGACTGGGCCGGCACAAACAGATCATTTTTGATACTATTGAGCAAGAATTTTAAGGGTATTAAAGTATTTTGGATTATTTGTAGACAGAGGGTGAGGGTAAAAAGAAAAGAAACACATGTAGAAATGTTGAACTTGATGCCAGCAGTGAAGTTTCAAATTATGGAATGTGACTTTATTTGTTTTGGTCATGAACCCAAGTTTTAGAGTTATCTATTTATTTATTATTCAAGGTTATGTGAATCATTACTTGCCTTGTTCCAAGTAAAAAATACCATTGTGTATTTTTCAACTTGTTGAACTTGAGGCACCGTGGCCCCCGGATAGGGGCCAGCCGGGGAACCTATGCCAAATTTTTCTAAAAATCCCTCGCACTAGTATCAGTATGTAGGTAACGTTGGGTAACATAAATTCGGGATTTTTCCGATAATGGTTGACTGAAATCAATCTAGCAGAACAATAAACCATCCTTTTTTCCATAATTCTGTCAGTATCATGTACTATCTTTGCACTAATCATATATATGGTAGATTTTGTCTCTAGTCGTGCTGACACCATAATATTTCAATTTGAAACTACCGTCCGCCGCACGCACAATGACGGTACTGTCGGACAGGGGGGCACATTAATTCGGGAGAGAAGATTCGTCTTGAATATCTTACCGCTAATCACATTTTATACAGCAGCTATTCGTTCCATCCTTGGCTTGAGGAGAGTGCTATGGATATAGACGTGTCCAAGTAAAAAAAATACACGAAAAAACGGCCGTACCGCACACATTAGGCCAGTTCGGGAACAACCCGTGTTGAGTCGGTAGAACTTCACTCAAAGTCGGCCCATCGTCATCATAGGGCAACGTGTAACGTTACATTATTCATGGAAAGTTAGCTGGATGCCGTAGCAATGGTAATACTACTATGTCCATGTGTTCCTTGTTGTGTTAGGAGCAAACTTTGAGGAAAATATCTTCCTCAGTCCACTATCACACGCAGCATTTAGACAAAAAGTGTTCCTCACAAACCTTTGTCGTCTGCTTGACAACAGGATTCTGGTTAACAATATGGCGGCGGGAAAATACACGTGCCGTAGGTTGTAGCAACAGAGAGGAGTTTTGATGATTGATCACACTTAGAATCCAGTTGCAGGTTAGCAAAAGAGATTGTAATGAGTTGTCTTGTAAATAATTGTGTTTAGCAGGAAGCGGATGTGACATTTTTCTTATAAACCAGCCGACAACCATGTTGTGTAATTCTCCCACGAAGCCCTCAGACTGTTCCAATAAGGGACGGAGAGTTTTTGACCTCGTCGCCTTATAATGCATGCTTATCGAAGCTTTTCAGACAGTGTTCTGAATACGTAAGTCTGTCAGGTTTGCATTTCTAGCGGTATTAGTTATGTTGCATCTAGCACATATCCCTAAATACCCCGTTTTCGAAAAATCCCGAATTTAAGTACCCCGCGAATTTATGTTACCCAACGTTACTAGGTAGGCGTTGAATGAATTGAACTGCCAATTGTTCTGCACCATCAATGTAGGCTTTTATCTTTTATGATCTATTCAAATACTTTATTCCTGGTTGTTAACATTGATTAATACTATTAATACGAGTATTACTTGGTATAGCCAAGACTTTTGCTTGTTCTTCCAACATTTTGTAGTGGTGCTCCTAGATTTTTGCTGGTGCTCCTAACTTTTTTGAGTTAGGAGCACAGTGCTCCTAGGACTAAAAGTTAGTCTGGAGCCCTGAATGTTTATACCACATACAAATCTAGTTGATTATCGGACGAGAAGTATAGAATCCATTTGTGGGTCAAAGAAGCATATTCGGTAAATTACCGTCACAAAAGTCCACATGACATCAAGGCCGGTTCAATGTAGGGTCGATCCTAGAAAATCAATGATCATCCAGCGGCAAAATCGTAACTTCAAGGCAAAACAGTCCTACAGGCGGCAGCCATGGAAAGAAAGTTGTGTCTCTACAGAAAAGCCGCCGTGTGTGCTTTGGCTCCCAGTGACGAGTCTCCATGCTTTCTTCACCCTGTATAAGTACTATTTCTTTTCCTACATGTACGTAAAACCAAGGAGGTTTTATATAGAAGGAGAGCGGACGAGCTAGCGCCCCGCTGGGTCCTTTTGTTTCACCCCGCTGCGACCCATTGTGTATAGCTGGCGCGGCGCCGTCTTTGAACCGATGCGTGAATCGCGGTTTTCATTCAAAGGAGCTTCGGCATGACGTCACACGTGCCGAGCTTGAGCCGACCGGCAGCCGAGATGCCTCGGGTTTCCGACGATTTCCTTATTCGGAACACCCGGTAGGGTTCGGCTGACGTCATCATTTGATCGAGGACAAAATGGCGGTCATCTGGATACTTGAATTTTTGCCGTGCGACAAACTAGGACGAGTTTTTGGTCATTTCTGTTGACAAGTCTCTGTTTTTTAGCGTCAGAAATAGAGATTCATACCTATATTTCAAGTTGCCACAAAAAATTTGTATCGTTTTTCTTTGGTAAGTTTCTGTTTTTTCTGAGTAGCTGAAGGGGTCCTCGTTCCAAATTTGTTGTTTTGGTCAACGGAACCTGGGTAGATTTTCCGGCACCTGGGATTGACTTTTTGTATGATTTTCGTGCCCGTTCGTGCATGGAGGTCCTTGGTTCGTATCCATGGGTTCTTCGGTCATGTTTTGGACAGCTACTAGTATGTGTTTCCTTAGGAGACTTTTAGGCCGATTTATTTCGGCTCCCGATTGACATGTTTGCAGAAGAAGGTGTATGCGAGCCTACCCTGGGATCCAGACTGTTTATCGGCCTTTTAGCTGGTTTCTTTAGCTGGTTCCTTCCCCCCTATCCCTTCGGCAACCGAAAGCTCCAAGCCCGCCGATGCCGTCGTCGGGGGAGTTCTAGCCGGAGCGTTGATTAAGACCGGGCGGACTGACTGTTCTTGGGCCGCCGCAAGGAAATCGCTAGCGACCCGGTACTAGCTATAGTCTGGGCTCCATGGTAATGCGAGCCAAGTCAAGCTTAGTTTGTAATTTCTCCTCAGTCGGCATATATAAAAAATAAAAAATACTGTTCTTTACGACTTGTGTTTTTCAAGCCATCCGGCAGTTTTATATATATTCTCACAGACTTCGCAATCATATGTACCGCGGCTGTCGGCGGCAGCGTTGGTTGCCGCAGTGCTTTGATTCTCGCCGTTAGAGAGATCATTTTCCACGTTGTATTCTTGTAACCCAAATGTTTCAAAGTCCTGATCAAAAGTCACTGAAAAAAATATCAAAGTTGTTCCACAGTTGAAAACAAAGCAAATTCGCCAAGCAAATTGGGTAATTCGCACTTTGACGCGACATTGACTTTTCACACCCGTTATCACGCATAGTACAATAGAGACTTTGCCCGTCCGCTCTCCTTCTATATAAAACCTCCTTGGTAAAACTATGCTCATACTCGTGCAGTCGTACTGCGAGCCAAAGATCAGGTCTTTGCGTCAATTTTCCAAGAGCAAATTGAACGAAATCGCGACACAACATATGGCTGTAGCCGGTGGCACCGCATCCAAATATTAAGGTCTCGTACCGCAATTAGGCCGTACCATTGGTTTACATGTTATATTGCGCAACTTTTATGGCCGAAAATCCAACAAAGAAACAGTTTTTGTGGAGATGTTTTGCTTTCTTCTGTGAGCACACTTCTTCGTGAGGCACTGAAAAAAATGTCACAAAAATCTGACCCGGTGATCGATATCTATGGGATTCATAACTGCACTAACCACTACGTTCTCAAGAGGCCCTCTTCGGCCGCCAGCCCCTGACCGCATCACTCAGGACGGAAAAGCCGTACACGTCCAACAATCACTCGGATGCCGAAACTTTTCTACCTAATCCTGGCAGTAATACACAAGCTTTCATCCCAAATCCTTTATATGTATCAGGTGGGGTCGATTAAAGACAATTTATCATCCACACGAACACACCCTGTTGGGGCCTATTCATATTTTTAGATCGCGGATTCTTTGAGACTGTACACTCGGAGTAATACAGGCACGAGACCATAAAAGAGGGAGATCATGATCACATTGTCAGTTGATAGACGCTATAGTATGATATTTCTCCATATAAAATCGAAGATTAACAAGAAGTTGGGTATGATTTTAGTGAATTAAAATGGTTTCTGGGACATAGATAAACTTTAGATGTATCGGTGTGTTTGCTTTGTGCTTTGTTACGTTGTGATGCTGTCACCCTTCAAGCGTTTCATGTTTGGCGCAAACCCAAACCTTTGGCTGAGTTCTTCCCAGTTCAAGATATAAACCGCTTGTAAAATCCTTAGAGCCGCGAATATCCCTATAGATGTCATTACGAAAAGTACAATGAGGGCAACAACACGATATTTAGAGGCGCTCCTTGTTCGAGTGAATCTTCTATTCCCCGCGGCCGGACCGTCGGCACTTTTGAAGATTACAGGGGCCGCCCGGCAATTTCATCGGTACCGGGCGTGAGTTTGATGTTTTTAAGGCATGCAGCGCTCCGCCCCTGGCCAACAATGCGTAACTGCTAACAATGCGTAAAAGAGAACCCTGGGAGAACATCGTAGGCTTCTTTCTTACTGAAAGAGCGGTTGTTCTAAGATTCTAGTTCCACTGGTGACAGAAATTAGCCTCCCTTCAAAATTTTGTTTGGACGACTCAGCTGAGTGCGTCTTTTCCAAAAAAAGTGCGTCCAAAGACGCATTGAGGTATGCCTGGCGGGAACGCTGCTTGAAATGATTGGATTTTGGGCCCCCTAGCGACTTTCTATGGTACTGCAGGGGAACTTTTGCTTTTCAAATCTTGTGTTCTGAACATGCTATGGTCATGATTTTTTAGTGGTGGATAGATCTTTGTTGGGAAAATAGGTCCCACTAGGTAGATTTGGACCCCCTAGCGGCTTTTGTTGGAACTGCAGAACGCTGATCTTGTCTTAAACATTGAAAGAGAATAACGCAAGAAGGGCCTGACGGATCGTCATGATTTTGGTGTGTACATATAGCTTAAGTGATGATTTACATAATGATATGCCAATTATGCAAATCCATATATGATTTGCATAATTAATGACACTTGTAAGTTAAAACTTACACATTTGATGCAGATAAAACAAACGTGTCCCTTGTAATAGAATTTCTAGAAAGCCATTTTATGACTTTAGTATTGGGGGATAGAATTATTCATGTCTTCATTTGGTATCCATAGTCCCAACATACAGGAATTGGCCGTGACCCATCCGTAGAATTCCATTCATACATGACAATGTTAAATGTACATGTACATGTATTTCATCGGTTCTTCCACTTGTATCCATAACACGTACCCAAATATGTCGTCAGAAACTTCACATGAGCACCCCTTTACATTTCTCTATTTCATCAGAATGCTCTAAACTTAAAGTCAACGTATTGTATCTTGGGCAGAAATATGAAGAAACATAGTAAACCTTCTACAGACGACGCCATCTTGGATTCCTTGCCTGGATGACGTATTGTCATGTGACCCAGCGGTGGTTGGCCGGTTTAGCATAAAAAACTGCGTAGCATATTTTAAGATTTGTGAGTGAACGTTTTCGCATAGTGATTTGTGCGTTTTTCAAAAGATTTGTGCGTTTTCCCATAGTGATTGTTGAGGTTTCCATAAGATTTGTACGAATGTCATAAAATTTGTGCGAATGCTTAGGCACCCTTGTAGACCTCCACTTATTGAACGAAAAGTTGAGGGACGGATGCATATTGTAAAAAGTTGATAGGGTCAAAGGGACAAGGGAAAAGTCACAAAACTATCGGCCAAGTGATCTAATAACTTAAGTTGCTGAAAAGATGTTACAGTATCGAATAGTTTTAATAATGGTTCGTAAGAATAATATATTACCGGTATGTTATTTAGCCTGTGTCTGTAATTGCATGATCGTTTTGATAAAAACTCAGTACCAAACCTGTGACCCACCTAATAACGTAAAAATCGTTTTGCCACAGGAAAAGTCCCCTGCCATGGGAGTACCTGAAATTGTCCGATCTGCCTACCAGCTTGGACTGGAGGGACGTGAACGGAGTCAACTACGCCAGCCCCACCCGTAACCAGAACAACCCTTTTGACTGTGGGTCCTGCTGGGCCATGGGGACAACTAGTGCCTTAGCAGGTCAAGATTTCACCTTATAATTACTGTTGTTATCTTAACACGTGGCTTGCATCAGTTCCTAACTTCCTACTACTAGGGGTGGATACCGGTTCGCTGGACCTGATTCGGACCTTTATAACATCCAAGAACCGAGTCTAAAAAACCTGAATGCCTAAAACCTGAGTCCGAAAAAAACAGAACAAAGTACAAAATATGTTTCTATTTTGTTTGATAAAAAGTGTTTTGAGTCTCCCCTTTGACAAAAAAGGCATTTAAAATAAGTGTAACATTCAAATATCAAATACTGGTTTGTCTTGAAAGTCTTCTCACCAAGAAACTTTTATAGTCGTGCGTGTCAGTATTGATTCTCTATGCTTAATATTGGTCTAATAAAACAAAACATCAACTGGACAGGATCAGGTCCAGGTTCAGGTACGGACCTGAACCTAAATCTCTGGACCTAAACTTGGACTTGGACCTTATTAAGCCAAACCGGTATCCACCCCTAGTTCCTACATAGACAATATTGTTGAACCTTTTTAAGCACTTAATGTTTAAGATGGCATCATTCCATAGATCATTTAGATAGCACATCCAGAGCCAGGATGGCCATAAAAAGCCTGGTCTGAATAGGATCAACATCTCTGTTGCTAACAGGTTTTATTTACTAATGGCTGTAAAAAAAGAGTACAGCCAAGTTAAGGCTACCCAACTAGCCGAAGGCTATTACAAAGGGTTAGCCCTGGTATCGGTGGCGTCGGTGTGGCACAACAGTTACAGCGTTGGACTCAGAACCAATAGGTCCTGGGTTCTATACTCAGCATGCCCTGACGTTGTGCCCTTGGGAAAGGCATTTTGGAGTGACGCATAATTTGTCTAAAAGTGTACCAAAAAAACACACTACAGATTTGGGTGCCGATGTGCCATCTAGCACATTTGCCACCAAGAACCGTACAATTTTTTTTTAGCCCTGGTAACTGAACGACTGCACAAACTAAAATACAGATAAAGGTGTACACAAAACACAAGACTGAAATACATAAAAAAAGATTAACAAAACTATCACAAAACTTAAGTGCATATAAAAAAATGCATGAGACTATAAAATCGTCAGAGCCAGAACTTAGGTTTATATTACATAGGTTACAGGGTTAGGTTATAGTTTATACGATTAGTCTTCGGAGTCATCTGATATTTGGCATGGCAATGTCCATCTCAGTCATTACTGTTGTAAATGACGGAATTTGATACTTGCATTCGGAAGTTAAATGAAGGTGAACATCATCATACATGTACATTAAGTATGCAATCCATAACACACCTTTCAAACACATCTTTGACATACAATTAAGCACCATTCGGCGAAGGTATGGGATCGCCGAACTCTAGTTATAAATAATAACAATTTTCCTTGATCACTAGCTTCAAGTTCTAATTGAAACTTGAAGCAAGTGATCAAGAAAAATTGTTGTATACTATTTATAATTACTGGAAGTGACATATAATCAAAATCATCAGATTATTCAAATGCATGCATCATGTACATTTTCACTTGTTGCATTTAAAAGCACCATTGTCCCCCAGTTAGAGGTTATAACGGGGAACCTAAGCCCAATTTTTATTATATTTTTTTAAGTAGAGAAGATTATGATTTGAACAAGATATCTACTGTAATTCTGTTCATTATTCATATACTGGTATGGTCCTCAGGCATAAATGAATAAAAAGAACCTACCTGCTTCATAATTATCATCTTCTTTTCCTCAGACAGAAGTAGTATGTCAGCACTGTGCTTATAATACCTGTCAATTTGGTAATTTTCCGGGGTGTGTGTTTATTCCGGGAGGTATGTATTAGATTTGGAAGATTTGTTCGGGGGATACTTTATTCTTATTCCAAGGTACTTTTATTTGAGAGGTGAGAGCAGTATTGTCAAGAGGTCTGAATCTGCTTTGGTGATTGGTCAATATTGGCCATGGATTGACATGGGCCGTTGGACCCTTAAGGGTTTCTAGAACCTAGGATATTGCTTTTGGAGATTCTTTGTACACAACCAGGTAATCTCACCTGCTAACATTTCGGTGTCTGTCAGACACCTTCTTCAGAGCTTCTGACTGGAGTACTGCTTCTCACCGCTATAAGTAGCTGATGTAGGTGGCGCTTTTGCGGTGAGAACATTGTCCCAAACATGGCTAACTTTGTATCCCCCCTCGTCTCGGTTCATCACTGGTGTACTGTAGACTTCCTTATCCAGACGGCCTCCTTAATCCACCGGGTGCGTCTGTTATCCTCTCTGTTGATGACCTTGGCCCCCTCCCAGTCAATGTCAACTTAGCCATGTTTGGAAGTCCAGAAAGTCATGCTTCCGGTGCGATAATGTACGTGACTGTATGTCTGTTTGTCAGCTTACTGATCTATGTGGCAGAGACTGCCATTTTTAAATCGGACTGTTTAGCCATAGCAGATGCTCTAGGGTTGATGTGAATGATTTTACCATGGTCAATATTGACCGACAGAGGCCATATACATGTATGGGCTAAATGTGGACAGCATAACTAGTGAGAAGCTGTTTATGGATAGGGAAAAACGGGTCCGGATGGTTACCTAAGGGTCGAGAACAATGGTAGGGCCGGGAAAACAAAGTTCGCTTCATAGTGGCTTTCTACGTATACGGTACTGCAGCAGAACGTTCGGTTTCAGTGATACCTCGTGTTCTGGACATGCTAATGGTAGTGATATTTGAGTTACGCAGGTCTGGAAGTTTGTTTGGACCCCCTAGTTTCACGTGGTTGACGGTACAACTGTTTAGTACATTTACAATGTGTCTCTACGTCACATTATTTTGATACAAAATTGTAAGATTAGTAACTTAATTGTAATGCCTGTTTGTGCTACACTTGCAGATCGAGTCAACATCATGCGTAAAGGTAAATGGCCCTCAACGTTCCTGTCCGCACAGCACGTGATAGCCTGCACAAAGGGAAGTTGCAATGGAGGGAATCCTGCTGAAGTGTACCAGTACGCGAACAAACATGGCATCCCGGACGAAACCTGCAACAACTATCAGGCCTTGGACCAGAGTAAAGCCCCCCTCTCACTGGACCCGCGGCACGCTAGCGGCGTTGCTGCGTCCTAAACTGGATTTGTGTTTAATACCCTTTACTTCATAATGGGAATATCATTCAAAACATACAAGTATGACCAAAAAGACAACAAAACATGCTTAAAAAGATTCGTTTTTCGTCTATGAAATTCGTTGAGTGCTTTGTCAATTTGATCGGCCGCGGCGAAGCTGCCAGCGTGCCGCTGGTCCAGTGAGAGGGGGGCTTAAGACAGCACTGATGAATCATTGCTTTCCGTGTGTAAATATTGCAGTTTGATATCTCTACCCTGCAGCACTATTTAAAGTTAGGATAGTACAAAATCAACTGAAAACCTCAACATGTCAAATTGGACAATCGATAGATAAGAAAATGGTTCAAGAGAACATTCGAAAGCAGCATTTAGGGAACAGTTGATGTATGTATTGTGACTGTAACAATTAGTTTTCTGGTATGATACAAGAGATAGTTGGTTGACACTCGAATTTTAAACATTTTTGTCTGTAATGTTGTAGAAGATACCGGTGTATTTTCGCATGTACATAAACAATGTCTTGTCCTGTCCACAGAGTGTACACCCGTTAACCGATGTGGGACCTGTCTTCCTACACAAATCTTTCCTTCTATTAAGTATAAGTGCCATGCTGAAGAAAAGCACACAGTGTGGCATGTGTCTGAATACGGAGAGGTGAGCGGAGCAGAGAATATGAAGGCAGAGATCTACCAAAGAGGACCAATCAGGTAGGCCTGACCTGGTCCAACAAACTGATTTTATCTGAAAGCAGCGATTTGTTAAGAGTTTGAGAGCAATAAGAGAGCATGTCATGTTGGAAGGATTCAAATCATTGAGAACTGTCATGATTTGTGTCACTAATGTTGACCCTCTCCCCTTGCAGTTGTGGCATTGAAGTGACAGACACGTTTGAGAAATACACTGGAGGAATTTATTCTGAGGTCAAGCCTTCTCCTATGGTGAGTTTAGATTTCTTTTCCTACTCTTATCTGTTTTGTAGCTTTGTATTTTAAGTTGTGGCAACATAGAAATCAATACGTTTAGTAACTATGGCAACGAAGTGCTATGTCTATTCAAGGACTGGTTTTATTTCCCTGGTCTTTTACAGGACTCCTTTACACGCACACACAAACACACACATACACGCACGCATGCGCGCGCACGCACGCACACACGCACGCACGCACGCACACACACACACACTCAAACACACACACACAAACATACACACAAACACACACAAACAACTCTCTCTCACATACACACACGTGCGCAGACATGCACAAACACACACACACACACGCAGAGAAAGAGAATACTGTAACATAAAGATAGAGTTCCACGAACACATCACCTTCACCAAATAATCAAGGCTGATAATATGGAGACTATCTTTATCTAAGACTTTAAGAAATAATTTGGTGGTCCAGGACTAGTATATGTGTCCAGTGTGTTGATATATATGTTACAGCTGGTCAAAATGAGTATGTTGACATTATATGGGGCACAAAGGTTTGATACTGCAGTGTTGTAAGTTGCAAGTGAATTGGCACATTAACTAAATATGAATAGAATAAATCTTTATTCCATGTCATACACAATATGGTGGACATAGTAAATGTGACTTTTCCGTACCTACATGTACACATGTATCAGTGGTGCAGTTATGCATGGTGCAGTGGCCCATCTGTTTACATGACCTACTTTTTGTAGGGCCATCTGTGTACATGTTCACTGTCACATAACTTCCAAATGCCACAAGTACGAAATTACTGTAACAGTATTTTCTCATTGATTATGCAAATTAGATCTTCATTTGCAAAACTTTTATGTATCAATGTCCCTTTATTTCTCAGTTACATATGTTGCATTTCCGAATTGCCGTACCATTGAATGGAGTGGGGTTTTAACATTTCTCCATTAATTATGCAAATTAGATTCTGATTGGCATGATTACCATTTCATTATATCAAGTAACACTTAAGCTATCCACATAATAGAAACATGTACCCTGATTATAATGGTTCTATATCCCTCTGTGGTTTGACCACCAGCTGTCGGGCCCCTAGGGAATTTATGACCCACTTTCGAACCCAACAGGTGCCAGCTGTCATAGCATGCCTACAATGAACATATAGATTTTCCTCATTACTTATGCAAATTTAGTCCCAATTTGCATAATTTGCAATTCATTGTGTACATCTCTGTGTAAGCTACCAGCATTAAACATGAAAATCTGTTACTCCTTTCTTCAGTTATTCTCCTTGGAAGATTTTGACAAATACGCCATTGCAGTTCCAGTGACACATACCAGGGGGCCCAAAATCGACTTTGTCCTTCCTCCTCCCAACACCTACCCACCTACCAAATATCATTACAATCCATCTAGACGTTCTTCAGTTATGCTGACTTTAAGCATCCGGAGGCACACACATACACACACGCAAACACACACGCAAACACACTCAAAACAATATCACCATAAAAAAAAGCCTTTTTTCATTGAGATAACAAGCCGCTAGGGGGCCCAAACGTACACAACTTACTTCCTGTAGCATGTAGTACGTACCACACAAAAATCATGACCGTAGCACTTGCAGAAAATTTGACCTCAAACTTTGAAGCTCCACTGCAGTACCTTAGGTACTCGCTAGGAGGACCATTATCGAATTTGACTTTCTGTGAACCCTACCCATCCACTAAATATCATGCACAACCATATGCATCAACAGCTTCTCGAGTTATGTTGTCTACATACAAACACACATACATACACCTCCCGCTGCAGTACCGACGGAAAATGCCAGGCAACCATTTTCGAACTTGACCTCTGTTCCAACAACCGATACTCACCTACGAAATGTCATGAAGATCCATCAACAGTTTTGTTGCCTACAAGCATGCAAAGGCACAAACATGCAAAGTCTGCAGCAGTACCGTAGGAATACACCATGAGAACCATTTTCGTATTTGACCTTCGTTCCCACAACCGCTACTCACCTACCAAAAAGATCCATCCACAATCTCTTGAGTTATGCTCTGGACATGCCTACAGACCCAGCCCACAGCTGGTATAACGCTCCTTCTCAATGAAATGTGCAAAACAGCAATTTTTAGCGATGAACAACTGCATTGTTACATTCTCGGCTGCTTTTTAAATTGTGCATGTCTCCTCAGGCGACAACGGTTTTATAGGGCTTTTAGGCCACCCATTGCTATAACTTCTTCTAAGTCAAAACCCATAACTAATGTTGTGGTGCATTTTTTGTGAAACATGAAAAATGAAGAAAGCATCGATTATATATCAGGTGCCCACAATTTGACTCATATCAAATCGTAAAGGCTGGCCACAGCAATTTGTACATTGAAATGAGAACGAGCAGTAACCGAATATATAACCTTCTCGGCGAATCTAATACCCTAACCTTACATAATCATTACGGATACCATAATTAATGGTCACAAGACACAAAAAGTCAATGGTACACACAAATACAACCAATAACTAAATCATCTAAATCGTCCTACTTTTTGTATGCACTGTCAGCAGTTGGGGTTGTTTATTTTTGCGCACCAGCTCACAGCTGTTTTTTGCTTGGGTGATTATCATATACAAGAATGGCATAGTTCTTTTCAAAACAATTTAAAACTGTCCATTTATTCCGCCTTAAAGAAAAGATACGGACAAGAAAAGTATCTCACAAGCATACATGTACATAATTTTGAAATTCGTAGATCAATTACAAAGATAAGAATATGTAGCCATAAATTGAACATTGAAGCTGGAAGGTATCGTAAAATTCCCCGTGATCAAAGGTTTTGTCCATTCTGCCCAAATGAGATTGAAGATGAAAGTCACTTTATCATGAATTGTTCAAGATATGAGGATAAACGCTCAAAGCTATTCACCTTTATCTCCGCTTGTTCAAATGAATTCAATGTGCTCCGTTCTGTCGATAGATTCAATTACATACTAGGAGGTGATAATCCCTACTGTGTACAGATAGGTATATACATCAAAGAATGTTTGGACATTAGAACATTAGCAATGTATAAGTATATGACATGTGATATTTCGATATGTTGCTCCATCCCATATGATTGTGTGTAATCAAACTCATTTGTATGCACTTATTCGTTTGTATGTATGTATGTATGTAGTAGACCTTACGAAAGTCGCTGTGCTTTTGTTGTGTCAATAAAGATCTTCTTCTAAAAAACAACAATTTGCTCCACAGGTTAACCACGAAGTGAGCATCGCAGGCTGGGGTGTGGAGAATGGGGAAGAATACTGGATTGGCAGGAACTCCTGGGGAACTGATTGGGTAACTTTTTAAAATGTGTATTTTGGGCTCCTGTGCTCTGGTATTAAAAAAATTGACCTGAAATTTGTTATGAAGGTATCTTGGGCAGATGCGCACTTTTGGGTATGCATCATGTGAAAATGTTTTTTGGGGAGTATTTTGGCAAGTAATTGGCTATTGTTCAGACCAAAATGTATATTTTGAGTTCCTTCAAAGCAAAAGGGCATGAAATGTGCCACATTTGCTCACAAATGTTGACTTTGTATTATTTTTCCTCCCTTACGAATATACTTCATATCATATCATATTTTATAAAATCGATTGGGTTCGGGTAAAAGGATTATGGCCATGCTCAAAGAACATGATTTTTTTGCATGCATTCTCTTCATTTCTCCAGGCAGAGATCTTTTCGAATAAAATTGTTGTCAGATAACAAAAGTATTTTTCTCCAGATAGATAAACCACAAAGTCAGTCGTCAGCATTCTGAAAGTGATTAATTAAATATCATCTCTACCTGTAGATAATTTTGTGTGTTCTTATCTTACTTCAGGGCGAGCAGGGTTGGTTCAGGATCACCATGAAGAAGGACTTGAACCTGGGGATTGAAACGGAATGCACCTGGGGTGTCCCCAAATCCCCATAGAGCAGTCATCCTCAGTTGAGGTGAAGCATGATGCTTTTTGATCCCCGAATAAACTTGGAAATAGGATCAATCAAAGTGAAAGAAATCAATAAGTTCAATGTCATACTATTTCAAAAAAGGAGAGAAATAGGACAACTATATTGGAATAATACAAATTTAGTGATCAGTGTTGTAATCAACGGTAACGGTATATTCATAGCTCAGGATAAAGGTAGGCACATAATTATAATGAAAGATATTTGAAACATATTAATTGAAATAAAGTAAAATAAAATAAAAGGTAAAGTGAAGAGCACAGCATGACAGGTTGTGGAAGATAACCAAGTACTGTATTAAAATTCAACTGAATGTCGTAGAATTTTAATTTGAGAAGATGTCTGAAATCTGTGATAATATTATGGCAATTGTGTTTAGCTGGAAAGAGTCGGGGGATACTAAGGGATCTGTTTAGGTTTAAGAAATCTCTTGTTTATCATTAAGAAGTAGATGTTAAATTCTATCCCACCTGTATTACCTTAACTCAATTTCAGAGGAGAGTGCTCGATCTGGTTTTGCTAACATTTTTCTGAATCCCAAAACGTACTTGTACTGGCAACTGGACGTTGAACTTGGACCTGGCAGCAGTTGCATTATATAGCATCTACAGTATATTCAGATAAATTACAGCCAGATGCAACATATTATTTTGCGAACAACCGTTGGACAAACTTCAACTGGGCCGATCTTTAAGAAATCTCAGGTTATTTGTCAACTAATAGCCTTAGTTAGTAACTGTATTTTCCACTTGCTTTGGGTCAAAAATGGACTTTGATCTTTTTCAATCATCCCATTGAAACCCATAATATAAGATTTGAAAAAAGGGCCCTCAGAAAAATGGGCCGCTTTTACGAAATCTAGGTCCAATCTTGAATGATGTTTCTAGCGTGTGCGTGAATAGTTGTTCGTCAATTTTCATCCTTAGCAACTTAGGAACCAATATTTAAGGCATCATTCCCATCATGCATCACACCCCATGGGTCTGCATGAAGGGGCTCTTCTCAATCACTGGATTATAAATGGTTCATTTATTTTTGCCGGGGCGCAGCCCGGCCTAGCGCCCAGTTAAATTCGTTATTTCCTTGGTTGGTTTCATTCGTTGTTTGGTTCGTACATTGTACTTACAGAAGCCTTTCCCCATGCAATGCCAGAAGCCTTTCCCTATGCCCTGCCAGATACCTAGAAATGGTATTTACATCTATACCACAAAATTTCACAAAAAGAAACTGATTTTGCCAAGAAAATGAAGAAAAAAAATTGACAAAAAATGGTAACATGGGTAATGAGATTTAAACTTTAGATATCTTTAAAAACAATGTTTAAATGGCAAATTCAAAGTAGCTCAGTTGGTTAGCTCGTTGAAATTGTTCACTTGGTAGAGATTGGGAGGACCCCGTATCGATAGCATTATTCCCTTTCAACTGACCAAGGCAACCAATTACTAACATCAGATACAGTCACCACAGTCACGCCCCCTAATCACTTTTCTTCCAAGTGCGCCCCGGCCAGCTTTTTTTAAAAGCTTTCTTGTTTCATTTGTGATTGATTTTTACAAAGTTGGTTGGTTTTGTATTCATAAAGATGCGGTCTTTTAGAAAATAACACTCTCCTCTGGACTTGAGTTATCTATTAATTAATCATGATAGAACGGATCCGATGAGTTCAGCATCAGACAATATTGACATAAGAGTCGGTTAATAAGACAGAAATAGGACAACTATGGAATAATATATAATATAATATAATATAATATAATATAATATAATATAATATAATATAATATAATATAATATAATATGGAGATCGGTCTTATAATGAACGGTCAGCGTATATCATAGCTTAGAATACCAACAATTTAGATATCTAAGAAAACATAGATACAAGTCTTCATGGCAAGTCGCCTGGTAGGTAATCCATAGCTTTTGCCTTGATCAATTTTGTGACATCTAAGGTGCAAGTAGTATCTTTGTCCCTTAAAAACCATGTAGCGGGTGGTTTAGTTATCTGTAGGCTAGGAGTTACAGAGTAAAAAAAAAAGTGTAAAAGTGTTTATTCAGTTAACACTAAGTATACTTATTCAATGGTAGATACAACATTTAACATAGTTTATGGTTTATATCGGTGAATGCTAATCTGCCATATTAAAGAATAGGGATGTTAGCTGCAAATAGGAACGTTAGGAATGTTATATTGATATTCTAGAAACAATATCCATATACTATGTTATTGTACTTAAACCCTGCATTTTGTCAATGTGTCTTGTGGAATGAGTATTGACAGAGACTGATTAAGTGAGAGAGATTAAATGTTAACATCAGGAAAGAGGTTGACAGAGAATTCAGTGAAGCTACATGTGTATGGTATGAAAATAAACTTCGCACATCGTCAAAACTCCTATTGTGCACTTATTACTTCGGGAAGGAGGATGACCTCCTGACGGGAGTATTGGAAATGGACTGTGTCTAACGCACCCTGCGCTAAAATAAACAATTCCAAAATTGATCCTCAAAAATGGTCTATTCCATAAAAAAAACAGTAAAAAAAATGGACATTCAATTGGACAATTGTAACCATCATTAAAGAATGTTCTCTTCCAATGTATGTGTAGATTATTTAAAAATCATATTTGCCAAAAATGGACGTTTTCAAAATCATCCAATTTGAAAATGAGCATGGGCAGTTCCCAATTTGACCCCATGCAGGAATGGACTCTTCCAAGGGCTCAGCCTTCCCGCGAGCCGTTCATGCAAAAGCTACCCCCATATCAAAGTTCAGGTCATCGGCTTCCAATTCCATATAATGATACAAGTCCAAAATATACATCTTTCGTCAGAAACTAGCCAACAAGTTCTAGAATTTTCGTAAGGCCACAGCAAGTAAATTTTATGGATGACATCCTCTGCAGACTGTAAAATTAATGTGCGCCGGTGAAAAAACAACAAAATGGGCTAAAAAAACGAAGATACCTACATTTTCAAATATGAAGCCCATAAAGCATGTAAGAAGAGTTGAAGCGATAAAACATTGTATCACAACCAACAAGTCTTATATTCCTATATTTAGTAAAACACTATACGAATCAATGGTGTCAACATTAAACTCATTATAGACAGAATAAGACGAGCATTTCTATGACAAAAATAATACATGTAATTAATGGGCACATCTCTATACATGTCTTTATCTGCAAACTGGTAGCTTTGTTTAATAGATCTAGATTCCCTGTCTGCGAAGAAAAGTGCTTTAAAACTGTCCTTGAAGATGTGTATATATAAAACGAATGAAATACAACAGTGAATTGTTTTGAAGTAAAAGCTTATTGATAAGAAAAAGAATACTTAAAAGTTAACAACGGGGGTCCTTGATAATACTTGCCGAAATTGTGTGGCCTACTGTGACCTGCTAGCAGTGACTGGGCACACATGTATATGAAAAAAAAGTCACCTGCCGGTAGGGGGGGGGGGGGAACTTTTGTCAGCTATAACTCCGTAACCATGAATGAGAAAATAGAGCGGTTTCATTCCTCAAATACCTACCAAGTGCCCTATCGTTTGAATGTAAACTTTTGAAAATTCTGGAAAAGAGATTGATTTTTAGACCTGTGTCATTGGCCTATAATGCTTAAGTATGGGCGAGAATTTGGTCAGCTATAACTCCGTAACCATGAATGAGAAAATATGGCGGTTTCATTCCTCAAATACCTACCAAGTGAACTATCGTTTGAATGTAACGTTTGGAAATTCTGGTAAAGAGATTGATTTTTAGACCTGTGTCATTGGCCTATAATGCTTAAGTATGGGCGAGAATTTGGTCAGCTATAACTCCGTAACCATGAATGAGAAAATATGGCGGTTTCATTCCTCAAATACCTACCAAGTGAACTATCGTTTGAATGTAACGTTTGGAAATTCTGGTAAAGAGATTGATTTTTAGACCTGTGTCATTGGCCTATAATGCTTAAGTATGGGCGAAACTTTGGTCAGCTATAACTCCGTAACCATGAATGAGAAAATATGGCGGTTTCATTCCTCAAATACCTACCAAGTGCCCTATCGTTTGAATGGAAAGTTGGGAAATTCTAGTAAAGATATTGATTTTTACACCTGTGTCATTGGCATATCTCATTACCCTACACATTGGGTACCTGCCTGTGGCACTGGCTGCAAATACACCTGATATTATTATTATTATATTAAGTGGGGAGGGGTGGCAACTTTGGTCAGCTATAACCCCGTTACCATGAATGAGAAAATAAAGCAGTTTCATTCCTCACATACCTATCAAGTGCCCCATCGTTTGAATGGAAAGTTTGAAAATTCTGGTAAAGAGATTTAATTTCAGACCTGTGTCATTGGCCTATAATGCTTAAGTATGGGCGAAACTTTGGTCAGCCATAACTCCGTAACCATGAATGAGAAAATAAAGCGGTTTCATTCCTCAAATACCTACCAAGTGCCCTATCGTTTGAACGTATGGTTTGAAAATTCTGGTAAAGAGAATGATTTTTAGACCTGTGTCATTGGCCTATAATGCTTAAGTATGGGCGATACTTTGGTCAGCTATAACTCCGTAACCATGAATGAGAAAATAAAGCGGTTTCATTCCTCAAATACCTATCAAGTGCCCTATCGTTTGAATGTAAAGTTTGAAAATTCTGGTAAAGAGAATGATTTTTAGACCTGTGTCATTGTCATATTAAGTGGGGAGTTATGGCAACTTTGGTCAGCTATAACTCTGTAACCATGAATGAGAAAATAAAGCAGTTTCATTCCTCAAATACCTACCAAGTGCCCTTTCGTTTGAATGTAACGTTTGAAAATTCTGGTAAAGAGAATGATTTTTAGACCTGTGGCATTGGCCTATAATGCTTAAGTATGGGCGAAACTTTGGTCAGCTATAACTCCGTAACCATGAATGAGAAAATAAAGCAGTTTCATTCCTCAAATACCTACCAAGTGCCCTATCGTTTGAATGTAACGTTTGAAAATTCTGGTAAAGAGAATGATTTTTAGACCTGTGGCATTGGCCTATAATGCTTAAGTATGGGCGAAACTTTGGTCAGCTATAACTCCGTAACCATGTATGAGAAAATAAAGCGGTTTTATTCCTCAAATACCTATCAAGTGCCCTTTCGTTTGAATGTAAAGTTTGAAAATTCTGGTAAAGAGATTGATTTTTAGACCTGTGTCATTGGCATGTCAAGTGGGGAGGGGGGGGGCAACTTTGGTCAGCTATAACTCCGTAACCATGAATGAGAAAATAAAGCGGTTTCATTCCTCAAAAACCTATCAAGTGCCCTTTCGTTTGAATGTAAAGTTTGAAAATTCTGGTAAAGAGATTGATTTTTAGACCTGTGTCATTGGCCTATAATGCTTAAGTATGGGCGAAACTTTGGTCAGCTATAACTCCGTAACCATGAATGAGAAAATAAAGCGGTTTCATTCCTCAAATACCTACCACGTGCCCTATCGTTTGAACGTATGGTTTGAAAATTCTTGTAAAGAGAATGATTTTTAGCCTCTTGTCATTGGCCTATAATGCTTAAGTATGGGCTAAACTTTGGTCAGCTATAACTCCGTAACCATGAATGAGAAAATAAAGCGGTTTCATTCCTCAAATACCTACCAAGTGCCCTATCGTTTGAATATCAAGTTTGAAAATTCTTGTGAAGAGATTGATTTTTAGACCTGTGTCATTGGCCTATAATGCTTAAGTATGGGCGAAACTTTGGTCAGCTATAACTCCGTAACCATGAATGAGAAAATAAAGCGGTTTCATTCCTCAAATACCTACCAATTGCCCTTTCGTTTGAACGTATGGTTTGAAAATTCTGGTAAAGAGAATGATTTTTAGACCTGTGTAATTGGCCTATAATGCTTAACCCTCAAATCACCGTATGGGGTCAAAACTGACCCCAGGCGTATATAAACATGTGCCATTTTGACATTTCGAGTCGAAAACAAAATTCCTTCTCTGAGTTTGTATGTATATATGTCTTATAACTTCTCACAAGTTTTTACCGAGATTGGCTCATTGTTGATTAAGTTATCCTGGAAAGTGTACGCGTGGTCCAGTGGGGTCAAAACTGACCCCAGCAAAATCGCACTCATATTCCTAATTGATTGATACTTGTCATCTAGTAAAATGTATGATAAGGGTTATCATGATCATAGTTACAAAATCTAATTTTGTAGAAACGTGAAAAAAACAATTTTTTTAATGAACGTAAAGATCAATGACGTTGCGACGTATTATGACGTCATGTATGTGATTTTATTGACGAAAACCAACAAATTGGGTATTTCCATATAACCCAAAGGTACACGATAAAACTTAAATAGATATTCTGTATGATAAATCATGATATATCCAAAGACGTTATTTGTAGATGGCAACAGGAACACCGTCAAAATGGCGTCATAAAAATCATATTCACATCGGGTTACACCAGCGAAATCCGCCATCTCGGTTCCGCCATCTTGAATCATTTTAAATGCATTTTTTCATCATATAACCTAATAACACAATAAAAATGGACCAAAATGTTGTATATTAAGATTGTTTCTGTTTGAATAAACATGGTAATAATGAGATTTGAGGTTGAAATAGCCGGTTATAGCTAATCTAATTATATCGTCCGCCATCTTTAATTTTGACCGATGACGTAATCAAATATGCATAAATTATGAATATTAAATCATAAAAGTGATAGTGAATAACATTGGTTGGTTTTGATATGAGAAAATAAGTGCAGTTTACAAAGAAAGCCATAGAATTACATTATAAAATTCAAAATTAGCGACTTTTTCCAAATATGGCTCTCAGGAACCGGTTGCCATAGCAACATGAAAACATTGATTAGTTATTTCATTAAATTCAAATTGTTGCCAACAAAATTTTAGAAAAGGTAACCAAGGTTGGTTGTTCTAGCGTAAGACATTTAGATGCTATATGACATCAAGTGTTGGCGCAGGCCTCAAAAGAGCCCGCTTGTCTGAATAGCGTTAGTTGCAAAAGACGATGTTCCCTATTTTTGCATAAATTATGATAATATGCATAAATTATTCATACCAAGTCATGTCAAACTGTCCCCTATAGATTACTTAAACTATACATATATACAAACCACAAAAATAGTCACCAAAAAAAGCTGTATTTGTAGAAAACATTGTGGGGTCAGTTTTGACCCCATACGGTAAGATTAGTCGTAAAAAAGCTACGGTGGTTTGAGGGTTAAGTATGGGTGAAACTTTGGTCAGCTATAACTCCGTAACCATGAATGAGAAAATAAAGCGGTTTCATTCCGCAAATACCTACCAAGTGCCCTTTCGTTTGAATGTAAAGTTTGAAAATTCTGGTAATGAGATTGATTTTTAGACCTGTGTCATTGGCATGTCAAGTGGAGAGGGGGGCAACTTTGTTCACCTACAACTCCGTAACCATGAATGAGAAAATAAAGTGGTTTCATCCCTCAAATACCTACCAAGTGAACTATCGTTTGAATGTGAAGTTTGAAAATTCTGGTAAAGAGATGGATTTTTAGACCTGTGTCATTGGCCTATAATGCTTAAGTATGGGCGAAACTTTGGTCAGCTATAACTCCGTAACCATGAATGAGAAAATAAAGCGGTTTCATTCCTCAAATACCTACCAAATGCCCTATCGTTTGAATGTATGGTTTGAAAATTCTGGTAAAGAGAATGATTTTTAGACCTGTGTAATTAGCCTATAATGCTAAAGTATGGGCGAAACTTTGGTCAGCTATAACTCCGTAACCATGAATGAGAAAATAAAGCGGCTTCATTCCTCAAATACCTACCAAGTGCCCTACCTTTTGGATGTATGGTTTGAAAATTCTGGTAAAGAGATTGATTTTTAGACCTGTGTCATTGGCCTATAATGCTTGTCACTGTCGCCAATAACGCCAAACATGATGTAGTTGTAACATCTTGTTTGTAATAGCCCTAGCTATTGCCTGATATTTTCCCACGGCAATATGTCGACGTGTCAGCGAGCACACTGGACTTTGCTGCATGGAGGCCCTCTGTCAGAACGTTACGAAATACTACCGTGCAAGTTTTTCACTAGTACATCTGGCAGAGATCCCAGGGGAGGTTTCGAAAGATTTGACTCTTTGCTAGGTTCCGTAAATCATATCGGCTTGCGTTGAAGTCATTCGAAAACCAAGTTATTATCTGATGTATGTTTCTGTTACGAAAAGATCTGTTTGTTACATGTTTTGAAGAAACTCTGGCCTGTAAGAGATTCTGAAGCGATTCCTTTGAAAGACAAAACAAGCTTTTGATACAATGGAAAGCAGATACAGTCACGGTAATACCTTGGCCTACACGGACACTAGAAACTACCCTTTTTTTGAATGTTTAAACAGCAAATCTGTCACCGGAAACGGAAGCACATCTTTTAACCCCCAGTCATCACAATTTTCTAAAGGCTATGTATTTGTCTTTCTGATTGGATATTGCAGGTATTTCTTCCCTTCTCCTTCTGTAACATCGGATCTCATAGGTCGACGTGACGTTGCATAATTTTACTCTGTATAAAACGGATTAATCGCCCTGCTTCGTCCTTTCTTGCTGTTCTCCCAACATCGGCCACGTCGTCAACCTTTTCAACAGCCAACCAGATCAGGTGTGTGACCTTTCAAGGTCTTTCTGGTTTCCGTCATTGCTTAAATGTTGCGTTGTTTCCCCATTTCCCCATAGATGTAGCAAGAAGACAATATGAACATTTTGATTCGTGTATAGCATGTATTATCACTGAAAACTACTAGAGCACACTGGATTTGTTTTGTAATGCATCTGTGTCCAAGTGCACGATGTCATCATTATATTAATGAATTTTATCGGCAATCTGAAGGTTGGTACTAGCTTCAACTAAGGTGGCAATTAAGTTATGTAGGAAGGCATTCAAGCAGTGTTTAGGGGCACTTTCCTGACTTTTAGTAGTGTTTGGGCAAGCAATGTCGCTGTTGGATCCTATGTCCAGGGTTCGAGTTGCAGACTAGCCGTCGGTGTTAATTTTGACTATAAATGGCGCGCTACTTGTAAGTTGTAGGAGTTGGAGGCTTTTACGGACGTTTACCAACTAAACGCGTTGTCGTTATGGTGTTTAAATTTTTAAATGATAGATTAGGTCAAGGTACCAGTTCACCCCCGGATGGAGTTAGAAAGATCGTTAGAAGTTGCTTTCCCAAGGACACCATGCCCCGCCCAGCGCGGACAGAAACCGAACCCGTGTAACCACAGGGCCATCCACCCCGTTGCAACGATATATTACGGATGCGTAAGGTCTGGCGCCAGAACATTTTATCCACTCCTAGGTCACTGATCAGGCATATCGAACAAGGTCTCTACTTTCTTTTTTCGCAAAAATAAAAGAAGAAAAAAAAGAAACGCGGCAGTTAGGTGTTGGCCAATACTACCAAACATATCCTTTTGGTTGATGTAGTTGTAACATCTTGTTTGTAATAGCCCTAGCTATCGCCTGATATTTTCCCACGGCAATATGTCGAAGTGTCAGCGAGCACACTGCACTGTGCTGGAGGCCCTCTGCCAGAACGTTACGAAATACTACCGTGCAAGTTATTCACTAGTATATCTGGCATTGATGCAAAGGGGATGTTTCGAAAAATTTGACATTATGCTAGGTTCCGTACATCATATTGGCTTGCGTTTAAGTCATTCGAAAACCAAGTTATTATCTGATATATGTTTCTGTTTCGAAATGATCCGTTTGTTAAATGTTTGCCGATGTATTTAGTCAAGTCAAGTCAAAGTTTATTGCACAACGATTGTAACAGATACAATGTACGGGAAAATACTAGTCTACTCATATTAAACTAATACAAAACTACAGGCAGGTTCTAGGCTATACAATGTTGTCAATGGTAGATAATATCAATAGGAGGTACAATAGAGTCGTATAAGTCAATTGCACAATTATATTATGAGGAGTTGAATGGGGAGTTGACTGTACGTCTTACACAATTAAGTCGCTATTTCACCGATTATTTTTTGCATAGATGTATATATACATTGGCCTAGATATACAGATATTGCGTCCGGACATGACATAAGTACACGAAACGTCTCCATTTTCGACCGAGGTAATGTTACATTTGTTTTGCACTTAATTGTCTGCATTAACTTAAATCTTTCATCTTTATATGTTGGACATTCCATTAAAAAGTGATATTCGTCTTCGACACTTTCCTTACATGTAGGACAAAGTCTCTGACTGGCTGGGACTTTTTGTGTCTTACCTTTTTCAATTTCAAGACAGTGTGCTCGAGCTCCAATGCGGAGTTTTGTTGTACAGACGAAGCCACTTAATTGCACCTCGGATAAACGCACCTTCCATTTAATTGCACCGAATCCCAATATCCAAAACCATTTCCCATTCACTGCATTGTTAGTGACTCCGCATATCTGCACCGCGCATGGTCACCAATGCCGGATAACTGCACCAATTTTTTTCAAAAATCCTCGACAAGTTAACTGAAAAGGTGCGCTAAAATCGACAAACGCGGTACAAATGAGCTGATACCTGCCGGTGTAAAGGCGCAATACCGCCAATATGTTTAAAACTGTTTTGAGTAACAAAAGAAGGCGGTCTCCATTGACAGTTACGTTGATAGGAATCGTATGGGAGGTCCCGGGCGGGTCACCTGTAATCAGTAACCAAGTTTTAGTTTCGATTCCTAGTTTCATGGCGGTACATGATTTACGTAAATCGACAACTGCACTCTACATAATGTTACACAGAAACTGTTATCCCATGAGTGGCATGACGATGTTTCAGAATGCCTCCCCTGTAACATTATGTGTGTTGTAATGCGGTAGATCGCATGGAAAAATGAAAGAATGCAAAATCTTTTAAAACAGGTTCGTAGTCATTTCTCTATTTTCAGCAAAGGGTCAATAAAGTAAATAATAAGTTAATAACTGAATAATTTCGCCTGTTTTCTTTGTGCTAGTATTTCTGACTAACAATACACCCCCTCATCCATGGTGGTGCGGTCCAGCTGGGCATTTCGCATAATTGAACCAGCCGGATAATTGCACCAAAAGCGCTGACAAATGAGTGGTGCAGTTAAGCGGATTCTACTGTATGAGTTATGAAGGATTTGTTTTGGACTGACTGGAGGTAGTTCTCCAGCTGAAAGTCTGTTTTTATTTTAGAATATGTTTCAAGTTTCTTAAAGCTTCTTATTGTTTGCGGCCAGCTTGACAGAAACTCGCCTTTAAGGCGCTCCTTGAACATGCCTCCGAAATGTTTGTCATCGACGGTAGGGTTTCAGCCAAATATTTCGGAGTCCATGTCTGCAGAGTGTATCGCGTATTTGAACGACCCAGTCTTGTTCTTGTTTCGTCATACACCTTTTTAACAATTCTGTCGTTGGGCATGCTATTCAATCTTATTCAGTATTTGATCATTTGATACTGAATATCTATGTATAATGGATACATACCCAATTCGCCTCTCACAGCATGCATATGCGCAGAGGTTACAGAACTTCTGGGGACGCGAAGCAGTATCTTACAGAAATTTAGGGTAGCATATTCTAGGTCGGAAATCTCGTACGAAATTGAAGGTTGGACCACTGTTATGTTTTGGATTGCTAAATCACTAGATCGATATATTCTTTCAAGCTTGTCGTTGTATTTACTAAGTCGGAGAAAAACAGGTCGAGTAGAAGATGGTTCGGGTTTTTTCGGGTTGCCTTACGCATATTCACATCTGATCCTTATATCGGAGATATTAAATCAGATACAGATTTTTTAATGTTTTCATTTGGATGTTCAGTTATTCCATGGAGTATGAGGTCTCGTGATTGAACATTTGTTCCCAGTATTTCACTACAATACAGCAGGATTGGTTTGACTAGGCTATTAAATAGATCAAGGACCAGATGTTCGGATGGGTTATATCAGTACTAGTGTAGAGCAGGGAAAAGTCGCAAAGGGGCGCTGTTTTAGAAAAATTTATGTGGGGAGGGGACCACGGCATGGCGAGGCCATGCATAGGAAATTCACATAGGATGGAGGCAGGCCATTTTGGTCCATTTCATGGGGGTATTAGCCTTAAAACTGTTACCTAGGCAATGGTCAGACCTCAATTGACTCATCTTTATTAATGAATTATTCCATTTTTGTTATTTTAGGCCATTTTTCTTTAGGCCATTAGGAGTTTTTAACCCAGCCTCCAATCAGTGCCTAGCTGCAGCCAGGCACACACTGTGTACAGAGGACTGGATATTTGTTTTCTAGAAGTGAATTGAATGGGGGGGTCCCTAACGGTGAGGGGGGTCTCATACCAGTTGAATATTGTGTTTTGACCTTATCTTGTCAAACTCTTTTTCTATGCTCTGTGCCTTGTTTATAGCTGACCCTTGTCACATGCCCGTAGCCAGGGGGGGTTCGGGGGGTTCGTCCGAACCCCCCCACAGGCTTGAAGGTCCACTTTTTTAGACTTGAAGGTCCACTTTTTCAGGCTTGAAGGTCCACTTTTAAATGTTCAAGATTTTTTTCAAGGCGGACTTACTTGTATCACCAGCAACGCCACAGAAGCTAGAATGCTAGAAAAAACTTTGTCTCTGATTTTTCCTCTGAATTTCTCTCAAAAACACAGAAAATGCCCTTTCAGAAGGTTCAATTCTTAGAATTTGAAACGCGCGAAGGTCCACTTTTTAATGTACAAGGTTGTTTTTCTCTAGGCGGACTTATTTGTATCACACCAGCGGAGCTGGAATTCCTAGAAAAAACTGCTAACTTTGTCTCTGATGTCTCTCTTTAAAATTCCTTTCAAAAACATAGGAAATGCCATATCAGAAGGTTCAATTTTTAAAATTTTCCGGGGGGGCATACCCCCGGACCCCCCTAGAAAGCTCGCGCCTGCGGCGCTCGTCTCGCGCCTGCGGCGCTCGATGGTCCCTCAAAAATGAAAACGAACCCCCCCATTCAAAATCCTGGCTACGGGCATGATTTGTGAAGGTTTCTACACACTTGTATTAAGCTTTTAGGCTTGTCAGGGCCCCTGTATTGACTTTTGGTCTACCTCAGAAGGGGATGCAGGTGCCTACTATAGGGAACAAAGTGCTCCCTATACTGGGATGGCCATATTTTGACTTTATTTACTTGTTTCTGACAATTTTCCACCTATAATGGGTAACTTGGCCATCCCTAGCCTAGCTTAGGAGAGCAGCCCTGACACCTGTTAGGTCGTCATCAACTCCCAGGGTACTGTTTTTTGTCAGAGGTCTTTGATAGTCAGGATACTAAATCACAACCCTACCCCGCATTGTGTGATATGATTGACAGCTGTCAATTCTGAACTTAGTTTCTCTAATAGGGGAGAAGCGTACGCAACAGTTAGCGCATGCGCCTAGACCCCACGGTGAGAGAGCAAGTAAAAACAAGGGGTTAATCCATTGAAAATTATTTTTTTGTGTGGGATTTTTTATACTCCAGTATAGGAGTGGCTGTAGTAGGATAGACTCTGTATTTGCTGAATTAGTTAAAATAAATGGTCTGTATCTACCTTGTGGGTTTTGGCACCCCCATGATATAGTGGGATGGTCTTCAACTGGGTGTCTGAAGCCTTGTAGGACCTGTCCAAGGGCCCTGATTAGTGGAGGGGGGTTATCTGTAGACTAGCCGTATAGAATTTGTCAGGAATGCATCTGATGACAGTTGACATAGCAGGTTAGCATTTGAGGGTAAGTTATTGTAGTCTGATGTTTTGATTCTTGAGATAATGACACCTTCTTTTTCTTCACTTGCCCATAGCGATACGTGCATTATTGGCATCTATTGTAACTGTTTAGTCCCCCCCCTATAGGGCCAAATGCCCCCCCACCAAATGGGATAATTCATTAATAAAGATGAGTCAAATGAGGTCTGACCATTGCCTAGGTAACAGGTTTAAGGCTAAACCCCCCATGAAATGGACCAAAATGGCCTGCCTCCATCCTATGTGAATTTCCTATAGGGATCAAGTCAGAATTGTCAGGAACTGTATGGTCCAGGTGCTAGAGGGTTCTAGAGCTGATTGTTTGGAAGCATTTTATATATGTTTTATTGCTTTTCGCGTGTTTATTACCCATGAAATTTTTGCAGCGTTAACAGTTAAGCAACTTGGCACACATTTCTTACGAAAGTACGAGTCTTTAAGCTTTCAGCTGATATTAAAGAATTGTGTTTTATAAAGCCTAAGAAGGGAGTATAATATATGTTGTAAGATATCAGCCTTTCTGAGTCCAACACCCAGAACAGTATACAGTTATTACCTCACCTGTAGTAATACCTAGGTGATTTTTTTTCTCATGTATGTAAATTTGATGTTGTCAGGACCTCTCAGAAATGTTGGATTCCACATAATGGTTTTGATACTATAATACAATAAGGGGGTATTTTGGAGGAAATAATCCATAAACTGGACTAGGTGAAAGAAAAACAGTACCCCCTGTTCTAGGGTATAGGGCTCAGGGTCTGGAAACTCTAGCACTGAGAGCATGTACTGGGCTGAAACTCTGAAAGGATAGATTACGCAAGCGCGAAGCATGCCTTATGCCATTTTGGCCACTGTTTTTTTATGAAACATATGTCAGCATTTTAAAAGCATGTTGTCTCTAGGTCCTTTTTAGTGGCAAAAGAAGACGAAAAACGTCAGTTAGGCCTTTTTCAAAGAACAAAGTAAACTTTCTATCTCCAATACCACCATATATTCTTTGTTGATGTAGCTATATCGTCTTGTTTAAAACTACCGCCTGATATTTTCCCACGGCGATATACTGACGTGTCAGTCAGAGTACAATGGACTGTGCTTGAGGCACATCGTCTGAACTTTACCAAATTTTATTTTGCAAATTATACCACAGAACACTAATAATGGCACTAATACAAATTAACAAAAGAGATAATCTCATATTTGGAAAACTTTCTATGTATCATGTGTTTTAATCATGTGTATTTATCAATCATGTGTTTATATTACAATGGTCTATCATATGTTTATATGGGTCTTATATCACGTACTAGGTTAAACGTGTGACACGATCTACAGAATGGCCGGTACCCAAGCTGTTCTACTCTTCCTCTCGGTGATTTTCGTCGCCAGCGGGTCGGCACTGCGCTTCCACAAACCGTGCCTGCTGAAGTCCAACAACAGTCGTCCACTGGAGCTGGTGTAAGTCATACTTAAGTTCATACTCAGGGAAGACAAAGTCTGCGTGTATCATCACACTGGAAGACGAATTTACCCACTTCTCCTGTCAAATGTGACTTCCTTGATTTTAATAGTAGAATTTAAAATGTTCTCTCGTGGTCCGAGGAACAGTGAAGAAGTAAGAATGCATCATGGACACATTTGTAAATAATAGATTTCCTATCATAAAATGAACAGCAAGAGATGAAATGACAGTTTTTGCAATACCTCTCCAACAAATGTAGTTTCATATACGACGCCCTTTTTTGGTTTCCAGAGGGTGCGCCTATTCTAATCTTACTGGTAGGGGATTGCCTATAAAAGTCACATCGATTGAGATAGTTGTCTATGAAATATTATTATACATCTTCGAATCATAATGGCGGGAATAACCAAGCTAGGGGGGGGGATAACGACGGGGGAATAACCAAGGGGGGAAATAACCAAGGGGGGAATAACCAATGGGGGAATAACCAAACCCTCAGCTTACCACTGTCGGTGGACAAATTATGGAATAAAGTTTGAATGTACACATCTTAAAGTCTTGTTTATACTAAAATATAGGTTTGAAGCAAGACACCTTTGAGTAAACATTATCTAATTTTTATTCTTTATTCTATTAATATCATAATAGCTTTTATAACGATTTGTACTTCTGTCGGTGATATAACTTTTTAATAGAAACTCGACCCAACAAGCCACCTTCCGTAATAATGATTATCGTTTTGCCACAGGAAAAGTCCCCTGCCATGGGAGTACCTGAAATTGTCCGACCTGCCTGACGGCTGGGACTGGAGGAACGTGAACGGAGTGAACTACGCCAGCCCCACCCGTAACCAGCACAACCCTCGTTACTGTGGGTCCTGCTGGGCCATGGGGACAACTAGTGCCTTAGCAGGTCAAGACATTGTTTACATTACTCCCAACATTTTCTGACTCATTTATCTCCATGAAAAATGGAGATATTGTTTTTGGCGTGTGTGCGTGTGTGTGTCTGTTTGTTAAATGTGTTTCCAGACTATTGTAGTCAGCATAACTCAAGAACCTCTGAATGGATTACGATGATATTTGGTATGTGGGCGGGTGTTGTGAAGCCGAAATTCAAGGTCGATTTTGGGCCCCCTGGTATGCGACCTTGTTTAGTTAGACTTGAGTATGAACATTTCTGTTGGTAACAGATGATTTATTGTGTTCCGTCATTTTTAGAAATGCCCTTGCCTTTACCATTATTTAACGTTAGTAAGGGCGGCTTGCATGTAGTTTCCTCCTTCAGACTTTATTAACTCCATGGGAAATGGAGTTATAGTTTCACATGGGTGATTCTTTACAACTAGTATTGTGACGGTGTTTTGTACATTTACAGCTTGTTGTGTCTCAACGTCAGTTATCTTAATACAACTAAACTATAATGTTCATTTTGTGCTCTACTTACAGATCGTATCAACATCATGCGTAACAACACCTGGCCCCAAGCGTACCTTTCCGCACAGCAGTTGATAGACTGTCGAGGGGGAGGTTCATGTGAGGGAGGGGATCCTGGTGCCGCGTTAGAATACATACACAATAAAGGGATTCCGGACGAAACCTGCAACACATATCAAGCCAAGGACGGAGGTAAGACAGCACTTATTATATTTCACTGCGTACCACAGGTCTGGGAGTGAGTATATTGTTATCTCCATGAAAAATGGAGGTATAGTTTTGGGTGTGTCTGTGTGTTTGTGTATTCCGCACTACTGTTGTCAGCATAACTCAAGGACCTCTTGATGGATTACAATGATATTTGGTATGTGGGCGGGTGTTGTGAAGCCGAAATTCAAGGTAGATTTTTGGCCCCCTGGTATGTGACCTTGGTACCCTAGCAGAACTTACGTTTTTGTATCTTTTGACCTGGACGTGCTGTGGTCTTGATTTTTGGGTGGCAGATAGCTTGTACATGTGATGTAATAAAGAAATGGTGTTGGTTTGGGCCCCCTAGCAGCTTGTTTATCCAGTGTTTCGTCTTCTCCTTCTTCTGCTCTTCCTGCCATTTGGTCAAATGGATTCAACTCAGTCATTTTTCAGCCAAATGACATGACATATGATTTGCGCTAAAAATACACCATTCGCCTGTTACTGAACATCGCATTATCAAAAATCATTAATATTCTTCAGCCTTCAGGCTCGAGATTTTTTATTTATCGATTTATTTATTCAAGCTTCGTTACAAAAAAGGACCTGGACAGGGGTGACAGAATCAGATCAGTTCTTTCTCTAGACCCCTGTACAAAATAAAAAAAAAATTAAAAAAACATAGTAAATATGATGCAAGAAGAACAAATACGAATGCGTCATCTGAAGTTATAATTGGATTACTTTGGCTTGCGACAAAAGCCTTGAGTCTAAAGAATAATAGTTTGATGGTGTGATGTTAAATAACAGGAGAAGGATGTACATTTGGTGCAAATGCGCACGCGTATGGTCATAACCTTCGCCGGTTATGTTTTCAGTTACGCCATGGTGGGGCTGGGTCTGTATGTATGTCAAGGGCATAACTCGAGGAAATGTGGATGGATCTTCATGGTACATGTATTTCGTAGGTGAAAAGCGGTTGTGGGAACGGAGGTCAAGTTCGAAAATGGTTTACCTGGCCTTTTCCTACGGCACTGCAGCGGGCTGTGTATGTATGTATGTATGTATGTTTGTATGGAGACAACATAACTTGAGAAGCTGTTGATGGTTGTGCATGATATTTAGTGGATAGGTAGGGTTCATGAAGAGGAAGGTCAAGGTCGATTATGGGCCTCCTAGCGGGTACCTAAGATACTGCAGCGGAGCTTCAAAGTTTGAAGTGCCAGGTTCATGATTTCAGAGTAGTCGATAGCTCTTGGGGTTGGGAGTTATTGATGTAAGTTTTGGGCCCCCTAGCAACTTGTTTGGAACTGCAGTTGGTGTTTTTGTTGTTAGCTTTGGAAGGGAATAACTCAAGCAGAGGTCAACGGATCGTCATGATTTTTGGCATGGATTAGCTTGGGTGATGCTTTACATAATTGAATACTAATTATGTGAGACCTTTCACTGTAATGGTTCACAGCTGGTGTCCTGGAATCTAGGTCAATAGGTCAACAACGCAGCTGACTTTTCTAGATGGACAGTTGAAAAACATGACTCTAGTTTCATTTGTTATGTTTGGTTTGAAGATAGCTAATTTTGAAACTGAATCTGATAATTTATATGGTAAGATGCGAATATATGCCAAACAGGAGATAATTCAATTAATTGATGAAATTTTAAAAATCCGCTGCGTTCCATGAAAGCACTTTCAAACATGTGGCATCTATCAATAATAATAATAATAATAATAATAATAATAATAATACTATACTGGTGAATGACAGGAATTTTGTTTCACTTATGTTTGGTATTTCAACAAAACTTAAGTGAATCTGAAGTACATCCTCATTTGATTGATGAGAACATACTATAATAATAATAATAATAATAATAATAATAATAATAATAATAATAATAATAATAATAATAATAATAATAATAATAATAATAATAATAATAATAATAATAATAATAATAATAATAATAATAATAATAATAATAATAATAATACTATACTGGTCAATGACAGGAATTTTGTTTCACTTATGTTTGGTATTTCAACAAAACTTAAGTGAATCTGATGATTGACATAATGAGATGCTAATTATGCAAAACAGGGGCTGATGTGTATATTTGAATTTATCCGCTGCGCTTCCAAAATCTATCCAGTTGCTTGAGTAAGTGTTTTATTACGTATCTTATTACCTGGATGTCTAACCGTCATCGACATTCCATGATAGGACTTTCAAACATGTGGTATATGTGACTAGGAAAGAGGGGAATATCAATAAATATCATTTATTATTAAGCAAATGAAGACTTAATTTGAATGATTGATGAGAAAATGTAATGTAATGCTATATTGGTAAATGGTGGGAATTTGGTACTTGCATCAGTCGGCAAGTTTAATATCATTTGGCGAAGGTATGAGATTGTGGAACTCTTGTTGGATAATACTATCAATGCTGACTAGAACATAATCAGAAGATGTACTTTGGTTTCTTGCAGAATGCACTAAGGAGTGCAAGAAGCTGTATAAGGTGTCCCAATATGGGTCAGTGAAAGGAGCGGCTCGAATGAAGGCAGAGATCTACGCAAGAGGACCAATCGGGTACTAGGCCAGTTACATCTATTAAACTGATTTCATCTAAACATCTAAAATCAGCAATTACCAGAGCAAATGAGCATATGTCATCTTACCTCCATTAAAGGCATCCAGAGCATTTTATGAGGCTTGAAACTTGAATACAAAAGCTCCAATTTCTAGTCATTCCTAGTCATTTCTAGTCATAGTAACTTTCAACAACACTATACCATTACATATCGACATTAAAGGAGCAAAGATACTATGTCGTTGTGTGGTGAGAACTGATAGAAAATCCAAGCCCTGATAGACTGATCCTGACTGTCCATCACTGTCATTAGCGGTTCGACCAATGAGAGAGTGACTGCATGTCCGTCAAATATTTGCATTTGTATGTTTTAATTTTGCATTTCTACGTTTTGACAGAGGTGGGCGGGGCTATGGGATCTGTCTATTTACACTAGGCGCGCGAAACTAAAAGATCAACATGTAGCTTATTTTTGTGCCGCTTTCAAGCGCTTTTGATAAGAAATCCGCACGCAAATGTAGTAAACAGTCGCATTAAATGTCAATTTCATAAAGATTACAGCAACTAGAATATTTCAAGTTTTCAAGCCTCATGAAATGCTCTTGGCCTTAAACATTGATCCGCCAGGTTACATAAATCCGCCATTTTGAAAAGCAGGTCTCTAGTGAAGCACTCCCTAGATATGCACAGTTTAGATATACTTGAGTGTATTATACTGGGGGACGTTGGGTTGGAGATATGTTTGGACGTATCTTTTCAGGGTGGCAGAATTATGTCCCCTGGTGGAATTATGTTTAGTAGATGTTATATGCTGGAAAAATTAGAATTGTTGTGAGAATGATTTGTGTCGCTAATGTTCCCTCTTCCCTTGCAGTTGTGGCATTGACGTGACAGACAAGTTTGAGAACTACACCGGAGGAATTTATTCTGAGTTCAAGATTATCCCTATGGTGAGTTTAGTTCCTTACCTGCTCTAAGACCTCTTAAGTCTAAGTCTAAGTCTAAGTCTAAGCTGTCTAAGTCTAAGTCTAAGCTGTTTTGTAGCTTTATCCTTTTTTATGTTGTGGTACACACACACACACACACACACACACACACAGACACACAGACACAAACACACAGACACACACACAGACACAAACACAAACACACACACATACACACAGACACAGACACATGAACACACACAGACATCCACACGCACGTCCACATGCACGTCCACACACACACACACACACACATACATACATACACACATGCACACACACAGACATCCACACGCACGTCCACACACACACACACACACACACACACACTCTCTCTCTCTCTCTCTCTCTCTCTCTCTCTCTCTCTCTCTCTCTCTCTCTCTCTCTCTGTGTGTGTGTGTATTTGTGTGTTTGTGGACAGCTTAACTTGACTCGAGAAGCTGTGGATGTAATTTCCTTATGATATTTGGCAGGTGGGTATACCGGTACTTTTTGCATCTGTTGCTTAAGATAGAATTCTAAAATAGGTCACTTGATGATGTACCCTGGGCGCCAGACTAGTACCGGGTCGCTAGCGATTTCCTGCGGAGGCCAAAGAACAGCCCGCCCGCCCGGTCTTAATCAACGCTCCGGGGAGTTGAGCCAGTGGGAGTGAACCGCGCCCCTTTTCGTCAATTCCCCGGCTAGAAATCCCCCGGTGCGCTAATTAGGGTTCTGCGGGCTGGGGTCTCTGTGCCGCCCAAGGAACTGACTACAAGGTACCGGCTAAAGGGAACCGGCTAAAAGGCCCGATAAACAGTCTGGAACCCAGGGTATTGATGATGTGGTTTAACTCCTCCACAGATTAACCACGAACTGAGCATCGCAGGCTGGGGTGTGGAGAATGGGGTAGAATACTGGATCGTCAGGAACTCTTGGGGAACTTTCTGGGTGAGACATTTATCTTGACATTTTTTTTGTTGCAAATCTAACAAGGTAGGCAATAAAAAAACATCGCCACGGCGGCGATTGAATGTTTATTGTAAAACCCCTATCTCACTGGACTCGCGGCGCGTTAGAGATCTCGCTGCCACCTACCAGTGCTGAGCTCTAGGGCAGAGGTAAGCTTTGTGGCCGCTATGGCAGTGGGGGTAGGTGTGGGTGTAGGGACAACCTGCTTCAAGGTATTTTTCGTTTTGTTTATGGAACTGGAAGCAGTAGCCCATGGGGATGTCCCTTGGGCGAGAGGTAGTTGATCTGCAAGAGGCTGGGGGACGAAAATGTGTCCCTGGCTGAGGCTGATGGATTTGTGGCGGGGTTGTCAGGGCATCAATGTACAGCTGGAGATGGGGGGGGGGGGGTCCCAGGGGGTGGTTATGGAAGACTGGCGGTACATGCGGAAAGATTCGTCGTACCGCCGCCACACTGACTTTATAATGGGTATACAGTGTATCATGCAAAACGTACAAGTATGACTAAAAAGACAACAAAACGCACAAAGCGTAAAAAGATTTTATCGATGAAATTCGTTGAGCTCACTGGCGAATCGCCACTGGTCGCAGCAAGGTCGCCAACGTGCCGCGGGGCTAGTGAGATAGGTTATTCACCAGTTGTGTGATCTTCTGTTTGGTCAGAGAACCAAGATAGCGGCTTACGATCGGTCTGTACTGTGAATCGCCTTCCATATCCAACAATCTGTAATGAACTGTCCAATTAGCAAGCAGATTCCTTCTACGAAGGGGGTCACTTCACTGGGAGGGGGTCTGCTTTATCTTAATTGGCCCGGGCCTGACAGTCCTGTTGGACGCAGATCCCCTATGGGATTCTAGATGGTAACTACGTGCGCACAGAATATTCCAGATAACTTTGTGGAATTACCAGAAAAGTTGTCAACTAGCCACATATTATATACTAGGCAAATAGTAAGGACAATCTCAAGCCAACCGTACACGCTCACGCCACATCTTCAGAAAAGACGCTGTAGCCGCATAGGTCCCGTTTAGAACTTTATTCGAGCCCACACCGACATGTTTCGCCTTGCCTGTGGCTTTTTCAAGGAGTAACAGCTCGAATGAGCACAGTGCAGTGTGTTCTGGCTTTTAATAGGCCAGGTGCAAAGTTACTCATTGAAAAAGCCACAGGCAAGGCGAAACATGTCGGTGTGGGCTCAAATAAAGTTCTAAATGGGAACTACCCGACTACAGCGTCTTTTCTGAAGATGTGGCGTGAGTGTGTACGGTTGGCTGAGGTTGTTCTTACTATTTGCCTAGCCATATAATATACTGTTTGGCGGGTTCCTGAAACGCCGCCAAAAATACTATTAGGTGTTTTCATTGTCTCCTTAACTTTGCATGGGGAAGGCTAGGGGTTAAATGCCGCATTTGCCCCAAAACGTTGCCTTCCTAGTTAAAAAAAATCTCACTTAGAATTGCCTTAGTGCACACATTTAAGACATCGTATCATTTGAAATTGTTTAGGTTTGGGTGAAAGGACTCATTGTGGCCAATTGCTTACAGATTGACACGGCATGCATTCTCTTTATTTCTCCAGGCAGATTTCTTTTTGATTCTAATATTTCTATGTGTGCCTGACTCTGCTAAAATTCTTGTCAGATAGCAAGGGAATTTCATCTTCTGTTGAATAAACCTCGAAGTCATTCTGCATGCATTCTGAAGGTATTGATTTTATCTCATTGTGTGTATAACTGTGTTGTTGTCTTCCTTCAGGGCGAGGAAGGTTGGGCCAAGGTCATGATGCACAGGCACAACATGGGGATCGAGACCGACTGCACCTGGGGTGTCCCAATACTCCAAAAATAATCCCAATAATTGTTTAAAAGATGACAAAACATTTCAATGCATATATATAATTCTGTGTCAGACTTGCTCGTCTCCATGCAGATTTTACCAATAAACACACACACACACACACACACACACACATTCTCTCTCACACACACACACACACACACACATTCTCACACACACACACACACACACACACACACACACACACACACACACACACACACACACATTCTCACACACACACACACACACATTCTCACACACACACACATTCTCACACACACACACACACACACACACACACTCACACACACACACACACACACGCACACATTCACATTCACACACACACACACAAACACACACACACACACAAACACACACACACACATTCACACACACATTCACACACACACAAACACACACACACACAACTTAGGTATTCCTAGCCTTCTTAGGATGAAATAGCTTAACTTTGTGTGTCGTATCAATCTGTCAAAGTTAAGTTAAACATAAAAGCATACCGCATTAAAACAGAATCAAGTATGGATAAAAAGGTGTCGGCTGGGAACATGTAACCTGAGTGCCTCTTAGTTTTAACTTACCTGGAATAAAAAACACAATGGGGAAGAAAATAGATATCAATAGATGACAATCCAGGAATACAATGTACTGGTAAACATATGTAATATCTGAAGTAAGATAAGCAACAAAATATGATAACATAAAGCTATAAGATAAAGGTAGGCACTGTTTAGCTTCAATATATACATAAGGAGTTTAGCTTCAATACATCTCCTTATTATTAAGAAGTAGATGTTGTTAAATTTATCCCACATGAATGGGTTAGACATAACCTTGCAAATTATTTTACTAATAGAATTAATCATAGGAGGAGAATCTAATGAGTTCAGCATCAGATAATATCGACGTAAGACAGAAATAGGATAACTATGAATAATGCGAATTTAGACGGATTGGTCTTGTAATGAACGGTCAATGTATATCTATAGATAAGATTCAGATATCTAGGAAGATACACAGGTCTACATGGTATGTCATACACCTGGTGTGTCATCCATATAAATTGTCATAATCAATTTTATGACAGCTAATTATTCAGTTAATTATATTCATATAATGGTAGATAATACAAGCTTATGGTTACATCCATCATAGTAAAGAATATAACTTATCTTCAAATATGAATGTTAGGAATTAAGAATATGAATAATGTTATATCAATATATTGTAGGAACAATATCCATATGGTTTATTGTTTTGAACAGACATAAACCCTGCATTTTGTTAGAATTTATCTTGTAGAATGAGTATCGACAGAGACAATTGTGTCTTTAGGTGAGAGATAATGTTAACATCAGGGAAGAGGTTATAATGCAGTGAAGCTATGATATAAGAATAAAACTACGCACATCGTGAAAACTCTTATTGTGCACTCATCATTTTTCAAATCACCACCTGTTTTGTATAATATTTACTATGTAATAGAATATATATTACGTAGAATTATTCTGTGAAACTCCCTTATCTTGTGGAAAAAATGTGTACTTGGCCTTCAGTTTAGTCTGATATGTTCCCGTAGGGATGTCCGTGTAGCTCAATTGGATTGGTAGCAGCCTCACAGTTGATTCAAATTACTGGTTAACTGGGAGACCCAGGTTTAAATCCTGGGAAGGGCATTTTGGGTGGGGCTGCACCAGTCTTTCGGAAGGGACGTAAAATGGGGGTCCCGTGTTCGAGGAGGTGCCTCGAGCACGTTAGAAGGGAAGGGCTAGCAACCCCTCCCTGTAAAAATATACCCTGCTACTGAAACAGCAAGGAAACATGCAGCTATGTGCCAGTAGGCACTACAAAGTGAACCACCACAACATCAACCAGGGCAAGCTGCTAGGGGGCCCAAACCTACACCATTTCTTTATTACATCACAAGCTATCTGCCACCCAAAAATCAAGACCACAGCACGCCCAGGTCAAAAGATAACAAACGGAAGTTCTGCTGCAGTACCTAGGTCACATACCAGGGGACCCAAAATCGACCTTGAATTTCGGCTTCACAACACCCGCCCACATACCAAATATCATCGTAATCCATCCAGAGGTTCTTGAGTTATGCCGACTACAATAGTCCGGAAACACACACACAGACACACACACAGACACGCCAAAAACAATATCTCAATTTTTCATGGAGATAAAAAGAACGATTCCGAAATACATTCTGGTGAAAAGTTGACGATTCCGTACAATGACGCGTAAACCAAAAATGCACATCTTTGTCAATAGCCAACAAATTCCAAAATCAATGATCAAGTAATGACCCAAATCTTACATACAATGATGCCGGAGCAAAAATACATTTTTGGGCTGAAAATACCCAGAAAAGTCCTCCACTGAAAAATCATTGTAATGTTCACCATGCATGAAACGTAGCGAAAGGCCTGTACGTATATGTCCAATGCGCCTCACACTAAAATCTAGGTCATTTGGTTCTCACATAAACCACAATAGATGGTCTACCCCCAGACTTCCAAATCCCAAAACTGTAAAATTTCGGCGAATTTCTGGCCAATTGTGATGCCTAGGGATTACTGCAGCTCTTATGGAACAAGCTATCAGCCACCCAAAAATCAAGACCATAGCGCGTCCAGGTCAAAAGATACAAAAAAAACGTCGGAAGTTCTGCTGCAGTACCAAGGTCATATCAAGAAATATACACAAATCATGCTCATAAATAACAATGTTTACGTTTATGTCTTTTGTTGTCTTTAATGTCGTGCTTATCGTTCCGGTAAACTGCCCGGAAGGGCCCCGCGCCACCCTATGTTAGTGTTGTAATTGGTACGGTCCGTTGACCTATGATGTAACGAGGTCACGCCTCGTGTTCTCTGTTCGCCCCCATGGTTCCCATGGATGGTTGTTGAGTAAACCCTTTGCTCCGTACTCTCGCGCTTCGTTGTGTCTTTGAGTCGTCGAGTCGCTGTTACATAGATGACGTGGTGGCACGCGGTGAGATCCAGAGCCCACAGAGCACCAACAAGTTTGGATACCGCGCAACCCTGTGAAAAAAAACGCGTTGAAAGACGTCCGAAGAATGCAACCCTCAGCGAAGAAGGAGCAATGGCGGGGAAGGAAAACAACATCCGGGACCTGGCGTTCCAACAACAACAACTTCAACCAAAACCCCAGCCCTCAACAAGATCCTGACAGGCGCTGGAGAACCCAAGATCTCCCCCGCCGCCCGAAGAACCAAGAACCTAAAAAGGACAAGAAGATCTGCCCGATTTGCGAACAAGCGGGACGGCAAGTTTGCGATCACTTCCTCAGTGCGTGTCCGTACTTGCCCGACGAGGACAAAGAGAGGAGTTTTGCGCGCCACGTGGGCGCCCCTCCCCAGCAAGAATCCGGACGCGGAGTGAAAGCAAGTGCTTCACCGAACCTTGAAGCCTTCCACAAGGGAGCGGCGGTCAAGATACTCCTGGATTCGGGGGCAGAGTCGAGCATGATTCGTGCCGATGAAGCGCGGCGCTTGGGGTTGTGCATTACTCCCAACAACACAGATCTTACTCCAATCCAAGCAGATGGGCGGCGACTTTCTGCCGTAGGTGAGTGCTGTACCACGTTCTACAAGAAGAAAGTAGCCCTTCAGTTTGATGCGATCGTAGTGGAAGACCTCGTCGATCCGATTATAGCCGGAAGCCCCTTCCTTGAGTCCAACGGTTTAATGATAAACTTCAGTAAACATTATATTCACCTCCCTGATGGATCCATCTTTGATTATTCCACGTCTACCACACAAGCCCAGCCACGTATTCATAGCATTTCGTACAGCAAAAATTGTATGCAACACAACCTAGCACGCTCTAGAAGGGCAGCTAGCTGTTCCAGTGTACAAGTTCAAGAGCCCAAGGTCATGCACCTGCTACATACCACTCCCGTAGTTCATGTTGTGACCAACCCTGCGGTGACTGAACTACAAACAAACACAAGGTCACTGGTCCACGCCCTAGAGCACCTGTCACCTGCTGCAAAGGCTGACACACTACCGGTGAAGGAAAAACACCTGTCACCATCAGCAGACGCTGACACACTACCGGTGAAGGAAAAACACCTGTCACCATCAGCAGACGCTGACACACTACCGGTGAAGGAAAAACACCTGTCACCATCAGCAGACGCTGACACACTACCGGTGAAGGAAAAACACCTGTCCCCATCAGCAGATGCTGACACACTACCGGTGAAGGAAAAGCACCTGTCATCAGTAACAGAAGCTGATACCCCACAGGTGCAGGAAGAATACCTGTCACCATCAGCAGACGCGGACACACAACCGGTGAAGGAAAAGGACCTGTCATCAGTAGCAGAAGCTGATACCCCACAGGTGCAGGAAGAATACCTGTCACCATCAGCAGACGCGGACACACAACCGGTGAAGGAAAAGCACCTGTCATCAGTAACAGAAGCTGATACCCCACACGTGAAGGAAAACCACCTGTCGTCACCAGAAAAGGCTGACACTCCCCAGGTGCAGGAAGAACACCTGTCCCCTTTTGCAGAGGCTGACATACCACCGGTGAAGGAAAAGTACCTGTCCTCAGTAGCAGAAGCTGACACCCCACACGTGAAAGAAGACCACCTATCGCCACCAGAAAAGGCTGACACACCCCAGATGCAGGAAGAACACCTGTCACTATCAGCAGACGCTGACACACTACTGTTGAAAGAAAAGCTCCTGTCATCAGTAGCAGAAACTAACACCCCACACGTGAAAGAAGACCACCTGTCAGCATCAGAAAAGGCTGACACAACACAACTGCAGGAAGAACACCTGTCCCCTTCTGCAGAGGCTGACATACCACTGGTGAAGGAAAAGCACCTGTCATCATCAGCAGAAGCTGATACACCTCACGTGACAGAGGAGCACCTGTCACTACCAGCAGAAGCTGATGCTCCACACGTGATGGAAGAACAGCTGTCACCACCAGCAGAAGCTGATAAACCACACGTGACGAAAGAGCACCTGTCATCATCAGCAGAAGCTGATACACCACACACGAAGGAAGAGCACCTGTCCTTACCAGCAGAAGCTGAGACACCACAGGTGAGAGCAGATCACCTGCCATCAACAGCAGAAGCTGACACACCACAAGTGAAAGAAAGGAACCTGACTTCACCAGCAGAAGCTGATACATCATGCGTGAAAGAACAACACCTGTCATTACCAGCAGAAGCTGAGACACCACAGGTGAGAGAAGAACACCTGTCACCACCAGCAGACGCTGATACTACACATGTGAAGGAAGAGCAGCTGCCATCACCAGCAGAAGCTGACACACCACAAGTGAAAGAAGGGACCCTGTCAGCTCCAGCAGAAGCTGATACTTCACACGTGAAAGGAAAACACCTGACTTCACAAGCAGATGCTGATACTACACACGTGAAAGAAGAACACCTGACTTCACCAGCAGAGGCTAATACTTCACACGTGAAAGAAGAACACCTGACTTCAGCAGCAGAAGCTGATATGTCACACGTGAAAGAAATACACCTGACTTCAGCAGCAGACGCTGATACTTCACACGTAAAAGAAGATCACCTGACTTCAGCAGCAGATGCTGATACTTCACACGTGAAAGAAGAACACCTGACTTCAGCAGCAGACGCTGATACTTCACACGTGAAAGAAGAACACCAGACTTCACCAGCAGATGTTGATACTTCACACGTGAAAGAAGAACACCTGACTTCAGCAGCAGACGCTGACACTTCACACGTGAAAGAAGAACACCTGACTTCACCAGCAGACGCTGATACTTCACACATGAAAGAAGAACACCTGACTTCACCAGCAGACGCTGACACTTCACACGTGAAAGAAGAACACCTGACTTCACCAGCAGACGCTGACACTTCACACGTGAAAGAAGAACACCTGACTTCAGCAGCAGACGCTGACACCCCATGGGTGAAGAGACATCCCAAGTTAGTATCACCTTCAGAAGAAGCTGACACCCCACGCGACACACCGCAGGTGAAGGAAGAACGCCAGAGCCCACCTGACCGTCCTCCTGTTCCACCTGACCCTCCTCCACCAGCTCCTGACACCCCAGCAGTTCGGCCTCCACCGGAACCACCCCCATCTGTTCAACACCCACAGAACTTTATGCCATAACGAACTGAAAGTATAACAGGACAAGTCACACACCTATCTCCTAAGTCAAAATAGAACAAAACAGTCTCTACATGTGCAGCATATATATGTTCAAAGGTACTACATGTAGATCTAAATTGATTTGATTTGCAGTTTGACAGAGTTCATATTAACAGAAGATACCTTGAGTTAGTTACAAAGAAAGATAAGAAGGAATACATACAAGACCAGTAGCGAGTTATGGTATTACCTGTATTGAGAAAGATGTTACATTACCGACATTATGTTATGTTACCGTAGTTACAATAATTTTCCAGTTACTTATCGAAAGGAAGACAGAACAAGTCAAATCTAGATGCAGAAAGTCTCTTGTCAGCATAGTTGTTTATTTGTAGAGGAGTAGGCGGTGGGAAGTTTGATTTTTAATAAGTATAACACCAGTCATTTTGGAAATATCCATTTTACAAACTGAAGAAGAAATATGTGGATCATGCTAACAGATATTTGTTAATGGAAGAACACTGATTCATTATTACCGTATTACAGAACTATTAAGAGCATGTTACTAGGATCTATAACTGTTATTCTAGTTACAATTCTATTATGTATCTCTATTACTCATGTTACTTTAGTTTACATTGGAAACGAGGGAAGAAGGAAATTTAGGACACTAAGAGAGAGAGAAAGAGGAAAAGAGATCACGCCACCCTATGTTAGTGTTGTAATTGGTACGGTCCGTTGACCTATGATGTAACGAGGTCACGCCTCGTGTTCTCTGTTCGCCCCCATGGTTCCCATGGATGGTTGTTGAGTAAACCCTTTGCTCCGTACTCTCGCGCTTCGTTGTGTCTTTGAGTCGTCGAGTCGCTGTTACATAGATGACGCCGGCTTGGAAATGTGACCCTAGCATTAGGGCACCCCCCGTTATATATGTTAGATACTAAATATTGCTGCTATTAAGAAATGTCATTTAGTATTAAACTTTTTTCATTTCATCAATTTAGTGGTCGTGAATGACAGAAATTACAGACGACGTCACCAAGCATCTAATCAATTTTCGAAAACTTCACAATAAAAATGTGACAATGACATCATGAAAAGATACATAGCTGCCCGTAGTCACGTGACCCTACGATAACGTTTTCATGATGACGTGTGTCGAGCCTTAGATGTCACGTGACTCGAAACCTTTTTACGTATCATTGAAATCGAAATAAGTCAACCTTTGAATGAAGAATCATGACAAATTTGGCATTAATGTAAGGGGGGATAGATAAGCTTTTCACTGATACATATGACTGCACAAATTAATGATCAGATATAAGTTTCCGAGCTTTTTGAGCTCAGCGTTTTACGGTAACGTACTAACCTGAACCATTTTTGTTCCATTGAAATTGGTGAAACTATTCAAAGCTTAATAAAAGTGACGACTGCAAAGTTTTAATCCCGAAGTTGCGCCATAAGGACGCCTTTGATTGGATAAGACAGACGCCTGCGCAGCTCAAACTGTGGGCATCAAAGATGACGTCAACAGATTTCACGACAAACGACGGTAGATATGATAGTGTACGTGTACAGAGGCGTTCCATACCGGATAGACCATTGTCTACCGGCGCCAAGCGAACACGTCAAACCGCCATCACTGATAAGACCAGAACAACTCAATTTTATGTATGACATCCTCTGGACGCCCTGAAACTGATGCGAGCGTGCTAAAAAAGTAGATACCCCGGAGTTTGACATTGGATTGATCACGAATGTTAAAAACAATTGAACAATGAAATATTGCATAACAGATATTAAGTACCTGAAAGTGTACTAAAGCTATGTTTTCTGTATCTTTTTGTCTTTTACCCACTTTTGTCACGTTTTATTAAAAGATAATAATTTTGTTCTTTCAGGAGGTTCATGTTGATTGCCTTGTGGCCAGGTGTAGTAAATCTGTAAATAATTTTTACCAAAGAAAACGTTCTGTAGGTGTCCTGTGTTAAAAAAAAAGGTGGAACAAACTTTTTGTTCATAAATGTATCCCTCCAGATTCGTACATTGTGCCTTCCCGCTACGAGGGTACGTTATTTTCTTCTTTTTGTTTCTTTTTGAAACGAACAAAAATTGAACACCGCGTGGATATCGTCCATAATATGAAGTCACTGTTGCCCGAATCTAAAACAATGACAAAAGTAGCCAGGCCTAGGGGTGACTACAGTTCAGCAAAAGGTCAATTGTCCAGATAAAACGTCTGTAATCTTTCAAATCACCGAGGATGTAAACAAGACTCTGATTGCTCAAGTAAGCTAATATTATGTCTCGACAAACATACGTCAACTTTTCAGTCAGTGCATTTTCATCTTATCAGTAAAATGCTGAGATTTCAAAGTTTATTGTTGTAACCGGGCAGGTTTATTATCCTGTGGGTTTACATTTAAGCGTTGACCAAATATAAACACCCTTTTTTATGATTAGGTTGGTACGTCTTCGTAGTATCGGACTGCGTCAGTTTTAGCAAGGCGGGGCGGTGATACGAGTTGTTACGTCAACAATTCGTCTAAACAACAGGAAAAAGAACATAAATAGCGACCCCTTGAATTGAAACAGTACAAGCTGTGTCTGACGGCGGATAATTCACACGAAGATCGTCTATTTTTCTGTTAAAGGGGAACCGAAAGACTCACCAAAGATGCTGCGAGAATTGACGGTTTTGACTCTGGTGTCACTGGCGGTAGGAACGCCTATATCTAAGGACCAGGTATGTACATCTTACGTTCATCATATACGTTCTTAGACTCTTAGTATGTGGAGAAAATGTTTAGAAGAAGAAAAATGGAAAGACGTCGATAGAAATAGCAGAGAAGAACATGTGGTGGCAACTAAATTTAGACAACAGGAAAGTTAAATCTGTATCGAGGAAATTGTTGATTGTCTTCGAAACAAAGTTCGAACAGGCAAAATGATATAAATGTTCTACATTCTCGGTATCAGTCTATCAAGGTTGCTAAAACGAGTGTATTAATATCAATGCATTTTAAACATTTTTCACTTTTGGTCGTACAGGTTTCCATCAAAACTTGATTGAAGAATGGTGTATGTTTTCAAAAAAACTGAGCTTGCAAATTGCGCGAAAATATACGTCGGACGCTTGCGCTACTGAAGCAGTCGAAAATGTTGTTCTTTGCGGCTGGCCATTTTAGATCTATCTCTGGCAGCGCCGTGACAACGCGTGGCTAAGACTGGCAGAAACGAGTTTTCTGGGCCTGGACGATGCTTTTCTTATACGTCACCTAGAATGTCGGCCAAATATCTTTCCTAGAAGGATTGGGACCTCAGGTGCAAGTGCAAGTTTATCATAACCAACTTGACTTGTCATTACAAATTCTTCTTGATTTCTCTGTAACGTTATTGAAAGAAAGAGCTGTTTAAAGAGGCCACCATTTTCCATCCTGATTTCTCTATGTTTTCAGACGAAAAGAAAACTACTCTCCTCTTATCTTCACAAAATTTCAAACCCACACATTACAGAAAAAAGTGGGATCATTCGTCTTCCACTGTCTCGGAAAAAGAAGTCGAACCCAATAAGTTAGAACTTAATGTCAGTAGTTAAGACTAGAGTAGTCATATGTTATATTGTTCATCATTATATGTCCGTCCACTCCGTGTTACATGCACATGTATATGTACTTGCAACTATCCTACGGGCAGACATTTGTAATAAACTTTCTTTATTTCAGCTGCTAGCAGAGCTGCGTAGCATGATCGCGAGTTCGCAGCCGTTCAGTTGCTTCGGCCGGGCCCAGGCCATGTACAGCGACCCGGCCGACTGCACCATGTTTTACGAGTGTGTGGACGGACACCCCGTGTACCACCGGTCCTGTGCGCTCACCGGCACCGTGTTCGACCAGGGGGACCAGATCTGTGACTGGCCCGCCAACGTGCCGCCTCCCTGCGGGGTAAATCAACGGCCTCGTCCTTCTATAGCCTCTACCCGCGGATGGCTGGGAAAATAGTAGAAATTGGCCAAATAGAGTGAATAGTATGCGAAGGGAGTCGGCTACGGAGAGAGGGTCCAATCTGTCATCCCAGAGCGGCAAACTGTACCCCTATAGCAGACTAACTCCTCTTGCATGTTTTTCTGTCTATTTGGCCAATTTCTACTCTTCCCAGCCGCCTCTGGAGCCTGGTAGAGGCTAGTTCTTCTAGTCTTTATAAGGACGCTGTCACACAGTCGACGAAATCTGCTTCTGCCGACATCTATATAGACATAGTGCACGACATAACTACAGCATATGGTTTACTGAACTCACGACCAATTTACGACAGACGCCACGAATGTATTCGGACCTGGTCACGACAAATCTCGACCAGTTGCACCCTTCTACGTTTGGTAGAGTGATTCCCTACAGTTTGGCGTTCATTTAATGATGTTTGGTTTCTTTGTGCAGTCTAGGCATGAGCAAAAATGCAGGCACCGTCTTAAGCCCCCCTCTCACTGGACCCGCGGCACGTTGGCGGCGTCGCTGCGTTCTAAACTGGATTTGTGTTGCCCTTGCCTTTATAATGGGAATATCATTCAAAACGTACAAGTATGACCAAAAAGACAACAAAACACACAGAGCTTAAAAAGATTCGTTTTTTGTCGATGAAATTCGTCGAGGGCTTTGTCAATTCGATCGGCTGCAGCGACGCCACCAGCGTGCCGCGGGTCCAGTGAGAGGGGGGTTTTAGCTGACGTATGTATAAGATTGTACAACAGTTAAAGTAGTGTCACGTTTATAAAACATGTCAATCATTCCCCTCTTGTAGACAGAGCCCGTGCCTGTCACCACCGAAGCCCCGCCCCCTCCACCCTTTACCTGTGACGACAAGCCAGCGGGCACGTACCCTGACGTCACCAACTGCCGCAAGTACTGGGAGTGTGTGCCGGGACACCCGCCCTACAACCGCCCATGTGCGCTGGAAGAACTCGTCTACAACCCCGATACAGGAATCTGTGACTGGCCAAGGGACGTGGTTGGTCCGTGTGGGGTAAGTTAATTAGATGACGAAACTTGTCTTCTAATTTGCATGCGTCAATCATTATGATAATATATTTGTTTCTCATTGCAGCCAATCATAGACGTCACATTTAAGTAGGTGATAAACTACCACTATTGCAGTGTTCGGTGTACTCACCTCTCAGGCAAAATCAGTGTCGCCTGGTCGCAAGTCTTGCACTTTCGTAGACAATTTTGTTGTTTATCTGTTTGCTTATTTGATTGTTTGTTTGTTTCTTTCTTACTTTTAAGGAGCAGCGCAAACGGACGTTGAATGTAACTGACGAAAACAGTGGTACCGACGAAAACAGTGGTACCGACGAAAACAGTGGTACCGACGAAAACAGTGGTACCGACGAAAACAGCGGTACCGACGAAAACAACGGTACCGACGAAAACAGTGCGGGCGAAGAAACAGGTGGGAAGAAACAACAGCGCAACTTTCCTGTGCTGTCCTTAGTGCTGAATTGCCTTCGAGTCTGTTTAAAAAGAAAGCCATTTCAGAAAAAGGAAGCCCGCACCACAAAAATGCTTTTGATGCGGGTGCATTTCATTGAAAATGCTTGCTGTTAGCAAAAACCTCCTTGCTGTTAGATATCTTCTCTATAAGTTAAATAGAATTCGTAGTTGTTTTGTCCCCCTCTTTTACCTTACAAGTCATGAGATCATCGTTGTAGTATGCCATTTTCTTCCGCCAATCCTTGCAAAAATTGTCTCCGCACAGGTTTCAGCTGCGAAGGGCGCGCTGACGGCCTGTACAGCGACCCGGAGGACTGCGCCATGTACTACGAGTGCGTGGCGAGCCACCCCGTGTACCACCGACCCTGCGCCAACCACGGTACCGTCTTCGACGAGGCCGACCAGATCTGCGACTGGCCCGCTAACGTTGCGCCACCTTGCGGGGTTCGTATGCATTCCACATCTCTTTCACCATGCTTTACCAGTTTAATTTTAAGACGAGAGAAATAAAAAGATAAACTTGTTTCTACGGTGGCCCACAAGTACAGGGTATGTCTTGTCCTGTCTTTCATTTTTGAGGCTGCCAACTTCAACTTGCTGAAAATTTTGTAGCCTATATGCCGACTGTAAGGTTTTGGACCATCGCACACCGGGGCATGCCCCTACTCTTTTTCGAAAGGTGTGGTGGGTTCTTTAACGTGCGTGGGGTGTGGCTCTCCCCAAACACGGGACCTCCATCTAATAGTATATAAATAAAAGACAAAAATAAATAACGCTGTACTTGTGGGCCACTGTATGTTTCTGCATCAGTAACTGTTGTAATTTTGTCCTTCAGACGGAGGGAATTTTCACATGCGGTGGAAAAGCGCCAGGTAGCTACACTGACCCGAATGACTGCGCCAAGTTCTACCAGTGCGTAGTCGAGCACCCCGACCCCTTCCACTTCGACTGTCCGGCGGGAGGACTCGTCTTCGACCCCGAGAAGAAGATCTGTGAATGGCCGTGGACTGTGGCTCAACCCTGTGGGGTGGGTACATTTTCTGCTTGCTATTTCGTATCGTAATTTGTTTGCCAAAGGAACGTTTACGCCTCCGTGAATAGTTTCACCAGGTTGGCAAGTCACTGAATAAAAAGACTCTTTTTACACAACGAAGAGATTTATTCAACCAACGTTTCGGTAACCATCTGTCACCTTCTTCAAGGCAATTCTGACTGGTTCACATTGCACTGCAGCACAGGTGTCGCTGCTTATAGATGCGTTCCAAACGCAAAGTAATTACATATATACAGTCACAGGGAATGACATCACAATGCTGTCCCAACCGTACAGAAATGTAACACATACACCACTATCGAGCAAAAAACAATGCAACTGTATATATGTAAATTCTTGGTTGTGTGAAAAGAGTCTTTTTATTCAGGAACGTTAACGGTAATCTAACGGAACTAAAATGTATATATATATATATATAGTACCAACAGCCGATTTCATTTTGCCTTCTATGCATTAGTGAAACTGATCTTTTCTTGTTTATTTCTTTTTTCAGTACAAGACGGACTGATAGAATTACTGGGAGGAAAGGCAGACGACATCGTTCTGAAAACAGAGCTGAGTAGAGTGTAAAGAAACCTACGTGCGGTCTCAAACATATCCATGGATTGACTTTTGTAACTTTTTTGCAAATAAACTGAGAATGTTTCGTCCTTGAAACGGTATTGATTTGCTGCTTTCTTTCTCTAGACTATTTTGATACGGAGCTTATTTTCTTCTTCCAGAAGTTATAGAGTGTTTATTGACACAATAAAACCACAGGGATTTACGTAAGGTCTTTTAAAACCAACTGTAGATACAACTATAGGTATGGTTTTAATTTCATATCAAGAAGTATTTCAGCATAACAATATATAAGAGTTTAACTACCGTTTCTACAACACAACCATTTCGTTTAAGGCTTGATCGTTTTTTGACAGAAGCTGTATTAAAAATGTGCAGAAGTCGAAATGCCCTCTGCTAGACCTTTTTCGATTTCACAATATCATATAAACATGTATATTGTCTCTTGTTAGTTTTCACCATGTAGCGTAGCCTTATCAGTATCAATGAAGTAAGAGTTCGTTCTCTTGGTTGTGAACTGAAAGAATTACCTCTTTTCTGTGTGTAGCACTGTCGACAGTGCTACACACAGAAAAGAGGTAATTCTAGTTGCAGTCTCAATTGCAATAGTGCAGTAACCGTTGTGGTGTCGAGGGACTAGGTCTCAGATAATTTGAGCCTCAATTTATTTTCATAAACATCTAGTCCTCCAAGATTACAAAACAAAGACTAGTTGCCCACAGATAGTACAAATAAAGGGACCCATCGAATAAAGCTAGTCAAAACATCTCAGAACGGTAGACTGAATACTCCAGCTTTCACTGCGCCTAGCTTGTGGTAACCTGGTACCAGCCGATCGTAAGATTCCCGGGATCTTCTCGGTACTAGGAGGGCCAGTGTCCGCCCGCCGAGGACTCCGCTCGCACTCATCGGATTTTACTAATCTCCGGTGTACTTGAAGTGTTATTCAGCACCAAGGACAGGGGCAACGGCGGACCCGGTGTAACCGCCCAGATTCTACTCCTGCCAACATGATCCCCGGGTATGGTCTGAGCAGGTGTAGAATCTGGGCTGTTACACCGGCAACGCTGAAAGCCAAACATTCTGACGTTATAGCCAAGCCCAGTTGTGAGCGAAGTAACTGAATGCCACGAAGAAAAAATTCCCCCGAGTGAAATAACACTTCAAGTACACCGGAGATGAGTAAAATCGTTTTGCAATAGTGGGTTGTAGTTTAATAGGAAAAAATTGACAATACCTGTATTAGAAATTTTATTAAGTTATTAAGTTGTTGTTAACATTTATCATAACATCATATTTTAAAGAGTGACTCTATTATAGCATTACGCGAACCAGAACTTTATTGCCCCACATAAATATTCAATATGAATATGACAAAGAGCTCGAGTTAGCTTATCTCCTTCAGATAAAGAAGAATAGAACTAGATATTATGTTATATAGGGATTGCACCGTCTTTCTACTCTCCAAGCAGAGGAGGGGTTCCGGCTGGTTTTTGACGAGTTTTAGGCGTTTTTGTCGGGCTTTCTACTTTGTCATGTTTTTTTCTTTCTTCTCTCTAAACCACACAGATAGGAGGTGCCTCGAGCATGTTACAACAGCCTGATTACTCAGATCAAGGAGGTTCAGATGGTGAACACAACCTGTTGAATATTAACCACACCATGACACCATCGCACTTATCCATGATAGGAAAACAAAGACATGTGGCATTTGAACACTCTATTTATTATTCATTGCCGACTGTAAACCCACGCGCATTATATTTTTCACATGTGCGATCTTTTAGGTGTCACCACGTGCTTTGCTGGAAACACATTGAGTCCACTGGGCTGCTCTGAATACACATCATGATATAACTAGGTTGTTGTACTTTGACCTATGTACGAAGGTGCTCTCAAGGCAGGGTCAATAACCTAGCGGACGTCCCAACATATGCTCTCTGGATAACTCTATAAATAAGGAGTTCCTGCGATCTTTCATGACTAAACTTTCTCAAAATATAAAATTTTAATCTGAGATACCCTCCGAACACATGATATACTCCCTAAACCTAATAGTAAAAGAGATCATTACAATATCTTCCTCTGAAATAGTGGTACGGTCCAACATGATTACGTCATCTATCTCGGGGTTCCCAGTCAGCTGGGAGTCATATGAGGGAGGTCTGTAATAATCAAACTTCGAGTTCTCTTTTTATATCGTCAAGTTGACCAGTTTGTCGTCTCCTGTATGGTCAAACTGACCATTGGCGTCTAGACGTCAAGTTCTCCGTTGTCCAGTTTGCCGATCGTGGTAATTACGTAAGTAAACAGTCTCAGAAACTATTTGTAGTAACGGTTACACTTACTTAACCTCCTTGCTTATATAGGCTTGTATGCACACACTGTAACTGCTATAACAAATCCGATATTTTGTATTTTAATATCAAAGTATAACATCTATTTTTGTTTTGTGAAAGACATTAAACTTTCTAACTTTTATATGGATTGCTATATGGAATCTGGTACTAGTATGTGGTAACTTATGTTATATGTTTAAGGTCTTGTCGTATCAAATAAATCAGAAGATTTAGCTATCCCTATAGCAGTTTTCATTGTCACTGCAGGAGAACTTCTGGTTTTATGGACAAACTATGATCATGATTTTTTTGGATCAAAACTTTCATATTTAACATATTTGAAATGAATGTTATTGTCGAAGTTTTTCTAACACGTTGATACATGAGGCTCCAATATTCTACATTCCACAGTTGCCAACATGCTGCAGCACCTGTACAGACAGCTGAATGCAGCTGTGGACTGGAGCACCCTCCTGGTGGGCCTCTGCACCTGGCTGGTCGTGTTCCTCACCTACAAGCTGTTCCTCAGGCCGCTGTACTTTTCCCCACTCAGAGCTGTAAGTTCTTAACCTTCTCCCTGCTGCCTAACTCTGTAGCCAATAGGGAATAGGTTACCTCTAGTAAGGTAAAGCAGTTGTCCTCAATTGAGGTGAAGCACGATACTTTTCATGCTAGTGGGAGTGCACTTCCGCTTTGCCACGGCTCGCATTTTTGGGCAAGCACACTGGGTCACCCCGATTTGGGCTTCACCGCAACCCCAATCACGCCAGCTGAGATAGTTGACAGAAAAACCTGAATAAAGTGCGCACCCCCGATCTGCCGCCGGCTGCTCGTAGCGTGTCTCCAAGATGTGGCCACGCCCTGATATTCGGCACGCTATGAAGTCTTGGTGTTTTTCTTTATCGTTAATTTTCAAATACTTCGATCCAATTCTATGAAGATGTGTGAAGGAAATATCATTTACGTTACATACATATGTGGTGAAAGGTGTAACATAGTTATTTCCCGTTCGTTTTCGTTTCAAGGCATTCTCATTTGAGGTGAAGCATGATGCTTTTTCAAGTAGCTAGTGGTAGTGCAGTGCGGCTTCGCTATGGCTCACGTTTTTGGCCAAACACACCTACTCTTCTTGATAAGTGTGTTGGGTTCTTTTACGTGCAGAGGTTTGACGCTTGAGGCTTACGTCCGAAGCTCCCTCATACACAGCCGGGCTGCCGGCTTAACATCACCATCCGAAATGACAAATGCAATCCCTTACAATATGTCCGAGCTGAGCCGAGCCTAGGATCGAACTCTGGCCCCACAATCCACGGAATTGGATCCAGATTGCAAAGCAGCGGGGTTGGGTTACCGCTTGCACCAAGGGGACATGCACTCTACTTCAGAGTGCTAAAGGTTTCACACAATGTAAGTTAAGGATGATAGATAACCATCAATCTTAAAATGTTTGCAGCTGAGTTGATTTTTTCAGTTTAGGCGTACTCGCGTTTCCATTGAATTGTTTCAACTGCGAATTTAAAACACCATGAAACCCTTAGGCCTCCTCGGCCGTCCTACATACTTGCAAAGTTAATTCCTCACAAAAATAAAGAATTTAGAAGACATGCCTAGCATAATATCATGTGCATGAATACACATGCAATTTCTAAAGCAGATTGCACAGTTGGCAGACCATTTTGTGATATCAGAATAAATATACATATGCTGATTATTATTTTCAATTTGCCTCCCCCAGTTGCCCAGCCCCAAGTTCAATCCCATCTTTGGTCAGATGTGGGAGGTTATCCGTGATGAGGCCGTGGTCCCAACTCTCAGGTCAGGAATTGCATAACACCTTGTTTGTTTGTTTGCTTTTGTATTGTAACCTGGAAGAATACAGGCTGATCCGAACAGATTTATTTTGATCCACTCACACTGGGAATATTAGGACCTTACTTATTTCAATAAGTGTGGTGGGGTCTTTTACATGCTCGAGGTGTGGCTCTCCTCAAATGAGAGACCTCCATTTAATGTCCTAGCCAAGAGACATTACAAACCGACGCTAGGTGTTTTTTGGTGTGATAAATTTTCTTTTCTTTTCTAGGAGAGCCCGCAAGCTTGGCCCCATATCCAGATATTTCTTCCTGTTCGGAGGAGAGCGTGTTCTAGTCGCTGAACCTGATGCCATGAAACATATCCTGGTCACAAATCATGCCAACTATGTACGGCCACCTTTCATAACCAGGTGATCTGACAGCATTGTTCCTTGAATACACGACTTGTACTGTTGAAGAACTTATTTATATATGATATTGTATATCATTAAACAAAACCTATAATAATTGGAAAGAGTTGAGACCATGGAAGATGTGCATTTTGACGCATGTAACATGTTGTATTTTGCTGTTTCTGTTGTATTTTGCTAATAAGCCAGACTCAGAGAGCTCAGGTAAGGCTCTTGAAAATTTTGATTTGACGAAATATTGATAAAAGCTAAACGGGTTATCAATTCTATCATCAAAAAGGTAATGCAGTCATGCTTCAGGGGTGTCAAAGAATTCATACGAATTTTACGGAATACATACGAATTTTATGGAATACATACGATCCATTACTAGAAACATACGATCCTTATGGAATACATACGATCCATTACGCAGAAACATACAATCCTTACGGAATACATATGATCCATTACGCGGAATACATACGATCCTTACTAATTTGGAGAAATGTGCCTGGATCACCTGACACCGGCGGCAAATTCAATATGGCGGACTTCTAGTAAAAAGTGCAATGTTGCTTTGCTACGGTTCACGTTTTCAGCAAAGCACATTGAAATTGGGTCACCCCTATTCTATGATATTGGATTCTATACAGCTTTAACAATGCGCCAAAAATAATTACTCATGCAAATGGATAAAATTTTCAAACAGTCAGATGTTTCAGACAGCATCCATCCGCTGTCTTTCGTCAGTGACTAAGGAAAGATCTGGCAGAACCAGGTTTTATACCAAAACTCTGAATATTATGTTAATGAAGTGAAGACAATTTCAGATGGTTCAATAGAATAGTAGTCAAGACAAGGTTGTATGCAAATATTGCTTCTCTAACTCCCTGTTTGAACCTGAACGGCGTTCGCAATTCAGCTTTTACAATGTATTTATTAAACCACAGTTTTATTGTGCTTTCTGTAGGGCATTTGCTACTCTTGCGGAGAAGGGACTTCTAGCCGTGAGTGGCGCTGAACACGCCATGCAGAGGAAGATCCTGAACCCTGCCTTCAAACGGGAAAATCTTAAAGGTACTAAAAGTTAGCCTCCTTCGCAGACTTCCTAGAATGGCGGCATATGTATTGGGGGGGGGGGGCACACACAAGGGAGTTATGTAGCCGAGGGAGTTGTGTAGCCGAGGGGTGACCGCCGTCCTATCAAGTCTGCTCCCGATCGGCTTGAATAAAGTGAAGGTGATTAAGACAGCCATTCAGAGAGGCTATTAACATGTTCGCGCAAGGCTAATTCACATGTTCGCGCGAGGGTAATTCACACGTACGTGAGGAACAATTGACTGAATGGGCACGGCACATGCCTGGTTAGTTTCCGGCTGAAACAAAATATGAATAACACACCAGTCGTGGTCAGAAATAGAGGCTAAACTAAAACTATCTCTCGAATCTATTGAAGGCAGTCAGACAGTTTTGTCGAATTTTTTTATATCTATAGTCCGGAACCGGCAGAAATGGGGAGGGGGGATGTAAGGATCGCCACTTTAGACAAGTTCAGAATACAAATACACATGTCTTAGGCTAATATGCAACATCATCTTCGGCTTCATTGCGAAATTGAAAACAAATCGATTTGCCATGGCCAGCTAGGTCGATAGTCCCAAGAAACTACACAAAACAAGCTTCCCCTTGACCGCACTGATGGTCTGCAACCGAGCTTGTAGTGGAGAAATAACCACTACCATCGTCTTTTACTTGGCAAGAGACGGTAGTATCTGGTAACAAATTGACTTTCCGTGACCTGTAGTCAGGCCAACAAAACAATCCTTGCCTTCTGTGGTAAGTTGAAATGTTTTGATTTCTTGAAACTGATTTTGATGTCGGTGACCGTTAGGAAATGGCCGGATCAGTGAACTAGGGGGCGTGAAAACTCACTGCCGGGAGGAGGCGCATGCGGTTTATTGGGGTGTTTTTTAATTTCCCTCTATTCAAGCCTATCGGGAGCAGACTTGATAGGACGGCGGTCACCCCTCAGCTACACAACTCCCTCGGCTACATAACTCCCTTGTGTGTGCCCCCCCCCCCCAATACATATGCCGCCGTTCTAGGAAGTCTGCGTAGGAGGCTAACTAAAAATAAAGTGCTTGAACTTTCTTAGCTAGGAGACTGATTTGAAAAATTAGAAGTACCAATATTTGAAGTCCAGAAGTGGTGTGTTCAGGAATACATTGGGCTTGAATACTGTTTCTCTTGCAGGAATGGTGAAGACATTCCAGGAATGGACTGAGGTGCTGGTGCAGTACTGGAACGATAAGCTAGAGGGCACCACTACTACCACAGATGGGTTTGTGGAGCTCCCAGTTCAAGAGGACCTGGGAAGACTGGTAAGTCAAAAGCTTCACTGCAAATTCATTTGTTTTTGCCGGGACTTTTTTTCACCGTAGGATTGGGAGTGTTTTGTTTTTAAGTTCGCGGTTGAAACAATTTTGTAGCACACTAAGTCTAGCATTTTGATTATTTGCATTTTTGGGAAAACCACAAAAATAAAATCATCAGAAATTTTTCAAGATTTATAGTATCTAATCCCAATTTGCCTATTTAAATTAGTCCAAAAAATTTGCCTGAAATATAGTATTAAAATTAGTCCAAAAATGACTTGACTCAAAGGACTGTGAGTCATGCTGTCGCAAAACTCAAAATGAAGACCGTAAAAACATTTTCTGTCGGCAATTTCAGACCCTGGACATTATTGGGGAATGTGCCTTCAGTTATGAGTTCAACTCTATCAGAGAGCCCGACAATCTGGTCAGCCAGAGTGTCACCAAACTGTTACGAGGAGAGGGGACAAGGTAAGGTTATAATAGAATTTATTAGATAATTGTTAAATTTGTGAAGAATCAAATAGATTTTCTGTCCTTGCAATATTGATCTACTTTTCAAGATTGTTTTCAAGACAAAACTTCCCAATATGAAATTATTCTTGAGAATTAACGTTGGGTAACATAAATTCAGGATTTTTCCGATAATGGTTGACTGAAATCAATCTAGCAGAACAATAAACCATGCTTTTTTTCTATTATTCTGTCAGTATCATGTACTATCTTTGCACTAATCATATATATGGTAGATTTTGTCTGTAGTCGTGCTGACACCATAATATTTCAACTTGAAACTACCGTCCGCCGCACGCACAATGACAGTGCTGTCGGACAGGGGTGAACATTAATTCGGGAGAGAAGATTCGTCTTGAATATCTTACCGCTAATTACATTTTATACAGCAGCTATTCGTTCCATCCTTGGCTTGAGGAGAGTGCTATGGATATAGACGTGTCCAAGTAAAAAAATACACGAAAAAACGGCCGTACCGCACACATCAGGCCTACCGTACGGGAACAACCCGTGTGTTGAGTCGGTAGCTATAGAACGTCAAAGTCAACATCCACCGTCATGGCAACGTGTACATTATTCATGGCAAGTTAGCCGGATGCCGTAGCATTGATAATACTACTATGTCCATGTATTCCTTGTTGTGTTAGGAGCAAACTTTGAGGAAAATATCGTCCTCAGTCCACAATCACACGCAACATTTAGACAAAAAAGTGTTCCTCACAAACCTTTGTCGTCTGCTTGACAACAGGATTCTGGGTAATGATATGGCGGCGGGAAAATACACGTGCCGTAGGTTGTAGCAACAAAGAGGGGTTTTGATGATTGATCACACTTAGAGTCCAATTGCAGGTCAGCAATTTTTAGAAAATAAGTTGTCTTGTAAATTATTGTGTTTAGCAGGAAGCGGATGTGACATTTGTCTTATAAACCAGCCGACAACGATGCAGTGTGATTCTCCCACGAAGCCCTCAGACTGTTCCAATAAGGGACGGAGAGTTTTTGTCCTCGTCGCCTTCTAATGCATGCTTATCGAAGCTTTTCAGCCAGTGTTCTGAATACGTTAGTCTGTCAAGTTTGCATTTCTGGCGGTATTACTGATGTTGCATCTAACACATCCCTAAATACCCCGTTTTTGAAAAATCCCGAATTTAAGTACCCCACGAATTTATGTTACCCAACGTTACATACTATTCTCTTAAATGTTCTTGTTTCAGTTTGATATCGCTGATCTCTGGGTCTAAAATAGGGACGTCAAAGGAGTTTATCAAGCGACGGGCTCTGTGTGACCAGATAGTGGATGATGTCATCGCAGAAAGGAAACAGCTCCAAGAAAATCCAGAACAAGGTGAGACACAGTCTGTGTAAATACAAAATACATCTTCCGAAAATAATTTCATCAGGTTGGTAGAACATATGATATTAGAGGTTCTTTTTTCACAACCGGTAATTCTCACCTGCTGATGTTTCGGTGTCTATCAGACACTTATCTTAGCCACGTTTGGGACAGACTATTCTCACCGCAAAAGCGCCACTTTCTTCGGCTCACGTAACTTATAGCGTCGAGAAGCAGTACTCCAGTCAGAAGCTCTGAAGAAGGTGTCTGATAAACACCGAAATGTCAGCAGGTGTGAAAAAAGAACCTCTAATATCTTACAAATACATCTGTTGTGGGGTTGTGTGGTGTAACGGCAGGGTGTTCAACCCAAAACCCAGCGGTCTCAGGTTTGAATCCCAGAAATTACCCATGCAATGGCAGCCAGTGCTGAATTGCTGCAGGGTTTACAATCACATGATACACAACAGAAACATATTTGTTCCACTCTTGCACTTTGTGGAACTGTCGCAAGGGTCTGGGCGGCTGCCATTCGGCGCCAGCAGGTGACCTCAATACGACCTTCCCCAACCGAAGTCAGGTACCCATTCACACCTGAGTGGAGTGAGAAAAGGCACAACATCGGGGCATTAGCAGTGGTTTCGAACCCGGGACCTCTCGGTTCTGGGCGAAACACCCTACTGATTGCACCACACGATGCCACACTGAGATGATTATGCTGGAAATAGCGGTGACACATCGGCAAACCCTGTCGACAAACCAAATCTATAGTGTGTTTTTGGCACACTTTTTAATAGACAGATTAGCTGAAGAGGCTCGGTGGGTGAAGGCACTTGCAGGTTGTATATGGGAGGAAAACAGCTTTCATCGAGAGAGTTCCATGGTTTGTCAGTCCGTGGAAATTGATTTTTGTCTTTTGTCCTAGTTGATGACAACATTCCCAACGACCTCCTGAGTCTGGTGATGTCGGCTCGAGACAGAGACACGGGGGAGGGGCTACCCGAGGAGGTCGTCAGGCACGAGGTCATGACCTTCATGGTTGCTGGACATGAGGTGGGGAGGGATGACTATGAAATTTATTTACAAAATCAATACTTCACCCACACAAACCTGGGTTTCAGGGTAGAACTATAGATGAACACCAGGAGAACCAGTTCCAGGAAAGGAGGAACTAGTTCCCATAGTAGACAGAGCCTTTTTGCCCTGCCTGAGGCCTTCTGGTGTTTGTTTTAAAGGAACTACATTCAACCTAGTTCCTCAACGCCAGTTAAGGCACAACATCCAGTATAGGTTCTGTATAGTTCCTCCTAATCAATCACTCTAGGAAGAGAACCTGGCTGGAAAACAGGCTGCAAGCCTTATCTATGCGACTAATTATGTGTAGAAGATCAATTATCCATGCTCTAGGAGGACCCTGATATGTCCTCCCTCCCAAAGAGCACAGATGTACATGTACATTGAAAAGGAAAGGGTTGTTTGATGTTTCTTGGGAATAGAAAAATATATTTTGGGGGCTCTTAAGACAGTATAATTACTCATTCAGGTTTCCATTAAGACATGGCCTTAATATGTCTCACCAGGGATAGAGGGGATAAGTAGGAAGTCAGTCTGATTACACTGTAACTGTCACTGCTTCAGCCACCCTGTCAGGTCTAATTAGTTACAACCACTTGCATGCAGACTGGATCATATAGCACATGTAATCACAGCAGAGCTGAACTAGCTTCTGAAACAACAAATGATTATTACAAACCTTCTTCAGAAAGTGAAAAGTAAAAGTGATCTTGAACCTGTTAAGCTCCCTGTAGGGCTTATTCTGCCACTTGACCTGACAGAGAAGACAGATTCTACAGGTTCAGTAGCATGCATGTCAGGAGAGAAACAAAGATTGGATTCTAACTTTCAGCTTCTTGGTCCAAAAGCAAGGCTATCTAAAACCTTCTTCCAGCTGTCTCTGTAACCAATAGGCTGCTTCAGTTTGCTGAATGTTAAAGTCCACTGGACTAGGCATGCTTCTACAAATCTTACACTACCGTAGTTTGTCTTTACTACATGTATTTGTACTTGATTTCTCTGACAATGCCTTGTGCACTATTGTAACAAATCTAGCCCGATAACCCAGCCCTGTCTCCATCTCTAACATGAAATCCAAGCAGGTCCCATAGCCCACACAATTAAGCCGTTCTCTAGCAGGTTCAACTAAGGAGCTCTTACATGTAGTTGAACTTCTTGGTCTAACATGCCTCTGAAGTTCGGGCTTGAAACTGATAGCTCTACAGTATACATGTAGGTGGGCAAAAAGTTTTTTGGTGGTTTTGAGGTCACACTGAAAGGTCACTGCGAAAACTCCAAACTTGAAACCACTGCGAACGTGTCTTCATTTACTTACTACTGTATGTAGATGCAGAAATGTTTGCAGTGGTTTCAAGTTTGGAGTGTTCGTGTTGACCTTTCAGTGCGACCTCAAAACCACCAAAAAACTTTTTGCCCACCTACATGTATACTACACAGCTATCATTGTTTCAAGCAGAACTTAAAACCACTGCGAACACTCCATTGTCTCCCTACCGTGAAATAAACACCACGCGAACTTTAAATGCATTTACAGTAACTTCAGTCCTGAGGAAAACCTTTGGCAACAGGGAAAATCAGGCAGGAAAATCATAGGTAGGATTTTTTCCTCCTCTGCGTAGCCTACCTGCCATCCTATTAGTATTACTTTACTTGTCCCCCCCCCTCCCCCATACACATGTACTACTGTATTATGCAGAAATGTTTGCGGTGGTTTTATGTTTGATGTTTTTTGCGGTGAACTCTTCAGCGCGAAGTTAAAACCATTTCTAACATTTTAGCTACCCCTTGTTTTTACAGTATCATGAGGCACCTGTTATGGTAAACATGAGCTATCTTGGTTTCAGACTTTCAGACTGGCCGCCAATCACCAATGAATCACTATTATGTGACTATAGTGCTACTATTGTTTTAATTTGATTCACATGAGGACATGGTTATCTTACAGCCACACAGGAATAACTTCTCAGTATCAAAACCAAGGAGGTTTAAAAAAACTCCTTGTCAATACGAATCAAATCTTTAAAGAATAACAGGCACAAAGTCAGAAAAAGCAAGCATCAATAGTAATAACAACAGTAGTTAAGCAATTATTGCATTGAAATTGAAAGTCAAAGTTTATACAAAACAGTTGGGAAAATGGGAATAAGAATCACATTTTTTAGATTTTTTAAAAGAACACACACAATGCTCTCAACTCAAACAGTTGAACCAGTACTCCAATGAAAAAAAGAACACTTTTAGTAATTCAGAACACTTTAGTAATTCACAGTTCAAAAGTCTGTATGTATCATTTTGAGACAGTGGGATAAATGATGGAAAGGGAACCTTCGTGGCCAAGTTCTAAAACAGATAGGACATTAATGAAGTTGTTTACAGGTCATTTTGCTGACCATGTTTAGAATTAGATGCAGTGCAGTTTTATAATAAATCAAATGATGACCAATAATCTCATTATAAGTATATACCAAACTACATCCACATCAAACACAACATAAAAACAAGAGTCCGTAGGACACAATTCTCCGTGAAGTATTTATAGTATGTACAAGTATTGACCCACACAAATTGCATCTCTGCTCAGTCCAAGTAGTGTTTTAGAGCAAGTAAAGAAAAAGTGTTTGTTTATCTTTTTCTTTCAATACAGGAGTGGTCAACCTGCTGAAAAGTATGTTTTTACAGCATGGCACAGATGGGATCTAGAAATTCCGGGAAAAGTCACAAAGTTAGATCTAGATGGCCCCTTTTCAATTATCAACGAACCATTCAGCCTTACAAGTTACAACTAAGATGCATCAGAAATCACAAATATGCCGTAAATCCTCTTTCCACAATTTATTGCAGGCCAGCCTGATCTATAGCTATCAAGCTATTTGCAATAAAAAAGGCAAATCTATATTATCGTAACATTTCACGAAGGTCAAAGGTCACCGGATCTAACCACCCGGAAGTGACACTGGCGCGCGCACTTTTCTGAGAGATATTTCTCAACAATCTTTCATCCCCTGTGTAAACTTTTTACATTGTCACAGCCTCCGTATTATAAACTACAAGTGTGGTAAGTTTGAAGGTCCAGAGATTTGCCATTTTCACACTGTGCGTAAAAATACATCGTCCGTCCCGTGCGCACATACTGTATGCGAGTTGCGAGGGACACGGCATACTTAATACACAGACTGGAGCTCACTCGGAACATGTTCGCAGCCAAAACTCACAATTCCCGCCGCCGCATTGGTATGTAACTTGGTATATCGTTTCCTAGGTTGCGCGTGGTGATGCACGTTGTCTATTTTTCAATGTAACAGTGACTATACGATCACAGCAGGTTAGAAAGAATTGTACCCCGTATCTGCCTGAAGTATTCTACTCAAGCGGAACGGATTATAGCACGGTGTCTACGGCAGGGCAGTGGGACATAGCATTAATTGTAGGGGTGCAATTACAGTATTGCATTTACGATAAAAGTAGTTACGGTGTAACTAAGACATCGTGCATCACCACACCCAACCAGGCACACTATATGCCAAGTTACACACCGATACGACGACGGGATCGTGAGTTATAGCTGCGAACGCGCAAGCAAAAGCAGTCCCAATACCCCAGAAGGAGGTCACACCTCCTTCCCGGAGTAATAACCAAGCCCCCCTCCCCCCAGTTGAGCTAACAAATGTGGGACTTAAACCCCAATTGACTAACTAGTGGAGTACCATGACAGACCATGTGACATGCATGTCAGGTGGTCTGTCATGGTACTCTACTAGTTAGTCGTATCACATGGTTTCACAGGTCACCAGATATAGGCTTGTTGGTCCCTGCCCTAACTGTGTTCTACTATAGCTCTATGTTACAGGTATGAGGAGCATTTTCCTTCAAATGGCAAATTGTATACAGATACATGTACATGTATTTGTTAAGAAATACAGTCTTATGGTGGAAAAACACCATGAAGCACAGATACCCACACTCGCTTGATTATTTCATGAGGGTCTGCCTGGGGGGGTCCCGACAACGCTCTACGCTAAATTCGGAGGGTCGGCTACGCATTACGCTCAAATTCGGGTAGCCTCTCTACGCTCTACGCTAAAATCTGAAGCTTTCCAATGCATTCAATGCAGGACTCAAAAAACCTACTGGCTGAACTAAGGCGTCAAAGTTGCTAATGTATGAGGTTTGGCGGTTACAAAAACATAGTCTTGATTGCCAGGATTTTGTACTTTTTTTTAGATTATGGCACAACCGAGCGCCGAAGATGGGTGATTTATAAGGGGGATGGTCCCCGGAAAATGTTCAAAATTTAGAAGTATAGACCCTCTGAAATACTATTTTCTGCATTCTGGGGGGCAAGTTTTGAGTAAGCTAAGTTTAATGACATCTATCTCTATTTGTAAAAAGAAATACATAAGGGTTTCAGCTTGATTTTGGGGGAACGGCGCCTTTCGACATATTTTTTCGCCAGATGCACGACATGCTCGCACAGGGAAATTTATAATTTTTGACCCATTGACACGCTATTTCCTGAATTCTGAGGGGCAAATGTTGCTGGTAAAGTACGCTAAGGTTAATGGCATCTCTATATGTGTGAAAAACAAGTGCTTCTGCAAAAAGCTGCCATTTTCGCTCAATGAACATGATTATGTACACGTGGTTAGTTGAGGAGTATATTATAACGGGATGTGATATTCTTAATCCGTCACCCTAGCCCTTAATCCATTAACATAAACTTAAATCCCACAGGAGAACCCTTAATCCGTCACCCTTGCCCTTAATCCGTCATGAAAGCCTTTAATCCCTCAGCATTGCCTATGATATGTCACCATAGCCCTTAATCCGTCCCTTTAGCTCTTAATCCGTCACCTTTACCCTACATCCGTGGTTATAAACTTTAATCCGACAGCATAAATCTTAATCCATCACCAGAGACCCTAATTCGTTACCCTTTCACATAATGCGTCAACCTTACCCTTAATCCATCACCATGACCTTTAATCCGTCAATATAACCCTAAATCTGTCAACATAGCTCTTAATCCGTCAATCTTGCACTTGATCCGTCAGCATATCCATTAATCCATCACCACAGCCCCTAATCCGTTGCCCTTTCCCTTAATCTGTCATTATAACCCTTAATCTCAATCACCCTAGCCCTTAATTCTTATTATAACGTATAGTACACCTTTGGAAAATGAAGGCAGAAATGACATACATGAGGTATAAATGACATGGCACGGGTCCAAATTATGGTTGTACATTTACCAAGCAAGCAAGCAACCAACCAATCAACCATACGTAAAAGCATCCGTTGAATGGTGTTTTCCGTTATAATGAACAATAAAAAAAATTGAGGCATGGTTTGGATCTAAGATCATAATATAAAGACGTTGTATACATCAGACGGATTTTTGAAAAGAAAAAAAAAAGAGAAAAACAAACCTTCCCCTGACGGATACGAACCGAGGACCTACGGGTCCACACGTCACGACCTTCCACGATGGTAAAACCTCTATGCATGGTAAATTTTTTTGTAATTTTCTTGACAAAACTAGTTTCTTCTTGTTCAGTTTTCTGGTATAGATGTAATATGGCCATGTATAAAAACATGGATGTAATGTACTACCTTCCAAGATCCATGGATCTCATGTAACGGACGTACTACACTTTTAAGTTTAAAACCTTGTTCGCAACATTTCATTAACATAATTTATGAACATTTGCTTGTTACTCGATTACTGCAATTATTAGCATGTTTCATTACACTATTTTGGGCATACAATAAGATAAAACTATTGTTAACCACAAAATAGTTTTTTTTGTTGAGAATTTTGTTATGTAACGATAACCTAACTATGATTTAAAATGTCAACACCACACTGTAAAGTTTACAAATATACTTCAGAAACATTGATGCAGGGTTGAAAGGGTTGAATCAAGATCCATCTATAGATGCATGCATCTATACAGGCATCGTACCATGGTGTCATTGGGTCTCAGTTCATTTTCGCGGTCAGCCGCGAAAATGAAAAAATGCAGGGTTTCAACTTGAGTTTTCGGGAACAACCCCCTCCCGACATATAATTTTTCCGCCGGAGCATGACAACAAAAATTTGGACGTTTTTGATCCATTGAAACGCTGTTTCCTGAATTTTGACGGGCAAATTTTGCTGATAAAGTAAGCTAAATTTAATGACATCTCTATGTGTGAAAAAATACAGACGGGTTTCAGCTTGAGTTTTGGTGTGCGACACCCTCGAGCCCTCTCGACAATCGCGACATATTTTTTCCCGGCGGCAACATTCTCCTCCGGGAAAATTTTGAAATCATGACGCCTGAAACGCTTTTTCCTGAATTTTGAGGGGCAAATTTTGGTGACAGATTATATCATAAACAAATACAGATTCTGAAGTGTTTCAACTTGAGCTTTGGGTGGGGACGCCGTCCCGACATATACGCCGGCAGCGCAACAGATCTAGACAACTTTCTTGCAAGTATATTTTATGAGTCTTGATCAAGGCAACCATTAGTAGATATTGTAGCATAACAATGGTCCCCAGGACCCCTATCATGTCATCTTCCTTGGCTCTGCAATGCCAGTTTCTTTTTTTTAAGTTTCAAAGCACTGTACTCCAATCAGATTGGAATGGCTCATAAAGTGTACTTGAACTTTTCTACACCTCTTATCAAAACATGCCTTTTTAAACTGGAGCTTATTAGTCTACAGTATGTACATCATAATCTATACAGACTGACCACACTGTATAGTAGTGTAATGCTAACTGGTCTACACCTGGTGTTGATTAACCCTCTCAGCAAGGAGATGGAATTTGATTTTTACCCTCTCCCTGCATGTGTGTGTGTGTGTGTTAGTACATGTACAAGTTTTTGTGATGATCAAGGAAGGAAAAATAGCAAAAAATTCCCTGAAAATTCATCTAGCTGTTTTTAACAGCACACATGCAGCCCATGCAGCCAGCCCCACTTCCAACCTGCCTGTGGTATCTAGGTCACCCCCTGGGGGACACTGACCCTTCCTAGAGAAAAGCTTACACATTTGTCCTCAACCACTGAAGGAGTTACAAAAACACCAACTTATGATGTAATGTTGACTAAGCTTGCATTAGAGATTCTTTCTCAGCAAAGAGAGGTATAGCATGTATTAATGCAGTAAGTGAAGTAGATATACTGTAACAGTTTTAGAACTGCTGGCATGTACCCCATGTGAGGCTGAATGTTTTTCTAATTACATGGTACATTAGTAAGAACCTCCTTGCCAAGCCCACAAGAGAAGGCCTGCACAGAGCTGACAGCTACTGTAGTTCCATGGGGTGGGGTAACTGGTCACAGATAATAAGCTATAGTTCCAGTGTTGGTTCAATATTGTTCTTGAGGAATTATATGAGAATAATATTCCTCTATAGTTCTACCCTGAAACCCAGGTTTGTGTGTGAAAGTATGTCTTGTTAACATTACGGAAGTGACAGCAAAGCTGATGTACTGAAATGTAACTGTCAGTAACTGTTAAGTTGCTGACAGCCATATTTCAGTACAGATAGTTTGCTAAGAGTTACAATACAAAGTACTTGTCAGTAATATTTCAGAATTGACACTAAAGAAGCGCGTTATAGCTGATGTTACTAACATGCAAACAGTTACTGACAGTCGCATTTAAGTGCTGATAGTTTGTCAAGGGTTTGAAGTTGAAGTTTTAAACTCTTGATCATCAGGTCCAAAAGCAGGGTTACAAATCACTAAACCATAGAGGAGCAACATATCCTCAGTGGCTTTGCTGTAATTATTAACAAGCCAAAATGTACCCACGGCTATAATGTACACGGGTGCATTATAATGTCATGAGTTAATTATTCTGACCAGGCTTTTCTTTCAGTTGATTAGTAGCCAATCAAATACACTGCACCAAAGCCCAAGAGTTACTTAATGATATATAATCATGTCCAGACGACCAGCACGGGACTGTCGTGGTTGTTACTGGAGCTTTCGCGTCATCCGGACGTACAAGACCGCCTGAGGTCAGAGGTCAGGGCTGTGTTGCCTAGCGAAGACACCCCCATCACCTGGGAGCTAATGGACCAAATCCCTTACTTGATGTGGGTGGTGAAGGAAACTCTGAGGTGAGTGAAACATTTTTGATAGAGCTTCTCAAGAAATGCAAGCTGATGAATTTTATTACAGGTTTGTGATAGCAAAACCTATTCAGTTTTTGCTTGGACTTGATAAATTCATTTATTTTGATGTGGATTTTGATGTGGAAAGTACTTTTTTATAAAGTTTGCTGTTGAAACAATACTGTTGTACAAAACACATATTTTCGGTGTCATAATTTTGTGGTGGAGTCAGGTAATAAAAATATTCAAAACCACCATGAATATTTCAAGTTGTACGGTACTCTAGAACTGTATAAGATTGATAACTTTTTAAGTGTCAAATTAGACAAGTTTGCCAATATGAAACGAAGAAGCGAGTAGAACAATCTCCTGGCCCCCCGGATTCGAACCCGCGCCGAAACCGGGCAGCCAGAACACAGACCTTAACCACTAGGCTAAAAGGTGACCTAGACCAGTTAGACTGGTCCAGGAGGCACTTGAACCCCACTGTTACAAATACAAAGGAATCTTGCTCTTGCATGCTTGCTGTATTATGATATGTTAAAATATGCAGCTGATACAAAAATGTCCATTTCACACTTAAATCTGCAGGCTGCACCCACCAGCCCCTCTGACATTCAGACAGGCACTGAAGGACGACCGCCTGGGACAGTACCCCATCCCTGCAGGCACTGTTCTTAACATCAGCACAGCAGTGCTGCACAGGTCAGCCTCATATTAGACCTATTTACACCCAAGGACCTGTGAATTGGTATTTTCCCAGGCACATGATTGACCTTGACATTCGTATTTTGGACCTGAAGGTTTTTCACAGTATCGTAATCTGTGCCTTTCGAGTTAGTCATAGCTTGTTCATACCTTGATTCTCGAATTGGGATTCAGACCTGAGGCACAGGACTGATTTGTGAATCTTAAATGTTTGAGTGGACTGCTCCAAGGGGGGTTAATCCCGAATGGTAAATCTACCTGATCACGGTGGGAGAGGATGTTTTCGAATCAGGATCAGTCCCATGCCTAGGGTAAATCCTGATTCGACAATCCTGGTATGAACGGGGTTTCAAGGGTTGCGTATATACTGGTACAGAGTATGATACTGAAAAACTTTGAGGTACACGTCCTAGATACCCCCGCAGATGAATATCATTAAGTCACCCGGTACTTCACCAAAAACATTACACTAATTATGATACTAATGCTCATTTGACTAATAATTGTACAATTCCAACAACAAAGCTTAAGATCAAGCACTAACTTGATAAAGGTGATAACATTGTATGGTATAATGTTTAATTCACAAGAAAATTGGAGCTGCAAAATAAATGTTCAAGTAATGCCAAAGAAATCTTCTCTTTCCACAGGTTGTCTCAGTACTGGGAAGATCCGGACACCTTTAAACCTGAACGATTTGCCAGCGACTCCAACAGGAACCCCTACACATTTCTGCCGTTCATCGCCGGGCCGCGGACTTGTATCGGCAGTAAGTTCGCCCTGGCGGAAATGCGAGCCGTGACGGCCGTGTTGGTTCAACAGTTCCAGTTTGATCCGGTTCCAGGAGTTGAGTACAAGAATAAACAAAGGGTCACATTGAGACCAGACCCACCGCTGTGTCTACGTGTTAGCAAGGCCCCGACGTGATATTTCAGTGGTAGAAAGCTCCTGTGTTAGGAAAAATGTTGAGTTGGTTTGGGCCCCCTAGCAGCTGTTTTGGAACTGCATAGTCCTTTGCTACTGTAGACTTTGGAGTACATTTTTAGAAGGGATTGATGGATTGTCATGACTTCAGCATGTTTTAGGTAGCACAATTAGACATAATTAAATGGTGATTATGCAGACCAGGCTGTAATTTTATTTAGATAATCAATAAGGAAATTAAGTAAGTAAGTACTAAGTAAATAAGGAAATTTCATAAGTAAGTAAGTGAATTAAGAAAGTAAGTTACTAAGTAAATAAGGAAAGTTCATAATTCTATTTTGAATAGGTCTGTCACTTTGAATGTGTGACATACAATTTATGTAGCTTAGTAAGAGAGGGAGTTACTAGATACTGATTATTCAAATAAGGACCACATTTACATATCTTGCGTAACTACCTGGATGTCTAACCTTCATCACGTTAAGGACCTCATTTGCATAATTAAGGTGAATAGGCTATAACGTTGATACAATAGTGGTAGATGGAAGTTGTAAGTTAGATAAAGGTGAGCAACATTAAACATATTTTATGCAAATCAGGGCTTAATTTGCATAATCAATAAGAAAATGAGACATTAGTGCTTGCCTCACAATGTATCGGTTAACTATTTTATTGTGGTCACATGTACGTAGCCCAGTGAGTAACTTTATATAATGTAATTATATATCTATTTATTATATATATTATATAAACATTGTAATAAATTACTGTGTAATGATATGTACAATAAAGATCTTCATTCATTAACTTTTATGATACAGTAAAGAATGTAACAGAATGTATCAAGAGTGTGTTGTCAATTTGGCGTTGTTGGATCACGTCACTCAAAATTTCATGCCCGTAAATCTGGTTGTTTCTCTACATAGGGAAAGAACTGTTTTTCCTGAATTCGGCACCAATGTCATTAATAACTCGACTGTTTCGCTGTGGGAATAACTTGATAAGCCCACATCAAATGGAAAATCCACCATGCACACTGTCCAGAAATGTTTCGGAGCCGAGACCAGAGTACTCGCTGTAAGGTGTATATATGATTGTGCATAATTAATGCAAGAAATGTCAACATCACTGTGCTGGACAAAACCTGTAGAGATTCGGAAAATATTAAGCTCGTGTTATTCAAAATTAACATTTAATTTAGTGTTTTTTCTCATATTAAAGTTGTCAGGGAGTACATAATGTTATATATTATGTGAAATAAAACACTGGTACATAAAAGGCGTGTTAATTTTTACTTTATGCAATCTTCTTTTAGTCAACTGAAATACTTTCCGGTACATTTTTCACCAACCGTTTTCAAATTTAAAAGTCCCTTTCAGAAGCGCAGATTCTCTTTCATAGGCTTCATTCTATGTGCTCTCTTCCTCACCCTTCACCCTACACTGTTAGAACGAAATGATAATCAAGTTAGCCAGTTATATCCTTAGCGTAAGTCAACAAAGTCAGTCTCTCACAATAGTCACACTGTGACAGCCGTCGGCGTTTACGTGTGGCTGCTGTTTGCAATCAAGTCGCCAGGCGGCGCGCGTGAGTGGTAAACATTGCTCACGACCCGTCCGTGCTACTTCCGGGTTCGTGTCCTAAAACGCTGGGTAAACTAAAGTTCAAAGTTGAAGTGATGCCCCCCGACAGGTTGTATCAGTCTAGCCATATCACAGCAAGAATGTAAACGGTCTAGTATGAACCAGGTTTGTGAAGCTATATAATCTGAAGAGAGTAGCTGTTGTCTGTTGCCAACGAGTGTTCAAAAACTACCAACAGGACAACACGTCGATAGTGCCTTGCTGAGTTGTAGCGTTTCCCACGACATTATGATTACAGTAAATACGGAAGATTCCGGTTCCAAAGGCGCTGGCAACATGAGCGGCCCACGACGCAACACCAAGTTTCTGATGTTTATGATCCACGTCAACTACGCCATCTATGGAATCAGTTCACATCTACAAGGAGGGGCCTTCCCGGTAAGGATTTGATATTAAAATTCATAGAAAGATCCACAAAACTTAAACGTTAGTCTGACTTCTATTAAAAGTACAGCAGGTAGTATATCAGTTATATCGCCAATGTAGGGGTCACAGGTTAACTGGGGAATATTTTACGTGGCACTAGGATGTCAATGGGTCACATAAAATCCAATACTAAACTCTTGATCAATGAAATTATTACACCCATGTTAAGCAACCTATGACAATAATATTTACTGTATGAATAATAAAATGGCAACATAGAATGTTTGATGAGAGTCAAGAGATATTTGTAAACAATGGTCAAACATAATGCATTTTAATATCCTTCATTTTGTTGAATATAACGTTACATGTAGCAAATAAGAAACTGCCCTGAAATTCCACCAGAATACAAGTAAGCCTCGTATAGAGCTGTTTAATCTCCTTTCATTGTTGTCAAAAGATAGAAGTTGCAATACGTTACACATTGGTACGATACACTAAGTGTCATTATAACTTTAATATACAATAGTTGTGCAATACAAACCTGATTTGATGTATTTATTTGGCTGTAAAAAAAAAAAAAGTCAGCCTGGCTGCCCAACTAGTCGAAGCAAGGACATTATATAATGTCCTTGGTCGAAGGCAATTACAAAGGGTTGTCAGCCCTGGTAACTGAACAATATTCAAAATTCAATACAATCTTATGTAACTAACAGTATTATGACATTTACATGTAATTTTAATCTTAGCCTCATTCCAAAACAGATTCCACCCTCCCGTTAACCTTATCAGAGTGTTCCCTTTGCTCCATTCCCCCCCAGTTTGTGTCCAAGAAGCTGGGCGTCGACCCCACCACCTGGGGTTACCTGCAGACCACCATCGCTGTAGCACAGCTGGCCGGATGCCCCATCTTCGGCAGGTTCGGAGACCTGTACGGGGGCAGGGCCGCCATGACCTTGACCTTCCTCGGGATGATGGTGGAGAATCTGTTGGTGGTCATGGCCTTCTCTGGTGGTATCCCATTGCTGTTTATCTCAAGAGCTCCCATGCTGTTCATACATCCAATGACAGGTGGGTCTAGGATGGTATCCCACTGCTGTTCATTCTCCCAATGACAGGTGGGTGAATGAATTCTGGGGGGGTATCCCACTGCTGTTTATCTCCAGAGCACCCATGCTGTTCATACATCCAATGACAGGTGAGTCTAGGATGGTATCCCACTGCTGTTTATATCACGAGCTCCCATGCTGTTCATACATCCAGTGACAGGTGGGTCTAGGATGGTATCCCACTGCTGTTTATATCAAGAGCTCCCATGCTGTTCATACATCCAGTGACAGGTGGGTCTAGGATGGTATCCCACTGCTGTTTATATTTCAAGAGATCACATGATGTTCATAAACCCAATGATAGGTGGGTGAACAAATTCTAGAAAGGATGGTATCCCACTGCTGTTTATATCAAGGGCGCCTAAGCTGTTCATACACCCAATGACAGGTGGGTCTAGGATGGTATCCCACCGCTGTTTGTATCAAGAGCGCCCATGCATGCTCTTCATACACCTGATGACAGGTGGGTCAAGGATGGTATCCCACCACTGTTAATTCTCCAAATGACAGGTGGATGAACAAATTCTGGGGTGGTATCCCACTGATGTTTACCTCACAGGCTCATGTGCTATTCATAGACCATATAACAGGTGGGTTTAGAATGGTATCCCACTGCTGTTCATACATCCAATGACAGATGGGTCTAGGATAATATCCCACTGCTGTTCATTTATCCTATGACAGGTGGGTCTAGCTATTAAGATGGTATCCTACTGCTGTTTATGAGTTTATCTCATAGGAACCCATGCTATTTATACACCATGGGTTCATGATGATATTCCACCGCTTTGTATCAAGGGCACCCATGCTGTTTATACAACCAATGACAGGTGGGTCTATGGTGGTATCCCACTGCTGTTTATCTCATGGGCGCCCATGCTGTTTATACACCCAATGACAGGTGGGTCTAGGATCGTATCCCACTGATGTTTATTTCAAGGCCACACATGATGTTCATACACCCATCTATAGGATGGTTCTCATTGCTGTTCATTTATCTGATGACAGGTGGGTTTAGGATGGTATCCCACTGCTGTTCACCTCTGCTGTGATCATTGGATTAAATGATACAATCTTGTTTTTCTTACCTTCTTTTCCAGCGTTCCAAATGGTAGTGTCAGACCTGTCGGATGAGAAGACACGAGCGGACGCTCTGGCAAAACTCAACATCGTGTCTACGATTGGGAGAATCCTGGGACCAACCATAGCAGGCTGGCTGGTGGAACACTATGGGTAACTACTGTAAATGCAGAAATGTTTGCGGTGGTTTTATGTTTGCGTTCTTTGCGGCGACCGCTTCACCACAAACTTAAAATCACCTCAAACATTTTTGTCCAATACTGTAGCAGTATGTGACTATAGCACTGCCGCAAACTTAAAAACACAGCGAACACTCCATTTCCCCCTTAGCGCGAAATAAAAACCATGCAAACTTTAATGCATTTACAGTAACAGGATATCACAAAATAAACTTTCATGTAGAGCAGTGACACCTGTGCTGCAGTGCTATGTGAATCAGTCAGAATTGCCCTGAAGAAGGTGACAGACGGTCACCGAAACGTCGGTTGAATAAATCACTTGGTTGTGTAAAAAAACAGTCTTTTTATTCACTTTCATCTAGAGCATGAAATATCTGGAGTGCATTTCTTTACTACAGTTATACATGTAGCTGGTATAAATGCCCTTCAGAGTAACACACAAGCTTCTGTATATATATTTGTATAGCCATATTTCTAACGTCAATGTCTCATTCTGTACAGGGAGTCTTTTACCTGTCTGGTAGCTGCCAGTATGTCGGCTCTCTGTGTGACCCTAGTCTGGGTCTTTGTTCCTGCCAGCACCAAACAAGTCGACGAAGAAAAAGCAGAAACCTCCAGCCAAAACAGTAAGAAATATTCCAGCAATGAAGAGAATGTATTTAAAATGTTTCAGTTTTCCAGAGCAAGTTAATGCATTTTTGTAGAAGGTTAGTTGAAAAACTTTGAAGAAGTTTAATTTTGGTGCCATTTGTGAGAATGTTTATTGGTGGACAGCATAACTCTATGGGTCAGGAGAAGGAGGTGTAGGTTTCAGCCCTCTAGCAGCTATTCGTGGGAACTGCAGGGGCCTTTTTGTTGGAAACTTTGGAAGAGGATAACTGAAAATAGGAATTTGAATAGCCTTTCATCTTTTATAGCAATTGATACAATTGTAAACCTACTGCCGTGCAATCAACACAAATCCATCATACTCATATTTGGCAAATAAAACGAAAAGAATTCTCATGATGTTAACTTTCTTTTTCCAAATTCTAGAGCCCAGCTTGTTCGATTATAGAGAGATACTCCGACTGTTGAGGATTCCGGCAGTGGCGGAGCTCCTGGGAATAAAGATGTTCTGTAGTATTGCATTCTTCCTGCTGAACTCCATGATGCCCATCATACAGATGGAAGTCTTCAAGATGAGTCCACAAGAGTACGGTTACTTCGGCACCTACCTGGGAATTGTGTATCTGGTATGTGTTTTTTGGTGACGCCTCTGTGGCGAGCCAAATGGTATAGTATTGTGTGCAGTTTGCAAATATTCTAGGAATTACACAGGAATGTGTACACAGGAATTTAAGACCACAATTCAAGAATGCCTGGATGGATTGTCTTCATATTTAGTATGTCGGTAGGTCTTTGTGAGACCTCGAAATGATTGGATTTTGGGCCCCCTAGCAACTTTCTATGGTACTGCAGGGGACTTTTCACTTTTGAAATCTCGTGTTCTGAACATGATTCGGTCATGATTTTTTAGTGGTAGATAGATGTTAGGAAGGAAAATATGTCCTGTAGACTTGGACCCCCTAGCAGCTTTTTTTTAAACTACTGGTTGGGAGCTGATTTTGTCTCAAATTACTCAAGAAGGGGCTGACAGATCGTCATAATTTTTGGTTTGTAGATAGCTTAAGTGATGATTTATATGAACAAATTGTGAACATGTATAATGGTATATCATAGCCTGCTACACTGGCATAGTTTGCTCATTCTCATTTCTCAAGTTACTGTAAATGCCTTTATGTTTGCCTGAAATAATTTTGCAATGGTGAGTGTTTGTGGTGGTTTTTAGTTTGTGGATGAAATTAGGGGGCAGGCTGGCCAAGGACAGAATTCAAGCATTTTCGGGTTGCATTTAACCTTGCGGTTTAAACCACCGCAAAAATTTCAACATTTACAAAAACATCCAATATACCCTTGTAACAATGTACAATACGCCAATTCGGTGGTTTTATGTCTGCGGTTTTCGTGTTCGCGGTGGTTTTATGTCTACGTTTTTTGCAAACACTCCATTTTCTCCCTACTGCAAAATAAAAACCACACGAACTTAAATGCATTTATCATTCTTTGCATGAGGATAGCATGTTCAGCACTAGGGACAGCATCCTTGGTACTAGAGACAGCATTCTTAACAAGAAGATAGCATGTTCAGCACTAGGGACAGCACCCTTGGTACTAGAGACAGCATTCTTAACAAGAAGATAGCATGTTCAGCACTAGGGACAGCACCCTTGGTACTGGAGACAGCATTCTTAACAAGATGATAGCATGTTCAGCACTAGGAACAACACCCTTGGTACTAAAGACAGCATTCTTAACAAGAAGATAGCATGTTCAGCACTAGGGACAGCACCCTTGTCACTAGAGACAGCATTCTTAGCATGAAGATAGCATGTTCAGCACTAGGGACAGCACCCTTGTCACTAGAGACAGCATTCTTAGCATGAAGATAGCATGTTCAGTACTAGGGACAGCAGATTTGGCATTAGTGTAATACAAGTCAACATTCTCTTGTTCAGATCTGTTTCAGCTGTGTGAGTCCATTAACGAAGCGACTGAGTGACATCAACGTCATGCGGGTGTCGGAACTCTTTGTCACCATCGGTGACTTTGGGCTGGTAAGTGTTCTATAAAGTTAAGTTAAAATCCTCCCACACCATTAGGTTTATAGGGCAGTGCCCATCTCCGTTTCATAGCCCTGCAGGCCACACTGTGGTGCAATCACTGTAGCAGGGGGCTAGTCCACTGGCAGTGGAGTGTGTTTAACTTCCATACTGTTTCAGAAGTATGTACCATTTTAACAAAGTCTTTGCGCCTCTTGTCCAGAGGTGTCCTACCCGGGGCTTGAACCCAGGCCTTCTGGTCCAAGTAATTTGAACCAGATGTGGCAAGTACCAGAAGCGCAGACCACTACACTACAGGGACACCCCCATTCTATAAAGTACATTGTTCAATTTCCTGATGAGATGTGCATATATTCAGTTCCTCTCATTGGATTGCTGCATTTGATTCCAAAATTGAATTTATATGTTGTTCGCTTAAAGTTTTAGACTTTAATTTAAAGTCTAAAACTTTAAGCGAACAACGTAAAAAAAGGACTTGTCATCCTTTAAAGTTTAAAGGATGACAAGTCCTTTTTTTACATTATTATAAAAGCCTACTTCTGATTGGGTACACACGTACAGCTTCTTTCATTGTTTGTATAACCAATAAGCTGCCCATAGCACACCATGGTACGTTGTATGTTGGTACAAGCTGTGTAATCTGAGTCAGGACTGTAACGTTTGATCCACTCACACTGGGATGGAACCTTACTCTTATTGAGAAGTGTTGTGGGTTCTTTAATGTGCTTGAGGCTGACCTCTAACACAGTGCCAGGCAACCATATATATTTGGCCTCTGTCAGTCAGTATTGACTATGGTAAAATCCTTATTCACAGCAGCCCTACAGCATCGTCTATGGCTAAACAGCCCTATACGAGAATGGCAGTCTCTGCCACAAAAATCACATCTGTAAGCTGACTCAGTTCTGTTGCAAAGCTCTTTTCTACGGATCCGCTTTTCTTCTGCGCTGTGCATCAGTCTGGCTTCTCCTGATTTGAACGGTCTGGACACTGTGCATCTCCACCTGGAACGGTCACTTGCAAGGTCCTCCCAGTGCTCCGTATCAATATCTAGAGCCTTTAAGTCCCTCTTGCAGACATCTTTGAACCGCAGCTGTGGCCTCCCGGTACCTCTTTCCTGAGATCAGTTCTTCGTAGAGAAGGTCTTTGGGAATTCGGCCATCCTCCATGCGACGGATGTGGCCTAGCCAGCGAAGTCTGCGCTGCCTGGGCAGACTACCAGACCTCATCCAAGCCAAGAGGACATCCCTTACTAACAGGAGCTTGGTACTGATTTTTACCTGAGTCGAGTGAGGAAACTGGTGTCGAGTGCCTTTTCCAAGGGCATAACATTCCAACCTGCTAGGGATTCTATTACCCAGAACCTTAAGTCAACAACCTTAACTTTAACCACAAGTCCACTATACTACCAGTGTCTTAGCTCTGATTTTTTTGTTACACCTCTAGGCCCTGTCTAACAACTACTGGCAGGCAGGCCTGGCCTTCCTCCCACGATGCTTTGGGGACGGTATCCTAGCAACCATGATCAACTCTGGGCTCAGCAAGGGGGTGTCTGCTCAGGACACAGGTAACATTACAGTAACTCTTCAGTATAAATGTTTGCGGCTGAAAAGTAGGAGAATCAGCGGAAAAGTAGCAAGGCAGAGAAAGATCTTTTATTCACGTGATGCAAAAACTGTCATATCCTGATTGAAGTAGAATTCCACGCCATCACTATGATGTGACTTAGCTATAATTCCACTCTAAGTGATCTTCAATGAAACGATTGACCAGACACAGTATGCATGCACTGCATACGTGGTGTCATAGCCTGGTCCCAGTCTCTTAGGGTGTTTTACCCGGCCCAGTCTGCTTATAGTTCCATTTCTGTCAGCCTGTCTACTTAGCCGCCATACAGAATTTCACAGCCTGTCTACTTTAGCTGCCATAGAGAGTTTCGCCGGCACCCTAGGGGGCGAGCTAACTTAATCCAAGGCCGTAAACCCACCCCCGAGCGGGCTAAGCTGTCTGGGTGGGCGGGCATCTCTCCCAGCACTGTAGAGATATTGGGGCGGCCCCGATGGTATGGTTTCCAGGCTAGAGGTGTCATGGTAATGATGTTGGAAACCACTGCAAACATTTCATGATTTACAGTTTGTCTTGTAATTTGTTGAAGTCTCACACATGTTTTCCTCTGTGTTAACCCCCAGGAGGGGTGATGGGGCTCAGCCTCTCCGCAGGACACGTCCCCCACATGATCACGCCGCCCATCGCCGCCTACCTGTTCGAAACCTTCGGATACAGGTCCATAGGGATTGGCTGCTTTGCCATAAACAGCATTTTGACTGTGTATCTTTTCCGGCGTAAGGACGCACCTTCAACATAGTGTGCTGCCTGTCAATCAATTTTTGTTTCTTTAAATAACATTAATTGGAGGAAAATGATTTTGGTAACACCTCAGGGGCGAGCCTAATGGTATTAGTATTGTGTGCAGTTTACAAGAATTCTTGGAATTGTACAGAAATTTGTCCACAGGCGTAAGGCAATTGTGTGCTGCCCGACAATCATTTTTTTCTTCTTTTAACGACATTGTTCATTTTTGGGCCTTTCAACCAAGAACCATGTAGCCTGGGTGCAATATCCAAGTTACATGTAGTTTACCGGGGCTCCCCTAGCGGAGAGTATGGGAGCTGCAGAAAACTTGAAATAGGATGGCACCCAAGGTAACAACCAGGTTTACTGCAGGTGATTCATTTGGAGCATTCATTTCAAGCCCAAATCTATGTTGACACATTTGACTGCAATGCTTAAGCCCTCATGCTAACAAGCCACTTGTTTTTGTGTAGCTGTTTAACGTTTAACTTACACCACTTCCCTTTGTAACAGAGGCACATAGCAGGGCATGTTGCTCATACATCAGTAATGGTTACCCCCATGGACTTCCATTACAAGTTACTTGCCCCCATTGGAGCCCATGATAAGACCCACTAAAGTAAGGCCCTATAAAATTACTTAACTAACTTCAATCTTAAAAACTCTTCTCCACCAGGAAGTCACAAGGGTATACTTGATAAACATGCAAACAAAACAGAGGGTTGTACAGCTCAAACTCGCAGAAACGCCACCCGGACGTAAACAGACCCTATCTCTGACCTAGTTCCCGGCTATACCCATCCGCATGACCCAACAACTCACATATGTTCTTACGCCACCTAAACTTCTGAACTAAACAATTTTCAACCAAAATGGGAAAGCTATTAGACCCCACCTGTTCCTTCTAACCAAAAAAAACTCCTGATTGGGCAAAAATTTCAAGGAAAGGTTTCAAAGGTTTTAAGTAGGGACTACAAAGTTAAAAGATTGCACAACTCAACTTAGGGGTAACCCCTGTACATCACAGCCCTGTCTGCTGGCATGCTGGAGTCAAATGTGTGGACAAATGGATCTGGGCTTGAAATAAGTCCAAATTATGGTGGAACTGTTGGAAAGCATCAAATTACCTACAGAAAACATGATTTGGGGGTGAAAGGTCCAGAAACTTAAAGTTTTCTACTTCTTTAAAGAACTTGCTAAGTTCAGCCCAGCTACACATAGGGGTGAAACAGGATGGGAAATACCTCTTGGGTATGGTGTAGGTCAACTTGGAGCTGTGCAGGTATTTCTGATGTCTACCTGCACCTAGCATGCACTGAAAATCTTATCCAGTTGCTTGAGTAACTATTTTGTGGCATATCTTATTACCTGGATGTCTAGCCTTCATCAACCTACCCTGCACTGGTTTTAAGACAAGTACATGTATTGGTACATGTTTGTTCTCAAACTTGGTTTACACAGTTCACAATTATATTCTAAATGCTAGTGTACAAAAGACTTCAAATATGGTGACGGGAACACCTTAAAACATTGTTTTCGATGGACGTAAGAGACAAAAATGAGTGGTGCAGGTAAAAGTTAGGTGGTAGAGGTGTTAGTTTGAATGTGCGGTATTTCCAGCACAGGTGATTTATACCAGTATTTAGATAGGTGTCTATACAGCCATTGTGCTTGAACTTGAATATTTGTGTGGATGTATAGGTTTAGTATGATAATAACACACTTATTACTGTTGCAAGATTTGAGCACCCTTCAAGTTTACAATAGCTTTAGTGCATGTTTTTCAATGTTTATAGCATTGTTGTAATTTGTTCGATTGAAATTGGCTACTAAGATTTCCACCATGCATTCAATGATTAAAATTTACAATTCAGCTTGTTATAGATTGCATTAATAGTTACGAAGCCTACTGATACATGTTTATAGTTATATGCATTCAAGTTTGTAAATAGTGAATACTTTGGCGGAAATACCTTATTTTATGTTGTGTTGAGTTGCATAGTACAAAATACCAATGTTTAGCCCCACATTGATACACAGTATCAGGGCAGTATATGCACACGTAGTTCCACTCCAAACTATATTATGTACATGTTGAGAAAATTGTTCTTAGAAAGAACATTATTATAGTGCTGTTTGGAGGATTACCATTGTTTTCTGTGTGGAAGAACATCGCCATTGAATGGTTACTTATGTCTGACCCATGTGAAAGGAAAGTGATCTCGAACCAGTTTAGCTCAAATGAACTCAATGAACAGATGAGCTAATCTTCCACTGGTCGTGACAGAGAAGACAGACGCTATGTACAGTATTTACAGGTTCATTGTACCGGGGAAATTCCCTTAGCTCTTTTCAACAAGCACAATGAACAGTGGGCCACGGCTTAACGTCCCGTCCTAAGGACTGCGACCCTTTCCGGTAGCGCGTATGTTGGGTGAGTGTCACAGCCGAGATCAAACCCGGGGCTTCTAGTTCCAGAGGCAAGATCGCTAATCACTGGACTAAGTACGTTACCGGCATGTGCAACTACTGTGTATGAGCAGAGCAGTCTATTACATGTAGATGGAAAGGGGTTAAAGGAAAGACAGCACATACTGTTGTATGAAACATATTGTGTAATACCGAAAAACACACAATAAAATACAAAATGCATGCACAATGGATTCCTTCATTAAGAATATGCTTATGGTTACATGTAAGTAAGGTGTATTCATAAATTAGGGAAATTACCTTGTAATATCCAAGGAACGATCAGAAACTGGCCATAATGTCCAGGTGGTCCTTATGCAGAGGTGGCATTACGCAAGGTTTTGTCTAAATTTTTTAATATTTCATTCTCATGCAAGTATCTTTTTTACACTTTTTTTTACCAACACTTGTATTTTAGAGGTTCTTATAAAATAGAAAAAGGATGAAAAGTGCATTGCAATGACATGAATTTTTAATGGGTAAATATCAAATCTAAGAAATTAAAAACGTTTTAAAAACTGATATATTGACCTACTGCAAAAAAATACTGAACTTCTGATGGTACAAAAAAACAGTAGATGCCTTCTGTATTTGTCCTGATTTGTCTTTTAATAGTTTCATATCTTTGCCTAACTCTACACCCTTAAACTTACCACAAGCCTCTTCAAAATATGAAGCATTTTGTAGTCATTGTTCAGATTCACACATTGTTCAGATTCACACAAAAATATTTTTTTTTTCAACTCATGCACCATACTTTTCATCCATACTAGATATAATCGTAATGAAAAAATTGATGAATTAGCATTACAATTTGCTACAACATACCAGCAATCCCCTAAACTTCATTTTCAAACCAAGCCTAATACTATAAAGCAGGCTCCACCCCGGAGGTATTGCCAAAAAAACACAGCTACGCTATCTGACACTACACAATGCACAGCCCTTACATGTAAGTTATATCTTCTACAACTACAAAAAAATCCTTTATAAGTATTATTATAATAAAAATTTACGATGTCAAAGGTACAAAAATGATTGTCGCTACCTCCTGCGAAGTCCCTGCCACCTCTTCTGTATTCCTTTCTTCTTTGTCTTCAACAAGGGATTCAGGTTTTTCCTCTTTCTTACTACCTTCTTCTTCTGGGTCTTCCCTCTGACGCTCTACGACTAAGTTTACCACCGTGTCTATCTCCGACGCTCTCTTGTGGCTCTTCATGTGGTGGTTGTACGCTTCCCTGACGTGGAACTCGGTGCCGCAGTCCTTGCATTTGTAGACCTAACAGACACAGAGACTTCTTCATTATGAGAGCTTTGAGAGACTACAAAGCCTAGCTAAGAAAGTTTGCAACAAATTTGGCTCCTGCAGTTTCAAAAAAGCTGCTAGGGGGCAAGAGCCTACACGACTTACTCTCCCTTCCAAGAACTATCTACCACTAAAAAATTATGACCATAGCATGTCCAGATCATGAGATATGAGAAACTCTGAAGTTCTGCTGCAGTACCATAGCAAACTGCTAAGGGACCCAAAATCTAATCATTCTGAGGTCTCTAGAAGACCTACCCACAGACAATTCAGAAACACACACACACACAAAAGCTGACGAAAACATAACCTTCTCGGTGAAAGTAATAAAGTTTGATTGTTAGACCTTGTCCATCCCGTGATGCGCCCGTTTGTGGTAGTTCAGCGCCTCGTTGGAGTTGTACCTCTTGCTGCAGACGAAACAGCTGAATGGTTTCTCCTCCATGTGGCGGTTCTGGTGTCGTTGTAGGTCTCTCTTGTTCTTTCCTCTGTCGGAAGAAATGAAAGATTTTAGATCAGTAGATACTAGGGGTGATCAATAAGTCCTCGGCCTCACCCAGAAATAAGGTCCACATCTCAAATTTTGGGGCATAATTATGTAGTATGACATGTTTCAGAAATATCCACCAAACTTCAAATTATTGTGGTCAATATTTTTTAGTCGACGTCCATTTGAAAACTAGTAGGTAAGTGATGAGAAAAAACAATGTTGAACTCTGATCAGAGATGTGGGGGTTGAGTTCCTCGGGCCAAGAATTGGCATAAAATCTCCGAAGACATTGTCAAAATGTTTGATGAAGATTCCCTTCTTATTTCAACTAAAAAGAAGTGGGTATCCGACTTTCAGCAGAGCAAGTTGGCCAGCACACCTTAAGTCACAGCTCAATTGTCCATGTTTTTATCCTTCTACCTCACCTAATGTTACTGAGTGACGTCTGCAAAGTAATGATCACAATGATTTGAAACTTGGTAGACGTACATAAAAGACTTCATACTACATAATTATTTCCCTGTGCACCTTATTTCTGGGTGAGGCCAAGGACTTATTGATGACCCCTCGTAGATACATGTTATATCATTGATAGAATAATGCCTATACTATGATGGCAAATACTCTTTCTTGAACTGTCTGTCAATAACATTCTTGTCGTTACCTTCTTTTAGGCTATGAATCTGATACATCTTTTGGGTGGGATGTTGGGCGCTAAACAAGTTAAAGTGAAATTAAAGTGATTGATTTTGATCAATCTATCCATGTTTTTAGTTTGAAGGTACATGTACATGTAACGGAAAGTGCCCTAACACAGCATGCTCTTACACGCTTTATCGCTAGTTGCCAGAGAGTGGTCAGGTTTTGATGAATGAATTTTGAACACATTCATCTTGGATAAGAGAAATGCATTGAATACTGTTCATGAGCCCTTCATGCTCTACCTTACAAGCCTAAAATGCTGTGAGACCATAGTCAGTGGCAACAAATATGGCATACTAATGCATCATAACATCAGTAAAAAATCTGTGCTATGTTAGGACGCATGCTATGTTAGGTTGCCCCCTTTAGGCCTTGACTGTAAAGAGAGAAAGTTTACCTGTATTCACACTGGTCACAGGGAAAAGGCCTGTTGTCGGCGTGCACGGCGCTGACATGTTTCAGCATGTTGCACTTCTCCAGGAAACTCTTATTGCAGATGGAGCAGTGATGCAGGTTGGCCGTCTCCCTCCAATTACTGTGCATTCTCAGGATGTGCTTTTTTGTATCCCTGTAGCAGAAATTTGCACAAAGTGAAACAGTTGTATAAAAAGATTCTTTTTACAAAACTAAGAGATTTATTCCACCTACGTCACGTTTGGGACCGCATCCTTAAGAAATAGATGATAAAAGTTGTATTGTTTTTTGGTCGATAGTTGTGTATGTGTTACACTTCTGTACGTTTGGGACCGCATAGTGATGTCATCCCCTGTGATTGTACATATGTAAATACTTTGCGTTTGGGAATGCATCTCATTATTATGTATGAGCAGCAACACCTGTGCTGCATTACTATGTGAACCAGTCAGAATTGTCTAACTTGAAGAAGGTGACAGATGGTCACCGAAACGTTGGTGGAATAAATCTCTTAGTTGTGTAAAATTAAAAAGAGTCTTTTTATTCAGTGACTTACCAACCTGATGAAACTATTCATGGATAAATAGACAGTTGCTGTGTATTCACAGGATGTGCTTTTTGTATCCCTGAAGCAGAGATTTGTACAAAGTACAATGTAAATAGACAGTTGCTGTGCATTTGTGGCGTCAGTGTCCTAGCGGTTAGGCTATCGGACTCGCGAGGTCCAGAGTTCGATTCCCGGCAGCGCTGTGTCCGACGTTGTGTCCTTGGGAAAGACAATTTACACGACTTTCCTCACTCCACCCAGGTGTGAATGGGTACCTGACTTTGTTTGGGGAAGGTCGTATTGAGGTCACCTAGTGGCGCCGAATGGCAGCCGCCCAGACCCTTGCCCTATACACAGAAATATGTGGAAAGGATTTTACCTAAAAATTACTACCAACTTTCATAATTTCGAATAGTGATGTAAAGCCGGCGGCACTGTGTATGAGGTAGCTTTGGGCGTAGGCCTCAAGCATCAAACCTGTGCACGTAAAAGAACCCAACACACTTATCGAGAAGAGTAGGGGGCACTTCCACTAGCTACTTGAAAAAGCATCATGCTTCACCTCAATGAGGATGACTGCTTTACCTTTTTCTACTACAACAAACTTCGTTGCTATTTTCCATGTGTACAGAACTAAAGTAGATGTTACAATTCAGTAAAACTTCCAATATAGTAATGACCATCAATGAACTCTGTGTTCTCCTTTTCTATCATTGGTCAGAATATCCATAGTACCTACCTTTCACAGGTGAAGCATTTTCCACAGTGTTCACACAAACTTGGCTTCTCACCGGTATGGGTCCGTGTGTGGATCTCCAACTCCGTTCTTATATGTAGTAACGGGAAGAAAAATAATCTTCAGTTAGGAAAATCTTAAAAAACATCAAATACTGGGAGTCTGGGACTATACATAATTTTGTTTCTTTTTGAGAAGACTTGATTTCCCAACAGGAGAGTATGTTTGTAGTTGAAACAATACAGTAGTACAGTACTAGTAGTAATACAATGGATAATTCTATACATATTCATGGTGTCATGAATTTGCAGTGGATCATACATGTACTAGGAGGTCACCATGAAAACAAAGCCACAGCAGCTGTAGACATGTCACAGTATACAGTCCCTCGTTTTCTACCATAAAATTAAGAGATGACAAATACTGAATCTTTACCTGCTGCAATAACGATTGCTGCAGGTTTCACAGTTGAACTTCTTGATCGTTGGCTGCTTCTCGGTGGGCATGTGGATGACTTGGTGCCTGCGTAACTTGTCCCTTTTGTAGAACTGTCTGCCACAAACCTCACACTGGTGCTGTGGAGGGGTCTATGATAACAACAGATTCAAATACATGTACTGTAGATGCAGAAATGTTCGCGGTGGTTTTATGTTCACGGTTTTCGTGGCGATGGTTTCACCGCGAACTTAAAACCATTGCAAACAGTTTTGTCCAATACTGTAGCAGTATGTAACTATAGCGCTGCTGCTCCATTTTCGCCTTAGTGCGAAATAAAAACCATGCAAACTTAACTGCATTTACAGTAGCCTTGGAGAAGGTTGTATAAGATCAGGAATTGGCAAAATATTTTCTTGAATTTCTGGCCACAAGAAGTATCTTGAGCCCTGGAGAAAGATAATATTCTTTTTCATATCCACAGTTGTTAAACTTGAACACTACTTGTAACAGTGACATGATGATGTAATCATAGGATAAAATCATGAAGAACAAAATTCTCATGATCTGTTAGTGTTACGATGGCTTAATCTAAACAGGAGAACAGGGGCGCTGCACCCCCATGCCCTCACCATACCGCAAGCATAAAATTCTGATTGAGGGATGCTACTACATGTACTGTGGCCAGTCTTCAACTGTTACCTGTCTAATAGTATTTTTGCCCCTCAGGAAGCCTTAGAATGTTCCATTTTAACTTAAAATTTCCTAAAACTCCACACTGCTAACCCCCAGGCTTTCACACAATCCCTCAGCTTGGTTGCTCCACTCCTTCGCGATGCTCCCCTTTGCAATTTTTTTCCTAGAAAAAAACCTGTGTTACTGTGTAAGACTTTTTTACTTACCTCTGAGTGGTGCCTTTCGTTGTGAGACTTCAAAGAATCCTGGCGCACGAATACCTTCGAGCAACTCTCACACGCGAAGACCTTGCCCGTGCCACAGCTTTGGCTGTGGTTGGTGAACGATTTCCTTTTGTCGAAAACTTTCTTGCAGTTGTTGCACGTAAAGGGCCCAACAAAACGTGGCCTTCCTTTTGTCTTTTTAACACCATGCAATTTCAACAGGTGCTCGTCCAAGACCTCTTGGCTTTCGTAACCTTTCTTGCAGATCTTGCACGGTAAAAACTTGCACTTGTGGACCTTCTTCATGTGACTTTCGAAGGTCTTTCTCGTCTTGAAGTGTTTGAAACACTGGCTGCAAGAAAACTGCTGTTTTGTGGTGTTTTTGACGTCGTTTGGTTCAGACGTCATTTCTTCGTTACCTTCTGCTAAACTTTCTCCAACGGAGTCGATCTTATCATTTTCAGACTCGCAAACCATAGCACTACTGCTTTCGTCTTCCCCTATTTCGGTTTCATCATCTTTAATTTCTTCTTCAGTGGTAGTGTCACCGCTTTCTTCTGATTCTTGGCCCATTTCTTCATCCCCCAAGATATGGTCATCTCCAGACTTTGCCTCTTGCAAGGTCTCTTCAACGTTTTCTTCTTCGCATTTTTCAATCTTCACAGCTACTGGGACTTCTCCACTTACAAGCTCGACGTCAGTACTTGAGTCGCTTGCCTCGATTTTGTCCTTAACTGTGTCTGTTTGAAGGTCAATTGGACTTGAGGAAGAACTGTTCAGAGTTGTTTGCAATTGCAAAGCCTGCGCATTTGCAGAAAACTGCTGCATCATAGCCTCTTCCATAGGCGTTACATCCATGGCTGAATACTAGTAGTACTTTTCTGCACAGGAAAGGAAAAAGCATGTTGATAATGGTAAATGTTTTTAACATTTTTTATTGGTTTTTCAAAACAACAAATACAACAAGGGAACCATCCAGCAAGAACCGATCATGTACAGATAATGTGAAATCATATATAATAATAATCATGAACAATAATTGTTGTTTAATCTCATCAGGGGCTGTGGCTGTCTTATACTGGTATCTGTACCATGCCAATAAAAATCCGCTTAGAAATAAACTTATCTTAACATGCTGTATAGATTTGAGTTGAAAGAAAGGAACTAAATCTGATTGAAAGGCTGGGTGCATTCTTGAAAGCCATGCACTAAACCAATATTGATTAAAGTGTAATTTGGGGACCCACAAAGCTTTTATTGTGAGTTCAAAGGCAAATAGATGTTTAGAATATGCATACGTGCGTAGTATACACTGAACAACAAAAAATAATTACTCAAGCAACTGGATAAGACTTTGAAACAGTCAGACGTTTCAGACAGTATCCACTGTCTTTCGTCAGTGACTAACGATAGGACTGGGAACACCAGGTTTTATACCCAAAACTCTGAATAGATATGTTAATGAGGTTAAGACAATTTAGGATGTCTTGAAGTAGTCTTTAAAAAGAAGGTTAATTCAAGTCAAGGTTTTATGCCAATAGTTCAATTAGCTACTGTTGTTTTAGTATACACTGAACAATTCTAAATAAGGCCTTCTATCCTGGAAGCAGTATCAAGGTATCAAGTCTCCACCCCAGAGGCATTGCCAAAAACGTGTCAGACTAGGAAAACAGACTATGACTGGGCACCCTAGGAACACTACACAATCATGGGCTAACTGTAATACACAAACACAGAAGTTTAAAGATGTGAAAAATCGCCTGTTTGGAAGTCTAAATCTAAGCTACGCTTCATTATTATTCAGCAGTCTCCTGCAAACGGCATACCACCCTGAGGCGTCGCCATGAAATTCCTCACCATAACAAAGATGGCTGTTTCAAAAGCCAAGCTGAAGCCTACGGGTGATCTTAGCATTTTCAACTGTACACAAAATAATAGATATATTACTGGTGTATCTAGTGGTGGCTTACCTGTGCTTTAAACCGCCAAAATGGTGTAGAAACCGTGCTCGTTTGTCTGTAAGTTGTGAGTGACAGCGCGCAGCGTCGCCTAGACCTTTTCCGGTCACGAAAGGTTAAAGGTCAATATTTACGTCCTGATGACCCATGCCTCTGAGCAGTGGGTTGACCAGCCCGTTAAGTTCGTTTCTTGCAAATATTGGACCCTTTTCTCTTTTAAATGTTATTATTATGAAAAGAACAACACTCAAGGGATTCAATTGTATCAGCTGGTAGCTAACATTTTTTGCAATGCCTTGACTTAAACGTGTGTTCGTTTTATTCATGCATATTAAGTGACCTACAAATGTACAATCATATCTAAATGTACGTTCAGTTTCAATAAACATCCATATGCACAAAGAGTAAAAGAACGTTGAAATGTTTATTTTGACAGTTTTGTTTTACAAAGACAAAGTCGGAATGTCAATATTGAGAAATCTAAAGATCTGATATATATTTTTCCTACGACTTTTTTTTCGGACAACTTGAGTTTTACATAAGAACTTCAAACAACGAAAACAACAAAATATGTGAACTACAACATAACGGATATCTCTAAGCAATGTAACGTTCATTATAAGTTGTTTTATAATACCTGGCAGTGAGCTAGAGTTGTTGAATATGGAATAAGGAGAATCGATATTAATAACAGTGCACATTATATACAGTGACACGTTACTGACAACCATAACCATAACCATAAAAAATATGATCCAACGTCGTCAAAAACAATTCTATACTCACTATTTTTAATTATTGGCTGTCTTTAATCTAAGTGACAGTGGTCTTGAGTATTTTTTCTACGCTGAATGGAATTCCAGTTTATCAAGTTTTTAATTAATAAAGAATAGTTGAATAAAAACAACAATAGTATACAAATGGGCTCACTCCCTGAGAGCGTTGCCAAAAACTACAATGGATAATAGCAAAGATTAACTCGTAAACGTAAAAACATATGTTATAAAACTACTGCTCTAAACACCTTAGAAGCAAGGCTAACATTAGTGTGGTAAAACAAATATAACTATGAATAATGTTATCATAGTGATGAATTTGATTTAAACTTAAGCACAAGGCTAATATTAATGTGGTCAAACAAATATAACTGTATGAATAATGTTATCATAGTGATCAATCTAAACTTAAACACAATGAATTTAAGGCCTAGGGATAGCCGCCCGCAAAGCGTAAGACGTGCCTTTGTGAGTGGTTATGTGGAACGATAGCTCTCGCTGGTGCAGGAACCCTTTAGAGCAGAAGCCACATCTGTAGGGGATATCGCCAGGATGTTTCACCTGCAGGTGCTGCACTCGAAGGTCCTCGCTGCTGAACTGCTCGTCACAGAAGTAGCAATTGAGGAGTTTTTCCGGGGGAGAGACAGGCTGATGGCAAAGTTGACGCCGAATATTTGCAATGTCTTCAGATCGGGAATTAGATATCTTCCTGTTGCTGCTACTGCATCCTTGGAGCGAGCTGTCAGTCGACGATGAACGCATCTTAGCGACAGCACTACTCTTCTTTGAAGTGGAACCCTTTTGCTTGTCTTCTGAGCGCCTTCGGCTGCGCTTCTTAGACGAGTTTGGTGGCGGTGAAGAATTTGTGTCCTCAGAAAGTTCTGAAGTACGAGTTGCCACATCGCGTTGTTTCTTTTTGCTCGGAGACGCTGTTTCTGAAGAGGACGCGTGCTTGTCGTCAGCCTTCCTCTTCTTTTTGTCAGACTTCCTCTTCTTTTTGTCGCGCTGCTTGTTTTTGGCTTCAGGCCCAACTTCATCTTCCGTATCAGCGGTGTCTGTACTTGCCAGATCTATAAGCCGTGGACTTGATTCTCTATCATCGGGTTCATCTGATACCGTCTCACGTTGAAACATATTCGGGTTAGTCTTATACACAATGCCGGTTCTCTTAAACACCGAAGAAGCGACTTCTTTGTCTCCTTCCTTAGCGAAAGTGACTTCAATGCCTGAAGATTCTTCCGTTTCTCCTTGTAGAGAAGTCGTCTGAGATGCTGCAACGTCGTGGATGGGTGCGTCTTCGATGCCGACGGTACATCCATGGGGATCTGAAGTAGCACTTTTCGCCAAGACAGTTTCAGCTTTTGGTGACGGCGGTTCCGTGTCGACATTTTCTGATGAAGCTCTCTTGTCCTCCTCAAAGTAGTCTCTTTGCTGCTGTTGCTCATTTTGTTCTCTATTTTCGATGGTGAAGCCACCAGATCTAGAGCTAGGCGAAACGCCGGGCTGGCCTCCGGGCCCCCCACTGAGACTGTCTCCTCCATTTAAATCTCGGCCATTGCTGTCTTTCGATGTGTCAGTATTTGTGGTGCTTGTAGCTTGGATCCTTCCAAGTTTAGCAACCCCTACGTTTTGACGACCTTGTTTGAGCGGGGATGCTTGGTTTTGTTCGCCCTCGTTGTTCTTTTCTTCCTCGGCGATCAAATATATCACCTGGGCTTCGTTTTCTTCTTCGTCGATATTCTTTGAAGGCAACTGCTGCAGATCCTCTGCGCTAGTGGCGCTGCTCGGCGTTTGAAACGTAGTATTGGGAACATCTTCGGTGACCTCCATTGCTTCGATTGCACTCTCTGAGGACCCACTTGGAGTTCCGTAACACGTTGTGTCAACAAGTCCTGATTGGTCAGTTTGAACCGAAAGTCCCGATTGGCCATTTTGAACTGAAAGTCCTGATTGGTCGGTTTGAACGGAAAAGTCTTTCCCGTAAAATAACTTGCGACACGATCCAACCACAGCGACAATCTTAATCTGATGGCTACTGTCGGAGGGTGGTGAAGGGTTTGCCGCAGCGCTGATGTTATCGAATGTGGTCAAAGACGGGGTTTCGTTATCACTGGTGTCGCCATGTGGAGACACCGACAGGGCGGCACATTCACCCGTTGAGCTGACTAGATTGACATCCTGGTCTTTCCAGGCCGGATTGTCAGCGTACATGTAGCCAGCGTCGTTCCGAGGCCCAGTAGTGGGGGAGGAGATCTCTGTATCTCCGCTTTCGGGCAGACCCAGATCGCCGCTATGGTGAGCTAAATGACCAATAGAATCAGCAGCTGATGATAGGTACGCTGGTGTAGCTGGTGTGTCACATCGTAGCGGTGTTGAGCTGTCGGTTAGAGCAACACTTGGGCTGGCGTTCGAAGGCAGATGAGGCGAGGTCATTGACCCACTATTGCTGTCGTGGTCCCGTGCAGAACTTAACTGAATGTTGCCTGCTACGCTCCCCCACGGGTCGGGTGAGACCGGTTCAGTTTTCACTCTTACGACGGCCAACGTCTGTACATCTGTTTGGCTCTCACTGCTTTTAGCTGTCTCTACAACATTTCTGTCTTCGCCAACAGCATGATCCTGACTCTGCTGCTCTTCCGATGAGCGCGCGTACTCCCCCTGTATCCCAGTATCGGCATGGCTGGTGCCGACGCCATGATGCAGATTCTGCTGGAAAGTTTGGCAAAGTTTAGCCACGGCTTCCACCTGGAAGTACCCGGCAGCAAAGGATACGTCCAGCAGATTCTCCTGCGAGAGAGTGAGCTCTGACGTATACATCCACTCCAGCAGAGGCTCCACTCCTCTCGGTGTAAGAAGCGGAGGCAGGCAAAGCTCTGCCGAGCTTGAACTCTGACCTTGAGCAGAAATAGACGGGGATAGGGCGGCCAAGACACAATAGTGTGCGTTCAGTTCAAATCCCGGTAACTTCAGCTTGACATCGCAGAATCGTCCTGCGTTTCTCTGTTGGTTCAGTTGTTGTTGTAGGATGCCTGGTAGTTGGGGAGTCTTTAACAAGGTGCCACCGTGATGTCCGTCCATTGTTCAATGATATAAGCCAACTGAAAAAGTAAACAAAAACACACGGTCACCGCTGATACGACATATGGTCTATTGTATTAAATGGTGACACAAACATTGTTGACAAAGACAATTGCTTATTCTAATATTGTAAGATAGTATAGTCTTATTTATGAGCATATCGCATGTTTAGGTATTTAATCGTTTGTTGTTGCTGTTGTTGTGTCTGGCCCCTTATTTACTCTTTGTACACGTTATAACAACCAAGCAGTAAACAAACAAAGTCGACATGAATGTCTAACTTAGCGCTAACGTTTAACCATATCTGTTACTAGGAGATTGTAGCTTGTTACGAAAATATTTTTGTCCCTCTACAGCCCCAAACACACTTGTGATACACGTATAAAAGTATTTGTATACGATATTCTCCGTTAACCTACACGTAACGACACGACGGCATTTCTACTGCATACTGTGGTATCTGTGCATTCATTCATTTAATAACGAGTGTTATTTGTCTAGACACTACGCCATACAAACAGGATAACTACTTGACCGCGTATATACCATATTTAGCATTATATAGCCGCTCATATGTAACTAGCTAGACTCTACCAAATGATTGTATAAATATATAAAGAGACATCCGTGCTCTCACAACAAGCAGGAATTAAGTAGAGACTAATATTCAGTCATAATGTTACAGCGATTTTGGAGCTTCATAATTTTGTGTCTTATTAAAGAATGCCACCAACAAAACACATTGTCAATCTATCAGCCCATTCGCGGTTCCGACTACGCATGTGCAGTGTTAAAAGTAAAGGCCCCTGAGACGTAAACAAAACTCGTCTGGACGCGGTTATGCAAATCTAGATAATGTCGAGACAAGCACTGTTTACAAGCCAGAGACCTTCACCTTTGACACTGCACATGCGTAGTCGCAACCGTGAATGGGCTTATACTTATAGCAGACAATGGATATTTACAAATGCCGTAAACAGATCACTGAACCGCAGGAATTTCACGAACCCCCCAACCATATTCAAAAAATACAATCAATCAATCAATCAATCAATCAAATCTGCCATTCCTTTGTAGTTTTATGTTGCATGTAAACGCTGGGTAGGTTTTGGTACGTATACGTAGACGACGTAACAATCTCATAAAAGGAAAATGTAAAATCAAGGAACCGAACAGCCTGACTCGGTCATAATAGCGTAATTTTCCATGCGTATTTTCGCAACAAAAGCCACTAGCCTGGCCAAGAGGAAGCACAAGCCCGATCTTATCACCGAGAAACAATCAAATGTTTACAAACCTGCGTCTGAAGCGCCCAAACAGACCAATTTTATTGAACGCCAATTTCCGCGTACGCCATGTTTTTTTGCACTTTGACCCGAATGCGGAACATACCACTCATTGCAGAGGGGTGTCCACGGATACTAAGCTGTCTTGATTAAGCATCCTCGTCCACCAGGACCTTTCCGCTCTACGTTACATCGCTCGCGGAAAAGGCCCTGGTAACACGGGGTGGCATCCATGGTTATTGCAGGTCGACGAGACTTGCTCATGAATAATTAATGAGCTAACCCTTATTTGGCACAAACGGCAGTTGTACCTCATGAATAGTTAATGAGCTAGCCCTTATTTGGCACAAACGGCAGTTGTAGCTCATGAATAATTAATGAGCTAGCCGTAACACGTAACCTGATTGGTTGATAGCTTCCCAGCGTTCTTTGCGCGTTTGCTTCCGATGAGTGGAAGCAAATGGGTTTTAACCCCTCTGATTGGCTGAAGCTGTTTTGGAGGCTCGACCTGCAATAACCATGGATGCCACCCCGTGTTACCAGGGCCTTTTCCGCGAGCGATGTAACGTAGAGCGGAAAGGTCCTGGTGGACGAGGATGTGATTAAGACTCAACCATGTAATTGCTTAGATGGATGTAGTTGCTTCCTTGGTCTTGTTTGTTTGTTATCTCCATGAAATATGGAGATGTTGTTTTGGGTGTGTCTGTTTGTCTGTTTGTGTTTCCGGACTACTGTAGTCAGCATAACCAGAACCTCTGATGGATTACAATGATATGGTCTTGATTTTTTTGGTGGCAGGTAGCTTGTGGTGTAATGAAGACGTGGTGTGGGTTTGGGCCCTCTAGTTTGTTTGTTTGTTTGTTTGTTTGTTTGTTTGTTTGTTTGTTTGTTTGTTTGTTTGTTTGTTTGTTTGTAGAAATGACACAGACTTAAGTTTACAAAGGATTGGGGTTGTACGGGGATCTGACTATCACAAGGCATAATTATAAAGTGTGCAGGTTTGATACTAGCCTCTACCAGGCCCCGCGGATGGCTGGGAAAATAGTAGAAATTGGCAAAATAGAGTGAATAGTATGCTAAGGGAGTCGGCTACGGAGAGAGGGTCAAATCTGCCATACCCCTAGAAGCCTAGAGCAGACTAACTCCTCTTGCATGTTTTTCTGTCTTTTTGGCCAATTTGTACTCTTTCCAGCGGCCTATGGAGCCTGATAGAGGCTAGTTTGATATTACATGTTCTTCAAATTGTGTATCTGTTCATGGTGATTTTACAAGAAAAATGGCCAAAAATCACAAGCTGCTCTTTTCAACAAATACTCGGGAAACGCGCCACGATTTGAATAACGTCCCGTGTTCCGGATAATTTAATTTAGTCAACAGTTTCCGGGTAGCCTTAAGTCAAGTCGGACGAGTGACAACGACGGAAGGAAATTCGAACTCCACCGCCAATAACTTCTACTCAACAAAAAAAAAAAAAGAAGCAAACAAGGCTGGTAAATAAAGACGAACACATGTGAGGTAAATTCTGGTTCCCCTGTGTAGAAAAAAAACTCAAACCATTGCGCTTTTCACAACAGCAATAGACCCTCACTACGAAGGAATTTTACAAACAAGCCGGCTACTAGTTTTCACGACTCCCTTGACGTTATGTGAATGAAATGTGTATACACAACCAAGTGCGCACGAGCACATTGTGTGACATGCCAACATTTTTGTCTTCCTATTTGCACAGTATTGTACATTTAAACACATTGCTGACGAAACTCTTTGAACGTCAGAATACATACTATAGTTGATGATTAACTATGTCTGCGGCGCTATATATAGATATTTCGCAACTACTTTGCCTGGTCGTTTAAAGATTTGCTATTTGCAGACGGGACTCACTCAATGGTTGGAATGCTTCTTGTAAAAGTTTGGCACATTTTGACTTTCGGTACCTACTAGTTTCATTTCTGTAAAATTCACATTTCTGAGTATATTTCAAGTTGACTTGACCGTTAGGCGTTGTGGAATTAGGGTAAGTGAACATGGAAGACTCGCTCGAAATGTCGACACTTGGGGGCGCAAGTTTACCCCTTCGGAACACAACGATACTTCCTGGGCAGCTGCCTGCGACTGATGTCCCAAACGACAAGCCTAGCCGCCTTACTAAACCGTCGGGGGAAGATATTCGTTCAAGAAAGCAGTCGCTACCTCCGATTCAGGGACAGCCAGGACCAAGCGATTCTCAACTCGAAGTGGAAAGTCCACGGATCGAACAGCAAAGAGTGGCGGGGAGAAAATTAAGAAATAACCTCGGAACAGGACGTAGAACTCTGGCAATCAAAGGAGAGGTTAAAGACGCCACGGAAGAAGATGAGAACGATCAGATTTCTTCATCTTCAAACAGGTTGTCGAAGGCTGTGAAGATAGTCCTTGGAGTTGTACTTTTCCTGGCAATGTCGTGTGGTATTTTAGCCTCGAAGATGTCTCTCCTTGTCATGGCGTATCCCTTACGCTTGAACTCAACCAATTCTTGTAACGTCGAAAGATGCTTCCTGAACGACACGCTTTGTCGCACGACAGACGTTGGGCCCGGGAATGTTACAGACCCAGAAGACTTGGACTGTGTCCGCGTCACTACCGTAGCGACACTGTCACTAGTCATCATGGTCCCTTACGCCGGGGTGCTCCTGTGGTGTCTGTGGGAGGGTGGGTTCACCAGCCGGGCACCCTGGCCGAGATGGCATGCCTGTCTGCTGGTGAGTACTGCATTTCCTCATATACACGTAGACTACTAGTAAATAGGCTGTTAAAGGGAATCAAAGTTGTCTTTTTAAGTAATAAAACAACTTCCCGCATTTTTAAAGCCACTATCTCACTGCGTCCTAAACTGGATTTGTGTTACTGTTGAATTTATAACGGGAATATCATGCAAAACCTATGGCTAAAAAGACAACAAAACACACTAAGGTTAGTTTTTTATGGATGAAATTCGTTGAGCGCACTGTCAAATTAAATCGCCCGTTCGCAGCGAGGTCGCCAACGTGCCGCGGGTCCATTGAAATACTGGCGTTTAGGCTAGAGAATCCATAGAGAATCAGATATGTCCTTTGTAACTCTTAAACCGTTCAAGCTAAGTTTATCTAGCTTCGGTGCTTTATCTCTTTGTGATAGTAGCACTAGTGCAACGACTGCATAGTAAGACCAAAGTAATAAGGACGCGAATGTACAAAGTATTGCATCATTCAATGTGAAATAATGGTTATCGAAACTTGGTTGTGTTTCATATTATATTTCCTCATTATTTGAGATAAAAATCTTATAATTTCTTAATCCCTCTGATACACCTCAAAGAGTAGGAAGTCTGGTTCAGCGGTTAGTGAGCACACTTCTTGGCCAAAAATCTATCGCGTTTAGTCCAGACCCACATCTGTATCTATATAGCAGGTATAACCGCCCTTTGTCGTAACACACCATGGCCAACTTCGCAGGCACGCATCGCAGTAACAGCTAGTTATATTGCGCTGTTAAAATGACCTGTCATACCTAACCTTTGCACACCTGTAAGCACAGCTGTAAGCGCTTAAAGTATCTTTAATTAAAGCTATCTAATGGGGATGGTAACGAGTTTGACTCTGCGAAAGTTCTAGGGATAGCTCTGGTACTTGTTCAAAACTTATAATTACAAGAGTCATGACGATTTCTTGTTCTTTTAACTTTATGAATATGATATGAAATATGACATAAGACTTGAATGTGTCAGTTGTGTTAGTGGACTACTATGTATCAGGTATTGTGAAGATCATAATCAATGGGAAATGTGACGAAATGTTTTAGAAAATCCTCAAAAGCATCTTTAAAGCCTTAAATCATGCTTGAATGTTCTGATTCTTTGCTCGAGTGGACAAATGGGAAATTTAGGCATGCTTTAAGCTATGTGTAAAGGTCGGATTTTGTTTTTCGACTGTTCTTTCATTAATGTGTACAAAGTTCCAGCGGCTCCAACCTCCCTTTTCAAACATATGCGCTCAATTTTTGTCGCTCACTCCGCAACATCAGCTTGTCTGCCTGGCGCTCCAGTATGTATTGTCTTGTTGCAATTTTTAATAAACAATTTTTGTTTTCCTAGCAACAAAACTGTTGCCTTACATCTCACTGGACCCGTGCAAAGTCGGTGGCCTCGCTGAGTCCTATATTCGATTAATTTTGCGTTACCCTTGACTTCATAACGTGAATATCATGCAAAACATGCAAGTGTGACCAACAAAAACGAATACAAGAAAACACACAGAGCGTAAAAGGATAAGTATTGTATCGATGGAATTCGCTGAGTGTGCTGTCAAATCGCTCGGTCGCGTCGAGTCAAGGTCGCCAATTTGCCGCGGATCCAGTGAGATAGGGGCTCAAATAAAGCCGGCGTCACACAAGAGAAAAATAGATTACCCAACAAGTCTGCGAGGTCATGATCAAAATTACATTTTTGATCAATCACTGCGATCGACCGATATCGGTCGATATTCGCAGGTACTAGGTCACTAAGCTTCGTCCAAAATCTGACACGGGTAGATTTTCAGGCGAAAAATACACTCGACCCTCTGGAGATTTGGGTATAGCCTCCATCTACGGGGTATGGATCGTAAATTTCGGCAAAAAAAGAGGACTAATTGGCCAGTAGAGTTAGTCCATGGTAAGGTATATACTTCCCCTGCGGAGGCCTAGCCTGTAGTAGTCTCTACCAGACTAACTACGCCGGCTATAGGGAGAATATTTGCCAGGGTTTCATTTGCAGGATCAAGCGAAATGTGGCCTTCACCATTAACTGACTCTACTGGCTAATCATTCCTTTTTCTGACGAATTCTACGATCCATACGCCTGTAGGAGGGCCTGGTGGAGGCTAGGCCTGTAGTCTACGCTTGTGAATGAATCCCTCTGGTGGCCAAACTACCCTGGCAAATATTCTCCCTATGGTAGGCGTAGTTAGTCTAGTAGAGAGTAGTCAGTGACCTTCTGACCTTCAGCAGATTCCGCCCAAGGTCGTTGGTAGTGTGGTCGTCCCCGGCAAAAGGAGAGAGCATGCGCAACATGATGAAATTTTTAACCAGAATTAAACGTGTTGGCTTTGAAGGATTTATATTCGAATTCTTAGCTTAGAATCCTTTGAAAAGTAGAAGAAAGGGAAGAAAAGAAACGAGTCAGACAACTTTTAGACAACCTCGGTATGAAATCCATTAGTACTGACCACAAAAATCGTTTCCTGGATGACACGTCAATCAAACAAGGCTAGCTATAGCGCTAGTCAAATACAAACTTTGCCCCTCATGAACCTTAAAGTTTGATCTTGCGATGAACAAAGAAAGAAGCAGCAAAAACAAAATTCCATCAACGATGTCCGTTGTTATAAGGGATCAGACTGTACAACTGATGGCATTACAGTAGCATAACCACTCGTAGGGTCATGAGTTTTTTCGCCCCATAGGCTTACAAGTTATATTACGTGTTTTACATGAGCGCGTTCGTAATGAAGCTATAGAAAATGCACCAATGTTATTCACTTTATATTGAAAAATTTTACCCTAGATCATGTAAAAAATTTGCCAACAGTTTCACTACATACAATCTCTTTTTATATATCAATTACAAACTGCACTAAGCTACCCCCCCCCCTCCCCAAAATGGCAATTTTCCAGCCGGAAGCGCAGGACCGCATCACTTACAAAGCCGGGCTGTGCACGTCCGACTCTCCTTCGGGCGCCTTTCGGGCGCCGTCGGCTTTCGGATAAATTCGGGATCCGCCCAGCCGCTATTACAAGTTATAATACGTGTTTTAACATAGGCTGTAGGCCTCGGAGGGAGTGTGTGTACTGTATATATACCGAATATATACCAGAATATCGGCGACAAGCGGGTGATATCGGCGAAAGCGGCTGGGCAGATCCCAGCCTATGGGGTGAAAAAAAACTCATGAATGAGACCCTACGAGTGGTTATGTTACTGTTGTGCCATCAGTTGTACAGCCCTTATAACAACGGACATCGTTGATGGAATTTTGTTTTTGCTGCTTCTTTCTTTGTTCATCGCAAGATCAAACTTTAAGGTTCATGAGGGGCAAAGTTTGTATTTGACTAGCGCTATAGCTAGCCTTGTTTGATTGACGTGTCATCCAGGAAACGATTTTTGTGGTCAAGAATATCAGATTTCATACCGAGGTTGTCTAGAAGGGTATTGTCTGACTCGTTTCTTTCCTTTCCGTTATTTTACTTTTCAAAGGATTGTAAGCTAAGAATTGAAATCCTTCTGAATGGGATCAAAGCCAACACGTTTATACGGTTAACGGTGTGATGTCACAGACTACCCTACTTAGTCTCTACCAGACTAACTACGCCTACTTTAGGGAGAATATTTGCCAGGGAAGTTTTGGCCACCAGAGGGTTTCATTCGCAAGCGCAGACTACAGGCCTAGCCTCCACCAGGCCCTCCTACGGGCGTATGGATCGTAGAATTCGTCAGAAAAAGGAATGATTAGCCAGTAGAGTCAGTCAATGGAGAAGATCATATTTTTATTTATTTCGCCGGAGCCTGCAAATGAAACCCGGGCAAATATTTTCCCTATAGTCGGCGTAGTTAGTTTGGTAGAGACTACTTCAGGCCTCCGCAAGGGAAATATATAACGTTACCTTACCGTGGACTGACTCTACTGGCCAATTATTCCTCTTTTTTTGCCGAATTTTACGATCCAGATATATAGGTGGAGGCTATACTCAGATCTGAAGAGGGTCAAGTGTATTTTTCGCCTGAAAATCTACCCGTGTTAGATTTTGGACGAGGCTTAGTGACCTAGTAGTTACAAAATGTCCTTGTGAAAACTTAACGTCCAATGATCTTTACTTGGGAGCATTGCATGCTGGGAGACGTAGCTCACGTAACGCACGGCGCAAACTAAATCATCACCATGGCAACATAGATCGGACTTGACACAGTACGCATGCGCCATATACGCGTTGTCACGGTAACGACGTCGCGTTTGCCACCTGCACTACACATAGTGCCCCGCGGCTCCCAGAATGCAATGGGATTAATTATAAGGTCTATGACGCATGCGCAGTACGACATTTTTACGACAGAAAACATGGTGTCAAGCAAGAAAACAAAGAAATGCCCAGAACGGTTCTATCATTTTATGGTATCTCATAAATAAGCGGAGACTGGCTTTGTTGGTCACGGTAATTGTTTACCTTCAAACTTACGACATAGTTCAAATCACGCTTTGCGACTGACGCGAAAGTTAAACTGGAATATGGGAAACGTACATTTGTGCACAGAGGTGCAGAGAACTGGAATACACTGCCGGTAGATGTTAAAACCGTTTCATCCGTGCAAACATTCAAAACAATGTGCAAAAGAAGTGTTTGACCCCTGACCTCCCATCCTTACGACCTGGCACGAAATGGACTATGAGTATGGATACGATTTTGTAATTTGACGCACATATATGTTCTGTTTTGTAAATATCAATATATTGTTTATATATGTGTACCTATGGCCTCCCTGAAAATCCCTGCCAAGCCACTGGTAAAAGAATACTTAAATAAATACTACTACAACTACTACTAGTTATTCTTCATGACCTTGACAAGTCCTTTACGGCATTTAGATAAGATCGAGTCACATGAGTATTGAATTAGGACTGAACAAACTTAGGACTGAACAAGCTACCTCCGTCAGTCCTTTTTTTAGACTGCAAAATATTACCAGGTATGGGACTTTGTCTTTGGTAAACAAAGAGGTTTCAGTTGAATACGTTGCTATGGTGGAGGCTCTCAGTATGTAACTAGCCCTGGACCCAATGTCGGCCCGGCAAAATCAATCGGTCAACTAGTCCTTTTCTTTCACCAATGCCGCAACCTACGTGTTTAACCGGCCCTTTAACATGGATGAAAGGTTGCCATTGGTCCTTGGACTCTTTATCTTAATCGGTTTACAACATTTTTATGCCCCAATTCAAAGCAAGAGTTTGAGAAAGTGAATGCGTCACTTGGTCGCCATGCTTCTATGTGCAAGACATGTACAATGTTATATATTTATGTCGTATGAAAGAAAAAAGACATGAGAAAATGCTGGTGCATTTTCGTGCTGCATACATGCAGTGCATGTGTTTGAAAAAAGGGGTATTACATTTCTTCCAAAAATATTTTAGGACCCGTCAAATCCTGTATTGGTATCACCGATTTCAACCGCTCTCAACTCCCCCTTCTTTGTACCTAGCCTGATGGGGATTTTTGGGTGTATTGATGATGGGAAAAGAGACCTAGCAGTTTTACAGGAGCCATCACATTGTAAACGACCTTCGGCCGAAGTCATTGATCGTCGACGGCGAGGCCGAATCGCAAAGTCACCCGAGAGTCGAGGGTATTCTCCGCCTGAAAATCTGCGCTGTCACATTGGGTGGGGCTTAGATGATCAAGATTAGCCAATCTCAAAAATTCAGGCATTGATTGAGAGGGCGTCGGTAGTATTCTGGCCGAAAATGTCTTTCGCGCGAGCTTTTTTCTTGCCATGTTTTTAGGACAATCAATTTTTAAGACCTCTATCGAAGTACACAACCAAGTGTTTCATTCAGGCGGACCTTTCGGTGACCGTCTGTCACTTTCCTAAGGGTAATATTGATTGGTTCTTTTTCGAACTGCAAGCTAGGTGTCGCTGCTTACAGATGCAGTCCCAAACGCAAAGACCTCCTCTACAGTATTTCTCTCCGATTCATTTCAAGATTAGCCATTGGTTAATTGTATAGCGTGTATACAACTTGTTCAATGTTGTATTTCTGAACAAATTCCCTCTTTTATTTCAGGGAATCTTAACGAGTTTCTTTGAGGTTCTTGGAATTTGCTTGTTCGTCTTTGAAGTTCTTCCATCGGCGTCGCCGTCTTTAAGCATCTTTGTCATGAATTCCGTGCATTTTTTCCCCTTAATGGTGCACGTCTATTGTCAGCTTAAGCTCTGTTGTGGAGGCGAGAACCGAAAAGATGCGTGGGTCGTCCTATTTTTGTTTTTCGGACTCCTCATGTGCGTTGTTGGGCTTGGTGGATACCCTCACCAATCAGCATTACCGTCGGGCTGGTTTTACCTGGCTCTCGCGTTACTTTCTCTCGCGTGGATTCCCAAGATCAAGGAGTTTGAGATCAGCTTGGAAACAGTTCGGAACACTTCGGCACCGAACAGAGTTGGAATCGAAGGGGGAGGGGAGTCAACTGACGGAAGAGCCAACGATGAAACGAGTAGAGGACATACCGGTGAACCGGGGGAAGGGTTAACTGATGGAACAGCAAACAAGAACGACTTTGGGGCGCGTTGGAAGATGGGAATCATCACCGGCCTTTTCAAACTCCTTGCGACGTTCCCGACTGTCTACGTCATTGCGTGGCTTAACGGGACTGTGGGACCGGGAGAACCGACCACTTTGTGGCCGTGGAAGTCCCAACCTCTGTGGCGGATTGACAGAAACTGGGGTTATTTCCTCGCTTTCCTCGTCAACATCTGTTGTGCGTTTGGCGTCGCGGTGCTGGCGGTGGTCGCCTGCAAGAGCAAACTACAACTCGCCTTTGCGCTCTCGACGGTGACGTCTTCTGTCATGTTCGTTCTCACTACGTATGTCCCACCCTTCTGTGGGTCCGTTCCGGGGTTGTCGTGCGAGGATGTTGATCTGGAGAAGGTGTGGGTGGTGGCGTCAGTAGTAGCGGCAATGATGCTGACGGAGGTTGTGATGGTGCTGTGCATCTGCCTGAGCCCCGAAGAGGTTATGGAACCAGAAGCAAAGGTACGTCAGTCTAGAATAAGTCTAAGGCACACCTTAACTGAAACTCACTGAAATTGTCCACTGACTTAGTCTTCCTCAGCTGTCTGACCCAATTGGTGTGGACAAGTGACTTTCTGTACGCGTGTCGTCAACAATGGGTCAAATGTCGTCAAAAGTCGATGATAATATATGAGGCCATCTACATCTTGTCGTACCAATCCTCTCTCAACCGGGATGAGGGTAAATCGACTTCGGACGATATTGTGCCGTCACACGTACCAAAAGTCGATTGGGTCAGACAGCTAAAGAAGAAGTCCTTGCCGGCGAGTTCAATGTTTAAGTCGGAGAATAGTTTTTTCTTATATCAAAATGATCAAGAATTAAACAGATCTATATAAATCACAGCTAGACATAGATCACACGTTTTCTTCGATAAGTTTGACAATGGTCATTCTACTTTGCATCTTGTTGGTACATTGTCCAGCTTACTTAGTTTCTATAAGAATATCTCTTCAAAACATGTCGGCGAACAGCTTGAAAAGATTGATCTTTCTACACTTTCCTTCTTCAGCTGTTCTGGGTTCCTGGGTACAACGGGGTGTTCCTGAACCAACATCTTCTTCTGAACAAGAAGACGAAGTTGAACAGCCCTCAGGAGTTCCAGAAGAAACACCAGACGTCTAAGAACACACACGTCTTCATCTGTACCACCATGTTCCGCGAGGTGAGTTAATTACATTATCTTATTTAATTACTTTCACAAATTGTGTTTTGATTTACTATTATTATTATTGACAGTCTAGTAAATGGATGAGTGGCCTCAACTGGAAGAGATCTTCCTACCTGGCCGAACGTATCTACTCTACTCTACTCTGCTCTACTCTGCTCTGCTCTGCTCCGCTCCGCTCCGCTCCGCTCTGCTTTACTCTACTCTACTCTACTCTACTCTACTCTGCTCTGCTCTGCTCTACTCTGCTCTGCTCTGCTCTGCTCTGCTCCGCTCCGCTCCGCTCTGCTTTACTCTACTCTACTCTACTCTACTCTACTCTACTCTACTCTACTCTACTCTGCTCTGCTCTGCTCTGCTCTGCTCTGCTCTGCTCCGCTCCGCTCCGCTCCGCTCTGCTTTACTCTACTCTACTCTACTCTACTCTACTCTACTCTACTCTACTCTACTCTACTCTACTCTACTCTATCATACAACATTTTGCTTCGACCTCTGACATCTCCCACTCCGAATTTGAGTTCACGTTTCCTTTATAAATTCTCTGTTAATGTTGAATGTACATTTTGTTTGTATAGTTTGCTGTACATTTGATTTATCTTAATTGACCTTGACTTGTTATTTGTCTGGCTTTTATCTCAACTTGTGTTTGTTTTCTGTTCATTGAAACGCACAATTTGTTGAATTTTTCCGTTGCTATAATTTGTACTATCTTAAAATGGACTCCAGGAAGAACAGTGCCATGGTGTATCAATAATGGAGATGTTGATAAACCAAACCAAACCAAACCAAACTTTGATTAGGCCATGTTGATTCAATTACATGGATGACATCCTCTGGAAACCACAGAACTGGTGCGAGCGTGCGAATAAAAAGGTTTAGCAAAAAAAGTTGACTTAATTATGAAATCTACGTGGTCAGGAAGGTTCGAAACAAATGTTTATGACACACAGTATGGTATAGCAAATAATAGATTCTTCATTTTCACTTCTTCACATCTTCTTTTTTGACATGGGTACTGATTTTGGCATTCTACGACATGAGTATCGTCTTTCAATATCTTTTATAATTTACGGCATATATTTAATCATTTTGCAACTGCTTTGTGCGATTTACTGTATAGTTAAAAACATTGTCTTTATCTTTGGAGGCGGACGAAAATTGATGCGCGCGCAGATGTCATCCATATAATTAGATCAACATGGCCTTACTTCTCTAGTAAAACGGGGACTGCCCTAGCCTGTGTTTGTGTCTCTTTCGTTGCCTCAACCTTTGCCCTTATACCATAATGCATCACGACTGCGCATGCGCATTTGCTGCAGTCCGAGGAGGAGATGAGTCAGCTGATCAAGTCCATCCGGGACATGGCGACGAGCCCCAGCAAGGAGGACCGCCGGAAGTACGAGTCCCACATCCTGTTCGACGACGGCTGCAAGCAAGGTGACCTTCAACCTTTCGCCATCCAGCTCCTGTCAATCATACACAAGATGACCAAAAGTAAGGAACTATTTCATTGGTGTGATATTTGGAAATGCTGATCGGTTCAGAAATGTTAGAACGTAAGCTATAATTTGTCTAAGACTGCGAAATATTTTTCACTGGCATATCATGTGATGATTTTTCAGAACAGAACAAGGTCAGTGATCAATGGAATATATCGATACAGAATTTCTTGATAACATTCCAGCGAAAGCATACAATCATGCATTAATATTTCTGTAAATGGTTTCATTAGATTGGTAGCATCCTCGTCCACCAGGACCTTTCCGCTCTACGTTACATCGCTCGCGGAAAAGGCCCTGGTAACACGGGGTGGCATCCATGGTTATTGCAGGTCGAGCCTCCAAAACAGCTTCAGCCAATCAGAGGGGTTAAAACCCATTTGCTTCCACTCATCGGAAGCAAACGCGCAAAGAACGCTGGGAAGCTATCAACCAATCAGGTTACGTGTTACGGCTAGCTCATTAATTATTTATGAGCTACAACTGCCGTTTGTCCCAAATAAGGGTTAGCTCATTAACTATTCATTAGCTACAACTGCCGTTTGTCCCAAATAAGGATTAGCTCATTAATTATTCATCAGCAAGTCTCGTCGACCTGCAATAACCATGGATGCCATCCCGTGTTACCAGGGCCCTTTCTGCGAGCGATGTAACGTGGAGCGGAAGGGTCCTGGTGAACGAGGATGGATTGGTAGTTGCAACGTGGTACACAAAACCGAGAGTCATATACCTGCGAACATTTCGGTAGTCCCTTTTTAGCTTCTGCCATATTTTTCAGGGCAGTACTGACTGGTTTTGCTAGGTGGCACTGCAGCGATAGTAAGAAGTATTTGGTCCCAAACGTTACTCAGCTTGTACCCCCCCCCCCCCCTTCAGTCCTCAGGAAGGCAGAAGAAGGACTACCGAAGCGTTGGCACGTAAATATATCAGGTTTGTGTGTGTGTAAATTGCTTCGCAGTCATATTTTTTCTTAACTATAACGTTACATATGGAATAAACACAGCCGGGACAGAGAGGAACCCTCACAGCCTGCTTGATGAGTGCATCAAATGGCAGACGCCGTACGGGCTGCAGCTTCAGTTCGACTGGAAAGCTGACGGGGACAACACCAGAGGCATGAGGTTCTTCATCCACCTCAAGGATAACCTGATCGTAAGTACATGCTCAAAACACGCTGCCTTATATGGGAAAGTGGGCGTGAATAATTATATCACTGTCCCGTCAATCACAGTGATTGACAGCGCTTCCGGGCACCGTCTTGGACAGTCATGCTGTATCTCGTTCTGTGCCTGAATAGGCACGGAACAGGATAGGCACGGTTCGGGACACGACACCTGTCACACATGAGTCAGATACTTGGTACGAGGGGCAGTCAAAAACTAAATGCAAGAGGTTACATAACAGGTTCATTTTTACATCAAATGAGTTGAAATTTGGCACAAATGTGGAGGCATATGTCTTCTTGGGACTAGAATATCACAGTTTGTTGTTCAAATTTTCATGAGCGGCTGAGTTGATTTGAAAGCCCGTCAGAAGCAAAGAGCAGTACAAGGGAGAATCAATCACTGTATAAACATGTAGAATCTTTTCTGCCTTCCCTTAGGTGAAGAACAAGAAGCGTTGGAGTCAGATCATGTACATGACCTACATACTAGACTACGCAGGTAAAGAAGTGTAATCTCCAAGCAGATCTACACGGTGCCAAAATCGTATATACTAGCCAGATAAGCTCCAGTCAGCCAGCCGGTGCCTTCTCTGGCTGACTAAAGCTTCTCTGGCTAGCATATACAATTTTGGCACCGTGTAGATCTGCTTGGAGATTAAAAGAAATGCTCTTGCCAGATTTGTCTCTTAGCAATGAAAGCATAATATACTAGTATATGTTAGTGAGATGAGTCAATGGTTATACCGTATAAATTCCAAACACAACTAGCAGTAAATGTAGAATGATAACTTTATCTTACGTATGGTTAGTAGGTTTAAATGCAGAAATGTTCGCTGTGGTTTTATGTTCGCGGTTTTCGCGGCGACCGTTTCACCGCGAACTTAAACTGGCCACCCCAAACATTTTGCCATTACTGTAAGAGTATGTGACTATAGTGCTGCCGCGAACTTAAAACTACCACGAACACTCCATTTTCACCATAGCGCGAAATAAAAACCACGGGAACTTAAATGCATTTACAGTATTGAATTAAGGTATTTTTCAACAGGTGCAAGTTCTCTCAAATTCAATGTTATTATCAATATTTTAGATAGTGAATTTTACAAATCATGAGCCCCTTTGTAAATGATGACGTCAACGCACTTCTCTGAAATGTCACATGCAAAGTCATGAGATATGAAACTGAATATAATTCTGAATCTGACCCGTTAGAGCTGCGATATTGATGCTACCTTTTTTTTATATTAGCTTACTACAAACCACTGGGTATGGAGAGTGACGCCATCGAAGACGCGCAGATCAAACCGCCTTCGAACCGTCCAGATGGCTCCCTCCGCCTGCATGGGCAGACACCATGGGAAGGCGTCCGGGCCCCTCCTAATGTTGAGCAGGTAAGAATAGATGTTTGCAGTCACGTGACTCATGACGTAATGTAGCGTCGGCCATGTTGGTTGGTTAGGATGTGCGAGTAGTTATGCATTTCGGCAGGAATGTTGCAAGCATTTTATTTCCCTCTACCAGGGGATGTCTGTTGTTTCTATATGCATATTCAGAGAGCACCAACGTATAGATAATGCATTTTTTTTAGAATCCTTATCTGTACGTTCCGCCATCTCGGATGTCTGCAGTACTAGTCCGCCCGCATGGAGGCGCGGTGACATCTAGTAGTAACATCGTTCTTTCCTGATGTACTGCTAAAAAGTGTCGCTTCTCTCTTATAACGTTTTGTTGTTTTCACAGGTGATATCGATCGACCTTGGAGAAGAGTTATGGGTGACGGGGATCATATTACAGGCAGGAGGCCCGGGCCAGGACCGCGACGGTGGCGTTGTTACGGGCGGTGACACGAGCCGTAGCCTGGGGGGACTAGTAACAAAGATCAGGGTTGCAGATCAGGTACTAGTAGTATACATTCAATTGGTATATCTTATTTATCGGGTTATCACACATTTTCATATAGACGGACTGTGCTGACTAACCACAAGCCTCCATTTTGTATGATTATAGAGCCATAACATAATAAGCATGGGTTAATGAAGCCTTACATCAATGATCAGCCCAAACGCACATCTCTAGGGTTGATGGTACTTCAACTCTTTATCAATGTCAGTCAGTGTAATTTTGAATTGGCTTGATGATAATCTTAATGTAAGAGCACAAGCCTAATGTATTTTGTTACGTATATCTGTACGTATTGTTGTTTTTTCATCTGTGTGAAATAAAGGGTAGAAATAAAGAATAGAATGATAAAGATATTGATGACTCACTTTTCTCTTGGTGTTTATGATCTATAACCCTTTCATATACCACCTCGTTTCCTTCGCTCACTCGGTGGTTCATTCGGTGGTCACTGGCTATATGATTGGTCACCGTTAACACATAGAGACAGGTTAATAGCCTCTTATCTTCCGAAAGATAAAGGTCTGATTGGACAGCTGTCTAATAACATTACATATATCTCAACCCAGGAAATACAGGTTCCTTGGCCGGACAAAACCGAAGTCGACAGTACAGTAACATGCCTTTTGGAACCAGAAATCTGGACAAAAACCTTAAAGATTGTACTTCTTGACTGGGAAGGAAGAGAAAGCCCATCGAATCCACCATATCTGAGGATGGAGATACTGGGATACGCCAAAGGTACTGCACAGTCTTATCCTTGAGTCACATTTACAAGGGGCCCCTAGGGGTGCATCCGATTTTATAGGCCCCAAGGCCGCGCTGGCTCTTTCACAGTCATGCTACAATCACATTTCAAAACCGATCCCGTGTGGGCTAGTTGAGTATCCTTTGATTTTTTTCAACATTCTCTGTCATAAAAAGCGCCCGACCTGTTTCCTAGGTGACCTTGACCGAGACACGTACATCCTGGCAACTGACGCCGACGTCAAGTTCACCCCCAAGTCAGCCAACTCGCTGCTCGACCTGGCGAAATGGAACCCGGATGTTGGAGCCGTCTGCGGAAGGACACACTGCCTGGGCTCCGGGCCGATGTACTGGTTACAGTTGTTCGACTACGCCGTGGGACACTGGTTTCAAAAGGTACAAATCAATCCGCCGGAAAGCACCACTTCTGTGACGTCATGTTATGCCAATAGAACACATGACACGGTGAACAGTTGATTACAAGTTGCAAAAAGTTGCGTTAGGGTTGGGAAGCCGTCACCAACCAATTACGTCGCCGCCTACGGACAAGAGACAACGTGATTGGCTAGTACTTTCCCTCCAACAGCAAGGGGGGAGCATCTGATTGGCTGACGGCTGGTCAGCTCTAGATCTTTCGACCGCGTAGGGCGGACTTATAGGCGCAATATACATGAGAGAGGATGCTAGGAGTGAAACTTGTACTTTAGTCTAATATATCATGTCACTATTTTTTTTAGAATCAAGCTTTGTTGAGGAACCACATTGTCCCTTTTGACGGCTCCTCTCAGATTTGTTTTTAATCTAAAATGCTGAATATATTTACTAAATACTGTAAACAAAATGGCGGTTTCACTCTGGGCTGTTCCTGAACAATGACGTCAGAGTAACCCCAAAACGAGGCTGCAGACCATTACGTAATTATTGCAAATCGCGGCCTATTGAGAGCGAGGAGAACGCGAAGTTCAAACGCGTGCACAGGGTAATTATTGGCGGATTAGTGTAAACAAATTAATAATTAATCAACTTGTTAACATGTAAACTACTGGAAAATAATGGTTTCAAGATCCAGCGGTGCTTTCCTTTATTTTAGGCCGCTAACAGTACCCTGGGAACTGTACTGTGCTGTCCGGGTTGCTTCAGTGTGTACCGCTGCAGCGCCGTCAGGGAATGTGTCTCCACTTACGCCACCAAGACAGAGGAGGCCAAGGACTTCCTCATGAAAGACATGGGGGAGGACCGCTGGCTATGCACACTCATGGTAAGTCGTATACTATAAATAACCATTTTTGACGACGCCTCAGGGGCGAGCCTATTGGTATGTTTATTGTGTGCAGTTTGCAAGAATCCTAGGAATTGTACTCTCCAAGCAGAGCATGGGTTTCGGCTGGTTTTTGACGTGTTTTTAGGCGTTATTGTCGTGCTTTCTACTTTGTCATCTTTTTTTTTGTCTCGCAAACCCAAGCTCTGCCGGCACTGACCTCGGGGCGGGGCAAACCTATTTACTTCCATTGAAAAAAAGGTGACAGTACTCCTCCCCGAGAACCATTAGATAATCATTAGTGGTAACAATTTTACTGCCCCGGATTATCACACATCCGGCAAATGTAGAGCGGCATTCATCAGGCCGCGCCGGTCCCCCGCTGACTGCCCTATTCATGCGACAGGCTGGTCTCCACGATCCCACGACGGCATGATCATTGATAGCATCATAACGTACATTTCCATTGGAAACCTCACAAGAAAAATACAATGATGCATGAACAAGATATATAAAATAAATATGTATTACGTATTAACTTGAACTGCATTACTAGTAATTATTATTATCATTATCTCAGGCATCGTTAAATGGATTATGAATGGGAACACGTGCCTTGTTTACGTTACATGCGGTTACCAATGCCGCCGCTCGCTGTGGTCAGATTGGACGGAACTTTTCAACAACACCAGCGAAATTGGCGACGGAGCGCTACCAACAGAGACTAAAAAATCCCCACGACACCAGAGGATTGTACAAATTTCTGTGTGCTTTGTTCTTTGATGGTTTTTGGATGGTGTAAATGAAGTGCGGTCACGATAGGCAAGTCATTTGCTGACGGACATGAAGCGACTTTCCAACATGGCGTCCTGATTCGGTTTTGTATGTAACGTTATTTGTGGGTAGTAGTTTAGAGACTTTTTGAGATTCAACGATATCCTCCCACTACAGCATGGTATTTCCGCAGTGGGGATCAAAAATGAGAGAATCTATGGCTATTTCGGGCTGTACATCGTCTTCTGGTACGACGGCCCAAATGGCCTGGATCGTAGTTGAGTATCGTGGAGACTTTGTAAACTCCAGATGTCTTTGGTTGCACGTTGAGCTATTATTTTCATACGAAAGTAATTGCAGCTAGCCAAGGAGTAGGGGAAGCGTAAGAACATGGCATGAAAACATGGCCACGACCGATAGACCGAGGATTATGTCCATGGTGAGACTGGGCCGGAAATTCTGTGGCGCGTGGGGAGGGAATCCCGTGCCTGGCCGGGCACGCTTCGCACTAACTTGTGAAACGCTTGTTATGTGTTGGAGTGATTAGGTTTATTAGGCATTGAAGCTTCCGTCTGCCTGCAGAGCTTGGGTTTGCGACACAACAAAAACGATGACAAAGTAGAAGGCATGACAAAAACGCCTAAAAACACGTTAAAAACCAGCCGAAACCCTAGCTCTGCTTGGAGAGTAAGGAATTGTACAGGAATGTGAAATACCACGGGACGATAACTCAAGAATGTCTGGATGGATTGTCTTCATATTTAGTAGGTGGGTAGGTCTTTGTGAGACCTTGAAATGATTGGATTTTGGGCCTCCTAGCAACTTTCTATGGTACTGCAGGGGAACTTTCGCTTTTTAAATCTCGCGTTCTGAACATGCTATGGTCATGATTTTTAGTGGTGGATAACTCTTGTAAATTTGGACCTATAGCGGCCTTTTTGAACTGCAGGAGCTGATTTTATCTCAAAATTTGAAAGCGTACAAACAAAATAACACACCAAAGGCACATGATATACCATGCAGTACAGAGTACCAACAATTCATAAACATATACGCAAAAAAGAAAATTTTAGATTAGATTAACTGAATACAAATTAAGGACATTGTACAAGCGACTCTTAAACACCGCTGTAGCGATTTGAAATTGTTTTTTAACATGACGGTGAGTTGAACAGAAGTATGTTAATTTCTATAGTTTTAATTTTACAAAAGTTATATGCTGGGTGTAGGGTTGTGTTACTGTATGCTTTCGATGCTGACTAGTACGTCATTTTTGTTATTTTTGTTCTCTCCCAGGTTGAGCGCGGGAAACGACTTGTGTACACCTCTATTGCCGAGGACAGCACCTTTGTGCCTGAATCTTTTGACGAGTTCTTCAACCAGCGCAGGCGGTGGGGGCCTTCCACCGTGGCCAACCAAGTTCGCAACATGCACTTACTATCATAATAAGATGACTTGGGTGATAGCAATGGAGAGGGAAATCATTTTGCAATTACTAGTGAATCTCTGAAATTGGCATGAGGCCAGATTGATGTTGAATTATGAGTTTTCATCATAATACCCAATGGATATGGGCCAGACTACTTTTCAGTGATGGTAGTACTGATTTTTAAGCAATGAAAAGCAAAGCCCACCGCTTGTTTATCTTGCGGACAACCTTGGCGTACCGGCCTTGGACCCGTCCTTATCACTGCTCCCCCTCGTGTTTTTGCAGGGAAAGATGCTAGCCAATCACGTTGCCTCTTGACCGTAAGTAGTGATGTGATTGGCTGGTCGTTCATCCAATAACAGGAGAGAGAGAGAATCATTCTTTTTAAGATACACATGCGGCTGGCTTGACATGACAGGATGCGAAATGTACAGCTTATCCATATTCTATTCCTTTATCTAGATTGAGCTCCTGAGGAAGTGGAAGAGGGGTGACATCAACAACTCCTCTGTATCATTCCTCTTCATGCTGTACCAGCTGCTGCTCTTCTTCTCCTTTCTGATCGGCCCAGCCACTGCAATTCTGATCGCATCTGGTAGGTGTCGCGACAATTAGCTTGTCCGTTGGCGTAAATGCTCATCTCTTAGCGAGGTGGTTCGGGTCATATTTCAATTGCCGCTCCACTTTACATATCTGCGCTTGCACAATAATGTCTTATCTTCGTAAAGCAAGATCAAACAGGTTAAGAAAAGTAAATATAGCGTCGACATTCCTAGCTTATAAAGTAACGTTATAGTGATCGATGTGTGTAACGTTAGCTACATGTATTAGGTGCTGCAATTTTTGCCAGGATATGTTCATTGACAATAGAAAACACTTATCGCCTTGTATCTCCTCTGTACTAACTCCAGTTCACTCATATGATCCCTTCCCTACCGAATACAGTCTGGGACAGGTTGATTTGGCAGCGAAGCGATCAAATGTGCAATCTGGAGCTAGATTTTGAATGTATACAAAGTAAAAATACTTATCCATGCATCTACAAACATTACAGGTGGTTTAGACTTTTACGTGTCCGGCCATTTCCCGCTCGAAGCGACTATAGCCATCATGTCAATCCTGACTTTCTTGTTCGGATTCATCTGCCTCAGATATAAGCAAGACACTCAGCTGAAGGTACGTGTGGTGTGCAATAAAACCTTTGATATTTTTATAGCTTGGCTAACCCAACAGGCTATCACAGGGCATAGACACATCTGACTCTTTTTGTCGTCATGAAATGTTGGTTTCTAGATTGACGGCAACGCCGATAAGTATGCGTTCGGAATAGCTGCAGTACTGCTTCCAACTGGCAGACGGCACCGAAAAATGCAATTGTTTTAGGCATTTGGTGAACAACATTGACGTACTAGTAGGTTGGTGTAACCTTGGTGTAACCAACGAGGTTATAGGCACATAAGGTCGCAGAACACAGTATTTCTCCGCGACCGCCGTCCAATGTTAATACAATTTAGTTCCATATACAATGCATAACAGATGGAAAATTGTCTACTAGAATAAAAACATCTTAATCGTATTTTGACTACCACGGATTCAAGTCACCCTCCCATATCTTATGCAAAGTGTAAATTAAATTTCTGTCAAGTTGACTCAAAATTAGAGCTGGCAATGGATGGAAGTGAACAGTTATAATACTTATTGTATGAACTAACAGAGGTGTGTATATTCTAAAAACTGAATCGCCCTTCATTCCTAAACCCAACATTTAACGGTCGTATTGAGGTCACCTGCTGGCGCCGATTGGCAGCCGCTCAGACCCTTGCGACATTTCCACAAAGTGTGGAGCAAATATGTATCTGTATTATGTGATTGTAAACCCTGCAGCAATTCAACACTGGCTGCCATTGCACGGGTGATTTCTGACCAATAAACCAATAACTCTTGCAGTGGGCCAAGGCTCTGGGTTCCCTGTTTGGAGTCGTCATGATCATGGTTATGGTAGCCCTGGTGGAGAAGATTGTGAAGACTATTATGGATTTCGCAAGCAAGGGCATCACCCCACCAAGTATCAGCAACAGCGCGACCGGAGAGATTGGCCTAGACGAGGGTAAATATGCCCCCCTCCCCCTCTGGCTTTGAAATGTGACAATATTGTTGATGCATTTGTGTAAGAATCGTGTTATCTAATGTCTAACTTTTACACTTGGAAGTTTGTTGTTTATACATCTAACTACGGACCCGTCTACTCATGGAACGTGACGTCAGAGACACGTGACCGTAGTAGCGGGTCATACGTGCCAGATAACTTGTGTCGCCCCCCGTCTCTGTTCAAGGTAGGTCTGTGAGCTCTAATGTAGACCGCCTCTTTCACTCCTCTTGCTACTACGGTCACGTGTCACTGACGTCACGTTCCAGGAGAAGACGGGTCCGGTCCGTGAACAAGGTAGGGTAAGTCCCAATTCATTCTTATGTTGGACGTAAAGTTTAGTCCTTAATTCATGTTTGTTCTTGTCCTTTAGTTCTGCCAGCGGTTGACACCTTCTACTTCCTCGCTACCATCGGGATGTTCTTGGTGACAGGACTGGTTCATCTTCCCGAGTTCTACTGTCTCTTCTCGGGAATTCTTTACTTCCTCGCCCTCCCCACAACTTTCATCTTCCTAAACATCTACGGAGTCTGCAACCTCACTGACAAGTCCTGGGGTGAGATAGACTGTCAATCATAATTAGCAGTTAAACCGATAGCATGTCAATTATGGTTCAACCAATGAGAGTTTGTCTCTTCTCGGGAGTTCTTTACTTCCTCGCCCTCCCCACAACTTTCATCTTCCTGAACATTTACGGAGTCTGCAACCTCACTGACAAGTCCTGGGGTGAGTAAGACTGTCAATCATAAGTAGGAGTTTAACCAATGATAGCATATCAATCATGGTTCGACCAATGAGAGTCTGGCTGTATGTTCGTTTTGCATCTCTACTTTTAGACGTTGGTAAAGCCCCCGTCACAAATCAAGACTTTAGCTCGGCCGACTTGTCGGCGAGCTCCAAATGGCGATTTTCGGGCGAAGTACGACCGACGTCCTGTCGATTCTACGGGCTTCGGGCGAATTTTCGGAGCTCGGCCGACGTTCGCGTGTCACTGGAAGCTGCGCTTAAATTCAGCGAGGCCTCGGCGACGATTTTTGAACTCGCACAGCTCGTCAACAGTTTGCCCGTAGCTCGCCCGAGCAACGCCCAGCGCTCGGCCAATATTCGGGCGGGCATCCGAGGATTTTAGACCCGATTTTTGGTCGGTCGGAGGTCGCCCGAACTCTTCGGCCTCGTGCGAGCCTCGCACGGGCCTTGTACAATAATCGGACGACCGTCGTCAGTGTTCCGGCCGACTCATGAAAAGTAAGGCGTGCTTCGGGCGAGCGTTGTGCAGGTGTCGATGGGAGCTTGGACGGGCCTCGGCCGAACTCCTTCTTGTTTATAAGGAAACGACAGTTTGGTTTATAAAATAAGATGATATATGATACTGTAATATTAACTAATACTAATATCAACTTGTCAAAGAATGCTGCCAAACTTTTCGAATGAAAGACAATTCAATGCAAAGTTAAATTTTCATTACAAAAAAAATTATTATAAATAAAATGTGGACACCGATGACAATGCTTCTTGTTTCTTTTTTGGTATTGGTTTGGATGTTTCAATTTGTATATTAATGAACTGGGGCTTGACTTTTGAGGTTTGACTTCACAAAATGGGCAGTTTTTTCTCCACAAAATGACTAGTTGAAAGTCCACTGAGTCATTATAGATCTATGTTTGTCTGCCGAGGCACGCCCAGGCGTCGGCAGGGCGTCGATAGGCTTATCAACGGTCGGTCGAAGCTCGGACGGCGTTCGCCCGAGCTTCGGTCGATTTCTATCTGGTGAAAATGTTTGGATCGGGGTCAAACGACTGATCTGTTGACTTTGTGGCTCCTGCGCTTGTATTTTGATTGGTCTATAACAAAATTCCTGTTTATGTCATTATTTTGAGTGTGCCCACCTACTTCACTCGTGCCCTACAGATTTGCCACAACTCAGAAAGAAAAGTTGGTCCAAATTTGAGATTGTTACCAGGCCATTTGATTCTGACTTCGTCCGTGTCCAAGAGATGGTACCGTCTTATGTGGGATTTATTATTATCAGTGTTCGAAGGACGTCGCCCGAGCTCCGTTCAATTTGTGACGGGGCAGGTTTTCAGCGAAAAATACGGTCGACACTCGGGCGAATTTGAAATTCGGCGAGCTTCCGGCGATCTACAAAATCGGCCGATGCTCGCATGAATTGTGACGCCGGCTTTAGCGGGGCTATTGGATTGGTTCATTTGGTCGTCTTGATAGAAACCAAGAACTGAAGATGCGAATTTTTATTCTCAGACATTGTTTGGATTTTTCATAAGAGCATTGTATGCAATATATATTACCAAAATTACGGTATTGCTGAGGGATGTTGGATACTGTAACTACTATGATAAGACTTAAGAATATAATCAATGACGTGATTTCTATGCTTTCTTTATTTTTGTAAACGGTCGGAATATCATCCGCAATCTTTGGACAGTCAATGACGAAATATATAAGGGATGCTATATGAAACGTCTGACAGTCTATATAATCTATCCAGCTGCTTATACACGTTGTAAATTTTTTATTATGTATTTTATTACCTGGATGTCTAACCTTAATCGACATCTTTATATGGTTGGTGGCGTCAGCGTGGCGTAACGGTTAGAGCATTAGACTCAGAACCAATATGTCTCGGGTTCGATACTCACCATGCCCCAACGTTGTGCCCTTGGGAAATGCACTTAACACGACCTTCCCTGACGGTCGAGTGACGCCCACTGAGCCACTTTGGCTAATATATCTGTCAAAATGTGTGCCAAAAAACACACTACGGATTTGGTGCGCCAATGTGCCAACATTTGCACATTGACATCCACCAAGGAAGAACCGTTAAATTTCATTTGTTTTTAAAATATTTTTTATCTTAGGAACTCGAGAGGGAGCGAGCGGTGGTGGGAACCAGGACGGAGGCGGTGACATATTCGACTCTATCGGGAAGACTGTCAGAAGGATGTTGGGGTAAGAAAATACCTCTCGATTTTCAAAACAAAAAATATTTCTGGATGAAATATTGAAACAGTCAGACGTTTCAGACAGCATCCGCTATCTTTCGTTAATGTCTAAGGGAAGATCTGGCAGAACCAGGTATTATACAAATCTCTGAATAGATATGTTAATGAATGATTCACATATAAAAATGTCATAACCAGAAAGTAGTAGTAGTAGTAGTAGTAGTCCACTGTGTTCTGCTACTGCAGTAGTCTGGACACCCTGCAGCTGCAATCAGTCCTTCTCCAACTCTCTCCACTTTGTCCGGTTCATCACAAGCTCCCTTAAGCCCCACCTCCCTCACTGGACCCGCGGCACGCTGGTGGCGTCGCTGCGGTGGATCGAATTGACAAAGAAGTCAACAAATTTCATCGACAAAAAATGAATTTGTTAAAGCTTTTTTGAATCTTTTGTGTGTGTTTTGTTGTCATACGTTTTGAATGATATTGCCACTGTAAATTCAAGGGTAACACAAATCCAGTCTAGGACGCAGTGACGCCACCAGTGTGCCGCGGGTCCAGTGAGGGGGGGGGCTTTAGCTCCCGCAGTTTTCTTTCTGACCGCAATGGTCCTAGTGCTCTTTCTTGCAGATCTGCCCTCAGTAGACTCAGAAGGTACACATTCTAGATCTAAACCTTTGAAATAGAAAGAAATACCTTAGTAGTACTGAAGTTGACCAAACTCAACGATCGTGTTTTTTATAAAGATTTTCACAGGAATCTAAGTACGAGACAAAATCCAACGATACTGGCAAGTCCCAGCCTGATGCTACTGGCAAGGATGAAGAGAACGCACCTCTCCTGGATAAAATAGAAGAAAGGGAGGATGAGAATGACTCTGCTCCTTCAGGTTTGGTCATATATGCTCTCCTATAAGCTTGAAAAATTATCAGAGCTATATTACATTTTATCTGCGAATGTCCCAAATTCGAAGCCGAGAGAAACCGATTATTCACGAAGGTATCCGAAATCTCTTTATACTTTTCGATTAAGAAATCCACAGAAACTAATATTCCTTCTGACATCATCCAACCCACTCATTATTGAAAACATGGGACTTTTTATTTTCCACTGCTTTCAAAGAAAAAGTTAAACCCCGCATTAGTATCATAGATATAGAAACTTATTATTATAGACTAGCAACGTAGTTTAATCTTCGTTCTTTGCATCACATGTATGCTTTATGTTTCACTTTATGTTCGTACATCGTCAATAATCGTTGCAAACTTGTAATTCGCCTACGGGCATGAGGTTGCAATAAACTTGACATGAAATTGTAAGTTAAGAAAATACTCTTCTTCAGCTTTAATTATGGTTTACAACTAGTAGGCTAATAGATTTTGTGGTACAAAGCATAATACAATTCACGAGGAAATGTTCTTTAGAAGACTCTTTTTAACACATATTCATCTCGTCAATGCTACTTTCATTACTGTAGCTCACGGTTCTGAACAGTCTGCCGAAATACAACCTTCTGCGGCAGACGTCTTGGACACCTCTACCCAGATTCCCAATGAGAACCATCCTAACACACCTCAGCAAGGCTCAACCGGGAATACTGCCAAGACAGCCAATGGTAAACCATTCTCTCATGCCAAGCCCAATATTTGTATATGTCAAGCAACGTGGCTCTGGCGTAGCGGTCTGCAATTTGTAGTGCTTCCCGCCCTTCAGTCAGATATCCCCGCACTTCTTGTGGGAGGGGATGTTATGCTTCGGTCTCATTTCCAATCCAGGGCCCGACCGGGCAGTTTGTGGAAACCAAGAATAAGATATAAAAGACAACAAAAGACACAAAATGTTAAAAATCACTCCTAACCATAAATTGTGTATTTTCTTCATATGTATTATTTTATTTTTCATTTGCGGGTCAGGCCCCGGATTGGAAATTCGATCGAAGCATTACCAGCCAATCCCGTTGCCTCTTGACCATAGGCGGCAACGTGATTGGCTGGTAGCTTCTCCTCGGCAGGCCTGGTAATGAGTGGGTGATGCTAACCTTTGCTGTGTGTGAAATGAGAAAAATGTACCACTTCTTTTTAAATGCTCCACAACATCCACTCAAAGACAGAGGTGTGATAATTTTACCAGTATGTAGTCAGCTCTATACATGTATGTCTTGATTTATGATGATACCATATTATTTCGTCTCTTCGTCTATATACGATAACCAGAACGTAAAAAAGTATTCGCCTATCATAGGCCGTCTATTCCAGCCAGTAGCTGTACTACCAAGAATATTTCTTTACACGGCTTTACGAACAACTTCAAGTCTCTTTCTTGGAATCTTTAGGTAACATTTGGAAAAGGACTCGACGCAATGCAAAGGTATCCATGATGGTCCTACCTGGGCAGGAGGTACACGAATGGCTGGCTACGGTTTTCAGCGGAGACGATTATCTTAAGGTATTTTACCTTAAGGTATTTCTCTTGCCGGGGAAACAGATACTGCAATGTTGAAGATCGACACATTTGTCAGAGTAGATATCCAAATGTCACATCGAACGCTTCCACGTTGAATAATTCTAATCATAGAAAAAAAAACACTGTGTGAAGCAGTCGCCGTAAACAACGAGGGAAAAGCGGGTCATTGACGTTACCATATACTGTATCAGTATACTATGAGTATCCAATTCAATATATGAATGAATGAATGAATGAATGAATTGTTAATTTGATCATTTTTATCGGATATGAAAAGTACATCGCAGTCACAGGCTGATTTGCGTACATTTTTTACATACAGTATAAAACTTCTGACATTATGCAATTAAAGTCGAAATCTCATCATTCTTATAAGAAGTATGCATTATTGGCCGATCATGTTTAATACACGGATTTCTTCTTGACGTCGTCACACAGCTGGCTTTTCTCCATTTTCCAGAACCTGTACGAGCCCAGTTTCACTAGCAACGGATATGACGACACGAGCTACATTGCAGAAATGACGTCAGAGGTTAGTGTGTAGCATAGAATGATGAAAATGCAAGAAAGTGGATCAGATCATCTTCGTCAGTTGCCTAACCTATAGAAATGATTTCTTGGCGTAGCCCTATGGTCAGAAAAAGACGACATAGATATCTGTGTTCCAACTGTCCCTCCACTTCGTCTATTTTGTACATGTACTTGATATACTCTCATTTTGAGATGCATGCTCAGTTCTTTTAGCTTTATTTGTTTTCATTTTTTACTTCGCTTATTGACAGACAAGGACGACGTGGCACTGCACTCATATCTTTCATAACTTATTTTAACAGTGCCACGTACAGACAACAAATATACCAATTTTTGGCGAAGCTTCAGGAGCGATTTACAAGAATTCCCAGAATTGCACAGGAATTTCTGCAATCCGTCCGCGGATGTGGTCGCCCGCCTGTCACTCTATACCTCGTTAGTACGGTTTGGCATCCCGGCACCCAGGTCGATGACAGATGACCTACTTACGTGGTGTCCGATTTCGTAATGGTGGGACCGTGGGAGTGTGTCAGGGAGTTCTCGGGACGTCTGGGTGGAGTGAGAAGCTTGTTTATTTGTTATTACTGTTGTTTATTTGTTTCTTGTTTTTGTTTTTGCCCGTTTTTGTTTTTGCCCGTTTTCAGGACTTGGAAAAAATTGGTGTCAAGGATGATCTGCATCGAGACAGAATTCTAAGCCACATCAAGAAGTTGAAACCACGCCGCTTTCGGAGTCGTATACCAGTAAGTAGATTGTCAACAGTTTTCGTGTGAATAACGGTGCAGCTATCAATAAGATTGGACTGAAATCATGTTCATAGCAGGCATTGCCAACGACAATATCTCCTTGTACTAATCTACTTAATTATATGTTTACCTGCAGGACGATACAGTAGACTGGCTGACCAGAATAGGGCTACAAGAGTACATCGAAACGTTCCAGAGAAATGGCATTAAAGAAAAACACGACCTGGCACGACTGAAGGCCCACAACTTACAACAGCTGTTCTCTAGGCTTAGGATAGAGAAGAAAGGTGGATTTTTTACTTACCTCTAATAAAACCTTTTTTAGGGTATATCTAGTTGCTTTGATTTTGTCCAGACGGTGTCGACATATTCAGCAAAGTGTTGTCTTATGTGGTCGATGCGTCAATTGATCTCACATATTCTTTTCTTCAATATGTCATACTTATATTTTGCAGAAAGTGTTTCTATTTGGTAACTTATAGCAATTATATACGCATAATTTCATTAATAGTATATGTTGTCTCTGTGTGCAGGTCAGTCGACCCAACAAAATAGAAAAAAAAATTAACCTTTTCTTCTATCCCTTGTCAGCTCATATCGACCGCCTGAAGAAGTCCATCGCCAGCATGAGGGAACCAACCGACGGTAACATACATCAGTACATGCCAATATGCTTACAAAAGTATACAAAAATGTTTAGATATCCTGCCTAAATGTATTAGGTCACAACACGTCATTTGATTTTATACAGTAAACGGCTTGTGTGTCTTTGCCTTGTCTGATATTCCCCGAAAAAAACTTCTGTAACCATACATTTTCAAGTCTATTGAATTAGAATTATGTATCTTTTCAATATTGAAAGCAACATCAAACCCACCCAGCTGTCAAATATCTTTTGCTGATGTCATACATTCGTTCAGGTCATGTGATTTGGATCATTTCAACTTTAAAGGTGACTGACCGAAAGCTTGTTGGTAAATGCTTTGCTTTGTGTATGAAAATAGCGTATGAAATCCTTAGAATAAACAGTTTTGTTGATATGTGTTTTTAGAGGAAAAACTGCACGAAGACGTTAGGAGACTCATTGAAAGGAGACCAGTGAAAGACATGGCACAGGCTGAACCACTCATGAAGAAACAGCATGACATTTGGGAAGAGTTGCGAGATAGGTAAGTAATGTAAAAACATCCACTCCATTCATAAAGTATATATGATGAGGCTTAAGGCCCCCTCTCACTGGACTCACAGCACGCTGGCGTTTTCGCTGCGTCCTAAACTGGATTTGTGTTACCCTTGACTTTATAATGGGAATATCATTCAAAACGTACAAGTATGACCAAAAAGACAACAAAACACACAGAATTTAAAGAGTTGCTTCTCTCGATGAAATTCATTGAGTGCTTTGTCAATTCAATCGACCGCAGCGACACCGCCAGAGTGCCGCGGGTCCGGTGAGAGGGGGGCTTAAGTCACGCTTGGGACCGAATTCTTCTCACTGCAGCGCCACCTAGCAAGGGCAGCAGAAAGACAACTGAAAAGTTGGCCCTCCTCTTTACATACCATCCGAGGGGAGTTCTCTATCCGAAACTGGGCCCTTTTTCACCTGAGTCGAGTGAGGAAATTCCAACAAGGGCACATCTTCAGGACCTGCCTAAGATTCGAATCCAAAACATTTAGACTCCTAACCGTAGGGTCACCAATTTGACCATTTTCGCTCCATGTGCCGCTGTAGGCCACGGAGCGGTTATCACACTTGCCACGCTAATACATGGTATTCATGTAAGAAAGAGGCTGTCAAAAGTCAGTTACCTGAGTTTTAGTCCACGAAAAACTTACATTGACCGCTAAAGTGTCAGTCTAGAGCATAATTTCGACATTCCATAAGGCAGTAACCATACGTATTCAGCCATGTTTACACATTAAAATTGACGTTTGACCTCTCTTCACTACCTGATAAGCACACCAAAACACCCAACTTCTACAGCCTACAGACACCACAAACATGGCTGCTTTTTCAACACAATAAGAAGATAAAAACCCTTACCTGTAACATCCAGCTCCAAAATATCAACATATCCTAGACAAAAGCCCTTTTACCGCTGCTTTTACCAGGGGTACCAAACCTGGCTGAAAGTGGGGCTTCTGCGCCTGCGTGAATTACCGTCTCGTGCCCTGTACATGTCTCCCTACAGGGGAGGGAGCAGTTGAACAGACTTCCATCAGATTATATACAAAACAAGGAACAAAAACAGGCTTCAAAGTACACTTAACAGTATTTCAATGTCCAAAATCTTCCATCCAGTGAACAGCTAAACATGTCTAGTTGCCGTTTTTGGAAAAAGCCTGGGTTCGACTCCTGCATTCTAACGCACTAGACGTATTTGAACGTAAACAAACCCTGATCTTACCCCCTGCAGCTGGGAATCGCTGGTCTAGTAGGGGAAAATCCCCTACCAAATGATGCAATTCTATACCACAACAAAGGTCAAAGGTCACAATTTCTTTCTGGATTTGAAAATTAAACACATGTCTGGTCCCCCTGCCTGAAAACTGGCCAAAATTGACCAAAGATTTCACCAGGAAAAAATTCTCAAAAATACTAACCGGAAAAAAAAACGTGCATGCAAACTAGGCTTTGTGCGCAGGTCCATTAACCGGTCCCTCCCCTGCAGCTGCCTGGACCCAGACCGTGACATGTTCAGCAGCGATGATGCGGCCCTGAAGAAGCAGCTGGGAGACCTGCGAGACTCCGCCATCAAGGTGCTCAGTCTGGTCAACATCCTGTGGCTCGTCGTCATGGTCACCATCGCCAAGTCTGAGGTTCATCCACTTTTATACTGTTTTGTCTGCCAATAAGTTGACTTGCAGTTTGATGTATTATGTGCAAATGTCGTATCGTGTAGAAGTGTGCGGCCCAAGGACCTTAAACTTTGACATTTACCCTCGATGCATCACGCTGTACATGCGCACTTCGAACTGTCAACTGGCTTATGCTGCCCAATTTGCCATAGACCGAAAGGCCAAGAAACAAACAGAAAACAAAAATGGATTGTATGACAGTGACATATGACAATTGAATTTAAGATTTTGGAATCGTCATTAGACTTAGACATTGAAATGACGTAGTTTCTTCATGAGTGGGTGCTGAAAGTCATATATTCAAAATCAATTAGTTCTGATTTCTATCCATAGTAAGTTTAGATAACACTATCCCATCGCATATCGACCATCATGGAGCAAAAATGTGATGCCGTTGTGTGGTGGGAACTCATTGAAAATCTGACCACTTGGAGGCCAGCCATCATTTCAAATCTTCCGAACATGCACGATTCTGACAGATAAGTCCCGAACGCTTCCGAAGAAATAATCACGTGGTCATGGCTCAATGTGCTTGGGCATTGTGACGTCACACGGCCGGAAGTTACCGAAAATGTCGACAGAAAACGGTTACGGCTGGATTCTGGGCTGATTTTTTGGGGGACACAATAAATAAAATACTCCTTTTGTGGCTTGCTTATGTGCTATTTTTTAACGCCCAAAGTATGAAATAATGATGCAGATGTGCTTATATAGGGAAGTAGATGTAAATTTCAACCTCACCAAACAGAATTGTTTTCCCCAGAATATTTCAAGTTCTGCCCCCTGAAACCGCTTAGGGTACCTTTAATCATTTTAATGAGAGAGTTCCCGCACTCACAAATGCGGAGTTGTGTATTGTCCGCATCCTAGACACGTCACATAGTCAGATGAAGGATCAAGGGGCATGACAACCTGTGACAGTCATCTTTTAGGCCTCATTTCTATGTTTCCTCGCATTACTTCAGGCTCTATGTATTTCATCAAAACAGATTTTAAAGGTAGAGGAGTATGACAATCTATGACAATCATCCTGTAGGCTACGTTTTCTAAATGTCCTTTCCTTCCTTTAGGTTCTGCGTATCTCCGGCCACAACCCGCTGGGCATCGCCTCTCTGTTCGTGTTCGGTGCGATCCAGGTGATCCAGTTCCTCGCCATGCTGTACCACAGGACGGTGGCTTTCCTACACTGGGTGGCCAGAGTCCACATCATTGACGAGAAATAATCTTGTGACTCTCTGTATCAAGGTTCTACTGCAATATTCAACATACACAAATTTGACTCACCCAATTATTTCGATTGATCAACTCCAGTCTTTGTGAAGTAAATTACAGAATGACCTCTACTAACATAGACGAACTTTCAAGTGAACTTGTAACTGTTCACGTACCCTGGTCATATTTTTCTCTTTTGTGTTTGCTTGTGTGTATCTGTTGTGTGCATGTGTGTATGTAGTGTGTGTGTGTGTGTGTGTGTGTGTGTGTGTGTGTATGTGTGTGTGTGCTTAAAATGGACTATAAGGTCTCATTCCTGTGTTACTCCGAGTGTGCAGCCCCAAAAAGTTAACGGCTGCATGAACGTGTGTTTCTATCGGTGGGAAATTTCCTTTTGGTCAGCCCAACTGATCTCAAGCGTCAAACTGATGAAAGCTTGTTTGTAACTGAAGAAATTAGCAGGTTAAGTTCGGCAGCCGCACGGGAGGTCTGACGTGCACAACCCGGCATTGTGTGTGATGCGGCCGTGCGCGTACAGCTGGAAAGTGCCTTTTTGGGGGGTGTAGCTCATGAATGAGACCTTAAATCACCAGAAGTGCTCACTTTGTAGCGAGATTCTTCCCACGCATTGAGCTCGTGACAAATATACAATACATGTGCATGTATATGACTCCTATATGCTTGTGACGTTCTGTATTTTGCGTTCACGTCTACTTTTATAATATATAACAATGTACAATGGAAGCTCATTTGTGTTGGTAGTAATTATAATTCAATGCTTAACTTTCTTCCAACACTAAGGTATACACATGATCAAATTTTCGATGACCACTGTCGCCTTCTTTAGGATCAATAATGATATAACAATGTATATGATAATGTTCAGGTGCAGTTTGTATGTGAGTACATGAACAACAAGGGGTCATGACAGCTTCCATTGATTATAGGAATATTGAGAACTACGTATACTACTTTGTGACAATCATGTTGAATATGTTTCGCGAGGCGATGCCTCGAAATGATTACATTGGATCCGATTTTACAATGTTTAAGTCTCGGCCTAGTCTCGTGTTCTCGCGAGACTAGGTCATCCCGTGAACAAGACGTACAGACTAGACGTCGAAAATTTGGAGGTTAGTATTTTGCTACCTTTTATCAAGTCACTGTTCGAAGAATATTCTTGTAACTGTTATAAAAATAGATTTTATGCATTCCAATAAGTACAGCATTCGATGTAAAACGCTGTGTGAAATGCGTTCACAGTCGTCATATCATACGGAATAATCAGGGCCCAAACAGATATTGTAAAGACTGATGGAATTTTCTAGCGTCACGTCTGTAACTAAAAAACATTACATGAATCGATTCATGTTTCCTAACTTTATTTTCGAATTAAAAACGTTCATGATGATGTAGTTTCACATGTGTCCCATTCTTTTTGTCACTGTTGTTTTAAGGTCTATGTAGTTTTTCTGCTAATTGTTTTTGTGTACTGTATTTTGAAACGCTGCAGTCTATGTAAAGGGTTTTGAAAAGATATAAAATGTTTCCCACGATTTTGACGAACCACCCCCCCTCCCCCAACTGCCGTGGTTGTCTTCGGCTCCCGACCCGTAACTCATAGGGTCAAATTTTGTGCAAGGCGCCTCTTTTGTTTATTTGGCCGGAGGCTGACATGAGCTGTATTGACTTAAGCGAATACTATTTATCCAAGAACCAGTTCTAACCGAATCTAGCTGCAGCCAGTCAGTTTTGAGTAACATTCTGAAACATAAGCATGAACGACCCAAAGCAACGAGCTCTTGGAGGGCCCCATTTTTACTATAAGATATTTCAAGAAAGCACGAAAAGGAGAAAACGTCTTGCTAGAGTATAGACTAGTTACCACGGCTAGAAAAGAGACAGTCATATGGTCAACGACCTCCTGCCTATTCTCCTTGTGTTTTCTAATTGGCGGGTTGCTAATAACATAATAAGGGGCTTTACAGCTGATCTAAGTACTTAATCATTGTCCTGCCCCTACTATTTGTCATGAAATGATTCATAGATTCTTATGCATGTAGAATGATATTAAGGCCTCAAAATAAAAATCATAAATCATAAATATGGGTTTCTGATTGTTCAATCCATGTTAGCTATATGATATTTACCTGTTAGAAATGAGTACAAATAGCAACGATATTACTGTTTTTTTTCTTTCACCACTTGAATTAAATTAGACACAAAACAACGTCACAATACGTTTACAATCAAACTTTACAAGAACTTTTGACAACAAAACATTATATAACTTCACTTGACTCAAGAATTACAGCAATTTTACTACCCAGGTGTCAACGCAGAACTAAAGACGTCTCCGTCCCGGGCAGTCTGGTAGAAGACGACCAGGCGTCTCATGTACTTCATGGGTGCGGGGATAGGCCACGGGTCTGTGTAGCTCACCTCCTTTACTTCGTCACTGTGAGGTTGTTTCCTGAAAACCAGAACACGAGATGAATTGACATTGTATCTAAAAGGGGAATATCCAGACTAAAAGAAATACATTGTTTATTTTTTTTAGTACGTCTTATTGAAGTAAGGCACCATTACTGAATGGCTAGCTTCGGGCAAAATGTATAAATTGCTATACGACACTTTTATGGGGGTGAGATTCGCTTACGGCTATACTAAGAATGTCAGAAAATGGCCAGTGCAGTGCTTCATATGCAGGGTCCATTGAATGGTGCCAGGTTGAACCTCCCTCTCACTGGACCTGCTGCACGCTGGCGGCGTCGCTGCGTCCTAAACTTGATTTGTGTCACCCTTGACTTTATTTTGTGTATATCATTCAACGTACAAATATGACCAAAAAGACAAAAAAAGCACACAAAGCTTAAAAAGAGTCGTTTTTTGTAGATGAAATTCGTTGAGTGCTTTGTCAATTTGATCGGCAGCAGCGACGCCGCTAGCGTGCCGCGGGTCTAGTGAGAGGGGGGCTTAAGGGAAACAACGTATTTAGGCGATATCAAAAGCTGTGAAAACATACCTCCCGAAGTTCTCACTGTCCTCCAAGGTGTCAGGTAGAGGGACTCCGAGTGTCTCCGGCAGCGTGTAAATGGCCAGGCCGGCTACAAAGCAAAGTGTCCCGAACGTGACCATAGGAAGGGGTGGCCACGCGTCTCCGAGGAGGGACACGAAGGGGGTCAGGACAGAGCCGAAACGGGAACACATGTTGGCCAGTCCAAGACCGGTGCCCCTGTAACAGAAAACGTGCACAATGGTGCCATCAGAACTTTCCCTTCTACAATTGCATCAGAAACTAGAATTAAATATTTGTGCCACATATACTTCAGGTTTGCTATGTTAGTTTAGTGATTACGGGGTCTTTTCATGAATATGAATTGGTGTTGAATTTTTCTTTTTATTTGAGTTGAATGTGTGATAGTTGTGTGCCGACTTGTTAAAGATAGAGAGAACGCTAGCGACCCCAAAAAAACAACCCTCCCAATGAAATAGTATGGCTACCTTGTGACGTCACAAAATCAAGATGGTGGCCACCACACATGCTAACGGATCCAACAAAGGTTTTGCTACGCAAATCTGTAATGATTTTGTTGTAGCCAATTTACATTCCATTGAACTCCTTTCACTAAGCATCCGGGTAGACATGGAGGTGTTCTAAACGCTGGGCGGGATTCGGACAACAGAACTAAGTAGAAAGTTGGTCAGGAAGGCGTAAGGTAGGATTGGCTATGTATGATAGACTAGGCCAGTTCTCTGGCACACATTCTACACCATATTTTTCATCAAAGGCCTTGCCATCAGGAATCCCAACCATTTTAGCACCGTGTTGTAATTTCCGGGTAAAAAAGTTTTAATGGAAGTGCATCAATTATACTGACTCTTGAATGCTACAAATAATCATCATGATTTTCGTTTCCAGCAATTGTCAATTGTAGGTATACAATGCAGGTCTTCATTCATTCATTCGTTCAATATAAGCAATAAGCAAAAGTTGATGGAATGTACAGGAATCGTTGGAGCAAAGATATATGCATGATACATTTTGTATGATTTCATAAATGAAATAAATCATAATGAATGCATTCTGCATGTGTGCGAACATTCATCACAACCAAACGTCAAAATCAAACCTGACTACCGAATTAAAACACCGCATCCTTAAGAAACAGATGATAATCGTTGCATTGCTTTTTGATCGATAGTTGTTTATGCGTTACTGTACGTTTGTGACCGTATAGTGATGTCATCCCCTGTGATTGTAAATACTTTGCATTTGGGAATGCATCTCATTGATATGTATAAGATTATAAACTTATGTATAAACTTATTAGCAGCAACACCTGTGCTGCATTGCTATATGAACCAGTCATAATTGCCTCGGAGAAGGTGACAGATGGTCACCGACACGTCAGTGGAATAAGTCTCTTGGTTTTGTAAAAAGAGTATTTTTTATTCAGTGACTTACCAACCTAATGAAGCTATTCACAAACCTGACTACTGTCGGGAACACTTCCGGGGTGTACACCATGAGGCTGCAAAAGGAGATGCCGATTGCACCTCGTCCAACCAAGGCGAACCCTCGAGCAACCGTAGGAAAACCTGTCACAAAGCCAACACTGTAACTTATAAACTGCTATTAGAAAAACTGATCATCAATTACAAAGAAGCGACGAGAAATTGATAAAATTCTATTGAAAAAAATACACCGTGTATCATGTTGTGTATTCTGTATTTCAATTTGTATTTCTTAACTCCGTGAAGGAGGTATAGTTTTCGATGTGTATGTATGTGTGTGTGTGTTTGTCTTTGTGTGTATGTGACTGAGTGTACGTGTGTGTATGTGTGTGTATGTGTCTATATGTGTCTATATGTGTCTGTATGTATGTATGTATGTATGTGTATCTGTCTGTCTGTCTGTATGTGTGTGTGTATGTATGTATATATATGTGTGTCTCTGCATGTATGTGTGTGTTTATTTGTGTGTGTATGTATGTGTGTGTGTATTTGTATGTGTGTGTATGTATGTATGTATGTGTCTGTGTATATATATATATATATATATATATATATGTGTGTGTGTGTGTGTGTGTATGTGTGTCTGTGTGTGTGTGTGTCTGTGCTTCTAGGTGCATTGGTTAGCTTCATAATACTTTATCATACTTTTTGATATGTGACTTGGATTATTTTTTTCCATCGTAATAAGTACAGTTTACGTAAACGCCTACCTACCTCTAGTCATGGCTGATACCATACAGCCTGTTCCGGCCAGTAAAACGGACCCTCCTACAATAGGCTTTCTCCCCCATCTCTTCATGGCTGCCAATGCTACTGCAGCTAGCACTACTTCCACCGAACAACCCAGGATGAAGTTTAGGTAGGGGTCCCCCGCTAACTCGACGGAACCAAGTATCAAGCCAAAGTACACGCTCACCTCAGCAAACCTGTAAATTTTAATCGTTATCAAATGTTCTTTGCACTTAACAACATTTACCTATCAGCATTTTGACAGACATTCTGTTATAACAACAATACTAAACTGCATTGGGTAAAGATTTGCTAAATATACTAATATAATTGCATTGTAGTCAGTAAAATTGCGTACTTACCAGGTAATGCACATTGCTGTTGTTATCCTTCGCAGGCGGGGCCTCCTAAACAGGTCAAAGACTCCACATTTTCTGCTTGAATCTTCTTCAGTCTCGTTTGATAATTTTTCCGTCTCGCTACAGAAGACGTCGTCCGGGAAGATGACTTTGTTCATTTTTGCTGCCCTCTTCAGGACAGCTGTTGCCTCGCCGGAGCGATTGTTGGTCAGAAGCCATCTTGGTGACTCGGGAAGCAACCTGTATTTTGATTTTAAGTGCAGTTGAAGGCAACAGAAAGGTCGACGTCATCGATTTTAAGTGCAGTTGAAGACAACAGAAAGGCCGACGCCATTAAAAATGGTGCCCAATATAGTTTTGAGAGTGCGAATCGATTATTACAAAGTATTCTGGTTTCCTGACTATAGCTGCGACTAGCTAATATAGAGAACTTCTGAAAAATGTTTTTTAGAATCATTGTAATATTGATTTTCTGGCACAGTCTGCGTTTTCTTAACAGAAGGGGTGTCCTTAGATACACACAATTAATTTTCAGGAACATCAACCTCGAGTGAAGCTAATATTATCTTATATCATTATCCACTGTGCTGCAGCTGGAGCCCTGAAGTTGAACATCTTTAATATATATCTACTATTACAATGAATGGCGTTGAGATAATGGATGTATCTCGACATAGTTTCAAGATTATGTGCACTTGAATATTGACTCGGTCCCTGTCGATGCTTTAACCCTATTTAGACCGGGGGACTTAAGTGCCCGCGTCAACCTTGACGTTCTAAACCTCCTGAACGATGCGTGCTAGGACTACCAAACTTGGTGACTTTTCCTAGAATTTAGTTGGCAACAATTCTATAGTAATAGTATAAGTTTATCATTTTTCTATTGTGTTTTAGGGTCGTAAGTACTAGTAGCAAAAATTGTATTTCTAAAAATTTCAAGATCGCCTATCCAAGATGGCGGATCCCAAGAGAGAGCTAAAGGCATATGACGTCATTCTATGACGTGAATTAGGTGAATTACGTGAATTCCCTATTTAGACGGTGTTAGCCAATAAAATGACATTAATGACGTCATAATTACATCATATTACGTCATAACAGTACCAATATTGCAGGAATTATAAAACTTTACATGCACATCACTCACATGCAAATACATGCAAATTTGGTGATGATACACCATACCGTTCGGAAGTCATGAGGGAGGGGGGCGTTAAATATTGTGCGTTAAATATTAAATGTATTTTTATCAGGGTTCGCCATCCACTACTTGGGCAACCCTGGCATGTCATAACAAGATGCCTACTCACCACCAGTAACAGAGGAACGGAGCAGTCATCAGTGCCTGGGTTAACTGAAGCGTCCTCCAGTCACGGATAAGGTAGGCTAGGAACCCCAGGAGAACATAGCCAAACGAGGCGCCTGCAACTGCTGCCATTCCCACTACATTTCGCTTGGAGGGCCCAATGATCTCCACGGCTGCTTATAAATGACACGGACATGTTTACTTTTTCTCTTCACGTTGCAATTCGCCCTCAGGCAAGAACTTGCAAATAAAACTCTATAAATATAACTGTAGATGTGAAAGTGAAAGTGAATATGAAAGTGAATATAAATATAAATATAAATATAAATATAAATATAAATATAAATATAAATATAAATATAAATATAAATATAAATATAAATATAAATATAAATATAAATATAAATATAAATATAAATATAAATATAAATATAAATATAAATATAAATTTAGTTTCGGACAAGTACAGGACTCGCCTGTTAACCTCAGATAACATTTGAAAAGTAATATCATGGAAGCTCATCTGTGTTGGTAGTAATCATAGTACAATTATATACTTTTTCCAACACTAAGGTATACACGGATCATTTTCAACGACCAATGTCGCCTTTTTCATCTTTGATCCCCAGAAGAAGGCGATAGTGGTCGTTGAAATTTGATCCGTGTATACCTTAGTGTTGGAAGAATGTTTAGCATTGTACTTTGAAATGTAATAGAATAACAAAAATATTGTTGTTATAAAAAAAGGGTAACATCAGCCATAATACATCCAGGTTTTGGCATCAAAATTGTACAATAGGGGACTTTAAAACATTCATAGCTGGACACTCTTTAGTTTGAGCTTATTAGGATTTACAATTAGCTTAACAGCTACTCTTCCTGTGGTCCATTCAAAAAACACGACTGGACAAAACTACATGACACACAGGAACACAACATATACATAATATACATGTACATATATGATAAAAGAAAGATACGACTACTTGAGTTCCATATACAATGTTGATAATATCTAATCACTTTGCAGTTTTAAACCATTCCAGGCTGGATATTCTGTACAAAAGCGTTTTTTCTGAGCATTTGTTTTGGGCTTCGGTAGGCGGATGATTTGTGATTTAGATATAAGGTATATCATAATGTAGGCTCCATTCTTGATAGAGGTGGACAAGTCGATATGCTTTTTCTTGACTTCGCTAAGGCTTTCGACTCTGTTCCTCACTCACTTTTACTTCATGAGCTTCAGATGTATGGGTTTAACGGAAAACTGCTGTCATGGTTTCAATCGTACCTAGCTAACCGAAGGCAGCGTGTGGTAGTTGAAGGTAGTCTATCAGAGTGGCTCCCCGTTACCTCTGGAGTTCCTCAGGGCTCAATTCTGGGGCCAATGTTATTCTTATTGTACATTAATGATTTACCTTGCTCAGCCCAAAACTCCACTGTAGCCCTGTTCGCAGATGACTCTAAGTGCTATAGAGAGATATGTAACACTGGTGATTGTTATAAGCTACAGAATGATATTTTTTCCATGTATGAGTGGAGCCTTCGATGGGGAATGTCTTTCCATCCATCGAAGTGCATGGTCCACCGTTTAACTCGTTCCGGGAGCCCAGTAACCTTTACCTACTATATGTCAGATACTGCCCTATCTACAGTCATTAGTATGAATGACCTGGGAGTTCTTGCCCAGTCGGACCTGCTGTGGAACAGCCATATTGTGAATATTGTGTCGAGAGCCAATTCTATTACTGGTTTCATAAGACGCACGGTCGGGTATGAATCCAGCCTTGTAGTACGTAAATCATTGTACATAACACTTGTTAGATCATTACTTAAATACTGTTGTCAGATTTGGTCACCTCTGTCTCGCAATATGATGTCACTGTTAGAGGGCGTGCAGAGGCGGGCAACTAAGTTCATTATAAGTGCTAATGCAGATGCCCGTGAACTAGATTACAAGGCTAGACTAACATTCCTCAACATGTTACCGCTTACGTACAGAAGGGAGATTGCTGACATAATGGTGTTTGTGAAGGCCATGGCAAATGTTTATGATCTAGACATGCACCAATATGTATCATTCTCCACTAGACCAACAAGGGGTAGCCGGTCTCACATGTTAATGCCAATTCGTTGTAAAACTTCAACATTTGCGTCGTCCTACATGCCCCGCCTTGTTACCGAGTGGAACAACCTCGATGTCTCAGTTAGAAACATGGGGATGTTGGCCTCACAACAGTCAGAACTCTTGTCATTTAAACAGCTGCTTATCACGTCATTTTCAGACAGGTTTAGAGAGCATTTTGTAACTGACAACCTCTGCACATGGACATCTGCCTGCAGATGTGCTACGTGTCTGGCGTTAAGACCGCGGTAGTTAGTGATAGTGCCTCTCGGATGAAGTGCGATATGTTTAATTTTAGTCATGTTTTAACTATTGTTGTGTAGTATTGTGCGATATGACTGAGTACGTTAAGCTATTGCTTATGTTATTGTATAATTGTATAGGTTTAAATGTTTGTTATTCCTGATGTAAATATTTCTGTGGGGTGGGGGCTAGAAAAGGCATCATGCCTGTTCTCTCACCCCTTCCACATCTGTGGTAAATTTTAATAAACAAATAAACAAATAACAAATAGATGATCGTGTTTGATGACCATGTGATCTCATTATCTCCATGAAAAATGGAGATGTAGTTTTGGGTGTGTCTGTGTGTGTGTGTGTCTGTCTGTGTGTTTGTGTTTCCGGACTACTATAGTCAGCATAACTCAAGAAACTGTTGATGGATTACGATGATATTTGGTATGTGGGTGGGTGTTGTGAAGCCGAAATTCAAGGTCGACTTTGGGCCCCTTGGTATGTGACCTTGGTACTGCAGCAGAACTTCCGTTTTTGTATCTTTGACTTGGACGTACGTGCTATGGTCTTGATTTTTGGGTGGCATAACTAATGTAAAAGCGCCATAATTCATCTAATTGGGAAATTATAGGACTGTCAATATTGCAATATGCGTAAGGTAGATAAAGGTGTTTATGACCAAGCATATATTATGTAAATGTGTAAGTCATTTGCATAAACAGAACACTTCATGGAGATATGAGGTCTCCGAACTCCTGTTGTGATCTGTTTATACAAAGTTCTTGATAGAGTACCTATGACTAAACTGGTGAAGTAGTACCCGATGCCGGCTGCTCCAACCAGTGCACGTAGAATGAAGATGGTGACGTAATCTGTCGCAAAAGATGCTCCTATCCCGAGTACGAGGTGTAAAAGTATACATACTAGGGTAGTTGGGTGTCGTCCAAATCTGGAAAAAGAATAAGTTTTAATCTTTTAGCTTGCTACACGCTTCCTCTCCGAAATGTCATACTACTAGTGGTTGCGCCTAAAATTGGGTATTCTGATACTTTTTGCTCAAACATTACCTCGCAAAAATGGGATGAATTCAAGCAGAGTTTGGAATAACTTTTTTTTTTTTTTTTTACGAACCTGTCGGCAGCTACTCCTGAAACGATTGATCCAAAACTCAAGCCCACGAAAAAGACGGACTTGCCCATTTCATTCAACCAGGTTCGTCCGCAGACTAAGTCGTGCTAAATGAAACATAAACACAAGAATTTAATTTAAACAGCACGTCTGTATGTCTTATCTGTCGTTGGCAAGCTATGACAAAACCCATAGCAGACAATAATGTAAGACAGCTTTTCATTGAGAAAACAGTCGCACGATACATTCACGACTATCCCAAGAATACCCGCAGTTTGCGATGATACGACGATCGTACGACGAGTGTAACAAGGCATTTTGTTCTGAACCCAAAGAAGGGCTGAATCTACCCTGCTCTTCTGACCCAAGGTTATAACTATTTGTGACGTAACAGACAGTTGGTCATAAATGATTTAATGAGCTAGCCGTATTTGGCACAAACAGCCGTTATTTTGTTCTGAACCCAAAGTAGCGATGTAAGACGTAACCTGATGAGCCAAACTTGTGGCAATCTTCTGATTTTCTGAATGCTGTTTGGTGGTGACGTCACCAATAGTTTCAATCTTGGGTCGGAAGAGCAGGGTTGATTCTGGGAGGGTTTACCAAGCTATTCAGCCCTGCTGTAGGAGGGTAGAAAACTGTTGATAATACTTACTTCTGTGACAATGGTACTGCGATACTGACTTCGGTCGTAACCATAGCCATAGTTACAAAGTGTTGTGGTGCGATTTTCTCTTTCCATTGTCTCATTTGTTTGTACGTACATTAAACAAGAGCTGTGAACCAATTTTCCATCGAGGTTTTCCAAGGGGGTGCTGTAGTTACGGCTCTCGGGTGAGAGGCGGTCCTCCGCCGACGATACAGTTTCGTTCACCCGGCAGTGGTGCTCCGGCGTCGCCATCAGGAACGTCATGGCAACAGCAGTTGTTCCCCAGATCGGTGCCAAGAGGACGACCAGTAAAGTTGTGAACTTCTGAAACCGTCCGAAATCACCAAGGTAACGCTGTAGACCGTACGTCTCCATTTTCTAAGCTTGCTGTTGCCAAGTTTTCCACGTTTCTTCTTCTAGAACGAACGGGTGAACAAAAAGGTGCAAAACTAAATCTAACTACTGGTAAATATAAAAAAAAACATGACAAAAAATTTTGACTATTGAACTATGAACCGGACATGCATGTGAAACCACATTTGCCCGATAGGCATCACAGCTTGCTTATGGGCAGATACCACAGTCAGACTTGTGCATAGGAAGCCATGCTTTAACCCTATCCAGACGGGGGGGGGGGGGGCTAAAAGTGCCCGCGCCAACTTTGACATCGTATAACTGCCGAACGACATACGCTAGGACTACCAAACTAGGTGACTTTTCCTAAAATTTAGTTGGCAACAATATTTTATAAAAGCATAAGTTTATCATTTTTCGTGTTGCCATGGCAACGGGTTTCTGAAAGGCATTTTATGCAAAAATTTTTTAAAACAATGAAATTTCTTAGGTTTTCTTGCTCAACCACACTAGTTTTCCTACATGTATAGCATCATAGGTAATTAGATGTAACTTTCATGATTTAATATTCATAATTTATGCTAATTTGATGACGTAATCGGTCAAAATCCAAGATGGCGGACAATTACACTATTTTAGGTATCAACAGGCTTTTTCGCCTTCAAAATCGTCATTACGTGGCATCTTCTTCACCAGAAACATTTAGTTTAACGTTTCTAATCTATTTTTAGTGTTTTTTGGGGTCATAAGTGGAAAAAAAGGATTTTTGAAAATTTCGATATGTCCGATCCAAGATGGCGGATCCCAAGGGGTCGCTAACAACACGTGACGTCATCTAATGACGTAATTTTGACGTCAACGTAGTAACCATTTACGTTCTATGTCTTGGTATACCTTAAAATCAACAATACATACTATTTTGTTTAATACCTTTAGATATTACGGGAATTCCCTATTTAGCCATTAAAGACCCACTATGTAGTTTTAGGCCAATACAGAAAGTAGATTTTCCTACTGTTTCTTTGCATAGCAAGCTTTATCAACTCTATAGAATTGCTTACCGATATTCAGGAAGGGAGGTTACAACATTACTGCACCATACAAACAACTTTAAAAAACTGTTATCCTCCATCCAAAACAACACACAGTGTGAAACTAACACATGGCCACACATGGCTTCTGTACTTCTTATCAGGCTGATCGCCCAGTGGGGTGCCTGTTTACAGTTCACCAGTTTCTGTAAAAAATCATCCTTACCAGAGTTCTTGCAGTTTTGAAGGGAAAATAACCAGACTTTATTGATACCCTTCAAAGTAGACTCTCTAGAATTAATTAATAGTTATATTCTACCCCCTGGGAAAATGATATGAGTGTTTCAAAAGAAGAAGAGCTTCATGACATCTGGCAGTCTAAAGTGTGCCTAAGTGATTAGACTACCATGGGGGTCCTCCAGTGCACTGGGATATAGTTGTTTATCTATAATTGAGGTGGTGTCCGGGAGTTTTTGTTTTGTTTTTGTACAGTTCACAAACACCCAAAATAGACGAAATAATGAAGAAAATATGCTGAAAAGGGGTTGTACATGTCAGTACCTGCCATTAACATTAAGATTTGTTCACAAGAATATTTTCAATTTTTGGGCCAAAATCCTACATAGTGGGCCTTTAAAATCACATCAATTACGTCATAATTACGTCATATTACGTCATAACGTCACGAGAATTTTAGGAATTATAAAACTTTATATGAACATCACTCCCTACAAATTTGGGAATGTTACATCATACCGTTCAGAAGTTATGAGGGGGGAGGGCAGATATCCCAAAAAAGCCCAGTCTGGATAGGGTTAATGCACTGAAACAAGGGCTCAGAAAAGTACTTACTGACATTGCAAGCCCCCAAAATTCTTAAGCACCAGAAAACAACAACTGTCTACTTTAGAATCATGCAAAGAAAACAGATAATTGACCAGTTCGGTCGCTCGGGAAAGCTGACAGAAGAAAATAACCCTCAACTTTGACCTACTTCAAGGTTGGAACAGTCCACTCAGGGCATGTGAAACCAAACCACTAAAATATCTCCTTACGCCAACTAAACTACTGAAACGTACAAATTTTGACCAAACTGGGAAAGCTTAGACCCTACCTGTCTTCAAAATGGACCAAAATTTTCAAGAAAAAGAAGGGTTTTCAAAGGTTTAGTGTAGGGACTATAGTACTGTTGTGTTCCCATTTTTTGCACTCCACTGCGCAAGACAACTATGAAGCCCTTCTGAATGAAGCTAACAGTGTCATAGAAAATGAATGTAACGTTATACAGGGACAGATGCTTTCATTTACGTTGAAGTTCGCCCAACTAAGACGTCGTATTTGAAACGGTATGCCTAAACACCTCACCCGAACTCTTCCGAACTCACCCGAACTCATCCGAGTCATATATGGAGTGTAAATGAGGCAAGGACTTCATGTGACCCTCTGGATACATTGTCTATGCTATTATGAATAAAAGATATGCGGCAGATCTTAAGTATTTACCAGTTTTTGCATGTTACCCCTACCCCTCCGTGGTTCCAAGATGAGAAGGAACGTCTGCCCGCCATATTGGATTCTCATTGTTGGGGTCCACTAAGGTCAACTAATACCTTTTTGTATACGTAGTTTGACAGACGATAGGACAATAAGACGGTGGATGCTGTTTGGGTCATAGATTATAGTATAGCAAAATTGTATCGTAATCAAGTCATAATAGTTCTGCACAATTTGTTTTTCAGCCTCAAATACAAGCACCTATTTGTTATCATGAAAACTAGCAGAGAAACCGGCAAAAACTGGTAAATACTGGAAAATATGACTTGCTGCAATTTTTTTCATTCATAATGGCATAGACAATGTAATTAGAGTGTCACATAAAGTCCTTGTCCTTTATACACTGCATATTTGACTCGGATGAGTATGTCACCAAGTCTACTAGAAAACTGCTAGACCCTCGTATTTTCAAACAGCCTAAGGTAGCAGCCATGACAATGCACAGACAGTGACTGTAATTTATGATCTGGTCCCATCCATTACCTACCAAACCAATTACCCCACCCCATTCGTAAATAACGTCTTTGTCCCACCTTGACACGTAGATGCATTTTCAGCTACTTTCGGAACAACCTTTTCGTAACTTTTGAGCATAACGTGTGGCAACTGAAAACCAAGAGAAGCATTCAGTGCGAGAAAGTCTGTCAGAATGCGTAGAAAACTGTTCTGGTCTTTTCAAACAGAGTTATTAGCCATGGCAGTACATGACTTCTTATATGAAAAAAAAGTGTAACTATAACATAGACATAAATTTCCATGTCGCGATGCAAACATTCCTCAGAGATCTAGAATTTGTACAGTAAATATATTCCCACCTGTTAGGCACAAATCGGACGACAATGTTAGAGATATCTTAGCGATGATCCGCCACTGTATTACTTCTGCATGAAATGAAGTCGAACCTGTCTGGTCGCTCTGGAGCTTATTGTGAGTCACCTCTGACATTGGTGTGGCAATTAATATTACATGACAGCTTGGCCTTGAGTGAAGTAGACAATGCAATGTGATTTTCGACGATGCAACTGATTGTTATTTGGGTTAATAAATAGAGTGACTATCGTAAGGCCTTGGGGTTGGTATTGGTATTGGTTTATTGCACAAAGCATATGGCAGCCTAATGGCTGAATTGCACGCTCAGTTACATAATATTACTGCAACACTTAAAACAATTAACTGAAAACATTTATATTACTCTAAAGTAAGCAACAAATTTAAAATCGCTCTAGGCGTAGTTTTACTTACTACGAAGATGTAACGTTAATTAAGGGTTAATGACCCGCCCCGAGGTGTATATGGTGTCATAACGCCTGGCCATGTGCTATAACCACCGAATAAAACCACCGAGTGAGCGAAGCGAACGAGGTGGTTTTATGAGGTGGTTATAGCACATGACCAGGCGTTATGACACCATATACACCGAGGAACAGGCGCGGGTCATTAACGTTATTATCACATAGCCTATCTAAACTGACCCATATAAGAGAGACAAATTTTTGTATAGTACATAGCTTCTTTATTTGATACTATACATGTAAAATCAATCCATTGTACATATGAGCTTCATATAATCCAATGTAAACAAGCGGTGACTTGTCTTCGAGCCAACACGGTTACAAATTGACGGGTTGTTGGACGCCTACTCTGTAGGTGTGGTAAGAATCGTGCATGTTTACCTCCCCTTTGCTTGTAGTTTCCCTGGATAATTATTGCTCAAGCCGGAAAAGAAATCCCACAGAGGTGTACACATATCGAGCCGAGATCATTGTAGGTACAAACCTGTAAGAATTTGGGCGATTTTGACCGTAATTCTTACGATACCAACACATCAGTTTGGGGAAGTTAGGTGTTCGCCCTGGGGAGGGGGGGCGTTTGTTTTGAACAAGGCGACATCACTTTGCCGGCAATAATTTAATTTTCGCCACTAAAAAAAAACACTCAGAAACGTGAACATACCAGCCTGTGGTCCTCTTGGGTAGAAACGTAGGATGTTTCATGGGCGATTTCTTTGTCTGCCAAGATTTGCTACTTCGGGAAACACAATGTGATGAGTGGGGAGGGGAATCTGTGTGCCCGCTGCTTCTTGTTGGTCACACTCGCCAGCTTCCTTGTACCTAAACTGCTGAAGCATGTTCCTGGGCGTCTTCCTCAACTTCCCATGACCCGAAAACTGACTCTAAGTCGGCGTCTGTCAGTTCCTCGACGTAAAACTGTGGGACGGGTGATGATGCCTGACAGATTTGCAACAATCGTCTGCGGACGGTTCCACTCTCTCGGTAGGGGTGTGAGAAATATTGTTTTTTATTCCTCTCGTTTAAATTTCACTCAAATTGAAATTTGTTAATTTTTTTCACGAATTCTAAGAAGATTTTGTGAATTTTGAGAAAATATATTTTTCTGAACAAGGGTAAGAAAAAGATTCATAAAAAAGACACCCCCTCTTCAAAATGGAATAAGTGGTGTGTTATAGCCCGGGTGTGTTATGGCCCCATAACACATGGGCAATGGAGGCTTCTGATTGGTCGACGCCATCTAGCTATGTGATAATAATTATTAAAACGTATCATATAGGATAAAAAAGTGCTAGCAACAAGTGTCCAGTCAGTTCACAACAAGGGAAGTTTCAATATATATACGGTAACAATCTGTGAAATCAGTAGAAAGTTCTGTTACAACTCTAGTTTAAGTTGAGGTGCTAGATATTCGGTGCGTGGTCTACTTGGAGTCGTTACTGTAAAGTCTTAGGGCTCGTGGAATGAAGGGGACATTGAGTACATAGATGTATACGTAGTTGTGGTCACACGTCATCAATCGAAAGTGAGATTATCGCACCCAGGGTGTTCTTTGCTGGCGTTTGACTCCGTTCGGAAATTTTGTGCAACACACCTCTTTCCTTTTTCGGTGAGTCCAAATTCTTGAGTTGCAGAAGTTAAACAGTTTAACCTTTCAATAACCTCCCGGGGCTGACATGAGCTGTAATGTCAGTTGAGCGAAAACTGGTTATTGAACCAGTTCTGACCGGATTGAGCCGCAGCCGTACTAGTATTCTCCAAGCAGAGGTTTCGATCGGGGGGCTAGGAGTGGCCGGGCTTTTTGAAATTCCTTACCACTCCTAGCCCTCAGTCGAAATCTCTGCTTGGAGAGTACGGCCGCGGCTCAATCCAGTCAGAACCGGTTCAATAACCAGTATTTGCTCGACTGACATGTCAGCTCATGTCAGCCTCAGGTTATTTTGGAGGACGCTTCGAAGGTAGTCTGTTGCAAATCTAACCTTCCATGCAAATTGTTGACTAACTGATACACTGCACGTGAGTATTCATTAACATGAAGGATTGTCAAATATTCCAAAATCTATTGCTGAACGACTCAATGTACAAGTTACAACGTTAAGTTTATAACGAAACACAAGATATAGCAAGTTACCAATGGAAACAGACTAACTGACTGTTAGAGGGCGTCTTTTTTGTCGTATGACATAACATTATACACTTCAGGAGGGCAAGTATATGATACTTCGCAAAAGAAGCCGTTTAACAGTCACCATGGCTAGAAACACACGGACACGGATCATTTGTTCACCCGGTGTTGGATAATTGACGGTTAACAAATTACATGATTGGGCATTGCCTGCGGATGACCGAATAGGATTGAAAGCATACTCCAAAAGCCCCCTCTCACTGGACCGAAAATGACTCCCGTCGTACTGAGTAACTCATAACCATAGACACATGGTGTTGTACTACGATTTTCTCCAGCCGTTGTCTCATTTGTTTTTACGTAAATCAAGAGCTATAAATCAACCTTCCATCGAGGTCTTCCAAGGGAATGCTGGCGTTAAGGCTCCCGGGTGAGAAGCGGCACTCCGCCGGCGATCCAGTTTCGTACACCCGGCAGTGGTGCTCCGGTGTTGCCATCAGAAACTTCATAGCAATAGCACTTGCCCCCCCCCCCCCATGTTGGTGCTAAGAGGACGACCAGTAAAGTTGTGAACTTCTGAAACCGTCCGAAATCACCTAGGTAATGTTGAAGAAGATCGTCTCCATTTCTCAGTCCTACGAAAAAAGAGAGCGCCCTACATGTACAGGCAAGGAGTTCGAAGACAATCGTAAGACACTTTGCTTCCGCGAGAGAAAGCCAGCTGTAAACGTCGCTATGCATCAGTGAACTCTTTCTTTCTTGTTCGGTTTGATGAGTCTCAACCCGGTTAAAACCAGTTCCAGCAGTGAATGCTTACTGGTTTGCCTTGAGGCGAAATACTTAATCACTTTAAAGAAAGAAACCCCTGTCAGCAGGTTCTGAAGTTAATCGGTTTTCTGCTTAATTGGTCATGCACTGACTTGCAGACAAAATGGTGGATGTAAGTTGTGGTTTTGTTCGAACACTAGATTTGGCAATGTATATCGCGGACTAATAGTCGGGTTGTGCCTTTTACGTACATGTATATTTTTTGTTCCACTAACTCTTGTTATTTACCAATGCTAGTGTGCAGTGAGGCGTGACAATGACGACAGTTGAAATCATAGTAGTCACCAGCCTCTGTAGACGCAAGCTGTTCACCAAAAGTTTTTCTAGACTCCTTTTTTGTAGAATTATAGAAACTTGGCACAGTCTTTAAATAAGGAAAGGATATGTAGAGTTTACGTCGCCGAAGATTAGAAATACAGCTAATAACTTAAACTTACACAATACAAAAGTTACTGGAAAGATTGTGCAATCGGTCAGACGTTTTTCATCGCTGACATCAGTCACTGATGCAAGGTAGTGGATGCTATACAGCTACCAGACATGTCAGATTCTTCACAAAATCTATTTAGTTGCTTCAGTAACTTTTGTGTGTTTTGTGTGTAAATTTTTACTCTATGAGAAAGGGTTTAATAGATGTTAGACTACAAGTCGCTAGTGACGAATCTGCTTTCAACTGGCTCGATTATTTGTGAAAGAAAAAAATTCGAGTGCGTAGATTCAGCTATATGACATTTAGAAATATGTATCATGATACATTTCAAATTCCAGCTTTCTACAACATTAACAAGAAAAAAAGGTTCAGGAGAGGTCATTGCCCTTATATGTAACAGTTGTCTATTCCTCATCCGGCGCGATCCGGTTAAAACCAGATCAAGCAATGATTATATGGTATGGTATAGCTAGGGGCAAAAAGATCAATCAATGCCCACGATCAATTAAAGATTGTGACATGCCCTGGTCTTCAATCTTAGGCTCCTGTTTGTTTTGAATCTTCTCTTCTGCAAGCTAAGCAGTATCAAATCGACATGTAACGTTACATTACATGCGTTCAGAGAAATTCGAATGCTTTTTAAAAATCAACGTCAAGGAATAGAAAGACAGGCAGATGATATATGCTGTGACGTAGCTATATTGTCAGTTGTTAGACAACTCTAACTGATAGGCTCTTGTTTGTTTTGCATCTTCTCTTATCTTCTGCAAGCTAAGCAGTATCAAATCGACATGCAACGTTACATTACATGTGTTCAGAGAAATTCGAATGCTTTTTAAAAATCAACGTCAATGAATAGAAAGACAGACAGATGAGATATGCTGTGACGTAGCTTTCTTGTCAGTTGTTAGGCAACTCTAACTGATAGGCTCTTGTTTGTTTTGCATCTTCTCTTCTGTTCTGCAAGCTAAGCAGTATCAAATCGACATGCAACGTTACATTACATGCGTTCAGAGAAATTCGAATGCTTTTTAAAAATCAACGTCAATGAATAGAAAGACAGACAGATGATATATGCTGTGACGTAGCTTTATTGTCAGTTGTTAGGCACCTCTAACATGTTTTCATGGCACCAAATAAATTCCCCTTTCCTTTGCAATTCCTTGCTGAGACACCGGCGATAAAAATGTCACATTTCATTTAAACCTCCACATTTCAAGTCACATTTACGTAAAATCTTCCAAAATCATGTCTATACGTACATAAAGCTAACACGTACATGTAATAGCTTTCAGATTCAATCGGACCAAAAGGCAAGATATACTAAAGCTATAAAGATATACTACGTATTCAGCTGATATTCTTTAGGGTACAAGGATAGAGCTGAAGTAAGATTAAAGAGAACATTTACAATGACGCAATGTTGACATCAATCCACGTCAGATATCTGCGCACCGACCCACAATCCGGTGAACCATACCCGGAAGTGAATTCCGCGGGTACTTTTCTGAGATATATATCTCAACAATCTTTCATCCCCTTCGTAAACTTTTCACGTCGGCACAGCCTCCGTACAACAAGCTACAAGTGTGGTATGTCTGAAGGTCCAGAGATTTCCCATTTTCACACGGCGATCAATTAAAAATCGCTGTGCGTACAAGTGCACCGCCTTTGCACACATATGCCCGCTGTGACCGGACACCCGAATGATACTCACAAGTATTTTAAAAGACAAAGCATAGATGTGACTTCTTCCATAACTTGAGTTTAAAAATTGCTGCATGTTAATTTCCGCATATGTCCAAAATGTGACCTACCTTTAGGGATAAGTGCACAGCAACGAAACAAGAAACCTACATTTACAAGCATTCATTAGGTAGACAATACACAAGGGGAACTTCTGATAAAAGATTGAAATCCATAAACATCCTACTTTCACATTTTCAGAGCTTCAAACATAGCAAAAAATGTTAATTTCCACATATGTCCGAGATTTGGTGTACTTTTAGGGACAAGTACACAGCAAAGAAGCAAGACACCAACCTTTACAAGCATTCATTTTGATATACCATACATAGGGCTACATTTGACATAAATCTGAATCAGATCACTCTTTTACTTTCCCATATATTGTGTCTCAAATATGGCTGAACATGTTTCGTCAATTATGAAAATCGACCTATTTCTGAGGACGAGCACATGACAACCAAAGAAGATACCAAACTTTGCAAAAATGCATTTGATGGCAACAATGTTGATGTATATCTGGTTTAAATGTGAAAGAAAAAAAAAACCACTTTTGGACTTATTGCGTTTCAGAGTTGAGCAAAATTTATGTTTTTTTGACAAGCCTAAAACACTGTTACAGTATTGTTTTGAGGTTGCCGAAGCACTTCAACTTCAGTTTCTGAAAATTTCAAAGCTATTATACAAAAGCTTAAAAGTTGGTCTTTTTAGTCAAGTTTTGTTTTTTCCGTTGAATTGAAGCATCTCTTGTAATCATGTCCTAAACTGTGCCAATTTTCATGTTTTTGATATGCACAAATCAGGGGAAATGGCCTCAAACGGTTCTCCAACGGTTTGTAAGTACTTTAGCCCGAGGAACTACTGATATATGACCGTGTCAGGGCTATCTGTTATAACCCTAGTGACCTTTTGTAATGTAAATTCATGGGGGCGGATCTTTCTGACTTGTCTGGCCTAGCAGAGACAGTCCACAATTTTGATTATTGTTCCTGTCCATACATACACCATGGAATGGGACGATCTGCTGCGAGAATACCTCGGTGAGTTCGGAAGGTTTCAAAAGATCACAGCCATGCTTGTCATTCCAGTCGGCATTACCGTCGGTCTGAATTTTGTCGCTATGACGTTCCTGGCAGCGACACCAGAACACCATTGCCGTGTCTTTGGAAACGCCTCTTCGGTCGGACATCGCTACCAGGCCGAGGGATACAACTTGAGTGTCCCCTTGGAAAATATCGGCGGTACCTGGAAACACAGCTCGTGTTTGATGTACAAGGAATCAAATAGTACAACGACCCCGGGGAATGAAACTACAGCATGTACCCATGGCTGGGAGTATGACCGGTCCATTTACCAGAATACCATCGTCACAGAGGTGGGTCTATTATTGTAATTTTGAATACCAGTGACTTTGCTCAACGAGTGTGTAAATTATGATAAATTATAACGTATGGTAACTTATACAACCCTTTTAGGAAACCTATCTACTAAACAAAAGACTATGTGAAATGAGATCATATGATATGCCTTTTGTGGAATGTGTAAGCAATTTCTTATGTAATGTTCTGCATCCACAAAAACATGAACATATGATGTATATACATACATGATCTGTTCATACATCTACACATGTACAAAGAAGCGAGAAGAAGACACTACTGGATTAGCTTAGCTTATCACATTCGTCTACCATGTAACGTTATGTTTAACTATGTGCTGTATTTATTTCACTGTGTATGTCACTTACATGCTAGTTAGGTTTATGTTAAACGACCTGTATCTAGCCCCTCGGGGCACGAATGTACAAAAGAGGTCTTCATTCATTCATTCATTACATACGTAGTCAAACAGCTGATGATTGGTGATGCCGTTTCGTTTTATAATATGTTCCTATCATTCGGGTAGCACAGCATTCAATGCGTAGCCGGGTTTCTTGTCAGAACATGAACTAGCTGGATTGTGGCAGACAAAGCTCTCCTCACGTAAGGGGGGGGGCTGCACAAAGTTACGATTTTCTGTGGAAAGAAAGCTGGATTGTTCTGAAATCCAATGCAACTTTCTGTTTCATCACATACAAAAGTCTCCCAAGCTACGGTAGTCTGTCTAGCGTAGCATAAAATCGAAAGGTTTATTCGCTAAAACGCCCACTAAAAATAACAGTATGAATGTATTTCTAACTTAAATATATTTGAAAAATCAATTTGTCCGAATTCCATTAAATGTTTTGTTTGATTATATTATAGGGACGTTTCCTCACATTCAATTTATGTCTAATATTGAGAAATTCACTTTTATTATGTGTTTTGAACATACAATATTAAACATGGTCACATACCAGGGGGCCCAAAATCGACCTTGAACTTCGGCTTCACAACACTCACCCACATACCAAATATCATCGTAATTCATCAAGAGGTTCTTGAGTTATGCTGACTATAGTATTGCGGAAACACAAACAGACATACAGACAGGCAGACAAACAGGCAAACAGACAGACAGACAGACAGACACACACACACACACACACACAAACACACACACACACACACACACACACACACAGACACACCCAAAACTATATCTCCATTTTTCATGGAGATAACAAGTCAATATCAAATTATATTTCTAACATAACAAAGAGACGAGAAGAAGCCGAACCTATGAATTACAGTTATAGATCCATTGTTTTAGATTAGTATTAGAAGTCCTGTCAGTGTCAGCATATGAACGTTACTATATATTTTTTCCATATGCCTGTACTTAGCCCGTGATAGGGCATGGATGTACAATAAAGGTTATTATTATTATTAATCAAAGCTGGCTATGGAGTACCGTGAGTTCGAGCACGTGAAACAAAGCGTCTTAAGTTAGGGCACTCTCGCTCGTTACGCATGTCCAAGGCTTTTTTAAAGTCATGAAATATGATGGATGGATCAGAAACCAGTGGATCAGAAACCCGTGAAATACATGATTGTATACTCGGTGTGGAACCGTTTTAAGATCTGTATACTTGTATATCATAGGGTTTTGAAGATACTGTTTATATCGCCCTATCTAAATTGCAATTCTACTCTTCAGTACGACCTAGTTTGCTCGAGATCCTGGTTGAAAGGACTGGGTCAAAGCACTTTCATGGCGGGAGCCGGCCTGGGTGGAATCTTCTTCGGCACACTTTCGGACAGGTTTGTCCTCACTATCAATATTAATAAGAAAGTAAGGACACTTTTATGACAGACCAATTGTAAGATGGCTACTTGCAATGATGCTTAAGACAAGTGAAGTAAACGAAAAGTTAACCATAAACATATAGTAAAAAGAAAGCTATCAGGTATCACTACTCCTACATCAGATATTGTTATCTCCATGAAAAATGGAGATAAAGTTTTGGGTGTGTCTGTCTGTCTGTCTGTTTGTTTGTTTGTCTGTCTGTTTGTGTTTCCGGACTACTCTAGTCAGCATAACTCAAGAGTCTCTTGATGGATTACAATGATAATTGGTATGTGGGCGGGTGTTGTGAAGCCGAACATCAAGGTCGATTTTGGGCCCCTTGGTATGTGACCTTGGTACTGCAGCAGAACTTCAATTATTGTATCTTTTGACATGGACGTGCTATGGTCTTGATTTTTTTGGAGGCAGATAGCTTGTGATGTAATAAAGAAGTGGTGTAGGTTTGGGCCCCCTAGCAGCTTGCTCTGGAACTGCAGGGGCGTTATTGTGAAAATCTTCTAGGGAGAATAACTGAACAAAGGGACGACGGGTTTCCATGATATTTAGTATGCGGGTAGCTAAGACAGAGATATACATAATGAAGTGCAAATTATGCTAATTGGGACTTAATTTGGATAGCTCATGAGGAAAATCTATATTTGCAGTGTTTCTCATTATGAGACTCAAATACATGTAACATATGTAGTTTATGGAAAGTGGAGCATCAACAGATACCATTTATGCAAATAAATCCTAATTTGCATAATTAACGCAAAAACACCCAAATTCATCTAATTGTAAAATTATAGGACTGTCAATATTGCAACATGTGTAAGTAAGATAAAGGTGTTTATGATTAAGTATATATCAAGTCAAGTCAAGTCAAGTCAAAGCCTTTGACTTGATATGTAAATGTGTAAGTCATTTGCATAAATAGAATAAATATTATGTAAATAAATATTATGTAAATGTGTATGTCATTTGCATAAATAGAATTGTTCATGGAGATATGAGGTCTCGGAACTCTTGTTTTCGGTTGTTTTCGAGTTGTGTTCTGTTGTTTTCGGTTGTTTTCGGTTGTTATCGGCATGTAGTGAGACCAGTTCGAAGCACCACTTGTCATTATTGCCCCAAAGAAGTTAGCAGAGGGACTAACGTTGATGTTGGTTGCATACAAAGAACCCTAATCCTCGATGATTTGCCTGCCTGATAAAACTTTTCTCGAATCCTACGTAGATTTGGCCGCCAACCTACAACAGTGCTTTGCCTTCTACTGCACCTCGCGTTGAGTACAGGAGCATCTTTCACGCCAGATTATGTTTCCTTCATCGTTCTACGCGCGTTAGATGGAGCAGCTGCCAACGGTGCCATCTACACCGCCTTTGTTCTAGGTACAGTGAGTAATATATCATCTGTGCCATTATCTACTTGTTGCCCGTTGAAGAAGTCCCCTTGATGACAAGTGAATTTTTTCAATGTTGGATTATTTTCAGTGTCACTTGTCTTGTCGTATTTTGCTTTACAGTTACAGTTAAATTCCAACTGTCTTCTTTTTCTACTGCAAAAAGAGAATAACTCAAAAAGAGAATAGCTAATAGAATTTGACGCAGTTTCCTGACGCTCACTGATCTTCGGGATGTGTGACGTCAGGGATGAATCAAAGGTTCACGGAAGTCGATACCTGCCACCGTCCCTGTCCAACTTGATTGTATTGACCTGACATATTGAATCTTCATTTCAGGTCCGCGTATAGCGTAAAATAACCAAACGTATTCTATTTTACCCTCGCTCTATGTAGTCAAAATGATGTTTGTGACGTCATGGGTTGGCAATTTTGAATAGCTCATCTCAACCAATCAATAACAAGAAAGGCAATAAAATTTATTGCCATGGCGACGATTGAGTGGCTTTATGTAAGTGATGTTATGATTAACATTTCTAAGCTATATTTTAAGTTTACACATTGCGACTTAGGTGCCAGGCCGCGTGGCTAATGGTTGAAATATGTCTACTTTTTGTTGGACAGGCTAGAGACATTTTGTCTTTTCCACTAATTTATTGATGAGTTCAAATCATTGGTTCAAACAATCCTTCAGACAGGCTAATTTTTCCGGAGTTCCATTCTGAGACATGCTGTAGCAGAGAGACAGCATAAGTGTTAGGTCCCGAGTAGTAACACATCATTGATTATAATTGACGGTAATTTCTAAACAGAGCCAGATGAGCGGTCAATTGCAAGGAAACCTCGCACACGGAAATAACGTGGCGATCAGGAATACAAATCTATATACTTTCCCCACAGTGAAATAGGCATGACTTTTCCTAGCTCTTTAGACCTGCGATGGAGCCAACCAGCGATAGGATGTAACAAGTTCGTAGCTAGCTGATGTCCCTGCAACCAGTCAAGATCTACAAGATCCTACAATGACGCTTAGTAACTGACGAAAGACAAGACTTTGGAATTTCTCGTCACGGCCCAGCCGGAGGCAATTTGACAAACCCTGCAGGAGTCCCAATCACAGCGGAATAGAGGGCGGGAGGGTGATCCTCCCGGGAGATCTTATCTGACCTGCCATGGAACCTTGGGCTAGTTACTACTACGCATGCGAGTAACATTCCAGGCATACCAACCCGGCATAGCTGGGATTCATGAAATTCTTTGGAACTAAATACATACTATAACTGTTTGGTGCAACAACCACATTTCAAACTAAAACGCCATGTCATCAGTTCTATCTCATCATTGTGTCGTTGTAAGTGTTCTTTTTGATCTTGCCCTACAGCCGTAGAAGTTGTTGGGCCTTCCAAACGCAATGCAGTGAGCATGGCTATATCCTTGAGCGCCTCGGTCGGTTACTTCCTCCTGTGCCTGCTGGCCTACTACATCCGAACCTGGCGGAACCTTCAGCTGGTCCAAGCAGTGATCATGACTCCACTCCTGTGCTATTGGTGGTAAGAGTTCTCATCTTGTTACACTCATCTTGTTCTCAACATTCTCTTATGTCATACCCAATGCTTGTGCCTCACAATAGACCTCTTTACAGTTACGGCAGCCATTTTGAATTTTAAGGGGTCAGCTGGGGGTCATGCACCTGAAAGTGAGGCTGGGGGTGGCCTATAAGAAACGTATATGTATGCCATCTTTGTGGTACATTTTGTCCCTCTACCGTGAAATACTGTGGTACATGCGCCTTTCATGTGTAGAAAATATTGTTGTGGACATTTGGACTTGATTTTGGCTAAATTCTAATTCATTTCTTCCTACTTTTTGACGGGTGAATTAAGAACATTTAGTACCACAGAATTTCATCGTAGAGGGGCAAAGTGCACCCCAAAGATGGAATACCTATACGTTTCTTATAGGCCACACCACCCCCATCCTCACTTTGGTGCATGACCCCCAGCTGACCCAAGGACATTTAAAATGACCGCCGTAACTGGAAAGAGGTCTATTGAGAAGCAACGGCCCTGCCTGGCATACCGGCCTGCGATTCATCCTTTTATCTGAGGTAATCGGATACTCCCGATAAGGAAAGTTGCAAGCCAATCACGCTAACGTTCAGTGGGCATTGTGATTGGCTTGTAACTTTCGTTCCAACAGCAGGGGAGGGGGGGTTCTGAGTGACTGACGACTGGCTATGGCCAGGGCTGCTGTTGATCTACAAAAGAAAGGGGTCGGTACTAAGCCTTTGAAATTTTTTCCGACCTGTTCTTTCTGTGTAATTCTCTTTTAAAGTGTTTCATCTACTTTAAATTCATTATAGTCAGCTTCATTGTATACGCTTTGTGACACATCTTATGAATATTCATCCTAAGCTAATGAATAACTTTTTATCTAATATCACTAGCCTTAAACATCACAGCCCATCTTACCATCTTAACACCGAAACAAAGCAAGCGCTCTGTTACATGAAAGGTAAGCTTGCTCTTTGTTATAAATAGCATTAAATCAAAAGTCGCAGAGATTTTATGGTGTCCCTTGCCTTTAAATATATTCATTTTAACATTGACTTAATAAGACAAACACACTTATTGCAAACAGGGTGCTTCCAGAGTCTCCCAGGTGGCTCATCAGTAACAAACGAGTCAAGTCTGCCAGGGACGTCCTGCAGAGAGCAGCTCGGGTAAACGATGTTACCATACCAGACGATGTCTACACAAGCCTGCTCACAACGTCAGCTGAATCCAATGAGGCAAAAAAGAGGTTTACTATAACTGACCTCTTGAGAACCCCTCAGATGCGTAAAATCACAGTGACTGTGTGTTTGACATGGTACGAACCATATATCTATCACTTCTCTTGGGCTCTTTTATCACATTTCTTTATTACAGTTTCATTATCGTATAGCTTTCTAGTGAATAAATTTTTTGTGAGCACAGTTAATGACCTCATATTTGTTCAATGTTGAAATAGAACGATCCATAATTTCCCATTTTTTAAGGATTTGTGTGAAGGCTGAAGTGACATTTTCGTTTCTTTTTATGTTGTTATATGTGGGTATATATATGTGTGTGTGTACTTACACTTTAGAATGAATAATCATTTACGAATGTTCAATCTAAAATCATTTAGGATATTCATAACGGGAGTCTATTACGGTCTGATTGTCGGGACGACTGATCTAGCAGGAGATCCGTACGTCAACTTTGCCCTGGGTACTGCTTTGGAGATGGGCCTGGCGGTTCTAGGGTGGGCGGCCATGGAGAGATTCGGTAGGAAACCGGTCATAGCGGGGTCGGCTTTACTTGCAGGGATAGGTTGTCTGGCGTCAGCGGGTACCACAGGTAGGGAGAAGTTCATTTCCTTCATTTGCATACATACTGTCTCTCTCACCATCTCTTGCTCTCTATCTCTATCTCTCACCCCCCCTCTCTCTCTCCCTCTGACTCTCTCGCCCGCTCTCACTCTCTCTTATAGTCATCATCGAATAAAAGTAGGTCGCCATGTTGAGGTACTGAGAGATTTTGAATTTTGTTACAGGACTACCAACTGTTTCCCGTAATTTTGCATTGGTGGGCAGAGTTGTCAATGCCATGAGTTTCCATTGTCTTGCCGCTTACACACCAGAGGTGTTCCCGACTGTAGTAAGGTACGTGATTTCTGTCCAGATCTTAACTGAGTGTGTCTTCGTGTACAAGCAATGCTAGCACATTACAGGCGGGCGGGTACGTGTATTTGATCCGTACAGTAGCATTCTGCGTTAGAGGGGTGGGAACCATTCTTTGGAGTCCTGCAAACTGACCAAAGAAAGGGACGGGTGAATTTCCGTGATTAGGGCTATTTTGACTGCTCGAGTAGGATTGTATATATCAAGTAGATAGAATTATGCAAATTGCAAGTAAAGTTGGGCAATTAAAAAATCGACGCTTTAAAATTCCGTTGTTTCCTACGATTGGAGTTTCATGCATGCGAAATGTTATGAAGGGCAGGCATGTGCTATGTATATGATGTATTAATATGCATGTGCCATGTATATGTATAAATATATATATATATATATATATATATATATATATATATATATATATGTAGAGAGAGAGAGAGAGAGAGAGAGAGAGAGAGAGAGAGACGGACCGAGACAGATAGAGAGAGAGATACAGATATACAGATATATCATTAAAGAATTCTTCAAAGCTAGACTTCATTTGCACAATGAAAATGACATAACTCTGTAAAGATACATGATTGTTCGGACAGACAATTTCAAGGCATTTTATAATTCTGATAAATGTAAGTTAGGTAATGGTGAACACCATTTTGTATAGATGACGTAATATTGAATGTACAGTAGCTTTCTGACGAAAGGTATGACTTTTAGACATTTGTAACTTGTGTAGACCACCAATATGCAATAGATATGGATTATTCTGATCACTATCTCCATGAAAAATGGAGATATAGTTTTGGGTGTGTCTGTCTGTGTGTGTGTCTGTGTGTTTGTGTTTCCGGACTACTGTAGTCAGCATGACTCAAGAACCTCTCAATGGATTACAATGATATTTGGTATGTTGGCAGGTGTTGGAAAGCCGAAATTCAAGTTTGATTTTGGACCCCCTGGTATGTGACCTTGGTACTGCAGCAGACCTCTCGCTTTTGTATCTTTTGACCTGGATCTGCTATGGTCTTGATTTTTTTATGGCAGATAGCTTGTTTCTCCTGCAATAGGAGCACGGGTATGGGTATTGCCACGGCGTGCAGCAGGATCGGCAGCATGCTGGCTCCCTTCGTGACGCTCCTGGGCGATGTCTGGCTGCCCCTCCCCATGTTGACGTTCGGAGTGGCGTCTTGTGCCGGCGGTTTGGCTGTCTGCTTGCTTCCCGAAACGCTTGGACTCCCCCTGCCTGAGACAATAGAGGATGTGGAGAATTCGGGAAGGTTTGGATGTTTTGTTTTGTCTTGTCGTGTCTTGTCTTGTCTTGTCTTGTCTTGTCTTGTTTTGTTTATCAATAAAACTACGACTTAATACAATGCTAAACTTTCTTCCAACACTAAGGTATTCACGGATCGAATTTTTGACGACCACTGTCGCCTTCTTCAGGATCAATAATGATTAATAATTATTATTGATCCTGATAATAATTATTTATCCTGATCCTGATAATAATTATTGATCCTGAAGAAGGCGACAGTGGTCGTCGAAAATTCGATCCGTGAATACCTTAGTGTTGGAAGAAAGTTTAGCATTGTATTATGATTACTACCAACACAGATGAGCTTTCATAATAATTAAAAAACTACGACTTAACATTACTGAGCAATTTTATTTAGCCTTTGTATATCGCAATTTGCTGCGATGCAAAGGTAGGAACGTGTGTAGCTTGTTTTGTTCTTTCTCTGCAAATAAATAGTACTAACTTTTTCAACCTATTAGTAAAAAGTCCTAACATTACAGCTTTTTGTTTAGCCACCATCTCACAAATAACTGTTTCCATTATTATTTCATGTTTTAAGTTGATTTGTTGTGATACAACCCTTATGTTTTTTCTTATATTTTCCAGGGAGCCACAAAGAAAAGAGAAGGACAAATCAGTGACTTCTTCAGCCTTATCCTGGTACCTTAACGAATATGTCTATGAAGCGTTAGAACACCTTGCTTTGTCGCATACTGCCAGCTATTACGTGCATGTGCATGAGAGGGTACCCACTGTGTTGTAAAACATTTCAGGAGACTAAACGGTGCTAAAAGGAACTGTGACCATATAGTTGAACAGTGTTCAGTAGAATTTTTAACACTTTGGCAGTTTTGTATGTACTCTCTTATATTTACAATGTACATGTAGGGTGTATTGCATGTAGATGCATTGATTTACAATTATTCTTGAGTTACTGCTAATTTCTAACATGTCGGCTCTATGCCAAACGGTCCATGTTCATGACTTTAATAGTGTTTCAGGAAAATGTAGCCAATATGACGCCTATTGTATTGTAAAACCTTACGTTTGTGATAAAAACGTGAATATAAGACAAAAAAACTCGTTATTTGCCAGTGCTAGGGTGTAATGAGGTGTGACAAAGACGACAGTTGAAATCATAGTAGTCACCAGCCTCTGTAGACGCAAGCTGTTCACCAATAATTTTTTCAGACGTCTTGTTTGTAGGATTAGAGAAACTTGGCACAGTCCTTTAATAAAGAAATGATATGTGAAATTTACGTCGATGAAGATTAGAAATACAGCTGATAACTTAAACTTCACAATACAAAAGTTACTGGAAATATTGTGCAATTGGTCAGACATTTTTCATCGCTGACATCAGTCACTGACGCAAGGTAGTGGATACTATACAGCTACCTAACACGTCAGACTCTTCACAAAATCTATTCAGTTGCTTCAGTAACTTTTGTGTGTTTTGTGTGTAAATTTTTACTCTATGAGAAAGGGTATAATAGATGTTAGACTACAAGTCGCTAGTGACGAATCTGCTTTCAACTGGCTCGATTATTTGTGAAAGAAAAAAATTCGAGTGCGTAGATTCAGCTATATGACATTTAGAAATATGTATCATGATACATTTCAAATTCCAGCTTTCTACAACATCAACAAGAAAAAAAGGTTCAGGAGAGGTCATTGCCCTTATATGTAACAGTTGTCTATTCCTCATCCGGCGCGATCCGGTTAAAACCAGATCAAGCAATGATTATATGGTATGGTATAGCTAGGGGCAAAAAGATCAATCAATGCCCACGATCAATTAAAGATTGTGACATGTCCTGGTCTTCAATCTTAGGCTCCTGTTTGTTTTGAATCTTCTCTTCTGCAAGCTAAGCAGTATCAAATCGACATGTAACGTTACATTACATGCGTTCAGAGAAATTCGAATGCTTTTTAAAAATCAACGTCAAGGAATAGAAAGACAGGCAGATGATATATGCTGTGACGTAGCTATATTGTCAGTTGTTAGGCAACTCTAACTGATAGGCTCTTGTTTGTTTTGCATCTTCTCTTCTCTTCTGCAAGCTAAGCAGTATCAAATCGACATGCAACGTTACATTACATGTGTTCAGAGAAATTCGAATGCTTTTTAAAAATCAACGTCAATGGATAGGAACACAGACAGATGATATATGCTGTGACGTATCTTTATTGTCAGTTGTTAGGCACCTCTAACATGTTTTCATGACACCAAATAAATTCACCTTTCCTTTGCAATTCCTTGCTGAAACACCGGCGATAAAAATGTCACATTTCATTTAAACCGCCACATTTTATTTCACATTTACCTAAAATCTTCCAAAATCATTACCATACGTACACAATGCTAACACGTACATGTAATAGCTTTCAGATTCAATTGGACCAAAAAGTAAGATATACAAAAGCTTCAAATCTACTCAGCTAATACTCTTTAAGGTACTAGGATAGAGCTGAAGTAGTCACCATCACGAGCAATTTGATAGCAGACAACTACACGTTTCACGTGTCTGAAGGGGTCACGCTTGGGCCAGGGGTTTGTGTAGCTTTCTGATTCGACGTTGTCTTTTCTTTGTGGCTCCCTAAAGAGGAGATGATAGAAAAGAAGAAAAAAAATTGTATCACAGCAAATTACAACAAGCAGTAGTGGAAATATCTCAACAAAAAGCCCTTAGACTAATGTTATGTCTAGTTAAGGTTGGAAGTGTACAATTTTATTTCCAGTGGAAAAACAAAACAAGCTACACACACTCATACCTTTGCATCGCAGCAAATTGCATCGCTGCAAATAAAGTCGTTCAACGTGACAAAGATGACAAAGATCTAAGCTGCAATATTAGATAATCTTTATATCTGAGTAAACAAAGCAATACAAAATACAGCCATACCTTCCCGAATTCTCCACATCCTCTATCGTCTCAGGCAGGGGCAGTCCGAGTGTTTCTGGTACCAAGTAGACAGCCAAGCCACCGGCACAAGACGCCACTCCGAACGTCAACATGGGGAGGGGCAGCCAGACATCGCCCAGGAGCGTCACGAAAGGAGCCAGCATGGTACCTACCCGGGAAAACGCTGTGACCACTCCCATACCCATGCCCCTATTTAGCAGCAGATATGATAAGTGTAAACGTCAGTTGGTGGTCTAATCATTAATCAATAAGAAAATACACATATTTCATCGTGCAAATGATGTCCTGATTTGCATAATACGTATGTACACACACACACGCACAACACACAAACACAATACACACAAACACAAATAAACACATTTAGCTATGTACAGTTCTACCCAACTGCAAGATGCTCCAATTGATGGAAAGCTCGTTGTACTTTCTTTAGCCAGACTCCAAATAACGGTTCTCCCACCTCAAAATGTACTCTCTATATTCTAATTACTCTACAAGCAGATGTTGCTGGGGAAAGATTGTGACGGTTTTGTCATATGCCCTGTTTTCTGTCGGCGGCCACTGGTGGAGAGAGCCGACAGATAATGAGGCATATGATAAAAATAAAAGGTCACAATCTTCTCCACCAACCTCTGCTTGTAGATTGATAAAAATGTACTTCACCACTTATTCTGGGTTAGTATAATTGCTTGTACATGAAAAATACGATTTTTCATACTCAGTTGAGATCTTCGCAAAAATTACCTACCTAACTACAGTCGGGAACATGTCCGGTGAGTACGCACTAAAACATATGAAATTCACGCCGATGAGAACTCTGCCCAGCAACGCAAAATTACGAGAAACTGTCGGGTGTCCTGTAACAGAATTCAAGACTTTAACTCAACAATACCACCTTGTCTTCGTTTTACAACATATGAGTGTAATTGTTTCCACCAAAAGCATGCATTTAATTGATAGTCCACGTAAGTTGAAGAGGTACTGATTCTGATGACTATTTCAACAAAAGTAGTATCGATCCTTTCTTGAGCCATCATTCTAGACGGAGAGAGAGAGAGATGGAGAGAGAGAGAGAGAGAGGGGGGCAAAAAGAATTAGAGAGAGGGAGAGACATGGTAAAAGCGTTCACGCAAATGAAGGAAAAGAACATCTCCCTACCTGTGGTACCCGCTGACGCCAGGCAACCTATCCCTGCAAGTAAAGCCGACCCGACTGTGACCGGTTTCCTGCCCCATCTCTCCATGGCCGCCCATCCTACAGCAGCAAGGCCGAGCTCCAAAGCTGCGCCCAGGGCAAAGTTGACGTACGGATCTCCTGCTAGATCAGTCATCCCGAGAATAAGGCCGTAATAGACTCCAGCCACGGCCATCCTATGTGATTTAGGAGTGACAAAGGCATGATACAAGTTGTGAATTACTATCCTGTAGCTTACGAACACACGTTCTTGCGTACACACGAACAATAATACACACACTCACATAAACACATACATAATGAAACCAAAAAGCGACGTGCGTTGCAAACTACATTGGTTTGTATGTATCATACGACAATTAGCTTTTTAACACAGATGAACTGCGTGTAATTTTGTGTAGTGCCATACCTTCATGTCCTAAATTGCAATCGTTAGATTTTGATATTCAGTAACTATAATCATAAGGAAGGGTGTCCCTGTGGTGTAGTGGTCTGCTCCTTTGCTAGTCTGCCACATCTGGTTCAAATTACTTGGACCAGAAGGACTGGGGTTCTAGCCTCAGGTAGGGCACCTCTGGACAAGAGGCGCATTGAGTCATACCAAAGACTTTATAAAAAAAATGGTACATACTTATGAAACAGTATGGAAGTTAAACACACTCCACTGCCAGTGGACTAGCCCCCTGCTGCAGTGATTGCACCACAGTGTGGCCCCAGGGCTATGAAACGGAGATGGGCACCGCCCTATACATCAATTATAGTGTGGGAGGATTTTAACTTAAACTTTAATAATCATAAGCTTAGGACATACGGCTTTGCTCAGAAGAACTATTTTTGTCACGAAAAAGATATTAACATGGAATTGTGGAGGGAAAGGATGAGAACATGAAATATGGTTCTTACCAAGCAAAACACATTAGCAAGGTGATTTTGCGCATCCGAGGTGTTCGCAGGAGGTCAATCATGGTAAACTTTGTCGTTTCCTCCTTTGATTCAGCTGACTTTGTGAGGAGGCTTGTGTAGACATCGTCTGGTATGGTAACATCGTTAACCCGTGCTGCTCTCCGCAGGACGTCCCTGGCAGACTTGACTCGTTTGTTACTGATGAGCCACCTGGGAGACTCTGGAAGCACCCTGTTTGTGGTAAAGTGTGCTTGTTTTACTTCATAGTCAATGGTAAAACATAGCTTAATAGAGGTCGTGAACGTACTGCAGCTTTTGATACGTAGGCAGGGGTGAATAGTAGTATCTCGGTATTCAATCAAGTACTTAGATGTGACGTAGCATTCATTAGAGCACCCAATATCATCATATGTAACATAAGTAACATGATTCTGTTTGTAATTTGGTCAATCCAAATTACAAATGTCCCAAGTGTGAAAGTCTTATCCTCATGCAGAAGGCTATTATAGCATTTTGTCATTAGTTATGCCAATTGATATCTGTCAACGATGCTTTCTTTCTTAGTGACGAATGATACAGTGGGGTGCAGCATTCGTGAACTTTTAGAATATTTTCAGAGTGATTGTAGTACCTCCGCCCCTATTGCGTCGCCAAAAAATGAACACACACAAAGATAAGGTCAAGCGAAAAATAACTAAAGATTTACTACAGGCACCCTCTAATGCCTGGCCCATTGCGTGTATATCTCAAGCAACGACCCGTTAGCACTGGCCGACCGTTAGCCAATCAGACACCCCCTCTCATCGTTGGAGGGAAAGTTACCAGCCAATCACGTCGCTCTTGATCGTAAAAGGCGCCGTCATTGGCTGGCGCCATGGCAACCTTCCTTATCAGAAGTATCTGATTTACGCAGCGAGAAAGATGAATCGCAGGCCGGTACGCCAGGGTTGTTGCTTTAGACACACGAGAAGCGGGCCTGGCATGAGTAGAAGAGTGCCGGTCATTGGTTATTTGAATATTGTATTTGAACAACTCTTACCACCAATAGCATATGAAGGGAATCATTATCAATCCTTGTGCCAACTGAAGCTTCCGCCAGGTTCGAAGAAAGTAGGCCAGTAGACAAAGGATGAAGTATCCATGCACGTAACCCAAGACTATAGCCATGCCCACTCCATTGCGTTTGGAGGGTCCGACAACTTCTATGGCTGGAGGGCAAGATTAAATAGATTATTTACGATGACGTAATGTTGACATCATGACTTCCTAACTTGGTTGGGTTATCCAAATATTATGCTCAGTCTTTTAAAATGACCAACCCATGATATCACAGCTATTTATTATCGAGGGTAAAACAGAATAGGTTTTGCTGTTGCTTATGCACTTCTCGAACGTGTGATAATGATGACTCAAAAGATTCAACAATGTAAGCTACACAAGATATAGTACAACCGGGTCGGCGACAGATACTCAACGAAACAAAGGATATGTTATTTCTAAAGCCTCCTTTTCACTGGACCCACGGCATGCTGGCGGCATCGCTGCGTCCTAAACTAGATTTGTGTTACCCTTGACTTTATGATGGGAATATCACTGAAAAGATGCAAGTGTGACCAAAAAAGACAACAAAACACACAAAGCTTAAAAAGATTCGGTTTTTTTTTTGTCGATTAAATTCGTTGAGTGCTTTGTCGATTCCATCGGCCGCCAGCGACGCCGCCAGCGTGCCGCGGGTCCAGTGAGAGGGGGGCTTAACCGTACCTAGAACAAATGAGGTGTAGTAGGCACCGTGGGCAGCGGCTCCATCTAACGCACGTAGAACGATGAAGGAAACATAATCTGACGTGAAAGACGCTCCAGTACTCAACGCGATGTGCAGTAGTAGGCAAAGCACTATTGTAGGCCGTCGGCCGAATCTATATGGGATGCATATGGGTGAATAGTTTTATCAGATTGGTAAACCATTGGGTATCAATGTCCTTTGTACATAGCCAATTCAAATTACCTACTGACGTTTCGGTAGTCATTTTGCTGCCTTTCTCAATAGAGACAGTTGTACTTCTTATTGCTAGGTGGCGCTACAATTGGGAGGATGACAAACCCTGCATTTCCCTCGAGTAGAACCAGTAAATATTGCTCTATATAAGAAAGGTAGCAGGAGAACTATCGAAACGTCGGCAGGTACAAAAATGTATTGATTGTGTACAAAGGACCTTAATACTTATTGTACAGAGGATATTCACGACAGAAACAATTCCATGGTGTTAGAAAACTGGTTTCGGCTTTAATCATATCCAACTGCTGCATCCTTCATATACAAATGTACGCCCGGTAATGGCTTTAAAGGCTATATACTGGCAACATAAACGGTACCAGTATCTAGTCTCTCTTCATGTAACGTTACGCGTATTCATTGGTATTAGTATTGGAAACCCTACTGTTTTATTCAGTAAGTCCTGCGAACTCCAGGTCTTTCTAAGTCTTTCTAATTTTTTAAAAGAATGATAGTGAAGTAATACCTATCAGAAAGTGTGCCGAAGAGGATTCCACCTAGACTGGTTCCAGCCATATAAGTGCTCTGACCCAGTCCTTTCAACCAAGATCTCCAGCACACTAGGTCGTACTAAAGTGTTAAATTGCAAATCAGTTAGGACGACCACATAAACAAAATCTTCGAAAACGTGTGAACATATTTTAACCCATACACATAGTTTAACTCAGTTTAGTGCAATTAAACACTTGGCATACATGTACAAACAGTTTTTCATGAAGGTAATATTAGACCCACCTCTGTGACGATGGTGTTTTGGTAAATGGTCCGGTCATACTCCCAGCCATGGGTACATGCTGTAGTTTCATTCTTCGGAGTTGTTGTTCCATTTGATTCCTTGTACATCCAACACGAGCTTTGTTTCCAATCATAATAGCCGATGGTTTCCGCGGGGACACTCGTATTATATCCCTCGGTCCTGTAGCGATGTCCGGCCGAAGAGGAGTTTCCTAAGACCCGGCAATGGTGTTCTGGTGTCGCTGCCAGGAACGTCATAGCGACCAGACTCATAGCAAAGGCCGGGCCGACAAAGATGGCAAGCAGCGCTGTGGACTTTTGAAACCTTCCAAACTCACCGAGGTATTTTCGCAACAGATCGTCCCATTCCATGGTGTACTGGATATTATTATCTACTGATCCGATGAATAAAACGTTTTTGAGAAGCAATACGACTTGGTGACTGACTTTAAGCGTCGTCTTTGCTCCTACCCAATGACCCAGTTATGGATTGTCTGAAATGACGCTGGCTGGACAAAAAGGTTAGAAAGTTCCGCCCCCATATTAATCACATGGCAAATGGCAGCTAACGTCGGTACCGATAACCCTTAAAATCGGACGACACCACATTGACAGGGTCATATCTTAATAGTTTCTCGGGGTACGGTTGTTACAAACCGTTGCAATGGACCCTTACTTGGATAGGCCCAACTTGAAGTGGTTGTCATTGAAAAGTCGAAATTGTGAACTCTCTCTCTCCACCGTATTGTTTAAAGATCCGTCACATCTGACTGACGGAAAGTTGTAATGTTAAAATTGATTTCTGACCTACATTTACTCATGTGGAAAGCACGCAGGTCAACACAATCACGTGCGTCTTTGATTCTCCTAGCGCCATCGTTTTAGACTTGAATAGGTAACGTTAGAAAACATGTTCCTAATTGTATGTGTGTAAATGTATATATATTATCAAAAAAGTAGATAAGACGGAACAAAACATAATAGCTTTTTTCTCATTTTGTGTTGAACAAGTCGTAAAGCAAGTCGTCCGAAACCAGCTGAGTCTAGTTAGAACCGGTCTGAGCAATGAAGTCACCCGTCATGTGACTGAAATGTGTTTGTTCGGCTGTGTCATATGCCACCATCTCTATTTTCGTTCCATCAATCGTCCCACCAATTACTGACATTTGAGAACTACAGTAAATTCCCACCCACAGGTATTACACAGAGTAACAGGTAGTTCAACTTTGCTAAAAAGGCTGATTGTGGTAAGATGCGTACAGCAAAAATCTGCTAAATAAGAACATATTAGCGGATCCGGGTTTATCACTAAGGTACCTATGTTTGCACCCATCAGCACAAATAGCCTGAGGTAATATACCCTAACGTTCCATTGTCGTGGTTAGAGAACTTTCTTATAAGCGATTGAACCTCAGACCCAGGACGAAGCGTACGGCTTTATTTGTATACAAATACTTGAATACATGGACTTAATCATAAAAGAGGCTTCCTCTGGGAGTCATAAAAATGATGCAAACGTGCAAACAAAAGATGGAAGAAGATATAAAGATTTTATAATCTAACTGATCGACGAATGTTGTACAATCAACACAGAATATTGTATGACAGTACATTGTAAATCCTTTATTATGATAATACAACTCATTATACACGTACTTGTACATGTCTGTAGTCCTCCATACCAGAAGTGATCTCAGTGGATCACGGGTCGGATTCAATTTCATACTGATATGGAATACACCCTACATGTACATTGTATATATAAGAGAGTACAGTCATACAAAACTGCCAAAGTGTTAAAAATTCTACTGAACGCTGTACAATTATATGGTCTGATCCTGTATCACAGTCCCTTTTAGCATCGTTTAGTCTCCTGAAATTTTCTACAGCGCAGTGGGTACCCTCTCGTGCACGTAATAGCTAGCGGTATGCGACAAAGCAAGGTGTTCTAACGCTTCATAGACATATTCATTGAGGTACCAGGATAGGGCTGAAGTAGTCACTGATTTGTCCTTCTCTTTTCTTTGTGTCTCCCTGAAAAAGAGAAAAAAAGAGAAGAAAAAAATAGGATTGTATCACAACAAATCAAATTACAATTATAGCAAAAATGGAAATAATTATTTGTGAGACGGTGGCTAAACAAAAAGCTCTAATGTTAGGTCTTTTTAGGTTGCAGTGAAAGAAAAACAAAAGCTGAACACGTGCCTACCTTTGCGTTGCAGCAAATTGCGAAATGCAACGCTGCGAATGCAGGTGTTCCGTGTGACAAAGCTCTCAGCTTAAATCAATTTAATATCAATAAACAAAAGAATCTTAAAATTCACCCATACCTTCCAGAATTCTCCATATCCTGTATCGTCTCAGGCAGGGGTAGTCCAAGCGTTTCCGGAAGCAAACAGACAGCCAAACCGCCGGCACAAGACGCCACTCCGAACGTCAACATGGGGAGGGGCTGCCAGACATCGCCCAGGAGCGTCACGAAGGGAGCCAGCATGGTACCGACCCGGGAAAACGCTGTGACCGCCCCCATACCCATGCTCCTATCGCAGCAGAAATAATAAACATAATCTTCGTCCATTGGTGGTCTACCGAAATTACAAATACTTTATTGATTATGCACATGCACATCTACAAAAATCATGATGATGTTCAAATCTGTTAGCTTACATATGGCAGAACTCTGAAACACCCATCTATTAAGCGCTAAGGAATCATAGCATTTTTTTTTGGGGATTGTACAAATGATGCCCAGCTTTGCATAATGGTTGAACTTACATTCAAATAATCCGCTCGCCCTAAATTGCACATGTCAAAAGTATGAAATTCCGATCGCGGAAAACACCAGAATTTAGAAAAATCACCACATCTTGTCGTTATGTACATGAAAAAGACAATGAAACAAGAGCCCCACACATCTGGATCTGATGCAGATTGCAACAGTTAAGATCAACATGTACACTCCCCCTTACAGTAAGGTTTTAATTTTATATGACAAACGCGACTTCGCACTTAGTTCAGATGTTAGATATAAATCATGTACCTTACTACAGTCGGGAACACGTCTGGTGTGTATGCAATAAAACAGTTATAAGTAACGCCGATGACAACTCTGCCCACCAAGGCGAAATCACGAGAAACTGTTGGTAGTTCTGAAACAAAATTCAATAGGCCATGTTATTTTTGTCATTCAATTATGACTATGAGAGAGAGAGAGAGAGAGAGAGAGAGAGAGAGAGAGAGAGAAAATTGCGAGGAATACAACTTCTCAATACCTGTGGTAGCTGCTGACGCCAGGCAACCTATCCCTGCAAGTAAAGCCGACCCCGCTATGACTGGTTTCCTGCCCCATCTCTCCATGGCCGCCCAACCTAGAACAGCCAGGGCGAGCTCCAAACCTGTCCCCAGGGCAAAGTTGACGTAAGGGTCACCGGCTAGTTCAGTCGTCCCGACAACTAGGCCAAAATAGACTCCCGCTATGAACATTCTATGTGAGTTGAAATGAGAAAATGTTGAAAACACACACACACACACACACACACACACACACACACACACACACACACACACACACACACACACACACACACACACACACACACACATACAGTTAGAGAGAGAGAGACACACAGACGCAGACACACACACACACACATACATACATACATACACGTACACGCAAGCACATGATACAGTGCTCACAAGCAATATCTCGTTCACCAGAAAGCTGTAACGTTGATTATGGAATTCTATAGGGGTGAAATGACGGAAGGGCCAATGAGAATGTTGAATAGAATTCTTACCACACAAAACACCCTGTCAAAGTGATCTTGCGCAGCCGAGGGGTTCGAACGAGGTCAATCAGAGTAAACCTCTTCTTTTTCTCATTGGATTCAGCTGACATTGTGAACAGATCCGCGTAGACATCGTCTGGTATGGTGACATCGTTTACCCGAGCTGCTCTCTGCAGGACGTCCCTGGCAGACTTGACTCGTTTGTTACTGATGAGCCATCTGGGAGACTCTGGAAGCACCCTGTTTGTGGCAAAGAGTGTTTGTTTGTTTGTTTTGCTTAGTCAATGGTAAACACAGTTAGATGGCTAGAATTGAGGGGACGCCACAAAATCGTTTCAAATTTTGGTTGAATGTTTTTTTGCGGTAATGTGTGTTAGTCTTACGTCGTCAGCGGTAAAACTGAGATTTATACAGACGAGTGACGCCATAAACTCTACATTCAATTTTTGATCCACTGCGCATGCATCAAATCAGGCCATCAATCTGCATAAAGCGACGCCATGGAAGTGATTGATTAATTGCTCAGTCATTGACATTTACAAATGGTGCGTCACACTGCACATGCGCACATCGAGTTGTGATCCGGCTTGATAGTATTCAAACGACTCTTACCACAAATAACACAGGAGTGGAGTCATTATCAACGCTTGGGCCAGCTGAAGGTTCCGCCATGTTCGGAGAAAGTAGGCCAGCAGACAGAGGACGAAGAATCCGACTCCGAAACTCAAGGTCACAGCCATGCTCACTGCATTGCGTTTGGAAGGCCCGACAACTTCTACCGCTGTAGGACAAGATCGAGGAGAACATCTACAATGACTTAACGATGCCGTAGAGCTGACGTCATGGCTGTTCAATTGGAGATGTGATTGGTTAGGCTGAGTTTTTCAAAATTGCCGACCCATGACGTCACAAATGTCATAATGACGGCGCACACGGACCGAGGGTGAAATAGCAACACGCGAACCCTGTAATGATGATGAGCCAATAGAGGCAACAATATCAGATTCAGTCTTTAAAAATGTAACAGAGACGGCGACGGATATCGACCTCATGGCAAACCCATGAAGCCAGATGCAGTTACTTACGAAGCCTAGTCTCTCTTTAAACTTGTACTTCAGTTTGCATCAACCTAAAGACATACCACTATCAGACAAAAAAATCAATTATTTCTACATTTATGCTGTCCACATACCCACAATTAAACCAACCACGAACTGCACCGGATCCGGACATTACAACCATCGTGGCGAGGTTGATAACACAACAACGATACATTGTTAAATCAGCCCGATTGAATCGCGCTTATAGCGTCCGCCCGTCACCGTATGTACCGCGTTTTACATATTACTGTCAAATGTACCTAGAACAAAGGCGGTGAAGTAGAGACCGTTGGCAGCGGCTCCATCTAACGCACGTAGAACGATGAAGGAAACATAGTCTGACGTGAAAGACGCTCCTATACTCAACGCGAGGTGCAGTAGAAGGCAAAGCACTGTTGTAGGCCGGCGGCCAAATCTATTTGGAATAAGTAAATAGGTTTATCAGGTTGGTATTGGTTCTTTGTACATAACCAATATAAGTTACGATTACGTGCCAACATTTTGGCCATCATTTATCTACCGCATACCTCGGGACAATGCCAACTGCTAGATGACGCTACAGTGGGAATGATGCAATCCTAAACGTGACTAAGTCTGTATCCCCCCTCAAGTAAAACCCAGTCAGTATTGCCCCGAGAAAAAATAAGCAGGACTACAGAAACGTTGCTAGGTTATTGGTATTGATTATGATTATTCATAAAATGATGACAAAGAAAATAGTCATTCAATGAGGATATTAAAGATAGAACAACTCTATGTTGTTAGAAAAATAGCAAGTATTGTAGACCGACTCGACTGTGAAGAAAATCATTATCATCATTATCATTATTACCATTAATAATGTATACAAACCTGTCCGAAAGTGTGCCAAAGAAGACCCCACCTATACTGGTCCCCGCCATAAAACTGCTCTGACCCAGTCCTTTCAACCAGGCTGTGCTGCACACTAGGTCGTACTGAGGAGTAATGTTTGCAAATTACATAGGATCACATAAACAGGTTATTAAAAAACACAGTTAAACAGAGTTGTAATACATTATAACACTCGTGACATACACTGTGTACACATTTACCGTAGTTTTAACACAGTATAACAATCATGACATGCATGTGTCCACAGTTTAACATAGTTTAACGCCCATATAAATATATGTTACAGTTAAAACTGTATCAATTTCTGTACACATATGTTTTGAAGGATTTCTGATTCATACAATCATGCATATCATAAGTTTATAACGGCTCTGCATATACTCCTCGAAAGAACGGATGGACATGTAGCTTATGCAGGTAGCAATGTGACATATGCAAAATATGACTACATATTGGCGCGTGTGATTATGTCAGCATTGTGAAATAGGACTGTAGATAAAGAAGAGCCTAAACTTTGGGAATTCCACCAACATAATATATTGGCTCATTTTTTACGACATAGCCTGTTTTAGGGTAGATTAGTTTGTTGTGACAAATGTACACTTGTTGATCCATTAAGTCATTACGTTGCATAATAACAGACCCACCTCTGTGACGATGGTGCTCTGGTAAATGGTCCGGTCATACTCCCAGCCATGGGTACATGCTGTACTTTCATTTCCCGGGGTCGTTGTACTATTTGATTCCTTGAACATCAAACACGAACTGGGTTTCCAGGTACCACCGATATTTTCCAAGGGGACACTGAAGTTATATCCCTCGGCCTGGTAGCGATGGCCGACCGAAGAGGAGTTTCCTAAGACCCGGCAATGGTGTTCTGGTGTCGCTGCCAGGAACGTCATAGCGACCAGACTCATACCAAAGGTCGGGCCGACCAAGATGGCAAGCAGAGCTGTGAACTTTTGAAACCTTCCGAACTCTCCGAGGTATTCTCGCAGAAGATCGTCCCATTCCATGGTGTATTGACTATTATCATGTAATGATCTGATGGATAAAAACGTTTTTGAGAAGCAATCCGTCGGTGGCTTACTTTGGGCGTCGTACAAACAGGAACTATCTTTCGGCACAAGAATCCAATTGTGGACTGTCTCTGCTTGGCCAAACAAATCCAAAAGATCCACCCCCATATAATTTGCATCACAAAAGGCCACTAGGGCTGTAACAGATAACCCGGACACAGTCATAAATCTTAATAGTTTGTCGGGGTACGGTAGTTCCAAACCGTTGCAATGGACCCTCACTCGGATAGGTGTAACTTAAAGTTGAAGTGGTTGTGACTGAAAGTTCGAAATTGCGAATTGTCTTACAGTCGTGATTATTTGAAGACCCATTACATCTGACTGGGGGATAGTTTATATTAGGTGATATAAGGTGATTTATGCAACATTTACTCATGTGGAGAAGGCTCAGGTCATTGAACCCAATCACGTGCATCTTTGGTCCTCCGAAACAGATTTTTAGGCTTACTTGAAAAACGCAATATCACTAGAACAAAAATGTGTGGATGGGTTTCTAAATTGCCCCAAAACTGTTAAAATAAAGAAGAACAAGACAGGGTGGATGTTGTTTTTTTAGATTGTGTGGAACAAGTCGTTCGCAGCCATCTGAATCTGGTTAGAACCGGTCTGAACAATCAAGTCATCAGTCAGACAATCTTAGGGGACAAAGGGGATTGTCACACAGGATCTGTATGCAGTGCCTATCCATCCCATTTATTGCCATTTTAGTCATTATTTATATTTTCGAACTACAATGCATCCCCACCAACGGTTACTGCACAAAACTACACGTAGTGGTAAAAAGATGATTTTGGTAAGATGCGTACAGCAAAATCTGCTGAATAGCTTCATATCAACAGAACCGGTTTTATTACTAAGGCGCCTATGTTTGCACCTATCAGCTCAAATAGCTTGAGGTAACGTAACATGACCTATTTACGTGCAGGAGCAAATTACGTCCAGTTTGGGTCATGTCCACATATCGCGGTGTATTATACCAAAGCCTGTGCTCATGAGCAACAAAGAACGTCATAAGTATGATCCTTAGCCGGGATATAGGAGGTTCTTTGTACACAACCAGGTACAGTTCTCACCTGCTAGAACTGTACCTGGTTGTGTACAAAGAACCTCCTATATCCCATATTCTACCAACCTGATGAAATTATTTTCGGATGATCCTTAGCCATCTCTCTTTTATACAAAACAATGAAAAAGGTTTACGTCCAGGGATATAACAGAATAAACTCCTGAACCAGTAACAACAAGTTGCACGGAAGAGTCATGCATGACGTATTTCATATGTAATTCGACACCGCGTACTTCATCATGTGTTTCTAACTCACACGATAGCTAGTATATTTTAAAAATAGCTGACGTTAAACCTTTCTTTGATATTCAGACTATCCATGGTGATTCGAGGTGTGAAACTCTTGCCAGTTTTAGGAAGGTTCGATACAACCTAGCGACCTCCGCCCTGGTGGTACATTTTTGCACGGCATAACATCATGGCCATGCGTTTATCACGTAAACGCCACGTGCTGCTGATGTCGGGGAAATTAAAAACACAAACATTATTTTCTTCCATCGCGCCAGGCAAGCGGAGGGACAAACATAGTGACTTTATTGTCATTTGTCTGTAGACTACTTTCGACAGTTACTGTGCATTTTTTTCTGGTCTATGTTCTTCAAGCATAGCGTTAGAAGGGAAAAGACTGAAGTGGACGATAATGGGTAAGCCTAGCACAATTCTACATCATATACCCCAGTATAAATACATGCTCGCACGGCGTTAAACAGGCTGAGAAAAACTTATAGACCATGCATTTTTCTTGTTAGAATAGCTGATATTTCTACCCATTGGTTTAACATTTGGCTCTGTCCGCGCGGTTTTAAGATAAATAACTTTTTTTAGTAAATCGGACGTTAATTGGTCATGTTACGTTAATATACCATCACTTGCCACTGTCGTGGTTTGACAATTTACAGTCAAACCTGTCCTTAGCTAGCAACCACTCAAGGGACAGAGAAAAAATGGTTCCCTGCGCCAGGCGGTTGCCTGAGCCAGGTGGTAGCTCGACCAGGTTTGACTATATTTGTGAGCGGTCGAACCGTAGACTGAGGACGAAGCATAACTCTTTACTGTATACGACAACATAGACTTAATCTTACAGATGTCATGCACTGGACGTCACAAAAGTAATGCAAACGTACGGGAAAAAGATGTAACGTTACCAAGATAACAAGATGCCTCTTTATATTCTAACTGATTAGCGAAGGCTGTAAAGTTGAACACAGAATATTGTATGAGAGTAAATCCTTCATTGCGATAATATAATTCATTAAAGTTATTTATGTATACATGTCTAGTCTGTCGTCCTCTATACCATAACTGATCTCAATGAATATACTGATATTATTCAATGTCATACTGACATGCAATAATCCCTACAAAGTCAATAAAGAACAATGCAAACGAAACTGTCAAAGTGTAAGAAATTCCACCAATTAGCCCAAAACTATATGCCATATGAATATTATTTTCGTCTAATCCTGGGTCAAAGTCCCCTTTATAGTAGATATAGTTTAGTCTCCTCAATTTTTTAAGCAATACAAGTCACAATACAATAAGTTTGTACCCTCTCATGCACGTGTACGTAATAGCGGGCTGTTGCGATAAAGTAAGGTGTTCTAAAGCTTCATAGACACATTCCTCAAGGTACTAGGATAGAGCTAAAGTAGTCACCATCACGAGCAATTTTATAGCAAACAACTACACGTTTTACGTGCCTGAATGGGTCACGTTTGGGCCAGGGGTTCGTGTAGCTCACTGATTTGTCCTTTTCTTTTCTTTGTGGCTTCCTGAAAAAGAGAAAAAAAGGGGAAAAACATTAGGATTGCATAACAACAAATGACATCATGCAGTAATGAAAATAGTTATTTGTGGAATGAAGGCTAAACAAAAAGCTCAAATTTAGGTTCTTTGAAGTTGAGAATGTAAGTTTATTTCTAACTGAAGTGAAATAACACAAATAACAGACCAACCTACACACTTTCCTACCTTTGCATCGCAACAAATTGCGATATGCAACGCTGCAACTTGATAAAGTTGTTCAGTGTGACGAAGAAAACTACATTTTGATCTGCAATGTTAGATAATTTTCATATTGATAAACAAAGCAATACAAAAAAGAGTTAAGTATTTGTGCTACATATACTTCAGGTTTGCTATGTTGGTTTAGCGATTACGGGGTCTTTTTATAAATATGAATTGGTATTGATTTTTTCTTTTCATTTGAGTTGAATATGTTATAGTTTTGTGCCGATTTGTTAAAAACAGAGAGAACGATAGCGACCCAAAAAAACCCTCCCAATAAAATGGTATGGCGACCCTGTGCCATTCAAGATGGCGACCACCACACATGCCAAAGGATCCAACAAAGGTTTTGCTACGCAAACCTGTAAATATATCAATACCTTCCCGAATCCTCCACATCCTCTATCGTCTCAGGCAGGGGGAGTCCAAGCGTTTCGGGAAGCAAACAGACAGACAAACCGCCGGCACAAGACGCCACTCCGAACGTCAACATGGGGAGGGGCAGCCAGACATCGCCCAGGAGCGTCACGAAGGGAGCCAGCATGGTACCGACCCGGGAAAACGCTGTGACCGCCCCCATACCCATGCCCCTATTGCAGCAGAAATAATTAACATAATCTTTGTTCACTGGAGTTCTACCCAAATAGCAAATGTCCCATCCCTGAATAATTTCATTAGGTTGGTAAGGCACTTAATATAAAGACTCTTTTTACACCACCAAGAGACTTATTCCACCGACGTTTCTGTACGTTTGGGACCGCATAGTGATGTCATCCCCTGTGATTGTACACATGTAAATACTTTGCGTTTGGGAATGCATCTCATTCTTATATATAAGCAGCGACACCAGTGCTGCATTACTATGTGAACCAGTCAGAATTGCCTTGAAGAAGGTGACAGATGGTCACCGAATCGTCGGTGGAATAAATCTCTTGGTTGTGTAAAATAGTCTTTTTATCTGAAAGGCCTATCCTTTGGCAGAAAGCTACTGTAACGTCTCTTCAGTGAATATGCACATAATGTTCAACTGTACAAAATCTAAGCATGTTGAAGTTCAAATTTTTCAAACTTACATATGGCACAAGATACCTATCATAGCTAAGGAATCATAGCATTTTCCTTTTGATTGTACAAATGATGCCTTATTTATTTATCTATCTGTTGCTTTGTATATTTGATGAACTTTGTATATTTGATGAACTTTGTATATTTGTCAAACTTATAATGTGTTAGCATAGTTTTTACACGACAAATATGATTACACGCAGTTGAGATTTTTTTTACTTGAATCACCTACCTTACTACAGTCGGGAACACGTCTGGTGAGTATGCAATAAGACAGTTGAAAGTAATGCCGATGACAACTCTGCCCACCAAGGCGAAATCACGGGAAACTGTCGGCAGTTCTGAAACAGAATGAAAAAAAAATATGTCTGGGTACAACCTAGCACCATGCTATAAGTAGATTCACGATTCTAAATACGCAATACTTTGTGGGCAATCTGTCAAAAGTGAAGGTCCCTAACATGTGAACAGTTTTTGTCTCGATCATTGTCTTTATTTAAATAACAACGTTCAAAATTGTTTTGTTTATGTCGCAGGGGCCTTCACCGTATCACCCCAATGCATTTCGCTGTACATGCGTACTTAGAATCATGAAGATCCTTATTCATGTCATTCGTTGATGACTACAAGAGATAAAGAGAGACAGGGCTAGAGCAGAGGAAGAGAGGGGGGAGATGACGAGCAATGGAAATACAAGAGAAGTCCCTACCTGTGGTGGCCGCTGACGCCAGGCAACCTATCCCTGCAAGTAAAGCCGACCCCGCTATGACTGGTTTTCTGCCACATCTCTCCATGGCCGCCCAACCTAGAAGAGTCAGGCCGAGCTCCAAAGCTGTACCCAGGGCAAAGTTGACGTATGGATCTCCTGCTAGATCAGTCGTCCCCACAATTAGACCAAAATAGACTCCTGCTATGAACATCCTATTTGAGTTAGAATGAAAAAAAATTGAATTTCTATCCTGTAGTTTGTATACACAAACGCGGGAGCGTGCGCACACACACACACACACACACACACACACACACACACACACACACACACACACACACACACACAAATACACGCATATACACGCACAAGCACACGTTTCATGCATTTACAATCATTTCTCTGTAGACTACTTTACAGAGTTACTGTGCATTTTTTCTTGTCTATGTTCTTCAACCATAGCGCTAGAAGGAAAAGACAGAAGTGGATGATAATGGGTAAGCCTAGCACAATTCTACATCATATACATCAGTATAAATATATGCTCGCATGGCGTTAAACAGGCGGAGAAAAACTTACAGACCGTGCATTTTTCTTTTTAGATCAGCTTATATTTCTGCCCATTGGTTTAACTTACATTTGGCTCTGTCCGCCCGGTTTTAAGATAAATACGTTTTGAATAAATTGGACGATAATTGGTCATGTTACGTTACATACTCTCTCTCACACACACACATATACACACACACATAATTACACACACACACAAACAAGCAGACATACAAGCACACCAAGAGCTATCTCCTTCACTAGAGTTATGGTGATAGAATTACAGAGTGGAGAAATGATAAAAGAGCGAACGACAGTGTTGAATAGGGTTCTTACCAGACAAAACACACTGTCAAGGTGATCTTGCGCATCCGAGGGGTTTGCACGAGGTCAATCATAGAAAACCTCTTCTTTTCCTCCTTTGATTCAGCTGACTTCGTAAGCAGGCTTGTGCAGACATCGTCTGGTATGGTGACATCGTTTACCCGAGCTGCTCTCCGCAGGACGTCCCTGGCAGACTTGACGCGTTTGTTACTGATGAGCCATCTTGGAGACTCTGGAAGCACCCTGTTTGTGGTAAACAGTGTTTGTTTGTCTATTTTAATTTACTTGATCAATGGTAAAACAGAGAAGGACCTTATTGCACGACAATTGTACACAGTACAAAGTATGGTAAGAATTCTTAAACACAATACAAAATAGAAGTATAGAATAAAACTTAACATCCTAATTACTCATACAATACAATGAGGGCTAGCATACGCTTTTGATATAGTGTTATAATCGAGTGGGGCTAATCATTGGTTTTGGTATTTTTTCTAATGATAAATGATCGTTTGAATATTTAAAACATGGCTAGATAGAGACGGGGGACGCCATACACTCCTTGCAAATTTTGATCCGATGCTTTTTGCGGTAACATGTGTTTGTCTTATTTAGTCAGCGGTAAAGCTAAGATTGATACAGACGGGGGACGTCATAAACTTTTTTCAACTGATGATCCAATGCTCATCGAATCAGGCCATAAATCTGAATAAAAATACTCTTTTTTACACAACCAGTAGATTCATTCAACTGACGTTTTGGTGACCATCTGTCACCTTCTTCAAGGCAATTCTGATTGGTTCACATTGCACTGTAGCACAGGTGTCGCTGCTTATAGATGCGTTTCCAAACGCAAGGTATTTACATATACACAGTCACATGGAATGACATCACAATGCGGTCCCAAACGTACAGAAGTGTAACACATACACAACTATCGATGCCATCAATCTGCATGGATGTGGTTGATTGATTGCTCAGTCATTGACAGTTACAAAAACAGTGCGTCACACTGCACATGCGCACACTGGCTCGATAGTAATTGAACATCTCTTACCACCAATAGCACAGGAGTGGAGTCATTATCAACCCTTGGACCAGCTGAAGGTTCCGCCATGTTCGGAGAAAGTAGGCCAGCAGACAGAGGACGAAGAATCCGACTCCGAAACTCAAGGTCACAGCCATACCAACTGCATTGCGTTTGGAAGGCCCGACAACCTCTATGGCTGTTGGAAAATATCAAAGAGAACATTTACAATGGCACAATGATGATTAAGTAGTGACGTCATGGCTTTCTAATTTGAATGTGATTTGTCGGCCTGATCCATTCGAAATTGCAGGCCCATGACGTCACAAATGTCATTATGGCGGCGCCCATGGACCGAAGGTAAAATAGCAAATCGCGAACTACACCTCTCCTGTTTATATGTTTTTTGACACCCATAACATTTTAGAGGATGTGGATGAACCACAAAACGCGAACCCTGCAATGATGCTGAGCAAATAGATCCAACAATGCAGTAGGGGCTGTACGAGCAACCTCCATGGAGGAGCGACGCAGAGTCGTTGTTAACGGTTTTGTGATTTTAGTAGAAATGTGTTGTTTTCAGGTCTTCTAGATGGTGAAAGCTCGGTTGTTTTGGTTGTTTCGAAAAGCCTGTTTCTTTCATCCTCATCATGAGGGCAGTTACAAATGAAATGTATTTCATCTTCCACTGTATCCATTGCACAATATTTACATGAACTGACGTCCCTTTTCTATCTCCAGTTGGTGGGCACTGATTCTCTGTTAATAACACAACGATAGATTATCAAATGTACCTAGAACAAAGGCGGTGAAGTAGAGACCGTTGGCAGCGGCTCCATCTAACGCACGTAGAACGACGAAGGAGACATAATCTGACGTAAAGGACGCTCCCGTACTCAAAGCGAGGTGCAGTAGAAGGCAAAGCACTGTTGTAGGACGACGTCCAAACCTATGTAGGGTGCATGGATAGGTTTATCAGGCAAGGTTCTTTGAATATACCGAGTACCAATTACCAGCCAGCGTTTCGATTGTCCATCTGCTAACATCCTCCGGACAATACTAACTGCTAACATTAGATGGCGTTGCAATGTGACTGATGCTATCTTAAACGCTAAGCTTTATAGGGTAAAGAACAGCATTTCACTCGCCCATAGACTGCAATGATGAACATATAAGAAAAAGGCTGTTAAAAGTCACCTACCTGAAGTTTAGGTCATGGAAAACTCACATTGGCAGCGTAGTCTGACCTCTAAAGTGTCAATCTACTGAGTTTCGCCGATTTTCCACCGGCGCAAAGTGGTGAAATTTTATCAAAACATGGCGAGATGACCTTTGAGCCCCCTTGACAAGACCTGATCACATCCAACCTACACCTATTTCAAAGTGTACCGGACACTTCAAACACGGCTAAAACCCTGTTTTTCTAACTAAATGAAATAGCAACAACCCTTACCTGTCAATTCCAGCTCAAAAACACCAACATTTCCAACAAAGAGCCCTCCTACACCTCCTTTAAATAGCATATACATGCGGTTTCTGGCATTAAAATGGACCCTCTGCGCATGACTGTAATGGTGAACTTTGGCCTTGTGTCTTAGCGTTTCAGATAGCATCAGTTAGCATCTCCAGTAAAACCCAGTCAGTATTGCCCCGAGGGAAACTTGCAGGATTACTGAACCGTTGACAACTTAATTGTATTGAATGTATACAAAGGACCCTAAGATCCTCTATGTAATGCGTGACACAAATGCTCAATGACCTGCAGCGGCCCCTTCTCTCGAGCTCCGAAAGGAGGAGGAACGCCCTCCTCACATTTTTGCTACAGACTATTAACAACAAGAGTTCTACGACCTCATACCTTCGCCAAATGATCTTAACCTTTATGACTGACGTATTGGGAGTGTTTCTCATCAATTATGAATCATACCAGTTAGTCGTCTTCACCCAAATAACATAAGTTGTCCAAAGTATGACTATGAGCTAAACAAAGAAGGTTATGCTAACATTTATCACCAATTATGTAAAGCTCCTTATTAGCATAATTTGATTCAATGGTGCTCACATTCACACTACTTCCAAATGCCACAAGTATGAAATTGCCGTCATTAACTAGTATGGAATCAAAGTAGTTTAACATTAATTATACAAATTAGTCTACATTTGCATATTTTCTATCTATCAACATTCCTTTCTTCCTCAGTTACAAATTCGCATATTTGAATAGTCAAATCATGGAACACAGCGGGTTTTTAAATTGCCTCATTAATTATGCAAATTAGAATCTGATTTGCATCATTATCATCCAATAAAACAAAGCACCACGTAAGTTATAGAGTTATAGTATTTCTCATTAATAGTGCAAAAGAGGTCTTCATTTGCATAGTTGATATTTATTACTATTTCTCTCTTCCTCGGTCATGTCACCTGTTTGAGAGTCCTATCATGGAATTTTGAGCATGTATCAATTTTCATAATTAGTTATGCAAATTAGATACTGATTTTCATAATAAGCATTAAATCATGTAAATCATCACTCAAGCTATCCAATTAGCAAACAGCATGACCATCCATCAAGCCCTTCTTGAGTTATTCCCTTTCACAGTCTGAAGCAAAACCTGCTCCTGCAGTCCCAGAAAATGCCGCTAGGGTGTCCAAACCGATACCTTTTAATCTCTTTCCAAAGAGCTATCTACCACTCAAAAGTCGGTTCCATAGAATATCCAAAACATGAGATATCAAAACAGGAATTTCCGCTGCAGTACTATAACAAGCCGCTAGGGGGCCCAAACTCTAATCATTTTCAGGTCTCACCAAGATCTACCAACATACCAAATATCAAGACAACCCATCCAGGCATTCTTGAGTTATGCTGGTCTTCTTATACATACAAACGCTACCCTATGCATAACCTTCTCGACGAAGGTAACTACTTGCCTTGAGGAACAGTGCAATTTCACAAGATCAAGATCTTAAAGTCAGTGAGAAGCCAATTTGTGCCAGCCAACACGTTTTAGGCTTCATAGTCAAACACCCCTGGCCCAATGGGAATATCTCCTTACTACACCGGTAACACTTCCCCTACACCAGTAACACGTTCCAGCTGGTACCCAGCTACAGACACTCATACAATATAACACATTTTTACACTTTTCTCGTTAATCATGCAAAGTACTTCGCCCAAAATCTAATTATCTTGAGATTTCCCACATACACACCAAATACGACAACAATCCATCCAGGCGTTCTCGACTTATTCTGTTCACTAACAGACACACAGACAAGCCTAAAAACATAGACTTCTTGGCGAAGTCAAATATTGATATAAACACTGACAGTCTACTGAAACCAGTTCAGGGACGCACCCGGGGGAGTCACCATCTCAATTTTCCAACAATCAACGCCAGATCAGACACATACAAATATTCATAATTCCCCCGTACCATTCCCAGTGGAATGCCCTGCTTGGCACGTTTGTGCCGGCTCCCACCGTTAAGAGTCTTACCGTACCAGGCTGGAGGCCTGCCCGCCTTAGCCCGGGACCTCTTGTCCCCTACTTTGCCCCTTGCGGGGTCATCTGGGGGCATTTGTAGTTGAAGTTATGATGAACAATACAATGGTCATTCAGTGAGGATATCTAAGATCGAACAACTCCATGTTGTTAGAAATGTAGCGAGTAGAATAGGGCAACTGGACTGCTGATAAATAATTATCATCATCATTATTATTATTATCGTTATCATTATCATTAATATTGATTGTGGAGACGAACCTGTCCGAAATTGTGCCGAATAAGATTCCACCAAGGCTGGTCCCCGCCATGAAAGTGCTCTGACCCAGTCCTTTCAACCAGGATCTCCAGCAAACTAGGTCGTACTGAAGAGCAAAATTGCAATTTAGGTAGGACCCCATACACCACATATTCAGCAACCCAGTAACATACGTACATGTATTCCCAGTTCTAACCCAGTTTAACAGTCATGAAAAACATGTATACACTATTGAATACTGTACCAATTTTACACTCAGTTTAACACCCATGGCATACATATACACACAGTTAAAACTGTGCCAAACTCTGTACACATATAAGTCATGGGTCTCTGATTAGTGTGATCATTCATATCATAAGTTTACAACGGCTTTTCACATTATGTAGACGTTAAACGTACGGATCTAAGTAGTACAGGTAGCAATGTTACATATGCAAACTCTGACTACATGTTGACGTGCGATAATGACAGCATTGTGATGTGAATATAGGTCAGCATGTAAAGAAAAGCCTAGAAATTAAAAAAAAAAAATTTAAAAAAACTTAAAAAAAGGAATTCCCCCAACGACTTTACATAATACATTGGCTCACTTTGCACTACAAGATTGTTGTAGAGTAGATCAGTTTCTTGACTAAATGTGAAAAATATACACTTGTTGATCCATTAAAGTGTTATATTACATATCATAATAACAGACCCACCTCTGTGACGATGGTGGTCTGGTAAATGGTCCGGTCATACTCCCAGCCATGGGTACATGCTGTAGTTTCATTTCCTGGGGTCGTTGTACTATTTGATTCCTTGTACATCAAACACGAGCTGCGTTTCCAGGTACCGCCGATATTTTCCAAGGGGACACTCGAGTTATAATCCTCGGCCCTGTAGCGATGTCCGGCCGAAGAGGCGTTTCCAAAGACCCGGCAATGGTGTTCTGGTGTTGCTGCCAGGAACGTCATAGCGACCAGACTCATACCAAAGGTCGGACCGACCAAGATGGCAAGCAGCGCTGTGGACTTCTGGAACCGTCCGAACTCACCGAGGTATTTTCGCAACAGATTGTCCATCTCCATAGTGAAGTGACGACCAATTTTGTCCGACGGTTACAAAATGCCTTCTTGACTATCTCTAAGCGTTGTACAAATATGAAGTAGTCTACGGCAGCACAAGAATCCAATAGTGGACTGTCTGAAATCACATTGGCTTGACAAACAAAATCGGAAAGATCTGCTCTCATCAAGGACATTATATAACGCCGTTGCCCTTATACATTACATTACAAATGGCCGCCATCGCTGGCTACAAAAAGCTTTCTTTTCGATACCACATTGACACGGTGACATCTCAGTTTCTCGTGGTATGGCACGAGTTACAAACCGCGGCAGCCGATCCTCATTCAGATTGGAGTAACCTGAAGTTGAAGCCTTGAAGTTGGAAGTGCAGAATCGTGACTTGTCTGACTGCCATGCTTATTGTATGTATGACAAATCTGACTGGCGGTAGCTGAGGCGAGATGAGGTGTTTTTCTGACCAGGGCTCGAAATTCACTTTTGGAAAAGGTGCACTGGTGCACCCGACCCAAAAAAAAATTAGGTGCACAGAAAGCATTTTGGGTGCACCACAAAATAAAGTTGGATGTCAGCGAAACATAATTACAAAGTTTAACGCTCTTAAGAACTTCAACCTGTTTCTATAGCTTACTTCAAAATTTCAAACAAGTAATGAATCAAATAAAGAACAACTGTAACAAAAGGTTATATTGTTTCTTCTGATACGTACATTTCAAGTATATTCTGTATGCTTTTGTACAATAGTACCTTTACCCTATAGCCTAAGTGCATATATCTAAGTGCACTGGTGCACCCACAGTAAAAAAAAATAGGTGCACAGCTCCAATTTTGGGTGCACACAGGTGCACCCAGTATTTCAAGCCCTGTTGACCTAAATTTACTCATGAAGAAAGGGAACAGGTTAAACCTACAACGTGCATCTTTGGTCCTTTAAAGCGACATATTTTAGGCTAAAATAACGCAACAACACAAGAAAAAAACATATTACTAGGTGTGCATTTTTTTAATGATAATTTGTCCGAAAAATAAAAAAAGACAGATTTTTTGTCCCAGATATGTGTAGAATCAGTCGTTGAGTATGGCTAAGCCGTTCTGAATAACCAAGTAACCCAGCAGTCTCAGGGACGGACAAAGGGTTGGTCAACTATCTGTGTCATGCACTGCCGTTGCTGTTTTTATCCCAACAATTATTGGTATCTTTAAACTAGAAGTACTAGTGATCGACATCAACACTTGTTGTACTGAATTCCACTCGAACGCGCTTGTTATATTTGTTAAAATGAATCTCAGTGTGGTAAGATGTGTACAGCAACATAAGCTGAACAGTACTGGTACTGTACTGGTAAAACCGGTTTTCTTACTTAGGCCCCCCTCTCATGGGACCCGCGCGGCACGCTGGCGGCGTCGCTTGGGCCAATCGAATTGAAAAAGCACTCAACGAATTCTATCGAAAAAAATCGAATCTGTTTAAGTTTTGTGTGTTTTGTTGTCTTCTTGGTCATACTTGTACGTTTTGAATGATATTCCTATAATTATAGAGTCAAGGGTTACACACATCCAGTTTAGGACGCAATGACGCCGCCAGTGTGCCGCGGGTCCAGTGAGAGGGGGGCTTAAGGGATATCTGTTTTACGCATCAGTGGGGAACGCCTTCCTAATGTTGTTACTAGACAGACAATTTACTCGTCTAAGCCGATACTGTCTTCGATTTATGGATGTTATACTCTAGACATAAGCAAATTTATGCAAACATGAGGAATACATGAAGGGTTAAGAAGGCTGATGCATAAGTTCATACATGTATATGTAATATGTTATATACATGTCTGTCGTTTTCAGTATCAAGTAGTAAAATCAGATGCATTCTTTATTCAGATATATGATAAAAGAAAGGTCACAAAACCCAGGTCACGATGGTCATGTGATGACCATACGTGCAGGTACGGACACAAATTAATTCACAGATAAAAATGCAAATATATATTTACTTATAGAAATCTTACAGATTAAAATTGCACTTAGATAGAGAAGGTCTACTGGCTGTTTCTACAATAAAATGTCTGTTTGCCACAGCGGCTCATGGCTCAATAGATAAAATGATCGATTTCAATTAAAACACGTGATAATCCCTGCATTGTAAATCTATAACATAAATTTAAAGAAACAACCGCTTTAATGTGTTTTCTTCACCTATACTACAGTATATTATATGTAGAGTTGTTTAGTTTCCTGAAATTGTAAAGCAATGGAAGTTGCCATACACCACCTCCAGGGCCAAACCAGTCACCGCATTTCTATCGTTAGTAACGCATGTTAGTAACGACATCTTGCGGAAGTTCAACATATATCAGATCTTGTACATGTACATTGAGGTCATGAAGATAAAACACTGTCCAATCGGGCAGCTGGGAAAGGCGAACGTCCCTCGGCGACATAACTCCCTTGCCCCGTGTAAGAAATTGCGTAACCCGCCCCCACAAATATATACGCCAAAGTTCCCGGGAAGTCTGAGAAGGAGGCTACTGTGTTCCACCTTTGTAAGAAAAAGAAGGAAAAGTTCAATTTTTTGCAAGAAACCTTAATATAAAACATCTATTAACTTAAAGATTGCTGTGAGCTTTTTGTTGGCTTCAGCTGAGTATAACACTTTTTGTACAAGGCCTTTTGTCACATCATGGTTACACGTAAATTTACAGCTAGTGTTGCGTAATATGGCTTTGATAAAGTTATTGTAGCAACCACGTGCAGACGTTAACAAAAATGAGGAGAACAGAATTTTTGAATAAGCAAAGTGCTGCGAGCCAGATGGACATGCCACCAAGTGACGTAACAAAAAAAGAACTTCAGGTTCAATTTCTAGCTCTAAATGGTGCCATGTTACACTGCAGAGATGAAAACTATAAATCATTTCTTCCTTGGTCACAGGAAACACCACATGGAAGGCTCACTACACTACAAATTAGAGTCCGGTATGGAAGACTGCTGGTCATAAGACAGTAATCAAGACCAGCTATCTAATACATGGTAATCATGCAAGACAGAGGCTGTCAAAAGTCACCTACCTGAGTTTTAGTCCATGGAAAACTTACATTGGCAGGGGTGTCTGACCTCTAAAGTTTCAATTTTGAGCATAAAGTCAACTTTTTAATCGGCACAACCCGTACGTATTGAGCCATGTTTCCAAGAATTGACATTTGACCCTCTTTATTACCTGATAACCACACCAAAACGCCAAACTTCTACAGCCTACAGACACCACAAACATGGATGAAAGTCTGAGTTTCCAACACAATGGGGAACTAATAACCCTTACCTGTAGCATCCAGCTCCAAAATACAAACAGATTCAAAAGAAAAGTCCCTTTATACCTACTTTTACCAAGGGTACCAAACCTATCTCCTAAAAGTGGGTCTTCTGCGCCTGCGCCAATTACTGGAGTGTGCCCGGCAGGACGGACGTTCTCTGTATGGCTCCGCCATTACTTTATGACGTCACCACTGACCCTTCAGAACATCGACCAATCAGCGTTCATTCTGATCCCAAAAATTGTGACATCTTCGCACGGATAGAAAAGGGGGTCGAAGAACACCGTAACTGACACAGGTCGAGGACCAATTGAAGCCGAGTAATTTTATACCTCGCCCCTGAATGAAACCATGTTACAATGTGCCATTTTGCAGCTGTACGGAAGATATAGATCTTTCAGTTCTTCCTTTGTCTCCGGTGGGCCATTGAAATCGCTACATGTATAGTATTTCGCTAGCGAAAGAGATTTTATGCCTGCCTCGAAGGGCCATAGCTGACCGCTATCCTCACTTATAGGATATATTCATTCACGTTCATGAGATAGGTGACACGTCCTACTAGCTTGGGGCGGAAAGAAGTTGTGAGAAGCTCTGACTTGACATCCCCCCCAGAGTCTATCCCACGTGCAAGCTGCTCTCTGATTGGACGCCTTTCATGCGCTTGCCACGTGATCGGCACTACAGGGCCGAAGTAAATCAAAGCTCTGTTCTTCTCGTACGAAATAAAATCTGTATATGTATTGTGAAATAGGAATCTGAAAGCAGCACCGATTTCAGTACCACAATTTCTAAGTACTGATCGCTCTGTCCATCTGAAATCATCATCTGAACATATTTCATGTTTAGTTCTGTCATTTATATTTCAGCATTGACGCTTAATATTCAGTTAAGATATTAGTTTATTTGATTGGACAACTGAACAACATCTAAATCTTCAGGGCAAACTTTGTTTGAACAATGGAAACTCTTCTTAAAAGTGACCGACATCCTTTGTACAAGTTGAACTTACAATGTCAGTCGACCAAGTGCTGTCGTACACTAAAAAACATCACCCTAGCGGCTTCCCTTAGTACTTCAGCGTCCTGGACATGCTATGGTCCTGAATAAAAATACTCTTTTTACACAACCACGAGATTTATTCAACCGACGTTTCGGTGACCATCTGTCACCTTTTTCAAGGCAATTCTTACTGATTGAATAAAAAATGTTTCGGAAAACGGATACTAATGTCAGAGAATGCCAAGGTCAGTTCCAAAGTGAAATGATCTAAATATTGAATGCAAGCAAAAAAACATGGAATCACATCCAGCAAATCTTTTATTCATGTATTCAATAAGTACAGAAAGTGACGCTTGGTAGCATAGCATATCACATACCAAGTTGGCAACTACTACTAGTTCACTAAAAGCTTACGCCTACCACAATAGTATTGATTCACTCATTCGAGCGTCTTGTCAAACATCTTATTTTAAGTTAACTTAAGAAAATATAAGTTAAGTACAACTTGAGTCCGCCGTCGCTTTGTCTTTGCCCATTTTTTGTATTATTTGATTTTCTTTGAATAAAAAATAGTGTTACTTCTAAAGCTACAACTCCCAAACGTCTACAACAGTTATTACACTCGTAGTTAACATTAGCTCACTAGTGTCACTTCTACGAATACAATCACACGACATTTATTTTTCTTCTTTTTTAATTTTTTTTTTTCAAATTTTGGCAAAGTGATTCAACAAATACAATTCACCAATGTAAGACTTGAATGCATCAAGAAACTGGCATTTTCAACATTATGCTGTAATTTTATAACTATACATTGTACAAGCAAACGTTTATCAATAAATTGAACAAAGAAGTACAGTACATTGTCTACTACATATTCCTTCCAGATGTAAAAAAAAATCTGTACGGAAATTTGAATGCCTCCTTGATGATTCTATTTCAAATTTTTATCACTCAGATGTCCAATCAAAAATTGTATGTCCCTTGCTAGAGGTAAAACTAAGAAAGGCTTAGGTCGGCAGATTTTTATTTTGCTAGGGTCAGTAGGGTAACCGGATACATAACGTTATTTTACTCGGCCTAAGCCAGGAAATTGAAGAAGAAAACCCGACATAGTTCGAATCACTCTTTTTGCGACTGCCGAAAGTTAAACTGGATTCTGGCAAACGTACATTTGCGTGCAGAGAACTGGAATACACTGCCAATAGATGTTAAAACCGTTTCATCCATGCAAACATTCAAAACACTGTGCAAAAGAATTGTGTGACCCCTGACCTCCAATCCTTACGACCTGGCACGAAATGGACTATGGGTATGAAATTCTACTATGGATACGAATTTGTAATATGACGTACAAATATGTTATGTTGTGTAAATATCACTGCATTGTGTGTATATGTGTACCTAGAGCCTCCCTAAAAATTAGTGCGTGCGTTACCCCAGTAACAGAATACAGAAATAAATAAAATAAATAAATGAACTGCGTAGTGGAGAGGTCTTTTATCCCATCAAAAGATTTTGATACATTTAATATTCATGTTGTTCTAAGAAGGTATTTCATTTACAGTCTGCGCCTTTCAATAGCCTGCCGTAAACTCTTAATATTAAAACATGCAACTCCATTTTGTTGTGAAAATTCACTTCTAGGATTCGGGATGAGGTGTGGTTTGGCATATCTTATTCTATTTATTTATTTGATAATATGTCTACAGGGAATACACTAAAATGGCAAGCCTAGGCCTGTTTCAGGTATCTCTGATAAGAAATCTGAAAACACAACTACCACTAAATACATTATGATTATCAACATTATAACCAATCCATGTATTAACTTCAATGGTGAACATTACATGCACTTGTATAAAAAAAAAACGGATATAGAAGTTTTAAGCAATTTGGTTGAAGACAAAACATTAAGAAAAGATCTTTGGAAAGCCTGGTGTAGGAGGCAACCCGAAACTATCATTCTTGTTTCACTAGTTGATTTTTCTACAGATCTATACAGTTAATAAGATTCATTCCTTTCTCTTCAATAGCAAACATCTCACGTACTTTAAAGTAAACATATGACCACTTTAAAAAATGCTATACACTTCCGCTATGTTAAAGCTAACGTCCATCCTTGTCAAGACTCCAGTTCTTCTATACAGTAGGGGAGGGGCCACCATTAATATTAGCTGCGCAGGAAAGTGCACCGTGCGTACCCTATTTTTACTTATATTTTTTTAACAGTACGTATTTGCTCAGAAAGTTCCAGTTTTCTGCTAGGGAGGACAGAAAAAATAAGATTTAAAAAAAAATATTTCCAAAAATTGTAATAATTTGCCATGTTTGGTCAAAATTTGTGATACTTTGTCATGTTTGACCTCTGATTGACCCCTGGATACTTTCTCTCTGGTTGGGCAAATTCCTGATCTCATCTATACCTTGAGGCTGTAGCTCTTTAAAATGCCGGAGTAAACCTGTTTTTTTTTAAAACCTAAACCAACCTGACAAATTCAGTTAAGCAGTGGAGATGAAGACTTGAGGTTTGAAATGCAAGTAGTTGTGTTTTGAAGTGATTGTTTTCGCATGACTCAACCATTTTTTTGCATTGGGAAGTCCATTTGGTGACCCCTCCCCAGTGCGAGAGCTGTCCAATAATGAATCTCCCCGACCCACTTCCAGTTGATCTTCTTTTAGAATAAAGTGAGGTGCGATAGTGGAGCTCAGGTGAATTCAGGGCGATCGTTAGGGTACTGACTGCGCTACGTGTTCATCATTAAAAGCTTTTTCAGACTAAATTCACATAAACCAAGAGACACTAAACTTGGCACCTGTATCATATAAAAAGCCTAATAAGTGTGCTAAAGTCAATTTCTCTTGGTATATGGGAAAGTGTTAGTCTATCTTAACCTAAAAGTTACACCGCATATGCAGGTCCCCGATGACTGCACAGCATTCAACTGGCTTGAATATCACACTTTACTTCATCCTAGCAGCTGTCGAAACATTCAGAATTCAGAAATGAAAATATGTATGCGGCCAATAAAGCTATAAGTTGTTGTGGTAGTGAAATTGCAGCCACCTACAAAAACCGGAAATGAGTCAGGGTAGTTGTTTTTCTAAAGCCCTCGTAGCTGAGAATTAAGAAATAGGTAGGGCCACCATCAAACTGCTACACTTATCCAACCCGTACATTTAGGGCCATCCTTGTACATCATTAATAATCAGTAGCAGGGGAAGACAGTGATTGTTCTTTCATTGATGACAACCAACTGTCCCTCCGGCCCCACTGCAACCCCTGTTGGGGATTCAGCACGGACATCGACGTGGCGAACATACCTGCCCCGGTCTGTGTACACCACCACGCGGCCGTTGTCTGAGTCCGCCACCAAGATGTGACCGGACCTGTCAACACAGATACCTCGGGGACGATTCAGGTCTCCACCACTCCGTCCCGGTCCCCCGAACTTCGACACATACTGTCCGGTTTCGTCGTAGATATAGATGAAGTGAGCCTCGACGTCTGACACGAAGATGTTGCCCTTCCCGTTAACGGCGACGTTCACTGGCGTCTTCATCCGACTGATCATGACATCCCACAGGACTTTCCCATCGGGACCGAAGGCTTGCAGACCACCAGTGTGACGGCCAGACCATGTGACGTAAATGTGGTTATTGCGCAAGTCCACGGCCAATCCACGGAGCATCCCCCGTGGTACGTCAGGTAGGTCAAAGCTGGCTTTGAGATGGCCTTCCCTACCGATCTGTACCACTGAGTCAGGGCTGGCAGGGTACCCAATCATCAAGACCCAGAGATGGCCATCCTTGTCGATGGACACATCGGAGGTCATCTTTGATGGGTACCCTAGCCCTGGTGCACCGGGTGGGAACTGGCCCAGGTAAACACCCTCCATGCTGTACACTTGGAGGTGCGTTTTGGACCGATCAGCCACCCAGATCTTGCTATCTGGGGAAACTACAACTCCGAGTGCGCTGCGCAGTTTTCCAGCCCCCGGCTCATCGCCAAAGGTGATGATCTGTGCCCGGCTGTCCCCGCCAGACACTTCTACAGAAATACAAAAAAGGAAGGTACTCTCATTGTCACAAGCTAGCACTAGGAGGGTAAGACCAGTCTTTGCCATATTCATTCGTCCAAAGTGCCTGCCTGACTTAGTCTCTACCAGACTAACCGCGCCGGCTATAGGGAGAACATTTGCCGGGGGATTTAGGCCATGGAGGGTTTCATTCGCAGGTGCAGCATTTTTGACCCTGTCTCCGTAGCCGACTCCTTTCATACAATTGACTCTATTTGGCCAATCTCTACTATTTTCCCAGCGACCCGCGGAGGCTGGTAGAGCCTAGCCTGACTTGCATTGTTTAATGCCTGGATAGTAACCGGAAAAGAGAGGAGGGTAGATAGGCTAGAAAGTACAAGGTTTTATGGTGACCAGAAAGAAATTGTGTCAATAGCATCAAGCTAACATTTAATCAGATTCTAGGAATTTGAGTTTAAACAATGAAGCAAATTGTGAAAGTCAAAGTTGATGGCGAAACCAGTTTAGCCTGAATGAACTCAAAGACAAAGATGAGCTATTCTTCCACTGGTCGTGACAGAGAAGACAGACGCTATGTACAGTATTTGCATGTTCTTTGTACCGGGAAAATTCCGAAAGCTCTTTTCAACAAGCGCAAATAACAGTAGGCTATGTCCTAAAGACTGCGACCCTTTCCAGTAGTAGGGTGCATGTCGGTTGAGCGACACAGCCTGGATTCGATTCGAACTCACGACTTCTTGGTCCAGAGTGGCCACTAACCACTGGACTACACAACCACATTGTATGATGGCGGTTCGATAGATAATTTCTCCAACACACTTAGCTATTGTAGGAGGCTGAAATCTAATATGTATGATAATACATATCTCTATATCCCACAAGCCTATTTGCAATTCCGAAGACGCAAGTTTGTCTTTGTCTTTTACAGTTGCTTGGATGGAGGAAAGCGGGATAATGAATTAAGAGCGGTCAAAAATGTTTGTAATTTTTAAGACTCATGTCCACAAAGCCTGAGGAGGAAAACTTTTCAGTTATCAGGTATTAGAATAATGATATGTCTGCCAAATTTCATTTCTCATACATGACATTTGCTCTGAAATCAACTGACTCAACTACTTAGTAACACCTCCCTTCATCCTAGCACCTGTAAAAGAGAAGACTACTAAAATTTCATAATTGAAAATGTAACCTATAGAAATACATATTACAGTAGCCGTAGATTTCAGGCTCCTACAAGAACAATACGTTTCCCAGGTGAAATCTTTATTGAACTACCCTCGTACTGTTGCTTAGATCAGTAACCAATGGCAAACCTTTAGTGTCCAGGGAAGGTGGCTTGGTGGCTGGTGTGGGTCCTGCTTTTTCCACTGTCACACGGATCGGGTCAGGATAACCCTGTCCATGGGCCCGATCAACCTGTGTTAACGATTATCAAGGATACATATGAAAAATGAAAATATCTAGATATATAAAATTTTCTAATATCGTCGAGTCATGACTAACTAATGATCAGCGATCATCCACTGCTAATTGAAGTTGGTAGGTACAACAAGACTCCCCCAATGACAGAATGTGTACATTCTGTGACAATGATTGTGTAGAATATGAAATGTACTTTGTTATAGAATGTTCACTATACGCAGACATACGCAGATAGCTTGTAAGTTCCATATAACTAGACAAGAAATATGCGCATTTTACAAATAAAACTACTACGATGTAATTGAAAAACTACGTGAATTTGTGTACACATGTTTCAACAAGAGAGAAGAGACTCCGTAGATTTAGTTGAAATATAACACAATGTTCCTTTTCTTTTACTTCAACTATGTTTCCTAATATGTATTTCATTTAGCCCATGTTGGGCATGACTATGTAATAAAGTTCATTGTCATTGTCAAACACTATATTAGTATTTCAGGAAAAAAAAAACTAGACATTTCCAACATTCATGTTGAAATATATTTCCACAATCTGAGTGTATGATTTGAAATTTCATTCGTGTAAAAGCCCTTAGAATTCCTGTTTACATTATGTAGTAAACATTGTACTTGTTTGTTCAGTTTATCAATATACTTGTTATTGTACAATGTACAAAATGATACAGAAAGTACAAGTCTGAATGTCTGATGCATTTCAGTCTAAAAAATCCCAACATACGTAGATACCACTTTTACAAAAGACTAGCCAGACAGATACTGACCATGATGACGTCAGCCGACGTCACAGCCCCCAGCACAGCAGAACTTTTCCAGACAGTGCCGCCTGGGGTGTAGGGCCCTCCAGGGTTTTTCACTGGCTACAAACAAACAGATGAATATCGTTAATTACCTTTGTCAAGAAGGTTACATTTTAATCAGCGTCTGTCTGTGTGTCTGTTTGTGTGTCTGTTTGTTTGTTTGTTTGTTTGTTTGTTTGTTTGGTGGTCACCAAGATCTCTCGAGAATTGAGGGATGGATTGGTTTCAAATTTGGTGTGAGGGGCATTAATCATTATATATGATGTCTCTCGAAAAGCTTTAAGGTTAACATTATTTGACGAAGGAATGAAGTCGTGGAACTCTATTCAACTTAAAGGAGAATGTTTTCACAAGCTCATCTCCTTCTGTCCTGAATTGCAGCGTAATGGTAATTTGAGAAGACTTTTTAAAATCATTTTAAACGTTAACAGCTTTGTATTAGCTTCTTAGATCTGTAGATCTAAGATATCATCATAGCTTGTATCAAGGAGGTCACATATTCATATAGAACCTATGCCACACTGATGTATTCACTTCTTACCATATGTTTCATGCAAGAAAGATTGTGTAAGATGTACAAAGAAGTACACTCACAGAATCAAGTTCACTTATATCTTCATTTTGTCAACTTATATCTTCATTTTGTCAATTTTCATGCAAGAAACTTTTTGTAAGATGGTCAAAGAAGTAAACTTACAGACTCTGAGTCACATACACATAGACAATTTATGACATTCGGATATCTTCCTTTTGTCAATCTTTCATGCAAGAAAGTTTTTGTAAGATGTACAAAGAGGTAAACTCACAATCACATATACAGACAACCTATGCCATTCTAATGTCTTCTTTTTGTCAATTTTCATGCAAGAAACTTTTTATAAGATGTACAAAGAGGTAAACTTACAGAGTCACGTACATATAGACAACCTATGTCATTCTGATATCTTAATCTTTGTCAATCTTTCTTGCAAGAAAGATTTCGTAAGATGTTAAAAGAAGTAAACTTACAGAGTCACATACACATAGCTATATATAGACAACCTATGCCATTCTAATATTTTCATTTTTGCCAATCTTTCTTGCAAGAAAGTTTTCGTAAGATGTTAAAAGAAGCAAACTTACAGAGTCACATACACATAGCTACATAAAGGCAATCTATGCCATTCTAATATCTTCATTTTTGTCAATCTTTCATGCAAGAAAGGTTTTGTAAGATGTTCAAAGAATTAAACTTACAGAGTCACATACACATAGCCATATATAGGCAACCTATGTCATTGTAATGTCTTTATATTTGTCAGTCTTTCATGCAAGAAAGATTTTGTGAGATGTACAAAGAAGTAAACTCACAATCACATATACAGACAATCTATGACATTCTGATGTCTTCATTTTGACAATCTTTCATGCAATAAACTTTTTGCAAGATGTACGAATAAGTAAACTCACAATCACATATACAGACAACCTATGCCATTCTAATTTTTTTTTTTTTTGGTCAATTTTCATGCAAGAAACTTTTTATAAGATGTTCAAAGAATTAAACTTACAGTCACATACACATAATGCCTTTATTTTTGTCAGTCTTTCATGCAAGAAAGATTTTGTAAGATGTTCAAAGAAGTAAACTTACAGAGTCGTGGTGCGGCGGTTGGGAGGCGCTGTGCACCAGAACTACGTGTACAAGTACATAGATCATCAGAGTTACCATGACAACGGATGCCATGGTGATGACGATGACAACTCCTCGGCCTTGGCAATGCTGTTCCCAGAACGAAGGCCTGTCTCTAGCGGCGTCTACGAGACAAAGACAAAATGCAACGTTATTTTCCAGCCTTCTTCGGCAATTAAAGGCCATGTACATTTGATAATATGGTTGGCATCCGCGCGCGCATCAATTTTCGTCCGTTTGCCAAAAACGTTTTCGGTCATACTGTAAATTGTCCAAAGCAGCTGCAAAATTAGAAAATATATGCTATAAATTGGGGGAAATATTTCGGAAAATGGATACTAATATCGTAAAATGCCAAATTCAATTCCAAAGTCAACGAAGAAGATGTAAAAGAAGGAAATGCCATGCATACTCTGTGTTTAGTTTATGTTTCCTGACCAAGAAGATTTCATGATAAAGGGAACTTTGCCAAATCTTTTTCATTCGCACGTTCGCATCAGTTTTGCGGTCCCCGGTGGATGTTATCCATGTGATCAAATCAACATGGCTTTACGTTAATGTTGAGAAAATTGCTAGCCAATATAAACAACTGAAATATACAGTAATACAGACTACAAACAATAGGACATTCTTCATATAAACAAGGCATTGAAGTGGGTGAAAAAACCCAGACATATGTTAATGTTGAGAGAATTGTTAGCCAATATAAACAACTGAAATATACAGTAATACAGACTGTAAAAAATAGGACATTCTTCATATAAACAGGGCATTGAAGTGGGTGCAAAAAAACAGACATATGTTAATGTTGAGAGAATTGTTAGCCAATATAAACAACTGAAATATACAGTAATACAGACTGTAAAAAATAGGACATTCTTCATATAAACAGGGCATTGAAGTGGGTGCAAAAAAACAGACATATGTTAATGTTGAGAGAATTGTTAGCCAATATAAACAACTGAAATATACAGTAATACAGACCATTAACAATAAGACATTCTTCATATAAACAAGGCATTGAAGTGGGTGAAAAAAACACAGACATATGTTAATGTTGAGAGAATTGTTAGCCAATAAAAACAACTGAAATATACAGTAATACAGACTGTAAACAATGGGACATTCTTCATATAAACAAGGCATTGAAGTGAGTGAAAAAAACAGACATGGTCTGTAAGATTCTAATGAGAGTAGAAAATTCTCGCCCCGTTTGCAACTATACAACTAGTGATTCTGTTAGGATAACTACGGCAGCACTACGAGCCCGCTAGTAAGCCAGCCTTAGCAGCTGGTTATCGGCACACTGCGCACTGCTGACCTATGCCGCTGTGTGGAAACAGACCTAAATAGGTTGCAAATATGGGTTATCCAGATGAGTGTCTGTGTGAATAGGCTATATGATTATGTCCCGCTTCTTCCACAGTATGCATGGTGACCGAGCGAAATATCAAGTCTAGGAGGTTGTCATAGGAATCGAGTAGGCATGTCACCATACATACCACGGGGGCGGGACATTAACCCTTTATTCTACTGTCCTACCTGGAGGCTGATTCGGGCTGCCCGGCTGATTGCTGACAGCTGACCCATCGGTGGGTCCTCCTGGCCTTGGAGAAGAGGGGACAGGCGGGGCGCTGGGAGCATCTTGGTTCAGAGGTGGCCCGAGACGCATCCCGAACGCGTCACCATCCTCGTACACGTGTGTGGCGGCCGCCACAGGTTGGGCCCCAGCCATGGTTCTTGCTGGCCTCGGGGTGGAGGGGACAGGCGGGGCGCTGCGAGCATCTCGGTTTAGAGGTGGTCCGAGACGCATCCCGAACGCGTCACCATCCTCGTACACGTGTGTGGCGGCCGCCACAGGTTGGGCCCCGGCTATGGATCTTCCTGGCCTCGGGGTAGAGGGGACAGTCGGGGCGGCGCTGCGAGCATCTCGGTTCAGAGGTGGTCCGAGACGCATCCCGAACGCGTCACCATCCTCATACATATGTGTGGCGGCCGCCACAGGTTGGGCCCCGGCGGTGGATCTTCCTGGCCTCGGGGTGGAGGGACAGTCGGGGCGCTGGGAGCGTCTCGGTTCAGGGGTGGTCCGAGACGCATCCCGAACGCGTCACCATCCTCGTACACGTGTGTGGCGGGCGCCGCGGGTTGGGCACCGGTCATGGTACTTGCTGGCCTTGGAGCTGGGACAGGCGGGACGCTGCGATCGTCTCGCATCCCGCGCCTTTCTCCGTCGTACACGTGTGTGGCGGCCGCCACAGGTTGGGCCCCGGCGGTGGAGGGGACAGGCAAGGCGCTGCGAGCGGGCGCGGTCGGAGCCGGCACCGTCTGGACCGGTTGCCTTTCCCCATCAGGTGGCTGTCGAACTTGAGCTGGACCATCTGCTGATTGACAGAACTTGTTATATAGAACTTTGACATTACTGCTGAATAAAGTAACATAATTGACAAGTTGTTACTTAGAGCTGTGAAGTATTACAAACAATCAAAAAAATAGTTGGCAGAAGTTGTTGTATAGAACTGCGAGGCTACTAGGTATTATTAGCTATAGTAACATGATTGACAGAAGTTGTTATATAGAACAGAGACATTATTATCAAATATGGTACCATAGTTGACAGAAGTCGTTGTATATAATTGAGAGGTTACTATTAACTTAAGTAACATAGTTGACAGAAGTTGTTGTATAGAACTGTGATGTTACTATTAAACATACTATACATGTGTTTAATAGTAACTTCACAGTAATAATATAGTTGACAGAAGTTGTTGTATAGAACTGTGACGTTACTATTAAATATAGTAACATGGTTGACAAAAGTTGTTATATAGAACTGTGACGTAACTTTTAAGAACATTACACATGTTTTTGATAGTAACTTCACAGTAATGACATAGTTGACAGAAGTTGTTGTATAGAACTGTGACGTTGCTATTAAATATAGTAACACAGTTGCTATATAGAACTGTCCATGTATGATAACATCCTATCGCCTAGAAATCAGTTAATACTTCTTCGATATTTAGTTCAATCCATCCCCAAACCAAGCCTTTTCAATACAAACGTCTCCATATGATTTTGCTCATGAATACCATTTACTATGTATTTATTCTACGCAAGCTGTGGCGAAGCCACATTGCACTACAGGGCTCGAAATTCATTTTTTAGGAATAGGTGCTCTGGCGCTCCTTACGGCTTACCTAATAATTAAAAATCTGGGTGCACAACATAAAATAAAGTGGAATGTGAGCAAAACGCGATTACAAACCTTTCTGCCTCTCTAAATATATAACTCCAATCTGCAATTCCATGGTTAACTTCAAAATTTAAAACACGTAATACATCAAACAAAGTACAACAAGGTTATGATGCTTTTTCTAACACTTTTAAGTGTTCAATGAAATTCGGTATATTCTGTATACTAGTGTCCAATAGTACCTTAACCATAAAGCCTACAAAAATATCTAGGTGCACTGGCCCCCACAGAAAAAATAAGGTGCAGAGCTCCAATTTTGATGCACAAAAGTCCGCATGCAACCAGTATTTCGAGCCCTGTACTACCATTAGCTATCTTAAAGCGTCGTGCTTCAACTCAATTGAGGATGACTGCTTTAATTTTTTGTGCTGGGAAACTCGTCTCTTATGCTCCTTCTGTCAGCTTGAGAAAGAAACTTACAGATCTTCTAGGATTGCTCTCATTAAATCACCTTTTGGGATAATGTTAGTACATGGTTCTATAACAAAATAGGGCAAAATATGAATTAATTACTAGGCCCTCCCCCATTGAAAATCGCATAATTTTGCTTGCCTTAATGTATATTTACATACGTAAAAATTCCTTAGCTTTCAATTCAGTTCTGTATAATCATATCGATTGTATATGAATATATATAAACATATATATATATAACTATTATAATTCTTGCTATCTTTATGTTATTGAGAAGGCTGATGATTAATTGAACTTGTCCTTCTTTTTGCCCACTAAAATACAAAATATCATTAAGATCCTCCACATCTTCTCGAGTTAAGCTGTTCACACACACACACACACACACACACACACACACACACACACAAATACACATTAACACACACACACACAAATACGCACACACATACACACACACACAGCTACACACACACACACACACACACACACACACACACACACACACACACACATACACACAAATACACAGACCCCAATGTAGTTTTAAAAAATATTGTTATCCAATATCTTGTACATAAGCTAAAATCCTGTTGTCTTATTTACCGTTTTTCAAAATCATCATTCCAGTGTGTTATCACTCCTAAGGAGGAACCCCTACCTTGACTGACTCGCCCTTTCTTAGTACCGCAGTTTTAGAAATAACAAGGGAAAGGCCAAATACATAGTAATGGCAATACAAAGACAAAGTTGGAAGTTGGAATGAAAATGAACTAGGAAGAAATGATTTTATCGTGACACAATTTAGAACTCACCTGTTGGCAACTCTACACCGTACATCGGATTCAATGGTACGTGGTTCATGTTTTGCTCCTGAAGGTTGTGGTACCCATCTGCTCTTCCTCCATCGGTCTGTCCTAAGTGCTGAGATGGTGCCCTCGGATCGTGTCCGGAGTGTTGACGCGGTGCCCTCGGATCGTGTCCGGAGTGATGGAGAGGTGAGCTCGGATCGTGTCCGGAGTGTTGCCGCGGTGCCATCGGATCGTGTCCGGAGTGATACGGTGGTGCCCTCGGATCGTGTCCGGAGTGTTGACGCGGTGCCCTCGGATCGTGTCCGGAGTGTTGACGCGGTGCCCTCGGATCGTGTCCGGAGTGTTGACGCGGTGCCCTCGGATCGTGTCCGGAGTGTTGACGCGGTGCCCTCGGATCGTGTCCGGGGTGTTGACGCGGTGCCCTCGGATCGTGTCCGGAGTGTTGACGTGGTGCCCTCGGATGTACGGAGTGATAGGGAGGTAAGCTCGGATCGTGTCCAGACTGTTGACGCGGTGCCCTCGGGTTGTGTCCGGAGTGATACGGCGGTGCCCTCGGAGTTTGTCCGGAGTGATGACGCGGTGCCCTCGGAGTCTCCACGAAGTGATGGGGTGGTGCCCTCGTAAACTTTACGGAGGGAAAACGCCCTAACATCAGAGTCACATCGTCAAGATCTTCTCGAGGAGACGACGTGGTCGTTTCTCCATTCCCGTTCTTGTTGTGATCTTGCCCCTGCATTCTTGCAGCACTTGGGGACAGATCGTCGATAGGGAGTGGTGGCAAGGGTCTGTTCTGTACCCCTGCTGGACGTACTGACTTCAGTGGGGTATACGTTGCCGTAGAATTAAGTGGGGTATACGTAGCCGCACTTGTAGGAACCGTGCTTTTTGCTGCACTCTCTGACGGGGCATAGAACCTGGTACTGATCACCGCTAGAGCTGGGCTCTACACGAAAACGTCAACAGCACTTAATTGTCTGGATATTGAATATGGTATTTCACATGTAACACCCGCTGCAAGCACATCGGAATTTTCTCATTTTCTCAATATATCCTCATGTATATTAAGCACGTTGAAGCCCTGCCCCTAGATGAAACTACCAAGGCCTGTGGCCATGTCCCTGTATAACACCGACAAAATTGGTGCCCCTGTCCCTGGTACTTAATGACACACCAACAAGCCCGGTGCCCCTGTCCCTGGTGCTAAATGACACACCAACAAGACTGGTGCCCCTGTCCCTGGTGCTGAATGGCACACCAACAGGACCGATGCCCCTATCCCTGGTGCTGAATGACACACCAACAAGCCCGAGGCCCATGTCCCTGGTGCTGAATGACACACCAATAAGCCCGATGCCCCTTTCCCTGGTGCTGAATGACACACCAACAAGCCCGATGCCCCTGTCCCTGGTGCTGAATGACACACCAATAAGCCCGATGCCCCTGTCCCTGATGCTGAATGACACACCAACAAGACTGGTGCACCTGTCCCTGGTGCTGAATGACACCCCAACAAGACTGGTGCCCCTCTTCCTGGTGCTGAATGACACAGCAACAAGACTGGTGCCCCTGTCCCTGGTGCTGAATGACACACCAACAAAACCAATGCCCCTGTCCCTGGTGCTGAATGACACACCAACAGGACTGGTGTCGCTATCTCTAAGTGACACTCCAGCAAGACTGGTATCCCTGTTCCCGACTATACGATATTTTGTTGATAGCAAGACTAGAGAGACAATAAAGAGTACAAATCGTAAGTGGCAAAGGTCATCTATAAGGGGGAAATGATCTTTTCATACTTTCACTGTATCAATAGACACGTTTTCGTACAGATGGTGGAATTTTGTATGTAGACGTTACGTTGATACACGTGATATAGTTGCGCATTTTGTCAGATGGACCTTTTGAAATGACACCTACTACAAACTCGTTTTGCTTTTGTGCACAAAGTTGACCATTGGTAGACAGATCACATATACTGTAAATGCAGAAATGTTCGCGGGGATTTAATTTCGCGGTAGAGAGAACATGGAGTGTTTGCGCTGGTTTTGAGTTCGCGTCTGAAACAATAGTAGCGCTGCAGTCATACAATGGAACGGCTATTCGCGGTGATTTTAAGTTCGTGGTAAAGATTTCACCGCAAAAAAAGCGAACATAAAATCACCGCTAACAGGTGATATCATTTTGGGCTTTGGACTTTTTTGTCTGGGCCATTTATATGCAACGGACACTTTGAATGGGGGTAAGGACACTCTTGCATTGGGGTACGGACACTTTTGAATGGGGGTACGGAAACGTTAACTTTTGAATGGGGTACAGACAATTTTGCATTAGGGGTTCGGACACTTGTGCATTTGGGTCTACTAGTGTTTTAGTATTGCCCTGATGAAGATGACAGACAGTAGTCGAAACGTCGTGTGAAATACTTGCTTGTGAATAAAAGAACCTTGCTATTCAACAACGCATTTGTCTACCATACATTATACGCCTTCGTATGAAACTTCAGTCTTAGAATTACCAGTTTAGCAAAATCATCGATTCACATCGAATCGAGCAAAAAGAGTCATACCTGTGGCACTTACAATGTTTAACATGACAGCTGGGCTATGTTTTACCCTCATTACTTCAATGTTCAAGGCATGGAGTTCAAATGTGTTGAACTTCCGCAAGACGTCGCTACTAACATGTAACAAAACGCCATAGCTATTGACAGTATCAATAGTCAATGCCACTTTTGAGAAACAAACAAAGCAGACATACTATCTTGAAGTTGGATGTAATCATGCTTAATAAGATCAGACGAGTGAATATATTTTGTAAAGACGTCTATGTTAATTAAATGTTGCTTTTTATAGTTGAATGTAATCTGGAAATGTTATATTTTGGTGTCATTTCTGTCACAAGTACTTTAATGTCATGCACCATGTTAGCTGTGCTATATTTTGTACAAACGTCTATGTTTATCAAATGTTGCTTTTCATAGATGAATGTAGTCTGAAAATGTTATATTTTGGTGTCATTTCTGTCACGAGTACTTAAATGTCATGTACTATGTCAGCTGTGCTGAAAATAAATCGATAGCTTAAGTACAGGAAAAAAGTGTGTTTCCGGTTACTCGACCGACCCTGGCGAAAACCTGTCAACCTGAGCCTTACTATCTCCATGAAAGATGGACATATGAGTTTTGGCGTGTCTGTGTGTCTGTCTGTGTGTCTGTCTGTTTGTTTGTTTATGTTTCCGGACTATTGTAGTTAGCTATTTAACTAAAAAAAAACTCTGGATTGATTTCGATGACATTTGGTATGAATGTAAGTGTTGGGGAGACAAAGGTCAAGGTCAATTTTGGGCCCCCTGGCATGTGACATTGGTACTGCAGCAGAACCTCCGTTTTTTGTATCTTTTGACCTGGACGTGCTGTAGTCTTTTTGGGTGGCTGATAGCTTGTGATGTAAGGAAGAAGCGGTGAAGGTTTGGGCCCCCTAGCAGCTTGCTTTTTTGCGGTCGATCGCTGGAAAGGGACATCAACTTTTTGTTTGACGTCTGTGGGATAAAACTAAAAACAGAGCTCCTGTTTTCCACACTATGTTAACAGATTAAGACTCTCTGCGGTTACTGTAAGAACCGACGTGTAGTAAGCATTGTACTTCTTTGTTCAGTTTATGTGCTTGTGCAATGTAGATCTGTATAATTGATGTTATAATTGATGTTATTGTATTGATGATGTTAAAAGACAGATCCTACCAGTGTCCTGATGCATTTTATTATCTCCATGAAAAATGGAGATATAGTTTTTGGCGTGTCTGTGTGTCTGTTTGTTTGTGTTTCCGGACTCTTGCAATTTGCATAATAAATGCAAAAGTGCCATAATTCATCTAAGTGATAATTGATTGTACTGTCAACATTGTGACCTGAATAAGTCAGTTAAAGGTACATGCCCAAGCATAAATTATGCAAATGTGAAAGTAACTTGCAGAATCAAAATATTGTAAAAACTGTATCTGTTGGATCACTTTCGAACAATGAAAAAATGGAAGTTCTGCTGCAGTACCAAGGTCACATACCAAGGGGCCCAAACTCGACCTTGACTTTTGTCTTCTCAAGTCCTACCCACATACCAAATATCATAATAATCCATCCAGGGGATCTTGAGTTACGCTGACTACAATAGTCCGGAAACACAAACACACACACAAAACACACACACAAAGGCACACACACACACACACACACACACGCACGCGCGCGCGCACAGACACACACACACACTCAGAAACACACGCACAGACACCCACCCACACACATGCACACAAAGACACACACACAAACACACACGCAAACACATACACGCACACACACACACACACACACACACACACACACACACACAAAGACACACACACACACAAACACAAAACTATATCTCCATTTTTCATAGAGATAACAAACGAAATTCCTACTTACCGACCCTATTTTTAAGGACCGCAATTGAAAACACAATATTCATTTTCTTATAGGCCTGAGCGATATGTCTAGATCCCCGGTTCGGCTTGTCTGTGGATAGGGGAGGCCTAGGGACGGTCAAGAACGGTGAGTAACCTGCGAGAGGACAGTGACTGCCAAAAGATTAGAGACACCGCAAGATCCGTCAAGCTGGTTCATTGAACCTACCCGCTACAACAGATTCACTTAGGTTTGTTTTCATACCCATTGAAGATCACTCGGGCAAGTGTTGACACTCTCAACAAATATGAGCTTCTTTTGTTACCAGATAATGATACCAACAACATATAATACGTTGCATCAATGCGATGGATGGCTTTGATAAAGGTTTGCGTGCATGGAGATTGTTGTCGCATGCGTTTGTCTTCAAACGTCCGCTGGGCAAGAAAAATAATCAAAATTGGATGGAAAATATCAGATGATATTACCAAAAAAGATTTCTACAAATAATGAATTGCTACAAATGTGTGGAGGGTTTCCTGTGAGTAGTCTCTAGCTGGAATGACTCATGTGAATTCTGACATAATACAACACGACGTCGAACTATTGATCATAACTATTGACCATATTGTAATGTTGAGTGGTCCGCAACATCAGCTTGTCTGCCTGGCGTTCCACTATTGTTGCAATTTTTAATAAAGAAAGATAAAGACCATAACTATGTATTACCAGGTAACAAAATTGTAACACTTAAAAGTGCGGGCTAAATGTCATGTATATTTCAAGGGACCTTGACTTATCTATTTGTCTGTGTTTTCCATACGAGGTAGTACAGGACTCGCTAAATTTACATCTAGGCTTTAGCCAAATGTCGTATCAATATATACAGTACAGCTTTAATGGGCTATATGCGTGCACATGTACACAGCTTTAAAGGACTTTCACCCGACAAAAACAAAATTGAAAGGGCTTTGACCCCTTTGATAAGAAATTCACAATAAACTATATGGACCGAAATACCGTTATATGATATTTTGTAAATACGTTTTTTGTGTGTGATAAGGCTTTGTGCAAATGCAGTCGACGTGGCCGGATGTTTCTATTCATCAAAGGTAAAGACGTCGACATAAAGCAGCCGGTTGCCATGGAAACGCAAGATTTCAGCATGTGATTTTGAAAATTTGCAACGCTATTGGCTAGTTTTTCCCCTACGGTATTGCTTCGTACCTTTGTATAAAGTAGAACCAGACCGCCGAGCATAAATCAAATCCAGATACCAAGGGATCATCAACATGTTCATGGTAGGTACTCGCAACCAAATTCTTCACGGATTTTGTTTTTTTCGACACAACTGTTTCTTTGCCCGTATGTCGCGATAACTTGATAGTATATAGCAACGAGAGAACAAGAATGTATTGTGAGTATGCTGGACTGATGTTAATCATTAAAAAAAGAAGTACAGAGACAAATTTGGGAGAACAAAAAATGTACAATGATTCATATGGATGTTGTAAACATTTGCCCATTCATAGCCTTTCAGAAAAGTTGGAAATGTACGAAACATGGTAGATGTATTTTTATTACAAAACATTTTTTCTGTGAAACCTTTTAAGTTTACTGAAACGTTAGGAGATAGAATCCCTTTGGATGTGCAGCTAAAAAAACAGTGTACATTGCTGAAGCACCTTCAATTTACACGTCAACTGAACGAGGCTTTTTTCTGTAATGTTTCTTTTTTTCGGTGTTATATACGGAGGTATTTATTTCTAACGTTCAATGCTGTTACGTGTAACTGGTATGTCCGGGAGGTATTTGTTACATGTACTATAATAGATATACATTTATAACAAACGTATTATAGTTATATGTCGGAGAAAAATTATACTAGTGTTGTTTACGTGATCGTGAGTTTTTGTGATCAAAGATTGGGGAATATTACTATTGCAAACTATAACGTTACCACGTAAGAAGATGGTAACTTCCTAACTGAAGCTCCTTCAAAACTAAAACCAAAACAGATTTATCAAAGTTTAAATGTATCAAACGGTCGTGTGCCTTCTTACTGAAAGCTATAGCCATGGAATTCATCAATTCACGGTCTCCGAAAATCTCGCCCTATCCTGGAAAATGGATACATGGCGTTGTGTGGTACTAGCTATTCATGGATGATCCTTTTATCTAGAATGATAATTTTGTTTTCAGATGGAGAAGGCATTCCTGTTGTGCCTTGTGCTTATCAGCATACAAGTGGCAAAGGCGCAAGGTAACGTTTTATATTGAAATTCTAGGAAGGTTGCATTAGACACATGCGCTTTCAATTAAGGTTTATTGCCTACAAACATCATGTCTTGGAATTAAAAAAAAAAGATCCGTTGAAGGTTGCTTAAAAATTGCTTCAACGCAAAATTAAAGGCGACCAAAGCAATATTAGTGCAAAAAATGGAAATAAAATGATACTGAGATCTTTATGGTGGTGACATTTACTACGGTAATAACCACTGCTTAGCACATGTTTTGCGTAGTAACTTCATACTTTAAGCATTTTAAAACCGTGTAAAAACCATACGATAATCCCCTTATTAGTTTCGTGAGCCAACACAAACCCCAGCGACGATTTTAAGTGAGTTCTCACATCACAACGACAGCGTATTTTTTGCATCATGGACGTCGCTATACATTGTGATAGTGTTGTTTGAACTAATCATGAGTAGAAATTACTAAATAAATAAACTTTCGAAATTAGAAATTTTCGGGCCCTAATATTGCTTGGGTTTCCTTTAAAACACTGCGAAAAAGCCCTTCCCCTCCTACTACAAAAACGAATCCTCGCGAAAATCGACGAATATTTATTTACATTACTAACAGGAGCCAGGATATGAAAGACAACGATTAGAATGATAAGGAATATAATAATCTTGTGTTGCAGACTGTCCTGATGGTTACGAAGAAATCGACGGAAGTTGCTTTTTCTTCTCAAAAGTGGCCAAAAACTTCAAGGACGCCGAGATCGTGTGCGAGGGCCTTGGGGGCGAACTGCTTGAAGTGGACGACGCCGCTACCAGGGCGATTATTGACGACTACTCCCCAGCACGTTGCGTGTATGACACTCATACACTGCCAAAAATGCCTTGTCTTATTTTTTCTCGTTTCTTCTTATACACAGAAAAATTTTCTCAAAAGAAGAAAACTTCCTGTGTTTAAGAAAAACATTTTGTCCACGAGTTAAGAATCTTTTTCTTAAAGTAAGATGTTTCAAGAGAACATTTTCTTAAAAATAACAAGAAACACAATCTTGAAGTCAAGAAAAACAAGAAATGTGGACTTGAATTTCTAGAAATTCTTGAGGGTGAAAATCTATAAAAAAAAGTTTGCTTAAGAGAATTGGGAATTTCAAAGTGTTCCTTGTGAGAACTTCCATGGAAAGCATCAGACTAATTCTTCAATATTTCTTTCTTATTCCTTCTTGAAATTCTTAATATAAGAAAATTTGTCCACGAGTTAAGAAAAACTAGAAAAGCAAAAACCAAACTATTTTTGGTAGTCACTTCTACCTATATATTAGGACTTAAATGATGTAAACTGTATCTTTGTTATTTATTTTGTCTGTCTCTCACCTCTTCCCTCAATTAGAAAAATAAAGTGGACTGCAGGCAGAATTGAGCTTCTCATAGATAAAACAAACTTTAAGGTTCAAACAAAATCTATTTATATTCAGACAATAATTCTTGACATTACAAAATACTGAGTGTGTGTGTCTTAATATTCGAGGGTAAGGTTCCGGCTCATTTTCGGTGTTTTATGCTTGTTTTTGGCGATGTCTCAGGGGCTAGCCTAACAGTATATAATATGCCGGTTTTGCAAGAATTCACAGAATTGTACCTGTATTTCTGGAATTCGTCCGCGCATGCGTATTTCCAACAACTGTGTATTCCAGGGGAACTTGTTGCAATATTGGTACTCTTTTCCTTGTAGAAGACAAAATTCAAAATTTCGATTAAATATACAATTCATGTGCTAAGAAAAAGTACCAATGTTGCAAAAACTGACGTGAAACACTGTAAAAGATTTTCACATCTGTTTGTAGATTATACATGTGTATCCATGGTATTTGTTCCAATTCCATTTTCAAATGAAATCATCTACTCAATTTTTTTTCTGATTATTTTGCTACAGGTACTGGATAAGTCAACAGTCACTACTTGTTGACTACAACCAGAGTGCAGAGTAAGAACCAAATTGTTCCAATACTTTTCCAATTTACAATGAATTGTTTTCTTTTTTGTTCATTCTGTTCCATTTTATAGCTGCGCTTTTTCTTATCTTAGCATTTTTTTCAGCAAAGAATTCAAGTTTATCTGCAAAGCAACTGAGCATGAAGCAACTACATACAGGACAAGCGAAATACCTACTCACGAAACACCTAAGGACGAAACAACTACTCGCGAAACAACTACTCGCGAAACAACTACTCGCGAAACAACAACAGAAAAAACAACAACTGACAAAACAACTACAGGTGAAACCCCTTCAACCAATGTTAAACACATCAAAAGCAAGATTTTAGATATCTTTATCATTTCCGGGTTGAATTAGCATAAACTACTTCCGAAGTCAACGTTACAATGATTCCTTCCTGAATTAAAATGTGACATATACTAAAATAGGCTTTACTGTGTTAATATTTCCTGCTGAGTTCTCCTTCCCATTTGTCGTAAATGCTTTCTATTTCACTGTAATCATTCAAATGTTAGTAATGAAGAAACAGCTTCTCTGTTCCACAAACTCACCAAAGTGTTAGGCAATGCCGATTTGATGATATGGATGACATCATCTGGGCACTCCGAAAATGATGCGAGCGTGCGAAAAAAAGGTTGGCAAAAAAAGTTGGAAGGTTAAACATATGACTGAACACCAAACAATATGGTATACCGAATAATACATTCTCTATCATTGTTCTTTCACATCTTGTTTGACTTTGGAGGGCTTTGCTCATTAGTATCCATCTTTCGATATTTTTCACGGCACATGTTTGCTCATTTAGCATATTCATCGTATAATTTACCTTTGGCCATGCTGATTCGATGACATTCTCTGGGAACTCCAAAACTGATGCGAGCGTGCGAATAAAAGAAAAGTTTGACAAAATTGACAAACGCAGCTGCCTTCAGTATGACATTTAGTGGTCAGGAAGCTTAACTAAACTAGAGTTCCACGAACACATATCTCCGCCGAATAATCAGGGGATTATACAAATAGTGAAGAGTCTTGATTTTGAGGATGTGTATACATTTTAATGCTGTACATATATTACACATATTACATACATTGACTTACATGTAATATTCATCTCTTTTCTTTGTATAGTCACTTTATTCATATGTAAATTATGTTAATGACGTAAATATTACGATTGTTATGGAGTGAATTATATTACTGTGGTGATAATTATTTGCGATATTTTGTGGCAAGGTTGAACATGTGGTACATGGTATTTGTATGTATGGGTAGTTTTATCTTAAGTAGTTGTTTGTCTTATATCATCATGGTAACAGAGATCATGTCATGGTCTGTATAGTATGTGTCTATTACTGTAGCTCTTATACTGTTCTGTACATGACCACGGACGTAAACGTGATCTAGAAGGGTACCATTGTCTGTGGTGGGATCTTGGACTATTTGGCTGAAGCCTAACTGTTTCATGACAGTCAAGATTTTTGGCTGCGGTATCTTGAGGAGGTCGAAATTGAAGTCACCCAAGATTATTGTTATATTGTCCGTTGGTAGTTGATGTATGAGTTCCTGTAGTCTGTTGTTGAAGACTGCCTCAGGTAAGGTGTGTGGTCTGTAGATGTTAACGATGTTGACGGTGGTCGATAGTTTGGTGGCTGTAGTAGCTATGCTTTCCAGTCCATCAGTTGTAATATTGAGTAGTGTGAGATCAACGGTTGGTGCAGCCACGGTCATGACTCCTCCTCCTCTTCCATTTCTGTCTTTTCTAAATGCCGTTGCTTGTTGCATAAAATGTTGAGTTTGTTGTTGATAATTTAGGAAGGTTTCAACGAAACAGAAGACGTCGACCGGTTGTATTGATTTATCAGCTTTTAAGTCTGCCAGATGTTCTGCGTAGGAGCGAATGTTGATGAGCTTGATATTAATGTAGGTATCTTGATGTATTATGTTCGGTTGCTGTGACGACATTGGAGGTGGCAATTGTCTCAGGCGTTCCATTTCCATGATAACATCTTGGTTTGCAGTAATTGCATGTGGTTCAAATCCCAATAGGAACAATCCTTTCAAGGTCGTTACCCGTCTTAGGGCGACATATATTTGACCTGGAAAAAATCGCCCCTTCTTCTCAAAGGAGACAACAATTTCTTGGAGAGATTTTCCTTGTACTTTGTGGATCGTACAGCCGTAAGCCAGAGATAAAGGAAATTGCTGTCGTTGCGCTTGGATTGTTCGCTTGCCGTAACCGTTGTAGAATTGGACAGTTTGCCTTTTGATGGGTACCGCGTTTGGGTAATCTCTTTTGTATTGGCTGTCGGCTATTGCTTGTTTGCCAACGCGTTCACTGTCGAATTTGACGAGTATGGTGTGGACATCTTGCCCTGTGTTTTCAATGGCAACTACCGTACAGAGCGCACCATTAGAAATCCCATCAGAAATATTGACGTTGACTGTGACAATGGCTCTTGCCCCAACTGCTATTGATAATATCTCTCTTAGGCCGCCTGTTTCACTTGGTTTTGTTGATAGTTTAAGATTTGTGAGACCTGTTAGTAGGTCTTTTTTTGTGTCTCTGGCTTTAATGTGAAAGATTCTAGAGGGTAGTTTAGCCAGGTGTTCCATGTTGTGTTTGTGTGCCTCGGGATTGGTCCGGAAGACGTGTAACGCTTCTGCTGGGTAGGATGGGTCTGTTTTTGAGATTATCCTGGTTTTAAGGATGGTGATGTCTCTATCTGTACAAGAACCTGTTCTTACTCTCATTAAGATGTTTGCGAATTCCTGGTCGTTTTTCTGTCTCATGCTTTTTTCGAGTTCAAACATGCGAAAGTTCTCTTCCCAGAGTGAGCCGTGAAGTTGAGCATACTTGTCTGATGGTGTGTTGAAAACATGTTTTTGTCCAATGGGTTGCAGCTGGAACAAGTCTCCCACGGCTAGTATGCTCACTCCTCCGAAGCGTGAGTCAGGGTTGTTGCTTCCACAGATGTCTTGCAGTCTTCGATGTATGTGGTAGAAGTGGTCTGAACCGACCATAGAAACTTCGTCTATAATTAAAAGTTTTAGTTTTCCAATACGTGACCGTAGCGTGTTTAGTTTGTCACTGCTAAGTGGTTGGTAGGTGTTGCCTTTGCCACAGCTAAGGCCTAGTGCTGAATGGACGGTCATTCCATCGATGCCAAACGCAGCAGTTCCGGTATAAGCTGTCAGTAACACTGGAAGGTCGTTGGGGTCGAAATAATGTCCTGAGAGAGGTGTGAGCAGTCTTAAGGTCTCATACTTTACCAACTGGATAATGTGGCTTTTTCCAACCCCACCAGGGCCACTCAGGAATACTGTGTACTGTGGTATTGACTTGTTATGTTTTAGAGCTATGATTGTTTCTTTGCACAATTTACGATGAAACCTGAGTACTTCCATTTGTTTTGTGTTAAGAGATCGCATCATTGTTCTGTATTTTTGCGGGCTCATGTGTTGTTTATTTAGTTCTGCTGTAAAGCGTGCATGGAGTTCTGAGGTTTGTTTTGGTTGTGTTACCGGAGCTAGATCGACGTTGTTGTGGAGGTCGTCTTCGGACATGTCTCTTTCTATAGTTAGTCCTTCAGCTTGTTGTTGGGCCTGTTGGTGTTCCAAATTTGGAGCCACACTATCCCATGCGTTTTCTGGTGGTCCATTTCGCAATAGGTCTTGATAGGCCGAATTGATTTTGTCGGCATTAATGTTGAACATACCTTCATTAGCCAGAATGATGTCTTTGACGTGGTCGTAATGGTCTTTGTATGTTGCAAAGTTCTTTTTTAGATCTGTCTCTTCGTTTCGCCATGGTGAGTACAGCATGAGGAGATTTCTGTACCTATCCTCATTGTCCTTTTTCTCCTTGTGGAACCTGCATGGATGGAAAGATGGTTTTATTGTTTGTTGGTAATGTGGCTTTTATCCTAGTGTTATCATTGTTTAGGGTGTGTTTGAAGTTTGTATAGAATTAATATTATCGACGGTTGATTTTACAATTGCTAAGAATGTCTTTGGTGCTGAATGTTTAGTTTTATAGCTGAAAGTTAAATGTTTTCCGTGGTGGTGTTCTGTAAGTGGTGCTGAAGGTGAGTTCTGTCAGTGGTGCTGAAGGTGAGTTCTGTCCGTGGTGCTGAAGGTGAGTTCTGTCCGTGGTGCTGAAGGTGAGTTCTGTCCGTGGTGCTGAAGGTAAGTTCTGTCCGTGGTGCTGAAGGTGAGTTCTGTCCGTGGTGCTGAAGGTGAGTTCTGTCCGAGATGTTAATGGTGAGTTCTGTCCGTGGTGCTGAAGGTGAGTTCTGTCCGTGGTGCTGAAGGTGAGTTCTGTCCGTGGTGCTGATGGTGAGTTCTCTCCGTGGTGCTGAAGGTGAGTTCTGTCCGTGGTGCTGAAGGTGAGTTCTGTCCGTGGTGCTGAAGGTGAGTTCTGTCCGTGGTGCTGAAGGTGAGTTCTGTCCGTGGTGCTGAAGGTGAGTTCTGTCCGTGGTGCTGAAGGTGAGTTCTGTCCGTGGTGCTGAAGGTGAGTTCTGTCCGTGGTGCTGATAGTTAGTGTTGTCCGTGGTGCTGATAGCGAGTGCCGTCCGTGGTGCTGAAAGTGAGTTTCGTGCGTGGTGTTGAATGTTAGTGCTGTTTTTGCGGTTGATAGTTAAGTGATATAGATAATATTATCTTGCCTAATGATGCAGTGTTGCTTTCTTCTCTGCATGTTGCCCAGGTTATTTTTCAACTTGATGATGGTTGGATAGCTTTGTATCCTGTTGATATTGTGTTGTTCGTCGTTGTTGCTGTTATGAAGCACATCTGGTATGTGGTCCATTGACTCGTCGGGTTGGTCTTTTCCACTTATTTTGTAGGTGGCTGTAAATTCTGCAAGGGACATTGATTCAAGTTCAGTTGGTCGGGATGCATATCTGTCAAGTGGCGATGTGCAGAAGATGTTTTCGTCGTTTTCATCCATTTTTTCAAGGATATGTTTAGGTTTTAGCATTGATACGCGTTGTTCCTTTTTGGCAGTGTTGATATGGACGACTTGTCTGCTTTTCCTTTGGAGTGGTAGAGAAAGCAGTCTGTAAACAGATTCTTGTGCGCTGACCTCTCTGTTACTTAGGAATGCTGACCCAACCTTTCGTAGTTTTGAACGAAGATCTTCCCCTTTACTTTCTTCTAACACTTTTTGTAGTAGTTCGCTCATGGCTCGTTCTGACTTTAACATGTAGCTCGTAATATACATTATGCAACTATATGCGTCCAATATGTACTGAATATCCATATTTGCACGCCATAGCTTTAAGATTTTCGGGTTATATTGGTTGATGTATGCTTCGGATGGCTTTCGTTTTAAAATTATCAGTTCACCGGACTTTGTTAGCTTCAACGCTTGTTGGTATTCCTGTTGTGTTACCTTAGCTCTCTGTAACAGTCGTTTAAGTGAGATGTCAGATGGGGTATTTTCGTCCTCCATGATCGTTCTGACTTTCCGCAGCACATTTTCCTTACCCTTTAGTTCTGTTGTTACTTTTGATGGGTTTAGTTCAGGTGATGGTCTACCGATCATTGTGTGGTTGCTTGGTGGATGGGGAAATCTGAATCTGCACACCCCTGCCCGTCTACATGTTTTGGAATGGACATGTTTTTGTAAAGATAGTACCAATTGCCTCATGTCTTCGTCTTCTTCGTCAGGAATTGCACATGTCTGATGTTGATTAATGAAGTTAATTACTTTGTCATCACTGTCGACACCCAGCTTTGGCGCGTTTTTAATCCAGAGGATGGTGTGTGCATGTGGAGAGCCCCTTGCCTGTATTGGATAAAGATAAAGAATAAAGAGGGATAATCATATGAATATTTGCTGCGTAGATGTTGAGTGTTGTCCTTGGTATTGGGTGCAAAAGTGCTGGCATGTTGTGAGTAATAAGTTCTGCTTTATTTAGTGCTGTCCTTTGTGTCGGGTACATGGTGCTGTCCTTCATGGTGTGTGTTTAAGTTTGTCTTGTTGTTTGGTTTAAAGTGCAATTTTTCGTGATGAGTAGTAAGTGGTGAGTGCTGTCCGTGGTGATGAGTGGAGAGTGCTGCCTTTGGTGTTTTGCAATCGCTGTTTAGTGCTGTATGTTGAATGCTGTATTGGGTGTGATATTTTAAGGTGACCATGGTGCTGAAAGTGAAGTGCTATCCGTGGTGTTGAACTTCAAGTGATGTCGTTGTTGCTGAGTGCGCTGCCTTTGATGTGGACGGTTAAGCATTGTTCTTGGTGCAGTGTATTAAATGGTGAATTTGTTCTCGAATAATTTTGTACTTTTCTGCGTTACGTTATTCTGTTACTTTCCTGTTGTCCTTAATTGACAAATTATTAATCAATTCATGGTGTGAGTTTTCATTGTATAGGTGTGGTTTGTTAAGTGTGTTTTGTCCGTGGTGCTGAAAGTGAGTTCTGTCCGTGGTGCTGAAAGTGAGTTCTGGCCGTGGTGCTGAAAGTGAGTTCTGTCCGTGGTGCTGAAAGTGAGTTCTGTCCGTGGTGCTGAAAGTGAGGTCTGTCCGTGGTGCTGAATGTGAGGTCTGTCCGTGGTGTTGATAGTCATTGATGTCCGTGGTGCTGAACGTTAATTTTGTTGTTGTTTTTGTGTTTTTGTGTATATTTTGACTAGATTTACATGGAATAAGGTGTCTGACCTGAAACTCTATCCTGATCATGTAGTCTTGCAGTTCGCCGATAGGGTTCTCCTTGCCTCCGATGAACTCCTTGAAGAATAGGTTTAGACGGTAGTGGAATTGCCGAGCTGCGGTGACTGGGTTTGAACGAAGCCATGTGCATTTCTCGTTCCATGTCATATTGTCGATGTCTTCTTTTGTAAGATGTTGTCCGTATTGGCGAGCGATACTTTGAATTACTTCAGGCCATTTCATATCTGCTGCCGAGAGGGTCAGGAAATATGTAGGTATTCCTAGCTGCCTGACCATCCCGAGAAGATCTAATAAGACTGTATTCCAGAAGGCTGGGGACCCGCGGATGTTTTTCATGAATTTGAATGCATTGTCAGTGCGGAGCATTGCTTGGACATTGACCTCGTTCTTCATGAGCCCAGCATTTATAGTGTTGTTTTGAAATGTTTTACCTCTTGTTTGACGCATGTTGACTTGTATGTTATCGGCAACTTGCTTTGCTTCGGTGATATATTGTGCTGCCAGGATGTATTCTATGTCTTTTGAGAACCTACCGTCTTTATGTAGAATACGCTGATTGAAGAATTTTTTCGGTGTGATATTTCTTATCCGTTTGTCTTTGTCTCCTAAGCCACCATGTCCAAAGGGATACTTTGATGGATTAGCAAGTTCTTCATATTTATCGTCTGATAGAAACGGGCAGGGAGTTTGATTTTCACCTGGTGCAATCGAGAAGATATCGTTTCCATCTGTTATTTGCTCTTCTTGTAGCAGAGTGTCATATGGTATTCCTCTTAGTTTGCTTGTTTCCTCAAAAGCAATTCTGTCTTCTTCATCTTCTAGTTCTTGTGTAGACATCTCAAGCTGTGGTTGTTCCTTGTCGTGAATATCTTGTAATGCCACGTAATGTTCCTCACCTATGTGCCCAATTGTTATTGTCTTGTTGCTGTTGTGTTCTAGTGGGTTAATGTTCACTTCCCAGTCTGGTGAATTCGTTTTGATGATTCTTATATTTATCTTTAGCATGTCTGCGACCCCTTGAATCGCTACGTTGTCTGCCCATGCACCATTTTTCAAGCTAGATATAAAGGATTGGTACTGTTCCCGTCTACGTTCATGTGATGTGAGTTGGGTTTGTTCTGATTGTGTACCCTGGGTTATAAATGGTCCGTATATGATTTCAGCCTCTAGTTTGTCAAGGAAGTCAATGAGTTTCGCTCTTATCTCAGGTCCTGGGATGGTTTGTTCGCCTATTGTTGGTAGCAATTTGGATACACTGTGGTAGAAACAGTTTCCATCACCCGGTACATTTAAAACCCTTAAGTGTTTGCTTGCTGCTAATTGCTGTAAAGTGTCATACGTGTTTTGCGTAGATTGTGATTGCGCAGCGGTTGATCCTTGTATGGGAATCGTAATGCTATTCTGGTGGTCGCCTGGTTGTTTATTCTGCATTTTTTCTTGTGGTGAATTTGATATTGCCTCCCATAAATCTGGTTGATCATTTTCCCATTGTGATTGCCAATCTAGACATTCGGTAATGTCCCTGTATAATGGGTTGTGCCTTTTAAGCCAATGAAGTGCATCTGTTACTCTTTTTGGACGAACAAACTCGAACATGTGGTGACCTAAGTAAGACAATTTTCTTTTGAGTTTCAGTGGCACAACTTCTGCTGTGGCGGGGATCCTTGGTAATAGAGTTGTGAGAGAATGTAATTTGGTTGGTATATTTACAGCATTACCATGAATACATTTTTGTCCTCCTCTTGGTAAGCCAATGAGTTTCATGAAAGGTATTCTTTTACTTATCAATCTTAGCTCTAATGGTCGTAGACCATCTAATTCTGGTGGTATTATATCTAATGATAAACCGTTAGCTATAGATTGAACAGGTAGAACCCCCCGTTTTAGTGATAAATGACACGTGCGACAGATCCAAATTTTATCGTTCTCTGCCGTTTGTTTTTGTAGTGTAGTGATTTTGTGTATAAGTTCTTTTGCTGCGTATCGTTCACGTTTGAATTCGAGGACAGATGACTTATAAAGTAGTCGACAGCATGACCAGCAATCGTAGATCGGTCCTTCTGCTAACTTTGATATGAATTTTGCTGCACTGTCTTGAAGAGGATTCTTTAGTCTTTTCTTTTTTGTTGGTTGCTTCTGTAAGGTAGTTTTATTGTTGTCTTTTATATGTTCTTTGTGTTGCTCTGAATTTGCTGTTCTGTTTTTTTTGTTTTTTTTTGTATTATTTCTTGTGTTGTGTCCATGTATTTTTTTGTTTTGTCTTGAATGTGTGGGAATTTTCCTTTTCTTGGGAGGAATTGCTTGTTGTATTGTGGTGACAGCTGTTATTTTGCGTTTTCTTGTGGTGATGCTGTGTATCGTTGTCTCGTTTGCTGCTTGCTTTTTTTTCTCTTTCATGTGTTCCCTGGTACCAGATGGTGACTTTTTGTTTACTTGTCGGCATTGTTTTGGTTCTTGACCTTGCGTTCTGGTAATGGTTTGACTTTGTTGTTGATCGATGTGAGTTTGTTCTTGTCTACGTTGTTCACGTGTACGGTTCCTCATTTTTTGTAGTCTGTTTGTCCTTTCTTGTTCTGTTTCGTGAGCTCTCTTCTTTCTTTTTTCAATACATTTACGTCCTCGTCGTTCCTTGTTGCCTTTTGATTTCAAGCGTGGCATGTTTCTGTATCCGCTTCCACTCAGCTTACTGGTTAATGTCTACGTCCTGGTTGTCAGCTTGTAATCGTGACTTCGTGACGTAACTGTTGTGTTATTTGTTGTTGTCTTGTGTTGATGTTGTTGCAATTATTGCATGGTGTGCTGTTAAAATAAAGGGCAGTTCGTTAGTGGTCGCCACGGTATGTTGATGTCTGTATGACGAATATGACGTAGTTGTAATTATTTAGGGTAAATTTCTCTTTTTGTATGTATGGTTGATCATGACATAATGTTTTTGTGATATTTGGACACAAGAAAGGGCATTATTTTTTATCATCATATAGCTACTGAACACCCATTCAGCATTCATGGATCATATATGTAATGTAACAGCGAAGTAGCACACTCTGTGTTCGTAAATAAAACATGACTTTGACAACGCAGTGGATTTTTGTATCAAATTTATTATATGATAAATGGAAATGGACATTATGGTCCTGTAATGTTAAATATGACAAATGAAGTCATTATCCTTGTTTTCTTTCTATTCACATGAATTACTGATATTATCAACTGTCAAGGTGAATTGAATTGCCATCTACGAACATAGTGCTTATATAGAGCGATACGTTTAGTATTCAATACATGATATAACATAAATGTTGTTAGAGTTAAAATGAATTGTTCCAGCTGGTTACCATTTTTCTTTAGGTCTATATATGTTATATTGGGAAATAGAATGTAGGAAAGTGTTTATATTTATATATATATATATATATATATATACATAAGATAGTATAAGTTGGCTAAGTTGCAGTATTCTTTCTGTCCAACTGGACTTAACTGTTACTATGTATAAAATATGAAAGTTAACAATGTTGAAAAGTTACATATAATCTACATCTACTTCTGTGCGTTTTAACTGATATGTCTGTTTTGTTAGCCCACTAAGGTGTACTTAACTATATTTCATGGTTATTAATGGGCAATATATGTTTCTTCATTATATATGATTGATGTTTTCAGAACACATATCATTTTAGATATTGAGACACACCGGTTGTATTATTAACATATTATGGGTATGTTCTTGTGCACGTGGTGATGCAACATATAAGGTACATTGATGTGATAGGCCAATGTGGTGGTTATTAGCATCTCAATTAATAAAGTTGGTGCTTTATTCAATATAGAATGATATTGTATTCTATTGCCTTAGGTCATGACTATGTCTGAAGCTATGAGTTGGGGTTCTCGCGACACGGTTTTTGCGATCATTCTGTTGTCTGTAAGAAAATTGCGTTATCCGGCGTTTAAAGGCAGGCTCTAGGACCGCACGGACATTCTATTTATCAAAGGTACGATTTTGTCAGTTTGCATCAACAACATAGCGTTATAATTAGCACCAAGGACGGTAATTAAGTACTAGTACAGTTAGAAGTCGTCACCAAGAACAGTACTTTATACCTGGCATTTTCGACGTAACTTAACATTGCGCATCTAGGACGTGACTTAACAAACACGACCAGCTATTGGACTTAGCAGATAAGATCAAGGGGAGGACTGGATATTCATCACCAAGGACAGGACTGGAAAGTCAATACCAAGGACAGGACTGGATAGACCACATGGAGGCCATTATGTCATATTGTATTACCTGGACGGGCACGGGTCCTTCACATCTAGTCGTATTCAGAGTTTGATCATAGCCAATAATGTGTTCGTGTGTGAAAACCTTTTCGTGCAATACTACAGATCGTTTTTATTCGTAAGCTCGTTTCATACTGTTTTCATGGATAGGTAGTTATGGACGATATAGTTCATTGTTCTGAATGTGCCCGTGTTTGGTTGGCAGTCGAGTAGCATGTAAATGTGAGTAAACATGTTTTTGTTGCTTTTAGTGCTGATGTTGTATAGTAGTGTTGACTTTGTTTTGTCTATGGACTGTGCAGTTGATCGGATGTTATGTGATCGTAGCGATTGCAGGATATCCCGTTATTAGTTTTATACAAGTAAAAGTCACGACATGGTTCTGAGTTTAGGACGGTATCGATCAAGCGCTTTCGCTCGTTGTCCGACATTTTGGCGAAGATACTCGGTTTCACTTGCAAGAGGTCATTTGCACAGGGTGCAAACAAGGAGACCCAGATTTGGTGGGATGGATCAATAATCTGTACTGATAAACAGTATGCAATGTCGGGTTTGTAGATTGTTGTACCACATTTATTACATGCAAATTCTCCTTCGCTTCCCTCGCGCAATGCCTGCTTGCAAGTATCATTAATACACGCGTTGTAAACTGGCCGGTTTCGTGCTATAGCCGTAATCGTTGCACGCACTAGTCCTCGTGCGTTTTCGTCGGCAGTATTAATTTGCTGTATAGTCATTTTGTTGTACGGTTTTGGTGCTGTATCATTGCTGATTTGGAGATAAGGTATGTTAGACATGTCAAGGTCAGCCATTGACATAGTGACTTGTTTGCTTTCTGCATTTATTGGATCGACAGATATGATCGTGTCTTTTGTAGCGGTGAGTTGTCGTTGCTTATTGAAAGTTGATAATTTGGCCCCTTTGATTTGCAGTAATGTGTTGACGTATGCGGTATCGAGTAGTTCAATGTTTTTCTCCCAGATTGTGACGTCTATCTTACAGTTGCTGGGGTCGGCGATTACTAGATGTAACTTCCGGATCGTTACATCGTCAACCTTGCGTTTCACTGCTGATATAGGGTATCTTTCCACAATGACACCTTGGATGTTGACGAAGTTGTTATCTGTGACGTCTGTTAGATCAGCTATACGCGTGTAGGTTATGCTATGATCAACAGATATGTCTTCACACTCGTCTATAAGTGTGTTTTCTTTGAGAGCTATTTCAAATTTCGTCTGACAGTATCGTGGGTTTCCTGTTTTGATTATCGCATCACTGATGCGATATGATTGGTTCACTATTAACCTTGTTTCAATGTCCAATGCACATTTGTCCCATGCCACCGCGTGGATTTCGCCTGTGGTATCAGAGAACATCAATGATAAGCGGTGTCCTGGGTCATTCTGTCCTCGCCTTGTGAATTTTGTAACAGCATGTTTCCTGATCAATTTAAGCTTGAGGATGGGTTTTCCGCTGTTTGTCTGATCGAGATCAATGACATTTACAATCTTAGATATACCTGCATTGGTATCTTGATTGCCTGGTGCTACTGTACTACCATTATCTTTAGTATCTTTATCTGATACTGTATCTACATCTTGCACCTCGGGTATTGAGGTAGAGGGCGTGGCGTTGTCTTCTGTCGGTGGGTTGTCAGATCGTTGGTGTGTGGTGGTGGCGTGCGTTTTCTTTTTTCCCATCTGAGAATGTAACATGTCATTATCATTCACTGTTGAAATAGACCCTGAAGTTCTGTTGTGTCATGATTATCTAGTAGGAAGAACTGAATTGTCTCATATCTTTCCATAGTGGTGATACACTCATTGTCGCTAATGCCATCATTCGGCCACACAGTTGTGTTGGTCGTATGGTCGGATGGGGTAGTATCGTGTACATTATGTTGTGGCTTAACGTTTTCCTTATTATCCATGATATGACGTTATATGTTAAAAGTGCGTCAATAACCTTTTCTTTCCTTTTGCTGCATTTGTGTACTGTCCAACCTTGTGTTGGGAAGATGTGTCTTTTGGTGAGAAACGTTGACTGGCTGTCGTTGTGTCGGAACTTCTGGTTGTGGGTTCCTTGAGTAGTTCTATGGAGTTAATAATAAATATCAATTTTTATGATGAAATTGGTTAGGATGAACTGGTATATTGAATTCAAAGAGTTGTGTTCTGTTTTGTAGTTTCGGTTCTGATGTAGGCAGAATCATTCTGGAGCCGAGGCACTAGTCGTATTGTGTTTCTTCATATGCATCATTTTGGTATTGTATGCAGATTGAACGGAAAGTGCCCTTCCTTTTTTGTCCAAACGGTATTTTACGTAGCAAGAAAGCATGTTTAGTCATGTTTGGTTTAGTGTGTTGTTCTTGCGTTTGGGTTTGTTTTTGGGATGGTTCTTTTGTATGGTAAGAGACATATCAATCTAAATTAGAGTCATATATACAAACATTATATCTTGATAATAGAGATTTATTATTTATGGGTTAATTTGCTTTGCTTTATGATATTATCTTAAAAGTTGTAAATGTTTGTAAATGTGATATGCTGTAATCCACATAATACCTTACCTTGTCAAAGTCCTAACGATGCAGTGTTGTAGACGCCAATGTGTTTATTAAGTCTCCTTTTGGCCGTATCTATATAGTGATAAATGGATAGATATATTATTGAGAAGCAGTAAATGATCTCGTCTTACATAGCACACAGTTATCATTGGGAATTTTTTTGTCATAGATAGAGTGCTATGTTGACTTCGTTAGCTAAGATATTGATTATTGTCTTGATGATATCGTTCGTAAAGTGAACATGGCATTTTTGGCTTTACAGACATAATGTTAAGTAAACACGGTGCGAGACCCATGTTAACCGGATTTATAAAGCTGTAGGCGTTGTTATTCAGCGTTTTCTTGGGAAGAATGTGTTGTAGACATGATGAAGGATAACTTACTTAAGAATGTCTTGTCCCCCACATCTAAAGTGGTACATTTGGCAAGATCGGTCACCCAGTAGGTCTACCTGTTCTTCCCTATGAAACCGTACACAAGGTAGTGGCGCTATTGACGCGTTTCTATGTTTTAAATTTTTGTCCTCATTACGGATAAGCATGAGTAGTTAGTCGATAAGACATTATATAAGGGTGTGCGTTGATCTTTGTTCTAAGCATATCGTTAGTCTTGTTAACCATGTTAAGTAAACAGGGTGCAAAGTCATGTTAGTCGGTGTCATAACGCTCTATTTCTTTTTATTGGGCGTTTAATATCGTGGTGAAAACGCGTGCTATGTCCCCCATCATCCAAAGTGGTACCTTCGGCATGACCTGGGGTGATCTCATTTAGTCTGCCTGCACTTCTCAATGAATCAGCACGTAAGGCAGTGGCGCTATTGAAGCGTCCCGGCCTTGTCGATTTGAAGATTTCAAGACTGAATATATAACAAACAGGGGAAAGTAGAGCTTGTTTTCTATGTTTGAATTTTTTGTCCTCTTCACGGCATAGCATGAGTAGTTAGTCGATAAGATATTATATCAGGGTGTGCGTTGGTCTTTGTTCTAAGCATATCGTTAGTCTTGTTAACAATGTTAAGTAAACAGGGTGAAAAGTCATGTTAGCCGGTGTCATAACGCTCTATTTATTTTTATTCAGCGTTTAATACCGTGGTGAAAACACGTGCTATGTCCCCCATCATCGAAAGTGGTACCTTCGGTTTGCCCTGAGGTGATCTCATTTAGTCTGCCTGCACTTCTCATTGAAACCGCACGTAAGGAAGTGTCGCTATTGTAGCGTCCAGGTCTTGGCGATTTGAAGATTTCAAGACTGAATATATAACAATCCAGGGATAGAGGAGCTTGTTGCGTAGCTTTTTTTGTCACAGAGAGAGTGCTTTGTTGTCTTCGTTGGATAGAATTTTGATCATTGTCATGATGATATTGTTCGTCTTGTGAACATGGCATTTTGGGCCTTCCAGACATAATGTTAAGTTATCACGGCGCGAGACTCATGTTAGCCGGACTTATAAAGCTGTAGGCGTTGTTATTCAGCGTTTCCGTGGGAAAATGCGTTGTAGACATGGAGAAGAATAATTTTAGAATGTCTTGTCCCCACATCAAAAGTGGTACATTCGACATGACCTGTCACCCAGTAAGTCTACCTGTACTTCTCATGAAACCGCACACAAGGTAGTGCCGCTATTGACGCGTTTCTATGTTTCAATTTATTTTCCTCTTTGTGACAAAGCAGTCGATAAGACATTATATCAGGGTGTGCGTTGATCTTTGTTCTAAGCATATCGTTAGTCTTGTTAACAATGTTAAGTAAACAGGGTGAAAAGTCATGTTAGCCGGTGTCATAACGCTCTATTTCTTTTTATTCAGCGTTTAATACCGTGGTGAAAACGCGTGCTATGTCCCCCATCATCGAAAGTGGTACCTTCGGTATGACCCGAGGTGATCTCATTTAGTCTGCCTGCACTTCTCATTGAAACCGCACGTAAGGAAGTGTCGCTATTGTAGCGTCCAGGTCTTGGCGATTTGAAGATTTCAAGACTGAATATATAACAATCCAGGGAAAGAGGAGCTTGTTGCGTAGTTTCTTTGTCACAGAGAGAGTGCTTTGTTGTCTTCGTTAGATAGAATATTGATCATTGTCATGATGATTGATATGTTCGTCTTGTGAACATGGCATTTTGGGCCTTCCACTCCAGACATAATGTCAAGTAAAAACTGTGCGAGACTCATGTTAGCCTGAGTTATAAAGCTGTAGGCGTTTTTATTCAGCGTTATCGTTAGTCTTGTTAACAATGTTAAGTAAACAGGGCGCAGAGTCATGTTAGCCGGTGTCATAACGCTCTATTTCTTTTTATTGAGCGTTTAATATCGTGGTGAAAACGCGTGCTATGTCCCCCATCATCCAAAGTGGTACCTTCGGCATGACCTGAGGTGATCTCATTTAGTCTGCCTGCACTTCTCAATGAAACCGCACGTAACGTTGTGGCGTTATTGAAGCGTCCCTGCCTTTTCGATGTGAAGATTTAAAGACTAAATATATAACAATCCAGGGAAAGAGGAGCTTGATGAGTATTTTTTTTGTCACAGAGAGAGTGTTTTGTTGACTTCGTTAGATAGAATATTGATCATTGTCATGATGATATTGTTTGTCTTGTGAACATGGCATTTTGGGCCTTCCAGACATAATGTTAAGTTATCACGGTGCGAGACTCATGTTAGCCGGGGTTATAAAGCTCTAGGCGTTGTTATTAAGCGTTTTTGTGGGAAAATTGCGTTGTAGACATGGGGAACAAGAACTTTAGAATGTCTTGTCCCCCACATCGAAAGTGGTACATTTGACATGACCTGTCACCCAGTAAGTCTACCTGTACTTGTCATGAAACCGCACACAAGGTAGTGCCGCTATTGTCGCGTTTGTATATTTCAAATTTATGTCCGGAAGTAGCGTTATTGAAGCGTCCTTGCCGATTTGAAGATTTCAAGACTGAATATATAACAAACCAGGGAAAGAAGAGCTTTCTTGCGAAGTTTGTTGGTATGATAAGGAGATCTATGTTTGTATGGTAAGGAGATTTATGTTTTTCTTTATGTTTTTACCATGTATTTGCAATTAGCCCACGGGCATGAACTTGCAATAAACTTCTTATTATTTTAAAGTAGAGTTATATATACAAACATCATGTATTATTTACAGAAATGTATCAATTATGTGTTTGTTTGCATTGCTGTATGATATTATCATAAAAGTTGTAAATGATTGTAGATGTGATATGTACTGATCCACATAATACCTTACCTTGTCAATGTCCTAACGATGCAGTGTTGTACAGGCCGATGTGTTTGTTACAGTCTTCTTTTGTCCGTATCTATATGGTGATAGATGATTTCGATGTTATTGAGAGGTAGTAAATGATCACGTCTTGCAAAATGCACAGTTATGAGTTATTTGTCCCCATCATTCAAAGTGGTACATTCGGCATGACCCGGATGCTAGTCAGTTTGCTTGTTATTCTCAATGAACCCGCAGACAAAGATGTGGCGCTGTATGTTCTGAATGTCTATATATCAATACTGAATATATAACAAACCAGGGAAAGAGGACTTTCTTTACAGCGTCCTTGTTTGTCATGGAAATGGTCCGTTAGATATCGCATACTGATCAATGTTCCACCTTTAATAAACACACGTTCATGCAGCCGTTATTTTTTTGGTACACGGATTTCAAGGTATTCGTCACGCGGAGTAACTTAAAATGAGACATTAATAAGTAATAGACTCTGGTATAGCTTTATTTTCTTGTCATCTAAAGGGTACAATCCGTTGATCTTTGTTCTAAGCATAAACAGGGTGCAAAAGTCATGTTAACCGGTGTCATAACGCTCTATGTCTTTCTATTCAGCGTTATCGTGGTGAAAATGCGTGCTATGTCCTCCATCATCAAAAGTGGTACATTCGGCATAGTGGTGCGGATCGGTCCGGCCGGAGCGGTTCCGGACTTGTAGAACGTTTAGGTTGAAGTCCAAAGAAACCTAAACGTCTGGAAACAAGTCCGGACTTGAAAAATTTTCTCTCACTCATACACTCCTTTTTGTTTTAAACCATCTTAAACCTTCCTTAAATCATGAAATTTGCACTAGAAAAATATTAAAACATTGCTGTTTTTGTGTTTATAACTGAACTTTTATGTTAATTACTGACTGTATATAATTCCGTATATATGGTTTTCAAATTACATGTAAAATATCTGCCAATATGCAATTTTACATGTAACACGAAAAAATATTCCAAAATTATTGTTCAGGTCCGGACTTTCAAGTCCGGACCTGAACCTAAACCTCTGGACTCGAGTCCGAACCTAAACCTAAACTCGGGTTTAGATCCACACCACTAATTCGGCATGACCCGGAACTCAGCAAGTCTGTGTGCACTTCCAGATGAACCGTACAGAAGGTAGTGGCGCACTTGCGGCGTTATCACGTGGTATAGTCATGTTGCAAAGGATCTTGGTCAATGATTAGTTTGTAAGATAGCACTGCAACATTAACCTGGTCTACTTGTATGCCGCGATAGCGACAGTGAGCATACACCATCGTATTGTTCACAATAAGAGCAGAAATGTTAAGCAGCCAAAATGGAGTCTAATTCTGATTGTACAACGATAAGCGAATACAAGATGTGGACGGGAAAAATGACATCTGGTGTGATGTCGCTTGAAAAATGGCGACGCGGTTGCAGCTAGCGGTTTTAGGGATAGGCAACGACGAGCAAGATGGAGAACTTCTCAAGGTGGATGGAGCTCAAGAGGATCAATCATAAAAGATGAGTGCATTTTATATATTCTAGAGGTATGCAAGGAAATAGAAACACATCAGGTGGTATTATTTCTTGAGGACTTAATATGTGCATTGTTGTGAGACATTTTGTCGATTTCTCTATGTAGAAAGCGTAACTCGTACAATATGGTTGGTAATTGGACAACCGGAAGAGAAGGTGCTAGTTTAGACACTACACGGGACCCAGTGTTGCCATGTTGTTTATCTATAGGGGTCTGACGGTAAAATCTTGCACGTTTCTGTGCAAGGTTCAGCGATATCGTTGAGTAGAAATCTGTTGTAGAGGACAGTACACACGGGAAAGATTGTGGTGGATTTTGTGATAGAAGTTTGACACAGTATCTAACTGTGCATTTGTGCTCAGGTTGTATCCAAGCGGACTTTAGCTGACATAAATATATGTTACATTGTGACCGTCGTTGGGAAAAGTTTCAGAGCGGTTTGGAGATAGTTTGTGTGAGTAATGTTCAGCCATATCGTAAAGTAGAAATCCTATTTGTCTGCCCGAAGAGAACGTGTTAGTTTTTACACTTCCCGGAGTCAAGTGCTAGCAAGTTGTTTTTCTTTCGTGTAGCGAAATATGAGGGGAGAGGGATATCTAAGTGGATATGTGGACTGTTGTAGAGGACAGTACACACGGGAAAGATTGTGGTGGATTTTGTGATAAAAGTTTGACATAGTATCTAACTGTGCATTTGTGCTCGGGTTGTATCCAGGCGGACTCTAGCTGACATAAATATACGTTATTTTTTGTCCGTCGTTGGGAAAGGTTTCAGAGCGGTTTGGAGATAGTTTGTGTGAGTAATGTTCAGCCATATCGTAAAGTAGAAATCCTATTTGTCTGCCCGAAGAAAACGTGTTAGTTTTTACACTACCCGGAGTCAAGTGCTAGCAAGTTGTTTTTCTTTCGTGTAGCGAAATGTGAGGGGAGAGGGATATCTAAGTGGATATGTGGACTATTGTAGAGGACAGTACACACGGGAAAGATTGTGGTGGATTTTGTGATAGAAGTTTGACACAGTATCTAACTGTGCATTTGTGCTCGGGTTGTATCCAGGCGGACTCTAGCTGACATAAATATACGTTACTTTTTGTCCGTCGTTGGGAAAGGTTTCAGAGCGGTTTGGAGATAGTTTGTGTGAGTAATGTTCAGCCATATCGTAAAGTAGAAATCCTATTTGTCTGCCCGAAGAAAACGTGTTAGTTTTTACACTACCCGGAGTCAAGTGCTAGCAAGTTGTTTTTCTTTCGTGTAGCGAAATGTGAGGGGAGAGGGATATCTAAGTGGATATGTGGACTGTTGTAGAGGACAGTACACGGGAAAGATTGTGGTGGATTTTGTGATAGAAGTTTGACACAGTATCTAACTGTGCATTTGTGCTCAGGTTGTATCCAAGCGGACTCTAGCTGACATAAATATACGTTACATTGTGACCGTCGTTGGGAAAAGTTTCAGAGCGGTTTGGAGATAGTTTGTGTGAGTAATGTTCAGCCATATCGTAAAGTAGAAATCCTATTTGTCTGCCCGAAGAAAACGTGTTAGTTTTTACACTTCCCGGAGTCAAGTGCTAGCAAGTTGTTTTTCTTTCGTGTAGCGAAATATGAGGGGAGAGGGATATCTAAGTGGATATGTGGACTGTTGTAGAGGACAGTACACACGGGAAAGATTGTGGTGGATTTTGTGATAGAAGTTTGACACAGTATCTAACTGTGCATTTGTGCTCGGGTTGTATCCAGGCGGACTCTAGCTGACATAAATATACGTTACTTTTTGTCCGTCGTTGGGAAAGGTTTCAGAGCGGTTTGGAGATAGTTTGTGTGAGAAATGTTCAGCCATATCGTAAAGTAGAAATCCTATTTGTCTGCCCGAGGAAAACGTGTTAGTTTTTACACTACCCGGAGTCAAGTGCTAGCAAGTTGTTTTTCTTTCGTGTAGCGAAATGTGAGGGGAGAGGGATATCTAAGTGGAAATGTGGACTGTTGTAGAGGACAGTACACGGGAAAGATTGTGGTGGATTTTCTGATAGAAGTTTGACACAGTATCTAACTGTGCATTTGTGCTCAGGTTGTATCCAAGCGGACTTTAGCTGACATAAATATACGTTACATTGTGACCGTCGTTGGGAAAAGTTTCAGAGCGGTTTGGAGATAGTTTGTGTGAGTAATGTTCAGCCATATCGTAAAGTAGAAATCCTATTTGTCTGCCCGAAGAAAACGTGTTAGTTTTTACACTTCCCGGAGTCAAGTGCTAGCAAGTTGTTTTTCTTTCGTGTAGCGAAATATGAGGGGAGAGGGTAGGGATGCGTACCGGTTATAAAGGTCCGGTTATTACCTGAAAAAACGTTTCGGTTCAGGTCCAAAAAACCGAAACCCAGTTTTTCGGTTTTTTCGGTACTGGACCGGTAAAAAAATCTAGCACTCACATTATATCTTTTTCATTCTAGACCATCTTAAACCTTCCGTAAATCGCGAAATTTGCGCTCGAAAAAGACGAAAACATTGCCATTCATGGCGGTCATATTATCTGCATGCTGAGGTACAACAAGCAATCTTTCCCGAAAACGATCTTTTCTCCGTGAAAATATCCCAGCACCACCACAAGACAATGTATCAGGTCATGAAATATGTTGTGATTAGTAAAGAATATTCCTATCGCGGTAGATACACCGTTAGATTGTGCAAAACACGATCAAAAGTGGCGTTCTCGGCACCAATCGAGGCGCTAGGCGCCATATTTGTTTTGAATTAGCTGCTCTCGCGAGATTTGATATACCCCGGTAGGTTACATGGAAGGTCAGCTGATCTAGACAGCGAGACTTCGCGAGACTTCATGACCTTTCACCCACAACCGCGGGAACTGAAGGGAGAAGACATGACGAACTGTTTTCGTTGACGCTTGGGCATATAAAGATGTCATCCCGCAGCATAAAACGGAAAGGGCAAAATCTGTCCGGGGCAGGAGAAGCTGGCTATTATTTTTCTGCCACAAATTGGATAAAGATGGCTTGATCGCGGCAATCAGGGATATGTTTCTGCAGTGGGACTCCCAAAAGGACTGTGATATCCTGTGATATCAGCGGTGCGGAACTTGCTGCTAATGAACTTCTAATGAATACCAGGTGCCTTGATCAGATGAAGGGCATGCCAGAATGTCAAAAGGCCGAGTTCAGAGAGAAATTCAAGTACAAATGTATATATTTTTTCAATTTTTTTTTTTTTGCATGTTATTTTTTTTAATGTGATTTGTGTTGGACTCCAACTTGACAAAGTCTAATCTCATTTATTGGTTTCCTTTAAAAAGTGATTTTGCTCTGGAAAATATTTTTCCTTTCATAGTCTTGATCAGTCCTTATTTCGTTCATTTTTAAGAACTTTAATAATTCTACCTTATTCTGATAGAAGAAAGCAACAGACTTAGCATTATACTCTCAGGTTAGTGTACAATAACATGATATCAGTCTTGGTCTATGACAAACAGCATACACTGGTATAAAAGTACATGTATGTGTATCACAGTGCAATGTAAGAACACTCCAAGTACTAGTAAATAGAAGTTTGGCAATTAGTCAGATATGCCATGGGTTCAGGTCGGACCTAATAGGTCCGGACCTGAACCTAAACTTTTAGGTTCAGGTCCGGACCTGAACCTGAAAATGGATTTAGGTCCGCATCCCTAGGAGAGGGATATCTAAGTGGATATGTGGACTGTTGTAGAGGACAGTACACGGGATAGATTGTGGTGGATTTTGTGATAGAAGTTTGACACAGTATCTAACTGTGCATTTGTGCTCAGGTTGTATCCAAGCGGACTTTAGCTGACATAAATATACGTTACATTGTGACCGTCGTTGGGAAAAGTTTCAGAGCGGTTTGGAGATAGTTTGTGTGAGTAATGTTCAGCCATATCGTAAAGTAGAAATCCTATTTGTCTGCCCGAAGAAAACGTGTTAGTTTTTACACTTCCCGGAGTCAAGTGCTAGCAAGTTGTTTTTCTTTCGTGTAGCGAAATATGAGGGGAGAGGGATATCTAAGTGGATATGTGGACTGTTGTAGAGGACAGTACACACGGGAAAGATTGTGGTGGATTTTGTGATAGAAGTTTGACATAGTATCTAACTGTGCATTTGTGCTCGGGTTGTATCCAGGCGGACTCTAGCTGACATAAATATACGTTACTTTTTGTCCGTCGTTGGGAAAGGTTTCAGAGCGGTTTGGAGATAGTTTGTGTGAGTAATGTTCAGCCATATCGTAAAGTAGAAATCCTATTTGTCTGCCCGAAGAAAACGTGTTAGTTTTTACACTACCCGGAGTCAAGTGCTAGCAAGTTGTTTTTCTTTCGTGTAGCGAAATGTGAGGGGAGAGGGATGTCTAAGTGGATATGTGGACTGTTGTAGAGGACAGTACACACGGGAAAGATTGTGGTGGATTTTGTGATAGAAGTTTGACACAGTATCTAACTGTGCATTTGTGCTCGGGTTGTATCCAGGCGGACTCTAGCTGACATAAATATACGTTACTTTTTGTCCGTCGTTGGGAAAGGTTTCAGAGCGGTTTGGAGATAGTTTGTGTGAGTAATGTTCAGCCATATCGTAAAGTAGAAATCCTATTTGTCTGCCCGAAGAAAACGTGTTAGTTTTTACACTACCCGGAGTCAAGTGCTAGCAAGTTGTTTTTCTTTCGTGTAGCGAAATGTGAGGGGAGAGGGATATCTAAGTGGATATGTGGACTGTTGTAGAGGACAGTACACACGGGAAAGATTGTGGTGGATTTTGTGATAGAAGTTTGACACAGTATCTAACTGTGCATTTGTGCTCGGGTTGTATCCAGGCGGACTCTAGCTGACATAAATATACGTTACTTTTTGTCCGTCGTCGGGAAAGGTTTCAGAGCGGTTTGGAGATAGTTTGTGTGAGTAATGTTCAGCCATATCGTAAAGTAGAAATCCTATTTGTCTGCCCGAAGAAAACGTGTTAGTTTTTACACTTCCCGGAGTCAAGTGCTAGCAAGTTGTTTTTCTTTCGTGTAGCGAAATGTGAGGGGAGAGGGATATCTAAGTGGATATGTGGACTGTTGTAGAGGACAGTACACGGGAAAGATTGTGGTGGATTTTGTGATAGAAGTTTGACACAGTATCTAACTGTGCATTTGTGCTCGGGTTGTATCCAAGCGGACTTTAGCTGACATAAATATACGTTACATTGTGACCGTCGTTGGGAAAAGTTTCAGAGCGGTTTGGAGATAGTTTGTGTGAGTAATGTTCAGCCATATCGTAAAGTAGAAATCCTATTTGTCTGCCCGAAGATAACGTGTTAGTTTTTACACTTCCCGGAGTCAAGTGCTAGCAAGTTGTTTTTCTTTCGTGTAGCGAAATGTGAGGGGAGAGGGATATCTAAGTGGATATGTGGACTGTTGTAGAGGACAGTACACACGGGAAAGATTGTGGTGGATTTTGTGATAGAAGTTTGACACAGTATCTAACTGTGCATTTGTGCTCGGGTTGTATCCAGGCGGACTCTAGCTGACATAAATATACGTTACTTTTTGTCCGTCGTTGGGAAAGGTTTCAGAGCGGTTTGGAGATAGTTTGTTCGAGTAATGTTCAGCCATATCGTAAAGTAGAAATCCTATTTGTCTGCCCGAAGAAAACGTGTTAGTTTTTACACTTCCCGGAGTCAAGTGCTAGCAACTTGTTTTTCTTTCGTGTAGCGAAATATGAGGGGAGAGGGATATCTAAGTGGATATGTGGACTGTTGTAGAGGACAGTACACGGGAAAGATTGTGGTGGATTTTGTGATAGAAGTTTGACACAGTATCTAACTGTGCATTTGTGCTCAGGTTGTATCCAAGCGGACTTTAGCTGACATAAATATACGTTACATTGTGACCGTCGTTGGGAAAAGTTTCAGAGCGGTTTGGAGATAGTTTGTGTGAGTAATGTTCAGCCATATCGTAAAGTAGAAATCCTATTTGTCTGCCCGAAGAAAACGTGTTAGTTTTTACACTACCCGGAGTCAAGTGCTAGCAAGTTGTTTTTCTTTCGTGTAGCGAAATATGAGGGGAGAGGGATATCTAAGTGCATATGTGGACTGTTGTAGAGGACAGTACACACGGGAAAGATTGTGGTGGATTTTGTGATAGAAGTTTGACACAGAATCTAACAATGAATTTGTGCAAATCATTGAAAAAGGTTAAAGCATGGTTCGAAGTTACAATGTTTGAGATATGTTCAGCAATATTGTGTAGTAGAAGTCCTACTGGTTGACGGAACGAGAACGTTGAACTTTTGACACCACAAGCGGCCATGTGCTTGACAACACAAGCGGCCATGTAATTTTAAGTTGTCATGTTTCTTTTAGGGAAATCGTGAGCGAAAAGGGAATTGTAGTTCAATATGTCCACTGTGGTATTGTGTAGTAGAAATCTTACTGGGCGACCGCTAGAGAACGTTGTATTTGTAAAACCACAAGCGGTCAAGTGCTGGCATGTTGTCAAGTTACTTTTAGGGAATTCGTGACGAGAGGTAAAGGAAATATAGTTTTATTGGTAGCGCATATTACCTAACATTCACATACATAAGTTTGACACAGAATCTGACGGTAGAATCGTGCACGGGTAGAAAGTAGTAAAACATGTAGTTGACTTAAACATACGTAAGTTTAACATGGGAATGGAGACGGTTTGTAGTTATTCTTATAAACGTATCATATTATACAATGTACCAAGGAACTAACTCATATTGCTACTGACCTGCATAAGGTGCTTTGCCCACAAGTATCTCTCCCCTGATGCTGTTCTTCATTTTCAAGCGAATGATATCTCTGTGTCAACTTTCTCTTTATATATACACGTCCAAAGTGCCTATTTGCATATCACTATTTGATCGTCAAATGGGTTGCTCCTTGAGGAGGTAAATTATCTAAATGGGATGGTTCATCTGGATTTGAATTATCATTAATGAACGTTTAGTGAGGGACTGCTAATGCTGTCTAAATAATGCGTTATAGCAGTATACATTCTGTGTCAGGCACTCAATTTATCATAATAGTTATGTATCTCCATTTTGTATCACACTTAATATATTAAGTTATAATTCTTTGATGGGAAATTATAAAAGAGCATACGGTTTACGTCTATATTAGGAAAGCTAATGACCACGTGGGCTATCACATATATAATGATATGCAATACAGAATGCTGACGTCGCCCAGTTGCATACAGGGCATGGTTAGGGTAATCAGGGACACAGGACAGCTATGGTCGAAAGAGTTATGTGCTTCACTGGGCAGGTGGGGGTGTCATCAAAGAGTTTGCTGACACTGCAAATATGTACATGAAGATACTTCATGATGACAATCGTTAATTTCTCTTTCTTGACATATCAGAGAACTTTCCCACCATTAGGGCTCCAATGTTTTTCCCTTGAGATGACAAAAGGTACTTTTTCTTCTGGTTCTTTGACGTTATTAGGTCAATCGGGGCTTCACCGCTCTCTCTAATTAAGTTACAGTAACAAGATCTGCTTGCAGGTGTGGAGAACGGACATGGTCTATTACACAAAATAAGCTATATCTGTCAGGTTTTACTTATAATCTGTTCATTTTCCTTTTCTTAAATACGTCGAAAGTTATACGTATGGTTCTAAAATTAGTATAACGGAGTTGCCGCTTAGCATAGCTATCTAATTGCAGGATAGAAAATGGATAGAAATGTTTTCTCGAACCAATGTCAATTTGGAAATATGTGACAAATAGCCATGACTAACTGGAGACAGAACTGAGACTGAAAAGTAAACAACAGATATCTTGTCTTATTTCTTTTTTGACTTATATTAATGGATTTATCTAATGAAGTCTGTGGTGGAGTTAAGAGATTCCCATTTAAGCTAAAATGGCCACCGCAGCAGGTAATTTTTTTTGTTCCTTTTTATTATGACACTTATGTTTGTGATTAGTCATTTGGTGTTTACGGCTTGGCATTTAAAGGCTACTTTATACTCGTAAAAAAACAAGCAAAGACGGTATCCAAAATAAGGTCTTTCTTACATTGGTCATAACTACTAATGATAAATTTGCATTGCTGGAGTTGATGGTAGAAATTTTATTTGTCGTAACAATGTAAACAGGCCTAACTAAGTTGGTCACAAAGCTTTTTTTTTATTGATAGTGTTGACCTCATACCTGTTGTGCAGTGTGCACCTGTTATTTAGTCTTCTTCTTTGTGGCTCGGTTGGCGGTGTGCTAGCAAGTTGTTTATCTTTCCTGTAGCGAGATTGTGGGAGAAGAGGAAAATCTAGTTAGATATGTAGTAGAAAACAGAGGACGGAAAAGATTATGATGGATTTTGAGATAGAAGTTTGACACAGTATCTAACGGTGCATTTGTGCTCGGGTTGTACCCAAGCGGACTTTAGCTGACATAAATATACGTAACTTTGTGTCTGTCGTTGGGAGCCAAGTGCTAGCAAGTTGTTTTTCTTCGTGTAGCGAAATATGAGGGGAGAGGGATATCTAAGTGGATATGTGGACTGTTGTAGAGGACAGTACACGGGAAAGATTGTGGTGGATTTTGTGATAGAAGTTTGACACAGTATCTAACTGTGCATTTGTGCTCAGGTTGTATCCAAGCGGACTTTAGCTGACATAAATATACGTTACATTGTGACCGTCGTTGGGAAAAGTTTCAGAGCGGTTTGGAGATAGTTTGTGTGAGTAATGTTCAGCCATATCGTAAAGAAGAAATCCTATTTGTCTGTGTGAGTAATGTTCAGCCATATCGGAAAGTAGAAATCCTATTTGTCTGCCCGAAGAAAACGTGTTAGTTTTTACACTACCCGGAGTCAAGTGCTAGCAAGTTGTTTTTCTTTCGTGTAGCGAAATGTGAGGGGAGAGGGATATCTAAGTGGATATGTGGACTGTTGTAGATCAGAGGACAGTACACGGGAAAGATTGTGGTGGATTTTGTGATAGAAGTTTGACATAGTATCTAACTGTGTATTTGTGCTCGGGTTGTATCCAGGCGGACTCTAGCTGACTTAAATATACGTTACTTTTTGTCCGTCGTTGGGAAAGGTTTCAGAGCGGTTTGGAGATAGTTTGTGTGAGTAATGTTCAGCCATATCGTAAAGTAGAAATCCTATTTGTCTGCCCGAAGAAAACGTGTTAGTTTTTACACTACCCAGAGTCAAGTGCTAGCAAGTTGTTTTTCTTTCGTGTAGCGAAATGTGAGGGGAGAGGGATATCTAAGTGGATATGTGGACTGTTGTAGAGGACAGTACACACGGGAAAGATTGTGGTGGATTTTGTGATAGAAGTTTGACACAGTATCTAACTGTGCATTTGTGCTCGGGTTGTATACAGGCGGACTCTAGCTGACATAAATATACGTTACTTTTTGTCCGTCGTTGGGAAAGGTTTCAGAGCGGTTTGGAGATAGTTTGTGTGAGTAATGTTCAGCCATATCGTAAAGTAGAAATCCTATTTGTCTGCCCGAAGAAAACGTGTTAGTTTTTACACTACCCGGAGTCTAGTGCTAGCAAGTTGTTTTTCTTTCGTGTAGCGAAATGTGAGGGGAGAGGGATATCTAAGTGATATGTGGACTGTTGTAGAGGACAGTACACGGGAAAGATTGTGGTGGATTTTGTGATAGAAGTTTGACACAGTATCTAACTGTGCATTTGTGCTCAGGTTGTATCCAAGCGGACTCTAGCTGACATAAATATACGTTACATTGTGACCGTCGTTGGGAAAAGTTTCAGAGCGGTTTGGAGATAGTTTGTGTGAGTAATGTTCAGCCATATCGTAAAGTAGAAATCCTATTTGTCTGCCCGAAGAAAACGTGTTAGTTTTTACACTTCCCGGAGTCAAGTGCTAGCAAGTTGTTTTTCTTTCGTGTAGCGAAATATGAGGGGAGAGGGATATCTAAGTGGATATGTGGACTGCTGTAGAGGACAGTACACACGGGAAAGATTGTGGTGGATTTTGTGATAGAAGTTTGACACAGTATCTAACTGTGCATTTGTGCTCGGGTTGTATCCAGGCGGACTCTAGCTGACATAAATATACGTTACTTTTTGTCCGTCGTTGGGAAAGGTTTCAGAGCGGTTTGGAGATAGTTTGTGTGAGTAATGTTCAGCCATATCGTAAACTAGAAATCCTATTTGTCTGCCCGAAGAAAACGTGTTAGTTTTTACACTACCCGGAGTCAAGTGCTAGCAAGTTGTTTTTCTTTCTTGTAGCGAAATGTGAGGGGAGAGGGATATCTAAGTGGATATGTAGACTGTTGTAGAGGACAGTACACGGGAAAGATTGTGGTGGATTTTGTGATAGAAGTTTGACACAGTATCTAACTGTGCATTTGTGCTCAGGTTGTATCCAAGCGGACTTTAGCTGACATAAATATACGTTACATTGTGACCGTCGTTGGGAAAAGTTTCAGAGCGGTTTGGAGATAGTTTGTGTGAGTAATGTTCAGCCATATCGGAAAGTAGAAATCCTATTTGTCTGCCCGAAGAAAACGTGTTAGTTTTTACACTACCCGGAGTCAAGTGCTAGCAAGTTGTTTTTCTTTCGTGTAGCGAAATGTGAGGGGAGAGGGATATCTAAGTGGATATGTGGACTGTTGTAGATCAGAGGACAGTACACGGGAAAGATTGTGGTGGATTTTTTGATAGAAGTCTGACACAGTATCTAACTGTGCATTTGTGCTCAGGTTGTATCCAAGCGGACTTTAGATGACATAAATATACGTTACATTGTGACCGTCGTTGGGAAAAGTTTCAGAGCGGTTTGGAGGTAGTTTGTGTGAGTAATGTTCAGCCATATCGTAAAGTAGAAATCTTATTTGCCTGATCGAAGAAAACGTGTTAGTTTTTACACTACCCGGGGCCAAGTGCTAGCATGTTGTTATCGTTCCTGTAGCGAAATTGTGAGAGGGGCGCGAAATCTATATTGTTATGTGTGCGGTGGTAGAATACAGTACACGGAAATGATTAGGTGGAAATGGTAATAGAAGTTTGACACAGAATCTAACGGTGAATTTGTGCACGTCGTTGGAAAAGGTTAAAGCATGGTTCGAAGATCCTTTGTGTGAGATATGTTCAGCAATATGGTGTAGTAGAAATGCTACTGGTTGACCTAAGGAGAACGTTGAAATTGTGACACCACAAGCGCACTTGTGCTTGCAAGTTGTCATGTTTCTTCTAGGGAAATTGTGAGAGAAAAGGAAAATGCAGTTTGATATGTCCACTGTGGTATTGGGTACTTAAAATCTTACTGGTCGACCGCAAGAGAACGTTGTATAGTAAAACATTTGGCAGACATAAACGTACCAAACTTTGACACAGTATCTTTTCAATTTTTCAGAGACCACTGCAGCTGATGAGTGTAAGTATTAGAATTTCTGTATAGACGACTTTAATTTTCAACGGAACCATAAAGTGTGCGTGGATATTTAAGAGTTATTGAATGTTAAGATATGCTTAATTATTGCAACTAGTATAGGTGTTGGCAAGATATTTTCTACACATTTAGACGTAAGTCAACAACTTTATGCGTTGCATATAACGTGTCTATTGTTTAAGATCTTGCCTACAATTTATGATGTTAACACTATGTCAATATCATCCAAATAGAATTTCGCTCCCAATAGGTTAATGCTAATATCATTTATTTCCTTATAGACATTCAGGACATAGTAACTGGCCTGGAGAACAACGACATACCTCTTGCTCTGTAAGTCAAATATCCACATCCATTTGGTAATGATTTTGTGTTAAGGTAAATGAGTTATATCATAGATACATTACTATACATGTAACTTAAAACAATGACGTTGTATATTCCCGACTAATTTATATATATATGATGTCTGCAACTTCTACAGGACAAGCCAGCAACCTGACCCTCTGTTAGACGTAAGGCTACATCTCAAAATCTCAAAGAATTAACTTTCAACATTGTATCTTATAACTAACTAGTAACTAACAACCATGTCTACTTATTATAACATATATATTTCTGTTACAACAATTGTACAAGGTACACAGTATTGAATCTCTATGTTCAGTATAATAGACTATCTACCAGGTACACTGACTTAAGTCACAACTTTGTATCTTATTAGAACTAACTAGTAAAGATGTTAACACAATTACTTCCTCTATAAACATATGTAAATATTTCTTTTATAACAATTGTACTAGATACACAGCATGGTATCTCCTTCTTCTTAATTACAGTATGATATGGATAATCTACTAGATACAATAATATCCACAATGCTGTGTAAAAGTAACTTATAACTTTTCTGTTTTTGATAGGCGGTTATAGACATAGCAGTGGAGCTTGAAGAAGAATTCTGTGCTGCAAACAGGCTACATGACACATTGTAAGCTTTTAAAATTATGTGATAAACTAATATAGGTACACACTTCTAATACGAACAAAGACCACCTTTACCATAACTGCTAACTATATCGACGTCTAACCTATAAGCAATTGTAAACTACAATAACATATTACAAAAATATAATAAACGTTTGCAGTATTTCAATGATATTTACTGTCTCTGATACAAATCACTAATGACTTAAATATGTTGACTTACAATGTAACAACATTGACATATCCACCCAGGTGTGCTATCTGTCTAGAGGAGACAGAAGGAAGCAAGAAAACAAGAACGCTACATTGCAAACATGTTTATCACAAGACATGTATCAGGAAATGGCTGAAGGTAGGTTACATATACTTGCACATACCAAGAAGGATTTATAACCTCCTTGAATAAAATTTACAGTTTCCTGTATGCGTCCAAAAGGCGTATTGAATAAGCTTTTCATCTAAACATCGTTGCGGGTTCAAAACTACTAATATACCCGATGTTGGGCCTTAGGAATGGAACTTTACACAACTATCCTCACTCCACTCATGTGTGAATGAATACCTAGCATCGTTTAGGGACGTCCGATCCTCACCGGGGGCCCCTGAAATTGCGGGTACCTTTTCGAATTGAGGTCGCCTATTGCCAAAATGACAGCCTCCAGACCAATACAATATACAGCCACAAAGAGGTATCAAGTAGGCTTCGGACAATTTTCAAAATAGTTCTAAAGTAAAGTAAGCTACAAACTATTGTCATATATACTATAAATAATTCACGTAGGTATACTATCCAATTGTCTAGTACTATTGATGTGTATATATGTCAGGTGTAGTAATAAGAATTTAACACATATCTGTTCATTCTTTTCAGAAAAACTCGACATGTCCTACTTGTAGAGCACACATTACTTCTTAAAGATCCGCATTATGTATATTTAGATTGTACAGACAAGTATGTATATAGTTACCTTCGCCGAGAAGGTTATGCAGAGGGTAGCGATTGTTTGTCTGTTTGCTTGTTTGTCTGTTTGTAGTGGCACAGAATAACTCAAGAACGCCTTGATGGATTGTCTTGGTATTTGGTATGTTGGTAGGTTTTGATGAGACCTAAAAACGATTAGATTTTGGGCCCCCTAGCGGCTTCTTACGGTACTGCAGCGGAACTTCCTGGTTTGATATCTCGTGTTCTGGACATGCTATGAAACTTATTTTTGAGTGGTAGATAGATCTTTGGACCGAGAGTAAGTGGTGTGGGTTTGGGCCCCCTAGCGGCTTTTTTGGAACTGCAGGAGCAGGTTTTGCGTCTGACTTTGAAAGGGAATAACTCAAGAAGGGCTTGATGGATGGTAATGATTTTTGGTAGGTAGATAGCTTGAGTGATGATGAACATGATTAGACACCTCTTATGCAAATCAGAATCTAATTTGCATAATTAATGAGGAAAGTTTATACATCCGCTAAATTCCATGATAGGACTCTGAAACATGTGACATATGTAACTGAGGAAGAGAGAAATATTAATTGATATGAACTATGCAAATGAAGACTTCATTTGCATAATTAATGAGGAAATACTATAACAAGATGGGCTTGATGGATGGTCATTATTTTTGGTATGTAGATAGCTTGTGTGATGCTTAGTATGATTGGACAAAAATTATGCAAATCAGATTCTAATTTGCATGATTAATGAGGCAACTTTAAAAATCCACTTTGTTCCATGATATGACTGTTCAAATTGTAACTGAGGAAGAGAGAAATGTTTATAGATAGAAAATATGCTAATGTGGGCTAATTTGCATACTTAATGAGTAACTTCTCTAAATCCACACTGGCAAATGACGGCAATTTCATACATTCAATCCTTTTTTTTTGCATCGGGACGTTATGTGAATGTAAAAATCGTTGAATCAAATTATGCTTATAAGGGCCTCATTTGCATAATCAATGAAAAATATCAGCATAATCTTCGTTGTTGAGCTCATAATTTGTTAAGCTCATACTTTGGACATGTTATATTTTAAGACAATCAACTGGTATGATTTATAATTGATGAGAAACACTCCTAATGCATCAGTCATAAAGGTTAAAATCATTTGGCGAAGGTATGAGGTCGTGGAACTCTAGTTCATTATGTTTTCAAACAACCCCGACATGTTTTATTCGTAGGGCACACATTTGTTGTTAGTTCCTCAAAGTAGCGTTCCGTATTCTGTATATTGAAGCTATACAGCAACTATGTATAAATTTCTTCATGTTCTTAAATATATATCAAACAACAGTTATAGATATATCTACGCTTAGATACTTAAGTTAAGGTAGCGTTCAAAATCATGTATCTTGACATTCTGTATATGGGTCTATATGTGGTCGTTTCAGTTTATGAGCGATGTGTCAAATAACAGTCCTGAATATATCTTAGCACTTTTCACGTTCAAGCTTATATTTTCAAAGGTACCTTGACCAGACCATGTAAAGCAATATTGTACCTTGTACGATCGATTTTTGTTACGCCTATAGCTCTTTCAAATATGTATTGTGCTCCTATACGTTTGTTTCATACCTGAAATAAAGAAAGAAAGAAAGAAAGAAAAAAGACTTTTTAAAGCAACATATATCAAATCAATTCACAATCATGTATCTATACCATCGGCATACAAATATGTACATACTGCATATAAGAATCTATATGCTTGCTTTTGTTCCTCAGTGATGTGTTAAAATGTCTTTGTCAAATATCAGTCTTGATTATATCTTAGCATATTTCACGTTCAATCTTGTATATTCAAAGATAACTTGACCAAACAACGAATACGTAATATTGTAGCATTAACATCAAATATTGTAAAGACAACAGATAACAAATCAATTCACACACATATAGCTTTAAATTCTGCATACAAGTATAAGCAATTTGAATATGAGTATCTATATGGTTGTGTATGTTTTTCGTTGCTGTTAACAACACAGTTTATGACAGATTGTAGACTTAGCCACATTTTGTTCGAATTATATATATTTTCAAGAAATAAAAACCTATATTTACGGTTAACAAGCTTCGTAGTCATTTTCTTCTTACACAGAGGCATACCCGAAGCAACATTAACTACAGTTAGTTTTCTATTGAACCATCTGAAATTATATTTCCTTCATTAACATATTTCTTCAGTATTTTGATATATAACCTAGTTAGGGACTGTACGAAATATGTACAAAGGGACAACAGTTTTGTCCAGTGATTTACCCTAAACTTTAGGTACAGCCTCATGCTATAGATTGAGGATACTGTTCTCGTCGTGCTTAGGTCGTTCGCTTGCCGTAAACGTTGGAGAACTTACTGAAAATTGTCTTTTGATGTGTACCGCATTTGGATAAATCTTTCTTGTATTTGCTTTCACTGCCGAATTTTACGAGGAAGGTGTGGACATCATGACCTGTGTTGTCAATGTTTACCTACTGTTACGAATGCGCCCTTAACAATTTCGTCTGAAACGTTAACGTTGGCAGTGACCATGACTCTTGCCTTCTGACTAAGGTCTACCATTCACAGGCCCCTATACTTCCTATTGTAAACATATACGGAAACGGTTGTCAAAAGTCATGTACTTAAAGTTTACATGGAAAACTCACATTGGCAGCGTAGTCAGACCTTTCAAGTGTCGATCTTATGAGTAACGCCGTTTTTTCACCGGCGCAACGTGGTTAAATTGTATCAAAACATGGTGAGATAACCTTTTACCTCCCTACTCAGGAACGGAAAACATCCAATCAGGGCCTGACCTTTCCTATAGTTGTTGAGGGGTAGCAGAACACAGTTTTCGGCCTATGGTGGACCCCAAAGTGACCCACATCGACGTGGATGAAATCATAGTTGGTTACCCTACAAAATCACGACAAACGAATGTGTTGAAGTCGAGAGTACGATCTACAAAATAAGTGAAAACCAAAAAAAGGTTATGGTTTTATAACAATTTGACGGCCACTTTGATATGGGGTCATGCGGGGTCATGCGGAAGTGAAACCAACTCACCTCGGCAGGCAGCTGCAAAGGTCACGCGCATTCCTACGCCGGGAAAACTTCACAATCTCATTCCTACGATCTAAAAGCCCACTTATTATACTACCATACAGTAAAGCTCGTACCTCGCTGGCATTCACTTTAATGTTCATACATACGGTTCAAGATTTAGAGCGCACTATTTCCTGACCGCTACGTCACAGACTCCGGGGGTCGCGGCGAAATACTGTGTACTCATACCTATAAGCTCCGTCCCAGCGGGACTGTAGTTTGGCCTGTGGTAGTGAGTTCACCAGAGACTATCAATCTAATTTACACAGGCCAGGTGTCAAGCAGATGTTGTCCATGAATATAGGTCGACAAAATGTACTTAAACGCAATTATAAACAAGCCTATTTCACCACTTAATTACACACTGATTACAATGTCATACGTCTATATTTGTTAATCATCACTGCAATAACCTCCCTGTCCAAAGCAATGCAAATTCATCAAACCCTACCCGACTTATTCGCCGCCAAAGGTAACATCAAAAATGCCCGCTGCAGCTCTAAGCAAGACACTAGGGGGTCTAAACTTACATCACTTACTCCCTGCCCCAAGAGCTGTACACCACTTAAAAATCATTACCATAGCACTTGCATAAAACTTGACTACAAGCTTTCGGCGGATTAATGAACTTTCCTCATTTATTATGCAAATTATTGTCTTATTATGTTTAGCCATAAGTATGGCTAAACATATTGTTTTCTCTCATGTTTCTTCTTCTTCTTCTTCTCCTGTCAAATCTTCAAATCGATTCATCTCTGTCATTTTTTGACCAAATGACCTGAAATTTGGTACAGAGGTAATGTAGGCAAAAACCAATGTGCGTTCTTTTCCTTGTTTTGATATTGATCTTGAAAGTGATTTTATCGAGGTTTTTAAGCTATTTTTAGCATATCTTGGCCTCCTGCGCCCTGGTATTTCAACCGAATGACCTGAAATTTGCTGTATATGTGGCTTGAACAAATATTTAAAGGACTACATTCCCATTTTTGGCATACATATATTCAAAACGATTTATTTTGGGCTTTCTTGACAATATTTGCCACTTCTGTCACTTTCAATACTACATATGACCTACAGGTCGTTGACCCCGAGTGCCTTGCACCTGGGCAAGCTGGAAGTTTGCTTACGAGGAGGAAAGACCGGACATAAACATTTAACGTGATTATCGGGAAAACACCATGTTCCCTTAAACTCAGTGGTTAAATTGCAGTTTAGGAAATTTTATAACAGAAAACAAGTTAAATCAATGATTTTGTGAATGTTTATTCTAGCATTAGTTATTCCAGATATTTTCAAACTCCAAATTCTTCAACACAACACGGGAGATCGTTTCTCCTCAGACTGGCGCGACACTCCTGTCAACACGCGTCTCCCGTGATGTGTAGCGTCCACCACCAGGCCTTCCTACATGTCCTACGTACGGGCGTATGGATCGTAGAATTCGGCAAAAAAGGAATGATTAGGCCAGTATAGTCAGTCCCCGGTAAGGTCAATGATTCGCCCCTTTGCGCTAGCTTGTAACGTTAAATGAATGTACCCTCTGGTGGCCAAACTTCACTGACAAACTTTCTCCCTATTATCATCATGAGCTTGCGTTAGTCTGGTACTAGTGACTATTATGTGCCGGGAATGTTTATCTATCGCACGCCTTGGAAGGAAGTTCAGCCATGATAAATGGTCGGCCGTTGCGAAAATTTGGAATCCCATGCTGTTGATTTTCGTGATTGAATCTGTAAGAAAATTTATTTTCATGTCGTTCATGTTTTTGGGACGGACGCCGGGACGGGGTGAATTTTTTCTATCATTTTCGTCCCGTTAGTAATGCAAATCGAATCGTGTTGCACAAGAGGCAAAACACTAAAAACGTGGGTCTTGTGGAGTGTTTTGGAGCGGGAAAATGCCGGATATTAGCGGTGCCGAACAGTGTACATCGTCGCGCGCGGGTGACGCTCCGTCAAAACAAATCCGCTGGTGGTCTAGCGCGGCCACCGAAAATAGGCAGAAACACACAGGAGGACTTAGCACCTTCGTTTATGAGGGCAATTGTGAAAATCTTTTGTTACAAATTGTTCGAACATTGAAACATTTGGATAGATGGTTTGAAACTGTTCTAAATAAAGAGATTTTTGTGTAGTTACGTTCGAAATGTTTCCAACGTATGTGAAATAAGTTCAAACATGTTATAAGTTTCAATGCTAATTGTTTGAACACTTTAGAACTATTGTGACTTAGACATTCTTTTAATCAAAATAGTTCAAACATATTACAAATATTATACTAAAACCCTCTCGGTGACTTTGAATTGACTCAAATATGTTGTTTTTGGTCATTTCCTTCGTCTCCTGTCAAATCTTCATATGTATACTATGGAAAACTTCATTCTTCCCTGTGGTTGATCTTTTTTAATTCAATTTTGAACTGGGTTGATTATGCGCAAGAGTGTAATTTTCAGCGGATATTTTTCGACTGGTTTACATGGAAATGGCACGGAATATCCCATTCTTGCAAGGGGAGGATTCTTTAATTATTTTTCAATTTTGAGCTGGAATGATTATGAAAAAGTCCATTTTTTAGCAGAAGTGTATTTGTTAATCAATTAGTGGATATGGTTGTGGACTGGTCCATATTGTGTTGAGGTGATACTGGAAGACTCAATTTTGGACTGGGGTGATTCATTTTTTTAGTGCAAGTATTTTAGAATGGTCCATTGTTATTTTGGGAGAGTCCATTTTTTGCATGGCGAGGAGTATGGCTAAACATGCTGTATTTGCTCGCAAATGTTGCCTTTCTAGTTTGCATTACAAGTATTCAATAATGTAAAGAAACACCGAAACTATCTACATGCCGTAGATTATGATAATCCGTCAATCCCTGCTGAAGTTATTCGTCTCCAAAGGTATTAACAAAAACGCCAATTACAGTTCCAAACGAGCAGCAAGGGGGCCTTAATTCACACCACTCACTTGCCGACCCAGAAGCTATATACTACCTAAAAATCATGAATCTGACGCCTCCAGAAAATTTGGCCTGAAACGTCGAAGGTCCCTTGCAGTACCTCATATACCCGCTAGGAGGCCCATTTACGAACTTGACCTTCCTCTTTGACCCCCCTAACTATCTACTAAATATTAGGCACAACCGTCAACAGCTCCTCGAGATATGTTGGAGACATACAAACTCTCAAACACACAAAGCCTGCTGCAGTACTGTAGGAAAGCGCAAGATGAATAATTTTTAAACTTGACCTCCGTTTCCACAATCTCTTCCGACCTACCAAAAATCATTAAGATCTATCATTGTTTCCGTCACTATTTTTGCCTACAAACAGGCACAGAAAAATTAAAAGCCCGCTGCAGTACTGTTGGAAAACGCCAGATGATTGATTTTTGAACTTGACCTTCCTTTGCACAACCACTACAAACCTACCAAATATCATGAAGATCCAACTAAGGTTACCAGAGTTATGCTCTTGACATACATACAGACCCACACAACAGCCGGCTCAACCAAAAACATAATCTACTCCGAGTTCCTCTCGGCGTAGATAATGACTGAACACACAGAATATGGCACAAATTACTAAACAAACAGAGTGATATTGGTAAACCTAACAACAGATTCCTAATTTTTGTTCTTTTACATCTTCTTCTATAACTTTGGAACTGACTTTGCCATTCTACAACATTAGTATGCATTTTCCGATATTTTTCTTCACAATTTACAACATTCATTTGATCATTTCGCATCTGCTTTGTACGTTTTATATATGGCAGCACATTCTTTTTTGGAAACGGATGAAAAAAAGACGCCATCCTTATACTAGTAATCAAATCAACATGGCCTTATGGCTGTGACCTTTTTGGGGGGTAAACAGACAAAAATTATGTTTCGCTGACATGTAACGTTAATCAGGTCAGCGTAGCCTTACTAGAAATGAGGAATTTGCCATTTGAAAAATGTAATTGTCTGATTTTGTTGATTCCCTAGAACAACTTAACTATGGTCTTGAATTGTTAAAAATGCCATGGCACCATGGTCATTTTTCAAATAGATGTACCTGAAATGGCATATGTTATCTTGTTTTTCCAGGTTGGCCAGCGTTTGGTGATTTGAAAAAGTGTTATCCCAAGGGTATTACCATGAACAAGTTGGTGGACCAGGAGGGTTTGCCTCCTTGGCTGAAGAAGTACCCCGACGCCTGTGCTACTCGTGTTAGTAGGGCTCTGACTCATTGTGGTAAGGTTTTCAAATGGATTAAAGTTACAGTTTTTCCAATTGGCAATTCGCAGAATGCAAGTATTGCTGGCTACGTGACTTTCAACTAGCAGTTCTGTTTTTACTACAAATTGTAATAACGGCCTAAAAAGTTTAAGGTTTAAAAGAAGCTATGGGTACATTGTCAGGATACATGTGCATTTGGTGTGTGGTTAGGTCCTGACCTATTAAAGAATTTATCTGTACTGCAGCGGAACTTACGTGTGGTCGCTGAATCTTTTGTTCTTAACATACTGTAGTAACCGGGTTATGATTTTGAAGCTTTTGGGCGAGGAAAGAAGTGGTACTCAACTGCCTATTTGGGCGTCTTAGCAGTTTCTTTTGAAGCAGTAGTGGTTTGTAGGAGAGTAATATTTATTTCATTTCATGTATCTGACTTGATTATTACAAGGTACATACTTATTTCCTTTTATTTAAATTTGTTTCATCTTATTCAAAATCTGACTTGATTATTACAAGGTACATATTTGTACCTTTACAAATGCATTGAAAATACAATCGTTGGGGACCGAGCAACAATGTGTACGTGACAGTCGTAAATCAGAAATATTTGCTGTGGTCTTAATGAACAAAGTAAATCTATCTAGTATCAGTACATGATTATAAAAAAACGCACAACATCTTTGAAAGGACATTTAAAGTCCGTAACAATTGGATGATATGTGTAATTGCCTCATCATATTTCATAATTCATGTATATCAGTTATTAACTACTACACGAAGACTCTTTTGCGTTTTCTTGCCTATGTCGGCCTTTTCTAAATAACAGCTTATTAACCAACTTCCAGGAAAGACACTAGTTGTGCCACCAGCTTGCAAAGGTAATTGGGCCAATGTGAGGGACAAAAACAAGAACCCATACTTCATCCGTGTTAATACTATGTGCTGCTACCTGGAGAAAACCATAGGCAAGCCTACCATCACTGGGAAAGACAAGGAGAAATACAAGGTATCAGAGCAGAAGATAAAAAAATTGAAGGCAGAGTAAAGACGCCGATATCACTAAATGATGATTTAAGGGGTGGCAAGGCGGTCTTGTTGTTGCCTTAGCATCTGAAGGTTCTGGGTTCGAATCCCTGGCAGGCCTCAGTGTTGAGCGCTTGGATAAGGCACTTTACATTTATTCCCTCACTTGACTTGGGTCAAATTTAGTAGATAGCTCTAGTTAGGGACGTACTCTCGGATTGGACGTAAAGCCGGAGGTTCCGTGTTTGAAGAGAGACACACCTGAGCATGTTCAAGATCCCACAACACTTGTCGAAAAGAGTAGGGGTCCTTCCCGGCGTGAGTGGTTCAAAACCTACAGTCTTATGGTCGCACCTGGGACAATTGCTGTCGTATTGAGGTCACCTGATTTACCGGTAGCACCGAATGACAGCCCCTTCAGACCTTTGCAAACTATCCCTGCCAGTTTAAAGCTCCTCCCAATTTAGCCCCGGCTACAAGGAGAGATTAGTAATTAAAAAAAGAAAATAATATCAGCAGCTACGGTACTTCTACTGAGGCTACCCATCATTGTTTTCCATTGTATTCGTTCCTTATTGCTGCAAGGGCACTCATTTATTCATTTAAAAAACTTAGAATTTGAGAAAAAACATATTGTTGAATATGGTATTGTCATGTAAAGATGTTGATCTAGGCAGGCCACTTTGAAAGGAGTGTTTCTAACGGACCCCTGTTTAAATGTTACTGTCCATAATGAATTTTTAGTAACTGTTGTAATAGAATCATACAACTTCATCTTAAAAAATCAGTACATCATTCTACTACACATAGTAGTACACAAAGACATACTATCTATACATTGTGTTTCATAACTGTCGAGTATTCTATGTATGAAAGACGACGCATATGATTGACAATTGATCACATCTCAGCACCGTTTCCACCACATTTGTATTCTGTACACTTGTCTATGACTATGCCTATTGTGGTTCCATTTCTTAATGGCTCTGTATTTTTCCAAAGCAATTTTATTCATCAAATGCTATCTGGTATCTCTATACAGGGTCACAAGGGCATCATTGTATTCAAGAACTGTAAATTCCCCAAAAGCGAGGCTAAAGGACATGTGGACCTGTGGGATGGTGCAGACTGCTGTGGTGAATGTACCTTTCCTCAATGCAAGGACGTCAGTCTTTACAAATGTGAATAACTGCAGAATGGGGGATAACAATCAGATTTTGATGAACTGAAAAAAGAATCACAATCATAAAAGGAGCATATACCTTTCAAAAGTCCCTATTAAAACAGTACACTGAAATTCAGCTGCTAATGTGCATCTTCTGGATAAAATGCAAATCATATACAAAACTATACTAATATTTTTACTCCCAGTAGTCAAATGATTTTGAACCAGGTGGAAATTCATCGTTTTGTTCAAAATGGTCTTACTTCCATAGCAGATATAATACATCATTATATATAATACATAATACACTGATATAATATCAAAAATTAACTTACTTTTACTCAAAGAAGGCCAGACATCAACAGCTTGATTGCTCTGATATGTTGTAAGCTGTAACTCGCCTTTGGAAAGAGTTAGAGCACAATTCTTGAAAATTGGAATAATAGACAACTTCAAACAAAATGTGATCCAACCAACCTGTCTTACCTTTTATTGAACATTTCTACAGGAAATAACTGTTTAAAAAGAAACCAATTCAAAAGTATTCAAAATAAGTTTCATCAAACATAAACATTCATCCAAAATATTTTTTTTGGCATCACATCAGGGGTGGGGCCTATCAATTCTGAGCCAAATGTCCCATGCTATGCAAGCTAGCTACTTAGTGCTGCTGACATATATCATATAAATGATATAAGCTTATCAATGTGAAACACTGGTCCTTTTAAGTCGCAGACTTTTTCAAATTAAGAGCACTGTGGCCAACATTCTCACTACTTTCCAATAGTATGATGTTGTGTAAAATACTGAATGCGAAAGTACAATATCATTCTTTAATTGAAGACTGCACATCTTAACAACATTAGCTTTTATTCGACCATAAGAAAAAAAGTCGTGTCATGTTTGGCGTTTAGATTTGAAGTGACCAAAGCATTATGTACTATTTCCTTTAAATGAGTCTGCACAATGGCACCGTGCAATAATATAAACATAACAAATACTTGCTCTTATCATCAGAATACATACATGTAGGGACTATTAGGCAAATAAATAATAATTTCATAGCAGTGCTTTATGCACTTGTCATTGTATTAACTGTCTGTCCAACAATGCAGTGAGGTTTTTGCCACAAGTGTGCATAAATGGTACAAAAAATTGAAGGATGCTTACATTTTTCACATAGCTATGGGTTAAAAACTGTTCTATCTTAAAAAGTACAATTATTGTTTCAAGATGAATCATACATGGACATGAGACTTGTTATTCAATGATTCAATATAATTGATTGATAATGAATTACTTTATCAACATTCAACCTAAGTTATGATGTGTCTCCTTGGTAATAATGACTAACCTGATTGATAAGTAACATACTTGATTACAGAAAACAATCACAGAAGAAAGTTGTGAATTAAAGATCAGAGAATGATGAAAAGGAGGTATAAAAACATTATCAATTATTCACCAAATAGAGACACAGAATATCAAATTATAAGATATGTTATTCAAAGGTGTATAGAAATAACTTAAGGTAATGGGATACAGAAACCATTAGTTAACAAGCTACACCTTGTCCATGCTGCATTACTTTTGAGATGTTGTATTATTTAAAACACCTGTATGCTTTTCTTCTGTTGCTACTGAAAGGGTGAAGATCTGGGAAAGAAATTGTCAATCTAGTACAATTGGCCACTTGCACCTGACGTAATGGATCACGTGACCTTGTCTACGCCGCCATATTGGGTGTCAGAACTGTGACCTCTGACCTGTGACGTCAATGAAAGTGGCCAATTGTGCTATGTCAAGTCTCTGATGAGATACTGTGACAAGTGTATATCAGAACATCAAAGTTATGACAGAGGAAGAGCTGTGACACTAAAACATCATTTTGGAGTAATACACATGGACATGACTTTTGAAGTAAACTTCCAGTCATTTGACATTTATTTGACAGGGGTGAATTGAACAAATTCATAACGTTAGGTGACGGTTTATTAATGTACCACTTATTGGTACCATATTGTTTTGATGCTAGCTGGGATTGCGGTTCTATCCTGAATAAAATATTCTTGAGATTGACAACTGTGGCTCATGTATTTAATGTTGTCTGACTAATAGAGGTGCAGTTTCGCATTTTTAACCAGGAACATACGTGGTTTTCGGTGCCTCAGTGGCTTTTTGGCACCAAAATGATTTTGCTCAAACTTCGAGTACAATACGATCTGTAATTTGTTGTAATCTGTATAATTGCAATATATGATGTTAGAAGATATATTCTACCAGTGTCCTGATGCATTTCATCTTACATTGTTATAAACTGTATCTGTTGGATCACTTTCGAAGAAAAAAAGGAAGTTCTGCTGCAGTACTAATTAAGGTCACATACCAGGGTGCCCAGAATCAACCTTGACTTTCGTCTTCCCAACACCTACCCACATACCAAATATCATCATAATCCATCCTGAGGATCTTGAGTTATGCTGACTACAATAGTCCTGAAATACACACACAGAGACACACGCACACAGACGCACACACAGACACACACACACAAACACACACAAACACACACAAAACTATATCTCCATTTTTCATAGAGATAACAAACGAAATTCCTACTTACCGACCCTATTTTTTCAGGACTGTAATTGGAAACACAATATTCCTTTTCTTATAGGCCTGAGCGATATGTCTAGACCCTTGGTTCGGGTTGTCTGTGGATAAAGGGTATACGTAGGGAAGGTCAAGAACGGTGAGTAACCTGCGAGAGGACAGTGACTGGAAAAAGATTAGAGACACCGCAATATCCGTCAAGTCGGTTCATTGAACCTACCCGCTACAACAGATTCACTTAGGTTTGTTGTCATACCCATTGAAGATCACTCGGCAAAGTGTTGACACTCTCAACAAATATGAGCTTCTTTTGTTGCCAGATAATGATACCAACAACATATAATACGTTGCATCAATGCGATGGATGGCTTTGATAAAGGTTTGCGTGCATGAAGATTGTTGTCGCATGCGTTTGTCTTCAAACGTCCGCTGGGCAAGAAAAATAATCAAAATTGGACGGAAAATATCAGATGATATTACCATATTACAGACCAAAAAAGATTTCTACAAATAATGAACTGCTACAAATGCGTGGAGGGTTTCCTGTGAGTAGTCTCTAGCTGGAAAGGCTAGGTGAATTCTGACATAATACAACACGACGTCGCACTATTGACCATAACTATTGACCATATTGTAATTTTAAGTGGTCCGCAACATCAGCTTGTCTGCATGGCGTTCCACTGTGTATTGTATTGTTGCAATCTTTGATAAAGTAAGATAAAGACCACAAATGTGTATTACAAGGTAACACAATTGTAATACTGAAAAAAATACGTGCTAAATGACATGTACACTTCAAGGACCTTGACTTATCTATTTGTCTGTGTTTCCATACGAGGTAGTACAGGACTCGCTAAATTTACATCAAGGCTTTAGCCAAATGTCGTATCAATATATACAGTACAGCTTTAATGGGCTATATGCGTGCACATGTACACAGCTTTAAAGGACTTTCACTCGACAAAAACAAAATTTAAAGGGCTTTGACCCCTTTGATAAGAAATTCACAATAAACTATATGGACCGAAATACCGTTATATAATATTTTGTAAATACGTTTTTTTGTGTGATAAGGCTTTGTGCAAATGCAGTCGACGTGGCCGGATGTTTATATTCTTCACCGGAAATGACGTCGTTATGAAGCAGCCGGTTGCCATGGAAACGGCAGATTTCAGCATGTGATTTTGAAAATTTGCAACGCTATTGGCTAGTTTTTTTCCCTACGGTATTGCTTCGTACCTGTGTATAAAGTAGAACCAGACCGCCGAGCATAAATCAAATCCAGATACCAAGGGATCATCAACATGTTCATGGTAGGTACTCGCAACCAAATTCTTCACGGATTTTGTTTTTTTCGACACAACTGTTTCTTTGCCCGTATGTCGCGATAACTTGATAGTATATAGCAACGAGAGAACAAGAATGTATTGTGAGTATGCTGAACTAATGTTAATCATTAAAAAAAGAAGTACAGAGACAAATTTGGGAGAACAAAAAATGTACAATGATTCATATGGATGTTGTAAACATTTGCCCATCCACAGCCTTTCAGAAAAGTTGGAATTGTACGACACATGGTACATGTATTTTGATTACAGAACATTTTTTTTTCTGTGAAACTTTTAAAGTTTACTGAAACGTTAGGAGATAGAATCCATTTGGATGTGCAGTTGAGAATCCAGTGTACATTACTAAAGCACCTGTAATGTTTACACGTCAACTGAACGATTTTTTCTATAATGTTTCTTTCTTTTCGGTGTTATATACGGAGGTATTTATTTCTAACGTTCAATGCTGATACGTCTAACTGGTATGTCCGGGACGTATATGTTGGAGATAAAATTATACCAGTGTTGTTAACGTGATATCGTGAGTTTTTGTGAACAACGATTGGGGGAATATTACTATTGCAAACTATAACGTTACCACGTAAGAAGATGGTAACTTCCTAACTGAAGCTCCTTCAAAACTAAAACCAAAACAGATTTATCAACGTTTAAATGTATGAAACGGTCGTGTGCCTTCTTACTGAAAGCTATAGCCATGGAATTCATCAATTCACGGTCTCCGAAAATCTCTCCCTATCCTGGAAAATGGATACATGGCATTGTGTGGTACTAGCTATTCATGGATGATCCTTTTATCTAGAATGATAATTTTGTTTTCAGATGGAGTTGAAAATTCCTGTTGTGCCTTGTGCTTATCAGCATACAAGTGGCAAAGGCGCAAGGTAACGTTTTATATTGATATTCTAGGAAGGTTGCATTAGACACATGCGCTTTCAATTAAGGTTTATTGCCTACAAACATCATGTCTTGGAATTAAAAAAAAAAGAGTCGTTGAAGGTTGCTTCAAAATTGCTTCAACGCAAAATTAAAGGCGACCAAAGCAATAGTAGTGCCGAAAAATGGAAATAAAATGATACTGAGATATTTATGGTAGTGACATTTACTACGGTAATAACCACTGTTTAGCACATGTTTTGCGTAGTAACTTCATACTTTGAGCATTTTAAAACCGTGCAAAAACCATACGATAATCCCCTTAGTTTCGTGAGCCAACACAAACCCCAGCGACGATTTTAAGTGAGTTCTCACATCACAACGACAGCGTATTTTTTGCATCATGGACGTCGCTATACATTGTGATAGTGAGGCTTGAACTTATCATGTATAGAAATGACTAAATAAATAGACTTTCAAATTAGACAAATTCGGGCCCTAATATTGTTTGGGGTTTCCTTTAAAGCACTGCGAAAAAGCCCTTCCCTTTTTACTGCAAAAACGAAGCCTCGCGAAAATCGACGCGTATTTATTTACATTACTGACAGGAGCCAGGATATGAAAGACAACGATTATAATAATAATAATCTTATGTTGCAGACTGTCCCGATGGTTACGAAGAAATCGACGGAAGTTGCTTTTTCTTCTCTAAAGTGGCCAAAAACTTCAAGGACGCCGAGATCGTGTGCGAGGGCCTTGGGGGCGAACTGCTTGAAGTCGACGACGCCGCTACGAGGGCGATCATTGACGACTACGCCCCACGTTGCGTGTATGACACCCCAAAATAACTTTTCTTATTATATTGTTTCTTTTTATACGCAGAAACATTTTCTCAAAAGAAGAAAACTTCCTGTGTTTAAGAAAAACATTTTGTCCACGAGTTAAGAATTTTTTTCCTTACTAATTTTTTCTTGCAGAATTTTTCTGGAGAGGGGAGAGCAAAATTCTAATATTTTCCAACAACTGTGTATTCCAAGGGGAATTAGTTGCCATTTTGGCTGTATTTTTCTTGTAGAAAACAACTCGATAAAATACACAATACAAGATCTAAGAAAAAATACCAATGTCGCAAAAACTGACTGAAAAACTGAAAAAAGATTTTCACATCTGTTTGTAGATTATAATGTGTATCCGTGGTATTTGTTCCAATTCCATTTCATTATTTTCAAATGAAATCATCTACTCAATTTTTTTTTCTGATTATTTTGCTTCAGGTACTGGATAAGTCAACAGTCACTACTTGTTGACTATAACCAGAGTGCAAAGTAAGGACCAATGTTGTTCAACACTTAAATTTCTGATTATTTTTTTATCTGTTCCATTTTTTTAGCTGCGCATATATTTTGATCTTACGATTTTATTTTCAGAAAAGAATTCAAGTTTATCTGCCATGCAAATCCGGGAGAAACCCCTACTGAGCCAGGTTGGTAGACAACTTTTTCTAAACACTAACATTGACTTCACTTTTACATTCAGTCCCCCAAACAGGACCACTTGATAATTACCTTTGCCGAGAAGATTATGTTTTCGGTTACGCCAGCTGTCGGGTTGTCTGTATGTATTTCAAGAGCATAACTCGAGAAACCTTTGATGGATCTTCATGATTTTTGGTACGTGCGTAGTGGTTGTGCACAGGAAGGTCAAGTTCAAAAACCGTTTACCTGGCGTTTTCCAACAGTACTGCAGCGGAATTTTTGCTTTTATAAATAGAATGATTGCTTGTCTATGACTTGAATCACATTTACCTTAAAATTCGTAAGAACACACAAATTACATTTTCTGGTTCTCAGATTAAAAAAAAAGTTATTTGCAATTACTTATGGCATTACAAAGCTAAGTAAAGATGAACATTTTTAGACACAAATCATGCAAATCACAGCCTCATTTACATACTTTATGAGGCAATGCAATGCTATAATAGCCTTCTTTGCTAAAATGCGACTTTCATACTTTGGAAAATTTGCGTTAGTTGGGTAGAGAAGATGATTACCTGAGACAATTCATGCAAATGAGAACTGTATTTGTATATTCAATGGGAACATTTATGATACGTCACTCAAAAAGGTAATTTAATGTGGCGAAGATACATGGTCATAGAACTTATTCTAATTGCTCCATTTGTGTCCAAAGCGTTGAGTGAACCAGTATTTTGCATCTCTCAACAGCACCATTGCCAGCGTATTGAAGGACCGTGCCTGAAAAAATGCTTTCAGTCACATGGACCTGTGGGATGACGCAGGATGCTTCCGGCAATGTTATTTTCAAATTAATAGATCTAAGAAATAAAGCTTTGCCAAAGTGAAATAGATGCAGAATGTGGGGAAAATCATCAGATTGCAAATAAAAGAAAATCAGGCAACAATGCAATAATGCAAATACGGTCATAGGCTGCTCAATCATATTGAAATATTCTATATCGTTCAGATTCTATATTTCTCAATGCCATACGCACTTACCATCAGGGGTAAATTAAGCAAATATATGCTAGTGGGTGATTTAGTTCAGCGAATGATTTAACACTATGGGTACTTTGTGTTTCATTCTATGGCAAGCTTGCTGGGAACGTGGTTCTGTCCAGAATAAAACATTCTTGACCTAGAAAAGTGTGTCTCCAGTTCTTTATCAAATGTGACTGCAGTTCTGCATCTTATCAACAGGGGGCATGAATAGTTCTTCAGTAGTTTCCTGACACTGGAATAATACCATCACTTGAAATAGAATCATGGTAGATAATAATGGAACAATGTATACAAACATTATTAAAGATAAAAGTACAAGCAACTGACATCAAGGTGTTTACAAAAACATTCTTTATTTACAACAGGCAAAGACATTGTCAATGCCCATGGAAACAAAATAACACCTTTATCAATTTCCATACACCATTCTGGACATTCAACAATGTAACATTAAAACATCTTTAATAGCAGGAATGGAAGATACCGTTTATAATGATAGAACTTGGGACAGTTATGAATACAACTACTAGTATTAATAACAGGTCCATAAAAAGCACTTTTAGGCCACACCAATATATTTCCTTGGTTCTGAAAGATTTCAAATTAAATATCAAGAGAGGAAAATATTAAAACAAAGGGTTGAGAAGACAGTTTGAATCTGGAAACATTTACTTGGAGTCTAAATGTACGGTGTGCACAAAAGACTTAACTTGAAACTATATCTTAACGTAATCTTCAAATTTAGCATTAATATTATCAATTTATTTTTGTTCAAATTTTAGAACTAGAAAATCAAATTGGTGTGGCCTAATATCACTAAACATGGCAATACTTAATGTTCTACATTTGCTGAAAACTAGCTAAAATACAAGCTACATTCTTTTAGTCTACACATCCTTTGAGACAACTAATCCTGTAAAAGAGTAGTAAGAACATATCAACAAATTGAATCTAAAAGTAATATTCAAATTTCAACACTTAACATGGTGAACTTTTAGTGTCTAGGTTTTCCAAAATTTGAGTCTTTGAAAGTTGTTTCTTGTCACATTATTTTCAAGTTTCAAATAAATAAAAGTTTCAAGCTGAAAATCAAATCTTCATATTAGATAGGGTTGACAGTTTTTTTAAAGAAATGGCAAGTCTACCAAAGAGGACGGAAACAGTGACCAAAATCCTTCAACTCATGATTTTGTACATGTACATGTAATTGCATGTACTTGTATGGTGTAGCATTTGTTGGGGAGGGGGGCATTCTCATTTTGTATTTAGCATTGTGACAAATTCAAAGTAAATCCGAATAGGGGCAAAGAGCAAAACTCATAGAATGCTCTCGATCGAGGTTTTGACTTCTTTCACAATGCATAATATGATTGTGGAATTTTCAAATTAGAAATGCTGTGTTGATTCGTCTGGTTGTAGCTATATGATATCTCCACAATAATGTAGTAGTTTGATACCACAACATAGCTCAATGTTCAAGGAACTTCTCGTCTTTTACAACATGTAATAATGGTACACACAAGAGTTCAAACACAGTCACCTTTTTTTCAATAAGGAATCTCTTTTCCTGTGCAGCATGACAGTTCCCTTGGCAAAACATCAGTACTGGAAATTCACTGGTCAGTACTGGTTAACTACTGACAGTAGTATTTCAGTAAATTTTCAGTAAATTTTATTTGACTGACTACCCAAACCATCAGTACTGGAAATTCACTGGTCAGTACTGGTTGACTACTGACAGTAGTATTTCAGTAAATTTTCAGTAAATTGTCTTTTACTGTCTACTGAAGCACCACTGTTATACATTTCTATATGGGAAGAGCTGGAACTTGATATGTGAAAGTTTATCTGACTGTTATGTACTTCACCAAGTGAGATATGTCACTGCAGTAAAAGAAAAATTCTTCAGATTTTGATATTGAATGCATCCACCTGAGAAATATGATTATTTTCAGATATCTTTCAAGCAGAGCTCTCCTCAGCTCTAATTTGGAAAAGAAATTGCAGACTTTTAGGCCTGATTTGGTTATGACTGTCAAAGGTCAACCACCATGTTTTGTCACATGACCTCAATTAACCAATGAGCCTTCAGATATCCTTGCTTGCTGACAATTGCACAGTAGTTTCACAAAAGCTGAGAGTTTGGGGAGCATTTTTGCTTATTAATCAATTTTGAAGTCTATGACATTTGCAGTGACTTAATGAATAGAATTAAAAGAGCAATAATCAACTTCTTGTTAACAAATTACTAAAAAAGGATTTTGGTATCTCTAGATCTTTGAAGTTGTAATGATATTGATAACACGGTACAATGTTTGCCATATGTTTATCATATTTGATAACTGGGTTCCACATATACAAATATTCCCCCAGGATGAAACTGACTCATTAACTCATCAAATAATTGTACACTCATGGCACTCGAAGCACTTTTAATACAGTGCAAGGTTGACCCTGCTGGACAATGCAAGCTGCAGTTTGCACATAAAATGATAGGGGTCCTTCTTACACTGCTACACACTGCTGGTAATTTCACATTATCAGATATTGTGACAAGAACAGCACTGACATCATTTCAATTTCACATGATGCAACACAGAAGCTAACAAATGTTAATCTTAACATCTGGCTGTCTGAATATGCTTGTAAAATATCCATCAATAACAATATTTCACTGACAACATGAACTTAATAAATCGGTGGGCCATATGCAAAATCTCCACTTCATATCTCGTGGCGCACATTTTTAATTAAAAAAAATGTGCAGTTGTGCTTTATCTTGCATTTTTTCACTTTAACGTTTGGCTATAAAATCATGGTAATTTTCTAAGGAAGAATTCATATTTTCAAAAACTGTTTGTGTAGGCCTAAAAACTTAAGCCCAAAAATATGCAAGCATTACTAAAACTTTATTTTGCACAAATTCCTACAGTAAGTTAATACGTATGTTTGGTGTTACAGGCTCACAATCCTTTTGTTCTAACATATAACAAAAACGTTTCCATGTATTATAAAGTCACATATATCACAAGCTATGTGACAATATCTTGGTAAGATTATGTATCTACAATGTACATATCAAGCAGCTAATCATATTGGCCAAAAAAACAAATCCATATAGATCACCTTGTTGCCTAAGTATATATCTTAAAGCATAAGAACGAAGTTAAGAAAATAAGAAACATGCTAAAAATAAGATATAAAGTTTTGAAATACTCCCTGTCAAAGGTTTCACATGAAAATTGCAATATTTTACACAAAAATATGTATACCTTGTCACTTATTCATATCTTACTTTCCTAAACCTAAAAAATCTAATCCTAATACAAAACTACATTACATGTATGCAACATATTCACTTTGTATTCCTGGTAGTGTTACTGTTATTACAGGTTTGTGATAGCAAAACCTGTTCTGTTTTTGTTGATATCTTGCCCCCCTCCCACAAAATATGAAAGATGTAAATGACAATGTTGCGCTCTGGTTGTACTAGAATTCACTTGAATGTTGTTTTTTTTTCGCTGAAATGGTCACCATCAATCATTTTACAAACAGATTCCTAACTCTAGAGTTACCGAAGTCTTCAACAATATTCATGATTGAAGTTTTCCTTTATTACTTGAAAAATAAAACGAAAATTAATAAAAAAAAGCTTTCAGATTTCTAGGATGGGCACTTGATGTTGAACAATACAAGACAAGTCTTATTTGCTACAAGATGGCTACAAAATAATATCTCCTTTTTCAATATGTCTACCGAGGTTAGCCTGTACTACCGTGGTCGGATCTTCTCGTAGAAAAACTGTGCGCCTAGCGGCGTCAACTCGCCGTTGACCCGCCGTAACGATCTCCGCACCACATGGTGAAACTGGTTGAGCACGAACTGGTAAAACTCGTTCTCCATCTGCCAGATTTGAGACCTCTGGATTTTTCTGATGGTCTCCTTTGACGGTTCCTGTTTGTTGGATGTTTTCCTTAGATGGGACTTGCCGCCTGAGAAAACAACAAAGATACGTTGTCTCATAAAAAGGTTTTCTTCAGTGCCGTTGATAAAACACACCCAAACAAACAAACAAACAGTGCTGATAGACATTAACACAAACATGGCAGAGGGACGCAAAAGGTCAAAGGTTACCCTTGTCCCTTGGGAATCGAATATGGAACACACACACACCTGGCACTGAGTTTGAAATACAGTAAGGTTAGTAAAAAGACAACGCCAAGAAAGTAGACGTGGTATACTCGCTAACAACAGCAAACTAAGAAGAACACATAGCGAGAAAGGGTAAGTCCGTGTAGAAGTCCCACTCTTTCTACCAACCAGGGTAATCTGTAATAAAAGATAGGTACCAGGGACATGCCATTACAGTAAGTGACCAGGGAAGGGCTGTGAAAAGTTTCGACAAGAAACTTCAAAGAACACAGAGTGATATTGAAAACGTGAGTATACAGTTTGGGTTTCGACAAGAAACTTCAAAGAACACAGAGTGAAATTAAAAACGAGAGTACAGTTTGGGGTTATTCAAACGTTAGCCACAGCCCTGTCGTGATACGTAATGGCCTGTCCCTTAAAACAGCTGGAAAGTGGAGTTAGGGCAGAAGAATTGAGGAAAAGAGCTGTACCGGTACCGGGTGGGCAGGGCCGACCTCCAGCGACCTCCTGGCAGTTACCTGGGCGGTATGACATGAGTGTTACTAGCACCAGGTGGATGGCATGCATTTAGCCTCAGTACAAACAATAGACCAATCCTGGCTGGCTCTCCCTAAACAAATTAAACTTCAACCAATGAGAGAGTTGCTGTGAATTTTTTGCATTGTTACATTTTTGCCTTCCCTAATAAAATTAACAGTTCAACCAATGAGAGAGTGGCTGAAAATCTTTGCACTGATGTTACATTTTTGCTTCCCTAAGAAATATCAACAGTTATTCAAACAACTCCCTTTTTGCTCTGCATTTTTGTATATTTTATTGGCTGAATTATAACATAGGATTGGTCTATTCTTCAAGAACATATGCATTATGCACAAATACGACAAACAAAAATTGCAGATGATCAAGAAAGACAATGTGAAACTGTACACCACTGTGGAATCAAGGCAGACAGCCATATTGTTACGATTCCTCCTGCAATTAATATCACTAAGCATATCAACTAGTGATAGTTATCCAGGTCTGCCCTGAAAATTGCAAATAGACCAATATACATACCACTGTAAAGACGGTTTTGTAATTATTAATATCCCGTCTTAGACGAGTATCTAAGTATAACCGATATCACGTTGCACCCAGCAGACTTATTTATCCAGCGGTACATTAATCTCTCTCGGGGTGACTGAACCCAATGAACAGCGGGGCAAGAAATACCACTAATTGCTGTCATTTGTCAACCCCCCTCTAGCCCAGATCTATTGTTCGTAGTTCCACCCCGGGTCGGCGCAGGAATTGCAAGCGTTCGACACCGGCGCGATTAGTCGTGGCCCCGCACCTGGCAAACGTGCCCCCGCAAACTGATTACCTGGTCAAATCATGCCGACGACGCCGATGGATCGCTACTAAATACACCTGGTGAAGAATTAGGCGTCAAATGGGACTCCACGGCCAACTGTCGGTGAGGCGATTTTCAGGCGCCCGAATACATACCTCAGCATGCTGAATGGTCAGTAGGGTTTTATTACAGAGTGGCCAAGATTGGGCCATGGATCATCCAGCCCACTTTATAGACCCTAAAGGGGCAAACTAGGCAATGAAAGAAATTGCTATTGGAGCGAAGTTAAGGTCTGATCTGTAGGGGGGAGGGGGGCGAGTTACAGTTATACAAGGTGCATTCAAGGTGATACTGTGCTGGAGAAGATGACGAATGGTTTATTCAATTAAAATACACCGCAGCCTTTTGGGCTGAATTTCGAATCACCGCAGCCTTTTGGGCTGAATTGCGAATTTAAAAACAAATCATTGTCCTTAAAAACGCCTACAGCAGATCAAGGTCTGTACATATTAAAATAGCCCTTTTTCTTGTATGACCATCACAATCGGTGATAGAAAATTTAGACAAACATGCAGTGTTTAAAAGAATCATGGACTGGTGGTTTTCTTGGATGCAGTTATGAAGATAATATTTACACAGTGGTGCACAAACCTTACACTCACTTCTTTCCATAATAGAATGGTTGACATATATTGATGGCTGGAAAAAGGATTACAGTGCTATGAGTCAATGTGCATCAGAAATTGATTGTCGTTTTCCCTTTTTTATGACAGAAATAATAACCTGCATACTAGACAGCTATAAAAAGCTTTAAAACATATACATGAATGCAACACCTACAAAAGTTTGTTACATTTTTGAAAAACTCTATAGGAACCAGCTTTCTACAAAAACTGAAACTTTTGGCGTACTTTCAAATTCAAGGCCCCAAGGCCCTTTTGAAGTAGTAGGGGCAGTGTGTTGCTGAATCCACTATATCTTGGGCCAGCGGAGGCCGGATTGAAAAAAAAGAAGTGATTTCGAACCAGTTTAGCTCAAATGAACTCAATGAACAGATGAGCTAATCTTCCACTGGTTGTGACAGGAAGACAGACGCTATGTACAGTATTTATAGGTTCATTGTTCCCGGAGAAATTCCCCTCGCTCTTTTCTACAAGCACAATGAACAGCGGATCATGGCTTAACGTCCCTTTCTAAGGACTGCGACCTTTTCCTGTAGCGTTCATGTCGGTTGAGCGACACAGCAGGGATCGAACCAGGGGCTTCTAGTTCTAGAGGCAAGATCGCTAACCACTGGACTACGCATGCTACGTTGAGAGGTTATGGGTTCAATTCCTGGTTAGACTGTCCTTGGAAAAGACTTGACGTTCCTCACTCCATCCAGGTGTAAATGGATACCTGAGAGGTAAAAGTGTTAGGTAGCAACTTCTATAATATCATATTCTTGCAAAGTTATCTTACAAGAGCACTTGTTGGAATGTCTCCTTCTTATGCCAACAACCTGACTGCCTGTCGTCCGAGATTAAACCCTGACTTTGCAGCTTTCATCAAAATTGTCCAATTGGAGTGTCGGAAGATACGGACCGTATCCCATAAAATTCCATATTTCTGTACGTTGACACAAGAAATCAATCCGCGCCCTCCATCATAGAAGTTATATGGCAGCATTGGCAGTTCTTTAATAACCCAATTTTCCCCTCGAGGAGCTTTAACTGATTTTTTTGCCGAGTCATCGTAATCTCGCTCTCCGACAGTGACGTCCGTTTGGAGCAACACAGGTCACCAAGTCAACTTCGAAATGCCATGACATGGCAACTAAGGACACACCAATTTTTTTGGTTGCTTCTTGGAAAAGCCTCTGCTGTTTTTCCCATTTTTGAAAAAAATAAAAATTGTGTCACTATTCCCATTCACAAATTTTTACTCACGATTTTACTATTTGTTCAGTTGTAAAACTCAATAGCCACCGAAATGGATTATAAAGGCCCGCAAATACCTAAAAAGTGTGGTTACATTTTAGCATAAGTTATATAATTTTTCATTTATTCTAACTATTTTTCCATGTATTAAATGGCGAAAGGATACTGGGGGTTATCAAGAATATTGTATAACAGAACTGCTGCCTAGTCCAAACTCAATGTCAAGTTGCCAATACAATTAATGTTTGGGATTGAACAAAAAAAGTGTCAGGGTAATTTTTTTTAATCTCCAGCAAAATTGATATTTCACCATTAAGTTTGACACCAGTGTGTAGCTCTTGGTGTAACAAGTGCAGTGATATTAAAAAAAAATCATAATTCTGCAATGTTCATAGCTGTAGATATCATTAATAAAAAGTGTCAGCAGACTGCAGGCTATTTGGGTCCTCTGCTGAAATGAAAAGCTAGCCTGGAGAAATCACAAAACCTTCTTGCTTCTGGGGGTTGAGCTCTCTTCTGATGAGGTACAATGTAGGCATGTGGAGTTTTGCTCTCTGTCCATGCCTATGAAAGAAGTTTGTAGTGAACAGTTCTAGCTCCAGCTTACTCCCCTATCAATCAGAAATACCTGCACGCCTTTAATCCGTGATTCCTGCATAATTTACGGTATCTTCAACTTCAACTTGGTTTACCCCTAGATAACCCCGCGAGGGGCAAAGTAGTATCTAACGACCATCAAGTGACGAGGATGCGAGAGTTGATTATCCATGTGTTTGAAAGAAGTTTGTAAAGAACGGTTCTAGCTCCAGCTTACTTGCCTATCAATCAGAAATACCTGCACGCCTTTAATCCATGATTCCTGTATAATTTACGATATCTAACGACCATCAAGTGACGAGGATGTGAGAGTTGATTATCCATGCGTTTGAAAGAAGTTTGTAAAGAACGGTTCTAGCTCCAGCCTACTCCCCTATCAATCAGAAATACCTGCATGCCTTTAATCCGTGATTCCTTTATAATTTATGGTTTCTAACGACCATCAAGTGACGACGATGTGAGAGTTGATTATCAATCCGTATGATATGAAAGAAGTTTCTAAAGAACAGTTCTAGCTCCAGCCTAGTCCCCTATTAATCAGAAATACCTGCACGCCTTTAATCCGTGATTCCTTTATAATTTACGATATCTAACGACCATCAAGTGACGAGGATGCGAGAGTTGATTATCTATTGCTTCACCCCAGCGAGTCCCGGGTAGCGCCGACATCCCACCCGATGCCATCTCATCTGATTTAATTGCATTAAGACTGTTTGATTTATGCGCAGCAGACTGGATATTTCTGCTTGGCCACACAGATCATTATTCATGATCACTGCACCGCGGCTCGCTTTCCCCGCCAAATGAAGGACTCCACGTCGATAACGTGCCCACGGAAAGGCAATAACAGTCCGGAACAATATCCCCCCTTCCACAGTTTCCAACCCGGCTTCAGACAAAACTAATTTACTCCGATGTAAGCGATGAAGCGAAAGTTACAGCAGACAAACCACAAAGATTAGGCCACACCAATTTAATTTGTTGCTTCTCGGATTTTTTAACACAAAAATTGGAGCGATAGGGCGAAAAAAAATCAAAATAACATTTTTTGCAAATGGTCTGGGGTGAAGATAAGGGTTTACATAACATATAGAATAAGATGATTATTCAAATTTCAGCTTTGTATGGCTCTTTTTATTCAATGCACCCCTTTCTTTGTTATAATTACTATAATATTTCAGTACCAAAATTACCTTTTGCCATGTAATATATGGATTGATATTGAGAAGTAGTTTTAATAAATGAAAAAGTATAACTTATGATCAATATGACCACACTTTTTAGGTATGTGCAAGCCTTTATAATCTATTTTGGTGGCTACTGTGTTTTTACTGAACAAATATTAAAATTGGGAGTTGAAATCTGAGAATGGGAATAGTGACCCAATTTTTTTCTTTTTCAAAATGGGAAAAACAGGACAGGCTATTCCAAGAAGCAACAAATTAAATTGGCGTGGGATCAGATTTGGACTTCTGGTTGCTGGAATTGATTGCAATTGTGGTAAACTTTCCAGTGTCCTTGCTATACTTCTCACTTAGTGAGGCTATTTGCAGTTTTAACTTGTGAAGATGAATGTCTAGCAAACGACCTATTTCTTGTCGATGTACTATTGGGACTTGAAAAAGTTTTCTCATGATAATACTAATAATAAACTGGTCAAGACAGACGTAGTGAGTGTCTGTGTGAGTCTATCAATCATGATATGTCTGTGAGTAGTTTTATCAGGTTGGTACTAAACTGGACGACACACTTCTTTGTTACGTTTATGAAGGTAAGACATCCAGGTATACAATATATAAAGACAATTCAAACACTACAACTGGATAAAATTCTTAACTGGGAAAACCGGTTGAACATGTCAAGGACACTAATTTCAAATAAATTTATTTATTTACCCAGGGCCAACATATCGCCACAAAGGCGGTTTTCAATCCACCCTGCAGGCATAAGTAATCAAAACATAGTGAAGTAAAAAAATACAAACTGTACAAAAAAGGTCTAACTCGTAAGAAACGTATGCATATATGTCATTAAAATGTAAATTATGTTAGGATAGTGAACTGACTGTTACTGTCCTTTTTGTTGCAAAGCAAACACTTCTTTGTTGCTCAACTAAAAAGATTTATCTGAAATCACTTTGATACTATGATAGTCCTCCTGATACAAATGTACCTTCCTCAAAGCAGTAGTGACTGGGGGAGGGGGGCAAGGTAAAGGACAGAGAGGACAACAGACACAATCACTGAGTTGAGGAGGCCGTATGGATCTGAAAATCTACTCTCAGGTCATAAAGGGCACTGAGGGGGGATATGAAGATCAGTCACATTTGGGGCTGCATTATTCTCACTGCAGCGCCACCTAGCAGTGGAAAGTAAAACTACAGTCAGTAGTACCCTGAGGAAGGTGGCAGGACTAGTGAAACATTGGCAGGTAAAATCTTTTTGATTGTGCAACAATCTGCATTGACCTTGTCAGGGCTGTCTCGAGGACCCGTCCCTCCGTCCCGGGACGGAAATTTGCTTGTTAGGACGGAAAGAATTTCACCCTGTCCGTCCCAAAATCTGAATTTTAAATGACATGAATTTCATGAAAATGCATCTTTGTAAGCTTAAAATGATAAATTTAACAACGGAGATACAAAACATCGGCTCCCAAACAATGAGTGGGACAGAAAAAAGTTAGAGACAACCCTGGATATTGTCTGAGAGCATTGACATACATGTAGCATAACTGAAATGCATTTGTATGAAAATACAGAACATTTTTATCTGATGATGACGTGATGGAAACAGTACTGGTGTTGTCACCCTGTCCTTGGTGCTGAACTTACAGCTGTTAACACTGAAGAAATCAAGAAAAGTCAAACCTGTACTAGTGACCTCTGCAAAAAAGTACCACCTGGTCACTGTACAGTTGCAAGTTTGTGGCAGTCCCTTGCTAAAAGATAATTTTCCCAAGCACCTAGAATCCTTTCCATAGCGGTCACCTGTCAACTGTGACCTTTTTTTTCATCAAATCCCTTGAGTTATCATTACAGACAAGTTTGACTATACTACAGGACTGTCTCCAGCTTTAAATATTTTTCCATCCCTCTCAATGTTTGAGAGCCTATGTTTTAATTTTCGTTGTCAAATCTGTAATTTGAAGCCAAGAAAGATGCATTTTCATCAATTTCATGTCACAAATTTCCCTTTTTTTGGATGGACAGGGTGAAATTTTTTTCCGTCCCTACAAGCGAAGTTCCGTCCTGGGATGGAGGGACTGGTCCTGGAAACAGCCCTACTATACTATCTGTATCTGTATCTATATATAGCCGGTATAACTGCCCTTTAGCGTAACACACCAGCTTTGCAGGCACGCGGCGCGGTAGCAGCTAGTTATATCATACCGAATGACCTGCACCGTCATAAAAAATACACAATTAACAAATTGCACTACCCTCCCCCTATGTCAGTCTCCATCAAATTTTACCACGGTGGCCGTATGGCGTAACGGCAGGATTTTCGGCCCAGAACCCAGCGGCCCCGGGTTCGAATCCCCTGATGCCATTGACCTTGTGCCCTTGGCAAAAAGGCACTTAACACGACTTTCCTCACTCCATCCAAGTGTAAAAATGGGTATTATGTGTGTGGGTCACGACACCAGCAATACATGTAGCTGCCTGTGTCCCACGTGTATTGCACTGTAACAGTTGCAATTCTAATATAATCAAATCAAAAATCAAATCTTACCACAGTACTGTTGTAATAGATATGAAGAACGCATTACAAGATCACCCACCTTGTTGGAAGAGACTAGTCGCCCCCCTGAAGAATTTGGGCAACGCTGCCTCCAGTAACATAACAAAATCCTCCAGCTCTTCAGTGACTCCCACGAGGAAGTAGTTGGCCACCAGGTTTCGCTTGGCCTCTTCTAAAGCCCACCTGTTTCCAGGTTCCCTACAAGATAAATGTAAACCCATGAGCTAAATCTTGGGTTCAATTTTTTACTTTAGCACACATGAATGTTGTTAGGGATACAAGAAGAATGGATGTTTGAGTGTTTTTGACATGTGTGGGGTTGATGGTTAGATATGTTAAAGGAATGTTGGAAAAGCAGGGAAAAACCATACTCAAGAAAATACAAAGAAAGGAAAACTAACACCTAGAATATTCTAGTTATTCTGTCTCGACATTTTCATAGAACCTCCCATAATGTCTATTTTCTTAGACAATACATGCGGAAGGTTGAATATCTCATGAAAAAAAAATCACACGGAAAGTACTGACTTCCATTCTTCTCACATGTAACTCTGCAAAATCCTAGGAACTTCAAGACTTTAATAATTTGAACAACTATGAAGACAATCCATCCAAGCATTCTTGAGTTTACATCCTGTGGACCATTCCTGTACAATTCCTAGAATTCTTGCAAACTGCACACAATATATATACAATTAGGCTTGCTCCTGAGCCATCGCCAAAAAGAATACAATTTCATTTCAACCCTCCTACCCATTACATATTTCCATCAGTTCCACAGCTAAAAAAAAATCGACATTATAATATAACTGGTATCGCTGACTGCCCATATAGAATTCTCCATAAAATCGAACCCCCATCACACTTACTCCCAGCAACAGTTGGTAAGCTTTATTCCGCCATAGATAGTTATCTATTCATTACAATCCATCAGGTACTGGGTCTTGTCTATGATTACATCAATAATTTCTTCAATCTGCTGTAATATTGCATTAGGGACCCAATGCCAGCTCCCATTTCGTTCGACCAGCTTTCCCCATGCAATACATTAAAGGTAGATTGAAAGGAATGGATAGGATCATGTACATGTATGTTCTATATCTTTTACTTGTCCAGAAGTTTGAATCGACAACAGTGGGCTAAATTAAAGGAGTATGATAAATAACGTCAACTATCATAATTTAGCCGGGTACACTAAGACCACCACATTAAAATAAAATAAAGTACAAATTTGAAGGGATTTTTCAAAATGAAGCAATAGTCACCCTCCTGGTATGCACACTTCAAAATCTAGGTTTTCAAAACATTCTTTAGAAGGCCTTAAAACTTTTTTTCATGAATTAGGAGGGTTGACATAACAAGGTGCTAAGAAAATGATATGTGGAAGAATGAACGAATGAAAGAATGAGTGAGTAGATAAATAGATAACAAATCTTTAACCTCTTTTACTAGTCCAAAAGTTTTAACGGATAATGTTATGGACTGGTGTATGTACAAGGTGTCAGAATATACACATTGTTAAGGAAATAATTTGAAATGAGTGAATGAATGAATGGATGAATGAATGGATAACACATTTACCAGAATTCATATTTTACTTGTCCAAAAGTTTCAATGAACAACAATGGACTATAAGGCGGACTACAAAAATATATAAGGTGTATAACAAAATTATTATGATCATAAATGTTGTTAAGGATAAAATCTATGAAGTATGATGAATAAACATTTATTTTAGGAATGAATGAATGAACAATGAACTTTGAAAGTGAAACACTAAAGAACTTTAAAGAACTCAGAGAGTTATTTGTACAATACACAGAAACAGTTTTTTATAGATATGATATGATAGATCTGATCGAATGTTTTTTTAATGTCCCAATGGTCATCAGTAGACTAGACGTTTGGGGCATGGGATACCCCTGACAGGTTCGTTCACCTGGCCTCTGAGAGATTGTAAATACGAGTACGGAATAACAACAATATAAGAATGTTTCATAAAACAGGATCGCTATGTACCACATGTTAAGTGTCATGGCATCCCCTTTGTAAATACTTCAACTATGCATCGCTCTCCCAAGGGAGGAATAAAGTACAAGAAAGAATGGATAACACATTTACCAGAATTCATATTTTACTTGTCCACAAGTTTCAATGAACAACAATGGACTATATAAGGCAGACTACAAAAATATATAAGGTGTATAACAAAATTATTATGATCATAAATGTTGTTAAGGATACAATCTATGAAGTATGATGAATAAACATTTATTTTAGGAATGATTGAATGAATGAATGAATGAACAATGAACTTTGAAAGTGAAACACTAAAGAACTTTAAAGAACTCTGAGAGTTATTTGTACAATACACAGAAACAGTTTTTTATAGATAAGATATGATAGATCTGATTGAATGTTTTTTTAATGTCCCAATGGTCATCAGTAGACTAGACGTGTGGGGCATGGGATACCCCTGACAGGTTCGTTCACCTGGCCTCTGAGAGATTGTAAATACGAGTACGGAATAACAACAATATAAGAATATGATTTATTTTATAAAACAGGATCGCTATGTACCACATGTTCAGTGTCAGGGCATCCCCTTTGTAAATACTTCAACTATGCATCGCTCTCCCAAGGGAGGAATAAAGTACAAGAAAGAAAGAAAGAATGAGTGAATGTATTTACCAGCATTCCACAGCGTGTCCGCAGAAGAAAGGAACCTGCATCCAGAGTTTCTCCGGCGCGCAGTCAGGCTCCCCCTGTTCCACACAGTCATCAAACGTCTGAAGGAAATATAGACGGGGAGAAAACACATCAGACACCAGTCCTCAGCTCAGCACAGCTGGTTGTTGTTAATTTTTTTGATTTTGTTAAAGGCAACCAAAGCAATATTAGGGCCCAAAAATTAAAATATGCTGAAATCTTTATGGTAGTGACATTTACTAACATTGTTTAGCACATTAGCACATCTTAAAAACCACGCAAAAACGAGCCGTACAATGATCCCTTTAGTTTCATGAGCCTACAAAAACCCCAGCGACAATTTTCAGTTAGTTCTTACATCACACCGACGTAATATTTTTGCATCATAAATGTTACCATACATTGTGATAGTGTTGTTTGAACTAATAATTGTATTATGACTAAATAAATTGACTTTAAAAATCCAATTTTCGGGCCCTAATATTTTATATTGCTTAGGTTTCCTTTAACCGTTAGGCATAACACACCAGTTTTGTACAGTAAGTACAAGCTGTGTATGGTTGACCAGACTGTAAGGTCAAAAACAACCACCCACACCAAGTTGGACCCCTACTCTTTTCGATAAGTGTGGTGAGTTCATTAACATGCTCGAGGTGTCTCTCCTCAAACAATAAAGTGACCTCCATTTTTACATTCTGTCTGGTACGCCGTCTCAAACTGAAGCTAACCAAACCGTAGCATTTTTACCTTTAAGTGAGGACAAAAAGGTGTTCAAGTGCCTTTCCCAATTGATGCAACATTGGGCCCTGCTAAGACCTCCTATCCACAACCTTTAGATGCTAAAGCCCCCCTCTCACTGGACCCCCGGCACGCTGGCGTCATCACTGAGGCTGAACAAATTAACAAAGCACTCAACGAATTTCATCGACAAAAAACAAATCTTTTTATAAGCTTTGTGTGTCTTGTTGCCTTTTCGGTCATTCTTGTACGTTTTGAATGATATTCCCATTATAAAGTCAAGGGTAACACAAATCCAGTTTAGGACGCAGTGACGACGCCAGCGTGCCACGGGTCCAGTGAGAGGGGGGCTTAAGACTTCCAATCCACAATCTTTGGATTCTAAGTCAAGAACCCTAACAACAAGACCACTTTGCTAGCTATTGCTTTTACTTGACAGGACGCTGACATACAGCACTATAAGGTCTATAAGGTAGGCATCGGTTGAACACTTCAATTTCTATCAGTCTCCAATTGTTCACTTTTTCTTGCAGGAGACAGTTCCAGAACTTTACCGTAATCTTACTTCTATAGTATCTGTACTTTGGATTGTACCAAAAGAACGATTCTTGATTACTTTAAAATACAGAAATGTTCGCAGGGATTTGATTTCGTGCTAGGGAGAAAATGGAGTGCTGGCGGTGGTTTTGAGTTCGCGTTTGAAACAATAGTAGCGCTACAGTCACACAATGGAATGGCTTTTTGCGGTGGTTTTAAGTTCGCAGTAAAGAGTTCACAGCAAAAAACGCAAACATAAAACCACCACGAACATTTCTGCATCTACAATATTCTTTGTTCCACAGGTAACATATAATGACAAAATAAAAACAGCTAAGATGACAGAAATTCAGCGAAAGAAAAAAAAATTTCTTCAATGACATCATGTTTTAAAGTTGTGATATTACAAAAAATAAGATTTATCTCAAAAGTCTGTAAAATGACTATCAAAGATAAATATTTTACTAAATTACTGTAATATGAATGCTTGAAAATGATGTCATAGAAAGAAAATTTCTGCTTCATGTACAGTCACTTATCCTTCTTATTATGGCTAAATCCCCAATTTTGTACCAATTCAGTTCTTGAGTATCGGATAAAAACTTGCCTACTGTAATATTAATATTCTCTCTCTATAACATACCATTTATCATTCATAACATCATGCACAAGATGATGTAGTTGCGTCCTTCGACAAGCTTTCTAAAGTTAAGCCATGCGGTGGAAAATGTTGTAGGGCCCATTTTTCATTCTGTTTGGCACTGGGTCAGTCGACGACAGGCGATATATCAAAGGCTCCTGCTTTCATCAAACCAGCTACAGCCAGTTTACTCTCGTGAAATTGGAAATAAGAGCATTACAAATGTATCTGGTGGTATGGGATTTAGACAAACTCGCTAAAACTTGGCCTATACATGTATTTAGGGCACGATCAAACAATCCATCATTGTGTAAATCTATATTTTCAGCAAAACTTTTTCCCAGACAAACTTTCCCTTGTATCATAAGTCGTATCATAGATGAGATTTTAAAACCATCACTGTTTCTGTAAAAATATTACTTATTAATTTTACAATGTGTATTGCAATGTTGCAATTCTAATAAAATCACAAATTTTACAACCTGCCAAAACCTATTTAGGACTGCATGCATTTGGACCTCACTTGAAATCTTATATCAAAGATTCCCTAGAGGGGAGCTAGGGAAAATGATTTTAGCACTAAACATGCATCTGCTTGGAGATTAAATAATTTCAACACTAATGCAATGCTTTAAAAATTTGCTTTTTTCCAGTGGTTTATTTTTTTGAATCTCTCTCAGTCTATAGAAATGCATTCTCTTTGAAACAAAATCAGTATATACTTGATACTTAATTTAGGTACAGTACTTGTGCATAAATAAATGGCATTCAGTATTTTGGGCCATTTTAGATCCAGGCACTGACTTGACAGATCTAGGGTTTGATTTTATCTTTGTGGTAGAAATTGCATGCTCTTAGTAACAGAATCAGTATCAGAGTCACTTTATTCAAGTACATTTGTACAGTACTTGTACACACACGGTTGGACATTAAGTATTTTGGACCTGTACCCAAAAGGGTTTAGCTGTTGTTATCATATCAGGAAACTGCAGCCCTCTAACTTAAACATTTGCTACTGTGATCTGACTGTCAATGCAAAAGTTCTGTATCAGTATCAGTGTCACTTTATTCAAGTACATTTGTACAGTACTTGTACACACACGGTTGGACATTAAGTATTTTGGATCTGTACCTAAAAAGGTTTAGCTGTTGTTATCATATCAGGAAACTGCAGCCCTCTAACTTAAACCTTTTCTACTGTGATCTGACTGTCAATGCAAAAGTTCTGTATCAGTATCAGTGTCACTTTATTCAAGTACATTTATACAGTACTTGTACACACACGATTGGATTAAGTATTTTGGACCTGTACCTAAAACGGTTTTAACTGTTGTTATCATATCGGGACACTGCAGGCCTTTGCTACCGTGATCTGACTGTCGATGCAAAAGTTCAGTCCCCCATCTTATTAAAAGTCCGAAACGATGCTTATAAAAAGCCTCCTCGGACGAGGTTAATTCTCAGGGCGATGCTTGTTAGTGCCGTCATCAGACGAGCGAATTAAACCAATCCAGGCACACGTGTTGCTGCATGTTATCGTTGCGTTTGCTATCGGTGAGCGGCAGAAGTGGTTGTCATAATGGATTTTTGACTGCACCTTTTTAAGCCGCGGCTGAATCTCCCCATTCCCCAAAGGTTGGGGCGCGTTCGGATGCGTGGCAACCCCGTCACTTGCCATCAGTGTGGCTGTCAGTAATGCCAGGGGAAATGCGGAACTTGTATAATGGATTTTGTCTACGGCACTAAGGCGGATAAAGCCTCGGGGCAGGGCATGAAATGGCTGCCTTTTAAGATTGTCATATTATGTTTTTCATCAAACTTGAGTATAAATAAGGCTCATTCGACCGTAAAGTGATTAATATTTATAGAAAACAAAGTATAAAGTTTTCGATTTAAATTTCTTATTCATGGAGTTTGGCAAAAGGACCTGTTGGTATTTTCATGTTATCTTTGTCATAAAGATTGTCATATTATGTTTTTCATCAACCATGAGTATAAATAAGGCTCATACAACCATAGCCGTCTGCTCTTAGTGATTAATATTTATAGAAAACATAGTATAAAGTTTCGATTTAAATTTCTTATTCATGGAGTATGGCAATAGGACATGTTGGTATTTTCATGTTATCATACCATTAAGATTGTCATATTATGTTTTTCATCAACCTAGAATATAAATAAGGCTCATACGACCATAGCCGTCTGCTCTTACTAGTCTTAGTGATTAATATTTATAGAAAACAAAGTATAAAGTTTCGATTTAAATTTCTCATTCATGGAGTATGGCAAAAGGACCTGTTGGTATTTTCATGATACCATTTTCTCTTACATTACTATTAACGATACAAAGGTCATGAGTCAAAGGCATTGAATGGGATCTAAAGAAAGGAATTAAAGTATGGTCACAAGACTAGGTACATGTACATAAATGGTATGGTGTAAACCCATATACATGTACAGTATAACACATACTGTGTAAGTTAACTTGCAAGGCTCGAAATTCATTTTTGGAAATAGGTGCACCCGACCAAAAAATTTGTTGCACAGAAAGAATTTTGTGTGCACCACATTTGGTGCTAAAAGGCTGCATTAGCAGGGAGAAGGTTAAAGCCCCACTATGTAGTTTTAGGCAAATACAGAAAGTAGAGTTTCCTACCGTTTCTTTGCATAGCAAGCTTGATCAACTCTTTTGTGGAGTTCACAAACACCAAAAATAGACGAAATAATGAAGAAAATATGCTGAAAAGAGGTTGTACATGTCAGTACCTGTCATTCACATTGAGATTTGTTCACAAGAATATTTTCAATTTTTGCGCCAAAATCTTACATAGTGGGGCTTTAAGATAGCTAGAATTGGTGCTCTCCTCGGTGCTGAAACTGTTGGTAGTTGTGGTAGTGCTGAAAGTTGTGTTGTTGTAAAACAAATTTTGATCGTAATGAAAGAAGAGCTCAATTGTTACTAACCAGGGCTGGAAATTCAATTTTGGAAAAAGGTGCACTGGTGAACCCAACCAAACAATAAGTTGCACAGAAGGAATTTTGGATGCACCACATGTCAGCAAAACATGATTACAAGGTTTAGCACTACTGCCTCTCTTGGGAACTTCAATCTGTAATTCTGTAGCTAACTTCAAATTTTTAACAAGTATAACATCAAATGAAGAACAAGAAAAGGTTATATTGATTATTCTGATACTTACATTTCAAGAATATTCTGTATACTAGTGCATGTACCTTGACCCTATAGCCAAAACTATCTAGGTGCACAGCAAAAAATTAGGGTGCACAATTTTGGATTCACAATGGTGCACATGCACTCACTCTTTCGAGCTCTGCCTTGAGGTAGTTACAATGTAATCAAAATCTTTCCCATTGTGGGATATGCCCCGACGTTGTGCCCTTGGGAAAGGCACTTAACATGACTTTTCTCACTTCACTCAGGTGTAAATGAGTATCTAGCTTCGGTTAGGGACCTCCCTCGGATGTTAAATGGAGGTCCCATGTTTGAGGAGAGCCACACCTCGGGCACGTTACAGAACCCACCGTACTTATCGAATAGAGTAGGGGTCCTTCCCGGTGTGAGTGGTTCAAAACCTACAGTCCTATGGCCGCACATGGGGAAATTGTCGTATTGAGGTGACCTACGCGCCGAACGGAAGTCGCTCCAGACCATTGCGATTCAGCACAGCAAATTGTACGCTCCTCGCAGCCCCTGGCTGCAAAGAGAGAGTATTCGGCCTACCCAATAATAAATATATATAATAATTATATAGGTTTTTTTTTACCATTGCAAGACAAAGTGCTGTTCTGGTCTAGTATTCACTCCCCTACTCATTACCTATGTACAACCATATGTACAACCATATGCGCAATGAGTGATCAGCTGTCTACTACCATGTACTTGACGGCTTGGAGAATCGTGCTGGAAGTGACCTTCATGCCAAACTAAATGCACTAACGCTGAAACAAAGCCTCCGGATACGGCACTGAAAAGCACTTAACGGATAATACTTGATAACTTGATTTTCATCAGCCATTTATTTTCCAAAAAGGTGTCACTTTTATCAGGGAGGTGAAGTCATTTTTGTTGAAGACTTGCTTCCTCTTGGGCTAAACCAATTTAATTTCATGGTCATGTTTACTACAATTAGTACAATAGATATACAAATGTAGTACGATCTTGTATCACATGTATGCCTTATGTTTTACTTTATGTTTGTACTTTATGTTTGTACTTCGACATTGTTGTCAACATGCAATTACATGTAGCCTATGGGCATGAATTTGCAATAAATTTATTATTAAGAGCATCTTTGAAATAATCCCAAATGCTCAAGATTGGGTTACCAACAGTTAAGGAGAAAGTCCCTGTCTTTCCAGTTGTTACTATTATAACAGATTTTAAAACAATCATTAATATGCATGATTAAAATTTAAAAATTCATAGTTTCAAAACATTGATATCCAGTTTGGTATGTTGAATTTGTGACTCATGTAATAGTTGCAGCATTTGGCTCTATCACATGTAGAATTCCCTGCTTTTAAATCATTTTTATCTTTATTTTGCCAGCCCACTCCACTAGATTACGTTGAATAACGTCCGTGAATTAAGTAGAATTTAAATTGGTGTGGTTTTAAGCATTGGATTTGCTACCACTAACCCTTCCCCTAGGCAGTCTTTAATGTACTTTGTGTATTTGGTAGTAAAGCGTAGCTGGTCTGAATATGATAACACTTTTGGAGTTTCGCCAGCTTTTTGTGCAAAGTATGATAAGTGCGGCAAATAGAAGTAACGCCAGCAATGTGTATTAAGTGTGTTTTCAGAACCAGGAGAGCCATAAAAAGTATTTCTAATAAAATATCCTAATCTTCTGATAAATGTCTATAGGCCACACCAATTCAATTTCTTGGTTAACAGATTGTTTTTAAAAATTTGAGCAAAAAAAACAATCATGAAAACAGAAGGCTGCATGCACCATGCACCAAAGTACAAACTTGCCTCTGAGATTCTGTCTTCCTGTCGATTTTCTTACCTAGCATTTTTCTTTAAATTCTGTTAACTAAGAAATTAAAATGGTGTGGCCTTAGCAATTTAAAAAAAAATTGTACCATCAAACCTGTACATGCAAGTGACCTAATGCCTACACATAGACTACATTGGTCAATGTTACCACTTTTTGGTGGTCCCTTAGATAATTCTTAAAACAGACACAGGCATTAACAGAATCCTGCCCAAAAGTGACCACCTGTATACACATAGACCTGAGATTCTATGCGTCCCCTGAGTGGTCTACTTGGGCAGTTTTGACTGTATATAATGTATAACATGTTTAGCGTGCGTAGTCCAGTGGTAAGCGATCTTGCCTCTGGAACTAGAAGCCGCGAGTTCGATCCCGGCTGTGTAGCTCACCCGACATGCATGCTACCCGAAAGGGTCCCAGTCCTTAGGACGGGACGTTAAGCAGTGGTCCAATGTTCATTGTGCTTGTCGAAAAAGAGCTAGGGGAATTTCCCCGGTACAATGAACCTGTAAATACTGTACATAGCGTCTGTCTTCTCTGTCACAACCAGTGGAAGATTAGCTCTTCTCTGAGCTAAACTGAATCAAGATCAGTTTCCTTTTCCCACCAGGGTCTGTAACAAACTCAAGCATGCCCCATATAACTTCCTTAACCTTCTTCCTTGCCTAACTCTGCAACCAACAGAGAATGCGTGCCAAACGGCTACTTCAGTGTACTTAAGGATAAGGAGATGTCTATAAACTTGTGCCTGTAACCTGGTTACCATTGGTCAATTACATGTACCACTGGAGAGGATGTTGCAGACAAGAGTTTTACGTGCTAAAAAATTACTGCTATCGTAGTAACTGGGGAACCAATAACTACTGACCTTAATAAAGCTACAGTGGCGTAGTAGCTACAAACGACAAGTAGATAAAGTTACTTTACTAGCAAATTTTACAACTTGAAGTCTGAAGCAAGGATTTCTGATGATAATAACTTTGTTACGTAGATAAAAAGTGATCTTTAAGTGATCTCGATCCAGTCTACCTCACTGAAGAGCTAATCTTCCACTGGACGTGAAAGAGAAGACAGATGCTATGTACAGTATTTACAGGTTCATTGTACAGGGAAAATTTCCCTGGCTCTTTTCGACAAGCACAGTGAACATTGGACCGGTAGGGTGCATGATGGGTGAGTGACACAGCCGGGATCGACCTCGCGGCTTCTAGTTCCAGAGGCAAGATCGCTAACCACTGGACTACGCACGCTACCATAAGATGATGGTAAACTTGTAGTTGTAGCTATTATACGTGGCAATCATTTTCAAATATGGCCACACAGTGGTAAAATAAACCATATATAATATTTGCACATTTTCTTCACTTTATTGTCACACTTTTCAATCAACTTACAATGTTCCATAGCAGACTGATCACAAGTCCCTGACTGCAATTTTCCTCTAGAATGTTTTCCGCAGTCTTATAAATCAGTAACCCCTTCAGCCAACCATCCTGTGTAAACTTACATTTTATATCAGTTTGAGACACTTTTCAGCAAAATAAAGAGCTTGCTGTGCAAAACTGCTGAGCACATATTTCTGTTGTGACGAGTTTGTGGTGAGAGCTTGCTGCAAAACTGCAAAGTACATATAACAAGTCTTACAGCAAACATATTTGATGATTTGCAGTATAGAACACACTGTATGACATACATGTACATACATTTGTATGTGTATCATGGTTTACCATAACAGAAAAACTGACAAAAATGAAAGACTCCAACCGATTGAAAACTGGCACAGCTTCTAGATATTTCAGACCATTAAGCCCCCCTCTCACTGGACCCGCAACACGTTGTTGACCTCGCTGCGACCAAGTGATTTGACACCGTGCTAAACGAATTTCATCGATAAAAAACATATCTTTTTACACTCTGTGTGATTTTTTGTCTTACTTGTACGTTTTGCATGGTACTCCCAGAATTGTAAAGTCAAAGCTAACTCAAATTCAATCTAGGACGCAGCGAAGTCCAGTGAGAGGGGGCTTTACCGTCTGAATGGAAACTAACGTTTAGAGATAAAACTGCATGGCAATCGTTTTCAAGGTCACATTGGGAACCTAAATGCCCCGTAATGGGCGAGCACGGGTGTATTATCCGCCGACATGATGAATGCCCGCAACCCCCATAGCCTGTCATTTCCTGGTTATTAACTACAAATTGAGTCCAATCATTCACCCTTTGTTTAGAATACCAATGCATCTTGCATGGCAGCCAGTCTGACTGGGGGCACACAACAGGCTGGGAGTGGAATTCATCAAAACGGTCAAACTTTTTAGGACACCTGGGTAAAGGAAAGTCAAATGTGGGGGCAAGTGGGTGCAAGAATTTATCGTAAAATGTATTTGTGTGTGTGCATTTCAGTGTGACTGTATATGTACGTGTTCGTATGAGTGTGCGTATGCATTTGTGTGTGTGTGTGTGTTTGTGTGTGTGAGTTTGTGTGTGTGTGTGGGGTGTGTGTTTGTGTGAGTGTACATTAATCTTGTATGTTCATGTAACTGTTTGTATTTGTGTCAGCTTGTGTGTATCTTTTGTCACATAACGTAACCTTACCAATCATCATCCAATTTATTGAAAAGGTGTCTAACTTCACACTGCGCGGACAGAGCCTGATGTTTAACCCAAATATCATGTAGATAATACAAACATAAACCTTTCTTAAGCGGTAGACATGATAGAATGAAAACGAGGCCAATGTGGCAAACAAATAAAGATCATTAATTGATTTATTTTTCTTCCCAAATCCAGCTAAGTTTTAAAATATTATATCCAATCATCAATATTACAACTAGTGTAATGCATGAAAAAAAGATGCAGAAATTTAGAGCCACGTTGAAAAATCCCATAGTCCCACCCTCCTCCGTCAAAATGTAGAAATACAAAATAAAAACATAGAAATGCATATATTTCACGGATATGCAGCCACTTCCTCATTGGTCGATTCTCTAATTATCACTTTATCATTGGTTCAAATGATAATTGTGACGGACAGTTAGGATCGGTCTAATGTTTGCCACATTGGCCTCATTTTCATTCTATCATGTCCGCGGGTGAGAAAAGTGAATTCTTACTGTAAAATCACAACAACAAAAAATTATACAAATCAAGACTTTCATATCAGAACAGTTTAGTTGGGTGTGTGCTTAAAGATAATCTAATCAATCGGGCCTTTTACTAAAAACATTCCACTTAGTATAAAACCTTTCCTGAAGTTTAATTGCTTCATTAGAACTGATGCGGCTGACGATAAGAGTTAGGAATATGTAGTTCAAAGGGACACGGAATCCCTGAGTGGTTTTAACCAATGGCAGACGGAGTAACATGATTGGATTTGGTCCTTGTGCATTAAATGCTACATCGTTCATGGGAGCCTGGAGATCCATAGCAGCCAATTCGCAAACAGACATAGACGCATCTTTGGGGAACTGCTAAATTAAGGCGCCATGTTTGTTGCTAAGATAGATTGTTTGGAGTGCTATCTTGAGGAGGGGATGGATTGGAATTCAAAGGATGTACTCTAATCCAAGGAAATAACTTGAAATAAAAGTAAACATGAAGACTTCATGAAAATATGCTGAGGCAAATATAGCACATGTACTGTATGATGTTAGGAAAAAGAATTACATTCTTTGAGTACCTTTTCTAGTACTTATTGAAGTAGTTATACAGAGCTCAAAATACGTAAAATTGAAGATTGCAGATGTTTCCAATATCTGCTTGCACCCTGATCCTGCACCAATGATGGTAACCAAGGGTTCATCTAAACAGGGGAACAGGGGCGCTGCGGCCCCATGCCCTGACCATGCTACCCCTTACCCTAGGGAGCAGATCCTCTGACATGCATAAAATTCTGATTGACCAGGGATGCTTCTAGGTCACATGTGGCCACAGTCTTCAACTTTTGCCCCTCAGAAAGCCTTAGAATGCCGCTTTAACTTACAGTTCTCTAAACCTCCACACTTTGAAAGGGGGTTTCCATCTCCCTGCATAGTCGCTCCGCTCCTTCACAATGTTCCCTCTAGTAATTTTTTTCTAAGAAAACCCCTGGTTAATAGCACATGTACACAAAACTCAAAGAATGTAGAGTTTGTTTAAAAAAAATACCAAACTTATGAATTGAAGAGGTTTCGAAATCATAGTAAATGGTTACCAGTTTGATGGCAAAGCAGTGAAGGTGTTTATTATGATATGTCTCGTGAATGTTATTTCATACATCATCCAAATACCAGTAAAAATATGTAGGAAAAAATATTGTGTCAGTGTTATTGATAGCCTACGGTTATAAATTATGAGTACACATCCTGATCCATGATTGCTCCATAGTGAGAAACTCTGGGATTTTAATTAGTAGCAGCCTTTTATTGCTTTTATTATTACTCTCATCCCAAAGGCATTTGTTTATTATAAACATCTATTAGATACATTATTTGTTGTACGTAACTTTGGAATTGGGAAGGCATGATAAAAAAGTGATAAACCAATAATGTTTTTGGCAACTGTAACAAAGGAAGGCCTGGTAGGGCAACATCAAACTGCAAAAAAAAAACCTAGTTTGTGATGGTGACTGTTACAAAAGTCCCCCCACCCAAAAGACAGCCAGAAACTACCCGCCGGGTTTACCGTTTCGGTTTGGATATGTGTCCATACAATGTAGCATAAGCTCACTGAGTTGCTAGCGTGTACAAGAATACAGTTGGGGGTAACAAAATTACAACTTATCTGGTGGAATTACTGTGAATCTGAACAAGAAGTTAATGTGAATTGCGAATGATTTCCATTGGTAAAAAAAAGTTCAAAACTGTAAATGATGTGCCCTAAACTGCAAATGAGCAAAAGGCCAGTATTCTTGCAGTGACCTCAATTAGTCAATTACAAAATAAGTAATGACCGAGCAATATCGATTGGTGCCCCTGGATCCATTCAAGATACATTTAAAATGAATCGTTTGAACTTGACCTTACAGCGATTTAGAAACAGCAGGAAAATTGCCAGAGACATTGCTAAATTGGAAATTACTAGGACTTTCCAAGACTAAGAATTTTAAAGGCAAACAAAGCAATATAGGGCCAAAAAATGGAAATAGAAAAAAATGCTGAAATGTTTTTGCTAGTGACATTTACTAACACTGTTTAGCATATTTCCGTAATAACTTCATATTTACTGAGCATTTCAAAGCCATTTTAAAACATGCTGTTTGATGATCCCTTTATTTCCTGAGCCTACAAAAACCCGTCAACGATTTTCAGTGAGTTTTCACATGGACATCGCTATACATGTACATTGTGATAGTGTTGTTTTAACTTATCATGTATAGAAATTACAAAATAAATTGACGTTCGAAATCCGATTTTTTGGCCCTTATATTGCTTCAGTTGCCTTTAAGAACTTAAATTGAAGTTGAAACAATACTGGTAACTCCTCCTAAACAAAAGCCGTCAAATTTTCTATGGAATACTTTTGACGTAATGTTTAAACATTACGTCAGAAGTATTCCATAGAAAATTTGACTAAAACTCATAATTCCACTGGTACTGTAAGACCACTACATTAAAAAATAGTGTCATCAAGCAAGGCCTTCTCAAGAATGTCTTGAACACTTGAATGGATACAAATGTGCACCCACAATTGGAGCTGCGCACCTTATTTTTGACTGTGGGTGCACCAGTGCACCTAGATATTTTTGTAGGCTATAGGGTAAAGGTACTTGTACACTAGTAAACTGAATATGTTTTGAAAATGTAAGTATCAGAAAACGCAATGTAACCTTTTCTTGGTATAACTTATTTGAAATTTTGAAGATAGCTACAGAATTACAGATTGAAGTTCTCAAGAGAGGCAGTAGTGTTAAACTTTACAATCATATTGTGCTGACATTCAACTTTCTTCTATGTGATGCACCCAATATTCTTCCTGTGCAACACATCTTTTGGTCGGGTGCACTAGTGCACCTATTTCCAAAATTAAATTTCGAGCCCGGGTAGAAACAGTTGAGCTCTTCTTTCCTTATGATCAAAATTTGTCTTACAACAGCACAACTTTCAGTAATACCACAACAGCCAACAGTTTCAGCACTAGGGAGAGCACCGATTCTAGATATCTTAACCTTCTACTGTAGAATCAACACAATTAAGTCTCAATGGCAGCAAAGATGAGTGATCAATCATGTTTGACAGATAAATAAAAAGACAATTTTACACAAAAATACTCCACCGTCTATTATCATCTAGTAGACCAACGAGCCATCGATGTTGCATCAGGAAATGACAAATCGTTATCTAGAATATGATGACTGATCTATATTGGATGAGGAAATAAGGCCTGAGATCCAATTTTCCATTCAATTTCATATAATACTCAGGCTTACATTGACCTAGATATGGAAATTTGACATGTCCATAAATTCGTCCAAAGGTACAGATGTATAGCGGTGCTGTTGACAATGACAGATTTGGCAATAGCTTTTTTAAGAAAAATGATTTTAAAAAATGATTGAAAAGATAAGTTGTAATTCTTCATGGGACTTTCTTATAGAATTTTATTGAAATATTTGAAAGATCATATTCAGAGCTAACTTCTCCAAAACTTTTGAGAAGAAATAGAATACAAAGAGGGAGAGGATTTCAATTTCCAATCCTTTCCAAAACCTTTCTGCATACTGTAAATGCAGTAATGTCTGCGGGGATTTAATTTTGCGCTAGGGAGGAAATGGAGTGTTCGTGGCAGTTTTGAGTTTGCGTTTCAAAGAATAGTATTGCTACAGTCTTCTTGGCATGGCCCTGCTTAAGTTTGAGCCGGCGACTTTCCAAATGCAAAGGGAGGTCTCTATCCGCTAGGATATTGCACCGGAAAGAAAACTACATACCTATAGGCATTACGTGCTTTCAAATACTATAAGAAAATTTCAAAAATGAATTGAAACTGTCATCTGAGACAGCCTTTGCTTCTCAGGTCCATGATCATTACATTACCAACAATACATTCCACATGATCTACTTACTTACACCTTGCAAGCAATATTAAGTGCATTTGTCTGTACCAGTTACGATCAAAGAAGCTGTATATGTATGTATTATCTAAGTGGCTTATACATGTGAACTTGTTCTGTGCATCTATTCCAAGACTTTACCCTGTAGTCACAATGTGTTACTGTAAATCACTATGTTTCGTGGGGACTTGGTTTTGCGGCTGAGGGGAACGGGGATTTTTGCAGTGTTTTGAATTTGTGGTTTAAATTTTGAAAATGGTGAATAATGGTTAATGTAGTAACGGCAGGGCTCGTAATTCCGACATACTCCTAATGCCGACACGTTACGGCGCTATGCGTAAGTGCCCGTATATGAAAAGGACCAATAACAATGGACTAAGTGCGTATCCTAAAAACAGCTAGGTCACCATATTTCTCAAAGTTCGTAATCTCCAACAACTGATAACTGAAAAATCGGTTTGAATTTCACGTTTCTTTGAGGGGTTGACGAGCGAATTACCTGCGAACATGGCCTTCAACTCGGATTAATTACTCAGCGTAGAATATGGAATATTCCAGAATGACGGCGCATATACAAGAAATGTTTATCGAAATTTACAAAAACCCACACCTCTCTCTTGCTAGTGCCTTAAGTTTATTCTTGGATAATTCACAATCTCCAGAATTTGCAGTGAAGAGAATGTACCACAAAAAATAAAACTGCCGCAAACATTACAAGATTCACAGAACCTGGCAGCCATCTACCATGTATCATGTCGAGATCTGCACACGACGAGAAAGCGTACACGCATTTTGCTCAGCAAACTGTGACAGACAGCCATGCCTTTCACATACAGTTATAGCACGATTCAAAAGGGTTCGCGCTAGGTCACAGAACAGATTGGGGAAACAGGCATGGTGCAATTTCTGTCATTCTAAGTTTTGGCAAGATGATTGGAAAACCATTTCCCCAATGATCGCCCTGGATAGGTCAATGGAAGGCCAAGAAAGCGAGGTGAGAAAGGGGTCAGTTGACAAATTACGAGCTACTTTTTCTTGAGAGTGATGGTTCTGAAGGCTACGTTTCACGCGGAGAGATGACATTTCAACACCGCTATTCCAGATAGACACAGGCTTACGTGGGGATTTCGTTAACACATCGTGGTATGCTGATATGTGTCTGTTGCTTCAGATTCTAAGCACTGACAAAGGTTATCGCATTCTGCCAGTGAACATTAAGAGTTTAAAGTATGAGATCGGGGGGTTGGGGGGATTTCCAACACAATTAACTTCATGTTGCAACATCCTTCTTAAACAGGGTTTCAACAAGATCTGAAAGATTAACCTGTAATTTCCATTGGCCTTTTTTTCACTGGCCCAAATGTCAAAACATTCCAACAATTGCAACAATTCGATGTAGAAATGCCTTTAGAGGTTTGTATGTACAGACAGGCAACCTAGCAAACTGTCAAGTTATTATACATGTACAATGGTGAGGATACAAGTGGGGAAGTAAATACTGATGCGAACTGGCCCGATCAGTGCTTCTACTGGCCTGGAACAATTGCCATGTTGAAAGTTTTGAACAATATAAATGACCTTTTAATATAATAATGCAAAGTTCTCCAAGCCAAAACAAAACAAAAACTTTACTTATAATATATTTTGCGAGGACTAAACTTTATGGTAGGAGTTTGGCAGCATTTAAAGTTTGAAATTGAAAAAATACTGTATCATGCACAAAAACAAATACTCATGGTGCCTCTATACCAAGAAAATAGAACCACTGTGAACACATTGCAAGATGGTCTTGTGGATAGAGTTGTTAACTAGATATTTCCTCACTCGACTCAGGTACCTATTACCTAGCTTCAATTCGAGATGTCCTCTCGGATGGGACGTAAAACTGACTGGATGCCCCGTTTTTGAGGAGAGCCACAACTCGAGCATGTTAAAGAGCCCACCGCACTCACCGAAAAGAGGGTTGATATCTTGAAAAGGTGATAGTCACCTGTAAAGTCAATCATTCTACAATGTGGCAAAACTAAATAGGCCACACCAATCTTATTTGTTGCTTCTTGGATTTTACAAAATAATGGTAAATTGAAATATTACCATGACAACAGAGTCTTAGGGCTTTGCCTTGGTGCAAACAGTTTTAGGGAATGACTATATACAATTGAACATTTTGTAAGATGCAAGTTTTCCTTCTAGCTTTCAGTTTTAATCTTGACCGCTAGCTACATTTCTATTTCAAACTGTGGTGTGGCCATAGATATAATGATCGCTTACCTTACTATCCCCGTGCTTGTTTCGTCTGAGGTGGGGCCTGAAGTCGTCTCCCCACCTGACAAAGTAGTAGTAGGATACCAGTCTGTCCAGCGGCTTTCTTACAATGTTGATGTAGACTGGCTTTTGGGACAGTCCAAACCTGTAGAACAAAAACAAAAAGTACATCAAAAACTATTAGAAACAAGAAGGCAATCAGAGGTGGCAGGCTTTGCACCCTTACCCATACTGCATTGCAACCATTATAGTCCCACAGACAGAAAATAGAAGCATGAAGGATGTGTGGTCGAAAGGTGTCTCATACTGGTAGTAATTTTTCTTGCATGGTTAGTTACAGTTGAGTGAGGTCGTGCAGCAAAACGGCAGTTCGTTCGGCCCAGAACCAAGTGGACTTGGGTTCAAATCCTGCCATGCACCGATCTTGTGCCCTTGGAAAAGGCACTTTACAAGACCTTCCTCACTTGATTCAGGTGTAAATGAGTACCTACAAACTGTAGGTTAGTCATGTGAGGTCCCGTGTTTGGGGAGAGCCACACCCCACGCACGCTATGTGAGGTTCCGTGTTTGGGGGGAGCCACACCCACCGCACCTTTCGAAAAAGAGTGGAGGCATGCCCCGGTGTGCAATGGTCCAAACCTTACAGTGGGTATAGGGTACAGATTCTTCAGCAAGTTGAAGTTAGTAGCCTCAAAATCCAAGAAGAGCTCCTCTTTCATAATTGTTTTACAACAGCACAACTTTCAGTACTATCACAACTACCAACAGTTTCAGCACCAAGGAGAGCACTGATTCTAGATATAACCTTCTCCCTGCATGCTAATGTAGCTTTTTGGCACCAAATTTGCGCTGGTTTCTGGGTTCAGCAGCCAGGAGAAAGTTAAGTCTGTAGCAAAAACATGCTATACATGCACTTATCTTCAAAAGTTTTCTCCTTCAAAAATCATCTTATTCTTCAAATATGGTATGTACAGAAAACGGTAGGTTGATGACCTGAAAATGTCCTTAGACTTTTCCCGAGGTCCTTATTTAGGCATGTGGTTATATTTTATTTCTAATTTCATGGAATGTAAAGAACATGAGTAGTTCTAGCATATCGTCTAGGAACGCACTGTTTGGGAAACAACACTCAAATTTATCTAAGATTAAAATACCATTCACCCTCCCATCTAGATTCATTAGCACACTGTAGCAAGAAGCCTTCAATCAGCTAAAATGTTGTTTTGGACATAAAGAATTAGACCCTAAAATGCGCCTGATTTCTCAAGAGGGAAACTGTAAGACACTCGGAAAGCCTATCCTCATTCCACCACTCATCTAGATTTAATAACAACAACGAGATTAAGTCAACCAATCACTTGTTTATGGACTAGACATGATCCACTGAGCGAAATTACTTTTTAATGCTCTAGATGGGCAGAACCCGGGGTTATCATTTACAAAAACCTAATCAACTTGGACTTGAACGTTCCACTCTTCTGGATAGTAATAAATGAGGTAATAGATAGAAGAGATGGGGATTAAATGAGCTGAGACAAGAGAGTGGCTTCCTTGGCTGCGAAGTAATTAGACCATTAAATATTCATCTGTCGAGATGTCAGCTTTAGTAAATCACTGGAGAGGACATAAATGTTGTAAGGTCTCATCAAATCCTTGTGATATTACACTGGAGAGTGGATGTAAAAAGAGAATACAGCACCGGGTATTCTGTATCACCCAAGGTACCAGTCTGACCGCGGGTCGGATAACCCAATGGCTGTAGGCTAAAGGGCTATCCGACCTGCAAGAAGGCTAGGACCGAGGGTGATGCAAAATACACCCTGATGTATTGTTTTTATGTCATACCCACCCGAAAAAACGCACCGTTCAATGCAAAATGCGCCAGTTGAGAAAACTTAGTGTTCTCTACAAAAGTATTGTAACAACATCCAATTCAAATGTCAGAATCCAGTATTGGAGTAAACTCGAAAACATAGTGTCAGAGGAAAGTCTGTACCTTGGTACACAACATGTCAAGGAGTAAATACCATCGGATTCAAGTTTTACTCTGAGCCCTCTGTTTTATTTTCATGTTGATGAATTTGATACTTAAGAATTTAAGAGAACCGAGAAAAAATGGGTGTGGTTTCAAGGTGAAGTGATGCATGGTATTAAGATTAAAAAAATTACGGCACACAAAATCCGTAGTGTGTTTTTGGCACACATTTTGACATTAGCCAAAGTGGCTCGGTGGGCATCACCCCACCGTCAGGGAATGCAGTGTAAAGTGCATTTCCCCAAGGGCACAATGTCGGGGCATGGTGAGTATCGAACCCAGGACCTATTGGTTCTGAGTCCAACACTCTAACCGTTACGCCACACCGACACCAATGGTATTCAGATAAATTCAGCAAATGAAAGATCTAAGAAAAAAAAAGGTGTCACTCAATACATCCATTTTCCCGAATATCCAATCCCAGGTCGTTGATAATTCTATCACACGCATGTCCAAATTAATCAATAGAAAAGCATTGTTTATGAATCACTGCCGATTCCGGGCACGAGCTCTTTGATGACTTGTAATCAAAAATGCCTTGAAACGTTCTTGTGCGGAAATTCAAGACACAAGCTGCATTACTTGGTGCAATCAGGCGGGTAGAAAGGCCAGGGACAAGTTGTTGGAAAGGAAAGGAAAATGATCTCGATCCAGTTTAGCTCGCTGAAGCACTAATCTTCCACTGGTCATGAGAGAGAAGACAGATGCTATGTACAGTATTTACAGGTTCATTGTACCAGGGAAATTCCCCTAGCTCATTTCGACAAGCACAATATGAACATTTGGACCAAAGCTTAACGTTCCATCCTAAGGACTGCGACCCTTTCCGGTAGCATGCATGCCTGGTGAGCGACATGGCCGAGATCGAACTTGCGGCTTCTAGTTCCAGAGGCAAGATCGCTAACCATTGCACTACCACGCAATCTCATCTTCCAGGACGGAAATAAGATTGGTCTCATACAAATGTTAATGTCCAACAAGATGGAATATAATCACAATTTTTGCAAAGCAATAATGTAACAAATGTGATTTCTACCATTTTTGGACAAGTAAGGAAAACATAACACCACAGAGCTAAACCACAAAGACAGTAAAATCTTCAAGTCTATGTTTGTGAATAAATTAATTTAAAAAACTTTAGAACACCCTACATGTATCTTCCTTAAAAAAAGCATTGTAACAAGGAGGGGATGCGTAACTATTCAAATACGTGTCTTGAAGTTATACTAATTCTATTAGATTATACATGCTACTACAAATAGAATGCACGGATATTTTCACAATGTTCCTAAGTATCCATCTATCATTCTATTAAGTCGGACATGATGTGATACACTGTTGCATCCAATACATTACATTGCAGTCTAAATCTACAAAGTAGAAGTGACTGAATTAAGTATTCCCTAGGCAAACAGTCAACTAAAAGAACAAATCAAACCTGACACAAAACGACAAATCTTAAAGGACAGCGCAACAGAAACAAATCATGTCAAACTGAACGCTTGCTCTACAAACATTAAGTTTGACATGATTTAGAATGTTCATTCCATCCTAATGATTCTACGCACTGTGCCCTTAAGGCATGCTTCCTCTCCTGGATACACCGTTACATAATTGATAGCTGTACGCAGTTGAAACACGGGGGTACGGACGTTAAGAGTGGGCAAATGTCACAGCGCTGACACGACCGTTCGTATCATCTAGGCGAGAAATTTGTCAGGTGTCTCTTTGGAGATGTTGAACCAAGATAGCAGTAGACAAATGGGGTTTTCTCGGAAATGTGTACTTAGGCCGTGTACCTGAAATATTTCAAGTACAGGTACAGTAGTTATGGACCCTGTTGCAAATTAAGTACCTTCCCACCACTTTGCTTTTAACCACTCCCCATTACAACCTAGCTCCAGTCCGCTTCTCTGAACGCATCCAAGCAGAATACTGTAAATGCATTTAAGTTTGCAATGGTTTTTATTTCGTGCTAAGGTGGAAATGGAGTGTTCGCGGTGGTTTTAAGTTCGCGGCAGCGCTATAGTCACATACTGCTACAGTATTGGATAAAAATGTTTACGGTGAAACGGTCGCAACGAAAACCGCCAACATAAAACCACTGCAAACATTTCTGCATTTACAGTATAACTTTGTTGACATTACTTTTTCAAACTCAACAGTTAGCTGGCCCAGATGACTTTAAATGACTAAGTAGGCACTTAAAACTTAACTCCACTGCGTACATTTTTGTCCAATACTGCAGCAGTATGTTACTTAAGCACTGCCGCAAATCTAAAACCACTATAAACACTCCATTTTCCCCTTATTAGACCACACTAATCTAATTTCTTGGTTAACGGATTTTTTTTTAAATTTAAGCCAAAAAAAATAATGAAAAAAGAAGGCTGGGGTGAAAACTTGCACCTGACCCTGTTCACTCCCTGAAATTGTGTGCACCAAAGTACAAACTTTCCTCTGACATTTGGTTTTCCTGTTGATTTTCCAATCTAGCATTTTTTTTAAAATTCCGTAAAGAAATTAAAATGGTGTGGCCTTAGCACGAAATTAAAACCACACAAACTCAAATGCATTTACAGTATAAAAAAATGGTGTCAACAAGTGTTTCAATTTATTCAGCCTCACAGCCCTAATAATGTGAACCGCATGCAAATAATTCCCCTGTGTGTAGTATATTTCATACCGATATTACGTCTATATAAAAGCTGGCTATTATCCTCCCCCTACCATTGACCTCGGATTGACCCCTACATGGAATCTCACTTAATTTGCCCTCCTTACAAAGGTCGTGTCAAATATGACCCCGCCCTACATTGCTCACTTCCCTACGGAGACATCGAAGCTCGTTGTTATTTCATGAACCAATAAAGACCAAAACTAGGCAGTGTTCGAAATAACCACCTGTTTTCTGCAATTTGCAGAAAGATTTTAAAGATTGCAGAAGAAAAATTAAACAATCTGCAATTTTGCAGAATGATGAAAAAGTGAAATTTTGCCTTTTCCGTGGGCCGTGACTGATTTTTATCACAGGTTGTGCAATCTAATAACGGTACAATTATTCCCTGCAAGGATATGATGTCCTTTTTCTTCCTTATCAGAACAACATTATAAAATAAAGTAATTTGATTTGATTGATTGAATGAATACGCTTTTGCTGTTGCATTTCGATAAAGTAAACTCGCTTTTCATTTGAATTATTTTTCACACACGGTATTTTTTTCCTGTTTCAAAATTTGTTAGTAAAAATTAAAGATGGAGTGTGAGAATAAAGAACAGTTACAGCAATGTTGCAAAGCTAGATATGATGTAAGTATAGGCATTATTAGGTTGAGAAGGTTGTACAATGGAGGTTTGTGTATTTGCAGAAAGTATTTTCAAATTGCAGAACAAAATTTTGACATTCTGCAATATTGCAGAACACTGGAAAAAAGTATTTCCACCACTGCTAGGTGATGACATCTCCCGCCTTCGAAGAATAGGACCAACATGGATGGTGTAATAAAACGTTACGGTTGTCAGCTTTTTTGCGGTCGTTGTGTTAGAATGATGGCTATTCCCAATAGAGCATGTTCGTTATAATCTTACTGGACAATACTGTAAATGCAGAAATGTTCGCGGTGGTTTTATGTTCACATGTACAGTTTTCGCAGAGATATTTCAACACGAACTTCAAACCACCGCAAACATTTTGTCCAATACTGTAGCAGTATGACTATATACATGTAGCACTGCCGCAAACTTAAAGCCACCACAAACACTCGATTTTTGCCTTAGCGCAAAATAAAAACCATGCAAACTTAAATGCATTACAGTACATCATCAGCTTTTTAAGTTAAATTCTGATAATTTCAAAGAGTTCCTACGATTTCAACTGTGTATCTGAATAGATTTTTAAGTACAAAGGTATATTAATGTTGTGCTGGATTCGCACTAGAACATGTTGTAATGTTTTCCCCCTAAACCCTTGAAGAATAGCTTGCTAAAGGCTGGCAAAAAGTGGATCGAAATAAACTTTAAGTCCCTGGGAGCTACATGTACATGTACACTGTAAAAAGATACACAGTGCAAAAATGCCCTCAAAGGACCATCTTAATAAATGTCCCAATGGTACACAATTAAGCCTGTGGCAAGTAACTGGTAAGTTTGATACATCTTGATTGTAAATCAAGTTTGATAATACACTCATGGATGTGTACTGTAAGTTTTAAAATTTACGTTGTGTTTTCAAGCTGCAGTTTTTGATCTCTTAACGTGAACTCACCACATTGCAAGGATCATTCAAGTTTCAGCTTTGTATGGCTCATTTTATGCAATTTACCCCTTTAGTAAGTACTATAATTTCAGTAACAAAATTACCTTTGCCATAGTTTTGATAAATGAAAAAATTATAAGTTAATAATATGACAAAACGTCACCACACTTTTTTAGGTATGTGCTGGCCTGTTGGGTGCACCACTTAAAATAAAGTTGAATGTCAGCAAAACATAAGTTTGATGCTACTGCCTCTCTTAAGAACTTTATTCTGTATTTCTATCCAGATTTCAAATTTCAACCAAGCAATTATACATGTGGTTATCTTCCTTTTTCTGATATTTAGATTTCAAGAATATTCTGTATGCTACTGTACAATAGTACCTTAGCCCTATAGCCTTAAAAAAATATCTAGGTGCACCAGTGCACCCACAATTAAAAATTAGGTGCACAGCTCCAATTTTGGGTGCGCATTTAAGGTGCACATGCACCCAGTTTTTCGAGCCAAGTAACTTCATGATTATCCACACACAACCCAGGGACTGCCCGATAGAAGAAGTTGCCAACAGGCAGAAATGGGAAACAGATAAAGGAACGCTCCCAGCAGGACAGTTAAGTGTGAGGGACGTCCCGTCAGGAGATGGTATCAGCTCGTTTGCTGCGATCACTCATTGAAAAATTTCAAGGTTTTTCTGCAAAAATTTTGAGATGTTTTAAAAAAATTTTAAGATTTTTTTGAAAAATTTTGAGATTTTTTTGAAAAAATTTCAAGATTTTTTTGAAAAATTTAGAAAAAAAAAATTAAATTTTTATTTTCAATGAAGCATGGAGAGTCTCACTGGACGGTATTATGATCCATCATGTAACAGATCTTTTCTACAATAGATCTAACCAATTATGTGGCAGTCCAGAAGCCCTAGTCCAAACCCAAATGCTATATAAGTCCAAATTTAATCTGCTATCTTTTCTACATTTTGCACAATACAGGTACTAGCCTAAGAGCTTATCCACCCACAACCTACGGACTGCCCGATAGAAGAAGTTGCCAACAGGCAGAAATGGGAAACAGATAAAGGAACGCTCCCAGCAGGACAGTTAAGTGTGAGGGACGTCCCGTCAGGAGATGGTATCAGCTCGTTTGGTCCGATCACTCATGCAGTATTCATGCTGACATGTTCCGCTATTAATTTCGGTCAGGGGAGCTGTCAGGCGTACGTGTACGCGTTGCTGACTGGGCCCCGCGTGTTCAACAAGATACGGTACAAGTAGGGAGTGGTACATTGGTATTGTACCGGACTACCAAAAATACCTTTTCTTATTTTTCTTGTTTCTTCTTATAACAGAAAAAAATTCTTAAAAGAAAAACATTTTTATGTCCATGAGTTAAGTAATTTTTCTTACAAAATTTTTCTTAAAGTAAGATTTTTCAAAAAAGGATGAGAAAAATTCTAATATTTTCTTAAAAATAACAAGAAAAATAATTTTGAAGTCAACAGAAATAAGGAAAATAAACTTGAATTTCTAGAAATTCTTTAGGGTGAAAATCTTTTGAGAAATCGTTTCTTAACTTAAGAGATTTAGGATTCAAAGTGTTCCTTGTTTTGAGAATTTTCATGGAAAGAACGAGACTAATTCTTTAATTTTTTTTCTTATTCGTTCTTGAAATTCTTAATATGAGAAGATTTGTCCGCGAGTAAAGAAAAACGAGAAAAGCAAGTTAGACAACACTGGTATTGTACACTGTACATGTACCTGTATCTGAATTATAAGTTATATTCTTTATTTCAAATGTTGCTTCTGTCGTCTCTGTAACTTGTTTTTATGATCCTACCAAAGCAATTTCACTCCTAAAATGTTGTACTTCAATGCAAAACTACGTATTGTTGATCTTCATCTGTTAAAAGTACAAAATACGTTATAGTGTATAATGCAGATAGTGACTAAAACTTGCCAATTCTTAAATGCCTTTGTTAAAAGTTTGGTCTAATGTTCATATTATTCTATATACATATGTGTTGGATGCATGATGATATTGTACTAATATACCTCCTAGAGATTTAAAAACTGGAAAATGACTTCTGTACATGTATCTATCTCTATGATACTGTTATTAAGGGACATGTTGGCTATTCTTCCCTGCTGTTTTCTTCATAACGACTACCGTTTAATTGGTATCTAATTCAAACTTCTTACAAATGACAATTACCCCTGGTGTGTCTATTGCATCATTTCTTTTGTATAGCACGAGTGTTAAATAACAAAAGACATTGTTCTTATTGCCAGTTGTGTTTTACGAGCAATAAAACCTACGCAATGACGCCAACGTTCAAACGAATCGCTTAGTTTGCTATTTTTACATTGGATGGGAATGAAGACTGAGTGCGAGTTTGTTTTGTTGTCGATATTTTCGAGGATTTAATTGGCGTTTGCCCGTTTCCCCTGGGTGCTGTTCGGGTGTTATACTTAATGGCACCTGCAAGATCAATTGCTTGAGGATTGGTAACGTGCTCGAAAGTTGTCTTGTTTTATCAATCTCGGCACACCCAAGTTGGTACCAACGCTTTATCAGAAAAAAATAGCCTTTTGGAAAGTGAAAGGCTTAATACACTTTTGACAGCACGTTTACCAGTCTATAACCATCTAAAGACACATGGGAAACGTGCTCAAAGGTTGTCTTGTTTTATCAATCTCGGCACACCCAAGTTGGTACCAACGCTTTATCAGAAAAAATAGCCTTTTGAAAGTGAAAGGTGTGATACACTTTGGACAGCAGGTTTCCCAGTCTAACTATCACCATCTAAAGACACATGAAAAACATGCTCGAAGGTTGTCTTGTCTTATCGGTCTAGGTACACCCAAGTTGGTACCAACACTTTATCAGAAAAAAAATGTAGCCTTTTGGAAAGTGAAAGGCCACGTTATACACTTCATTTGGACAGCACGTTTCCCAGTCTATCACCGTCTACAGACACATGAGAAACGTGCTCGAAGGTTGTCTTGTTTTATCGGTCTCGGCACACCCAAGTTGGTACCAACGCTTTATCAGAAAAAAAATGTAGCCTTTTGGAAAGTGAAAGGCCACGTTATACACTTCATTTGGACAGCACGTTTCCCAGTCTATCACCGTCTACAGACACATGAGAAACGTGCTCGAAGGTTGTCTTGTTTTATCGGTCTCGGCACACCCAAGTTGGTACCAACGCTATATCATCAGAAAAAGTAGCCTTTTGGAAAGTGAAAGGCGACGTAATACACTTAAGTTGGACAGCACGTTTCCCAGTCTATCAACATCTGAAGACACATGTACACATGCCATGCCAAATGGTAACAGGCGGAAATTCAATTCTTGACTCCAGCCCAAAACTCCAAAATGCTTGACCCATGAATGTATTTTCAATAGACTCAGGACTCGGACCTTGAATATGAGCCAACAACATATGTACCAGTATGTAATAGATGTAATTTTCTTGCTGTCCCTGTGGCGCAAGCAGTAACGCAACCCCGCTGCTTAATGCCATCTGGATTAAATTCCGAGTTTGATCCTAGAGTCGGCTCAGCTTGGACATGTTGTAAGGGATTGCATTCGTCATTTCGGATGGTGACATAAAGCCGGCGGCCCCGTGTATGAGGGAGCTTTGGGCGTAAGCCAAACCTCTGCATGTAAAAGAACCCAACACACTTATCGAGAAGAGTAGGGGTGACCCGGTGTGCTTGGCCAAAAACGCGAGCTGTGGCGAAGCCGCATTCCACTACTACTAACTTGCTACTTGGAAAAGCATCATGCTTCACCTCAAATGAGGATGACTGCTAAGTACCTTTTTTTCTTGCTGTTTAATCTCAATTGCTGACTAGTGCATGCCTAAGCACAATAGATACACTCAGACACATATATCTCATCTGTAACTGAAACAGTTTATCCTCTTAATGCTCAGCTTTATCATTTTACCTGATAAGGTGACGTCGTACATTTGTAAGCTGTAATAAGCTGAAGACCACGCTAATCCTTATCCATAGCCACCAAGAAAGTTACGAGAAACATGAAACCGAAAAAGATCTTCTACCAGGATAATATATCTGGGGATTCCGAGTGAACGCTGTGGTGGTACAGTTGTACAGTAAACTGTAAGTTGTAAATTATAAACAGAATACTAAGTTTTGCAAATTTTTAAGGGGGTTCGCTGTGTTTGCTGCAAACTCATCACAAGTTGTGACAAATGTGTTTTAGATTGCATTTTCGTGTTGGAACAAAATTTAGCTCAAAGATACTGTGGATTCTTGATTTCACAGTCACTTTTTTTCTAAAGAGGGGAACAAGGGCGCTGTGCTCTAACCATGTGCTCCCCTTACGCTTGAGAGCAGATTAATGTAAATGCATTTTAGTTTGCGTGGTTTTTATTTCGCTCAAAGGCAAAAATGGAGTGTTTGCGGTGGTTTTCAGTTTGCGGCAGTGCTATAGTCACATATTGCTACGATATTGGGCAAAAATGTTCGCGGTGGTTTTAAGTTCGCGGTGTAAGGGTCGCCGCGAAAACCGCGAACATAAAACCATCACAAACATTTCTGCATTTACAGTATCTGACAAGCATGAAATTCTGATTGACCAGAGATGCTACTCGCTAGGTCACGTGTGATCACTGAGTGTTCCACTGTAACCTGTCTGACAGTTATTTCCCTGTCAAGAATGCCTCTGTCATTTTTCGTCAAGAAGCCTCAGAATGCCCCATTTTGACTTGAAATTCTTTAAAACTCGACACCGTGGATGCTTGCTTGCCCTGCTTCCTCCAAATGCCCCAATACAAAGTTTTCTAGAAAAAGCTCTGACTGTGAAATCTATAAGTGCTGCAAACATAGATGATTCTACGGTAACTCAACTGTTGCGAAATTATGGTTTGAGTGACATCCCACTGATGACACTGCTTCAGAACTGCCTTCTGGCATTTCTGTTCGCATTCTTCTCCTGAAGGGCACCTTAGCCATTCGCTCAGCCATGTAATTAGCATTTAATCAGCCCATAATTCTCTCAGTGACCCAGAAACACGTCCTCACCCCGCCTAGGGAGGCATTCCCGCGCCTGACACCGGTCAAATCCATCGCCCCGAGAGACGGGCATCCCCGCGAACTGTCAAAGACAATATGACTCAACGGGAATCGATCCACGCTGTTTGCCATTCTGCTGGGAGCTTCAGAAATACATTTTGGACGAGATAGCATCGTCATTGCTCGGCTTCTGTACCTAAAAGGCGTGCTGAAAATGTTTCGGATTCAGGACTTCAGAGCTGCGCAACGCAAGTAAAAATGACAGTTACGTTGTACATCAAAGCGCAGAGAGAGCGTATACGGTTAGTTCAGCCCGCTACATATTCACTGACCAGCGACATCGTTTCAGACCGGGTCAGCATGTAGGTCACTGAAGATGGGACGGGTCAGAAGTCGGCCGTTACAAAATGCTTGCTGATGGACAGGGGATGACGGGGATGCATTCAAATGGAAAACAGCATTTTACAGCATAAGTCAAGAGTTATCAAAATACATGTAGTCTTTTTACCGTCCTGGTTTTTGCAGAACGACCAGTAGGGGAATCATATGCATGTTACCAGGTCATGTTACAACTACAAGGGCACTTTGCACTGGAAAGGTATATAACTTTTTTTATAAGTGATAACCTCATGTACTGTACATTTGAAAAAGCCGTCACGGCAAAACTGGTCGTGGTACTAGACTGAATAAAAGTTCTAAACGGGAACTATGCGGCTCCAGAAGTCTTACTGAGGGACGACTGCAGTGTGAAAGATGTCGGTTAGCTTGAGGAATGAATCCACTCTACTATATAATGATGAGAATTCCACTATTGTCAAAATTCCACAAAATCGTCCCAGAATGCCAGGGCTCAAATATTTTTTTTGGTCTGTATACTGTAATTCTTGATTTGTTTACTGAAGTTAGTGTAACTTAATTTTAGCTGATTTAACGGTCACTAGTCAACAGCTAAAATTTCATCATCGCTAATATTTGATCACTAATATTTAAGCCAGTAATGTTTGTTCCCACCGTTAAAATTAAGTGCCGTGACCTACTCCATTTTCCCCCAACCGCTATATTTTAAAAAAAGCTTCTGGCGGTTACCATAATTTTTTCAAACGCTGTATTCAAGGATGCTGCTATGAAGAATGCAAAGCAATTTTGGGGCAACTACTGGTCGTATGTCACCCTTGGGTCACAGGCTATTCTGTCATGGACCAACTTTGCAAGTGAGGTGCAGGCAGGCATCAGTAATACCTACACAACTCCAACTTTACTGCACTCAGGCTACACCAATTTAATTTCTTGGTTGATTTTTTTGGTAAAATTTTAGCACGAGGACATCATTACAGAAGGCTGGGGTGAAAACGTGCACCTGGCCCTGTTCACTCTCTGAAACTGTGTGCACCAAAGTACAAACTTTCCTCTGAGATTCTGTTTTCATGTTGATTTTCCAATTCAGCATTTTTTTTAAAATTCTGTTTTAATCCAAGAAATTAAATTGGTCTGGCCTAATCTGCAATTTATATGCTGAATTTGGTATTTCAAACCCTAAATGTGTATAAAACCACAGGTTATAGAGGGGTAAGATAATATTGTTTTATGGTAATACTGCCATATTTATAAACTAATAACATTACAGTACCGTTATTGTAAATTATAATATTAATAACAAGATTTTTTGCCCTGATGCTAATTGCAAATAACAGAAAAATAACTTCATTAACATATCTATTCAGAGTTTTCGTATAAAACCTGGTTCTGCCAGATCTTTCCTTAGTCACTGACGAAAGACAGCGGATGCTGTCTGAAACATTTGACTGTTTCAAAACTTTATCCACAGGCAGTTACTTGTGTAACTAGACTATTTTTTGCAATATTATCTTATTACCTGGATGTCTAACCTTCATCGACGTTAGAACAATATAACATTGTGGGTACTCTAGTCTAATCACTCACTCAATCACTCAGTCCCATATGTACATGTAGCTAGTAGCCAAAGGGGCAGTCTGTCTATCAGACAATTTCCTGCCTCAGCATTTTGTTGGGCATTATTATTCTAGTCGTAATGCTGACTCTAAATTCTGACTTGTTGTGTTTGACTTCTTTCATTTTTTTTTTACGAAAGATCCCACTTTTTCCGTAATGTGTACATGTGGGTTCTGGGATGTTGAAAGGAGAGTACTTTTTGTCTGTAAATGTGTAAAAAGTAGGAAGGAATCTGGTCTAGAGTACTGTACTAAATGCATTTAAGTTTGCGTGGTTTTTATTTTGCGGTAGGGAGAAAATGGAGTGTTTGCGGGGGTTTTAACTAAAATTTTAAGTTAATTTGCGTTTGAAACAATATGCAGCGCTACAGTCATACTAATTAGGTGGGCAAAAACATAAAACCACCGCAAACATTTCTGCATTTACAGTACCATGAGTCTGTAAACTCTAGCGAATTCTTTTCATTTTGGTTCGCAGAAAATGGTTGAATCAGTGCCAAAAATTCCAAGTTCGCAATTACATCCAATATCATCCAAAGAAAGACCCCCATGGATTATACTGTCAAAAGGTACACCCATTCTTTTATGATTTCCATGAACAGAAGCACTTTATATCAGCCTAGGAAAATACAATGCGACATTTTGGAAAATCACCAAAGGCTCACTCTTATGAATAAGTAAGACTTTCCTCGGCATTCTTCCACATTTGAACTTTAAACAGAATATTCGGTGAGGAGGAAGGATGAATAAACAACGTTTTTACCGGGAAAAGAGGATTTGGTCATTTCTGTGATGAATTACGGAGGTCTGATCCAATTTCCGGTCTCAGCATTTCGTGGCACATTACTGAAGAGAACATAAGCCCATATGTGGACAGAGTGCAGCATGTGCCTTCCAGCAATTCCGGGGAATACTTTAGAATGTTGTGGGCAATGGTTTACAGTGTTTTAGCTTGCATACTTTGACTTAGTTTGAGCATATATATATGCATAGGGACCCCATATACTGTGATTTGGAACTAGTGCTGTGTACCTAAACTTGTGTTCAGGTTTAGGTCCAGATTTAGATCCAGAGGTTTAGGTTAAGGTTCAGGTTTTGAACTCATGGCGTACATGTATGTGTGCTAAAAAATTTTTTTTTTCCTGTTACATGTAAAATTAAATATTGGCATATATTTTACATGCAATTTGCAAACTATATATAATGAGAAATTATATAAAGTCAGTAGTATTTACACAAAAGTTTAGTTATAAACACAAAAACAGCAATGTTTTCATATTTTTCCAGTGCAAATTTCAGGATCTAAGGAAGGTTTAAGATGGTTCAAACCAAAAAGAGAGTATAAGCGAGTGATTTTTTTCAAGTCCGGCCTTGTTTCTAGACGTTAAATTTTTTTTTTACTTGAACCTAAACATTAGGTTCAGTCCGGATCGGGCCCGGGGTTTAGGTACATATACGCAGCACTGTGATTTAGGGCCATATGCTATCTTCCAACCAGCGTAGGGCTGTTTCTTTCTGGGACTACATGTCAGCAAGTGGCATCCATGGTCAATCAAAATTTTTCCGCTTGTAAGAGGATATGCTCCCCAGGGTAAAGGGGCGTATAGTCAGGGCATGAGGGTGCAACGCCCTTGTTCCGCTCTTTAGGAAATGCCTTTTGAAGGCTATCCTTGTGTCACTGATAAATCAGCTACATGTAAATGCCCCAAGGTCAAAGAGATGTTAATTTCAACCAGTTGCTTCAAACAACTCCTTGAAACGACCTTGAAATAGCTTTGCATTACTACGCTTGAATGTGTATAATTGTCCTTAATATATAGACTGTATCCTTTACCATTATGATTGTACAATGTATATATCAATCATATACCAGTATTTAGCTCTTGGCTGAATTTTTCTCCCTTCTGTATGATAATATCCAACTTCAAGGACACATACAGCGCATGTATGACATTGACACATCACAGGATACTGGAGATAGTACTGCAAATCTTGACATGTTTGCTATGGTTTTATGATCGCAGTTTTTCAGGTGACCTCTCCACTGTAAAATAATTATAGCACAAACAATACCAATTTTCTGGCTGTAATTATCTCCTAATGAAAAATGGAGAACTGATATTATTTTGTGTGTGTGTGTGTGTGTGTGTGTGTGTGTGTGTGTGTGTTTGTGTTTCTGGATTTTTTATAGTTACCATAACTTTAAGAACATCTGGATAAAATTGTGATGATATTTGGTTTGTGGGTGTAGGTGTTGGGAAGAGGAAGGTCAAGGTTGATTTTGGGGCCCCTTGCTGTGTGACCTTGGTACTGCAGCAGAACTTCCGTTTTTTGCATTTCAATTATGTTAGAATCAAGTATGTTAGAACTTAAACGAACGTAAAGTATCCCATTGCCAAAGTTCTACCCTAATTAGGTATGCATATGTTCGGGTTCAGGTACGGATTTGAATCCAGAGGTTTAGGTATGCATCCCTAAGGCCACACCAATTGAATTTCTTGGTTAACGGAATTTCAAAAAAATGCTAGATTGGAAAATCAACATGAAAATAGAATCTCAGAGGAAAGTTTGTACTTTGGTGCACACAGTTTCAGGGAGTGAACATGGTCAGGTGCAAGTTTTCGGCCCACTGTGCTGTTTTAATGATGTCCTTGTGCTAAAATTTAAAAAAAAAATCTGTTAACCAAGAAATTAAATTGGTGTGGTCTAACCTTAACGTTTCTATGAGTACAGATTTTGTTCAGCATTTAGGTATGCATCCCTAAAACCCTAATCTGACAATGATCCCTAAGATCCCTATCTATTTGATGTATTATTCATCCCTTTTGGTCCAACTTAATTAGACGGATCTCGACAACCCCAGATGTCTGTCTCGATCTTGTCGGACGACCCTTTTGGCAGTCGCGGAAAAAAATCGAACAGATCAGACTCATCTGTCAATCAGGATTAACTTGGACTGATAAAGTTCAACGTAGATAGTAGTAAGTAGGGGGGCGCTACGGACTACCAATATTTCTGGGAACATGTTGGATTCAATTTAGAAATGTAATCTAAACTTATTGATTGAAATGTGAGATACAAGCAACATGTCACTCATTCACGTACATGTATGCTAAAAATTATGAATTTCTATGTCAAAATTATAACAAGCTTAAAGGAAAGCCAAGCAATATTAAACCGAAAAATCGGATTTTGAAAGTCAATTTATTTGCTTATTTCTACATGATTAGTTCAAACAACAGTATCGCATTGTATAGCAACGTCCATGATGCAAAAACACAATGTTGTTGTGATGTGAAAACTCACTGACAATCATGGCCGGAGTTTTTGTAGGCTCACAAAACTAAGGGGATCATCGTACTGCACGATTTTTGCACGGTTTTAAAACCCTAAAAATATGAAGTTATTACGCAAATTAAATGTGCTATACAATGTTAGTAAATGTCACTACCATTAAGATTTCAGCATTTTTTTTAATTTCTATTTTTTGGCCCTAGCTAATGTTATTTTAGTTGCCTTTAAGATTACAGATAATACAGCTAGGGCTCAGAATATGTCTTATTTTACCACTTTTGAACATCTGCTTATCATTGTTATAACTTATATTCAGATTGTGTACTTTTCTTAAACCTTAGTTTCAAGGTCACTCTTCACTTTCCATATTATTTCTAATTTTTGTCAACAATTTTGTTAAAAAATTTGTCACCAATATATTCAACACATGTCAGTGTAAAGTTGTCAAGAGTATATGTAAATAGAAAGAAGAAAATGAATTATCCGATATTTTACCACAAGTGCCTATAATTTTTCTGAGTATGGTGCTGTCATAGGAGCTTATGAGTGGTACCTGATATCATATATCATGATTGTGTGGATACTGTAAATGCAGAAATGTTTGTGGTGGTTTTATGTTCACGGTTTTTGCGGCAACTGTTTCACAGCATACTTAAACCATTGCAAACATTTTTGTCCAATACTGTAGCAGTATGTGACTATAGCTGCAAAGCCGCAAACTAAAAAACCACCACGAACACTCAATTTTCCCGTTAACGTGAAATAAAATCCATGCAAAATTAAATGCTTTTACAGTAACCACATAGACATACATGTACTATACTGTATACATTGTATATATACATTGTAAATGATAGTGAAAATAGTTAGGAAACTGTCTGTAACAGTTTCACATTAAAGGACAGAGCATTTGTTCATAGTGTGCAAAACTTCACACTAAAAACACCTCAATTCTCTTCTTCACAAGTTCCGAAGAGAACTCCACTTCTTGTCTTCTCACAGATAATACAATACAAGTAGGATAGTCGCAACACCGTTACAAAATTTACAGTAGTTACAACCAGTTGCTGGCAGGTAGTAGTGTGTTTAAAAGATGGACTTAACATTCAACCTTTGATTGTTTTGTTTTTTACGATAACACAAAAATGTGATAAAACTCTTACCGCCCAAACTCCAAGTATGACAGATGTCCATGGTAGAAGACAGGTTTCTTTGCATTCCAGTTGGTAACATTTGTTACAAACCGCTCCTAATGTGAGAGAGAAAAAGGGATTTTGTTACAAGAACAGACGTTACAACTACAACTGTTACATTACAACTACAAGGCACAACAAGTCATCTTCTCACAGTTCCGAGTATGTTATTAAAATGTTCTGCTACCTTACAGCGGCATACGTACATTTTCAATGACTTTCATTGTTCAATGTTGAATTGCAAACAAAATATCCAGGCGATTGGGATCTTGAACTGGAAAATGTACAGATTGCTGCATTATAAACTGCACAATGACCAAGACCATAGAATCACAATGTAAAAAACTCAAAATTGTCACATTTGTACATAATCATACAAGTATCTAAAATTGCAGCAGGACTGCTTCTTTTTTTATATCAGGTTCTTAATTACTATTAATTTACTATCAATGAACATAAATGGTAAATTCTCGATCAATTGTCTTTAAAAATATCTGAAGAGGTGTATGTCATTTTTCTTCACCAAACTTCTGTTGTACAGTGATTGTTAAAGAGACAAACTTGGGTACACTCTGATACTAGGTGCATGTACACTCACTCACTCACTCACTCACTCACTCACTCACTCACTCACTCACTCACTCACTCACTCACTCACTTGTACAATATCCACTTTTTTCAAAGACACACGCTTGCACTTTGCATGTCGAGGTTTGGTGAACTTCACCAAATTTCATGCTGCAGAACTATGACATGTTCCACAAAATAAAGTCCCTCTTTTAGTACTCTATCATCATCAAACAATCCTGTCTATGTAAATAAGAAATTATTTTCGACCCCGACTTGCTTTCATAACCTGCAATCTGTCTACAACGTTTGATCACCGTCATATTTCTACGCCGACATATTCGCACTTTCAAACCGGGGAGCAGGTGCATTTTACTGATAGCGTGCCTTCCCTTTCAATACCACCTCCAGCGAACTCCGCGCTTCTTAAATCAACCGTAACACTTGGGGTGACTTTGGTTTGGAGCTCGTCATGTTTTATTCCGGATGACTAGACCGTGACATTGACTGGTAGTTATCCTGGACCCCTGGGGCTGTTTGAAATGACTTCCGGACTAGATAGTTTCGTTGTAGCCACCGTGGTGTAATTTATTGCGCTGTTATGTGGCTAGTTTCGACTAGGGAAGGGTAATGGTACAAAATTCTTCCAGGAAAGAGCCCTAAGAGAGGTGCTTATTTTTTCTTGAGCAAAATAGTTTTGTACAGGACTGTCGCGGACTCTAAACTTTATCTGTTCTCTCTCAGTTTGAGTCGAATCTAGGAAATCTAGGAGCATGCTTCTTCAGGAATTTTGAACTAAGAAGGGCCATTTCAGGAAATTTAGTTATTGTGAGGGGTAAGTTTCTAAGGATTTGTGGAAGTTTTGGTTGCTTTGTAACAGTTAAGTTGATGACTCCATAGAATCAGGAAGATGTTTTTTTTGTCCGTAAAGATTGTCAGAAAAGTTTTGTCTGTCCCAAGCAGAAAAAATTATTTTCTTTGCTTCGCAATATGGATGTCTTAAAATCAATTTTTTTGGGTTAAAAATCAGATTTAAAAGATGTACATGTATATACAATGTATGTATTCAATGAAAAAACATAGACACAAATGCATAATACAAATGAACTTAGAACAAAACAATGCAAATATATTTTTGTATATGAAAAACATTACATATTCATAACAATCATCAACCAAGAGTTATTAGTCTGCATTGTATACAGAAGTCTGTCTTCAAAAACACACAATATCCTAACAGCCATATCATTTATACATCTATGATATTACTGTGGCAAAAAAGGCATTAGTCTTTAATAAAAGGGCCTCTCAGGCCAAAGAGCAAGCCGACTTATTGTACCTTATGCCAATTTTCTGAAAAATACAACGAATTCAGCCCTTCAAAGTCTATTATGTCTGTGAAGTCATGCGGAACAATGTTAGAAATCTTCATTTCCGTTATAATTATGGCTATTCATTTATTTATTGAGATTTACCACATTTGTGGAAGGATTGACAATACAGGTGACTATCACTATATGAAGATGTAAACCCAGAACTACATTGCACTTAAAAATTTGTAGATTGTAAATTCTGATTCACTCACACAGGAAAGGACCTCTACCATTTTCAGGGCTCGAATGTGCACCTGTGTGCATCCAAAATTGGAGCTGTGCACCTAAATTTTGACTAAGGTTGCACTGGTGCACCTAGATATTTTTGTACTCTATAGGGTAAACGGTACACTAGCATACAGAATATTCTTGAAATGTGAGTATTGGAAAAAGCAACTATATAACCTTTTGTTTTACTTTATTCTATGTATTGCTTGGTTGAAATCTGGATAGAATTACAGATTGAGAGATAGTAGCGTCAAACTTATGTTTTGCTGACATTCAACTTTATCTTATGTGGTGCCCCCAATTTTTTTTCTGTTCACCTAATTTTTTGGGTTGGGTGCACTAGTGCATCCAATTCCAAAAAAATAATTTCAAGCCTTGGTAAGTAACAGTTGAACTCCTCTTTCATTATGATCAAAATTTGTTTTACAACAGCACAACTTTCAGTACTTTTACAACTACCCACAGTTTCAGCACCACGGAGAGCACCTATTCTGGATATTTTATATGTACATTTGTAGTGAGATCTTAAGCGCACTCAGGGTGTGGCTCTCCTCAAACACAAGACCTCCAGCTTTATAACCCATCCAATAGGACACCCCTAATCAACGCTCATTTTTGAGTCGAATAAGGAAATAGACGTTAAGTCCCTCTCCCAAGGGCATGACACAGGAGCCTGTGAGTTTCTAACATAGTATCTTAAATATTAGTACTGGAATTGAACAGTGGCGCTCCTCCATCCTGTTCTAATTGCAGCTCCATCCTGTTGATTTTCAAAGTTAGGGTATTTCTTCCAATATTTCCCCAGCCTTTAATTTTGCTCAAACTCGAGATTTCATTAATTGTACGGAAGATGTAAAGCTGAAGTTGCAGGAAATGACTTCCATTTTTGTCAGGAAAGGGCAAAATGCAACGGCTGCTGTCCCCTTGAGATGTGTGTGCCCCCCTCCAGACCTCCCCCCTCGCAACACATATCCTGTGCTGGCACCCTTCCCCCATCCTGCTCTATATTTCTGCTGGAGAGATCCCTTTACCATAACCACAAAACCACCTTGCCACACCATGTTATAGACATGTGAATTGATTAATAACTTCCCAGTAGGGGGCTAGTAGATGAGTGTCTGTTATGAGTGTGTGAAGAATGACTCTACACTAACATAGGAACAGTCTGGGAAATTCGTCATAGGGAAAGTCGACACATGCATAATTGTAGACGGCTTTAGGAGCGCCGAATCAATATGGCTTACTGAACAATGCTGGAGAGTAGATCTTTAAATGTCACAATGAAGAATTGATTGAAGTTCTAAGATCTAAAATGTAAGAGGAAACAAAACATTGAACAGGTAACTCCCTGGAGAATGTAGACTGGAGTTTACAAGGAGACATACATCTGTAGACTGTATACTTACGTTATATATATACAAATTACCAAGTTTGAGACATCTGCATCGCAGTTCCAATGTTGTATATCTTGAAATATTCCTGGTGGTTTTATGTTATGAACTGAACTGAACTAAAACCTTGTATAACATAAATCATTGTTTTTGCAATGACCATGAAATCATTGCATCACCCCTACTAACAAAACAGATTACCTGTTAGTAAGGCCACACCAATTTTAGTTGTTGATTCTCTGCTTTTTTCAGAAAAAATTGGAGCAACAGGGCGAAAAAAAATAAAACACTTTTTTACAAATAGTCTGGGGTGAAGAAAAAGGTTTACATGTACATAACACTAAGAGTAAGAGGATTATTCAAGTTTCAGCTTTGTATGGCTCATTTTATGCAATGCACCCCTTTCTTTGATCTAGTACTATAATTTCAGTAACAAAATTACCTTTTGCTATATATGCAAGATATGGATTGATATTGACAAATAAATGAAAAATTAAAACCTTTGATATAATGTGACCACACTTTTTTGTTACATGTATGTGCAGGCCTAATTATAACCTATTTTGTTGGCTATTGAGTTTTACAAGTGAACAAATAGTAAAATTGTGAGTTAAAATTTGTGAATGGAAATAGTGACTCATTTTTTTTTAAAAATGGGAAAAACAGGACAGGCTATTCCGAGAAGCAACGAAATAAATTGGCGTGGCCTTAAAGTAAATCTCCCATACCGGCAGTTTAAACTTACAGGAATGAAAAGTGTAATATAAAAGACAAAAACACACCTAAAATTGCCAAAAATATGTGTATATTTCTTGACAATTTTATCTAAGAAACACGAACCTTGTATAATATCAGATCATCTTTATTTGCAATGGCAACCCCCAGTACTGGATTATTGCCACACAATTTAACACACTTTAACAACTAAGCCTGACCAACGCAGCCTTTATGTCCAGTCAAAAGTTGAAGATTAAATCGACCACAGTCAGACAACAGGGACCTGCCCTTGACACGTGTACCCTCCACATTAATCAATGTCCCTTTCCTTCAGACTGCCTTTTGGCGAGCTCCATTGTTTGCTAAAACTGCGCACGCAAACAGCTGAACGCTACAATATACTGGGAGGTCCGCGGTCACTGGGCTGAAAAGGTCACGGAAAAGGGCTCTCCGTTGTGTTGCTGTCGATTTTTAAACCGACCCGTCAATGTTATAGGGCTTAGTTTCTTTCCTCTTGCGAGGATAAAACCCGACGGGAGTGTACATCACAAGCAGGATTTATGTAAGGGTGGTCTCCGAAGCCGGCGTAGGCCAGAGAATGTGACCTCTTTCGACATTGGGTTGTTAGCGGTGAACAAATTATATCGATTTTAGGCATCGATACTCCCTCCCACGTCTTCCCCCCTGGCAATGTCAGATACGTTTGAATTTGTGCACAATGGAACGACTTTAGCACGTTAATAGACAGTAAGGTATCGACTGAACATCAGAATGTCAGTAAACGTTGCTTGAGTCATGTCCCACTTGGTAACTTTTGATCTCCTTTCTTCTTCTGTTAGGTATAACATTTTCCATTTTTAGAACCCTTTTGTGCTTGAAAAAATAAGCATACCCCAAAAATTCTATCTTAGACCTGCAACCCAACAAAAACAGGTGAAGAAAATCAATGTGCTAATTTCAAAAGTTTGTAAAACAATTTGGCAATAGCCCCTCTCCCGGGTGCTAAACATGTTGCTGTTGTTATTTTGCATGCTATCAAATAAACCAGAAGTGAAACAGGAAAAAAGACACGAAGAAAATCAATGTAACGATTCAAAAACTTTGACAATTTTTACAATCCCTTTCCCTGGTGCTGAAAAGTTTACTGTTGTTAATCTGTATGCTATCATATCAACCAACACTACTTGAATCATATGAAAAGAGACTCACAATCAAAAGAATTTTACAAATAATAGAATGGTGAAAAAGTAGTAGTTACATAAATTCTAGGTCTACATTTGGTGCAATGGCTTTGACTATGTTTTGTTTTTTCTCCAACATTTTACATACTCTCCTAGAAATAAAAAGTGTACTCTGGCCTTTTCAAAAAGTACTGTCCATGTTTAATAATGTTCTTTTCTTTCTAAAGACTGTGAATGTTTGCAGCCTTAATCATATGAATAGAAAGGAGCCTGGGGACTAGTTAAAAAAAGACACATGCCATGGTTTGTTAATGAGAGAAATTACAAAACCAGATAACTGTGAAAGTTCAGAGTTATCTATGAGCCAGCTAAACTGTTAGGTCCATACCAGGGATTATCCTTTATTACGAGGATGCCTTGTTGGTACTTTAAAGGGAATAATCTAGAAGTCAACCTTTGTGCAATTTTGTACTGGAAGTCAATCAAGATCTAACAGGGCTCTAAAAAGTTTTTTTTCTGTTCTCTGTAGTTTGGTCTCGCATCCTTCCTAATCTGACTCTAGTTCGCTCCTCTTAATTCATTTATTTACTTATTCATTCATCTTAAAACATATAGGTAGTTTCTTCAGCCAAACAAAGGTTGATTTCCAAGAGAGCCCATATATATATAGGGGCACAGATAATAAATAAATGTAAAAACATAAAATAATGATTAAACATAGGAATACATACGGGAACAAAATCAATTCGTCACACAATAACACCAAAATTGTTAAACAAAAACAAACAAATGATCCTGAGAGGTCAGAGGTCAAAATTCCATAATATGAATATAGGGAAAAGATAATACAGAGCAGTAACAAAGGAGTAATATATCATGTAATAAATCAAACTTAATGGGCAAAAGTAACTAAACATACATAATGGGTTGTCAATTGATGGTCAATATGCGTTTAGTATACTGATTTTAGTCTCTCTTTAAAAATGTTAAGTTTTGGTGCTTGTTTTACATTCAGTTTGAGCGTTTTGTAGGTTACGGCCGCTCTATATGCAAATGAGCGTTGACCTGCATTTCATGTGTAGTCTCTGATGTCTTCCCTGCAGAAATGTCTGGTGCCTATGAACATTTAACTGTTTTACACTTTCGTCATTGATTATTTCAGGTATCAAATATTTCTCAGAAGAAGCGTATTGGGAATCGAACTTTCCCAACCGCCAGTCCGTCCCTGTTAGTATGCCGTTACAGAGGACCGTGCAAAACCAATCTGAGCTCTATTTTTTTCCATGGTCAACATGTTACAAGACCCAAAGGCCACTTTGAAGGTAGCAGAACACAGTTTTCGGCCTATGGGGATTTCTATAGTTAAGGGCCACAAGGTGACTGGGTATGACGTGGTGAAAATTATAGTGGGGTGCACTTGAGTTTAGGTTACAACCTACAAATAACTAAAAAACCAAAACATTCTGTCAGTGTATCGGTTCCTCACGCCCACTTTGAAACAGCGCTCAGCGAGAGGTCACTGAACTGCAGCCGACTCACCCTGAGAGGCAGTTGCATAAGAAGGCGCATTTATGCACAAAGCGTAAAAGGTCCACCATCCAAATCCTACAGTCTAAAATCCAACATATTTCTACACCACACCGCACAGTTTACACATGAATGCCTCTCACATGCAACTTTCTACCCAGTCTTCAAGAATTTGGGCCGCACTTCATTTTGTACCTACGTCATAGACCCCGGGGTCACGGATAGATACTGTGTTCGGCGACCTCAAGGCATGATCCTATGCCCACTTCAAAGTTACAGGTTACATAAATAAGACTGGAATGGAACCTCTTCTCCGTAAGTCAGAAACATCATGATTGACACCAGCTCTACTACTCACTTAGAGTGAGGGCTAACTGACCCAATAGGAGAAGCAGGAGGGTTAAATGATTATGACGCCAGAGAATATATTTAAATGCCCATCGATCCCCCTTTAAACACGCCCAGAGCACTTTATGTGGCTTCAAACTCAAATTTTTAGTCATTTCTACACATAGTAAGTTTCAACAACACTATACCATTACATATCGACATTCAAGAAGCAAAGATGCGATGTCGTTGTGTGGTGAGAACTGATAGAAAATCCAAGCGCTGTCAGCGCCGCTGTGAGCATCTATCTTTCCCATGTGGTAAACAGTGGCATTAAATGTCAATTTCATAAAGATTACAGCAACTAGAATATTTCCAGTTTTCAAGCCACATAAAATGCTCTGGGTGACTTTATCAGGTGCCATATTTCTTTGGCAGGGAAGTAAACTACAGTGCAGCAGTAGTAATTAGCAGTAGCTACAGTGTAGAAAAAGACAGATACCAGGCTAAGTATTTCAAACCCTGTCTACCCAAAATAAACATTGTGCGCATTTGAGACAGATCATCTTTTAAGAGGGTTATCGTGATCTCCTTACCAGAGGCAGATAAAATCAAGCTGCGTAAAATGACCTTATCTGGCCAAGTGCACCGGAGCTTAATTCCATTCCTGTAGCATGAAACAGCGTAACAAAACCGTCCAAGTTAGCTATAGGGCTGTGTAGTGGTACAGGATTACCTAAAGCTAAGGCCACGCCAGTTTAATTACTTGGTTAACAGTTTTGGGTAACGTTTTAGATTTTGGATTTATTGGAATTGCAATAGTGCAATACACGTGGGACACAGGCAGCTATTGCTGATATCGTGACCCACACACATAATGTACCTGATTTTAACACTTGGGTGGAGTGGGGAACATCGTGTTAAGTACCTTTTTTCCCTAGGCACAAGATCGGTGGCAGCAGGGGATTCGAACCCGGAACCCCTTGGTTCTGTGTCAGAAATCCTGCTGTTACGCCACACGACCCCACTAACGTTTTAGCACGAGGGCATCATCAAAACAGAAGGCTGGGGTGGAAACTTGTACCTGACCCTGTTCACTCCCTGAAACTGTGTGCACCAAAGTACAAACTTTCCTCTGAGATTCTGTTTTCATGTTGATTTTCCAATCTAGCATTTTGTTTCAAATTCCGCTAACCAAGAAATTAAATCGGTGTGGCCTAAGTGCTGCATACCTACATTTTGTAAACCCCGGACCTGATTCGGACTGGACCTAACGTTTAGGTTCAAGTCTAAAAAATACCTAAATGCCTGAAAACCAGTCTGGACTTGAAAAAAATGTATCGCTTATACTCTCCTTTTTGTTCTAAACCACCTTAAACCTTCCTTAGAACGTGACATTTGCACTGGAAAAGTAAGAAAACATTGCTGTTTTTGTGTTTATAACTGAACTTTTGTGTTTTCTAACTGACTGTTTACATGTATAACTTTGCATAATGTATAGTTTTCAAACTGCATGTAGAATATATGCCAATATGCAATTTTACATGCAACAGAAAAAAAAAAATTTAGAACATGTATGCCATATATCTTAACCTGAGCCTCTTGATCTAAATCTGGACCTCAAACTGACCACGGGTTTAGGTACACAAGCAGAGTTGAACTGTCATGTCCTGCACAAAAATTGGATTTACTCAAATTTTTCACCGTCTAACAGTCTTTGACAAGGAATGAGCAACCTACCACTTTTGTTACATCGCATTACTGTAAAATGCATTTAAGTTCCTGTGGTTTCAATTTCCACTGTAGATTCTACTTCAGCTTTTATTCTAACCAAAGTTGCATTCTCTACATGTATATATGACTATAAACTTTTAGGCCACTTACATACACATGTTTAGTAGACAGAACTACCATCAAGAGAGGGCTTATTTTTGAAGCCACAGTCTTACAACTGAGTATTCATTCAAAAATTCAGGAGAGAGAAAATCGAACGACCATATTCGCGCCATGCGTGTATGGTCCAACTAGCGTTGCCACATCCCTTGGGAACCAATTATAAGCACAGAAGTCACACGCCTGAAGCCAAAACTTGGAAAGTACGTCAAAATCAATAACACACTTTTGGTGTACTCTTAACGACAACCTTAAGGCAAGCAAAGTTAGAATGAAACATGACAGCGTTGACTTTTTTATAATGTGCAAAACTTTTAACACTTTTTTTTGGCTCTTGATTTATGAACAGAAAATGTTGAATTATTATATAAGAACGGTGGCTATAGCCTTGAATGGTAGGGCACAGGAAAATTACATCATGTGTTTTTGACAACAGTCCCCCCAAAAATAGAGATTCCCTTCTGTTTTCTTAGACTTCCAAAATGATCCCAAAAATAAATAAATAATACGATTTTGCAGGGTGTCATCATACGGGGGGGGCTAGGCTTGGTATATCTGTTTATATCACTTTTCTTAAAACAACATGAAAGAGAACATGTTTGAAAATGATTCTACATTTTCATAATTCAGATGTCAGATCAAACATTTCATGTCCCTTGCTGCTGCAAAAAAGGCTAGTGTCAGCATGTTTTCCTACATCGTGAGAGTAACGGAAAAAACAATTTGCAACATATTGGTTTGAATGAGGACTTAGAGAAGCAATATATGAGAGAATGTACAATCCCACCCTCAACAGGAAAGGTTAGGAGGTTTTTGCATCAAACTTTCAGGCACTTGGGGTAATGCGCCACCCCCAACCCCCACCCCTGACGAACAACATTAGCTCCGATCCTAAAACAACAGGAGCTAATTTAGTCATTAGCATACAACCTTGTCTTAACTTACTAGTCTATTGAACCATCTGATCAAAATATCTTCACTTCATTAACATATATTATTCTGGTATAAAACCTGGTTCTGCCAGATCTTTCCTTAGTCACTGACGAAAGATAGCGGATGCTGTCTGAAACCTCTGACTGTTTCAAAATTTTATCCAGTTGCTTGAGTAACTATATTTTTGGCGCATCTTATTACCTGAATGTCTAACCTTCATCAAGGTAATTTACAACATTCTTTTACTTCAAGGCTTATACTAGTACCGTAATAGGTACATTGTACTAAAAACAGGAATGAAGACACGTGGCAAAATTTACATAGAGCAGGTCTTACAATCCTTTTGACTGCTGTAAAAGTACAAGAAAAACTACTCCGTTCTACCCCGTCCAATCTACATTAAAACAGGTGCTTCAGTTCATAATTCTTGTTTGAATATTTCATACAGAATATGGACCCGTCGTTAAACCAAAACTTTGTTCAGGGGTAAACTTTATATCACGACTTTTACTACGAGCGCTTGGTCTACAAAATTGGCAAGTAGACAAGCATTTATCAACTAAACGTATCAATATTTATAGGTTACTTTAGGCTAACATTCACTCTTGGTCCCTGTGTGGGCATCAAAGTTCTGTATAAATCCTCCTTGCTGTATGTCATCTTTATGGTTGACTCTGCCACCCATACATTCCCCCGGTCCACACATAAATTCAGGCTTTTAGCTATGCATACGTCTATGCGTCAATGGGACGCATGATACTAAAATAATATAACAAGGAAATTGGACACCCCCTTTTTCAGCTGGACGCACAGAGGACCCTGGTAATTATACAGACACATGTTACTGTGTTACTGATGCTTTTTCAGTCTTACCAGACACTGGGACAGCATGAAAACTGATTGACATGCCAGGAAATTGTTAATCCATAGAGCCCATTGGGAGACAGAGACGGAACAAGCAGTTTTAGTGCTTAAAATGGTCTGCTAAAAGTACGATAAGACTAGCTAAAAGTACAATAAGACTAGAACACACCTAACCCCCACATCACAGCATCCCCCCCCCCCCCCATTTTTGGACCCCTTGTCAACAAATCCTAGCTAAAAGCCTGGCCACCCATACATTCCCCCGGCCCACACATAAATTTGCGGGACTTCCGAGAAGGCGCTTTATATGGTAACTCGTGCGCGAGTACATGTACATGTTCATTATGTACTTCAGACTTGGATGCAGAATGAAAAGAGGGCACAGCGAGCAATTTTGAAGTTCAAGTGCTTGAGTAGCAGTTAATAACAGGCCAGGGTGAGCCTCTTTCTCATGTTACAGACTTATAGACTGGTGAGGCTATAGAAGAGCCGAGCGATCTGGACCAATGGGAAATAATTCACTTCAAAAGTTGTAAAATTTGCCAGGATTTTCCCTCACGAGTTGGAAAACGCGGGTTTGCTTACGTGCAGAAAATGGAAACATTGACTTACTGGTCATATGGGAAAACAGAATAATCATTACATGTATATAATATCATATACAAAATGAACAATGTACTGGTATAAGGCCGGCTAAAGCATGTTTTATTTGCAGCAAATTTTGAAAGTATATCTTTATCAATTCTACTAATTAGACCTCTAACATAAAGTCTATGCTCATGAAATTGATAATTCTATGCAAATTCCATATTTAGTCTGCAATATTCATGATCCTTTGACAGTACTGTCTATATCAAACATAGACATATATCTTCATCTAAAGGATAAACTTTCAGGTTAATTAAGGTGTTAAAAATTACAGTATACAAAGACTTAGTTCAAGCTAACATATTTCCAAACTAGAAGTTCCGCTGTAGTACTATAGCAAGCCACTAGGGGGCCCAAAAGAAGACCTACCCACATACCAAGTATGAAGACAATCCATCCAGGCATTCTACGAGTTACATATGTATACTTTTTACAGACGGACACACACACACACACACACGAATGCTGTGCAAAACAAAACCTTCTCGGCAAAGGTAACAAAAGGTAACATTCCCTAGAGTAAGAATTTCAAACAATAAATAATGTACACATGAAAAGCCTACAAGAATTTTAGAAAAACTAGTGTACTAACTTTACTCTTAGTGAATCAATAAATGTGAATATGATTGAATGCACACTCCATAACTGAACACTTTGACTTTGACATGTGACATTGAGGAGTTACGAAACGAACAAAATCGATACGGCGCTGCGTTGACTAGGGGTAGGGAGCTCCGAGTGATCTCTATGATCACTGCCAGAAACTGTAACGTGACGTTCAAACACACTTGTCACTCCTTTGACCTCTGTTCAAGGAGCACAGAAAACGCGTACGGCTCCAACGTCTAATCATGTCTTCGGGGAAGGATCCCTGTTTAGCATCTAAATTGCACCTGTCTGTGCGCATATTCTCACAGCTTCAGAGACCAATTAACCTCCGAATTCCGTACCTTTGCTCGGGAGACAATTTGAAAGGAACGTTGAGAAACGATTACCTGAACCAAGGAAAGTCGTGTCGCCTAATTGCTTGGTAAGGAGTTTTCGGGGATGGGTGAACATGTGGTTAATGTCTCTTAATGAGGGAGATTGCTGACTAAGGCAGTTAAGGGGTCGGCAAGGTCTCATACCAAAGTAATCTACATTGTGTACATGTAGCTAGATCAAAGTCATAGACTGATGCGCAGTGCAGAAGAAGAGCAGATCAGCAGAAAAGAACTTTGCAAGTGAACTGAGTCAGTTCACACAGACTGTCATTCTCAAATGCATGTACATGTAGGACGGTTTAGCCATAGCCAATGTTGTAGGGCTGATGCATGAATTAGGGTTTTACCATAGTCAATATTGGCCTTGTTTAGAGCTGTGTACTGGTACAGTACTGGTACAATCAATTAGGTATACAGGTCCAAAATACCTGAACCCTGCAGCTGGTGTACCTGTCCAGTACTTTACCGGTAATAATGAATTCAACCCTGGCTAGGATATTACAGGTCAGGGGATGGCAACTTTGAAGGATAAAATCACCATGAAATTACCGTGGCAGTGCACTGAAGACTCCTGTAGCACAGAATCAACTTTAACAAGGCCTGAGTCAAATTTTCATCTTGTTTTCATAGAAATAATACCAGTCCTCATACTTGTGTACATGTCACAGCTGACTGGTGGTGAGGGTGGTCAGGCCATTACAAATGCCACGTAATACTAATAGGCTGTGTCTAGCAGAATTAAACATTTTTGTAATTCGACCATATGCTTTTGTCCTTATCTAAAATCAACCATTATTTGGACAATTTGTAGTTCAGGTACAGGTTCAGGTCAGGACCTGTATCTAAACCAGTGTACCTGTACCTGTACCTAAAATTTGTTTAGGTTCACAGCTCTAGCCTTGTTAAGTTGGGCTGCAATTTGGAGGGAGCTCAACAGACAGCATTGAACAAAAACTTGGATGTCGATGACGGCCCGCCTCGTGCACTGAAACGCGATGATGATAATGACGGACAGTCGGAGGCCATTACAGTATATAGATCAAAGTATTTGCATAATGTAATGTAGCCGACATGTTTTCAACATTGAGGGACTTTAACCCGTACAGATATCATCAATGCCTTGAGAGTTGAAAATGGATTTGGTACATGAAACATTTATATGATACCGAGTAATTTCTTCCTGCAAACCAAAGATAGAGGTACCCTACCACTGCCATGCCCAATGTGAATCCAAGTTCAACTTGTTATTTCAGTGATTCAGTGCGAATCAGTGACTGCCGTACTGAGTATGATTCATCAAAATTAACTTTTTTCCCCATTCCCCGATGGCAAAGGTCTGTGATATTGTAAATTCAATCAAGTTTGGAGGGACATGATTTTGTTGTGGGGAGGGGGGTGTTTACTGTGTCTAAAGTTTGCAGACTGCACTAGTGACAGAAAATATGTTTTGCTCGTTCCAAAGGTACTGGAAATTAAATCAAGTTTGGAGGGGCATAATTTTGTAGTGGGGAGGGGGGTGTTTGCTATGTGTAGCTTGCAGAGCGACAAAAATATGTTTGCTTGTGGTGTGATGATTTTGCTGCGAAGACATTGCCATGAAATCTGTTAAAACAAAATTAAAACCACAGCAAATATTTCAAGTTTTGCAGTATTGTGCAAAGCTATCCCAACAAGGTAGCACACCCCCCAGCAACCAGTTTGTCATTCGGAGGAAGGCTGGTTCTGTAAATGTTGTATGTATCGGTGTATATGTATTTTAGAGTCTTATGTTTTTGTACTGATTGTATTGTGTTATCCAGGGCCCCACTGCAAAGCAGTGTAGTGCACTGAGTTGGGCCACCCTGGCTAAATAAAACAGAAGCAAACAAACAAACAAACAAGGCTTGAAACAGGGACAATTAAGTTTGGAGGGGCAAAATTTTGTTGTGGGGAGGGGGGGTGTTTGCTGTGTCTAAAGTTTGCCGACTGCACTAGTGACAGAAAATATGTATGTATTGCTCGTGGTGTGATGATTTTGCTGTGAAGACATTACCATGAAATCTATTACAACAAAACCACAGCAAATATTTTGAGATTTACAGAATAATGTGCAAAGCTGTCCCGACAAGGTAGCACACCCCCCAGCAACCAGTTTGTCATTCGGAGGAAGGGTTGACACAGGGACCGGTCTGGTGCTTCAATCAATACACAGATATACATGTACTAGCAGCTACGTGTATGTGTACTCTTCATGCAGCCATTTTCCACCGCCTACAACACAACGAGGGATACTCTTTCACTTTCAAACTTCACATATATCCTAGACCGCACACCTTAGGCTGGTTAGAATGGGGAGTTAGAGAGGCAATATACATATGTACATGTATGAGAGAATGTACAATCCCACCCCCAACAGGAAAGGAGGCCTACCTGTCAAACTTTCCTATGCGACAACATTTAGCTCCTGTACTCAAACAACATATTATGCTAATTGCTTATTAGCATCAACCTTGTCCTTCTTCCTGTTGAACGGTCTAAAAATTGTCTTCACCTAATTTACATATCAATGCATTGTTTTTGGTTGAATACATGTTGGACTACAGCTCTTGCTCAGACACTGACAAAAGGTAGTGGATGCATCACTCAGTGACTGTTTTCAAAATCAAGTTGCTTTCAATGAGTAACTGTTATCTTGTGTATCTTATTACCGATGTAGAGCTGTGTACCGTTACACTATACTGATACAGTACCGGGTACAATCAATTAGGTACAGGTCCAAAATACCTGAACCCTGGTGGACCGGTACCAGTACTAATCAGTTCAAGCCTGGCTAGGATAACAGGTACAGGCAGTAACTTTGACAGATAAAATCACCATGAAATTACCATGGCAGTGCACTGAAGACACCTGTAGCACAGAAAAAACTTCAAGAAGGAGTCAAATTTTCATCTTTGTTTTAATAAATATAATAATACCTCATACTCAAGTCATAGCTGACTGGTGGTGAGGGTGGTGGTCATTATAGATGCCAATTGTAATTGTTGTTATTGGTTCAACCATACTTTTGTCCTTATTGAAAATCAACCATTATTTGAACATTAGTAGTACAGGTACAGGCTCAGGTCCGGACCTGTACCTAAACCTGTGTACCTATGCCTGTACCAAAAATTTGTTTAGGTACACAGCTCTACCTGGATGCCTAACCTTCATCAACATAGCCATACCCTTCTTTTCTCCCCATGTACATTTGTAGCCAGGCAGGTCCTCCATGGAACTACACTCATTACCTCATAAACGAAGTTCCTGATGACTGCCCTAAATAATTCAGGAACCGACGTCGGCTGCGGAAGCCGACATGAGCCGTCACGGTCGTACTCTATCTCTGTCAGCGACCATGTAGCTTCGACGACACCATTACTAATTAAAGTCGGGGCATGCTTCTTTAAAGGAGACTCATGGCCTTCAGAATTGGCTTAAGTTTTTCGCGGGAGAAACCGTTGCGGAACACTTCGTCTTAGTCAACGGTAATCTGCGCGACTCCGAGTCGCAGTCCCGGGTTCGTAAAATGATAATGTCGTGCCGGCTTTCGCGTTATCTATCAGTGTAGAGATCTTGCTGGGAATGTACAACGCAGCTCTATCATTTGGTCTGCTTAATGGAAAACACAGGTAGCTCTATAGCCGATGGATTAGGAATCTTACCAGCGTGCACCCAACTTATTGCATCCCGGAATGAACTTAAATCACCATGTATATTTCATAGCACACGGATACAAACAGAGCCTGTCCTCATATAACAATTCTGAAGCCCATTAATTTTTGTTAGAGTTTACTTCACTGTGCTTTGATGAGGGAACATGAGACAAGGAAAGTTCCTTATTGTATGTCTTCTTATTAAGATTCGGAGGATCTGAAACTTTTTCTTTCATTTGATATTGATTATTCATTATTTACTTTCAGTAGTCTTAATATTAAATTTTCAAATAATTAAACATCAAACTTCAAAAGCACAGCACAAGGATGCAGCTAAAAAAGTTTCTTAATAATTTCAATTGGGTAGAGTTAGCAACAATTTTACTAAACGTTTCAAATATTCATCACAATTGTCTAAAACAAAATTGCCATGCAAAACATGTATGCAAAGTGTGCTTTCAAGTGGCATTGGAAAAATGCTTTCTGATCTAAACTTTTCTCTGTAAAACTTTAACAGGTAAAGAAAAACGATAATAATCTTTAAGCTAGATAACTGCCTCAGTTTGAAGTACTTGTTTTCTCGTTAGATGTTGTGTATTTGGGAGAGGAAGTCCACCCAGATGTAGATGGTTACCTGACTTTGGTTGGGCTCCACCTTCCAATGCCCTAGACACAGTGGATTAACAACCCAATGCACCTCTGGCCTCAAAAAGGCTATGGGACCTTTTTTACAGGTTTGCGTAGCAAAACCTTTGTTGGATCCGTTGGCATGTGTGGTGGCCCCCATCTCGAATTGTGACGTCACAGGCTAGGGTCGCCAAACCATTTTATTGGGAGGGGTGTTTTGGGGGTCGCTAGCGTTCTTTCTGTTTCTAACAAATTGGCAGTCACAACTATCACACATTCAACTCAAATAAAAATCCAATACCAAATATTTATAAAAAGATCCCGTAATCGCTAAACTAAAATAGCAAACCTGAAGTATATGTAGCACAAATACTTATCTCTATTTAAAAATCTTTCTACCTTTAAATCTACCTGGTTGCTTGAATCTCTTTCTTGACGACCTCAAAACCACTGTTACCGTGCACAAAGGTTTGTGTTGTGAAACTTTCACAATGTCAATGTGAATGTACCTACCTGGTCTTGTATTGACATGATTGGAGAGTTTCTCGTTGTATTTAGATGGATGACGTTGTAACCGTTGCGCTGACAAAGGTCGTACGCTAGGCCCACGAACGACGTGCTCGCCGTCTTTGGCACTCTGTTGTAGATGACGATCTGGTCGTTGGACTTGGCGAGGTCGTCGTCACTTCTCCTGAACTGGGGGACCTGGAGAGACTGGAGCTGCATTGTGGCCAGCACATGCTCTGTGTGGGGATACAGAAAGAAAGTCAGAAACTCAGAACCTTCATATCCATTGGGGGAGGCTTTTAGCCAGGATTTATACAGAGGGCGTCCAAAACTTGGGGGGGGGGGCGGTGGGCATGGGAACTAGACCTTTCCAATGTGTTCGATGGATTAACAATTCCTGGTAGTATTGCATGTCAATCAATTTACATGCTATTCAACTGTCTTGTATGTAGAATGGTCCATTTTGCAGTGAGTGTGTGGGGGAACACATGTGCATGTGTATGCACGTGTATGTAATTACCAGGGATACAGGGTGTCCTCTGCAAAAAAAAGGGATGCCAATTTCTTTGTTTTCCTAGTGTAGGGCGTCCAAAAGACACCCTGACGCCCTGCTAGCTAATAGCCAGCATTGGGGCTTTGTCTAAAGAGGGTTACAGAGGCGCTGCGCCCCCATGCCCTGACCATGCGAACCCTTTACCCTGGGGAGCAGATCCTCTGACAAGCATAATTCTCATTGACCAGCTGGGATGCTTCTAGGTCACATGTGGCCACAGTCTTCAACTTTGACCTGTTTGACAGCACTTTCCCCCCCTCAATAAGCCTTAGAATGCTCCATTCTAAATTAGCCATTTTCCACTCCCTCGCAAGGCTTGCAATTTTTTCCTATGAATATCCCTGATCATCATTATCATATCTGGTCCTTCCGACTCTGGACCCAGCGACGGGCTCTCTCATTGGCCTCCCCGAGATCTAAACAGGTAGCTATAGGGCCGAGTTGTTTGCATTTTTGTAGATGGTGCTGTATGAGCACGTTGCCAGAACGGAAGCGTTTAAGGTCGTGTTCGAGTATCTAAGGTTAATATCTCGCATCTAGGTTCATCTAGTAGTGTCCAAAGACATATCTTATGCAACGGCTAGCGCTGTTACTCCGCTGCAATGTTGACCGAAGAGAACAAAAGAGATTCGGCAGTTAGAATAGGTTTAAATAGCAGGCTAATTGCCGTAATACTATACGCATTACGTTCTGAATACGTGCTTGCTGTATGGTTTGAGGGTCTTCCCCACAAAGTAAAAATAGCCAGAAGTGTGATGATGTATTACAGTTAGCCATTGTGAGTACTTTTCATTCATTAGTAATTCCTGTTATAATTCACTCTGGGAAGAAAGATCTGAGAACTTCTGTTATTGAACTGTTGAACTATATCAGTTTTCTATGCCACCAAATCATGACATGACTTATGCTAAGATTAGCTTACATCTATCGAGTAAATGGTTCCTTCTATAGCTATCCTCCGGCATTTAATGCACAATAATCCAAACACACGGCAGAAGCACGATTTTATACAAAAAAATGACCGTAATCTTTTGATGGAACGCAAGTTGCCTGGAATGTTTCCTTGCGCAATCATCGCCATAAATAAGCCTAAAACGGCAGCGATTGCCAAAAATGCATCGTCAGCGAACAAATTGCGAAATCTATCAGATGTAGAAAACACCTTTCTTGCCTTATCTTGGTGAGGCAGGCCTCAAGCCTGACTAGTAACAAGAGTTAAGGAAGTACGTTTTGTACATTATGGCTTTTGTTGTCATTTTCAAGCGGAGTTTATCTGACTTAATCACAAAGCAAAGATGATCAGTCGTTCCAGTGAAAAATGTTATACTATCAAAGATGGCACTGTGGCTAATCCTTTATAACATACACATATCTATATACTGGTACAGATCTGTATTAATCATACATGTACAATGCTTAAGTTAAGACTCAAGTGTTCCTTCGGATTACTTGCAGCTTTAAGTTGTAATGTCAAAGTGAGAAGAAGTCTCAAGCTTAAGAAAGAAGAATAAAGCAGGGACAAAGAGTCTTAAGGCAACATATATATTAATGCTGACACTAGTAGTAGAACTGTATACTGAGGAACAGGGGTACTGTGTCCCCATACAATAAGGGTGTGCCCTCTTACCATTATTATTTACAGGCTTGCGTAGCAAAACCTTTGTTGGATCCATTGGCATGTGTGGTGGCCGCCATCTTGAATTGAGACCTCACAGGGTCGCCATACCATTTCATTGGGAGGGGTGTTTTTGGGGGTCGCTAGCGTTCTCTCTATTTGTAACAAATCGGCACACAGCCATCACACATTTGACTCAAATAAAAAGAAAAATTCAATGTACCAATTCATATTTATAAAAAGACCCCGTAATCGCTAAACTAACATAGCAAACCTCTTTAAGTATACATGTAGCACAAATGCTTAACTCTTATTATCATTATACATGTAAACTTGGTAGCACAGTGCATGGTTCTGACGAAAGTAGAAAATTGAGAATCTGAATCTTTTTCAATTACCACTACTGATGACCACGCCAGGCTACATGTACATGTTCATGTGACCAGAGTCTTCAAAACCAAAAATGTCACCTCTAGGAAGCCATAAAATAACCCACTTTGACAGTAAATTTCCTTCACTCTTCACTTACATAACCCCTCCCCACATGCAGTTACTATGCTTTATTTATTGCATTACCCTCATACTCAATTTTCTGAAGAAAAATTGGAATATATTCTCCCATATTGCTATGCACAGATTAAATTATCAATCAAAACAGAGTTCGTTGAACTTCTTTTTCAATAAAAGTTTGGGTTGTTTTGGCCTCACACCATTCATATCAAGACTATGGAATTCTTTCTAGTGTGCTGCCTGGAGGAAAGTAGTCCATCATTCGCACTCACCTTGTCAAGTAAATGCGATGTGAAAATACAGCCGGGATAAACGTCCACGGGAGACTGTCTCGCTATCCGATTCCTAACCAGACAGTGGCGTAAAATAAATCAGCTTTAAATTTGCTTTGGGCTTACTGGTGGCTTTCAGAAACTTTGTAAGAAGTCTGATACGGACGGTAAATAAGCCGCAGTGTGCCCGTAAAATGTTCGGCAATTGAAAAAAATGGCAATGGCTGAGGAAATGGAGGTTTAAGTGCCTAAAATCCATTGTTTCTTATCCCTAGCTGGTCGTGAAAGGTGGTGTTGCCGACTGTCACATGGATGAAGGTAGCAGCTTATTTGAGACAGCATACGCTGCGATATCCACCAGGTGCAATCTATCACCATGACTAAATTGTGCATTGGACGCCTTTTCTATAGCTATGGGATATGAGAACATGTATGGACTTACTGTAAGTTTATTTCTGTATTTCATTCAATTTAGAGCAAAATTGTGACAAAATCTTTAGATTTTTCTAGAATTTTGACTACTAAGAATTTAAAAAAAAAAAAAAATTAATGAAAGAAATCTTGTTGTAAATCATAGAAATCATCAATTCCTTTGACACCTCCAGAACTGCTTTCTCGAACACATGTATTCAAGACATTGGAACTACTTTAAGCAGTTGAGAGTTTGAAAGTCAGACAAGTTTTAATATGCAAAGATACAATTTTTCATTTCTATGTGTTCTCTTCCCTTCTCTTTTTCGTCTCCATTTTTGAAATTCAAAACACCAGGGATGCTGTCAGAAGACTTCTAACGACAGTTTGCAACATGACATTTTATTCGACAACATTCCCGAGCTGCCAAAAGAGTCAGGATGTCTGTACGATAATCACCCGAGGTGTAACGCGAAAAGACGGGGCGCGCCCCTTTCCTGTAAAGATTCCTTGTCACTCCGCAAGGAATTTCACATCCTTACTGTGACGCCAATCTATCACAAGTAAGCGTCCCACCGTGTAAGAAGAATTCCTCGTGGGCGCTCAATTTCGGCTCGATGGAAAATCCATTCCGGATTACTTCCAGCATTTTCCACCAGAGCCTACTACCACGGTGGCAGAGTGTTATCAGCTTTTGGAGTAACACTCGAATGCAAGATCTCAGACTGTGCAAAAAGCTTTAAATCTTGTTTGCAAGAACTTTTTACATATCTTTCTAGCCGACTGGCAGATAAAGAGATGCTAAAATGAGCTACTTAACGAGTATATACTTCACTTCATACATGCCTTGAATGTGCAAGTCAACGTTAATGTTCACAAGACACACTTAGTACTAGTTTGAGTTGGTAGTACATTATTTTTACACGTACATACATTGTATCTGCCATTGATGGCTTTGTCGTACAATTCCTGGAGTTCATGACTAGATGTTGTGTCCTTAGGGACGGAACTTAACACAACTTTTCTCACTCAACCCAGGGAGTGCTGCGTACCTAAACCCCGGACCTGATCCGGACTGGACCTACATTTTTGTAACGTTTAGGTGTAAGTCAAAAAAAAACTTAACGTCTGGAAACAAGTCCAGACTTGAAAAAAATCTCTCTCGCTTCAATACTCTCCTTTTTGTTTTAAACCATCTTAAACCTTCCTTAGGTTGTGAAATTTTCACTGGAAAAATATTAATACATTGCTGTTTTTGTGTTTATAACTGAACTTTTGTGTTCACCTAACTGATCCAGGTGTAAATGGCTAGTACATAACTTCAGTTTAAAGGACTATGGAAAGAGAGGGATGGGCTTCACCTTCCAATACCGTGCTAAAAACACAGCTGTAGTAGTCCACTGAGTACTATCATAGTGGATTAACAACACACTTCCCTTACAGCCTCAAAAATGCTACCTCTATTGTAAGTGATGTAAAAAATAGCAAGAACAAGACTATTGTTCAACACTGTTATTTCCTTAGCAGCTAGTTTGCATTAAGTGTCCCAATTAGAAACAGTATAAGGGATACAACATTTTCCTATTTATTTTCTATTCTAATCTAATGGATGGCACAGTCAGCACCAAGGACAAAGTTGTTATCCTTTACATGTACATTGTACAAGTGTGCTATGAATGTACAAATATGTGCTAGTAACTTGTATGATCAGAGCTGTCTCCATGACCCATCTCTCTGTCCCAGGACAGAAATTTGCTTGTTGGGACGAAAAAATTTGTCTGTCCCAAAATTCCTAACTTTATAACATGAAATTGAAGAAAACTATTTTTGTAAGCTACAAATGGCGGATTTAACAACGGAAATTAACAGCAATGAGTGGGACGGTTAAATATTTACAGCTGGTGACAGCCCTGTGTATGATATCACACTTATAAGCTGTACCAAATATAGTGGATGGCCCAGTCAGCACCAAGGACAAGGTTGTTATCCTTTACATGTAATGTTATAAGCATACTATGAATGTACACATATGTGCTAGCTGCTCACTTAGTCTATTACAAATTGTATGTAATGCAAAATTTCATACATTCTCAAGTTTTTTCATTGAAATATATGATGAGAAAATATGGAGTAGAGAAAGTTTAAGATTAAAAGGCAGCAAAGCAATATTAGGGACAAAAAAATTGAAATAAAAAAATGCTGAAATCTTTATTGTAGTGGCATATTTTACTAACACTGTCTAGCACATTTGTGTAATAACTTCATACTTTTAAAACCAAAAACATCCCATACGATGATCCCCTTAGTTTCGCGAGCCTACAAAAACCCCAGCAACGATTTTCAGTGGGTTCTCACAATACAACAAAGTCATATTTTTGCATCATGGATGTTGCTATACATTGTGATAGTGTTGTTTGAACTAATCATTGTATAGAAATGACGTAAAAAAATTGACTTTAAAAATCCGATTTTGTGGCCCTAATATTTGGTTGCCTTTAAAATGTACATCTAAACACTGTTTTTGTATTATCTTCTGACCAAAACATTGCACAATACATTGTACGTGTAGTATCAGTATCACAAACCATTCTATATGTATCTCTCTACAGTTGTAATACCAGCCTTTGTGCAACAGATAGTGATTGATGACATCTTACAATGCCTCCACGGATTTCTACCAAACTTTATTATATTTTCCAACCCTAACTCTAAGCAGTGTCCTCAATATATTTGACAGGTACTATGTCTAGATATCAGAACATACAATGTAAGGATCTTGCTATATTACCACCTGTATAACCTAAGGCATTGCTTGGATAAATAAATTTTTTTCTCTCCTTTTGAAAGATAAGGCTGACAATTCATCATTTATCTCTAGTTAGGTGAGGAGAATTTCGCTAGGGCCTAGGAAAATTAATGTTGTGTTTCTGATTATACTTATAGCCTTGATTTACCACTGCAACAGAAAATACATGCACATGTATGTAGTGCTGTATACCGTTTAGGTCCAGATTACATGTAAAATTACATGTTGGCATAAATTTTACATGTAATTTGAAAAATACACACACATACAAAATCATATACAGTCAGTGGTAAACACAAAAGGTCAGTAATAAACACAAAACAGCAAAGTTTTCGTCTTTATATAGCACAAATTTCACAATCTATGGAAGGTTTTAGAACAAAAAGGAGGATATAAGCTGCAAAAGATTTTTTTTGCAAATCTGGACTTGGATCCCGACGTTTAGGTTTTTTTGGACTAAAGAAACTAAACATTTTTACCAGTTCAGGTCCATGGTTTAGGTACGCAGCACTTCATGTATGTTGGAAAATCATTCTATAAGTATAACATCACTCAGATGCCAGATTGAAAATCTAATGTCCATGGTGCCAGTGGCTGAACCCCAAAAAGGCTAGGGTGGGAATGTTTTTGCGAGGGTTGGTAGTATGGCTGCATACCGGTACTGTACCGTAAAACATTTAGGTACAGGTCCAAAATGCCAGATCATGAAGTACCGGTACTATACCGATATATGTTTACACCAAGTATGTGCTTATTTTGTGACTGATCTCCTAACTGCATAGCCTCATGCAACACCAATCATGACCAAAGTGACACCTTGGAACAGCATGACGAAAATATACAACAGATCATTCAGGCAGGCCGGGAGTTTTGATTGCAAGGCCAAGGGAATTTGATGGTATAATTAGGAAACCTAGTTATATTCCTTGAATAAAGATACTGTATTGAAGAAGTTCAGAAAAACAAATGTTACTTTTTCAAATTGTTCAGGTACAGGTACCGGACCTGCACCTAAACCTCTGTACCTGTACCAGTCCTGATGTTACGTTTAGGTACGCAGCACCAGTTGGTAGGGAAACAAAACATTTTTTTCCTTAGGCCTAGCGGCTTGCTTGTGCAAATATATTTGAAGCTTGGTTGGAGAAACACAATTGATAAAAGAGCACTTTGAAGCTACTTTAAACATGTTCTCAACTAAAAAGAGAAATTCTACCATTCAATGAATGTGCTTTCCATTCAATAAATGCATTTCACATTCAATAAATGCATTTCACATTCAATGAATGGATTTCCCATTCAATGAATGGATTTCCCATTTAATGAATGGATTTCCCATTCAATGAATGGATTTCCCATTCAATGAATGTATTCAACATTTCTTGAATATATGGTAGATACATGTAAGATATTCTAATGCAAATGTGTATATATATATATGCCTTACATGTACAGCACAGACTTAGGAATATGCATCACAGTCCCGCGTGATTCCGTGGGACGTACCGCAGGATAGCGCGGGACGTATCATGCATGGGATTAGCACGGGATGTATCTTGGGATAGCACAGGACGTGTGCACGGGTTAGCACAGCATGTATCGCGGGATAGCTTCTTCTTCCTGACCACCTATGTGCATGCACATGCATGCCGGCCACAGACCCACAGACAGACAGAATAATCCAACTTTCTAGGCAAAGGTAATAAAAAGGGCTGCATATCACTATTATTTAATAGCAGTACTCAGTACTGGAAAATTACTGCAAAAAATCATTTAGGTACAGGTCCAAAATGACAGAATATCAATGTACCGAAACTGTACCTGAATATCCTTACAATAAAAAAGTAGTATATACCTCGTTTTGTACTTATAAGACATATCATTTCCAAACAGGTTCATTTAGCACTGAAAAAAAAGTGCAAACACTGTATCTGTATTGGAATCAGCATTCTTGATTTGAGATCCTCTCGGAAGCATGGGTTCTCTGCATAAGACACTGGAAGTCTAAATAAACATTCTGTAAACTGCTTATTTTTACATTTCTTTCAATGTTAAAGGTCTAGACTGTACCCTAACAAACCTCATTCAGTGTTCTGGTACATGTACCTGTAACTGTTACCTTTACCAGATGTTATGTTAAGCGTACAGCTTTATTCAAGAGTAAGAAAGGCTTTTACTTTTTAAAAAGTCAGTAGTTTTATACAGCATGATAGTGACAACATTAATTCAACATTGCAGCCTACATTTCCTAATTTTGCCTCTTATTCTAAAATCCACTAAAAGAAGGTTAGATATTTTGCTACATCCATGCCAGTAGACATGCAAAATATGCTTAAAGATGGAACAGTTCCTTTTAGGGGTGGATACCGGTTCGCTGGACCTGATTCAGACCTATATAACATCCAAGAACCGAGTCCAAAAAACCTGAAAGCCAAAAACCTGAGTCCAAAAAAAACTGAACAAAGTACAAATATATTTTCTATTAAATTGTTTGATAAAAAGTGTTTTGAGTTTCCCCTCTTACAAAGAAGGCATTTAAAATAATACTTATAAGTGAAACATTCAAATATAAAGCACTGGTTTATCTTGAAAGTCTTCTGACCAAGAAACTTTTTCTAGTTGTGCGTGTCAGTATTAATTCTCTTTGCTAATATTGGTCTAATTAAACAAAACATCAACTGGACAGGATCAGGTCCAGGACCTGAACCTAAATCTCTGGACCTAAACTTGGACTTGGACCTTATTAAGCCAAACCGGTATCCACCCCTAGTTCCTTGATATCTGCCTACAACAACTCTGGGCAGCCTACACCTACCTCCTGAGGGGAAAGGGATTATCAAGCCCTGTTAGTCCTGTCATCATTAATTGGCCGTGAAATGGCTACTCTCTTAAGTAAACAATGTTCTCTGGGGGCTGGATCTCAAAACTTAGGCATGTATAGTAAGTTGTGAAAGCCTGTGAAAATGTCCCTGTCATCAGAGGTAGAATTGTATTCCCAGCACAACTGCCTCCAAAAACCCACACTGTAGCATTAGTTTCTTCATGTCTTTTGAGAATTTTATTCATTTTTATTTATTCTATTTTCTGTCATTTTTATCTAGGGTTTCCAGCTCAGTCATTAACAATGATTTACAGTGGGAATAACTTAATATCTTCAAGTTTGTTTTGCCTTCTACCAGTTTTCAAGACATCAATACACACCAATACCATAATACCCCCATTGTTTAGAATGAATTGAAAGCAGATGCTGACAGCTGGCCCAGGCTGAGCAGGCCCTGGGCTCAAACTCACGGTGCAGGGTGTATCAAGTATCCTTGTCCTGATTCTAGTAGCTAATATCCAAGCAGATGTTGGGCAAAGATTCATAATGTTTTCTCTGTCAGTGGTTTCTCTGACAACCAATACTCCAAAACTTGGGGTGAAGGACTGTCAGAAAACCTGGCTGGTCAAAAAACATTGCCATCTTCCACACCGAGATCTTCCTAGGGACTAATTCTAGCTTCTGTCTTTCTGCTCCAAGCCTGCATAGAAGCTGAAATTGGAAAATTCTTGGAGTTGCAAAGTTTCATTATTCCAAAGGAAAACTTAATTTTGTTCACCTCTATGAGGTGTTTAGAATCCATGATTTGATCGAAAGAGTCAAATTTTGGGTTCTGGCTATCCTATTTTTTTTCAGAATGTGTGGAATTCTGTAAAAGAGAAGTTGTGCTTGAGACTCCAAAATTAGAAAATTTGCTATGTCATGAGTCTGTCATGTCTTTCAACACCATCAATTTTTGTGACAAAGTAGAGAATAAGAGGTATTACTTCTATTCAAGGTGAAGTTAGATGTGGGTATTGAATATCAGTTTCTTCTGTAAAGGCAGAGAAATAAGCTATCATGGTGTTCCCATTTCTGCAAACCACCAGGGAATTCTCAGATCCACCACAGTGGTGAAACCAGGTCAAAGATAACCATACATTTATCTGGTGTACCATGAAGTCTCTCCATGCCATCCCTGTATTATTACCTTAGTGTGTAAAAACAATTCGTGATACATGTATGTTTACATTTTGTTCTAAGGACAACAAACTTTCTTATGTTCCTTTATCTATCTACATGTTTATGGAAAGTGCAAAACTGAGATCAGAGATTGTCACAATTTCCACCCTCAGCCCATGCAAAGTCAATGTGAGACAAAAAAGACATTCAACTTACATAATCAGTTTATGTTACTGCAAAGATTATTTATCCGCGCGCATTATTTATCCCTGTAGATATCCCGGTTCAAACGTCAAACGCCATCATTTTTGTGAGGGGTCTTGTGAGTGTGACATGTAGAGATGACTTCTATGACATGACATTGTTCAGCTTATGTTGGTACATTCAGTAGGGTTTTTAGATTTTAATGATAGGACCAAACTTTCAGTGGTACTTCAGACTTTCTGAGCTTTCAGGAGGGAGGCTGTTTCCAGATGTGGCTTTAGTTTCACCTGGATTGTGTCAGGGCAAGGAAATCAACTGTTGTTGAGGATTTCCCCTAGAGGGTAGGGTGGACCGTGGACAATTGTGTTGGGTAGAGTTTCCTTGGGGCCTGTTCCTGAGACAGAGAGGACTAGCATATGTACTAGTAATATCGCCCTGCACACCGACTTAATCTTATGGATGACGTCTCGTGCGCATTGATTTTCACCTACTCTCAACAACAAAAAACTCCTCCGAGGCTACGGAAATTGCCGACTGATGTTGCCGCAGAAGACCAGCATTGTTCCAGCTTGTTGTCTACATGTACACGTAATACATGTTATCACACAGTTATGTACTACCACAAAATAAGTCAGGGGGAGGCACTGTTCAAGGAGGTTTAACCTCCTTCCAATGTTGTACGAGAGACTCGCGGCGGCCTGCGAGTATCGCCCAGGTAATTTCAAAGACGTCCTAACCCGAGTGGCTCTCACACTACATGGAGAGGAGTTGAGGCATTTGTATCTCACAGTGAGATTTTTTTGCTGGATTTTTCCTTTTTTTTGCCCACTCCTCTGCTTGGAAAGTATCTTATCTGCTGATCAATAACGTGGATATGTGCATGTGTGTTTGCTGTTTGTCAACCACATTTCAGATTTTGTAGGAGAGAGCAACATCTATGCGAGGAGGTTTATGATCTAAGTTACCTAAGAGTAAGACCTAAGTTATGCTTAAAAAAATCTATGTATTGAAAGTGTTTCTTCTATACATGTAAGTACCGAAACAACATATATTTAGATTCAGTGTTCCTTCCCTGTGTGTTGAGGACATGGGATAAGAAGGTTGGCATCAGGATCAGATTAGGCATGGCTTGGCCAGACATGCAGGGACTGGCCCAGGGATAAATTTCCAAGCAGATGTAAGGATCTGACTCAGTCTCAATGTAAGAAAAATTGATTGAGACTGAGACAGATCCCTATACTAAAGTTATATCTACTTGAACATAGAGCGGTTGACTCATAGAGGATACATGTGGTGGAATATCAAGATATCTGAATGGATGAATTTATCAAAATGTAGTTGATAAAGTTAACATACATGAATGTCAGACAATGCACCTTCCCAGCCGTCATCTAGCCAACATAGTGCATGTATGGCTGTCTTTATTCTGACATTCTAGCCAAGCCATGTGAAAGTGACTGTTGCCAGGGCATACACAGTCAGACTAAAACTTCAGGACTGAACATGCCCCCAGGAGAATTTTACCAGGTCCCCCTCCGTTGAGTCCTAAAATTTTCACCATTCTCAATCGGCAGTAACAGGTGTGTTCCTATAGTCTCTTGCCACAAGATCAGGATGACTAGTGGCAAAAAAACGTCGTCTTCAGGGGTGTCTCATGTTCTAAAAATGCTGAATTTACTCTTAAGCGTTATCGGCCAGCCTGAATTTATTGTAAGCGTTTATCGGCTGGCCTCAATTTACCAGGACCCCCCCCCCCCCATGCAGACACTCATATATTGCATATATTTTTGCTTCTTTGCCTCATTGGCCTCGTCTTCATTCTATCATGTCCGCCGCATGAGAAAGGGGTATGGGGTGTTTAAAATCCATTGTAAGAGAAAAGTTTGGGGTTCTGGATATCCTTTATTGTTTAGGAATCTGTGGAAATTCTTTAAAAGAGGAATTGAGGTTGAGACTCCAGAATACAAAATATGTACTTTTACATGCATTTTGACACCATCAACTTTTGTAACAAAGTAAAGAATGAAAGGTATATTCTATTCAAGGTGCAGTTATCCATCCTGGTGTCCCATATTGGCAAACCACCAGCCCGGGGATTCTCAGGCAATCCCCCACAGTGGGCAAACCAGGTCAAAGGAAGGTCACCATGCATGTGTCTGGTCAAGGAGGTTTCTTATTTCAACCTCCTTGGTCTCTTGTATCATGTGTCTCTCCATGCCCTGTTTCTGCATGAAACTAAGCTTTTAGTGTGTAAAAAATTCTTGATTCATGTAAATTTACATTTTGTTAGTGTTCTTGAAAGTGATAGAGCAACAAATTTTCTGATGTTCCTTCATCTATTTGCGAAAAGGAAAGGGAAAACAAATATTGTCATAATTTCCATGCTACCCATGCAAAGTCAGTGTGAGATAAAAAAGATATTCAACATGTTATAATCCCTCCCATATATTATCCAATGTACATTTTCTGGACAAATGACATCATATTTTGTCAGTTACAAGTCACACAGCTCATGTTGGTGTTCATTCAGTAGGGTTTGAAAGCGTTAACTTATTAATTATAATTAACAAACTTGGTGGTACTTCAGACTGTCAGAGTTTTTAGGAGGCTGTTTCCAGATGTGGTTCTAGTTCCACATGGATTGTCCCAGGACAAGGAAATCAACTGTTGATAAGGATTTCTCGTACGGGGTAAAGGCATACTAAACCTTTGAAGCCTGTTACAAAAGCTCTGAGACAGAGAGGAACTGACATACATTCCAGACTAAAAATCTGGCTGCAGAGTTGATCTATCCGCTATCGACAATAAGATTCTAGTTGTCAGACTACCACAGTACCAGAGCAATTTATATATATGTGTACATAATAAAAGAAGAAAGATTTCCTTTTTTATCCAAGCTACAAAAGCCCAAATGTGCAAAACCAGGGCAATAACAAAATACGTGTATACAGAAAAAAAAAACAGTTGTCTTTTTGCTGCTCCGAATCTAGCAGCTGGATAATCATAATTATTGTGTTTACTGTTAGTCAACTTTTTTCAAATTTTGTAGAATTAAGAGAGCAACATCTATGCTAGGAGGTTTATGATCTATAAAAGAAACTTTTGTACATATACATTGTATGACCTTGACCTTGGTTGCACTTCAAATCTAGGGTTTGAAAGTGTTTCCTCTACTACTGTGTCAACATATGTTTAGATTCAGTCTTCCTTTTCAGACAGAGGACAAGTTAGCCATCAGGATCAGATAGGTCATGGCCCTACTAAAACATTTACTAGAAAAGAAACTGCTAAGAACTAGACAAGCCTAACTACATATGTCAGACAATGAATGGAGCCTCCCTCCAACATGTCCAACCAACAGTGTATGTGTGGCACAGTGGGCCACAGATGTATTTTAAGATGGTCTTGCTTGTGTCATCAACCCCCAGAGACCTCTTGTAACATTCAAGCTAAGCCAGCCCTGAGCAAGTAAGCCATGTGAAAGTGATTTGCCTGCCTGATCTTAGCCTGAATGACAGACAGTTTCCAGAGCTTTCAGGGGCAGGCTCTGGAATGCTACAGGACCATCCTAATTTTAAAAGTGGGCTAAATCTAAAATTGCCTTGGGAGCATACTGTAAATGCATTTGAGTTTGCATGGTTTTCATTTTGCGTTAAGAGGAAAATGAAGTGTTTGCTGTGCTGTTAAGTTTGCAGCAGCGCCAAGTCACATACTGCTTCAGCATTGAATAAAAATGTTGGTGGTTTTAACTTCACGTGAAACGGTCGCCGCGAAAACTGTCAACATAAATGTACAGGGGTTGTCTCGACACAACAAAAGGAAAGCAAATTTTGTACAATCAACTTGGGGTAGGCAAGAAAATGCAGAAAGCTGTACTAACAATTTGGCATTACAACCCTTACATCTGCTTGGAGTTAACCAGGGTCTGTGGGGGCAGATGTCTCAGACACTCTTCACAGGGCCAGCGGCCACTCCCTGAGGTGAGACAGTGGCAAGCACAGTTCAAGCGTGTCCAATCAGATGGTAAAGATAACATACTGGCAGGCAGGGAAGTTCTGTGCACTAGCCTTAGTGTCATCCTGTTTAGTTACAGGCTCTGCCTTTACAGAGCCTATAACTTACAGGATAACACTCAGGCTACATAAACATACATGAAGACTGTAATATTACAATATAGTCTTCCTTCCAACTTCTGCTAATTGGATTTTTCAGCTAGGTAGATATATCTGGAGTTTGCATTCTTGGGTAGACTGACAATTGTCCATGTGTTCTTTACCAAAAGCAGCTAGGTTGTTTCATTGTTGTGAGGTACAAAACAAGGCACATAAAGAAGGGAGAAAATAAAAGGTAAAAATTAGATAACCAGCTTCTGGAATAATAGCAAAGATAGCCCTGTGATTACATGCTGTAACTGCAATTTCAAGCCCCAGGCCTTCTGTTGATGTCTGGCCCAGTACATGTGTTTCCTCAGGGACAGGGATAAGTGACCAATTCGTCATGCCTAATTACAAAATAAAAACAGCTACTGGTGATGAAAAAGCTACTGGTATTACTTGAAAAGACTAAAGATGGAGTACAAGTTAAGTGGAAATTGTAAACTTAAAGGAAGATTTTGATGATGGATAACTTTGACCCTTTCTCTTTCCCTTATATATATCAGTCATTAAGATAAGTGATATTTGTACAACACAAAGAGAATCCAAAGTTAGAACAAACTCAGTCTTGTTATCTTTTGCATTAAATTTCTCCAGAAAGTTAATTAAGTGGTTATTTGGCTACATGATGGATATCACAGCTTTAAAGAATAGATATCTAGCGTGATGAAAACCAGCAATTTGTACGGCTGTGTGGATGATGAAACTAACATAAAAATGAAATGAAGACATGAAGGTCTTCTGTTTTGTCTATTAGTACTGCAAATGATAATAGGCCAAGCTGAGAACTGCAAATAAGACCTGTTGCAGATGCAAATATATAACCATCAATTACGACGGTGGTTTATGATATTTGGCACCATTTTAATCTGAGTAGTTAATGAAGAAACATCATACCCTGGATGAAAAGTTACACTTTTCTCATTATTTTGATTTTGGAAGTTGATGACAAGATTAAGAGAACCCTTACAAAAATGGGCACTGTTACTAAACAACAAGCTTAATTTCATCCAACGCTCGTTTTGTTGTGTTAGTTGCTCCGTTAAAGTACATCGAAGGAGAAGATGACAGACCTATGTCTGGGTTCCATCTATGTATGTCACCAGTTTTCTTTGTTCTCAGATGGTTGAGTGTCATTCACTGGGGACAAAAATGAAACGAATAGGACACTTAAATGCCAACTCCCTTTTGGTTAAGAGAAAGTGTTTAATTGTAACTGATTATTTTGTTTTAATGACTGATGGGTTAAACAATTTGGTAGGTGTGTCAAAACCCTTTATGGCAGTCTGCAAATTGTGACATTACAACTTGTTCTTATGATGCAGCTGTGTTTTACTGTAAATGCATTTGAGTCCGCATGGTTTTTATTTTGCGGTTGGGAGAAAATTGAGCGTTAGAGTGTTTTCGCGTTAAAACAATAGTAACGCTACTGTCATACTCATATGGTGGCAAAAAGTTAACGTTTCGCAGAGGTTTTAAGTTGGCACTGAAAGTTCACTGCAAAAACCACGAACATAAAACCACCCCGAACATTTCTGCATTTACAGTAAATCAAATTAATATTATGCAAGAAATTTAGTGCTAAAATGTCATAAAACAATTTGATTATTGAATACAAAACAAGAATTGAATGTCCAATTTAAACCAACAGAGGAGAAAAATTACTAACTTAAATTTAGACTTTTTGACTAATCAACAGGCTAGAATTCAGTCAAGTCAAAGGCGATATAGGCCGCCAAGTTTTTGTTGAGATCTGCATTACTTTGCAATAATCACATGAACTTAGTCCGCTGAGTGATACCAAGGACAATATAATTATGTGGTATAACACACACTGCGTACTCAGCCCACTAAAACATTCCTGAGAATTGCACACTAGCAAACACACTGGCTTAAATCCAATGTCAACTCCGAAGAACCATACAATATTCTGCCGAAGTCACCCAAGATTTCCCAGAGCTGAAGAACAATTTTGGAACGCTTTGGAGGTGTTAAGTGTTAAGGAACATTTAATTTAATAGCTGATTCAAAAGCCCTTGTTTTCTGTGAAATGGTAGGAAAAGTAGCGACCATGGCGGCATTTTGATATCAACCTTAGATCCCATACCTTGTCTAATACTCTTCTTCTTGTGACAGTTGAGAGACTGATCTTGAACTCTGTTAATCTGAACCAGAGTCCAAACTCCATCGCACCTATCAGTGCATTACAATTTTCTTCTCTCTGAGCACTTACCATTTGGCATTTTCTAAAATGTGTCACATGGTCAGGACTGTTTGCAAGTGCAGATGACCCAGATAATTGCACATGCATCTCAAGTTAGTATTTGATTATACCTGTAAATATCCATTTTTTTGTCCATATATCTTCTATTTGCATCATCAAAATTAAATTATTAATCAAAATCACTATACAAGAAGTGATATCTGTGCAACACAAAGTGACTCCAAAGTTAAAACACACCCAGGCTCTGTATCGTTTGCATTTGATACTTTGTCCACCTTTGAGCATAGTTCAGTGGCTTAATAGTGGTCTTGCCTCTGGAAATATAAGTCGCAAGTTCGGTCCCGGCTATGTCGCTCACCCGACAGGCGTGCTATCGGAAAGGGGTCCACTGTTCATTATGTTTGTCGAAAAGATCTAAGGGAATTTCCCTAGTACAATAAGTCAAGTAAGTCAGTCACAATAAACCTGTGAATACTGTACACGGAATCTCGCTGGACTGTGATGCACATCCCAAAGTCTGTACTGTACATCTAAAGCATATGTATATATATATATATATATATATATATATATATATATATATATATATATATATATATACACATTTGCATTAGAATATCTTACATGTATCTACCATATATTCAAGAAATGTTGAATACATTCATTGAATGGGAAATCCATTCATTGAATGGGAAATCCATTCATTGAATGGGAAATCCATTTATTGAATGGGAAATCCATTCATTGAATGTGAAATGCATTTATTGAATGTGAAATGCATTTATTGAATGGAAAGCACATTCATTGAATGGTAGAATTTCTCTTTTTAGTTGAGAACATGTTTTTAGTCCATTTTGGTTAATTTACATAATCAAATATATTGTGTTTCAATTGACAGCCTGTGTGACTACATGATAGACTGATGTGGCGCATATATTAATTAAAAACATTTTCGAGAAAAGTATGGAAACATAACTTTGGATGATCATATCTCTGTTGATACTTTATTAATTTCATTTCATATATCATTAGAAAGCATGTCTATTTGTATTACTTCTTAAAATGACACCTTTTTTGTTATCATCATACATTTTGGGGATAAACACAAAGATTGTCTACATTGTATGAGTGGTTGGTAATAACAAATGTGCCCAAATTTCCCTCAATCATATTATGTCAATTTTTTTCATGATTTACATTGTATACTATAATTATCAAAATCAAAAAGCTAGTTTATCGCCCCCCAAAAAATCAGATTTTACTGCATTGAACTTTGAAAAATGCAGCTATGAAGGATAAAAGGAATTTTTCAATAACTATGATTTATAATATTCATAATGCTATTGCCAACAGATATATACTGTATCATAATCATATATACGACCACGTTATGTTTAGACTTATAACATTGACAGCCAAGAAAATTGCCATTTCAAATATGATTGATAATCGTGAATATGCAGTGGGGACAAAAGGAAAGTTTTAAGGAGTACCAGAGAATGAATAAGAAGTCTTAATTCCCTATCTTAAGACCTTCAGGCCACACTATAAAGAAGTTTAAAGGAGACTGTGTTTTATTAGGTAAGACTTTGCCAGCAAGAATGACAGGTGTGCATCCATCATTCTATAGTCTATACCAATATAATATAGTATCATGATTGATAACAGAACTATTCTTTTTGATATTCCTTCTTTCTTATAATAGCTTGCAGCTCGGACCACTGTACAAAAAATTGTATTCACGGATCCGGAAGTGTTAGTCCATTGCATTGGGTACTAGCAATTGTCAGGCCAGTTTTCAATCTGAAATAACAGGGCGAAAAAAAATGTAGAAATAAAATTTTTGGCAAATAGTCTGGGGTGAAGATAAGGATTTACATGACGATTATTCAACATTCAGCTTTGTATGACTCATCTTATGCAATGCATCCCTTTCTCTAGTACATGTATTACATTTGAATAATTTTAGTTACAAAATGTAACCTTTTGCAATGTAATATATGGATTGATATTGAGAGATAGTTTTAATAAATGAAAAATTATAACTTTATCAATATGACAAAATGTGACCACACATTTTAGGCCTTTATAATCTATTTTAGTGGCTATTGAGTTTTACAACTGAACAAATAGTAAAATTGTGAGTAAATATTTGTGAATCATGGGAAAAACAGGAGAGGGCATTCTCAGAAGTAACAAAAAAAATTGGTGTGGCCCTACTTTGCCCAAAAAATGAATTTCAAGCCCTGAGTCCAGGCCTGTACCTAAACCTAAACCTCAGTACCTGATGTTAGTCGTGTAACGCGCCCCGATTGTACATGCGTGCCAAAGACATGACCAATCCTGCACCCTGGATCCACGCCAATCGATCTCCTACCCAATCTACCGCTGAAAATTACCCTTTTAAGATCCTATCTACAATAATCTGTCAGATTCCCACCCAAATCCCTCCTAATCATCCACCAGGAATGGATCCGTCCTTTCTGTTTTAACTAAAGGGATGATTAAGCGTGATAGAGATGTATTCTGGCATGCGTGTCATACGTTTGGAGTCCCGTAGATCATTCCCAATGATACCAAATTCCAAACAATCTCTCTTGATGTCAATCATGTGCGATAATTGTCCGATGTGGCAATGCATTATCATTCTGGCAACGTTTTTCTCAGGAATTTTAAATATGGTTCTTGTAATGCTTAAGTTTCCACGAATTAGAAATATTTGGTAGAATATGCAATATTAGCATATAAAACAACTCTTTAAACTACACAAACTTCACAGGAAACAAATTTAGATACATATACATACATGTGCATACTTAGAACTTTCAAGGCCCAGACACATTTATTATACAAACATTGAACAATTAATCGTAACTGAGGGAATTCTTTGAAAAGTTGTGTTGGGTCGTAAAAAAATTATCTGCCTTCTTACAGAAAAGGCTGCCTTAGAATTCAGATCTTTTTCTGTGGTTGGTTCTGTCACAGCCATCTTAAAAATTGTTTTATATAAAAAAAAATTGTCAAGTCATATGACAGCCTATGACGAATGCGACCCCGCAATAGCTTTAAACATAATTTCAAAACTTCCAATTTCTTTCCAAGTTGTTGATCGCTGCAAGCTAGCAGTACTGTCTGCATTTATCATCATACCAGCATGTCCTCTGTTTCACCTCTAGCAACTGTTTCTAATCTCAGATTCCATCATCTATAAATACTGACTGCCAATACTATAATCATTCATAATTACAGATTTTTTTAAAAACGGTAAGTCTTGTATCATACATGGCCTTGATAGAAACATATTCCCCATAGCCAATGATATCAATTCCACTGACTGCAAAAGCGGAATAATCTGTTCAATTACCTATGACACCCAACGTCAGTACGGCTCAAAATCAGCCTGCCCAAAGTTTGACAAGCGATGGAACGATTGCCAAGGCCCACTATAAATCACACGCGCCATGCGACGCTCCATGCTGTTGTTCAGCATTGCTTTAATTTGCCGTCGCGCTGGAAAGCAATCTCATCACAGTGGGACAAATTGGTTTTATTGCCGCGAACATCGCGGATTTGTGGGCACGGTTCTGCGATCTGACATGTACGCAGAAGTTGTGGCTGAATTTAATTTTCCAAGCGCAGATTTCATATTCAATTTCTCAAAGACTAGTCGCTTGAAAGGGTAACTGTCTGCTTGTTCTACGTGTTTATGTAGGTAATGCACAATTTAGACACAATCCCTTGTCTTTATGTTATCTTTGCATTTTGGGGACTATTTCAGGAATGCAAATTGGGCAATTTAAAGCTAATAACAGTAGTTAAGGAAGCTTTTACAATCCTTGATCTCATACATAATATTCACGTCTTCAAAAATTTGTCCTTGCATACATCAAGACGATCATACTTGATACCGAAATAACTCGTTAAGTGTTGGCAACTATTTTCCAAAATATTGTAGTTGCCCTCTGCCTGTCTCATACATGTGTACATACACAGATGGCAACAAATTTGGTACAATGTTTGACCTTTAGGCCACACCAATTTATTTTCTTGGTTAATGGAACAGAAAAAATTCTTTTTAAATGCTAGATTGGAAAATCAACAGGAAAACAGAATCTAAGAGGAAAGTTTGTACTTTGGTGCACACAGTATCAGGAACTGAACAGGGTCAGGTGCAAGTTTTTACCCAGGCCTTCTGTTTTCATGATTTTTCTTTTGTTGCTAAAATTAAAAATAAAAATCTGTTAACCATGAAATTAAATTGGTGTGGCCTTAGCACTCTGAAATAGTAGTTTGGCACCCAATTCCCTATTGGTTACAGAGTTAGGCAGCAGGGAGAAGGTTAAGTTACAAGACAAAATCAAGAAATAATCGTATATTGTAAGTCTACAAATGTACACTAAATTTTTCATTTACCATTTGAAATTGAGATTTCTCAGAAAAGCTCATAACTATCCAATTACGTATCATATTACTGCATAATGTCAAAAAGATTTACCCAATATACAACCAATGAATCTGTTTATATAGGTATTATAATTATATGGCCCGCTTATTTGGCCCCATCGCTCATTCACACTGAGCTCCTCCACTTCGGGACCCTGCAGCTGGTTGATGCAGTCAGACACCTTATTTTCCAGCTCTTGTGCCTTTTGTGGAAGCAGACTCACATGAAGTCTGCGTAAGGGTTGTCTGGCGCGTTTTCGGCGGACAGGTGCAATACGCAGGTTACATACAGCCCTCACCATGAAGTGGTCTGTTCCACAGGTCGCACCTCGCATCACCCTTGTAGAATACACGTCCCTCAGGTCATCTCTTCGCACAAGGATGTAATCCAGCAGGTGCCAGGTACGAGAGCGGGGGTGCATCCAGGAGTAGTACCACTTGTCAGGCATGGCAAAGAAGGTATTTGTGATTGCAAGGTCCAGTTCTGTGCAGAGTTCCAGCAACAAGCTACCATTTGAGTTTGTCCTGCCTCTTGCTTGCGTCCCCAGCACACGGCTCCATCCGGGACGGTCGTTCCCCACGCGTGCATTAAAGTCACCGAGGACAATAAGTTTGTCCGCTTTTGGTACGTCATTGAGTATAAGCCCGAGGTCCGCGTAGAAGCTCGCCCTCGTGGCAACGTCATACGTCATAGTTGGGGCATATACTGCCACCAAGGTCAAGAATCTTTTATCAGCCAGCCTGATGCGAACACTGCAAAGGCGGTTGGATATCACAGTCGGCGCTGCGGCAAGTCTTGTGAGAATATCCTTGCGTACAGCGAAAGCGACGCCGGCTTGGTGCACCTCACCACCTGACCAGAAGAACGTGTAGTGCTCCTCTGTGAGCTGTCCGTGACCCTTTAGTCTTGTTTCAGATAGAGCAGCCACGTCGATGTGGTATCGGTGCAGTTCCCGATCTATGATCGCTGACAGTCGTTCGGGTCTGCCTGAGTCGTCTCGATCCAGCATTGTCCGTACATTCCAGCAGCTCAGTATGAGTGCCGTCGTTGCAATACGTTTTTGATTCTGTTTTCTCAAAGTAGTTACTGTTTGTCGACCACTAGGTTGGAGATCCCGTCAGCCGTGGCTTGCTGACCAGGACAGTGCTAAGCGAGCTTTGTTTACCCCACCCTTTTATCGGGGGTTCCCTCCATGGAGGCGGGCAGTGCTGTCCCTAGAGAAGGCTGCCCGGTCACTCGCGCAGGACCTCGTAAGGCTTCCGCTTAGCTGGTTCAGCCTCCACGCGGCCATCACATCGCGAGCCGCCATACGTGCAGGAGTCCAGCTGGTGGCTTCCGGCTTCTCAAACCTGCCACCGTCGTTGAATCTCCCATCGCCGTTGGACTTTTGCGCAGTAAGACTTGCACACAGAGTTTAAAGACCAGCAGGCCTCGTGCGAGAAAGAACGAGCCAGTCTCTCTGGGCTGAGAAGAACCTGAGCCCGACGGACGGCACAGGGTCGTACGGCCGGAGATTTCCTCAGCTGCCCCGCAGTTCCCATCTTACTTGGGCTTGTGGTCCCAGCCGTTGCCTCGGTAGGTCGGGGTCTTCCGCCTGGCACCCATTTGCAGGCCGACACCTTCATTACCTGAAGGTCGCCCAGGAGCAAATACACCTCTTCCCGCTGCCGAAGAGGGGTCCCCGCCGGCTTTGTGGCGCCAGCGTACCGCCAGTCGTAGTGGGAGGTTCACGGGTCCTAGTGGGTATTATACAAATAAGCAAAGTTGTTTACGCTGCTGCAAAAGAGGTCCTTGGGCACCCACGAAGGCGGCACGCTGACTGGTTTGACCAGAACGACACGGACATACAGATGCTGCTAGCTGAGGTGAGGGCTCGCCGCCAGCAGTCTTTGGCCGGAGTGTGTACAAGACGGGCAACAGAGCAACTGAGAGAAGCCCGCTCGAAGCTCCAACGTGGCACACGTCAAATGAAGAACGACTGGTGGGACCGCAAGGCGGACGAGCTACAGGGGTTTGCTGATGCACATATGACCAAAGCCTTCTACGACGGACTGAAGGAGGTCTACGGGTCCCGACACTCAGGCTCAAACCCCGTACTCAGCGCAGATGGGGCGACCCTACACACAGCGTCAGACGAAATCCTGGAGAGATGGAAGGAGCACTTCCAGCAGCTTCTCAACAGACCGTCTACTGTCGACCAAGCAGCCGTTGAGAGACTTGAGCAGCGCCCTGTGCGCCAAGATCTGGACGGCCCACCTACGTCGGATGAACTGCAGAAAGCGCTGAAGTCCCTCAAGTCCGGAAAGGCTCCAGGTGTCGATGGTATACCGGCTGAGGTATTAAAACACAGTGGCAAGGTGTTACATAACGAGCTCCTGTGGTTGTATCGGAAATGTTGGGAAACCTGCACCGTCCCTCAGGACTTCAAGGACGCCATGATAGTGACTATTTACAAACGCAAGGGTGACCGTCGTGACTGTGGCAACTTTCGTGGTATATCGCTGCTTAGTATTGCAGGCAAACTACTGGCAAAGGTTGCCTTGGCAAGACTGCAGATAATCTCGGAGGCAATACTACCGGAGAGCCAGTGTGGTTTCCGTCCCGGCCGCGGTACCACAGACATGATCTTTGCGTTGAGACAACTTCAAGAAAAGGCTATTGAACAAAGGATGGGACTGTACATTGTCTTTATAGATTTCACCAAGGCCTTTGACTCTGTAGGAAGGGATGCTTTATGGCGCATCCTGGAGAAGTTTGGATGTCCCTCAAGGCTTCTTGGAGTCATCAAGGCATTCCACACAGACATGCGTGCCATGGTGTCAGTCGACGGCGAGGCCTCGGACTTCTTCCAGGTCCTTCATGGGGTCAAGCAGGGATGCATACTGGCCCCCACTCTGTTTGCGTTATTTCTCGCGGCAGTCATTGAAGAAATGTCAGATGACGTGTTGGAAGGTATCTACATCAGAACTCGGTCTGACGGTGGTCTTTTCAATCTCTCAAGACTAAAATCCCAACGCCACGTACTGGTGAAGTGCATCCGTGAACTACTTTATGCCGATGACTCTGCTTTAGTGGCTCACACTCTCGGTCGCATTCAACGGCTATTGGAGGGTTTCGCGGGAGCAGCTAGAGCTTACGGTTTGACCATAAACATCAGGAAAACAGAGGTTCTCCACCAGCCAGTACCGGGGCAGCCACACACACCTCTGCTGGTGCTGCTGGACGGAACGCCCCTAGCTGAGGCAAAAACCTTTACTTACCTTGGCTCTACACTGTCAAACGACAATTCCATGGACTGCGAGATCGACGCACGGAGGAGAGCGGCCTCGACTGCATTCGGTCGCCTAAAGGACCGCCTGTGGAATGTGAAATCTATTAGACTGAACACAAAATTGAACGTATACAGAGCGGTCGTGCTGAGTGCTCTTCTTTATGGTCTGGAGGTTTCAACCCTGTATGCCCGACATGTCCGCCAGCTGTCTGTCCTGGTTCAACGCCATCTGCGCGGACTGATGGGTATCACCTGGCAAGACCGTGTATCCAACGTCGAGATCCTGAGAAGGGCGGGCATGCCGACTATGGAAGCCATGATTACCCGCATGCAACTCAGGTGGACCGGTCATGTTATCAGGATGTCTCAAGACAGACTCCCACGGGACATTTTGTTTGCCGAGCTGAAAGAGGGATCAAGACCCCGTGGGCGACCACGGCTACGCTTCAAGGACACTTTAAAACGGCGCCTTGGCGTGGCTGGCATCAGTCATCAGCAGCTGGAAAGGATGGCGAGTGACCGGGTCGGATGGCGCACGGTGGTGAGGAGGAGTGCTGAGGCCGTGCACAGGGACTGGGTAGCCCGCGAGGAGGAGCGTGCTCGACGACGACACGCGTGTACTTCCAAGCGGCCCCCCAAGAACTCTTAATATTGATCTAGGACTTTACCAATACCATCAGCGTTTGACTTTTTGTGCAGTTGTCATAGTCTTTTAGACTGACTGACTATATATAATTATATGCCTTTAAAATTGGTCAGATTGAAGTAAAGCAGTATTTTTGGGCTCGCAGCTTTTATTAGAAATAGATTCATATATACATGTACATTAGTTTAGGCTCCAAGATGATATGGTACATTGTACCATAGTAGACATGTACATGTACCTTATGATATTTCAAGAACTCTAGATCTGTCTTCATATTGATAGATTTAATTTCTATATTACATTGTACATAAAAACAGATAATGCAAAAATGCACATCTAATAGTATTTGGAATCTTTGAATCTTCTATTCCCTCAAAATTCCCTCATACTAGTACAGGGACTACTGTATTTCATGTCAGGAATTTTTCATATATGTCAGGCAAACTGTTTAAACTTTAAAATGCAAGGAAAGTCTATAATTCTTTTTTAAAACTGTATATAATTTTGTGTGCAAACATATTGTGTAACGTTGAAATCAAAAATCTCTTGCTCTGCCCAATAAAAAGTTGTGTGAGTCCACAAGAAGCTTTTGACAACTTTGTTGACGCCCCTTATTTTCGTCCAGACGTCCCTTCCGCTGATAGATTACACATACAGAACCATCATTAAAGGTTACGGAAATAGACGCCGCCATAAATTTCCTCCAAAATGGCCGCACTCCACAACAACCGCTAATGGAATTTCTTTCCCCCCCTTTACGATGTGATCAAGGTTTGGGTATCAGCGGAGAAAGGTCTCACAATCTGGGGCGAATTATACAAATTTAGCCAGGGGAGATGGTGTAATTCAAGCCAACAGCATTTCCACTTCAACGCTAATTTGTTTTCGCGTAGGGCATTCGGAGGGTAACGTTATTACCGAGCAAGATTTCCACGTTATCTGCGGCGTCGAACTTTGCGTATAAATCTTGTTACTAAAGCGGGGTAATCGAGAGGCCAGACAACAATTGTGGCCATTTGCTGGAATACAAATTAGCCCCTAATGCGCAGGGAGGCAGTTTTTGCCACGTTAAAGTAGTACTTTCTAATTACAAATAGAAAATGTAATTGGAAACAGACATATCCTCAAAACAGAGTAGTATTTCACCAAGACTTACAGTCCATGGCACAGTAAAGGCAGGGCTCGAAATAGTGGGTGCATGTGCACCTGTGTGCACCCAAAATTGGAGCTGTGCACCTTATTTTTGACTGTGGGTGCACTGGTGCACCTAGATATTTTGTATTCTACAGGGTAACGGTTCTCTTGTACACTAGCCGACAGAATATTCTTGAAAGGTAAGTATCAGAAAAAGCAATTTAACCTTTTGCTGTACTTCATTTGATGTATTGCTTGGTTGAAATTTCAAATCTGGATAGAATTATATATTGAAGTTCAGACACTGAAAATTGTTAATATTTTGCATCAAAAAACATAAACTGGAAACTATGTAGACTATTGAAGAAAATTTATGTGAGCCTTCAAAGTAATGTAAATTGCAGAACAACACTGTCCTAGGTTCTGAATATGTCATCTGATAGAGGAATGCAGGAAAACAAGGCATGTATTACACGATAACTCCGTCCTTGGTGCTGACCATGCAATCCACTACAGTAGATAAGGATACAGGTCACTACGAATTCTCCTTTGAGGCCACACCAATGTAATTTCTTGGTTAAAGATTTTTTTTTAAATTTTAGCACCAAAAAAATCATGAAAACAGAAGGCTGGGGTGAAAACTTGCACCTGACCCTGTTCACTCCCAGAAATTGTGTGCACCAAAGTACAAACTTTCCTCTGAGATTCTGTTTTCCTGTTCATTTTCCAATCTAGCATTCTTTTAAAATTCCGTTAACCAAGAAATTAAATTGGTGTGGCCTGGGGCTTGGCTGTACAAGTAACCTGTATAAGGACTACCTGCCAATGTGACCATTTTTCCGAGTTTTCGGTGGTTCCTAGATCATTTTTCTCATTGACAGAGGCAGGAAGAATCCTGTCTATAGTACTAACACCTGTCCACATAGACCAAATGTTATACTTATAGGTCCCCTGACCATGAGTGGTCTTCTTGCCAATGGGCAGTTTTGGGCATTTCATTATGTATGACTGCGTGTATTCAACAATAGTACACATGGTTAGACTGTCAACATTTTGTCTTTAATTCAATTAACTTTTATATACTACCGAAGAAACACAAAGTACTGTAATTCATTATATCTTCATAGTAGCAAAATTTCACGGTGTAAGGAAAAGGCACTTTTTCACTGAACTTTAACTTCACGGTGGCAGCAAGTGATTTGCAGATTTACGGATGTGTGAAGGAATCATAAACAATAACAACAGTGTTTTTTTCACGGTGATGATAAGTTCACGTACAGATCTACATGTAGCTAGAGGTTACCCTGAAAACAGTGAACATGAAGTTACAGTGAAAGAAACAAGAATTACAGTATTGTATATTACAGAGTAGTGCTGTCCTTAGTGCTGACTATGCCATCCGTTATAATCACAGTCTATAAAACTTTAAAATACAAGTCATGCATAGGGTGATATCTCTGTCCTTGGTGCTGACTATGCCATCTGCCATAGGAATGCAGGATGCAAGACTTCAAAATGCAAAAATCACGTTTTGAGATAAAGTAATTAGATTCTGTCATTCTACTTTATCTTACAACTACATGTATTGTATACAGATGGTCTACCAAATTTCTTTTCTGTGCACCAAAAATTTTAATTTAGGTCACACCAATTTTCTTCTCGGAATAGCCTCTCCTTTTTTTTCCCATTTTGAAAAAAACAATTAGCGTCACTATTCCTATTCGCAAATTTTTACTCACGATTTCACTATTTGTTCAGTTGTAAAACTCAATAGCCACCAAAATAGATTATAAAGGCCTGCACATACATGAAAATTTTCATTTATTGAAACTATTTCTCAATATCAATCCATATATTACAGATCAAAGAAAGGGGTGCATTGCATAAAATGAGCCATACAAAGCTGAAACTTGAATAATCCTCTTATTCTTTATGTTATGTAAACCCTTATTTTCACCCCAGATTATTTGCAAAATTTTTTTTTACAAATTTTGTTTGCCCTATCGCTCCAATTTTTTTTCTGAAAAAATCTGAGAATCAACAAATAAAATTGGTGTGGCCTTATCATCATTTATTTTATTCTATCTTTTTTTCACCAGTGCACCTATTTCCAAAGAAGAACTTCAATCCCTGCTTACTACACTTAAAGCAACAGGCATCAGCAGACATTTCCAACAGGTGTGTTAAACCATGACATACCATGTGCGGAGAAAACAGGCACTAGGGACCAACGCCTTACAAGCCTCCCCGATTGAAACTACACCGCGGATAAATTAATTGCCCGATAGAAGAATGTACCAATGGCCGAGGGACCCGCCTAGCTTCCCACTCACTCAAAAGCGAGCACAATGCTGCGAGCGCAATCAATGCACGGTGATACTATCATGATTACTGTTATATCGATGTAGCGGACACAAAGGAGGTGCGGACAAATCGATGGAAGTATTTTCGGTGACATCCCAACTACTGTAATCTACCTTACACAGGACACTGCCGGCAGAACATTTCGTTTTCTTCCAATGGGGAACAAAAGGCTGAAAACCCAATATTGACTTAGTACATGTAGGTGAAATAAACAGTAATTAGATGGGACAGAATGGGTTTCAGGGAGAGAAAAAAGACACAAGATATTGCTGGCAGAACATTTCGTTTTCTTCCAATGGGGAACAAAAGGCTGAAAACCCAAACAATAGTGAGTTAGTAGGTGAAATAAACAGTAATTACATGTAGATGGGAAAGAAAGGGTTTCAGGGAGAGAAAAAAGGCACAATATATTGCTGGCAGAACTTTTTGTTTTCTTCCAATGGGGAATAAAAAGCTGAAAACCCAATAGTGAGTTAGTAGGTGAAATAAACAGTGATTAGATGGGAAAGAATGGGTTTCAGAGAGAGAAAAAAGGCACAAAATACTGCTGCTAGAACATGTACATGGTACATTTCATTTTCTTCCAATGGGGAACAAAAAGCTGAGTAAGTGGGTGAAGTAAACAGAAATTAGATGGAACAAATTGGGTTTCAGAGAGAAAAAAAGGCACAAAATACTGCTGCTAGTACATGTACATGGTAACATCCATTACCATAATACCGCCACTAATCATAATACCGCCAAATCTAAAAAGTGATGAATTTTAAGAGATCTACTCGTGCAGCAACAGTGATTTCTGAGGTATGCACACCTCAGACATCAAGGTGTTTAATACACTCTAAGAAAGGCCTCAATAACGAGGCATTTGAAGACAACGAGGTCAAATGTTTTCGATCCCTTATCATGGCAGGCTAGCGCGTCGTGGGAAGAACATATCATCACGCCATCGCACGTTGTTCGCTGGATTTGCAAATACTAATCGTAGGTGCTTCAAGCTCAAGACGATTCTTTAAACAACAGCAAAATAAAGTTTCTTTTACTGGCCTTAAACTCGTGTCAAAGTGTGATCTATCGTCAAGAACGGTTGTTTAATCGCCGTAACTGCGGTTGACCTGTCGCAAAATAGAACGTCGCCATTTTCATTGTTTTCGCCCGAGACTGGCTCCTCCCCCGTATTGCGTAACAGGAAATTTCCCGCGAAAATCTAGGCGAAACCAATAGTTTGCAGGGGCGGATGTAATTTCTACAAACCACTGAGAAATGTTTTGCATCTACACGCATCACACTATATGCATGATATCTATAGATGAATTTTTCACCAAGGAGCAACAGTTTATAGTAGGATTATGAACCCTTCTATTGTTTGGTCCCAGACCGCGGTTCCAACAATTTGCACCCCTCCGCTGCAACTCGGGACCCCTCGTCGATACCATTTTGTTTGCATGGGAGACGAAAATTAGTAATAAAGATTTACTCAGGAACCAATAATTCTTCTGTGATAAATAGCTAAAGAAAATGTCTTTATTTGCATGGCAGACTTGGGATTATTCCATAACTGGATCGAACATTGCCGCCGCCGGGCCTCACGAGAGAGCTGCTCCTCATTCATGCCCAGCGGCATAGTAGACCTGCCGCGTCAACTTTAACCCTCAAGATATCAATTACGAGGGGTGGTGGGCATGCGGGACTAGTTGCGATCTTGACGATCTTAAATTTTTGGATAAGACCAACAATCAATACGACCGTTACACTGAAAACGAAGCCGCCATTATGTGAACTGAACCATAGTAGAACGTCAGACGTAAGTTTTACGTGATAGCAGTTGTGACGGGCTACAGTAAATCAAAATTCGCAACAGTTAACATCCGTTTTCAAGTGATTTTTTTTTATCCCCAGACATCGTAGTATATTTAGGGCACGCACTCCCCCGAAAGAAAGGAACAACAGCTGATGTATAATGGTGAAAAACGGGGAGATGATTGCCGAGTTTCTTTCTGGCGGTATTGTGGAACCCCCTTCCGTGCGCACGCCCGTTCTCGGTGCATTTCCGCAACATCTTGCGATTGCGATATTTCATTTTTAGGAGATCAAGAGAGACAAAAAAAACATACACAGCATAAGTGGCAAAGGTAAGCTATAACATCGACATGTAACCAGGAAAAAATAATGAGTTGCTCCTTTGCTAAATTAGTATCACTTTAGAAATTGCAGTAAACGTGGCGGTATTATGGTAGTGGATGTTACATTTCATTTTCTTCCAATGGGGAACAAAAAGCTGAGTAAGTGGGTGAAGTAAACAGATGGAACAAATTGGGTTTCAGAGAGAAAAAAAGGCACAAAACACATGTCCTGCTGCTAGTACATGTACAATGATACATTTCATTTTCTTCCAATGGGGAACAAAAAGCTGAGTAAGTGGGTGAAGTAATTAGATGGAACAAATTGGGTTTCAGAGAGAGAAAAAAGGCACGGGATATTGCTGGCAGAACATTTCATTTTTTTCCAATGGCATATATATATATATGAACTCCGTCGATCAGTATTGACCATGGTAAAATCCTAATTAACAGCAGCCCTTAACCGCATCGACTATGGGAACAGTGGAAGGAAAGACCAATAGTGTCACTCAGCAATAGATGAAGTAAACAGAAATGAATCCTCCGGACTTGAATCCAGACCTGAAGCTGAACATGAGTTTAGGCAAACACAGCACGAACTGAGCACTGATGGTAAATGTTATACAAATGTACATTCAGTGAGTGGGTGAAATAAACGCAATTTAGATGGGACTGATTCGGTTTTCAAGAAAATTAGAGAGCTGGCCAAATTATATGAAGGCTGCTCTGATTTCTTATTCATATTTGTTCTTGGAGTGTCTTTTTAAATTTTAGTGGACTTTGGATTGAGAGGAAATGGAACAGGTTCAATCTGTGGCATCCCTAGCTAGACATATGCATTGTACATGTACATGTATTCCAACCTTGGGAAAGGCACTAAACACAACTTTCGAATTCCCCCCCTTCCTCCACCCAGGGGTAAATGGATTACTGTTATTCTTGGTTCTTTCACAGTAAGAACTGTAACTTTGTGCATGACTTGTATTTTCAAGTTTTATATACTGTGATCTTATAGTGGATGGCATAGTCAGCACCAAGGACAGTGATATCACATTCTGCATGACTTGTATTTTAAAGTTTTATATACTGTGATCTTATAGTGGATGGCATAGTCAGCACCAAGGACAGTGTTATCACATTCTGCATGACTTGTGTTTAAAAGTTTTATAGACTGTGATCTTATAACGGATGGCATAGTCAGCACCAAGGACAGCACTGCTCTGTAATACACAACACTGTCATTCTTGTTTCTTCTACTGTAACTTTATATTCACTGTTTTCACGGTCACCTCTGTACCGTGAACTTTATCATCAGCGTGAAAAAACCTGTTGTTATTATCCAAGATTCCTTCACACATCCATTCTGTAAATCACTTGCCGCCACCGTGAAGTTCAGTGAAAATGTCAATTTTCCTTACACCGGGAAATTTTGTTACCATGAAGATAAAGTGAATTACAGTACTGTACTTGACTTTGGTTGGCGAGGTTTAAAAGATGCACACGGTAGAACTACTAGAAGGAGAGGGACTGACTCCTTCTGATTGTACATGTATCAGGGTGCAAAATACTTTTTTGAGCCAGGTTGCCCATATAGGGCAAATGCTAGGTTGCACATCCAAATTTCAGGTTGCTCCAGCAAAACTCAGCGATTTCATCAAATTAAGCGCGTATGTATCATATGATACTACTAATATTTCAAAATATAAATAGAAAGTATTGTGTTCCCATTGACCTAACAACATCTTGTTTAGCCGAGGGCAGTGTGTTTTCGTCTTTTTCAGCTCAAAGTCCACGTTCTATGAAGGGTTTTGGATGGTTTAAATGAAAAAGTGTTGATTTCTTTGTTTCAATTGAAGATTTACCGAATTTCATGAAAGTGACACTGTGTTTTTGTGAGCTTCCAGGGCTCTGATTGAGATCTTTGGCTCAAAATATAAGGTTGCACACTGCGCTTACTCGGTTTGGAATTAACTTGCACCAACCGAAATATTGTTGCACTGTGCAACGTGCAACCAGGTATTTTGCACCCTGATGTATGTAATACCGTGCCCAGAACACAGCTCATTAACAACCCCCTGCTTTAGCTTGATGGCCTCAAAAGGACTTTGGAATCTCTACCTTCAGTTCCATCACTATCACTCTAATCCTTATCTTGTCCAGAAAGTCCCGTCTTCCAGTTAACGACCCAATAAGAGAACTGATAAATCCATCCGCATCTGCCTCACAGCTGTTTGTCTATCTGCTATGTACAAAGAAAGCAATAGCTCTGAGGGCGTAAATATTCGCAGCACTTTTTTCCTCGGGTCATTGATTCCCTCCTCCTGAATCGTTCGTGTTCAGCACCTATCGCACCATCTTGGTCATAATTCTACCCGCTAAGACATTGATATTTCCCGACTTTACGAGACTACTGGGACCGTAAAACGGGCGTTGATTGCAACGCGATGCTGGGGCGGGCAATATGCGGTCCTGGGGTGCCAACTCCGGGTCTCTCGCATGCCCGCTTGGAAATTTCTCCGGGGCAAACCTGTCAAGTGGGTGGTTAGCATGCATGGGGGTAGCCAACAGAGCACCCATTATATCAGCCACCAGGGAGAGCGCTAAGGTTCCGGAGGGCAGTGAATCGTGCCGCGTTCGTTGTCGGATGGCTTGCTAAGTCCGCCGTCTTAGGATCAATGCGAACGGTCGGCTTTGTACGGGTTAGAACAGAGAGGTAGGAGTTTGGTTTGAGAGTCTTCTCAGATAATAATTTTCCCATCATTCTCTATCATCTCCTCGCGCGGGGAGATCCCAGGGGATTGGATTCCTCAAAGCCGTTCTGGCGGTGGCCCGCGGCAGCAGATTCAAAGGACGGCAGCACAATTTTCCAACCTTATCTGGCGAGCCTTGCATCGCTCAATCTATCCGCCGGCATGGCAACAGCGTGATAAGCTCTCCCCGGAAACGGCTTTCTTTCAAACCGGGCTCCGACCTTTTTCGCTAAGTTTACTGTGGGTTTTAGTGGCAGAGCCGTGTTACTTAGCTGTCAATAGGGAATTGGACTGTTCCAAACGTCCCTTTTATCTGTACCTTGCACTTTTCGGTGGGCTCACTTGTTGCACTTAGTCCACCTTGGACGTAGCGGACTCCACCACGGGTTAACGCCCCGGCGTTGCGAGCGTCTCGCTCCAAGGACTTTCCAATGACACCTTCTTTCACGGGAGAAAAATGCTCTTATCAAACCTGACATTTCAAAGAGATCCCAGCTAAAACCTTTCCGGCAATGGATCTAGACAAAAGTCGGGTTTCCCATATCAGAATGAAAATCTTTCGGAGAAGGCTTTACTCCTAAAACTGATAATTTACGAAGCAATATCGTCGTTTCTAAAGTGGGCTTCTAAACAGCTTTTCTGACTTCGGTAGTAATTTGCAGATAGCCGGGGGCGCGCATTTTTGCAGCGCTTTTAGTTTCTGATGATAAAAAGATGGAGTGTCACAAAATCACTCCCGCTCGTACTAAAAACATGCCTACTGGTTTCAAAGATAAGGCAAGTCATTTAGAAAGAACTAAACTACAAATCATGGAAAAGCCACATAATGGAGACGGTTTGAGAAAAAGAAAAACATCACAATTACAAATGTATGCTAGAATAAGAAGTCAGGGCTTAAAATTCCATTTTGGGAATAGGTGCACTGGTACACCCGACCAAATAAATTAGGTGCACAGAAAGAAATTTGGGTGCACAACATGGAATAAAGTTGAATGTCAGCAAAACATAATTACAAAGTTTTACACATCTGCCTCTATTAAGAACTTCAATCTGTAATTCTATTAATAATAGCTAACTTCAAAATTTCAAACATGGTATAAAGTACAACAAAAATTTCTATTGCTTTTTCTGATACGTAGATTTCAAAAACATTCTGTAACGTTATATTAAAAAAAGATATGTCCACAAAAATGTTCTAAATGTTTCCTTATACAAAATACTGTCAATGCAGAAATGTTTGCGGGGATTCAATTCTGCGGCAGGGACAAAATGGAGCATTCGCGGTGGTTTTGAGTTCGCGTTTGAAACAATGCTAGCATTACAGTCACACATGAAACGGCTTTTAGCAGTGGTTTCAAGTTCCTGGTTAAGAGTTCGAAAACCACAAACATAAAACCACCGCGAACATTTCTGCATTTACAGTATGCAAGCCTTTCATTTGTCCAAGTCTATCAGTGCCTTGCCTGACCTGTTGACATGGGTTGATATATATGGCAGACTGATACTGTGGCTGATAAGGACCTAACCGCATGTGTCCACACTGACACTGTGACATAAAGCAGATGGTCTTGTTAGCCATTGCTAAATACAGTAGGGGGGACTAGCTTATAGGGTATTACAGTTTGAGCTATTATACGGGATACACCGTATTGTATTTTATTCATGACATACCCACCAGAAAAAAAAACACATTTCAATGCGAAATGCACCAGAAGTTGAGGGAGTTTTGTGTCCTCGAACAAAAAAATTGTAACAGCACCGATTCCAACACCCGAATCCTGTATTTGAATCTTAGACGGCGGCGCACTCAGCGCACTCAAAATACATTCTGAATATTCTATGGAAGCCCGTGTGATACAAGCAGAACCCTGTGTGATAGGGAAAATTATCACACGATGCGGAACACCCGTATCAAACGTTTTCGCAGCCCAGGTATGACGTAAAAGAGGGTATCAAACACCTCAGGCCACATCACATCACCTTACAGAAGTTTTTGTCCTACAGACTTTTAAGTAACCTGTCACTGTTGCCTAGCTGTTTACAATTATAGCTGAAAGTTTTATCTATATCTCACACATGTACGTCTTTCCTTGTTTCACTTCCTTCCATTATACTTCCTGTCTGAAAAATTAACAAATTACGAAAAAACAAGTCTGGTCAGAGTACAGCCATGGACTTGAATTAGTTATAATTTCCGGCAAGCCTGATGGCATTCTGTTAACTAAATGGTAAAATCATTGTTCTACATTGCCCCTATTTACATGTATCTGCAAGGCATTGAATAAGTCCATACAGATGTGAAAGGGATAGGCAAGATAACTATATGGCCCGAAATACTTTATCCTATAAATTCTGTTTCGTGTTTAGCTATCATAAACTGTTATAATTATAGTAATATTGAAGGCTGCAGAATGGTTATCAAATCTTGGTATATTTGGAGTTGTTTTATTTTCCTGGTTCTTGTAGCTATAGCAACATCACATTCTCCATCTTGAAATCCAGACACCGCAAATATGCATTTCTTACTGCATTACTGTACTAGAGAAAATCTCATTGACTGGAAATTAAGTCCCCGTGAAAAATAAATGAATTTACAGTAAACAGGCTGAGAGACAGAAAGTAATAGCTAATTTCAAAATGTAAAAAGGGAGCTAATTATGAAGATTGATAGAATCCAAAAAAAACTATCAAATTACATGAATCATGAGAAAGATATACATGTATACAGCTGGTAGATGAATATACATTTGTAACTTACAAGTTATACATTACACAATGTAATGAGTTTCTCCATTATCATTAATCTGCTGGGTTACATAGATTCACCACTTTGAAAAACAGTGGGTTTGAGAAATCTCTCATGCAACATGCCCCAGGTATACACAGTTAAGATATACTGTTGGGTTGGAGATCTGTTTGGACGTATCTTTCCAGAGTGGCAGAGCTAGAATTATGTACCCTGGTAGAATTATGTTAGTAGATGTCAGAAATCCTTCTAAAATGGTCCAGAAAAGAAATGATATTTGTGAATATATATATATAGTACTATAGATCCAAACTACTCAGGTACCCCTCACTGGTAACTCGCTGAAAAATTTATTCAAAATGTTCAGTGACCTGTAGTGTCGCCATAATGGCTCATATAATATGGCATTTGGCTGGTATTATAAAACAAATACCAAGTGCTACGGGTCAGCCAGAATCTTCCATCAAAATATATAGCGACCTCTTTTTTCACGACAGTCGTATGATCCACCGGCGGCGTCGGTAATAGAATATAGATTGAGGTACTTGGGAGAAGGAATACAGCCTCATGAAAGAGTTATGAAGACTCTGATGTTGGAATACGCATGTTATGAAGTAAAGACTTATGTTTTATGAAAGAAACATTTCAACATGTCCAGGGATAAAAATGAGTTAATCATGCATACTTCATTGCTTGTCATCTGTGGTATTTGGAAATATGGAGTGGGTTATTGCAAATCATCTGTGAAAATGGAATTGGGCCTTAAAAAGAAGGTAATTTTGCTTCCGAAAATAATTTCATCAGGGTAGAACATATGATATTTGGAGTCTCTTTTTACACAACCAGGAATAATTTTGCTTTTTGTAATTTCGAAATACTGCTCTGAAAGAAAGTTTAGCATAAGATGGCATCTTGCAATTATGTAGAATGTAGTTTTCCTCTAATACTGTAAATCTAGTAATGTTTGCCGTGGATTTAGTTTCCTAGTTTTCATAACTCTGCTAATTTGTGTTTTCATACTACAGTACTATTTCAACCCAGAACTTACAATGTACAATACTGCAAAAATGCGAAATCAACTCCACGTGAAAATAGATAAATTCACAACAACATCATCTTCTTCAGTTAAAGGCTCGGTGACACACATGTAAAATTAATCGTTGTAAAGTAATGGAGGTGGCTGTTTCCAATCTAAACTTCAACAACTACAACGATCTTAAAATTGCCAAATCAAAATCCCTTGCGTCACTATAAATATTTGCACTCGATAAATATCCTGATAAGTAAGATAACCAAATGGATTGCACATGACTCATATACATACCAGGGCTCAAAATATCTAATTACAGTATAACCTACATAATTTGAACAACAACATATATGATTGAAGATTGCAAGTAAAAAATATAATCATAAACAACTCGAAAGTCTGCAGGCTGAAAAAAAATCAAGCTTGGCATCATAATATGAATCACGCATTAGTCTGTGTACTACCAGCTTGCTAGATCTCTTAGTCTTAGATTCTAGGTTTAAAAATAGACGTTACATGATTTGATCAGATGACAGAAGGGGCACAACCCCTTTCATCGTGAACTCAAAGCCACCGCATAATTTTTGTACAATACGGTACTGTAGTAGTATGTGACTTAAGCACTGCTGCGAACTTAAAACCACCGCGAACACTCGATTTTTCGCCTCAGCGCGAAATAAAAACCATGCAAACTTAAATGCATTTACTGTAATATGTAAAGTACATTTTCAGTTGTTAATACGCATTTCATCAGTCCAAGTCCAAGAAGATTGTAGGGTAAGAACAGTACTAGTGGTTTCGCTTTTCGGTATTTGCAGACAGATTCTTTTTAAAATTGCAGCTATTTTGGCAGACTTGCTGGTAACAAAAATCTTGAAGTGTTCATGGTGGTGTCCTACTACAGTCACTTTACTACAGAATTGTTTTAACAGAATTTTGATGATAATGCAAAAATCCCTTCCCCTTTCTACGACGAAAATTAAGAAATAAATTCTATGTACAATATTTTGAGTGGCCTGAAGCAAAATTCCATGACAGCCACCTCAAGATATTACAGAGCAACCTAACCTAGCTAGTGCATAGTGAACTAGACCCTTAGATCACCTGGCAACCTACTAGACCATGGCAAGATGAGAACCTTTACGCTGATTGGTCAATATCTTAAACTCATCAAGTTAGAGCGCCCTGCACTAGGGAGGCACAGAAGAAGTATAAAAGAAGGAGTGGTCCGATCTCCGCCATTTTTGATAAAGACGAATAAAGTTGAAACCGGTTGAACTCCGTCTCAGCGCTGTCATTATCCCACAGCTACGAATAAATCCACCTCAAGATATAAAAGTATCTTAAAGAACTATGAAGACGATACTGTGCTAACTTGCTAAAGATAAAGCCTTCAGTCTTTCACCGATGCTTAAAGCACTGCCAGATGTTTGCATACTGTAAATGCATTTAAGTTTGCATGTTGTTGTTTTTTTGCTGTAGGGAGAAAATGGAGTATTCGCAGTGGTTTTAAGTTTGCGTTTGAGACAATAGTAGTACTAGTAGCGCTACAGTCGTAGGTGGACAAAAAGTTAATTTTGTGGTTGTTTTAAGTTTGCGCTGAAAGTTCACCGCAAAAAACCGCGAACATAAAACTACCACGAATATTTCTGCATTTACAGTAACAGCCACCTAAATTCTGATCATCACACGTTTCAAACTACTTAGGGTTAGGTCGACTAAGGCAGTTCTGGTTGATGGAGATTACTCGCAGAATTTCAACTCCCCGATTATCTGCGCTAATCAGGGCCCGAGGGCTAACGATGACGGAGAGTCGGTGTCAGGTGTGACGAGACGGCACTGATTATAGTAAGAACTGTCACCTTTGACCTTGACGCTTGGATAAACTGTAATCTTCTTTCTTGAGACCCCCCCTCCTCACAGACACACACTCATAAATAGTTGATGACCAAATTATAACATGCATATGTCTAGCTCTAGAAACTTATTACATGTCTAGCAACGAGCTTTGAGGTTCTGGACTATTCTAAGTTTGCTGTTCCTAAAGATATTAGATTTCAGTCTTTGAGTGTACTATATATATATATATATGCAGCGATCAACCAAAAGACCACCAACATTACTTTTTCAGTCGGCTAGCATTAGCAGGATTGAGAGGAACGTGGGTTCTATTCCTGACATAGCTAGACGCAGGGATATCCCTAAAGAATGGAACAGTGGCGCTCCTCCATCCTGTTCTAATCCCAGCTCCATCCTGTTGATTTTCAAAGTTAGGGTATTTTTTTCCAATTTCTACCCAGCAAAGCCTGTAATTTTGCTCAAAACTGGAAATTGTAAAGCTCAAGTAGCAGTAAATGACTTCCACTATGTCTGAAAAAGGCAAAAGGCAACAGCCGCTCTCCTTTTGAGAAGTGTGCGTCCCCCTCCAGACCTCCCCCCTCACGACACGTATCCTGTGCCTGGCACCCTCCCCCCATCCTGCTCTATATTTCTAGGGAGATCCCTGTAGACGTTGTGTATTTCGGAAAGGAATTTTAGTTTTATACAACTTTCCTCACTCCACCCAGGTGTAAAAATTGGTACCTGACTTTGATTGGGGAGGTAAGAGGCGGCGGAATGAGATATAGAGGGATGGGCTCTGTCTTACAATACCATGCCCAAGATACAGTGGATAACAATGCACAATTGCAATAGACTCAGGGTGCAAAATACTTTTTTGAGCCAGGTTGCCCATGTTGCAACCTAGGGCAAATGCTAGGTTGCACATCCAAATTTCAGGTTGCTCCAGCAACATTCACCGATTTCTCCAAATCAAGCTCGTATGTAGCGTATATTACTACTAATATTTCAAAATATAAATTAGATAGTATTGTGTTCCCATTGACCTAAGAACACCTTGTTTAGCCGAGGGCAGTGTGTTTTTGTCTTTTTCAGCTCAAATTCCACGATCTATGAAGGGTTTTGGATAGTTTAAAACGAAAAAGTGTTGATTTCTTCATTTCAATTGAAGATTTACCGAATTTTATGAGAGTGACACTGTGTTTTTGTGAGCTTCCAGGCTCCGATTGAGATCTTTGGCTCAAAATATAAGGTTGCACACTGCGCTACCTGGGTTTGGAATTAACTTGCACCAACCGAAATCTTGTTGCACTGTGCAACGTGCAACTAGGTATTTCGCACCCTGAGACTGACTATGGTATACTTAAGTATATTTTCCGTTTTTTTACCGAGCCTCAGAAGTACATGTGTACTAGCAATCAGTCCAGAATACCTTTTGACTTTATCAGTACTAGTAGACCTAGTTCCAAGTAAACCTCAATACCATCCCAAATTTCATTAACCGAAATCTAATTCCTGCGGCACTAATACCCTGGTTCCAACACAGCATTGCTGATTCCTGTAAACACTGCCCTACCTGTAGCAAGGGACAACTGCCCATTGCAAAAGCTTGTCACATCTGCTTCAAAAGTCTTAAAGGCAACCAAAGCAATATTAGGGCCCAAAATATTGAAATAAAAAAATCCAGAAATCTTTATGGTAGTGACATTTACTAACACTGTTTAGCACATTTGTGTAATAACTTCGAGCATTTCAAAACCTAAATAAATTGACTTTCAAAATCCGATTTTTTGGCCCTAATATTGCTTGGGTTGCCTTTACCATTTGAAAATTTTTCTGGGCTACACCAAACACAAATTGAAGAATTTGAGTTCTTTTCACTGAAGATTTGTAAAAGATCTCTGACAGTAGCAAAAGAAAATTGAGCGAAAAGTCACTATATTATTCAACGTGTTATCAATTGTAACTTGAGTGTTACAACAAAAATATGAGCCTTACATTGTCTACAAACAAACACGAAAACATAACTTTAAAATCCAAGACCGTACAAAGCATAACAACGTACATATACATGTTGTTATTGAATATCAGGTTTCCCCTTTAATAGCATTACAAGACAAAAGACGAAATAACAGCTGCCTGTTTCACACTTAAATGCACAACTTGGCAAACTATACGTAGGGTCACCTCAGTCAAAGAATTAGAAAGTGATATCTTATATCCATATCTCGGATTATCTCCTATGTTTTACAGTTGTAAAGACACTAAGTCTTACAGCTAACACATTACTTTGGATAATAAAGGCCTTTTACTTCATAGACTCTGGGATGCAACGTTTATAGACTTTTTGCAAAACGGCTAGGAAACCTGAAGTACGCAGTATCTTTTTATGCATCATTTTGTGGGGTTTAATAAAGTGCTGTAGATCTTGAAATGTTCGCAGTGGTTCTATTTTTAAGGTGACCTCTCCAATACAAAATCACGACACTACAAATATGTTCTTCCATTGTATTAACAGCTACTGACATAAATCCACCAGGGTACATGATTCCGCAACGTTACCCTGTGATTTGTAAAAATATGTCTAAACAGATCTCCAACCCAAAGTCCCCCAGTATAATGCACTCCTGTACGATGTATATATTCAAAAAAATAATATTTCTAAGCTGTGTATACCTGGGGGGTGCTGCACTAGAGATCTCTCAAACCCACTGTTTTTCAAAGCGGCAGATTTATGTAACCCAGCGGATTAACGTTAATGGAGGTTACTAAAGCAACTGCACTACAGAATTATTTCAACCATGAACTTACCTATAGACAATTGCGAAAACCTCCTTTCCCCTCATACTCCAAAATTATGCCCCCGCTAAAATAACTGACTTCACAGTACCTTTTGTAGGAACATTACATAGTGTCAAAGTGAGTGGTTCAGTCTGTGAACGTATAATTATTTGTATATACCTCTGGCTATTTAGCTAGCAGGGCATCAGGGTGTCTTTTGGATGCCGTACACTAAGATAACAAGGAAATTAGACATCTTTCTTTTGCAGAGGACACCCAGAAGACATCCTGTATCTCTGTTAATTATATACACATGCACATGTGAACCCCCCACACACTCACTGCAAAATGGACCATTCACATACAAGACAGTTGAACAGCATGTACATGTAAATTGATTGACATGATTATTAATCCATAGAGCACATTGCAAAGCTCTGGTTCCCATTGCCCCCCCCCCCATTTTTTGGACACCCTGTCTATAAGGCCACACCAATTTAATTTTTGTGAAAAAATGCTACATTGGAAAATCAACATGAAAACAGAATCTCAGAGGAAAGTTTGTACTTTGGTGCACACAATTTCAGGGAGTGAACAGGCAAGTTTTCATCCCAGCTTTCTGTTTTGATGATGTCCTCATGCTAAAATTTAAACAAATCTGTTAACCAAGAAATTAAATTGGTGTGGCCTTAATCCTAACTAAAAGCCTGCTACTCATGCAAGGCTAATTGATTGTGATTTGGATGCTATACACTATGCATCTGTTTGTCTGACTAGGATATTCTAAATCTAATGTTGGCTATTGTCTATCACAACCACCTTGTCCTTTTGAAAATAGCTCCCTATATAATTAGTGTTATATTTTCCTCCTACTAGAAAAGGCAAGGCCATTAGCTTAGACTTGCTAAGGGGTGGTGGCAGGGCTGAAATTTGCATATTTCCTGACATGCCCTATTATCTAGTAATTGACTTCCCCTCGTAAATTGCCTTTTATCACAGGTAATTAGAATCTTTTCCATCAAATGGCAATGGGGGCTCAGAAATGTAAATGGGACCTCAGAAATGTAAAATGGCTTGACATAAAAGTTGTAGTCAGATAGTCACTTAAAGGCAGCCAATGCAATATAAGGGCCAAAAAAATGTAAATAAAAAAAATGCTGAAATCTTTATGGTACTGACATTTACTAACACTGCTTAGCATATTTGCATAATAACTTCATACTTTCATCATTTTAAAACCGCGCAAAAATGTGCCATACGATGATTCCCTTAGTTTCGCAAGCCTACAAAAAAAACGGCGGTGGTTTTCAGTGAATTATCTCACATCACAACAATGTCGCAAATGTGCTGAACAATGTTAGTAAATGTCACTACCATGAAGATTTCAGCATTTTTTTCATTTACATTTTTTGGTCCTAATATTGCTTTGGTTGCCTTTAAGTTTAACTCGCAGCAATACACACCGGTAACAAGGGTACAAATGTTAGAATACCCAACCCCTCTCCACTCTGTATTCTAAATCTATATCGCCACTTGAATAAGGCATTTGTTGACCTCGTACCGTCACCTAACTCACAGCAAAAAGCTGGGACTAAGGGAACATCAAAGGCTTTCAACAGGGGGTCTTAACCTCGGGTGATACCACCAGAAGGATAGAAATGGGGGGGATTAGAGGGATTCCATCTTTGATGAAACTACAAGGGTTAGAATTCCGGTTTACTCCATCTAGCTCATAACGATATCGAAAATCGTTACCCCCGGAGATAAAAATGGATCCTGTTGAATATTGAGTAAGCCGGTAGACAGTATGATAAAGTAATAATGTTCTGACATCTGATTTGAAAAAGATAAATACCTCATATATGATACACAGGTCCGTGGATTATGATACTTGTTTGAAATGATCGATTTTGTAATTTCCACTGATCATATCCCTCTGGAAAATTTTAATAACTTTTCGCAAGTTACATTTCAATTAAACAACTGGTATATTATTTTTCAACTTATATCATATATATCTTATCATATTCCTACATAGGAAATTTGCTTGATAGTAGTTACCATTTTAAATTTTATCTCTTTATAAATTTATCAATTACCATTACAACTTCACTGATGGACATGAACTGATATTTCCATGTTGTATGCCTTTAATCTATACTGCAATATAAAACCGCAAGTCATGATCTTGACTACGAGTTAATTCAAAGATTACTTAAGATCTCGAGATGAGACGTTTTCGTGATCTTGAGGGAAAAGCCACGGAAGAGAAACGTTCTGCAAGGTCTGATAACGCACCTCCTTCAATGATCTTAAGAAACTTGGATGTCTCAGTATCTTCATCATCATACTTAACATCCTTGCTATGTCTACCCTGGATGCCAGACCCCCAAACTCTAAAATGTCTATCGTATGGGGGTCTATTGTTGGGATCCTAGCTCAAAATTTGAGCTTGCTCGAGAAGATTGCCCCGCAGACATCTGACGAGACCCCCACGCGATAGATATTTTAGAGTTTGGGGGTCAGGCATCCAGGCCATGCTATGGCCAACAGCGTTCAAAACAAAACAGCGTGTATCTCTTCCTTAAAACGTTTAAATCAATCATGATTTATACTAAAATGTGGGCAGGCATATAAAGAGCACGTATTCAGAGAGTCAATTAGCCTGCTATCTAAACCTATTATAACTGCTGAATCTCTTTTATTCTCTTTGGTCAACGTTGCATCGGAGTAACAGCCGTTGCATAAGATATGTCTTAGGACACAACTAAATGAACCTATATGCGAGATATTAACCTTAGATACGCGAACACGACCTTAAACGCTTACGTTCTGGCGACGTGCTCATACGAAGTCGGTTCTAGAATTTTAAGACATCACATCTCACATCCTTGGTCTAACTGATGATGATGACAGTGAAGTCTAAAATTTACTTTTGGCCGATGGAGCACTGAAAGAAAATCTGTCAACCAGTTTTCCCCACCCTTCGATGTTTTCTGCTTTTCTGAGTGTTTAATCTAGTGTCATGCTTGTCAAATTCTCTTATACCATCCTCCCACCTTTTTCCGTTGCCTTAAACCCATCTATTCCCTTGACGGTTCCTTGCATGATAGTTTTGGCTAGTCCGAATCACAAATGACACTGACACGTGGCCGTACCACTTTAGTTTTCTACAAAACTGAGACTCAAAACAGTACACTTACCCATCTTGTCCCTGGCCGCTTCTAAGCGCTGGATCTGATTCTCCAAGTAGATGATGGCAGCTACAAACAGTAGCGCCATGAGTAGCTGGTACCGAGTCTGCATCGTTCTTGAGAACCCCATATATGAAATCTCCTCCCCGGCCGAAGCCTTCCTAGCGGGGACGACGGCGCTTGCAACCGAGGAAGCTGCGGGATCGGGACGAGGCCCCGCCTGTACGACAATGACGGTGATTTTTCCGTGTTTCGAAGCCCGCTAGAGCGCTGAGGATTGGAAGTTGGAGTGTTGTGCACGGCGACTGCAGTTCCAGGTCATCTCTTCAAACCGGAAGTGGATTCCCACTGTTTTGGGTCAGCTCTCTCCAGATCTCGCGAGAAATTAGGCGGAAAAATTATAAAATCATAAACTCTCGTTGTTTTGTAAACACACGTGGTGGAATTCTAGGGAAGGGGAAAGGAATGTTGGACAGCTGAGCAGGTGTTACTTGATATGCAGCTGCTTAGAAATGCTTACACACACCTGCCATGTTTATGAAATGAACCTGATGATATTTACGAGGTATATCTCATTTTGAACAGGTGTGAATTTTGTACTTTATACCACTTTAAACACCTATATAAACAAACTAGCACATAAGATATCACAAGAACAGAACAATACTTATTTGTTAGAAGTAAACTATTTCAAAAACGAATTTCTACATCATATACATATTCAATAATATTATTTCTTAGCAAAGTCTTACCTTTTCAGAATTGGGATCTCCCAATATCCGCTAAAAAGCAAGATGGCGCCCGCCAGTTACTTTCTGTGTCTGGTCCTTCTCTTTTTAGTAAGTTTTCTGCATATTTTCGTTCCTCTTATAATGAATGACGATACATACATGGATTTAGTAATATGATTATTGATATGAGTGTGTGAATTGGACTTACTGTGTCTAATTAGACTCAGGAAAACGTCTAGAATGACCCAAACTTCACTTCCGTGACCACAGCTCACGATGACGTGGATATATACCATATGCTAATATCCAGTGCTTAAAAGCCTTAATTTGCATACTGCTGGTAGAATACGTGTACGAGTGTTCGCTGATATGGACCATTGTCACTTTTTCGTAGTTTAATGCGATGCGCCTATACTACCGCGGTAGTAGGACACTTTTTATCCAGGTGCACTTCCGGATATATAAGAGCGCACCTTACGTTTAACAGCAGTACTGCAAGGCTTTACAAGTCTACTTTTATCCCAGAAATTCCATGTTATGACGCTTTCTTTGCTATAACTTTATTTAAGTTGTTACTAACATTTGAATTAATATGTCTACTATGTGATGGTATGCAGTGGTATTGCTATTTTTGATCAAAACATGCAGCAAATGTCCAAAAGTTTATTGAGAAATCTTGAAGAATGCTTAAAAGATATCACAAGTACAAAGTACTAAGTTGGTCGTGAAATATTTGTGGTATTTCTATGTTTGCTCAAAGACGTGATATCCTTGGTTTGCTGAATGTGAAGTTTTTACGTTGACTGCAAACTGGTACAACACTGCGAACAGTTCTGTAAAACTTCTGTTGAATTACTATGGGTTTTTTTCAACCGTCAAACCACCACGTATGTCTTCTTTTCCTACTCTCCAAGCAGAGCTAGGGTTTCGGCTGGTTTTTAACGTGTTTTTAGGCGTTTTTGTCATGCCTTCTACTTTGTCATCGTTTTTGTTGTGTCGCAAACCCAAGCTCTGCAGGCACTGACCTCGGGGCGGGGCAAACCTATTTACTTCCATTGAAAAAAAGGTGACAGTACTCCTCCCCGAGAGCCATTAGATAATCATTAGTGGTAACAATTTTACTGCCCCGGATTATCACACATCCGGCAAGTGTAGAGCGGCATTCACCAGGCCGCGCCGGTCCCCCGCTGACTGCCCTATTCATGCGACAGGCTGGTGTCCACGATCTCACGCCGGCATGATCATTGATAGCATCATAACGTACATTTCCATTGGAAACCTCACAAGAAAAATACAATGATGCATGAACAATTTATCAACTTGAACTGTATTACTAGTAATTATTATTATCATTATCTCAGGCATCGTTAAATGGATTATGAACGGGAACACGTGCCTTGTTTACATTACATGCGGTTACCAATGCCTCCGCTCGCTGTGTTCAGATTGGAAGGAACTTTTCAACAACACCAGCGAAATTGGCGACGGAGTGCTACCAACAGAGACTAAAAAATTCCCCACGACACCAGAGGATTGTACAAATTTTTGTGTGCTTTGTTCTTTGATGGTTTTTGGATGGTGTAAATGAAGTGCGGTCACGATAGGCAAGTCATTTGCTGACGGACATGAAGCGACTTTCCAACATGGCGTCCTGATTCGGTTTTGTATGTAACGTTATTTGTGGGTAGTAGTTTAGAGACTTTTTGAGATTCAACGATATCCTCCCACTACAGCATGGCATTTCCGCAGTGGGGATTAAAAATGAGAGAATCTATGGCTATTTCGGGCTGTACATCGTCTTCTGGTACGACGGCCCAAATGGCCTGGATCGTAGTTAAGTATCGTGGAGACTTTGTAAACTCCAGATGTCTTTGGTTGCACGTTGAGCTATTATTTTCATACGAAAGTAATTGCAGTTAGCCAAGGAGTAGGGGCAGCGTAAGAACATGGCATGAAAACATGGCCACGACCGATAGACCGAGGATTATGTCCATGGTGAGACTGGGCCGGAAGTTCTGTGGCGCGTGGGGAGGGAATCCCGTGCCTGGCCGGGCACGCTTCGCACTAACTTGTGAAACGCTTGTTATGTGTTGGAGTGATTAGGTTTATTAGGCATTGAAGCTTCCGTCTGCCTGCAGAGCTTGGGTTTGCGACACAACAAAAACAATGACAAAGTAGAAGGCATGACAAAAACGCCTAAAAACACGTTAAAAACCAGCCGAAACCCTAGCTCTGCTTGGAGAGTATTCTTTTCCCCATAACAGCCAAACTATTGAACTAAGTCCCTGCTACCTAACTTGATAACCAATAGAGAATGGGGTGGAACACAGCTACTTCAGTGTGCTAAAGGTTAAATGAATTTAAAGTAACTTTTCCAATGGTTGGAACGGGGAGTTTATGAGAGAATGTACAATCCCACCCTCAACAGGAAAGGAGGTTTATGCGTCAAACTTTCATCAGCCTTCAGGTACTTGGGATAATGCGCTGCCATCCAACCCCCACCCTCAACGAACAGCATTAGCTCCTAAAACAACAGGAGCGTCATTGTAATTGAGTCATTAGCATACAACCTCGTCTTGACTTACTATTCTATTCAACCATCTGAAATTGTATTCACAAATTATCAACGTATCTACACATAGTTTTGGTATAAAACCTAGTTCTGCCAGCTCTTTCCTTAGTCACTGACGAAAGATAGCGGATGCTGTCTGAAACGTCTGACTGTTTCAAAACTTTATCCAGTTGCTTGAGTAACTACATGCATTTTTGGCGTTTTCCAATGTTACTTTTGTTTTATAATCCCAGGTAACCCTAGTGACCTGTGAGTACACATCAGAGAAATGTTGAATGAATTTAAAGTAACTTTTCCAATTTTACCTCTTTTTATCATCCCAGGTAACCCTGGTGACTTGCGAGTTCACGTCGGAGAAGTGCCAGGACCTGGGCTTCACCACCAACCTCCTCTGCAGCTCCTGCGACGAGCTCAAGCAGTTCCAGCTCCAGTCACTCGAGGACGACTGCAGACAATGTTGTCAACAAGATAACCCCGGCAGTACGCAACAGGTACATGTACACTGTGATTGTAAACAATAACTTACCATAAAATTCCTATCTACACACTACGCACCCCCGATTTGGGGATGATTGCGGGCCTGACTCAGTGAGTTGAAACATTCAGGGGAAAAACCCTTCTAACGTACGCACCCCCTCTCCAGCATTTTGGTGGATAGTTTAGAGGTTGACATGATCATCCTTCCGATGATGTTTACCGACTTAATGGATTACTGAGAAAATGTTTCTGGGTAGAAAATGTCAAACAATTCAAATATACAATGTATGTATTATTTATTTTTTATTACTGATTGATTGTGTGGTAGCATTCCACACTTCATTTGCATGAAGATGTACCGTACTCTCAAGCTGATACGCAATTTTCACGAGGAAGAACCCCTCCTAACGTACGCACCCCGACTTTGGCGTCGGCCTGGAGCACCTGCTTGCGACTTGAAAAGTTTAAAAAGTGCGTACGTAAATAGGGATTTTACGGTACTTTATAATATGGTGCTAGACTTTCTTCCAACACTAAGGTATCTACGGATTTGATTTCGACGACCACTGTCGCCTTCTTCAGGATCAATCATGACCAATCACTGCCGAACGTAAACTCGCGAGAGTTACAGACACGTGACTTTATTGACAAATGTGCCAGGAAGTTTATAACGCCCACTGTCTCTGTGGAGTGATGGCTGGAGTGCCACTGATGTATATGGCCTCCTTTATACCTCTCATTAAGTAGTCCTGCTCAGTGTCCAGTATTCTGACTTTGTCCAGTGAAACGGTATGGCCCGGAGATTCAATTTGGATGTGTTGAGAGACTTCAGACAAATACCTTAGTGTTGAAAGAAAGTTTAGCACTGTATTATGATTACTACCAACACAGATGAGCTTCCATGACTAACTTATACTTAAGTTGGTTTTCAAAGTTCATTTAGAACGGCCACTGCCTCTTGATCACAATGGCATAATGATTTATCAATATCATCATTGTGCAATGCATGAATTAACCGTTCTATTATGTTATCAAGTCAGAGTATATAGACTGCAAAAAAAACAATATATGCAAAGCCAATTCTTTTGAATTGATTTTCTACAATTCTGTAGTTTCTTACTCTAAAACTAAAAACATAAATGTGTTGTTATTAGAAAACAGATTTGAAAAGAAAAAGGTAGATATTTGACTTTTTTGGTTTTGACTCATGTTGTTGTTTTTTTCCAGTTGTTTCCTGGTGCATTGTTAGAAGTGTGTGGATGAAAGTTGGGGAGATGGCCCCAGGTCCAAGGTATGTACAATCAATGTGTTGAGGTTTTTTTTTTTTTAATTTTTGGACACGTTCATAAAGCTCATAAATATGAATTAGTTAAAGTTTGGTTAAAATCCTCCCACACCGTAAGGTGTATAGGGCGGTGCCCATCTCCGTTTCGTAGCCCTGGGCCACACTGTGGTGCAATCACTGCAGCAGGGGGCTATTCGACTGGCAGTGGAGTGTGTTCAACTTCCATACTGTTTCAGAAGATAATGTACCATTTTTATAAAGTCTTTAATTGGTATATGACTCAATGCGCCTCTTGTCCAGAGGTGTCCTACCCGGGAGACGAACTCAGGCTTTTTGGTCCAAGTAATTTTAACCAGATGTGGTAAGTAACAGAAGCGCAGACCACTACACCACAGGGACACCCCCATAAATATGAATATTGTGATGTAATTCTTTTTATTTAATCAAACGGAATGTTTGACATGCTTTTGAAATTGTAAAAGAAATCTACGCAATTCAGTCACGTCTTCTAAGACACGCCTGCAAAGTTGTTTTTTACAACAAAGATTGAAGAAGACACCATTGCTTGTAGGACAAGCATTTTGCTTGTAAAATAAGCGTGGTAATTCCATATTACAACGTTAACACCAACAGTACTAGTATCCTGTCCCCATCTTTTCCCTACAGGCGATTTTACACAGACAAAAATCCATCACATCGCGGAGTAGTCGATCAATATAACCCGCCGGGTGTATCTCACCCAATTTTCTCTCCCCGGCGGACTTAATTAGCTATGGGGAAATAATTACCGTGGCTATTTCACAGGTAATCCTTTTCGGTCGAGGTGGACAGGTGGTAATTCAGGTTAAGATTCAGGCAAATCCTTAATCATCGAACAAGTAAGGGGTAAGATTACAAGGAGTTTTGCAGTGTGATATAAATGGATGTTGGTTGGAACAATTGTCCTGAAGGCATTAGAGGTGTTAATGTTACTCGAGATTGATGGTAATTGAAAAATGTAAATTGAATATACATGTAATATCGTATTCATGCCAAAAGGAAGGTGTTATGTTATGATATGGAAGCTATACTTTTATGGTAGATGTAGTTACTTGGGTTTTTTTAATATGTTATTTTTTCTGATTTGTCTTTTACTCCTTAGTGTTTGGTTGAGTATTCATTGGTTCAATTTTTTTGTACGAATTGGTAGAGATAGATATAAAGCCAAATTATCTTCAAAAGGTACAGTTTTGTCGAACTGAAAATTTGCATGTGGTTTTATAAAGTGCTGGCTTCTATTAGAAAAACTAGGTCATTCTCAACATGTATTTTATGTAAATATTGTCTCATGAGTAGTTTTCTCCATAGGCTGATAATATTGAATATTGATGATGCAATTAAATACATATTTCACGGCTGTCAAACAAATATTGATGTAATCTCATAAACATTTAAAATGAACAAGGAAAATACATTATGTAATATACATTTAACTATTACATTCGTAATAATAATTCAGTTATATACATGTTTACATCGTAAAAGAAGAGATTTATTCATGGATGGAGGTTATATGGTATTCCCACAACATAGCCTCTAGTGTTTATAACTTGACAAGGATTTAGAATTATGTATGCATACTATAGCACAGGATATTTGACCTGTATTTGACCCATTTACGTCTTGACATGCGTATCTAGGTTGCAAAGAGGGAATTTCAGGGTTTCCACGAAACAAATGTACCTATAAATAGTATGCAAATTTGATCAGATTTTAAAAGAGTGAATGAAATATGAAAAATTAATTACATATTTTTTCTGGCCAAATTGATTTTAGCAGCGGTTGGTCCATCCATATTTGTTTGGTAAAAAAAATGAAACTTTTAGTTTTGGTTAAAACTACATTGTTCCTATTTTCAACAGTGTCTGATTTTGGGGGGAAATCCCTAAAAATTAAACAATTTACATACATGACAAATTTCTTTGCACAGACAGTTTTAAATTTCTAACAAATTATGCCTATTCTTCTTCTTCTTATGAAGTTGAGTAGAATATCAACAAAACAAACCTTACTACCTCTCTTTACAACTTGAATCGGAAATCTGTAGCTAAATCATACCACTAAATTATACAAACAAGGGTTTTATTATTTTGTATGACACATATAGATGTAAATGTCAAGAATATGCTAGTGTGTGATAATATGAATACCTTCACATACGTTTAACTTGCACAAAAATCAGTCAAATTTAGGTGAACAGCTCTAATTTTGGGTTCCCAAAAATGCAAATGCACCCAGTAGTTCAAACCCTGGTTATGCTACTTGTCAGCTTGTTCCTATATTTGAAAGGTTTGATCCCAAGAAAGATTTGAATTTTTCTTGAGGAATAGATGAACGAACACAGCAGAAAGTAGACAATGATATATGGAGCACAAACCCTCTAGAAGTGTTGATATGGAGATGTTATTGCCGTTAAGTGCCTTAAGGGGGAATGAAACACGCATTTTTATGGCCTGATGACATTTTTATTGCTGTCTGTCGTAATGGACGATGGCACCGGTGGGTCCGAGGATATTCCCGGCTCAAAAAAGATAACGCCCTGAAGACGCCTTAAGCTAAACGGTCGTCAGCAACATCAAGGACAAGAAATCAGCACCAAGATGTGATCAGTGTTTTTCACTGTGTGTAACATTATTACCTTAGCTTGGCCAAGAAAGTTATGTTTTGTGGGCTGTTTTTGTGTTTGTTTGTCTGTTTGTTTGTTTGTTTGTTTGTTTATTTGTAAAAGCTGCGGATGGCATATAGTTGTCAAAAAACATCAAGACCAAGAAATGAGCACCAAGATATGAACAGTTTTTTCACTGTGACATTATTTCCTTCATCCAAGAAGGTTATGTTTTCAGAGCTATGTGTGTGTATGTCTGTCTGTCTGTCTGTTAACAGTATACAGTAACTTGAGAATCTTTGAAGTTTGAATGGCATGTTCTAAGTTTTGTATCCTCTGTTACATTTAGAATGCTTCCTTATAGTCTAAATCTAGTCATTACCAATGAGAATTCAATGAGGGGCGTTGATTTTGGATATCGTTACTCTCTGTGGAGTCCGGTAAATCCCCCCGTTTTAACATCGGTTTGCGGGCTGAATTTAAAACGCGTGTGATGGAACGTAAAAATTTGTACGCCCAACCGTGAAGGTACACCAGACGCAATCGCTCGACGCTGGTGTCGATTTGATGAATTGCCTTTCTGCGTCGGGATAATTTGGTCCCTGTGCGTTTGCGTATTTTTCCTGTGGACGTGGCGATGTGGTCCCGCTGGTTGATAGATTGTGCCGCACACGTGAATGGCAGCCCACCTGGTGAAACCACTGGACTCTTCCCAGTTCGTGTCGCACCTACGTTTTACTCTAAAAGCTTTTAAAGTGGCAGAAATGGTGGTAGAGGTAGACATGGCCATATATTCTACATTAGCAGTAGCAGTCAAATGGTCTACTGTTTATATACATGTACTAGACTAAGTGTAACATTTACATCTGCTTTAGGTATTTTCAGATTCAAAATTTGTACTGTCCCACTCATTGTTTGGAAATCCATCTTGTTTATTTTCATTTTTACGTGTGTATCTGTCATTTTAAGCTTACTGAAATTTGTGTCATGAAGCTCAGATGTTTTGGACGCTTGTATGATTTGGAAGTAATTATAACCAATGGAGTCACCATACACAAATACCCCTGTATCATGTATGGATGCAAGTTTTTATTGTTTATAGCATTGAGCAACTTTCCTTGTTGTCACAACTAGTGAAAGATGAATTTTAAACCTTTTAGCAAGCTACTTCAAACAAATCAAGTTGGGTTTTTTTAAATGTCCTGTTGCAGCTTATTATAACCCTTCAATGTAGATTTATTTTATTTATTACATGTTATAAGAGGCATGTACATGTGTATTTCAAAGTTAAAATTGCACAATAAACAATAAACATTTTTTCTACATGTACATGTATACCCAAATTTACCTTGCCACTAACTCACATTTAGCATTTCCAGTTCCAATCCAAGTACAACAAAAAGATTATTACCATGTACATGTACAACTCTTATTAAGTGTCCCATTTAAACTTATCTCAAGTTCAAGCACAGACTCCAGCTGGTTTTATCACGGGAACCAAAGTCATATTCCAACTGGCACATGTAACGACCCTAGCCGATGTCACCCCGAAGGTAGCACGACATTCGCAATCCCCTCTCTTTATTGAATTTCGCTTCCCCTTTGCCCCGAAAATCCCGTCATTTCCCGACGTAATCTCATCGCCCCCCACCAGTGGTATCTATTGATTCTCGTATGTCCCCGAGATTGGAGGCTTAGTGGGAGGTTTTATTCCCCGGATCGCATTGGTGCCTGGAGTAACGTCGTTAAATCGGTGAGGGCAAGGGGACAAGGTGAAGTTGGGATTGCGATTTTGCATTAACCCAAGGGGGGGGGGTCCCCAGAGGACATTTAAAGGGGCTTACGGATACATTGTACACAGCCTCCCATGAGGACAGGAGCCACCGGATTCAAACTCAGAAACTCTCGTGCAATAAGTGTGCCAAAAGCCTGTACTAAGAGGCTCAGTAATTACTTTCTCCACTGTGCAATACGACTGTATATTAATAAGGCAAAAGTTTAGATTTTAACTGTACAATAAATAAATAAAGTCAATTGTTTTTCGTTATGTTTTAGATTAATCATATCGCTGCTATATTAGTGGACTGCAAGTCATTGTTTTATGTGGTTGTAGTGCACAGACTATGTGATAAGGACGTAATTCGGGTGTGTTTGCCGGCGAGTTCCTTAACGAATAAAATCATTTCATTTCAAACCGTTGCCTACAAGGGTCTTGTTGTTTGTTTGTTTTTAAACTTCAGCACACGGAAGTACAGCATTTTGGCACCCAATTCTCTATTGGCTACAGAGTTAGGCAGTAGGGAAAAGCTGTGGCATGCGCGCAGATACAAATGTAGCTATTTAGTAGTCAAACGTTCAAACCAGAAGCTAATCTGGCCTCTTAGCCCGAATAGATTGAATTTCTAATTCTAGTGATGTTGTTACAGGTCAGATAAAGTGGCATGTATATGATATACTGTAAATGCAGAAATGTTTGCGGGAATTTAATTTCACGTTACAGAGAAAACTTACTGTTCACAGTGGTTTTAAGTTCGCATTTGAAACAATAGTAGCGCTACAGTCACATAATAGAAATGCTTTTCGCGATGGTTTTAAGTTCGCGGTCAATAGTTCACCGTGAAAACAACGAACATGAAACCACTGCAAACGTTTCTGCATTTACAGTATGGCCTCCGTCAGTCAATGTTGACCACTGCAAGTAAAAAAGGAACAAAAATACATCGAAAAGCAGTGAAATCCATTATAAACACATGCGGAGTGTATATGATAGATAACGCAGAAAGCACGCCAAGTTAAAGACAAATTATTCTTTTAGAATTTACTGCCTTTTAAGTTTTTAACAATTTCATCCACAGTCATGGAAAGTTTTTTTTTTTAACGAGCATTTTAAAGATTATTGCGAATTCATTAAAGTTTGCAGCACTCATATTTCATGGCACAGTGATAGTCAATAGTTTGCACTCAAAGTGCATGTAGAATATATGCCAATATACAATTTTACATGTAACAGGAAAAAAGTATCTTTAGCTCCCAATGCATATGCCATGGGTTCAGGTCCGGACTTACTCTTATCTTGCTCTAAATCCGGACCTGAACTTGAATACGGGTTTCAGGTACACAGTACGTGTAATTCATAGCAGTAGGATCTACTGAGTGTATTTTCAAATTAGATCCTACCCACAACCATATCAATGACATATTTCATGTTTTCACGCCTATTGGCTCGAAATACTTGAGGGGATAATACTATATTTTTGTCTTCAGTTGGCTGCCCGTGAAATTTTATCATGCACTGTCTCTAAAATCTACCTGCTTGGAACTCCACAAAAACCCCAAAACGATTGGTTCGACCTCCAAGGTTTGACCCCGAGATATGGCTGAATTTTAAAACCGAGGCGCCGCCACGCCGTAAAATGGCGTAAAAAGATAATAGGAAATTTGGGAGTTCAATTTCATGACTGTCGTTACACATTCCATCAGATTTTACGACCGTGATGATGCCAGACGCGATGAAATATGTATTTTTACGGCTGATTTGGTTCCTCGGGTGTCAAACTTGACATTCAGCTGTATCATCAGCATTTGTATAGCCGGGACGTTAACCGTGCCATGAAGTAGAATATCCAAGCAGATGTCGGGGTAGAAAATTGTAAATCTTTCTTGACTGGCCCGGAGTTGTCTGATAGCCACTACCCCCGGCCATTTATCATTATCATATAGCAGTTTTATCTGAAATGTCCTAGAAATGAAAAAACGAAGAATAATATTTGTATGTGGAGCTATACATGTATGTATAATATAGCCTTTCCAATTGAAAGAAAAAAATTTTTTACCTATTAGTACATGTAAGTTTCTACTGTTTTCACTTTTTAGAACAGACGGTGGTACAAAAGTATTATTAATAGGAATTCAAACATCATATACAATGTTCAGGAGTGGTACAGTACTAGTATATGTATATGTCATAATTTTTGCATGTTTCCCTTTACCAGCCTTCGTGAAGAGCGACAGGCCCAAGCAGTTTCCAGGTTTGAAGGTCAAGGTAAGAACTTTCCTTGAAATACAAATAACTGACTGCCTGATGAGTCTCTCATTGGTCGAACCACTAATTGCTGTTTTCTCATTGGTTGAACTGCTAATTGTGATGGACTGCCAGGATCGGTATATTATGATGATGGCCAGTTTAACTTTTCTTGGTATCATTAAAGATCAAGGTTAGAACTTTCCTTGCAATACAAAAATTAACAGACATCCGGCCAGTCTCTCATTGGTCGAACAGCTAATTGCCATTTTTCATTGGTTAAACTGCTAATTGTGATGGACAGTCAGGATCGGTCTATATGATGATGGTCAGTTTAACTTTTCTTGGCATCACTAAAGATCAAGGTTAGAACTTTTAAATAATTAACGGACATGCGGCCAGTCTCTCATTGGTCGAACCACAAATTGCCATTTTCTCATTGGTTGAACTGCTAATTGTGATGGACAGTCAGGATTGGTATAGAAGATGGTCAGTTTAACTTTTCTTGGCATAACTCTAGACATTGATCTAACATTAATGCCTGGATGAAGTACACCACAATCGGGACTCTGAAATCTCTGCCTATCGACTTGTACAAGGATTTCCTATACATCGGGTACTTACAGCTCTCTAGGGTCTGGATTTTATCGGGGACTGGCAATTGGGTCACAAATTAAGGCCTCCGACCTATGTTCTCGATATCACACTCCTATAACTCTGGCATTGACCATCTAGGGTTGATTTTTTTCTGCCATTTACTGTAGATTCTTCTTTTTTTCGCGTGAAATTCATTTTGTGGCAGGATATTTTTACAGTGTTCTAAGGTGGCAATCGAAACAACTCTGTAGAACATGTTTGTGGTGTCATAAAAACTGTAAAAAGTAAAACCTCTTGTATACTGACAAAATAGATAAATAGAAATCAAACAATTTAAAATAAAACCACTGCAAACATTTCAAGATTTGCAGTAAATAAGAAAAGGAGTAAGATTCACTTGACTTTTGGCGAGTGAGATCAATTTGAAGTCAATTCAATACGAAATCAATTTGGACAACTTTTCAATTCACTTGACTTTTGGCGCAGTTTAGGAATGTGTTACTTAGAGCTGTGTACTGGTACACTGTACCGATACAGTACCTGGTACAATCAATTAGGTACAGGTCCAAAATACCTGACCCTGCTGTATTGGGTACTGGACCTGACTCAGGGGATAGCCACTTTCACAGATAAAATTACTATGAAATTACAGTGGCAGTGCTCTAAAGCCACTCTAAAGCACAGAAAACACATTTGCATGGCTGGAGTCAAATTTTCATCTGTGTTTTCATAAAAATAATACCTAGCACAATCAAATGTTATGTTTTTACCTGTTCAAACATGCTTTTGTCCTTATTGCAAATCTAGCATTTTCCAAACAAGTAGTTTAGGTACAGGTTCAGGTCCGGACCTGTACCTTAACCCGTGTACCTGTACCTAAAAATTTTTTAGGTACACAGCTCTAGTGTTACTTATTCAGGTTCAGGTTCAAGATTCGAATCACCAAGTTTAGGTTTTTTTTCTACCTGAACCTAAACGTTTTTATGAGTCCGGATTCGATTCAGCGTTTAGGTATGCATCCCTAATCAGTACAATAACCAATGTGTGTGTTTTTTTAAAATCTCCGTTTGTCTGTCACGTACAGTACGTCCGTGGTGCTGACCCCATCCTGAAGATGCTTGACCACAAGGACCAGGTGGTTGAGACTCTTTCCATCGAGAAGTGGAACACTGACAACGTCGAGGAGTTCCTGTCTGAGAAGCTACAGAAGTTATAATCACGCAGTTTTACTGTTTAATTAACATGTTAATTTGGATATCGTTAAGTCTTGTTAGAATTATAGTTATCTTTCTGTCATAATTTGACTCTATAGTATACCCCTCTTCATGATTATAAGTGCACATACACTCATAGATACATTGTGGGTAAAATGTCAAAGCGGAAAGCCCCTTACTTGTAAAGCCCCCCTCTCACTGGACCCGCGGCACGCTGGCGTCGTCGCTGCGTCCTAAACTTGATTTGTGTTACCCTTGACTTTGTAATGGGAATATCAGTCAAAACGTACATGTCAAGTATGACCAAAAAGACAACAAAACACACAAAGCATAGAAAGATTGTTTTTTTTGTCGATGAAATTCGTTGAGTGCTTTGTCAATTTGATCGGCCACAGCGACAACGCCAGCGTGCCGCTGGTGCAGTGAGAGGGGGGCTAAAGCTGTTCTTGTCCAGACCATGCCAGACACCATTTCCATTTCCTGATGTGTTTTGTTTATGTTTCATGTCTCACGGGGCCTGCAATTTTTACATATTACCCACAGTGTGTATACATAGTTCTGTCTTTCTGATGTTTCTTTCTTTGAATGTAAGATTATGGACTGTAAGAAAGTAGATATTACTAGTAAGCATGTTTTGAAACTATCACACTCTCCCTCTCAAATATTTTCGTACATGAGCTTTGGAAATCTTTGGAAATTACTATACCATCAGGCTCGCCCCTAAGGCGTCGCCAAAAATTTGAAAGTTTTGGAAATTTACTTGACAGAGTCTGAGAGAATGCTACATATCCCTTTAAACACAGTCAGATTTTTATACTGAATATCAGGTAGATAATTATAACAAATCTCAAATTTTAAGCTCTCATTTCTACATGCCAAGTATACTAGAGCTTCTTAAACTAGAAAGGATTCATTCCTCAAGCTAACCGACATCTTTCACACCGCAGTTGTCCCTCAGTAAGACATCTGAAGCCGCATAGTTCCCGTTTAGAACTTTTATTCATTCTAGTACCACGACAGCTTTTTCAAGTGTACAGACTAAATCACTATAATACTAGAGGTTCTTGTTACCTAAGGCCACACCAATTTAGATTCTTGGTTAACGAATCTTTATTTTCCAAAAAAAGAAATTTTAGAAAAAGACATTCATGAAAACAAATTTTTTCTAAATTTTTCCCCAAAAAAAATTTTTGAAAAAAAAAATTCATGAAAACAAAAGGCTGGGCCAGCCTTCTGTTCTCATGTTTTTTTTTTTTTTTTGTTTTTTTTTTGATAATAAAGATCTTTTAACCAAGAAATTGAATTGGTGTGGCTTTAGTGATTGCTTAGAGTTTTAAACTGCCAAACCACTCTGTATTGCCTTTATTATGCAGCGATTTTTTTTCTGATCACAGAAGCTATCTCCCAGACAAATCAAGGGGTCGATCTGTTTGGTTGGAAAGTAGGTTATATCGATCAGTCTGACACGGAATATCGTTAAAACAAGTTCCTCAGGTAATATTATCCTTTATCACCCTGTGATATGTAGATGTCATCAAGACGAAACAAGCAGTCGGGTTTTCTAGCATCTTAGGGCTCTAAATCTCCACCTGAAATTTGAAGAAGAAAACTTAAGATTATAGTTAAAAAATATAAACAACTTAAATTTTGCAGCCTGAAAAATATTGAGGTTTGTTATTGTGAATCACAGATTAGCAAAATGCACCAGCTCGAAGAGATTCTGTCATAGATTTCGCATTAAAATCACAATTTTATGAGATTATGCCTGTAAGCAAATTGTAGGCTCAAATTCACATCATGTAAAGTATATCCTTCAGTTATAAAGCTATGTATAATTATGATAATCTACAATGTTGGTTTCATCTGGCCAAGAAAGTTATACAAATGTAGGATGGGAAAAGTGACTTGGATATTTTCAGTTCATTTTTGAAATTGCAGGTAAAATTTTGGACAATCCCTGATCTGTGGTTGGTTTGCGTGTAAAGAAATTGAAAATTGAGCTATAATCCAGTCATCTGAATACAAAACAATAATGAAATTCATAGATCTATAGTCTCCCTGGAAAAATATGGAAAGTTTTACCAGCCTATGAAGCACATATATCAGTCATTGAAAATGATCTGTTATTAGGATTGTCCCCTTACACATTCATGTACAATGTGTAAAATTCTGTGCTACTTTTCCTCTCATGTCCGTAGTCAACTTCTAATTTTCTGGTGTCCCCGGTTGGGTTATTGTCATATTTTGTGTGATTCAAATCCTTCAATGGGAAATTTTTCAACCACAGGGCACTGATGATGCAAAATACGATATTAGATAGGTTGCTTTGTGTGTGCACACATAATGGATTAGCCCTCCAAGCGATAGTACATTTTACTAGGGAATCCCTCCAATTGGCTTGCTTCTCTTCACCTTTGCGATATGATTTAGATGGCACCGATATCTCTCGTCGTAGACAGGGCGTCTGGACGGCGGTACATACGCACTCCGCAACGGGTGACCAATCCGTGGTGTTAGGAGCCATGACAAGTAATGTCCCGCGTGTTAATTGCACATTAACCTTTGATGGATCCGGACAACGCTTGATGAGTCTGCGGTTCGGGATTTGTCGTGCCTGGCGGGATCGCCGGCCAGAAGGTCAGGTTCACCCGAGGGCCGTTTGCGTCAAACTGGCACCTCAATACGAGGGGGCAGACAGCTAGGCCGTCGTACATCGTTCATCTCGCAGTTAGTTTTGGCAGTTACTCCCGACCAGGCCATGTTTCACGGACACTGTAGACGTAATTCAGGATGCTCCGATTTATCACTTTGGGAGGAGATTGTATCCAAGAGAAAGGTGGACATGAAAATCTCGACATGCCCCGCTCCCCACAGACGTTGTCCAAGAAAAACATACATGTAATTCTACACATGCCCCCCTCCCCACCGACATTGTTCAAGAGGAAAACATACCTGTAAATCTACACATGCCCCGCTCCCCACAGACGTTGTCCAAGAGGATAACATAGTCATGTAAATCTGCACATGCCCCCCTCCCCACAGACGTTGTCCAAGATGAAAACAGAGGAATGATGTAAATCTACACATGCCCCCCTCCCCACAGACGTTGTCTAAGAGGGAAATATACTATCATGTAAATCTCCACATTCCCCCCCCCCTCCACTTTATCCAACACAAAAATTATAGAGATGGAAATTTTCACACGCTCCCTTTCCTCCCCACAGATGTTTCTTATTGGTAAATCTATTTGAGCAGACTGAGCTTCAATTTATGTTTTTGGCATGCTACTACTACTACTGCATGCAACAAAGTCAAGTTTTCAAAATTGAGGTGTTGAAATACATCAAAGAAAACTTACAGTGCCTTATAGCCCTTGTGAATTTGCATCGCAAATAACGGAAGATGGATTGTAAGAAAGGATTAGGGATTAGATCGCGAGCTCTGCTCCAGGCCTGTAGCTCTACGGGGTGTCTGGCAACATCTACTCTCTATTCATGGAGATTTTAACAACAGTTGCTGGCGGGCATAAAAGTTATTTTCTGGGATAAGATCCCATGTCACACCTTGAAACATTATATAGTAGGTCGGTTGATAATCATGACTCGAAGCTACGTCCATAAAATGTTGGACTACGCATAAAACTAACATCAACAACGCAGTATTTATGATGATCTATTGCTGACCGTGTCAAATCTAGGTCACATATTTCAGTTGAGTCAGGGAACAGGTGAATTATGTTGTAAAGGTTTTTTATGTGGCGGCATCATAATTCTAACATGTTTGATGTTTCCGCCACATTTCCTGATTGATGTAGATGGACTTTCCTGACATTAATGTCGTTGCTTGACGGAGTGCGTTGACTTTGGTGCATAATTAGGGTCCGCATGATTAGGGTCATTTCTGGTGTCTGTATACTTAAATATTCATGCCTACTTAATTCGGCGGCATGCCTAGCAGTACTTAGCATGAGAGTTTTAGAGCCATTTGTGGAGAAACTTTGCAGATAGCCCCTTCGCAAAGCACAATACTATAACTAGTACATTGTTCAGTTTCTTTTCTGTTTGGTACGTACATGTACAATATATAAGTGTGTATGTATCAAGCATATCGAGTTAAGAATAAGCATATGGTTTATGATAACTGAGTAAGACATGGAAACACACTCACTGTATTAGATAAAGGATGAAACTTTGCACTTAATGTATTATTGATACATGTAGATAATCGTTTTCTTTTCTAAACCAACATGCATTCTGAGATTGTTACATTCTTTAGGTACAGAAAAAGTTTATGATGTAAGTGAAGTTTATGAAATATTTCTTGTAGTAGTGACTGCGCCAAAAGTAAATATTTCACGGATGAAACTTTAAACTTAATATGTTAGCATTAGATAATAATTTTCTTTACTTAAAACATACGTTCTGAGATTATTACATCTTTAGGTACAGAAAAATTTTATGTATACATGAAGACTTACTTTATGAATGATGTATTTCTTGTAGTAGTGACCGCCCGGAAAGTACATATTTCACGGAATGAGAATTTTTGTGGTAATTCGTTTGATTCTGTGTACTGATTAAGTGTTGTTTTAATTGCAGTGTAACACACGAATGAAAGCCTTGCAGTAAACCTAAATATGGTATGCAAGGCTGGATGTACCGTGTTTCATCATGTAATTATGCACAGACACATATCAGTAGACAGAATCTAGAATTATCTGTAATTCTATCAGTTGCCAAGTTTTACAATTACAATTAGAAAACTTGGCAAAATCACTTGCTAGGTATTGTAGTTACTCTATGAGGTATCACAAAATGCAATAAAATATCCAATGATAGCTGACATTGTCTTTGTCAGGGTTTTTTGTCCTCATTCTGTTCCTAATGTAAAAATTGTCATAGATTTATGAAAATTGTCTCTGCATGTCTTACACTTATTCTAAATTCTGATATCACATTTTGGAATGTTATCATTTCCCATTCATCAGACAGTTTGTAAGGTAAAAGCAGGAGGTTGAACAATTAACCAATGTAGGCATACATTGAGACAGGCAACATTATTCAGAACAGAAGCTCCCTCTAGCAGATCGGTTGATAAATGCAGCCCAGCTTGACTCCAGCTTTCACGTACATCTTGAAAGATTCTAAAGCCAGTCACAAACGTCTGAAAGCTCCAAATCTGATTCAAGAGCGCAGAAAATATTTTATAACTCATGCGATATCATGGTGCACGTGCTATGTGTACCCAAACTTGGCCATGGAGCTGTGCACCTAACTTTTTACTGTGGAATGTTATTTAGTAGGGTAAAGTATTGTACTCTAGTACACAGAATATTCCTAAAATGTCAGAATCAGAAAAAGCAATATAACCTTTGCTCTACTTATTTTATGTATCTCTTGTTTAAGATATTTAAGTTAGATGCTAAATGTTGAAGTTAGCTATAGAATTTCAGATCAAAGTTCTTAAGAGAGGCAGTAGGGTTTGTAAATACGTTTTCATGGCTGATATTCTACTTTATCTTATGCACCCAAAATTCTTTCTGTGCACCTACATGCAAAGGTGCAAAAAATTAATTTCGAGCCCTGAATTTAATGTTTTATAGTCATCTCATTTTTCAACCGTTGCATTAGGATGGCAACATATTGAACATATACCCTCATTTTTCAATGCTAGAATGGACTTTTCCAAAATTACTTACCGTATATACCAGTCCTGTGGATATCGGCCATCTCCAATTCTATTTTTACTTATTTTACGAAGAATTTTTGCACACATTAAACAGGATCTAGAATAGGTAATAGTTTTAGGGAGAAAATTGTGCACCCTCCCAGATAGATGCAGTTAAGTTTATAATAGAGGCAAACCGTACTCCTGTATAAACTAACTCCTCTGCCATGTTATCTGCATATTTGGCCTGGTAGAGGTTATAGCAAGGACATTAGAGAGAGAGAGAGAGAGAGCGCGAGAGAGAGAGAGCGCGCGAGAGAGAGAGCGCGAGAGAGAGAGCGCGAGAGAGAGAGAGAGAGAGAGCGCGAGAGAGAGCGAGAGAGAGAGAGAGAGAGAGAGCGAGAGAGAGAGCGCGAGAGAGAGAGCGCGAGAGAGAGAGCGAGAGAGAGAGAGAGAGAGAGATAGCGCGCGAGAGAGAGAGCGCGCGAGAGAGAGAGAGAGAAAGAGAGCGAGAGAGAGAGAGAGAGCGCGAGCTAAGGGATCTGTCCCGTAACAAGAAAAAATGTAATAAGAAATGGTAACAAAAGGAAAACAGAGGCTACCACAGTACTGTAAATGTAGAAATGTTCGCGGTGGTCTTATATTCGCAGTTTTTGCGGCAAGCTCTTCGCCGCAAACTTATACCACAGTGAATTTTTTTGCCCTCCTTCTCCATTGTCTACTACTGTAAATGCAGAAATGTTCGCGGTGGTTTTATGTTCGCGGTTTTCGCGGCTACCGTTTCAACGCGAACTTAAAGCCACCGCAAACATTTTTGTCCAATACTGTAGCAGTATGTAACTACAGCGCTGCCGCGAACGTAAAACCACCACCTTAGCACAAAATGAAAACCACGCGACCTTAAATGCATTTACAGTATTGTCTCAAACGCGAACTTAAAACCACCGCAAAACGAACTTAAATGCATTTACAGTATGCGGCGATGACGTGATCTGTGCAAGACAAGCTAGACCTTTTCACTGAGCCTATGGCATGCTGGGAGATGAAAGGCACTATGGGTAGCTCGGGGGACAAGCCACATCATGGTAGTAAATATAGACATGACGAGTAATGCACTGATAACGGTATTTAGCAGATCTCTATTGTTTTCAACCATATATCGTCACGCAGAAGTCTTTGTGTGGACAAACTCACGATTGGCGGATATGAATAACGGTTCAACTGGACTGTATGACGTGAAAGGTATTGATTGGGCATGAAATATGTTTTACATACAGAAAAAAAAAACGTCGATTGGATAGGATAGAGTATTGAGTCTGTTATTAAAAAAAAGGGTCGGACTTCTTTTACACATCAGATATCATCGTCGTCTTATATATTACAACAAACGTTGTAACGGTATAACTTGTACATTTTCCTCATAGTTGCAAGGTTTGAATATCCATCGCATGTGCAAAGAGGATATACTGATAACAATGTGGAAGGGAAAATTACTACATTATCAGAGCCTTCCCAAGTTCCGATCCATTGTTTGTTTTGTGGGTTGTTCTGTGTTTACCTGACGGTTAGTGTACTGTTGACGGTATCTCGCCAGCCCTGATAGGTGTGGCCCTATCAGATGTAATACAGGGGATGCAAACCTTTTCCAGTCCGGTTTATATTTTTGAATTTTTTGTTTTATCAGAATTGCAACTATACAATACATGCGGGACATGTACAGTCAGGCTGCTATTGCTGGTGTTGTGACCCACACACCTAACATTACATGACATGTACCAAAACATTTAAGTTCGCGTGGTTTTTATTTCGCGGTAGGGGGAAAATAGAGTGTTCGCGGGTGTTTCTAGTTCATGTTTGAAACAACAGTAGCGCTACAAAGGGCAAAAAGTTTCCCGGTGGTTTTAAGTTTGCGCTGAAAGTTCACCGAAAAAAACGCGAACATAAAACCACTGCGAACATTTCGGCATTTACAGTATTGCACAGACTACAAGTCACAACAACAAAAAATTAAATACCAATGATTTTGCCTACCCCTTCAGCCCATAGTGCCCCACATCTCCCCCTATGCGCTTCCAGAGAAGAAACTAACTTAGGCTTAAAAAACGTCTGTTTAGCCTCTCATGCGCACATAAAGGTATACAAAACATGTTAAAATCAATAATGTGACATCTAGTGAACCTATTGACGCCAAGGAAGTGATAAGGGCTTCGGACGCAGTTATGAGAGACAAATATCGACTTAAGTATTTACAGAAGACTTTTAAAGACAGCATTACAACAAGGATGTAAGATGAAATCTTGAAGTTCTTTGTTTACACGGCCGACGACCCAAAATGCTTCTGGGACAGATTTTTACATGAGACTGGGAGAGAAAATTCCAGTGAAGCAACGAAAAGGTAACATACTGTAAATACATTCAAGTTCGCGTGGTTTTAATTTCGCAGTAGGTAGAAAATGGAGTGTTCGCGGTGGTTTTAAGTTTGAGACAATTATAGTAGACAATGGGGTGGGAGGGCAAAAAAATTCACAGCAAAGAGCTTACCGCGAATATAAGACCACCGCCAACATTTCTGCATTTACAATATATATCATATAGGTGTTATCTCTTTTCAAAACCAAAGACAACCAGTTTAAAAAGAAATAGAACGTCAGAGTCCGGACAAATCGGACTTCAAAATAAATCTCAGGTTTTCAACACGTTCATAAGGCACAACGACGTTGTATTTTTTATCTTATTTTAACCCATTATTCAAAGAAATGACCAAAACATTGACTTCTTGTAGCCTCCGTTGTAGGCTTCCCCAGGGCGATTTTTCAATTTATCGGGGCCAGATTCTTTGGCTGGGGGGCCGTATCTACTTGGGGACCGTATTTGCTTTGGGCCCCGTATCTGCTTGGATTTCCACACGGCGGTTACAGGATCCCAAGCAGATACAAGGCCCCAGCAGGTACGGTTCTCAAGCAGATACGGCCCGCAGCCAAAGAATCTGGCCCCGAAAGTTGAAAAATCACCGTGGGGAAGCCGGCAACGGAGAATACAATATATGGGCTTCGTGAAAACTATCTACAATATACTACTATACGTTTGGGCGAACACTTGAAATGGGCAAAATAAAACCCGCAACAAATATCTACTGTTGCAACGGCTCTGATGTAATAGTACATGTACAGGTCAGAGTTCACCTGTTTGTATATCACTTTCCTGCATACATCAATGTATACAAAACATCTTAAAATTGATAACCTATTATCTACGCCGGTGGTGGTTCTATTTGTTTGCGTAGTTATAACAGAGATGAAAAGTACTTTATCTTTACAGAAAACATCGCAACCAGGATGTGCGATGCAATCTTGAAGCGCTTTGTTTTTATATTATCACAGCTAGACGCAGACAACAGCGATGAATACAACATATTCCCAGAAATATTCTATATGCCGCAGAAAAACAATCTTGATCTAAACGACGAGAAAACACTCAAAATCTTTAAAATGATACACTTTTTATCAATGACATTCATTTGAACTGCTAATGAGGGTTTTGGTTGCCCAATATTCAATCAATGGTCACTAGTTATAACAGAGATGAATAGTCTATGTATTTACAGAAAACCTAGAGAAAAATATCACAGCTAGGATGCGGGATGAAATCTTTTATCACATCTAGCTGTAGGCTTGAAAACAAAATGTCTACAGAAATATAAAACTAGAGTTAAGCATTTGTGCTACATATACTTCAGGTTTGCTAGGTTAGTTTAGTGATTACGGGGTCTTTTTATAAATATGAATTGGTATTGAATTTTTAATTGACTTGAATGTGTGATAGTTGTGTGCCGATTTGTTAGAAATAGAGAGAACGCTAGCGACCCCAAATAACACCCCACCCGACAAACAATCAGTCCTTTACTATTCTTGTTCTTCCAGCAGGTTTCATAAATCGGCATACCACTCAACTTCTACTCCGGCACTAGCTCTTTTAGGTGTTATGTTGTCGCATTGTCGCAAATATTTTCTTGCACCTCCGAAGGGACAGCAACAAGGACGATCTAATTCGTTTTATAAGACGACATCGATAAAATGTCATATTGCCATACCAAAAACAAGATACCTCCCGATTTATTGGTTTTTTTTTACATTTGTATGGTGTTGCCATGGTCTGTAGGTAGAAAGAAGGAAGAATTTGAGGTTCACGTTCTAGTATGCTTACTGTGATATTTTTTTTACACGTGACAAATTACAGAAGCAAGAACGTACATTTTATAGATAAGTCTTGACATTTGTGAGACAATCATAGCTATAGGGGTGCTTGGTAAAATATTGTTTTTATGTTTTTTGTTAACTCATAAACCAGCATCAGAAATATGAAGAAAAATACCACCAGCTTGGCCAGATTTAGATTAAGAGTAAAATTTGACTCCCAAACACAGTCTGACTACTGCTGACTCACTCCCGACTACCACACAACCATCAACCAACCACCAGCCAAGCCAACCCATTCCCGACCTACCGTCCACAACCGAATGTTTTGAAAATTTAAAAACATTCGGATGGCTCAGCCGAACACCAGCCGACCGCGCCGAACACCAGCCGACCACAGCCGACCTAGGTCCAGAACCACCCCCAACCATGGTTGGGGGAAGATCGGGAGGCCACGTTCGGCTTTGCGTAACCGGGGCTTCAGTGACAAAACATTTGGAGTGGTACCGTAACTTGCGCACATCATTGTTTACGGATGCGACGAGCTACGTGACCGAGCAACCATCTTGCCTCGTTGCCACGTCTTCTCATATGACGTAGCCTGACGATGATAACAGACAATAGTGTTGACGTGGAAGAGTCTTCATAACGGTTTGCGCCGGGCAGTCCGGCACAGTTGTTCGGGGGCACTTGTCTGAAACGGCCCGCGCTCTAGAGAGAAGGTAGCGAGGGCCGTCGGGACAGCTGCATAGCGACAACTGACTGTGGTTTGGATCAAACTTAGAATCGACTGAACAGCGCCTGTATCTTCCGACAACTAGCAAACGGTAAGAAATGTTCTCAGAATGGAGTAATTGATTTCGTTTCAACTCATTTTCCATATTTTCCCGTCTTTTGCTTTTGTATAATGTCGTTTTTTTATTCGTCGACACCAAGGAGGTTATTTTAACCTCCTTGTCGACACCAAGACATAACGTGGCGATGCGTAATGCCAGAATTTTCTATTTTTCAGAAATTCAGAATTTTGTATGAGGCTCCGCTCGCGTCAATTTGTTTTAGAATAAGACATTGACAGGTGCGTTTTGATGGTGGTAGAACTTAGTAAGGACTGCTTGAGACTGTTTGAGAGAAATATGTATTTATCTGGATTGTCTTATTTTCCACAGGCTTCCACACAAGAGACATGCAGGGGAAACTTCTGTTGACCACTTTCGTGGTGCTCGCTCTCAGTGCCGGAACACTTGGACAAGGTAAAGTGGCTTGTTTTCCTAAGTAGTTAGACAAAAGTTGAAACAGAATTATCAGGTTGGCGCCTTAATTAGTGGGAAAATATCTTTTTATTGGTGCATTACGCCCCAAAAATGTATTTTCTAGTTTACCGCGTTCAGTAAAGAACCGGCGACACACAGACGCCGACATTCGGCCAAAATTGTTGATCGCCAGATGTTCGTCGATTTCAAACTCGCCAAAGAGTCGAACGTATTTTTTGTATTTTTTTTACACCTGAAAATCTATCGTTAAATTGGACGGGGCTCTGAGCTGCGACCTACGGATCTCTAAAAATCTCGCAATGGTCGAGGAGACACCAGTCGTACTTTGACCGAAAGTGTTCCTTTTAGGGCTCTCAAAAAAGGATTTCAAACTCGCCAAAGAGTCGAACGTATTTTTTGTATTTCTTTTTTCACGCCTGAAAATCTACCGTTAAATTGGAAAGGAACTCTGCGACCTACGGATCTCTAAAAATCTCGCAGTGGTCGAGAAGACATCAGTCGTATTTTAACCGAAAGTGTTCTTTTTAGGGCTCGCAAATCCATCGGGCCATTTGCGGTCCCCAGTAAGTGCGAAATCGTCCATTTCGTTCCATTTCGTCCATTTCGTTCCATTTCGTACTTTCTGGGGACCTGGCGATTTGTTTTTTTTTTGTTTTCTTACTGTATGACGCCGGTTTGAAGCAAACCACAAGCAAGAAAATCGATCGGCCGTCGAGTCTGTGAGCTGTAAATAATATTTACGACTGTAATACTCCCGGTGTTCTCTAGCCTGGTCCCAGTCTCTAGGGGTCGGCTTAGTGGTGTTTTACCGGGCCCAGTCTGCTTTATTGAGCCGTTTCCATCAGCCTGTCTACTTAGCTGCCATATAGAATTTCACAGCCTTTCTACTTAAGCTGCCATAGACAGTTTCGCCGCCAACCTATCCAAGGCCGTAAACACACCCCGAGCGAGCTAAGCTGTCTGGGCGGGCGGGGATCACTCCCTGCGCCGCAGAGACATCGGGGAGCCCCCAATGGTATGGTTTCCAGGCTAAGTGTTCTCTCGATAATCGCGTCATTGTTAGGCATCGGCCAATGATCGCAGGTCATCGAGCCCAGTTGAATACGATAGCCTAAGGGTATGTTTTAGCCGAAAAGTACACGCGACTCTTCGTTTTCTTTTTTCGCCGCGATTTGAATTCGAGCGACTTTCTGGTTCACCGGTGATCAACAACTACGGCCAGAGCTCGTCGACTATGTGACAGGGGCTTAAACCCCCCTCTCACTGGACCCGCGGTACGCTGGCGGCGTCGCTGCGGTAGCCTGGGTGCCATCCTATTTCTACCGGGGCTCCTACAAGCGAGTGTAGGAGCCCCGGAGGGAAGCGAGTGTAGGAGCCCCGGTAGAAATAGAATGGCACCCAGGCTATCGCTGCGGCCGATTGAATTGACAAATCACTCAACGAATTTCCTCGACAAAAACGAATTCTTTAAAGCTTTGTGTGTTTTTTGGTCATACTTGAACATTCTGAATGATATTCCCATTATAAAGTCAAGGGTAACACAAACCCAGTTTAGGACGCAGCGACGCCGCCAGCGTGCCGCGGGTCCAATGGGAGGGAGCGGGGGCTTTAGCGGTGATGTTGTTGACTGTTTGGCATGTTGGTGAAATGAAACGTTCTGTGGATAACTAATTGTCCCCTATTTGTCTGACTGGAAATTCCCGAAAATTAATGTTCGGAAAACATTTGCGTGTCTAAACTTTTTGTCATTGTCAGTCAAATTTATCAAAAATGTTGAATAGAGGTAGAGTGGGCAAATATCTCCAGAACCGAGCCTTTGTTGCATCATCTTTTATGGGGACTTTCAAAGTTATCGTATTGAGTCTTTTTGTTGTAGCAATCTTTAGACCAAGAGTCTATGTTTTCGTCTCCTGTGCCCTGCCTTTGAAACCAAATGACCTGAAATTTTGTACGGTAACCTTTTTGAAAGAGCAAATGTTAGTAAGGATTAAACAACGTTTGTACAGGTCATTAAAAGCATCCAGAGCATTTTATGAAGCTTGAAACTTGAATTCAAAAACTCGAATTTCTAGTCATTCCTACACATAGTAAGTTTCAATAACACTTTACCATTACATATCGAAATTAAATGAGCAGAGATACGATGTCGTTGTGTGGTGAGAACTGATAGAAAATCCAAGCCCTAATAGACTGATCCTGGCTGTCCATCACAATTAGCGGTTCGACCAATGAGAGAGTGACTGCATGCCCGTCAAATATTTTCATTTGCATGTTTTGATTTTGCATTTCTACGTTTTGACGGAGGTGGGCGGGGCTATGGTATCTACAGTATTTACACTAGGCGCGTGAAACTAAAAGATCACCATGTACTGATGATGTAGCTTATTTTTGTGTCGTTTTTGCGCACTTTTGACAAGAAATCAGTACGCAAATGTGGTAAACAGTGGCATTAATTGTCAATTTCATAAAGATTACATCAACTCAAATATTTCCAGTTTTCATTTCTCATAAAATGCTCTGGGTGCCTCTAAATTGATTTGGTTCATTTTTTTAATCGAATTGTGATTTCCTCTCAATCTCATCTCACGAACATTAAATCTCACAACGGACCAGTTTTAGTTTTTTTAACTCTTCTTTACATATTGTAAGCAACCGTTGCTCATTTTCACACACAAAAGATGTGCCCGTTTAGCATGTACACAAACAAATTACGATGTTTTGATGTCGAAAACCTATACTTCTACTGACTTAATGCATGGAATTCGTTGTTTTCTTTCTTATTTTATTTATTCAAACAACTTCGAGAACAAGAATTCGAAGACCTCATACCTCCATGAAATATTTTGAGCCCTTGCAGATTTATTGTTTTATGATACAAATAAGATCGTGATTATCATAATCTATTCTAAACGATCCCTCTCTACCAAAATTACATGTGGAAAAGTCATTTTCTTTGGGAGAAAATTTACAGTTCATCTTTAATTAATATAATGACTTGGACATTTGCATAATTTATGCATAGTGATGTACACTTCTAACTAACTTACACATAACACAAGCATGTAATTCCCTCCATTTACTACCATATTAGGAATTATGGCACTTTCGCATCGATTATATATATGTATACAAATTAGGCCCTTATGTGCATAATTGGTATCTGAATAAGTTCCACCTGCCATAAATTACATATGTCGCATGTATTAAATTCCTTTTATGGAAAACGCTGCAATTGTGGATTTTCCTCATTAATTATTGCAATCAAGTGCTAATTTGCATAATTTGCACTTTATTATGTACATCTCTGTCTAACTTACCTGCATATGATGGAAATCCGTCGTTCCTTAGCCTGATTGAATCGCGCTATATAGTGGCCGGCCCAGCAAAGGCACCCGTCGTAACGCAAACTCCGCTGTTCGGGCCTTTATGGCCGCTTTCCGCAGAGTCTGTGCGCCTCTTCCACCCCCCCCCCCCAAAGCCCAGGGAACCGTACTCAAGAAAGAAGTAACACCAATCTTAGGGCAGGATTTTAGCCGAACCCCCATTAACATGGAAACCAACTAGTTATCTCCATGAATTGCGTATGTCACATGTGTTATGGTCCTGTTATGGAAAATTTAAACTTGAATTATAGAGCTTTCTCATTGATTATGCAAATGAAGTACTGATTCCATTGTGTGTATCTCTGTCTAAGCTCGTGTAAGCTCATGTATGTCACCTACAGCTTCTAGTTCAGAGTCTAGCTCAAGTTCTAGTTCAAGTGAAGTAGAGCCTGACCCTAGAACTGATGACTGCTCCATCGATGTTGTTCTCGTCCTTGATGACTCTTCGAGCATTACACCAAGACTGTTCCGCGCCACCAGGATGCTCATGAACGCTTTCATCGCTTGCTTCGACGACACAGATGATGTCAATGTAAGTCGTTTGTTTTTAAATTTCAAGAATCATGTTCTTGTCACATTTCTTCAACTTTGTAAACTTCTTATATATCTATTTATTTGGTTCAGCATGTACATGCCAGGGTTGCCCAACTAGCCGTAGGCTATTACTAAGGGCGAACCCATGTGCGAACCACTCACACCGGGAAGGACCCCTACTCTTTTCGATAACGTGCTCAAGGTGTGGCTCTCCTCAAACATGGCTCCTCCATTTAACGTCCTATCCGAGGGATGTCCCTAACCGAAGCTAGGTACTCATTTACAACTGAGTGAAATGAGGAAAGTCGTGTAAAGTGCCTTTCCCAAGGGCACGACGTCAACGGGACAGATCAGGGAACCCCGGATTCGAACCCGGTACTTCTGGGTTCTGGGGCCAAACACCCTGCCACTGCGCAACCGCGACGCCACTTTAAGTTTCACGACCTTCGACAAGTAGTTTTGCCTTAGAATTACATTCTTGTTGTATGTGACATAAGTTGGAGTTGTTCTTTACAACTGTGAAGCGAGGACGGAAATTTCTCTGGGCACGTACACAGCGAGTAACCACTACCTTATGTACGCCATCGGCGGTTTGAGGCAGCAGGGAGGTGTGACCCGAACCGGCCCGGCCATTCGATACATGAAGGACACGGTAGGACTGATAATCTCATCCTCCCAGCAGGCCCGATATGCTCGATTCATTACCTCCCATAGCGGCCCTGCCATTTCCAGCCTGTGAAATCGCTTCTGGCGACGTTATTGACATTTGCTCATGAATAATTAATGAGCTAGCCTTATTTGGCACAAACAGCCGTTATTTTTGCTCTGAAGCCAAAGTAGCGACGTAAGACGTAACCTGATTGGTTGATAGCATCCCAGCGTCCTTTGCGCTTTTGCTCTAGATGATCTTAAGCCAACCCTCTGATTGGCTGAAAGCTGTTTTGGTGGTGACGTCGCTAGAAGCGAGTTCACAGGCTGGAAAGGGCAGGGCCGCTATGGGAGGTAATGAACCGAGCATATCGGGCCTGCTGGGAGGATGGATAATCTACGGAAATACTTATCAAATGTATGAATTTTACAAGTCAATCATTTTCACATGTTCTGATCATCTTTTAAATTCATGTACTTCGTAGGAATAGTGAAATGGTTTCTTTCCAGGTCTATACTATTAATATTATTTCATGTTCCTTATACATTTGTACTTTATAGCTTTTTACAATACCTAAAGTGGTATAAGCGCTAAGTAGTACATACAAGGAACCGTGCAGGGAGGAGGGAAGAGGGGTACTCAGCAAAAAAGACGGGGGGGGGATAATATCAGAGAATTGACAGGCATATACGCATGGCACTTAGTGAAACACGAAGAAAAACAGAAAACTGAGAAGGGGGAAATGGTTACCAGATCTTTTGTAGTGCTCTAACGGTCAAATACTTAGACTATGAGATAGATGAGACGAGAACACCTAAAAGTGGGTTAAGGGAAATCTCTGTTCGGAACAGCTCAAGTATCTTAGGACTTACAGTTGTTGCGTGTTGCCATTTGTTTTTGTTTAGTCCACTTTCCGTGATGGGGCTCGACGAGTGGCGATCGTCTTTACTGACGGGTACATCGAAGGCGAGGTATGAACATTGTTCAACGCAGAGCCTCGCACGCGGCCTACATAATATGCTCAGGGAGGTTCTGCTAAACCGGGCTGAGGTTTCCACTTTTGTGGGCGTGACCTGTACCCAGCTGTCAGCCAATCAGAGAATCAGTTTACCTTTAGGCGATTCTCTGATTGGCTGACAGCTGGATAGAGGGCACGCCCACTAAAGTGGAAGCCTCAGCCCGGTTTAGCAGAGCTTCCTCGAGGTGTTTTGTATCAGCCACTGGCGAGGCTCTGCGTAAGAAAATGGATACGAAAGACCTAAAATCTTGTAATTTTTCGACCTTGCAATGTCAGAAGTCAGGGAAGGGGGAAGCATGTGTTGGATTAACATTTTCTCAGACTTAATCTTTGAAGCAAAACATGATGACAGTTTTGTGCAGACAGTAAAGTTGCATGACGCGGACAACGAATACCGAATCCCCATTCTTAATTTCTACATCAGTCTCCTCTGCTTATAAACTTTAAGGTGAACGGCCACAAACTCTCAGAATATCTGAACCCCAAATCTATTCTCCACACAGATATAGACTATTCTTAAATCACCCACATTGCAAAAATGGACTAGGCCCATTAGAACATGTACAAACTTTTTAAGATGCGTATTTTACAAAGTTGGAATTAATACCCCTCTACTTTTATAGCCACTGGATGATCACGTAGCTGAAGCTAACGCGGCAAGAGCCGCAGGCATCACCCTGTACAGTGTGGGGCTCGGAGACAACGTGGACAGAGGCGTACTCGAGGAGATCGCCGGTAGCCCCGGCAATGTTTTCGACCTCACTAACCCCATGTGCGAACTCGCGGAACAAATATTACAGGATTGTGGTACGTATTACACCCTGTTTTAGGGCCCTGTCACACTTGTGCGTATATGCAAGTCCGCATGAGTTGCGTATTAACAAGTTTTTGTTTTAGGTTAAGTTTGCAGCTGAAGAATGCATTTCATTGGTTCGATAACTAGGCTGCACAACAGTGGGGCAAAGTAGAAAATAACTTATTCCCTGCAAACTTTACATAACCCAAAAAATGTTCATGCGCAACTCATACGCACTTGGATATTACAGGGGCTTGACCCGGCATATGCCGGGTTCCATATACATGTAGGAGCGTTCTCTGTTTTTGTTTGTTTGTTTGTTTGCTGTTTTTTCGCATAGCCGGTAAACCGCCTCAAGGCCGGACACACCAGTTTTATACGCTAAGGACATATCCAAGCTGTGTAATAACTGATAGGGTTGATCCACTTAGGGCCCTGTCACACTTGTGCGTATATTCAACTGCGCGTGAGTTGCGCATCAACATTTTTGTTGGTTCAAGTAAGGTTTGCGGGGGGAAACGTTGTTTTCTACTTTGACCCACCGTTGTGCAGCCTAGTGATCGAACCTAAGAAATCACTTATTAAGCTGCAAACTTAACATAAACCAAAAACATGTTAATACGCAACCCATGCGGACTTGTATATACGCACAGGTGTGACAGGGGCTTTACACCGGAATGGACACTTACTCTTATATGTATAATCGTGAGATGTTTTTAACGTGCCCAAGGAGAGAGGTGTGACTTGTTCTCAGGCTATTTTACATATGTGTAAGCGAACGATTTAGTCTGATATACACACGTATCTTTATCAACATATGAGAGTATGTGTAGTACAATATGCATGAGCAAAGAAACTTGGAGAGAAATTAAACTTGTGCCCTTATATACTACCAAGACGTTTTGAAAGGTAGAAACTCACAATTTGTCTTTTATCTGTCTTATATCTAAAATAACAGGTAAAGACCCCCGCGGCGGTGCCTCCTACAATGACTCCGCCAGTGACTCCTCCGATGACTCCGATGACTCCGCCAGTGACTCCTCCAATGACTCCGATGACTCCGGCGGTGACTCCGGTCCAGACTAAATGCACTCTTGAATCATGCAACCTACATCTATTCAGCACAATAAATGATGTATAGGATACACCTTCTCAAAAAGGGATAACCTAAATAATTCCCAGTTTGATCAAAGATAGCCTATGTTGCTTAGTGACATTCTCCAAGCAGAGGTTTCGGTCGAGTGGGGTAGTAGTGGCCGGGTTTTTTTACGTCTGCCTCCCGTAACCTCTGCTAGATAACGCATAAGGGCGGGGCTATCCTTTCAGAATCGGTGTCCCTGCCCCTCACTGTACTGTGTACCATTAATTTATCTTTCGGCAAAGGGTTTTACTGCCCGGGGATTAAGATAAAAGAATAGAAAACAGATTTGCAAGTCGAACTTTTGACGCTCTATATCGTCTCGCTAGAACTGGTGTTTTTGGACACGATTTCATACGGACTCCTAGTAAGCGTTATTCTGTTACACTGAACAATTTAGAGTAGTTCTATACGAGCATTTCCTTTCCCCAAACGTATACAGTGGGTCACTGCGTTCCTGGACCGGCAGACCGGAAACACCCGTGGCGCGAGGACAGAAACACAAGACTCCCTTGGCAGACTTGGCACCTACTTACAAAATGACCTTTATGTGACAAAATGATTAGATTTAAAAGGCTTGATGCGTTCCGTTAAGGGAGGCAGACGTAAAAAACCCCGGCCACTACTACCCCAATCTACCGAAACCTCTGCTTGGAGAATAGCTTAGTGACTCTAAAAGTAGGATTCTACTTCATCTACCATTAACATCAATATTTGTATAAACATAATTTTAGCTTTAAGTCCATATTGATTTGATAACTGCACAACCACGTAAGAAGGCAAAGACAAAACTAACAGGAAATTAAGTACAGATAGATCAAACAGTTTAACCAAATTGTTTCTACTTGAATTACTGTGATATTACTCAACATCACAAAACTCGATTGAACTTTCTACAGTATAACAATGAGGAAGGCTCGTCCCAGAGGCGTCACCAAAATATCTTCGATGTAAAAGAAATTCAGTAACAGATAACTTAAATTACTGTGAAATGACTCAACATCACAAAACTCGATTAAACTTTCTACAGCATAACAATGGGGAAGGCGTCGTCCTAGAGGTGTCACCAAAAATATATTCGATGTAAAAGAGATTCAGTAACAGATATCTTTCATTCTTGTCAAAATAACAGCTCGGTGCCTATTCCAGACAAAAACAAACAAACAAACACACACAAACACACATACACAAAACAATACTTCCATTTCCATGGCGGTAATAGATACCGACAATCAGTTAGTAAACCAATCTGGCCTTACTGATAAAAGGAATATAAGATTGTAGCTGGTACATTATATATTCCCATGGATTCAAAATAGATATACAGGTGCTTACTATGATATACAACGCTACTAGTAGGGTAACTTTTAAGTTGGTGGCAATAGTAATGTTAAGTCATTATCATATGATTATTATTTCAAGCCATCAGATAGGAACATATAAAAGAATGGCAATGGTAATATTTAATCATCATTTTATCAATCTTATTTTAAGCCATCAGATAGGAACATATAAAAGAATGGCAACGGTAATATTAAATCATTATTATATTAATCGTATTTCAAGCCATAAGATAGAAACATCTAAAAGAATGACAATGGTAATATTATATCATCATTTTATCAATCTTATTTTAAGCCATCAGATAGGAACATATAAAAGAATGGCAAAGGTAGTATTAAATCATTATTATATTAATAGTATTTCAAGCCATCAGATGGAAACATATAAAATGATTAATAATCGAGATGACTAAGAAGCTACAGCTTATCTTAAGATGAAGAAAACTTTACGTAATATTCATTAATATTCATTAGCGACAATCAATATCCGGAAGTTCATTATAGAAATTTCGTGAGAGCACTTTAATTCTTTAATTCGCAAGACATTTATTGTATTATTGCAACAGGAGCCGTTGAAATATGAAAAACATCCGCTATAATATCTGAACTGCAAATCTATCTTCCCTCCCACTGAAACTTCAATGATATGCAAATAATCGCTCTTAATCTTTGGACTCAACTCGCAATGTTCTGTCGTCAACTTTGACCGAGGCAAAGCTTATGATTGCCGTTGTGAAATGTGCCCCCCCCCCCCAACATCAATGACAATATCTTTTAAGAAAAATTAAAAACATCTTACCATCTTACAGTTGCCAAAATAATAAGCAGATACAGTCAAACCTGTATTCAGCAACCACTAAAGGGACTGAGCAAAAATGGTTGCTGAGGACAGGTGGTTGCTACCGCAGGTTGGCCCATTGACCCAAAAAAAATCATACATTGAAAAAGAAATCACCTTTAGATAGTTCCCAGGAAACATATCTACAAGAGATGCACAATGGCGTTTAATCCCCATGCTGTTATGTAAACAAATTTCATGTACATGTATATCTAAATCTTCATGCATTGCTCTGGAAAGTTAACGAAGTGCCTTTATCCCGTATGGGCATTACATCTTTATGATATAGTACTAAAAATGATGTAACCAAGAAAGTGCAATAAACAGTGATAGAGAAAGATTGCGTATTTGTTTTATTTTCTTACATTGATAACGTTAAAAGTTACGTCTTTTCTAGTCATAAAAACGATGAACTCTGTACTGTAATATATAGCTGATGGTATTAGCTTCGATATCTGGATATAACAGCTGTTATTATATCCAGATATTGAGGCCAATACCATCAGTTATCTAATTTAGCCCATGGCATACTTCCTCGTAGCTTCCCTAGTTCATAAGCTCGACCAAACGTTACTTAACTTTGTCCTGAAAGTTCAGAAATCTCTCTTTCGGCTGGACATGCTGACAACCAAGTAACAGATGCAAGGCTAGCCCAGACAAGGTCTGTAAAACATATGATATGGGGAGAGTCCCAAATCCTCTGGGCAATTAGAAATCAGAGCAGGGATTGGTCAGAATGGGTCACATGCGTAAATCATTCACAGTATTTCAGGGGAATTATAGCAACCACAGATATCACTCACACTTTTCTCATAGTCCCACATTATGTGGATATAACCACAGAAAATGGGGGCTTCCCATTGGCTGAGGGGAAGTAGCCATGCAGTACTGTCATCCATTCTGTGTTGCCATTCATCTTCTATGTATCTCTTTAATATATTCATCTGAAGTACAGCAAGTTGGTACCCAAAAAGGTAATGACGCTCTTTTACCGCCTTTCACCGTGGCACCCCCTCGATCACGGGAGCCCCATTTTACGTCCCTTCCGAAAGACAAATGCAGCTCCAACCGGGATGCCCTTCCCCGGATTCGATCCGTGGTCTCCCAGTAACCAACTAATTTGAACCTGGCGCTCCACTGTGAGGCTGCTACCAGTTGATCTCCATAGCCTTTTTATTTTCTGCTTCAATACTTGAACATACCTTGAATCTTTTAAAAATCTTTATTATTTGCCCTTGTACACCACATTTGTCCTTAGCAATAAAATTGTATATTTAGACAATATATAGTATTTAGACTAGAATAGTCGCATGCTATATTATTACCAATTGTCTGTCTGTCCTACCTTGTTACATGTACTTGCAATTAGCCTACGGGCAAGAACTTACAATAGTTTATTGTATATCTATATAATCTATGGTGTATGTGCTATAATTCAACCACTTCAAATCTTAATTACTTTAGTATTGTTAACCTTGACCTCTGACCTCTCAAACCTCTAACCTACTTAACATAACAACATAACATAACATAACATGTTATGTTATTGTACTTGTCATTTTATTATTATTATTATTATTACTATTACTATTATTACTATTATTATTATCATTATCAAATCATTGTGTACGTTAGTGACCTTATTTGTATATATGCGTAGTTTTCAACATTGTAATTGTATGTGCTGTGTCAGACACCCAAAATCAGCCACTGCTGCCTGGGTGGTCTTGTATTGCCGTTGAAATTTGAATTAAAAAAAATAAATGAATAAAAAATCTATGGTGTATATACTGATTATCATATAATTTCAGAGTATCATCATAGGAATGTGAGCTATTACGTGACAAACTAAAATTATGACATGATTTAGAATATATAAAAGCAATAGTACGAGTAATCATCTAAAAAAAAGTGCAATGATACAAATTGTATCCACTTTCTATGATAACAAAGTGTCTAAAAATGATTCCTATAATTACAATTTAAAAGAAAAACTGACTCTGAAACAAACTCAAGCAGCGTTATTCTCTCATCAGTATCTCGTTAAACTGTTAGAACGAAATCTCATCCGTGTTCGTACCTTATCGAAAGTTTTAACCCGATCCAACAATAGGAAAAGTAACTCAATGTGTTTGACCAACTCCTGACAACACACTTCTGTAAGATCTTAGTTCGTGTTTGAAGGAAATCTAAAGAGGTTCAAACAATTGTTGACACGTACGGCTTATGTAGACGGCTGAAGGTTTCAACAAGTTAGCTAAAACTGTTACCTTCACAGAAGAGAAAATACTGTATATGCAAATAAGGCCAATGCCTGGACCATGGTTTCTGGTTATTACATGTAAGTAGCAGACACCTTGTTGTATCATTTTGATTACATAATGTAGCAAGTGGCAGGACAAAGCTGGAGGGGCTGGTCACCATATATGTATGAATATGTAGACTGTGTGAAAAAGGAAAAAAAAAAGGAATTTCAAAGTGATCTCGAACCAGTTTAGCTCAAATGAACTCAATGAACAGATGAGCTAATCTTCCACTGGTCGTGACAGAGAATAGTTATACAGACGTGATGTACAGTATTTACAGGTTCATTGTATCAAGGAAATTCCCCAAGCTCTTTTTGACAAGCACAATGAACAGTGGACCACGGCTTAACGTCCCATCCTATGGAATGCGACCCTTTCCGGTAGCATGCATGTCGGGTGAGCGACACAGCCGGGATCGAACCGGGGACTTCTAGCTCCAGAGGCAAGATCGCTAACCGCTGGACTACGCACGCTACTGAAGGTAAACACTATGTAATATTTGCTAGCAATTTTGCCACCTTTCTTGCTTTTCTTGTGTTGGATCAAGAATTAGAAACTTTCAATATGCTAAAATGTCGTCATTGATGCCAATTAGCCAGCAGTCTTGTTGGCCTTGACCTTCATCCACATTCCGTCCTTGGCTTTCATCACAGTCGGCAAGTCCTTCTCTACTGGGTGGGCGGGGTCAAGTTCAAAGGTGAACCTGAAACAACAAAGTGGCCTGAAGTGAGAGAGTGTAGTTTTTAATATATCATGTCAAATAAGAAATTAGCCTGGAAATTCATCCGTGTTGGTAGAAGTAATTATGAAACGTTCTTTTATTATTAAAATATCACTTTTAATTACTCAAACTTCAAACTGTACAGGAGAATTATAGAGCTCAGTGTACCTATAATTTTAGGTACAGATACAGGTACATTTATCAGGTACACGGGTTTAGGTACAGGGCCAGACCTCTACCGTCCTGTACCTGAACTACTTGTTCAAATAATGGTTGCCTTTTGATAAGGACAAAGGCATCTTTGAAGTGATAACAACACAACGTAACTTGTGCTAGGTATCATTTTTATGAAAACAAAGAGGAAAATTTGACACCAGCCATCCAAACATGTTGTTCTGTTCTGCAGATGTGACATTAGTGCAAGTGTGCTACGGAACTTTTATGTTGATTTTATCCGTCAAAGTGGCCATCGCCTGACCTGTTAGGCTGTCCGGTTTGAACTCACTATTAGTACCGGTACAGTACTGTTCAGGTATTTTGTTTCTGTACCTAATTGATTGTACTGGTACAGGCTGGTACACAGACTATTAAAGCAGGAAAGGCGCATTCAAGGAATAACGGTTTCACCAGTGGCATGGGACCTGGTGCAACATCTTGACATGTAATGTTTCAAGAAGTGGATCAAATCATGTTTTAGACAGCTCATGACACGTGGTTAAACTCGTGTTGGAAGTGATTGAGTGTTAAAGTCTTGTTCTCACATTACAAATCATTCCTTACAAATGAAAGACATGTTTAATCCTTATGTAGAACTTACAATATCTTTTTTGATTTACATAATTTAATAGATTTGCTGAGGATTATCAACGAAGCATCTTGGAATTGTTCTCTTCAACAAATAAAACAATGCAAGAAATGATGATATCAACAACACTACTGAATGATATATGCATGATCCACAAAATTCTACCTGTAAGTTGTCTTGATATTAAAACATACTTTAGGTGGTTCCCGTGCAAAAACTAACAGAGAAGTTGTGAAAATATTTTCAACACACTATTATAAGACTTTTCCTTATCTTGTTGAAGATATATCTATAGACGACACTTACTTGTGGAGAAGGCGGGCAAGAAGAACCTTTTCCTCATTCAGGGCAAAGTTCTGTCCGATGCAGTTCCTGTTTCAATAATGAAATACTACGTTAATAAGGAAACAGAATCAAATGGCATAGAATAATCTACTATCATTCATTATTATCATCAATGCATGATGCTTAAATTCACAATGGGGTAGGGAATTTCCTGAGCAGCCTTCGTAACCCCTGCTTCTCCTAATGGGTCAGTGAAGTCATGCTTTTCTCGAGCAGTGAATGTTTTTGACCTTGGGTGAAGAGATGCTGCTACAGTAACAATTAGTTCAGTGCTTAGATGAGTGGCCCCCTATGGCCTTGCACTGAGCGAGTTCGTTAAAAAAAATTCAGTCGCAGTAATTTCTTTTCTTTGAAATGCAAGAACCAATGTCTTTAACATACGTGACGTTATCTATAATCTGAGTTTTATGATATACGTACCTCGGTCCTGCAGAGAACGGTATGAAAGCGTGAGAGTCCATCCCCTTGATACGGTCAGGGTGAAAACGATTCGGGTCAAACTCCTGTGGAAAAACATTCAGAAACTAAGTTAAACCACAAAAACGACATGTAAACTTAAATGTTAATTCTGAAATCCCCTAAAATCATTCAGACTACAGTGAAACGTGATCAGTCGACAGTGACCCCTGTAGGGTCACAGTAGACAAAAAAACCATTTGATATATTAGGTGACAGCAAGTAAATTTTATGGATGACATCAGCTGCGCGCATTGAGTTTGCACCTAATTTTGAGATAAAAAACAAGAGTTTTTTACCCTTTGGCAATGGTCAATATACCAAAAACAGGGTTTCAAAAGTCCGTCAGTTCCATTGCACAAACGTTCTAGATGCCGTAAAAAGGCATTTGCACATATAGGAATGGTGAAAAATCGAAGAATTTGATCTTCAACGTGGACTGATTCTACTGGCTAATTATTCCTTCTTCTGACGAAGTCTACGATCCATACGCCCCATAGGAGGGCCTGGTGGAGGCTAGACACATTAGCTCAAGGGGCTCGGTGGGCTTCACTCCACCTCCAGGCTAGGGAAGGTCGTGTAAAGTGCCTTTCCCAAGGGCACAACGTCGGAGCATGGTGAGTATTGAACCCGGGACCTATTGGCTCTGAGTCCAACGCTGAGACTAACTGTTGCGCCACACCGACACCACCAACCAACACATAACCTCCATCATGGACATGTAACTATACAAGAAAAAAAATCAAATCGTACCATGTGATCAGGTCCCCAGACATCGGGGTTGTGGTTCAGAGCGTACATGTTTATCATCAGGTAAGTGTCCTTCGGGATGGGGATGCCGTCGATCACGGTGTCCTCGGTGGTGGTGCGGGAAATGGCGGGGACTGGACCGTGCAGCCGCATGGACTCCTTCATACACATGGTCAGGAACGTTAGCTTGTTCAGGTCCTCCCTGTGATAGAACAGGTGAATTGTATGGTTTTCATTGGTCAGAAATTACCTGCAATGGCAGCCTTTCTAGCGCTGAATTGATGAAGGGTAATACAGGTTTCACACAATACACAACATATATAATTATATCTTATCCACACTTGCATTTTGTGGAACTTGCGCAAGGGTCTGGGCGGCTGCCATTTGGCGCCACCAGGTCACCTCAATATGACTTTCCCCAACCGAAGTCAGGTACCCATTTACACCTGGGTGGGGTAAGGAAAGTCGTGTAAAGTGCCTTTCCCAAGGGCACAAGATCGGTGACATGACAGGATTCGAACTCAGGACCGTTTTCGGTATATGTAGTATCCAGGACATTAGGGTACAGGGCTCGAAATCATTTTTTTGAAATAGGTGCACTGTTGCACCCAATCAACAAAATTAGGTGCACAGAAAAAAGTTTGGTTGCACAACATAAAATAAAGTTGAATGTCAGCAAAACATAAGTTTGACGCTACTGCCTCTCTTAAGAACTTCAATCTGTAATTCTATCCAGATTTCAAATTTCAACCAAGCAATACATTAAATAAAGTACAACAAAAGGTTATTTTCTGATACTTACATTTCAAGAATATTCTGTATGTTAGTGTACAAGAGAACTGTTACCCTATAGAGTACAAAAATATCTAGGTGCACTGGTGAACCCACAGTCAAAATTTAGGTACACAGCTCCAATTTTGGGTGCACACAGGTGCACATATACATGCATCCAGTATTTCGAACCCTGCAGGGGTACGTATACGTAGTATACCCTATAGAGTACAAAAATATCTAGATTTTGGGCTCTCTAGCGGCTTTCTATGGTACTGCAGCGGAACTTCCAGGTTTGATGTCTCATGTTCTGGATATGCAATGGTCAAGATTTTTGAGTGGTAGATTATTAAGCTCTCATGCTCGGAAAGAAATGACATAAGACTTACTAGCCCCTAGCGGCTAGTTCTGAAATTGCAGGAGTGGTTTTGTGAAGATGTACCAAAGAGGATATCTCATGTATGTAATAACAGATTCGTGGTTTTTGCTATGTATATAGGTAGCTAGAATTAGACAAAGATGTACTTTCTGAGAGGAGTGAAAGAGGCCATCCTGAGACTCAGGGGCCGCTACTGACTGATCAATGCAGAAACCCTTAAATCCGTTATAAGATGGCCGATTAGACCTTTTTTGGAGAATAAATAAAGGCACAAAGGCAAACAATAATTATAGGGATATGTTGTCTTTACCATTAGTGTGGGAACCAATAGATTGTATCGTGAAGCGAAGTACACACGTAGCAGAAATCTGATCCAGGTGGCGTTACACCAGCATCAACAACTGGTGGGATCATTGCTGCACATTTTCCCAGTCGAGGACCCTGCAAGCCGCTCGATAGAGAACTGTTACACGACTGATCCACACACTTCTTCTAGCTCTACATTATCGTATCCCTGAAAATGAGTGCCGTTTGCAACATGTTGACAACTCTTCCGCTGAGTTGGACACATCTTGTGGCGTTTGCCAGTGGATGCACTGTGTTTGCCATGGTGTTCTACTGTTCCGGGCGACTGTTCTCACGATTTTCACCGGCGTTCTGCTCTCTGGGCCCAGAGAAGCAGGTCCAAGTACGATACCAGTACGTATCTATTTCTACCTGTATATTTGTATGTGTCTTTTTATCTGTATTTTCATTGATCTAGCTAAGGTATCTAGCTAGATATTTAGTCCATTCCTGCCAAAAAAAGAGTGATAGCGCGCCTCCATATGCTACGAATCTAATGCCAGAGGGTTTTAAAGATAAACAAGATGGGCAAAAAATAAGAAGCCTAAATCTTTGAAATAGATACCATAAACCTTCAAGAATATTGAAGAAACCAAGGCGGTCCCTTGAAGAAACAAAACATGGTATCACTGACAGCACCTGTCCTTTATACCTGTATTCAAGATTTAGTGTAGAAAGTAACACTAGTGTGGGTGACTAGTATCACTACGATTATGTATACGCTTAAGGCTAAATATTGTAGCTACCACACTGGTGTCACTTCTACAACTGCGCTTAAGGCTACCACGCTAGTGTCACTTCTACCAAGAAGGTTAACCTGGCATGCCTACCAATTGAAACTGGTTGCACTTCTGCAACAGTTACTGCACTCGTGGCCACTTCAATAGTGTGTCCCTCTATGAGTAAAGTCATTAGACTACCACGCGAGATGTTTGTCGATTTTTAACGTCTTCCATAACTAACGTTATATATATTATAGAGGGGAAAGAAAATTTATTGTTTACGTTTGTCGCAATAAGAAAATCAATGTGTAGGTGGATATCATCCAGAGAATTTACTTGCTGTGGCCTTATCTGCTTTGATGTCATCATGCAGTATCAAATATGATTGAAATATGAAAAAAATTATGTCGTTACATTTTCAGTGCAGCGCTGGGTTTGGCCGACGGAATAACCGGCATGCTTGCAGTTTACGTCAGTTTCTTTGGACACCTATCTCTGGATTTGATAAGGTATCCATCTATCTATCTATCTATCTATCTATCTATCTATCTATCTATCTATCTATCTATCTATCTATCTATCTATCTATCTATCTATCTATCTCTATCATCTATCTAATTCATTGTCGTAATAGATTATTTAACGGTTTGTAAAATTTCAAGAAACAAAAAGTTTCAGATCTTGCTTAATATATAGAATATACATTGCTAATGATGTGTACTGTTTACTTTGAGCACTCTGAATACTATTAGGTAATATTGACAGTGGCCATCCAAACTATTAGTAAGAGCAAACTAAGAACAAACCATCATAGATGCTATCCGTGCAAGACAACTAGCCTCTACCAAGCTCCAGACGTGGCTGCAAAGAGTAGAACTCACCAAATAGACAGATAACAATGGAGTTGGCCAGCCGATAGATATAGATATACTCTGACGTGGCAAACTGCATCTAATGGCTGGCCAACCCCTCTGGTATTGTTGTTTGTCTATTTGGCCAATTTCTACTCTTTGCAGCCACGTCTGGAGCCTGGTAGAGGCTACAGGACAACTAAGATGGCTTGGTCTCGTTCTAAGGAAGCCACCTCAATGTACACAATGCAATTATCATCTGGAGTTTGTCAACCCCACAAGAAGATTTAGAAGAAGGGGAAGTTGATAGTGACAGTCACATAACATAAATCCCTGTGGTGAATGATTCTGTTTTGGTTTGTTTGCAGCAAAGACATTAGTATAGTACGACTCACGTCTGCCTTCAACCTGGGAGTTCTTTTTGCAGGTAAGATTATGTTTGATATAATTATATGATGAGTGGCGTCGTGTGGCGCAAGTGTAGAACGCATGGCTGTCAAACAATGGGACCCGGAATCGAATCCCAGGGTTGTGCCCAGAGACATGTCCGAACCTGTGCCCCGACGTTGTGCCCTTGGGAAAGGCACTTTACACGCATTCCCCCCTCGGTTAGAGGGACAAGTCTCCAACGGCAGCTGTCTTCAACTGGTGCACGAGAGTAGCGCCAGGCGGGCCGGCGTTATCAAGGCGGACCTCGAGTGTAAGAGTCATCCGGCAGCTCGCTGCAAGCATCCCAACCAGAACCAGCACGTCTCCCTCGAATTGGTGCCGCTGGAGAAGGCGGATGCCCAAAGTGTGTGGGTCTCAGATTCGCAACCTGTCATCCACCTTAAACAAATTTATCGGCCAAGGGTACCGTGTCAATTGACACGGTCACCATACTCGATTTGTATTTGTATCTGTACTATGTATCTGTACTATGTATCTGTACTATGTATCTGAATACGAATAAAGATAATACGAGTGGTTGCCATTATCATAATTATATGAGAAGATAACCGGATATACAATCCCATCCTCAATAGTGACATTATGCAAAGAGGGCTACGCGTCCGACTGTCGGGCACTTGGGACCAAGCCCTACCCGCAAACCAGCATTAGGTCCTTTACACTATCAACATTGTCTTGATTTTGTCTATTAAGTATATTCTTGTTTCCTATTGGGCAATCTATAGTTTTGCCGACTTTTTTTGCATATCAATTCATAGTTCCTCTTTGTACGAATGTGTCGGAAAATATTACGCTTTTGTCCGTTAAGTACTGACGTGTAAAGATCACTACGTAACAACAGTGCTGACAAACTTTTCATTGTTCTTGCAGACTCGGTGATTGGCGTCATTGGTCCAGTGACCGAACCAGGTGTATATTCCGTCCGATTCTTTACGGGAGCCTTGCATCACGTCATTACTGCTTTTGCAGAGCTTATGTCACTTGTAAGTTCCATCATTATTACGTACCTATCTTCACTAGACCAATTAAAATTAACACGCAGCAGCTGCCGCTCATGATCAGTGAGTGCTGTTATGTGTACATCCACATAACATTTATCCGTGAATAGTTTCATGAGGCTATTGAAGGCACCCAGCACATTTTATTAGGCTTGAAAACTGGAAATAATCTAGTTGCGGTAATCTTTATGAAAATGACAATTAATACCACTGTTTACCATATTTGCTTGCTGATCTCTTATCAAAAGTGCTCAAAATTGGCAGAAAAATAAGCTACATGGTGATCTTTTAGTTTCACGCGCCTTGAGTGTAAATACTGTAGATACCATAGCCCCGCCCACCTCCGTCAAAACGTAGAAATGCAAAACTAAAACACAAATGCAAATATTTGCCGGACATGCAGTCATTCTCCCATTGGCTGAACCGCTAAATGTGATGGGCAGTCAGAATCAGCCTATTAGGGCTAATGGATTTTCCATCAGTTCCCACCACACAACGACATCGTATCTTTGCTCCTTTAATGTGACGATATGTAAATTTATAGTATAGTGTTATTGAAACTTACAATGTGTGGGAATGACTTGAAATTGGAGTTTTTTATTCAAGTTTCAAGCCTCATAAAATGCTTTGGATGCCTTTAAATATATACTGATGACAAAGTTCTCTGCACTCAACAAAGTGTTTTTTTTTACCTACCTGACATTTCGGTGACCGTCTGTCACCTTTCTCGGAGCAATACTAGTTGTAATTCGTACTGCAACTAGCTACAGGCGTTGATTTTGCAACTAACACAGGTCATGAACCGTGAAGAGGGGAGGGGGGCAGTCACATTAGGGACCGCATTCGTCACATTGCAGCAGCGACACCTAGCTGCAGTGCAAAGTATAATCAGTTTTTATTGCTCTGAGGAAGGTGACAGCCGACGGACACCGAAACGATGGCTAGGACCAGGGAAAAAGACTTGATCATGTACAAAGAACTCTGTTATCTTGGGGTCGTGTGGCGCAACGGCAGAGCGTTCGACTCAGAACCAAGAGGTCCCGAGTTCGTATCATGTCATGTCACCGATCTTGTGCCCTTGGGAAAGGCACTTTACACGACTTTCCTCACTCTCACTCACTCACTGGGGAAGGTCGTATTGATGTCACCTGGTGGCGCCGAATGGCAGCCGCCCAGATCCTTGCGACAGTTCCACAAAATGCAAGTGTGGATAAGATATTATGTATGTTGTGTATTGTGTGAAACCCGTAATACCCTGCATCAATTCAGCGCTAGAAAGGCTGCCATTGTGGGTAATTTCTGACCAATAAAATCTGACCAATAAAATCTGACCAATAAAATCTGACCAATAAAATCTTATGTATTCGTATGTCTGATTTCTCGCCACTGTTCCTTCCAGGCGCACGGTTTGGACCCGTATGTTGTGGTGTTTCATCAGAGGATGGATTTGGTAAATATACCTGGCAGGTTACGGTAAGTCTGATTTTTCAAACCTGTCCTCAGTATCTGAAATTTCAAAAACTTGTAGAGTATCTATTCAAGGCAGGTGATGTCACATCTTGTCCCTTGTGTACACACAGATACAAGTCATTAGAAGAAGGGAAAACAATGAGAAACAAGAGCCCATAGGGCAGTAACCTCCGTGGAGTAATTATAGCGCTTATCTAATTATGATCTCAAGTTCTACATGTGGACAAAGGTGTTTGATGTCCTCTTTACCAGGAATAGTGATTTCTTCAAATCCACCAACAGGATCTCGAGATATACATGCATGGAGCTGCGAACAAACAAACACAGACAAAAACAGTACTTCTGTCAGAGGTCATTGACTTCCTTCCCGGATGTAATGAACTAAACACGCAAACGCACACCGCTCTCTCATTTCAGGGCCATACTACGGACACTGGGTGTTTCCCGAGATGCACCCGGGTACCAGGCATTGTGGGTAGGGTCAGTAATCTTCTATCTGTGCATGCGGGTTCTCGTTCTGCCCTTCTACTGCTACGACCTTGCCTCGTTAGTTCTACCCCGGATGGACGAGATAAAAAGGTATGCACGCTACCAACATAAATGTCAGTTGAGCAAGCAAACGAAAAACAGACTAAACTCAGCTTAGTCAAAATTCCTTCCTGACACTGCAAAGAGAAATCTATGAAGCTAAGAACACGAAAAACTACATGTATCAAACTGTATTTTTTAAATATGGTGGAATATCGACAGCTAAGAATGGAAATATTTTAACATAAAAAGCAAGATACGGAACTGTCAGGCGTCAAGTTGCTTTATCACTTGCCATTTAACACCCTCCAGTTTAATTCCAGACTGGCCTCCCATATCTCAGCATTACCAACCTTTAACATCTACTTGGGCTAATATTGTAAACTATACGTAAAAATGATGTAAGAAATACGTAACCGCCATCAATGACGCAAATATACAAATGTAACTGCCTCCTTTGTCAGTACTGGACAACCAGTACGGAAGTGGTCGTCAGAACAGGAGCTCCAGTACTGATACTTTCTCAGTACTGGACTTCCTGTACTGGGCAGCTTCAGTACTGGGAACCCTCCTGTCAGGACTGGAAGCCGAATGCTGAGACTCTAACGAGCGTCTAACGTTATTTTCAGGGCTGCATCTTTTAGATGCTTTTTTCCCCACTTCAAAGCTATTGTTTGGAAAACGTTCGAATGAAGAAAAAAATACAGTATCACATTCTGTTACGTTTCTACGACGACAACATATCCTTGTGGCCTGTGCCTTTATCGGGAGAAAACGTACACTGTTAAATACCTACCAAAATCTATGTCCATAACCAAGGAACAAAGCAGTACTACCTAAACGTTAGTATTGTACTCGTACTGTGATAATTTAAAATGTACAGACAACTAAATCCAAAACTGTCCAGTCGGTCCAAACAATGGATCATCCCAGGACCGTATAGAACGTGAGTACAGGACGCCCAGTTCCGAAATAATTTGAGGTCTCGGCTTCCAGTACTGAAGAGTCACTATTTACTGGTAAATCCAGTACGGAACCCGTTACATCCGTAAATCGGCACTCGGTTATCCAGTGCTGAATGACCTCCGCACTGGGTAACCAGTACCGAATGATCTTTGAACTAGCCGGAACGCCAATCCGTACTGGAACCCGAGTACAGAGAGAAGTTCAGCTCTGGAACCCGAGTACCGAAACAAATTCAGTTCTGGACGTCCAGTGCTGACAAAGCTTCGGTACTGGAATAAAGCCGTTCCGTACTGGAATTCTTGTACGGAACTTCCTTACGTACTGGGGGCCGAGTATCGGCGGCATTTTCTCCACGGTTTCCGTACTGGGCGCCCAGTAAGGAGCCGGTTACATCTGTATATTTGCATCAATGACCCCCTGGGGATTAGCCTAAATCTGCAGAGATGTCGGTGACCTTGAGCCAGAAATCTGAAGAAATCTGGGACTTGAGCCAGAAATCTGTGACCTTGAGCCAGAAATACAAAATTCCTATGATTTCTGGCTCAAGTCCCAGATTTCTGCAGATTTCTGGCTCAAGGTTACAGAAATCTGCATATTATTTCTTACATCATTTTTACGTATAGTTTACAATATTAACCCAAGTAGATGTAAGGTTGCTGAGATATGGGAGGTCAGTCCGGAATTAAACTGGAAGTCTGGAATATTAATTAAACTGGAGGGTGTTATTTGTACATTTCATTCATTTTCCTTTTTTCTCTCCTTTTTCAACAGTTGTGGCTACTGGCTGGGGATTTTGCTGTTTGTCTGTCAGCCTTTGCTCTATATGGTGAGTGTGAACTGGTGGTTCACTGGGTTCATGAGTTTGAAACGGTATTTTATGGACAGGAAGACAAAAGTAAACTAAATTAGTTTAAAGTCAAATCGTGCTTAAAGCCAAATCTAGTTTTAACATTTTCGTCTCTTTCTCTCTAAGTATTATATATATTGGAGTAAAAGAGCAACATGGCATTAGTTGCGTTGAATAGTTTTCATCATAGCCTAACCCAGGCACACTCCCTTAATGCATGTAAATTGTTAAAGATGTTGAAACGCTATCTGTCTTTAAACACAGTTATTCCGTCGGTGGACAGAAAATAAACTAAGTACGTGCAAAGAATAAAAATTGAATAGTTGTAGGTGAAAGCAAGCAGGTAAAATTAAAAGGAATAGACGTACGAATGTTTATTATATCTTTTAACTATGACAATTTGGGGTCTGTAAATTAAAGTAAATGTATGATGATTGTTTAGTTTCCAAACGATATGTAGACAAATACATGTACATTGCTTTAAGTCCTCTTCTATTTATGCTGTATCTGGCTTATGATAATTGATTTTTCAAACACACGAGGAATATTGAAACAAGCCTAGGAACAATTTGAAAGCTTTACATCCTGACCTTTTCCACAGCAGATCATAGGGGCGCCAAACAGGTTTTCCAGTATTGCTTACCTGATTTGTTATACTGTAGCCTGACATGATGTATCAAACATTATTACCTTCGCTAAGAAGGTAGTTTTGGGTAGCGTTTGTATGTAAACTGGTATTCGTTTAACACTGTGCATGCACTGGTTAGTTGCACTGGTACTGTTGAGAGCGGTTTTCCTTTGGTGGCCCTTAAAAATTCGACAAGCAACTATCAAGGTCAGTGTACTAGTTTTCTGCTTTATAAATTTCTTGTTATACATAAATGGATGTGATTTTGATGTAATCTGCTAGAGGGCGCGAATGGTGTATAACAGTTTGTGTGGGTATGAATGGAGTTATCTGAGAAGCCTGACGTGGTAGACAGGCCTGGTGGCCTGGCCTGATAGACAGGCCAGCTTTTTCCGCAAAACCCAATCTTTTAGGCTACATAATCTTGACACAGGCTGTAGCCTCAACATAGAGAAGAAGATTTAGGCCTGCAGTCCAGTACATTATCCGAAGGAGGCGTGATGTGTGACGTACCATTCGATCGTGTCTTCGTCCCTCCCAGACAGAAGCTCCTCCACCTCCTGTTGCACCTTCTCCTGATACTGGGGGTGTTGGGCCAGGGAGTACAGGGTCCAGCACAAGGTACTGGAGGTGGTGTCATGTCCTGGATGATAGAAAATGAGACTGTCATGCTCTGAACTCATGAATTATCCTCCCGCACAATCTCGCACATGTGATGTAGTCAGGCCAAGGAGGTTTAATCAGATTAAACCTCCTTGGTTTTAGGCAAGTTTTCGTCGTGTGTTTTCCCATGTTCACGCCATCACTAAGTCTCACGAGACGACTTCCCTTCTATGATGACAGACAGCATCATACGATCTCATTTAGGGATCATAATGCATTTGTCATCTCTGATGGTGACGTTATTAGCTGAGAGCTTCAGGCGTTCATATTATGCGTGAAACGTCTGCACATGAAAGAACGCAACTTAAAGGATGAAAAGGCAAGTTTCAAGTTGCATTGTATTTTGATCTTCACAGAAAGTAACTTATAGATATAGATGAAACCTCTGTAAAAATGAAAGTGTCCCGAACGGTCAAGATGTCATCCCTGCTAAACCGGCTGCCCGTCCAAAACGGAGAAGGCCCCCCCCCCCCAACAGTTTTATAAAAAAAAGTTAACGGTTCTTGGTGGATGTCAATGTGCAGAATCTGATGTTGCAACGTGGCACATTGGCGCACCAAATCCGTAGTGTGTGTTGGGACACATTTTGACAGATTCACCAAAGTGGCTCGGTGGCGTCACTCCACCGTCAGGGAAGGTCGTGTAAAGTGACTTTCCCAAGGGCGCAACGTTAGGGCATGGTGAGTATCGGACTCGGGACCTATTGGTTCCGAGTCCAGTGCTCTAATCGTTATGCCACGCCGACGCCACTGTTTAGGCTGTCCACAAACTGGAGGGTCGTCCCAAAAACATGGGATGCCTCCCCGTCCCTCCCAACCCGTTTGGGGTTGACGTGGACGCTGTAATTAATTGATATTCTGCACTATTCATGTCTGCTTTGACAGTACAAATCTGAGACCAAGCCCACAAACTTATTAATTACCAGCGAACATGAAGGTGCTCCCTGATCTCTTCATCCTGTCATATCAGGTAATCACATTAAGAATCTGAACCAATCAGACAACTTTACCTGCGAACAGGAAGGTGTCCACCTGCTCCCTGATCTCTTCATCCTGTCATATCAGGTAATAACATTAAGAATCTGAACCAATCAGACAAACCTACCAGCGAACAGGAAGGTAATTACATTAAGAATCTGAACCAATCAGACAAACCTACCAGCGAACAGGAAGGTGTCCACCTGCTCCCTGATCTCTTCATCAGTCATCCCCCTGCCGTCCTCGTCTTGAGCCGTTAGCAAGATGTCGATGAAATCCAGCCTCTTCTTTTCCGCTAGGATCTCAGGATTGCTTTCCTGCAGAAATTCAAGGTCACATCCTCAGTCTACACCTACTACTGTAAATGCATCTAGGTTCGCGGGGATCTAATTTTGGGGTAGGAAAAAATTGTGTGTTTGTGCGCTGGTTTAAGGTCGCATTTGAAACAATAGTGGCGTTACAGTCACATAATGGAAACGCCAATGGCTAATAAAGCAGAGCCTGTCAGAAAAGCCAAGATAGCTAGTAAGTGCTAACACCTGCCTCCTCGAGTTCGGGAAATGTTATTCGAAAGTGTTTGAAAGTACGCAATGATGTGGCAGTTTGTGTATCAATCCCCCCTATGAAGAAATCAGTTTGTGTCATTCAAATTGGTCTATTTTTCCTGAAAAATTGTTTTCATATGATATCATCTAGGTTCCCACTCTCTGATAATGATGATCATACCAGAGCAAATAGAACAGGTGGGTTTACGTAGTGCTCGTTGAGATCGATGGTGGCACCGTGTGGCGCAATCGGTAGGGTGTTTTGCCCAGAACCGAGAGGTCCAAGGGTTTGAAACCCTGATATGCCCCGATGTTGCACCCTTGGGAAAGGTACGTAACATGACTTTCCTAACTCCACCCAGGTGTGAATGGGTACCTGACTTCGGTCGGGGAAGGTCGTATTGAGGTCACCTGCTGGTGCCGAATGGCAGCCATCTAGACCCTTGCGACAGTTCCACAAAGTGCAAGATTAGTGTGGAGCAAATATGTATCTGTTGTGTATTTTCTTTTTCTTTTGATGTGATTGTAAACCCTGCCGCACTGGCTGCCATTGCACGGGTAATTTCTGACCAATAAACCATTATTATTATCGATCTTGACCAATAGCTTACCAGTTCTTCCCTCCTTTTCTTGATGATGGAATTTGCGGTGTCGTGAACAAAGTCACACTGACGGAGGAACTCCCGTCCCTCCGGGGACAGGTGGTAGATGGAAGGAAACATCGCGTACACCGTGTTCCTGCAAATACAGACCATGGATAAATCAAAGCTGAGATAGTTAATCAGCAACACAACGTCAAATAAGCAGCAACATCTGAAAACAGTTTAACTTAGTACTAACATGATGCTCAGCCTGGTGCGTGTGAAATGACTAAATCTCTGAAAACTAAATCAGTTTGATTTAGGACTACCTCCCACATTTCAGCAATCTTAAACCCTAATAAAGCCTGGCCAGTATCTTACCCGGGGCAAGTCGTAAAGGGAGTGCTCCTACTGTGAGCTGCCCAGCAGTTTGAATTCTGGCTCCAGTTGCAGAATTCTGCAGAATTCTGAGAACTGTAGCCAGAATTATATGAGAGCCGGAAACGCCAGGGGCCAATGGCTGCTAAATATTTTCAACTTCATCTTCACCTACCAGATGTGATTGTTTAGCCATTTGGGTTGTATATTACTGAAATGTTGGAGGTAGTCTTGAATTAAACTGGAATTCCAAAATTAAACTGGAGTCAGACTGTTTAAATCATATGTATATCTAGATACAATGCAAGGGTTTATCTAAATCAGGAAAGAGGGGTGCTGCGCCCTCTTTTTTCAGCCAAGCAACCCCTTGTCGAATTCAGATTTTAGCTTAATATCCAGCATACAGCCTTTACTCAGCAATGGATTCTTCCATAAACACATGCAATTCGGTCCCTCACCTGTGTGTGCTCCCTCTTATTCAATTTTTCTAGAAAAACCCCTGCAATGGGTTATGAGTCACTGCGAGAACCAATGTTTCACTCACATGGTGACCTCAGTAACCGAGTCCCCAATCTTCTGGACTGCACCTAGATACTCTTTCTTGGTCCTGAGAAGAGAAGGAGACAAAAATATCAGACTGAATACTCTACTCTACTTGTCTCAAGTTAATCTAATTATGACTGCAAATAATGTCACATGAACATGGCAACCAGTTTGGAAACTCAGTAAGCACCACGGTTCATGAAAGACATACTTTTGATGAGCAAAAAGTGCTTATTATTATCAATAATCGTTGTAATCGCAGCTCATTGAAAGATATTATAAATAATTCAATTTACGGCTTTTCAAAAGTATGTTGTTTGATACAATCAGCAAGTGGCATCGTGTGGCGCAATGAGCAGGGTGTTTCGCCAAGAACCGAAAGGTCCCGAGTTCGAAATCACTCAGGTACTGTATGCCCCAATGTTGTGCCCTTGGGAAACACACTTTACACGACTTTCCTCACTCCACCCAGGTGTGAATGGGTACCTGACTTCGGTTGGGGAAGGTCGTATTGAGGTCACCTGTTGGCACCAAATGGCAGCCGCCCAGACCCTTGCAACAGACCCTTTTGTAACTATGTGATTATAAACCCTGCAGCAATTCAGCACTGGTTGCCACTGCACAGGTAATTTCTGACAAATAAACCATTTAATTAATAGGTTGTTCCTTGGTTTTCATATGAATTCTATTTAGAGATGATTATAGTACTTACTGTTCGGTCATCCCTTCCCCAGAGAAAGCACACTGTAGGATCACCTCCATGGTACAAAGGCTTGCCTGCTGAAACGACTCGAAACTTTCGCCCTTCTCACCATACTCAGAAAGCTTCTCCTACACAGAAGGGGTGAGAGAGGGAGTGTGTGAGTGAGTTGAGTGTCAGTGAGTGAGTGAGTTGTGTGAGTGAGTAAGTGAGCTGATTGAGTTGAGTGAGTGAGTGAATGAGTTGAGTGAGTTGAGTGTGAGTGAGTTGTGTGAGTGAGTGAGTGAGTTGAGTGAGAGAGTGAGTTGAGTGAGAGAGTGAGTTGAGCGAGTGAGTGAGTGAGTGAGTTGAGTTGGAGTGAGTTGAGTAAGTTGAGTGAGTTGAGTGTGTGAGTGAGTTGAGTGTGTGAGTGAGTTGAGTGAGTGAGTTGAATTGAGTGAGTCAGTAAGTGAGCTGATTGAGTTCAGTGAGTGAGTTGAGTGAGTGAGTGAGTGAGTGAATGAGTTGAGTGAGTTGAGTGAGTGAGTGGGTAAGTGAGTGAGTTGAGTAAGTTGAGTGAGCTGAGTGTGTGAGTGAGTTGAGTGAGTGAGTTGAATTGAGTGAGTCAGTAAGTGAGCTGATTGAGTTGAGTGAGTTGAGTGAGTGAGTGAATGAGTTGAGTGAGCTGAGTGAGTGAGTGAGTGGGTGGGTAAGTGAGTGAGTTGAGTGTGAGTGAGTGAGTTATGTGAGTGAGTGAGTGAGTGAGTTGAGTGAATGAGTTGAATGAGTGAGTGAGTGAGTGGGTGAGTGAGTTGAGTGTCAGTGAGTGAGTGAGTTGTGTGAGTGAGTGAGTTGAGTTGAGTGAGAGAGTGAGTTGAGTGAGTGAGTGAGTGAGTGAGTGAGTGAGTTGAGTTGAGGGAGTGAGTTGAGTGAGTGAGTGAGTGAGTGAGTTGAGTTGAGTAAGTGAGCTGATTGAGTTGAGTGAGTGAGTAAGTGAGTGAATGAGTTGAGTGAGTGAGTTGAGTGAGTGAGTGAGTGAGTGGGTTAGTGAGTGAGTGGGTGAGAGTGAGTGAGTGATGGTGAGTGAGTGAGAGTGAATGGTGAGTGAGAGTGAGTGAGTGAGTGAATGGTGAGTGAGTGAGAGTGAGTGAGTGAGAGTGAGTGAGAGTGAATGGTGAGTGAGTTGAGTTGGTGAGTGAGTGAGTGGCTGAGAGTGAGTGAGTGTGAGTGAGGCGAGTGAGTGAGCGAGTGAGTGAGCGAGCGAGTGAGCGAGAGAGCAAGTGAGATTTTAAAACAGTTTTTCAAAGTGGAAAATAGTTGTAACCCATAGTTAAAAATTGTAATCAATGGATGAGCCCTCTTTGTCCTTGAATTTTGTTTAAAAAAACTATCAGTAAGACTCTTAGGAGTGTTAAAATTTTCTCGTCAAAGATCACAATAGCATACTCACTATCATCTCTCCAGCTGCTGTATTATACACACTGACATACTGTTTGAGAATGTCGAAGTGAAATGCAGGTGTGAGGAGACGACGATGCATCTTCCATATGGCCCCATCGCTCATTACCAGGCCGTTGCCTAGCAACAACAACAACAAAAACAAGTGTGGTAATGAAAAATCTTTGCCATGGCGACTGTGTCTGGGTTGATCTTACTTTATCTGTTAATAATTTCATCAGGTTGGTTAATGGCTGATTAGAGATGTTCTTTATTCACGTATTTATATGAGCCAACGTTTTGATAAGCCGACATTTCGATGATGCCGATGTCATCAAAAACATTGGCTTGTGTAAATACGTGGTTGTGAATAAATAAATCAACAACAAACTTTATACCCAGATCCAGAAACAATATTCAGATTGTTTCAATACTAACGCCATATGAGTTAAGTACTTAATTAACACAACAAAGGAACTGGACTCATGAAGGCCTTATATACAATGACATCATTATTCAGCTTTTAATATCAGGGGCTTAACTACCCTTTACACTTCACTGTGTCTTTAAGATATGAACATTACCTTATGTATTTACCTACAGTATATAAGAATTGGTCTGAATGGTCAAAAGGGCTCAGCCACTAGAGACTGGACTTAAATCTTCATACTGGGTTCAATGAGAAATAAATCTATGGGACCACCTGAAGTTGTCTCTATATTCACTTGGGTCAGGTCAAATGTAGGTTTGACTGTACAATGTAAACATATGTTACTTACCCAGCCATGGCCTGAGACTTTCATAGTCCATAGATTTCTTGGCTGAAACATTATGCAAGAGATTATCAATTATACTTCATTTAAGAATATTCAATGAACTGTGCAGTACAATAAACAGTGATTTAGACTAGCTCGCTATGCCTCTCGGAAGAATTTCAGCATTTTTTACTGTTGAGACAGTTAATATTTACTGCATGTTGTCACCACATTTAAGTTTTCACTAAGAAATGTTTACTGCTCATTTACTGCTTCATCCTGACTCAATTACTGATCTCCTACTGAAACTTTACTGGGAATTTTCATACAGTGTGAATATCTAGTAATTAATAATGTAAGACAGTAAATCTTTAACTGTCTAGTAGATGATTCCAGTACTTTAACAGTCAATTTCCAGTACTGATGGTTTGTGAAGGGAATGCATGCAGATTCTCTTTACTAGACATAACAGCCAACGAAAGGGTACAAAAAAACACCCCGTAAAAAGGGCGGTATAACCCCGTCGTAGCGAAAGCACGTCGACTGATGACAGACATAAGGAATACCTACTGGGAGCCTTGAGAAGCTGCTTGATGGGGACTGGATGAGTTAGAGTGATCAGGGGGAAGAATCCAGGCATCCAGAGGGCGTGACCGCGCGGGTGCTTCTCCACAGCATCACGTGTGATGGATAGGTATTTCTCACCTAAGTGGCCATCAAGCTGTGAAAAGTGTAATAAGTGTTATTATCACATAGCCAGATGGCGTCGACCAATCAGAAGCCTCCATTGCCCATGTGTTATGATGCCATAACATCACAACAACGTTATATCTTTTTGTTATCATTCGTATCATAAACATTTTATTTGTTCCCAAAAATGTTTACTATCTTTTGTAAGCATATGGCAAAATAGAATAAACACTTAATTGTTCCTTCAATTTGGTTATGATGGGTGTATGATATTTGGAATGACAGTTGACTAGCCAGTAGATTTTATTGATCATTCAAGCACCATTACAATTGTCATTTGAAAAGACGATACTGCGGCTAAATCTTTCTGAATGCGGCGTAAACAATGAGATTTGCATGCAAACCCCCATTTATCCAATCAGTGTACTTCATGTTGGGATACACTGCAACACGTCAGACTGCTTGCAATTCTATCGCTTTCTGCCAGGTGGCGCAATGTCATGCAGAAAAGGTCAGACTGGGCTTACCATCCCCTAATTGGACTGGACAGGTTTTTCCGCTGCCCGGACCGGATGGGTCTTTCCACTAACCCCTTTCAACTTTGACATATGTAATTCACACAGCACATTAATTAGTATTGTCTACATCGTTTACCTACCAGATGAAAGTTGCCATACAGCCAATGGAAGGGAGGGCAGGGAAACTGCATTCCGGTGCGGATGTCTCGAAAGTACTTCCTAAGGAACTTGATGACGACAAACAGCAGGTACAGACCGACTGGCACCGACAACCCGACAGCAACATCCCACAGGCTGACTGCTGTCTTCATGATGTTCGGAATTTTCTCTGTATGGAAAGAAGTACTAAAATGAACATGGTGTTTTCTAGCAAAGTAGGACAATTATGCAAATTGTGAAATTCAAAAATACATAAAATACATCAAGAAGGTTAATTTATCAAAGTTGATAATGGTCTTACAAGAATCGACCACGGACTTACAGCCACAAAAGGCCCCCTTTTCGTAATTCTTTAGGGAAAAAGAATTTCATGTACTTCGTAGTAGGGTTGCTCCAATGTCTCCCTAAATTTTAAAAGGGTTGGCAGCCATCCTGAATTTAGCATGAAGCATTGTCAAGACCTCCCCCTACCCCCATTGCAGGCCCCCACCAAAGGTAAACAGTGGACCATTTTTAGATTTATAGTATGAAAATTGATAACATTGATATTGCATAATCAATGAAAAAATGTATTAAGTGATTAACGGTAATGGTAGATAATTTTACAAATGTACATTTCAATTTTCAAGGTACTAGTATTAGAGCTAGCCTGCGTTTACACCCTCTCTCCGCTAGGAGCGCGATAGTCTGAAGCTTTATACAAATGTACTGTCAGACCGGTCCGGTTGCATTGCGATCATCTTGTTTGTTTAGCCCGCCCATTTTAACTTGAGAACCTATTAAAACCCTATTTCATTTTTTAACAGTGAATTCCAAACCAAAAATCATAAACATTTCATTGCTAATCATGTGTCCTTTTGTTTCTGAAGTCATCAACAAAACATATAATCGAGCACCTCTGTTGTTTGAGCCAAATTACATGTACATATGTAACGTTACATACCAACATCATAAATTAAGTACTACGTTGTTGACCTCACAATTAAGGGTCCTGGACTCACCACGAAGCATTCTCCTAAAGTAGAGCTGAATCCGCGCCCTAGGAACCCCCCGAATCGGCTCTGCCAAAATGAGAATGCAACTTACAGGCTCCAAAAAGCCTATATTATGAGCTTATTTGCAACCAATTGAACACAGGAAGAGGCTAGACTTGGACTATAACTAATAGTATAAACGGCCAAGATCTTACGCAGCGTTTCTGCTAAGTCAAACACAGGTACTTACAAGATCCTGACCCCTATGATAAGGTTGAGGAAACGTCGTGCACTTCTTGTGTCTTGCAATGTTCAAATTCCAGTCTACGAAGCAGCTCACATACCAAAGAGGTTTTATAATCTGTCTACGCTCTGTCGGTCATTGACCTTTGACCCTAACGCTCGACGACAGGGTAACCTGGTGACACACATCATGTGACATCTACACCGTCAGGTTTTCTTTGTTGAGCCTTCCTTGGTTGAGCCTAGCGGTCGTTGACCAGACAAATGTGCATCTGAACTTGAGACAAAAGGTATGAAAACTAATGATTTTGGTCGGCAATATCTGCATTGTTACATTTAGTAATGACATCCTCGCGTGCATCAATTTTCGTCCGTTTCCAAACTTGTGCTTTTCAAAAAAGCTGGCGTTTTGCCTAGGTTTATGAGTGTGAAATGTATTTTCCTGTTCTCCTGTTCTTGAAGTAAAATCTGCGAAAGAATGTCACTCAAGGGCTGTTGAGTCTATGAGAAAAATTGTCATTTGGGGAAAGGAGTGTCTTAATAGAGAAAAGCAGATTGGGGAAAGCAATTTTGAAGTTGCGGCACGCAAGTACTTTTAAAAATTCTGGTCTTGGCATTGCAACTTGTACTTTCTTTAAACATGTACAATAAATTCATTATAAAAGCTATTAATGTGATTATGTACATAACACGCAACAAAACATACAATTTTTTTGTGCAATTTTGGGGCATAGATGAAATATGGCCATTTTTCAGGATAGGGAAGGTCGACAGCACAATGCAAGCATGGCAATAAAAGCATGGACGCAACGAATTTAGGCAAGATCCATTGTTGCCTTCCAAAATCCATTGTTGCCTTCATTCATTGTTGCCTTGATTAAACTTGGGCGCCAAGACAAAAAAGATATTGGAAAACGATACTTATGTCGTAGAATACCAAAATCAATGCCAAAATTTAAAAAAAAGGAACAAAAAAGAAGAATCAATATTTCGGTATATTCTCTGGGTGTACAGTTCAACCTTCCTAGCTACGTAGATTTCATAATGAAGGCAACGTTTTAATTATTTTGTTAAACTTCTTTTTATTCGCACGCTCGCATCAGTTTTGGGGTTCCGGGAGGATGTCATCCATATAATCAAATCAACATGGCCTTATTCAGATTACTATAAATGCAGCCTTGAAATATTCGCAGTGGTTTTATGTTCGCGGTTTTCGCGGCGACCGTTTTACCGCGAACTTAAAACCACCGCGAACATTTTTATCCAATACTGAAGCAGTATTTGACTATAGCGCTGCCGCAAACTTAAAACCATCGCAAACACTCCATTTTCGCCTTAGCCATGTTAGCGCGAAATAAAAACCACGCAAACTTAAATGCATTTATAGTAATGGATGATTACTTGAATCGTTTACGGGTATTACTGTATGTCTCCTTAGACTAAACCCTATGTGGGTCATTACTTTCTCTAATGGTAATTCTAGCCGTCGAAATATCAGGTCTGTACTGAGTGTAGTTTTATGCTGATCTTGCTCCGTACATCGTAGTGCAAAGCCCATGAGCCGTGAAAACTGGTTTCAACTGGTTTAAGCAGGAGTTTATAAACCGCCTTTTTAATTGCTGCGAGGCGGTATTGTCACTACCATAGACTGCTCAAAGCGTTGTGACGCCATGATCGTCCGTCACTCCGTAGATTTACCGATAGCCACCGTGCCACTGAATCCCGTCCTTCGGGGGAAAGAGTTGGTGTCCCCGTCGGACGGAATGGGCTTCACGGCGTACGAGATCGTACTGACGTCGACTCGGGGCCAGCAGAGCGACTCTGAACTTTGGTCCGGGGGTGAAGGTTGGACCAGTAACCACATGTACTATTGTATATCCGGTAGCGGAATATGCAGTTTGGTTGACGGGAGAGAGTTCGAAGTCGCTCCGGACGTCTTCATGGCGTTCTCGTCCACCGTTAGCGTCAAGGTGATCACCATAATGTCTGGCATTCCGTACCGTTAGATATTTTGACTTAGTAGGGGAGACGCAATACAATTAGCGTCTGCGCCTAGACTCCACGGTGTAAAAAAAAACAGGGTTTAAACCATTGAAAATAATTTTTTGGTGGCATTTTTGTGTGAAATCTGGGCAGTATAGGAGTGGCTGTGGTAGGATAGACTCTGTATTTGCTGAATCAGTTCAAATAAATGGTCTGTCTCTACCTTGTGGGTTTTGGCACCCCCATGATATAGTGGGATGGTCTTCAACTGGGTGTCTGAAGCCTGTAGGGCCTATCCAAGGGCTCTGATTGGGGGGGTTTATCTGAAGACTAGCCGTATAGAATTTGTCAGGAATGCATCTGATGACAGTTGACATAGCAGGTTAGCATTTGAGGGTATTAATTAAAAGTTATTGTAGTCTGATGTTCCTGAGATAATGACACCTTCTTTTTCTTCACTTCCCCATAGGGCTACATGCACTACTGGCAATTATTGTAACTGATAAGTCTCCCCTAGTACAACAGCGTGTTTATTATCTCCATGAAAAATGGAGATATAGTTTTGGGTGTGTCTGTGTGTGTGTCTGTTTGTTTGTTTGTTTGTCTGTTTGTGTTTCCGGACTACTCTAGTCAGCATAACTCAAGAGCCTCTTGATGGATTACGATGATATTTGGTATGTGGGCAGGTGTTGGGAAGCCGAAGGTCAAGGTCGATTTTGGGCTCCCTGGTTTGTGACCTTGGTACTGCAGCAGAAGTTCCGTTTTTCTATCTTTTTACATTGACGTGCTATGGTCTTGATTTTTGGGTGGCAGATAGCTTGTGATGTAATGAGGAATTGGTGTAGGTTTGGACCCCCTAGGAGTTTGCTCTGGAAGTGCAGGGGCGTTATTGCGAAAATCTTCTAAGGAGAATAACTGAACAAAGGAAAGCTTGTTCACTGTGTCATGAGAGCAGCGTTAGCCCCCCACCTAGACGTGGCGACCTCTAGGGCGTATTTTTCTCTTAGCCTTGAAATGTCTCCGTGGCGCAAGCGGTAACGCACCCCCTCTGGCCCGGAGTTCGATCCTAAGGTCGGCCCCAATTCGGATATGTTTGAATTCTAAGGGATTGCATTCGTCATTTCGGATGGTGACGTAAAGCCGACGGCCCCATGTATGAGGGAGCGAAAGCCTCATGCGCCAAACCTCTGCATACAAAAAAAAACTAACACACATATTGAGAAGAGTTAGGGTGACCTCAGTGGTATACAGTCATGTAGATTCTATCCTAACATTTTGGTTTATCTCTTGTTTGAAAGATTACAGTGACTTCAGAAGACCGAATGCGCCTTTTCTGTGTGTACTGCAATGACGACAGCCCTTCGTGTGACCGCGTAGTTGTTCGGTCACTCTCGGAGATCATCGGAACCGATCGGGACGTCCACTGGGGAGGCGGAAACAGCCGAAGATTCCTGCTAAGAGACGACAAGTTCCCGATTACAGTGAACAACACGTCAGTCCGTGCCGATGCCGAGAAAAGGTTTCCCATGTGGTACAAACATCACAAAGAAGCCGCCTACTTCATCAAAGGTAATGCATTAGCCAGAAAAATAAACTACTACAGGCTCTGGCATTATTCTAGTTTATATAAATTTGTCATGGAATGCTCTAGATATGATGTTTTACGTAATAAGTTATTCACATTTCTCGAGACAAGTACAAGTTTGAAGAGTCTCAATGTTACAGACTGTTTTGAGTATATAGTTAAAAGCAACAATCCCCACAATGCGAAAACAGGTAAATATCTAAACGACTGCTCTCACATTAGAAAAAATACCGAAGCTAATGATTAAACCAACTCGATTATAACTGTTACACTATATCAAAACGTATGCTATCCCTTATTGTATTGTATTAGTAATTAAGATCTTAAGTTTTATTCTATACTTCTACTTCGTTTTATGTTTATGAATTCTTGCCATACTTTGTACCATGTACAATTGTCGTGCAATAACGTTCTTCTATAAAGTTCTTCTATAAAGTACAGTCAATCCTGGCCGGCCATCCACCTGCAGTTATAAGCCTTTTTTTCGTGTTCAATATTGATTCTATTTATATGTAAGACCCTCTTGTCTACCACCCCTCTCACCACTCATCTCCCTCTGTCCCTTGAGTGGTTGTTACGTTTGTCTGTACAAAATTGATTAGCAGGTTCTTATATAATCACCTTTTTATCAGCATGAAAGTTCATCTGACTTGGTAAGTTACACATTGAGAAATAAACCGTTCTCCACACTACTGACACTGAACACGACTACTTTGCGAGAGGAGTAAAGGAGGTCATTTACAACAGGGCCCACCAACCTTCTCTTAACCGGGACGGGGGGCGGTACAGACTTCCTACAACCTTTGACGGGGGGCGGTACAGACTTCCTACAACCTTTGACCTAGTGCTGACGTCACACCTGCGTAAAAATAATCACGTGTCCACAGCGTTTGAGTCAAATAGCTGAAGAAGACCAAGTGATTCGAAAATTCCGATGAGTAAATTTCTTTTGTTTGTTGGAGAACGGTTTTATTTCTCATTATGTCATCCACATTTAATATTTTCTTATGCAGGAAACATGAAGTACGTGTGGGAAGAGGGAGAAGAGGAGGCGGAGTTCCATCCAGACGGGACGACCTTCGTGATGGACAAGAACGACCCACACCACGTCGTTCCGAAGGAAGAGTCCATCGCGGTCTGTGCCTTCTTCCCCTCGTTGGCTGGGAACGAGAAGCACGTCTTCAGTGGCGGTTATTCTGTGTACGGTGCGGCCTAGGCATGGGAACGAGCTCCAATATACTTATTTTGAAAAAGAACGAGACAGGATTGAGAAAAACTGATAATAAAAAAGAAAACGAATATCAATAAGCTCCATTTGTCTTTGCCTTATTGTAAATAATTGGAAATTTACGTTGATGAAGATTAGACATACAAGTAAACAATATTTAAAGACAAATCAAAATGGATAAGATACGGAGATTACATCCGGACGTTTTGAGTGACATCCATAACTCTTCTTTAACGTCACTAAAATGTACTGACACAAAAAGTCGACACTCGAACATGAGATTTAACTGGAAAAACGTTTATACTGTATTCGTGTGGAAGGTGTTCAGCACCAAGGACAGGTCTGTTTGCCCATCTGTGTATTATGTAATATTACAATAGATGCCCGGTCAACGACCGACAGTGCTTAGAGTGACTTGTGACAAAAAGTGACTTGTAGACTCGTGATCCGCCCACATAACCGACCCAAATTTCCACAGAACAAAGAATCGATTACATATAACAAAAGGGGAATTTCATGTAGCCTGGGGCTTTCTAGCCTTACTACGCTCTCTCGGTCGCTTCCGTAGGCTACGGAGTAAAAAAAAAGACTGCCATCCAAGCTACATTAGTGGGGTCGTGTGGCACAACGGCAGAGCGTTCGACTCAGAACCAAGAGGTCCCGAGTTCGAATCCTGTTATGTCACCGATCTTGTGCCCTTGGGAAAGGCACTTTACACGACTTTCCTCACTCCGCCCAGGTGTAAATGGGTACCTGACTTCGGTTGGGGAAAGTCGTATTGCGCCGAATGGCAGCCGCCCAGACCCTTGCGACGGTGCCACAAAATGCAAGTGTGGATAAGATTATATATGTTGTGTATTGTGTGAAACCTGTAATGCCCTGCATCAATTCAGCGCTAGCTAGAAAGGCTGCCATTGCGGGTAATTTTTGACCAATAAAAACATTATTATTATTACATTTACAGCTTTCCAATATGTCCAAGACAAAACGCTGAACATTGCAGTGCCTTTTAACGTGCCCTAGGCACCTCCTCTATCACGTGCCACCCATTTTACTTTAATGCCTCCCGACGAATGCAGCTCTTAACAGGATGCCTTCCCCCCGATTCGAACCGGGGTCTCCCAGTTAGTAGCTAATTGGAACCAGGAGCTCAACTGTGAGGCTGCTCCCGATTGAGCTATAGCTACAAGGACATCCTTATGAATAGGAAAATGTTGAGAAAAGATATCAGGAATAAAAATGAATATCTATAAGTTCTATTTGTATTGGAGAGCCTTAAAGAATACTTGGCAATTTAGCTCGACATCGTCTATACTATATGATTAATGTCATTATTTTGTAATGTGTGTGTATGTGAGGATGATGTTCAGCACCAAGGACAGGTCTGTTTGTCCATGTGCGAATGATGCTATTGTAATAAATGCCCGGCCGGTCAACTATTTGTAATTCTACGGGTTGAGGGAGGTAGGAGGGGCTATAGGATCGGTCTAATATATAGAGTACACACGGCGCGTGAGCCTAAAGGGATCACCGTGTAGCTTATTTTGTGCCGCTTTTGGACACTTTTGATATGAAATTATCACGCAAATGTGGTAAACAGTAGCATTGAATGTCAATTTCATAAACATTACAGAAACTAGAAAATTTCCAGTTTTCAAGCCTCATGAAAGGCTCTGGGTGCCTTTAAATGCACATTTGTCCTACTCTCCAAGCAGAGGTTGGTGGGGGAAGATCGTGACCGTTTTATTATGAATTTCTCTAAGCTTACAGACAAAGAAAATACTGTTCTTCTTTGAACAACCCAAAACCCACAAGTTATAGAAAAGGTGGGACATTGCGTCTTCCATTGCTTACAAAAGAGAAGTCAAACCCTTCACTAGTTATAGAATTTGTTTTATAATCTAGTTTAGCCGCTTTTATGCCTATTGTGTACTCTGCTCTTTTATCTATGCTTTTTGCAATTTAGCCTTCGGGCAGGCATTTGCAATAAACTTATCATATTATGCCCCGTTTTTCGTTGGTGAGGCTAGCCGACGAAACTGAACTGGGCATATAATAAAACGGTCAAGATCTTCCCCACCAACCTCTGCTTGGAGAATACATTTGTCCGGCCAACGACCGCTAGGCTCAACAAAGAAAACTTGACATGTGTACAGATGTCACATGATGTGTGTCACCAGGTTACCTTACCATCACGCGAGGGGTCAAGGGTAAACGACCGGCAGAGCGTACACAGAGTATATAATTGTGGACTTGTGAGCTGCTTTGTAGACTGGAATTTGAACGTTACAAGACACATTGCAAGAAGTGCACGGCGTCCTCTCAACCTTGCTACCAAGATCGGGATCTTGTAAGTACCTGTGTTAGACTTAGCAGGAGCGCTGGGTAAGATCTTGACCGCTTTATAGTCCAAGTCTAGTCTTCCTGTGTTTAAATGGTTGCAAATATTTAGCTCATAAATCATTAAGGCTTAGATTTTGCAGCGTGTAAGTTGCATTCTCATGCAGAGCTGAGCCCACGTATCCCCTGGATTCCTACGACGCGGATTCAGCATTGCTATAGGAGAATGTCAAGTTATGAGTCCAGGATCTTTAATTGTATTAGTAAGGTCAACTTGTAACGTAGTACTACCGGTAGTAACGTTACATGTAGTCAATGTAGTATAATTCGTTGGTATGTAAATTTGGCTTGAAACAAGACAGGTCCTACATTCTGTGTTTTCTTTGGTGACTTCAGAAACAAGACTCGGACACCGAAGCAATGACATTTCTTTTAAAATAATTTTTGGTTTGAAGGTCACTAATAGGGTTCGAAGTGTTTAACCATTTAAAATGGGCGGGCCAAACAAACAAGATGACCGCAATGCAATGCAACCGGACCGGTCTAACATAAGCCCTAGAATACCCCATTCCTCCTTAGAATTCTGTAAAACTGAGCTCTACATTGCAGAAGCACCCCCAGTTACTAATCCAACTACTTGGTAGCGGCCCTCTTGCACAATTTATTCTTCTGAGAAAATACACATTGTTCTTTTGACTTCTTTCCATAGGGTTGGTGGAATTAGCTGTCCGGTCCAATTGGCGGAAACAGTTGTCCGAACCGATTTCGGGGTGGAAAAAGCTGTTATTGAAGTATCGCTCGCATTCCCCGGCCGCATTGTTGCATGCTTGTATCCAATGAGTGCGCTTCACGCCATGACATGCAGTAACACACCAGACCTCTTGCACTTTTCCTAATTTCTGCTAGGGGGGGGGGGCGAAACCAAACACGGAAATAGTGAGACAGCTTTTTCCACCCCAAAATCAGCTGTTTTCGCCAATCGGACCAAACAGCTAACCCCAACAACTCCTTTCACCCCTTTCCATAGAGAGAAAAATCTGAACACCATGAAGACAGCGGTGAGCCTATGGGATGTTGCTGTCGGGTTGTCGGTGCCAGTCGGTTTGTACCTGCTGCTTGTAGTCGTCAAGTTCCTGAGGAAGTACTTTCGCGACATCCGCACCGCAATGCAGTTTTCCTCCCCTCCCTTCCACTGGCTGTATGGGAACCTGCATCTGGTAGGTCATCAATGTGGACATGATAGATGAAAGTTATGCAAATGAAGATCTAATTTGCATAATTGATGAGAAAATTCCATATTGGTAGATAACTGGAATTTCATACTTGTGGCATTTGGGAGTTATGTGACAGTGAACATGGTTGAATATAAATTATGCAAATGAGGGCCTAATTTGCAAAATATATATCTCATGGAGATATGAGGTCTCCGAACTCTTGTTCACAGTTTGAACTGTGCTTGCGCAGTGTGAAATTGCTTTGTGGTTAATATGGCAAACTTGTCTAAGACATACTGTAATGAAGAAATGTTTGCGGTGGTTTTATGTTCGCGGATTTCGCGGTAAGCTCTTCGCCGCAAACTTTAAAACCACCGCGAAAGTTTTTTTGTCCTCCTATACCCCCTTGTCTCAAACGGGAACTTAAAACTGCTGCGAACACTCATTTTTCTCCCAACCACGAAATTAAAACTTGCATGTGAAATTTATGCCAACATGATGCTGAAGTTGAATTTCAAATGTAAACCGAAAAAAAGACACTAGCAGTCACATATGCCAATTGAGTTCAGGTCTAGGTGTTTATGGAAAAAGCTGGGCTGTCTACCTGGCCTGTCTACCCTGGGCTGTCTACCCTTTTGGGGCCACAAGGGCATGCATGGGGGTTTGGCATCTAATGGCATTTTTTAAAGGAAAAACTGGGTCAAAGGCAATCCCAGCTGTGGGTGGGCTGGCCATGGATGGAAGACAACAAGGGTTACAGGCCAGGTAGACAGCCCAGCTTTTTCCGTAAACCCAACCTGAATCCAGACCAGAACCTGAACATGAGCACTAAAATTGAGATGTTTATTACACTTTTCACAGGTTGATGGCCAATATGGTGAGAAATACCTGTCCATCACACTTGACGTTGTGGAGAAGCACCCGCGCGGTCACGCCTTCTGGATGCCTGGGTTCTTCCCTCTGATCAATCTAACTCATCCAGTCCCCATCAAACAGCTTCTGAAAGCTCCCAGTAAGTATTCCTTATGTCTAGTAAAGAGAATCTGCATGCATTCCCTTCACAAACCATCAGTACTGGAAATTGACTGTTAAAGTACTGGAATCATCTACTAGACAATTAAAGATTTACTGTCTTACATGTACATTTACGAAATAGTCCCACTTTTTGAAAATTCCCAGTAAATTTTCAGTAAAAGAGTAATTGAATCAGGATGAAACAGTAAATGAGCAGCAAATATTTACTAGTGAAGCATTACATGTTGTGACAACATGCAGTAAATATTTACTGTCTCAATAGTAGAGGCAGAAATTCGTCCAAAAGGCATAGTGAGCTAGTCAGTAACTCATCCAGTCCCCGTCAAACAGCCTCTGAAAACTCCCAGTAGGTATTCTTCATAATGTCTTCAGTCATTGAATAAAAGATTGCGCTTAGTTTAAGAGCTGTGTACCGGTACAGTGTACCGATACAGTACCGGGTACAATCAATTAGGTACAGGTCCAAAATACCTGACCCTGCTGTATCTGTACTGGACCTGACTCAGGGGATGGCCACTTTGACAGATAAAATTACTATGAAATTACCGTGGCAGTGCTCTAAAGCCAGTAAAGCACAGAGAACACATTTGCATGGCTGGAGTCAAATTTTCATCTGTGTTTCATAAAGATAATACCGCACGATCAAATATTATGTTTTTACCAGTTCAAACATGCTTTTGTCCTTATTGAAAATCTAGCATTTTCCGAACAAGTAGTTTAGGTACAGGTTCAGGTCCGGACCTGTACCTTAATCCATGTACCTGTACCTAAAATTTGTTTAGGTACACAGCTCTACGCTTAGTTATGTTAGCCCTTAGCACACTGAAGTAGCCGTTTGGCACCCTATTCCCTATTGGTTACAGACTTAGGCAGCAGGGAGAGGGTTAAGCTAGTGTTATGATCATATTCTAAAAAAAAAAAAAGAGATTTTGTCACATGAATTCCACCATATGTCTTGTGAAATTATACATGTGTGTGATAACAACATTGAATCAGCTTTCTCTCAGATCCATCATAAGCTACATTGAATTGATATGTTAACAGTTAGACTAGGGGTGGGTACCGGTACAGAAAATTTCGGTCCGGTCCAGGTCCAGGTCCAGAGAGTCAGGTCCAGGTCCGGACCTGGACCTGATTAAAGTAGTGTCGCAGTACATCATATTTTGGAGAGCGAGACACAAGTAAAGGTCTCTGTGAGTCCTACAAATTATGTTCAAATTGTAAATTAGAATAATATGATTATCCTCGGTGTACACTAATGTGCACTAGCCGTCTGTTGACTCATCTACAAATGATTCACAGCTAACGTCTTCGAAAAGGGCAACCACGACTCGTTAAATCTGCTATTTTGTATTTTCTTCGACCGGTTGTGTGACCGACTGATGGTAGTCTGGTACTGTGAATTTTCTAATCGGTCCATAGGCCGGTCCACTGATTTTCTCTGGACCGTTTTTTTGGACCGGTCCATAAGAAAATACCGGTTTTTAGACGCCCCTGAAACCATCATGTTAGTTGTGATATACATTTAACATTTGAAATTTCAACCATGCTAAAGATTCAGAGAGCCCTACAATGGTGATCCCTACATGTCCATATAACCGATGCAATGGCCTAATTGGTAGAGTGTTCGCCTTACATACAGTAGGTCGTGAGTTCGAACCCCGGCCGGGTTATACAAAAGACTTTAAAAATGGTACATACTGCTTTCTGTGCTTAACACTCAGCATTTGGGAAACAGTATGGAAGTTAAACACACATCACTACCAGCGGACCAGCCCCCTGCTGTGGTGACTTGCACTTGTGTGGCCCAAGGGCTACGAATGGGAGATGGGTGCCCCCCCCCCCCCCTACGCATCTTCGATGTATGGGACCACTTTAACTTTTTTAACATGTCCATATGCATATTCTGAAGGATAATAACTGTGTCTAGTGTACTCTCTTATGTGCATTGATATTTTGTTTCAGCCAAGAAGTCTGAGGTGGACTATGAACCATTGAAGCCATGGCTGGGTAAGGAAACATCTTTTTCCATTGAACAGTCAATTTACCTTCATGTATAATGTCTAGTGGCCACCTCTGCATAGAAATCACATCATTTTGGACACCTTTTGATGGTCATTTTCCCATCAAACTATAGTGGCAATCCCAAGCTTTGACTGTTGACCAATTTCTACATGTTTCATATCAAGTAGTCAATACATTCAGACGAACCCTTACAAATTACAATGTGCAAAATTTATACTATATGTAATATACGTACATTACAATTGTCATTACATTACATTACATTGCATATATACATTACATTACATAACATACATACATACAATACATACATGTACATTACATACATGCATACATTACATGCATACATACATACATTACATACATACATACATTACATACGTACATTACATACATACATTACATACATTACATGCATACATACATTACATACATACATTACATACATACATTACATACATACATTACATACATACATTACATACATACATGCATACATACATACATGCATACAGTAAAGGAGTTCATGTAGAAAGCAGGAATAGCTGGGAATTACAGATGCCTTACCAGTCTTGAACAAAAGTTAGTAATTAAGACTGGTACGTTGGTACTTTTGTTACGTAAAGTAAGATCAACCCAGACGCCGTCGCCATGGCAATGATTTTTCATTACCACACTTGTTGTTGTTGCTGTTGCCAGGCAACGGTCTGGTCTTGAGTGAAGGGGCCATATGGAAGATGCATCGCCGTCTCCTCACGCCTGCGTTTCACTTCGACATTCTCAAACAGTATGTCAGTGTCTACAATACAGCAGCTGAAGATATGATCGTGAGTCACATTTTATCCTGATCTTTGACATGCATCAGCTAGCCATGCGTCCATGCGTCTTTTGGACGCATGACACTAGAATAACAAGGAAATTGGACACCGCTTTTTTCAGCTGGACGCACAGAGGACCATCTTTCCCTGGTAATTACAGACACATGTGACTGTGTTACAGTGTTACGGTTGCTTTTTTAGTTCTACCAGACACTGGGACAGCATGAAAACTGATTGACATGCAAAGCTACCAGGTAATTGTTAATCCATAGAGCCCATTGGGAGACAGAGAGGGAACCAGCAGTTTTTAGTGCTTAAAATGGTAGGCTAAAAATACGATAAGACTTAGAACACACCTAAACCCCGCATCACAGCATCCCCCTCCCCCCCTCCCATTTTTGGACCCCTTGTCTATGAATCCTAGCTAAAAGCCTGTCAAGCATCCATACCAACCCTCACCAATCCTAATACCAATTTTACTACAATTTACAAACATACAGTGCCATACAAACAAACAAGGGCAAAGAGGACGTTTTGGTTTCAACTGCTTGTTTTTATTGAATAATCCTTAGGCCATGCTGATTTGATTATGTGGATGACATTCTCTGGGAACCCCAAAACTGATGGGAGCGTGCGAATACAAAAAAAAGTTTTAAAAAAGTTCCTTCATCATGAAATCTACGTGGTCAGGAAGGTTGAACAAATGACTAAACACACAGAGTATGGTATACCAAAAAAAGGATTTTTTCATTTTTGTATTTTGACGTCTTCTACTTTGAGTGTGGCATTCTAGACATTAATTCAGTAATTCAGACAGTAATTCTTACCCTGACTCATCTCTTGTATGCAGGAAAAGCTTTCGGAGTATGGTGGGAGAGGCGAAAGTTTTGAAGTGTTTCAGCATGCAAGTCTTTGTACCATGGAGGTGATCCTACAGTGTGCTTTCTCTGGGGAGGGGATGACTGAACAGTAAGTAGCATTAAATTATACTATCACCAACCGTGTATTAACTTATTACAATTTACAATTTTGCCCGTTTTACAAGAATTCGCAGAATTGCACAGGAATTTCAGCAATCTGTCCGCGCAAACTCTGTGGACAACCGTCTGTCGCTCTATCCCTCGTTAGCACAGTCTGGCATCTCAGCATGCAGGTCGATAACAGATGACCTACTTATGTGGTGTCCGATTTCATACCGGTGGGAGTGTGTCAGGGAGTTCTCTGGACACTTATTCTCACTGTATTCAACAACGATGATAGTATTATTTGACTACCACACTCAATTTGCACATTGAAACTGTTTGTGTAGAATATACACCCTCCTGTTTTGAATATTGCACCATAAAAAAAAAGTCATTTTTCAGTCTGGAGGTTGTTGTCCTCCAATTATCCAGGTAATCCAATTATGGCTGCCAATGACAGTTTGATAATGTTGTTAGCGTGTCTTTAAATTACATGGCTATGATTAAACACTGTTTGCTTCTCAAGTCTCTAAACAATGTGTTTAATATCATCATTGTTGTTTAAGATAATCTAAAAATGTACTTTGATTTCATATAAAATCTTAAACTTTAATGTGCACAGTAACCTAAAACTAGTCACAGACTTAGTTGTGTGTCCCATTGATGCCATTTCCTGTCACGGTAATTAGTTCTGCTCCACCTTTAGATTGAGTAGGGAGGAAAGAAGATTAGACTTTGCTACAGTCTGAGCAGCCAGAATGATAAATGATGATTAATGATCATCACAGTAAGGTAGCATTGATGCCAAATTACCCAGGGATCTGGACTGAGATGGCATCAATGCCCAAAATGCTGGGTCAGTCTGGCATCAATGCCAGGCCTACAGTGCAGCACTGAACACCACTAGTACTCTTGCAAGGGTAATAATTCATGAGTCGATCCAAATACCCACATGGATTCTGCAATTTTGAGCCGTGCCTTTTTGGCAAACCGTCAGTAACTGAAAATTTACTGTTTTAATTCTAATAGAGTACTAACTGTATAATTTCAGTAAATTTTCAGCAAATCAGCTTTAACTGTCGCACTGAAGCATCACTGCCATTCACTTCTTTTCACTCTTCATTTACTGTCAGTACAGAACTGAAATTCATCTGGCAATTATGAAATTGACTGTCAGTCTCATTTCATAAACTATTTTTTATTGGTGCGATATTCAATAATAGAAGGAGGGCTGGAGTTTTAATATTCTATGCCAACCAATTTTAATGCATATTTGTATGATAGTTGAATGAAGCTATCAACGTTGTAAATGTTCAAGAGAGAAATTGGTTACTGCATATCTGTCTGATAATTTTTGGCTATGCCTCAGGGGCTAGCCTAATGGTATGGTTGTGTGCAGTTTGCAAGAATTCTAGGAATTGTACAGGAATTTGTCTACAGGTATTTTAAGCCAATAAGAACGTTTGTTGTCTCTTCCTCTACACAGGACCAAGAAAGAGTATCTTGGTGGAGTCAAGAAGATTGGGGACTTGCTTACTGAGGCCAACCTGTGAGTTCAATTTTATTTGCCCTGTGACTTACAATTGTTTGTAGAAATTAAATCTTTCTCCATCTTTCTCTCTCTCTTTCTCTCTCTCTCTCTCTCTCTCTCTCTCCCCTCTTTCTCTCTCCTCTCTCTGAAAATGTGGATTATCTTGTGTTTTTTTCCCGCCTCGTTTTTTTTATCCGCCCGTGCGCACTAAATTTGGAGTCTGCAGAGGATGTCATCCATAAAATGTACTTGCTGTGGCCTTATGAGAGTTAGCTTGCTCAGAAAATTGACTTGTTTTTGCTTTACTGTGTTTGCAGGAACTCCCTGTACACGATGTTTCCTTCCATCTACCGCCTGTCCCCAGGGGGACGGGAATTCCTCCGCCAGGTTGACTATGTTCACGACACCGCAGAATCCATCATCAGGAGGAGGAGGGGAGAACTGGTAAGTTCATGGTTCATGTGCTTTTTATTTCGCGCTAAGGGGAAAATGGAGTGTTCGCTGTGGTTTTAAGTTTGCGGCAGTTCTGTAGTTACATCAAAATGTTTGCGGTGGTTTTAAGTTTACAGTAAAATGGTAGCCGCAAATCCCGGAAACATAAAACCACCGCGAACATTTCTGCATTTACTGCAGAACCCAGTGGTTATGGGCTCGAAACCACTGCTATGCCCCGATGTTGTGCCCTTGGGAAAGGCACTTTACACAACTTTCCTCACTCCACCAAGGTGTGAATGGGTACCTGACTTTGGTTGGGGAAGGTCGTCTTGAGGTCACCTGCTGGCGTCCAATGGCAGCAGCCCAGACCTTGCGACAGTTCCACGAAGTCTAAGTGTGGAGCAAAATATGTATCTGTTCTGTATTATGTGATTGTGATATGTGATACCCTGCAGCTATTCAGCACTGGCTGCCATTGCACAGGTAATTTCTGACCAACAAACCATCATATCATCATTTAGGAAAGCAATCCTGAGATCCTAGCGGAGAAGAAGAGGCTGGATTTCATTGACATCTTGCTGACGGCTCAAGACGAGGACGGCAGGGGGATGACTGATGAGGAGATCAGGGAGCAGGTGGACACCTTCCTGTTCGCTGGTAAGTTTGTCTGATTGGTTCAGATTCTTAATGTAATTACCTTCCTGTTCGCTGGTAGGTTTGTCTGATTGGTTCAGATTCTTAATGTGATTACACCAGATATGACATGATCTGATTGGTTCAGATTCTTAATGTGATTACACCATATATGACACAAGCCAGGAGTCAGTTGAAAACTTGAAATACAGACTTTATTGAGGTATAAAGATAAACAAAACAATAACGATATCGGCGATAAAACGGATAATGAATGAGTGTCTGAGTGCTTAAGTGAGCAAGCGAGAGAGCATGTGAGTGAATGAGGAGTGAGTGAGAGAGTGAGTGAGTGAGTGAGAGCAATAATCAGTGAGTGAGAGAGTGAGTGAGTGAGTGAGTGAGAGCATGTATTACTAAGTGAATAATGATATACATTAAAACATGGTCATGTTCCTTAACATTCTTGTCACATCATAAAATCAATACATACCAGGAGGCGTCTATATGTCGTTCAGTCGCTATACAATATATGGTACCCAATGAGTGAGACTGAGAACAATATACAGTACACAGTAAGTGGAACTGAGAATATCAAAGTACTGAATTAAGTAGAGTTCAACAGTTAAACTAGGTATGGCAAAGTGATGCTGATGAAAGTTAGACATCCCGGTAGTAAGATACGCCAGAAATAATAACTCAAGCAACTGGATAAAGTTTTTTGAAAAAATTCTTCAAAAAATTTAATCCAGTTGCTTGAGTAATTATTTTTGGCGTATATGGCAAAGTGAGTTTTTGTGTCTTGCAGTGAGACAATATGGAACGGTAAGTTTATCTTTACTTTTTTTTTACATGATAGGACATGACACCACCTCCAGTACTCTGTGCTGGACCCTGTACTCCCTGGCCCAACACCCCCAGTATCAGGAGAAGGTGCAACAGGAGGTGGAGGAGCTTCTGGCTGCGAGAGACGATGACACGATCGAATGGTTCGTCAACATTCTGTGACGTAGGGGTCATGTTGTGAGGTCATGTGGCGTAACGGCAGGGTCTTCGGCCTAGAACCCTGATCGATATATGAGGTCCCGGGTTTGAACCTCTGATGCCACCAATGTTGTGCCCTTGGGATAGGCGCTTTACACGACGTCGTCTTTTCTCACTCCACCGAGGTGTAGAAATGGGTATATTGTTCTTTGAAAGCGGCACTGTTGAAATAAGTTATGAAAAACTTGAGTGCAGTGCCACGTCGTCCTTGTCTGTCCAAAAATGTCGTCAAAAAACATTCTGTGAAATATAGTTACTGTTGTTGTGGTTTCATTTTAGATTTTTGTACTGCCTCTCAATGGCAAGATCATGACGCCACTTGCAGGACACTCAATTTTTCAGCAAGGTTTTGAGCTACAGTATTGTTTCATTATCCCTGTGCAGCACAATTTGCCAGGCTCACAGGGTCGGTGTGGGAACCAGTGAAACAAAGAAGCAAGTAGAACAGTCTCCTGGCCCCCAGGATTCGAACCCGCGCCAAAACTGGGCAGCCAGATCACAGGCTGCACACCTTAACCACTAGGCTAATAGGTCTGGACCAGTTAGAGGTGCTTGAACCCCACTGTTACGTGTTCCCGAAGTTGGTAGGGTGGGCTAGTGGGGTGGTCTACCTCAGCATGCTTATGTATTCCCTCTAGCCCACCCACAGCTTGACCCAGTTTTTCCTCAAAGAAATACCAAAGAAAGGCCAAACCCCCATGTCTAGCCTTGAGGCCCAGTAAGGGTAGCATACTGAGGTAGACCACCCCACTAGCCCACCCCACCAGTTCCGGGAACCCCACTGTTACATTACTGACATCACCTATTCCATCACATGTACAGGGAGGACCTAAACAAGCTCACGTTCCTGACCATGTGCGTGAAGGAGGCTATGCGGCTGCACGTTGTTGTCCCGCTTATTTCCCGCACCACCACGGAGGACACCGTGATCGACGGCATCCCCATCCCGAAGGACACCTACCTGGCGATTCACCTGTACGGGCTGCACCACAACCCCGATGTCTGGGGACCTGATCACATGGTATGGTTTTTTCTTTCTTCAACGTATAGTTACATGTCCATGATGGAGGTTATAACTCCCTTAACGACAGAACTCCCTTGGTGGCGTAAGTCCCTTGCCGGCACTAGAGAACCTTGGCCCGTGTAAGAAATCATGTGACGCCCCGAAACCCCCCTCCCCATTATACTAGACTACTAGTATACCCTGTCATTCCAGGAAGTCTGTGAAGGAGGCTAAAATCCTTCAGTGGTTCCTATTGACCAGAGGTTTGCTTGTAGTTTAAAATTAATGATTTCAGGGATTTGGGGATATCTTAAAGACTTAAAGTTTACAAATACGTCATTGTTGTGGTTATCAATTTAATAAACAATTTCTAATGTTTTGCCACAGGAGTTTGATCCGAATCGTTTCCAGCCTGACCGTATCAAAGCGATGGACTCTCACGCTTTCATACCGTTTTCTGCAGGACCGAGGTACGTAGATCATTTTATGTCAGACCTGGGCTTTTTTGGCTAGGGTGTGCTCTCTAAGACTTTTTGGACAGGGGTGTTTCATTCCCCCTGGATTTCTGTGCAGGGTTTTCAGGGTTTAAATGCTTTGAATCTAAGACATACAGCTTATCTGTTTTCATTACATGTTTTACAGGAACTGCATTGGACAGGCCTTTGCCCTGAATGAAGAGAAGGTGCTTCTAGCCCGTCTCCTTAACAAGTAAGTGTCGACCGGTGTCTTCTCTAGATTTTTTGTCAAAATCTTCCAAGGGGAATAACTGAACAAAGAAACGACAGATTTCCGTGTTTTTTAATATGCAGGTAGCTTGGGCAGAGATGTACACAATGAAGTGAAAATGATGCAAATTGGGACTTAATTTGCATAAGTGATGAGAAAACTCTATATTTCAATTCTAGGCATGTTGTGGCAGCTTGCACCTGTTAGTTTCAAAACTGGGTCAAGTATTCCCCAGGGACCCAACAGCTAGTGGTCAAACCACAGAGGTATGAGAAATTTGATGTCTTCTTATACATGTTTCTGTTTCAGGTTCACCTTTGAACTTGACCCCGCCCACCCAGTGGTGAAGGACTTGAATACGGTGTTAAAGGCCAAGGACGGAATGTGGATGAAGGTCAAGTCCAGAAAGACAGCTGGCTAATCATCATGCGCCAGTTGCGACATACCAGCACATGGAAAGTTTTTAATTCTTGTCCAACTCAAGAAAAGCTAACTCGTTAAAGGAAACCCAAGTCAATTTGTTTAGTCATTTCTATACATGGTTAGTTCAAACAACACTATCACAATGTATAGCGACGTCCATCATGGAAAAATATGACTTCATTGTAATGTGAGAACTCACTGAAAATCGTCCCCAGGGGTTTTGCAGGGTCGCGAAACAAAGGGGATCATTGTATGGCATGTTTTTGGACAGTTTTAAAATGCTCAAAGTATGAAGTATGAAGTTATTACACAAATGTGCTAGAAAGTGGTAGTAAATGTCACATGTCCAGACAGGTCTCAGGGGGAACCCGGGATTGAACTCAGGTCCCCTTGTTTGACAGTCGAATGTTCTAACCATTACACCGCACAACGTTTTCTTGTGTGGGATCGAGTTAGAAACTTTCAATGCGGTAACAACACAGATGTGATTTTATTCTGACATGTGATTTCATTAGCCTGCTGCTTGAGTTTGTCTTATAGTCAGGTCGTTAAAAGTGTAATCATAAGAATAACCCAACAATCATATTGAGCCACTTTGTTGTCTTAGAAAGTGGATAACATTTTTATCAATTTTTAGATGATTAACTGCTAACATTCATATTATAATCATGATTATAATATAATTGCTTTTAAATTTATATATTCCAAATCAGGTCATGGTTTTAGTATGACACATATCAGCTTACATTCCTATTATGATGTTATATGGTGATTATCACATATGATAGATTTTATGATAGTTTGCTGTTTGCTTCTCAAGTCTCTAAACAATGTGTATAATATCATCATTACTCCGGGGAGGAGGTGTGACCTCCTTCTGGGAGTATTGGGAATGTATTTGTTTGCGCGTTCGCAGCTATAACTCACGATCCCGTCGTCGCATTGGTGTGTAACTTGGCATATCGTTTGCCTGGTTCGGCGTGGTGATGCACAATAGCTTTGTTACACCATAACTACTTTAAACGTCAATCCAATATCGTAATTGCACCCCTATAATTAATGCTATGTCCCACTGCCCTGCCATAGGGACCATGTTATAATCCGTTATGCATGACTGGAATACTTCAGGCAGATACGGGGTATAAATCTTCCTTACTTGCTGTGATCGTATAGTCACTGTTACATTGAAAAATAGACAACGTGCATCACCACACGCAACCTAGCAAACGATATACCAAGTTACATACCAATGCGGCAACGGGAATTGTGAGTTTTAGCTGCGAACATGTGTAGAGTAACCTCCAGTCTGTGTATTAAGTATGCCTTGTCCACTCGCAACTCGCTTTACAGTATGTGCGCACGGGACGGACGATGCACTTTTACGCACAGTGTGAAAATGGGGAATCTCTGGACCTTCAAACTTACCACACTTGTAGTTTATAATACGGAGGCTGTGACAATGTAAAAAGTTTACGCAAGGGATGAAAGATTGTTGAGAAATATCTCTCAGAAAAGTGCGCGCGCCAGTGTCACTTCCGGGTGGTTAGATCCGGTGACCTTTGACCTTCGTGAAATGTTACGATAATATAAATTAGCCTTTTTTATTGCAAATAGCTTGATAGCTATAGATCAGGCCGGCCTGCAATAAATTGTGGAAAGAGGATTTACTGCATATTTGTGATTTCTGATACATCTTAGTTGTAAGGCTGAATGGTTCGTTGATAATTGAAAAGGGGCCATCTAGATCTAACTTTGTGACTTTTCCCGGAATTTCTAGATCCCATCTATGTCATGCTGTAAAAACATACTTTTCAACAGGTTGACCACTCCTGTATTGAAAGAAAAAGATAAACAAACACTTTTTCTTTACTTGCTCTAAAACACTACTTGGACTGTGCAGAGATGCAAAGTTTGTGTGGGTCAATACTTGTACATACTATAAATACTTCACAGAGAATTGTGTCCTACGGACTCTTGTTGTTGTTTAAGATAATCTAAAAATGTACTTTGATTTCATATAAAATCTTAAACTTTAATGTGCACAGTAACCTAAAACTAACCATCAGTCACAGACTTAGTTGTGTGTCCCATTGATGCCATTTCCTGTCACGGTAATTAGTTCTGCTCCACCTTTAGATTGAGTAGGGAGGAAAGAAGATTAGGCTTTGCTACAGTCTGAGCAGCCAGAATGATAAATGATGATTAATGATCATCACAGTAAGGTAGCATTGATGCCAAATTACCCAGGGATCTGGACTGAGATGGCATCAATGCCCAAAATGCTGGGTCAGTCTGGCATCAATGCCAGGCCTGTGCAGCACTGAACACCACTAGTACTTTTTGCAAGGGTAATGATTCATGAGTCAGTCCAGATACCCACATGCATTCTGCAATTTTAGCCGTGCCTTTTTGGCAAACCGTCAGTACTGAAAATTTACTGATAAGTTCCGATAGAGTACTAACAGTATAATTTCAGTGAATTTTCAATAAATCAGCTTTTACTTTTACTTTTCTTTAATATTCATAGGACATGACACTACCTCCAGTACCCTGTGCTGGACCCTGTACTCCCTGGCCCAACACCCCCAGTATCAGGAGAAAGTACAACAGGAGGTGGAGGAGCTTCTGTCTGGGAGAGACGATGACACGATTGAATGGTACACGACGTACATCAACATTCTATGAAATACTGTAAATGCATTTAAGTTCGCGTGGTTTTAATTTCGCGCTAAAGGCAAAAATGGAGTGTTTGCGGCAGCGCTATAGTCCAATACTGCAATGACAAAAAATTTTCGCAGTGGTTTTAAGTTCGCGGTGAAACAGTCGCCGCGAAAACCGAGAACATAAAACCATCGCAAACATTTCTACATTTACAGTAGTCGTTGTGGCTTCATTTCACATTTTTGTAGTGCCTCTAAATGACAAAATCATAATGATACAGCTTGTTTGTGTTTTTGAGCTACAGTATTGTTTCAACAACCTAAAACACAGCAAAAACTGTCCTTTCCACTCCTTAACCACAAGATTAAATTCCTGAGAAAAGATAAAACAGTATCACATGGTCATCCAGGTTTGTATATCACGCTTGAACCGCACTGTTACACTACTCCCCCTTTTCTTTTTAATATTCGTCCTCGAGTCTCCAAATTCGATATCCCTGTGCGGCACAATTTGCCAGGCTCACAGGGTCGGTGTGGGAACCAGTGAAACAAAGAAACAAACAGTCTCCTGGCCCCCAGGATTCGTACCCGCGCCGAAACCAGGCAGCCAGATCACAGGCCTCACGCCTTAACCACTAGGCTGAAAGGTCTAGACCAGTTCTACCTCAGCATGCTTATTTATTCCCTCTAGCCCACACACAGCTTGACCCAGTTTTTCCTCAAAGAAATTCCAAAGAAAGGCCAAACCCCCATGTCTAGCCTTGAGGCCCGGTAAGGGTAGCATACTGAGGTAGACCACCCCACTAGCCCACCCCACCAATTCCGGGAACCCCACTGTTACACTGCTGACTTAACCTATGCCTTTGCAGGGAGGACCTTAACAAGCTCACGTTCCTGACCATGTGCGTGAAGGAGGCTATGCGGCTGCACGTTGTTGTCCCGCTTATTTCCCGCACCACCACAGAGGACACCGTGATCGACGGCATCCCCATCCCGAAGGACACCTACCTGGCGATTCACCTGTACGGGCTGCACCACAACCCCGATGTCTGGGGACCTGATCACATGGTATGGTTTTTTCTTTCTTCAACGTATAGTTACATGTCCATGATGGAGGTTATAACTCCCTTAACGACAGAACTCCCTTGGTGGCGTAAGTCCCTTGCCGGCACTAGAGAACCTTGGCCCGTGTAAGAAATCATGTGACGCCCCGAACCCCCCCTCCCCAATATACTAGACTACTAGTATACCCTGCCATTCCAGGAAGTCTGTGAAGGAGGCTAAAATCCTTCAGTGGTTCCTATTGACCAGAGGTTTGCTTGTAGTTTAAAATTAATGATTTCAGGGATTTTGGGATATCTTAAAGTTTACAAATACGTCATTGTTGTGGTTGAACTTACTACAGTAGATTCCAATTATTATATTCCCCTTCCAGTGGGAAGGGGGATATATTGTTTTTGCTTGCCTGTTCTTCTTCTTCTTCTTCTTCTTCTTTCTTCTTCTTCTGCCAAAAACCAAGTAGATGCGCGGTGGTAGCTCTACTAATGGTATTGCAGAAAGTTATATGTACCTTATGTTACAATGTACGGATGTTATATTTGAGATGTAGGTACCTGTAGGAAAGGTGAATACACCTGACAATAAATTATGCTAATGAGGACCTTATTTGCATAATCTATGCATAAACTTGTATTTCCCTTACCATAAAAGCTGTGGATGTCAATTTGAAATGTAGGTACCTTTAGGAAAGGTGAATGCACCTGGACATAAATTATGGTAATGAGGACCCCATTTGCATAATTTATGCAGAAACGTGTACTTCTGTTACCGTAAAAGCTGCAGATGTCATATTTGAGATGTAGGTACCTTCAGGAAAGGTGAACACACCTGGCCATGAATTATGCTAATGAGGACCTAATTTGCATAATTTATGCATAAACTTGTATTTCCCTTACCGTAAAAGCTGCAGATGTCATATTTGAGATGTAGGTACCTTTAGGAAAGGTGAACACACCTGGCCAAAAATTATGCTAATATGGACCTCATTTGCATAATTAATGCATAAACTTGTATATTCCTTACCGTAAAAGCTACGGATGTCATATATGAGATGTAGGTACCTTTAGGAAAGGTCAGGAAACCTGGCCATAAATTATGCTAATGAGGACCTCATTTGCATAATTTATCCATACACTTGAATTTTCCTTGCCGTAAAAGCTATGGATGTCATATTTGAGTTGTAGGTACCTTGAGGAAAGGCGACTACACCTGGCCATAAATTATGCTAATGTGGACCTCATTTGCATAATTTAGGCATAAACTTGTATTTCCCTTACCGTGAAAGCTACGGATGTCATATATGAGATGTAGGTACCATTAGGAAGGGTCATAAAACCTGGCCATAAATTATGCTAATGAGGGCCTCGTTTGCATAATTTATGCGTATCCCTCACCGTAAAGGCTACGATTGTCATATTTCAGATGTAGGTACCTTTAGGAGAGGTGAACACACCTGTATATAAATTATGCTAATGCCGACCTCCTTTGCATAATTTATGCAGAGACTTCATGGTAATGGGAGGGGAATATCCTGCATTTTCCCGAAAATGTTGCCATTCTAGTTTGTATACCTTTTTTCTGTATATTTCGTCTTTCTGTATAGAATTCCAAAACACCAAACCATTTACCATCCACTCAATGATAAAAGCAATGTATATCTGTATCGCCCATAATCGTCAAGTTCGGTGTATTGTATAGAATCTTGTCCGAATTTATCGTAAAATGACCCGAAACTATAGGATAAATTTTGGGTTTGTATTGTAGTTTCGGGAGCGGGGACGGCGTCTACCGTTCGACAATCGCACTCTTTTGTTTCTTGCTATTGTTCTGCTATCAAGCATGTCGATATCGGTACCTTTGACATACGTTGATCTCTTCAAAACTTGTTTTTCAAGGCTCAAACGACGCGACGAAAGTCAGATTTTTGCCCGAGCATTTGAGCCTTTACGCTGTGATTTGCCGCGATTTGCCGTTATTTATGGCCGTATTCGGCGGAGAATGTATACTTTAAATTCTTTTCCCGTGAAAATTCTGCTTATCTAGCGTAGATGAATCACATTTTACGGCACAATTTCACGTAAAATGTAGAGGCGAAGGCTGGGTGACGCCGGCAGCCATCTTTGTTTACTCATGTTTACGCGTGTTCTAAGCGCTGATTGGTTTGCGTCATGAAAACATGTGCTCTGGCTGTGCTCAGATTGGTTGGCTGCAAGATTTCACGTGATCAACATATGGCGGGAGTTTTTTTTTCAGGAGTATCCCACGCAGTTCGGGCTTATCTGAACAAAATAGATTGCGTATTTATTCCAATATGGTGACGTTAAAATCGAGGGAAAGGTAGGATTGTACTTTGATTAAAATTTTGCAAAATAAAGTTGCGATATCGTGAGTGTGTTGTGTGTCTTGCTCAAAATCCTATTCGCCCCCCCCCCTCCTTCGGGACGTCAATATCGCTAGTTCGGGGAGTCGTATAGTTCGGGGAGTCGTATAATTTACGCTGACAAATGGGCTATACAGATATGCGGAATCTACTGTATTATCAATTTAATAAACGTTTTCTAATGTTTTGCCACAGGAGTTTGATCCGAATCGTTTCCAGCCTGACCGTATCAAAGCGATGGACTCTCACGCTTTCATACCGTTTTCTGCAGGACCGAGGTACGTACATCATTTTATGTCAGACCTGGGCTTTTTTGGCTAGGGTGTGCTCTCTAAGACTTTTTGGACAGGGGTGTTTCATTCCCCCTGGATTTCTGTGCAGGGTTTTCAGGGTTTTAATGCTTTGAATCTAAGACATACAGCTTATCTGTTTTCATTACATGTTTTACAGGAACTGCATTGGACAGGCCTTTGCCCTGAATGAAGAGAAGGTGCTTCTAGCCCGTCTCCTTAACAAGTAAGTGTCGACCGGTGTCTTCTCTAGATTTTTTGTCAAAATCTTCCAAGGGGAATAACTGAACAAAGAAACGACAGATTTCCGTGTTTTTTAATATGCAGGTAGCTTGGGCAGAGATGTACACAATGAAGTGAAAATGATGCAAATTGGGACTTAATTTGCATAAGTGATGGGAAAAATCTATATTTCAATTCTAGGCATGTTGTGGCAGCTTGCACCTGTTAGTTTCAAAACTGGGTCAAGTATTCCCCAGGGACCCAACAGCTAGTGGTCAAACCACAGAGGTATGAGAAATTTGATGTCTTCTTATACATGTTTCTGTTTCAGGTTCACCTTTGAACTTGACCCCGCCCACCCAGTGGTGAAGGACTTGAATACGGTGTTGAAGGCCAAGAACGGAATGTGGATGAAGGTCAAGTCCAGAAAGACAGCTGGCTAATTATCACCAATTGCGACATACCAGCATATGGAAAGTTTTTCAGCCTTGTCCAACTCAAGAAAACTAACTCGTTAAAGGAAACCCAAGTCAATTTGTTTAGTCATTTCTATACACGGTCAGTTCAAACAACACTATCACAATGTATAGCGACGTCCATCATGGAAAAATATGACTTCATTGTAATGTGAGAACTCACTGAAAATCGTCGCCAGGGGTTTTGTAGGGTCGCGAAACAAAGGGGATCATTGTATGGCATGTTTTTGGACAGTTTTAAAATGCTCAAAGTATGAAGTTATTACACAAATGTGCTAGAAAGTGTTAGTAAATGTCACATGTCCAGACAGGTCTCAGGGGGCAACCCGGGATTGAACTCAGGTCCCCTTGTTTGACAGTCGAATGTTCTAACCATTATACCACACAACGTTTTCTTGTGTGGGATCGAGTTAAAAACTTTCAATGTGGTAACAACACAGATGTGATTTTATTCTGACATGTGATTTCATTAGCCTGCTGCTTGAGTTTGTTTTATAGTCAGGTCGTTAAAAGTGTAATCATAAGAATAACCCAACAATCATATTGAGCCACTTTGTTGTCTTAGAAAGTGGATAACATTTTTATCAATTTTTAGATGATTAACTGCTAACATTCATATTATAATCATGATTATAATATAATTGCTTTTAAATTTATATATTCCAAATCAGGTCATGGTTTTAGTATGACACATATCAGCTTACATTCCTATTATGATGTTATATGGTGATTATCACATATGATAGATTTTATGATATTTAGAAAATGAATGCTTGTTTGCTTTGTAGCAGAAAGGTTTGGACTTTTAAAGCACAGTTGTATAGCAGAATTTATAACTTCAGTCTTAAAGGACTGATCATGGTAAATTCCGAAGCTAGCTTCATATAATGCACATATTATATCAATTTTGTACACATGTGCATGTTGTAGATCTTAAGCTAAAGGACTAGACATAAGTGCAATGCTCTTTAAGAATGTATCTTTGAAAATAGCGCAAAGTGCAATGGTTTATATGACGCTGTTGTATGCTATAGAACTAATACTTACAATTTGCAGTAAATTTGCATGTAAACCATGCCTATTTATAGATCTTACACAAACTATTGATTTTATTAGATTTAATATCTTAGAGATTGTACACTTCACATTTTCCACAGTTTTTGTTTTCAAACATTTAATTTCGAAGTTTTGTGGCATCTAAGGCCCCCATTCCACTACACGGTGCTCTCGTCGCGCTCTCGTTGCGCTCTCGTTGCGCTCTCTTTGCGCTCTTGTTGCGCTCTAGTTGCGCCCCTGTTGCGCTCTCGAATTTCATTTCAATGATTTCATAATTGGAATATCATGCAAAATGTAAAAGTACGGCTGTAAAGACAACAAAACACACAAGGCGTAAAGATATTCGTTTTTTAATCTTTGAAATTTGTTGAGCGCTCTGTTAAATTTGAGGCCGCAGAGAGCGCGCGGCGAGAGCGCCGTCATAGTGGAATGGGGGTGTATGATATAATATAATATAATATGATTGAAACTTGTAACCACCATAACTTCATTGATCATTAAAAATCTACTAGCTGGGTGCTTTTACTTATGATAATATGTTTCTTTTTGTCTTTTCTTACTTATCATATTGAACTGGAGAAAAATGTTAACAAGTTTAGGTAAACAAACATTGCAATCAGCCGCATTATGAAAACAAAAATGGCACCTGGCCAGGTCGCCAACGCCGATTGCCATCAGTAAAAAGTGATTTCTTGTTTCCTGGGACATAGATAGATTATCTTATGCCAAAACACAGCAACCTGTGATGTTTACTCATCGAAGCATAGTGTACTCCGGTAGATTTCACCCCCCCCCCCCCCCTCCTTAACGGGTATTTCGGTGTAAGACGGACCGTACGCGTGAACAGCTGACGTGGGACTGGGCAGCCGCATTCCGACCGTCTCGGGGTCTATCTTCACTGCGCGCTGATTGGATGATCCTGAATCACATGATTCTCACTACCATATAAGTACAGCGGAAGTTCACCTAGTATCTGCCTCTTGTTGGATTCATCCGCAAAGCCGAGGAGCGTGGTGAGGTCGACCCAGAAAACGTTAGTGCTAGGGGTTCTCCGAGGTGGGAAACAGAAGGGTTTTTCGGCCTAGGGAAAGTCACCAGTTGACAACACACCCACCCACCCCACCCTAGCTCACATACGTTAACAGTTTACAAGGGTCCGGCTCCGCCGCGCGACTTCGGCATTGAAGTTCCCCATAACTTAATCACACATGAAGGATGATCCAATGAGTGCGCAGTGTGGATAGGAAACTTTTACCAAGCGACATGTTTTGACTTTGGATATCTGCGAATAGAGTTTAGTTGTGTGTTCCTTTGCATCCATTGATTCTATATTCCTAATTCTATATTCCTAAAACTGCACAAGTATGTCAAAGAGGTATGGACAACTTTAATGAAAACATCTAACCAGGCATCTCTAACAAGATCTACAGAAGATTACCGAATGTGTACCGTACCAATTCCGTTCTGTATATCCTGCATGCTTAAAGGCACCCAGAGCATTTTATGAGGCTTGAAAACTGGAAATATTCTAGCTGCTGTAATCTTTATGAAATTGACATTTAATGCCATTGTTTACCACATTTGCGTGCAAATTTCTTACCAAAAGTGCTCAAAAGCGGCACAAAAAATAAGCTACATGGTGATCTTTTAGTTTCACACGCCTAGTGTAAATAGACAGATACCATAGCCCCGCCCACCTCCCTCAAAACGTATAAATGCAAAATTAAAACCTAAAAATGCAAATATTTGACGGACATGCAGTCACTCTCTCATTGGTGGAACTGGTAATTGTGATGGACAGTCAGGATCAGTCTATTAGGGCTTGCATTTTCTATCAGTTCTCACAACACAACGATATCGTATCTTTGCTCCTTTAATATTGATATGTATTTGTATAGTGTTGTTGAAACTTACTATGTGTAGGAATGACTAGAAATTTGGAGTTTCTTATTCAAGTTTCAAGAAACTTTATGAGGCTTGAAACTTGAATAAAAAGAACTCAAATTTTTAGTCATTCCTACACATAGTAAGTTTCAATAACACCATACCATTAATCATTGAAGTCATTGACCCCCGAAAATGTGTCGAAGTAAAAATCAAACCTTCTCGGATGCCGTTAAGATTGCAAATAGAAATCGGATTATCAGCAGTCTGTGCAGACACATAATTTTTACCAACTATAGTCAGCCATTAGCAGTGGCGAAATGCGATCTGTGATCTGTATCTGTATCTGTATCTATATAGCCGGTATAACCGCCATCAGGCGTAACACACCAGCTTCGCAGGCACGCGGCGCGGCAGCAGCTGGTCATATTACACCGAACGGTCTGTTACACCTAGTCTTTGCATATCTGACTGCAACCGTTCTTTAAAGCTTCTTAGTGATGAAGCTCCTACAGTACTTGATGACAACGAGTTCCATTCTACTATGGTTCTCGGGAAATACGAATTTTTGAACACGTCAATCCTTGGCTGATAACTCTGGTACTTAAAAGCATGACTATTTCTGGTCCTCTTCTGAGCTGGCATTAGATACTTATCAGTCGGTACGTCCACAAGTTTATTAGTCATCTTGTACATCATGCAAAGTCTGGACATTGTTCTCCTGTCCTCGAGTGACATCCATTGCAGGTCTGCTTTCATTTTTGTTACACTGGCGCCCCTTTCATAGTTGTTCGTGCAGAATCTGGCAGCTTGGTTCTGCACCCTCTCGAGTTTATCTATATCCTTCTTTGTGTATGGATCCCAAACTGTTGCAGCATATTCAAGGTTTGGTCTTACTAGAGACGTGTATGCAAGTGATTTTACCTTTGCTGGGCATGCCCACAAATTACGTTTGATCACTCCCAATGTCTGTTTAGCCTTAGTTGTTACTTTGTTGATATGGGTGTTCCACTTTAGCCCCGTTGTTAATGTAACGCCTAGGTACGGGTGGCTCTTTGCTGTTGCTAGAGCCTGTCCACAGAACTGGTAGGTGGTTACAATTGGGTTTCGTTTGTTTGTTATATGCATGATGTAACATTTTTCCGGATTAAACTGCATTAGCCATCTGCTTTGCCATTCTTCGAGTGTGTTCAAATCTTCTTGCAAAAGCTGTGAATCACTCTGTGTGGACAACTCTATATATAACAGGCAGTCATCGGCAAATAACCTAACATTTGAATCAAGCTGGTCTGGTAAGTCATTTATGTACAGGAGGAAGAGTAACGGTCCCAGAACAGTTCCCTGTGGTACGCCTGACGCAACTCTAACTGGAGCTGAGGCCTTGCCTTCTACCACTACCGTCTGTTCCCTATTGGTCAAGAAAGCCTTCAACCAATTTAGTGTGGTGCCTTGAATTCCGTAGTGCTCTAGTTTAGTGATGAGTCTGCTATGTGGGACTTTATCGAAAGCTTTAGTAAAATCAAGAATTGCTAGATCTACCTGTTTTTTACTGTTCAGTGCGCCAGCTATGTCATGAGCTGTCAATATAAGCTGTGTTTCTGTGGATCGCTTTGCTCTGAATCCATGTTGGTAGTCAGTCAATATGTTGAAACTTTCTAAGTGTTTCATGACATGACTATGGATAATGTGTTCAAGTAGTTTGCAGGATATACAGGTCAGTGATACAGGTCGGTAGTTGCCGGGGACAGCTCTATCTCCCTTTTTAAAAATGGCACATATATTTGCATCCCTCCAGTCTTTGGGAATTTCTCCTGTGTCTAACGAGTGTTGGAAAATATTGGTTAACACAGGTGCTATTTCGGTGGCTGTCATTTTGAGGAACCAAGGAGGTATTTGGTCTGGACCAGATGCTTTAGATGGATTGAGACCTTGGAGCATTTTTTCGACACCATTAGGGGAAATCACTATGTGTTCCATGGGAGGGGTACAGGGCTGTCCGAGAGTTGGCATGTTTGTTGTGTCTTCCTCTGTGAACACACTTTTAAACTGTGAACTGAGTGCCTCTGCTTTTTTCTCGCTATCACTGACAATGGAATTACCAATCTTTAGAGGGGCTACGCCGACAAGGTCTCTTCTTAGGCCTTTTATGTATGACCAGAATGTTTTGGGTTTGTCAATTATGGCTTCCCCCAGTATGTCTGCCACATATTTTGAATGTGCTGCTCTTATGCTTTTCTGTACGCCCTTCTTAACTCTCTTGTATTTGTTCATGTCTTCCTCTCGCCCTGTTCTCTTAGCTTTGTTGTAAAGACGTTGTTTCTTACGACAATGCCTTCTTAGGTTTCTGTTGAACCAAGGCAGGTTGTATCTGCTTGATGTTGTTTTACTAGGGATGTGCAAGTTCATAGTGTGCTTTATTTTGTCTTTAAAATCATCCCACTTCTGTGTCACGGACATATCCTCGGTTCGTTTGTTAAAGTTCGTTGCATAATCACTTAGGTCACTCTTGATGGCCGGTTCATCAGCTTTAGTTCGAATGTACACTTTTCTCTTGGGTTTCCTGTTTTGTTTGGGTGCAAGGTTGACATCCACCAATACCATGTCGTGGTCACTTATTCCAGGAACTACTGTGGTCTTTTCGATTATGTTTGGGTTATTAACTAAGACCAGGTCCAAAAGATTACCATTCCTAGTGGGCTCTTGAACTGTTTGGAATAACCCATGGTTATCCACTAAGTGCAGTAGCTTCTGTGCCTGTCCTGAATTGCTCTGAGTGTTATCTGTAGTGCTAGCATCCCAATTTATACCAGGTGTGTTAAAGTCTCCAAGGATGATCACGTTTTCAGAGTTAATTTTAGGTCCCATCTTACTTATGGACTTGTCCAGTTCATCCAGGCTATTGCCCTGGTCCGATGGAGGTCTATAGTATGTACCAATCATTAGTGGTTTCTTTCCTGCTAGTTGAGTCTGTGTCCAAATGATCTCACAGTCTGTGTCTAGATCTGGCCTGTGTGTGACAATCAAATCATCCCTGTTAACCTGGAATACACCACCTCCAGGGCCAGTCTGTCTATCTTTACGGTGAGCTATGTAGTTGTCAGGGAATATCTCACTGCTTGCTATGTCTTGATTGAGCCATGACTCTGTGCCTGCTATTATATCTGGTTTGTACGTGTCAATTACAGTCGCCAGTTCGGCTTTTTTGTTTCGAATACTCTGGCAGTTTACCAGTAAGAGTTTACCATTGGTCTTTTTGAAACCACGACCCCTCATATTGGGGTTACCCTGCTTAGATCTAAGTGGAGTGGATGTAGCAACCGGGGAGTCATCTGTCAAGCTTGCACTAGAGCTCAGTGTATCAAATGAGTTTACTGAATGAAAAGTATCATCAGTTATGTCAAACATAGCTGATGCAAAGTTTGGTATGCCACAGTCACAGCAAATCCACGAGTATGATTGGTGTGTTTCTAATGCAGTATACACCTGAGAACATAGCTCAATGCAGTCTTTATGATACCATTTATCGCAGCCGTCACAACAAATTGCAGTATGGGTATGTTGTACAGCTTTGTTACAGCTCCCGCAGGGAAACTTTGGCGGTCTAGGCCCAGGATTTATCTCGACATCTCCACTTAGAAGCAAAATCATAATCAATGATAACTTTGTACTATCATTGTGCATCATTATTTTCTTGTGACCGAAATGAGTCCCATTCACCCCACTGTGCTTAATCATAAAGGCAAACGTAGCCCAGTCAGAGGTGCAGTCAGTTCTGAAGTCGCATGTGACATGTACGTCCTTTATCTCGTGTTTGTCTATTGGCTGTGCTCCTGGCTGAGCCTTGCCAAGCATCAGACAAAGGGCCAGGAAAATGCAAGTGTAATGGACTTCCATTTTGTTATTGAAAAATTATCACCCACACAGACGTATGCCACACAGGTTTCTACCACACTAGCTGTACCAACACAACAGGTTTACACCACACAGGTTGTACCAACACAACAGGTTTACACCACACTGATTTCCGCCACACTGGCTGTACCAACACAACAGGTTTACACTACACAGGTTCCCGCCACACTGGCTGTACCACCACCTGTTTACTTTACACAGGTCTCCGCCTCACTGGCTGTATCACCACCTGTTTACTTTACACAGGTCTCCGCCTCACTGGCTGTATCACCACCTGTTTACTTTACACAGGTCTCCGCCTCACTGGCTGTATCACCACCTGTTTACTTTACACAGGTCTCGGCCTCACTGGCTGTACCACCACCGGTTTACAATACACAGATTTCCACCACGCAGGTTTCCGCCACACAGGCTACACCACACAGGTATCCGCCACACTGGCTATACCACCACACAGGTTTACAGTACACAGATTTACACCACACAGGTTTACACCACACCGGGTTACACTACACAGAATCTACCGTATACCGCGGCCGCTGGCACGCAGTTTCCACCAAGCAGTTTTCTACCACACAAGTTTACACCACAAAATCAGAACAAACAACGTATGAAATCCAATTAAGTAGGTAAGCTATCAGAGTAGATGTAATTCGGTACAAATATCGTCCTACAAAACATGTAATCACTCACTCGCCCTCCCCGCTCTGCATCAGATTCATATGCAAATGACTACAGTTGGCCGGGACGCGCCGCCGACATGTTTGAATTCATTCAGAATCCACAAATATAGGTGCAAAAAATTGATAACAACTATCTGTACGTGATATATAAGTTGTCCAAGTTCCCTGGCAGACCATATAATAATGATACGTCTTCAAATGGAATTCGTACCTAAAGTTGCCCTCCCTACTTTAGAGTCGTCGCCCTCCCCACATTTACGTGTCGGTTACGAAACAGTCAGGAAATTGGTTCAAAATCTAAATAAGCCAGCATTTACCTGGCCTTGCATGAAGCGCCCTCTGACGAGGTTCAGTCTGTTTGCAGCTTGGACGAAAGGGAAGGACATCTACATACCGCCTGACGGTTGCGTGGCAAAAAAACCCGTACCGCAACAGTAGTGGCATTTACCTCCGCTTCCTCACTGATCACAGTTGGATGTGGTGAAGGGAAACCTCTCACTACCAAAATGGCGCCCAAAAGGTAGATATTCACGATCCAGCACATGATGACAAGAGCTGCTGTAGAGACCGGGCAATCTCTTTCTGAGACTTGTTGGTGGTTCAATTCCCGGTTTATATATAGCAGAGCCTTTAGAAACTGGTTCAATCTAAACTAATGTCTGCCGATTTAGACACATAAAACAGTGTACACTTGATTGGTTGTTTTGCATTGCTTCTCTGAAAACTTTATTCCACATGATAGTTTAAAGCATACTTGTTTGTATTACGGCGGTTCAGACAATTTTCGATTCACACTTGTTGAAAAGACAAGTGTTAAAAAAAAAGTTTTTTAATATTGTCATTCTGCCACGTTTTCTGTCAAGTTTTGATTCACACTTATTGCAAAGAACAGTGTTAAAACAAAATTTTAAATCTTGTCATTCTGTCTTTTTATTTTTCTCTTTCAATGGAGAAAAAATCACGAGTGTAACAGTGGGGATCAACCTCCACTAACTGACCAGTCTAACTGATCCGGACCATTTAGCCTAGTGGTTAGCGTGTTGATTTCCCAAGCCGTGCGGATCGGGATTGGCACGGGTTTTAATCCCGGGAGCGGCGTACTCGCCCCTTTGGGTTTTTACAGTGGTTCTCTCGGTGGTGTCTTTTGTGAGCTTGTGAAAGGCACCCAGAGCATTTTATGAGGCTTGAAAACTGGAAATATTCTAGTTGCTGTAATCTTTATGAAATTGACATTTAATGCCACTGTTTTCTAGCCTGTCCATTCTCGCGTTCATCTTTAGCCTCAGACTTTGTCTCAGCGGTCTGGAGTGATGACGTTTTTCTTCTTCAGGAAGTAACAAACTCCCGTCGTCCCTCCACCCACCACCACCACTGCTAGGAGGGGCCCCAGGATTGCCATGAAGTGCCCTTCCTCTGCAGCGGGATCCTCATCTTTCGAGGAAAAGCAAAACAAGTTGAAACAAAAAGTAAAAAAGACTCCCTGTACATAGCTAAGCTTTTCATTGGGGCAATTCTGGTTCATTTTGCACTGCAGCTATAGGTGTCGCTGCTTAGAGATGCGATCCCAAAAGTAAAGCATTTACATATACTGTAAGTCTACTTAGATCCGCGGGGCCTAAAATCCGCGGTTTCGGGCAAATGGAGAATCCGCGGTGGTTCTAAATTCGCGCTGGGCGATGAGTAGAAAAAAATAACTGAATACTGCCATCAGAAAATGTTTGGTTAATTTGTAAAAATCAAAAATGTTACGAAGGTCGCCACAAAACTGCTTCAAAATCGTCAGAAAATGCGGTCCACGCCGAAACTGTGACGGGGAATTCCCGCCTTGTGATCACGTGAAATCTTGCAGTCAACCAATCAGAGCAAAGTTTTTCTGACTCAAAACAATCAGCGCTTAGAACAGGCGGTAAACAAGAGTAAACAAAGATGGCGGCCAAGCCCGGCTCTTGCCGCTAGCGCGCTGTATTTTGAAGTAAAATCACGGCGTAAACACGACTCATCTACCCTACCTAAGCAGAATTTCCACGGGAAGTATACAGAGATAGTTAATGTTGTGTTTACAATGCGGTCCCAAACGTAAGGAGTGTATTGTATACTAGTACATAAATGTTGTCAAGTAACAATAAATGCCCTGGGGAATGTGACATACTGTTACCGGAACGTCGATTGAAATGAATATGAAAATGCGATGGGTAAGATTAAAATGTATCGCCCTAATAATAATATGGCACAATCTTCAATATAATTCTTCAATTTTTTATTCACATTCGCCGATTTCACACTTCCCATGATGCCCCATTGGGGCGTCGTAAACTCCGGCACTGCCCAATTTACGGTAATTCTTCTTAGCGCGCGTGAACCAACAGAAAACCCAAGTAGGAGGGCGGTAAAGCTGCAGGAAGGTAACGTTACGTTTTTTGTGTTGATTCTCATCAAACCTGTCATAATTACATGTTTTATATACTGGGGAGGTAATACGGAACAATTTCTAAAGGTTTTACCAGTGTTTGTCTATAGAACTTAGAAGTTGAATTTGTATAATGTCACAGAGATTTTCTTTAAAACACCGAATAAACAGAATGCAGGAAAAACGTCTATACAGATATCTAACAATGAAGTATTACTTGCGACAATAAAATCAATTCTTAGTCTTCAATTTTGATTTTATTTGAGTTGTTTACGAAAAGTTTGTGGAAAGTGAATTGTGGGTGATGTATGACACACCATACTCTTGCCAGCTTTGATTCAGATGTCCTGTCGGTGATGACAGAATCTGAAATAAACCAAGCAACTTTAAATAAATGCACACATCTATATTGAATTGACTCTGATGATCATCTCTCAGATAGTAACAGTTTCAGTTATTACAGTAACACTTACACAGTAATAGATACACTAGTTATCATTTCTCAGACAGTACTAGTTACAGTAGTTTAGAGAGCATAAACAATGTGTTTCATGGTTGTTTGAATAACACGTCCAGGAATTTCACACTCGTTAGCAAATTGTTTTCTCAGATCAGAGTGGAAGTATGTCACATGTTTTGACCGAAAAATGCTCTCTGTTCTTCATGATATATTACTATTTTGACAAGACAGTCATGACTTTGGTGGTGATAATTTCTTCTTCCCTTTCGTATTACGATCGAAACACACACCAACCAAGAAAGTTACACATAAAAGACGTGACGTTAGCGGAGTATAAAAATATACAGAATTGTCAACTGATTAACAACAACAACTGATTCAAAAGTAGTGTTTAGCACTAGGATTGATTTCCCTTTTCGTAGAATATTCAACTGCAATAACGAACGTTTCGGTGTATTTTTCTTGGTGATAATATGCACGTACCGATTCGCTGCGGAGACAGGCCATCCCGCTTGACTTTTTGACTTTCGCGCGCTAAGAAGAACTACCGTAAATTGGGCAGTGCCGGAGTTTACGACGCCCCAATGGGGCATCATGGGAAGTGTGAAATCGGCGAATATCAACACTGCAGACACACACAAAACTAGAGTTTTAACTCTAGTTTTGTGTGTGTCTGCAGTGTTGGTATTTGTGCTACATATACTTCAGGTTATGTTAGATAAGCGATTACGGGGTCTTTTTATAAATATGAATACTGCAGACACACACAAAACTAGAGTTTTAACTCTAGTTTTGTGTGTGTCTGCAGTGTTGGTATTTGTGCTACATATACTTCAGGTTATGTTAGATAAGCGATTACGGGGTCTTTTTATAAATATGAATTGGTATTGAATTTTTCTTTTTATTTGAGTTGAATGTGTGACAGTTGTGTGCCGACTTGTTAAAAATAGAGAGAACTCTAGCGACCCCAAAAGACAACCCTCCCAAAATCAAGATGGCGGCCACCACACATGCCAACAAAGGTTTTGCTACGCAAACCTGTAACTAATACGTTATACTGTACTCTGTTGACAGAAAAACGAAACGATATCAATACATCTATGAACATACTCGGAACGAAGAGAATAGGTAGGTAAGATGATAGGAAGTTTGACGAAGCGGGAATGGATTTGAAATCGCATGACGTCACGCACCTGCGCAGTTGACCCCAGCGAATCCCGTCGGACAGTGACAGACGTACGACCGCCAGTCTGTGGTGCAAGTCCCGCCATGTAGACACGGGTTGTCCGGCTCACAGTGGTCCACTAGGGCGGGGGAAAACAACGTTTCAAAGTCATGTAGAATTGGAGTTGTACAGGTATGTCTTAGTGTATGCCAGCACCAACTCAGTTGGTAACAAGGAGACTCCCAAACCCAGTGCCGACCGTGTTCGGAAAGAGATCGGGAACAAAGTTGTCACAAGGGTTTTACTGTATGAAGAGTCAAACTGTTCTCCAACTAAGAAAAAAATGCACGTGAATTTCATTCACGTGTGACGTCAGCACTGGGTCAAAGGTTGCAGGGGGTAGATAACGCCCCCCGTCCAGGTTCATATTGAGTCACCGGGTCAGACAGTTACGTTGAAGGGTGTTGATATTCTGGATACCGACTATGACTACTTTGTGAGAGGGGTAAAGGAGGCAGTCTGCATTAGGGCTCACCAACGTTCTCTCAACCAAGACGGGGGGCGACACCGACTTTCAGCATCCTTTGACCCATTGATTACGTCACAAAAACTAAAACTCAAATGTCCAGAGCGATTGGGGCAGAAAGCTGAAGAAAACCGAGCGAATCAGTCGAAAATTCAGGTGAGTAAATTTTTTCAGCTCTTCATAATGTATTCTAACAACTCAGGTGAAGTTTCCTGCTATGGGACTTAAACGCTACTTACCTCGTTCACAGTACAAGCCGTAGTACCCTGCGATGCAATGACATTTGTGCTTGTCATCGTTCTCCACCGGCGACGACCCCTCCTCTTGTAAAACCTCACAGGTTCCTCCATTTCGGCAGGGGTTGGGGTTACAGGCATCTGTTGATCACCACATAGTTTATGTTTTAGACATCTATATGAATGCCTAGTTATCCGATATATATCTAAAAACAACCAACGTGATAAAAGAAGAAAGAATATGGACGTAAGTACACACCCAATTTAAAACTGAACAGATAAAGGTGTGAACAAAGTGATCTTTTCATTCTTACACAACTCTCTTTTACTTCATCCCAAGGGAGTGAAATTTTGTTTGGGTTTCTCTGTCTGTATATCTATACGTGTGTGGGAGGGAAGGTGTTATTATCTCCATGAAAAATGGTGATATGCTTTTGTGTGTGTGTGTGTGTGTGTGTGTGTGTGTGTGTTTGTGTGTGTGTGTGTTTGTGTTTCCGGACGATCGTATTCAGCATAGCTCAAGAACCTCTGTATGGATTGTAATGATATTTGGTCTAGATCTGTAGGTAGATGTTAGGAATACGAAAGTCAAGGTCGATTTTGGGCCCCCTGGTATGTGACCTTGGTACTGCAGCAGAAATTATTTTTTGAGCTGGACATGCTATGGTCTTGATTTTGTGTTGGCAGATAGCTTGTGATGTAAGAAATAAGTTGTGTATGTTTGGGCCCCCTAGCAGCTTGCTCTGGAACTGCAGGGGCGTTTTTGTCAAAATCTTCCAAGGGGAATAGCTGAAGAAAGGAACGACTGATTTCCTTGATTTTCATTGTTTGCAGGCCCAATTTCTATTAAACAAAAGAGTACAAAACTTTGTTTTTACCTCGTAACGTCTCGCAATGCTTCCCCACGTGCCAGGACGTACAGTTACAGCTGTAACCGTCATCACGGTTCACACAAGTGCCGCCATTTTGACACGGGTTCGACACGCAGTAGTCCCGTACTGGGGAATGAATACATGAAAGATGTTTAGACAAGACGCATATTGTGTACTCTCCAAGCAGAGGAGGGGGTTCCGGTTGATTTTTGACGTGTTTTTAGACGTTCTTGTTGGGCTTTCTACTTTGCCTTTTTTTATGTCGCCAACCCAAAATAAGAATGACAAAGTAGAAATCCCTATAAAAGCGCCTAAAAACACGTCAAAACCAGCCGGAACCACTCCTCTACTTGGAGAGTACATATTGTGGTCTTCTCTCATATTAATCTTAACTTACGTTGCTACCTCAACGTTCGATATATTCGCAATACACGTCATGATCAAGTGTTGTGTTAAACAATAATAAGTTCTTCCTTCTAGAAATACATGATCGCAGATGACATGAAAGGTGTAAAGTTAGAACTGTTGTACAAGGGTGTACGTAGCTGTAATTGCTTCTTGCGTCCACAGTTCTATTATTTACCACGTGGCATACGCCTCAATCCCTACTTATTTCTAAATGCACTGATTCTGCGACGTTAATCTGGAATGTTTTTTAGACATTCACACGTTTTGCGGTACAACAATACACAAAATTTCCCACCCTGACAGGCTGGTCCGGTCCACCCTGGCGCGCATGCGCCTGGACAGCTGCCGTTGAACCGGTTACAGGGTACGTCATCCTCACAGTGGCATGTGTTCTCACAGTTGACACCAAACTTGCCTGGGTCGCACTCTAAAGATTGGGGAGGGGGGTAGAGTGTATGTGGCATGGTTAGAGTCATAGAGGTGGGGTTTCAGTTGAAAACGTAACACGTACACGTTTCATTATAAAAAAGATTGTAAAAGAATCACGCTCAATTTACAGAAGCAAGCACTTTGCAAAGACTTGCCTGAGGATGATCCTGTCAACGATACATTTTTTTCACTGTCATCAGGATCATCCTGTCAACAATGCAATTCTTTTTTATCATCTCAAACCCCATTTTTGGTCAAAATGTATCAAAAAGTGAAATTGCAATGTCTGAGGTACTGAAGAGCCTCCAAATCAATTTTCGGTGCAACAAGTCTCAGCGTCAGCTGTTTCTATTTAATTTGCTCACGAGGTCTTTTTTCCTTGTTACATCTTATGTTAGCCGTTTGTAAGCTAGAAGGAGTCAGTTCTATCATTCCAGACACACAAAGACACACACAAGAACATCAGTACGCCAGGCTTATCCAGTGAGTTGAAAAGCTTTCATAGCTTCAAAATTTTGCGATACCAGGGCTTGGAAACAAAAGACTAATTTAACACTACGCAAATAGTAAACATCTCTCCGACTCAGCGACAGATAGAACTAACCGTGTTGACAGTACGGGCCTTCGGTCCAGCCTTCTGCGCATTGATCCGGACAAGCTCCAGTGAAGCGGTTGCAGGGAACGTCATCCAGGCAGTGACACGTCTCGGTACACCCTGCGCCAAATGTGCCATTTTTGCACGCTAAAGGACACAAAGATATGAGTAAGTTTTTAATAAAAGAGATACGTTTTTTGCAAGAACAGTAACCGAGCTATCAACATAAGTCTAAAGATAAAATATGACTGGGTTGCCCAAAGGCATCGTTTGTGACAGCTGCCATTTTTGTTTGTTGAACCTGATTTGTAGAGTTGCATATAATTACGCGACTGCAATAATAGAATGTACAAATGTTTCACTTTGGCGAAACACACCAGCTTCTTGGGCAAGCGGCGCGGCAGAAGCTGATTGTATTTCACTAAAGACCTGCCACACCTAACATTTGCATATCTAGTTGCAAGCTCGCTGTTTACAGCAAGCCAGCATGCCAAGGCGAGCAATACTTTCGTCATGGTCAAAATTCCTAAAGACCTACCCTCTGTACAGTCGAGGCCCTTGAAGCCTGTGTTACAGCTTGACCCATACGGGTCCGGTAAGCAGAAGACGAAGTACTTGCAGGCGTCGTCGCCATCCGCGTTGAAGTTTGGTCGGTTGCACTGGTGCTGGCAGGACCGCCCGAACTTTCTGGCCCCACATGCTGAAATATGAGGGTTGTTTTCTTCATTATTTGTTTGCTTTATCTTCTTCGGTATGAGGTATAGATCAAGGTTAAGGTTACATAGCTTGCCACATGCGTGTTTATCATTAGATAATACCACTAGTCCGTTTCTGCATAACTAACAGATGAGAGGGCGACATTGTAAGTTATGATGCTATGCTATTTCCTACTTCTAAAATATCTCGCAAACTAAGGACAACAAGATGTTGTCAAAATCAATTACCAAGGAAAGCGTGGGTGCGTAGAATATTTAGAATTTTTCGCAATTCAATCGCATTACTATACTAACGGCTCCACCCCTGAGGCTTCACCAAAAAAAGTCTTACGTCTTTCGCAAGTGGGTCCCGCGAAGCCAATGGCGCAGATGCATTCTCCGTTCTCTGGGTCACAAATGCCGCCGTTGTAGCACTTGGGACAGTCCTGCTTACAGTCAGCCCCCCACTTTCCGCCCGGACAGGCTGCGGGGACGATTTGACAATGCAACGTGTGGGTATAAGGTCGTTTACCATTCCGAGTACGCATGCGCAGCGACATGTATTGTGGGTAATATGTCAAAGGTGAAGGTCACGTCTGTGCAAGTCGTCAGAAAAGAAAACTGGAGTGGTATGGCCACGTGTCACATTCGTGACGAGGTCTTAGTACGGTCCGATGTTTTGATTGAATCTATTTCGTACTTTATTTATTTATTTATTGTGAAATGCAACAATACATTACACCGACTCTTAAGGCAGCGTAGCTGATATTGGAGAGTCGACATGTATGGACAGACAGATACATAAGCAATGGAAAATACATGTACAGTAGTTTCTACAATCAATCAATAAACATCATCCTACAATATATATTAACATTGTTGATTCATATGATGAACATGCATGAATACATTATTATATACATGAGAAAAAAGAGATAAGGAAGTGCGTTTGGAGGTCAGAGGTCATTTAGAGGAAAGGTGAACTGATAACTGATTTTTTACTTTAGTATTTGAGATTCGGTCTTTGTATGTGATCCCTAGAACTTTCCTGAAGCATTTCCGAGTAACGTCGACGTGGCGTAACGGTTAGAGCGTTAAACTCGGAATCAATAGGTCCCGAGTTCGATACTCACCATGCCCCACCGAGCCTACTCGGCTAATCTGTGAAACTGTGTGCCAAAAAACACACTGCGGATTTGGTTGCCGATGTGCCAACATCTAGCACATTTGCCACTTGAGAACCGTTAAAATTATTTCTGGAAGCAGGGCAAGAAACATCTCACTGTTTGAAATATGTCATGTGGTCCCTATAGCTTATATTCATGAGTCCGTATCCCACCGCTGGCACCATGTTATGTTTTGTGGTCCTACATTCGTTGTGTCAATCTAACGACGCAGAAATGACATCTACAGTTTAGCTGGCTCCGAGTTTTACTCCGATTGCCATGTCATGTGAGGCGTTATGATACAATCTTGCTTGGGGTGCTAAAGGTTTCTTAGGTCACAGTCTTTTGATGATACTCTAGTGCAAGTTGTTGTGATGGCGGTTTTAAAAGTATGCCTAACAGGCCGCTAGGAGGCCCAAACTTACACAACTTACTTCCTGTGGCATGAACTATCTACCACACAAAAATCATGACCATAGCACTTCACGCACATAAATATTCCCCCAAATTTTGAAGCTCCGCTTCAGTACCTTAGGTACCCACTAGAAGGCCCATTATCGAACTTGACCTTCCTTTCTGTAAACCCTACCTATCCAGTAAATATCATACAGAACCATCAACAGCTTCTCGAGTTATGCTGGCGACATACAATTACACATTCACACAAAGCCCGCTGCAGTACCGACGGAAAATGCCAGGGAAACCATTTTTGAACTGGACCTCCGTTCCCACAACATCGACACACCTGTAAAAATTATGAAGATCCATCAACGTTTCCGTCACTTTTTTTGCCTACATAGTAGTAATTGCGGATGGTGACTTGAATGTGTAACGTTAACGGATGGTAACTTGAATGTGTAACGTTTACACTCACCTCTGACGACCAGTCTGGTGATACCCTGTAGAGCTGTGTTCCTCTCACTGTTAGTCCGGTAACATTCGTACACCCCGCAGGAGTCGGTGGTGACCTTGTTCAAGGTCAGGTTCAAGGTGCGTGTCCCCAGCATCAACTCCTCGTTTCTCCGCCAATAGACTCCTCTCTCCTCAGGCTCCTGGGACAGCATCTGGATCGTGACGTTCTCTCCCACGTTCGCTCTCTGACAAATCGTGACTGGCTTGATGGGAGCTGAAAAGCGTTGTCAAATCGTAATCATATTCATCTCCATGGTAACGTAAAACGTATGATTATAATAATGAAAGTTTATTTGCAAGGTCTTGCCCAAGGACTTATATTGCAACACGAAACAATGTATATGAATCAATGTATATGAAACTGTATGTAAAAAAAAGGAATGCAGTAAGTGCAAGTTAACAATGCAAGTTGAAACTGAAACAATTGACTTTTCTAAAACTACTACGGAATACAATCTAAGCTTTTTGGGTTTGACTTTTTTTTTGGAAGCAGTGGAAGACGAAGTGACCCACTTGTCTGCAATAAGTGATCATACGTGGGGTTTGAGATGTTAACAGACCAGGGTTGTAGTTCTTCTTCAGTAAACGTTTGAACATTGTGGCTTCTTGAATTGAAAAAAAAACTATTATAATAGCTCTTTTCTTTCCTGCTCATTAAAGGGGCGGTTCGAGATAAAGTGTATCTCGTCTTATACTTATTTGGACATACAGTAGTAATTTCCCTTCTTGCAAAAATAAATCAAACGTTACCAAATTTGGACATCTTGACGGTTAGAATTCGAAAGGTTGATCCGTCGTCCAGCTGTAGCTCGGTGAAGAAGGAGCCGATCCTGAAGTCCTGGGCGATCCTCACCAGAGTGAACATGGACCCGGGCCAGTCAAGCTGAGGGAAGATGAACTCGAGAGTTCTCCACAGGTCGTTGTTAAACCGTTCGTAGTTTAGCCCAATGTTCGTCTCCTAAAGAGGTGGTGCAATACAACTTTTCTCATTGATTATGTAAATTACAAACTGATTTGCATAATAAGTATCTTTGAAAGATAGTAACTCAAGGTTCCGGGTCGGAGTTCAATTGTGACCGGGGTTGGGTCATGACCCGGTAATCTGCCGGAAGTGCGTGGTCGTCACCCTGATTTCTGCCCGAGATTGCTTGGTGATGGTTTTAGCTGTGCATGAATATTTTGAATCTTCTGAAAAGCCCGTGAGTTGTAGTATTTTGGGGCGCGGTGCAGTTGGTTCGCTATCGAAGCCTTTTTTGTATAAGTCCGCGGCAACGGTGATGTGGTTTTCTCGCCTGATGACCCAAATAGCATCGTTTTTAATGCATTTTTACCGAATTTGCGTCATCGGAGATTGCGAAAAAGTTATCACATGACTTTTTTATTTTTTTCATTTTTCGGGGACACCATTTACTAAGCTTTCTCAGCATATATGTCGTGACCTCGGGAAAACTCGTTTTTTCCGAGCAGATTCGATCAAAAAAGTGTAAAAAAATTATATTTTTCGGGTGCCAAATTTACATTTTACTATGGTTTCTACCCAAAATAAAGGGACAACGGACAATACCGATAAATACATCGGAAAACAGCAGAAAACTGCTTTTCGACCATGTGATTACATTTTCCGTCCTACTTTTCTCGGCGGAATTGTAGCCCGTCGACCTGAGGGTGTCGGCCTACATACGAAATCGCAAAAAAAAACTCCGGTCCGAGACCTCAAGAAGGGATTGACAGATCATCATGATTTTTGGTATGTGAATAGGTCGAGTGATGATTTACATAATCAGATACTTATTATGCAAATCATCACTCGACCTATTCACATACCAAAAATCATGATGATCCGTCAACCCCTTCTTGAGTTATTCTCTTTCAAAGTCTGGAACAAAAATGGGCCCTGCAGTTCCTAAAACATCCCCCACCACGCCCAAACTTTTACAACTTACTTTCTGCCCCTTACTCGTCTCATCCAGGACACGAGATATCAAAATCGTTCGTAGTCCAGCCCAATGTTCGTCTCCTAAAGAGGTGGTACAACGCAGCGGACGTATAAACTTTCCTCATTAATTATGTAAATTACAAACTGATTTGCATAATAAGTATCTGATTTTGTAAATCATCACTCGAGCTATTCACATACCAAAAATCATGATGATCCGTCAACTCCTTCTTGAGTTATTCTCTATCAAAGTCTGCAACAAAAATGGCCCCTGCAGTTCCAGATATCAAAATCGGTAGTTCTGCTGCAGTATCATAACAAGCCACAAGGGGGGCAAAATATGATCATTTCCAGGTTCCCGTCCCGAAGAAACTAACAGAAATATCATAATTCTATCCCAAACGTACATTATCGATGTTGGTACCTTCAATGTACAATTTGAAATTCTACACATGACCAATACAAAAACCTGCCTACCCTTCCAAATGAAATTCTCTGCGGGGGGTGATCCGTTACGCATTTCAAATAGGTCGGTCCCGTCAAATAGTCGATGCAAGGATACTCGTTCACCAACGTCACTTCCGGTTGAGCGTCTGGAGAAAGTACACAGAACAAAAGATATCGATATGATTCATATATTTTTGTAGAATCTTACAATGAACATGTTACAGTAACTTTTATAATGTCAATGCATGACCTTCAACCAAATACGTTGATCGCCAGAATGTCAACGAATATCAAAACCGTCTGACCGAGTGTATTTTCACCTGTAAAAACAATCCTGAAGTAATTATGGTGTAAATATGAATAAATGAAATTATGGTGTTTACGGTTTGGGCTAAGGTGGTAAGGTCTTTACCAGGAATAATAATTTCTTTAAGTCCTGTTTCCATTTATGTCCAGGCAGTTGTTTATTGTAACACTAGGTAGTATCTAACCAAGGCAGTGTAGCTGGCCGGAGCTTAACCTCTGCTTGGAGAGTACGTAGTTGGCCATAGCTTACAGTGACTGTACCACACCTTCAAAATGGGGGTGTCTTTCTCTAATATTACATTATCTAGAAATACTACTGCGGTACCCAAAATCAGCGTACATTAATATTATCTCGCCGATACTAGCAGACGACATGCCAAAGTCCATACAAATGCATCAAAGTGATCTTGAGTTATAGCTCCGAACGCTCAAAATATTAACCACAATACCCCAGTTGGCAAAATAAGATGAGGACAGGAGTCGGTGACCTGCGACCATGGGCATCCCCTTAAAGGAGTCCTAAAGTCCAGAGGGAGGAACTATTTTCCAAAAGATGATAATTTTAGGAGGTAAAATTTGATATTTTTTACAGTATGCGATAAAGTACCCACTAGTTCTGTGCGCATCAAAAAGCATCCAGTATTCTACTAAATTCCCCAGGTGACCCTCTATTTTCTAATTAATTAAATTAAAAAAACCTCCACTGCACGAAATGGCCTCGTATCCCGGCGTATACGTACAGGGATTCCTCCGGAAATATTCCATATCCCGGTGCGGATTTAGCGTATCCGTTAGTTTTAACGGATACGCTAAATCCGCACCGGGATATGGAATATTTCCGGAGGAATCCCTCTACGTATACGCCGGGATACGAGGCCATTTCGTGCAGTGCTCAGCCTATGACATTACAGTGTGCAGACTTACAATGTGCTTGACAATGACTGACAAAAGTTAGATTATAAAAAGAATGTCAGGGTGGTTAAGAAAAACTCGTCTTGCTGTGTGTTCTTTTACATCTTCTCAACAATTGGCCTTCTTATTGTGCTTAACCAACCTCATTTATGCCAAAAATATTTACGATTAAAGATGTATGTTTACGCAAAGGGAATACATGGGTAGGGTCTGCACGGGTTTGATGAGTATCATATTGTTTAAAAAAAACACCTTGTGCAATTCACCACAAGCAGAATTCTGTAAAAAGTCGTCGGATTATGTATTTATTGATACATAATCTAGCGGAAAATAACACCGCCCTCTGGAGTGTAGGACTCCTTTAAAGGAAAGCTACACCAAAAATTGAAAATCCTTCTATGCCGTGCTTAGTATATTCCAAAGTCAAGTTCTTATTTCAAGTTAGTTCACATAAGTCCGTCATAGTTCTTGGATTTTCGATCGTATGCAACTTATGCCGTGCTGACGCCTTCTCACCTCATAATTGAATTGTATGACGTCAGTGTTCTAGATTTTTCACCTGATGATTGAATTATATTACGTCAGTGTTCAGTGTACCATAATCATCAGATGAGAAGGCGTCAGCACGGCATAAGTTGCAAATGGTGGAACCGTGGAAGATCCCAAAACTATGACGGACTTATGTGAAACAACTTGAAGTAAGAATTTGACTTTGGAATATATCAAGCATAGCATAGTAGGATTTTCAATTTTTTGTGAATTTTTCCTTTAAGTGTGACCAAGTAAACCATTTTCCCGTCATTTCGATACACCACCATTAATGATTTAAAAAACCTCTCAACCAAAGCTAGACCACAGAGACCGACGTTCAAATTAGGCTATGTTGATTTGATTACATGGATGACATTCGCGCGCGCATCAATTTTCGCCGCTCCCCCCCCCCCCAAGATTTGGACTATACTGTACTGTAAATCGTGCAAAGCAGCTGCAAAATGATCAAATAGATGCCATTCATTTTTTAAAATTTTATTTGCACGCTTGCATAAGTTTTGGGGGTTCCCAGAGGCCTTATACATAGCAATTCTCCGAGGACTTCATACAGGAATTAGCACACAAGTGGGACACTCCGTCTACTTCACTCTCAATAATTTTACCTCGACATCCGGACTTCTATTGCTTTCGGAAATGCTGTAAGTATTACTTGGAACGCCAAGGCCACTTGTAAAAAATTCAGCTGGCAGTAGAGGGGGACCTTGAACGATAGATCTGTCATTTTTTGGTCCCTGTTCTAAATATCAGTCCACTTACTTCAATTGTCAAGATTCCCAACTTCACGGGGATTTTCCTACCCGTATTGCCTCTCGAGAACGGGTCTTCGAGTGTTTCTCGACTTCAGAACAGGTGGCCAACAAGTGACCCTTTTTGGGTGTTCAACTACCATGTAAAATCACCACAAAAGAGTCAAAGACGCGTTGAAAATCGATATTAAGCAAAAAAGCATCGTTGTTTTCTCCCCACGCGAGCAATTCACCCCATACACTCCATCCCATCATGGCGGTAAACATCCGGGTACTACACCATGGACATGGCGGCTGCCAATTTTGAAAAGCGCATGCGCACACCTATAGATCGTTTTTTTTCAGGGCGAGAGTGTACGACCAATCGACACTGTTGATATATGAAAACCCATATAAAAGCTGTCGCAGTAAAGTTTAAAGCACAACGGACGTGACAATTTTAACATTTATGACGAAATACCAGTCTGGAGAATATCATTTAGCTGCTGTGACACCCTAGTTGCTTAACCGCACTTGGCTAACTCTTAGTACCAAAGATTTTGGACATGGCTTTTCCAAAAAAGTTCTGTGAAAAAAAGGTCCAAATCATCAATAAAAACATAACTAAAGAACATTATGGGGGTTGTTCATCCGCTCTATCTTGTTAACCTTTTATAAAACAATATGTTTTTCCATTATGTTCTGTATCCGAAAACTAAAAAAAAACATTTTAGAGACTTGATAAATGCTTTGTATTGAGAGTTTGTGGCCACACTTAACTACACAATTTCATAGGTCTACATATTTTATGTAATACATAATCATAGAGAAGGTATCCTCTTTGACGTTTTACAGCAACATGTTACAATGTAAGTCGAATGCGTATGGGTCATTTGATTGTGAAATTAGCCATTGTAATTTTGTCGATTTTGTCATTGTACATGTTTACAGACAGAAAGAAAACTACTCTCCTCTTAACATCACAAAACCCACACATTACAGAAAATGTGGGATCATTCGTCTTCCACTGTCTAGGAAAAATAAGTCAAACCCAAATAAGATAGAATTTAGTGTTAGTATTTAGACTAGACTAGTCACATGCTATATTGTTATCAATTGTCTGTCCGTCCTTTCATGTTACATGTACTTGCAATTAGCCTACGGGCAAGAACTTGCAAGAAACTAAACTTATTGTATACCATGTATACGCTAGAAAGTACCTAACATTTGTTATGTTTTAGTAAAGCACATGGTTCTGTTAAAAGCACAGGCTACAATGTATTATTACATAGCATCAGGCTATTGAAATCATCCGAAGTGCCACGATTTTGTATTTGAGAGGTCATGTCGGCAGCTTTGTCCTCACAGCTTTGTCTCAAGTGTACGAAGGCGCTGATATGCTGAATTGGTTTGGATGAAAGCAATCTACGACGTCGAATCATCAGTATAACATACCATCAGATTCATGATTATAGAATAATCTAAGATAAGACAAGAGCTTCTAGTGCTACCGATCGTGACCAAGATATTTGTATTGCAATGACGTTAAAACTCTCGGCTATAGTCTCAACACATGGATGAGATTACCATCGCTTGTTGGGGGAATCGTTTCACTTAAGTGCAGGGATAAAGTCAGTATAAGCATTCATTTCAAACTATACCCAGTATAAGTATTCATTTCAAACTATACCTAAAATATACTATATTGCCTTGTATAATTAAATCAGAAAGTAGTTGATAGAAGGGAGGGGATAAACGGTGCTCTGAACATTGAACACTGACAACTGATACTGAACTCTCACACTAACTTAGATACCATAGATAAGGCTTCATGGATGTAAACTATTGTTTTATGTATGTCATTAATTGAAAGTCAACTTGCCTGAAGGTAATCGTTTCACTTAAGTGCATGGATAAAGTCAGTATAAGCATTCATTTCAAACTATACCTAACCACATATTGCCTTGTATAATTAAATCAGAACATAGCTGATAGCAGGGAGGGGATAAAAGGTGCTGGCACTCGCACTGTCTGAAAATGAAGAATCTTGGCATCGCCAAAAACCTATACTCTAAACATTGAACACTGACAACTGATACTGAACTCTCACACTAATTTAGATACCATAGATAAGGCTTTATGGGTGTAAACTATTGCTTTATGTCATTAATTGATAGTCAAGTTGCCTGAAGGCTTATTGCAAGTACATGGTAGAAATTTAGGGGACGGAAATATGACAATGCACAGCGATTGACATGATTGAAAAAAGAGACTTCTCAAATACTAGTGTTGGCTATATCAAAACATGTTGGGTTTGACTTCAGAGGAAGACGAAAAAGCCATGCTTTTTTAGGATTTGTTGGGTTCTGCGATGTAAAATTCATAGTCAAATTCCATGTTCTGTATTGTCTTTGCCAGCAGTGATAGCTCTTTCAAGCAACCACTGGCTAGTTGGGATGTTCTGGCTGTCACAGTCCAACTAACTAATAACTAAATAGATAGAAATAAAAGGTTGTTTAACTGCTACTTTACAAACGATACAAAATAAGCATCGCGTAGAAGAGGCCTAGGCATTAGCAATGGTTAGCTAAGAAAGCATGACGATTTTGTCCCATCAAGGTATAGTGTGTTTGTAAGGGGTGTAGGTAGTTGTTGTGGCCTTGGTCTTGATGTAGTGTCCCTTACGAGTTCGTTAGTATAGCTGTAATGTTAGTGGTACGCTCAACCCAAGGACTGACGCCGGAGTCGCTACATTTTGAAGACGTGGATCTGTATTCTCTCTCTCTGTCCTCTCTCTACACTGAGACACCGCTCCAGACTAACTTCTAGTACATGGCTCTCTTTCATTTATATGCTTTCTATCCGCCTTCATAACTATTTCTAAGAAAAGGTACATTCTTCTACTGTCATCATGAGTCATTTCCTCTAGATGGCACTGGGCAGTCCCAAATAAGGCAATGTCCACAAGGAAGCATGCTCTGCCCCCTGGAGAGAAGGTCATTATTTCTCACCAGGTCATTTACTCAGGCCATCGTCTAAAGAACAGTACCGCCTACACTAATTTCTTAGATCAGATCATCAGAACAGATGTCATCATAAGGAAATCTTGGAAAGTACCGGGAACTCAGCTATATTATGATACAATGCTATCGCACCCTATTACATGTTATCTATACACCGCACGAAAAGTGAGATTTGCCAATTGTGTTTAATGCTAGGTAAGTCTTGTAACGGTTGCTTTTGGTATCCTGTGTTATAATCAACCATTGTCAGACCTACCTGGTATTTATCGCTATTGTTAAGGCTACCATTCCCGTGCCATAACTACCTTGGACATGATAACATAGTAGTTTGAGTAACACATGGATTTGGATATGCAGAGTTCACTCAAAAAATTGATAGATATGAAAAATACATACAGAAAATAATACTAGTATTCTGGCACCGTACATCGCCTAACGCAGCCAATACCAGATTTTGTTATTATTAATTTGGTAAATCCCACTTTTCGTGCGGTGCTGTCACTGGTGTTCACCGTAAGCTTTATGATCATGCTCAACTTGTATTGTCTATTTGTTTAATAATATATCATGCCCCACAATGTAGGATAAAGAGAATTAGACCAATCTCAACAAGGAGCATTAGGTTAATATAACGAAGGGCATTGCAAGTGTTTTTTCTAGATGTTGAATAAATGCCCATTTCGTATCGTCGGCGCGAACTGAGTTATAATTTCTTTATCATTTGCAGGCACGTGTCAAAATTGCGCTGAGCGACCTATTATGGTAAACCAAAGAACTATATCTGTGTGTAGTTATCATTTTTGAAAAGCTTAATTAATCATCAAGGACCAAAAGAACGGGACGATTATAGTAATAGGCGCTGATGATTTTTTCTGGGTGTTTTGATCATCATGATATCCTGCATTTATGCCATTACTTTCAAATTGATGATATTTACCGCTCACTACTTCAAACCGCCCAACAAAATGGCGCATGGAGACACACTTGCCCTGTATTGTTCGTAACAAATCTTTTCATATTCTCCCATTGTCGAAACAGTAGTGCTATAGGACAAATACGGAACATCCTACAGATGTGAGAGATCGTTTTATACTGTGGCTATGATATTTGGGTTGTGGAAAGACAGTAAAAGCTTGAAAACAGGGGATGAATCATAGGAATGTAGTCACCGGATGGAGGTGCTTGATTGTCGGCGGGCATGAGGAAAATACCTTTCAACTACGTGCTGTTAGAAAACGTACTCTGTTGAACGCAATCTTAACGTAAACATTCAATGTTGCTCTAGTCCATCGTACATGTCTTTTGTCATGATTGTTAACGTTGTTCTCTCAGTCTTGTTCTGCCAAATGTTGGCGTTAAACAATCAAAGAACTTTGAAAAACGACTGTCCTGCCGGAAGTGGCCATGTTCGGTATGACAACACGGTCCAATGCGTCAGAAGAACAAGTCGCACAAAAACAAACAAACTAAAAGCGAGTTCCGCTTTCCTCACCTGAAGTGTGACGTGTGGCCAGTCCGAAGATGATCAGAGCAAGTAATCTCCACCTGTGGGCCATCCTCGCGTTGTAACGCGGTCTAAATCTGCTGTAAAACTGTGAAAACGCGGTTGTGGCGGCCATTATATTCTGGTGGCGGAGGCTGTCGTCAGTCTTTTGAGCTGAACGAGAGCGTTCCGCGCGGTGGACACACGATGGAGCATGAGCATCTATCCAAACGTTTCAAATTCAAGTCTACTCTTCAGTTGGAGGCCGACAATGGCGCGGGGTGCGCCACGCTTGTGTGGGTAAAGTTGGTAGTGGAAACGATCACTTCATGACTAACCTCGCAGGCCAGATGTAGGAGTTTTCACTCGTCGGTTATGACTGGTCAACTTGGAAGAAGCAATATCCAAGTGGATGTATGGCTTTTTTGTTGGTCTTTTGTGGCCTTTTCTGTGACCCTACGGATTTTTTACAGTGACTCACGCTGATTTCTTGTTGTAGGCCGCAAAATAGGCTAGAAAAGAAAACCAAAAAGAATAGCCCAAATTGGAGAGTAGAAAGACGCAAGGTCTTTAGGAAATCGCACTCATCACTTAGACAGTCCAGACACAGTCTATCTCAGTAAGCGTACACTTCAAGCCTGCCCATTTGTGCGATTTTCGGGCTTGACCTGTAAAAAGGTCCTAACGCCGTCCTATGGCCACTGTTACATAGGGCTAGCTTTAGCCACTTTTTGCCAGATAGACCATATATTTAAAAGTATCTTGCTAGTTGTGAAGTCTCCATATATATTTGGATATATATGGATATATGTATATATAGCGGCCACCTCTGACGAGGACTGGGTAACTATCTTCCCCCTCTTAAGGCCAGGTCAAATTCCTACCAGACTTTGTTCCGAATAAAAAACTCTTTGTGTACAACCGTGTGTTTTATTCAACCGACGTTTCGGTTACCGTCTGTCCCCTTCCTAGGGGAAATTCTGACTGGTTCGCTTTGCACTGCAGCTATAGGTGTCGCTGCTTACAGATGCATTCCCAAACGCTCCGAAACTTCGGTGTTGATAAATCACTTGTTTGGGTACAGAACTCTGGGTACAAAGAGCCTTTTTATTCAGTGACTTAAAAACCTGATGAAATCATTCACGGATAGGATTTATTCCATTTTTCTTCAACAGAGATGATTTTTATAACTTGACTCCGGAAGATGGATTAAATATCAAAGCTATGTCAGTTTGATATTTGACCCGGAGAACCCTAACAACTCTTTAACCTCTAAATTTACCCTCTATCCCGTCCCAAGACAATAGGTGCGGTTGCATTGACGTCACTATGACGCACATCGAGCCATAGCAATGGTAGATGAGTACTTTCAAGGACTTGTTCTTTTGTCGAGGACTCGTCTATATGTTTTAATCCTTCTTAACGCATGAATTAAAAACATCGAGCTTCGATCAGGGATATAGTTTTACAGAAGACCCCCGCACAACCGGTCGGTGGCTTGGCAATTGTCTTGAATAAACATTCGTGGGGGTTAAATTGATAGGGTGACCTCTTTATGGTCATGACCTTGAGGTCAGTGACCTTCGTCTCCTCTTGACCTTCAACACGGTGTGAATGGGGCAACACCGTGGACATTCACTGTAATAAGAGCCCATAACATTATACGTGGCCGATGAAAATGCCTAAGTCTCTACCAGGCTAGCTACGCTGGGTATAGGGAGAATAATTTGCCAGGAATAGCGAGCATATTCTAATACAATGCTAAACTTTCTTCCAACACTAAGGTATTCACGGATCGAATTTTCGACGACCACTGTCGCCTTCTTCAGGGTCAATAATGACCAACACTGCCGAACGTAAACTCGCGAGAGTTACGGACACGTGACTCTATTGACACATGTCACTGCGGATACGTGACGTCAGCAATTGGTCAAACGTGCCAGGAAGTTTATAACGCCCACTGTCTCTGTTGAGTGACGGCTGGAGTGCCCTGATATATATGGCCTCCTTTATACCTCTCATAAAGTAGCGAGCATATTATTGGAGTTTTAAAGGCATCCAGAGCATTTTATAAGGCTCGAAACTTGAACAAGAAACTCCAATTTCTAGTCATTCCTACACATAGTAAGTTTCAATAACACTATACAAATACATATCAACATTAAAGGAGCAAAGATACGATGTCGTTGTGTTGTGAGAACTGATAGAAAATGCAAGCCCTAATCAAGGACATTATATAGTGTCCTTGATTAGGGCTTGCATTTTCTATCAGTTCTCACAACACAACGACATCGTATCTTTGCTCCTTTAACACTCTGTCATTGGTCGAACCAAGGACACTATATAATGTCCTTGGTTCGACCAATGAGAGAGTGACTGCATGTCCGTCAAATATTTGCATTTTTAGGTTTTAATTGTGCATTTCTACGTTTTGACGGGGCTGGGCGGGGCTATGGTATCGGTCTATTTACACTAGGCAAGTGAAACAAAAAAATACCATGTAGCTTATTTTTGTGCCGCTTATGAGCACTTTTGATAAGAAATCCGCACGCAAATGCTGTAAACGGTGGCATTAAATGTCAATTTCATAAAGATTACAACTAGCATGTTTTATTGACGGTAACTTTAGGTTCACGGTTTTCACGGTCACATCTCTACCGTGAAATTGGCATACCGTGAAAACAATTTGTCTTCCACCCCCCTCCCCAAAACCTAACTAGCGCTTAGTTCTGGTGTACTAGTAATACGACACCTATCTCCTAAGTACTTCTCACACTTTCCCTTAGCACACAGAAACCACCACAATATTAAACAAGTGAAACACGAATGCTTTTAAGAATGAAGTATTTATTCACAAGCACTGAATTGTGTCATTTCTTTCTCACGTTGTGAAGGATCACTGTACTGTACTGTATGCTTACTAATTATTTACAACGCTACATATATTTACAAAAATAACGTAAAGCAATGATTTTTAAAAGTAGCAGCTAAAATGTTCAAGTAGAAGTAAACAATTTTGCTGTATTTACTAGAACCACACGGCGGTGACTGTTCGTGTAACGTTGCTACTTGGATACAAAAGTTTGGATCAAAAATGGCGACACCCAAGCCGCCAGACAAAGGAATTCATAACACTGACGCTACGGGATTTCAAAATACAAATGAATCAATCGTATATTGTAACTGTATAAAAGTTAACGGACCAAATTAACAAAAAAGGTTCACTAGTAAGGCAGTGGTGTTCTACGAACTACTAAAAGTACATGATCAATCTTACCAAGTACGGATTTCTTATCGTCACTCGCTAACGTTGCCAAAACAAAAGAAACAAAATGGCGGAGTTCTTTGAAATTCAATTCGTCAGTCCGTGATTTTCCAAATTGGAAACCATTAACGTTACTTCTGATTTAGCAAAAAAAATGTACAAAATACTCGCTATTGTTATGCTTGCGCACAATCGATATCGGTGTCTTTGACATACGTTGATCTCATTAAAAACCTGTTTTTCAAGACTCAGTCAAAGAAAGCCAGCGAAAACTTACCAAGTCCTTGAAATACGTTAAGAAAAACAAGAATTTCGCCCCAATTTGAGCCCATACGATGTGATTTGCCGCGATTTGCCGACATTTGTGGTCGTATTCGGCGAAGAATGTATTCCTTTATTTTTTTCCCGTGAAAATTTTGCGTAGGTAGTGCAGATGAAGCGTATTTTACGCCGTAATTTCACAAGTTCAACCACTTCAACATAGTGACGGAATTTTTGATGCTCATTAGTATGTTGTAAGCGCAGATTTGCTCGCGTCAGAAGACATGTGCTCTGATTGGTTGACTGCAAGCTTTCACGTGATCACATATGGCGGGAATGCCCCTGAAAAGTTAAAATGGCGGGGTGAAGGGCTGGAGGCTGTAACTGGAGCGACCCCGAAACCGACTTTTTTGTGCAATTGCCGCCACCGTGAACCTAAAGTTCTGTGAAAATGTCAAATTCTCTTACACCGTGAAATTTTGGTACCGTGAACCTAAAGCGAATTACAGTATTTCCAATTTTCAAGCCTCATAAAATGCTCTGGGTGCCTTTAACAAGCTCACAAAAGACACCACCGAGTAGTCGTGAATTTTTCTATATTGAAAGAGAAAAATAAAAAGACAGAATGACAAGATTACAATTTTGTTTTAACACTTTTCTTTGCACTAAGTGTGAATCAAAACTTGACGGAAAACGTGCCAGAATGACAAGATTGAAATACTGTTTTGGTAACACTTTTCTTTTCAATAAGTGTGAATCGAAACTTGTCTGATCCGCCGTAACACAAACAAGTCTTCTTTGTATATGCATGTGGGATAAAGTTTTAAACAAATCAATGCAAACAACCAATCAAGTGTACTGTTTTATGTGTCAATCAATCTAAATCAACAGGCATTAGTTTAGAATGAGCCAGTTTCTATAGGCTTTGCCATATATAAACCGGGTCTTGAACCACCAACAATCAGAGTAGTCTCAGAAAGTCTACGGAGATTGTCCGGTCTCTACAGAAAGCTCTTGTCATGTGCTGGATCGTGAATATCTGCCTTTTGGGCGCCATTTTGGCAGTGAGGGGTTTCCCGTCACCACATCCGACTGTTGTCAGTGAGGAAACGGAGGTAAGTGCCACTTCTGTTACGGTACTTTTTTGCAACCGGCGGTTGCTGGCATTGTTGCCGGTATTTAGATGTCCTTCCTTCTGTCTTTCTTTCTTTCATTTTCGTCCAAGCTGCAGACAGACTGAGGCTCGCCAGAGGGCACTTCATGCAAGGCCAGATGATCGGTCGCATTTCGCCATTGCTAATGACTGACTATACTAGATTTGCTAAATGTGTATGCACAGACTGCTGATAATCCGATTTCTATTAGCAATCTAAACGGCATGCGAGAAGGTTTGATTTTTACTTCGACACATTTTCGGCGGTTAATGATGCCAAAATATCATTTTCAGTATGGAATCTGCACTGGTCTTGAATACGTGTGGGTAATTTTGTGTAAATCCGTTTTGTAACTAGAGCGTCTGGAGTGTACTTTTTGAAAAAGAAGAGCAGAAAAGACGGCTACACAGAAGTGAGTGAGAAATTATAGAAGTGATGATGATTTAGCGTTTTCAGTAAAGTTTATGGTACAATGTAATGAGGAACAAATCGGCCATGTCGGATTCAGAAAATAGAGTAATCAAGGAGGTTTAATCACCTCTTGATTAAACCTCCTTGGAGTAATGCAGTCACTGTGATAGTAAATTTTCCAAAATGAAAATTTTCCCATTCTGAGAGCAAACAACAACGTCAACCAAACCATGACATAGATGGCTTCAAAAGTCAAGAGAACACCAGTGCTAAACAGATTTAAACGTTCATCCTTTCTTTATTTATTTTCCAGTACGTGGAGGGTCAATCTTCCGTCAATACCACAGCGCCCCCTTACGGCTGGGACGAACTGCAGCAATGCGACACAACATCATGTGAAAACGCCACAAATGGATTACAATGCGGAGGTAAAGTGCCAAGTATTTTCTGATGTAGATTTGTTGTTGTTGTTGTTGTGTTGTTGTTGTGTTTATTTTTGCGTAACTCCCGGGCCGCAAATACTCTCCAAGCAGCGGAGCTGGTCCGGCTGTTTGTTGTTGGTGTGACAAAAAAAACCCATGACAAAGTAGAAACTAAAGAAAGCTCGACAAAAAGCCTTAAAGAGCATGCCTGGGCTATAAATTCACCCAATAAATTCAGCTAACGTAAACTCCCAGACCTCAGTCTGCTTCTGAATGCCGTGGTGTTCACATCAGTGAAGGGGCTCGCTGGCTAAGACAATTTACCAAGTATTGAAGTTACTTCAGCACATGTTTGAAATCATATAGTGTAGAAAAGGAATCAAAGTTTAGTTGCACATAAACAAGTCAGCTTTGTAGTACCTAACCAAGAATATGAATACAACACTGGCCTGCCATACTCACTTGTAGAATGTCTCAGACATTGGCTGTCAGTATACAAATTACACTATTTTTTAGACTACCAAGTAGACACCACAACTGTATAAGTCATATTTCTAGACACATAGCTATCAACGCTAACTCAGCTCTGATGAAAATATAGATAAAATGCCAACTTTGAAGGGGTTGCTTTGACAGTGGAAAACACAATGTTATGATTCTCGGAAAGTTGCCTAGCAAAGTTACATATTGAATTGATTATGTAGCTTTGTTACACCTACATGTATCTGGGTTATTTTGTTGGTCTGACAATTTTTTCTTCAAAAACTAGTGAGAGAAATACAGGATTTTTCAAACCTTGAGACGTCAGTTAATTATGTTTAGCCATACCTAGTATGGCTAAACATATTGTTTTTACTCATGTTTCTTCTTCTCCTGTCAAATCTTCAAATCGATTCATCTCTGTCATTTTTTGACCAAATGACCTGAAATTTGGTATAGAGGTAATGTAGGCAAAAACCAATGTGCGTTCTTTTCCTTTTCTTGATATTGACCTTGAAAGTGATTTTATTGAGATTTTTAGGCTATTTTTAGCATATCTTGGCCTCCTGCGCCCTGGTATTTCAACTGAATGACCTGAAATTTGCTGTATATGTGCCTTGAACAAATATCTAAAGGACTACATTCCCATTTTTGGCATACATATCTTCAAAACGATTTATTTTGGGCTTTCTTGACAATATTTTCCACTTCTGTCACTTTCAATACTACATATGACCTAAAGGTCATTGACCCCAAGTGACTTGCACCTGGCCTTGCATGCCTGTGAGCCTTGCGACCACCTGATTGGTCAATTGGGTTAATCTAATTATCTTGCATTCCTGGCGCAGGTGTGCTTGTATTCATGCCAAATATGGTATGGGAATTCCTAGGACATGTGATTACATGGCTTTTTTCACTCTTTTTTGAACAAAGATACACATCTCCAGTTCCTATGTATTAAACCAAAATAATGTGAAATCTGCCTTGGTCATGTACACAGGCCCTCGTTCAAATGTTTGGCATACAGCCATTCAAAACGATTTTTCAAACAAAGAATTTTTTCGTTTCGTTATTTTCAACCCAAAGTGCATTCAAACAAAGGGGTGTCACATTTTTATATTTCACCCATACTATCGCTGAAATATGTTGTTTTTGGTCATTTCCTGTCAAATCTTCATATATATCATTATGTATACTATGGAAAACTTCATTCTTCCCTGGGGTTGATCTTTTTTAATTCAATTTTGAACTGGGTTGATTATGTTGATTACGTAATTTTCAGCGGATATTTTTCGACTGGTCTCGTTTACATGGAGATGGCACGGAATATCCCATTCTTGCAAGGGGAGGATTCTTTAATTATTTCTTTCAATTTTGAGCTGGAATGATTATGAAAAAGTCCATTTGTCAGCAGAAGTGTATTTGTTAAATCAATAAGTGGATATGGTTTTGGACTGGTCCATATTGTGTTCAGGTGCTACTGGAAGACTCCATTCCTGTATGGAGAGACTGGTAATTGTTTTTAAACTCAATTTTGGACTGGGGTGATCCATTTTTTTAGTAGAAGTATTTTAGAAGTATTTTAGAATGGTCCATTGTTATTTTGGGAGAGTCCATTTTTTGCATGGCGAGGAGTATGGCTAAACATGCTGTATTTGCTCGCAAATGTTGCCTTTCTAGTATGCAAATGATTTCCTGTCGTCTGCTCTGATCCAATTTTATTGTTCTTTGAGCCAGACGGGTAGAGATCCCCTACAGAGGATAATCCATTTATGATGTTGGGATGAGGGTTGGAGTCAATTTAGCTACAAAGTCCCTGACAGAAGAAAGTTTTAATAGGAAGAGAACGCTGGGTCCTGCTTTCTTGTCCTTTAAACACGTAAAAAAACTGCCTCTGCTTGGAGAGTAGGCCGCAAACACAACCAGTATAATCATACGGCGTGAAGACAAGTCCAAAAGTGGACTGTATAAACCCACTTTCGTAAATGAACGATATAAACCGAACACAGCTTCTGAATTTGCTACTATATTCAGCCTTGAACATCAAGCCTTGGTCATGAGTTTTTGGCGACCCTCAGGGGCGAGTCTAATGGTATAACTATAGATGTGTGCAGTTTGAAAGAATTCTAGAAATTGTACAGGAATGTGAAGGTCCACGGGACAATAACTCAAGAATGCCTGGATAGATTGTCTTCATATTTGTAAGACCTTGAAATGATTTGGGCCCCCTAGCGGCTTGCTATGGTACAGCAGCAAAACTTCCGGGTTTGATATCTCAAGTTCTGGACATGCTATGGCCATGAATTTTGAGTGGTAGATAGCTCCTGCGAGGGTGCAGGTTAAGGCCACCCATAACGGTTGCGGAACTGCAGGAGCCGATTTTGTGTCAAACTTTGAAGGGAATAACTCTTGAAGAGGTTGACGGATCGTCATGATATATGGTATGTAGATAGCTTAAGTGATTATTAACAAGATCAAATACTAATTATGCAAACCAGTATCTAATTTTTCGATATAAAACTGGCTTCTGTAACATCTATTGTTTGCTGTGTAGGTCCTGCACGCGGCGTCTGTGGTTGCGGCAGCTGCAAGTGTAATGTCGGCTGGATGGGGCGGACCTGTGACTGCTGGCAGACAGATATCTCCTGTTGGTTGGGGTCACCAAAGGTTAGCACACGGCATTATTGTTTACTTATTATTTTATTGTTGATAAGGCCATAGCAAGTAATTTTTATGGATGACATCAGCGCGCTCATTAATTTTCGCCCGATTTGAAAAAAACAAAAAACAACATGAATTTCATTGCCCTCTGACTGTGGTCAACATGCCCAAAATTGGCAAATATGTCGTAAACGTTGACAGTCTAAGGTGTTTCATTGCATATGAATACCCAGTGCAGTTCCTGCCCATGGTGGTATGATCATCACAAGCTGTTTTCTGCATTTGTTCTAGTTAATTGCATTTGTTATTTGCATTTGTTGTAGTTGAGTCTATTGAGATGTATACACATCTACAAAGACACGTTTACTGTTGAATCAAGGAGGTTTTATATCATATATGAAACCTCATTGGTTGAATACAGGAATAAAAGACCTGCTGGTCATAATATCATATTTTGTCGCCTCAATTCTTGGTTTAAGAAGACTTATGATCTCAAAATTTGAAAATATAGGAATCTTGTTTTTTTTGCCCGCCTTTTTTTCGCCCTATCGCATTAGTTTTGGAGTCTACGGAGGATGCCATAAAATTGACTTGCTGTGGCCTAATTAACATAAACAAGTGAATAAGATATAGGGTACCACGATAGTTTTTTTCACGATATGTTATTTGTCATTTGCATGACACCAACTCGTGGCACACTTGCTCTGATTTTTTTACGTTTATTTTTAATGGCTGATTGATTGATTGATTGACAGGTGCCCATCAGAGTCACACCAGATGAAAGTCTTGCGCCTGCGCCGTACCACTTGCTCGTACAGCTGGAAAAAGACTTGGGTACGTAAACACTCTCTCTTAAGCCCCCTCTCACTAGACCCACGGTACGTTGGCGGCGTCGCTGCGGCCGATCGAATTGACAAAGCACTCGAATTAGAATTTCGAATTTCATCGACAAAAAACGAATCTTTTAAGCTTTGTGTGTTTTGTTTCCTTTTTTGTCATACTTGTACATTTTGAATGATATTCCCATTATAACGTCAAGGGCAACACAAATCCAGTTTAGGACGCAGCGACGCTGCCAGCGTGCCATGGGTCCAGTGAGAGGGGGGCTTTACCATACTCGGTATCCCAGTATACATGTACTAACTTAAAGGGATACACACGGCCAGAGGAGAGTGTTATTTTCTAACAGACCACATCTTTACGATTACAAAATCAACAAAATTTGTAAACATTATTCACAGATGGAATCGAGTGGTGGTTAAGAAATACCCTATACTTCCTATTGGTAATATATACGAAAACGGCTGTCAAAAGCTTTGGCCTGGTGTCCCTTCATTGAGACCCAAGGGGTGTGATGCATGATGGGAATCATCTCTTAACCCTGACCTTGTTTTGTACACCGCAGGACTTGTGCCGGAAGTCCGGGTTACCGGACGTGGACCCGCCCGGACCAGCTGGAACTGCGACACGGTGACCGGCGTGCCCCAGTCCGTCCGCTCTTCCATGGGACTGAGCTACTTTTACCAGGTGCGCTTATCATGGTTTATCGGGATTTATGTGCATACTTAAAGGAAACCCAAGCAATATAAGGGCCCGAAAATGACTTAATCTAGTCATTTTTATACATGATTAGTTCAAACAACACTATCACAATGTATAGCAATGTCCAGAGTTGAGGAAAGTCGCGTAAAGTGTCTTTCCCAAGGGCACAACATCGGTGGCGTCAGGGAGATTTGAACCAGGGGCCGTGACGTCACACGACCCCACTCATCATCTTGTCGTGAGAGTGTCACGGATGTACATCACCCTCCTCCTCCAGTCCTCCCTGTCCTCCATTGCTGTTCTAAATTGCAGTTCTTCTAAATTGCAGCCTGCATCCTCACACAGCTGCTGTATGTAGGTTGTGCGAGGCCTGCCTACACTTACATGTCCATAATTTGGTGCCAACAAAAGGACCACACTAATCACACACGATTGTACCCGCAGAAATACCTGCACGCCTACGGCATCCCCATCCTGAGCTCCAGCCGGGTCCCTGACGCCGCCCTCCGCCGAGCCTGTTACGTCGTGCGCTTCATGTTCTCAGATCGTCAGGACGTCAGGGACGACTTCCACGACCGCTACGGCAGGCACGCCCTCATGGCTGAGACAGAGGTACTGCATCACACATTGCCTTAAGCCCCCCTCTCACTGGACCCGCAGCACGCTGGCGGCGTCACTGCGTCCTAAACTGGATTTGTGTTACCCTTGACTTTACAATGGGAACATCATTCAAAACGGACAAATATGACTAAAAAGACAACAAAGCAAACAAAGCTTGAAAAGATTCGTTTTTTGTCGATGAAATTCGTTGAGTGCTTTGTCAATTCGATCGGCCGCCAGCGTAGCGCGGGTCCATCCAAGCTCTCAATAATAGTGCAATTTGCAATTAAGTTCTTGCCTGAGGGCTAATTTCAACATGAAACAATGCATAGGAAAAGCATTCAGACAGTGCAAGTTAACAACGGTGACAAGTGGAAAAAGTGACTATTCTAAGAACTGCTACGGAATAAATTCTAAGCTTTTCGGGTTTGACTTCTTTTTTGGAAGCAGTGGAAGACGAAGTATCCCACTTTTCTGCAATGAATGGGTTTTGAGATGTCAACAACGTTGTAGTTTTTTTTCTTCAGTAAACGTTCGAAAATTGCGGTGAGTTTTGGTGGCTACTTTAAACATATACTATAGCTCTTTTCTTTCCTGATCATTAAAGGGGCAGTTCGAGATAAAATGTATTTCGTCTTCCATTGCATTTGACAAACAGTAGTACTGTAATACTTGTTTATTTCACTGTAACTTTATGTTCACTGTTTTCATGGTCACCTCTGTACCGTGAACTTATCATCACCGCAAAAAAAACGGTTGTGATTATTATATGATCCTTCACACATTCGTTCTGTAAATCACCGAGAAATCAAAGTTTAGTGAAAATGTCCATTTTCCTTACACCGTGAAATTTTGCTACCTTGGAGATAAAGCGAATTACAGTAATTTTCCTCATTAATGTGTTCGTCCAGCAAACAACTGACATCCCCGAACATTCTTGGCTGGGGCCCAGCTGGAACGAGCGGGCGCGCGGTCTCGGGGCGACGGAGACACACCCCGTGTCAACCGGGGCGGAGGAGAACGTGGGCTGCTACGGGCTCGGCAGGGACAGGTACAATCTTCCACCATATTCACATGTATATGTATGAATCCACTGTCGTAAATAGACGACATAAGCTGACCCAGCCTCTGATGAATTTTCTCTCATGTTCAGCCCTCACCTACGCTACAGTTTCGCCCGTCAAAACATTATTGCCATGCGTTGAATGCCATGAACTCCGCGTGCTGCCAGTAATGCATGTAGTCCTATGGGGAATCCCGGAAGTGAAGAAAAAAGGTGTCATTATCTCTGGAACAAAGAAATCAGATCACAAATACTTACCCTCAACTGCTAACATGTTATGTCAACTGTCACCGGACACATTCCTGACAAATTCTATACGGCTAGCCCTCAGATTCCCCCCCCCCCCCATCAGAGCCCTTGGCACCCATCCTACTATATCATGGGGTTGCCAAAATCGCAAAGTAGAGACAGACCATTTTTTCTGACTAGTTCAACAAATACGAAGTCTATCTATCCTACCACAACCGCTCCTACACTGCCCAGATGTCACCAAAAATACCACCAAAAAGGGATTTTCCATGGTTTAAACCCTTGTTGTTACTTGCTCTCTCGCCGTGGTGTCTAGGCGCATGCGCTAACGTTTGCTTCTCCTCTTTGTACAGGTGGAGCGAGGAGGACATCTTTCTCCACGAGACTGCACACGGGCTCGATGGGCTCGGCGCCAAGTACGCCATTCCCGGCTGGCAGGATAGGCTACAGGCGGCCTTCGACAGCGCCCGGGCACGAGGCTTATGGTACAACACCTATGCTGGGAGCACTATCCAGGAATACTTCGCTGAAGGTGCTTTGGTTACATTTACTGTAAATGCGTCTAAGTTCGCGTTGTTTCTATTTCGCGCTAAAGCAAAAATGGGGCATTCGCGATGGTTTTAAGTTCGCGGCAGCGCTACAGTCACATATTGCTACAGTATTGGACAAAAATGTGAAACGGTCGCCGCGAAAACCGTGAACACAAAACCACCGTGAACATTTCTGCATTTACAGTACTTCTGCTCTTGTTGGCAGATGATGAAATTACGAGTGGGTACTTTTGATATTTATCTTGGACTTATTACCCAAGATCTGCTTTCTTTCTCGTGCGACAAAGGTAGATAGATTGTTGAGGCAAACGAATGGAAGAAACCGTCCACTGTTATGTGTACCGTTAGTTGGCATACGGTGTTTTTTTACACTCGCAAATCAAAGCGCAAACGCTAGAAAAAGAGTCTTACTAAGGAGTGCTAGAGAGTTGCTGGTACTGAATGACTCTCAGTCGTAACCTCCATGACACCTCTAATCTGTTAGCTAGACTAGTCTGTTAGCTCTAAAACTACGGCCTGACGCACAATAATTCGTGGGGTCGTGTGGCGCAGCTTTCGGCTCAGAACCAAGTGGTCCCGGGTTCGATTCTTGTCATGTCACCGATCTTGTGCCCTTGTGTCACGACTTTCCTCACTCCACCCAGGTGTAAATGGGTACCTGACTTCGGTTGGGGAAGGTCGTATTGAGGTCACCGGGTGGCGCCGAATGGCAGCCGCCCAGACCCTTGCGACAGTTCAACAAAGTGCAAGTGTGGATAGAATATGTATACTAATATGTTGTGTATTATGTGAAACCTGTAAACCCTGTATCAATTCAGCGCTAGAAAGGCTGCCATTGCGGGTAATTTCTGACCATTAAAAACCATTATTATTCTTATCATTATTATCATTATTATTATCATAATACTGAGGAATTAATCCATGTCTAACACCTTTTTTTCAGGAGTGCAGAGTTTCTTTAACGTCGAGTCGTTCCGTAACCCGCCCGATGGCATTCATAACGACGTGGACACCAGGGAGAAGCTACGGCGGTACGACCCGACACTGTACGGACTCATCACGCAGGTCTTCCCCTGTGGAAACTTCATCGTGGACCGCTGCTCGAACCAAGGTGAGACTTGATCATTTATCACATTTGTTTAGGTCTTAAAGGCAACCAAGGCAATTTTAGGGCCCGAAAAATGGAAATAAAAAATGCTGACATCTTTATGGTAGTGCCATTTACTAACATTTGCGTAATATCTTCATACTTTGAGCCTTTAAAACCGCGGGAAATCGTGCCGTACGGTGATCCCCTTAGTTTTGCGAGCATACAATAACTCCGGCCACGATTTTCAGTGAGTTCTCACATCACAACAGCGTCATATATTTGCATTATGGGCGTTACTATACATTGTGATAGTGTTGTTTGAACTAATCATGTATAGATATGACTAAATAAATTGACTTTCAAAATCTGATTTCCGGGCCCCAATATTGCTTGGGTTTCCTTTAAGATAATTTCTGTCAGAAAACGAGATAGTTTGAAAAGTTGAGATAACTTCTATTTGTAAAGTTCTATCCCATCAATTTACAATAAGATACATTTGAAATTCTCTTACTAGTAAATTAATGAAATAACACCCCCTTATCCCATTAATTTACTAGTAAGAGATACCTAAAAATCTCTTACTAGTAAATTAATGGGATAGCACCCCCTTATCCCATTAATTTACTAGCGAGAGATATCTAAGTGAATTGATAGGATAGAGAGGTGCTATCAAATTAATTTACTAGTAAGAGGTTTTAGACATTGTCACATGGTGAACTAATGTAATACGACTGTGACAGACGTTATCACGTGTAAAAGTAGTTATCATGGATTTCGATTGAAATACTTTTTTGGAACAAATGGGATAAATAGCTTGAGCTCAAGGTGAGACTGGTCTCACAAGCCTTTACTAGCACACGGCAGTAGACAAAAAAATCAAAGGAAATAAGGTGGAGACTCATCAAATTAAGCAACAGTAGTAATTTCGGATGGTGACGTAAATCAGGTGGTTCCGTGTATAAGGAACTTCGGGCACAAGCCTCATGCGTCAAACCTCTGCACGTAAAAGTACCCAACACACGTATCGCTCGCTTTGTATTTTCGTAGTGAGTCACTATGTTCTGTTATCAAATGTTGCGATAGAAAACAAGATATCTGCCACCCCAAAAAAATCAAGACCATAGCATGTCCAGGTCAAAAGATTTAAAAAAAAAGAAGTTCTGCTGCAGTACCAAGGTCACATACCAGGGGGCCCCAAATCGACCCTGACTCTTATCTTCCCGACACCTATATACCAAATATCATCATAATCCATCGAGAGGTTCTTGTTATGATGACTACAATAGTCACACACACACACACACACATACAAACATGCAAACACACACACACACATACAAACAAACAAACACACACACACACACACAAACAAACAAACACACACACACACGCACACACAGAAAAGTTTCATGGAAATAATAACAATATCTGACCTGAACATCTGTGATTCTCCAGGGCTGACCGGCAGCACTGCTCTCAGAATGGACTGCAACAGTGACGGGAGCGGGGGTATCAGCGTAGAAGGGAACAGCGGGGATGCTGGTGATGACACGGATGACAGCGATGATGCCGGAAGTGACGCAGGTAATGACATCAACGGTTCTGTAGTTTGATTCATAAACATAATTGTGGCGTCAGGTGGCGTAAAGGCTAGGACATTCGGCCCTCAAACAAGGGAACCCGAGTTCGATCCCGGCTTGCCCCCAGACATTTTGCACATACGCCCGGACGTTGTGCCCTTGGGAAAGGCACTTCACACAGTGTAAACTCAGCTGTAAACGAGTACCTAGCTTCGGTTAGGGACGTCCCTCAGATAGGCTGTTATATTACATGGATGTCCCGTGTTTGGGGAGAGCCACACCTCGCGCACGTTAAAGAACCCACCACACCTTTCGAAAAAGAGTAGGGGCATGCCCCGCTGTGCAATGGTCCAAACCTTACAGTCTGGTCTGGGTTGACATCTTGGAAAGGTGATAGTCACCTGTTATGTCAATCCTTCCACAAATGTGGTAAATATGAATGAATGAATAGATAGATAAATAGTTGCTGGATACATTCGCGTGGTTTTTGCTCTCTTCTGGCAAAGAATTGATAGTCTGCGGTCTGCGTGTTTTTATGCATATTCGTCAAGTTGGCCCTGTTATATATAGCAATTCTCAATTGAGAATCAAAACGAAATGCTTTTAGTACATAGTCTCGACTACGATGTATTTGTTCCAAAAGTCAACAGTACAAAGACATATTACATTGACTTTTGGTTCATGATGACATATTCATATATCTAGATTTCTTGGAGAATTTAATCGCCTATGTTTCGTTCGGAACCGGTGCAATGGCCTAGTAGTGGGTAGAGTGTTCGTCTTGCACACGGCAGGTCGTGAGTTCGAACCCCGGCCGGGTCATACCAAAGACCGTACATACTACTTTCTCTGGCTTAGCACTCAGCATTTGGGAAATGTTATGGTAGTTAAACACACACCACTACCAGTGGACTAGCCCCCTGCTGTAGGTACTACAAGCATGTGTGGCCCAGGGCTGCCGAAACGGAGATGGGCGCCTCCTTTATGCATCGTCTGGTGCGGGAAGGACTTTAACTAACTAATGTTTTATTCACAATTACAATCCCTTGTAGGGAACTGCCAGGACCTGAACAGTTTCTGTTCTAGCTGGTCTGACCAGGGATACTGTTCTGGGGTCTATGCTACCTACATGAGCACCAACTGTCCCTTGAGCTGCGGCGCATGCGCCACCACTGGGAACTGCGAGGATACGAACGGAAACTGCGCGGGATGGGCTGGGCGGGGAGAGTGCCGCATCAACCCCGCCTACATGAACCAAAACTGCCGGAGGAGCTGTAACGTGTGCTAACTGGTAAGTCCTGATTCTACTCAAATTACTACTACAGTAGATTACAGCTATTTGCATTACTGTTACAGAAGTGTAGAATTGCAATTTTTTTTGCTGTTTGCCATCCTTTGCACTTAACATGTGTAAATAAAGGGATGATGTGCTTATGAATTCAATATGTTACATTTTGTATAACCTGGGAGTGAGTGAATTTGACACAAAGTATGTTTTTTCCTTTAGCACCACCCTGGTAACCACTACAACTCCCTTTCCCCTCTGTGCTGCTCATTTTGTCCCCTAATGGTAATGGACTACTCCTTATTATTGCAGAAAATACACTGACAAGTCAGTTATGCAAATAAGCGGATTCTACTGTATTACTACCACTACTACTACTACTACTACTATTACTACATTACTACTATTGCTACATTACTACTATTCCTACTATCACTACTACTATTACTACTATTACTACTAATATTGTCGAGCGCCACTCTAGGTGATTCCTGGGAAATTTAGATGCAGTAGTCGTGGCTTATGCTACGGTCTCATTTCCGATCCGGGCCTGGCGAAAATGAAATATAAAAAAATGCATGTCAAGAAAGTACGAAAATCGAGGTTAGGAGTTACTTTTTTAAGTTTTGTGTCTTTTGTCCTCTTTTATATCATATTCTTCGTTCCCATGTCACAAGCTGACCGACCGGGCCCCAGATGAGAAATGCGACCGTACCATAAGTCATGTCATCAGGTTAAATGGACAGAGACAAAGAAACACAGAAAAATCTAATGATTTGATCAGTTGTAAAGGCCACGCGACAGAAGGAGCCAAAGAGACGTCGGCATGATGTTCTTTGTACACTGATTGTGACAGACAGATACTAAATAGACCTCTTTCTAATTACGGCGGCCATTTTGAATTTCCTGGGGTCAGCTCGGGGTCGTGCACCAAAGTGAGGCTCGGGTTGGTGTGAGCCTATATTGCCATGTAGGTATGCCATCTTTAGTGGTACATTTTGAAACTTGACACCTTTGCCCCGACCTTCCAGGATCCAGCTGCAGGTGTGGAGACAACCATCATCAGGCAGCTACTGGTCCCAGAACGGTTACTGCACCTGCACCATCGCCAACACAACAGCTGTGGAATGTGATTGTGTCAGGAGCAAACTTTGAGGAAATTGTCGCTCTCAGTCCACTATCAAACAAAACATTTACACAAAAAAAGTGGTCCTCACAAATCTTTGTCGTCTGCTGAATAACAGGAATCTGGGTAATGAATATGGCGGCGGGAAAATACACGTACCGTAGGCTGTAGCAACAAAGAGGCGTTTCTGATGATTGATCACACTTCGAGTCGAATTTGTAGGTTAGCAAAAGAGATTCTAATAAGTTAAGTAAATACTTGTTTCCAACTGGAAGCGAATGTGACATTTGTCCAAGAAACAACCATGTAGTGTAATTCTCCCTCAACGCCCTCAGACTCTTTCAAAGGGGGGCGGAGATATTTTGACGGCGTCATCTTCTAATGCATCGAAGATTTTAAGTGTTTGCATTTCTGGCGGTTTTGCTGATGTTGCATCTAGCACATATTTCTAACTATCACGTTTTTTCAACTCCCGCGTTTATATTACCCTGCGAGTTTATGTGAACTTGTGAACTAACGTTATATCCCAGGTCGATCACCTAATAGTTGTAGTCATGAGCTTATTGGATCTAGCATAAATTGTAATGATACTGAACACGCTAAATCTTTAGCACAAAGTACTGATAGACCTTGCATTTTGTACCCATGACTGTTGTCCACTAGGTAGTCACAAGTTTTCTGCTGTCATTTACAAGTTTTACCTGTCACACAATAATACTCTCATCTCTTTGGAACCCAATGGCAGTGCTTTCAAGAAACAGTTTCAATGCATCATAGTTGAATTTTATGGACCACACACTCAGCTGTCCATACTATGTAGTGTAATTTTCTGTAATATATCAATTGTGAATAAATCACTACATCCACCTCTTGTGTGCATGGCAAATGCCTCTATTGTATCCCACAAAATCTCTTTCAAAATAAATCTTGATATGTTTTAAACTATCTTGAGATTTTTTAAAGAAATATCTTGAGATGAGACATTTTTTGTCTTGAGATTTCCTTAAAGCATCTCGAAATGCTAGGAAGACCTTTTCAAAGATCTCAAGATTGTCTCATAAAATCAAACGGTTGTCTCATAAAATCTCAAGATTGTCTTATAAAATTTCAAGATTTAGCACAAAATATTGAGATTTTAATAATAAATCTGGAGATTTTTTCAGTTGCAACGAGGCTTGAAGACCCCCGCTGGGGGTCATTGTGATCCGTTGTGTAACAGAGAAGTGTTTCACAAAATATTGGATATTGTAAACGGTCAGAAGCATTAGTCCAAAGTGCTCTGCTCAGTCCAATAATAATACGCTCGCTATTCTTGGCAAATTATTGTCCCTATACCCAGCGTAGCTAACCTGGTAGAGACTTAGGCGTTTTCATTGGCCACGTATAATGTTATGGGCTCCCATTATTGAATGTCCGCTCTTGCCCCATTCACACCGTGTTGAAGGTCAAGAGGAGACAAGGGTCAGTGACCTCAAGGTCATGACCATCATGAAGGTCACGGTATTATTCTAATTCCCACAATTGTTTATTCAAGACAAGGGCCAAATGACCAACCGGTTGTGCAGGGGTCTTCTGTAAAACTATATCCCTGATCGAAGCTCGATGTTTTTCATACATGCGTTAAGAAGGATTAAAACTAACATATAGTCGAGTCCTCGACAAAAGAACAAGTCCTTGAAAGTACTCATCTACCATTACTATGGCTCGATGTGCGTCATAGTGACGTCAATGCAACCGCACCTATTGTCTTGGGACGGGATAGAGGGTAAATTTAGAGGTTAAAGAGTTGTTAGGGTTCTCCGGGTCAAACATTAAACTGACATAGCTTTGATATTTAATCCATCTTCCGGAATCAAGTTATGTAGATCATTTCTATTGAAGAAGAAAAAAATGGACTAAATTCTATCCGTGAACGATTTCATCAGTTTTTTTAAGTCACTGAATAAAAAGGCTCTTTGTACCCAGAGCTCTGTACCCAAACAAGTGTTTTATTAACACCGAAGTTTCGGAGCGTTTGGGAATGCATCTGTAAGCAGCGACACCTATAGCTGCAGTGCAAAGCGAACCAGTCAGAATTTCCCCTAGGAAGGTGACAGACGGTATCCAAAACGTCGGTTGAATCAAACATACGGTTGTGCACAAAGAGTTTTTTTTTATTCGGAACAAAGTCTGGTAGGATTTAGACCTAGACTTAAGAGGGGAATTAAGAAAGTTGCCCAGTCCTCGTCAGAGGTGGCCGCTAGACCGTACAACCATTTCGACTGTCTCAACAAGGGATTATGAAAATTCCTTTGTCCATGGTGGTTAAGTCACTTTCAAAGCCACAGTCGGGTAAAACAGCTGTGAATTTAAAAAGAAATGTTTGTTGATTTATGGTTTTCCCCCTTTTGTTTAATGATCATTCAGCAAGTGAGGTACACCGCCAAGTCGGCCACCAAGTGTTCGTTCAAGTTCAATGTACTATCAATCCGTGGTATCGATTGCAGAAAGTTGTAGGAGGACGGTACACATCTCTTCATTACGCAATGCAACATGTAACATTCGTAACATGCACATTGTAAAACAAATTTGTCATTGCCGACAAAAAGCTATGACATACAATGAAACACTTAATGAGAAAGGCAGTGAACTTGAGAAATACAAATTCAAGTTTGCGAGACGTCAAATTGTGATGCCTTCTTTTATCTTGGAAAGCCAGATTTCTTTTCCTTCTTATGTAAATGTATAGTCTGTGCTGCTTTATTGAGTAGCCATTTTGTAACGAAAAAAGGAGATCCTAGACTGACAATTTAGCGAATAAGCACCGGCACATTTCATGGTGGGCTTAACTTGTCCTACTATGAGTTCAACAACCCAGTAAAGCTACACTTCAAACCTGCCCATTTTTGCGATTTTCGTACTTGACCTGTAAAAAGGTCCTAACGCCGTGCCATGACCACTGTTACACAGGGATAGCTTTAGCCACTTTTTGCCAGACAGACCATATATTTAAAAGTAGCTTGCTAGTTGTGAAGTGTCCATATATATATATCAGTCTGGCACTATTTACTCTTATATAATATCCAATGAATTTTGTAGAAGCTTGCTTCTGACCTAGAGGTCTCTCGATCACGGTATACATCTTTGTAATGTCTTGCTCTCATGTATGAAGCCTCACATTTGACTTTGACCTGGTAGCTCATTCTCGTACAATTGTAAAGACAAAGGGTCCCACGACGGTTCCTTGAGGAACACCTAATGCCTCCATATGAAACATCCACCATGGTATGCATTGTATACATCTATGTAACGTCTTTCTCTATTATGAAGACAAGGAGCCTCACATTTGACTTTGAGGTGTCCTGGTAGCTCGTTCTCGTACAATGGTAAAGACTGAGGGTCCCAGGATAATACCTTGAGGAACACCTAATGCCCCCTATCAATAAATGCATGGTGCAGACGCGTATCTTGATAATGAAGTCATGTAGTTTTCACGACATACAGTTGACTTGTCCTTCTTTTTTTCCTTCAATGACGCATATCAAGGCATTCATCTGGTCTTCAAGTAACCTCCTGTATCCAAGGAACGTCTGTTGAAAGGGATGTTAATATATCCTTCATAATGTTCGCAGGGCTGTGCAAGTAAAGACCAGTTTTTAAAAACAATAATTGCAATTTCTGTATCAACTAGCTTTCTCAACAAAGTTTGTTAAGTTTTTTTTGCATCACTAGAAGTTAAGCGGGTCTATCTGTAGATTTTTAAATGTCTAAGGTTTATCAAATCCCTTGAAAACAACGCTCAACACGTATGTGTTTTTTTCGGAGAGTTTCTGCACGCCCGTTTAACCTTCTCCAGGAGCCTTAAAAATTTTGGCACCGAATCCGGACTGGTTCGTGAGCTAAGCAGCAAGAGGAAGGTTAACTGGCACCAATGTGCGTGATACGCCGAAAGTTAGTTATGCTTGTCATCTTAATGACCAATACAAGCAGCAAACCGTACCATCCGTTTTGTTTGAATATCCCAAGGGTGAATTGTTTGTTTCCGTAAACAGGAAGGGCAGTTCTTTCTATACCTGTAGATAGACTGTATCTGGAATGTCTAAGTGATGTATATGATTTCCTAAAGACCTTGCGTCTTTAATTCTAATCTCCAATTTGGGCTATTTTTTTGTCTTCTTTTGTAGCCTTTTTGCAGCCTACAACAAGAAATCAGCCACTGTTGAAAAGGGCCGTAGAGCCACAGAAAAGGCCACAAAGACCAACAAAATAGCCCTACATCTACTTGAAGATTTTTTCCTCCAAGTTGACCAGTCATAACTGGTGAGTTGCAGCTCTTACACCTGGCCTGCGAGGTTAGTCATGAAGTGATCGTTTCCACTACCAACTGTACCCACACAAGCGCGGCGCACCCCGCGCCATTGTCGGCCTCCAACTGAAGAGTAGACTTGAAACGTTTGGATAGATGCTCACGCTCCATCGTGTGCCCACCGCGCGGAACGCCTCTCTCTCTCAGCTCAAAAGACTGACGACAGCCTCCGCCAGCAGAATATAATGGCCGCCACAACCGTGTTTTCACAGTTTTACAGCAGATTTAGACCGCGTTACACCGCGAGGATGACACACAGGTGGAGATTACTTGCTCTGATCATCTTCGGACTGTCCACACGTCACACTTCAGGTGAGGAAAGCGGAACTCGCTTTTAGTTTTGTTTGTTTTTGTGCGACTTGTTCTTCTGACGCATTGGACCGTGTTATCATACCGAACATGGCCACTTCCGGCAGGACAGTCGTTTTTCAAAGTTATTTGATTGTTTAACGCCAACATTTGGCAGAACAAGACTGAGAGAACAACGTTAACAATAATGACCAAAGACATGTACGATGGACTAGAGCGACATAGAATGTTTACGTTAAGATTGCGTTCAACAGAGTACGTTTTCTAACAGCACGTAGTTGAAAGGTATTTTCATCATGCGTGCCGACAATCAAGCACCTCCATCCGGTGACTACATTCCTATGATCCACCCCCGTTTTCAAGCTTTTACTGTCTTTCCACAACCCAAATATCATAGCCACAGTATAAAACGATCTCTCACATCTATAGAATGTTCCGTATTTGTCATATAGCACTACTGTTTCGACAATGGGGAGAATATGAAAAGATTTGGTACAAACAATACAGGGCAAGTGTGTCTCCATGCGCCATTTTGTTGGGTGGTTTGAAGTGGTGAGCGGTAAATATCATCAATTTGAAAGTAATGGCATAAATGCACGATATGATGATGATCAAAAACATCCAGAAAAAAATCACCAATGCCTCCCACTAAAATCGTCCTGTTCGTTTGGTCCTTGATGATTAGTTAGGCTTTTCAAACATTATACCTACACACAGGTATAGTTCTTTAGTTCACCATAATAGGTCGCTTAGCGTCATTTTGCCACGCGCTTGCAAATGATGAAGAAAATACAATTCAGTTCGCTCCGACGATAGAACATGGGCATTTATTTACATCTAGACAAAAACACACACCAATGCCATTCGTTATATTTGCCTAATGCTCCTTGTTGAGACTGGTCTAATTCTCTTTATCCTACATAGTGGGGCATCGACAACAAATAAAACGGTAATGAATACCCTTTCAACCCATTCCCATACGGCCCACTGCGCGTTCTGGTAACGCACTTGTTATATTTTTAGCTACTGACAAAAATGGGGCAATACTTATGGCACATTGTGAAAAGAATATTTCCCTACTTCTAACAGCGTTAAGCCCCTGTCACACTTGTGCGTATATACAAGTCCGCATGAGTTGCGTATTTACATGTTTTGGTTTAGGTTAAGTTTGCAGCCGAAGAAGTAATTTCTTTTGTTTGATAACCAGACTGTACAACGATGGGTCCAAGTAGAAAACAACTTCCTCCCCGCAAAATTTACTTAAACCAAAAAATGTTGCTGCGGAACTCATGCGCACTTGAACATACGCACAAGTGTAACAGGGCCCTAAAGTCGTTCAATTCACATCCAGCATATTGAAATAGGATTTACTACGGTTCAGAAGTAGAGCAACGTGCCCTGTAACTTTTTGCGAGATTTTTTCGCAAATAAACCTCGAACTAGAATCACCCACACGTTTTGGGCAATATAGAAGACTTCTTAATGCATGGACAATACAAGTTGAGCATGATCATAAAACGTACGATGAACATTAGTGACAGCACCGCACGAAAAGTGGGATTTACCAAATGAATAATAACAAAATCTGGCATTGTCTGCGTTAGGCGATGCACGGTGCCAGAATATAATTTTTGTATGTATCATTCATATCTATTAATTTTTTGAGTGAACTCTGCATATCCATATCCATGTGTTATTCAAACTGCTATGTTATCATGTCCAAGGTAGTTCTGGCACGGGAATGGTAGCCTAAACAATAGCGATAAATATCAGGTACGTCTAACAATGGTTGATTATGATGATAATAACCTTTATTGTACATTCATGCCCTATCACGGGCTACGTACAGGCATATAGATACAAAATATATGGAAATATTCATATAATGACACACAGGTTTTCTGATATTAATCTAAAACAATGGTTCTAAAACTACTCAATTTCTATTACAAGACTTACCTGGCATTAACCACAATTGGCAAATCTCACTTTTCGTGCGGTGTATAGATAACACACTATACCTTGATGGGAAAAATCGTCATGCTTTCTTAGCTAACCATTTCTATTGCATAGGCATATTCTACGCGATGCTAGTTTTGTATCGTCTGTAAAGTAGCAGTGAAACAACATTTTATTTCTATCTATTTAGTTATTAGTTATTTGGGCGGTGATAACCAGAGCTTCCATACTAGCCAGTGGCTGCTTGAAAGAGCTGTCACTGCTGGCAAAGACAATACAGAACATGGAATTTGACCATGAATTTCACATCGCAGAACCCAACAAATCATAGAAAAACGTGGAGTTTCATGTTCCTCTGAAGTCAAGCCCAACATGTTTTGATATAGTCAACACGATTATTTGAGTAATCTTTTTTGCAATGATGTCAATCGCTGTCCATTGTCATATTTACGTCCCTTAAGTTTCTACCATGTACTTACAATAAGCCTTCAGGCAAGTTGACTTTCAGTTAATGACATAAAACAATAGTTTACACCCATATCTATGGTATCTAAATTAGTGTGAGAGTTCAGTATCAGTTGTCAGTGCTCAATGTTCAGAGCATTTTTTGGCGATCCCCAGAGATTTCATTCTAAGGCAGTGCGAGTGCCGGCACCTTTTATTCCCTCCCTCCTATCAACTACTTTCTGATTTAATTATACAAGGCAATATAGTATATATTAAGTATATTTTGAAATGAATGCTTAAGGTCTCATGCCTGAATTACTCCGCGTGTAGATGCCAAAAGAGTGCGGGCAAAAAATAATTTGGCCCTAAAGTCAGGTGTTTAAGTCGATGATAATTTGCCTTTGATCGATCCCACCTGATATAAGAAGCATTTGAGATGAAAGCTTGTTCATCTCTGACAGGATAAGGCAGGAAAGTTTCGGCATCCAAGCGATTGTCAGACGCACACGTTATTTTGACCTGAGCACTGCGGTCGGGCTCTCTCTGCACCAGAAAGCCTCTTGCGGCTGGCAGGTAACGGCAGTTTTAAATGCTATTACAGATCGCTCCCTATTTTATATTTTGGTGACAATTTTTTCATTGTCTAAAGATCGTGTGTGCTTGCAATAGAAATTAAAACATCTCCGGAAACTCTGTGTTTTTATTGGAATTACGGCCATGAAAGGTTGGTGTTTTAATGTTATTTCCTATGGGATGGCCTAACTAGCGTGTGAGACCTTATACTGGGTATAGTTTGAAATGGATGCTTATTATACTGACTTTATCCCTGCACTTAAGTGAAACGATTTCCCCCAACATCGATGATAATCTCAGCCACCTGTCGAGACAATAGCTGAGAGTTTTTTTTTAACTTCATTGCAATACAATATATCTTGGTCACGATCGGTAGCACTAGAAGCTCTTGTCTTATCTTAGATTATTCTATAATCATGAATCTGATGGCATGTTATACTGATGATTCGACGTCGTAGATTGCTTTCATCCAAAACAATTCAGCATGTCAGCGGCATCGCACACTTGAGACAAGTTGTGAGGACAAAGCTGCCGACATGACCTCTCTAATACAAAATCATGTCACTTCGGATGATTTCAATAGCCTGATGCTATGAAATAATACATTGCAGCCTGTGCTTTTAACAGAACCATGTGCTTTACTAAAACATAACAACTGTTAGGTACTTTCAAGCGTAAACATGGTACAATAAGTTTAGTTTATTGCAAGTTCTTTCCCATAGGCTAATTGCAAGTACATGTAACATGAAAGGACGGACAGACAATTGATAACAACATAGCATGCGACTATTCTAGTCTAAATACTAACACTAAATTCTATCTTATTTGGGTTTGACTTCTTTTTCCCAGACAGTGGAAGACGAATGATCCCACATTTTCTGCAATGTGTGGGTTTTGTGATGTTAAGAGGAGAGTAGTTTTCTTTTTGTCTGTAAACATGTACAATGACAAAATCGACAAAATTACAATGACTAATTTCACAATCAAATGACCCATACGCATTCGACTTAACATGTTGCTGTAAAACTTCAAAGAGGATAACTTCTCTATGATTATGTATCACATGAAAGTTGTAGAACTATGAAATTGTGCAGCCAAAAGCTCTCAATATAACGCATTTATCAAGTCTCTAAAATATTCCTTTTTTTTAGTTTTCGGATACAGAAATGGTAAAATATCCTGCTTTATAAAAGGTCAACAAGATAGATCTAATGAACAACCCTCATGATGCTCTTAAATGATGTTTTTATTGATAATTTGGACTTCTTTTCCACTGAACTTTTTGAAAAAGCCATGTCCAAAATCTTTGGTACTAAGAGTTAACCAAACGCAGAAGCAACTAGGGTGTCTTAGCAGCGAAATGATATTCTCTAGACTGGTATTTCGTCATAAATGTTAACATTGTCACAACCGTTGTGCTTTAAACTTTACTGCGACAGCTTTTATATGGGTTTTCATACATTAACAGTGTAGATTGGTTGTACACTCTCGCCCTGCAAAAAAAAACGATCTATAGGTGTACGCATGCGCCCTACAAATTTGGCAGCCGCCATGTCGATGCTGTAGTACCCGGATGTTTACCCCCATGAAGGAATGGAGTGTATGGGTGAATTGGTCGCGTGGGGAGAAAACAACGATGTTTTTTTGCTTAATATCGATTTTTATCGTGTGTTTGACTCTTTTGTGGTGATTTTACATGGTAGTTGAACACCCAAAAAGGGTCACTAGTTGGCCACCTGCCTAGATTTGATTGCGCACAAAAAGTCACATTTGAGTGTGTTGACCCGAGCAGTACTCTTGGACTCTTCCAGAACATAATCCGAACCACGTGACCTAGACTACTGAACAACGACATAATCCCTATAATCCTTGTTGTAGGTATAAGAGATCTTGTCGGGGCCTTGTTGTTGGTAGCGTCTGCATTCTTTGGCGCGTGGGTGAATTATGAGTCTGTCACTGCCGACGCCAACTTGATCTATTGGTCCAAAAAACAACTCGTTTTTCAGCGCTAAAGTGTCGATGGGTGTAACATAATCTAAGACATAAAGTTCCGACCCCGGGCTAAGATTGCCACTTCATAAGTCAGAAAGTCGGCGTTCTCTTTGATGAGAGAGTATCAATTACCACTTGACCAATCATCGAGCAGCCGCCCTCGCGTGCTAGATCCTGTTCCCTCTACAATACACCTGGAATTCATGATCCAATCTTCTGGAGTCAACGAACACTCGAAGACCCGTTCTCGAGAGGCAATACGAGTAGGAAAATCCCCGTGAAGTTGCGAATCTTGACAATTGAAGTAAGTGGACTGATATTTGGAACAGGGACCAAAAAATGACAGATCTTTCGTTCAAAGTCCTCCTCTACCGCCAGCTGAATTTTTCGCACGTGGCCTTGGCGTTCCAAGTAATACTTACAGCATTTCCGAAAGCAATAGAAGTCCGGATGTCGAGGCAAAATTATGAAGAATGAAGTAGACGGAGTGTCCCACTTGTGTGCTAATTCCTGTATGAAGTCCTCGGAGAATGGCTATGTATAAGGACATGTTGATTTGATTAAACGGATGACATCCTCTGGGAACCCCAAAACTTATGCGAGCGTGTAATAAATGAATAAAAAATTGGCAAGAGTTGCCTTTATCATGAAATCTACGTGGCTAGGAAGGTTGAACAAATGACTTAACACACAGAGTATGGCATACCGGATAATAGATTCTTAATTTTTTTATTCCTGGTAAAGACGTTATCAAACACCTTAGCCCAAACCGTACACACCGTAATTTTATTTATTCATATTTACACCATAATTACTTCAGAATTGTTTTTACAGGTGAAAAATACACTCGGTAAGACGGTTTCGAAATTCGGTGACTTTCTGTCGATCAGCGAATTTGGTCAAAGGTCATTGACATTATAAAAGTTACTGTAACATGTTTATTGTAAGATTCTACAAAAATATATGAATCATGTCGATATCTTTTGTTCTGTGTACTTTCTCCAGACGCTCGACCGGAAGTGACGTTGGTGAACGAGTATCCTTGCATCGACTATTTGACAGGACCGACCTATTTGAAATGCGTAACGGATCACCCCGCGCAGAGAATTTCATTTGGAAGGGTAGGCAGGTTTTTTGTATTGGTCATGTGTAGAAATTCAAATTGTACATTGAAGGTATTAACATCGATAATGTACGTTTGGGATAGAATTATAATATTTCTAATAGTTTCTTCGGGACGGGGACCTGGAATTGATTATATTTGCCCCCCTAGCGGCTTGTTATGATACTGCAGCAGAACTACCGATTTTGATATCTGGAACTGCAGGGGCCATTTTTTGTTGCAGACTTTGAAAGAGAATAACTCAAGAAGGGGTTGACGGATCATCATGATTTTTGGTATGTGAATAGCTCGAGTGATGATTTACAAAATCAGATACTTATTATGCAAATCAGTATTTAATTTACATAATTAATGAGGAATGTTTATACGTCCGCTGCATTGTATCACCTCTTTAGGAGACGAACATTGGGCTGGAGTACGAACGGTTTAATGACGACCTGTGGGCAACGCGCGAGTTCATCTTCCCTCAACTTGACTGGCCCGGGGCCATGTTCACTCTGGTGAGGATCGCCCAGGACTTCAGGATCGGCTCCTTCTTCACCGAAATACAGCTGGACGACGGATCAACCTTTCGAATTCTAACCGTCAAGATGTCTAAATTTGGTAACGTTTGATGATTTTCTTTGCAAGAAGGGAAATTACTAATGTATGTCCGAAATACACTTTATCTCGAACCGCCCCTTTATTGAGCAGGAAAGAAAAGAGCTATTATAATAGAATATTTTTCAATTCAAGAAAACCACCAAAACTCACCAAAATGTAAAAACGTTTACTGAAGAAGAACTGCAACCCTGGCCTGTTAACATCTCAAACCCCACTTATGATCACTTATTGCAGAAAAGTGGGTCACTTCGTCTTCCACTACTTCCAAAAAAGAAGTCAAACCCCAAAAGCTTACATTGTATACCGCAGCAGGTTTAGAAAAGTCAATTGTTTCACTTTCAACTTTCATTGTTAAATTGCACTTTCTGTATTCCTTTTTTTACATACAGTTTCATATGCATTGATTCATATACACTGTCTCGTGTTGCAATAAGTCATTGGGCAAGACCTTGCAAATAAACTTTCGTTATTATAATCATACGTTTTACGTTACCATGGTGATGAATATGATTACGATTTGACAACCCTTTTCAGCCCCCATCAAGCCAGTCACGATGTGCCAAAGGGCGAACGTGGGAGAGAACGTCACGATCCAGATGCTGTCCCAGGAGCCTGTGGAGAGAGGAGTCTATTGGCGGAGAAACGAGGAGTTGATGCTGGGGAAACGCACCTTGAACCTGACCTTGAACAAGGTCACCAACGACTCCTGCGGGGTATACGAATGTTACCGGACTAACAGTGAGAGGAACGCTGCCGTACAGGGTATCACCAGACTGATCGTCAGAGGTGAGTGTTAACGTTACACATTCAAGTTACCATCCGCAATTAATACTATGTAGGCAAAAAAAGTGACGGAAACGTTGATGGACCTTCATATTTTTTGTAGGTGTGTAAATGTTGTGGGAACGGAGGTCAAGTTCAAAAATGGTTTCCCTGGCATTTTCCGTCGGTACTGCAGCGGGCTTTGTGTGGATGTGTTTTTGTATGTCGCCAGCATAACCTCGAGAAGCTGTTGATGGTTCTGTATGAAATTTAGTGGATGGGTAGGGTTTACAGAAAGGAAGGTCAAATTCGATAATGGGCCTTCTAGTGGATACCTAAGGTACTGCAGCGGAGCTTCAAAATTTGGGGGAATATTTATGTGCGTGAAGTGCTATGGTCATGATTTTTGTGTGGTAGATAGTTCATGCCACAGGAAGTAAGTTGTGTAAGTTTGGGCCTCCTAGCGGCCTGTTAGGCATACTTTTAAAACCACCACCACAACAACTTGCACTAGCGTATCATCAAAAGACTGTGACCTAAGAAACCTTTATCACCCCAAGCAAGATTGTATCATAACGCCTCACATGACATGGCAATCGGAGTAAAATTTGGGGTCAGCTCAACGGTAGATGTCATTTCTGCGTCGTTAGATTGACACAACGAATGTAGGACCACAAAACATAACATGGTGCCAGCGGTGGGATACGGATTCATGCCTATAATCTATATGGACCACAAGACATATTTTAAACAGTGAGATGTTTCTTGCCCTGCTTCCGGAAATAATAATAATTTTACGGTTCTCAGTGGCAAATGTGCTAGATGTTGGCACATCGGCAGTGTGTTTTTGGCACAGGGTTTGACAGATTAGCCAAATAGGCTCGGTGGGCGTCACTCCACCGTCCGGGAAGGTGGTGTTAAGTGCCTTTCCCAAGGGCACAACGTCGGGGCATGGTGAGTATCGAACTCGGGACCTATTGATTCCGAGTTCAACGCTCTAACCGTTACGCCACGCCGACGTCACTCGGAAATGCTTCAGGAAAATTCTAGGAATCACATACAAAGACCGAATCTCAAATACTAAAGTACAAAATCAGTTATCTGTTCACCTTTCCTCTAAATGACTTCTGACCTCCGAACGCACTTATTATCTCTTTTATCTCATGTATATTATGAATGTATTTATGCATCTTCATCATATGACACAACAATGCTAAACTATATTGTAGGCTGATGTTTATTGATTGATTGTAGAAACTAGTGTTCATGTTGTGTAAATTTTCCATTGCTTATGTATCTGTCTGTCCATACATGTCGACTCTCCAATATCAGGTACGCTGCCTTGAGTCGGTGTAATGTATTGTTGCACTTCACAATAAATAAATGAATAATTTACGAAATAGATTCAATCAAAACATCGGTCCGTACTAAGACCTCGTAACGCATGTGACACGTGGCAATACCACTCCAGTTTTCTTTTCTGACGACTTGCACATACAGCAGTGGCCTTCACCTTTGACATATTACCCACAATACATGTCACTGCGCATGCGTACTCGGAACGGTAAACGACCTTATACTGTGCTATCCAGAAGTGTCGCCGAACAGAAGTGTCGCCAAGTAGAGACATTTTTGGATATCCAAAATGTGCTCCTTCCGGTGCAGCCATGTGCGCTGATTGGTGCAATGGTGCAGTCAATCATGGTGATTGACAGGACCACTAGCAGTAATCATACCAACTCTCTCCATTGTCATATCGTCCCCGAAGCCTGTCCGGACGAAAAATGGGGGACTGACTGTAAGGAGGATTGTCCCAAGTGCTACAACGGCGGCATTTGTGACCCTGAGAACGGAGAATGCATCTGTTCCATTGGCTTCACGGGACCCACCTGCGAAAGACGTAAGACTTTTTTTTTGTGAAGCCTCAGGGGCGGAGCCGTTAGTATAGTACTGTGATTGAATTGCGAAAAATTCTAAATATTCCACGCACCCACGCTTTCCCTTGGTAACTGATTTTGACAACATCTTGTTGTCCTTAGTTTGCGAGATACTTTAGAAGTAGGAAACAGCATGGTACCATAACTTACAATGTCGCCCTCTCATCTATTAGTTTTTCAGAAACGGACTAGTGGTATTATCTAATGATAAACACGCATGTGGCAAGCTATGTACCCTTAAGCTTGATATATACCTCATACCAAAGAACATAAAGCAAAGAAATAATGAAGAAAACTCATATTTCAGCATGTGGGGCCAGAAAGTTCGGACAGTCCTGCCAACACCAGTGCAACCGACCAAACTTCAACGCTGATGGCGACGACGCCTGCAAGTATTACGTCTTCTGCTTACCGGACCCGTATGGGTGCAGCTGTAACACAGGATTCAAGGGCCTCGACTGTACAGAGGGTAGGTCTTTAGGAATTTTGATCACGACGAAAGTATTGCTCGCCATGGCATGCTGGCTTGCTGTAAACAGCGCTTGCAACTTTATATGCAAATGTTAGGTGTGGCAGGTCTTTAGTGAAATACAATCAGCTTCTGCCGCGCCGCTTGCCCGAGAAGCTGGTGTGTTTCGCCAAAGTGAAACATTCGTACATTCTATTATTGCAGTTGCGTAATCATATGCAACTCTACAAATCAGGTTCAACAAACAAAAATGGCAGCTGTCACGGACGATGCCTTTGGGAAACTCCGTCTTATTTTATCTTTAGAATTATGTTGATAGCTCGGTTACTGTTCTTGCAAAAAATGTATCTCTTTTATTAAAAACTTACTCATATCTTTGTGTCCTTTAGCGTGCAAAGATGGCACGTTTGGCGCAGGGTGTACCGAGACGTGTCACTGCCTGGGTGACGTACCCTGCAACCGCTTCACTGGAGCTTGTCCGGATCAATGCGCAGAAGGCTGGACCGAAGGCCCGTACTGTCAACACGGTTAGTTCTATCTGTCGCTGAGTCGGAGAGATGTTTACTATTTGCGTAGCGTTAAATTAGTCTTTTGTTTCCAAGCTCTGGTGTGGCAAAATTTTGAAGCTATGAAAGCTTTTCAACTCACTGGATAAGCCTGACACACTGATGTTCTTGTGTGTGTCTTTGTGTGTCTGGAATGATAGAACTGACTCCTTCTAGATTACAAACGGCTAACAATAGATGCAACTAGGAAAAAAGACCTCGTGAGCAAATTGAATAGAAACAGCAGACGCTGGACTTGTTGCACCGAAAATTGATTTGGAGGCTCTTCAGTACCTCAGACATTGCAATTTCACTTTTTGATATATTTTGACGAAAAAGGGGGTTTGAGATAATAAAAAATAGTCTTGGAAGTGGCTATAGCAGGATAATCCTGTCAACAGTAGAAATATTGCATTGTTGACAGGGTGATCCTGTTAACAGTGCAAAAAAACATGTACCGTTGACAGGATCATCCTCAGGCAAGTCTTTGCAAAGTGCTTGCTTCTGTAAATTGAGCATGATCCTTTTACAATCTTGTACGTGCACATGTTACGTTTCCAATTGAAACCCCACCTCTATGACTCTAACCATGCCACATATACTCTACCCCCCTCCCCAATCTTTAGAGTGCGACCCAGGCAAGTTTGGTGTCAACTGTGAGAACATATGCCACTGTGAGGATGACGTACCCTGTAACCGGTTCAACGGCAGCTGTCCAGGCGCATGCGCACCAGGGTGGACCGGACCAGCCTGTCAAGGTGGGAATGTTGACTATCGTTGTACCGCAAAACGTGTGGATGTCGTAAAATTATTCCGACGTTAGGTCACATAATCAGTGCATTTACAAACACGTTGAAAGTATTAAGTAAAGGATGTTAGAATTATACTAACCGCTAGTTTGAAGCTATGAGAAGCTTTCAGATAGCCTTTCCCCACTTTTCTTCAGCTAATAAGGAGTGGTCACGTGACCTAGGTGTCAAAGGTCACCTAGGCAGAAAGTAGAACCAGAGACGTATACCACGTGGTAAATAATAGGTCATTGTGGACTCAGGAGGTACCACAGCTACTTACACGGGTAGTTTTTGACCTTGGTACTACCCAGTACCCTTGCTCTCATATGATAATACTAGTCATCATTCAAAGACCTTTCATGATATTTGTAACCATGTATTTCTCATCTTCCCAGCAGGTCCAATATGCTCGGTTCAATACGTCCCATAGCGGCCCTGCCCTTTCCAGCCTGTGAACTCGCTTCTGCCGACGTTATTGACAGTTGCTCATGAATAATTAATGAGCTAACCTTATTTGGCACAAACAGCCGTTATTTTTGCTCTGAACCCAAAGTAGCGATGTAAGACGTAACCTGATTGATTGATAGCATCCCAGCGTCCTTTGCGCTTTTGCTATAGATGAGCTTCAGCCAATCCTCTGATTGGCTGAAAGCTGTTTTGGTGGTGACGTCGCCAGAATCAAGTTCACAGGCTGGAAAGGGCAGGGCCGCTATGAGAGGTAATGAACCGAGCATATCGGGCCTGCTGGGAGGATGGTATTTCTGGAAGGAAGAACTTATTATTGATTAGCACAACACTAAAGCATTTGCTTTGTATTGAGAATATATCAAACGTCGATGAACAACATAAGTTGAACTTGATGAAAGAAGGCCATTATATCCGTCTTGTCTCAACCAATTTCATGTATTCATTCCCCAGTACGGGACTATTGCGTGTCGAAACCGTGTCAAAATGGCGGCACTTGTGTGAACCGTGATGACGGTTACAGTTGTAACTGTACAACCCGGCACGTGGGAAAGCATTGTGAGACGCTACGAGGTAAAAACAGTTTTTGAAAGACCTTTTTGTTTGATAGAAAAAGGGGCCTGCAAGCAGTTTATAATAACGCTACACACTTGTGATTCGCTCTTTGATAGAACACACATAAACTGCTGTGCAGACACACACCCCAACACACACACACACATACACGCACACAGATAGATAGACGGACAGAGAAACCCAAACAAAACTTCACTCCATTCGATTGGGATGAAGTAAAAGAGAGTTGTGTAACAATGAACGGATCACTGTGTTCACACCTTTATCTGTTGAGTTGTAATTGGGTGTGTGCCCATGTCCATATTCTTTCTTTTATCACGTTGATTGTACGAGTTTTTAGAGCCATACCATAGCATTCATGTACATGTAGATGTCTAAAACATAAACTATGTGGTGATCAACAGATTCCTGTAACCCCAACCCCTGCCGAAATGGAGGAACCTGTGAGGTTTTACAACAGGCGGGGTCGTCGGCGGTGGAGAACGATGACGAGCACAAATGCCACTGCATCGTAGGGTACTACGGCTTGTACTGCGAACGAGGTAAGTAAAGACCTAAGCAGGAAAGTTAATCTGAGTTATTAATACATTATGAAGAGCTGAAAAAATGTACTCACCTGAATTTTCGACTGATTCGCTCCGTTTTCGTAAGCTTTCTGCCCCAATCGCTCTGGGCATGTGAGTTTTATTTTTTGTGACGTCATCAATGGGTCAAAGGTTGCTGAAAGTCGATGCCGCCCCCCGTCCCGGTCGAGAGAAAGTTGGTGTGCCCTGATGAAGATTGCCTCCTTTAACCCTCTCACAAACTAGTCATATTCGGTATCCAGAATATCAACACCCTTCAACGTGACCCGGTGACTCAACATGAACCGGGACGGGGGGCGTTATCTACTTCCAGCAACCTTTGACCCAGTGCTGACGTCACACGTGAATAAAATTCACGTACATATTTTTAGTTGGAGAACAGTTCGACTCTTCATACAGTAAAACCCGTGTGAAAACGTTGCTCCCGACCTCTTCCCGACCACAGTCGGCACTGGGTTTGGGAGTCTCCTAGTTACCAACTGATTTGAACCAGGAGCTCATCAACTGTGAGGCTGCTAGCTACAGGGACATGCCTAGTTGGTGCTGGTATACACTAAGAAATACCTGTACAACTCTAATTACCTTAGTCAAGAAGGTTATATTTTAATGCGCGTCTGTGTGTCTGTTAGTGAACAAAATAAGTCGAGAACGCCTTGATGGATTGTTGTCGTATTTGGTGTGTTGGTGGGTATGAATATGAGGGAAATCTCAAGATGATTAGATTTTGGGCGAACTACTTTGTATAATTAACGAGAAAAGTATAAAAATGTGTTATATTGTATGCTCAGTATGTATACTAGCTGGGATGTTTTGGCGGTGTTGTTTGGAGGGGTCAAGGATAAGTTCTAGTTCTACATGCCTTTGAAAAGTTGTTTCCCCCCGCCCTAGTGGACCACTGTGAGCCGGACAACCCGTGTCTACATGGCGGGACTTGCACCACAGACTGGCGGTCGTACGTCTGTCACTGTCCGACGGGATTCGCTGGGGTCAACTGCGCAGGTGCGTGACGTCATGCGATTTCAAATCCATTCCCGCTTAGTCCAACTTCTTATTACCTTACCTACCTATTCTCTTCGTTCCGAGTATGTTCATAGATGTATTGATATCGTTTCGTTTTTCTGTCAACAGAGTACAGTATAACGTTTTAGTTACAGGTTTACGTAGCAAAACCTTTGTTGCCATGTGTGGTGGCCGCCATCTTGATTTTGGGAGGGTTGTCTTTGGGGTCGCTAGCGTTCTCTCTATTTTTAACAAATCGACACACAAGTGTCACACATTCAACTCAAATAAAAAGAAAAATTCAATACAATTCATATTTATAAAAAGACCCCGTAATCGCTAAACTATTACAAAGCAAACCTGAAGTATATATAGCACAAATACTTAAATCTAGTTGTGTGTGCGTCTGCAGTGTTGATATGTGAATAAGAAATTGAAGAATTAAATTGAAGATTGTGCCATATTATTATTAGGGCGATACATTTTAATCTTACCCATCGCATTTTTATCTTCATTTCAATCGACGTTCCGTTAACCGTGTGTCACATTCCTCAGGGCATTTATTGTTACTTGACAACATTTATGTACTAGTATACAATACACTCCTTTACGTTTGGGACCGCATTGTAAACACAACATTCACTATCTCTCTTTACTTTTGGGATCGCATCTGTAAGCAGGGACACCTATAGCTGCAGTGCAAAAATTGCCCCTATTAAATAAATGAAGGTGACAGACGGTCACCGAAACGTTGGTTTGTGACAAGCTTAGCTATGTACAATGGGTCTTTTTTTGCTTTTTGTTTCAACTTGTTTTGATTTTCCTCGAAAGATGAGGATCCCGATGCAGAGGAAGAGCACTTCATGTCAACTCTGGCGCCCCTCCTAGCGGGCGCTGCTGTGACAGCAGTGGTGGTGGGCGGAGGGACGACGGGAGTTTGTTACTTCCTGAAGAAGAAAAACGTCATCACTCCGAAGGCTATTACAACAACTACTACTACTCCCGCCCCCAGACCACTGAGACAAAGTCTGAGGTTAAAGATGAACGCGAATATGAACAGAATAGAATATGACTACGAGTACACATGAAGATCGCCAGGCGGCGCTCATGTTGCGTTTTTGGATTGTATTATTTATTGTACAGGTTTCAGACGAACTGATTACTATCATAGTAGTGTTCTTTCGTACTATTTGTTACCCTCTCTGTAAAAAATGATTTGTAGGATATTGTAATTTACTGTCTATGTGTATTCTGTGGATGAGCACAATGGGGACAAAAGAGCGCGTTCATACAACCCTATTTGTAAATATGGCGAGGGTTGTTCAAAGCAAATACATTATAAGGTCGTTCTTTATTCCGAGTACGCATGAGCAAGGTCAAAGTTGAAGTCCCCTAACGTGTTAACAGTTTATGTCTGGACCATTGTCTCAATTTTCATAACAAAGGCAAGACGTGTTTTGCTGATGTCCCAGGGGCTTTCACCTTTGACATATTACCCACAATACATGTTGCTGCGCATGCATGCTCGGAATCTTGAACGTCCAGGGCGAAGGAAGACGGTGTCTCTTTGGAGTGTGTTATAATTAGCTTTATGACCGTCCAGGTACAGGGGATACAATATTGTCTTATTTACTGTGACGTTGGTAGATGATTATACAACACTTACAAAAATAACAGACGAGTCTTTGCAAACCACAACGTAAAGACCATTTTCAGCAACGCTCTACCGTTTTGTATATTACCATACATGTACTGTACATTTTGCTTATAGAATAGAGAACATCATCAGATCAGTACTTGAAGAAATCGGCATGTTTTGTTGACTTAGCAACTTTTGAGCAGGAATTGTATACAGCTGTAAATAAACTTGGACAGAATGAAGTTTTACACTTGAGTTTATTGTGTTTCTAGGATATCCAATGTGGCCCCAGGCACTTTGTCATTGACCTCGTTCATTCTAAGTCGCGCAAGTCACCAAAATCGAAATCGCCGAAGCCGCATTGGTTTGGCCTGGTATGAACAACGCTCCAAGTCGCATTTAAAAACGCCCGATGCGCATTGCAGCGAAACTACATCCTGGAGGTGGTTTACATCCGACTTGCCCGCATCCCGACTTAGTATGAACGCTCATCCCAACTTGATGCGCATCACGATGCAAATTGACCCGGTCATGGGTCAAGGGGTCATATGCAAATTCAGTATTTCCGCTGTTTCCTGATGTCCGCATTATGTCCTTATGCGGTATGTGTCTTCATGTGAATGTCTGAATAAACATTTAGTGTCGATTAATAACCAACCATAAAGATTATGACGCCTCCAAATAGACCAGAAATACATATATGTATATATCATCATCATCATCTATCGGCCTGACGCTCAAAAATTAGACCGTCAGCTTACCCCACCCATTGCAGTGTTGCAGCCTTTGTGTAATACGTGTAATACATAAGTAGATCTGTTTGGGTGAAACTGCGGATCCTGGGACCAAGACCAAGGGGCGGGGACTGCCTGTGCAAACAAACCTGGGTACGAGATGGCAAGCTCCCTTCCGTGACATAACTCCCCTCTGCAATATGTAACTTAATCTTAACACCCTTCCAGCGACAACAATAAGGTATTTTGTTACTCTCCGTTTCTTATAACGTATCACCATTGTGCAACATTTTACCCCTAAAATAGTCAACTTGCGTCCTGTTTAGACCGCGATAGTTTGGAGAAATGTATATATTCGTCATTACCGTGTTCCCTCGCCTCTTATGGACTAATAGTTAAAATCAAAGGGCTGCCTGCAGACATATGATCACAATAATTTACCAGTTACCTCATTGAAAAGTGGAGGTATTGTTTTGGGACTCTCAAGATGATTAGATTTTGGGCGAAGTGCTTTGCATAGTTAACGAGGAAAGTTTAAAAATCTTGTTATATTGCATCATCAGTCTGTATGCCAGCTGGGACGTGTTACTGGTGTAGGGGACGTGTTACTGGCCGGTGTAGTAAGGCGATATTCCCATTGGGCCAGGGAGATTGACTGTGACGCCTAAATCGTGTTGGCTGGCACAAATTGGCTTGTCACTGATTTGTAGCCAGATCTTGTGAAGATTGCACTGTTCCTCAAGGCACTGTGCAAGTAGTTACCTTCGCCGAGAAGGTTATGCATAGGGTAGCGTTTGTATGTATATGTGTAGAAGACCAGCATAACTCAAGAATGTCAGGACGGGTTGTCTTGATATTCGGTATGTTGGTAGGTTTTGGTGAGACCTGAAAATGATTAGATTTTAGACCCCCTAGTGGCTTGTTATGGTACTGCAGCGGAACTTCCTGTTTTGTTTTGGATATGCTATGGAACTGACTTTTGAGTGGTAAATAGCTCTTTGGACAGAGAGTAAAAGGTATAGGTTTGGACACCCTAGCGGCTTTTTCTGGAACTGCAGGAGCAGGTTTTGCTTCAGATTGTGAATGGGAATAACTCAAGAAGGGCTTGATGGATGGTAATGCTTTTTGCTAAGTGGATAGCTTGAGTGATGAATTACATGATTTAATACTTATTATGTAAATCAGTATCTAATTTGCATAATTGATGAGGAAAGTTTATACATCCGCCAAATTCCATGATTGGACTCTCAAACATGTGACATATGTGACTGAGGAAGAGAGAAATATTAATAAATATCGACTATGCAAATGAAGACCTCTTTTGCATAATTAATGAGAAAACTATAACTTTGATGGCCTTGATGGATGCTCCAGATTTTTGGTATGTAGGTACATAGCTTACGTGATGCTTTGTTTGATTGGATGATAATCATGAAAATCAGATTCTAATTTGCATAATTATGAGGCAATTCAAAAACCCACTGTGTTCCATGATATGACTTCAAATATGTGACATTTGTAACTGAGGAAGAAAGGAATGTTGATAGATCGAAAATATGCAAACGTAGGACTAATTTGTATAATTAATGAGAAACTACTATAATTCCATACTTGTTAATGACGGCAATTTCATACTTGTGGCGTTTGGAAGTAGTGTGAATGTGAACACCATTGAATCAAATTATGCTAGTAAGGATCTTAATTGCACAATTGATGATAAATGTTGGCATAACCTTCTTTGTTAAGCTCATAGTCATACTTTGAACAACTTATGTCATTTGGGTGAAGACGATCTGGTATGATTTATAATTGATGAGAAACACTCCTTGCACATCAGCCATCATCATTATGGTTCATACGGATTTACTCCGGTGAGATACAATCAATAAAGATTTTGTCCTTCATGGCGGAAAATAACGCAGAACCTGAGAGTCCAGTGTCTCTTTCGATCAATGTCATTAAAGTTGTGTGAGGTCTTCCAACCCTGCGTTTTCCCTCGGGTAGCCACTGCATTAGTCACCCACCAGGCTCGTCACTGCGAACAACATGCCCCGCCAGTGCGAGCCGGCGTCGTCGCACAACTGATGAAATGGGTGGCAGAGAACCATAGGGTTGCTTATTTGTTAGATGACTTTTCCAAGATACATTGTATACCATTCTTAACATTCTTGTGCATGTACCATCCAGTTAATTTCTTACTCTGGGCTGTACTCATGGCCCATGACTCAGAGCTGTAAAGTAGGATGGTCTCCGTACAAGCTTTAGACACTAATTTAAACATATCAACCATAAAGGTTAAAATCATTCGGCGAAGGTATGAGGTCGCAGGACTCTTGTTTGATACGTGGGTAGGTGTTGGAAAGACGAAGGTATAGGTGCAGTCGATTTTGGACCACTAGTGCACTTGGTAGTAGATAGCTTTCAATGTAAGGAAGATGTTGTGTAGGTTTCCACCCCCAACCAGCCTTTTTTGAAAGTCATTTTTCTTTATTCGGGGGAGTTCGCATACTTTTTGAACGTCCCTCACATGTTCCTCAAACAAAGGGTGACCTTATAACCTCAACGCTTATAAAAGTCACACGATGAGGTGATGTGTGATATTTACTTACCCTACTTGATCTAGTTTGATCCGGTCTCAAAGGCATCCAGAGCATTTAATGAGGCTTGAAACTTGAATTAAAAAACCTCCAATTTCTAGTCATCCCTACACATAGTAAGTTTCAATAACGCTATGCCATTACATATCGACCTTAAAAGGAGCAAAGATACCATGTCGTTGTGTGGTGAGAACTGATAGAGATATCCAAGCCCTAATAGACTGATCCTGACTGTCCATCACAATTAGCGGTTCGACCAATGACAGAGTGACTCCATGTCCGTCAAATAGTTGCATTTTTATGTTCTCATTTTACATTTCTAAGTTTTGACGGAGGTAGGCGAGGCTACGGTATTGGTCTATTTACACTAGGCGCGTGAAACGAAAAGATCACCATGTAGCTTATTTTTCTGCCGCTTTTGAGCACTTTTTATAAGAAATCCGCACGCAAATGTAGTAAACAGTGGCATTAAATGTCAATTTCATAAAAATTACAGCAAGTAGAATATTTCCAATTTTCAAGCCTCATAAAATGCTCTGGGTGCCTTAAATGGGAGTGGCCTATCCCAAGGACATCTTGAATATAACAGCTGTCTTATCTAACCTACGCAAATACAGCTGCCTTTTTAAACTGCAACATTTGCAAAGCTTTATCTTATCCATACTACGTAAATACATCATATAAGATAAGATACGATAAAGGGGTTAAAACAATAAGTATCTCCTCTGACCGTTGTACCTCTTCAGTTTTGCTGACAGTTTTATTTGCATCTTTAATAGCTTACCGTAATAACTCATCCTGGGTATTTCTTTGGGGGGAGTCTGCTGTTTTTTGAAATACGAAGATATTTCTCAAAATTTTAAATGTAATGATGTAGTCTGTATCTTTATTATGTTTTGTCTTCTATTATCATTATCTATTCTTGATGGAATGATGTAATCTGTACATTTTTTCAATATTTTGTCTGATCCTTCCCTCTTCCCTTATGACCTCAATAAAAAGCGGCCTGTATGCCGATTTGAGCTTATCAAGAATAAACAAATGTTCAAGCAAACAAATCCATATAGCCTGTTCATCGGAACATTTAGCATGATTTTTGTTAATCTAATTTTTGCAGACAATGTTATCTGTTTTGAAAGATGTTCATGTATTTCAAATTCTTGTTGTAGTCAAACTGCGGTTAAACGCTACTTAATTGGGCATGACAACGCAAATGTCCCGCGCACATGCGCATGCGTAAAGTTAACGGTGTGACCAATACGAGAACAAGTTTCCCACCCCTCAAAATAAACAAAGCTTTGAGTAATCAGATAGAAAAAAATCAAAGTTTGCTAACTCGTAACGTAATTAGCGTAGCAGATTTAGTGGTATAAATCTAGATTTATTTCAAAAGCATCACACTTCGTATACGTAGATACTGATTTTGAGATCAAATCCTCGAGAATCTTAACGGTGCGCACCCCAGTTCTTCCGCAACCGGGGGGTCCACGGTAGCGCGCGACAAAAAAGTGACGAAAGGATTTCGAGGGGCTGGGTTTGAGTTCACATTTCTCATAATGTGCTCCAAATTGATATCAGATACTAGCTTGGCTGAAAAGCGTATGAATTGGTGTGTTTTTTGGTGAAAATTGCGTTTCGGTCCGAGCCGTATTTCCGTATATCCATCCAAGTTGATAGTGAAATGTCCCTTGGCCCGAGATTGACCCTTGTTGCGTTCTGTGGGTGATGTTGACATGCCTCGCGCCGTGGATGATTAAAGAAATTATACGCTAGGTTTTTCTCTTTCTGACAATATCAGTCGTTTCTGCTGCAATTTTTTTCTACGAGTTTTATCCTACGCGAAAATGCCAAATTTTGCCCATCATTTTTGACGTGAAAATTATGTTTCTTTTCTTTTGATTTACCCAAATTAAAGAGGTTAAAGAAACAAAACTCAGTTGGTCTTATAGCGGAAGGGATAGGCTTTCACCCCATACAAAGTTGATTTACTTCGGAATAATTCCCTGGAAGAGACAGTACCTAGACTTGAGGGTGCGCAGCCTCCAGTTGAAACCCAAAATCAACTGGGGTGTGCTCCCTTAATCATTGCTTTCGACTCATGGGATACTGGCTAGGGTTTTGACCGGGCATAAATGGCAAAATCAAGAGAAAAATCATTAGGGGCCATTGGAAACAAAGCTATGTGTTGCCATCAATAGTAGGCGATGCTCATGTTGTGTTTTTGGATTGTATGATTCATCGTACAGATTGATGATGAACTCTAAACTTATTGGCATATTAGTGTTTCTTTGTACTATTTGTTACCATCTCTGTGGAATGATTTGTAGCAAAGTGTAATTTACTGTCAAGATGTATTCTGTGGTTGAGATTAATTGTGACACAAGAGCGCGCACAGACTGCCCTGTTTGTGAATATGGCGTCTCTCTCTCCTTCTCCTTCTCTCTCTCTCTCTCTCTCTCTCTCTCTCTCTCTCTGTATATATATATATATAAGTTTCTGAGTTTCTACATTTTTCCTCGGATTTAAGAAATTTGACAAGAAAATCACGCCCACTATACCAGCCCACGTGACTTGAAGTGTTATAAAACTCATGATGAGGCTCTAAAGGTCACACAGAGATCATGCAAACAAGAGGTAAACAATGGTCAGAACCGACTATTATTTCTTCGGGGAAGTTGAAAACGTCGAAACGTCGAAAAATATTAGATCGTCAGCTTACCCCACCCATTGCAGTGTTGCAGCCTTTGTGTAATACGTGTAAAACATATCAAGTAGATCTATTTGGGTGAAATTGCGGATCCTGGGACCGAGAAGGGGCGGGGACTGACTGCGCGAACGAATCAGGGAACTGCTTGCGCAAACAAACCTGGGTTCGAGATGACAAACTCCCTTCCGTGACATAACTCCCCTCTGCAATATGTAGAGGGGTAATCTTAACACCCTAACAGCGACTAGACTCTACCAGTCTCCCCCGGTCGCTGGGAAAATAGTAGAAATTGGCCAAATAGAGTCAAATGTTTGAAACGGTTGCCAGTTCGCATACTTTTTGAACGTCCCTCACATGTTCCTCAAACAAAGGGTGACCTTATAACCTCAACGCTTATAAAAGTCACACGATGAGGTGATGTGTGATATTTACTTACCCTACTTGATCTAGTTTGATCCGGTCTCAAAGGCATCCAGAGCATTTAATGAGGCTTGAAACTTGAATTAAAAAACCTCCAATTTCTAGTCATCCCTACACATAGTAAGTTTCAATAACGCTATGCCATTACATATCGACCTTAAAAGGAGCAAAGATACCATGTCGTTGTGTGGTGAGAACTGATAGAGATATCCAAGCCCTAATAGACTGATCCTGACTGTCCATCACAATTAGCGGTTCGACCAATGACAGAGTGACTCCATGTCCGTCAAATAGTTGCATTTTTATGTTCTCATTTTACATTTCTACGTTTTGACGGAGGTAGGCGAGGCTACGGTATTGGTTTATTTACACTAGGCGCGTGAAACGAAAAGATCACCATGTAGCTTATTTTTCTGCCGCTTTTGAGCACTTTTTATAAGAAATCCGCACGCAAATGTAGTAAACAGTGGCATTAAATGTCAATTTCATAAAAATTACAGCAAGTAGAATATTTCCAATTTTCAAGCCTCATAAAATGCTCTGGGTGCCTTAAATGGGCGTGGCCTATCCCAAGGACATCTTTGATATAACAGCTGCCTTCTCAAACTGCAACATTTGTACAGCTTTATCTAATCTACGTAAATACCATCATATAAGATAAGATACGATAAAGGGGTTAAAAAAATAAGCATCTCCTCTGACCGTTGTACCTCTTCAGTTTTGCTGACAGTTTTATTTGCATCTTTAATAGATTACTGTAATTACTCATCCTGGCTATTTCGTTGGGGGGGAGTCTGCCGTTTTTTGAAATACGAAGATATTTCTCAAAATTTTCAATGTAATGATGTAGTCTGTATCTTTATTATGTTTTGTCTTCTATTATCATTAACTATTCTTGATGGAATGATGTAATCTGTACATTTTTTCAATATTTTGTCTGATCCTTCCCTCTTCCCTTATGACCTCAATAAAAAGCGGCCTGTATGCCGATTTGAGCTTATCAAGAATAAACAAAGGTTCAAGCAAACAAATCCATATAGCCTGTTAATCGGAACATTTAGCATGATTTTTGTTAATCTAATTTTTGCAGACAATGTTATCTGTTTTGAAAGATGTTCATGTATTTCAAATTCTTGTTGTAGTCAAACTGCGGTTAAACGCTACTTAATTGGGCATGACAACGCAAATGTCCCGCGCACATGCGCATGCGTAAAGTTAACGGTGTGACCAATAGGAGAACAAGTTTCCCACCCCTCAAAATAAACAAAGCTTTGAGTAATCAGATAGAAAAAAAAATCAAAGTTTGCTTACTCGTACAGTTATTAGCGTAGCAGATTTAGTGGTATAAATCTAGATTTATTTCAAAAGCATCACACTTCGTATACGTAGATACTGATTTTGAGATCAAATCCTCGAGAATCTTAACGGAGCGCACCCCAGTTCTTCCGCAACCGGGGGTCCACGGTAGTGCGCGACAAAAAGGTGACGAAAGGATTTCGAGGGGCTGGGTTTGAGTTCACATTTCTCATAATGTGCTCCAAACTGATATTAGATACTAGCATGGTTGAAAAGCGTATGAATTGGTGTGTATTTTGGTGAAAACTGCGTTTCGGTCCGAGCCGTACTTTCAGATATCTACCCACGTTGATAGTGAAATGTCCCTTGGCCCGAGATTGACCCTTGTTGCGTTCTGTGGGTGATGTTGACATGCCTCGCGCCGTGAATGATTAAAGAAATCATACGCTGTAGGTTTTTCTCTTTCTGACAACATCAGTCGTTTCTGCTGCAAATTTTGCCCATCATTTTTGACGTGAAAATTATGTTTTTTTCTTCTGATTTACCAAAACTAGAGAGGTTGAAGAAACAAAACTCAGTTGGTTTTGTAGCGGAAGCGATAGGCTTTCACCGCATACAAAGTTGATTTACTTCGGAATAATTCCCTGGAAGAGACAGTACCTAGACTTGAGGGTGCGCAGCCTCCAATTGAAACCCCAAATAAACTGGGGTGTGCTCCCTTAATCATTGCTTTCCACTCATTGGATACTGGCTAGGGTTTTGACCGGGCATAAATGGCAAAATATCAAGAGAAAAATCATTAGGGGCCATTGGAAACATAGCTATCTGTAGCCATCAATAGTAGGCGACGCTCATGTTGTGTTTTTGGATTGTATTATCCATTGTAGATTGAAGACGACCAGTAATATAGACGAACGCTAAACGTATTAACATATTAGTGTCCTTTCGCATTATTTGTTACCATCTCTGTAGAATGATTTGTAGGAAAGTGTAATTTACTGTCAAGATATATTCTGTGGATGAGATTGATTGGGACACAAGAGCGCGCAAAGACAGCCCTGTTTGTAAATATGGCAAGGGGCTCTCATAAGTCAGACATTATTTTCTATTCCTATGTTATCTTATATCTATATCTATATCTATCTATCTATATCCATATCTATCTAAATCTCTCTCTCCGCCTCTCTCTCTCTGCCTCTCTCTCTCTCTCTCTACCTCTCTCTCCCCACCTCTCTCTCTCTCTCTCTCTCTCTCTCTCTCTCTCTCTCTCTCTCTCTCTCTCTCTCTCTCTCTCTCTCTATATATATATATATATATATACGCCTTAACAATCTGTAAAGCTTCCAACCTTTGAAAAGTTGACAAAACCTTACGTTCCATTAAACACGTATGGCCCTCAATAGCACAAAGCTCGTATGTAGTAGAAACTGGGTCACGTCATCACGTGTACATCAGGCGGATAACAGCTGTGGATGAGGTACAAATAACGTGTTTTTCCCCGGTTTTATCTGTATTGGATAGGTCATGTCAATATTTTCGGATGGCGTTACGGACGAATTATCTACTGCATATTTGTCATTTTGAGCCATTTTGGTCGCTTAACACGTCTTCTACACATTGTAGTGATACATGTATCTCAGTATCATCAATATTCGATGCAGCTGTTAAGATGATTCAATTATCATCGGTAAAAAAGCTGAGTTTCTACATTTTTCCACGGATTTAAGAAATTTGACAAAAAAATCACGCCACCTTTACCAACTCACGTGACTTGAAGTGTTATAAAATTCATGAGGAGGTTCTAAAGGTCGATCGATCACAAAGATCATGCAAACAAGAGGTAAACAATGGTCAGAACCGACTATTATTTCTTCGGGGAAGTTGAGAAATTTCGGCCAAAAACATTTTCACAAAAATATCATAAGCAGACAAATTTTACTACCGTAAAGCATGACATGTGTGTCGCCAACTGCTACCCAATATCCAAAATCAAAATCCGTACTGTGAAATTTGATTTTATGGATGCAAGACTGCAAACAACTTACCTGCATCTTCGTCTCAAATGGTTTGATCTAAACACCTTAAAGAGGGCAGAATCGACCTAGGCCCAGTACATGCTCGAGATCCAGACGGTGAATCTCATAACTGCAGTTGCTTCTTGGTGACGTCATACCGGTGAGTCTTGAGATTCATAGTTGCTATTATACATGCTTACGTAGTATGGTAGACTTTGCCGTAGCTTCCAATTGTTGGTAACGTCTTTCAATGAGACAATTGTACAGAAAACTCCAATGTAGGGGGTGTGTGGGGGCGTTATCTTGAGTTACAGAAACTTGTAACGGGAGATGCCCTAACATCGCACGTTTTTTACGCGATCGAACTGACGGCGCTCTATCGCTGGTTGCCAGAGAGTGCGTGGCCAAGTTTTAATGAATGAATTTTGAACGCATTCATCTATAGAACATACTTGGATAAGAAATGTACCCATACTGTTCATGAGCCATTCACGCTCCGCGTAACAAGCGGAAAACGCTGTGAGAAGTTTTCGCGAATGTACCTTCTGATTTACTGCTACGCCAGATAGTGCGATCACTGCACGAAATGGCCTCGGATCCCTGTACGTATCCGCCGGGATCCGAGGCCATTTCGTGCAGTGGATGTTAGGGCGCGTGCGATGTTAGCCCCAGACCCCCCCCCCCCCCCGTTATAAAGGTAGGGAAGTGGAGGTCCGCCCGATCATGACATGGCAACTGAGAAATTTTTTGGATCAGTTGGCATATAGTTGCTCATTTTGCTGCTTCTTGGTTCGATTAACAGTATTTTTCTGAAACGAACGAAAATTGATGCGCGCGCGGATCCATATAACCCATCCAATAAACATGTCAGTGTGGCCGTGGCCTTAGTGTGATTAAAGGCGATGTCATCAGGCTTCAAGGTACTGTCGTTGACAAGGATATTCTTATATGAACATGTTGTCTATGACGTTGGGGTATAGCATCAGTGAAAAAGAAGAAGAAGCTGGGAAACTTCATAGAAAGCATTATACGTGAAAGCGAGCAAGTAAGGAACTCAATCCATACGTTAGTAGAAGAATGAAAATACTTTCAGATCGTGTGAATTGGGTTTACGGTGTAGTGTGCGTGAATCTGCCTGCCTGGGTTATGCTTCGTCTGCAACTAGAAAATGGGGCCCTGCCGGGCAGTCTACGGGCCGGTTTTATTTCACTTCTGGGCGTGACCCCTACGTGGACCCATGGGACACACTGTGGCTCCCGTGTTATTTTTAGGCACGGCTCCTTGCCCTAACTGGGTGATGATTTTAACTACTAGTAGATGGTTACCATACATGTATAACTACATTATCTTATTATCTAAGTTTGAGTAGTTGTTTTGTTATCCATGCCAAAACAGCCTTTCAATATATCCAGAAATTAAGACCCGACTGATTGTGACTGTTGCTTCCCCCCCACCTACATCAGCTGAAGATACACCACAATGAGGCTGTCGGTCTGCGTGCTGCTTGTGACGATGGTTGTCATGGCAACGCTGATTGACGATTCCGAGGGACTCTGGGGGGGGCGCAGGCACTTGTCCAGGCGCAGGAGTCGTCCCCCCATTGAAGGAAACGGTACGTTTGGTCATCACAAACATTTAAAACAGACGATTCAATTTTGTCTAGTCTCTATTTTTACTGGATTGTATGTGGCTGACAAAGGGTAATAGTTTAAGATGAATAAGAAGAGCTTCGGTATGGTACTATTCTGGCTTAGCATTTGCGGTGAACATGGTATCCTTTGACGATACAATGTATGTTCCTACATCCAAAAACACTTTCTTTAGAATTTATACATAAGGGACTTTAATCGCATCTACAATCCATTTTTCGCATAAAACGTAACACGCTACTTTTGTACAGTAAGTACAAGATTAAGTATCAGACATAGGATTGATCCACTCACATATTGGCAAGGACGCCTATTGCTATTGATGAGTGTGGTGGGTTCTTTAACATGCCCGAGGTGTGGCTCTTCTGAACCAGAGGAATTTAAAGCTTTACGTCCCAAGATGACATCCCTATCTGAAGCTAGGTACTCATTGTCACCAGAGCTGAGTGAGGAAATGGGGATAAAGTACCTTTCCCACGGACACAACATTAGGGTCTGCTAGGGCTAGGGATTCGAACACCGAATCTTCAATTATCTAGAATCTAAGTCAACAACCCTAGCCGCAAGGCCGCATTGCAAATCTTTGCATTGTACAAAATGTTGATGGGCGTAATCTTTCGTCATCCGTACGGCACCTGTTATGGGGTCTGCCTTTTTCTCGGAATACCCCGGAATACATCAGAATACACTGGAATACCCATTAAGGAGGGTTAATTCTACCGGAATACACTATGCTTTGATGGGTAAACATCACAGGCTGCTGTATTTTGGCCTGAAATGATATACTTATGGCCCAGGGACCAAGAGATCACTAGAAATCAATCACGATAATTGGTCATGTTACGTTACGTTATCTTATGCCAAAGTATAGCAACCTGCGATGTTAACTCACCAAAGCATACTGTATTTCCGACATTTCACCTCCTTTTTGTGGATTTCTCACAGTGACGCCGCTAAACAAACATTGTAATCCGCAATGAAAGCAAACACGGCGACTGGCGGAGGCGCCAACGCCGATCGCCATTAGTAATTTCTAGTCTTGTTCCCTCGGCCATAAGTATATCATTTCATGCCAGCAACCTGTGATGTTTACTCATCAAAGCATAGTGTATTCCGGTAGAATTAACCCTCCTAAATGGGTATTCCGGTGTATTCCGGGGCAGACCGCCTGTTATGTTCAATTTAGTGTCATGTCAGTGCACTGTTTCATACCTGTCTTCTCGTTTCTCCTTAAAGATATCCAAGAGAAGCCTGAGCAGCTGGCTGGATTGTTGGATGACATCTCCGTGGATCTGGAGGACATCAGTCAGGAGGTGGAACACGGTAAGAACTTTGACTACTTTCGCTCCTTTTTCTGTGGAACCCCAGTATGTAGCCTAGTCTAGATGTACCTTCATGAATGTCTAGTTGGCGTATGTGTGACAGAGAGAGAGAGAGAGAGAGAGAGAGAGAGAGAGAGAGAGAGAGAGAGAGAGAGAGAGAGAGAGAGAGAGAGAGAGAGAGAGAGAGAGAGAGAGAGGCGCCATATTTACAAACAGGGCAGTCTGTGCGCGCTCTTGTGTCACAATTAAGAGAGAGAGAGAGAGACCACTACAATTATCTTACCACGAACAGCAAAGTCCTTTTATTCACAACCAAGTATTAACATGAGCAAACGTTTCGATGACTGGCTGTCATCTTCACAATATTTATGTACATGACAACGCGGGGCTAAATCGGCGCGCAGGTGACCTCAATACGACAATTGCCCCATGTGCGGCCATAGGGCTGTAGGTTTTGAACCACTCACACCGGGAAGGACCCTTACTCTTTTCGATATGTGTGTTGGGTTCTTTAACGTGCTTGAGACCTCTACAATTATCTTACCACGAATAGCAAAGTCCTTTTATTCACAACCAAGTATTAACATGAGCAAACGTCTCAATGACTGGACGTAATCTTCACAATATTTATGTACATGACAAGAACACATTCCATTTGGCAACAATATCTAATAATGTAATGGGACTGCGTTGTTAGCAGTAACACCTACCTTCGGTGCACTGTGAACTAGTCAGTATTGCCCTAATGAAAATGACAGACAGTCATCGAAACATCGGCTCTTGTAAATATTATACTTGGTTGAGAAGAAAAGGACTTTGCTGTTCGTGGTAAGATAATTGAAGTGGCATCTCTCTCTCTTTCTCTCTCTTTCTCTCTATTCCGTCATTCTCCAAGCCAATAGAATTATTGACGGAGTAGAGTCTATCTTACCGCGTGTACAAATGCAATGCATGCTTGAACGTGTACATGATAATTACATGGGGATAACTGTTTCTGTGTACGACTATTTAAGAATTAACTCCCAAACGTACGTTTCTCCAATATGACTCATTGTACAATTGGGGTCGAAATTCACCCGTTGGGAACGCTAACCAATCCATGATTTTTAAACCGAAGTAACTTGATAAGAACTTTGGTACATAATGAAAGGTTTGAAGCATGTGATTAGGCGACATCAACTTAGATCTTATGGATTGCAGTCTCTATAAACCCCAAATCTATTGGGAATCCCGTCGTTTTTCTACATTGTCAGTTTGCACAGTCGTTTCGCTACATTTGAATGATAGTTCTCTGGATAGACGTAATAGCAATACCATAAGAAATCGTTTTCTTTCAACCACTTATGTATATATAAAAGTACATTGCGAGTTGCTGAGGCGTCACGGCGATTTCGTCCCAGCACCCCCCCCCCTCGTGATTTTGCAAGGGATTTTTTCCCTACCTCTTGGTTGGGGCCTAAATAGCTACCGATTTCGTCCCTGGGGGAACGAAATCAGGGGGTGGGGGTAACATCGCCGGGAGGGCTTTCCCTGAGAGCCAGGGCTTCTAAAAAAAAGAGCCAGGTCAGGGACAAACGGGAATAGACTGGCTCAGCAAAACGAGGCGAGCTCAGTAGACCATGTGCCTGTCTGATAACGGTTGGTATCTAGACACACAAACATGTTTACTCACAGGCAAACCGTTCAATCAAAAAGTCTCCTATCTTATAAACACGCTAACCAATGTATACAAAGAATATTGCGATCAGCACAAACGTGTTTGTTCGTAAACACCCCAGATGCAGCTAATAGTATGTATCTTTATGGTACAAAGAGTGCACCGACAGATAAAGTCCATCTTATCTTTGCCTCATCCTCTTTGTGTAATGAAAGGGTCGATATCTGTCAGTGGTAGCTATTAGGAATTTGAAAAGGGCTGATAAGTCGTTAGTTAAAACTGTTTTTTGAGGAAACATTTGCCCTGCTCCCATGGCAACAATCGGTTTTGAGCAGAAAGGAAGAAAGCTATTTTGAGGAGGTGTCGGCCAAGCACTATCACTGTGCAAAATATGAGCGAAATGATTTTTTTTTTAATTACATTTGCCACGTTGTTTGATCCTTAAAGACATTTATTCTTGCGTTTCGAAACTTCTTGTTGGGAGGTGTAGGGGGTAGTGTATGTGACAAGCAGCGAAAAAATATAAAGCAACAGTTCGATTTCAAATGTACGACAGTATAATGATAGATAAAAAAAGTATTAAAAATCATCATAAAAATGACTACCTCGGGTTCGAACCCGAGTCAAAAGGCCTAAACCCTCATCTCTAGCCAACGACATGACAAGAAAAAAAAACGGTGGAAACAGAGCGTCCTGCTACGCTAAGATTTTGAGTTCTTTAAGAAAACCTTTGCCCCGGCCTTGTGTATCAAAGACGATTTTCCATACCTAATATCACTGCAATGTTTGGAGTGGATCTAGGGAGGGGCCAGTATTTGACTTGCGCAGTCCCACTGATCACCGCACTAGAAAATTCCACGGAAAAAAAACCCTTTTTAAAACCCGTGTCATGTGAACCCCTTAGGGGTTGCACATTACAGAACCTGTATGTGGGCCCTGTATATGTACGAATTCGGGGTATTCAGCTGGACGCATCACACTGCAGCAAAACGCACCGATTGCGGGAGTGACTATGCCACCGCAGCGCAGAAAAAGTCCAGGGAAAATGACCTGGTTAAGAAATCAAATTGCCCAGGAGGGCGAGGGTTAAAAGTTTGGTGACCGTTTGTAAGTTACATCTTCCCCATGGTCTTTCATTGGCTTTCTAGCTATAGTGGACCCCGGGCAAATTCGTCGTCCGGCGATCACAAATTGATGGCATTCGGCTTGGAATAGTCGCGCATTAGCATCAGTTGACGTGCCTTTGCTACGACAGGGTTATACCACCCATTTAAGGGGTGACAAAGCCTTTCGTTGGCTGTTGTACAAGACGGGGATGCGCCAGTTCTCCCGTCCGGGTGAATGATGTAACTCACCGTATGGCTGATACGAGACGGAGGTTCGCCAGGCCTCAATCCGGGTGATTTGTACTAAATTACCAAAGGATTTGGACCATCGCACACCGGGGCTCTTTTTCGAAAGGTGTGGTGGGTTCTTTTACGTGGGCGGGGTGTGACTCTCCAAAACACGAGACCTCCATATAACGTCCTATTCGAGGGACGTCCCTAACCCTAGATGAGCTAGGCCCTCATCTACACCTGGGTTAAGTGCCTTTCCCAAGGGCACAACGTCGGACGCATGTGCAGACATATCTGCGGGCAGCCCGGGATCGAACTCGGGTCCCCTTATTTGACAATCGAATGTTCTATCAACACCAGTCAGTTTAAATCGGGGAGTACAGTTTCCGGATTCGAAGGCAGCTAGAACCTCCCTGACGGAAATCCCTAGTTTTCAACTTTTTTTTCCCTGGATGTACAGGAATCTTTTACATACCATTTCAAAGATTATGTTGTCTTCATTATTAGGTTGTTTTTTTATTGCCATAGTGTATAAACTTATCGATATATTTGAAGTTAAAAATTGCTTAGACCGCAGTGTAGAAAGAGTTTCCCCAGGCTTATGAAGTTTCCCCCCAGACTTGATGAGTTAGACCGCGGGGCTGACAGACCAGCCTGCATGTAGACTGCATTTCATACAGCACCATGAAAGTGACTGAATTAATCAGAAATCACACCTGGCCAGTCTGAGTAATTAGCACATATATGATAAATTCTATGAAAAGTCTAAGCAAGGGGGATAGGCCGCGGTCCTGAACAGAACCCCACATACTAAAATAAACGTAGAACGGGCAGATAGTTAGGTCCGCAGAACTGAACACAGCTGAGCCACTTTCCAATAGTTGTGCATTATTTTTTGCTCTACAGAAAACTGAGATTATACTACCTTGGACTGATTTCAGAAAGAGCATATTATTCAGCTATTAAAGTTGAAGACCTGCATTGATAGATAAACAAGAATCATGTGGGATTTTAGGCTTTGGGAAGTAGGACAAATCACACCATCTCTTATAGAATATGCCAACTGCTTTATTTGGCAGAGTCTGACCTGCAGCCATGGCCAGGTATGACTATTGTCAACTGTGGAAAAATATGTCTTAGAATGTTTGATAAGTTAACTGTTGACAAATGTGTTAATCAAACTTGCAATGTAACAAATTGATTTTATACTGAAACAAATTCACACACTCAGGTGGAAAAGCACTTTATGTGCCTTCCTTGTTGCAAGAAAGAGGGGAAGTAAAATACCTCTTGGGTAGGATGTAACTAAGTAAAAGCAAGGAGGACCTATATAAAACCTCCTTGGTAAAAGCTATACTCTACCAGTCTCCCCCGGTCGCTGGGAAAATAGTAGAAATTGGCCAAATAGAGTCAAATGTTTGAAGGGAGTTGGCTACGGAGAGAGGGTCAAATTCGCATCCTCGGTTGCGAATTTGACCCTCTCTCCGTAGCCAACTCCCTTCAAACATTTGACTCTATTTGGCCAATTTCTACTATTTTCCCAGCGACCGGGGGAGACTGGTAGAGTCTAGGTAAAAGCAGAGGTCCTGTGAAAGCTAAAAATACTGATTTTTCTTTTTTTTAGATTGACAGTCCAGCTTAGCTGTCCATCATTTAGGCACATACATCTAAGTTTGATGGGAGCACTGTGCACCTAAGAAAACATCTCCAGACATTATTTGCTAATTTTAAAGTAAATGCCAGTGCTCTAGGAAGGAAGGAATTCTTAGGAAGTTAAATCAAGCACAGGGGGATGCGTGAGAATTTATTGTTCTTTCAGGGTTGTCTGTATTGGCTGTGAATATCCCAATTAATGTCAATGTGTGAATTACACTGATTTGCATAGAGCCAAAAGACAATTGGTACATGGAAAGATAGAATTTCTCGGCTACCATGGATCAAGACTGGGTATTGAAAAAGCAGAGGTTTTGGTCGGGAGGCTAGGAGCTGTGTCCACGATTTTCAACATTTCCCTTGAGGGAATATGTGCTACCCAGTCGTAATGGGGAAGCAAGGTGCATTAGTACATCATTACTTCTGTATAGAAATATAATATTATTTATCTTTGCTGGAAGGGAGCTGATCTTTATGGAGACTGACCCTTGGTATATAGTACATGTATGTCAAACCAAGGAGGTTAATAAAACCTGGTTTAAAATTTGGTCAAACAAACTTTAGGGAATGAAAAAAACCCAATATGGCCTGAGGAGTCAGTAAAGGCTTAAACAAACCCCGTCACAATCACACCAAAGAATGATGAATTGTCTTAGTGTATATGAGATCACCTCAACTTAAGAGGCAGCTTGGAACAAGCTGGCTTGAGGCTATTTGAATCTGGCTTGGAGCGTTCATGTTCACAAATTAACAACTACAAAATATCACAATAAATGATAGTTTGAAAGAATGATAAATAAAATGAAAAAAAAAAATTAAATGATTAAAAAATAATAAAATGAAAAAAGATCAAAAAAATGATAAATGTCATGTTCACAAATTAACCACTAAAAAATCTCCCAATAAATGGAGCCAAGTGCCACTGGTTGGTCTGACCTTGGTCTGACCTGGTAGTCGTGCTGTAAACACAGGGTCTAGGCTAACAAACTCTATAGCCTCCTTGGTTGAGAGAACAGACAATTGACATGAATGGCTTCACAAGAAAAGCAAATGCCGTCTTCAACCAAGGACATTATTCTGAATAATGCCCTCAACTAAACAACAATTGGGTATAGACAAATAACAACACAGGCATGCCATAAGCCAGCTTTGTGAAGTGAGAGGTTGGCTGGCTGACTGGCCAGTATTATGCAAAGTAGATTTCTGGTTCCGAGATCACCAAGGTCACACCAATTTAATTTCTTGGTTAACAGATTTTTATTTTCAAAAAAAAAAAAGTTAACCAAGAAATTAAATTGGTGTGACCCAATCTAAGGCACGAAAATAAAATAGTCCTTCAGACCAAGGAGGTTTAAAATCATCTTGTTCAGACACTAGTGAGCTGTAGGGATGATATGGGATGCACTTGAACTAATTTAGTTTGGGGTAGGGCAGACAAATCAATCTTTAAATTTGTCTTACATTGTTTTCAAAGAATTTTTGTTTAGTTCACATAGAAATGTTGCCTGGATTCATCTGAAGTTGAATACAACCTACTAAGGTTAACCCAACATCTGGTTTACCCATTTGAATACATTATCTATCCCAGAAGTGAATTTTCAGGTTTCTGTACTTTGATATCATACCTCAGCTTACACCAAGGACAAAATATAATGTCCTTGCTTACACCAAGAAGGTTTAGACCTCCTTACTTTAAATACACACTGACTTATACGTATAGTAATACCAAGGCCTGAGGGCCAAGGCTAACATGATCTTCAATCAAGCAGTTGTGGGGTAGAAGATTGTTATTTCTGTATTCTGATCAGCCAGGATTTCCAGGCTCCCATCCCATGACCCAAGGCAAGGCCAACATTTAGCTCAAGATCTCTTGGTAAGAAGGCCTCTTTGACACACACAGTATACTCCCTGTGTGATAATTACTTCTGAATCAACTTGGTAATTTGACAGCATCACTGCTTGTCCAGGACAATAGCTGAGCTACTTTGAAGTCGCATAACAAAGAAGCGAATAATTACTTGAATTTCCTGAACGAGGGTATATGAGCTCTCCCCCTAACTGCCTATTAAAGGTCCATATTGTAGGATTTGGAACCAAAATATTACCTAGAACCAACGAGGCTAGAACAAACTCTAGATCTAGCTAGCCTGATGTTTCGATTCATATGCTCGTAACAACTTCATATGTCGTTTATGAAGGTTAGACATTCAGGTAAAGACTTACTCTACAAGTGGATAAAATTCTGAGATTTAATTCGGAATCTCATAACTTCCTATGTCAAATGGATCTATAGAATTAGATGTGCTAAGCCTATCTAGTATTTCCAGTTCCCGCAATACAAAAGTGACCTAAAGGCATCTCTCCTCAGCTATGTAACACATTGAAGTAGAATAAAACCAAAAATGATAAGTATGTCACCAACATGGCTCGAAACATGAGGTTTGAACGTGCATAAGAAAAGCATAAAATAATTAGGTTTAAAGGACAAAGGACCTTGGATAAGGTCTGAAAGTTTCAAACGTCTGATGATTTTGAAATTTATTCAGTTGTTTTGAGTGATTGTGTTTTGGCTATAAAGGACATGATTTGATCGGTATAAAAGCAAGAAGATCCCAAATACATCTCATTGCCAGTCCCAATATGAAAGGGATTTGAGGCAAAACCTAGATATGCTCTGTAACCAAATAACTTGTGGCATTCAATCACATTTCAAGTCATAATGTATGAATCTACTGCAGTGAAATGGCAACCATATGCCTTTATACTGGATGAACTTATCTTGTACTTGCCCTCACCTATTACCAACAGGGAGCCAGAGGTTTTGGAAATCAGTTGCACACAAAAGGCCAACTATAAATGAATAAATGTAGAATACCACCAACGTGTGAAAACAGGCTGCTGGTAGGTGCAACACCTACCTAGGACAATTGTATGGTCAATATACTGTCCGACCAACACACAACACAGCTGTAATTTGTCTCTTTGCACATTTTGAGTTATCAAATTTTAAATCCCAGTTGATCTCTAGTATATAGGAGGGAAACGATCTCAGGTCCCCGCATTGATCTCCAAGCAGATGAATTGGTCAGGGTTATTAGCATCTGTTGGTCTTTCGAAAATGTACATGTAAGTTTTAACTGTTATCATATGAACTTTTCACATCAACTGATTTGGACCTCAAGTGTGAGATGCAGGACCGCGGTCTAATTTTGAAGCCCTGCAGACTAAAGTTGGGAGTGTTTCCTGTAAGACTGTCAATTCACGCCTCTTTCCCACCTCTCTGCCCCGCCTCTCACACCTTTCTGACACAGCTTTTCATTCAAGTTATCCCCGCAGTCTGAAGTTTGCCCCGCGGTCTACCTGCTTTTGGACAGTTCTGCTCCGCGGTCTAGAAATTTAGAGCCGCGGTCTAACAATTTTAGACCCGAGTTCTGTGATTTCACATCTCCGGGCTAGCTTTTCATTTCAGAGGGCTAACCAACTAGCCTGCAGTCTGCTGACATTTTTTATTAATGATATCTACAGTTATGAACATTGCAGAATAATAATTTTGACATCACTGTACTTGTTACATTAAGAGCTACACACTGATGTCAAACTTAATGGTAGAACACAAATTTTTCTGGAGATTCCAAATAGCTACTGTATTACCCGATGTAAACTGACTGGTGTTTATCGGATATCCATTACGCCACAGTCGTGCATACGTATGTCCAACAACATTTGTCTGGTGACTGGAAAGAGGTGTCTTTAGATCCATGTTGGTGATTGGTTCTGTTACTGCCTGCTTGAAAAGTCTATATCAAAATCTTAGCGTAGCAGGACGCTCTGTTTCCACCGTTTTTTTTCTTGGCATATCGTTGACTAGAGATGAGGGTTTAGGCCTTTTGACTCGGGTTCGAACCCGAGGTAGTCATTTTTATGATGATTTTTAATACTTTTTTTATCTATCATTATACTGTCGTACATTTGAAATCGAACTGTTGCTTTATATTTTTTCGCTGCTTGTCACATACACCACCTCCCAACAAGAAGTTTCGAAACGCAAGAATAAATGTCTTTAAGGATCAAACAACGTGGCAAAGGTAATTTAAAAAGAATTCATTTCGCTCATATTTTGCACAGTGATAGTGCTTGGCCGACGCCTCCTCAAAATAGCTTTCTTTCTTTCTGCTCAAAACCGGTTTTTGCAATGGGAACAGGCCAAAGGTTTCCTCAAAGAACAGCATACCTAACGACTTATCAACCCTCTTCAAATTCCTAATAGCTACCACTGACAGATATCGACCCTTTCATTACACAAAGAGGATGAGGCAAAGATAAGATGGACTTTATCTGTCGGTGCACTCTTTGTACCATAAAGATACATACTATTAGCTGCATCTGGGGTGTTTACGAACAAACACGTTTGTGCTGATCGCAATATTCTTTGTATACATTGGTCAGCGTGTTTATAAGATAGGAGACTTTTTGATTGAACGGCTTGCCTGTGAGTAAACATGTTTGTGTGTCTAGATACCAACCGTTATCAGACAGGCACATGGTCTACTGAGCTCGCCTCGTTTTGCTGAGCCAGTCTATTCCCGTTTGTCCCTGACCTGGCTCTTTTTTTAGAAACCCTGGCTCTCAGGGAAAGCCCTCCCGGCGATGTTACCCCCACCCCCTGATTTCGTTCCCCCAGGGACGAAATCGGTAGCTATTTAGGCCCCAACCAAGGGGTAGGGAAAAATCCCTCGCAAAATCACGGGGGGGGGGGGGCTGGGCGAAATCGCCGTGACACCTCAGCAACTCGCAATGTACTTTTGTATATACATAAGTGGTTGAAAGAAAACGATTTCTTATGGTATTGCTATTACGTCTATCCAGAGAGCTATCATTCAAATGTAGCGAAACGACTGTGCAAACTGACAATGTAGCAAAACGACGGGATTCCCAATAGATTTGGGGTTTATAGAGACTGCAATCCATAAGATCTAAGTTGATGTCGCCTAAGCACTTGTTTCAAACCTATCATTATGTACCAAAGTTCTTATCAAGTTACTTCGGTTTAAAAATCATGGATTGGCTAGCGTTCCCAACGGGTGAATTTTGACCCCAATTGTACAATGAGTCATATTGGAGAAATGTACGTTTGGGAGTCAATTCTTAAATTGTCGTACACAGAAACAGTAATCTCCATGTAATCATCATTTACACGGTCAAGCATGCATTGCATTTGTACACGCGGTAAGATAGACTCTACTCCGTCAATAATTCTATTGGCTTGGAGAATGACAGAATAGCATTTTCTTTTTCACAACCAAGTATTTACAAGATCCGACGTTTCGATGACTGTCTGTCATTTTCATCAGGGCAATACTGACTAGTTCACAGTGCACCGAAGGTAGGTGTTACTGCTAACAACGCAGTCCCAAACGTAAACTATTAATATTGTTACATTATTAGATATTGTTGCCAAATGGAATGTGTTCTTGTCATGTACATAAATATTGTGAAGATGACGGCCAGTCATTAAGACGTTTGCTCGTGTTAATACTTGGTTGTGAATAAAAGGACTTTGCTATTCGTGGTACGATAATTGTAGAGGTCTCAAGCACGTTAAAGAACCCAACACACATATCGAAAAGAGTAAGGGTCCTTCCCGGTGTGAGTGGTTCAAAACCTACAGCCCTATGGCCGCACATGGGGCAATTGTCGTATTGAGGTCACCTGCGCGCCGAATGGCAGTCGCTCCGGACCCTTGCGATCTAGCCCCGCCATTGTGCGCTCCCCGCAATTCAGCCATGGCTGCGAAGAGAGAGTAGTCGGCCCACCCAATATTATATTATATTATAATAAGTGATTTTTCGATGATAAGCCGCGCGAAATATAAAAAGATTCATTTGAGACGGGCGATGAACAGCTTGGATCTCACGTGTTTTCGTCCTTCTACAGTGAGCGTTGAGTGGAAGCAAGTCGCGACTCACGAGAATGGCCTACCCTACAACGCATTGGGCTCGCCCATGTTCGTGGCACCACGTCCGATCGACCAAAAGGCTATCAACCTCATGTGCAACTTGATCCAGGAAACACCCTTGGTATGCATCATGTCCTGCAGGAAATTCGAGCTTTAAGCACACCTTAAAACACTTCCCGTCGAGAAATTTTTACGCATGTTTTAAGGAATGCTTAAAGAATATTGATACGCGCCGTTTTGAGTATCAAGACATGGCCAGGGAAAAAATCAATAGTGCAGTCAAAATAGGTCAGATCAAGCATATAAAGGTGTCTCCGTTATCGTGACAAATTGACTAATCTTCTACAGTGCATCAGAGGAATCAGACATTTGTGAGAAACGAGATTTTTCGACTCAAAGTTGACCAATTTTCCACCGGGTTTTCTATGGTTTCGCCATAGTTTTCAACCCCAAATACGGGGGTTTCGCGGCACCCGGTTACGGGATCGCTGTCTTATCCGATATATGCAAATATAACTACCTAAAAAGCTGCACATTTACTGAGCAACATTCTCACAAGGGGGCAGCTATATATATACGGAGAGTAATGCAGAATGGAGAAATAAGCTGAGGACAGAGGGAGAAAGCTGCAGAATGAAGAAAAGACCTGTAGATTTCGGGAGAATAATGGAGAAAAAATGGAGAAAGCTGGAGACAGACGGAGAACGCTGCAGAATGAGGAAAAGGCTGTCCGCCTGTCTCCAGCTTCCTCCATGCGTCTCTATCATTCTCTAGCTCTGTGATTCTCCCAAAATCTAAAGGTTTTTCCTTCACTCCTACCTAGTACCTTCTCCATGGTTCCATCTATCATTCTTCAGTATTCTCCCCAAAACTACAGGTTTATCCTTCAGCTTTCTCCATGGTTGTCTATCATGCATCCTCCAGTATTGTCCCAAATTCTACAGCTTTGTCCATCACTCTCCAGCTTTCTCCATCTGTTTCCAGTTTTCTCCATGCGTCTCTTTCATTCTCCAGTCTTCTCCCCAAATCTACAGGTTTTTTCAGCTTTTTCAGCTTTTTCAGTAGTTATATTTGTATATATCGGGTAAGACAGTGGTCCCGTAACCCTATAACGGGTGCCGCGAAACTCCCATAAGGTGCGTATTTGGGGTTGAAACAATGGCGAAACCAGCGAAAAATAGGTCAAGTTTGCCTCGAAAAATCTCGTTTCTCACAAAAGTCTGATTTCTCTGAAGCACTGTAGGAGATTGGCGAACTTGTCACGGTATCAGAGTCACATTTGTATGCTTGATCTGACCTATTTTGACTGCCCTATCAACTTTTTCCGTGACCATGTCTTGATACTCAAAACGGCGCGTATCAATGTATTTTGTGCAGCCATTTTAATCTCAAAAGGGGACCAAGGGGCTAAAATCTACGAGACTATTGTAAAAGAAGTAGATACTTAAATACGTACCGTTAGCTGTTATCCTCTACATGCATTTACTAAAGCAGATTTTTCAGAATAAAGCTATGAAAAGGCTGCTGGTGATTTACAGAAGCACACGTTTAGACAAGGGTGATCCTATGCCTCTATCCAACAAAATATTCTGTTGCTCTGGGTAAACCCTAAACATATACTGGTTTTAAGTGTTTAAGAGGCTTAGAGATATATCACACTTAGTTCCGCATAATTCGTACATCCCGTGGAGACAAGTGCAAGTTTGAAATGGAGCAGAGTTAAGCCCCCCTCTCACTGGACCCGCGGCACGCTGGCGTCGTCGCTGCGTCCTAAACTGTATGTGTGTTACCCTTGACTTTATAATAGAAATGTCATTCAAAACGTACAAGTATGACAAAACAGACAACAAAACACACAAAGCTTAAAAAGATTCGTCTTTTGTCGTTGGCATTCGTTGAGTGCTTCGTCAATTCGATCGGCCGCAGCGACGCCGCCAGAATCCCGCGGGTTCAGTGAGAGGGGGGCTTTAGCTAATTAGTCAGTTCTGATGCGCAATGAATGGATGCTCATCATCACGACATCGTTTGGTGATCTTGAGTATCACCTTTGCTAAGGATAAAAAGTAAATATCATCCGCTTTATCTTGTCCTTTCTCCGTTGTGTGTATCAGCTGCCAAATGTCGAGCATAAGGAAGAAGACGTGACCGCACCCAACTGGGATCTTCTGTACGCTGACCGCTCAGAGGACGTGGCCGTGTGCTGTAAGGTGGAAGGAAACGAACAGGTGAACTTGAACTTTCTTTCTTTCTTCTTATTACGTGCTTAACCTCATTAAGTTGAAGACTCCAAGCACGGTATGTAAGACGTACAAGAGACTGTAGGGTTTTTGGACAATCGCACACCGAGGCATGCCCCTACTCTTTTTCGAAAGGTGTGGTACGTGCATATGGGGTGTGGCTCTCCCCAAACACGGGACCTCCATTTAACGTCCTACCCGAGGTACGTCCCTAGCCCTAGATGAGATAGGTGCTCATTTACACCTGAAGAAAGTGAGGAAATTTGTGTTAAGTGCCTTTCCCAAGGGCAAAACGTCGGGGCGCATGTCCAGACATGTCTGGGGGCAACCCGGGATCGAACTCGGGTCCCCTTGTTTGACAGTCGAATGTTCTATCCTTTACGCCACACGACGGCACTTAACTCATTACAAAACATTGCGGGCTAATGAAACAGCCCTAATCGCGTTGTCATTTACATATACAACTATTTGTAACATTTCAACATCATAACATTCAGAAAATTGACTCTTTAAACTGACAAGTTGCGCAATATAGTTTTTTGATCCACTGAAAATCTAAAATTAGTATGTAAAATGAGTATACATTGAAATATGGAGCAAGAAGCATCTAACGTCCTAGTGCTCTACAAAAGCACGAATCATGAAATTCTATGGCATTTTTCACAACTAAATCAATTGCTTCTTAACGTTGTATCATCTCTGTTGTATTGCTGCTGGATATGAAAATATATAGAATCTGATACAGTAGATTCGACTCCCTGTACACTGAAAATGCACGTTATCATTTTGATAACTTGCAATTAGCCTTCGGACGTCCATGAATTTGTATTAAAGATTATCACAACCATGCAAAACCTACTAAAGCCCAATTGGGACTGTTGTGTCTTAGGAGATGTGCATTGAGACCCTGGGACGGAAGACCGTTGATCATACTAAAGCCCAATTGGGACTGTTGTGTCTTATAGGAGTTGTGCATTGAGACCCTGCGACAGAAGACTGTTGACCAGTACTGTTACTTCTGGGACCACTCCATGGAGAACGCCCTGGGCGTCAACGAGCCCTGTTGCGAGGAGACCGGGGAAGGACGCGTCCAGTGCATGGACCAGGCTCGCTTCGGCTTCGACGTCGATGTGAGTTTTAGTGTTTTAATGGTTGAATAGACGATAATTGCAATAAGGTCACAGAACACAGTATTTCTCCGCGACCCCCGGGGGTCTATGACGTGGGTACAGAAAGTAGTGCGGCCCAAACTCTTGAAGTCTGGGTAGAAAGCTGCATGTGAGAGGCATCCATGTATAAACTGTACTGTGTGGTGTAGAAATATGTCGGCTTTTTGACTGTAGGGTTTGGATAGTGGACCGTTTCCGCAAGCTTGTGTATAAATGCGCCATCTTGTGCAACCGCCTCACGGGGTCAGTCGGCTATAGTTCAGTGACCTCTCGCAGAGCGCTATTTCAAAATGGGCGTGAGGAGCTGATACCGATTTTTAAAGTTTTTTTTTGTTATTTGTAGGTTGTACCCTAAACTCAAACATATTCGTTTTTCATATTTCTCAAGTGCACCGCACTGTAATTTTTACCGCGTCGAAGCCAGCCACCTTGCAGCCCTTGACTATAGAAATCCCCATAGGCCGAAAACTGTGTTCTGCTACCTTAAATGCTGCTTCTCAGATGAAGTCTCAGGTCTCCTTGCCCTACACTGAAGGGAGAAGACCTATTATACATAGAACTGCAACAGGTACAGTTATATGTGGGTTTCCCAGGCCAAGCTATCAGACGAGGCTACCAGTATCACTCCCTCCCTTTTAGGACCTAGCTTGCATGCAGAAAAGGCATATATTTCTGCCAACACTTGCCTATGATGACAAAATTCGAAGAACAACTCTGTAGATGACAACGACTACGTTTGTTTTATCACTGTACATTGTTTGATGTTCTCTGTTTACGTTTTTGATTGAATTAACAAATATAAGAAAGTTGTTTTCTTTAAGATTATACCAGATAAAATTGTTTTAGGGATGGAAATGAAAATTAGAAACGTGCACTTAATTATCACCACAGATTCTTCAAAAAGAAGAATTTTCTCACCAACAAGAGAATGGTAGGAAAAATGTCAAAAGCTAAGAAAAGAATCGCACCAATGGCCTATGTTGCAAAAAAACGTTTGTCCTGATCCTATGGAAGTTAGATAGTTAGTTCCGCCCAGCCCCTAGAGTCAGTACTATTTTCTTTCTTTCCAGATCCATGACGCAGACAGGACCATTGAGCTGCTTCAGGTCCCTGCTTCACAAAATATCATACAGATAATCGAGAAGACCAAGAGCCCCCCTGCGTTCGACAACAAGTTCTGCACTTGGGCAAAGTAAGACATGTTAAAGACATTCTAACCAATCGTCTACGATCAATTTCCTGATCTCTCAAAAGTTGTCCTCGTGTTAGCTAATGATTTGGTCCCAGTTTCAAAGCGGGGACGAAAAATGTGATATCAAAGACACAAGACGTAAAAATAATTACTCCTAACCATATATTGTGTGTTATCTTGATATGCAAGCATTTATTGTTTTCGCAAACAGCCCGGACAGGCCCTGCAGATTCCAAGCAGATTTAACGGTTGCAAAGACCGTATCCAACTCGGGTTGCAATAAAAACTTCTTCTGTCAGTTGGATACGGTCTTTGCAACCTTTAGGTCTGCTTCATAGGGCTTCTGGCTTTTCGAATCCTTGCTCTATTCTTTTCAATAGGTGTGTTGGGTGTCTTTTATTTCCAGAGGTTTGATGCCATAAGGACGATTCGACTCTTTTCCAGACGTGTCCAGTCCCGGGCGTTAACCCTCGTTGCCCCACTGAATTCGAACTAGCTGTGGCGAGTAGCAAAGTAGCAGAACACCACAAGTTCAGAATAGAAGACATTCTTGGATGTTTTCAAATATTTCATCTTTAACATCATTCTATTTTATTTCGTCTTCCAGGCAGCAGCCTTACCTGGACACCACTTTTGGGGAGGCCACCCTGCAGAAGCTGGACCCTATGCAGAAGATCAGTGAGGTCACCCGCAAACTCATCAGCTGCTGTTACATCGACGACGATGAGCCCGCCATCGACCAGTGCATGAAGAGTGCAAGGGAGGAGTCGATCGACCAGCTGTGTTTTGAACAGCACGTCTTGGTCAGTAGAAGTTACACAGCGAGAGTACTGAGGGTCTATATGGGGGTGGGGGTCACACTTGTGCAAGGCACACAGGCCTGCAGCACCTTAGTCCTTACATAGAATGAAGTAAATGCAGACCGTCATTTCGAGTACCTTCGAAGTGTTTATCTTTGAACCAAGGGATCTGCATGGAGGGTTATTTTGCATGATATTATTTGTTTTAAAAGGAGACACTGCATTGAAAGAAATGTTGCTAGGCATGGCGGAGGCATCTTTTTGAAGGTTACAAGTTTGCGCAGTGATGCAACAATTTTATATGCTACATTGGGTCCTGCTATATATTATGTTTCTAGCGATAAATCTTCAATTATTCTAAAACTGTTTGTTATGTTGCAACAGGAAACTGGCCTGCCCCTCATTGGTCCTTCGGTCGTCACTAACATCCCAGCTGGCATGAAGGCAATGCTGTCCTACAAGGACAACATCCCGGTCCATCCTTGCTGCCAGAGAAGCTACATCAACCGTTACTCCTGCTTCTCCCAAGAGTGGCGTGGATTCGAGGCTTCCATGGACACATTGGACCACACTGCCGAGATTGCACAGTACAAGGAGAAGTATAACCAGTTGAAATCCAAGATTGCAGTAAGTTCATTTCAAAGTTGGCCTGCTGAGGAAAACAAGAAATAAAAAGCGTATATAAGAAATTTGATCATTCCTTGTCCGGATGAGAGTCAAACGATGTCTATATATATATATGTATAGGGATCTGCAAGACAGTCATCAGAAAAATGCCCATTATCTTTAAATTTATCTTATATCATCATGTGAGGATTTGTTAGATATAGATGATTTTGGCAAGTGAAGTGTACTTGCTTAATTCAACATACTGAAGACCATATTATATTCGCTTACATATATAGAGAGAGTGAAGATTGAAAGGTATGAAGAAGATTAATAATAGCTATTTGGAGAAGCTAAAGCGTATCAAGCAACTGGCAATCGAATGACTACATTTATTTACAAAATAAGAAGTAAAAAATCTGTTACGCTGACGTTTTCTTGAAAATCGGTTTTATCATCATGTCCTTAAACACTTACCTACAATGTCTCTGACACAATGTGTGGAAATATTATCTTTTTCCAGGCGAAGATAGATTTTGAGAAGACTAGCTGTGACACATGGTATGGAGGTAAAGGTGAGGTCCATAATGTTGCAAATGTCATTATCATCTAAACAAAACTGTCATCGGCAGCAATGTGATATTTAAAAAAAACTTTTCCAGCTGGAGGAAAGCAATTAAACAGTCAGTATACAGAGTGATGAATGATTCTTTTGAAACCTTTTCACTCTATCTAGTCTTATCTGTGATAAGTGACATTTTGGATGAAAATTAACCATTCCTACATACATACATACATACATGTCTGACTTGCAACAAATCATGTGTCCTCCCATGTGTTGTTAATTTTAATCCAAAATGTCACTTATCACACTCAAAGTCTTTCAGATCGAAGCCCATCTTTTGCATTGATTTTGTATAATTTTTATGGAATAAGATAGTAGCCAGAATATGCAACTTGAAGAAGGTAAAATTTACATTTTCCCAGCCTATATCATTGCTTTTAAAAAAGTTTACCTAAATGGAATCCAAGAACGCAATGATCATCAAGCAGGTCATTAAAGTTTACCAACCTTGTCGTTTTCATCATGAAAATCCCTTGGACCTGTCTGGTCAATGCATGCAGATTTGAAAATCTTTATTCTTTATTTTTCTTACTAGTTCTGCCGGAATCAGTCGAGGAGATCAAGCCAGAGGTAAGTCTGTTGCAATTAGATATTGATAAAATCATGCAGTGTAGGCATTATTAGTTATTTCTGCTTGAACATTATGATTTGCCTTCAATGATGTTTAAAATTTCACTAACCGCTTGTTTTCTTTTTAGATTTTAGTTCACATCTTACGTTCGAAATCACAATGTTGTTGAGACGTTCAGACCCTTTTTGTTCTAGCAATAGGAAAGGGAGGTTCTGTTACCGTAACATTAGATTAAGTTGCAATGGCCTAACCTTTGGCAAATAACTGCCAATGAGGCAGATCCTGCTATTCTCATGTTTTGAAGAAGTGCTTTTTGTACCCTAATTTTAAATACTAAAAGACGTGCTTCGGCAAATTGTCAAGTCCTTCAGATCAAAGCCCATCTTTTGACATTTTGAATTCTGTTTTCTAAGGTCCAGTACCCGAGTGACCAGGCTTCAACACAGGAGATCATTGACTATATCAACTCCATCAACACAACATGGAAGGCAAGAAACATTCAATATTCTCTATCGAAATCTGTATTCTTGTAGCAAATTATAGATTAAGCCAGATATGGCTCTGCAATGGTAGATATAGACATTGACAATGAGAATCTGTCTGTGGTTATAATGATACTTTAATTGTTATTTTTCATCGATTGTTTTTCTTCATTGATTCGTAATCACTTACCCTGGACCCCCAGAAAGAAAATAATGATGGTACTGTAATACTGCTTGCTTCCAACAAAGATCATTCCCTGATTTTGAATACAAAAACAGGCAAACATACTTGGCAGATATGCTTCTGTTTTGTTTAATTTCCAAACAAAAAACGTACTCTTGTATTAAAACCAAACTCTATCCACATCTTTGGCATACCGTACTTGGAAAATGATTTATTGTGGGATTTCCGCACATTTTCAGACAGAAAATGTATATTTTGGGCTCCTGTGTGCTTTGGTATGAAACCAAAAACCTGAAATTTGGTGAGAGGAATTATAGAACATAAGGCCACATGATGTCATTCGCACTTCCAGCATACATCACTAAAATCGAATATTTGGGAACAATTCTTTGGACTGGAGTGACTTTCCAATAGTTAATTTTTCGACAGATGTTGTATTTTGCCTTGTTTTTTGGATGTTCTATTTTTGCACAGGGTGATTTTGGAACAGATCATTTTCGCAAGGAAATAGATACGGGGTGAAATATGCCGTATCTGCTTGCAAATATTGCCTTTCCAGGTTGTTACTTACAGTATGAGAGCTAATCACCACGCAATTTTGACCCTTGAGATTGAATATAATGTTACATATATTTCACCAGGCGGGACAGAACTTCGAGGGTTGGACAGAGGCGGACTTGAAGGGACTGTGTGGCACAATACTCGATGACCCCGACAAAGACAAGATCCCTTTCAAGCTGCACGACGTTTCTAATCTGGTAATCTAAGAGCTCCATTTCCCTTTTTTAAGTTATATTTTACTAATATGATAATACGATGACCTAATTTCCAAGCAGATGCTAGGAAAGCAAAATCGTAATGCATTAGCTCCTGTTTTTTTTAAATTTTGTCTTCCTTTTATCTAGTTTTACCAGATCACCGATAACCATAAACAAATATGATTCGGAAAATCATGGTGTACATTATATAAAGTGCATGTTGTTGACCAGGTTCCCTTAACCGCGGCACTGGAACATGATGAGACTAGATGTAACGCTTATTAGGAGTCAGAAACCTGGAACATCTTCATAACATTGTTTATTGATAGACTAAATTTCTATTCTCAAATGTGCAATACCATTCTATTTTCCTATGTTGAACAATATCTTTGGTGATATGACCTTTGCAGGAAGTCCCTGCCAAGTTTGATGCCAGAGATAAGTGGCCTAACTGCGTTGGGCCGATTCGGAACCAATTATCATGTGGCAGCTGTTGGGTAAATATCTTACTTGTTTGAATGCTCGTGGATAACTCAGTCTTGATGAACGTGTATGTTACGATCGAGGGCTGCTCAATAAAGATTTCCCCTGACCCACTTCAAGTTATTGTAGGAGGGTCACAGTAATAGTGCAACACATACATGCTAAATTTCCATAGGTCACATGCCCTGAATTTCTGTCAAAACTCTGAATAGTTTCTCTTTTACGGCTGCTATCATACTACCACTAGCTTCTTGAAAAAGCATCATGCTTCACCTCGATTGAGGATCCCTGCTTTACTTTTCTATCATCCAGTAAGGAGTGATTCTGAAAGAAGGTGAATTCAGAACATTCATCGGGTCAAGAAAAAAGACGAACAGAGAAGGAGATTGATACATTATTAGCCATTGGATAACTAATAAATTTTGATCCTCTTCGTCCATGAGAAATTATGAAATATCTATACTTAACATGAAATTAACACACCTCGTATTCAAGACCAGATGATTCAGTTATGTCAATTTCAGTCGTCCTTCATTCCACCTAAGCAGCTGTAAAAATTAAGGAAAAATGTCCAAAGTCTCTGGTGCAAGTTCATGTGCAATTTCAGCCTCCTACAATAACTGTAAGTGGGTTAGGGGAAACCTTTATTGAACCATCCTCGCCAGCCTTGATTTTTATTTCAGCCAAGTATAGTAAGTATTGATTAAGATTTGTTTAATTACCCTGGATGATATTTGGCAAAATCGGGGTATTTGGGGCTATACTAAACCTGATCGAGAGAGTTTTATCGCATCTACTTTACGAACTGTTGTACATGCATTTTTGTTTGAATCCGTGGAAAGCTCTCTGTGTGATATGTTTAAATTGTACATTTATCTCATTTGTCTGTTACTAGTATAGCTGATATCATTTGAAAGATTGGATGAAACGAAAATACAACATTTTCTGTGTATGGTCAACAAGAATGATTCAATTAACATACACGTTCATGTTTGCACCAAATATACACCCTTCTCCTATTTTTGAACATCACGCCATCAAAAAGTCATTATTTATACTCAAGCACTTTGTTCCAAGGTAATCCTTTTATAACTGCCAATGACGTCACTGTGAATGTAGCCAAAATCGTTCGGAAGCTAACAAAATTGTTTGCGTAAAACATGCTTTCGAGAAAAGAACATTGTGGTTACATGTAATCACTAGATACATGTGATGAAATATTTTCAGAAGTGCATTTTTCTAATCACAGCTTGGTTTTAAACTGGTCATCATGCTCACTGTCAATTGTCACCGGTAGTCATAATCAAAGGCAAAAACCTCGTGTCGGAAGAATGTTTTTTTGATGGTGCGATATTCAAAAACACTCTCTATATGGCAATGAATGATGTTGTTGTTCTTGTTGTTGTTATTGTTAAATATGATCATGAAAAGGTATTTTCCTACTATGTTAAAAGGTTTTATGCTTTATGAATAATTATTGTTTTGGGTGTCATTCCCCTTCAATCACTCTTTTTCCTTCTTTAAGAATAACTTCTCCATTACAAAATGGAGGGGAGACAATACAGGTGATTACTCACCTCCGTCAGTTGTCTTCCCCGTCACCTATCTCTTCCCCCTTCTAAGGAATTAAGTTGTACTCTCCTCATTCTAAATCAGCCACCCTTCTTATCCCTCACCCGTTCACGCACCTAGTAGTATTTGCTTGCCTCTGGCCTATTGAATTCAACCAGTAATTTACCTTCCTTTTCATTCATATCTTCACCCACCTTATAGAGTTCACGTTGTCAATGGCAAGTAAGTCCTTCTGGCAAATGTTTATGATTGAAAGCCGATGCTCTGCTGCTTTGCAGGCGTTTGCTGCTGTGACAACGCTGAGTGACCGTTTTTGTATCCAGGGGGGGATTGATGTAGTTCTTTCTCCTCAAGACATGGTCTCCTGCGACAAGGCCAATCACGGGTAAGCCACAAAGCACTCTAATAAAGCATTCGACTAAAGCTCTCTAATAAAGCACTCTAATAAATTGCTTTTCAATTATCAAACTAAAGTCACTTACCAATTGCTTCAAGGGATCCCATGACTTCCTGTATCTTCATGTACTGTCCTGATTGATAGGTTACAATATCTATAGGTTGAGAAAATTCAAAGCTTTTAATATTTCTATAAATGCATTAAGAATTACTAAATGAATAAAATGTCTTACAATAAATAAGAGATATTCAAATGCGAAGTGTTACTAACTTACATGCTCTGACTGATCCTGCGATTACAATTAACTGAATTCCAACCGAATGCAACAATTAATTGGATTAAACCAATGCTAGAATGATAGATAGATTTACATAAGATATTACATGTTATTTTGTTTTGCTATGAGGGGCAATCTCAATCTGCAAGGCTGGCAGACAGAAGTATCCAGTCTATAAACATTGCATATAAATATAAACAAGCCAACCTGCATGTGAGATATGAGCATGAATAAAAGTCTCTTTCTTGTCATCACATATTCAATCAATTTCCATTATCAACGCATTTCTCAAGGCTTACTGAGTAATACAATGTGTCTTGCAATAAAATTTGCAGGGTTGAAGTGGTTTTATGTTCGCGGTTTTCGCGTTGAATTCTTTACCGCGAACTTAAAACCACCACGAAAGGCCGTTCCATTGTGTGACTTAAGCACTACCACAGTTCAAAACGCGAACTACTTGTAATTGTTTGGTCATTAAGATCTGGCCATGTGGATTCTTGATTGTATCCTGTTTTGGACCCAGAAATATGTTCCCATTCGTAGCTGAAAACACACTAGCACCAGCTTCTTCTGCTTGACTAGACACCTTCCAATCAAGCAATAGAAGCAGGTGGTCATGTTCAACTTCTCCATGCTCTCAGAATTTGGCCTAATCCAAGGCTTGAAATATCACCTGCATTGTACAGGTCATTGCAGGTAAAATTGGTATCATACAGTCATCCGGATGTCTACTAGCTAAACCGAACCTGTTTCACTCTGAGCCTATGACACAGGGCTGGCAATCCTACATGAAGGCCAGTTACTAACTGTAGCCTACTAGTAGCTAAATATCTTTTTTATTAATTCTTCATCGTCGCATGGATTCAACATAAAACAATTTCATTCAAAATTATACAAATAGGTGCAGGTCATGTGCAGGTATTGTCATACAGAAAATACTAAATTTTGTCAGCCCAGTTCAGAATGTTTTGATCTTATTTGATTTGATTTCTTACAGATGTAATGGTGGTTTCCTTTCTCTGGCATGGAAGTACTTGGAGAAAAGTGGCGTGGTTGAAGACTGCTGCATGCCCTATCAAAGCGGCTCCACGAGAAACGTTCCCCCGTGCCCGTCTTCCTGCATGCCAGAAGGCACCTGTAAATCAACAAAAAAATACAAGGGTTTGTATTGTAATGTTTTAAACACAAGTATGTAACATTCAATGTCAATTGCAGTTGTATTACCCATACAAATCTTCTAAATCTACACTGTCTACTTCTATTTTCAACTTATAACATGTTACAACCTAACTAGTCTGTATAACGCAAACTCCAGCTGTCCGGGGGTTTCTGTCCCCTCCCCTAGGCGACTAGCAGTAACAGGCGGCTGCTGACTAGAAGGGCGATTGAAATCAGGCTTCAACTTAACTACATAACGTTTCTTCACATATTTGCAAGAGCATAAGTTTCCCTCAAATCAGGGTGAGTCAGAAAGAAATGTCATTAGTGCCATAGGTGCCTTTTTGTGTGAAATGAGTAGAATCTTAAATGTAAAGTCATATGTCTTCTTGAGATTGAGATATGTTGATTTATTATTCATATCCTTATGAGGAACTGAGTTGATTTCACCCTTGGACGTTTGTCTGAACCAAATGTTAGTCAGGATAGACCCACTTACAATTATTGCAATTTACATTACGATATTCATTTCTGAACTCCTTACTCTTCCTCTTTTATAGCTGCTGGTATGGAGTAAGGCGTGGTATTAGAGCCAGTTGAATTAATAGCCTAATACGTGATGTGTTGATCAAAGGTTTGCTAGACTACTTTCCCATTAACTGATAGAAACGAAACTTAACAAAGATATCACAGGTCTCTCTTAGTTCATGGGAAAGTAGTCTACAGAAACCCTTAATCAACAAAACACAAATTCAGGACCCAGATATCGGCTCTGAATTTAACTAATGCTTCACTCCACCCAACATAGAAAAAATGAAATAAAAACTGATTCAAGTTCAGAAATGAAAATCAGCATGTGGCTTTTGGAGATATGCATCTTGAATCATGTGCAGTTCAAGTTTCCTACAATAGTTGTAGGCGGGTCACTGAAATTTCCCTTTCATTGCTAGTTGAACCTCCCTCATTTTGCTGTTTGCTTCTGAGAAACGTTCAAGGTTCTGGTCATCTAAAAATCAATTCAAAAGAATCTGAACAAAAATTGATAAGTTTCAGTCTCAAGAAGATATGTGCCTTTACATTTGTGCCAAATATCAGCTCATTTCATACAAAACTTAACCCACTATATATGATACTAATGGCATTTCTTTCTGACTCACCATCGTAGTAACCATCTCCATGCCTTTTTGTTTTGTTACTTGGCAGCCGGGGAAGTCTTTCGCATCTACAGCGATCCTATGCAAATTAAGACGGAGCTCATGAATCATGGACCTCTGCAGACTGGCTTCACTGTGTACTCGGACTTCATGTCATACAAGAGCGGTAAGTTCTAAACTTTGCCGGAAGGTCATTTTATAGGAACAGGTTTGTTTGAATACCCGTAGTGAAATACACATGTACAACAAAACTACCTACTAGAACATCAACATGTACATGCAAAATACACATCATCCAGAATACTGTGCTTTTTTGTGTGGAATTATATACTGGAAACAAATACGTAAATCTGGTAACCCCAATAGAATGATTAATTTGCTAAGACTGAAGATTGATGAATGTGTACACACTACGAATATCATTTTCAAGATCATCCCTAGATTTCTAAACATCGCCCGATCTATTTTCTGAGGGTACTGTTTTCAAATCTTAATTATGGGATTCAATGCGATTATTGCCAGCGATCAAAGTTAATTTTGGGCCCAAAGCAAAAGAAAAATGAAGTGTCTAAGGCTATAAGTTGACAAGTAAGTATCCGGAAAATGTAGCAAAAGTAATTTCTAAGATCAACCCAATATTTCTTAGCATATATAGATGTTACCGATATAATATGGTACTCATATGGAGGGTACTCGGTGGGTTATCAGAACTTTGCTGCTTTATAATGCAACTACCGTCTAGTCCATATTCAATGTCAAGTTGTCAATGCATCTTTTATTCAGTAAAACATTATCTGCAGAACTATAATACTTTACTCTGCTGTTGAGTCCCCATCTAAGTCAATCGATTGATACATATGATTTAATATCATTCAGAATATGTTAATAAGTTCAGATTATTCTACAGGTGTATATCAACATACGCATGGCGATGCAAAAGGTGGACACGCTGTCAAGATAGTTGGATGGGGGACAGAAAATGGCGTCGACTATTGGACTGTTGCCAACAGCTGGGGTCCATACTGGGGTGAAAACGGTAAGGAATATTAGTTTACACACGCGTCTCGGAGTAAACTCATATCATCCGGAGTCCGACTCAGCGGAGTCGAATAGGGGTGAATTATGAAATGCACGGGCCAGGGGTCATAGTAAAATATATCAAGGCACTTGGACACTTTTTTTAAATACTCTTTATGTTATAACTTTTCGGTATCTGTTAAAAAAAACTGTGCAGTCAGTTGTGCAAGTTGGTCATGATTGAAAGCGAGGTACACCGCCGGCGCAGCTGGGGGTTCCTGGTCACTCCACGTGTGTATTCAGAACACTCCTGAGTCGATACAGTATGCTAAGGGAGTCAGCTACGGAGAGCTCGAGAGGGTCCAATATGCCATCCTAGCGCCTGTGCGAACACGGCATAAAGAAAGGGTATCATATTAACGCCCTCCCCCCATTATTTGTACAAAGGAACTAGCTCAGGATGGCAGATTGGACCCTCTCTCCGTATCCGACTCCCTTAGCATACTATTCACTCTATTTGGCCAATTTCGACTATTTTCCAGGCATCCGCGGAGCCTGGTAGAGGCTACAGAAAACCCAAATAAGAATTATTTTAATAGGAAGAGAAAGCGGATCAACAGACAGCATAATTTACGTAATATATTTTAAGTATTAGAGGCAGGCAAAGTTTCAAGAGTTTGCTGTGCCTGACTTAACAGCATGTAGATTATAAAAAGGCTACTGATCAATGTGAAATAGATTCTTATGAAATGTAAACCTTGCATGTCATTGCCACCAGCAGCCTTGCTGTTGGTCTAGATTAGGAATCATAATAACTGTTGTTTCTCTCCTGTCTTGCTTTCTTGTGGAAAGGTCCATGCCTATTGTAAATGTGTAACACACACTTGCCCAAAAGAGCTGAATAGGGAATTTCCTTGGAACAATTAGTCTGTATTCAATACACATATTCTGTTCTTCTTGTCGTGGCAATTGTAAGACATAGCCTTTCAGGAAGTCAAAACAGGAACGAGATACAGACATGTACATGTCCATTTTACCAACTGATTGATATTGTGTGTTCCTCACTGCAGGTTACTTCAGGATCCGAGTGGGAAACAGTGGGATCGCGCGTAACGTGTATGCTGGACAACCTGATGTCTAGAATTAAATTCCACACTCACTGACCATATGGGTGTTGCATTGACATCCAGGCAATAGTATTTACGTAAGAAACAGTTACTCAATCAGCTGGATAGATATTGGAAAAAGGCCAGACGTTTCAATTAGTATCCACTACATTTCGTCAGTAACTGGCGAAACATCAGTTACCGACGAAATGTACGCCTTACCGTTTCCAAAATCTATCGAGTTGCCTGAGTTACTGCTTGCTTGCGCTTGTGAGTGGTGACGTCGTGATACATGTAATCCAAGTTTGCCACAAATCTCTTTTTCTTAACCGAACATGATGTATTCACTTATCTTTAGTGATCCATGACCACTTGTCTATTGAGTGTCATTCATCTGCAGAAGTTATTACTGCTGACTTGATTTTAGATAAGAAGTATAAGCGCTGTATTCAAGGAAACGTCTCACACAATGAGAAAGAATTCGATAAATGCGTCATAGATGTGCCTAAGAATGTGGAACAAATGTTTAAGAATTCAATGAACACGAAGAATCCTTCCTTCATGGAAAATACACTTCTGTCATGATAAAGACAAATTAAAGTTTTACTTAGCAGCAACACGGCATCTTGACTCTCTTTGCGTTCCTTAGTAGCTTCTGTTGTATGTTGTTTGTAGAATTCTAGAAAGTGTGTTATGAAAGAATAGGACCAATATATCTAATCTCCAATCAGATCTACACCGGTGCCAAAATCGTATAAGCTAGCCAGAGAAGTTCTGGTGCCTGGCTGGGCCTTCTCTGGCTAGCTTATACGGTTTGGGCACCGGTGTAGATCTGCTTGGAGATCACAATATATCATCATATTAGGACTAGATTCCTAATCTTTAAACAAGATTTTACCACCAGGTTCACAACAAAACACTTACTTTCTCTTCATGATAAAAACCGAACCAAACAGTGCTGAGAGTTAATCGCAACACGGAAAGCCTGGCCCCTTTTATGCTGAAGTTCTGAAATAGAGCCACAATGTTCATATTTATATATATAAATACATATATAATAAGAAATTTGGAGGTACGTGTTTGTTACCTTTAAAATATGTCACTGATTGAAGAATATTCTAGTAACTTTAAGACCTTTGGTATTTTTTTCATACTTTTAAAATTGTGAAGCTTTTCCCCAAATCTATTGATAAGCAAGACATGTCCCTTCGGTATAGTGGACTAGTTACCCCATGCACCACTTGCCATGATATAGGTCAAATTTGATATCACTCCGCGTTGGATGGTTTGCACCCTGATGATAGGCTAATCGCGGTGGGGTTTTCTTGCATTGCATACCTGGTAAACTGTCTTTTAATGGTCTAATACACCAGGTTTGTACAAAAAAATACATGCTGCATATCCGGACAGATTTATTTGATCCACTCACATCAGGAAGAACCCCTACTTTTTTTCGATACGTGTGGTGGGTTCTTTTACGTGCGTGAGGTGTGGATCTCATCATACATGGGACCTCCATTTAACGTCCTACCCGAGGGACGTCCCTAGTCGAAGCTAGGTACTAATTTTCACCTGAGTGAAATGAGGAATAACGTGTAAAATGCCTTTCCCAAGGGCACAACGTCAACAGGACAAGTCAGGGCACCCCAGATTCGAGCCCAGAATCAGTACCATACCTTCAAGATGGGGGTGTCGTTTTGTAATATTACATCAGGCCACAGCAAGTAAATTATATGGATGACATCAGCGCGCGCATTGATTTTTGCCTAATTTTTGAATAAAAAAACAAGTATTTTCAACCCTTTGGCAATGGTCAATATACCTAAAACGGGGCAATATGTTTCAAACGTCTGTCAGTTCCATTGCAAAAACGTTCTAGATGCCGTGAAAAAGGCATTTGCACATGTAGCAATAGTGAAAAATCGGTACAAATGCGTTGCAAAATTATTGTGTATGCAAGCTGTAATAAGATTGCTCCTCGTCACCAAGTTACAAGAGGGCACAGTGCAGTGTGAAAAATGTGGATATCTTGTGTTTTTTTTCGCTCGCGCGCAATAGATTTGGAATCTGTAGAGCTAAGATGTCATCCATAAAATTTACTTGCTGTGGCCTCACCTAGAAATACTGCTACGGTGCCCCAAATCATATCATACATCATATGATACCGCCCCAAAGACGGCATGCCAAAATGAGCTTGATCGAGTCCGGCAACAGTTTCAAATGTGCTGAAATCAGGCTTCGGCAAAGAACAAGGTTTGTTCGGGGCAAACGGAGCTTTAAGCCGCCTGGGTAAATCGTTTGCAACCGGCGGTGGTTTTACGAGTAAGAGTATAATCCCGTGGTTGGCCAATTAATTAAACTCCAACCGCGTAAAACTAATACCGGATGCCAAATATGCTAGAAAAGCCTCCTTTAAAAGACTTTCATACTTTTGGACAGCTTTTGTTATTTGTGTGCATGGAGAAGATTGTCATCTAATACGATTTATGCAAATCAGGAACTTGTGTAATAAAGGAGAAACATGTATAATACGTCAGTTGTAAATGTTTTTATCGAGTTTGCCTCACCGGGGTAATTCGTATGTAAAGTAGTGATGATGAAAGGTTAACGTCGTTTGGCGAAGGTATGAGGTCGTGGAACTCTAGTTAGATATATATCAAAGAATCCTGATGTTTTTAGGTATTTTGTAAGTCTTTCTAGTGGTGTGTATTTTTCTCTTTCCCTTACCTCCCCCTAGAAAGATCTAGTTAGATCTAGAAAAAAAACTCGCAAAACCAAAAGGACCCTTGTAACATCTGCTTGGAGACTAGTCAGCTGACTTAAATGCCCTTACGTACGTTGACCTTTCACCTTACAAAGTCCTCCGTGATGATCGTGCGGTTAGGTAATGAAATGACAACGGTCCTTTTTACCACCTTTTAGCGAGTCTCGCGTCTAGAATTTCTGTAAGACAACGTCGTACTTCTGCAACTAAATCTCCCAAGGAAAGATGGCGAAGAAAGTAGCGGTGATCGGTTCGGGTGCGAGCGGGCTGGCCGCCATCAAGTGCTGCCTGGACGAGGGGCTGCAGCCCGTCTGCTTCGAGAAGGGAACCGACATCGGCGGACTCTGGAACTTCAAGGAAGAAGCCCTGCCCGGCTTTGCCAGTGTCTACCGCTCCACGGTCATCAACACCAGTAAGGAGATGATGTGTTACAGCGACTTCCCCATCCCCAAGGAGTACCCCAACTTCATGCATCACTCCTGGGTCATCAAGTACTTTCGGCTGTACGCGGACAACTTCGGACTTCTGAAACATATCAGGTAAGGGTTGATGGAAAGAGCGGTGCAGTCCAGACGCCGAAAAATTCAGTCCAGTCTGGTTACGTACTTTATATGACATATTGATGTGTTTTTCTGTCTTAAATGTTGCCTCTGTTTTATCGTCTGTCTGCTTTGTGAGCTTTTCACTGATAAAAGGGAATATTTGGGTGGCAGGTCAAATAGTTTGGATGTGCCTACGACCCCTGACCTCTGAACTCTCTAATGCTATTCCAGCAAAAAGTTTGGTCTATCGTTTGTACTGCATACCCGGTAAACTGTCTCATTACGTAACACACCATGTTTGTATTAAATTTGCATTGAAAAGTACTGTAATTCTTGTTTCTTTCACGGTAACTTTATTTTCACGGTTTTTACATTCACCTCTGTACCGTGAACTTATCATCACTGTGAAAAAAACCTGTTGTTATTGTTCTGTAAATCACTTGCCGCCACCGTGAAGTTAAAGTTTAGTGAAAATGTCCATTTTCCTTCCACCGTTAAATTTTCCTACAGTGAAGATAAAGTGAATGCAAGGAGGTTATTTGGTGAATGACAGTATCCTGACAGATTTGATCAGACCCCTAATCTAAAGCTTTTTGATAAGTATGGTGGGTTCTTTGATGTGCTTGAGGTGTGACTCTTCCTTGAACACGGGACCTCCATCTAACGTCTTATCAGCGGGACGTCCCTAACCGAAGCTAGGTACTCATTTTCACCAAGGAGGTTATATAGACTACTAGTATATAGTCTATATAACCTCCTTGTTTTCACCGAGTCCAGTGAGGAAATTGGTGCAAAGTGCCTTTCCCAAGGGCCCAACAATGGGGTTCAAACTCAATCCCTACAGGTTCTGAGGCAACAACCCTAACCACGAGGCTTCTGTGCCACCTGGTCAGAGAAACATACATGTCTTCCCCACCCACCTGTGGATTTGCAACTCTAACCACATAGAATTGGATTTACATGTACGCCCAATGTGCTCTGTTATTCTTGTGTGAAAGGGAGGGTATTGATAATTGAATCCCCAACATCTAGATGTCTTATAGTAATCAAAAAGACATCTGGTCCAAAGTCATTGAGGTACACATGCAAAAGTAATTGACATTGGAATTTGGAGCATCACGTTTTTCTCTGTGACCAACTATGGGTTGCTAGAATTTCTAAAAAATGAAAGAACAAAATGCACACCTTGAATTTGTAAGGCACTGATATGATTTTAGAGGTGGGTTGGGCTATGATATATATATATATATGCCATGCTGTCCACAAAGAGGTAGATATATACTAGGGGTGGGTACCGGTACAGAAAATTCATCAGGTCCAGGTACGGTCCAGGTCCAGAGGGTCAGGTCCAGGTCCGGACCTGAACCTGGATCTGACTAATTGTAGTACAGTACGTTAGAACTATATCATATTTTGAGACCAGGCACAAGTACAGGTCTCTGTGAGTCCCGTCACCACTACGTATTCGACCACACATCCGCAAGACAACGACGTAGTCAGACGGCAATGGTACCCTGTTTACATTGTTTTCCCCATGTCGGTTTTTGCTAAACAGATACTCATGATCAGAGTCCAATTTTTAGTGTTCTGTAAAGCCATGTTTCTCATGTGTATGACATTTATTCTAATCGGTCCAACAACCGGTCCACCATTTTTTTTTTCCGGACCGTTTTTTTTGGACCGGTCCAGGAAGAAATACCGGTTTTATACCGGTACACAGTACTGGTACCTGCCCTGTGTAGATACACATATACGCATGTAGACAAATAGCACCAAAAACATTATTTGAACCTTCTTGGCGAAGATGATTATCACTATTTGCCGAAGGTACGGGATCCTTGAACTCAAGATAGTATTGACTGTTTTTTTTTCTGCCAGCCAAGTATGGTGGACTGGAATTTGTGGCCCTGAAGTTTCTGTAATGATAAATGACCGGAATGACCTCATAAGAGCATTACATCACCATCAACTCTTTTGTTCATTTATTTTTTTCTTACTACAATCTGTACTCACAAAATTGAAGGCTGACCTACTATAGCTAGTATGTGCAGCTTAATAATGATATGCTTTCCTTGTCATCATCATCATCATCATCATTGGTCCTCCTCTTACGAGGTGCAGCAAGTGAAGTTTGTTCTCCAGAACTCCTTGTCATTCATTGCAGAAAGGAATTCCTGTCCTTCCAAATTAGTTTCAGTTTCTATGAGTTTCTTGAGAGTTGTGATTGGTAGACCAATCCTTCTGTTTGCGTCCGGGTTCCAAAGCAGAAGCTTTCCCGCTGGTTCACTGCTACGTACAATATAATGTTAGTTAATTCCTGATGTACAGGCTCTGACTAGTGGTGCGGATCGGTCCGGCCAGACTGGTTCCGGACTTGTAAAACGTTTACAGTAGGTCCAAGTCCAAAAAAACCTAAACGTCTGGAAACAAGTCCGGACTTGAAAAAAAGTTCTCTCACTCATACACTCCTTTTTGTTTTAAACTATCTTAAACCTTCCTTAAATCGTGAAATTTGCGCTAGAAAAATATGAAAACATTGCTGTTTTTGTGTTTATAACTGAACTTTTGTGTTAATTACTGACTGTATATAATTCCGTTTACATAGTTTTCAAATTACATACATGTAAAATATCTGCCAATATGCAATTTTACATGTAACACGACTTTCAAGTCCGGACCTGAACCTAAACCCCTGGACTCGAGTCCGAACCTAAACCTAAACTCGGGTTTAGCTCCACACCACTGCTCTGACCCTTGAAAAGTAAAGTATCCATGATTAGTTTCATCAGGTTGGTACATTGTAAGTCACTGAACAAAAAGGCTCTTTGTGCACGACCAAGTGTTGAAAAAAAATTATCTTTTTGACACTGCTTGATATGTAGTACTGGTGCAATTCGCAGGAGGGCATCAATCAATGTCAGAGTTTGACCCTAGAATCTGTTTGGTAGCTTGGTGATTTCATTGTTAATTCGATTAATAGATACATCAAATGATCCCATATGCATAGACCTGCCCACCAACAAGCTGTCACCAAAATATATGATGTATGAACTCTCAATGCAAAACAGATGAATTACAATATACAGTTTATACCCTCGTGGCACAAGCGGTAATGCAACCCCGCTGCTTCGCCATCTAGATCAAATTCCGTGGATCCTGGGGCCCGAGTTCAATCCTAGGGGTCGACATGTTGTAAGGGAGTGCATTTGACATTTTGGATGGTGACGTAAAGCCGGCGGCCACATGAATGAGGGAGCTTCGGGCATAAGCCTCAAGCGTCAAACCTCTGCACGTAAAAGAACCCAACACACTTATTGAGAAGAGTAGGGGTGACCCGGTGTGCTTGGCCAAAAATGTGAGCCATGGCGAAGCCGCATTGCACTAGCACTTAGAAGCATATGCTTCACCTCAATTGTGCTTGGCTACAAAATGTGTGCTGTGGCGAGAACACCGCATGAACAGCCCAAGATTATTATACCCGAGGTCCCTTCAGGGATGTGGGTCACATTTCATTTCACCTATAAAGATTTCAATGATATTGTTCTTACAGGTTTCGCCACCACATAGACCATGTAAAACCCAGAGAAGACTTCGCAGAGACAGGACAGTGGGATGTCACCTACACAGATGAGGTATGTTCATTGTTATGAATGACCAGCGTGTACAAATTACATTGTAGTTTTGTACATATATATGGCCTCCGTCGGTCAGTATTGACTATGGTAAAATCCTAATTCACAACAGCCATACAGGATCGACTATGGCTAAACAGCCCTATACGAGAATGGCAGTCTCTGCCACAAAAATCACATCTGTAAGCTGACTCAGTTCTTTTGCGAAGCTCTAGATCTTTTCTGCGGATCTGCGCTGTGCATCAGTCTGGCTTCTCCTGATTTGAGCTGTCTGGACAGTGTGCATCTCCACCTGGAACAGTCACTTGCAAGGTCCTCCCAGTATCAATATCTAGAGCCTTCAAGTCCCTCTTGCAGACATCTTTGAAACGCAGCTGTGGCCTCCAAGTACGTCTCTTTCCTCACTGAGATCAGTTCTCCGTAGAGAAGGTCTTTGGGAATTCGGCCATCCTCCATGCGACGGATGTGGCCTAGCCAGCGGAGTCTGCGCTGCCTGAGCAGGGTGAACATGGTGGGGAGGCCGGCGCGGGACAGCACTTCGGTGTTGGTCACTACACATACCTAGAAACCCTGTAATATAAGATAATAGACGTTAAACAAGGACAACAACAACAAAAATTATTGTGTTACAAAAGTATCTATTGAGGAAGACAACCTTAGCTTGCTATCTATCTAGCAAATGATGTACAGTAATTATGAACATGTATCATTTACATTGCAGTGTTTTGCGATTATCATTGTAGCGAATGTAAATCGTGTGATGTAACAGTGAGGTGGGTTGAAAATACAGTAACTTGAATCAGTGGTCTAACAGAGCGTTTAGTGAAGTCGACAATGCCATTCACTTACAAGCTATGTAAGAGCTTGGTAAGAGGTTCGAGAACTTGGATTTTTTCCCTCTTTTTTTTTCTTTCTAAACATTCGTTGATTAGCCTTGCACAGTAATGTTAAGAAGTCTTATTTTTGCACATTTTTAGGATCGTTGTGAATAAGCAGTCTAACAGTGAGTCCACATTTACTAGTAGTGAAGTCAGCAACACTCGATTTGCAAGGAGAACGTTGGAAGTCCTGAAAAGTAATTTTTTTTCTTTTTAAACATCCATTTTATTCTGATGTATATATATATATATATATATATATATATATATATATATATATATATATATATATAGTATTGTTGATTAGTCCTGCTGAGAAAAGAAGTCTTATTTTTGCATCTTTTTTTAGGATCATCCTTTATTACTTTACACCAAAAAAGGTTTACCAAACCCAAATGCCATCATAACAAACTGTGCCGCCGCAATGGCAGCTTTTTTTCAAAAGCACTTGTTTTGCCATATTGACTATTAATGTAAATTTCCTCTGTGCATCAGATAATGTGTTTACTTCCAAGTGCATGCCTGTATCTAGAATGTGATATCTGTATTGTGAACAACTAATGTTAATCATAAATTAATCAATAATGTAACCATGATTTAACCCAATATCTTACAGGAGAAGAAAGAGACCACAACAGAAGTGTACGATGCCGTGATGGTGTGTGCAGGGCACCATGCGTACCCACACTACCCCAGGGACAGCTTTGAAGGGATCGACGACTTCCAGGGGAAGACCATGCACAGGTAGCTTAATAATACATATAGCAGGGCTCGAATTACTGGGTGCATGTGCACCTTTGTGCACCAAAAATTGGATCTGTGCACCTAATTTGACTGTGGGTGCACCAGCACTAGTGCACCTAGATATTTTTGTATGCTATAGGGTAACCGGTACTATTGCACACTAGTATACAGAATAATGCTTGAAATTCAAGTATCAAAAAAAGCAATACACATTTGTTGTAACCTTTGTTGTACTTTGTTTGATGCATTACTTGCTTTAAACTTTTGAAGTTAGCGGTAGAATTCTAGATTGAAGTTCCTTGGAAAGTCGGTAGAGCTTTTAAATATGTTTTGCTGAATGAAATTCTCCTACATTCTGAATATTTTATGTTGTGCTCCCAAAATTCTTCCTGTGCACGTGCACCAACTTTCTTAAGTTCGGTGCACCAGTGCACCTATTCCAAAAAATGAATTTCGAGCCCTGAAATTATAGGCATCTGTAGAAGAGACAAGGAGGCAATGTTTTGTATGTGAGAAACAGCTTCGAGGCCAGATATTACTATTAGACAATGGCCTCAGAAATTCTCCTTTGAATACGGTCTTAAAGAACTTTGTTCATGATACTGCCCAGTGATATCTTGGCGTAACACACCAGGTTTGTACTGAATGAGTACAAGCGGCGTAAGCAGATTTATTTGATCCACTCACACTGGGAAGGTCCCCTACAATTTTGAAAGGTTTGGGGTGGTTGGCATACGTTCTGGTAGTAGTCACTTTGGTTGGGAATGAGTTAGCAGAGATTGCAAGTTGAAAGTTCAATTCTTGTTACAAAATTTGCCATGTCTTAATGTTGAGATTTATGCATCTCGTTCTTATATGATATGATAATCTGATTTTGTCTTTAACTTGCGAGTCAGATTTATAGTCTGCAGAGGATGTCAACCACAGAATTATGTTCTAGTGGCCCAACCATTACTTATGACAGTACATTTGGAAATCGTTGAAGAGGTTCATCAGTCACGTATAATAACAGTTACAAGAATAGTCATCGATCAGTGACTTTACTAGAAAAGGTAACAAGATACGCACCTTCAAATTTTCGACGTCTACTGGATGTCTTGTTCACGTGAGGCGGGGGAGGCAGGACGATCTTCACAAGTCTCGGCCTAGTCTTGTGTTCTTGCGAGACTGGGTCACTCCGTGAACAAGACGTACAATAGACATCGAAAATTTGGAGGTGCGTATCTCGTTACCTTTTCTAAGTCACTGATTGATGAATATTCTTGCAACTAACATTTGGAAATGTTTTCATTGAGTCATTATAATGGAATCAGCATCACTAAACAGCCGTTCCATTTGGTGCTCTCACACCCCCTTCTCTCTACGCCCAGCCATGACTACAAGGACCACCATGGGTTTGAGAACAAGCGTGTCGTCATCATTGGAATTGGGAACTCCGGTGGTGACATCGCAGTGGAACTCAGCAGGCATGCAAAACAGGTGACATATCAATATATTTTGTGTTGAAATTCAAAATGAATGCTTTAATTTTCATGTACATGTAGGTGTTTAAATATACATTACAACATATATATACATATATACATATATACAATATGCCATATCGCTCGGGTTACCGGCCGACCACGGGTTGTTTTGATGTGACCCACAGGAGGGCCGTGATTGAGCAAAAAAACACACATTTCAATGCGAAATGCACCAGAAGTTGAGAGAGTTCTGTGTTCTCGAACAAAAAAATTGTAACAACATTGATTCCAACCTCTGAATCCGGTATTCGAATTTTTGACATCGGCGCAACCAGCGTGCATTCTAAATATTCCATGTAAGCCTGTGTGATAAAAGTAGAACCCAGTGTAATACTGTGAATTATCACACTATGCAGAACACCCATATCAAACCTTTTCGCATCTTAGGTATGACATAAAAGTGTTTATATTATAACCGGGCCATGATAACCTTTAGTACAGGTGTTCCGACCAGTCCGCACTTTACAGTGCAGCCCAAGCCTCCCTAGTTTGATTCAAACAATTCAAACTCGCTTTGTGTGCGCTGGTTGCACTACTGTCGAAAACTTGATTACCGGATTTGGACATTGGAATCGGTGTTCTTACAATTTTTGTTGTTAGAGGACACAAAACTCTCTCAACTTCTAATTGGGCATTTTGCATTGAAATTTGGCTGAGTATGACATAAATGAAATACAAAACAGTGTATTCCGCATAACCCTCGGTCCAATGCAAAACCTGCTCCTGCAGTTCAAAAAAAGGTGCTAGGGGCCCCAAACCTACACCTCCTATTCTCAGCCTCAAGAGATATCCACTGTGTCCATTACATAGAGTCTGTGTAACCTGCAAGATTTATGGCATTTGTTTTTACAGGTGTATCTCAGTACCAGGAGGGGGACATGGGTCATTAACCGCATTTCACGCGGCGGCCTACCAGTCGACATCATCGGAAACAGGCGCATGTTGAATTTGGTGCCTTCAGCAGTGAAAGGAGTCATCGCTCGAAGTGAGCTAAACCACCGTTTCAACCATGCCTTGTACGGCCTCCAACCAGAGCACGGCGTCTTCGGACAGCATCCGATGGTAAACGACGATCTTCCCAACCGCATCGTCACAGGCTCTCTCGTTGTCAAGCCTAACATCAAACGCTTCACCAAGATCGGCGTCGTCTTCGACAACGACACTGCTGAAGATGACGTGGATATCGTCATCTTCGCCACCGGCTACCGTTTCGACTTCCCCTTCGTCGACAAGTCTGCGATGAAAGTGGAAAACAACCAGGTCACCCTCTACAAGTACGTCTTCCCTCCCAAGCTGGACCCCCCCACGCTCAGCGTCATTGGTCTCATCCAGCCTCTTGGCGCGATCATGCCGATCTCCGAGATACAGTGCCGCTGGGCCACAAAGGTCTTCAAGGGGACCACCAAGCTCCCGTCCCAAGACGCGATGTTCGACAACATCAGGCAGAAGAAGATGGACATGTCCAAGCGCTACTACAACACCCCGCGGCACACCATCCAAGTGGACTACATCCCCATCATGGATGAAATTGCAGAGCAGATCGGAGTCAAACCCAACATGAAGAAACTGCTGCTGTCAGACCCCCGCCTCGCTCTCGCGGTCTTCTCTGGCCCGTGCACGCCGTACCAGTACCGTTTGATGGGACCCGGCGCTTGGAAGGGCGCGAAGGAGGCGATCGAAACGCAGTGGGACCGAATCACGTACCCAACTAAAACACGCCCGGTTCCAGAGCAAACGACCAATGGGGTACCTGGGATCCTGAAACTGTTAATCGTGTTGGCACTGATAGTTGCAGTCATCTGGAAACTACTTTGAAGAAGATATGAGGCCACTCTTCTGTTTTAAGCATTGGGATTTTTTCTCTATGCTTAGAGAGGCCCCGGTCACTTAGCAAGGTCTCCAAATGCCATGTTGGTTATTTTTAAGGCACATTTTTGAAACAATGGAAAGATACACATAGCTCATGATTTGATTTTTGTAATACAAACATTAGTCAGTGTAAGCAAGGAGGTATAATGTGTGAGTGACACCCACCTACATGTACATGTAGCTCACCAATTTCGTGGGATATGACAGTTTGAAAATCTGACAGATTTTTAGAATCACTATCTATAGCACTGAAATTTTGACAATACATGTATCGAAGGGATTTGTTATTCGTAATTCTTAATGTTGAAAAAATGACATTGTTTGTTCTGTTAACCAAACAAAAAAGTACATGATGATAAAAGATTATTATTGTGAAACTTGTTACCTCAATGTATACAATAGTCATGTAACATAGTGTCTGTAATCTCGAATTTAAAGCTGGAAGTATTATGAATTGTTTTATCTATTAGACTATTTGTTAACCAAACAAAAAAGTTCATGATGATGAAAGAATATTATTGTGAAAATAAGTACCTAAATGGAGAGTCCATTCCGAGTCACCGCAAGGGTTGTTATTGTCACAACTTACAACTGTTTATAATTCTTAGTCATTATCTGTCTAGGAGATTTCATACTTTGGAAATATTGTGAATGTCATTTCAACTTTATAATTATTTGCCCGGCTGTGTAAAACTTTGGAAATATTAATGATGTGGAATATGATATTTCTAATAGTTTCTAGATAATGGTTACAGCATTCTACCATTTTGTACCATTTTTTACAATTATTTGTAACATTTTATAAATGGGTCAGTAGGCTGTGAGGAAAGCAATTCACACATCTTTGCGAATTATGCTTGGGCACCATGCATAGATGGCTTGCACAAAGGACCTAACAGTGTCCAGCAGTGACATCTAAAAATACACAGAGGTAGACAATAGGGCTGGATTAGCACCTAATTTTATGGAGGCAATTACCCTAAACCACTATTTAGAAAGCCTTATCTGTATTTCTGCATATTTCGAAATTTAGAAGAATCACATAGATATTTGCAAATTATTCTAAATAAAGATATTTTTGTGCAGTCTCTTTCAACATGTTTCTAAAACAACGTATTGGATTCAAATAAATTCAAATTTTTATATTGAATTCTTTTGAAAAATTTAGAATCATTGTGACCTAGATATTCTTTTATTCAAAAATATTCAAACTAATTACAAATATCATTTAAAAACCCTTGTGGTGGCTTGGAATGGACTCTAACATAGTGTTTGAAGTATATGAGTTTAAAGTTGAAAGTATTAACGTTATTGATAATGTATCTATGAAATTATTTGGTAATGTTAACAATTAGGGCTGAGTACCTGTACAGATAATTCAGGTCCAGTTCTGGTCCAGAACCACAGGTTCAGGTTTAGGTCCAGACCTGAACCTGGACCTGATTATAGTAGTACAGTAAACAAGCCCCAGTTTAGTTCCAGACAAACACATTAATTACGGAAAACCTAGATTATTTCAAAATAAATTAATCAAATAAAGTAATTAGTTTAAGTATGATATATATAAAAGGATACTGGATATTTAGGTTGCAATTATACTTCTCCAGGAAGATATTGATATATCATTGAAATTTGATTATGATGACCCATGTGTACTTATCACACATATGTGAGATTCCCAGTACAGAGACTTATATATGATGTGTATTTGGGAAAGTCCATATTGCACCGTTCCATGAAATAGTGTCCCCACTGTGAATTCTCTTGTCAGTATACTGACTCAAGTGCCAATCACCCTAATAAACAAGATCAGACCAAGTAGAAAGTCTTCGTAATTTCATTCATTTATTTATTCGTAGCCAATCATTCATTCATAAGATAGTTATTTGGCGGCAGTAAGGGTTCAAAAGTGTTGGCTATAGTTGTTCCCTTTTTAGTTTAGAAAGTTACCGTCTTGAAAAAAAGGTACTAACTTCATTGACATGGGATAGCGATAGAAAGATCCGTTGTCACTTTATTTCGCTAGCAAAATGATATCTATCCCATTTGGTCACCAGAAGAAATATCCCATTTTGTCACCAGAAGAAATATCAGCTATTTTCACCTAAAGGAGATCCCCACTATTTCGGAATATCACGTTTGTGTTATGCTAAAATATAAGATATTTTTTAAAACTAAAATAGATGGGATAAATGGTTGGTTCCAGTTGAATAATTGTGAATTGGTTACTCATTCAGTTTATGCTAAGTTTAAACCTTTTTGTATCCTGATTTGTTATGATTTGTTATGTAATGTAAGGGCTCCCTTGGAAATCAGTTACCTAAAGGGACCTCCCTAAAAATTAATAATTAAATCAAAAAAGAGTTATGCGGTGAGCCACAAGAGATTCTCACCTTCTCAGACGTACTGATCACGAGCCTGCTCAAGCTTAGAAAATGACTAATCTCCAAGCAGATCTATCGGTGGCAAAGTAGTATCAAAAGGGCTAACCTGTACCAAAAACCACCCAAGCTTTTAGTACATGTTAGCCCTTTTGATACTGCCTTGCCACCGATAGATCTGCTTGGATTTTAGAAATAACGCCAATCGTCGTCATCATGGGTGAGTTACTTGACAACAATGTGTTGAGCCAATTCATAGGTCGCGTTATAAATGTTCAAGAGGGGCCATTATATTGGAACTTCTCATCTGGCGAGACAGCCAGTGTTTGCATGACCTTTGGACACTGTTTGGGGACCAAGATATCTTTACGTAACGTTTAGAACGATTTAAGAATGATATTTCCATACAAAGCCAAATTACTATCTAGAACTGTGTGGGTATCTCATGTTTGAAAGATAAAATACATCGTACACTAATGGGTCACTAATACTTGCTTGCTTGAAATTGTACTTTTTTATTTTGAAAACGCCCTCTCTGCGACATGATTTTAGGTCACTGAAGATATATGCGTTCTAAAGGTCACTACACTTTACCCTTACGGTGCCCTTTTGAGTAACCGTTGTAGAATCGGCTGGTGGTCTTGTGTAACGTCGAACCCGCTACAAAACGTCATCTTCGGACTGCCCGTCGTAGCTAGCCAGTTCGTGCTCCGACCTAAAAACCAGGCAGAGAGTTTCGTACGCTGAAAAATGGCGAAGAGAGTTGCCATAATCGGCTCGGGCGCGAGCGGGCTGGCGGCCATCAAGTGCTGCCTGGACGAGGGGCTGCAGCCCGTCTGCTTCGAGAAGGGAACCGACATCGGCGGACTCTGGAACTTCAAGGAAGAAGCCCTGCCCGGCTTTGCCAGCGTCTACCGCTCCACGGTCATCAACACCAGTAAGGAGATGATGTGCTTCAGCGACTTCCCCATCCCCAAGGAGTACCCAAATTTCATGCCTCACTCGTTGGTCATCAAGTACTTTCGGCTGTACGCGGACAACTTTGGACTTCTGAAACACATCAGGTTAGAGGCCATCTTGTTATCTCTTTTTATCTACTCTTGCAACTGCTCGTTAGATTGGTGTTTTCACCATCCACAGTTGTTTGTTTTCTCCGTCATCTAATGACCATAAGAAAATAGTTTTAATAGGGCCTTTAAGAGCAGCTGTCTGTAAAAACCAAGCATAAGGTGGCCAAGTTCAAAAAATGAACTTTTCTTAGATTTTGTGTGGTGGTAGGGTCTTGGCCCAAACCTACAAAAATGGGAAAGTTTTGGGTCGGCGGTTACCAGTTGCCATGGCAACGGCCATTTTTCAAAATGGCGGATTTTCGCCTTGTGAAGGCCTCTCTCTCGCTCAAAATGGACCATCTTTGGCCTACTGTAACGCCCACAAATGAACAGAAATGTTGCTGCCTCTAACATAGTATATCATCCATATCTTAACAAGACAAATGATTGCTCAAAAGTGTTGCTCAAAATGTTTTGGCAGTGAGATGCAACAAACGTTTAAAGATGACCTGTTTTTGTAAAATTTCAAAATTGACAAAACGCAATTTTTTGGACGTTTTTAGCAAGCAATACCTCCTTAAAAGGCACTTCAAATTTGTTGATTTTTGGCACAACTCTAGTTTAGACTTTTATGAATATCATATTAAAAAAGATGTTTGGGTTCTCAATGGGGCGGGCCACAGTGACCCAGAGACTAAGCCATTTTTTCCATTGTAGCAGAATTTCAACCACAGAATTGAAGGTGAAATAAACATGTGCAACTTGGTGATTGAGATAAGAATGACTTTTCTTTAACTTTTTTTATGCTGCAAGAAACCTGCCTGGCACTTAGAAAAGTATTTTGTAACAGTTGACGGTTGGTTGCCATGGCAACGGTCATCTTTGTTGTTAATGATGGATTTTCACATGGTTGTATTAGGAAAACATCCCTACCTGCTGATTGCACTGGAGATATGGACATAACTTTTATATTTCCATATAGCATGGTTTTCAACGTTTCATAGACCAAAAGTTCAAGATCAAGCATAAAGATTAAGAGGGTGTACTAGGGGGTTATCAGAACCAATGAAATCAGAATTTTCATCTTGCTAAATTTTAGTCATTTTTAAGGGGCTTTTTCTTCCATCATGGGCAAAGTTGATGAATGCATGGCACATAGTTGATGAATGCATGGCACATGGTTGCCATGGCAACGGCCATATTTGTTCTTAATGGTGGATGTTCACATTGTTGTAGGAGGAAAACATCCATAGCTTTGCTATATATGTAAAGAAAATGAAACCTGACGTTTTTTCATGTAACAAAGAAACCTACCTATCACTTAGGAAAGTAGGTTTCTTCAGGACCGACAGCTGGTTACCATGGTAACAGTCTTTCAAAGGTTCAGAATTGGTTCGTCTTCAGGATTGGCAAGGTGGAACTTGAGATGATAAGATGATTTTTTTAAATCCTTTATGCTGCAAGGAACCTACATTGTACCTGGCACTTCTAATTTTTTATAACAGTTGATTGCTGGTTGCCATGGCAACAGCCATTCTTTTATTTTCTCTCTTAATTGGTTTTCCAAAATGAATTACCAATACAACTACTAACAGAATATGGACATACATGGATCACAACCAAAGCCAAATAAAAACCGGGACAATGTGTACATGTGCAGCACACAATACATACACTTACAGATAATCATAGCCGCCCTTAATACCCTTATAAATATCAATTGTAATTTGCCTTCAAACAATATTGTTTAAGTATATGATTACATAACATTATTTCTTACATCTATATCATTATATAAATGTGAAACGGCCATACTTAATGACGGATATTCACAAGGTACATGTAAATGTCATAGTTATGCGCACAGTTAAGTATTTGACCTTCTGCAACTCCCACTGCCAAAAAAGGGGGGGAAAGGACGCTATGCATCTGATATGATACATCCAGATGCGGGGACAGTTGTTTTTAAGATTGTTTATACAATTTTAAAATTATAATGGGTAAACCATCATAATATTGAAGACGAAGTTAATGAACTGAGCTTAAGAGGGGCCTTGTATTTTTGTCAGGGACTATACTTTGATTTGACTATTTATGCTAATAAAGTTAAGATTTCTTTTTATACAATCATTCTATATTCACTGCATACTTTTTTATGCATTCTATCACAATGAATTTGAGGGAAACGGCATTGCGAAACAAAAAATTGTATATCCGATATCCGAGTACCTCAGTGATGAGTGCCTTCAGCATTTTTTACGTGTATCATATCAACAATATACAGTTTTTTTACCATTTTAGAAACTAAAAGCCACTGATTTAAGAAAAGCCTAAAATTCTAGTTCAGCTATAGGTTGACCTGCAGTAGCAAGTTGTAGGTCAAAATCAGCACAGATACAGAAAGTATTCACAAAACTATCCACAGATTAAACGTCTAAAATGTGTCTACACTATTCTCCAGTGGATGTACGTAAGAGGTCAATCTTAACATAGGAAGTGGTAAACAGAAGTGTTCCGCAATGCGCCTTAGTTCTTTTATCTTTATCAATGTTTTCACCTATACGGTATTATACCCCTGGTATGTGGAGTCATGATAACCCCAATGCATGCGGACCCTTTGTCTTTATGTACCACATAGTGAATACACAAAATGATTGAGTAAGTAACTTAGTGATAGATGTCTTAGAGAATAATAGAATGTGTAAAACAGCTTTATTCTTTTTCAAGTGTCCCTATAAACCCCATGTACTGTAGTTCCCTAATTAACATTTTTAATTATTGTAAGCATTTCATGGCATCTATCCGTGATTTTCATACAGCGACACAAAGATGGCCATAGCTCACACCGTAGTGAGACGTGATTACCTCACTTATTTCGTGTCAGTTTCAAAACACGAAAAATACACATCAAGACCCTTACGTCACGGCTCCCGTTATGCGTGTCCCAATAAAACAATGTTAGTTGTTGACTCAATAGATGTTCTTCTCTCCAACAATGGTAAAACCATTCATCAACATTGCCAATGATGGAAGCCCCTTAAAAATGACTAAAATTTAGCAAGATGAAAATTCTGATTTCATTGGTTCTGATAACCCCCTAGTACACCCTCGTAATCTTAATGCTTGATCTTGAACTTTTGGTCTATGAAACGTTGAAAACCATGCTATATGGAAATATAAAAGTTATGTCCATATCTCCAGTGCAATCAGCAGGTAGGGATGTTTTCCTAATACAACCATGTGAAAATCCATCATTAACAACAAAGATGACCGTTGCCATGGCAACCAACCGTCAACTGTTACAAAATACTTTTCTAAGTGCCAGGCAGGTTTCTTGCTGCATAAAAAAGTTAAAGAAAAGTCATTCTTATCTCAATCACCAAGTTGCACATGTTTATTTCACCTTCAATTCTGTGGTTGAAATTCTGCTACAATGGAAAAAATGGCTTAGTCTCTGGGTCACTGTGGCCCGCCCCATTGAGAACCCAAACATCTTTTTAATATGATATTCATAAAAGTCTAAACTAGAGTTGTGCCAAAAATCAACAAATTTGAAGTGCCTTTTAAGGAGGTATTGCTTGCTAAAAACGTCCAAAAAATGGCGTTTTGTCAATTTTGAAATTTTACAAAAACAGGTCATCTTTAAACGTTTGTAGCATCTCACTGCCAAAACATTTTGAGCAACACTTTTGAGCAATCATTTGTCTTGTTAAGATATGGATGATATACTATGTTAGAGGCAGCAACATTTCTGTTCATTTGTGGGCGTTACAGTAGGCCAAAGATGGTCCATTTTGAGCGAGAGAGAGGCCTTCACAAGGCGAAAATCCGCCATTTTGAAAAATGGCCGTTGCCATGGCAACTGGTAACCTCCGACCCAAAACTTTCCCATTTTTGTAGGTTTGGGCCAAGACCCTACCACCACACAAAATCTAAGAAAATTTCATTTTTTGAACTTGGCCAATTTTTCCTCATTTTGCTTGGTTTTTACAGACAGCTGCTCTTAAATGTGTAGATACCTGCAGTAACAGCTAAAAAAAGAACAGATAGGAATTTGGAATGTTTTGTTACTGCTGATGCTGTGAAAAGGTAACGAGTAACAGTGTGCAAATATTGTACCAGGCAAATATCATCATTTGCAAAAAAAACAGGACCCCAGGGTAGTCGGTCGTGAAGTGGCCGTCAAATAAGTCATAAAAGACTGCACAAGAACCAAACTACGAAGTTATGATACTATAACATACATATTAGGAGGGTTATGGTATAATTACAATGGGAAAACTTTGGAACGCTTCGTGGGCCCAGTTTCCAAAGGTAGCTCGTGACTGAACATATGTTTGGCTGAATGTACTAAAGCCCACAGCGACATGGGAAAAAAGCTTCTGCCCGCCATTTCCAAGCCTTCTCCAGACCATTTCAAAGCCTTCTTCAGACCATATCCAAGTCTTCCAAACCCATTCCAAACCTTCTCCATGATTCAGACCATTTTCAAGTTTTAGAAATCGTCTTGAGAAGGCTTGGAAATGGTCTGGAGAAGCATTCTTCCCGTGTCGCTTCGGGAGTTGAGACTCTAACATAAGATGGCCTGTGCTATATGTGATAAAGTCTCGATATCTCAATATCTCTCAACGATAATGTCGCCTTTCTTATCTATGTTCAATCAGTTAAATAGTGGATACTTTTTATGTAATTTCCATGGTATTCAGGTAGACCTGTAGATGTACTAAATACATTCCATATTTAGTATTTGTACGTCTTTATCTTACTTATTAATTATTTGTTATCATTTTACAATTTTCTTGTTGTATCTTTTGTCATATACATGCTGTGGTCTTGTTTCTGTAGGTTCCGTCACCATGTGGACCACGTGAAGCCGAGAGAGGACTTTGCCCAGACCGGACAGTGGGACTTTACCTACACAGATGAGGTGCGTCGCAATGATGTGCAAACAATGGGATATAACATATAGGCAGATTACGTTTTGTCACACCTTTACTAGAAAGCCCATACATGCATTCTTTCACTTGTTACGAAGCTTGTTCTGATAGTATAAACTAGACGTTAACCACTTTCATACACGTGGCTATTTCACGTACAAAGATTGTTTTAGTTGTGTATTTTGTTTGAACCTTTGTTTATTCATCAGGCCGCTTTTCATTGAGGTCATGAGGGAAGAGGTAAAGGTCAGATACAATATAACAGAGATACACAGTCATTTGAGTCCTAATAACTCTATCAACATATATCATTACATATCTATGGTACAACAATATACGATTTCTACAACATACAACATAAAGTAGGGTGTATACCTGTTGCCCTGACGTAGCTGGGAATTTACATCGTACATACTGTAAGTCTTGAAATGTTCGCGGTGTTTGTTTTTTCCCGCGGATTTCTGGATGACCTGTCCATCACAGTATGCTTCTCCATTGTAATACTGAATTGCTCACTGTACTACTTAATTGTAAGTTGTTTCAATCGCGAAAATAGATGAATATACAGTATTCTCTGGATGTGTACCGTCATCACACCTTACAAGCACCGCGGATGGTTAGCAATGCACAGTTCACAGGTTCTCCTACCCTGGGGGCCAGGCACCGTATATCGGCTAGCCACCAAGCACCGCACGCGCGCCCAAGCTTTCCCGGCCCACCCTCCCGCTGTCTCCCGAAGACCGACCCCGCCCCACTCTCCGCTGTCTCTGCTAGCCATATACGGATATGGCTAGCAGATCTTGGGTTTACAGCAGAGAGTGGGGCGGGGTCGGTCTTCGGGAGACAGCGGGAGGGTGGGCCGGGAAAGCTTGGGCGCGCGTGCGGTGCTTGGTGGCTAGCCGATATACGGTGCCTGGCCCCCAGGGTAAGGTTCTCCGTCCGCCTATCACTGCCAACTTGATTTTGGGTGAATCAGCCATTTTGGGGTTCCTAACCCAAAATTGGTGGGTAAGAAAGGGTTACAAGGGGTACCTCATTGTTCTCTCCTGGGCTGATTATGCAAGTTTTGGGTGAAACCCCATGCGTTTACTTTGCAACAGAACACAATGGAAAAGTACCCATTTTTACCCATGCATTTCATAACACCTCTGGTACAAAGTCTGAAGCAGCATTAAGGAACTGCTTGTGTGGCCAACCTCCTTGACTATAGCATTATGACTTTCCTCTTGTGAATTTGCAGTTATGGAACTTGGTAGGCTTCTTGCCTAATCTGGGAAAACCGTAGTTCTTGGTATAATCCTTTTTTTCTCAGAAAAAAGCTAGCTAACCCAATCTAGAACATGGTCCACTACACATCTGTGTTTGGGCACTGTCTGGCCCGTTTTTCTTATGAAACAGACAAGACATATGGCTACGCATGATAAAAAGAAAACTGTTGATCATGTCCTTTTTTATCGTCTTTCAGGAAAAGGGCCAGACAACTACTGAGGTGTACGATGCCGTGATGGTGTGTATCGGCCACCATGTGTACCCACACTACCCCAGGGACAGCTTTGAAGGCATTGACGACTTCCAGGGGAAGACCATGCACAGGTAGGTTTATACTATACACGCCTAGTCAGGGGTTCAACCTGTAGCTGCGGGTGTCCATACGAAACGATTACTCATTTAATACCTATTACATTGCCCTACATATACTTATCGGGGGTGTCCCTGTGGTGTAGTGGTCTGCGCTTCTAATTCTATCTCTCACCACATCTGGTTCAAAATAATTACTTGGACCAGAAGAACTGGGGTCCAAGCCCCAGGAAGGACACCTCTGGACAAGAGGCGCATTGAGTCATTCCAAAGACTTTATAAAAATGGTACATACTTCTGAAACAGTATGGAAGTTAAACACACTTCACTGCCAGTGGACTAGCCCCCTGCTACAGTGATTGCACCACAGTGTGGCCCAGGGCTATGAAACGGAGATGGGCACCGCCCTATGCATCAATATATGGTGTGGGAGGATTCTAACTAAACTAACATATACTTATCAGCGTTCAGTTCTCCTCGGCAAGCTTTCTGGGATTTTTTGGACACACAATTAATTTCAAGATACTCTCTTACAACGCCAAACAAGTTCCCTTAGTTCTCCTAGTATCAACTGTGAAATTATATCAGCCACACAGGACTTTATCACAGCGACCAAACGTTTTTAGTTATATGTGTCCATTTGCTTTCTTTTCCGGAGGGGGGGGCGGACTCACGTTCAACTAGTTTCTCTTGTCATTCACATGTTTTAGTGTGTTGTCAAATATTTTATTTTTCACAATGTACTAGTGGCGGCTAGAATATAAGTTGTGTACAACTTGAGTAGGCTGTCATGTCTTCGTCCATTCATTTGTACTAATTTATTATTTCATTCTTCTCTGAATGAAAAAAAAAACTAGTCAGGGCAAACCCCTTCGCAGGACACGATAGATCATCCCATGGATCTTTTTTTTAAAATTCAAATGAGACGTACTGGTGGCGCACTGAAGTTGACAAACTTATATTAGCGCCACCAATAAACATATATGCAAAATACATGAAAGTGAAAAGATAAAAATACAAACTTGTAACAAAAGATGATGCACTAACTTATGACGATATAAAAACAAATAATACGGTATGACACAGAAATATTCTTGAAAGGCGTCCGGTCCCTTTACCCAATGGCAAAATCGTACAAGGAACCTTGCTGCATGCATGTTTGAGTTGATTAATGCTACGGTCACATTTCCAAACCGGGGCCCGGCCGGGGTGTTTGCGGGAACGGAAAATGAAACTGTATGTCAAGAAATATACACAAATTATGCTCATTATTGATATTTTTTATGTTTGTGTGCTTTGTTGTCTTTTATGCCATAGCATAGTATATTTCTTGACATACAGTTTCCTTTTCCGTTCCCGCAAACTACCCAGCCGGGCCCCGGTTTGGAAATGTGACCGTAGCATAAGCAGTTACCATTGTATCTTTACAGCCATGACTATAAGGACCACCGTGGCTTTGAGAACAAGCGCGTTGTCGTCATCGGGATCGGGAACTCCGGCGGTGACGTCGCCGTAGAGCTCAGTCGACACGCCAAAAAGGTAGATGAAACTGACTTAGAATTCATAACGATTCCTTTAGCTTCTTTAGATCCCAATCTTATTCTTTGCAAGTGATACTTCGCCCGGTGTTAATAATCTCGATCTTCGAGTGATTTTTAGAGATCGGCCGATGTTCTCAGATCTTTGAGTCACTTCTTATGTGATGGGGGTACACTTCTGGGTGAAAAATACGCTCGAATCTTTTGCGACTTATGAATTCGCCGACCTTATGACGATCAACAAATACGACCTAAGCTTGTCGACTGTGCGACTATTCTTTTGTGATGGTCGAAACCAGCTATAGTATTTCTTCTGATCCACATATGTTGATTTGGTTATGTTAATTAAGAATCTTCAACGTTGTGCAAACCTTTGTTCTATACACGTTTGTAATGTCTTTCTTTGCGTTAAACAGTGAACTTATATACAGAGGCGGTGAAAGCTTAATATTCTGAACAAATTGTAGTTTCTTTGTGATTTATTGATTTTGTTCAATTATAAATCTTTATGGTGAGTTGAGGTTGAAGAGTAACTGATTTCCAAGGAGCCCTTACAAAATCATAACAAATCATGATACAAAAAAGGATTGTTTTTCATTTTATCTATTTCATTTATTTATTGTTTATTCGCACGTAAAAAAAGTACATTGAATATAAATGAACAGTAAATGAACATAAACAAAAAGCATGCAGGGAAACCAAAAATCTTTAAGGTTTATCCAGGGTTTCCCCTTAACTGCGATAAATTACTTCATGATATCAATTTAACTTAAGTAAATAAGGTCAGGCGAAACAAAGGGTACTCATTATAGATATATAAGTAAAAAGGAAAACCAACAGACTAGATAAATACTAACTGAAGAAGTAATGCAATCAAATGACATATCAAATTACAGATTACAGATTATTCAATATAAACTCGATGAATCATATAGTTATACGCGATCCGTCTATATCAAAGTTGTTTTTCTGTTTTAAGGTCTACCTGAGTACCAGACGGGGAACCTGGATAGTCAACCGGGTGTCCGACCATGGCCTCCCCGTCGACATAATCAACGGCAGGCGCGCTGAGCTGGCCTGGTTCAAGTGGCTCCCACTCCCGCTCAAGTTAAAACTGGCACACGATAACCTCAACAAGCGCTTTGACCACGCATTGTACGGCCTTCAACCAGAGCATCACTTCTTTGGTCAGCATCCGATGGTCAATGATGACATGCCCAACCGCATCATCACGGGCGCTCTCGTCATCAAACCCAACATCAAGCGCTTCACCGAGACCGGCGTTGTCTTCGACAACGATACGGTCGAAGATGACATCGACGCCGTCATCTTTGCTACCGGTTACCGCTTCGACTTTCCCTTCATCGACAAGTCTGTCATGAAAGTTGAAAATAACCACGTCAACCTCTATAAAAACGTCTTCCCTCCCAAACTGGATCCCCCCACGCTCAGCATCATTGGTCTCGCCCAACCTGTTGGCGCGATCATGCCGATATGCGAGATGCAGTCTCGCTGGGCCACCAGGGTCTTCAAGGGCATCAACAAGCTCCCGCCGCAGGTCGTGATGTACGACGACATCAGGCAGAAGGCGGTTGCCATGTCCCGGCGTTACTACCAGTCCCCGCGGCACACCATCCAGGTGGACTACGCTCCCTACATGGACGAGCTCGCCGAGCAGTTCGGAGTCAGGCCCAACTTCAAGACCATGCTGATGTCAGACCCTCGCTTGGCCTTCCAGTGCTACTTCGGTCCGTGCACGCCGTACCAGTACCGCCTGATGGGACCTGGGGCGTGGGAGGGCGCCAAGGAGGCGATCCAGACGCAGTGGGAGCGGATCACCTTCCCGACCAAGACGCGCCCCGTCCCGGCGAGGTCCGGTGGAATGCCCGGAATCCTCAAGCTCCTCATCCTCCTGGTCCTGGTGGTGGCCATTATTTCCAAGATGTTTTGAACGAATGTAAAACCATCAATATACATGTATAAACAAACAACAAACAAACAAACAGACAAATAAATACATGTATGCACTCCCTATTACCAAGTGTGAGAATGGTTATTACCTTCGCCAAGAAGGTTATGTTTTTGGTGCGTATGTGTGTGTGTGTGTGTGTATGTGTGCGTGTTTTGCTAGCACCTACCCACATACCAACTATCATGCATTGACACACACACACACACACACACACACACACACACAAACACACACATATACACACAAACACACACGGGAAAACTAATTATTTAATACAAAATTCAGTGTTTTCCCCGTGTGTGTGTGTGTGTGTGTGTGTGTGTGTGTGTGTGTGTGTGTGTGTGTGTGTGTGCGTGTGTCCATACATGATAGTTGGTATGTGGGTACCGGTAGGTGTTAGCAAAACAAAGGTCAAGTTTGAGTCTAGGCCTGCTAGCGACTTTCTACAGGTTTTATTTATCTCAAGTGTATCTCATTTCTTCTCATCAGCTTGACTACAAGATCTTGGAGTTAAGATAAGTTGCTAGCCCCATAGTGACTACAGTACTTCGAACTGGGATAAACTTATTACAGAACTCCCCGTCTTATATATCACACCGCGACACAAGTGTCCACTAGGGTAGCTCCACGTCATTGGTATTGTATGCAACATCACACACTCCTGGACATGCCCGGTGGATAAATATTTAAGAAGACGACGTCACATTTAATCCACTACATCTTTAATGAATAGTTAATCATGTAATTAACGCTAATCCGATTTACCGATAATCTACGGTAAACCGATAAGCACATGATTATGTCAACACCTCTCCCGCTGCACGCCACCTTGCGGCGGAGCGTATACTAACACTATGTCTATATTTTCCTCTGCTCAACTGCTGACCTTTGACAAAGGTTAACACTAAAAAAATCCGGTTAGGTTGGTTTGGACACGTATAAAGCCACTCGATCTATAAACAATGACTGTTTACAAGTGACGGACCTTCAACTTTAACGTAACGCCCTCAATGCAAACGTCAAACGGGCGTATATAAACCTACAACATACTGGTCAGTGACTTTGATAGTGCGTACTACGTCTGTCGCCCGTTGTCCAATTTTTTAAAGCACTAATGATCACAGAACACGAACGCTAGGAAGGCGGTCTACAGGAAATCCGTGACACCCGAGGTACGTACGTAATCTCTTCATTTTCTATCTATTAATTTTCACATGTACAAATATTCTATTGCACACAGTGTACGTGCCAAGCTAACAAGGTGGCAGTTGCATATTAAAGATGTTGAATTATAAGTGATCCGTTCTTCTCTCAGTCGATTTTGGAAAGCATGGGGGCTTTCGTGCTACCGATTTGCAGTATATCATATCCACTTCCGGATCGTAGATGTGACGCGGCGAAACTAGGCGTAAGACATGGTATTGTGGGACACACTATCATCAGGACGGCATTCATGTGGCGGTGTACAAGAGAATTTATCATCGTCAATCAGTGTTTATCCCTTTACCTCAGCTCTAGGACAGAATATACCCGTCAAGACAAAACAGATGTGCTGTACGTGTACATAACGTATTCCAGAATTTAACAGTGAATATCATTAAGTATAGCGGGGTATGTAAGGGTCTGCATACCCCTATTCCGTGAGGCGTAGCGAGCTATTTTGATTTACCGTTAGTCTTGTCGGGTCTCTCTAATTCAATGTTAAGCGCTGTCGATAAATTATTTATGAAGGGCAATTGGGCACTTTAATGCTACGTATCATGTTATTTGCTATCCTGAATTCATCGTTTAGCGTTACTGACATTCTTCGTATCACGTAGTCGAATGCTATAATGCTCACAAGTTAAGTCACAACGGAACACCCGCTCGTTTCACAGTTCGAAAATTTATTTTACAAATTATATTTATTAAATTTATCGTGGCATACCTTTCAAAATTTACCTTTAAGCGTTGTCGCCCCCTACACATCCTTTAACCCTCAAGCACCCGAACGGGGTCATTTTTTTACCCCAAGCGTGGATTTTGATGTGCCATTTGAACATGTTTGATGGAAAAAAATATCCTTCCGTGACCTTGTAAGTAGACATCTGTTCTAACCTCTCCTAATTTTCTAGGGAGATTGGCACAATACTGTTGACATTATGGAAAACAGTCTGGAGTGATTCCACTGGGTCATTTTTGACCCCAGCAAAAATAATGTGCTGTTTTTGAGACCTGCCCTCTGTAACACCTAAACTACCACCACATTTTCAGAGGATGATGCACATGTAAGTTAATGTTACCATAACAAATTTTGTGTCATTATGATGTACACATTACGTCATTATGACGTAATTTTACGTGATTCTATCCACCATCTTGGATTTTGACTGATGACGTCATCAAATCAGCACAAAATAACAATGTTAAATCAGGAAAGTTACATTGGATTACATGAGATGATAACAATGTGAGAAAATAAGTGTGGTGTACCAAGAAAGCCTCGAAACGTTATTGTTTGAACTGAAATTAGCAGATTTTGTGAAATATGCTTGTCAAAACCCCGTTGCCATGGCAACACAAAAACGCTGAATTTACTATTTTTATTTGTAATCTTTGTTAAGGAAATTTTATGAACCGTCACCAAATTTGCCGGCTCTAGCGTAAGCCGTTCAGGAGTTATGCAACATGACATGGGCCTAAAAAATCCACTCCCGGTCTAAATAGGAATAGTTCAGGACGTGGTGCTTCCTACCTTCTAGCATAAATTATGATAATGACTGGAATTATTCATACCGAAACATGCCAAAACATTCCCCGTACATTGATAAAACAATGTACGGATAACAATCAGCGAAAAAAAGTGAAAAGGGAGATTTTACTGAACAAAACATTATGGGGTCATTTTTTACCCCGTTCAGTCATTTTAGTCCCAAAAAAGGGTTTGGGTGTTTAAGGGTTAAGAATTTCCCCCTGACCAGCGCGTGACTGGGGGCTGTTTGCACAGCTGATCCAATCACTGGCTAGCTACCATGATGTCACAATAATTTACAACCAATGTAGACATGTTATATATTGACCATTCAGTGATTGTATTGACAGACTGGTTAAAATGTAACAGTCCACTTCAGTTTCATGTATTAAGTATTATACAGCGACCTGTTGCAAAGTCCAGGGGTACTCAGTAAGGGTTTCCTAGAGCACCGTTCACACTTGTGCTTTTTTTCTGGAGCCCCGTTCACTTGTGCTTTTTTTTCTGGAGCCCCGTTCACTTGTGCTTTTTTTCTGGAGCCCCGTTCACTTGTGCTTTTTTTCTGGAGCCCCGTTCACTTGTGCTTTTTTTCTGGAGCCCCGTTCACTTGTGCTTTTTTTCTAGAGCCCCGTTCACACTTGTGTGTATATACAATTCTGTATGAATTCCTCATTAAATTTTGTTAATACGCAGTCGTTCTCTCAAAAGTTTGAATTGTTTTCGAATACATCGACCTATGTGTGACGCACACATGGCATACAAATAACGAATTCAACGCATCTTTTGCGTGCGTATGAGGTTCGCAACACTATTTTCCCTAAGCATGCCTCAAAGGAAATGGATTACTTGGCCACATCACTTCAGTATTGTTAAGCATTCAATGGCCATGGGTTGTGAACTTAGAAATGCTGAATCGTTGAATTGATGCATCTTTTTAAAATTCAACATCTTCAAGATCCCAATACTGAAGTGACGTGGCTAAGTAATCCGTTTCCGTTGGGACAGGTTGAGGGACAACCACATACATGTATTGGGACTCAAGGTACCACTTGTATGTGTCACAGTAGAGATTGGAATCCAGTAGAGTCCGGAACTCTACTAGAAGAGATTGGAATTCCAATCTCTACTTAGTCTAGTAGAGTTCTGGATTCTACTAGTTGAGATTGTAATTCCAATCTCTACTAGTAGAGATTGGAATCGGGATCAGAATATTGGGATTCCAATCTCTACTAGGAGAATTCCAGATTCTACTAGTTGAAATTGGAATTCTACAAGGATAATGTCCAATTCTGATACTATTAGAATTGGACATTGTCCTGGTAGAATTTCAATTTTGATGCAATCCGAATTTCTCCTATTAGTAATAGGAGAAATTCGGATTGCATCAAAATGTTTTGGAAAATAGACTGAATCATTTCACACCTAAAATTTAGTAATAGGAGACATTTGGATTGCATCAAAATGTTTTGGAAAATAGACTGAATCATTTCACACCTAAAATTTAGTAATAGGAGACATTTGGATTGCATCAAAATGTTTTGGAAAATAGACTGAATCATTTCACACCTAAAATTTCAGCATAGCTAAGCCTACGTTTACCATTACAATTTTAGGTGAATTACTTCATGTTTTAGATATCTGATATCAACTTTGGAACTGGCTTGGGTGAATTAGCTCTTATTTACCGAGTCATTAACGAACCGGAAAAAACTGGTCGAGCGTATTGAGTCACAAACTCATAATGGCCGTATGCAAATGTCTCTGATTGACATATCAGTGGCATTTACGTACAGCCATTGACTAAGGTTGGACCAGACGGCTGACCATATGGTTACAATGTGTCGTGGCAGAAGGTTTATTAGATCTAAAACATAAAGTCATTCACCTAGAATTAGTAATGGTGAATGTAGGCTTACCTATGCTAGATATTAGGTGTGAAATGATTCAGTGTATTTTTCAAAACATTTTGATGCAATCCGAATTTGTCCTATTAGAATTCCAATCTCTATCAGTAGAATCTGGAATTCTCCAAGTAGAGATTGGAATCCCAATATTTAGATCCCGATTCACCAGAAGAATTCCGATCTCTACTAGTAGAGATTGGAATTCTAATCTCTACTAATAGAATCTGGAACTCTACTGGTTTCTAATCTCTACTGTGACATATATACAGGTTAATGCAGATAGATTTGAGTTGTGTAAGTAGAATACGGTCCCGTATCCGTTCGGATTCTGGCAGATCTGAGGTTCCGGATCCCCGTGTTCCATGTCCGGATCTAGTATGTCATGATCCTTGGTCATTTCGTGCAGTGCCATGCTTTATTATTAGTTTGAAAAAATAGCTGTCGAATTTGTGTTTATCGCAATCATTTTTTTCAAACCTCGAAACTTCACTATACATGTCTGTTGCCGCCATGCATCAGACTCGAACAGTCGCGATTGATTGATTGATTGATTGATTGATTGACTGACTGACTGACTGACTGACTGACTGATTGATTGATTGATTGATTGATTAATTAATTGATTGATTAAAACTTTATTGGTAGGTTTCGGGGACATACTTCATCTTCTATTGTTCACCCAAGAATTTTTCTGTGCACCGACATTTTAGGTTATGTGCACTAGAACAGCTATTGCACAAAATGACTTTTAGCCCTGCGTTTAGGTTGTAAAACTCTCATTCTCTCTTTACAACATATTTCCCACCACTCCAATGATCAACAACATTTAAAGTACTACTTCATTTTGCTTCAATTGTTCTTCAGGTCAAACAACTCAAACGCTTTCAACCGTGCCAATGAGACGGCGGCTTGTGTGAATTCTGACGTTAGATTAATTGTGAGGACACTGATGGAAATGTGACTCCTCCAAATACGCCCATTTCCAAATTTTGGCGCTAGAGTTATAGATCGTAGACCTATTACAATGACCACACGACAATGACCACCTCACGCACGTTCCCGCCAGATTGTGCTCTCGCGAGAGCAGGTTTTGCAATGGCGTTGGAGTCTCGAAAGGGGTCTATCGTATTTGATACACAGAGAAGCTTATATACTAGTAGATTATAGATTGTGTTCACAGACGCTTCACCAGTAGAAATAGGCATGCGAAAGCTATCAACGCTAGTTGAAGAATTCAGTGAATTGGACCTAATCTTTAACCAAGGTGCTGATCTTGATGTTGTAGAGGAGGGATATGCGGGCAAGTTAGTTCATGCCATAAGTAGCGGAGATGAGGTTTATGAGTGTGAGGCATTAAAAAGTATTGGAGATGTGTACCTTCGGAAGGCCATGACATGTCAGCCACATAAAACGAGTAACTTCAAATTAGCATGTTCATTATACACGGGACTTTTACAGCGATGTAAAATTATTGAGGAAAAACAGGTTCTGGAACATCGTATCAAATATGCAGAGAAATGCACAAAGCTAAGATACAATGAAAGGCTTACCGATTTAGGGATTCCGATTTCAGGCAATGTCACATTGGCTGTGTCAAAGACACTTGAAGAAGTAAAGGAAAAGATTCAGACAAAAAGACGAGATGTGATGCCCTTGATTAAAGGTTTCACACATTTTTTAGTGAAGGCAATTGTGGATGGAAATAAGCATCTAGAAGTAGAATCTTTGAAGACTCTTGGAGATCTGTATCAAAAGAAAGGGGTAGCTGGAAAAGACATTGCAGACCTTGACAGAGCATCCGGGCTGTACCTGAGGTCACTGAAACGGTGTGACGATTCAAATGATGGCATCGAAACGCTGGCACACCGCATCAGGTATGCCAGAAAAGTGAAAGAGAGGGTGAAGGTAAGCAATTTTAACTCTATTTGCTCAGCTTTGCAATGGGTTCTGTTTTATATGCCAGACTTTCATTTGTTTATGTCGTCTGATGACATGGAAATATATGAATATAGTTTTTAAAAAATCTTCCAAAACGTGCTCTTTTTTGTTATTCCCTTCTTGGAACTCAAATGAGATGTCGAAAAGTGTAGGGTGGACTCTGGACGTGCACTGTGTTGTTATTTCAGAGGCAAGAAGAAAAAGAGCAACTCAGGAATAGGAAAGCCAGGAAAGGACACCGGTTCATGTCGCCTCCAACTGCCTATCAAGGATCTCATGGCTTCATCAGGCAGAAAAAGAGAGAAGGGTACGTTCATTATACCATGTACATTACCGCACTGACTCTACTTATCGCAAATGACTTGCTGCGCCACAACATACGGACCTTAAATCTAATACAAGAGCAAAAAAAAGAGGATACCCAAATTTTCATAATAGAGACCATAACCGTTGTAACAATAATTCAAGCGACAAAACGTGGTGTCACAACCAACAAGTCTTGTATGCCTTTATTCAAGAAGTTCTGAAAACGTAATACTAGTGTGGTAGCCTAGTAGTGACAACTACACTCAAGGCTACCACACTTGTGACGTCACTTCTACCAATAACGTTACGGCCACTTCTACCATTACACCTAAGGTTGCCACCCGACATGTCTTCTTATGTACAGTATGTCATTGTCATGTTGACCATCGCTCAATTTCTTTTTTTAGAAATCAGACGAGAATCAATGCTGTGGCTTTATGTCATAATTCACATCGATTAATCGTCGTATATGATGTCACAATATGTGTTTCTTAACAGAATGAAGGTAGGAGAGGGTAGCGCAATACTCGTGAACATCGGCCACAAAACACAAGAGGACACTGAGAGGTTTGTGACTTACTTAAACTAAATTTAGTACGTGCTAAGGTACTGGTGCTAGACCATGTCACATATGGCAATCATAGGTCATTTTATTTGCAATAATGATACTGTTTTGAAAAGGTCTTAAAAGTATACATTGCTCTTATCGTATAGACAATGCATCTTAAACAAAAATATTTACTACCTACTTTCTGTCTAATCCATATGGTGATTGACATACTTCACACAGAGGTATAACTGCATGAAGTAACCCTGACACACTAAAAATAAGAGTTCGAATACATCACGTCCTTTATCCACGAGTTTTTTTCGTATATCATAGTTTTAGGAATCTTGTGAAATATTGATTTTGTCTGCCACCTCATTTACTCTCTTTTAGCGTCTACAAAGAACATCTACAGGAGGGCTGCAGGGCCCTGAAGACAGGGAACCTGGACAAAGCAGAACACCACTTTGCTGCTGCACTCAAGTCTGTTCATGTGAAAGGTGAGTATTACAATATAAGGTTTTACTGGTAGGAGGATTTTAATGCATGTGGCTTTGGTTATAAGATAGTTCTCAACTCAGATCTATATCCAGAGCTCTCCATACAATCATGCAGTCCCTGTGGAAAGAATTACCATTCCAAAACCATTGTCAGATTGTTTTCTGCAAACGCCATTGCATCACAGATCAGGAGAACTTAATCATGGTGTTTGTTCTTTGGAAGCAGGCATATGTATGTAGTATTCATTACCAAAAAAAGCTACCTAGTATGTAAAAATTCACCATGGTGCGAAACAATAGTATCAAAAAGTGAGTGTAATCTAGATCGATCATTGATGAGTCAAATTAAGAACAGCATTGTTGCAATGGATTGGCTTTAAGCCTTCAATGGCTGTTTTGTGCAGATTCAAATCAACATCAGACAAATCAACACTGGAAAGAGGCAGAGCCCCTACTCAAGTTGAGTGATGTCTATCAGGCGAGAGGAAAACAATCAAAAGACGGAGGTGATTTCACCAAGGCTGCAGCACTCTGCAATGCAGCACTGGTTAGATCAAGACAAGACAGAAAGGATATGATAGAAACAGTCCTGGAAATAACCCAATCGTTTCTTAGGTATGTGCTAAATACAGACAAGGTAGTAGGCAGCAGTGAAATAGAGAAACACAAACTGATGTTAAAGGGAAATCGGGAGTACGTAGAAAAGGAGATCAAAAGAATTGAAGAACACATTGACCCATATAGTCTTGACGATGACGACCCAAAGGTAACAGAAGTTGAAAAGCAGAGAGCAGAAGCAATCAAGGCATTGTTTCAAACAATTGTTCGTCATCGTAAAGGGTTTATATCTGGTCTTACAGATGAATGTATGGAGGTTATGGGTTCCCCTCCCTGCAAGTTTGCTTTGATTGGCCTGGGGTCACAATCTACAGGGTTAGTAACCCCATATTCCGATCTGGAATTTGCCATTTTGGTAGAGAAGGAAACAAAAAATGATGTCAGATATTTCCGAAATTTCACTCACTATCTGCATCTCAATGTCATCAATCTAGGAGAAACTATTCTCCCAGCCATGGCAATTAAGTCCCTTAATGATTTTTACTCAAATGACCCAATGGACAACTGGTACTATGACTCTGTAACACCACGTGGCTTTGCATTTGATGGAGCCATGCCAAATGCATGCAAGACGCCACTGGGCAAGGGCACAACATGTGAGCTTATCCATACACCAAGTGAGCTGATTAAAGTTCTGAAAGATGACCTTACATTACATTTAAAGAAGGGTTACCATCTTGCTAGTATATTGGGGAATGTGTGTATTCTCACAGGTGAACAGGACTTGGTTAATGAATATACCTCTTTATGGACTCAGGAACTTCAAGATACTAATGGAATAATCCCTTTGATAGACGCCGTTACTACACTGAGCGAGAATGCACCAACATTTAAGATACAGGCTCTAACTGCCAGTCTACTGAATGTAAAGAAAGAGATCTATCGATTTTGTAGCCTCGCAGTTTCTTCTTGGGCGCTACTCAATGGTATAAAACTGACCACAATATGGGAGACTATTGAAAAGATGATAAAGAATGGGGTCATTAACAGTGAGAACGGACATCACTTGATGGTGCTGGTCAGCATCTCAGCAGAGCTGAGACTGCGGACTTATATGAACAATCGTGGCCAGATGGAAAACATGTCAGCCTTATCGTCAATGTCAGCAGACACAGATATTGAGGAGAAATTACAGAAGGTGTTCTACTTCTCTAATATACAGCAGCTCATGAGATACTATTACACCGCAAGGCCATTCAAGTTCTTTATTTCTCAACTTGCCAACGGTAAGACACAAAAGCAGCCACCGATTCTATTTGAAAAGTCTGCAAAATTGACATCAGAAGTATACAAAAGCCTTTGTGACTACCAAAAGTCAAAGACATATTCAGAACAAGCACTACAGAACGATCTACAGAAATATGGCAAACACGCTGCACATCACGACCTTGCCGAGTCATTAAACAACTTGGGTGATGCTTGGAGGAACCTTGGCGATTCCAGAAAGGCTGTCAACTATTACGAACAATCACTACAGATGCATCTGACAATCTACGGTAAGAATGCTGCTCATCCTCACATCGCCACCACACTGAACAACTTGGGCAATGCGCGAAAGGACATTGGTGATTACAGACTGGCAATCAACCATTACGAACAGTCACTACAGATGAAGTTAATTATCTATGATGATAGTCATGCTGCACATCCTGCCATTGCTGCATCACTTTACAACCTGGGTGCCACTTGGATTGATCTCGGAGATTTTAGAAAGGCTGCCAGTTATTTCGAAGAGTCATTACAAATGAGACAGTCTATCTATGGTGACAACGCAGCACACCCTGATATTGCTGACTCAATCTACAATTTGGGTAATGCCTGGAGGGAGCTTGGTGACTATAAGAAGGCCATCAGTTTTTCCGAACAGTAGCTACAGATGCAGCAGACAATATTTGGAGAGAGCACCGCACACCCTGCCATCGCGTCGTCTCTAAGCAACCTGGCTAATACCTGGATGGCACTTGGTAATCCACAAAAAGCCACCAAGCTCTACGAACAATCATTTAATATGAGACAGAGAATCTATGGAGAGGATACTGCCCATCCTGACATTGCTGCATCACTTAACAATATGGGTAATGTCCAGAGTGACCTAGGTGATTATAGAAAGGCCCTTAGCTATTTTGAACAGTCACTTGAAATGATGCAAATCATTCATGGTACGGACACTGCACATTCCGACATGGCGACTTTGCTGGTCAATTTGGGTGCCTTATGGAGTGACCTTGGAAATTCCAGAAAAGCTGTCAGTTATTATGAGCAATCGATAAAAATACAGCAAAGTATCTATGGAGAAAGCACTGCACATCCTGACCTTGCCAGATCACTTGACCGCTTGGGAAATGCAGTAAGGGACCTAGGTTTTCACAGAGAAGCACTTATTTGTTATGAACATTCACTGCGGATGAGGCATAGTATCTATGGTGAGTGCAATGCACATCGCGATATTGCTGCATCACTGAACAACCTGGGTAATGCCTGGAGTGACTTTGGGGCTCTTCAAAGGGCCGTCAGCTATCACGAACAATCCCTAGAAATGACGAGGAGTATCTGTGGTAAGAACACTGCACATCGCGATGTTGCCAAGTCACTTAACAACTTGGGTGCCTACTATGCGGACCACGGTGATTACGCAAAGGCCATCAGCTATTACGAACAGTCACTTCAGATGCAACGGAGTATCTATGGAGAGAGCACTGCACACCATGATATTGCTGACTCACTCTTCAACTTAGGGAATGCATGGAGTGAAGTTGATGATCACAGAAAGGCTATCAACTGTTATTAACAGTCACTTCAGATGAGGTGCCAGATCTATGGGGAGAGTACTGCACATCCTCACATAGCCCGGTCACTTAGCAACTTGGGTCATGCTTGGAGTGACCTTGGGGATAATCTACAGGCCTGCAGCTACCATGAACAGGCACTACATATGAAACAGAGTATCTATGGAGAAAGTACTGTGAATCCTGACATAGCACAGGCACTTTGCAACTTGGGTGCTGCCTGGGGTGAACTTGGAAATTATAGAACGGCAATCAGCTACTTTGAACAGTCACTAGAGATGCAGAAGAGTATTTACATCGAGAACACCACGCATCCACACATTACTCTGTCACTTCACAATTTGGCTGCTGCTTGGTGGAAACTTGGGGAATACAACAAGGCTGAGAGCTATGCTCTTCAGGCTATGCAGATGGGATATAACAGGGATTTTCAAGAAATGTGAACTATACGTTCTGATATTGTCTATAGAAATAGCTTCAAAGTCATCACATATCATGATTTAGGTTATAGATGACTATTGCAAGTATTGTGGAAGTTGAAACCTTTCATTCTAGTAAGAGTTTCACGATGATGACTTGAATTGAAACGTATAGTTTTACAGATAATGAGCATTAAAATATAGTGATTATATTATAATAAAGACGTCTTTTTGCAGCCTTTGTTGGATTTGGAAAGATTAGTCGATACATATCTATAGAATAGAATTCCACGGCCTCATACCTTCTAACATTATTCTCATTGATTATGCAGATAAGGTTCTGGTTCCCTGGTCAGCTATAACTCCGTAACCATGAATGAGATGACAGAGCGGTTTTCAGTCCTTACGTACCCACCAAGCGCCCAATCGTTTGAATGCAAAGTTTGAAAATTCAGGTAAAGAGATTGATTTTTTAAACCTGTGTCATTGGCCTATAATACATAATATAAGTATGGGCGAAACTTTGGTCAGCTATAACTCCATAACCATGAATGAGATAATAAAGCGGTCTTCAATCCTCAAATACCTACGAAGTGCCCTATCGCTTGAAACTAAAGTTTCAAGTTCTGGTAAAGAGGTTGATTTTTAGACCTGTGTCATTGGCATATTAAGTAGGGAGGGGGGGGGCAAATTTGGTCAGCTATAACTCCGTAACCATGAATGAGATAATAGCGTGGTCTCTATTCCTCAAATACCTACCAAGTGCCCTATCGTTTGAATGTTAAGTTTGAAAATTCTGGTAAAGAGATTGATTTTTTAGACCTGTGTCATTGGCCTATAATACATAATATAAGTATGGGCGAAACTTTGGTCAGCTATAACTCCATAACCATGAATGAGATAATAAAGCGGTCTTCAATCCTCAAATACCTACCAAGTGCCCTATCGCTTGAAAGTAAAGTTTCAGAATTCTGGTAAAGAGGTTGATTTTTAGACCTGTGTCATTGGCATATTAAGTAGGGGGGGGGACAAATTTGGTCAGATATAACTCCATAACCATGAATGAGATAATAAAGCGGTCTTCAATCCTCAAATACCTACCAAGTGCCCTATCGTTTGAATGTAAAGTTTCAAAATTCTGGCAAAGACATTGATTTTTTAGAACTAAATCATTGGCCTATAATGCTTAAGAGCAAATGTCTGTAAGGATCAAACAATGGTGGCAGGGGTCAAAAAATCGATTTGGCTCATATACTGCACAGTGATAGTACTATGCCCACAACCCCTCAAAATTGCTTTCTTTCTTCTCAAAACCAATTGTAACCATGGCAACCGGCCAAACAAGTTTTGGTGCCATTTTCCCCCCCATTTGGGCATGTGAAAAACTTGAAAATTGGCTTACTTTCGGACAAGATTACGAGCACATGCTTGAATATTAGGGAAAATAAAAACGGGACTTAAAAGATTTATTTTTCAGCTTTTGGAAGATAGCTTCAAACTTTTCAGAAAATGAAGTTGAAGTGCTTGAGCAATACAGTGTTTTAGGCTTTTCAAAAACGTAATTTCTGCCCAACTTTGAAGCGCTGTAAGTACGAAGATGGTGTATTTTTCTTCAAATTCAAACCATATGTACATGATTATATTTGCTATCAATTGCATGTTTGCGAAGTTTGGGGTCTTATTTTGGTGTCACGTGGCTGTCCTCAGAAGTAGGTCATTTTTTTATGTTTAACTAAAAATATGATTTTGAGCCATATTGAAGAAGCAATATATGAAAAGATAGAAGAGTGATCTGATTAAGCTTCATGGCAAAGGCAGCCCGAAGTATAGTCTATCAAATGAATGACAACTTCAGACAGAGGGATTTTGACCATCGCACACGTACACCGGGACATGCCCCCACTCTTTTTCGAAAGGTGTGGTGGGTTCTTTTACGTGCGTGGTGTGTGGCTCTCCCCAAACACGGGGCCTTCATCTAACGTCCTATCCTAGATGAGTTAGGTACTAATTTACACCTGAGTGAAGTGAGGAAAGTCGTGCTAAGTGCCTTTCCCAAGGAGCACATACACGTCGGAGCGCAAGTTCGGACATGTCACTGGCCACAACCCGGGATTAGATCTCGGGTCCCATTATTTGACAGCCGCGCGCTCTACCACTTGCGCCACATGATGCCACTTGACGAGATTAATGAGATTAATGAAACGCTTCATTTTCACTTTATACGAAATTTGCCGTCTTATTTGAGGAAAAAATGTACAGTTGTACCTAAGTAGAAATGACTACATGTTGTACAAGTTACATAAACCATGTACACACAAACTTACATGCGGTTCCATTAAGCATTAATCCGGTTGGTTACATCACGCCACCTTGCGGGCGAGTCTATACTAACACTGGTATCCTCTCCTCAACTGATGTCGTTCGTTTGGCCATGATGTAAGATTAAAATTGTTAAAAGGGATGCTCACCTCCAGAGGAGAAAGCTATATTCTAAAAGAGCACATCTTGATGACTACAAAATCAAATTTGTAAAAATTAATCACAGAAGAACACAAAAATGAACCATTTATAACACAGGGACTGAATAGTTCCCCTTCATGCATGATGGGACTGATGCCGCAAGTATTGGTTCCTATGGGACAATTGCCGAAATTCCAGGTCAATATATGGGTCAAAGAAATAAAAGAATTAGGTTGATAAGGGTGAATATTGCTGAACAACGATTCACACACACGCTACAAACTTCATTTTCAAGATCGGACCTACGTTTTCTCAGAGCACTCAACTTTTCTGAGGGCCTTTTTTTCAAGCTGTGTATGTGGGTGGATGCGTTGCCCACTTGGTTACAGGGGTGGGTGTTGTTGTTTCTTGTGATATTTTGCAGATTACGTTTCATCTTCGATCATCTTCGATACTGCTCAGCCCGCCTTTCGGCGGATTATTAGCAGCTGTTTCTGTTCAGGTGTGGTGTAGTGTAGTGTAGTTTGAATCAAACGTAGCAGTATAATAGATTTTGATAATGATGGTGATGATGAATGGTTTATTTCGTCAATACATCGCAGCCCCAGCGAGGCTGAATTACGTATCACTTACAAGCTTGACGTAAAACGTCTTGATACACATTGATAAAATTTTTGATACAAATCATAATCTGATACATACATTAATTGACCTAATTGGTGATGAAGAGGTGTGTATTACGTAGAAATAAAGAAAAGTTTCGCTTTACATAAGATTAAAAATTGCCAAGCAAAGGGTAACCTACAGCACATTTCATAAAAACAGCCAAGTCTTGACTATTGACACTTAAGTATAACCGCAAAAAGTTAACATAATTCTAGATGTAAGATTGTCCTGTTGATGAAAGAAATTATTTTAAACACTAAGGTTAACATCCCACAGCAACGAAACATAATTTAGGCAATTGATAAAGGTTTTCCAAACCAATTGGAAACAATGCATTTGTTGTGGAAAACAATTGACGATGCTAATCGCTGTACGCGTAAAGTTAAGCAAGCAAATTATGTTTATGTGAGGAAACATTACAGAAATATTTGTGGAAGAGTTCGAATTATTTGCATTCAGACGCATACTACACTTTTAGGCTCGCTCCTGAAGTTTTGCCAAAAAACTTAGCTTCTTTGTTAGCAATAGGAACTTTATTTCATCAGTTAGTATGAATGGGATATCAGGGAAGGTAACTTTTCGATATCTATTTTGAGATTTTTTCCGGTTTCCAAATTATCATCCGAAACACTCAAGTCTCAAAAATTCGAGCCTGCACTGAAGTTGTTATGGTCAGCTAGCCGGTTATGACGTTAGTGTGATTTATTTTGAATAATAACATGTTAATTGGGTGCTTATTATCTTCGATATTTCTTTACGTACTTGTTTATTTTGTTTGGTAAAGGTTCTACTAAAGATCTGCATCCAAAATCATAAAGAGATATGTTTGTTATCATCTATTATCCCCGGACAAATACATGCATTGTTAGATATCAAATCAAAGTGACATACCTGCTTGGTGTGTCGGCTGAGTTCCACGGCGACATCCCCGCCGGAGTTCCCGATCCCGATGGTGACAACTCGCTTGTCCTCGTAGCCGCGGAAGTCCTTGTAGTAGCTCTAGCTATTTAACACATTTATTTAGTTCAGAAAAGTATTTCAGTCAATTCACGTGTTAACCACATGTACCTGTGTTTACAATTGGCAGTGCATCCCAACTCATTGAATCACTAGTAAGAACATTTTAAATCCCTTACTAGTGTTTTGATGAGCTAGCATGCCTCTAACTCATAAAATCACTAGTAAGAGATTATCTAAATCCCTTACTAGTGATTTAATGAGCTTGCATGCCTTTAACTCATTAAATCACTAATAAGAGAATCTTTGAATCCCTTACTAGTGATTTAATGAGCTAGCATGCCTTTAACTCATTAAAACACTTAGTAGTGATTTTATTAGTTAGATACATGCTAGCTCATTAAATCACTAATAAGGGATTTAATGCATGCTAGCTCATTAAATCACTAGTAGACTGCAAAAGTATCGTGTTACTCGTACAAAAAATCGCTAGCACAACATTTTCACTAACTTCGTCTTTTGCTAGCCTCCATAGCAGGCTCTGAACCGGCCTTTTGGGGGGCTAAATAATACACCTTTTGCAGCCAGCCCGTAATCATCAGCCACCCCCGTAACCATTTTACGGGCCGGCAAAATGGTTACGGGGGTTATGGAGGCTAGTCTTTTGCATGTTTTACTAATACTAACTAAATAAATGTGTTAAATGTTCAAGTCTACACCATACACGCCTGGACATGCCCGGAGGATAAATATTTATCAGGACGACTACATTTTTAATGAATAGTTAATCAAGTAATTAACGCTAATCCGATTTACCGATAATCTACGGTAAACCGATAAGTACATGATTATGTCAACACCTCTCCCGCAGCACGCCACCTTGCGGCGGAGCGTATACTAACACTGTGTCTATATCCTCCTATGCTCGACTGATGACTTTTGACAAAGGTAAAAACAACAAATAATCCGCAAGATCCGTGAAGATGGTACGATAAACCACTCGATTTGGACAAGTATAAAGCATGGCCTAGATCCATGGACAAGTACTGTTTATAGGCCAAAGGTCACGATTACAGTCATGCGCAGAGGGTCCATCATACAAATAGCCTTGTGTAGCCTTGTTAAAAGTATCTGCAGGAGGCCTCTTTGTTTTAAATGTTGGCGTTTTTGAGCTGGAATTGATAGGTAAGGGTTGTGGCTGGTTTGCGCCGGTGGAAAATCGGCGAAACTCATTAGATTGACACTTTAGAGGTCAGACTATGCTGCCAATGTGAGTTTTCCATGATCTAAACTTCAGGTAGATGACTTTTGACAGCCTTTTCCTTATATGTTTACCATTGAAAGTCTAGGGGCCTGTGAATGGTGGGCTTCAGTCTGAAGGACGTCCTTCAACTTTAACATATCGCCCTCATGCCGAGTCATGGCCAACGTCAAACGGGTGTATGTAAACACAGAACAGGTAGACTTTGACAGTGCGTGCCACGCCTATTGCACGTAGTCCTATTTTTCTAGGCACTAACGATCACCGAACACGGACGCTAGACAACGTTCTACAGGAAACACCGTAACGCCCGAGGTACGTACGCAATCTTTTCAGAAGATTTACTAGTATTACCTTCGCCAAGAAGGTTATGTTTTCGGCAGCGTTTGTGTGTGTGTCTGTCACGATGTCTGTCCCTCAGTCAACACGATAACTCAAGAACGCCTGGGGGATTTGTCTTGATATTTGGTATGTGGGAAGGTTTTGTGAGGACGTAAACATGATAGATTTAGGGCCCGCGTGGACTTGCTTTGGCACTGCAGTGGAAATACATTTGATATCTAGTGTCGCTGGTTACGAGTTTTGGTTGGTAGGTAGCTCTTGAGGTCGGAAAGAAGTAGCACAACTTTGCGCCCTCTGGTTCTCTATTAAAATCCTGTTTCCGAAGAGATAGAAATATAAACAGTCGGTGACTTTGAATATCAACATCGTTCACATTGTGGTCTAACTTGTAGAAATTCTAATTGCTTCAAATGTAATAAAACATCACGTCAGTTTGTTTTTGAATGTGAAGGGAAGACATGTGCTTGTGATAAGCAAATTTCGGCAGGAAAAAAAAATCGTGACAAATTCTGACCTTCTCAAGGCGCAAATTTTCCCACACGAGATCCGCTTGCATGAGGATTACAACAATGAAACGAATGTGTACCTACACTGCCCACCAATTGAAGAACATGTTTTTGACGGGTTTTTTAAAGGTTTCTTTTTTAAGTTTTTTTATAGAAAAATTAAGACAACACATACTGTGTTTCCCTTTGTGTATGTAAGTTTGCAATTCGTAATAACAAAGATTGTAGCTTTATGGAATGTGTTATGATGCCAACACCTGTCTTGCTATTTTGTAGTGTTAACGTCAAGAATTCCTCGAAACTTAACTGTGAATTGAAATGGCGAAGAAAGTAGCGGTGATCGGCTCGGGTGCGAGCGGGCTGGCGGCCATCAAGTGCTGCCTGGACGAGGGACTGCAGCCCGTCTGCTTCGAGAAGGGAACCGACATCGGCGGACTCTGGAACTTCAAAGAAGAAGCCCTGCCTGGATTCGGGAGCGTTTTTCGTTCCACCGTGACCATAAACAGCAAGGAGATGATATGCTTTAGCGACTTCCCCATCCCCAAGGAGTACCCCAACTACATGCCTCACTCCTTGGTCATCAAGTACTTCCGGCTGTACGCGGACAACTTTGGACTTCTGAAGTACATCCGGTGAGGTTTTGTACCACAATAAGGTCGTTCATAGTTCAGAGTACGTACAAACAAGGTCAAAGGTAAGGTCCCCGTGCCAGCGGCTTGTAAACAGTTCTTGTCTCGACCATTGTCTCGATTTTCATAATAATGCCCATACATGTTTTGTTTACGTCTCAGGGGACTTCACCTTTGACATATTACCCACAATGCACGTCGCTGCGCATGCGTGCAGGGAATCGTAAACGACCTTTTATATTTACCATCGCGAAAGTGAAGTGTAGTGTTTTTGCCACATTTCCTCCCCTTCTCCTCCAAGTTAGTTCGTAAGCGATAGTTTGTAAGGCTAGGCCATGTGAAAGTAAACAATGTGGTTTTGCTTGCAATTGTTACCTCTCTTGTTGTATGTAAGTAAATTCATCAGAAAGCTTTGTTTCAAAGTTGTGTTTTGTCAATCGCATCTTCGTTGCGATTCTAGTATATTGAAGCATTATATTCTCTATTCTGCTTTGAAAATTTTCTTTACAATGATTTCCCTGCCTGTGTAACCATTGTATTCACAGTGACTGTTGGTTATGGGCAGGTGCTAATCAGCCAATTTGACGTATATACAAACAAGAGATAATGACAACATGTGTCTACAGATTCCGGCACCGTGTGGACAGTGTAAAACCCAAGGAAGACTTTGCAGAAACCGGGCAGTGGGACATCGCCTACACGGATGAGGTACGCCTACCCATGTAAGGAAAGGAGATTAATGTTAGATGATGGTATTCTGGCAGAAAATGGCGGAAAAACTCGCGTGCGCGTGTGTTAGACTGTGTGTGTGTGCATGTGTATGTGTACGTGTGAGACTGTGTTTGTGTATGTGTATGTGTACGTGTGAGGCTGTGTTTGTGTATGCTTATGTGTACGTGTGAGACTGTGTTTGTATATGTGTATGTGTATGTGTGAAACTGTCATTTTGTTACCGGGTCCCGCGTTCAATTTAAGTCTGAGTTGAATTCTTTCGGGATCCCGGCCGGGTCCAAAAATAGCCCGGCGACCGAAGGGTGTCGGACGGGGCCTCGTAGGGGTCACGCCCTAAAGTGCAAAAAAAAAACAGCCGGTCAACTACACAGCGGGGCCCCCGTTTCCAATGTGTGTGTATGTGTGTGTGTGTGTGTGTGTGTGTGTGTGTGTGTGTGTGTGTGTGTGTGTGTGTCTTTTCAACCACCACAGCAAAACATATTTGTGAATTTGGCGACAGTGAGTAAAGGTCTGAAAAATATGATCTATAACTTCATGAATATTTGTTTTCTTTCAGGAAAAGAATGAGAGTACCACGGAAGTGTACGATGCCGTGATGGTGTGTACAGGGCACCATGTGTACCCACACTACCCCAGGGACAGCTTCCCGGGGATTGACGACTTCCAGGGAAAGACTATGCACAGGTACTCAATACTATCTCTACCTACTTTCTTAAATTTACTATCCAACAGAGAACACCATATTCCAAAGTTGGTCATTATGCGAGCAGCAAACTAAAAGACCTTATCTCATCCAAAGATCTTCTAAAAGCAACAATGACTAAACTTTTACATTTACAAATGTAATGACATTGCAGTACGGACTACAATGATATTGGTGTTTTATGCTAAATAGGCGATCGCAATATTTCAAGTTGAGTAACATGGAAACCACACTTCATGCTGGGTCGTCCATGTCCAAAAAGGGTAGATTGTGTGACACGAGCGCCGCCCTGCGTTTCTCAATGAAAAAGCACGATCGAATCAATCAGCCTAAACTCTAATGTTTTATTTGTTTTCTTTGATTTATTTGTATTGCGTTTTCCCCACAAGCGTCGACTACAAGGACTTCCGGGGCTACGAAAACAAGCGAGTAATCGCCATCGGCATCGGGAACTCTGGCGGAGATGTCGCCGTGGAACTAAGTCGGCACACCAAGCAGGTATGGCACTGAAGCTTTCTATGCCGTTTATCATAACTAATCACACAGCCTCCTACATTTATACAATTACCAAGAAGCGAGAGTAAGTACTGTAGACGTGGAGTAGACCTTTATATGCGCATGAATATGTTTATGACTATTAACATGTGACCTGTGCTTAGCCTAGTGGGGCAAAAATGTATAATAAAAGTCTTCATTCTATTCCTGAAAAGAATAACTATAACAACAAAGCATGGACTCTCTAAACAGTCATACATGAAATTTTAGAGACATATTTCCCAAAATTCGTCAAACAAATCGAATGAACAGCTTGTTAATTAAATGAATCAAAATCATGCATATTTCTATATTCATAGCTTTTTGGCACTACTCGAGGTTGTAACATCATGATGATGGAATTTGCGTTATATTTCGTTTCGTATTCCTCCTTCGGTAGCTCTTCTTAAGTACGAGAAGGGGAGGATGGATCATGAACCGGGCTGCGTCTCGCGGCCTCCCGACCGACATCTGGGCCAACCGCCGCTGGGTCGACGCTCTACCGCTGTGGGTGAAAGAACGGATTGCTCGACGGACACTCAACCAACGCTTTGACCACGCCGAGTACGGCTTGAAACCCAATCACGCCGTCTTTGGTCAGTTCCCCACCGTTAACGACGACCTACCCAACCGCATCATTACGGGCTCCATCATCGTCAAGCCCAACATCAAGCGCTTCACCAAGACCGGGGTCGTCTTCGAGGACGATACGGTCGAAGATGACATCGACGCCGTCATCTTTGCTACCGGTTACCGCTTCAACTTTCCCTTCATCGACAAGTCTGTGCTAAAAGTTGAGAACAACCACGTCAACCTCTACAAGTACGTCTTCCCTCCGAGCCTGGACCCCCCTACTCTCAGCATCATTGGTCTCATTCAGCCAGTTGGAGCGATCATGCCGATCTCGGAGATGCAGTCTCGCTGGGCTACCAGAGTCTTTAAGGGGACCACCAAGCTCCCAACCCAAGACGTGATGTTCGACAACATCAGGAAGAAGAAGCTGAACATCTCCGAACGGTACTACCAGTCTCAGCGGCAGACCGTCCAGGTGGACTTCATCACTATGATGGACGACGTCGCCGAGGAGATCGGAGTCAAGCCTGACTGGAAGCGACTCTTCTTCTCCGACCCTCGTTTGGCCCTGGAGTGCTACTTCGGCCCGTGCACGCCGTACCAGTACCGCCTGACGGGACCTGGTAGGTGGGAGGGCGCCAAGGAGGCGATCCAGACGCAGATGTACCGCGTCAAGTACGCAACCAAGACGCGTCCCACCCCAGACCAAAGTGAATCAAGGATGATGGGGATCTTTATGGTTCTGATGTTGCTGATGCCTATTCTGATTTTGGCCTGGAAGCTCAAGTTCTAGATCATCTGCGTTAGACTCAGAGTACACGGAGAAAATTTGACAAGCACTACGTTGATCATTTTTTAACTCTTGTAAGCTTTTCAGAATTTCCATTGACTGTAAGGTACGCAGTTGTCACTTTGACGTTGTTACAAACTAGCAAAGTAGCTGTTTTCCGAACATGGGTTCTCTTACCCTGGGAGTCCAGACACCGTATATCGGCGCGCCACCGAGCACCGCACGCGCGCCTAAGCTTTCCCGGCCCACCCTCCGGCTGCCCCCGAAGACCGACCCCGCCCCACTCTCCACTGTAAACCCAATCTCTGTATTCGGCTAGCAGAGCTTGGGTTTACAGCGGAGAATGGGGCGGGGTCGGTCTTCGGGGGCAGCGGGAGGGTGGGCCGGGAAAGCTTAGTCGCGCGTGCGGTGCTCGGTGGCGCGCCGATAAACGGTGTCTGGACTCCCAGGGTAGTGTTCTCTCAAACTTCCAAATCATCATATTCCTACTGCTGTCATCAAGTGCCTGACTTGGTAGAAATGTCATATGGGTGCTCCGTATTGCAAATTATAATTTCGAGCAGAAGAAAAAATACAAGAAGCATTTCATTCACAATTACTTACATGGGGAGAAACGGCCTCCTAAACATGGCCACTATCGGCACTTACCCTTGTGAACATGGACATTCCAGTGCAATATGAATTATTGAATGGATACTTTATCATTGTAAAATACAAAATATGGCTTTGCCCAGCCCACATTGGCTGACTTGACAGCGATGTTTACAACTTAATACAATTAACCTAGATAGATGAGAGTAATTAACAAAGGAGATAACAAAGAGCATAAAGTCTCAATATGAATACAAACATTAGCTTAATACGTGTAAAACTTGGTGATCGTACAATAGTATTTGATGTGTATTTGTGGTTTCAACACCGACAATAAACGAAACGTTTTACTGTGATTGGCAATGGCTTTTACTTTTATCGACCAACGGGAAAATGAATAAAGACTGTGAGAAAACAATGCCTTTGTTTATTATTATTGATATCAACTTACAGCTTTACCCCTCACTGTTTCAACAATATACCTCAGTCAGACATGCCTACTTGTAATATAATATCATACCTAAAGACAGACACTGTACTTATTATTCGTGTACATGTGGCGCCACGGTGGCGTATTGGCAGGGTGGCCCAGAACCCAGAGGTCTTGGGTTCCAATCCCCTGATATGCCCCGTTGACGTTGACGTTATGCGAAAGGCACTTAACACGACTTTTCTCATGCACTTCACTCTGGTAGAAGTGAGTACCTTGCTTCGGTTAGGGACGTCCCTTGGATATGACGTTAAATGGAGGTCCCGTCGCAGAACCCATCACACTTACCGAAAATTAAAGAGTAGGGGTCCTTCTCGGTGTGAGTGGATCATATCAATCATATAAATCTGATCAGTACAAACCTAGTGTCTTACATGAGGAAGTTTACCGTGTACGGGTATGCGATACAAACAAAATACAAACAAACAGCTTAAACATTCGTATTTCGCGCCATGGAGCAAAGGTGCACCAAAGGTCAATTATCCCTAACTTTGGACCTTAACCAATGACGATGTTAGGTAATCTACTGACCCGTGACTTTAGCAGTCTCATTGTTGTCAAGTGAGCAATCGTCTTTGCGACATACCATCCAACTCTTTACGTCTAGAATTGAGTTTAACTTGTCAGAAATGGCGAAGAAAGTAGCGGTGATCGGCGGGGGTGCGAGCGGGCTGGCGGCCATCAAGTGCTGCCTGGACGAGGGGCTGCAGCCCGTCTGCTTCGAGAAGGGAACCGACATCGGCGGACTCTGGAACTTCAAGGAAGAAGCTCTGCCCGGCTTTGCCAGCGTCTACCGCTCCACGGTCATCAACACTAGCAAGGAGATGATGTGTTACAGCGACTTTCCCATCCCCAAGGAGTACCCCAACTTCATGCCCCACTCATCCATCGTCAAGTACTTCAAAATGTACGCCGACAACTTCGACCTACTGAAACATATCAGGTGAGACAACTGGTCTTATTTTGCTGATTTTGTAAATAAAAAATCACATTCTATTCACAAGCTACAGTCTCGTAGTGAGAGCTATTGCCATAGATGGATTTTGTCAGCACTTGAGCTTCTATCGTGTGATTGCGTGGTATCTCTGGCTTGGCAAATCTTGTGGGGGCCCGGAAGTAGGTCAAATGACCTTGGTAAGAAAATGGGGGGCAATGGTCACCTGTTTGGTCGACCTGAAGTGTCCCCTAGCCCATAGTAGAAAAATTGCAGCCTTTGTAGTTAATATGTTACTCAAGTGCAAATAGTCGTTTGGGTTCAAATCGGAATGCACCTAATAGTAGCCTTATTTTTAAAACATCCTCTAAAGTACGCACCAATCACCAATAGAAGGGTCAGCAACAAGATGGCACTGTCTATCTGTATGAAATAAATCAGTTTGAAAATTGATGTATCTGCTTGTTTGATATGAGTAAAGAATATAATTCAAATTATACCCGGCTGAGGACGATAGACCAATCCCAAATCCCCGCCTACCACTGTCCAAAAGTAGAAATGCAAAATAAAAACACAAAAATTCAAATCTTTGACGGATACCTTTCACATTCAGCCAATCCCTCATTGGTCGAACTGATAACTGCCGTGCTGTCATTGGTTCAAGTGCTAATTGTGATGGACAGTCAAGATTAGTCTATTCAGTTTTTGCGTTCATAACAGGCAACACGGCAACAGGACCGCGTGTTTGAACAAGATCCTTGCCCAAGATACCAATGAAACGCGCTGTTTAAAAGGTCAACCCCCAGATATTGACGACTCTCAGCAATTTTTTTATTTTTTATTTCATTTGTTTAGACCTTTGTTCCTTTTCTCAGCAGTGGTGGGCGGATAGAATAAAAGATAAACTCACAGCTAGATACAAACTTGTCGACACGTAGCAATATTCCAACTTTATTTACCAACTAGCGTAATTAAATGCTATACGTACACAGCTAGAAACTAAGATAAACGCAACGACAAAACATAACATACATCTTCAAATAAGATGTCATTGAACGTATCATAGTGATTTACGTTGCAGTCTATATACATGTAACATAGAGACATACAGGAAAGCCAGTAAGGCACTTTAGGATCGTTATTTGTGACAGTTTTTTTTACATACTTTTTGTCAGATTCCGGCACCGCGTGGATCATGTAAAACCAAGAAATGACTTTGCAGAAACCGGCCAGTGGGACATCACCTACACTGATGAGGTAATATTGGACTATACACCTTATATTTATATTTATATCTATATCTATATCTATATTCATATTCATATTCATACTCATATTCATATCTATATCTATATCGATAGTTATAGTTATAGTTATAGTTATAGTTATAGTTATGTTTATATCTATATCTAAACTTATACTTGTATTTATTTATATTTGGGGATTTAAAATGGACCTAGCTGCCATGTGACATGTCAGGTCGAATATGTTACGTTTGAGAGGAAATGCTACAGGGCACCAGGTATTCCGGAACATGTTCTTTCAGGAGAAGAATGAGACCACAACAGAAGTGTACGATGCCGTGATGGTGTGTACAGGGCACCATGCGTACCCACACTACCCCAGGGACAGCTTTGAAGGGATCGATGACTTCCAGGGGGAGACTACCCACAGGTATGGTCACAATAAGAAAAAAAGTGTCTCCGACGGGTAGTTTGTAGGCTGTTGTTTTGCACTTTCGGGCGTGACCCCTTCGAATTCGTGGCCCCGTGGAACACCCTGCGGCACACGGGCTATATTTTCGCCGGGCCCCGGGCTGGTTTCAACCCGGGGCCTCGGGGTGATTTTAACTCGGGGCCTCGGGGTGATTTTAACTCGGGGCCTCGGGGTGATTTTAACTCGGGGCCCCGGGGTGATTTTAAATCGGGGCCTCGGGGTGATTCTAACTCGGGGCCCCGGGGTGATTTTAACTCGGACTTAAAATCAACCAGGGACCCGCTAACAAATAGACGCCGTGGGCTAATCGTGGGAACACCGAGAAGCACCCCCCTATCCACCGGGACAAATTTGTGGCTTCCGGGGCCCGACCGGGACTACATCCCCTGCATGCAGGTGCCGGTGCAAATGTGACCATAGACAGTTACCGGATCATTAAAAGGGCCAAGCTATCCCCGCCAGCAAGAGATCATGTAAACGAGGACTAACCCGAAGGAATCTCTTGAGAACGAATTAATGCTTCATACTCAAAGTTGTAAATATATCCTCAACAAATATTTTGTTCTTATCGAACGCTTTTTCGAAATCACTGTTTAACCTAGCAACCTGGCGGACCTGCCCTTAAAATTATTTGGTTATGACTACATGCGTTTCTGAAAATAACCGATCAGACTCAACTTAACGCCTCATGCTAAAGGCACATCTCGTTTCCTTCAACAGCCACGACTACAAGGACTTCAAGGGCTATGAGAACAAGCGAGTTATCGTCATCGGGATCGGTAACTCCGGTGGGGACATCTCCGTGGAACTTAGCCGTCATGCTAAGCAGGTATGTCAGTCTGACTAATTAATTTGCAGTGTGTTGGGACCAACGAAGTATTGAGTGACCATACAAGCAGGACTAATTCTCCGGCTGACTGGGAACTTCAATGTAGGCCTCAATCTTATTTCATAAGAATGTGTGCAGGCCATGGACGAATGCTTGGTGTCTTAAACTATACATCTTCTTTAAAATCTCGATGCATTGTACATTAAAACGTCTATAACTGATAGAACAAAGGCTCTGTTCTATAACAGTCCTAGACCATACATGCATGTGTACTAGTTCCGCTACAGTACCATAGAAAGCCACTACTCACCTACTAAATATCATGAACACCCATCTACAGCTTCTTTACTTAACAATACGCTATCTACATCAAACACACATGCATCCACAGCCACTCCACCATAACAAAACCGAAAACAAAAACTTCAGGCGAAGGTGATCAGTGAGCTTTTCATGAACATCTGTTGTTTAAAGATTTAGATACTTAGTTTCCATTCACAGCTTTTCCTGAGCACCAGAAGGGGAAGCTGGGTGGCCAACCGGGTCTCGTCTCGAGGCCTTCCCGCTGACATCTGGGCCACTCGCCGCTGGACCGACGCCCTGCCGCTATGGTACAAAGAACGGTTCGCACGTCAGGTGCTCAACCAGCGCTTCGACCACTCCGTCTACGGTCTCAAGCCGAAGCACCCCGTCTTCGGACAACACCCTACCGTCAACGACGAGTTGCCAAACCGCATCATCACAGGCTCCATCATCGTTAAGCCCAACATCAAGCGGTTCACCAAGACCGGCGTCGTCTTCGAGGACGACACGGTCGAAGATGACATCGACGCCGTCGTCTTTTGCACAGGGTACCGCTTCGACTTCGCCTACATTGACGAGTCCGTCTTGAAAGCGGATGGCAACCAAGTCTCCCTTTATAAGTACGTCTTCCCTCCCAAGCTGAATCCTCCCACTCTCAGTGTCATTGGTCTTATTCAACCTCTGGGAGCGATCATGCCGATCTCTGAGATCATGTGTCGTTGGGCCACCAGGGTCTTCAAGGGGACCACCAAGCTCCCGTCCCAAGGCGCGATGTTCGACAACATCAGGCAGAAGAAGATCGACATCTCCAAACGGTACTACCAGTCCCCACGACAGACCGTCCAGGTGGACTACATCACCATCATGGACGACGTCGCTGAGGAGATCGGAGTCAAGCCCGACATAAAGCGACTCTTCTTCTCCGACCCTCTCCTCGCCTTCGAGGTCTACTTCGGCCCGTGCACGCCGTACCAGTACCGCCTGATGGGACCTGGCGCTTGGAAGGGCGCCAAGGAGGCGATCCAGACGCAGATGTACCGCGTCAAGTACGCAACCAAGACGCGCGCCACACCTGATGACGATGAAGCAAGGATCTCCCGGATTCTCAAGGTCCTCGTGGTGCTGGTGGTGATTCTTGCCCTCATCTGGAACTTTCTGTAAATTTTCTAAATTAACCAACAACATGAAAACTATTCGATGATCATTACAGTCGATCCCTGTTAGAACTCTTTCCAGTTTAGTCACTGACAAAGGGTAGTCAATGGTGCCTGAAACGTCTGGCCGTTTCCAATATCTATCCAGTTGATAGAGTAATAGTTTCCTTGGGTAACGCATTCCCATGTTCATGCACTGTGACGTAGTTAATTGTCGTCTTACGTATACTGTTAAACTTAAAAACGGCGGCCCTAACTCCCCTAACTCCCGGACTTCGAGCGCTACACGCACGCAAAACTGTTTTGTTCTGGGGGATACTCTATGCCGGTTTTAACCGGGTGCAGCACACAGGGTATGTTTCTGTATCCCTGTTTAAACCGGGATTTGCATGCTCACACCTAAACTACTTTATGAATGGAACCCCCCGCAAAGCCTTCGTCAAGCCATAAAACAAAAGTAAGGATCATACATTTTTTTTAAATCATAGAAAATGTACATGCCACTTAACCTAGAATGGTCAAGTGAAGCGGTGTGAAATGAAGGGAAAATCATTTAGTAATGGTATTAGCACCGCCACGATGGCAATTTTATTGATAGTATATCGGCAAATGCCTTGCTGCAAATGCCTTCACTTTTACTGGTTATCGAAAAAAGAATAAAGACAAGGAGAACATTGAGTCACTGTTGACTTACATACAACTGTACTGTTTTGTGAATATATATATCAGTCTGATATGACTTTAAGTGCATAAGACATCAATTTCCTGAAATTACATAAACCATAATACCATTGTTAAATAGCGTAGAAATAAATGTTCTCGAAATATTCACACTTCGGATGTTATTGAACTTCGAATCATCCAAATATCATACCTCCAGCTTTTGATTCTTCCCACCAGGTACTAGTACTTACATTAATCAGTGACTTGCCCACTCATGACGTCACAATGAAAATGGCAGCCGACTTTGCACTACGGCTCGGAAAGAACGTTATTTATGAATGTTATCACGATAATTATGCACTGTTTGCTCATAATCATGTTTTTCACAAGCCGTGGTGTAAGGTTCCGAACCAGCTGCCGCGTTCATTGTGACGTCATGGGCAGGCATTAGTCACTGATTAATGTAATCACCTGGTGAGGAGATCAGATAAGAATAAAGAGCTGGATCCATGGAAGTATGGTTTCTGACGGTTCAATGTTAGATAACATCAGAAGGGTGTGTATTTGTTTTAATCATTTATATTCCTTGAATGATGCTACTCTTATTTCTGATAATAAGAAAGTGTTGTATTTTGGTGTCTTATGCACTTTAACAGTTATCCGACGCGGAGTAATCAGATTATTTTCTCTTATTGCACATTGTTGACTGTGTATTTAATTTCGTGTTTCGCGCCATGGAGTCGAGATGTGTCAAAGTTCGTTGTAGTTGACTTTGGCCGGTAGCCAGTGTTGAGGGTTGAAAATCAGGTGACACACGCATTTATACGGATGCCGTGTCTCCGCAGGCGCAGGCCATCTTGGAAGTTGGCTGTGACTCTCGCGCAGTCAACATTTCACGACTATTAAGCAAACGTTGAGCTTAGATTGTTAGAAATGGCGAAGAAAGTAGCGGTGATCGGCGGGGGTTCGAGCGGGCTGACCGCCATCAAGTGCTGCCTGGACGAGGGGCTGCAGCCCGTCTGCTTCGAGAAGGGAACCGACATCGGCGGGCTCTGGAACTTCAAGGAAGAAGCCCTGCCCGGCTTTGCCAGCGTCTACCGCTCCACGGTCATCAACACCAGTAAGGAGATGATGTGCTTCAGCGACTTCCCCATCCCCAAGGAGTACCCCAACTACATGCCCCATTCTTATATCATAAAATACTTCAGAATGTACGCCGACAACTTCGACCTTCTGAAACACATCAGGTAATACAAACAACCTACACTAATCCTAACTTGCTGATTTACATAAGTAATCGTATTCTGCTGCAAGCTACAGTCTTCTAGTGAGAGCTCTTGTAATTTATGCATCTTGTTATATCCCTTATGCTTCTGTTTCTCGAAATCATCTGGTAGCTTTAGTACTCCTCTTGCAATATACACGTTGCATCAGCGTCCCATATGGTTTGTCACACATTTACCCTTAGAAGTGTCAACCTTGCATGCCTGCACGTAGGACAATGGCCTTGGTTAGATAATGCTAGAACCCGAGTAAAAACGCGTTAGAATGCAACAGGCATGTTTCTGCTTTAACTCTTGTATACAAAGGGTGTCACTGTAGCTCAACTGGTAGTAGCCTCATTGTTGAGATTCTGATTCCAATTAGTCGGTAACTGGGAGACCCAGGTTCAAATCCTGGGACAAGAATCTGGGTTGGGGCTGAACCGTCTTTCGGAAGAGACGTAGAAGGGGGTGCCTCGAGTACACCAAGGGGGAAGGGCAAGCAACCCCTCCCCGTAAAATATACCCTGCTACATAAACAGCTAGACGATCTGCTGACATATGTACCACTAGGCACCACAAGGTGAACTACAATACAGTTTAATCTGTCAGCGTACTTTTCAAAGACTATAGGCTCATTTTTCGTCTAGACAGAAGTGTTTGTTAAAGTCATATTTGAACCTACACGTAGCTTAGTTGCCTCAGCTGTTTTCTAACCTCCGTAGATAAACTGCAGCCTTCTTAGTTAATATGTTGCTTTTGGACAAACGAGCTCGAGCGTTTCGACACAATGACGGGACTTAGCCTCCGTTTACGTACTTCTTATATACAACGCCCCCTAAAGTACACAACAGCATAAAGGACAATAACAGTGCGGGCTTAGCCAAATTCCCTACAAATTTTCATCTGTTGCTTTCTTAACATCAGACAAATAGACCTCTGTGTATTTGAATGTCATCACCTAAGTACAATTATTGATTTTTTTTACGTTCATGATGAATAAGCAACAGGACTTAGTATATGGGATTCGAGGTCATTGCCCTTGATAACACTGGAACGTGCTGTTTACAGTTCAAATCCCAGATGTGGAAGGCTAACAACAATGCGTTTCTTTCACACGAGTAATAGACTCTTTGTCAGCAGTACTATAGCGAGCAAATAGAATGGAAGAGACACTGATTTAGACAGACTTGACGATATGAAATAGTCGATTCCTAAGATGAACTGAGGTGGAACTGAGTTAACATGTTGGAGTCTGTAGGTTGTGTATTCGATGATTGGGGATAAGAGAATTGGTTTACGCCGGTGCAGTTCACACGATTGTCAACAGGGGGTGGAAGAATGTAATGAGATTGGCTGCGAATTGGACGACATGGGAGCTCCTTAGTCGAGGTTCACATGATGCCATTTAGACCTTAGCATCTTCCAGTGCACCTATTATATTTCGTTGAAATGTAATCCGAACAGTTCAAACTGCTTTTTGGCGACACCTCAGGGGCGGAGTCACTAGTAAAGTACTGCAATTGAGTGGCGAAATATTCTAAAAATTCCACCAATGCTTTCCCTGGGAATTTTTTTCGGTAGCACCTTACGGGTACGATCTTTGCACATAGACAGGAATAAAAGGCGCTAGTTTGTGAACAGTATTTCAGCTGTTCGTCGATGTTTTGGAACTTGTAACTGTATTGTTTTAAGCGCAGTACTATGTCGCAGTCGGTCACTAGACTGATAGAGAGAGGGGTGTGAGTACGCTATGATTCAGATGACAACGACGTTTTTTTTTTCACACTTCATGGTAGATTCCGGCACCGTGTGGACAATGTAAAACCAAGGCAGGACTTTGCAGAAACCGGACAGTGGAACATCACATACACGGATGAGGTAAGTACTGGACTATGTCTTAAGGTACCCAAAATGTCTTCGATACCACAAGCACACTCACAATGGGAAATATGTGGAAAATACGTTGACTTAAATTTCATTAATAATCAATGGCCCTTTTAGGTTCTAGGAAGAAAGCAGCATTGAATCATTCAATCATTACCTGGCTGAGGTTTCCACTTTTGTCTCATCTAACCAGCTATGGGCCTACTACTATGAGCCAATCAGAGAATCAGATTTGCCTGAAGAAAGCATTTATACGATTTTCTGATTGGCTGACAGCTGATTAGAGGCCACGCCCACAAAAGTGGAAACCTCAGCCCGGTTTAGGACAGCCTTCTCAATGTATATTACTTGATGTGATGCTTAAGGCTCTGCGTAGGAGGATTCATTCCATTCAATTCATGTTTCAGGAGAAGAATGAGAGCACCACTGAAGTGTACGATGCCGTGATGGTGTGTACAGGGCACCATGTGTACCCACACTACCCCAGGGACAGCTTCCCGGGGATTGACGACTTCCAGGGGAAGACTATTCACAGGTGAACATTCTAAATAGGAAGTTTATCTAGTTAATTTGATCATCAAAGTGACAGAACTGCAAGAGTATAACATTTCATCAACTCGACAAAAATAAAAAAAACGAAAACACACTAGTCCTTATGAACAATTTAAAAGCTGGTCAGGAAAGACATTCTGCTATAAGGAGGTTCACGGATCTAAGCACGCATGCTAAAGGTCAAAGGTGAAGTCCCCTGAGACATAAACAAATCATGTTCGATGTTGTTATGCAAATCGACCGACAGGCCTAGGGTTTGGACATGTACGAAGCATGGTCGAGACAAGAACTGTTTACAAGTCATGGGCCTTCACCTTTAACCTTTAAGCTCACGTTTCCGAGTACGTGACGGGAATTGTGGGTAATAATATGTCAACGGTGAAGGTCCCTGACTTGTATACAGTTCTCATCTCGACCGTGGTCTAGATTTTCATAACGATGCCCGGACGTGTTTTGTGTTTTCTAGTGGCCTTCACCTTTGACATATTACCCCCAATTCCTGTCGCCGCGCATGCGTACTTGGAACGGACTTATTTGGAACTAGCAACTTCGTGGACCTGCTTCCCTTTTTTTTAGTTATCTACATCCAAGCTTCTACCTTAATCTTTAACAATTACCAATCAGAAAATTACTTATTATAACTGTACATTTTGCTTCCTCCACCAGCCACGACTACAAGGACTTCCGCGGCTACGAGGACAAGCGAGTTGTCACCATCGGGATCGGAAACTCCGGCGGAGATGTCGCCGTGGAACTCAGCCGACACACCAAGCAGGTATGTCACTTTGATTTGATGTCTAGCAATGTATATGTTGGCCCGGGGATAATAGATGATAGCAAATATCTCTCTTTATGATTTTGGAAGCAGATTTTTAGTAAAATCTTTTACCAAAGAAAATAAACAAAGAAATATCGAAGATAATGAACGCCCAATTAAAATATCATTATTCAAAATAAATCACTCTATAGTTATAACCGGCTAGCTAACCATAAGAACTTCAGTGCAGGCTTGAACTTTTGAGACTTGAGTGTTTCGGATGATGATTTGGAAACCAGAAAAAAATCTCAAAATTGATATCGAAAAGTTACGTTTCCTAATATCCCATTCATACTAGCTGATGAAATAAAGGTCATATTGGCGCTAACAGAGAAGCTACATTTTTGGAAAAGATTCAGGAGCGAGCCTAAAAGTGTAGTATGCGTCTGGATGCAAATAATTCGAACTATTCCACAAATATTTCTTTAATATTTCCTCGCACACTTGTGGACACCATAACTCAAGAAGCTGGTATTCCATCTATGTCACCAGCGGACCATTCAGAGCGCATGCCCGGAACAGGGAGGTTAACCTCCTCACCTGGAAGTAGTTCCATCAGGCAATGAGTCCCAGATTTCGAACAGTAAGTGTAACAAAGGGCTCAAAGACCGGAAATAGTCTGGAACTTCAAACGCCTTACTGGTTTTAAAGTGCTTTGCCGTTGAACAAATATGATGGCAGAATTTAAGAGTGCTACGCTGGTCCTTTATACAGGAAGTAAGATCAATCCAGACACCTTCGCCATGGCTATACATTTTCATTGCTATACTTGTCTTATTCGTTGTACAGTTTGACCACCCTCCTAAAAGCAGGACCCCTATCGCTCGATTCGTTGGCTCGCTCGCGTAGGGGCCCTGCTCTTTAGCCCCGGTAGACACGCGCCGGAACCGTGTCTACCGGGGCTAAAGAGCAGGGCCCCTACGCGAGCGAGCCAACGATTCGAGCGATAGGGTTCCTGCTTTTTGGAGGGTGTTTGACCTGAGCTCCATTTCCTTTCATAGCTTTTCCTGAGCACCAGAAGAGGAAGCTGGGTGGGCAACCGGGTCTCGTCTCGAGGCCTTCCCATTGACATCTGGGCCACTCGCCGCTGGGCCGACGCCCTGCCGCTATGGTACAAAGAACGGTTCGCACGTCAAGTGCTCAACCAGCGCTTCGACCACTCCGTCTACGGTCTCAAGCCGAAGCACGACGTCTTTGCGCAACACGTCATGGTCAACGACGACCTTCCCAACCGTCTTATCACGGGCTCCATCATCGTCAAGCCCAACATCAAGCGGTTCACCAAGACCGGCGTCGTCTTCGAGGACGACACGGTCGAAGATGACATCGACGCCGTCGTCTTTTGCACGGGGTACCGCTTCGACTTCCCCTTCGTCGACGACTCGGTGATAAAAGTTGAGAACAACGAAGTCTCCCTCTACAAGTACGCCTTCCCTCCCAAGCTGGATCCCCCTACACTCTGTATCGTGGGCCTCACCCAACCTCTGGGCGCGATCATGCCGATCTCTGAGATCACGTGCCGCTGGGCCACCCGGGTCTTCAAGGGGACCACCAAGCTCCCACCTCAAGACGTGATGCTTGAGGACATCAAGAAGAAGAAGATGGCAATGTCCAAGCAGTTCGTTAAGTCTCCTCGCCATACCGTCGAAGTGGACTACATCACGCAAATGGACGAGGTCGCCGAGCAGATCGGAGTCAAGCCTGACTGGAAGAGCCTCTTCTTCTCCGACCCCCGTTTGGCCCTGGAGTGCTACTTCGGCCCGTGCACGCCGTACCAGTACCGCCTGGTGGGGCCTGGGGCTTGGAAAGGCGCCAAAGAGGCGATCCAGACGCAGATGTACCGCGTCAAGTACCCAACCAAGACGCGGGCAACCCCAGACGACGGCAGTGCTGGAATCACCGGGATTCTTAAGGTTCTCGTGGTGCTGGTGGTGATTCTTGCCCTCATCTGGAACCTCCTGTAATTCTTAGGTCCCAATTAGATAAAGGGGCCCCACCGGGATAGTTCACTTTTTTGGGGCGAGACTCCTGCGTGGCCCGGCCGGGACCCCGAATCATTTTAACTTGGACTTAAAGTCAACGCGGGACACGGTAACAAATAGACGCCGATAGCTAATCGTGCGAGCACCGGGAGGTATCCCCCCCCCCCGTCCCCGGCAATCCACCGGAACAAATTTGTAGCTTCGGGGCCCGGCCGGGACTACACCCCCGACGGGCACCGGTGCAATTGGGACCTAAGCATTAATCGTCTAGATTGTTCTACATCGCCGAAACAAGTCGATGAACACCGTATGCATGTAATCTAAAGGAAACAAAAGCTGCTTCTAGCACAAATCAGTAAACTCACTTACAATTCGCTTGCGTGTCTTTGCGCCTACAACGATTAGCATCGTCAAATGCCTTCCACAACAAATGCGTTGTTTTCAATTGACTTGGAAAATCTTTATAAATTGCCTAAATCATGTTTCGTTGCTGTGAAATGTTAACTTTGGTGTCTAAAAGAATTGCTTTGATCAACAGGACAATATTATATCTAGAATGTTAACATTTTGTTGTTATGCTTAAGTGTCGATAGGTTATAATAAAATGTGCTGTAGGTTACGTTTTGCTTGGCAGTTCTTTATTTTGTGTGAAACGAAACTTTTGCTTTATTTCTACGTATGTAAGCATCTCTTCGTCACCAAATAGGTCGATTAATGTATGCACATATTAACATGTATCAGATTTTAATGTGTATCAAAACTTCTATCAATGTGTATATCAAGACGTTTTACGTCAAGCTTGTAAGTGATACGTAATTCAGCCTCGCTGAGGCTGCGATGTATTGACGAAATGAACCATTCATCAATATCATGACATGACGCATATATATAGGAAAAAAATCTACTATACTGCTACGTTCGATTCAAACTACCCTCACTCACTCACTCACTCACCCACTCATCTCCGCCGCCTTTCAGTCTTTCACTGAGGCGGGCCGTCAATGCTTTCCATGCTGTCCTGTTTGCTGCCACCCGCTGACCCCCCTCCCAGGTACAGCCCATCTCATTGAGGTCGCGTTGAACTGTCCTTTTCCAAGTCATGGCTTGTCCCCCTCTTCTCCTTCGTCATTGGGGGCACCAGTTTAATGCCACTCTGGGCAGCCTCAGCCTCGGCATCCGTACAACGTGGCCTAGCCAGCGCAGTCTAGCTTTCTGTATGAGTGCGGAGAGTTTAGGTTGGCCGGTGCGATTCGTGACTGTCTTATTGCTAATGTGTTGTTGCGATCTGATCCTAAGGATTGCACGTAGCCATCTTTGGTCAAACTACGTCTCTTTGATTAAAACTACACCTAAATAGAAACGTAATCTGAAAATACAAGCAAAAAAACACCACTGTAACCAGGTGGGCAACGCATCCACCCACATACACAGCTTGAAAAAAAAGGCCCTCAGAAAAATGGAGCGCTCTGAGATAACGTGGCACATGTCACATGTAAGACATCACGAAATCGCCGACAGGGGCAGCCAGGGGTGCGGGCTGTTTCAAGCTTTGCACCCGAGTGCCACAACCTGGTGTGAGCGCCAGGGACGGGCATTCATGTAAGACATCACAAATTCGCCGGCAGGCGCTGCCAGGGGTACCGGCTTTTTCAGGTCCTGTACCCGAGTCCCCGTCCTTGTGTGAGTGCCAGGGACGGGGTGTCATGTAAGACATCGCGAAATCGCCGGCAGGCGCAGCCAGGGGTGCCGGCTTTTCAGGCTCTGTACCCGAGTACCCCGTCCTTGTGTGAGTGCCAGGGACGGGGTGTCATGTAAGACATCGCGAAATCGCCGGCAGGCGCAGCCAGGGGTGCCGGCTTTTCAGGCTCTGTACCCGAGTACCCCGTCCTTGTGTGAGTGCCAGGGACGGGGTGTCATGTAAGACATCGCGAAATCGCCGGCAGGCGCAGCCAGGGGTGCCGGCTTTTCAGGCTCTGTACCCGAGTGCCCCGTCCTTGTGTGAGTGCCAGGGACGGGGTGTCATGTAAGACATCGCGAAATCGCCGGCAGGCGCAGCCAGGGGTGCCGGCATTTTCATGCCCTGTACCCGAGTACCTCGTCCTTGTGTGAGCGCCAGGGACGGGATGTCATGTAAGGGTGATGTAAGACATCGGAAATCGCCGGCAGGAGAGGCCAGGGGTGCGGGCTGTTATAGGCCCTGTACTCGAGTGCCCCATCCATGTACTTGGACCGACATGACCTACATGTGGCGTAACGTTGGGTAACATAAATTCGGGATTTTTCCGATAATGGTTGACTGAAATCAATCTAGCAGAACAATAAACCATCCTTTTTTTCTATTATTCTGTCAGTATTATGTACTATCTTTGCACTAATCATATATATGGTAGATTTTGTCTCTAGTCATGCTGACACCATAATATTTCAACTTGAAACTACCGTCCGCCGCACGCACAATGACAGTGCTGTCGGACAGGGGGGCACATTAATTCGGGAGAGAAGATTCGTCTTGAATATCTTACCGCTAATCACATTTTATACAGCAGCTATTCGTTCCATCCTTGGCTTGAGGAGAGTGCTATGGATATAGACGTGTCCAAGTAAAAAAAATTCACGAAAAAACGGCCGTACCGCACGCATCAGGCCTTCGGGAACAACCCGTGTGTTGAGTCGGTAGAACGTCACTCAAAGTTCACCCCCACCGTCATGGAAATTTGTACATTATTCATCGGGGCGTTAGCTGGATGCCGTAGAAATGGTAATACTACTATGTCCACGTGTTTCTGCTTGTGCTAAGAGCAAACTTTGAGGAAAATATCACCATCAGTCCACTATCACACACAACATTTAGACAAAAAAGTGTTCCTCGCAAACGTTTGTCGTCTGCCGAATAGCAGGATTCTGGGTAACGAATATGCCGTAGCCATTGGTTGTAGCAACAAAGAGGCGTTTTGATGATTAATCACACTTAGAGGCCAGTTGTAGGTTAGCAAAAGAGATTCTAATAAGTTGTATTGTAAATAATTGTGTTTAGCAGGAAGCGGATGTGACATTTGTCTTATAAACCAGCGAACAACTATGTACATATAATTCTCCCACGAAGCCCTCAGACTGTGACAATAAGGGACGGAGAGTTTTTGACGTAGCCAACTTCTAATGCATGGTTATCGAAGCTTTTCAGACAGTGTTCTGAATGCGTTAGTCTGTCAAGTTTGCATTTCTAACGGTATTACTGATGTTGCATCTAGCACATATCCCTAAACACCCCGTTTTCGAAAAATCCCGAATTTAAGTACCCCGCGAATTTATGTTACCCAACGTTATGCATTATTGTAGACGACCGTGCTGACGAGTCAGTGACAAGGTGAGCCCCTTGAATGGGCGGTTGTTGACTGTAGTAGCGTAGTTGGGTAGTCGGTCTTGCCGCTGGGAGGCTGCCATTCAGCGCCACTAGATGACCTCAATACGACCTTCCCCAACCAAAGTCAGGTACCCATTCACACCTGGTTGAAGTTAGGAAATTCGTGTAAAATGCCTTTCCTAAGGGCACAACATCGGGGCACGGCAGTGGTATCAAACCCGGGGCCTCTCGGTTCTGGGCGAAACACCCTACCGATTGCGCCACACGATGACACTTTTTAAATATCGTGGGAACGGTTGGCTTCGATGTACGTATTGTTTTTCTGGGGACGGATAGTGTTTTTGGTTGTACTTCTCTTGTTGGAAAGCATATGTGACGAACCGATACTTTCTACACATCATTTGGACGTAGTCTCCTTCCGTCACGTAGCAATCTTCAGTTATATATATTAGGTTTACCTATAGTTAAAACAAGGAATGCTTTTAAAAAAGCTGTCCACGCAACCATTAGATAATGGTGAGGATGAAATGGTACGATGTCATGTGATGACCTGTATAGACTTCGATATGCCCTGCCCTCCCCATCGATCGTCACGCATCTTGCATGAAAACCGGCACAATTTTGCCGCTCTCTAAGTCTTTCCTAATCTCAAAGAAGATCTAACGTTTGCAATGACCGTATCCAACTGGCAAAGGCATAAAAACTCCACTTAACGATGGTTATGCGAGATTAAGTCTTTCCCTTGCCACATCATGACTGGGACCTCTACTGTCATGGCGCAATAATCAAATGATGCAATGTGACCTGATTGTTTTCTTATAGACGAAAGTCAAGCATTTTAATTCTTATTTCTACTCTGGCGCATGGTCCGGTCTCTATAGCGGAGTGCTTTCTCGTCGTTAGAAGAAAAAAAATGCGTAACTTGCTTTGTGTAACTTTCCCCAAAATGACGAAAAGTGAAGAAAACAATGCTACATGATGTCATTACAAACGTAGTATTATTAACCAAGTTTTAACTGTAATTTCCAACACAAGAAATTGGACTTACCCAAATTTTCGTAGTAGATTGTATGTTCTAAATTTCTGATGTTGCAGTAAATACAGAAATGTTCTAAGTTTTAGGTTCGCCACATTGCTATCAGCATGGGTTTGCTACACCCGTCGTGTTTGACTAAATGTGACATTTTTACCTGCCATGTTGAGAGAGTGAATCCAGTTTGTGGGCGGGACCACATTTTCATAAAGGACACAGTGCTGGTGTGCTAAGGGTTTTGTTATCTTCCATTGTATGTATTTGAAAAGTGCAAACATCTTATAAATGGGTATAGATTGTTAATGACGTGCTAGAACATCTAAACGTGCATATCTAAAATCAAAAAGTACATTTTCTCCAAAATTAGGCACTCTAAAATAACGCAGTAGCGCCTAAACACCCCTATATTGAAATGGGACGTTCTTGAGATGTGTACCTCCCACATGCGCAGATAGCTAGGTACTCCTGTTGCGCACATCAATCGACCTCTTTTGACATTTGCGTTCCGAGGAAGAAGACACAACTAAACTCTCAGGTAAGCACTTACCGTAGCATAGTCCACTTTTTATATTGTTGCTAAAGTTTCATCTGAAGTTTAGCATTTTTTAAAAGTTATTCCTTGATATTGTCATGCTCTGTTCAGTTAGTACCGTTTTGCCACTTGGTCTACTTCTCTACTTCATTTCGATAATTTTTCTGCGATTGGAAGTACTGATGACTTACAGAATGAAAATCTGAAATGTCCAGGGTTGACTATGAGATAGTACTTATTCTGTCTGCAATTTTCTTAAGGTACTGTGATGAAGTTAAGAAATTATGAAAAAGGCGTGGTTACATCACCTGTGACTCTATCTCAGTGTCAAACACATTGTTTTTAGATTGTTGAAATCAAGAGGATTGCTCGAGCACTGAACTGTAGCGTAGAATTACGTTGATGGGTCGAACGGGGAGTTAGAGAAGCAATATATTTCGATGTACAATCCCGCCCTCAACAGGAAAGGGGGTCTACGCGTTGAACTTTCAGGCACTTTGGATAATGCACTGACCACCACCCCCCACCCCCGGACGAACAACATTTAGTTACTGTACTAAAACAACAGTAGCTAATTGAACTATTAGCATAAACCTTGTCTTGAATTAGCCTTCTTTTGAAGACTACGTCAAGACATCCTAGATTGTCTTAACCTCATTAGAATATCTATTCAGAGTTTTGGTATAAAGCCGGTTTTTCAATCCTTATCGTTAGTCACTGACGAAAGACATCGGATGCTGTCTGAAACGTCTGACTGTTTCAAACTTTATCCAGTTGCTTGAGTAACTTTTTTTTTGTAGCGTATAACCCCTAATGGTCGGGGATCTTTATGAACAACACTCCTTATACAATAACGGTAGAACCTTGTTTTAAACTCATTTCTCCCGGTTTTGACAAGAATTGGCCTCGTGTTTTCGATAGAGGTAAACCATCTCGTGACGATCAGCAGACATATTCTTAAGTATCGTGGGATCGGGTGGAGTTAGTACGTATTGAGTTTCTGGGGCCGGACGTTGGTTCTCGTTGTATTTCTCCATATGGAAAGTATATACTGTATGCGACGAGTTGATTTACTTGAATAATTCTTACACCTCGGCCCGGTTCCCTTTAATCTATATTGAGTAATTGCCAACCATAAGTTACGTTACTTTGACCACGGTCCGTAGGCTGTCCCACCTTTCTATTGCAACAAAATAGGCCCCTCCCGTCGATGTGCAAAATTTAGCAGATGTACCTTTTTGATATCATCGTTGTTTTTTGAAGACAGAATGTCAGCATATGTTCTTTTTACACTGCTGGGAAAAGTCTTTTCTTGCGTAGTCTGCTAGTTCGTAGTTCGTTTTTTGTCCCCTGCTTTATATAACTGCATGCCCCTCAAGTTAATTAAGAACGGCGTTGATCGGGTACGGTAATTTTTCTGTGGAGTCAGTACTAAGAAAACAATGGCGCAAGCATGATGTCATTACGAACAGATCGTAGGTACTAAGTTTTAATGTGATAAGCTTTTGGTTCGCCAGAATTTGAATGGCATCAGCGCGCTAGCGTGAATATATTTCTTAGGTACGATCTGTTAGACCTGTCGCGTTTTACTTAATGTTGCAACATTTTTATCTCCATGAAAAATGGAGATATAGTTTTGGGTGTGTCTGTCTGTTTGTCTGTCTGTTTGTCTATTTGTGTTTCCGCACTACTCTAGTCAGCATAACTCAAGAACCTCGTGATGGATTACAATGATATTTGATATGTTGGCGGGTGTTATCATACCGAACATCAAGGTCGATTTTGGCCCCCCCTGGTATGTGATCATGGTACTGCAGCAGAAATTCATTCTTGTATCTTTTGACCTGGATGTGCTATGGTCTTGATTTTTTGGTGGCAGATGGCGTCATCGTGAAAATCTTCTAAGGAGAATAACTGAAAAAAAACCCGACGGATTTCCGTGATATTTAGTATGCAGGTAACGAGATGTATATAATGAAATGTAAATTATGCTAATTGGGACTTAATTTGCATAATGAGGTAAATCTATATGTGCAGTGTTTTCCATCATAAGACTCAAATACATGTAACATATCTTCTTAATGGCAATTGGAGCATCAACAGATACCAATTATGCAAATGTTTTTTTAATCTGCATAATTAATGCAAAAGTGCCATAATTAATCTAAGTGGTAAATGATAGGACTGTCAATATTGTGACATGTGTAAGTTAGTCAAAGGTGTTCTTGACCATGCATATATTATGTAAAGGTGTAAGTCATTCGCATAAACGGAATAGTTTCATGGAGATATGAGGTTGCGGAACTCTTGTTACCTTGGAATTCAGTCTATAAGTGGGGCCATATTTTCGTCTGGGTGCCGTTATATTATCAACGGGGGTGATGGTTTGGGTACGGACCTTTCAAACTATTTTGGATCCTTTGGAAAAGACCATTAAAACGGTAAAGCTCGGGGATGCATACGCAACAAGCCCGGGAACATACGCTACAGGTCGGAATACATACGTATACGCTACAGGTCGGGGAACAAACGCTACAGGTCGGGGTACATACGCTACATGTCGGGGTACATACGCTACAAGTCGGGATACATACACTATAATTCGGGGTTAATGTTTGGGTACGGATCTTTCAGGCTACTTTGGCTCCTTTGGAAAGGACCATTCAAACGCTACATGTCGGGGTACATGCGCTACAAGTCGGGATACATATGCTTCAGGCCGGGGTACATGCGCTAAAAGTCGGTGTACATACGCTACAAGTCGGTGTACATACGCTTCAGGCCGGGGTACATGCGCTACAAGTCGGTGTACATACGCTACAAGTCGGGGTACATACGCTTCAGGCCGGGGTATATACGCGACAAGTCGGGTACATACGCTACAAGTCGGGGTACATACGCTACAAGTCGGAGTACATACGCTACAAGTCGGGGTACATACGCTACAGGTCGGGGTACATACGCTACAGGTCGGGGTACATACGCTACAAGTCGGAGTACATACGCTACAAGTCGGGGTACATACGCTACAGGTCGGGGTACATACGCTACAGGTCGGGGTACATACGCTACAAGTCGGGGTACATACGCTACAAGTCGGGGTACATACGCTACAGGTCGGGGTACATACGCTGCACGTCGGGGTACATACGCTACAAGTCGGGGTACATACGCTACAAGTCGGCGTTCATGCGCTACACGTCGGGGTACATTGAGGTCGTTGCTGGGAGTGTACAAATCCCGTAAACATAACAATCTTGAGAGAGAGCTCGAGAAATCGGACGAGGTTGTACCATGTCAACGTCAGGCTTCACCTTAAGAAAAGGGAAGCTCAGGTATCAGGATCTGGGATCAGGTGAACGAAACCTTTCCAAGGTCAGTACTATTCTTAACACCTAGCACCTCTTCCTTAAGGCCCCCTCTCATTGGGCTGCGGTACTGTGGCGGTAGCGTGCGGTAACGTGGAAATGGCTATCGCCGCAGTGCCGTGCACAGACCTCGGCGTACCGTCCTAGTGACGTCCCAGTGCCGTACCAGTGCCGGTCCACACCGCCGGCGTGCCGGTTGAAATGGCGATTTTTTTTCAAATTTTGAAAAAAAACGCAAGTGGCAAAGTGCCGCGCACTCGCCGGGAGCTTGCCGGGAGCTCACCGCGCGCGCTATTGTATAAAAAGTGATATGTCAGTTTCAAGGTTATACGTATATTCTATAACATGTTACCTTTGTTGCACCAAGTGTCATAGTGAAAATCCTCCTATCATTTGAAATCAGTTTTTGATGCATTTTTCTATTGATTTTGCATTGTATTTTGATCCATTAACAGCTAGCACTGCGATTTCTGATTAATTGAAATCACTACCATCAAAATACAATCGGCCCATTTCCCTACGGCTATTGATCTGATTAAGAGTTTGGTTGAACGTATTTACTACATTGTAGTGAGGTTGATGATTGTAGCTGTAGAACTTCTGATATTTTCATTGGGATATTGCTTTATCCCACTGAAAAGTAGATATTTGTACATTTATTCCAGTACGGAAGTTGGTAGACTAGTCGCCCAGGGAAGGAATCAGACCACTCGTCTACATGCACTCGCCCCGCTCTTGTGCCATTCAAGAAATACAGTACAGTGATAAATTGAACTTGATATACCAGTCAGGCACTGTATCGCAAATTCTACTCAATGTTTCGCCGTAAGGGGTGAATTGGAGGAATTCCTATTTATCTCTGATAGTCAAACACAGTTGATTAGATACTCTCGCTAAGATTAGATAATTTACCAACTAACAGGATTATTTATAAAAAAACAAACATATGACATCATTCGAAGAGGAAAATGACTGTCAATACCAACCGTTTTGGATATACATTTAAAGAAAGTGTGAAACTCACGTTTCTCCTTGGCTGGAGGGAACCACTTAGAAATATCAGTAAACTCCACACATTTTATAAAATCAAAAATCACTTTGGTAGGGAAGACTTTATCACATCAATTCATAATAAACCGTTTGTAAGAAGTAACTACACTGAGAATCAGCGCACGTTATCTAGAAGTTGAAAAGGATCGACACCACAACACACCAGGCACCCACAGATTGTGTCCCACATGTAACGAAAATATTGAAGATAAATTGCAATTTGTGATGGCCATGGCCTGTCCCACTTATGGCAAGGAGAGAGATGTGCTGCAAAGTATTACTACTAAGACTAACTTCACCATATCTGGTACACAGAACGATGTATTGTTGTCATGTCCAACTCCTATACCACCTACATAGGTCAATTTCATTATACTTCATCCTTAAAGCGAGGGAAAAATAATCCATACATGGCTTCATTGTAATTCATACACTGTTATCGATAATGTTTTGTACTTATAATTGTAGGATAGGTTAGCCTTGCAGTATTGTTGATTCAGTGCCATATATTGTACCATATACGATTGTCGAACAATAAAGTTCATTCAATAACTTGCTCATCTGGGCTTCAAACGCAAATGCGCCGCACGTCAGTGAGAGTGCAAATGAAAATTGGTGAAAGAAACGCGACGGTGCCGTAGAAATCTGCCGTGGCAGTGCCGCCGCAGTGCCGGAGCCCAATAAGAGGGGGCCGTTAATATTGTGAAAGATTTCAATCAAAAATTATTCGTTTCTTTTAAGAATACCTATTTAAACAAGAGTTCCACGACCTCATGTCTCCATGAACAATTCTATTCATGCAAATGACTTACACATTTGCATAAAATATGCTTGGTCATAAACACCTTTATTTTACTTACACATGTTGCAATATTTACAGTCCTATAAGTTTTTAATAAGATGAATTATGGTGATTTTGCATTAATTATGCAAATCAGGAATTTATTTGCATTATTAGTATCTGATGATGCTCCACTTTCCATAAACTACATGTTACATGTATTTGAGTCTGATAATGGAAAACACTGCAAATATAGATTTTCCTCATTAGCTATGCAAATTAAGTCCAAATTAGCATAATTTGCACTTCATTGTGTATATCTCTATCCAAGCTACCTGCATACTAAATATTATGGAAATCCTTTGTTCCTTTGTTCAGTTATTCTCCTTAGAAGATTTTCACAAAAACGCTCCTGCAGTTCCAGAGAAAGCTGGTAGGGAGCCCAAACACGCACCACTTCTTTGTTACATCACAAGCTATCTGCCACCCAAAAATCAAGACCACAGCACGTCCAGGTCAAAAGATACAAAAAGTTTTGCTGCAGTACCAAGGTTACATACCAGGGGGCCCAAAATTGACCTTGAACTTCGGCTTCACAGCACCATAGACCAAATATCATTGTAATCCATCAAGAGGTTCCTGAGTTATGCTGACTACAGTAGTGCGGAAACACAAACTTGAGACAGACAAACAAACACACACACAGACACACCCAAAACTATATCTCCATTTTTCATGGAGATGATAAGAAGAGGGTAGATTGCAGACCATGGGCTTGTTTGCAGGAGGTACGTTTAATAACGCCAGGTTGCACATTATTTAGACTCTTTGCGGTGTGACCATGCATGGCTACACATATCAAAACACATGAGAAATGTGCATGGGAGGGGAGTACCTCCAAAGAAATGTTTAATACAATATTCTACATAAAAGGGGCAAGATTAGGTCACTTTCAAATATTACGCAACTGGCCAAGCGTCTATGTGGTCTAAACATCTCAAAATATATACAAATTCCTCAGTTTACTTTTATGTTTATGTAGAATACATGTAACAAATGAAAGATGGCGAAATATACACTATGATTTGGCGCTATTTGATCTATTTGGTTCTTTTTCGCGGACCTTTGATTCGAAACATTGGATTCAATTGCAATGACTATTTCATATTGTGCAGCCAGCGAGACACCTATATGTACATGCCCTGTGGGGTAGTTATAGGATTCTTTTTAAACACCCGTTCTAGGTCCCTTGCATACGGTGAATACAATGGGAAACTTGGAATGCCAAAGCCCAGGTGCTAGACGACATTCCTGGCCCTTAATGTAGCAACAATGGCTTAGTCGTGTGTTGATCATACTTGACACCTTTAATTCGAAAACACCTACTTGGCGTTTCAAGGTTATACGTATATTCTATAACATGTTACCTTTTTTGCACCAAGTGTCATCAGTGAAAAGCCATTTATACCTTGAAATCAATTTTTGATGCACTTTTATGATTGTACACTGTATTTTGATTCATTGACAGCACGACGATGTCTGATTAATTGAAATCACTGACATGAATCTACAGTCGGTCCATCTCCCTAGCTATTCATCTGTTTAAGAGTTTGCAATTGGTTAAACCCATTTTACTGCATTGTAGTGAGGTTGAGGATTCTAGCTGTAAATGTTCTGATCTTTTCATTGGGATATTGCTTAATCTCACTGAAAATTAGATCTCTGCATTGTACATTAATATATTTATTCCAGTACGGAAGTTGATAGACTGCATGTTAGTCGCTTAGTAAAGAAATCAGACCCCTCGTCTACCCGTACTCGCTCTGCTCTTGTGCATTTCAAGAAATATAGTGATAAACTGAACTTGATATACCAGTCAGACACTGAATCGCAAATTTTACTCAATGTTTCGCCGTAAGGGGTGCATCAGGGGAATTCCTATTGATCGTTGACAGTCAAACATGGAATGGGAATATTGAAGATAAATTTCATTTTATAATGGCCTGTTCCACTAATGCTAAAGAGAGAGATGCGCTGTTACAAAGTATTTCTTCTAAGACAAACTTCTCCCTATCTGTTACACAGAACGATATATTTTTCATGTATTGTTGCCATGTCCAACTACTATACCGCCGACATTTGAATATACTTCATTCTAAAAGCGAGAGGAAAAATCATCCATACATTGCTATATTGCAATTCATACACTGTTATCTATAAAATTTTGTAATTATAATTGTAGGATAGATTAGCCTTTCAGTATTGTTGATTAACTGCCATACATTGTACCATATACGATTGTCGAGCAACAAAGTTCATTCAATAACTTGCTCATCTGGGCTTCAAACGCAAATGCGCCGCACGTCAGTGAGAGTGCAAATGAAAATTGGTGAAAGAAACGCGACGGTGCCGTAGAAATCTGCCGTGGCAGTGCCGCCGCAGTGCCGGAGCCCAATGAGAGGGGGCCTTTAATATTGTGAAAGATTTCAATCAAAAATTATTCGTTTCTTTTAAGAATACCTATTTAAACAAGAGTTCCACGACCTCATGTCTCCATGAAAAATTCTATTCATGCAAATGACTTACACATTTGTTAAAATATGCTTGGTCATAAACACCTTTATTTTACTTACACATGTTGCAATATTTACAGTCCTATAAGTTTTTAATAAGATGAATTATGGTGATTTTGCATTAATTATGCAAATCATGAATTTATTTGCATTATTAGTATCTGATGATGCTCCACTTTCCATAAACTACATGTTACATGTATTTGAGTCTGATAATGGAAAACACTGCAAATATAGATTTTCTTCATTAGCTATGCAAATTAAGTCCAGATTAGCATAATTTGCATTTCATTGTGTATATCTCTATCCAAGCTACCTGCATACTAAATATTATGGAAATCCGTTGTTCCTTTGTTCAGTTATTCTCCTTAGAAGATTTTCACAAAAACGCTCCTGCAGTTCCAGAGGAAGCTGGTGGGGAGCCCAAACACACACCACTTCTTTGTTACATCACAAGCTATCTGCCACCCAAAAATCAAGACCACAGCACGTCCAGGTCAAAAGATACAAAAAGTTTTGCTGCAGTACCAAGGTTACATACCAGGGGGCCCAAAATTGACCTTGAACTTCGGCTTCACAGCACCATAGACCAAATATCATTGTAATCCATCAAGAGGTTCCTGAGTTATGCTGACTACAGTAGTGCGGAAACACAAACTTGAGACAGACAAACAAACACACACACAGACACACCCAAAACTATATCTCCATTTTTCATGGAGATGATAAGAAGAGGGTAGATTGCAGACCATGGGCTTGTTTGCAGGAGGTACGTTTAATAACGCCAGGTTGTACATTATTTAGACTCTTTGCGGTGTGACCATGCATGGCTACACATATCAAAACACATGAGAAATGTGCATGGGAGGGGAGTAGAGGTTGCTGTGTACCTCCAAAGAAATGTTTAATACAATATTCTACATAAAAGGGGCAAGATTAGGTCACTTTCAAATATTACGCAACTGGCCAAGCGTCTATGTGGTCTAAACGTCTCAAAATATATACAAATTCCTCAGTTTACTTTTATGTTTATGTAGAATACATGTAACAAATGAAAGATGGCGAAATATACACTATGATTTGGCGCTATTTGATCTATTTGGTTCTTTTTCGCGGACCTTTGATTCGAAACATTGGATTCAATTGCAATGACTATTTCATATTGTGCAGCCAGCGAGACACCTATATGTACATGCCCTGTGGGGTAGCTATAGGATTCTTTTTAAACACCCGTTCTAGGTCCCTTGCATACGGTGAATACAATGGGAAACTTGGAATGCCAAAGCCCAGGTGCTAGACGACATTCCTGGCCCTAAATTAGATCTCTGCATTGTACATTAATATATTTATTCCAGTACGGAAGTTGATAGACTGCAAGTTAGTCGCTTAGTAAAGAAATCAGACCCCTCGTCTACCCGTACTCGCTCTGCTCTTGTGCATTTCAAGAAATATAGTGATAAACTGAACTTGATATACCAGTCAGACACTGAATCGCAAATTTTACTCAATGTTTCGCCGTAAGGGGTGCATCAGGGGAATTCCTATTGATCGTTGACAGTCAAACATGGAATGGGAATATTGAAGATAAATTTCATTTTATAATGGCCTGTTCCACTAATGCTAAAGAGAGAGATGCGCTGTTACAAAGTATTTCTTCTAAGACAAACTTCACCCTATCTGTTACACAGAACGATATATTTTTCATGTATTGTTGCCATGTCCAACTACTATACCGCCGACATTTGAATATACTTCATTCTAAAAGCGAGAGGAAAAATCATCCATACATTGCTATATTGCAATTCATACACTGTTATCTATAAAATTTTGTAATTATAATTGTAGGATAGATTAGCCTTTCAGTATTGTTGATTAACTGCCATACATTGTACCATATACGATTGTCGAGCAACAAAGTTCATTCAATAACTTGCTCATCTGGGCTTCAAACGCAAATGCGCCGCACGTCAGTGAGAGTGCAAATAAAAATTGGTGAAAGAAACGCGACGGTGCCGTAAAAATCTGCCGTGGCAGTGCCGCCGCAGTGCCGGAGCCCAGTGAGAGGGGGCCTTTAGGGTGGTCCCTTCAGTTAGCTAAGTAACTGATTTTCAAGGGAGCCCTTAGATTGCCCCATGTGCGGCCAAAGGACTGTCGGCTTTGAACCACTCACACCGGAAAGGACCCCTACTCTTTTCGATAAGTGCGGTGGGTTCTTTAACGTGATCAAGGTGTGGCTCTCCTCATACACGGTACCTCCATTTAACGTCCTATCCGAGGGACGTCCCTCACCGAAGCTAGGTACTCATTTACACCTGAGTGAAGTGAGGAAGTTCGTGTTAAGTGCCTTTCCCACGGGCACAACGTCAACAGGACAAGTCAGGGCACCCCGGATTCGAACTCAGGACCTCTGGGTTTTGGAGCCAAACACCCTGCCACTGCGCCACCGCGCCGCCACCAGTTCTAGAGCTGTTACGTCACATTACCGACTCTAAATTGTAGCAACAATGGATTAGTCTTGTGTGAACCATGCTTGGGCGTGCGTAGTCAATTCGTCCATGCGCTGGACACGGTTAGCCTGAAATCCATACCATCGGGGGCTCCTCGATATCTCTGCGGCACTGTGAGTGACCCCTGCCCGCCAAGACATCTTAGTCCGCTCGGGGTGTGTTTACGGCCTTAGATTAGATTACGTCGCCTGGGAAAGTAGGGTGGCAAGCGGAAGTAGTAGTAGCGGTAGGAAGGCTATCAGAAACGGTTCAATAAAGCAAACTGGGCCCGGTAAAAACCCCTAAGCCGACCCTTAGAGACTGGGACCAGGCTAGACACGGTAGGTAGGCAAACATGAATCCAAGTTGTCACACATTGCATCATTTAGGCTAATGCTAAACTAGACTATTGAGGGTTAATATTTATGTTTATGTCCAAGCATATATTATGCAAATGTGTATGTCATTTGCATGAATAGAATTGTTCATGGAGATATGAGGTCGTGGAACTCTTGCTTGTATTTGTACAGTTCTCAATACGCCCAAGGCAATATTAGGGCCCTAAAATATGATTTTGAAAGTCAATTTATTTACTCATTTCTATTCATGATTAGTTCAAACATCACAATCACAATATATAGTCACGTCCATGATGCAAAAATACAACGTTGTTATGTGAGAACTCACTGAAAATAGTCGCTGTGTTTTTGTAGGCTCGCAATACTAAAAGGATCATCGTACGGTACGAAGTTATTACGCAAATGAGATAAACAGTGTTAGTAAATGTCATTACCATAAAGATTTCAGATTTTTTTCATTCCCATATTTTTGGAAATATAAACCTAATATTGCTTTTGGCCCCTTTAAGGCCTTATTGTATCTATTTGAGATATGCTACTTGATGTCACCATATTCCTCTTCGCAATGTGGACGTCAACGCAAACACTTTGAATAAGGACGATCTAGAGTTTTCCGTTGCTACTTTTCTTCGAGTCTGAGGGCATCTGAAGTACTTTCAGACGTCTCGATTTTATAGTCTCTACCAGACTAACCGCGCCGGCTATAGGGAAAATATTTGCCAGGGAAGTTTGGCCATGGAGGGTTTCTATTATTTCTACTATTTCCCCAGCGATTCGCGATGCCTAGTGGAGGCTATCTGTTTGCCCCATGTGCGGCCAAAGGACTGTCGGCTTTGAACCACTCACACCGGAAAGGACCCCTACTCTTTTCGATAAGTGCGGTGGGTTCTTTAACGTGATCAAGGTGTGGCTCTCCTCATACACGGTACCTCCATTTAACGTCCTATCCGAGGGACGTCCCTCACCGAAGCTAGGTACTCATTTACACCTGAGTGAAGTGAGGAAGTTCGTGTTAAGTGCCTTTCCCACGGGCGCAACGTCAACAGGACAAGTCAGGGCACCCCGGATTCGAACTCAGGACCTCTGGGTTTTGGAGCCAAACACCCTGCCACTGCGCCACCGCGCCGCCACCAGTTCTAGAGCTGTTACGTCACATTACCGACTCTAAATTGTAGCAACAATGGATTAGTCTTGTGTGAACCATGCTTGGGCGTGCGTAGTCAATTCGTCCATGCGCTGGACACGGTTAGCCTGAAATCCATACCATCGGGGGCTCCTCGATATCTCTGCGGCACTGTGAGTGACCCCTGCCCGCCAAGACATCTTAGTCCGCTCGGGGTGTGTTTACGGCCTTAGATTAGATTACGTCGCCTGGGAAAGTAGGGTGGCAAGCGGAAGTAGTAGTAGCGGTAGGAAGGCTATCAGAAACGGTTCAATAAAGCAAACTGGGCCCGGTAAAAACCCCTAAGCCGACCCTTAGAGACTGGGACCAGGCTAGACACGGTAGGTAGGCAAACATGAATCCAAGTTGTCACACATTGCATCATTTAGGCTAATGCTAAACTAGACTATTGAGGGTTATTATCTTCGCCGAGGAACTCGGAGTAGATTATGTTTTCGGTTGAGCCGGCTGTTGTGTGGGTCTGTATGTATGTCAAGAGCATAACTCGGGAAACCTTTGATGGATCTTCGTGATATTTGGTAGGTGTGTAGTGGTTGTGCAAAGGAAGGTCAATTTCAAAAATCGTTCACCTGACGTTTTCCAACAATACTGCAGCGGACTTTTAATTTTTCTGTGTTTGTATGTAGGCAAAAAAAGTGACGGAAACGTTGATGGATCTCAATGATTTTTGGTAGTTTGGAAGAGATTGTGGGAACGGAGGTCAAGTTTTAAAATGATTTATTTGGCGCTTTCCTACAGAACTGCAGCAGGCTTTGTGTGTGTGTGGGTTTGTATGTCGCCAGCATAACTCGAGGAGCTATTGGCGGTTGTGCATGATATTTCGTGGATAGGTAGTGATGTCAAAGAGGAAGGTCAAGTTCGATAATGGGCATCCTAGCGGGTATTTGAGGTACTGCAACGGAGCTTCAACGTTTGAGGCCAAATTTTCTGGAGGCGTCAGGTTCATGATTTTTTTGTAGTATATAGCTTCTGGGACGGCAAGTGAGTGGTGGGAATTAAGGCCCCCTAGCTGCTCGTTTAGAACTGCAGTTGGCGTTTTTGTTAATACATTTGGAGACGAATAACTCCAGCAGGGATTGACGGATTATCATAATTTATGGCATGTGGATAGTTTCGGTGATGCTTCACATAACTGAATACTTGTCATGCAAATAAGACGATAATTTGCATAATAAATGAGGAAAGTTTATAGATTCGCCGAAAGCTTGTAGTCAAATTTCCTACAAGTGCTATGGTAACGATTTTTAAGTGGTGTACAGCTCTTGGGGCAGGGAGTAAGTGATGTAAGTTTAGACCCCCTAGTGGATTGCTTAGAACTGCAGTGGGATTTTTTCATGTTACCGTTGGAGGCGAATAACTCGGGTAGGGTTTGATGAATTTGCATTGTTTTGGACAGGTAGGTTATTGAGGTAATGATTAACAAATAAAGACGTATGAAATTGTAATCAGGGTCTAATTAAGTGGTGAAATAGGCTTGTTTATAATTACATTTTTAAGTACCTTTTGTCGACCTATATCTAAGGACAACACCTGCTTGTCAGCAGGCCTGTGCAAATTAGATTGATGCTCTCTGGTGACCATTCAAAAACAACCGGCCAAACTACACTCCCGCTGGGACGGAGCTTATATCAACAAACAAACACAGGAAAGGTATGGCCCTGTGTGGGACAAGTCAAAACGATGAATATAAGGAAATGTGCAAGCAGCAGGCACTACAGAAGGCATTATACTAAGCTTTATGTGGTATGTAAAATGCAGTTGTATATACCACACTGGATGTGGACCACAGTCCTTCGTAGATGAGAGTAAGAAAAGGTTCTTGCGCTAATAGTGATATAAACATCCTCAAAATCAGGATAATCTTTAAAACAGACCCATGCTACCCATCAGGACCTGACTGAACTCCCATCCAGGGTGTTTCACATTTAAGACAGAGACACGAAAAACAGTAACAGGTCTCACAAATCTAACACCCTCCAAAAAAAGTGAAACAGGAGGCTTTAGAGAGATATTGTCAATAGCAGTAGGGACAAGAGTCGTGGTCACTGCCAACGTTAACATATTAGACGGAATTGTTAAGGGCGCATTCGCAACAGTAGTAGGTATTGACAGCACATGCCATGATGTCCACACCTTCCTCGTAAAATTCGACAGTGAAAGCAAATACAAGAAAGATTTACCCAAATGATTTTTAAAGACCCATCAAAAGACAATGTTCAATAAGTTCTCAGTTACGGCAAGCACGACGAGAACAGTATCCTCATTATGATATTATGATATTATGATATTATGATATTATGATATTATGATAAGCGCCATATTATGGCATGTGCTGTCAATACCTACTAGTATGATATTATGATATTATGATATTATGATATTATGATATTATGATATTATGCAGTTTGTGGCCCAGAATATTATGATATTATGATATTATGATATTATGATATTATGATATTATGATATTATGATATTATGATATTATGATATTATGATATTATGATATTATGATATTATGATATTATGATATTATGATATTATGATATTATGATATTATGATATTATGATATTATGATATTATGATATTATGATATCATGATATCATGATATTATGATATTATGATATTATGATATTATGATATTATGATATATTAGGTATGATAGTTTGATAGTTTGATAGTTTGATAGTATGATAGTATGATAGTATCATAGTATGATAGTATGATAGTATCATATTATGACAGTATGATATTATGATATTGTGATATTGTGATATCATGATACTATGATATTTATGAATTTCATGAATTTCATGAATTTCATGAATATCATTGTACCAAAACTGCACCACTGCTAGGTGCAGAAAGTCACATGTACTATGTCTTTGAAAATGTGTATGATATGGAATAAAGATTTATTGTAAGTTGAAAGTGATGATGAAATGGTACAGTCAATATATATATATACATACATGTCATCATCACTTTCAACTTACAACACTGCAATATCGAACCTTTGTGGCCCATACAATATCACCATACCTGTACCACCAAATGATTTTTAACCCCGTCTAGACTGGACTCATTCGCCCCATCATAACTTCCAAATGGTATGGTGCATGATCAAATTTGCAGGGAAATATAAGCACGTAAATATCAATCTCTCTCCATAATAAGCCTTGATTATTTGGCGAAGATAATGTGTTCGTGGAACTCTAGTTCACATTGAATAACAGTTCAACGTTTGTCCCAAATATCTGGTTTGTCAAAGGGTTAACAACGTCGCCACAGCGAAGCTCGGAACGTCAACATCATGGGAAAGTTTGGAGTCTTCCTTCGACTGCAACTCTGCTTGGCTCTACTGGCAGGTTACCACGTAGCCACTTGTCTGAAAATCGGAAGTTTCAACATACAAGTTTTTGGAGTGACCAAGATGTCGAAACCAGATGTTGTGAACATTCTACTACAGGTGAGTTTCAACAGTTTAGTAGTTTTAAAGGTTATATTCATAACAAATGCATTTAAGGAAGGAATAATCTTTATTTTCATGTTCTTACCAATATGGGCTAAGTGCATGATTTGATATTTCGGCCGCAAACTTTACCTAAACCCAAAAAAACAAGGCAGGCAATAAAGACTATTGCCACGGCGACGATTGGATGTTTATTGTAAAAGCCGTATCTCACTGAACTCGCGGCGCGTCAGAGATCTCGCTGTGACCTAAATTGGATTTGTGTTACCCTTGACTTTGAAAATGGGAATATCCTGCAAATACGTACAAGTATGACTGAAAAGACAACAAAACACACAAACCTTTTCTAAAAATAAAATTCGTTGAGCGCTCTGTCAAATCACCCGGTCGCAGCGAAGTCGCCAACGCGGGTTCAGTGAGATAGGGGCTTTACTGTGCGATCACATTCGTGGTAGGCCATTGTACAGTTTTGATGTTGTAGAATTTTCAAGCAGGCTTTGACAGAAACAACAAATGGCAAGGATCTAAGACAACCACTTTCGTAAGAAAACAGCTGGATTTTGCAGGACACATGCATGGCTATCTCAAAAAGCGTGCGATGATCGTGCGATATATGTGAACAGGCTCTAATAGAGAGAAGTGCAAGCCCTGTACTAAAGTTGGGTTATCGAAGACTGTTACGGCTACAAAGGTTTTCTATTATAACAAATAAAAACGTGGACAAATCATAATGTGTTACATATATTGTAGAACGTTTTAATCTTAGATATTAGATCATATACTATAGTGCGAACCCCTCATATAGAGGCATATATTTTGTGCTTTTACCTGGGATATCCCTCTTTTGTGGGGGTGTACTTGTACAATACCTTACGGAAGTCAATGTACTTTAGTACTGTGTAAGTATTTTATAAAACTATAATTCTATCCGAATAAAAAGACTTTTTTCGCACACAACCAAGACTTAGTGTTTTATTCAACCAACGATTCGGTGATTACCTATCACCTTCTTCAGGGAAAGTTGACTGGTTCACTTTGTACTGCAGTCATAGGTGTCGCTGCTTACAGATGCGGTCCCAAAAGTAAAGTATTTACATGTATACAGAGATAGTTAATGTGGTGTTTACAATGTGGTTCCAAACGTTTGAACCCGAGGAAGGTGAAAGACGATCACCGAAACGTCGGTTGAATAAAACACTAGGTTGTGTACAAAGACTCTTTTTTATTAAGTGACTTGCCAACCTGATGAAACTATTCACCGATATCTATCCACCTGCCTTCGCAACTTTAGACCGTTGAGCGTTACGACCTGTTTCTGGTGATGGAGATCAAAGATGCTTCCCAGACCGCCATCTACGACTTCCTGGATCAGTTGAACAAGTAAGTGCTCAGATATTTTGTATTCGTACAGTTCTCAATACGCCCAAAGCAAACCTAAAATATTATTTTGAAAGTCAATTCATTTACTCATTTCTATTCATGATTAGTTCAAACATCACAATCACAATGTATAGTGATGTCCATGATGCAAAAATACAACGTTGTTATGTGAGAACTCACTGAAAATAGTCGCTGTGTTTTTGTAGGCTTGCAATACTTAAAGGATCATCGTACAGTACGTTTTTGAGAGGTTTTGAAATGCTCAAACTATGAAGTTATTACGCAAATGAGATAAACAGTGTTAGTAAATGTCACTACTATATAGATTTCATAATTTTTTTCATTTCCATATTTTTGGCCCTAATATTACTTTGGGCCTCTTTAAGGCCTTATTGTATCTATTTGAAATATGCAACTTGATGTCACCATATTCCTCTTCGCAATGTGGAGGTCAACGCAAAAACTTTGAATAAGGACAATCTAGAGTTTTCCGTTGCTACTTTTCTTCGAGTCTGAGGGCATCTGAAGTACTTTAATTAAGACGTCTCGATTTCATAGTCTCTACCAGACTAACCGCGCAGGCTATAGGGAAAATATTTGCCAGGGGAGTTTGGCCATGGAGGGTTTCTACTATTTCTACTATTTCCCCAGCGATTCGCGAGGCCTGGCGGAGGCTATCGGATTTAGGTCAATGGATATTTGCTATAGCCTCCACCACCAGGCCCCGCGGATCGCTGGGAAAATAGTGGAAGTTAGCCAAATAGAGTGAATTGTATTTATTTATTTTGATTTACCAGATTTTGTGGAACGATTGACATAACAGAGGGTCTGCATGGGGGGATCCTGGCAACGCTTAACGGTAAATTCAGGCCAGCCGATAACGCTTAACGGTAAATTCAGGCCGGCCGATAACGCTTAACGGTAAATTCAGCATTTTTAGAACATGAGATACCCCTGAAGACAAGTTTTTTTGCCACTAGTCGTCCTGATCTTGTGGCAAGAGACCTATTACGCTATGCCATTTTCGCATGCCTGCTCTGAACCCTTTAAATTCGGCGGCGACAGGAAATTTCGTATTGGTGGGACGAAATGTTCATGATCACGATGAAGAGCGCTGAAGACGCGACGAAAATTTGGAAATCTTGACCCTCTGAAACACTATTTCCTGCATTCTGACTGAAGGGGGGATTTTGCTGAAGGGTAAGCTAAGTTATATGATATCTCTATTTGGAAAAAAAAAAAAAAAAGTTTCAGCTTGATTTTTGAGGGGCGTCACACCCTCCAGACCTCGCCAGAGCTGCGACATGCTCCCGGGGAAAATTCTTGACACCCTGAAATGCTATTTCTTGCATTTCGATGGGCAAATATTACTGGTAATGTAAGTTATCTCTGTTTGTGAAAAAATACAGACGAGCTTCAGCTTGAGTTTTGGGGGTCGACGCCCTCCTGTCAATATTTTTCGACAGAGGCCCGGCATGCACCCGGGGAAAATTTTAAAATCTTGAACCGCGAAACGCTTAATTTCCTGAATTTTGAGGAGAAAGCTTTGCTGGTAGAGTGAAAAATAGATCTGAAGTGTTTCAGCTTGAAATTTTGTCGGTGGCTGGGGGCGCCCTACCGACATATTTTCGCCGGAGCCGTGTGCTCCCTGGAGAAAATTTTGAAATCTTGACCCACTGAAATGCTTTTTCCTGCGTAACGAGGAATAACTCAATAACGCTTAACGTTGAATTCAGGATGACAAATAACGCTTAACGAGGAATTAAAACGACCGGTAACGCTTCACGATTAATATACCGATAACGCTTAACGGTAAATTCAGGGCGGCCGGTAACGATTAACGGTGAATTAAAATCGCTCGTAACGCTTAACGAAAAAGGGCATGCAGACCCTCATAACAGGTGAACTATCACCTTTTCAAGATGTCATCCCAGACGGGACTGTAAGATTTGGACCATCGCACACCGGGGCATGCCCCTACTCTTTTTCGAAAGGTGTGGTGGGTTCTTTAACGTGTGCGGGGTGTGGCTCTCCCCAAACACGGGACCTCCATTTAACGTCCTATCCGAGGGATGTCCCTAACCCTAGATGAGCTAGGTACTCATTTACACTTGAGTGAAGTGAGGAAAGTCGTGTTAAGTGCCTTTCCAAAGGGCACAACGTCGGGGCGCAAGTTCGGACATGTCTCTAGGCACAACCGGGGACTAGATCCCGGGTCCCATTGTTTGACAGCCGCGCGCTCTACACTTGCGCCACACGACGCCACTCAAATGTATGAGGGGAGTCGGCTCCGTAGAGAGGGTCTAATATGCAATCCTAACTGCACCTGCGAATGAAACCCTCCATGGCCAAACTCCCCTGGTAAATATTTTCCCTATAGCCAGCGCGGTTAGTCTGGTAGAGACTAACTTGCTAGCTGGATGAAATGAAATTTCAAATATTTTGTCTCATTTCCGACCACACACAGTCGCACGGAAAACCCCTACTCCTTGATTCTGAGTGACCGATTGGGCAGAACAAATGACAAGGAGCAGTATGGGTTCTTCTACAAGTAAGTAACTGTTGTAAGACACTTCGGTAAAGCCCTCTCTCACTGGACCCGCGACGCGTTGGCGACCTCGCTGCGTACTAGATTGAATTTGAGTTAGCCTTGACTTTACATGGGAATACCATGCAAAATGTACAAGTGTAAAAAGACAACAGATCACGCAAAGCGTAAAAAGATTCGTTTTTTAGCGATGAAATTAGTTTAGCGCGGTGTCAAATCTCTCAGTCGCAATGAGGTCGCCAACGCGTCGCGGGTCCAGTGAGAGGGGGGCTTTAGGTGATGATGATGATGAATCTACACATACACTCAGCACAAAAGGTTTGGAAACTTAACTTTGGTCGATCATATCTCCTTTGTTTCTCGATCAATTTCAATGATTTATGTATCATTGAACAGCTTGTGTGCTTTTTCTTTCCTATGATACCGAACTTTTTGCGCTGAGTGTTTGACTCTAGCATGGAAATTTGGGCACTTTTTTTCTACAACCACCTCGCGTAAGCAGGCCTGGTGCTCGCTCCATGAGATTGCAATCATAATGAGTGGGGTATCATAGGAAAGGAAATTACACAAACTTTCCAACAATATATAATGCATTGAAATTGATCAAGAAACAACGGAGATATTATCGACCAAAGTTAAGTTTCCAAACTTTCTGGGCTGAGTGTACATTCTAAGTTATCATGATAATTTGATAGAAGACACAATGCGGTCTACTTTACATCTATCTACATAATGTTGATACTCTTAAGTCGTTCTATTACGGTTTATGTTAATTCAACGTTTTCGCGCCCTTTTCCATATATGGTATGAAGGGAATCGTCGGGTTTGTCGGTGTCGGACGCCTACCTCTATGACGATGGGGACGAGAGCTCTGGGAACGACACTTTTGCGCGGGAACCTTACGTCATCAGGTTCAACTCGTCCCAAACAGGTAGGAATCATGGGATCGTTTCTGGTCCAATAAGGGCTAAGAAAAAAATGTTGTGTTTCCGCTTTCCCCCTTTTTTAGTCCACCGCAAGGAACACAAACTTTTGGAGCTGACATATGGGTGATGAAGATTCAAACAGAATCTAATCGGTCTTCCACATTTTCTTGCAGACCTTCTGTATTTCACACACTGTTAAAAGACTAACCTTAATGTCTCATCCCTGTATTACTCCGAGCGGGTACCCTCAAAGAGTCCGTTGCCCAAAAAATGAACGGCTGCATGAACGTGTGTTTATATCGGTGGGAAAATTCCCTTTTAGCCAGCCCAACTGATCTCAAGCGTCAAACTGATGAAAACTTTGTTTGTAACTGAAGAAATTAGCTGGTAAATTTCGGCAGCCGCGCGCGAGGTCGGACGTCCACAGCCTTGCATTTCGGGTGATGCGGTCGAGCGCTTAAAGCTAGAAAATGCCTTTTTGGTGGGGGGTGTAGCTAAGTGCAATTTTTTTCGCACGGTCTAGGGTAAATATTCTCAACATAGAAAGAATGGTATTGGTGCATTTCCAATAGCTTCATTACGAACGCACCCATGTAAAGCACGTATTATTGTATTCTCCAAGCAGAGGCTTCTATCGAGAGGGGTAGTTTTGTCTGGGATTTCTAACGTCCCTCTCCTCTCACGAAAACTTAATGGTACACAGGGAGGGGCAGCGACACCGATTCTGAAAGGATAGCCCCGCCCTGATGCGTTATCCTCCAGAGGTGAGAGGAGAGGGACGTTAGAAATCCCGGACAAAACTACCCCTCTCGATCGAAGCCTCTGCTTGGAGAATACTATTATAGCGTGAGGCGAAAAAACTCATGAATGAGTCCTTAAGGCTTTTAACCGTTGGTGTAGGAACGTGTAGTAGGCATTGTGCTTCTTTGTTGTCCTTCTATAATGTATACCTGTATAAATACAGTATGATGTTGAAAACACCGTTGTCCTGATACATTCTAGTTCTACCATGCTAAACTGTATTTGCTGTATCACTTCGGTCGAGATTTCAAAAGAAAAAAAAAAAAATCCCTACCTACCGACCTTAATTCTTTCAGTATCGTTACCGGAAACAAAATATTTTAGGCCTAACTGTACTGCCACATTGATTCATGTGTGTCCAGACCGCTCCTCTTATATCTTGCCGAATTCTAAAGAGGATATAGAACTGGAGCTAGAATAGAATAGTGGCATAATTAGGACAACGAAACGGCTTGTGAAAATTCCCTTTCCTTGGGATACAGTATCTCAAAAGTGAGCGAGTGAGTGCATAAACAAGTTTAGGTTGTATATCTCTCTCCATCCCTCTTTCCCTCTCTCCCAGTCGTGCAAGACTTCGTCCTCATCCCGTGCCAAACTGCCCCGCACGAGGCTGTCCAAGAGATCGATCACCTCTTTGACGTCTACCAGGACGCTTTTGCTAGATGGGGCGTCGATGACGTCATGGTACTTGGCGACCTGAACGCCGACTGTCGCTACGTCACTTCCGGCGAGTGGGACCAGATCCGCCTGTGGACTGACCCGAGGTTCACCTGGCTGATCGGAAGTGACGCAGACACGACTGTTAAAACAACCACGGACTGCGCTTACGACAGGTTGGTACATCACGCGTTTTGCTTGTATTCTTAGATGTTTTGATAACTTACTAACCAGTCTAACTGTCCGGACCTTTTAGCCTTGTGGTAAGTACGTTGGGTCCGTGAGCTGGCGACCCGGGTTCTATTCCCGGTACTACTCGCCTCGTGCGTTTCATTATGATCATATGGTATACCACAACTCTATAGCATGCTGGAACTACCGAAAAACCGCAATGCACAAATGGACAAGTATTGACATGACATAACGTATTCGTTTCTCAACCTGCATGTTATTTCATTGCATTAATTGCTTATTAAGTAGAATTTTAAGATTTTTATTGTATTTATATTTTGTAGTTTGTATTTGACCTTTCGAAAGTCGCTCATTTTCATGCACCAATACGTCTTTGTATTTTTCTTATCGTTTGAATTATAGCTGAATTAGTAGTTAGGTATTGAACTGCAGGGGGTGTCCCTGTGGTGTAGTGGTCTGCGCTTCTGTCTCTCACCACATCTGGTTCAAATTACTTGGACCAGAAGGACTGGAGTTCAAGCCCCAGGTAGGACACCTCTGGACAAGAGGCGTATTGAGTCATACCGAAGACTTTATAAAAATGGTACATACTTCTGAAACAGTATAGAAGTTAACTGAAGTTAAACACACTTCACTGCCAGTGACTAGCCCCCTGCTACAGTGATTGCACCACAGTGTGCCCAGGGCTATGAAACGGAGATGGGCACCGCCCGATACATCAATAATGGTGTGGGAGGATTTTAACTAATTGAACTACGCTTGTTTGTCCTATTCTCAGGTTTGTCGTTGCTGGAGACGATTTCGTGAACGGAATCAACGCGAGCTCAGTTTCTGTCTTCAACTACAAGGACGCCTTTAACATCACCCAAGATCTGGTAAGATCACTAAACATGTCAATACTAGTATATTACATGTTTATCTAATCTCCAAGCAGATGTAGAAACTCAAAATCGTAACGTTACTCTTCTTGTTTCTAGAAAGGCCCGCTACTCCGTACAACAGGAAGCTTGATAAACATTGCGATTTTGCCTAGCGTTTTGCATCTGCTTGGAGATTAGTATATAATTCACCAGGTTGTATTATTACAGCCAGTAGGTACCCATATGAGTAATGAGGCTGTTGTAACGCGCTCAAGGCACCTCCTCGAACACGGGACCCCCATTTTTCGTCTCTTCCCAAAGACGGTGCAGCTCCGACAAGGATACCCTTCCCGGATTCGATCCGGGGTCTCCCGGATCCAACTAATTTGGAAACAAGAGGCTCAACTGCGAAGCCGCTACCAATTGAGCTACAGGGACATCCATAGAAGTCCTCTTTAAACAAATAGTATTGAGATTTACGTGATGATCTGAAAAGCCCCTTGGATAACTGTATCATGATGTACCGCTGTGCGCAGCATGCTTGTCTAAAATCACTCCAGAAACATTGAACAGGTCTCATAACGGTTCATGACAAACGGTATGGAAAGTAATTTTCTGTGGCCACTGTTAAAAAAGTCTCCGCCCTGAGACATCGCCAAAAATTAGTCACGATTCTATCCTTCTTGCTAAAATCGGCATTTATTCGATTGCTTTTCTCCTTATAACGAATAAACATGTTTAAGGATTTTATATCTGTTTACGTTTATGCAGGCATATGACGTCAGTGACCACTGGCCAATAGAACTGGATCTGTACGAGATAGAAGTGCCCCTACCGACGACCGAGGGAACTACATCGACGCGAAGCCCGGATCTGCCAACAACGCCCCTATCGTCTACAGAGGGGACTACACACGTGCAAGGAAAAACTGCGTCATCCACTGAGATGATTACAACAGAAACTACAACCCTAGCGTCGACGGGGGGAAGTGCAGGGGCATGCACGCAAGAATACATCGCTGCCTGGCTAAGCACAGAGCTGTGGTCCAGCATTTTAGTGGGTTCTGTGGTGGTTTCATTCCTGATGGGAATGTTCTTTTCCAAAGCGATGACACTGTACAAAAAATCGGCAGGCTAAGTGAGGTCACACGCAGTATGACGTTTGATGAATGGTAAATCTATTCGATTAAAATACTTAGTAGCCTTTGGAGCTAAATTGCGTATCTCATAACAAATCAAATAAATTTAAATTGGTCTAGAATCAGGCTAAACTTAAAATTGAAAAGTCTACTATAATTTGCTAAATATGCCCCTAAGTTAAGAACAACCCAAGTTACAAATGACGGGAGAGCCCTGAACTATGGCGGGCTTATGTAAAACAAGTGAGGACTTGACTTTGGGGTATATTTAGCAAAGTAGAATTTTCAATTTTAAGTTTAACCTCCCTTTAAAGTCATCTATAGCGGAACAAAATCAATAGACATTAGAACAGACTTTTGACATGATCATCACAGTGATAGTTAACTGGAGAAACCAGTAGTTGTTAGTCCTGCTGAGCCCGACAATTGTCGGTTTGCACATGCTTGTTCTGTATGCTAGCCCTGACAATTGTCGGGTTGAGGGCTTTTCTAGAATGCGTGCGTTGCACCCGCGTGGTTGTTGTAAAGCGAAGTAACTAAAAATGAGCAATATCAAACTAGTACCCTTTGTTTCAAAGGTGTCTGGGCACTTTAGCAGTGGGGGTATATTTTTGCTCTGGAAATCCAGCAGGACAAGTTCTAAAAGAAAAGAATCGCTTTCAGGTGACCGATATTTTCAGCAAAAGAGCCTTATTATGGAACATCATCATCATCTTGGTGGGATAGTTTCTCGAAGACCATGTGCAAAACTCCCCCCATCTTTTGCAACACGCACAGAAAATCAAGAGTATTTGCACGAACAAATAGTGTATAGTCTATAGTCGCCCTATTATCGTGGAAAATGGAAAAATTAAGACGAAGGGTATTTACGTGACAGTGTGCAAAAATTAATTTCAGAGCGAGTGGGGCGATATAAAAAAGTATCTCGGTCTTTTTTTGTCATTATCTTATTCGTCTTTATCCCGAGTGATATGATAATGATAATAATGATAGTCTTGATTGCATATTCCTGCCCAGATGGACTAAATGCACAAAGGACCACACGTGGTCTAGAGGATACAAAATGTAAAACTAAAATGCTACTTTCAAACATAACAATGTAAAAACAATACTATGGACTGTTCTTTATATAATGTTGATCACCTAATAATTAGGGGAAAATAGGGTACCATTCAAATTATTCTTCTTTTTGAAATGTTGCTCGTGGTTGTCTATTTAAGTTTAAATGATACTTTTCTAGTGAAGAAAGAATTCCGTCTAATAATAATCAATATAATGTCATGTAGATCATGATGAAGAATGTCAATTACTGAAATATAATGGCAAAATGTGGTTTGACAAATGTAACATACAGGTAGACAAGTTAAGTAGCAAGCGCTTGTATTCGATAATTGTGTCAAACAATTGTACGATACCCACGTGCACTTGCCACGCTTATTGGGAAAATGCATTTTTTGATATAGTTATAGATTGGAAGAACATCTGGGAAACATTGTCACAGAACAAAGTATTAGGTATAAAGATATTAGAATTTGATTATAAACTATTATATAATATTTTGCCGTGTGGTAAACATCTACATATATGGAAGAAGTTGTCACCGCTGTGTACTATCTGCAACGAAATAGGGGATTATGAACACATGTTCATCAATTGCAAACGAGTAGAAGACTTCTGGGGAGACTTCACAACTTCCCTCAGTAAGGCTAATTTGCCTACATTTAACATTACGCTTAGAACAATTATATTATCATGGGAGTAAGCACTTGTAATAACTTGCCTATACCGAACCTACTTTTGAGTATAGCTTAGTATGCAATATTTAAGAACTGGTGTTACAACAAAGATAGAAATAACATACCCATATCCAAACTCATGTATATTTTCCTAGCAGACCTTAATAATACTACATTGTATCATGTGCTGCAATATCCCTGAATTTCAATCTCTTGGAGATGTGCTATAGAAGACGTAGTGCTAAGGTCCTTACTATGTTACCAAGCACTGTTGTCAACACTAAGCTTTGTTACTGCGGTTAATCTGGAAAAATAAAGTGCCGTGGACGGACACGGACCTGTTTGAAGAAAAAACACGAACAAATTAGCACATTTATAACACATACATGAAATTTAAAGGACACTTTTTGTTTCTCCACGCCAGTTTTGTAAGCAATGTCTCACCTGGTAGGTCTCGTGTGCAGTATTGTACAGGTAGAGGAAGAGCTGTGTGCGTAGTTTGGCGTACTTCCGTCAGATCCTTGTGCCTTCTAGAGTGTCAAAGATGTGGGTCTTCCGGCCGATGCCCTTTTCCGCCACCAGTGAGCAGGTGCAAAGCGTCGAATTTGGGTAATTAGATTAATCCTAGGTAAGTCTCATATCTTAAAATTAATCTTATGAAGAGTAAAAAAGGGCATGATTGACAATCGACCTCTAACACTGTTATGTCGAGTGCGTCATAAGTGACATTTAAGCCGATCGTGATTAATCCAAACATAAACAGGCTTATTTGTGAAAGAAAATTCGTTCTCGTCGGTCAAACCACGGAGTGTTTGCTGTGCGGCTACCCAGAGGATGAGGCAACGACGACGCCGATCGGCTGCCGTCTTGCTGCTGTATCATATACAAGGTAATGCTACGGTCAGAATCGGAAAAGGGGGCCCTGCCGTGGGGTTAACATTGAAGGGCTGTTTTTTTGCTGTTTTAATTTTGCACTTTCTGGCCTGGTCCCTACGTGGCCCTGAGTGGGACACCCTGCAGCTGCCGGGCTATTTTTATGCCCGACCGGGACCCGGAATCATTTTAGCTCGGACTTAAAATTAACGCGGGAGCCGGTAACAAAGAAACGTCATGAGCTAATCGTGTGAGCACCGGAAGGTACCTCCCCGTACCCGCGGGACAAATCCACCGGGACAAATTTGTAATTTTGTGCGTACCCGGGACAAATCCACCGGGACAAATTTGTAATTTTGTGCGTACCCGGGACAAATCCACCGGGACAAATTTGTAATTCTGGGGCCCGGGCAGGATGTCCATACCCCCTACGGACACCGGCTCAGTTAGGACCGTAGCATAACGCGGACTTCGTCGGTGCAATGGCTAATTGAGTAGAGTGCTCGTCTTGCATTCGGTAGGTAAGATTGAATAACAGGGACACCTCTACCTGATTCCTCATTGGAAATTAAAATAAGCGGATCTCCATCCTACATTAATGAGGCAAAATTTCTATATCCGTGCAAATAGCTTATACTATTGAAGTAAATGTAGGTCCAAATCCAAACTTAACCAAAGTTCTAAGCATAACTTAGAGGCACTGAATCAAATGGTTTTTTTTTCTTCAAATTATTGTCAGACGACTGTAGCAGGTTTAGATATAAAGATTAGAGTAATAAGTAACGTCCTGTATTATGCTAGGGTCACATTTCCTAACCGGGACCCGGCCGGGCTGTTTGCGGAAACGAAAAATCGAAGTGCATGTCCATGAATTTGCACAAGCTATGCTCTTAAATGATTTTGGGTACGTTTTGCGTTTTTGTTGTCTTTTATATCATACTTTTCGTTCCCGGGCCCCGGATTGGAAATGTGACCCTAGCATTAGTCTGGCGTTTTGCCCAATAAACCTAGCATAAAGACTATAATGTAAGCAGTTTGGTCAATTTTGGAAGAAAATCCTGCAGTCGTTTTGCTAAGACCACAGCTAATATTTCATAATCAGTTTTTAGCAAGCTTATATTGGCCTATACGGCTTACAGTTTGATAAGCTAGTCATCGACCGTCTAATAGATACGTTTTTAAGCTCTCTTTTGGGTCACTGAAAGGCATTCGTTTACTATCGGTTATTTGAAAGGTTCGAAGACCAAGTCCCTATTTCTACCCAAAATTTAAGGTAGAATTCGGCAGGCAGGCAACCAAGCACGTTTACATTATTAAGTACTGCTTTCATGTGAAAGTACTGCTTTCATTATTAAGAACTGCTTTCATTATTAAGTACTGCTTTGATGTGAAAAAATATGTTTATCTATCTATCTATTTATTTATTTCGATTTACCACATTTTGTGGAAGGATTGACATAACAGGTGAACTATCACCTTTTCAAGATGTCATCCCAGACCGGACTGTAAGATTTGGACCATCTCACACCGGGGCATGCCCCTACTCTTTTTTGAAAGGTGTGGTGGGTTCTTTAACGTGCGCGGGGTATGGCTCTCCCCAAACACGGGGCCTACATTTAACGTCCTATCCGAGGGACGTCCCTAACCGTAGATGAGCTGGGTGCTCATTTACACCTGAGTGAAGTGAGGAAAGTCGTGTTAAGTGTCTTTCCCAAGGGCACAACGTCGGGGCGCAAGTTCGGACATGTCTCTGGGCACAACCCGGGATTGGATCCCGGGTCCCATTGTTTGACAGCTGCGCGCTCTACACTTGCGCCACACGACGCCACGTATGCTCGACTGTGCTTTCCCATTTATAACATTTGAAAGGCCATTTACCAAAATCCATTATGTTTTCCTTGTAAAATTGGTAAAGAATTGATGAGAAACTGTTGTGTAACTAGTAATGGCATTGATACTATATATTCTATTTCTCGAAGAAAAGTAATCAATGGTATGTAATTGAAGCAGTTGTAATATTCACAATATATATTATTACCAACATGTAGAATGGAGGTGTTATTTTTGGCCTAGCTGTGTGTGTGTGTATGTGTATGTGCTTGTGCTCTTATTAGTGTTTCAGGATATTAGTGGTCAGCATAACTCAAGAACCTCTGGATGGATTATGATGATAATTCTTATGTGGGTAGGCCTTGGGAAGACAAACGTTAAGGTCAAGTTTGGGTTCCCTGCTTGTAACCTTGGTACTGCAGGAGAACGTTCGGTTTTGTATCTTTTGTTCTGTACATTGATTTTTATTTGGCTTTCTTTTTCAGTTGTAATAGTTGGCCGAGCTCTGACCTTGGGGACACAAACTGACCCTGATGTCATCTCACTTTGCAACTCCACATGGACCAACAAGTCACGTGTCATCGATGGGTGGCCCTTCAACAACACAAGGTTCCGAAACGACAGGCGTCTCGTCAACAAGTCGCTGTCCCAAGATACGTGGCTCTTTAACAACACATCTTCCTGTAATCACACCAAACCAGGTATATGTAAAGTAATTATTACAGGTTTGCGTAGCGAAACCTATGTAGGATCTGTCGGGTTGTGTGAGGGCCGCCATCTTGAATTGTGACGACACAGATCGCCATTTTGTATTTACAGGTTTGCGTGGCAAAACCTTTGATGGTTTCGTCGGCATGTGTAGTGGCCGCCATCTTGATTTTGTGACGTAGCAGGGTAGTCATACCATTTCATTGGGAGGGGTGTTTTGGGGGATCGCTAGCGTTCTCTCTATTTCAAACAAATCGGCACACAACTATCACACATGCAACTCAAATAAAAAGAAAAATTCAATACCGATTCATATTTATAAAAAGACCCCGTAATCGCTAAACTAACATAGCAAACCTGAAGTATATGTAGCACAAATACTTAACTCTAGTTAGCCATTTGCAGCTTTAAATATTGCCATTCCCCTATCTCACTGCGGCTGGACCCACCGGCACGTTGGTGACGTCGCTGCGACCGGGCGATTTGACAAAGCGCTGAACGTATTTCATCGATAAAAACTAATCTTTTTATGTTTTATGTGTTCCCTTGTCCTTTTTTTTATTTCATACTTGTACGTTTTGCTTGACATCCACATTACAAAGTCAAGGCTTGGAAAAATCCAGTTTGGGACGTAGCGAGGCCACCAGCGTGCCGCGAGATCAGTGAGATAGGGGCTTAATGACCCGAGTCTTCCTTAGCGTGAGCGTCGTCCAAATTGAGGGCAGAGTATGGGATCCCCGGAACACTAACTAGGATAATACTCATGATCACACATAGCCTTCCTGATTCCCAGTACAACTCCGGACCAGGTGATATTTTGGGTTATCACACGGGGTTTCACTTGTATCATACTGGTTTCAATAGAATATTTCGAACGCGCGTGTGCCAGTTGCGCCGCTGTAAAAAAATCTGAATACCGGATTCGGACGTTGGAATCGACGTTATTACAATTACGTCAGTACAATTTCTTTTCCGATTGGATGTTGACAATGTGTCACACGGGCTTCGATACAATATTTCGAATGTTCTTCGCATGCGCCGGTTGCGCCGCTGTCGAAAATGTTAATATCGATCCGGACGTTGGAATCGATGATATTACAATCACGTCATTTTCCTTTCAGAATGGATGTTGACAATGTGTCACACGGGCTTCGATACAATATTTCGAATGTTCTTCGCATGCGCCGGTTGCGCCGCTGTCGAAAATGTTAATATCGGATCCGGACGTTGGAATCGATGATGTTACAATCACGTCATTTTCCTTTCAGAATGGATGTTGACAAGTGAGTCGGGTGTGACGCTACCCCCTGACAGTGACTATGCAGAGGTCTCGTGGGAAAACGTGCTGTTTCTCGGTATGATGGGCATCTCTAGCGCCGTCGGGACCGTTGGCAACGCCGCTGTCATACTAGCATTCTGTCTTTACAAAAAGGTACATCTTTAACATATTTCCAAGTCTTTCTGCAGTTGTGAAACCTCTCTTTTTCAGGAGATCTTGACACAAATCCTTCAAAACGACCTTGTTTGACTACGTTTTGAATCGTATCACACGTTTTTCATGGATATACTACTTTAGCTAGTCCGTAGGTCATAATATTAGAACAAATACATGTACACTTGTTGTAAGAGGAGTATAAGCAAGTGCATTATATAGAAAAATAATGTGTCCTTGGTATAAGCAAAGTCAACGTATTTACTGCGCGTTGGATCCTGAAAAAAAGGGTTGGTTCTGAATTCAGTTCACTGAGAAATCGTTATGTATCCGTTAAAACAATTGTCAATTAAGTCACGTGTCTTTAGCTTTCATGAGTTTACGCTCGGAAGTGATTAGTCATCATTGATCCAGAAGAAAGCGACAATAATCGTTGAAAATTTGATCCGTGTATACCTTAGCGTTGGAAAAGGTTTAGTATTGCACTATGATTACTACCAACACAGATGAGCTTCGTGATAACAACATTAACAGGATATAGGAGATTCTTTTTACACAACCAGGTATTGATCTCACCTGCTAACGTTTCGATGTCTATCAGACACCTTCTTCAGAGCTTCTGACTGGAGTACTCCTTCTCACCGCTATAAGTAGCCGATGTAGGTGGCGCTTTTGCGGCGAGAACACTGTCCCAAACGTGGCTACGTTTGTATCCCCCTCGTCTCGGTTCATCACCGGTGTTGTCTTCCTTATCCAGACCGCCTCCTTAATCCACCGGGTGCGTCTGTTATCCTCTATGTCGATGACCTTGGCCCCCGGTGATGAACCGAGACAAGGGGGATACAAACTTAGCCATGTTTGGGACAGTGTTCTCACCGCAAAAGCGCCACCTACATCGGCTACTTATAGCGGTGAGAAGCAGTACTACATTCAGAAGCTCTGAAGAAGGTGTCTGATGGACATCGAAACGTTAGCAGGTGAGATCAATATCTGGTTGTGTAAAAAGAATCTCCTATATCTTATATTATATTCTACCAACCTGATGAAATTATTTTCGGAACAATATAAACAGCTGCTCATTTTTCTGCCTAACAGGTTCACACCACTGCCAACACCTTCATCCTGAACACCAGCTTCTGGGATCTGCTAACGTCTGCCGTCGTCATCCCCCTCTTCCTCTCCTCTTCGATTACAGGCCAACCGAATTGCGGAGAGGCGTGTTGTGCCGTCATTGGTTTTCTAAACCTATTTAGCCTAATTCAGTCCATGTTATCTTGTGTTCTCATTGCTTTTAACCGGTATGTGCACGTTGTGCTTTCGGTAACCGCGTATAAGCGTTTTTTCGGCCCTGTTAAGGCATTTTTATGGGTGGTTGGGGCATGGGTTACAGGTATTGTGATAATGTTACCCGCTATGTTAGGGACATACGGTAGTCTGGGATGGGACCCTTACGTGCGCATGTGTCAGTTAGCGTACGATGACCCCACCAGCAAACTGTTTTTCATAAATGTTCTCCTATCCATGTACTGGGTGATAGTGTTCGCCATCTGTGCGTTCTACTTCAGAATCTACCTGCACGTGCGGAAGGGTGCCATGACCGTCGGTCGACATCTCGGCCACAGCCCTAAGCAAGTGTCTCTACAGGCGGTGAAGCGTACAAAACACATGTTTTACATCTTCTTCACATTCGTCGCACTGACCTTCCCAGGCATAGTCGTCGAATATATGGATCCCTACAGTGATTCCATATTCATCCCCGATGAAGTATTTGTCATCAGCTTCGCGCTACTCTATTGGAACACCGCAGTTAATCCTGTCATTTACACCTGGACACTGAAAGAGTTTCGGCAAGGGTTCAAGTCCATGGTCCGCTGCAGACGTCACATTGTCGCCACAGCTCCACCAGCTTCCAGACCGGCTGTTGGAAGAGCTGTAGGGTTAACGAAGGTCTTCTCCCGATTGGCGGTCTCTAACCGCGTAGGTCAGGTGGAACCGTCAATGGCAGTGGTAGATATATAAGAAGACGAGCCCCCTGTCACTTTCACCAAGTTCTCCCAGCACATTTTGATTTAAACCCATCTCCAATGGCTTCCGCTTATCGACGAAAATGACCTTGAGGATGTTCGTTTGTCCTTGAAAATTCGAGCATCAGTAGACGTTAAATAAATGGGTAGGGGTCGCGTAAAGGAAGGTCAAATTCGTTAATGGGGCTCCTAGCGGGTAGCTACGGTACTGCTATCCTCGACCAGGCCTTCCTGCGGGGGCACAGATCGTAGAATTCGGCAAAAAGGGGAATTTGCCAGGAGAGTTAATCCACGGTAAGGTTAACATTTCCATCTGCTCGGCCAGTCAACCCCTTTGGTAGCCACCGCTCTGCCCGCCTTCCCATCCCCACCCCCATTGCAAATTATTCTCCCTATTAGCCAGCGTGGTCAGTCTGGTAGAGACTATGGTACTGCAACGGGGCTTCAAAGTTTGAGGTCGAATTTTCTGGAAGTGCTAATTTCATGACCTTCTAGTAGTGAATAGCTCTTGAAGCAGGGAGTAAGTGGTGTATATTTGGGCCTCCTATCAGCTCGTTTGGAACTGTAGGGGTCAATTTTGTTTCAGACTTTGGGAGAGAATTACTCAAGAAGGGGTTGACGGATCGTCATGATCATGAGTTTTGGTATACAGATGGTACATTGGATATAGGTGATTCTTTATTTCACAACCAGTAATTCTCACCTGCTGACGTTTCGGTGTCTGTCAGGCACCTTCTTCAGAGCTTCTGACTAGAGTACTGCTTCTCACCGCTATAAGTAGCCGAAGTAGGTGGCGCTTTTGCGGTGAGAATACAATCCCAAACGTGGCTACGTTCCCCCCTCGTCTGGTTGTGAAAAAAAGAATCTCCTATATCCTATGTTCTACCAACCTGATGAAATCATTTTCGGAAGATGGTACATTGGTTATAGAATCTTGGAGTACGATCGCAAACTTTTAGTTATAGTGTTAAACCATTGTCTATTATGAGATTCAAACAGTAACTTTCATAAGATGTGGGGTCGACGTAATATAAGATTGTACTTTTTTGTTTATGTAACTTTAGCAACATGTTGTCGGTTCGACTTAATAGGTAAAGCTGTTCATAATTTGCAAAATATTAAATCTTGAGTGGAGTGTGGTTGTAAACATACAAACGTATTATGAAACCATTGTCAAGTATGAGACTCAAACAGTAACTTGCATGACATGTAGGGTGCTACGTATCTATCTATTTATCTCGAAAAAAAGTAACAAAAATTACAAAAAATTAATTATCTATTCATTGACATGGATTGGCATAACATATGACAATCACTTTTTCAAGATGTCAACCCGGCTAACGGACTGTAAGGTTTGATCCACTCCCACCGGAAAGAACCCCTGCTATTTCAAGTGTGGTGGGTTCTTTAACGTGCTCGGGGTGTGGCTTTCCTCAAGCACGGAACATTCTATTCAAGGGACGTCCCTAACCGAATATAACCGTATGTACGTTAATACATGGTTTATGTAACATGTACAGCATGTGGTCATTTCTACGCGAGGTACAGTTGTATCATCAATCTACTAACATAATTGCACCAGGATTCATAATTCCCCCACCCTGAAAAGATACGTCCAAACAGATCATTCCAACCCAACCCAGTGTAATGCACTCCTGTATATCTAAACTGTGTATACATGGGTGTGTGTGTGTGTGTGTGTGTGTGTGTGTGTGTGTGTGTGTGTGTGTGCTACACTAGAGATCCCTCAAACCCGCTGTTTTTAAAAGTAGCGGATTGGTGTAACCAGACTGATTATTGTTAATGAAGGTTAACCGTTTGTACGTTTGTATGTACTGCACTAGAGATCTCGCAATCCCACTGTTTTTCAAAGTAGCGGATTTACGTAACCAGACGGATTAATGTTAATGGGGGTTAACCGCATGTAAGTTTGTGTGTACATGGTTTATGTAACTTGTACAACATATAATCATTTCTACTTAGGTACAGTTGTACATATTCAATTTCTCAAATACACGTTTTATCACATCGTGGAAGTATTGTCAAATGTGATGTGACTTTTGTTGTAAAGACACAATGTAATTTGTTTTATAATAAAAAAATGAAATACAAATGAGTCATGGTCAATTCTACTGATTATAGCACAAAAGGCATACCGCCAGCATACGCAGTATGCTACAAGAGGAAAGAAGCCTATCCGACCTTTACCATTTCCGGTCTAAAATTAAATGAATATGATTAGTATAGAATACAAAACGGTTTTATACAACCTTTTTTAATACTTGAAATACTAAGGATGAAATTTTATGCCTATACTAAGCTTTCATAAATCAGAGACGTACATAGCGAATGTTCTGCGATTTGATTCTGGTGGACAGGCGTGAGGTCATGAACCCTAATCACGCCCCCTGCTCTGATTGGTCGAAACATTTCGCTAAAAAAATCCCTAGAATTTTGTGGATTTAAACACTCTAGCTGCGTGAGAGACTTTAAAAATCGGCCGGTATCTTTTACACGGTGGGAGAGTACAGATCCCGTAAACATAACAATCTGGGGAGAGAGCTCGAAAAATCGGACGAGGTTGGTTGTACCCTGTCAAAGTCAGGCCTCCCCTTAAGAAAAGAAAAGCTCAGGTATCAGGATCTGGGATCAGGTGAACGAAACCTTTCCAAGGTCAGTACTATTCTTAACACCTTAAATACCTCTTCCTTATTTTTGTGAAAGATTTCCTTTAAAAATGATTCATTTCTTTTAAGAATACCTATCTAAATAAGAACTGTGTAGATTCCAGACCATAGGCTTGTCACAGTTTTAGGACGTATGTTTAGTAACGCCGGGTTGTACATTATTTAGATTCTATGCGGTGTGGCCATGCATGACTACACATATCAACACACACGAGAAATGTGAAGTGGGAGGGGAGTAGGGGCTATTTCGTACCTCCAAAGAAATGTTTAGTACAATATTCTACATAAAAGGAGCAGAGTTACGTCACCGACATTATGTAATGGGTCAAGCTAAGAGTCTAGCTACATGTACGCCCAAAAGAAATCCCATGACGTGGTTTAGCCGTCTCAACATTCGTACAAATTCCTCAGTTTACTATTTTGTTTATGTTGAATACATGTTTCAAATGAAAGATGGCGAAGTACACGTAATGATTTGGACCTATTTGATCTATTTGGTTCTATTTCGCGAACCTTTGATTCAAAACATTGGATTCAATGGCTATTGTGCAGCAAACAAAAAACCTACATCCCCTGTGGCGTAACATTCTTTTAAAAAACAATTCTAAGTCCCTTACACGCGGTAAATTCAAGGGGAAACTTGGTATGCCAACGCCCAGGTGCTAGACGACATTCCTGGCCCTGAATGTAGCAACAATGGCTTAGTCGTGTGTGGATCATACTTGACACCTTTAATTCGAAAACATCTACATGACGTAGCATTTTATAAAAAGTCAATGCTAGTTCATTGAAACCAAGGGGATATTTGGCGAGTGCATGTTCTAGAGCTGTTACGTCACATTTCTGACCCTAAATTGTATCAATGTAGCAACAATGGCTTAGTCGTGTGTGGATCATACTTGAGACCTTTATTCGAAAACACCTACATGACGTAGCATTTTATAAAAAGTCAATTCTAGGTCATTGAAACCAATGGGAAATTTGGCGAGTGCATGTTCTAGAGCTGTTACGTCACATTTCTGACCCTAAATTGTATCAATGTAGCAACAATGGATTAGTCGTGTGAAGACCATACTTGACACCTTTAATTCGAAAACACCTACTTGGCGTAGCATTTTTATAAAAACTCAATTCTAGGTCATTGAAACCAAGGGGAAATTTGCTGTGTTTATGTTCTAGAGCTGTTACGTCACATTTCTGACCCTAAATTGTATCAATGTAGCAACAATGGATTAGTCGTGTGTTAAGACCATACTTGACACCTTTAATTCGAAAACACCTACTTGGCGTAGCATTTTTATAAAAACTCAATTCTAGGTCATTGAAACCAAGGGGAAATTTGGCGTGTTTATGTTCTAGAGCTGTTACGTCACATTTCTGACCCTAAATTGTATCAATGTCGCAACAATGGATTACGTAGTATTGTGTGAACCATGCTTGGGTGTGCGTAGTCAATGTGTCCATGCGCTGGACACGGTAGGCACACATGAATCCAAGTTGTCCACATTGCATCATTTAGGCTAATGCTAAACTAGGCTATCGATGGTTATTCACATTGAACATTAGTTCAACGTTTGTCCCAAATATCTAGTTTGTCATAGGGTTAACAACGTCGCCACAGCGAAGCTCGGAACGTCGACATGGGAAAGTTTGGAGTCTTCCTTCCAATTCAGCTCTGCTTGGCTCTACTGGCAAGTTACCGCGTAACCACTTGTCTGAAAATCGGAAGTTTCAACATACGTACCTTCGGAGTATCCAAGATGTCGAAACCAGATGTTGTGAACATTTTACTTCAGGTAAGTTTCAACAGTTTAGTGGTTTTAAAGGTTGTATTCATAACAAATGCATTTAAGGAATGAATGATCTTTATTTTCATGTTCTTACCAATATGGGCTAAATGCAGAATTTGATATAGCTTTGATATAGCAAAGTCTGAGGTCATGAAATGTGCGAAGAGTTAACTTTGCAAACATTTTACGGGTAGGGCGTGACAAAAGCGTGTCAAGTTATAATCATGGTTTTCAAGGTTGTATTCATAACAAAGGCATTTAAAGAACGAATTATCTTTATTTGCATGTTCTTACCCACAATGGCTAAATGCAGAATTCGATATGGCTTTGACATAGCTAGGATGTTTTATAAAACCTCCTTGGATATAGCAAAGTCTGAGATCATGACATTTGCGAAGAGTTTACTTTGTGGGCATTTTGCGAGTTGGGCGTGACAAAGCGATATGCTCTGTTGATTCTCAACGATGGGAAATTGCTCTACCAATACCTGAAATAGATCCCAGTGAATTGGATTGGTTACATGTAAACATTACAACCGCAGTTTCCTAGGCCGCATTTACCTAACTGTTTATTTAAAGTCAGAACTATTTGTCCGTTTGTGGGGAACTCTTTTCGTGGTAACTTCGTGGCATGTGTCCGGGATCATCATTGTCAGATATGCTCCGATACCCGTGAATTGACGTTCGACAGATTGTGACCGGGTATATTTGCAGTGTAAAGAGACGAATGGGGATACATGGGGGCGTATCGTAACACCTGGTATCTTGCTTATACTGTGCGGTTAAAGCCCGTTTACTTGTATATTCAAGTCCGTATGAGCTGCGTATTAACATTTTTTGGGATTTAGGTAAAGTTTGCGGGGAAGACGTTGTTTTCTACTTTGTCTCACCGTTATGTGCAGTCTGGTTATTGAACCGAAGAAGAAAAGATTTTTCGGCCACAAACTTTACCTAAACCAAAAAACAAGGTGGGTAATAAAAACTATTGCCATGGCGGCGATTGAATGTTTATTGTAAAAGCCGTATCTCCCTGGACTCGCGACACGTTAGAGATCTCACTGCGTCCTAAATTGAATTTGTGTAACCGTACCCTACACTAATGGGAATATTATGTACTCGTACAAGTATGACTAAAAAGGCAACAAAACACACAAAAGCGTAAAAAAGATATTTTTTATCGATGAAATTCGTTGAGCTCATTGGGTATTTCATAAAACTATAATTCTATCCGAATAAAAATACTTTTGAATTGTACACAACCACGAGTTATTTAAGCGACGCTTCGGTGACCGTCTGTTACATTCCTCAGGGCAATTCTGACTGGTGCACTTTGCACTGTAGCCATAGGTGTCGCTGCTTACAGATGCGGTCCCAAAAGTGAAGTATTTACATAGATAAAGACATAATTAATGCTGTGTTTACAATGCGGTTCCAAACATTTGAACCCGAGAAAGGTGACAGGCGTTTACAGAAACGTCGGTTGAATAAAACACATGGCTGTATAAAAAGAGTCCTTTTATTCAGTGACTTGCTAACCTGATGAAACTATTCCACCGATATCTATCCACCTGCTTTCGCAACTTCAGACCGTTGAGCGGTACGACCTGTTTCTGGTGATGGAGATCAGAGATGCCTCCCAGACAGCCATGTATGACTTCCTGGATCAGTTGAACAAGTGGGTGCTCAGATATTTCGTATTTGTACAGTTGTCAATACGCCCATAGCAATATTAGGGCCCTGAAATAGGATTTTGAAAGTCAATTTGTTTAGTCATTTCTATTCATGATTGGTTCAGACAACACAATAACAATGAATAGCGATGTCCATGATGCAAAAATACGACGTCGCTGTGATGTGAGAACTCACTGAAAATCGTCGCTGGGGTTTTGTAGGCTCGCGAAACTAAAAGGACTACCGTACGGTACGTTTTTGTGAGGTTTCAAAATACTTAAACTATGAAGTTATTACGCAAATGAGAAAAACAGTGTTAGTAAATGTCACTACCATAAGGATTTCAGAATTATTTCAATTTCCATTTTTTGGGCCCTAATATTGCTTTAGGCCCCTTTAAGGCCTTATTGTATCTATTTGAGATATGCAACTTGATGTCAACACATTCCTCTTTGATGTGGACGTTAACGCAAAGAAAATATAATAATAAGCCATAGTTTTTGTTGCTTCTTTACTTCGAGTCTGAGGGCATCTGAGGTACTTTCAGTTGCCTTTGTTTTAGGTCTATGAATACTTGCTAGCTGGATGACATAGAATCTAAAACATTTTGTCTCTTTTTCACACACACAGTCGCACAGGAAACCCTTACTCCTTGATTCTTAGTGACCGTTTGGGAAGAACAAGCTACAAGGAGCAGTATGCATTCTTCTACAAGTAAGTAACTGTTGTAAGGCACTTCGTTAGATAATGATAATAATGGTCACACTTAAGATAGCACAACGTGACGCTTATCTAATCGTCCTACTATAATCATATTTATTTTGATTAAAGAAATTGTGTTATAGGATTCTGCATTTACCCTAGATCATGTAAAAGAATTGCTTTCACTACATATAATCTCTTTTTATAGCTTTCACTACATATAATCTCTTTTTATAGCAATTACAAACTGCACTTTGCTACACCCAAAAAAGGCACTTTCCAGCTGTAAGCACACGAACGCATCACCCACAATGCCGGGCCGTGCACGTCTGACCTCGCGCGCGGCTGCCAAATTTTACCCGCTAATTTCTTCAGTTACAAACAAGCTTTCATTAGTTTGAAGCTCGAGATCAGCTGGGCTGGCTAAAGGGAAATTTCCCACCGATATAAACACACGTTCATGCAGCCGTTGATTTTTTGGGTACGGATTCTTGTACCCACTCGGAGTCATACATGAATGAGACCTTAAGAGCATTGGCTAGTTGCATTGATATAGTACAATCTACAAGTATATTCTAAGCTATATGATATAGATAGAAGACGCAACGAGGTGTACTTTACAGCTAACTACATATGTTGGTATTCTCTATGTATATAAGTCGTTACATTACGGTTTATTTTAATTTGACGTTTTCGCGCCCTTTTCCATATATGGTATGAAGGAAATCGTCCGGTCTGTCGGTGTCGGACGTCTACCTCTATGACGATGGGGACGAGAGCGCTGGGAACGACACTTTTGCGCGGGAACCTTACGTCATCAGGTTCAACTCGTCTCAAACAGGTAGGAATTCTGGGATATCGTTTCTGGTCCAATAACCGTAGGGCTACGTTTATTCATTTATTTCTGTCATATTCAGTTTACCAGGGTAATTCAATTCAGTAGTGTGACCACTCACTGCTTTACATCGGGGCGTTGGGCCCCGTGCACATTTTTGTCCTACTTTTTTGTTGTGATAACTGCAACATTGTGGGGTCATGTGGCGTAAGGCGTAACGGCAGGGTGTTCTGCACAGAACCCAGCGGCCCCGGGTTCGAATCCCCCTGACGCGACCGATGTTGTGCCCTTGGGAAATACACTTTTAAAACACGACTTTCCTCACTTCGCCCAGGTGTAAAAATGGGTATATTGTTCTTTGTGCGTATAATTTATAAAAACTTGAGTGTAGTGTCACGTCGTCCTTGTCGGTGAAAAACCGAAGTACAGACAAAAAAAGAAAAGTTTCTTTACTTAGCAAAATGCACCAGGAATGCTCCCCCCCCCCCTCCCAAAAAAAGTGCCAGACACTGCGCTAGCAGGGCACTGTTTTGTGACGATCTCGCATAGTAAGCCCTGGCCATTGTTCTGCCTTTGACTGTAGAATCACAACTAATTTGGTATCATTGTAAAGGATAAGACAAAGCTTTCCAGTGATACATATTACTATTCAATTGATAAAGTAACGACGGCGAAAATATGATTGACCAAATGTAAGTGTTCCTAAGTGTTTGTACTGAGCGTATATAGGAACGAACCGTAGCTAGAATAAAAAAAGAGTTCGGAGACCTCTTATCTCCATGAAATATTTTGATTATGCAAATGACTTCTACATTTGCATATTTTATGCTTGGCCATGTGCACCTTTAACTGACTTACACAGGTCACAATATTAACAGTTGACATTTACCACTTAGAATAATTATAGCACTTTTGCATTAATCATGCAAATAAGGTATTTCTTTATGCAGTTTAATTTATGCAAGTTTCATCTCTCTTCTTTTTTTTTCACTTCCGAAATCGGTTTTTGACAGACGTGGACGACGTGGCACTGCACTCAAGTTTTTATAACTTATATTAACAGTGCCTCGTACAGATAACAACATACCCATTTTAATTTTCATACACCTGGGCGAAGTGAGGAAAGTCGTGTTAAGTGCCTTTCCCAAGGGCACAACATCGGTGGCGTCAGGGAGATTCGAACTCGGAACCTCTTGGTTCTGAGTCGAACACCCTGTCGTTACGCCACACGATCCCACACGATCTCTCTTTCCCTCTCACGCTCCATCCTTCCTCACAGTTATTCAGGACTTCGTCCTCATCCCGTGCCACACTGCCCCAGACGACGCGGTCCTGGAGACCGACCTCCTCTTTGACGTCTACCAGGATGCGGTTGCTAGGTGGGGCATTGATGACGTCATGGTACTTGGCGACCTGAACACCGACTGTCGCTACGTCACTTCCGGCGAGTGGGACCAGATCCGCCTGTGGACGGACCCGAGGTTCACCTGGCTGATCGGAAGTGACGCAGACACGACCGTTAGCTCAACGGACTGCGCTTACGATAGGTTAGTGGAGAACGCGTTTTGCTTTTCCTTCTTGTGTACCATATTCTTGCTAATAGATGTTTTGACAACTTACTGACCAGTCTATAACTGGTCCGGCACTTTTAGCCTTGTGGTAAGTGAGTTGGGTTCGTGAGCTGGCGGCCCGGGTTCGATTCCCGGGAGCCAGGAGACTGTACTACACGTATTTGGCTCTCAATGTTATTTCATTGCTTTCATTGCTCAGTAGAATTTTAATATTCATGCTGCATTTCTATTTTGTAGTTTGTACGCAAATTGCTCTTTTCGTAGCATCAGTGAACTAAAGCATTTTCTCATTTTCTATTATCACATCATAGCTGAATAAGTTGTTAAACATTGAAATACGCTTGTTTGTCTTATTCTCAGGTTTGTTGTTGCTGGAGACGATTTCATGAGTGGAATCAACGCGAGCTCCGTTTCTGTATTCAACTACAAGGACGCCTTTAACATCACACAAGATCTGGTAAGATCACTAAATCTGTCGATACTAGTATATATATATATATATGTATATTCAATCTCCAAGCAAATGTAGAACGGCAAAATCGTAACGTTTCTCTTCTTGTTTCTAGAAAAGCTCCTTGTTCCTTGAAACGGGGAGCTTAAGAAATGTTGATTTTGCCTAGCTTTTTGCACCTGCTTGAAGATTAGTATGTAAGTCCTCTTTAAACAAATGGCACGCGATGGTATGGAAAGCCCCTTGGATAACTGTATCATGTTAGTGCGTAGCATACTTGTCTAACACCACTTCAGAACCATTAAACCAGTTTTATAACGGTTAATGACACACGGTCTGGAAAGTAATTTTCCGTGACCAATGTTTATAGAAAGCCTCCGCCCTGAGACATCGCCAAAAATTAGTCACGATTCTATCCTTCTTGCTAAAATCGGCATTTATTCGGTTGCTTTTCTCTGTATAATGAATAAAAATGTTTGAGGCCTTTTTATCTACTTACGTTTATGTAGGCATATGACGTCAGTGACCACTGGCCGATAGAACTGGATCTGTACGAGATAGGAGTGCCCCTACCGACGGCCGCAGGAACGACGTCGACGCAAAGCCCGGATCTGCCAACAACGCCCCTACCGACGACCGAGAGAACGACATCGACGCAAAGCCCGGATCTGCCAACAACGCCCCTAACGACGGCCGAGGGAACGACATCGACGCAAAGCCCGGATCTGCCAACAACGCCCCTATCGACTACTGATGGAACTACACACGCACAAGGAAAAACCGCATCTTCCACTGAGATGCCTACAACAGAAAACCGTCCAACGACAACCCTAGCGTCGACGGGTGGAAGTGCAGGGGTATGCACACAAGACTACATCGCTGCCTGGCTGAGCACAGAGCTCTGGTCTGGCATTTTAGTGGGTTCTGCGGTCGTCTCCTTCCTGATGGGAATGTTCTTTTCCAAAGCGGTGACACTGTGCAAAAAATCGGCAGGTCGAGTGAGGTCACACGCAGTATGACGTTTTGATGAATGGCTTATTCGATCAAAATACATTGCAGCCTTTGGAGCTGAATTGCGTATCTGATAACAATCAAAATTGGTCTAGAATCACTGTCCTTTAACTTTAAGGAAAATGATTCCAGACCAATTAAGTTAAAGGGAGGCTAAACTTAATATTGAAAAGTCTACTATTTGCTATATATACCCCTAAGTCAAGAACGGCCCAAGCTACAAATGACGGGAGAGCCCTGAACTATGGCGGGCTTATGTAAAACAAGTGAGGACTTGACTTTGGGGTATATCTAGCAAAGTAAGGTAGACTTTTTATCTTCGCCGAGTACTTGTACTCGGAGAGGATTATGTTTTCGGTTGAAAAATCTGTTGGGTGGGTCTGAATGTATGTCAGGAGCATAACTCAAGAAAACTTCAATGAATCTTTATGATTTTTGGTAGGTGTGTAGTGGTTGTGTAAAGGAAGGTCAAGTTCGAAAATGGTTTACCTTGCGTTTTTCAATAGTACTGCAGCGGACTTAGCATTTTTTTGTGTTTGTATGTAGGCAAAAAAAAGTGACGGAAACGCTGATGGATCTTCATGATTTTTTGCAGGTGTGTAGATGTTGTGAAAACGGAGGTCAAGTTAAAAAATGGTTCTCCTGGCACTTTCCGTCGGTACTGCAGCGGGCTTTGTGTGGATGTGAATTTTCTTGTGGACAACATAACTCAAGAAGCTGTTGATGGATCCTTATGATATTTAGTGGATGGGTAGGATTTACCCAAAGGAAGGTCAAGTTCGATAATGGGCCTTCTAGCGGATACCAAAGGTACTGCAGCAGAGCTTCAAAATTTAGGGGCATATTTTCTGAAAGTGCTATGGTCATGATTTTTGTGTGGTAGATAGTTCATGCCACAGAAAGTAAGTTCTGTAAATTTTGGCCCCCTAGCGGCTTGTTAAGAACCGCAGTGGGTGTTTTTGTTTTGACATTCGGACATGAATAACTTGAGAATGGGTCGACAGATCGTCGTGATGTTTGGTATGTAGAGAGCTCGGATGGTGCTTTACATAATCAATGACTAATTATGCAAATAAGGAGCTAATTTGCATAATTAGTAAGGAAAGTTTGTTAACCCACTGCCTTTCAATGGGAGATGGGACAGTGTCAGGTCATGTAAACAGATAGCCTTGCATAAACGTACATGTAGGTCAAATAAATAAACTATTCTCCAAGCAGAGGTGTGGGTCCTGCTGGTTTTTGACGCGTTCAGTTTAAGCATTTTTGTTCAACACGGTTGGCGACATAACGAAATAGGGACAAAATAGAAAGCCTGACTAGAAACACCTAAAAACGTGCCAGATTTATTCTATTCATATGTATTGACTGTACTATTTCATCATCACTTTCAACTTTCAACAGCCATATCGAACCTTTGTGGCCCATATAATATCAACATACTCATATTTTTTCATGACCAGTTATAACATATATCAGCACACTCTACACATATACTAGTCCTGTACCACCAAATGATTTTTAACCCTATCTTAACTGGACTCATTCGCCCAATCATAACGTCCAAATGGTATGGTGCATGATCAAATTTGCAGGGGGTGATAAGCACGTAAATATCAATCACTCTCCATGATAAGCCTTGATTATTTGGCGAAGATAATGTGCTTTAGCTTTATAAACGGCAATTAAGTACCCTAACAGGCTAGATGAGGAGTTTGAACGTGGGCTTATATGTATATGAACGTAAACATGTATTCACTATTGAAATTAATACTAGTGTGCAACATCAGCATTTCAGCAGAATAAGTCGGCCAAACTATTATCATAAACTATTGCTATGGCACTAAAACACCAACGCATAACATACAAAATACACTTTCCTTATCAAACAACAACATACATTAACTAACTGCCATATCTAGATGAAGACATTATGCTAATAGTTACCATAGCATTCACCGTTGCATACACTCCGTACGGTGAAAAATTTGGTATATTTCTTGATAATCTGACGAAAACTGTTGCATTTGTTCAACGTGCTATTGTTACACTAATTACGATTGAAATTATGACGAATAGACAATTTACACGAAATTACCATTGGTAAGATACAAAGAAAACATATCATCCATAACCCAATATCCCATTCTTTTTTTTGTGCAAAATTTCTTGTGTAAATCTTGCTTTTACATGGTCGCAGTTTCAAGTTCAAGGTCAAACATACCTAAAAACGTCAAACCCCTTTGCGAGTCTTTTGTGATTTCCCCATTCCCGAAAAGGTCGAAATTTGGCAATTTGACGGTCTCCTTTGTCACTTTTCTGGTTACGGCCGGGAGCGGTACTGCAGATAAGGCTCCAATAGGGTATATACTCCCGTCTTATAAGATAGAAAAATATCTAAGGCATTACGCTTAGACCATTTAAAAACTCGACCAAACAGGTCTGAACGTCTTCAAATACATGTAGGATGACATGTAAGACTTTTGAAATCACGCGTCTCCATACAGGACCGATTTTTAGATACGGGGGATGGAGCTCATATCACGCCTATCGAAGCGCCTCCTATATTCATACATATTTCAAGTTTAGTCCATAACTAGTGGGTAAGGGTTAAAGGAAAGCTACACAAAAAATTGAAAATCCTTCTATGCTATGCTAAATATATTCCTATTCTTACTTCAAATTCTTACTTCAAATTCTTACTTCAAGTTGTTTCACATAAGTCCGTCATAGTTCTGGGATTTTCCACAGTTTGCAACTTATGCCGTGCTGACGCCTTCTCGCCTGATGATTGAATTATATGACGTCAGTGTTTCAAATTTTTCACCTGATGATTGTATTATATGACGTCAGTGTTCTAAAATCTAATCATCAGGTGAAAAATTTGAAACACTGACGTCATATAATTCAATTATCAGGCGAGAAGGCGTCAGCACGGCATAAGTTGCAAACTGTGGAAAATCCCAGAACTATGACGGACTTATGTGAAACAACTTGAAGTAAGAATTTGACTTTGGAATATATTAAGCATAGCATAGAAGGATTTTCAATGTTTTGTGTAGCTTTCCTTTAAGGGAATTTGTGAACTGCATCCACTTTCCCTAAAGTAACTTGGCCATGTTAACTAAAACTCAAATTTACCCGCTGTTATGAATAAAATGACAGAAAACTGGACATCAGACCACAGAATGACAATAGCCTTCAAACTATATGTTAGTTGTACAGACAGGCTTGCTTCGAAAGGCCGCACATGTTTGCAGCAGTCTAGAATTTTCTTTTATCAAATCATGTTTGACGTATTGTTTAATATAAACGGGTTATTTTAGGCAACATAGGACAAGAACCATAAACAATTTTCAGTAGGATAGAACCAATCTATAGTTTACAGGTACAGTATGTCCTTCTCATATCATTTTAGGGTCTAGTGTTCAGATATCTATCATATAAATAGCGGATGAACAACATCTCCAAGCAGATGTTGGGATGAAAGATTTTACTTTACACATTGACTTTGTTCGACTCTATTGGTAGTAATGAGCTCCATATTTAACGTTGAAAAAGTGCCATTGAAAATTCCAATCCGAAAAAAAATATGCCGCAATAGTCGGGTCTGTTGGTTTAGCGGACAAACGCCATACCGTATACCATTCCGTACCGGGGAGAAATCTGACTTATTCTGCGCGTTTGTATTTTCTAACGTAAACACTACCTAGGTTATGTAAGCAACTATAACCTTCAGAAATGGTTGCAAAAGTACTAAAATAGCACCGCTACAGAACGATATAATTTTTAGGTACAAAGTTTTCACATTGTTCACGCACTAAGTATACAAGTCAATTAATGTGGTTGGATTATATAGCTGCGGCATCTTGGTTTAATATTTGATCTATTACATATAAAACAATTCAAGCCACACCAAAGTCCAAGAAATACAACACAGTCCTCTTGGCGCTTCAGAAGACACATATATTACATTTCACATGTGTACAAAGCCACAATAACAGTCAGTGTCTATATAGTTCTGAATTGCATTACAAAATACACCTCGGGTTAAAATGTCTGTTTTTACACTCACATATACATGAATATAAAGCATCATAAAATACTTTGGTTAAAATCTGTGTTTTGTAAATATATTTTTGTCGTGTCACTTTGATTTATACATGTACAATTTCAAAAGTATGTACAATTTCAATACAATTTCACACATAAACAGGTCGTCTCTGAAGTGAAGTTTTGTGTCTTCGCTTACATACGATGACCCATATATTACACTGGCATAATAAAATCACACATGCTGACGATAGGTGATGACCAAAATGGTGTTCACTCATGCACAGTATCCTGATATTTATGTACACATGGAAATTAAATGTAGACAAATGGTGGAATAGTATGACTTATACTGAGTGGACGCGCCATTGTTGACACAGTAGTCACATGTAATGTCTAATGATCACCTTGTTGAACATGCATTGTTGCATAAAATCTCGTCAAGTCTTCAGCAAATATTTTCTGATACAGCTCCTATCAGAATAACGTAGTGGTCAGCCTGTGGCCCCTCTGAATTCTGGACTGCAGCAGTGCCAGTGGGAAAGACGCGGGGTCGTTTCGAACAGTGTCCTCTCCCTCAGTGCCAGGAAGCTTGGGGCTCTTTCCATGGCAGGACGCAGTGGCCGTGTTGTTGGTTGACGACGTGCCAAACAAGTTAGTGAGCTGACATCTCTGCAATACCTTCTGCTGCGCGAAGTGGGCATGTTCTGGTGTGGAGGAATTCTCAAGTACAATTTCCAGTCCTGAGGGTTCATCATTTCTTACAACCCCTGGTGCAGACCAGAACTGTGGTTTTATGTCTCCACCACCGACTTAAGAAGTTGACAGTGAGTCCGAAGACGCCCTTAATCTGACGGTGGGCCTCTGCGACAATTCACTGTGGTTCAGCTTGGAATCTCCCGAACAAGCCTGTGCTGGGGACGACGCTGACTTTCGAGCAGAGTCAGGATTGTCGGGTGGAGCATTTGTTTGTCCACGATCCATTGCACGCATCAAGCGTACCTGTTGAGCATAGGCTGCTATGCGTTGAGAGAGAAGGTACTGTTTCATGACGGAGTCAGGTAACACCATCAAACGTGCCTGGTGAGCATAGGCTGCTAGACGTCGAGAGAGGAGGTACTGTTGCACGAGCGAGTAAGGTATAGCCTCGTCCAGCGCACCAATCGGAAAGAAGTCGACCATAGAAGACTGCGGATGGACTCTGTACTCTTCAAGACTCCGGGTGACGCTCTGCTCAGCGAGGGACTCTGGTGGGCACGGCAGCTCTAGCTCAGGATTTCCCGATGGCTCTGTTATGTTTGCATCACCTGACGGCAAGCTGTGATTCAAGAAGCCCTGTGGGGTGGCAGGTTCCTTCCCGAACGTTTCACCCTCATTTGCACCATTTATTGGAGGGTATCCATCGGGGATGCATTGTGGAATATCCTCGTTATGCTTCACTGGCTTGTCGGTCTCTTGCATCGCAGTAGTCGCAGGTTCCTTCTCTGTCTGTACATGCTGTCTGTCATCTTCCAGTTGGAGGTCACTGGAGAGGAGCTCAGGCATCACACCAGCTGAAGTTTCCTTCTTCTCTGCCTGCTTGTGCTGAAGGTCATCTTCAACCGTAAGGTCATTAGGGAGGAGCTCAGGCACTACACCAGCTGAAGTTTCACTGTGATTTAGCGCGTAATCTCCCGAACAGGCCTGTGCTGGGGTCGACGCTGACTTTCGTGCAGGGTAAGGATTCTCAGGTGGAACATTTTTTAGTCCACAATCCTTTGCATACATGAAACGTGTCTGCTGAGCATAGGCTGCTATACGTTTGGAGAGAAGGTACTGTTGCAAGACGGAGTCAGGTATAGCCTCGTCCAGCTCAACAAGCGGACAGGAGTGGACCATAGAAGACTGCGGATGGACTCTGTGCTCTACAAGACTCTGGGTGACGCTCTGCTCAGCGAGGGACTCTGGAAGGCACGGCAGCTCTTGCTCAGGATTTCCCAATGGCTCTGTTATGTTTGCATCACCTGACGGCAGGCTGCGATTCAAGAAGCCCTGTGGGGTGGCAGGTTCTTTCCCGAACGTTTCACCCTCATTTGCACCATTTGTTGGAGGGTATCCGTCAGGCTTTTCAGTCTCTGGCATCGGAGCAGTCGCAGGTTCCTTCTCCGTCTGTACATGCTGCTCGTCATCTGGCAGAGGTAGGCCGTTGAGAAGCAGCGTGGGCATCTCAAACGCCACGGCGTCCTTCTTATCTGTTGGCTTGTGCTGCTCGTCATCGGGCAGAGGTAGGCCGTTGAGAAGCAGGGTGGGCACCTCAAACGCCACGGCGTCCTTCTTATCTGTTGGCTTGTGCTGCTCGTCATCGGGCAGAGCCAGGGGTAGGCCGTTGAGAAGCAGCGTGGGCATCTCAAACGCCACGGCTTCCTTCTTATCTGTTGGCTTGTGCTGCTCGTCATCGGGCAGAGCCAGGGGTAGGCCGTTGAGAAGCAGCGTGGGTATCTCAAACGCCACGGCTTCCTTCTTATCTGTTGGCGTGTGCTGCTCGTCATCGGGCAGAGCCAGGGGTAGGCCGTTGAGAAGCAGCGTGGGCATCTCAAACGCCACGGCTTCCTTCTTATCTGTCGGCTTGTGCTGCTCGTCATCGGGCAGAGCCAGGGGTAGGCCGTTGAGAAGCAGCGTGGGCACCTCAAACGCTATGGGTTCCTTCTTATCTGTTGGCTTGTGCTGCTCGTCATCGGGCAGAGCCAGGGGTAGGCCGTTGAGAAGCAGCGTGGGCATCTCAAACGCCACGGCGTCCTTCTTATCTGTTGGCTTGTGCTGCTCATCATCGGGCAGAGCCAGGGGTAGGCCGTTGAGAAGCAGCGTGGGCATCTCAAGCGCCGCATGTTCTCTCTTAGCTGACGTCCCTGTCATGTCTTTCTTCACTTCACCCTAAAGAAGTGATTACAGCATAAAAATCAGCACCATAGACAGGAATATGTTAGTAACATGCAAATGTGAATGTCAGTGAATAATCTATTATTGATTAATAATAGAATTGTAATTCAATCCATACCCCCGGATTACAGTATGAAATTATCAGACTTTTCAAGTGTCCACCTGACTCTTTTCATCAGCGATGGAAATAATGTTTACCTAAGACTTAGGGAACATAGCGACAACATACTTGAGTTCTCTATAAACATTTATCTGTAGTTATTGATTGTTTTGCTATTGTAATTGCTTAACGGTGCACACCCCAGTTCTTCCGCGACCGGGGTCCACGGAAGTGCCCGACAAAAAAGTGACGAAAGGGTTTCGAGGGGCTGGGTTTGAGTTTAGATTTCTCATAATGTGCTTCGAACTGATATTAGATACTAGCATGGCTGAAAAGCGTATGAATTGGTGTGTTTTGGGTGAAAATTTCGTTTCGATCTGAGCCTTGCTTTCGGATATCCATCCGCGTTGATGGTGAAATGTCCCTTGGCCCGGGATTGACCTTTGTTGCGTTCTGTGGGTCATGCTGACATGCCTCGCGCCATGGATGATTAAAGAAATCTTAGTACTAGAATTTTCTTTATAATTGGCTCGATTGTACGCTAGGTTTTGCTCTTTCTGACAACATCAGTCGTTTCTACCCAGAAATTTTTTTCTACGAGTTTTATCCTACACAAAAGTGCCAAAATTTGACCATCATTTTTGACGTGAAAATTATGTTTTTGTCTCCTGATTTACCAAAATCAGAGAGGTAGAAGAAACAGAACTCAGCTGATCCTGTAGCGGAAGGGATAGGCTTTCATCCCATACACAGTTGATTTACTTCGGAATACTTCCCTGGAAGAGACAGTACCTAGACTGGAGGGTGCGCAGCCTCCAATTGAAACACCAAAGAAACTGGGGTGTGCTCCCTTAAACGGACCCGTCCTGCAAAAAATACTGACCATAACAGCCAACAAATTGCATTTTTCCCGGGAAACTGTGTAGCCCCGACCCAACCTGGTCGAAAAAATTTCGGATTTCGCAAGTTTTAATATGGTTATATAATGTCATATAATGTGCTGATTTGCCCCCCTCCCACGCCCTCCCCCCTTAGAACACGGCCAAACAGCCTTCAAAGTGTGTTTCCTGAACATTGATGACGTAACATTTACCAAAACATTGTTTTTTGCATTGCTCTACTACAGGGGCACTGGGATATTGCATATGTTTGTTTAATAGTCGCTCCTGCATCAAGTAGCAGACGCTTTTCAATGAAAAAAAACTTTGATGACGTCATTCTCGTACTTTCCTGCCCAATCCAGTGTCAAGTTCGCTGTCGCGCTAGTTTACAACATTCATGCAAATAAGTCGCACAAATCAGAAGATACATCCCTAGGCTTGTTTATCGCACCGAGACCGACACCAATTTGTACAGCCTTTTCTCAGCAGATGCCCGTTTATACCTTTATAGCTGTTAGAAGTGCGGCTCAGACCGACATCCTAACCAAAGATACATCATGTAAGTTCATTTTTCTACAAAATAAAAGAAATCTTGGCTACGAAAACACTTGGGTGATGAGGCTAGGTCTATTCTCTATCAGGTAACGCCAAAAATTAAAATTCTAACTGCTTCCCGTAGAAGTACGGAACTTAAAACGGCACTGTTCTCAATGGAAAAGACAGGCAAGTGAAAGTCATTGTGACGTCATGAAGTCAACTACGTTCTAGGCGGTATGTAGCGTCTATTCTAGTCAGAAATAGAAGGAAAGCCTCCTCCATCACAAGAGCGCCTCACTGACATGCCTTTCTACTGCAATACCTGTTCATTAAGCTTGAATTTATGGAAAAAATCGTCTTCAAGTGGAAGCTACCATTGTGACGTAATTGCTATTATGCGCCTAGAATGGTACCGAGGCCCAGAAGGACAAAATCAGCCTTCCGACACGGTAACTTTCAACCACCTGTAACTCGAGAACGAAAAGTCGCAAACAACTCAAACTTCGCATGCTGATAGGTGATAACTCTTTTAAGCCATAGACAACATAAATCATAATTTGCATATATTAACGGTGCACACCCCAGTTCTTCCGCGACCGGGGTCCACGGAAGTGCCCGACAAAAAAGTGACGAAAGGGTTTCGAGGGGCTGGGTTTGAGTTTAGATTTCTCATAATGTGCTTCGAACTGATATTAGATACTAGCATGGCTGAAAAGCGTATGAATTGGTGTGTTTTGGGTGAAAATTTCGTTTCGATCTGAGCCTTGCTTTCGGATATCCATCCGCGTTGATGGTGAAATGTCCCTTGGCCCGGGATTGACCTTTGTTGCGTTCTGTGGGTCATGCTGACATGCCTCGCGCCATGGATGATTAAAGAAATCTTAGTACTAGAATTTACTTTATAATTGGCTCGATTGTACGCTAGGTTTTGCTCTTTCTGACAACATCAGTCGTTTCTACCCAGAAATTTTTTTCTACGAGTTTTATCCTACACAAAAGTGCCAAAATTTGACCATCATTTTTGACGTGAAAATTATGTTTTTGTCTCCTGATTTACCAAAATCAGAGAGGTAGAAGAAACAGAACTCAGCTGATCCTGTAGCGGAAGGGATAGGCTTTCATCCCATACACAGTTGATTTACTTCGGAATGCTTCCCTGGAAGAGACAGTACCTAGACTGGAGGGTGCGCAGCCTCCAATTGAAACACCAAAGAAACTGGGGTGTGCTCCCTTAATGAAGACTGAATTAGAAGAATTGCTTCAAAATACTAGCATCGGTTTGAAAAAAAAGTACACTTTAAATAGCAATAGCATGAAAGCAAAACCTGTAGTTTTTACTGTAGGGCGCATAAACTTGTGACTTACATGTTCATGTGCCCCAATCTGCCCAGTAAGATCCTGTAATGATGCCGGGGTAAAAGAGATATTAATTGTATGGAACAGTGCATCTCGGCAAGCATAGTATTTGCATCTAATGTGAATTTATTTCAGTGCAGAACCTAAAATAGATATAGTATATTTTGATATACTATATCTATCAATACTCAAAAGTATTATATGAAAACGCAAGACTGCCTTTTTTATTCTTTTGTTTTTCGATAGCACGGATCAATATGATATCTTATTATCATATTTGCACAATCAAAATGGCAACCACAATATTCGTATTCATCAAAACATTTCAGAATCTGCAAAACTCACCTGTTTGAGCGTCTTGATCAACCCCTTGCTAGCCTCCATCTACCAACGGAATAAATGATTTAATTGATCCATTGATACACATTTAAGTAGGTTCTGACAATGTTCACTTGATAATGCTACATATAGAGGATACTTCACTAACCAGGACATAATCTAACAATAACATGTATGTAGTATCATGATCATTAACCCTTATCCATATAACCCTTATCCATATATATATATATATATATATATATATATATATATATATATATATATATATATATATATATATACATATATATATATATATATATATATATGGGTTCCACATTACAGAGTCTGTATGTGGGTCCCATATATGCACGGGTTTGGGGTATTTTTTAGCTGAACGCATCACACCGCAGTGAAACGCATCAAATGCAGAAGTAACTATGCCACAGCAGCGCAAAAAAAGTCAAGGCAAAATTACCCGATTAATGAAACAAATTAGGTCAAGAACACCAGCAGGACAAGGTTACAATAGATGAAACGGAATGATTGGGCCAAACAAAATCAGTTTCCGATCCTTACCTGTTCTCGCATATTTCTGATCAGTTCCTGCTGACGTGCAGCCTTCTGCTCATTCTCTTTTCTCATCTAAAAAAAGGATGTATAATATTTGAGTATTCCTTGATGCATCATGGAATATTAAACATTTTATTGTAAACAACATACAGCACATGGTACTGATGCAAAGCATTGGTAAACTGATTGAGACAATTCTAAGTATGAAGGTAAAAATAGCGTTAAAATGAAACGTAGGGAAGACCTTTTAGTAAGCAAATTCTCTAGCTTTCCCATTTATTGTGATTGGTATCACATGTAGTATAAATATTGAACAGTGGCCAAAATCCAACAATATGATATCATATGACTGCAAATGTACCTTGTCTCAAATGGCAGATAGAAAAATGGTATATGAACTTACATTTATTGTATTCACTGCGTAACAACATGCTCTGTTCTTACCACTTTTACATAACGTTAACAATGCCGAAATCAAAATTTATGGATGCCACATTACGCATACCTTCTGTATGTCCTGTTGTATGGGCCGCGGGTCAATCAGGACATCATTCCCTTGCTGGGTTTGAGTGCCCACATGCAGTCTGGCCTCACCAAATCTGTAAACGATGAAAATAACACATAAACCATATAGACCACCATTTAGATGGAGAAAATTGACTACAAAGTTGTTATTCCAGAAGTTTACATGCTGTTTCAATAGTCATTGTTTCAATTGGGCACATATTTTAAGACACCTATCAATTACATGACATTGGGTAGAATCAAAGGGGGAGGGGCACAGATTCCAAATTTTAGCTATTCCTTTTCATACCAAAATGAGAGTTTTATTAAAGCTAGTTTTAGAATGCAGATAACTCACCCCTTCTTTTCTGATTCAAGAACCTCCACACGAGACTTCAGCTGCTCGATCTCCTCATCTTTCAGGGAAACTCTGTTGTGGTGAATAGAATAGACAAAATGAGATCAAGCATAAAAATACAACATTCAGGAAGTCTCTTTAGTGTGGATTTCAACAGTGGGTCCTCCTTATAGCTAAATTTTTATTCTAATACAGCATTAGGAAAAATGATATTCTATTATCATTAGATATCAGTATCTTATCCCTAACCTTGTTAAAGGAGGGTTTAATTACAACTTATCTGACACTCCCAAGTCTGATGAGAACATTAGGTACAATAAGGTAGGTTTGAGTGTCTAAGTGAGTGAGTGAGTGAGCAAGTGAGTAATTGTGTGAATGGATGAATGAATGAATGAGTTTGTGTGAGTGATTGAGTGAGTGATTGTGAGTGTGTGAGTGAATGAATAATCATGTGAGTGAGAGTGTGTGAGTGCGTGAGTGAATGAGCGAGTGAGTAATTGTGAATGATGAATGAATGAGAGTGATTGTGTGAGTGATTGTGTGTGTGTGTGTGAGTGAGTGAGTGAGTGTGTGAGTGAGTGAGTGAGTGGACGAGCGAGAGTGAGCGAGTCTAATTTCTGAACCCAACTCACCGCTGCCGTGTTTTTGCGGCTTGATCCACGAGTCGCTTCTCCAGTTCTCTAATCTTCGCGTCAGCTTCTGTTCTCTCCCTGTGAGAAGTGAGAGAGTGTACAAATAGTGGCAACAAATATGTGCATGTACATGCATACTGTGACACTGATATTCTTACTAGAAGACCTGAACCTTTAAGTTAATAAAAATCAGGTTCTGACCATATCCTATAAATCATGATAAGTTTTGAAACAAAGATAACTCACCCTTCCTTTTCTGACTCCAGGACAACCACATGAGCCTGGAGCTGCTGAATGAACTCATCTTTCTGGGAGATCCTGTTGTTTTACACAGAATGGACAGAAATATCAAATATGTTATAGTACAAATGTATTAGAGAATCTCTCTTTTGGTTTGCTGCAGTGTGCTCTCCCTACAGCTAAGTAGTTATGTTATTTTGATATCAAAATATCATAATATGCTATCTCTGTGCTTGTCAAAGGGATGATTTAAATACAACTGGTCTTAATTAAACATTCCCAATTAGTTAGGGAACCAGACACAATAAACTGTGTATTGTCAGTGGATAGTGGGTGGGTGGGTGGGTGGGTGTGTAGGTGGGTGAGTGAGTGTGTGTATGTCACTATGTGAGTATGTATGTGTGTGAGTGAATGTGAGTGAGTGAGTGAGTGAGTGAGTGAGTGAGTGAGTGAGTGAGGGAGGGAGGGAGTGAGGGAGGGAGGAAGGGAGCAAGTATGTGGGTGAGTGTGAGTATCAGCATGTGTGTGAGTGAGTGAGTGAGTGATTCCTCAAACCAAACTCACCTGTGTTGTGTGTTTTCTTCCAGCTTCCGGATCATTCTAAGGAAAGATATCAAAGAATTGTTAAGCATCTTCAAACAACTGATTTGAAACACTTTCTATCAAGTTTCAATGTTTCTAATCTTAAGAATTTCTCTGCTATTGCCAATTTTTTCATTTCAGTTCCCAAATTTGTGTGCTTTAAGAGCTTGCTCAGATTGTATAAAGAAGCCGTTCAAATTTTTTACAAGCCTTTAACAACCTTACATGCTTAAATTCTAGATTTACTAAAAACAAATACAGTCAAACATGGCCTCAACAAGGGACAGAGGATAATGGTTGGTGACTGGAGGTGGTTGCTCCAGACAAGAGGGTCTTACCAATGCAAAATCTTATGGAACTGTTTCAATGTGACTTATGAATGGAGGTGGTTATCTTTGCTAGGTGGCCAGCCAGCTTTGACTGTATATGCTTCGCAATGGTGATAGCTCTAGTTCATGATCAGCTGATATGATTTCAAAATGATAATTTGTAACTTACATATTGGTGACTTCTAGCCGTCCGGCGAAGTCACTAGAAAGAATCCATAAAACGATATTAAGGAATATAATGACAACAAGCATGTCTACAACAAATTACTGTGAAAAGAGATACTGTAAACCCATTCAATATTGCAGTTGGTATTTTAGTGTTTGGGAGGAAAGGGAGTAGTTGATAGCATTTAGTTTTAATGGTGGGAAGAAAATTATTGTCTCAAATGTTAGTTATCAAACATTTGCTTTGTTGAAATTCTATCCATTAACTAGTAGCTAAAGTCTAGTTACCGTAAAAAACATCAACAATTACAGTAGCAATATGGCTCCCCATTCAAAGATAGGAAGCAAATTAAAACTTTTTAAAAAGTGGTATTTTATGTCATACTGTATATTCTTTAAGTTCATGGCACTAATAAATTTCATGGAACAATGAAAATCAAGGGTTTGTGGTATCTTTGAGTTTGTTGTCTAAACAATTAGTAGAAATGATGGATTCCAAATACAAATGAACGTTTGCTGGTGCATCAAAACTAAAACACAATGAATATTTCAAAATCTAAAGTAAATATCATGCATCTATTTCTTAGATTACATGGTGAAAGTGATATAAATTGCTTAACTAAAGGTTTATCTAGGATCTACTGTATGAAATACAAGTTTATTCTTTAGAAATGAATATTCAATTCAAGTAGATATCTTTTCAGCACCAAGGACAGGACGTTAGTAGAAAATGGCGGTTCTTACCTCAGAATCTCGTTCTCCAGTTTGTGGTTGTCTTCAGTTTGTTCTTGTAGCCTCCTGTTTAAAGCAAAAACAGAGTAAAGAACTGTAGTATTTTCTCTTCATCACATGAATTTCCTTTAATTACAGAATTGTGCCCTTAAATTTGCATTAGTATTCTTGATGCAAAGGATCTTGATGTAATTGACATCTAATAGCACTTGTCAACACGTTTGTTTCATTATCTTGATTGTTTTTATTGTTCTGATGTTACAGCTTTAAGCTAAAAAATATTCTTAAATGTTGTAAAGTTGATTGATATAACAACTATAGAAATGGTGTGAAAATTTTTACATTTGCCAGAAAATATCCTTAATCTGTATAAATTGCTTGCTGTGGATTATATAGCTAACTTGTTGAACTTGCATCAAGAAAGAAAAGTGCATATCTGTAACATTATAGAGTTCCATAGATTTGACAACATTGAATTCTGCTCTAGACTTTCTTTCCACCTTTCATGTACTGATCAAACCCAACCTTCCTTAAGTTTACTTTTAACGTATAAAGTTAACATATTAAAAAAAGAGAATTCCAAGCACAACTTCTAATGTTACCTGACAAAAATGGAGGTGTAGTGTTGTTTCGTCCGAAACAAGCTGAAATGACAAAGTAGAAACATTTTAGCCAAATGTTTCAATGACAAATGATAAAGAAAATGGCCAACACAATTTGTGACAGTTGTTTCACTGTCTTTTATTAAGTGTTTCTACATATATCAGCTGAATCAACTAGTGAATCTATGTTATATTTTTCCAGTATTTTTTTGTCTACATGTGTGTTCTTTAATTCTCACCTCTGTAGGTCTTGTAGTTCGTCCAAAAGAGCATCACTGTACTCTATCACCCTGAAAGGATGAGAAAATAAAAAAGATAAATAAATTGGTACTGTTATATTATATAAAAAAAGCAGGGTATCTCTGCCATGGTTAACAACATAGTTTACAATAATAGTTATTGTACTTCAATGTCAAATCTTTTTGATATATTTCTGCAAAGATGAAGAAATGATTTCATATACTGCTGAGTGAAACTGTCTAAGTACAGTCTCTGGCAATAGTAACAAGTCAAAGAACCCTTGTGATTTTTCTGCCCCCCCCCCCTAAAAGACAGGGTATGCATACAAGTATACGTTTTAAACATGTAACAATGAATACTGAATCCCCCCCCCCCCCACATACAAATTTTTTCATAGCTCTAAACTCTGACTACTTCTGACTACAGTGGCTAAAGCTAAAGCTGACTAAAACTTCTGACTTCTTACTCTTTCAACGAGGTCTCACTGCGGTCTCTCTGACTTGGCTGAGTAAGAAAGTAAGAAGGAACATGCTACAATAAACCAAAAAAACCCACAGACAAGCAGAATAAAGCAAAACAAAAGGAACTTCTGAAAGCAATTCAAATCTACCTACCTACCTACAAATCAAATTCAAAATAGTTTTGAGTGCATGGATTCACAGTGTACAGTTTTATCCTAAGAATTTCATACTTCTTCCTTACATTAGATATTTCATACACATTTCGTACAATATCAAACCACACCATGAAGCATAAACAGAACTTACATAAAGTGGCCTTAAATATAACAAAGAAATCTGTTAAAATGATGTTCTTCACTTCAAATGCTATAACAAGAACTTGGCACAGGGGAGGTTAAGTACTTGCCATTTTTACTGCAAATCTTGAAACTTCTGTGGTGGTTTTATTGAATATATGTTTTTTTACAGTGACTTTTCACAATTATTCATGACACAGTGAATATGTCTCCCTATAGTAATTATTGTAATAGTAAGCATACTAGATTAAAACACTGCCATAACCTCCCTCTCCATCTTTCGTTGAAATAAAACCACTGCAAAAGTAATAAATTTAAAGTATTGACACATAAATAAACTCCCTAAGTAACATTAGAACTTACCTTGGACGCATCATCCAAGTCATCTTCTGCCGACTCCTTTTTCAGTTTGATGACCATTCTTCTGAACATAGAAGTCTTCCCTGCTCTAATGTTGGGATGTAAGTATTACTAACAGTGATATACCACAATCATGATTAACAATTCTTGATGTCGTTTCCAGCAAAGATTATAAACAAAGAGAATACAATGATTGACAGTATTGTGGCAGCAGTTGCATCAATTGTTTCTGAAATTGTACCTGTGGAGTCAATTTTCCATCATTCTTCATTTATTGTTTAAACTAATAACATTAAAATGAAATTGAAAAATGAAATAGCGCTACCACACAGTTACAATCCATCTTGAAATTATCACCTTGATTTCAATTTTTGTAGTTTTTGCACTGCCCCTCTACAGTAAAATCATGACACTGCAAAACTGTCTTTATATATGCTACGTTATTGTTTTGACCACAAACTTTGACCACCAACTAAACCTATTTGTCACTCCAACCACTAAACAAGATACCTGTGAAAATAAATGTATTTACAGTACTTACTTCTGGAGGTTTTGCAGGTCTTCTGGGAGAGCTCCAGTGCACTCTTTTGCCCTGTAAAGAAAGTTGATGATAACAATTAGGAAATCGTATCATAATTGAATAGTAAAAAAACCTGACACATCTTTTCTGGCATCACAAAAAGAGGACTTTTGCACTTGACTTTGTTTTTCAATTTCCAAATGTTTATGTCTATTCGAAATACTAAATCCTTCAAGTTGGTGAATTGTCACGATAATGTTGTACTGAGGCACTAGATTTTCTAGCAACAGTAACAGCTATGAGCACCCCCTCCATTTTGCCCCCCCCCCCCAAAGTTACTGTGTACTAGTAATAGTATGTGACATAGAAAAACATACAACAATGAAGACTGGGTTCCTTCTTTCCTATTTTTTTTTCATAGTTGTAAACTCTAACTACTTCTGACTGCAGTGCTAACTAAGCTAAAGCTGACTAAAACTGAGTTCTTACTCTCTTAACGAGGGCTCTGTGCTGACTCTCTCGGTTGGCTGAATAGGAACAGAAAACAATTGCTACCATAAGAACAACACAACAAATAAACAAAACATAGCAAAACAAATGAAAAAAAAACATCACACCAATTAATTCTATTGTTTCTAAGACATTTTGGAGTAAACAGTGCTTGGAGGAAACTCTCATTAAAAATACTATAGTCCTTCTGAAATCCCTCAGACAGATTTTATGTTGATATTTCACTTCAGCATTATTTTCTGAAATTAAAGAACCAACAAACTACATATTGGTGTAATAAAGCATATTCATAATGAAACATAAGAATTCTCAAGTCTAATTCGGCCACCTTATGTAACTTCTGCAAATGATGTTTTCTGAAAATGATCATTTTGACTGTTGCACTTTTTTGTCCAATGGCAAAATGATACAAGTTGCATTCAAATCGTTCAATAAATAATTTCTTTAAGTGGCCTGCAAATATCAAGTGTAGATTTGAGGGTCTATAGTTTGTCATGATTTTGTATCTATTTTGCATTTTCGTAATAGAAATACTCTTAGCAAACGATAATATGTCCTTGATACACACTTTGGGGTATTAAAATAGTGACCTACGTTTAGTGAAGCATCCGCAGAATCTACATAAGGTGGCCTTGTGACAAAAAAATTGAACTAAAGATAGCTTCATGTTGAATGTTATTCAAGTGCCATCACTTCAAATGGCATAAACAACAACGCAGTTCGGCGGCGATTAAAAACTTACATTGATCTTAGTCTCAACCTCCAAGTCGTCTTCTGTTGATCCTTTCTTCAATTTCTGGACCATTCTTCGAAACATCGATGTCTTCTCGACGCTAGCGTTGTCTTTAGACTGTTGACCTGACTTTGTAGTCGCCATCATTCAACTTCTCAAATGTAGATGAGTAAAATGCCTACAAATGTCATCAAAAACAAATGTAAATCTATCTCAAGCACAAACAATACATTAATAAATCTTAAAATATTGCGAGACAAAATACTGGGTTACATTTCAGGCTGTCTTTGTCGTAAAATATCCTGTTGTTGTCCTTATATAAGTAGTAATAACCTTGGTGACTTTGACCTTGTTCTATTCATTCAGCGGCAAAAATGATTTCAGATTTTTTGGTGCGTTTCAGACCCAAAACTTCCACTTTACGTCACCCTGCTGTCTCCTCTTTGTGTAAAGAAAACGTACGAGTAACTTTTGACTTTGATTTGCGATTTTCATTATCATTTAGCTGATTTTTTAAAGTCTAAAAACGGAGAGAGAAAAATCCCCACCTTGCTTCTAGAGCTGGCTAGTTGTCATCTGTGTAAATAGAACACCGTGTCCATGGCAACCGGAACAAACATGGCGGATCGAACGCCTGGGAGGAATGAACTTTAAAATCGTGCGTTGAACATGGAAAATCGTGTTTTGAATACATCATCTCAAGCTACTTTGAATATTCAAGCCGTCCTCTGGCTTATAATCATATCTTTTGACAAAAATTCCGTCATCTAGTTGATCGCTGGGATAACATGAAATGGTATTGATCTACTTTTTATCTTCTGGTCATTCCTGTATGATTTCCAGCGGATGAGCACAGTTGTGGCAACCAGGTTGCGGTTGGGACTAACTCTTGTGTAGCGCATCATGTGAAGTTTCTTCGCCCTTAGATGTGCTCAATACACGGTCTGTGTTATAATGTTTTGATACCTAATTCACATTGATTTACTAAATCACAACAAACGCTACAATTTCCCCCTAATAATATCAACAGCTTTGTACTTTTTTTAGTCGCGGATGAATGTAGCATATGCATCATAGTAAAGGGGCCAATCTCGTAGTCAGGCCTAGGCCAGGGCACGTCAACATGTAGACAAAACGTTCCAATATGGGACGTTAGGCATTATGGTTAGGTTTTTGACTGCGTCGTCTTCGAATGCATGGTTATCAAAGCCTTTTAGACAGTGCTGCAAATACTTAAGTCTCTTAAGTTTGTAATTCTGGCGGTGTTACTGACCCAATTTTCAAAAACCGCTGACAAAGAATGCACTATGGATAAAGGCAACTTAACGTTACTTCATATGGGGAAAAATGCATCACTTAAGCTATCCACAACCTAAAAACACGTCAAAAACCAGCCGGACCCACTCCTCTGCTTGGAGAGTACACTGCTCTAAAACTGCACCACTGCTAGGTACGGAAAAGTCACGTTTACTATGTCGACGTCTTCCAAAATGTTTATGATATAGATAAAGATTTATTCTATTGATATATATTTACTGTACTATTTCATTATCACTTTCAAATACGACACTGCAATATCAAACCTTTGTGGCCCATATAATATCAACATACAGACTCATATATCAGCACACTAGACACATCCACTAGTCCTGTACCACCAAATGATTTTTAACCCTATCTAGGCTACCCCCTCATAATTTCCAAACGGCATGGTGTATGATCCAATTTGCAGGGGATGATATCAAAGCATGAAACGTTAAATATTAATCACTATCCATAATAAGCCTTGATTATTTGGCGAAGATAATGTGTTCGTGGAACTCTAGTTGATTTTAAGTTTAGCCTCCCTTTAAAATCATCTATAGCGGAACAAAATCAATACACATTAGAATAGACTTTTTCCTACATGATTAGCGCAATTAGTGATATATAAACTGGACAAACTTGTTGTTAAAACCCTAGTCCTTCTGAGCCGGACAATTGTCGGTTTGCACATGCTTGTTCTGTATGCTAGCCCTGACAATTGTCGGGTTGAGGGTAAAAAAAAAAAAAAAAAACTATGGATAATTCTTAATCTAATGTTGATCACCTAATAATCAGGTGAAAATAGGGTACCATTCAAATTCTTCTTCTTTTTGAAATCTTGATCTTGAAAACTATTTGAGTTCAAATGATGCTTGTCTAGTGAAGAAAGGATTCTATTGGATAATATTTAATATGATGTCATGTAAATCATTATGCTGCACTGTTGAAATTTCCCTTATTTTCCATATTAAGCGATCTTGAAAGACTGCATGTGTTATTCTAAGATTATCATTGCACGTATGCCAAGCTAAGCATTTATATTGAATTTGTTTTCACAAGTGATGAATATGTCTTAACTTAAGATGTGAAAAAATTAAGAAATTATATATTAAAGGGACGAATGCTGCTAATACCTTCAATTCAAATAAATATATACCGAAAAAGACTCATGGTGTCTTCAAATTTCTTTTGCACGCATTGAATTAAAGGCAACCAAAGCAATATTAGTATCAAAAAAATGGAAATTGAATAATACTGAAACACTGTTTAGCTCATTATATTTCGCGTAATAACGTCATACTTTGAATTTGAGCATTTAAACCATGCAAAACGTGCCGTACGATGTTCCGCTTAGTTTCGCGAGCCTACAAAAACCCCGGCGACGATTTTCATTGAGTTCTCACGTCACAACGACAGCGTATTTTTGTACCATGGACGTCGCCATACATTGTGATAGTGTTGTTTGAACTAATCATGTTTAGAAATGACTAAATGAATAGACTTTCAAAATTTTCGAGCCCTAATATTGCTTGGGTTTCCTTTAACTTTACTTTTCGCAGAACAACGCTTGCTAGGGCCCTGTTACACTTGTGCGTATATTCAAGTGCGCGTGACTTGCGCATTAACATTTTTTGGGGTTTAAGTAAGGTTTGCGGGGAAAAAGTTATTTTCCACTTTGACCCACCGTTGTGCAACCTAGTGATCGAACTTAAGAAATTACTTCTTCGGCTGCAAACTTAACCTAAACCAGCAACATGTTAATACGCAACTCATGCGGGCTTGTATATACGCACAAGTGTGACAGGGGCTTTAAACAGATGTGGCTTTCGTACCACACTAAAAGGTGCCAGCAATCTGTGCTTAGTCTTCAGTAGTTGAACCCTTCAGACCTTAGCCCTTCATTCCCTTCCAGAAGACTTTGAATTTGAGCGCAGCGACAACACATGAGCTTTAGCGTTATACGTTTTAAAAAGAAATACTTCGCTTTATTTCCATTTGACACACGTCGTCTTTGACGTTAACAATTAATCTGTCACAGCTTTAAGATAAACTAAGTGGTTTTAAGATTATGCTTGAATACGTTACGATATTCGAAGTCAAGCCTTTATACCGCCATTCCACTGGGGCGGCGACCTCGCCACGCTCTCTCTGCGACCAGAAATCGACCAGAGCGCTCAACGAATTTCGAAGATAAAGAACGAAACGTTATGTCGCTTTTTGTTGTGTTTTCAGTTATACTAGCTATTATATTTTGCATAGTATTCTAATCATGAAATCAAGGGTTACACAAATCCAGCTTATAGGTCGCAGCGAGGTCGCCGTGAGAGCGCCATCTAGTGGAATATCGAGGAAAGACGGACGAACAAATATCGAAGGACGAGAACTACCGATGACACAGAACTACCCCTTGTATTTGCGCCAAGAAACTGGAATGCTATATGTATATAGTACAAGTAGACGTACACTTTTCAAGTTCAATGACGACGTTGTTTAAATCGGTCTTGGAAAACTCTAGATCTCAGCCTAAACCATGGTCTTCAAACTGAGAAGATATTCTGAACTTTCGGTGGTTTTTATTCTACTTCTTGTACTATACGTGAGGAGTGTGTCCTCCCGTTCCATTGTGGAAGGAAGTCGAGGGTTGTCGCTTGAAGAGGGTACGTGCAGCCGACAGTGCAACGTCACCAACGTCAACAACATCACTGTTCTAGCGCCACAAGGCAACCCTGGACTGAAGGGACAGTCGGGGGAAAGGGGTGAGTACAGGGGTGATATCGGGGATGTCACTGTGACTCCACTGCGTCATAGTTGAACTTGGAGACCCCGGTACAAGTCATAGGGTCAAGGCACCTCGGTTGAGGCTGCACTAGTCTTTCGGAAGGTACGTAAAATGGGGGTTCCGTCTGTACGTTAAAGTGAAAGTTAGCAACCCGTCCCTGTAGAAATATACACTGCTTCTGCCACTATAGGCACGGCAAGTGGCTGAACGAACGAGCGAACAGGGGTGGTATCGATAAGAAGATAGAAATGGTTAACTCCCGATTTTATTTTGTTTCTAGTCTTAGCTTTCTTTTTTTTCTGCTTAGCACTCAGCACTTATGAGAAAGAGTGTGGTAGACTAGTTGAACACACACCATTACAAGTCGACTACATGTAGCTAACCCCCTGCTGTAGTGCTTGTGCAGTTGTGTGGCCATAGGGCTATAGAGATGAAGATTAGCGCCGCCCTCTACACCATATATGGCAGAATTTGAATTCCAACACAGCTTTCCTTCTCGACCACAAAATGTCTGACGTGTTTGCTTTTTTCAGGGTCGCGTGGCATGCCGGGACGGAGAGGTATCCAGGGCCCTAGTGGTACCCCTGGGGAGAAAGGTCTGCAGGGCCCCCGGGGACCCAAGGGCAGCAGAGGTCCCCCCGGGGTGGGGATCTTAGCTGCCCTGGTGGTGGGGTTCTCTGTGGCAAGGTCTTCTGGGATGGACAAGGTGAGTGCAGCTGCAGTGGGAAATAGACCGGTCCTGACTGTCCATTATAATTAGCCGTTCAACCAATGATAGCATGGTAATTAGCGGTTCAACCAATGAGAGCGGCTGCATGTCTGTCAAGCATCTGCATTTTTTGTGTTTCATTTTGCATTTCTATGGCATTGGTCTATCTTATGCTGGACAAGCTAAACTGAGAAAAGAACCTTTAGCAAACTTGTCAAGCACCAATACATTAGTAAAGCTATCTTATTTGAAAGTTCAAGGGCTAGTGCTTTTTAATCACAGATAAGTCAAAAATATTTAAAAACACTAAAATAAGGTAGAAAGAAGTAATTTTGATCGCTCTCCCTAAAACATTTCAACGAAAGACTTTCAAACAATAATGCTTTGGTGCCAGATACCGTGATGCATTTAGGTTTGCGGTGGTTTAATAATGAACGAAAATTTTAGTTCTGTCTTCTGACCGTATACCCCTTGTTCAAGCGCTACATGTACATACTATACATTGTACAGTATCATGATGTTAGAAGGCAACTGTTCTGTCCATGTGTCGCACCCTTGAGTTGGTAGGTGGTTTCTGATTGGCTGTAAAGGCACCAGTGTTTCCATTACTCTAGCAGTATATATCACTATCGCAAACTCAAAACCACTGCAAATTCTCCATTATCTCCTTACCGCGAAATTAAATCGCCGTGAACTTTCATGCATTTTCAGTAGATGGTATTCAATGACCATCATGGATCTACTGAATGTATTTTGTCTTTTTTTTTTCGGATAACACTGTCAAATATTAACATCCCCACTGTTTCCAGAGCAAATCTGACCAGACAGTGGTCTATGACATCGTGCATACGAACGTTAAGAACGCCTACAACATCAGGACAGGGAAGTTTGTGGCACCCATCGGCGGTCTCTACTTCTTCACCTTTACCGCCATGAAGGGCAACGACAGGACTGGGTGTCTTCTCTCTCTTATAAGGTAAGGAGCAATACTTGAAAGGCAACAAAAGCAGTATTAGGGACAAAAAAATGGGGGGAAAATGCTGAAATCTTTATTGTAGTGACATTTACTAACACTGTCTAGCACATTTGTATAATAACTTCAAACGTTTAGGATCTTAAAACCGTGCAAAAACATGCCACAGGACGATCCCCTTAGTCTCGCGAGCCTACAAAAACCTGGTGACAATTTACAACGTGTTGTATTCTATATCTATCAGGGACATATTCATGGCGACTGGCGAACACATCGTGTCGGTGTACAACGGTCCTAGGGGAGACTACAGTTCCACCGGCAACTCCGCCGTCGTCACGCTGGAACCCGGGGATGAGATCTGGGTGCGCCTGGGAAGGGGATCGAGTCTCTTCAGCGACGAGAACAACTACGTCACTTTTTCCGGGTTCCTGATTCAGCCGCAGATCATGCCGTAGTGATAGCAATGCACAATTGTCGACGTATATGTTTAATCGTTTTTTAACAAACAGACTAACAAACAAACACACTAATTGCATACTAGTAGACCCTCCATTCCATGCCTCCAGCGACTAGGTCACATTATATAAATGCATTTTAACTACAACAAACAGTTTTTATTTATTTTCATACAACATTTATCATTCAGGAATAGATTACGGTAATCATGAAACCAATTTGACTGACCTATACTACTCTTTACCCCAAATCTCCAGCATTAGATTACAAATTACAATTTTGTTCTATAAATTTGGTCTGTTTTAGATTAAAAACATCAAAAGTATGGCCTAACTATCTTAGCCATTGTAATGAACATTCAAACAAATTTTTCAACTACTTGCCATTAATTTGACAGCCACAAACAGTTTTTACCCCAAATCTCCATCAGTCGACTAAAATGACAATTCTGAATTACAAATTTGGTCCTTTTTAGATATAAACGTCAAAATTATAGCCTAAATATCTTAGCTTTTGAAGTGTACATTCAAACAGATTTTTATGGTACAAAATTACCATCAACTCTTACTTAAAATCTCCATCAGTAGACTAAAATGACTATACAATTTTAGACTATGAATTTGGCTCTTTTCATATATAAAACAGGAAAAGTATGGTCTAACTATCTTAGCTATTGTAGTGAACAAAACAGTCAAACTGATTTTTTGGGTACTCTCCCGGCCTTCTTGAACTCTGCCAAAAGTTGGTCGTTTTCTCGGAGACAAAACGACAGCGTCTTCTTGGTGTAGTAGTCCGTCATCATCTCCAGGTGCTCGATGACATCTGTCAGCAGGTGCGCACGCTCCACACCTGAGCCAGGTGCGTCAAAGTTCAGGTGCGTGAAGTGTACATGCAGGTGGTAGTAGGAGGGTTGGTAGTGGAGGTAGATTCTCAGTTTACATGGAGGGATGTTGAATTTCTCTTGTATGGCTTGCTGTAGGTGCAAACAATATGATGTTCATAAATAACCAAAATTTAATTTTTGTAAGAATCGCAGTCTCAAAGTAACATCTCCTTCTCAAGCCATTGCTAGGATGTTCTCCTTTATTAGTCTGGAATGGCCACACAAATGTATGATTCTACTAAGCCATTATTTTTGGCGTAAGAATGTAGTATTTTAGTGTTTCATGCTCAGTATTTTACATCCTTAAGACCATATAAATGAAAATATATACTAGTATGCAAGTATACACTACTTAGAAAGTAACTCAAGCAAGCCAGCATGTACAGAATACAGCTTATTGGGCATTTGGTTTCTGTCTTTACATTCCAAGACAGAATGGAGTCATCCAGTCTTGTATACTTCAATTTTGTATAATTTTTGTTGAAACCGATAAGACCACTTACTAGTACATATCTGTATAACATAAATTGTTCTCATAAGTCAAGAGAGTCTACATAGCAAACTCATCAGATTAAAAGAGAGATGCTAATTGGACATGTCCTCACCTGTCCTTTCTTGAGAATGTTGTGCAGTAGAGGCAGGTGTTCGGCCGTGAGGTCTCGTAGCGACCGTATACTGTGCTTGTGGACGATGGCTATGAGGTACAGGTCATTCACCTAGATGGGCAGAAACAACAACTTAATAAAGGCACTGTTGTCATCTGTAGCGTCATTTCTTATTTCTTGTCAAGTATCCCCATGAATTTTTGTAGCTTTCATTTTTAATTTGTTTCAATGTTAACTACAATTTGTATAGGTCTAAAAAAGGGCTTTAGGAAGCAAGCTGAACAATACAACATACATACATTATGATAAATTAAAAATGAAACACATGTATTGCGCCATTAGACTGTACAATAACTTATCTTCCGGATCCTGAACATTTTCAATTTCCACTTACATTGTATAACTTGACTTGAATGACCTGACTCGCATGACTTGACTTGAAGTAATGTTGTGAATTTTTTAACAGCTGTTTTGTCTTTGTGCATTGATTGATGATGTAACAAATGGTATCCAATTCAGAGGGAATGCAGTTGTGTTCTTGCTTATGTACTTTTGATGGAGAAATGAGTAATAAATAAAAAGTGGCCTATGTACTATGTGTGACAAACAGGCTTTTAGCTAGGATTTATTTTAGATGGGGCATCCAAAAATTGGGAGGGGGGAGGGCAGACTTCCCCAATGGGCTCTATGGATTAACAATTACCTGGTAGCCTTGCATGTCAATCAATTCACATGCTGTCACATTGTCTGGTATGAGGAAAACACAACAGTGGCAGTGTGTGGAACACTTGCACATGTGTACGTAATAACCAGGATAACAGGGCGTCCTCTGTAAAAGGAAGGCGACCGTGTACTTCTTTTCTATGTGTAGGCATCCAGAAGACGCCCTGACGCCATGCTAGCTAATAGCCTGGTGACAAAACCATACCTGCTTAAGATCCCACTTCATGTCCGGCAGAAGGATGAAGCCTGTCTCCTTGTCAGGATCCTCGTACACGATCCTCTCAGACTCTGTCTTGTGTTCCAAGATGTTGTACACCCACTGTTGGGGAACAAATATACTTAGTACTTTCCATGATAAATTGGTAACAATTTCTTTCCTTTAACTTAAGATCATTTTGTTCTGACTTGCTAAAATGATTGCGTGTGTAAGTGCACATTTATGAGTATTCATACACACATGTGCACGTGCATGTGCGTGTTTGCGGTTTGTGTATGTGTATTTTGTATTTGTGTGTATGTGTATGTGTGTATATGTCTATGTACAATGTACATGTATGTGTATGTGTACAATGTATGACTGTGCATAATTATGTGCACGTGTATGTGTACACGTATGTGTACGTCAATGTGTATGTGTGTGTGTATGTGTATGTGCATGTGTATGTATGTGTATGCAAATGTGTATGTGTATGTGAATGTGTATGTGCATTATATATTGTATCACTATGTATGCATATGTGAATGTGTAATTTGTGTATATGTATCACCATGTATGTATATGTGTATGTGTATGTGTTTATGTATGTGTTATAATGTGTATGAGCATTAACTAAGGCACAAGTGAGACTGGAAATGGAAAAGTTAAAAGGAAACTTATTTCTAAAATATTGTGTAACCCTTCATTTCGTTCTTTTAATACCTAAGAAAACACCTTTACCTGTATCCTGAAAGCCTCTTTCTCTAAGAAGGGTAGAGTGATGTTCTTGTAGTCGTCTTCTGTCTCCTGTACCAGGTAAGATTCCTGCTGACTGTACTTCACCAGGTGTTTGGGAGTGGCTGGATACACGACAGACACCTTGATACCTGGGGAAACAGTCAGTGAATTAGCGTGGTGGTTTAGTATGTGTCACTCTAGTCAAATTAATAAATACTGTATATGGTGTACATGTATATAGAATACAACACAGTGTATTCTGTATCGCCCAAGGTACTAGCCCGACCGCAATTCGACCTCAGGGAGAGCCAGGACCAAGGATGATATGGAATACACTGTGTTGTATTTCATCTATGTCATACCCACCTGAAAAAAAAAACACATTTCAATGCAAGATGCGCCACAAGTTGAGAGAGTTTTGTTTCCTTGAATTGTAACAATATCGATTGCAATGTCCAAATCTGGTATTCAAAATTTCGACAGCGTCGCAACTGGCGCTCTCGGGGCAAACTAGGGAAGGCCAGGTTGTACCATAAAGAATGGACCAGTTCAAACACCCATATCAAAGGTTATCGTGGCCTGTCATCACGGCCTACAGGACCCACATTATTGTTCATCCCTTCCGAAAGATGGGTGCAGTCCCAACTGAGATGCCCTTCCCAGGATTGAACTGGGGTCTGTCAGTTACAAACTACAAGTAATTGGAACCAGGAGCTCAACTGTGAGGCTGCTACTGGGACATCCCCTCTACTTTCTATGACTGACCAACATTATCATATCAGGGCTGCTATGCTTTTTGATTCAGAAGACATAGCATTACAGTCAACGAACAATGTTATATTGCAGTCCTACATCTACAAGTCAAAATTGGGGTATTTAGAACCACATAGCTACTGGAACATACCATTCACTTGGGCCGGAGGTGTTCCATGATAGTTCCCATAGATGTCGTTCTTCAGACCCACTTTAAGCTTCGTCTCCCCCGACAGAGCGATTGGTAGGGTCTCCTCGCTGAACGGCGTCTTCTCCAAGATCACCACGGCTTCTTCCTCGCGACCCTTAAACTTCCCATGGACGAACACGCTCTTAGTCTTGGGGTGGTCGTTCAAGATCTTGATCATCTCGAAGTCTTGGAAACTGGAGAGAGGCGTGGCCCAGTGTGGGTCGTCTTGTGCAGCTGCGTCGCTCTTGGATTTTTTTGTCTCCTGTGCTGTGATTGGTTCTGCATCTTCTGCCTTTCTCTTTTCGGCCATGTTGGTTTCTGATCCTCTGAAAAATAGACAAAAATTTCAATCATGCTTTCCAAGTATCTGACGATGACTGAATAGTGTATTTTCATCTTACAAATTTGAAGCTGTAATAATAACAGGGGAAAGTCTCTGGATCAAACTTTTTTAGTAACTGTAAATATATCTAAATTCAAGCTGGTCTAATTTCGTTGTGGTGAAAATGGAGTGATTGCAGTGCTTCTTAGTTTGCAGTTTACTAGATAAACAAGGTGGTAGGTGGGCAGAAAAAACGCTGACATTAAACCACAAGTGAACATAAATGCATTTACAGTATGACTATGACTAGTATGAGGGAGGGACCAAACATGTACATGTAGATTTAGGTGCTGGGCCAATCTCGGGGCCAAACCCATGGGATTCGGTATGGCCTCCAGTGTTGGACTGAACCCAGAAACAAGGGGCCCGCTGTCTATCGGTGACAGGCTACTTTCATCATCATTATCATCATCTCAGGTTTATCTCCAGGACCAAGTCCACTCTATGAATCTAGATTAGAGCTGTGGTGTACCTAAACAAATTTTAGGTACAGGTACAGGTAAACGGGTTTAGGTACAGTTCCGGCCCTGTACCTACATGTAAGCTACCTGTTCAGAAAATTGTAGACTTTCAATAAGGACAAAAGCATGTTTGAACTGGTAACAACACATTCAATATCTAATTGTGCTAGGTATTATTTTTATGAAAATAGATGAAAATTTGACTCCAGCCTTGCAAATGTGTTTTATGTGCTGGAGTATAGTACAGATGTGGCTTAAGTGCACTGCCACCGTAATTTCATAGTAATTTTATCTATCAAAGTAGCCATCCCCTGAGTCAGGCTTGACCTGATTAGTACCAGTCCAGTACTGGTCCACCAGGGTTCAGGTTTTTTGGACTTGTACCTAATTGATTGTACCCGGTACTGTATTGGTACAGTACTGGTACACAGCTCTAATCTATAGATGTAAGTTTTTTCCAAGATCAAGTCCACTCTATGAATCTAGATATAAAATTATACCTCTGCTCCTCATTATCAAACTTTCTCTTGCACAACTTGCAGGCCTTTGTCGCAGATCTTGACTTTGGAAGCTGAAACTCCGCTTTCAAGAAGTCTGACAAAATCTGCTCCCGATTTTTTGTAGCATTTCTGTTCAGCTTCTGATATTCTTTCCAAACAGAGTCTGCCCTACTGCGAACTGAGTCATCTTTGCACTTTTCAATCTCCGCCACAAGTTCCGATGGCGCAAGGTACTTCAGCTGCGCAGCCAAGCGTAATGACGTTACACCGTGTGCTTTGCGCAGCTCGACAACCAGGCCGTTCGTGAAATCAGAAGATTTCAGCCTTGGTAAGTGAGAGGGGTCCTGTTCGAGCATGTCCTTGGTGATGCATGCTTTTGCTAACACTTTCCCAACTCCTTGATCAACTTTACTGGAAGTGGCCATATTCTATAGGGAAGGAAAAAGAATAAAAATGTCTCAATTACTGTGAGAAGACAAATTTAGCATTTTTATAAACAAAAGCAAATTATTCCTAAAAACGATAGTCTAATGAACAAGGGGGCTGGAGTATGATTGTCCAAACAACACTTTTGGCAGTGACTGAGTTTTTGGCATGGTTCTCCAGAAATCCCTCATTATCCCATCTATCACATATTCTACTTATTTTACCGTTGGGGCCTTTTGAAGAATCATACCAGAGTATGAGCTCACTGATTCTCAGCCTGGCCGTTCGTGCATGCAATGACACGCATTTTCAACCAAGCACACTGGGTCATCCAAACTGTTTTCCATAAGTGTGCTGGGTTCTCTCACGTACAAAATTTGATGCTTGAGGCCAACACTGGGCCGCCGGCTTTACATCACCATCTGAATTGACAAATGCAATCCGCTGTTCATAGCCTTTTAAATAACGTAATCATTAGATTTAAATTTAATTGCTGGCAGAAAATAAGAGTGCTAATAAAGTTTATTATTATGTACTAGCAATCAGACTGAAACCTCCTTTGCTTTGTACCGTCTGTAACCTCGAAACCCTGGAAACAAAAGCATCCCACTGTGCCCCCCTCCCACCCTAGCGTATATATTTTTTTGGCGCCAAAGTCTTTGCCAGATCGGTTGTTAATACTAACGCCAGGGTAGATAGATAACCGAGCATCTTAAGATCTATATTATTCATCTTCAAATCTTTGTATCTCTAGCAGTAGTGGTAAACTAAGTTAGTAGGATGGCACAAACCAGAAAACTGCAAAAATAAATTATTTAGGGTTCTGAAAAAGCTACCACTTTTTGGGTACTCAGCCCGCCTCCAATGACTAAAACAGACCTTTGATAACATGTCAGTTTTTCAACATCTTTAAGAGCTCTACGGAACAAAACAAAAGACTCAAAAGGCGCTAGAAAGTTCATCAAATCCTTACCACAACACACAACAGTTCCACTCAGCTGACACAATGAGACATGTGTTTGGGAGTTTACTTCCGGGTCACATTGTTTACATTCCTGGAGTGTTGCCGATGGGGTCAGGTGCAGAAGTAAGCTGTTCTATCTACTATCTACTCCCCTCTTTAAGGTAAATATTAACTCTCTTTTTATCTAATCTTGCTTCAAATTACAAATTAATTAATATTTCATACAATAATATATATATTTGTATAAGCAAATACTTTATTGCGCTATTCTAAGCTTAGTTATACAATGTATATGAAGTTTATTTCATTTAAAAGGGGATAGGTTTGTTGAAAGGAAGAGCCACTTCCGCCATTTTGTCATTAGCATAGAGAAGTACAAGAGGGGAGTCAACTGTTTCACCAGGGTTTGGCGCTGCACTCCCGCCAAAAACATCGTATTTCAAGGTAAATTATTCGTTTTGTGCATATCTGAATATCATAATCTTCTAGTGTTGACCTTTAGAGTTGAGAAAATGTGCGTAGTTGAGCTAATTTATGGAAAATTGTGGAAATGTGTGGAGCTAGCGGGATCGATTTTTGGGGGTACCCACCCACTCACTCGAGGGCAAATAGCGCCAAGTCTGCAACGGAATTAGTCAAGAATTTGCCTCAACTTTATATAGTTACGCCATTTGAACAATCAAGGAAACGTTTCTGCATCATAAAAACCCACGTTCAAGTTTATATGACTTATTATCGCTGAATTATTGAGGAAAACATGTGAGATATAACGGTTCACTTTCAATGTCGGAAATTATGAACAAGGGCACTCCTAGCGGTTGTACTGATTATTGCAGTCCCAGGGGAGGGATAAAATTAGATACTGGGTTATTGTTACGGCTGCTTGTTATAACTGCCCTATATACACCTTCTTCTCAATTCTTAGGATATTCCTTACATCTATAAGTACAATTTTAACACATAAAGTGGAATTCTTACAAGCCAAGGGATTATTAAGAGTGTATATGGCATTTTTTTCCTGAGTTGCATTCCTTGTGCATGTTTTGTATGCGAGTCATGTCGTCAGTTGTCCACCCCTAGTCCCAAATTAGATTTCCAGACAGCCGAAAACTGGTCATGTAGTGAGAGGCTCGTGTAAGGGTGATGTGTACGCGTGAGACTGGAAAGGACATTTTTCCAGAATGGCTCAAGATTTCTGCGAATGCTTACTGTAGCGAAAGGAATGTCAATAAAGCAATTTGCTGTCAACTCTATTAATTTTCGGGCCTACGTACTTATGCATAGTTAATGAATCCAATTCTGCAGTTCACAGAAATTCGGAAGTTTTATATGCAAATTTCCTGCAGTATATAAAATCATATGTTACTATTTAGTCTTTTCAAATTTCACAACAGTTTTGTTATCAATTCAAATTTCATATTCACAGTCTTATGTGTACCTTTAAGATATATTCATATATATATGTTTGGCAAAATTAGTCATAGTAATGGTGATAGTATTATTCATAGATTAAAATCTCATATTCACAATCTTGTGTGTACCTTTAAGATGTATATTTATATATATACATGGTAATATTAGTCATAGTAATAGTTATAGTATTATTCATAGATTAGATGCACATATACGTTTGTATAAAGAACTCATGACTAGAGAAGCTTCTCCAGTGAACGGAGTCAACCGTTGGTGTACATGTTTAAAGTTTTGAAAGACTGCATTCGAATCTGACTTGGTCAACCAGTAAATTGTATAACTGTCCTTCCGAATAACAGACCAGCTTTGGAGGTATGTGGTGACTTCTCACACCTTTAGTTTAAACCAGTCATGTTGCAGCAGTTTGCTTGTTAACGATAGAAAGTCTTAAACAAGTTTATTTTGTTCCTTGTAATTGTATTTATCTCAACATACATGTACATGCACTAATACTAGTCTCAGCAATTTTAAGGTCTAATACTGTAGAAAACGTTTCTAAAACATTAGCTTTTACCTGTAAACTATGAACTAGCACTGGTTATTTGCATAAGACTGTGACTTTGTCTTTGTGCCATTCCTATACACTTGGTGACAGGGGCATGCCTGTAGTTGTGCCATTTAGGGACACACCCACATAGTACATACAGGATACAGTGTGGGGCGTGGTGCTAATTGTGGACTGTTTACACAACTTGGGACCCATTTTTTTTTACGCATACACGTACAGGATACATTTAGATGGATATTCCTTCTTAAGTAGTCATTATGTTTGCAATTCATAATTCTCTTCATACAATAATCAATCTTCAAGTTCACCTCAGTAGAAATGGTTTAACCTTTAACCCCCTCACTGCTGCCTTAAGTATAAGTTAATACTATAACCTTAAGCAGCTTGCCACCAAACAGATACCTCATCAGTCAGCAGGAAAAAGGTTAAACATTGAAATTTGTAATCTAAATTCTAATGTCAGAAATGGCTTGACCCCCTCACTGCTGCCTATTAAGTATAAGTTATACTATACCCTTTAGCAGTTTGGCACCAAACAGCTACCTCATCAGTCAGCAGGAAAAAGGTTAAACAATTGTAATTTGTAATCTAATGTCAGACATTATCATGCTGTACATGTACACTGCTGACCAGTCGAATGATCCATGCATTGGTCCAGTTCCAACCAGTATTGGTGATTGGGGCCATACTTGGGTAGTGCAGTATTTTCACAGCTGTCACTTCTGGGGCCTGTTTCGGGGGTATTTTTTTTAACTCCGAATTCCATCTTTTCCAATTCTACCAACGATTTATTTTGATAATATCTAGATCTCTACTTGTATAGTATTGATATAAATTATATCCAGAATAGCCATTGTGTACTACTGTACTTGCATGTATTGAGTTACTCTGGTATGTACAATGCAGGTAGAATTTTATTTGTTTATTTGATTTATAATTTACTCGAGGTCCCTCCCTTTGTCCTAGATCTTAGTAGAAGTTGCATGTCGATTCAAAAATGCTATATGTTCAAACCATGTATGTGCAAATGTACAATGTAAATGTTGATAGAAGAAAAGGAAAATTAATTGCATGCTCGTCATGCATAACGATGATGTATTGTTCAGTAAATATTAGTGTATACCACGGTTTCCAGCACTTAGCCTAAAATCAAAGTAACGCAAATTGAATGTTAACTGTATTACTATGGCAACTTAGAAGTTGAGCTCTTTGGAAAAAAAAGATTTGTTTAGTCATGATGTTTTACCCAAAGTATACATGTACATGTATGTAAGGTTGGCCCTCATTGGAAGTGCATTAGACCAAAGTCAATCACATGGTCTGAAGTGCCTGTATTTTGCATGATCAGTATGTTTTGGGAACCAATTTCAAGAGGAATGTGTTTCTCGTTGGGAGAATTGTTTGCGGGAGTCGTCAATTCGACGACGTGCGTCATCGTGTCGTTTTGTGACATGCATCTTTGATTAGTCTGAATAGGAAGGATAGCTGGAACGTGCTGATTTTCTTTGATCAATATACATGTACATGCAATTTTTATATGTGTGTGCAAACTGCCAAGGGAAAATCATAGATAGAGTTCATATCATTTGCATTCAGTACTGTATTTTTAGGAAACAAAAGATTTAATCTAGTACAGTGGTTGATTTCTTACTGCCAACTATGGCATAGCTCTAGTATCCCTAATATCAAAGAAATAAAATGGCCTGCAAGTAGCAATTCTCAGTATGGACAAAACAAAAGTTACTCTGGCTGCTGCATAAGTTTTGTAAATGGTCAGACGTTTCAGACAGCATCCGCCACTGTAAATGCCTAAACGTTCGCAGGGATTTGATTTTGCGGTAGGGAGAAAATAGAGTGTTCGGAGTGGTTTTGAGGTCGCATTTGAAACAATAGTAGCGCTACAGTCACACTATGGAATGGCTTTTCGCTGCGGTTTTAGGTTCGCTGGAAAGAGTTAACGGCGAAAACCGCGAACATAATTTTTAACCACTGTGAACATTTCTGCATTTGCAGTATGTTTCGGTAGTGACTGTGTTTTTGGCAAAGCTCTCCAGAAATCTCTCGTCTCATCTATCTCTTAGTCTAACTATTTTACCCTTGGGGCCTTAACTTAAGAGTCATACCAGAGTACAGGTTATATAAATTTACACATGTACAAAATGGAAGTTATATTAGCTATGACAGAGGAGCATATCGGCAAATATTGATGGCCCCTTCCTTGAGCCTGTGGAAATAATGACATAAATTATGATTGATGCCAAGCTCAGGAGTAGGCTTTAAAACCCATACTGTTATATCCCTCAGTAAGGCATTTCCAAGAACTGACATCAGCAAAGTATTTGCCAATATCAGAGTTTAGGGATAGAATACTGATGAAATGTTAGTCGTAACCTACTCTGGCATGTACATGTAATAACAATATTCTTATCATAGATAGGTATTGAAACTGACAGTATGATTTATATAAATGCCAAAAGAAATATTTTGGATAACGCCGTACTTTCACTTTTACTTTGTATTACATTCACACACCACAGACGAGCGAATGCTATTATTATTAATCATTAAAATAAAATCCTAGTCATTGACATTATGCACAATGTGAATCAATGCAAACAATTGATTATTTGGTTTCTTCAATTTCTTGGGTGATATACCAGCGTGATGAAACTTATTGTTATAATTCACAGAAGAAAAACGATGCACCAAGAATAGAGAGCTCCAAAGTTTTCTTAGACCTGAAAAATTGAAATAAAGAAAAATGGTTTCATAGAAATTCTTCTTGCGTCAGTGTATATCATTCATATTCATAAGCAGTCAAGGAACGTTTAATCTTCCTCTAACAGAAAATTCTGGAAACTTACGTAACGTTGCAGCTATGGCAATTTTGCGTCACTCCAATCCCAAAGCATTCTTTAAACAACCCTCAGAAAATTAAGTACAGAACATTGTTGTAATTAGTATAATTAGCCCAAACACTTGTGGTGAAATTTGCACAATGCATTGTACATGTGTACACTGTTAAGAATACAGTCTAAAAGGTGACGCATGTATAGTATAAATCAAAATGAAGGAACCTTTTTAATGCATGTGAGACAGTCCAGCTGCACTAGTCATGCATAAAATGTATCTTTGAAAAGCGTTTCACCTCCAAAGTTCCAATAACACTTTTTCTTATGGGCTACCTCCTGCCAAGCCATCCAACAAATTTGATGGGCGAGAAGAAAAACCCTTTTGCATTCATACTACGGCGTGGATTTTAAGATACGGCTACTTTACAGTTAACTGGTGCCATGCGAATTGTATCGCTGGGAAGCAGCATTTGGTCCACGGAGATTGTATGCTTCATGCCGAGAGCACCCACAATGCGCTGATCGTAAAAAAAGATTCATGCACTTTGTTGCTAAGGTAATGTATGTCCCGGATAGCTTGTTAATAGTAGATGGGATGTGTGGACTGGCACACTTCCAGACCGGGGGGTGGCCAGGTGGTTGCTTCAAGATTCGTGAGGTTGTGACTGAAAGGAAATGAAGTCTGGAAGACGCAAGGCCACAGGTGCTAATCTAACTGCGCACCTTAGACAAAACTGCCACTTCAAGACTCGTGCGTTTACCGTGGATTATTGCCAGTGTTGCAGTTGACGTTCTAGACTCTCCCAAATGGAGTTTTATTCTCGTTTTTTGCGACAAACCGGCTAGCAACGGTTTTATGGCTGAATCTTGAACGTGCACCATAAAGAGGCAGGATTATTTCCGAATCAACAAGCCTCCAGGCGTAGAATATCCTGCAGCTGGAACATGAGCTAAGAGCCCCACTGGCTTGCAAGCTGTTGTAAGAGGAGCAAGGGGCGGTATATGCCTACTTAGGCAAGCAGAAAGCCTCAACTCTCGAAGGATTTTGGTCCTTGCAAAGGTGGATCTGTTGTGTGTGTAGGTTGGCCTTGTTGCAAATTTTGAGAAGTGGACAGCGTTTTTTGTCATCAAATCATGGGGAGGAATTTGACACACGTGCAGGGATGTTAGTCCCTACAACCATGCCGTGCCGGTTCAATCCACGTGAATTGATTGCCATCATTAACTGCGAGGGGCTGCCACACGGTTTGCGTCAGATTCAGGGCCACGTTGCGCAGTTGGATTCCTAAACGAAGTCGGCACTGATGGTACATGGGTGCCCCTTCCTTGAGGACCATCCTGACCTGTTTCTTCTGGCCATCTGCTTGATCCTTGTCATCTATCTCTCCTACCAAGGAGTTGTCTCGTTCCTCTGGCACCTCCTTACCACATGTAAGACTCCTTGGTTTAAGTGTTGTATAGTGCGTTGTATAATTATCAGCTTGTCTTTCGTAACGGCTATGTTATTTTCTCTTGATGCGTCAAGATACTCGTCTGAAAATCGATTCTGATTTGTTGTCCAAACAATTTTCAGAGATACTGTAAATAGAATGTTGGAATTGAAAGGTTGAAGAGTGTTAAACGTTTTCTGTTTTGGTGAACTACATGTACATAGGATGAAGCCTATTGTTACATTAATGGTTTTGGACCAGTACATGTTTGTTACCGGTATGGCTACCGGTATGTGCATGTAGCAGTACATGTGCAAATGTATGCTTCTTCACGACCCACTAAAAAGCAGTAGACTGTGTGTATCTCATTACATAGTGTCTGGCCATGGTGCTGAATATACGGCTGGTATTTAAAATACTGCAGTCTTGCCCACTGTAACGTGGCACTGATAAACTAGCATGTTAAAATTGTTCTCACATATTTTGAAGATGGATTGTTGAAATTTAAGGTTGGTGTTGGATTTTTTATTGATGTTATATAGATGGTATGATCCCAAGGGTAGGAAGTCACCTTGCCGGCATTGGTGTTATACGACAGTCCCAGTTTTCCATTGGAAAGTAATGGCAGGGTGCCTATCTATTACAGATATCTATTACTGAAATCGGTTTATCTTGATAACGGTTGCCTGGATACAATCTCTACTGTGCTATAATACAAATATTTGTAGTTCTATTTTTGAGGATATGTGATTATTACTATATTGATACTGAGCCAGGAAGTTTTTGCGCTTGCCAGATTTGTATTAATTGTACATGTAAGTTGTTTGTATTGATTTTTTTTCATTCTCAAAATCGTTCATGCAAATCTCAAGTTGCATTTGGACATTTGAAGTCTTGACTTAAAACATAAATATACTGTTAGGAATTTGAAAAAACACAATCGTATAAATGCAGTAGAAATTACATTGTCTATCTTTTAACCGCTTGTCCCTTTCCCAGTAATGGTGCTAAAGTTGGCATGCATTACGTATTACAGCTGACTGTGTTAACCTTCACGACTCGGCTTAACTTGTAAAAGCACCGAAATGTCGACGGCATTTTTACACCCGCATGATTGATTATAGTTTAGAGGAACGCCGCAGGGGCTTTGTAGAAGTGTCAGGACAGTTCGATCAACGGAGTAGGGTCACCAAAGAGGGATATAGACTTAAGGGCAGTGTTTTGAAAAATCTCCTGTAAAAATTCTGATTTGTCCTGAGGGGAAAATAGCAATGTCATGTTAGTAAGGGTTGGTGCTTTAAATGTAACCGATGGTACCCATTAAATGCAATTGATGCAGACATTTTGGATGTAACAGTTAAATTTAGAAAAGACAAGTGTCAAGCTTCATATATTCAAAAATTTAGCTAGGAATGCGTCTGGGTGTCTCGAGGACGCTTTACACTAAAATGATAAAGAAATTAGACACATATATATGTTCTAACTACAGTAACCTTTGATATCTTATTTTTAAATGTTATTGTACTTTTAAAGCGTTTTATTTTTACAATGTGTCCACGATGTATGTGAAGTAAAGAATTTGGTAACATGATATAAAAAAAGAAAAGTTATATTTTACAGAGAAGCAGCCTTATGATTTGATTTTGCCTCAGCTGCAAAGTTGTGATCAATGCTCCAAGGGCGTGTATATATCCGCCCTGCCGAGCCTATGTGCGTCACTGTGCCATTAGCAGCCCATGTCTTATTCCAACCTCATCTCCACGGGTGCTATGGTATGCCATAGACACACCCAAGGGAAGAGTCATGGACTAACCCCGGGGAAAAGTTAGTGTGAAGTCAGATTTGATTTTGACATAGCCCAATGGATTGAAGTTTGTTCTGAATACTGATCATGATGTGTAGGTGGGGATATATCGGTGGAATACATGTATATCGGTGGAAGGGTTTTGCGTAAGCTGTGGAAAAATGTCTTGGATGATGAGTCCGTCAGCTTGAAAAGTTGTAGAGTGATGTAAACTTTTGTGATATTTTTAGGGCTTTTCAAGAAGAATTAGATATAACGGATAGCATGCATTGCAGCGGGGAAAAAGAAGAAATCTTGGATAAGGGAAATCTGGCCATTAGAAATAAGAAAGACAACAGAATATAGATGTGAAGATTTTATTCTTTCCTGAATATATTTATCAGGATTTTTGAGTTTTTTTACACAAAGCCAAGCAATATTTTACCTCCCAACCTTCAAATAGTTTGTGATTATAGTCTCGGGAAAGATACATTTGTAGCTAACAGACGACTGAAATTTTGGCCATTTAAATATCGCTTGGTTGTGTACCCAAAATTTCTTCTAAAAAAAAACAACCTATTTTTGCTGTCGTTGTTGTTGTTGTTGTTGTAAAATATTGTAAACCTTAAGCTGTACAATTTGGCTGGATTATTATGGGATACTAGTTTTACTTTTGAAAAGTGCAACTTCAAATGCGTGTATATTTCATGTATGTACACCCTGGTATAGGCCTCTGGGGTTAATGTTGAACGTAATTCCCCAAGCATTTCAATCTTGTCTCTTGGCAAAGGTCCCAGACTGACTCACATGAAAGCAAAGTAGAAGTTTGGCAAACTGCCCTCTGGGGGAACATTTTCAATTTTCCTCCAATTTTGAGCACTTGAAGTACTAATAATAAGCTTTATGAGAATTACAGTAATAGAACTTTGTCCTAGTAAGTATTCTTGCACAGATGTACGGAAAAGATTGTGAAGAATAATATACCTATTGTATGGGTTGTAATATTGTGCCAGTGTACTAAAACGAAAATTGTGTTGTTGTCAAGCCTAGCCAAGAGAGGGGTTTTGTACATGTGCTTTATTGGGCTTGATGAATGGCTATGCAGGAAATTACAGTGCAATCTCTGGAAAATATGGTGGCGTGAGATAAGGAAAAACCTTCTTTCATAAAACATATAAGCACTTTCATGCTATTAGACATAACTTTTTTCTGTGAACAACTTTGATTAGTTTTTAGAGTCTTGTAGTAAAAGCACTGTTATCATCATAAGTCTGGAAAATGTCAGAGTTAATCTTATTAAAAGTACTGTGCTTTTATGCTATTAATATAGAACTTTTTTTTTGTAAAAAACTTTGATGACTTTTTTTAGAGTCTTGTAGTGATTTTCATAAGTCCGGAAAATGTCAGGGTTAATCTTATTTAAAAGTACTGTGAAGTTTTGGAGTCAATCTTATTTCAGAATTCCTCTCTGCAAAGTTGGAAAAGCCATTACGAGGTGTTGTTTAAGTTGTTATGCTACATACTGTGTATCTTTGCAGGTTTTTTTTCTAGAAAAAAATTGCAAGGGGGAGATGCTTTGATCCAGACTCTGTAGATTATCGCAAACTGTGGGACAATTTTGCGTGTAGCAATCTCAGTCTTGTGACTGATTCTGTACTGAAGAAAGTGAATCTCTCTTTCCTTCATGGACTGGTTTCGACTCAGGTTTTAGATAGGTTTTACTTGAAAAGGGCAGACAGAGCTTGTGTACTGCATCAAAGCAGGGCCGTCTACAGGCCTAGGACCTGTCTCAAGCCCGAAAATGTACGGACAAAAATTCCCGCTTGCCCGTCCAAAGAAGTTGATGAAAATGTATTTTCATTTAAAAGGACAGATTTCACAATGAAAATTAACAGTATACTGTAATTCATTTTATCTTCACGGTAACAAAATTCCACGGTGTAAGGAAAATGGAAATTTTTACTGAAAAAAACCAACTTTAACTTCACGGTGGTGCCAAGTGATTTACAGAAAGGATGTGTGAAGGAATCATGAATAATAACAACAGGATTTTTCATGGTGATGATAAGTTCACGGTACAGAGGTGACCGCAAAAACAGTGTCACTGAATATAAATTAAGTTACTGTGAAAGAAACAAGAATTACAGTATACTGGAGAAAGCCCTGCTTTGGTAAATTGTAGTCAAGTGGAGCTCACTTATCAATTATACACAGGTCTTCACTGTAAGATTGTAACCGTGAACTTTGACCTTTGCCCTCCCAGATGACCGACGTACAAAGTCAAGGACCCAAGGTCCTCGAGACGGTCGAGGACATCCAGGCTCGACGTGATGAGGTGCTCAGCCGCTACAGCCAGTTCAAGGCTGCCGTCGGCTTCCGTCGGCAGAGACTCCACGACTCCAGGCGATACTTGGTCAGTAGGATTAGTCTTTCATTAGTGGGTTATACCATAAGAATCTAAGAGCCTAAGAGTTTGTGTTAAAACCTTTGATACGAAACTTTTCAGGCTTTTATAATTAGGATGTCCAAAAATTGGGGTGGGGGAGCAGTTTTCCCCAATGGGCTCTTTGGCAAAGCTTCCAGATTACATGTACCTGCAGGTAGCTTTGCATGTCAATCAATTTTCTTGCTATCCCAGTGTCTGTTATGAAGAAAAATCAACAGTGGCAGTGTGTGTAAATATACAATGTAAATGTGTATCAGGGCTCGAAATTCATCTTTGGGAATAGGTGCACTGGTGCACCCAAGTCAAAAAATTGGGTGCACAGAAAGAATTTTGGGTGCACCAGATAAAATAAAGTTGGATGTTCTTCAGAAGATAATTACAAAGTTTAACGCTGCTGCCTGTCTTAAGAACTTCAATCTGTAATTCTATAGCTAACTTTAAAATTTCAAACAAATAATACATTAAATAAAGTACAGCAAAAAGTTATCATGCTGTTTTTTATACTTACATTTCAAGAATATTCTGTATACTTAACCCTATAGGCTACAAAAATATATAGGTGCACCAGTGCACCCACAGTCAAAAATTAGGTGCACAGCTCCTATTTTGGGTGCACTGGGTGCACATGCACCCACTATTTTGAGCCCTGTGTATGAACATGTAATTACCAGGAAAATAGGGTGTCTCTGCAGAAGGAGGGCATCTAATTTCTTAGTTTTCTTAGTGTAGGGCATCCAGAAGACGCCCTGATACCCTGCTAGCTAGCCTAGTACAGTTAATCCATTTTTTTCATACACAGTTTTCTCTTTAGTTCCTTGTACATGTACATACACTGTATACAACATGTGATATTTCCCAAAGCATCATAACAAATTACCCTTAAAGGTAGAATCATGAAAAAATTGCTAATGATGTTATTCAGACTTTGGCATTACCCTAACAAACATTCTTGATTTGGTAGGCTATAACAGACCTTACTCTGATCTAATGAACCTTGAAACTGGTGCAGTGTAATAAGGCTCAATTTTAATTTGTTCTGTCTCTTACCTTATTTACAATTTATGATTATTACAGTACTTCAAGCGGGATGCAGATGAACTGGAGAAATGGATCGTGGAGAAACTACAGATCGCAGCAGAGGAGAGCTACAAGGACCCAACTAACCTTCAGGTAAGTCTTGTAGATGTGTTTTTTGTTGCATGAAATTAACATTTTCAAAGCCAGAACAAGTATAATTTGCATGGGGGCATTTTGGTTTGTGGGGTTGTTGGAAGTTGTGGAATTTTGCTGTTATAGTGTTGTGGAGCAGAGATTTTTCACATTAGTATTTTAAGAAATTTTATAAAAATTAGAAATTTTATAAAAAATTAGAAATTTAAAAAAAAAATTAAAAATTGTTTTCTCTCAATCTCAAGTAGCACTCACATTTGTAGAATACGCCCAATACTGGTGTCTTTATTGTTTACAAGTGTGTATTTGTATTGCTGAAGTGTTTCTTTGTACCTTTATTTACACTCAAAATTGCTCGATTCGGCTATTAGGCCACACCAATTTAATTTCTTGGTTAACGGATTTTTTTTTTTTTTGTAAGATTTTAGCACAAGGACATTAAGACAGAAGGCTGGGGTGAAAACATGCACCTGACCCTGTTCACTCCCTGAAACTGTGTGCACCAAAGTACAAACTTTCCTCTGAGATTCTGTTTTCATGTTGATTTTCCAATGTAGCATTTTTTGAAAAACTCCATTAACCAAGAAGTTAAATTGGTTTGGCCTTAGGGCTGCTTTTCATAGAGGTCAAGTTGGGAGGAGTGTCATGGGTGTTTTTTCCCATTTCCCCTCCTTCTAGCTCTGTCTTGCAAACTTGGAAATTCATAGAATTTTGCCATATGAAATTTTATGATTTGTGATGAAAATGAAGAAAGTTTGGCATCAAGATGAAGTTCCACTGTACATGTAGTCAACAGAATGTCCTGATCAGTGATTTTTCTTGCTGAGTTGTTGTTTCCCTTGGCCGCTTTCCTCAGGGTAAGTTGCAGAAACACCAGGCGTTTGAAGCGGAGGTGCAGGCCAACAGCAACGCCATCATGGTGCTGGATACCACCGGCCAGGAGATGATCTCCGAGACCCACTTCCGCTCAGAAGACATCCAGGTCAGACAAAAATCACCTTCTCAAGACTTCATCATAATGTCACTTAAATGTGGCCATGAAAGTTTTTTGTTTGTCATAACTGTTTAACCGCATAACACACCAGTATTGTATGTATAGTAACTGTAAGGTTTGATCCACCCACACCAAGATGGACCTCTACTCTTTTTGTGGAGCGTAGTATTTGCCTGATTTTAGGATGAAGATGTTTGAACCGACCTGGTTTTTGGATGAGAGATTAAAATGTTCTACTGTTATATTTATCATTTGTAAAGAATGACACATGAGAACATCATACAAAATAAGGACATTTTTACTGCAATACTGTTGTTGTAGAACAAATAAAAATTGTTACACTTATCCACAGGGTTAGGTCCTAAGGTATGCCATTACTATAATCTATCTGATTCAGGTAGCAGTTGTTTTTTTTTAAATTGTTTTAAAGAACTCGTTCAGTGCAAGGCTGTAGGGGGCCACTCATCTAATTAATATATAAGTCCTTGGTAATTAGATCATAACACAAGGTAAATGGTATACTGTAAATACAGAAAAGCTGTTACAATGTACATTGTATGAACAATGTACATTGTATGACTGTAGTACTACCATCATTGATTTGTTTCAAATGCGAATTCAAAACCAGCACGAACATTCCATGTTCTCCCTACCGCGAATTGAAATCCCTGCCAACATTTTTGCATTGTTTAAAGTTTTTACACTCTCTTTTTACACACTTTTCTTTCCTCTGCCTTCCCTAGGCTACCCTGGATGAGTTACATCGCCTGTGGGACCTCCTAATGATGAAGCTGGCAGACAAGGGAGTCAAACTGATGCAGGCCATGAAACTGGTGCAGTTCCTGCGACTGTGTGACGAGGTAGGCTTCAGTTTCCATATAGCAACTCTATTCTCACATGCTCCATAATAGTGTAGTCACACAACTTGTGTGATTTTTTGGTGTGATATTCAAGAAATTTGAACAAAACCAATTGTCGGAAAAAGACCTGCTACAACTTTTTTCCTTTCAAGACGGTTGAGTTTTGTACCACATATCCATAAGTGTCCCAAGAATGTTCTTAATTACCTCCATAAGAAATGCATGTATAGTTTTTACTCCGCTTGTGTGTGTGTGCATGCGTGTCCGTCAAAATATCTTAAGAACCTGTAGATGGATTGTTATGATATTTGGTATGAAGTGTTGTGCTAATGAGGGCCTTATTTGCGTAATTAATAAACTTCATATTTCTTCTGTGGTAAATGGTAGGGACATCATATTGGACATATGTAGCTTAAATAAACAACAATGCAGTTTCATACATCCTTTATTAATGGGGGGGAAATATCCTGCATTTTTTCGAAAATTTAGCCTTTCTAGTTAAAACACCATTTTTTTGTTGTTCCTTCAGGTGAACTACTGGATCAAGGATAAGGAGGCGTTTGCCAGCGCGGTTGAGACCGGGCGCGACCTCGAGCACGTTGAGGTCCTCCAGAAGCAGTTTGAGGAGTTCCAGACGGACCTGTCGGCCCACGAGGAGAAGATCAACGACGTGAACAACACCGCCGACTCACTGGTCAACGACGAACACCCCGAGGTGGAACAGATCAGGAACAAACAGGAGGTACGGGTGCTGAACTTTAGATGTGGCATACATGTATGTTTTGAAGCTGTAGTACTAAGTACATTTTGTAGTTAGAAAGTGTTTACGATGTTTTCAATATCTTTGTCACATTAGCTGAGAAACGAATGGGACAAATGTAGTATAGCAACTACTGCAGTTAGGCACACCTCCAGAGTTGCCACAAGGCTCTATTTACTAAGACTGATTATGATAATCATTATGATACGTTATGGCTTGAAATTGTTTTGTTGATGAAGCAAATGTTATGTATCATCTTCCTCCCTTAGTGTCAATCAGCAATCTTCTAATTGCAATGTTGTAACTGGAAGGTGAAAATCCCGTGTATTATTGATTCGTTCATTGTTGGTTCCAAGCACAGTACCCTGGATTGTCCAGTTGTCATGTTTGCATGTGAAATTCTGACCTTCTCTTGTGAATGTATTAGTCTATGAAATGACAACTAAAGCCACTCAATCTCCAAAGAAACCATTCTAAAAAAAAAAAAATCTAAAGCTGGATGGAGAACTGGAGATATTATTGTGAGGATGAATTCTGACATTATATTATCTTCTACAACAGGAGGTGAACGTAGCGTGGCAGCGCCTGAAACAGCTGTCCCTGGAGCGTCAAGAGAAGCTGTTTGGAGCGGCAGAGATACAGAGATTCAACAGGTGGGCTGGAATACAGTTATCCCTCTTTAACTCACCTGTGTAGTGGTACAAATATATCTATTACACTCGTTTGATTTCGTTCTATTTTAAATTTCATGGTAGTTGTAAATCAGTCATTTACAGAGGCAGTTTCAAATGTTCTAGAAGAAATAGAACAAAAAAGATTTCAACTCATGAAGTTGAAAGCATTTTACATTTACAAGGTCTATCACAGAGCTGTCTCCAAGTTTTCATGTTGAGATGGACAAAAATTTCAACCCTTCCGACAAAAAAAATCTGACCTTCATGACATGAAAAATACGAAAATGTAATTTGTAACCTTAAAATGACATATGTAATAACGAAAATCAAAAACATGAGCTCTCAAACAATGAGTGGGATGGAAAATCAGACAATTTTACCATAGCTGTGGATCAGGTAACTGTGTATTGATTATAACAGTCAGTAGAGAAAGGACCAAATTTACATTGTATAATATTTTACCATTCCATGATAACTACCACTTGAGAAAAAGTGCTGAAACGTTTCTCTAATTATTCGTTGCCCAGGGATGCTGATGAGACCATTTCCTGGATTAACGAGAAGGATAGCACGCTGTCGTCGGAGGACATCGGTAAGGACCTCCCGGAGGTGCAGGCGCTGCAGCGAAAACACGAGGGGGTGGAACGAGACCTCGCCGCTCTCGAGGACAAGGTACGGGATTCCTCGCTGTTTTATGCACGATACCAGTAATAGGTTGATGTCAGTTTCACAGTCGTTAGCAAATCCCAAAAGTATTAATATGACGCTTTTTTACAGTTCCATAAAACTTTTCAGATATGCAAAACATCCTCTTTATAGGAATTTTCAAGGGAGTGTTAGTGATGTTTAAGTTATACAGATAAGTCTTTCATTTGGTAAGCAAGTATGATACGTTCCTTTGTATATAGTATACTCGGTAGTGTAGTGGGGATTTCTAATGCTTGTTTGTTTACATAATTTAACTCCAATCATGTAGCTATGTTTGCAGAGTTTGATCTATACTCAGGCATGCTTTAAATGACTGGGTTGGTCTAAAATTGAAATAAAATAATAAAGATTTCATGTGACATAATGATAATAGTTACAAGCATTTCATGCAGTGTGCTTACAGTTAATGTGTATTTGTATTGCTGGTAACATGTTTTTATTACAGCTTCCATTTAGCACCCTTTGAAGGATAAACGAAACCTAGATCCTCACCAAGTCCTATTCACACCATACAGAGAAAGTTTACCGAAATGCAAATTGCAATCTTGACTTTTGAAGTCATTTTTGCCTTTTTTCTAAAATTTGGTCTTTGGTCTTTCACATCTTGCCTTGATAAGAAATGTATGGTGCGAATCTGGTGTGCTTGTATAACTTTCCTCATGTTTCACCGATACCTGCATCTCAAGATGTAAACCTTGTCCTTCCAACCTACATCTACAAGCAATACGGCTCCTTAAAGATTGTTGAATGAATGCTGAACAGGTTTAAGAAAGATGCCTCTTATTTTTCTTATAAGTCTTTTTGTGCATTATTGCCCCACCTTGTACATGTATGTTGTACGCAATGTTACACAGACATCCTATTAGTAAGAGTTAAAACAGGCTTTTATGCAATTTTCTTTGAATCATTTATTTTTCCGGGCAAACAATTCCAAATATATATTGCTAAGTCCATTTATTAAAAGTCCCTTACTCACAAGTAATGAATTTTTTGTTCAATTTCAATGATTTTTTTACGATTACTGTAGACAAATTATTTTTAATGGAGACAAGCACTAAGTGCATTCAGCAATCTTGAGTTTCTGCTTTCAGTGTGGAACAAAATATCCTCACTTGTACTTCGTAAAGCACCTTGAGGCCATGCCAGTGTATTCCATTGGTTCTTGGATAACTTAATGGAAAGTTGGCAAGAAGACATCAAAGAAACAGTGGGCTGGGAGAACTATCCCCTCAGACTCTGTTTTTATGTCAATATTTTTTAATTATAGGCCATGTTGATTTGATGATATTCATAGATGACATCCTATGAGAACCCCAAAACTGAAGGGGAAATACAAAAAAAAATTGCAAAAAAATAAGTTTCCTTCATTATGAAAAAAATAATAAATTGTCAGGGAGGTTTTACAAATGACTTAAAAGACAACAGAATGGTGTACCAATAATAGATCCTTCATTTTTGTTCTCTCATATTTTCTTTTGACTTTGGAACTGAATTTGGTAGTCCCCAACATTAGTATCCGTTTTCAAAAATATTTTTTTTTGCAATTTACAGCATATATTTTCTCATTTTGCAGCTGCTTTTTACGATTATATAATACAGTATGGCTGAAAATTTTTGTGTGGAAATGAACGAAAATTGATGTGCGCAGATGTCATCCATACAATCAAATCAATTTTGCCTAAATCTAAGGACCAAATGAATGAAAACTGGCGTGGCCAGAGTAGCGGTGAAAGAAAAAAAGCCTTTTTACGAAGTGCAAGTGAGCGTTGATTTTGTTTGTTTCTCTGTTGGCACCACATGCTTGGAATCACCCATTTCTCCCTCTCTTGTGCCCAGATGAGTCTGGTATTGCAGCAGGGAACAGCCAGGGTACTGGCTACTCGTACCACTCTTCCGTAACTCCTCCAAGCATGGCTCGTGTTTATAAACTTCAGTCTGTTAAAGGACAATGTTTCCTTCAGCAAAATTCAACACAACTTTGTTAAAATGTTTGACTGCAATGGTAAACAAAAATGTTAGGGGTACATGTACATATTAGACTTTGTAGATATGTCACATTAAAAAGCGTGAAACTTGTAGTATAATTTAGTACAATGTACTAGTATTAGTGCATTTTCTCTTAACAAACATGTATTATGTATCGTTCAAGTAGAACTACTTTGACAGAAAAATATAAGGTTTAGGTTGTCATTGAATCCTGTGTAATTTTAAATGACTTCAAAGACTTGAAAACATGATTATCCCAAAGCAAAATCTAATTGAGAAATTTGTTTTTGCTAATTGTGACTTTTTAAAACCGTATTTGTAAAAGGAAAGAATGAAAATTTGAGGCGAAAGGCTCTCTCTTGCATTTCTGCAGTGCTGAAATTTATCATAGTAGAAGGGCTAGCAACCCCTTCGTGTAAAATATACAGTAACTGAAGCAGCAAAAACACTAATGTCTTGCTGCCCTGTGTACCACTAGGCATTATAAGGGTCTGAAGGAAACAGACAAAATTTTCCAAGCAAAAAAGACATACGTTTTGATAATAGCCTATCCTTTGACACCTTGAAATGTTAGCTAACGTGAAGTTGCCAGATTATACTACCAGTGAGTTGGAACTGTAATTCATTACAGAAAGAAAATTGTTTCTTAGAATTAAATTGAGATGAATGAAAAACTAAAAGTTGAATTTTGATGAAGGGAACTTTGTAACTTTAAAATCAGTGTAATGAATTTTGTAACTTTTGTTTGACTCACAGCAATGACAGCATGCTTGTTTACTGCACTGGGCTGGAATGCATGCAATATTAATCATACTTCATTTTATCTTTATAGTTTATACAATATTACATTTGTTTGCTTTTTGGGAATACGAGTCCAGAAGTACCCTTACTTTTTCAGTGGATTTGGGGGTGATAACTAGGGACATCTAATTGTTTCTTTTTTTATCTGTTAAAAGTCAAGATTTCATTGCAAAGCTGTGTTCTAGAAACAGTTGTGCAAGGTAATTTAATTTGCATATGTGTCAAATTCAAAACAAACAGAATTTTAAGGTGGTAAATCTACTGAACAAGTAATTGTGTACTGGTGTCTAATATTTTGGTTAAATATGATTTATATCATTAATGAATTTTTGTTTTATGATTTGAAATATGACACTGCAGGCAGTCATATTAGATGTTCCATAATTATGATCATAAACTCAAGGCTCAAATTTGTTGGGCAGTGACATTTTTACTGTGTACAGTATAAAGTGAAAAAAAACAACTTTTCTTTTCTTTTCTTACCTCTGAGTCTGAAGTACCTTTCTTACTTCTGCTCTGCAGTCCACATATTTCACTCTTTTTCTTCGTCTTCTGTGTTGAAACTTCTGTTTTGTGTTTAAAACTTCTGTTTTGTGTTTTGTTCTGAAGTTCTATCTCTTGAGCTCTGGTTTTGAGCAGAAGGGGCATTTTCGCATGTTTTCGGACATTTTGACACTCAAGGATTGCTGGTATAGGAGACAGCAAAATTCTACCTCAGAGTCTACACTACTATTCACAGCACACTCTTGTTTGGTATAATGAGCTTATATAAACCCTCACACGTAAACTGACTTGGGCAGGTCCTGTTGCTGTACCTGATAAAAACAAAAGTTGTTTCAGGGCGACTTGAATCTCATTGCCTTATGTGTTTACTAAGTAAAATCCTCAGTGGCAAGAAAGATTGACATTGGCAACACTTCTCGTTGCCCTCAGGCAGACAGTTTTTGTGTCAACCTAGACTTTGTAGCATAGACCATTGTTGAAGAAATAAATCATTATTATTTAATAACCCTACAGAATGATCATGGTGGTATGGACTTTTCCACACATGCGAAATGATGGTGTTTTCGGGCACAAATATCCCATTGCCCCTCATTACATGCCCTAACTTGTCCAACAGCCGCTCAAACCTCTGTCTGTGAAACGACCCGTGATCGCTTGCCCGTCTTCTTTTGCTCAAACCTGTCCTACACTTGCCAAATTGTTGTCTAATGTAGCATTAATGCTGCACTACACATGCATTGGCTGAGCACATCTGGCATCAATGCTGGATTTTCTCTGCTTGGTTCAAGGCATGGACAGCCATAATTACCATGAAATTACCATGTGCACTAATCCAGCATTAGTGCTGCATAATATGTATTTCTGGCATTAGTACTACATTGGACGACAGTTTTGCAAGGCTACTCTTCAAACTGTCTTCTTTTTGTCCGTTTATCGTTCATTTATCAAGTGACTGACCTCCAGTTGTTTTATTTTTTCTTAAGATGATATTAAGATGTTGTTTTTGTTACATAATTATAGATTTATGTTTCATTTGTGGTAAGTTGTTTCGTTCCCCCAGATTGTCCACAGCCCTGTAAGTCCTGAGCATGGTCTGTTGTTGCTACTGCTGCTGTGTAGAAATAGACCTTTCATCGAGACCTGATCTTTCTCATAGTCATACTGTTGTCAGCATATACAAGCAGATTACTCTAATGTAATAAGGCTATTTTCTATGAGGTTAAAAAAACACAAAATATGTTCACTGACTACAGTACGAAGATTGACGTACATGTACATATACACAGAATTTAAATTCTGTCAAATTCCTAAAATTCTAACTGTCACTAACCACAAAACTGTTTTCTTGCCGACGAAACATTATGTCTATTTCAGTGACCTTTACATTTCACCATCATACAAACCATAGACAAAGCAGCCATCAAATATTTTGCCGTTATTCTCGATGACCGAACTCGTCAAAGCGTGTAGATTGTCACATTCAATACAGTCACATAGACGGATCAGGTTTAAAGATGTCAGGTTTCCTCTGTAGTCCATGTGCATTTTGCTGCAGTGTGCTGAATGTGGTGCTATTGGTGGATTGCTCCGCCAATTTGCCCCACACTTGTGTTGCCAACTGAATGTGGTACAAATCATGCATTGTGTCAGCATGTGGCCTGTACGGTGTCGTCTGCTGTGTTATCATTGTTCATGTATTTTGCATCTCTGTATCATGTATGTCATGTGCATTGTAGGGTATTTATATTTCTGTATCTATCGTTGGAAAATGAAGGATCTAGGCTTAAAAGGGATTTGGCTCAATGTTAATAATATATACAATGACCATCGGATGTATATTAGCCAAAAATGCAAAATCTTCTTGCATTTACAATTTGAATCACTCACTATGAATATGAAAGGAAAAAGGGACAAGTCTACATACCATAGCACATGATGAGAAAAATCATTTCTAGGATATGTTAGCAACTCTGGTAAAACTTCCCGTCATATTTGACAAAACAAAAGCTATTCTCTTGTAAATTTTAAGAAAAGCGACACAAATACTTTGTACCTAAAAGTAGAAATTCAAACTGCTAACATTTAGCCTAAAAATCCAGAACCTTGCCTGTACCCTTCACATAAGTGGGCAAACGTTGTCCAATCACTATCAGTTGTGTGTGTACTGACAGTGTCACGGCTCCCCCTATAGGTTACCACCCTAAGTGCAGAGGCGGACCGTCTGCAGTCTGCCCACCCAGACAGTGCAGAGGACATAGGGACCAAGAAAGACGAAGTCCTGACTGCCTGGGACAGGATTAAGACCAAGGTAGGCTTTCTTGTTGAGTTGAATATTTAGGTTATTAAGAATATTAAGCACAGTTAGCAACCCTTATTGTGAACTTGAAGATAAGAATTTTAATATCATGCCTGTTACTATTTTCCCAACTTCAATACAGCATGTCCCCTTCCTATAAAATACATAAGGGGGATGACTTTAGAATAATGTATGATTATGTTGCATGTTAGGATTAATCTCAATTGTAACAACTTTGGAGGAAGTACTTACATATACAAGTGCTTTAAAGTGGTAATAAGTCAAAGTGAATTGAGATATCACTTCTTGCCCATTTCCTACTAACAAAAGAAACTGAAGACATTCAAAGATGTTGTTGTTTGTTGTATTTTTTTATAATATGTATGATTCATAATGGTGAATAATTGGTAACTCATATCTGATTATGCCTGAAATAAAGTATTAGTAACTTGAAAAAAAGACCATGTGTGTGCCCTTGAGTTTGGTGAACTGTCAGCAAATTTATACTTTTTTCTCCAGAAAACAGGTCATGTTTTTTGCAAAGCTTCAGGGGCAAGCCTAATAGTACTTTATTTCTTACATTTAACAGGGCGAGGAGCGTAAGTCTCGACTGAACGACTCCTACCGGCTGCAGCGGTTCCTGGCCGACCACCGCGACCTGGTCTCCTGGTGTAACGAGATGCGCGCCCTCGTCTCCGCCGACGAGCTGGCGAAGGACGTCCCCGGGGCGGAGGCCCTACTGGACAAGCACCAGGAACACAAGGTCAGTACCAGGTGGTCACGTGAACGTTCATCTACAGTAGAAGTCATTGCAGAAGGAACTAGACTTTCCATCCAACAAAAAATGGGACAAATTTTGTACTATAAAAGATACAGTTCCAAATTTTTTGCTACGCAGTCCCAGGCCAGAAATAATGTCATTGTCACTAATGTGGACAAATGACTAGAACAGTGGATGGTTGAGAGGCCTTAAGTATATTGATGACAGTTATGATTAAAAACACAGTTGTGTTCATTATTGAAAGATGTGAATTGGTAAAAAAAGTGTTTATGTTGGTGCTGTAACAATACAAGGTTTAGATGTTTCGAACAACAACTCAAGAACAGAGACTACAAGATCCACTTGACCCTTCTTTATAGAACCTGCTGTTATATATATTTTTATCAACTTTGAACATTCTCCCGATGAATCTTCTGAAGATTTCCTTTTCAGCATCAAGGAGAGGTCCAAACAATAAGTATCGACATCATGTACTGCCACAAATGGAGAAAAATCAAACAAGCAGAGAAGGAATGAACAAACACATAGTATAGTCAGTCCTTTACAGGGATTCTTTTTCAGTACCAAGGACAGGTCTGAAAACAATAAGCAGCAACATCATGTACTGCCACTAATGGAGAAAATTCAAACAAGCAGAGAAGGAATGAACAAACAAATAATACAGTCAGCCCTTTACATGATTTCCTTTTCAGTACCAAGGAGAGGTCCAAAACAATAAGCAGCCACATCATGTACTGCCACTTATGGAGAAAATTCAGATAAGCAAGCAGAGAAGGAATGAACAAACAAATAATACAGTCAGTCCTGTACAAGATTTCTTTTTCAGTACCAAGGACAGGTCCAAACAGCAATAGGAAGAAACAAATAACACAGAGTTTACCCTATCTGCTAAACTTTCCTGCTATTTTGTTGCAGGGAGAGATTGATGCTCGTGAGGACAGTTTCCGCACCACTGCCGAGGCAGGGCAGGGTCTGCTGGAGGAAAACCACTTTGCTTCGGACGAAGTCAAGGAAAAGGTAGGAATTCTTCATACACTGTGTCTTGATCTTTGTATTTTCCCATCATGTATGCAGTACAACATGTCTGTGCGATGTATTTTGTTTATAAAAGGCTTCATTGCTGAAGTCAGTCTGGGCTTTGGACTTAATCTTGACAATTATTGATTAGAAATAGTCTTGTTTCTGTGTGATAAGTTTCTTGTGAAGTTCGTAATGTAACCAGGGTCACCTAAAAACACAGTCACAGACCCAAGGTGTAATTGCTCTTGGCAATATAGATAAACTGAAACTGTTCTTTAAAACCAAAATTTTTGTCATTGGATTATACAGGGCTATACTAAATGATTGTCAAATACTACATACTGACTTCTACATGTGTGTTTGTTGTCCATGTCTCAGCTTGTGGCCCTGGCCAATGAGAAGACGTCGCTGCTGGAGCTGTGGGACGAGCGACACGTGGAGTACGAACAGTGCCTGGACCTCCAGCTGTTCTACCGTGACGTCGAACAAGCCGAGGCCTGGATGGGAAAACAGGAGGTTAGTAGTTCCACCATCCGAACCTTAACAGTTGTCTATACAGGTATCAGTTTATGCATGTCCATAGAGAAAAGGATATGGTTCTCCAACTTAGATTTGAAAATAAACACAGTCCCGAATGGGCAAACAGCGTGTAAATGTTGCCCTGAAATAGAATCTTTCAGACATCAAAGTCAGTTGAGTGTAGGATACAAAATGTAGATTACTTAATATATCATTGTTGCCATGCATTGTACCGTGTACGATCGTCAAGCAAGGAAGTCCATTCATTTAAAACGTCTTCAAGTTTGGACCGTTGTCTATAGAGGTTTGGCTTATTCCAGGTCATGCATTTGAAAGGATGGTTCTACAAAATGAAAATTTATAGTCCCTAAATTACCTACGATAGCTTTGAATGGTAAATAATCTAGTTGTAAGTGTTAACAGTAACCTTCATTTTCATCCAGATGTATCTCAAAGACTTAATCTCTCTCACTGATATGTATTATGCTGTTTGGCTGTTGGAGTATTTTATGAGTGCCAAATCCAGTATGCTTTTGTACTTAATATTTCCCCACTCCTCTCACCAGGCCTTCCTTGCTAATGATGATCTTGGAGACTCCCTTGACTCCGTTGAGGCCCTCATTAAGAAACAGGAAGACTTTGAGAAGTCCCTGGCTGCCCAGGAGGAGAAGATCAACGTAAGTTAATGAAGAAGACATGAAATTAGCTAATCTCTAAGTCTTTGGAGGTTTACTTCAAGATTTGTAACAAACTTATCATTAGCAGTTACTGTGTAGTTTGAGCAACAGCTACCTTTGCACCAAAATGTGATTAGTTTTTATACATGATATTTCTTACACAGTGAGTACGGTAAATGCAGAAATGTTCGCGGTGGTTTTATGTTTGCGGTAAGCCGCAAACTTAAAACCACAGCAAAATTTTTTCCCTCATACCCCCTTGTCTCAACACTGGGAACACTTCATTTTCTCCCTACTGCAGTTGCATTTACTGTATTGTATTTAGTAGTTTTGCTTAATGTATTACTATTACGTATTAGAATAATGCGTAACTCTAAATTTATGTGTTTCTGTTAGTATTTATTGTGGAACCTAAAGGATGAATTATATAACACTTGTGTATTGGTACCCTGAATTAACTGTTTTCCGTTTTTCACAGGCCCTGAATGACTTTGCCAACAAGCTGATTGAGAACAATCACTACGCTTCTGACGACGTGGCGGCTAAGAGGGATGCTGTAAGTATACTCCTAAGGAAGCAAGATCTTTTCGTTTCCATATTTATGCCCAATTCTGTTAGTATGTACTTCAAGACTTTTTCTGTTTTGTCAGCTGTCTCACCCACTACATTAAGGCACTATTCATGAATGAATGTTTTATCTATTCTATAGCTGTTGACTCGTCGCGAGGATCTCCTGAAGAGGTCCACGGCGCGCCATACCGTGCTGGAGGACTCGTACCGCCTGCAGCAGTTCCAGCGCGACGCCGACGAGGTCAAGGCCTGGATCAACGAGAAGCTGAAGACAGCAACTGACGAGTCTTACAAGGCAAGTCCTATCTTGAACAGCTCTTAATAGATAGTTTTGCCATATGTAAACCTTCTCCCTGTTGAGGTAGCATTTCAGTTCAAGGTATGTATTGGTTGTGTGGAGGTTTTAAAAAAAAGAAAGTTGTGGCATAACTGCATGTTGTACATCAATGATGCAGTCTCATGGATCAGTATAAGTTTTGTATTGTTTTTGACAAGCTTTAAGAAAATAGATATTTGGTCTGTAAAGAGAATGTAAGAATGTTGATACTCCCCGGATATTCAAGTTCTTGCACACAACCATGTTCTTTTACCAGCCAATGTTTCAGTCCTTCTGTTATCTTCCTAGGAGCAATAAAGATTAAAGATAGAATACAACACAGTGTATTTTGTATCGCCTATTGTGTCCTCTAACAAAAAATTTCAATTCCAACATCCAAATCTGGTATTTGAATTTTCGACAGCGATGCACTAAGTTCATTCAAATGATTTTATGGAAGCCTGTGTGATACAAACAGAAGCCAGAGAGTATGGTAACCCAAAATATCACTCGGTCCAGAACACCCCATATCAAATATTATCATGACCCAGGTATGACATAATGACTGTTACGGTAGATACTAAATAATAATATGGCTAGGTGGTGATGTAGTTGGCATGCTTCAGTCCCAAACGTAGCTAGCTAGCATCACCAAACTGAGAAAGATATTCACCGATTTTTATATTTCTATTTTTTTAGGACCCGACCAACCTCCAAGGGAAGATCCAGAAGCACCAGGCATTCGAGGCGGAACTGCAGACCAACCAGGGCCGAGTGGACGCCGTCAACCAGCAGGGTCGCGACCTGATCGACAACGACCACTACAGCAAGGACAACATCGAGGCACAGCTGGAGGAGATCGCCGCTCTCTGGGACCAGCTCAAACTGGCCTCCGAGAATAAAGGTAGACTCTTCTTCTTCAATCAATATAGAATACAACACGGTGTATTCTGTACCAGCCCGACCACGGATCGCCCGTAGGACGGAGGGCGGCGCAACTGGTGCGCTTGAAATGCATTCTAAATATTCTATGCAGCCCGTGCATTTTAGAACCCCGTGTGATACGGAAATTATCACACAGTCCGGAATACCCGTATCAAAGGTTTTCGCGGCCCAGATATGACATATAAGACATTTACAAACAGCATTGTTTACATTGCATACCTGATCATAATGATCATAATAAACCATTCATTCGTTCAATCAAAAGTATTTGCAATGGTATTAAAATTTTTCCTTAATGCTAGATGGATCTAAAGGGTAACAAGTTTCTTTGCCAGTACTGCAGTTTGCTCAATTGTGTATTGTTCGAATATGAACTTTTAATTTGAAGAGCATACTTGATAAATGTCTTCTTGACGCCCTACACTAAGAGAACAAAGAAATTAGACGCCCACCCTTTGCAGAGGACATCCAGAGAACACCCTGTTTCCCTAGTAATTACATACACACAATGCAACCCTTGTCCAGTTTCTGTAACATGTCACATGCTACAGACAAGATTCTTACTAGGGGTGGAGACCGGTTTGGCTTAATAAGGTCCAAGTCCAGGTTTAGGTCCAGAGATTTAGGTTCAGGTCCGGACCTGAACCTGGACCTGATCCTGTCTAGTTGACATGTTTTGTTTTATCAAACCAATGACACGCACGACTATAAAAGTTTCTTGGTGAGAAGACTTTCAAGATAAACCAGTATTTGATATTTGAATGTTGCACTTATTTTAAGTGCCTTTTTTGTAAGAGGGGAGACTCAAAAACACTTTTCATCAAACAAAATGGTAAAATACAATTGTACTTTGTTCAGGTTTTTTTTGACTCAGGTTTTTGGCTTTCAGGTTTTTTGGACTCGGTTCTTGGATATTATACAGGTCCGAATCAGGTCCAGCGAACCGGTATCCACCCATAATTCTTAAAGATTTGGTCAATTCTTTTAATGCCCTTCTGTAGATAAGAAGCTGCGTGAGGCTCAGCAGCAGCAGCAGTTCAACCGCGGCTGCGAGGACGTGGAACTGTGGCTCACGGAGGTGGAAGGTCACCTGGCCTCCGAGGACCTTGGGAAGGATCTGCCCAGCGTGCAGAACCTACAGAAGAAACATGCTCTACTGGAGGCAGATGTGGCTGCTCATCAGGTATATAATTATGTGCTTTGTAATGTTTTAGAATTATGTATATGTAATACATTTGTAAAATGATAGGCTTTATTACTCAACAATGATACAACATATGGTAACTTCTACAACGATTTCGTCAACTAATCTACTCTGCGAGACTCCAGTACAAGATGCGACTAAATACACCACTGAAGAACTGTGTTTTCCCTATCCTGAGTTTTTTTTGTCATCTCAGTAACTAAAAGGCTAAGAATCAGCAGTTGTTGTAGAAATGGGGTTATCTTAGAATTATAATGTCTACTTTTGATTAAAATAAGATGAATTTAGTTTATAATTCAAACTTTGTAACGGTGTGTCATATGTTAGGCCTGTCTAACTCTAGACTTTATGTCCTTGTAATATGCAACCCCAAAGACATATTTGGGATAAACATACAACTCCCTGACCATTGTTTCTTTCCTATTCTTTTCCCTGTCTCATGGATACTATATTAACATTTGCAGGAGCGTGTAGATGGAATTGACATCCAGGCTAAGCAGTTTGTGGACGAAGGTCACTTTGATGCCGACAACATCAAGGCCAAGCAGGAGGCCCTCCAGGAAAGATACGATGCACTGCAGGTCAGAGAAGAGTACTTCTCATTAGAAATGATTCACTAGGTCTTGTTTCTGTAGTAAGCATGTGTGCCCTTTGTTGTAACATAACGGCTCTGTTGTAGCCACTCGGGTTTTGTGATTTCACATCTCCGGGCTAGCTTTTCATTTCAGCGGGGTACCCAAATAGCCTGCAGTCTGATGGCATTTTTTTATCAATGATATCTAAAGTAATGTTATGAACATTGCAGAATAACAATTTTTACATCACTGTACTTGTTACACTAAGAGCTACACACTGATGTCAAATTTAATGGTAGAACATCAATTTTTCTGGAGATTCCAAATGGCTACTGTATTCCCCGATGTAAACTGACCGGTGTTTGACTTTATATTTATTAAATTGCTTGTCACACATACATGTAGGCCCTGCATGCCAACAGAGGTTGAAAAATAACTTATTTATGAAGAAGTGGAAAGTTGAAAGATGGTTACTTTTTGATATGGTATTTTATAAGGTGTGGTCTGCCAAATTTCTTCTTCAGAAACTTTAAGCTGCATCTCCTGTCTTAAGGGTCATGAAAAAACGTTTAAATTTTTTTGTGTATCACTCTTTTCCTGGATAAAAGACAGTCCTTTTAATACCGGTTATACACAGATTTCTTTTTATATGTTCCACGTTGTACTCAACCATAAAAGATGTGGTATCAAGAGCACAATGTACTTAATCATAGAAGTTTGTTCGAATCTTGACATGTTTACAACTGTTTCTCTTATAGGAGCCTCTTGCTGCGCGGAAGGCGAAGCTTGCTGATTCGCTGCGGTTCCAACAGCTGGTACGTGACATCGAGGATGAAGAAGCGTGGATCCGTGAGAAGGAGCCGGTCGCCTCCTCTACAAACAGAGGTACGTTCTCAAGACGGACTTGTCTTCTTTAAGAAACACTTGAAGATAGAACAGGCAGGTTATCCATTAAAGATGACATTGTCATAATTAATAACACACAAATTGCATGCAAATTATTGTGTTGGTTGATGAGCTAAGATTAGGATCATTATTCTAGCAGATAAGTAAGAATTTAGATGTTTTATTTTAAATTATTAGATTGAGCTTGTCCACTACAGTCTGGGTATTTGCTATCTTGTGTTGTTATAGTAGCAAAAGTTTCCAAGGAACATTTTAAAACCTTCTCTTAGCTACTAATGACACTGCTTGTCACTAATCATTGATAAGAGTACACGTCTTGAGAATTGAATGTACTCTGGAGTTTTCTCAAGGTGGTAACACTAGCGAAGTTAAACATTGTTTTGTCATACTCATCTCAAGAAATAATAACCTTGAATGATTACGCACTATTTGCTACAGCCGCAAGTGTGTGCTTCTTTCAGTCATTGTCAGCATTACATTTGACTAAATTTTACTAGCATGCTGCTTTCCACATGTATAGAAAGTTGTGCTTAATAGCTTATAAATTGTGAGATCTTGAATGGGTAAGAAGTGCTATGATGTCAATTTGCACAAAATCTGCACTATTTGAAGGCTTTGTCTGCTTGTCTGCTCGATTTAACTTGGGTACACCAGGGCTCGAAATACCACTTGCATGGACAAGTTTGTGCACGTAAATTTGGAGCCATGCACATAATTTCAAGAAGACCTGCACTGGTGCAAGTTACCATCAGTAGAAATTTATCGCCTTTTCCTGACGTAAATTTTCACTTCAAATGAAGAATCGATTCTCAAACAAATTACACATTAACTTGACTAAGCAAGCAACATTTTGTATCCCTTTTTACTATTCAATCCCTTTTTATGAGATTGGGACACATTTAATAGCCTTGAAGCAAGCAATTTAAAAGCCCCCATCTTGGGGAATAGGGGCACCATACTTTTCCAAATATTCAATAAGTTGATACGTTGATGAAGATTAGACATCCAGGTAGTAAGATATGCCAAAAATAGTTGCTCAAGCAACTGGATAAAGTTGGTTGTGCCAGTAATTTCTCTTTGGTGCAAGTAATTTTTTTTTTTCATCTGCACCAGTGCAAGTTGATCCAAAAAATGTATTTCGAGTCCTGGTACAGTAATGTCACTGCTCTGCCTTGTCTAGCTTGTTTTTCACTCCTTTTCTCTTTTCTCACCTCCACTGACATCTGCTTCCTTAGACGAGGTTGCTGTGGCTGGTATGAACGGTTTCTCACTCGTAAACGCTATATCTCTGGCTCCACCCCTGAGGCCTCGCCAAAAATATTCTGGACATCTATCAAGCATGCTTACTTCACACCTCTATGTCCTTCTTGTTACTTATCTTTACTTGAACTCTTAACAAATTTCATAGGATCTCTTTCATATGAAACAACAGTACAGTGAAGTAAATGTATGATTTGTGCTAAAAGCTGGAGCCAGTCTTGTTGCAAATGTAGGCAAATGACTGAGATCATTAGTACAGGAAGACTGACTCTGTGACTACATGTAATTTTATTGACCAGAATGCTTAAATGTGTAGTAATACAATCATGTAGTTTTAACTCAGTGTCTAATAGGCTAATTGGTGTAGAATCCCCTGTGCCACTTAGAATTTAGCTCTCATTTTTTTTTATTTGGAAGAAAAAAATCAACAGGTAAGGTCTGTTTCTTACAGCCACTATCTGTGTACAGAAATTTTCACTAACTGTTAGGATATTAAAAGTCAATAGGGGAATTTGCTCACAAATTATTATTGTCAACTGGCACATCCGTAAGCAATAGAACGCATTTGCCTGTTGTAAATCAATCTTCCAAACAACGGAATGTGTTATTTTTATTACGGACCTGCACGAGGACATAGTTTGTGAGAAAGACCCCCAATGACAAAAGCAGTTTGTGAGGTTCAAATTTGTCTATTGGAATACATGCTAAAGTTTTGAGGTTGCCATACATGTAGTTTATTTTCCTTCTCCCGCGTTAAAAAGGTCGTGACCTGATCGGAGTACAGAACCTCCTGAAGAAGCACCAGGCGCTGCAGGCGGAGATCGCCGGGCACGAGAACCGCATCAAGGCGGTCTGTCAAACCGGACAGGACATGGTCCAGGAGGAGCACTTTGCCACCGATGACATCAACTCCAAGGTGTCGGGACTCGAGGACAAGTGGCAAGGACTCAAGGTTCGTTCTCATGTTTTCGAAAATATTTTTTTTCTCAAGTAGAACTAAACTTGTTAACTTGGTTAAATGCCAGTCAGACTTCAGATCTTCCTCACTCAATGGAAAAAGACAGTTGTTCCTTCTGAAACGGGTGACAAAATCTATCCAGTTGCTCGAGTAAAATCTATACAGCTTGTATTGTGTTAACTTGCAGAGGTTTGGCAGGGGGGGGTCTGAACCATCAAAACTTCTGGGGCAAGATCTGCTGAAACTGGACAATCAGAACATGACATGCCAAAGTCTGTTTAGAATATTTCTTAGGCTTTTGGAATAATTTCCCCTCTCAGAAGGCATGAGAATGTCCAATTTTCACATCAAATTTTCAACAGTTGTGTTTCTGTACTGCAGTTTCTGTATATTCTGCCAGGAGGCATTAACTGGCAAGGGGGTGAATTGTGTTACTTTGTAGTTGTCTTCTGTAGGATAGGCAGGCCTAGAGAAATCAGGACTTTGACAAATTCCTCCTGGCTCAACAGTTGTGTTTCTGCACTGCAGTTTTTATATGTTCTGCCAGAGGGCGCTTTCTGTCAAAAGGGTGAATTCTGAAGAAATCTCTGATTGCTTTGTAATGTGATCTACAGGACAAGGCAGGTCAGAGGAAGCAGGACTTGAATGACTCCCTCCAGGCTCAACAGTTGTGTTTCTGCACTGCAGTTTTTGGCGACGCCTCAGGGGCGAGCCAAATTTCTACTATATTGTGTGCAGATTGCAAGAATTCTAGGAATTGTACAGGAATGTGAAAGTCCATGGGACGATAACTCAAGAATGCCTGGATGTATTGTCTTCATATTTTGTAGGTGGGTAGGTCTGTGGGAGACCTTGTAATGATTGGATTTTGGGCCCCCTAGCGACTTTCTATGGTACTGCAGGGGAACTTTCACTTTTCAAATCTCGTCTTCTGAACATGCTATAGTCATGATTTTTAAGTGGTGGATAGCTTTTTGTTGGGAAAATATGTCCTGCAGATTTGGACTCCTTGCGGCTTTGTTTGGAACTGCAGGAGCTGATTTTGACTCAAACTTTGAAAGAGAATAACGCAAGAAGGGGATGACGGATCATCATAATTTTTGGTGTGTAGATAGCTTAAGTGATGATTTACATAATCATATGCCAATTATGCAAATCAATATCTGATTTGCATAATTAATGAGGACAGTTAATAAATCAGCTGAATTCTATTATAGGACTCTCAAACACATGACATATGTAATTGAGAAAGAGATAAATATCGATAGATATCCATTATGCAAATTGATACTTAATTTGCATAATTAATGACAAAATACTTTAAATCCATAGTGGTAAATGATGGGGATTTCATTTTTGCTCCATTTGGAAGTTAAGTAAATGTGGCCACTATTAGACACAAATCTTGCATAGAGGGCCTCATTTTCATAATTTATGAGGAAATGGTACGATATTTTTTTTTTTGTGAAAACAAGATTTTCATACATTGGACAACTTGTGTTATTTTGGTAGAGAAGGTGATTGACTGATATGATTTATGCGAGGTCCTTATTTGCATGTGGGCTAAAAACGAAAACGTGAACAGAGACCACCGTCGCCATGGTAACATCTTTTTATGTTGCCAATCTTGTTAAATTTTCTGCCAGAGGGGGCTTTCTGTCAAGAGGGGGAATTCTGAAGAAATCTCATTGCTTTGTAATGTGTTTTACAGGACAAGGCAGCTCAGAGGAAGCAGAACTTGGACAAATCCCTGTATGGTCAACAGTTGTGTTTCTGCACTGTAGTTTTTAATTGTTCTGCCAGAGGGGGCTTTCTGTCAAGAGGGGGAATTCTGAAGAAATCTCATTGCTTTATTATGTGTTTTACAGGACAAGGCAGCTCAGAGGAAGCAGGACTTGGACGACTCCCTCCAGGCTCAACAGTTGTGTTTCTGCGCTGCAGTTTTTATATGTTCTGCCAGAAGGAGCTTCCTTTCAAGGGGTTGAATTCTGAAGAAATCTCATTGCTTTGTAATGTGTTTTACAGGACAAGGCAGCTCAGAGGAAGCAGGACTTGGACGACTCCCTCCAGGCTCAACAGTTGTGTTTCTGCGCTGCAGTTTTTATATGTTCTGCCAGAAGGAGCTTCCTTTCAAGGGGTTGAATTCTGAAGAAATCTCATTGCTTTGTAATGTGTTTTACAGGACAAGGCAGCTCAGAGGAAGCAGGACTTGGACGACTCCCTCCAGGCTCAGCAGTACTTTGCTGACGCCAACGAGGCGGAGTCATGGCTGAAGGAAAAGGAGCCGATAATCGGGAGTGTGGACTATGGAAAGGACGAGGACTCGGCTGAGGTATGTTGCAAAGTCGGAATCATCCTAATTTTTCTGTTAAGATATTTCACTACTTGCCTTGTTTGAATTGTCAAACTTAGCCAAGGTTCAAAATATGCTTGTTCTCATTTAAATGTACACATCCTGTAACTTTTAATTCTGTTACTATTTGAAGTAAGGCATTTCTTATATTAAGATATGCCACATATAAGGTGCCAAAATGTTGTTTTTAAAAGCCAGAAAAGTTTTAAGTTTTAAGACAGTTTGGCACCTTATATGTGGCAGATCTTAATGTCAGGAACGTCTTACTTCAAACAGTAACGGAAGTTACAAAATGTGTACATTTAAATGAGAACGATCGTACGAGTGAATAGCCACCGACAGCATGAAGTTTGTAGAAGAATGCAAATTCAAGATTGCAGAAATTTGGCAAGCTAAAAGATAACAGGCTTGATGATTATGAATTTTTGTGCAGAAAGTAACTTTAGAGCAGTACTCCTACATGTACATGTAGCACGGTTCAGAAAATTTGATACTGTCTGAAGTAAAATGGGGTAGTCACAAATCAAGCATTGAAAAGTTTGTTGTTTTTTTGTGTGCTTGTTTGTGTCTTAACTTTCTCCCTACTGCCTAACTCTGTAACCAATAGAGAAATGTGTGCCAAACGGCTACTTCAGTGTGCCAAATGTTAAAATGAATGATTTCCTTCTCTCCCTATTCCAGGCCCTCTTGAAGAAACATGAGGCCATTGTGTCAGACCTGGATGCTTATGGAACCAGCATCGAGGCACTCCGGGATCAGGCTAGGGCCTGCAAGGTAAGTCATGCGAGTAGTAGACATTAAAGACTTCTCTTCACTTTATCTATAACCTCCTTGATGACATATGCTGTTACAAAAACAGATTATGTATTGTACACACAGTACAAGGAAATTTGGCTTGTTGAAAGCTAGCTATACATTTGCAGTGACTGTTTGGTTTGATTCTTTAATTCATTTATTACGGTACCCTTTAGTTGTATTACGACTATATAGTCTTACAGGATTCATCATACATACAAATACAGACATATACAGATTGCGAGATTAAAAAGAAAGTTTATATACATTAATCATAACAACATATATACAGATTGTTAACTTAACTTAACTTACAAATAACACTTGGGAGCCCAGTTAATAGAATACACGCATCTAAATAAATAAATAAAGAGATTGTGACCAAGCAAAATCTTTTTGTTTCAAGTGTACAATTTAATTGTATTATTTATTAAATGTTTAAAGTACTGGGTATCTCCATTCAAGTTTGACATGTTGTTTTTCAGACTTACAGAACAGAACAAAAAATATTAAGCAAAACATACTTATGTTCGAACACAAGATACCATAGAGTTAATAATACTGTTTGTTTTATCATTCTAAAGCAACAAGAAGCTCCCGTTGAGGACGACACTGGCCGTCAGTGCGTGGTCGCGTTGTACGACTACCAGGAGAAGTCGCCGCGTGAGGTGTCCATGAAGAAGGGAGACGTGTTGGTGTTGTTGAACAGTGCGAACAAGGCAAGTAGCGACGGTAACGAGGCAAGTGTTGACTTTTTGTTGTGTTCGCTGTGGTGACCGGTGGCCATGGCTGGGTCTGTGCGCAGGAGTAAGGTATGGTTGGGCACACGGTTGCAGGTTTAATATTCTGTCGTTTTGTTGGGCTAGAGGAAAGAAACCAAGGTGTGTGGAGACAAATGCTTCTATCAAGCAAAGTATTGTAAATAGGCGACGCTATAGATCCAGAAAGACACTCTAAATCCAAAAAAGTTTTAGAACGTTTTTGGAAAGATAACAAATTGTCTGATTCTGATGATGTTACAAGTGAACATGATGTTTTCTCACAACAATAACTATAAAGGAGAAACATCTTTTAATCTAATACAGGGGTATATGTAATGTACAATTTTCACAAATTCTGTTTTTGATTCCCAGATTTCCGCAGAATTTTGGTTGATATTCTTCAAACTCTGCAGAATTCTACCTGATGTTCTGAGAATTCTGCAGAATTCTGCCAATGTCCCTGTAGACTTCACATTGTTATCTACTTAATGGCATCCTTTTGTTTTGTCATACTTGTAGACAATTATTTGGTAAATCTACCACCAAAAAAACTCAAGTTTTCCAATGTCTTTCTGGATTTAGAGTGTTGCCTCTTTATGACTTTGTGGTCATGTTTAAGCTGGAAATTCAGGTTTCTACTACAATTAAACGTTATAGAATGAAGTCCCAATTTAATCAAGGGGAGTCAAATATAGAGATCACTATAAAGACACCTGCATATAATGCACCAGAACACAACTCTCAAGCAACACGTTTGATAAGACAGCACAATTTAACTTAAGTTTTTTCTTTCACATGTCAAAAACTGTTTTTTGATGATAGTATTGTGGTTTTTAATGCTGTAGTAAGGTTCATAAGAGCTGCAATGGCTTTGGTTATGGGTAAATACATTTTGTAGATTAAATTATTACTTTCAGGTCCAGTAATACTTACAGGTATTGGCTGGTGGTGAGGTATTTGGGTATTTAAACTATTTTACATGTTCTCGTCATGTACAGTGTACCAGAAGATATCCTTAAAGTGAAAACGACTGTGATCCAATAGTAAATGATTTACCTCAGAAGTCTGTACGTGGCTTGTATCTAATTTTGCTGTTTTCTCCTCTAGGATTGGTGGAAGGTGGAAGTGAATGATCGCCAGGGCTTCGTGCCCGCGGCGTATGTCAAGAAGATCGATGCCGCCCAGTCGGCGTCCCGCGAGAACATTTCGGGACAGGCCGTGAACAGCGTAGCAGCCAGACAGGAACAGATTGAGAAACAGTGAGTAAACATAATTGAGCATTAGCGCCCCCTTTCTTTTCAGTCGAGTACTGCAGAAATAAAGCTGCTGTCATGTGAAAAGTTTGTTTTTTTTCATTCCAAGATAGTGAAGGATTGTTTTTGGTTTATCTTTCTATGTTTCGCTATTCGCAATTTATACACAATGTAGCATTGCCATACATGACGCCATACTATTTTTGTTGTGGGTGCTTGAAGGGTAGCAAAGCAGTATGGGTAAGGGGCTGAAGTCTGCCATCTCTGATGGCCTAAACCTTTCTCTGTTTGCAGGTATGACACTCTGCAGTCATTGGCCAATGACCGCAAGTCCAACCTGGAGAAATCCTGCAAGAAGTTCATGCTCATCCGAGAGGCGAACGAACTGCAAAACTGGATTAACGAAAAGGTAACAGTTTTTTTATTCTCTTACCCTGTATTAAACTTTTCTCAACGTTTTTCCTAAGGTTTAAGGAATTCTAACTGTAACTGTAACAAAATGTAGGCATAGCAAATTTTAATTTGTTAGATAAGAAGACACTTAACTATACTAGACAATACTTCAAATGTTTCTTTTTTTTCTGTATTGATGACTTACATGTATTCACTTTTCGGTTGATTTGTTAATGTTCAGATGAAACCTTGATTGCACTTTTTACTTGTGTGTGGACTTATTTTTTTATTACAACTTTTATTTAACTGTCTAACTTCTTCTGGAATTAATTTGTAGTTGATAACTATTTTCCAAACAATACTTTAAACTTGAAATTCCTTCTTTCTTGTATAATAGTTGATAAATATTTCTAATTTTCTATCAATTCTATGATCTGTTGATTGTCTGCCTGTATTAAAATGGAATGTAGAATTATTTCTTTGAATGATTTACCTTTGATTTAACTGTCTAACGTCCTCTTGAATTGACTTGATTTATCATTAATTTTTCTATTTACTGGTACTATTAATCTTTCTTTCTCATATCCTGTTTATCCTGTGAACACTGATTGTGGTGCAGCAAACACAAGCTGTAAGCGCCCCCTTTCTTTTCCATCGATTATTGCAGCACCGCATCCTAGACTAGGCCTTCACAGCCATGTACTGTTGCTATGCCATGCACAGTTAACAACAAAATTATTCATACCCCCTTGTTGTTATCATTAGCTTGTAAAGGGTTATGAATTTTTTTGCTGTTAACTGTACATTTCAAAGAAATCGAAGCAGCAGCATTTTTCTGAGACAAAGCAATGAAATTATGACAAAGAAAAGATCGGAAAGGGCATGACATTTTTTTCAGTTCAATTGATTCTCTATTTTTTTCCAACTTTCTTGTGTAATTTTTGTTCAAAAAGTCCTTATGCACATTTTTACTGTCCCTTTCTTTAATTTTCTGATCCGACCATTCATATTTGTCTCAAAGCTGGTGTCTAAAGGTGTTATCATAATAAAGCTTTTATATTTGGTGTTTTGAAAAGGGAAACAGGGACAATACGTACATAAACTCATGTGTACAGTCATTGTTTTATAGCAGATATGCAATTAAGACTGTTGAGATGCTTGGCTCTTTGCATTTTTGCATTGGGTAAGGTATAGTCATAAGCTTTTTGTAAAACTGCAAGAGGTTTGTGTAAAATTGTTACTTGTACTGTGTATATAGGAACACACGAACACCATCTACACAGCTTCAACGTACATAAAGCTTAGTCTGTCATTATTCGAAATATGTTATTTAAGTACCTATAAAGAAATCATTTAATCATATTTTCATATTGTGGAACTTTTGAACCTTAAAGAGGATAATTCATTATTATGTACAAGTCATGACAGTCATGTAGTGCTTTTCAATGTATGTAAGCTGTATTGTGCTGATTTTTGTTTGTTCCTGTCATCAGGAAGCCATTGCAGCATCAGAGGAGCTTGGGGATGACCTGGAACATGTGGAGGAACTTCAGAAGAAGTTTGACAACTTTTCCAAGGTACAGTTTTTTCTACACATTGTCTTCCAATACATGTAGTTTTCTTCCAAGATGGTGCCATAAATGGTTCATAGGAAAAACAAGGCTTTGATTGTGTTTTTTTCAAAGCAGTGTGTATCATAAATTATCACTTGAAAATTAATGATAACTAAAGTCACACCCGTCATACGATCATTGTAAGATCAAATTCTTGTGATAGTCGTGAACGTGTCGCACAAAATTTAGCTGTCTTCTAACCAAAAAAAGGCTGTCCAAGGTCCTTGTCAGCGATTGGTTCTGTCACAGCCTGCTTGAAAATTTAACGACATCAAAAGCGTCCGGCGGCCTACAACAAATGTGACTGCATCGTTAGTAAGTTTCTGTCAAGTAAGGGCCTGGTCAAATTTGTTGTACAATTATAGGTTTTAGGACAGCGTTATTGGTGCAGTTGTGGGATTGCTGTCTTGTCTTATAACGAATGGGAAAACATTGCTGTAGATCCCTCTTGAGTACAGGCTTTTAGCAAGGATTTATAGACAGTGCATCCAAAAGTTGGGTTGAAACCAGTCGGAACCAGAATGTCCTTATTTTCTTAGTGTAGGGCGTCCAAAAGACGCCCTGACGCACTGCTAGCTAATGGCCTTGTTGAAGGTAGGTTCTGTCATGGCCAAACAGAATATCCTACATGTACATATAAGAATCAAATGGAGAATGTGACTGTGCCTTAACATAGAACTTCTCCTACCACAGGACCTTAAGTCTCATCAGAACCGCCTGCAAGAAATCAACGAGATTGCCAGGAAGTTGGAGGACGAGGGAATGATCGTAGCGGAGGAGGCGCCTGCCGTACAGGCTCAAGTCGCTGTAAGTGTCTCCTCGTATTTCTGTTATTAGTTTTACCTTGAACATTAGGAAGTTAGTTTTTCCCATAGACAGGTTTTGTACACTCAACAATACTTAATCGCCTGAGCCAATAGACCTTATTGTGTACGAAGTGTATGAAAAATGAGTTGTACTGCATTATCTTTTGTCCATTCATACAGGAAATGTGCCATTTTTTCACCATGGACACTTACAACTGTGTTTATGAAGTGATATTTGACTTGAATGTATATTGTCATGTTCCCTGGTGACATGTTTTTTTTTCCCTATACAACATGAGAAGGTGCATGCAGCACACTTGGAAAGTGTTTACAGCTATACAGAGGGAGAATATGCCACATTTCAATGCATATCAGGTTGCTATTATTAACAGACAGGTTCTGGTATAATAATACATGTACATGTAAGTTGGCTTATATGTCATGACAGAAAATATTGGAAATGTAAACGTCAACTACGGAACTACATTGTTGTAAAGTCACAGTAATGTTTCTCATCTGTGTCGTAAATTCTATTAAAAAAGATAAACTTTCAGTCGGAAGACAGCTGTCTATAGTATCATATTAGAAGGCAAATTTTAACCTTTATCAATAATATTCACTACACAAACAACCTCTCTATTTGTCGACTTGTATAATGACATTATTGGCTGTATTGTATAATGACAGCTTATGACATTTTTGTGTGCATAAAAAGTTACAAGGTTCTTTCAAAGTATGCTTTATCAGTATCTCCAGTAAATGCTGCAAAGCACTCTAAGCAGTAACATGCTGTAAGAAAACAACCCAAGTCTTTTACTAGGTGATTGACTTTTCATGACATTTTTGCTTATTAAAGAGGTTAAGTTGAAACCACTTTGTTCCTCCGAAGTACGCTGTAGAGGCAGCTCCCGTGAACGCCGCGATGCTTGGTGCGGCTCCCGGCGCGGCGGTAAGGCTCGAGGGTTCGACCCCGCGACTCTCCGCATGACTTGTCCACTTCTAACTTTTCTTCCTTTTTTTTGGGCCGAAAAACTTGCCTGGCAGAGATACTAACATATACGTTTGCCCGATTAGCTGTTGTTGTTTACAGTGACCACTTATTCTTGTAAACATGCCTATAGACTACCCTTGTTTGTATGACCAACTCACATGTCAAGGCTCAAAGCTAGCTTTTTGCCCTGCTAGCTATTGCTTGTTGCAATAGCTATAAAAGAGCTCTGAAGGTTTTGACCTTTCGTATTGAGGTCACCTGAGTTAGCGCAGAATGGCAGCCGCTCCAGACCCTTGCGAACTAGCCCCGCCCTCCTCGCAATTCAGCCCCAGGCTGCGAAGAGAGAGTAGTCGGCCTACCCAATAATAACATTACCTAAGCCACAAAGCTTCTGTTACACAACTTATGCAATGTTTTGGTAGAGTGTATATTGGATCTCTTATTTAGAGTTTGGCCCTTTGCTTTTCACCCTTTCAACCTGTACAGATTTCTCAAAAGAAATTAAATCAAAACTTGTTGAAAGAGTATTAAAAATCTCAGTTGCCACAGTGACTGTTCCAACATGTCATTGAATATTGAAGCTATATGTTGGCTTCGAAAATCTATTTCAAGTAGCCTTTTTTTCATTGTTTGTTTGTTTGTTTGTTTTGAGCCCCAATAAAAAAAACAATCATTATGATGACCTTTGAGTGTGTACAAAGGAGGATAGCTGTAGGGTTGTTTACGAGGATAGGTGGTAATCTAATGCCGGTTCACCCACTTACAAGCATGCAGTGTCTGACATAGGAATGTCTGTCTGGAATGACGCTAACAGTTCCAACTTTCTTGAAATGAACAATCATACTGTTTCAGTAGTATACAATTGATGGTAGAGTGTTTTCACATTTTACATGACATTGTAGTACTTACACTAATATAAGTAGCACACTCAAAATGCAATTAAAAAACAGCCAAGACTACATGTAGATATGAAAAAGGCTGTAACCATTGAAACATTATTTATAATATGGAAACACAACTATTCAAAAATATACAACAGCTATCTATTATAACAATGCTGTTTCTTTTAAAACTTGACTTTTTTTGCTGTCAATTCAAAATAGTTTTAGATCATCCATCAATAGCATTTTTAGAAAAAAAACAATAACACTTTCACCAATTTTCCAAATCTTAAATTTGGAACAGAAGATGACTTTACCTGACTTGTATTAACCCTGCAGTATGTGTTACACTACGTAGACTTACATATCTGTCTTTTTAAAAGGTACACTTTACATTTGCAGTGCATATGTGCCAAATACATGTAGACAGTCATGTCTCTTATACATGTAGATAGACACATCAGTGTACATGTAGTTCTTGATTGCTATTGCCTTGTGCATGATTTCTGTGACCCACTACATGTAGTTCTGTTACTAGTAGAAACAGTAGATAAGAGGGCTAGTCAAAAAGTAATGCAAAAAGAGTGTGGCCATCTTGAAATCAACTCAGTCGCTCATAAAAGTCTGAACTAGAAGTTGAGATATTTCAGTCTCAAGAAGATATGTTCCTTTACCTTTGTGCAAAATTTCAGCTCATTTGATGAAAAAACGAGTTTGTTATATACTGTTTGATATAAAACTAATCTTTGCATTATTTTTTGACTCCCCCTTGTATGATAGAACCATGGTTAGATGTTAGATGTCTCACCACTGTTCTTTCTCTCCCTCATGCCTGGGGATGGATATCCAGGGCGAGTTACAGGTTTGGTTCTTTCCTTCAGTCTTTTGCTGCTTCCCTGCTTTACTCTGCCCCACCAACAACTGGTGCTACAAAGATCGATTCTCTTTTTGGCAGTTTAACAAATTAACTGTCTATGTCATCACGCACATTTGTCAGGAATAGAACGTGTTTGAAAGAACGCCAACGAACAACATTCCCTGGACCCCAACTTGGTCATGTCAAATTGAAGTTCAGTGTTTCTCTGTTTTGACAATTTTTCGGCAGTCACTGACTGATGAAATATATTGGATGCTACTTGAAACGTCTGACCATTTCTTAAATCTTTCCAGTTGCTTGAATGTAACTGTTTTCTTGCACCATTTGAACCTTGATTTACCAATTTATTTCAAAATTGAAACTCGACTAGGTTTCTATGTTTTGGAATATTAACCAAATTTGAATTTGAAGCTCCAGGGTTCCCCTTCTGTTGACAGCTATTAAACAGGTTAACAAAGTTTTGATATTAAGTTGAAGCTTCTTGTTTTGGCAGTTAAACCGATTTTCTAAATTTGAATTTGAAACTTTAAGATTTCCTGTTTTTGGTAGTACATGTATGGATTCTAGCTCAACAGTTTTTTTACCTATTTCCAAAGACCTTGTTGACACTTTTTTTTGTATGCAAGAAAAAGGCATTCAAAACAGTTTTATATGTAAATGTTGGAGCAGATCTAACAGTTTAAAGTTGTGTCCAGATTTTGGTGGGGCAGACAATTCGCCGCTGTTGTGCCGCTATAGTAAAACGCTTGCCTAACCCAGAGTGTGTGTGTGTGCATTGTGTGTGCATGTGTGGTTTCTGCTCTAATCATACAAATAATTCTTAATTATAATCACAGGAATTCTGCATAATAGTTAAACCAGTTCTGATTCGAGTGGCATCTTTTAATTTGCAATTATATTAAGAATGATATTTTAAACGTATGCTGCTAACCTTCCATTTCAATCCAATATTTACGCAAAAATGAGGATGAAATAATTATGCTTGCATACTATAGATTGATGAATAATTTTAAATGTATAATAATAATAAGTAAAGATTCTGATAATATATTTCCTTTTTGCACGTTTTCTGCCACTCTATCTAAGTTGCACGCATTATTGCATGTTTGTTTCACACACACACAGCACCCTGCACATATTGTGTGTTTACACAGAGTTCTCTATTGTAGAATACTTTATTCTACTTTTAATGGCTGGATTTCTCAGCTTTATGCAGACAAGCAATAAACCTGAAATAATTTATTGACGCAAAAGCTTTGAAATAAAAATATTCTAATATTTCAGAAATTAATATACAGAATATTTTTATAATTATTTATACAGAATCTGTTCATGTGCTAAAAATGACAATTTTCGTACAGTGTGTTATAAAAAAGTTTTTGTTTTCTAAATTCTAATTTCTAAACTCTTACTACTTTCTACAAAACATTTGATACTTTGGCTTAAGCTAACTTTTACCTGAAAACGTCCAGAATTTCAAATCACTCAACTTTTCCTGCGAAACATGTTTAGTAAATGGCCTTTTTCTCTCCACTAGTCTATTGAAATGATACAAAATTTTTTTAATAACATGCATTTTAACAGTCCACTTTGGGACTAAATTTTAAAAACAACTACGTAAGTGCTGTCTGCCTAAAGCTGAGTCGGCTGAATTGTTCTCTCTGACTTGTCCCTTCTCCCTGCTGCCTGGTGCTGGTGTAGGCTACTCGTACAACTGTCACCACCACACGAACAGCCGTAGATACACAGAACTTACAGGTTTGGGCTCATACTCTACCTTCTCTCTCTGGTATAACAGGCAGTAATAGTGGGCAACCTCAAGCCAACCGTACACACACCACATCTTCAGAAAAGAGGTGTAGTGTATAGTTCCCGTTCTATAGAACTTTATTCGAGTCCACACCGACATGTTTCGCCTGTGTGTGCCTTTCTCAAGGATCAAGGCTTGAATGAGCACAGTACAGTGTGTTCTGGCTTTGATAAAGTTCTAAACGGGAACTATACACGGCTACAGCCTCTTTTCTGAAGATGTGGTGTGTGTACGGTTGGCTTGAGGTTGCCCACTACTACTACCTATTCTCTCTCTGGTATAACAGTTACTGTAACTGTAACAGGTAGTAATGTTATGTTCGACTACTTTTCTACTGAAATCCACAATATAGCAGTAAGGCCACATTAATTTGATTTCTTGGTTGACAGAATTTTTGAAAAAATGCTAGATTGGAAAATCAACATGAAAACAGAATCTCATAGGAAAGTTTGTACTTTGGTGCACACAGTTTCAGGGAGTGAACATGGTCAGGTGCAAGTTTTCACCCCAGCTTTCTGTTTGAATGATGATTGTTCTTGTGCTAAAATTTAGAAAATCTGTTAACCAAGAAATTAAATTGGTGTGGCCTAAAGTTGGAAAAAAGCAATTTACATTGAGAGGTCAATTTGTTCTAGTTGGAACATTGAAGTCTTAAGTTCTTTATAGTGAGTTGTAGTGAATATATATCAAAGTCTATTGTACAGTTAGTTATACTGTATAGCTTTGAATATTTTTAGGAAAATATTGATTCGAATATATGGATACGAAGCTAAACTCTGATAAAAAAGCTTTTGGAAAATACATGTATGTCAAAGGGGAGGTACAATATAGCATATTTCAAAAGATGTCTTTTATTACTATAGTAAGGCAAAAAGAATGTCCAAGTGCGTATTACAAGACTTTATATCTCTTGTATTCAGTGTGGATTTCAGTCTAGAAAAGTAGTTGAACAGCTCTTCTCTTGCTCTGACTTTTAAAATGATCTTAAATTACCGTTACTCTAAATTAATCCGTATATTACTTTCAGCTCTGTAAGCTGAAAGGTTTGTCAAAACCTCACTTGGTCCCACTCAGTGATAAAGCTTGATCCATCTAAACTTTAAACATTAAGTAATACTATGAAGTGTTTGTAATGTGTCCTGTTCTGGCTTATCTTGCCAAGGATGTTTTGTGTTGTCCATCTACAATTGTATGTGACTAATGTATCCTCTACAGATGACTTTACTTACATGTGCCATCTTCCTCCTCTCCGTTATGATTTTCTAACTATCAATTAATATCTACTACAACATGTATTACACTGTACAATATCATTCTGAACGTCAAAATCCAAATATACGATCATAGAATGTTGTATCGTATACTGGATAAAAAATGTTGAAAGACCGGTTACAGCAACTATATTCAAAATGTGGCAACACCTTTTTACATTGCACAATCTCTACTTGTCTGCTTCACAACTTGTATGGTAGGAAGTCTTCTCTCTAACTCTCTTTCTTGTAACTTCTCCTTACTGCTAAGACTGATGAGACTGACTCCAAGGTTTGAAACCAGGCTGCACTATCTTTACTACTAAAGATGTCTTGCCTTTAGGAAACCTAAGAAGTCTTGGATTGAAGCAACTTTTGAGAGATTATTTGCATGTCAATCACTGAAATATCTCACTTTTCATGTGCATGCCATAATGGTATGTTAGACATCTGTGACTATATGAATATTAATTTCTTGCTCTTTACCAATAAGTATTTCTTACATGAAGATGCACTGACTCACTTGATAGGAAAGAAAAACACTTTAATTCCACCTTCACTTCAATGTGTAACTTGCTATTGGAATTTGAGCATGTCAAGCACTTTTGAAACATCACTTTCCACCATGCATGTAAAAAGCATTGTAGATCTTTAACATCTGTGACTATACAATGTACATGTATTGAGATGTAGTAGTAATCTTGCTCTGAGCTATTTCTTAAGAATGCACAGACTCACTCTAAGTAGTACTTTCTTCTAACCCTCCTTCTTCTTGCACCGCTGCTTCCTTAAAGTCGGGCTGGAAAGACTTAGCTTTCCGCTTGAATGTGATTGCGGTAAGTTTGTATATAGATCTCCTTCTTGCCTTGAGCTCTACATTGTTTTCCCTTCTTAAGAATCTAATGTGCATATATGTACTTCTGCTCAGTACTCAACCATTCACTTGTCTTAAAAGGGTGTTGTCATTGTGCCACATTTTCATATATTAATAACTGGGAAGATGCAAATTTAGCAATCATTTTGAAAATAGGAAATGCAAGACACCATGATACAAGAACTGTCTATTTCAAACTTTTTTCTCAGAGTTGTTCTACTGTCCAGAAACTTATTATTATAATCCTAAAGAATAGTAAATCATTGTGTAATATGAGTCACTTTGAATCAATAATAATCTGCTTAATACAACTTACTTGACATAAATGATATTAATCAGATCTGTCATGTCATAATATGATTTTGCTTCATCATTGTCATTGTCCGTACCTGTAACATCACCATGGATAACTTTGCAGCCATTCACATTTCAGGTTGTAACGCAGTGCTTACCCTCATGTATTACTTCTAATGTCTCCCCGCTAATTATGTGCGATAATGGCCACCCTTTACGCTTTGCGAGATCGGAGCGTTTGCCGTGATTTTTCCCTCCACGCGTCTGCCGCTATGTGTCGATTTCTCACCACCCATTTTTCACTTTCCAGGCTTGTGTGTTTGTTTGTGTGCATTTTTTTTTTCATTCATTGCCGCATTCATTTTTATTATACCATCCATCCCATGCATTGTGCTGTGATTGTTTTTGTTTGTGATTTGGTTTGTTTGTGATTTGGTTTGTTTGTTTGTTTGTTTTGTTTGTCATTGCTGATGGATCATTGAAGAACCCCGCAGCCAATCAGACCGTCCTTTCTTTCAGTGTGTTGAAGACTTGAAATTCCTTTAAGACTTCAGAGTCGGTCCAGAATTCCTATTTTACAAATTTTACATGCATGCTTGAAAAGAGGCAATTTGATCCATATTTCATCATAAGAAATTTAGAAGATGAAGATATGGAATACTGAATCTTCAAGTGTACTGACGCAGGAATATACATCATTACATTTACATTATGATATCCTGAAACAAATATAGATAGTCAGACCTGCGCTAAGAAAGCAATTGTAGAAGACAAGAGGGCATACAAAAAAGGATGTCTTGTTCGAAAATCATATCCTTTGGGAAAGTAGTAGAGAAGTGGAAAAAAAAATTGTTTTGAAGTTTCTGAAAGTTCTGGACCGACTCGAGGGACAATCAAGTCTGTGCAGTTTGTAACTTGTGTGCCTTCCAAACCCTAACAACAGAACCTGAACCAGCGCTGGGCGGCATTGGAGCAGCTCGCCAGTGACCGCAGCGCCACCTTGGGGAGTGCACATGAAGTGCAGCGCTTCCACAGGTATGAAATTGATCTAAAAAGACCTACAAAAACGAGCCATTGGCATATGATATATCAGTTTGAAGATAACCAGACCAAATTGATATCATATGTGTGTCATTGTTGGAATCCCTTCTCTGACAGTTAAGAGGAAAAATTATTCAAAATTTGTTTGAGCCTTTGTTTATTCATTAAAAAGTAAAAACATTGAGGTTGTGAGAGAAGAGGTAAGGGTCAGACAAAGTATAACAAAGATAGAGGTTACATGGTTGAAGTACTAATAAATTGTTAAATAATATACAAGTTATATAGTCCTATTAAACCATTAACATGTATCCTTACACATATACGGTATTGCAAAAACACATGACAAATGGATAAAAGGTGAAAACAGAACCTTGAATCCGACTACATAACTGTTACTGTAACAGTATACTCTCTAAAACTACTAACAACACACTCTAAACTCTTTTTCAAGTTTTACATTTAATCTTTCAAACCGACAAATGGAATTTTACAAATCACAATTTCACCACTCGATTGTTTTTCAATTTAAAGGATTACTTTTAATCTGTGAACCAAGAAATAGAATTATGACCTTATCATGATGATATTCTTCCTCCTCACCAGGGATGCGGAGGAGACCAAAGACTGGATTGCAGAGAAAGACCAGGCCCTAAACACCGACAACTATGGGCACGACCTGGCCAGTGTACAGGCACTGCAGCGCAAACATGAGGGCTTCGAGAGAGATCTGGCTGCGCTGGGAGACAAGGTACACTTTAACTACGTTTTAGCAGTCTTTCAGATAGTATTAATGTCAATAATATTTGATTTCTTACTTGTTTAAGAGAAGATTTTGCTCACTGCAGCTAGTCAAGAATATTTGAAGGAACTGTAAAAGAGCTACGCCTTGACTTTTTTTATTATTATTGTGACTATAGTTTTTGACTGCTAGTAGTGCCTAAAGCCAGTAAGGTTATGAACAACAGTGTACACTGTACACTTGAAATTGTACACTGTAAGTCTTCCTTTTTTTGTTATCTAAACTTGTACTTACCTCTAGTCCTACTTAAAAGATTTGCGTGATTTTTATGTACTAGTTAAAATTAATGAAAATGCATTTCCTCCTCAGAGGCTTATAAGATTATTTCCCTCTGCAGAGGGAATACATTTCATTAATTTCAACTACATAAAAATCACTCAAAATCTGATTTTCTAAGTAGGACTAGTTGGAAGTACAAGTTTACAAGAAAATGATAAGAGGTTTATAAGATTAGTTTCCTCCGAGGCAGACTATTACAAAAAAGAATTACATCACATTTCACAAAGAGTGTTGACCTAGAAACTAGCTTAAACATGACTCCCATTCTCCCCACCCAGAGGGCACAGTGCAGTTTTTATGTGTTCTGCTAGAGGGCACTTTCATCCTGCAGTCTCTGATTTCCTTGTGTTGACTCAAGCTTAAAACTCCCATCCTCCCCACCCAGGTGCACTCCCTGGACGACACCAGCCAGCGCCTGATCCAGACCCACCCCGAGGCTGCCGACTCCATCTCCGAGAAGCAGTCGGAGATCAACGACGCCTGGGGAAACCTGACGGCGCGCGCCGACGCACGCAAGGCCAAACTCATGGACTCGCAGGACTACCAACGCTTCCTGTCTGACTTCAGGTTTGGCATTTTCTTACACCTCCAAGCAGATAAATCAGTTGGAATTGTTTGGTTGGTTTTACAGCTTTTTCTGTGTTTCTTCAATACCAGAAAAAAATATTAAATGTTGCAAAGACAGGTGTAATAGACTGAGAGCTGAGCTGGATCCTTACAGTTACTCGGAAATTAGCATTTTCCTGCAATTTTATATGTTTGTTGCCTCATTAGAGTCAGCCAAAATGTGGAATCCAGCATTTCACAAGCACAGTCAGGCATTTTAATGGAAGATTTTAGCAACAGGACAGAAAATGGGAAAAAAAACTTGAGTCCTATTTTCACTCTATATACAAACTTGAAGATATAGGCATTCCCCTCAGACTCGTGTTTTCGTGACTGTTGAAATTTCAGCTCAGCATTATCTATTTTTTTATCTAAGAACCAACAAATTAAATTAATTTGGCCTCGTATGTGTATTATAACTGTTGCAATTGCAAAGGGGGCAAAGTTTTCACCTTGCATTGGGAAGATCAGGGTTCAAAGACTTAATACAGACAGTTTCCTGCTAAGCTTTTGAGAACGAGTATGGTACGAGTAACGTTGTTGAAAACACCACACTACTGGTAGATTAGCTTCCTGCTGTAGTGACCATTGTGTAACCCAATGGCTATAGAAACAGATGTGAGAAAGATTAGAATTTTAATTTTATTAATATTAATTTATTACTACCTTGACAGGGACCTGGAGTCCTGGATCAACGGCATCATGACCTTGGTGTCCTCGGACGAACTCGCCAAGGATGTGACCGGCGCCGAGGCCCTGCTAGAGCGCCACCAGGACCACCGCACAGAGATCGACGCCCGCGCCGGTAGCTTCCAGGCCTTCGAGAACTTCGGTCAGCAGCTGCTGGCCAAGAACCACTATGCCAGCGGTGACATCGAGGAGAAGCTGGCTACACTGGCCCGGGAGAGAGAGGAGCTGGAGAAGTAAGGAACATTTTCTTAAAGGGTTTGGAGTTCTTTGTGTAAGTGCATGTACTTCGCAGTAGTTTTATTTTTGCAGTCTGAGGGAAAGGGAGGTTTTCATTTGTTTGAAGAAACAATTCTTTAGAGCAGTTACTGCAATTACAACACACATATTTGTGGTGTTATCATTTCACTTTAAAAGGTCACAGCAAAAAAATTTGAATTCAAAAGACAAATGTAAAACCACTGCAAACATTTCAAGATTTACATGTATTTTACCGTAACACTCAGGCTTCAATGGAAATTCAGACCTGTACATTAAGTGACTACTTGAACATAAGGACCACCTTGCCATTGTGACCACTTCTTATATTTTTTCCCCTTGACTCAAGCTTTAAAAATCCAGTCTGTTGTAACTGTCACTGTAGACAGGTTTGACTGATTTTCACATTGAAAAAACAACTGTTACAGATTAAATCATATCAGATGTACATGTAGTTTGTGCAGTGACTGCAGTTGAGCCAAATTCTTTCTGAAAGAAAAGTTATAGGTTTGAAAATACTAAGAAATATTTTTTTTAAATTTCGTAGGGCTTGGGTATATGTAGATCATTGCATGGGTTTCAAGATTTTTCCCCCCCAGGACGATTCCCCCCCAGGGGGGGAAACGTCTTGGTGAAGACGATTCCCCCCCAGGTCGATTCCCCCCCAGTCGTTTCCCCCCCAGGTCGATTCCCCCCCAGTCGTTTCCCCCCCAGGTCGATTCCCCCCCAGTCGTTTCCCCCCAGGTCGTTTCCCCCCCAGTCGTTTCCCCCCCTGCCTAGCTGTAAACCAGGTTACGTTAGATTCTAAATATACTAACTTAGATGCACAATTTACTTTCACATTATTCTATAAATACTGTATAACGTTCTAAACTTGACGAGTTCAGCTGCGTGCCGCTAAACTCGCCTGTGCTAGCGGGCGGCACGGCGATTTCCAAGTCCCCACGCCCGTCATGACCAAGCCCACTGCGCCTGCCGTTACTCAGAAATATCGGGCGGTCCCAAATTATGATTGCCCTCATTATAGGATTAGAAATATCTAAAGATTGAAATCATTGTTTAACAAACGTAACATTTTGGTGATTTCTATGCGTTTCCTAACTAACTAAAAAGGAGATTACAGCGGCTACCATTAGTCGGGTACAGACAGGGGGGGAAACGTCTGGGGGGGAATCGACCTGGGGGGGAAACGACTGGGGGGGAATCGACCTGGGGGGGAAACGACTGGGGGGGAATCGACTTGGGGGGGAAACGACTGGGGGGGAATCGACCTGGGGGGGGAAATGTCTTCAATAGGGGGGGAAACGTCTAGGGGGGGAGACGTCCTGGGGGGGAAAAGACCTGATACCCATTGCATGAAGCTGACACTATCAGTGTCAGGAAATCACAAAGAGAGATGACAGTCGATGATTTTGTTTCGAATACCCTGATGAACGTTTTGTTTTCCTAGGGCCTGGGTGGCTCGTCCTATATGAAGCTGGACCAGTGTCTGGTAGTCACTGAGAAAGAAATGACAGTTGAGGTTTTTCTTTTGCATATCCTGATGACCATTTTGTTTTCCTAGGGCCTGGGTGGCTCGTCGCATGAAGCTGGACCAGTGCCTGGAGCTGCAGCTGTTTAACCGTGACTGCGAGCAGGCCGAGGCGTGGATGGCTTCCCGCGAAGCCTTCCTGCAGGAGGCGGAGGGTCCTGAGGGGTCCTCTGTGGAGGCTATGATCAAGAAACACGAGGACTTTGACAAGGCCATCAATGCACAGGTATGTACAATGTAGCCACTGTGGTCTGCTTTTAAAAGTCAAAGCTTTTCTCAGAATAAGCTGATCCCATAGCTCAAACTACACATACTCATGTTAAAACTTAGAAAATTGATGCAAAAACTAAATGTAGAAATACAAAAATCATGAAGGACCCACATCCACTACTTTTGAACAATTGGTTAAAATGCTGATTACAATGGACAGTTGGGATTTTTCTTATATTATATTAAAAGAAGGGGCATCTTTTGCTGACACAACAGTTTGTACATTCCTGTACATAAAGAAAAGTATAGAATGTTTACTACACCCAAGAAATTGTTTTAGACTTGTCTTTTTTGTCTGTCTATCTTTGTGTGTTTCTGCAACACTCTTGCAGTTTCTGTATGTTCTGCCAGAGGGCACGTAGTAGTTTAGTCTATACAAGTAGTACACAAAGAAAAACGATAGATCATTTACTACACCCCAAAGTATATTTTTTTACTTGTCTGTCTATGTATGTTTTCGCAACACTTGCAATTTCTGTGTGTTCTGCTAGAGGGCACCACTTTACCACTTTAGTCATTGAAGTCTGCCATGTCTGCTTTTTGCTTGTCCAATTTTCACATCTTTATTTACTGTTCATTTTTATTAATACCACAGGAGGAGAAGATCCTAGCCCTCCAGTCCTTCGCTGACCAGCTCATTGCGGCTGACCACTACGACGCTCCGGCCATCACCGACCGGCGCGACGAGGTCCTTGACCGCTGGCGTTCCCTGAAGGGCGCCCTGATCGAGAAGCGGTCCAAGCTGGGCGAGTCACAGAGCTTGCAGCAGTTCAGCCGCGACGCGGACGAGATCGAGGCGTGGATCAGCGAGAAGCTACAGACAGCCACGGATGAGAGCTACAAGGACCCTGCTAACATACAGGTATGTGTGAAGCACAGTTAATGATGTTGATTTAGTCTACCTATTTAGTTATAGATTGAAAAGAACCCACATCCCTGAAGGAACCTCGGGTATAATCTCGGGCTGTTCATGCAACTACAAAGTTATAAACAGGGTGTCAGAAAACCAGACTTCCCCAATGGGCTCTATGGATTAACAATTACCCGGTAGCTTTGCATGCCAATCAATTTTCTTGCTGTCCCAAAGTCTGGTATGAAGAAAAAATAGTGTTTGTACAAGGGAAATCTTGCTTTTTTGCCATTCTAGAATCAAAGATGATCAAAAACTTGTTAGCCATTTGACATAGCCTGTCAATCAATTTACACGCTGTCCCAGTGTCTGGTATGAGGAAAAAACAACTGCACAGTGACAGTGTATGGAATCTCGTTTACATGTATAGTAATTACCAGGGAAACATACATGAAATTGATGTTTTGTTTGTATTTCCAGAGCAAGCACCAGAAGCACCAGGCGTTTGAAGCTGAGCTGGCAGCTAATGCTGACCGTGTGCAGGGTGTCATCGGGATGGGACAGAGTAAGTCTTGTCTAACTAGTGCGCTAAACCCATAGTTTCTGGGTTCAAATCCCCTAACATGCCACCAATGGTGTACCCTGTGCAAAGGCACTTCACACGTTTTTCCTCACTCCACCCCTGTATACAAATGGGTACTAACTTTGGTTGGGGAGGTGAAAGGTGGTGGAATGAGAGGGTTGGCCTCTGCCTTCCAATACCATGCCCTAGACACAGTGGAGAACAACCCTCTGCCCCTACAGCCTTACAAAGACTCTATATATGGGACATAGTATCTTTTTTTACCTCCTTTTTGATGTCAATCTATTCCAAAGCCTATTCTTTCTGATGACCTCCATAATTCTATGAGCCACCAAAGAAATCTCAGGCTACTTGAACCGTCGTCAGAAGTATGTTTGTCCCATCAAATGTTGCCCCGGCCTTCAACTCTGATATCCTGTATTTTCAAAAAATGTATAGCTTGTAAATTTTTTTTTTCCCCAGGCCTGATTGACCAAAACAAGTGTGCCGGTAGTGAGGAGGCAGTGAGTGCCCGGATTGTCAGTCTGGGCGACCAATGGGAGTACCTGGTGCAGAAGTCTGCTGAGAAGAGCCAGATGCTGAAGGAAGCCAACATGCTTCAGGTACCAACCTCAACTTCTCAGTCACTATAGCTAACTGTGTTACTGTTACATCATTGTCTTGTAATGGGGAAAAAGTGTTTCCAACATGAGGGAATAGCTTTGTTAGCTCTATAGTGTAAGGTACGTAACATGTGTAGTAGAGGAGAGCTTCACAAAGTATCACCCCAAGAGAGTGAAGTATTGTACTTGGCTTGTCTTTCTGTCTGTTACTATATATTTCTGTGTGTGTGTTTATGTGTGTTAATGAGCATGTCTGTGTGTGTGTGTTGCTCATAGATAATTAAAGAGCTAGCCTTATTTGGCACAAACAGCCGTTATTTTGTTTGGAACCCAAAGTAGCGATGTAAAACGTAACCTGATTGGCTGATAGCTTCTCAGCAACCTTAAGTTTGCAGATATCCACAAGGCAAGCTTGTGGCAATCCTCTGATTGGCTGAAAGCTGTTTGGTGGCGACGTCACCAATAGTGAAAACCTTGGTTCAGAAGAGCAGGGTCGATGCTGGGAGCCTATGTTGCTGAGCGATTCAACCCTGCTTGAGGAGGGTGGTGTGTGTTTATGTATGTGACTTTGTGCACAATGCTGCATGAAAGGGGTGAAGTCTGCCATCTCTGATTGCGTTGTTCTTACTCGTAGAACTTCAACACCGGAGTGAAGGAGATAGAGTACTGGCTGACCGAGGTGGAAGCCCTGGTCCAGTCCGAGGACTACGGCAAGGACCTGGCCTCCGTCTCCAACCTGATGAAGAAACACCAGCTTCTGGAGGCCGACATCACCGCTCATCAGGTAAGGAAACAGTCTCAAGGTGTCTCAAAGGCAACCAAAGCAATATTAGGGCCCAAAATATGGAACTAAAAAAAAATGCTAAAATCTTTATGATCATAGTAACATGTACAAACTTTATTTAGCACATCTGCGTAATAACTTCATACTTTGAGCATTTTAGAACCGTGCAAAAACATGCCATACGATGATCCCCATAGTTTTGCGAGCCTACAATAACCCCGGCGACGATTTTCAGTGAGTTTTCACATCACTACAACGTCATATTTTTACATAATGGACGTCGCTATACATTGTGATGATAGTGTTTTTTTAACTAATCATGGATAAAAAAGACCAAGTAAATTGACTTTCAAAATCTGATTTTTTTTTGCCCAAATATTGCTTTGGTTTCCTTTAAGATACAATACTGCTATCTTCTACAAAAAATGGGGGGGGGGGGGGGGCATCTGCAGTGGGCTCTATGGATTAACAATTACTCGGTTGCTTTGCATTTCAATCAGTTCTCATCCAGTCCAGTGGCATTGTGTGTGTGGGGGGGGGGACTCATGTACAGTATATGCCAATTATTTGTATACCTTTTTTCTGTATATTTCGTCTTTCTGTATAGAATTCCAAAACACCAAACCATTTACAATCCACTCAATTGTAAAAACAATGCATATCTGTATAGCCCATAATCGTAAAGTTCGGTGTATCGTATAGAATCTTGTCCGATTTTATCGTAAAATGACCCACAACTATAGGCTAAATTTCGGATTTGCGTTGTAGTTTCGGGAGTGGGTACGCCGTCTACCGTTCAACAATCACACTCTTTTGTTACTTGCTATTGTCATGCTTGCAAACAATCGATATCGGTGCCTTTGACATACGGTGATCTCATTAAAAAACTGTTTTTCAAGACCCAAGCGACGAAAGTGAACAAAAATTTGAAAAGAAAAACACGACTTTTGTCTGAGCATTTGAGCCTCTACGCTGTATTTTGCCGCGATTTACCGGTATTTGTGGCCGTATTCGACGGAGAACCCATTCCTTAGACTCTTTCCCCGTGAAAATTCTGCTTATGTAGCGTAGATGAATCCTATTTTACGTCGCGATTTCAGAAAAAATAAGCGGCGAGGGCCGGGTGACGCTGGGCGGCCATCTTTGTTTACTCATTGATATGCATTTTTCTACGCGCTGATTGGTTCACATCATAAAACCCGTGCCCTGATTAGTTGACTGTAAGATGACTGCACATGATCAACATGCGGCGGGAGTTTTTATTTGACAGGAGTTTCCCACGCATTTCGGGCTTATCTTAACAAAATAGATCGCGAATTTAATCCAATATGGTGACGTTAAGATCGACGAAAAGGTCGGATTGTACTTTGATTAAAATTTTGCAAAATAAAGTTGCGATATCGATAGTGTGTTTGTGTGTCTTGCTAAAAATCCTATTCAACCCCCCCCCCCCTTCCCTCCTTCGGGACGTCAATATCGCTATTTCGGACAGTCGTATAGTTCGGGGAGTCGTATAATTTGCGCTGACAGATGGGCTATACAGATATGCGGAATCTACTGTATATGTGTATGTAATTACCAGGGAAATGAGGCGTCCTCTAGGTGTCCCCTGCAAAAGGAGGACGTCCAATTTCTTTGTTTTCTTAGTGTAACACTGTAAGGCATCCAAAAGACGCCCTGACGCCCTGCTAGCTAATAGCCTAACCTCAAGATATGGTAATACACTTCTTCACGGCAGGAAAATTTCAAGGTGTAAGGAAAATGGACATTTTCACTGAACTTTAACTTCACGGTGGTGCCAAGTGAATCACAGAACAGATGTGTGAAGGAATCATAAATAAGAACAACAGGTTTTTCACGGCGATGATAAGTTCACAGTACAGAGGTGACCGTGAAGTTACAGTGAAAGAAACAAGAATTACAGTACCTAACTCTAAGCATTGTTTTCTGTAGGACCGTATTCGTGACCTGAACAACCAGGCCGACACCTTCATCTCCTCCAACCACTACGACATGGAGTCCATCAAGGAGAAGAAGACGACCATCAACACGCGCTTCGAGCGTCTGCAGAACCTTGCGTCTGAGCGGCGCCAGCGCCTGCAGGAGTCCCTCACGCTCCACCAGTTCTTCAGGGACATCGATGATGAAGAGGCCTGGATCAAGTGGGTGTTTCTTCAAAAGTTTTTAGTCATCTAGAGGCTTAGAAATTGTTTCTCAATAGTTTTAAGCCGTTAAGACCTAGAGGCTTAGATGTTGTTTCTCAAACGTTTTGAGTCGTTAGTGGCTTGGAAGTTGTTTCTCAAAAGATTTAAGTCGTTTAGAGGCTTAGATGTTGTTTCTCACAAGTTTTGAGTCGTTAGTGGCTTGGAAGTTGTTTCTCAAATGTTTTAAGCCGTTTAGAGGCTTAGATGTTGTTTCTCAAAAGTTTTAAGTCGTTAGTGGCTTGGAAGTTGTTTCCCAAAGGTTTTAAGTCGTTCAGAGGCTTAGAAGTTATTTCTCACAAGTTTTCAGTCGTGGCTTGGAAGTTGTTTCTCAAAAGTTTTCAGCCATTTAGAGGCTTAGAAGTTGTTTCTCAAAAGTTTTGAGTCGTTAGTGGCTTGGAAGTTGTTTCTCAAAAGTTTTAAGCGTTTAGAGGCTTAGGTGTTGTTTCTCAAAAGTTTTGAGTCGTTAGTGGCTTAGAAGTTGTTTCTTCAAAGTTTTAAGCCGTTTAGACTTAGAGGCTTAGATGTTGTTTCTCAAAAGTTTTGAGTCGTTAGTGGCTTGGAAGTTGTTTCTCAAAAGTTTTAAGTCCCTTAGAGGCTTAGATGTTGTTTCTCAAAAGTTTTGAGTCGTTAGTGGCTTGGAAGTTGTTTCTCAAACGTTTTAAGCCGTTTAGAGGCTTAGATGTTGATTCTCAAAAGTTTCAAGTTGTTTCAGAGGCTTAGAAATCGTTTCTCAAAGGTTTTACGTCATTTCTCAAAAGTTTTAAGTCGTTTATAGGCTTAGAAGTTGTTTCTCAAAGGTTTTAAGTCGTTTATAGGCTTAGAAGTTATTCCTCAAAAGTTTAAAGTTGTTTACAGGCTTAGAAGTTGTTTGGGCCTTTCTAAAGCAATAACTTGCCAATAATAATACTGAGTGCAAAACTGCTTTGCACAGTGGTATAGGAGTAGCATTTATCCTTCAAAGGGGACGTTAAGCCCTTGATCCCATGTTTGGGCCATGCAACAAGCAAGGAAAAGAACCTATCACACTTGACTATGAATTAAAGTATATCTTCCATCAAGAGATTATTTATACTTTATGTCAGTCGTAGTATGAAATAGCAAGCAGAAAGACGACTCTATGACTCTGGTTCTAAGTGCCAAATGAGCATGAGGCACAATTAAGAAACACAAAAATTATCCAGACGCTAAATTGTGTCTTTCAGTTTACTTGATACTAGGGGTGGATACGGGTTTGGCTTAATAAGCCAATATTAAGCATAGAGAACTAATACTGATACGCACGACTATAAAAGTTTCTTGATGAGAAGACTTTCAAGACAAACCAGTATTTGATATTTGAGTGTTGCACTTATTTTAAATGCCTTTTTTGTCAGAGGGGAGACTCAAAACACTACTTAATCAAACAAAATAGAAACATATATTTGTACTTTATTCAGGGTTTTTTTTGGACTCAGGTTTCAGGCATTCAGGTTTTTTTGACTCGGTTCTTGGATGTTACAAAGGTCCGAATCAGGTCCAGCGAAACCGGTATCCACCCCTACTTGATACCCTTAGATTTTTTGTATGGCTTAGCTTTAACGAAAATTTTATTGATAAGTGATATATTTTCCTGTGACTTCCCAGGGAGAAGAAGTTGCTGGTGAGTTCTGACGACTACGGGCGTGACCTGACAGGTGTGCAGAACCTGCGTAAGAAGCACAAGCGTCTGGAGGCCGAGCTGGGCGGACACGAGGCTGCCATTCAGGTACTCACATCTTATAGACTTCTGTCTCTGTCTCATATAAGTCCTCTCTATTGCATTGGTACGTAATCATCTCGACAGATATCTTTTTTATAAGATCTTTTTTTGGTGCTCTTGTGTGAGTCAATTTATCTGCTTTTCACAGCAATCGGCAATGTGAAATAAAGAAACAAAATCTCATGTACATGTACATACTAATAATTTTTTTCTTTTAATGCAATTTGGTGAGAAAGAAAAAGATTTATTCCAATGTCTGTGTTTAAGAACTGAATGTGTTTTGCCATATTTTCAGCCAGAGTTATATTTTTCTGTAGGGGCTTTTGCAATGCTTCCATGGCTATAAAAATCTTTAAATTTTGGTAAATAAATTTCATTTCTTAAACAGTCTTATCCTGAACTGAAATGTAACAACAACATCATTTACATGTGTATGACAGGCTGAATAAACGTTTTTAACAAGAACTATGCTGCTTTAGATGTCTTATTGAGGGATGAGTCAATGCAAAAGATGTCAGTTAGCTGAGGAATGAATCCACTTTACTTAATAATGATGACTGTTTACATTAATACAAATATTGCACTGAAAAGCATTAAGCTGAATTTTCACCAACTTTCCAGGCTGTACAGAACACGGGAGAGGGCCTGATGGCTCAGTCCAGCCTGGGGGCGGCTGAGATCCAGCGCCGCTGTGACGAGCTCACCGCCAACTGGTCGGAGCTGAAACAGCTCGCAGCTAACAGGTAACCGTGCCGTTCTGCATGCATGACCTAGACTTACAGGATAGCTTAGAGTATGCCTCCTCACAGTCTGTCTATCAACATGATTGCAATAGATGGTTGAATTAGTGTTCAAGTGAACTTGGATTGATCAGTCTTGTACATTTTGCTATCAAAAGCTTCTTTTTTTTCAAATTCTAGGAATCCCACTCTGCTTTGTATCACAGGTTCTTATGTACAGTTACTGTCAGTGTGCTGAAATCAAGTACATGAGTGCCTCTGGTCATTTTGTAAAGCAGATAACTGTTGAGCTGTAAATACAGTGGCCAGGTGTTGTAGTTTGTACTGACGTATGGGGGTTATAGACAGACTCTGGAGAGGCATACTCTGTTAAGCATTCATTTTGGCTTCCTTGACTCCACAGTGACATTTGCACTTGCAGTTTAGTGGGTCTTGGTTGGCTGTGGGTTTTGCTGTTTGAAGTTTTGGCATCGGAGTCATGTCTCTAGATATTCCAGCTTCACCAGGCTGTTGAAGTGGATGGCTTGTTGGCTTTGTCTTGTTGGCCGATTTTCGAATTTGGCTGGAATGGGTCGCTGACCGTCAGTCTTGACAATGATGCCCCCTCCCAGCTTGTATTGAGTGGCCCTATAGTCCCTTTGTCTTGAAATTTTGTGGTATGCTCCTATCCAGCATGGTAGTCAACAGTTGTTCTTTGGCTGTGCAAGCTGCCATTGTGATGTTGCCTTTGGTCTTTGTCCTAAAGCTTGGAGATTCCCATTAGGGGAAGTCTGTGGGTTGTCTTTGCCAAGCATGGCAGTCATCAGGTTGTTGTTTGAGCTTGTCGTTGGCAACAGGCAGTGATCCTTGGCTGCGTTTAAGCTGCCTTTGCAAGTTGTCATGCCCCTCTTGTGAGTGATGATGTCGTCGATGGGTTAGTGGCTTGGAAAGTGTCCCTCTCTGTCGTACCCCGACCCTACCAGGTTGGCACAGGATATTTTTCCCCACATCAGAGTTAGCCCCGCGGACATCCAGTGGTGGTGTATGCAGCTCTACGCTCACTACACCGACCTGAAAAACATGGCCAAGGAAAGGTGAGATACAGTCTCGCTCGCTGCCATGGCTAGGGTAGAATCCATCCTACATCTTCCCATGTATAGGGGCAGTGGCCATCTCTCTTTCTAAAGGCCTCGGGCCCCACTAGCCACGACAGAAGGGTTCTAGTTCATTGGTTTTGGGGTGTTCAATTCCCACACTCTTTCTCATAAGTGTTGAGTGCATAGTAGAGAAAGCAGTACATACGTAACCATATTTTTAGATTCTTTGGATTGAACCCCCACCTTCTGAATACAAGAACTCTACCCCCTAGGCCATTGGATCAGTTAATTGCTGGCTGGTGCATGTACAGTCCTGCCAAAAATTGTTGACAAGGACTCTGCCTCTAAAACATTATCAAAAAAGGTGCTTTGCTGTTCTTTTTACCCAACAGATCCTGAGGTTCAAAGGACTTTGTTATAATGTACATGTGGTCTCCTTTGCCTTTACAATGCAGATTTTAGGCAGCTTGTCATTGAGGTAACACCAGTCACTTGAAATTTGGTGTTCTTTTAGAAGATCCAAATGTATATATAAATGCTGTTGCTTGTTATTTAAGAAGGTGTCCTTTCTTGTTTACCCTAAACTTGTGACTTGTCTATTTGTTCTTTTATTTCCAGTATAGAGGTGAACAACTTGGCAATACCGTTGAATACAGTATCATAAAAAAATGTAACTGTTAGTATTTGTAAATACTTTGATTTGTGTTATGTCTAAACTGCTGTCCTACACCTGTGCGTCTTCATCCCCCATCACAGAGGCCAAAAACTTGAAGACTCTCTGGCCTACCAGCAGTTCAGTGCCAACGTGGATGAGGAGGAGTCGTGGATCAACGAGAAGCAGAACCTTGTATCCAGCGAGGACTATGGCGACACCCTGGCCGCTGTGCAGGTTAGAATACACTCTGTGAACAAAACATAGATTTTTTTTGGCGACACTTCAGGAGCAAGCCTGATAGTATATCGTATGTCTGTTGTTTCAAATTCTGCACACCTGTTGTACCAGGGTTTTCGTTCTACCTGGCATTCTGTCATTGGCATCTCTTTGCTAATGTTACTGTAAATGCAGAAATGATCGCTGTGGTTATATTTTCATTTTTTCTCTCTATGAACCCTTTACCGCGAAAATAACACCACAGCGAAAAGCCGTTCCCTTGTGTGACTAGCGCTACTATCATTTCAAACGCGAACTCAAAATCACCACGAACACTCCATTTTCTCCCGAAATGAAATCGCTGCAAACATTTCTGCATTAACAGCATACAAAAACTACTGTCATTCCATTCCAGAGCCTGCCTTACACTTTATTATTGAATGATACATGTACAAAATGGAATTCTAAGAATTAGAAAATACCATAAACGCACCTCTATATCCTCATCAAGACTTATTCATTCAGCGAACAAAACACACAGAGTTTTTGGCGACAATTCAGGAGCAAGCCTTAAAGTATATTATCTGTCCATTGTTTTGAATTCAACATAGCTGTTTGTACTAGGGTTTTGGATCTTAAAAGTTGATAATTTCTCAAGTGTAAGGAAACCTTAAGGAATTTGTCTGTACTGTTTAGCTCTTTCAGATAAAGCAAATCCTAGCACACCCTCCTAATTGTCTTTATCCTATTCCTATATCAACACTTTTAGGTCATATTTTGGTAACACATGCTAATTTGTTCCTTTTGTGCATGTGGTAATATGTAGGTTTTAGTACATTTACTGTTAATGTTTCTGTTGTTATATTTTATGAGACCATTTCTTGAATGCAGTGATTGTAGAGTGTGCCCTGTGCATGTGTCTTGTTGAGTTGCATTTTGCATCGTATAAAAAAAAACAACACTTTCTTGATTGGAAAACTTTTTCCATGAATTATTATAACCCATCTCCACTCCAGTTGACTTGCCTTGGTTTGAGACTGTTTTCTTTTCCTTTTCTTTACTGTCCTTTTCTTAAGTTGTGTGGCTGCTCCGTTGTTTCTCCCCAACAGTATTTTCTGAACCTATCTACTGAGTTGGGAGCGGTTTCTGCCACTATGAAGGTAAAAACCTGCCTGTCTCGACCATTCCACCCTGTCCACCTCCGTTTCGTTACCATTAATTTGTTACCAATGTTAACGCTCCCTTAATACCCTCTTCCAAAATGCAACTTACTTTGAGTCCAATAGACAAAATTTGAACCACACAAACTGCTTTCGTCATAGGGGGGATTTTGCCCACAAACCATCTATGTCATTGAGTGTGTCCATTTAAAGAATAGAACTCTTTCGGAAAACCTTCCCTGCAATGTCCTGAACCCAGAGGAAACAGGTGTAATCTGACAAATTTACAACAGATAAGTACGAAATAAGCCGTTTTTCTTGGTATTTTACTCAAGCAAGGAAGGGGAATAGCCACCAAAATTGTATAGCTATATCCAGAAATGTTTGACCGCTTGTGTGCAGGTACTGGGCCGCCCGCGGAAAGTGAATACCTTCGAGATGCTGGGCTCTGTGACACCAGTCGGGGTTCAGGGAACCAGTTCTATCCTTTGCGGACATGCGATAACATAGACAGTTTGAGAGCAAAACCTCCTATGATGAAAGCAGTTTATGTGGTTCAAATTCGTCTATTGTTCATCCTGTTTTGGGCTTGACACCAATGAAAAAAAGGAAATAAAGCATTGGTTAAATTTTCAAGTGGAGGGCAGTGACTCTTCTAGTTTTTAGATATCCAAAACTGCCATCCCCAGCCAGTTTCTTTTCTTGGGAAGTGTTTCAAAACTTTTTCAGTTTCAAGTTACTGTTTCAAGTCAGTGTAGCATCAAGCCCAAAAGATTATGTTAGTCTCAAATAGTTTCTGCAACTTGGAAAACTTTTATATAATCTGTCCCCTTTTCAATTACCCTCCGTTTTTAGTTCTGTCACCTCGCAAAACTCTCCCCTGTCTTCATCTGTAACTAATTTTATGTTTCATTTCAACGCACACAACTCACCCTCATCCTTCATAGTTACCTTGCCAGAAACCGCACCCATTTGAGATATATTTTAATGGGCTGTCTGGGTTCTGCTTTGTGTTCCTGTTTTGTCTTGCTTTCTTTGTGCACGAAGACAAATGCTCTGTTGCAGCATGGCTTTGGCCAGACAACAGTTGCATTCTTTACATTGCCAGTGTACAGAATGTTAAAGACATGACTTTATGATGAAAGCTCATTTGTAGAATGATGCTGGGGCATGCATTTTCGGCATTGAAGAGAAAAGGCTTTTCCATATAGCCACATGTACATTATGTATGAGATATGATTGAGCCATGTTTGCATGTGAAGAAACATTTTAAGCTTAAATGACACAGGAGTGAAGTAAAGTGAATCACAAAGTTCTTTTTTACAACCATATATTTAACAAGAGCCCATGTTTAGATGACCATCTGACTACTACTACTTCTATCATCTTCTTCAAGGCAATTCTGACTGGTTCACTGTGCACTGCAGGCTAGGTGTCACTGCTATAAATGCAGTCCCAAATGTAAAGTATTGTCACACGCTGGACTGCATTAGCCACATTTGGGACTGCATTGTTAGCAGTGACACCTAGCTGCAGTTCAAAGTGAATCAGAATTGCCTTGAAGAAGATGATTGACGGTCATCGAAACATCAGCTCTTGTTAAACATGTGGTTGTGAATAAAAGAACTTTGCTATGCAGTCATTCACCGACCTGATGAAATTATTCACAGCAAGTGGAGTAACATTTTCGCTGATGAATATGTCACAGGGTCTGCAGAAGAAGCACGAGGCGTTTGAGACGGACTTCAAGGTTCACCGCGAGCGTGTGGACTACATCTACTCACAGGGCAACAAGCTTATCGATGAGGTAAGGCACTGTCCCGTACCCTCTAATATACAAGAACATTGTAATCTAAAACAGATAGCTGCCATTTAGCACAATTTGTAATTCTCTGTTTGGATGGTGTTCAGCACCAAGGACAGGTATGTTTACCAGTGTATGGATGGTGTTCAGCACCAAGGACAGGTATATGTTTACCAGTGTATGGATGGTGTTCAGCACCAAGGACAGGTATGTTTACCAGCGTATGGATGGTGTTCAGCACCAAGGAGAGGTACATGTATGTTTACCGGCGTTAGGATGGTGTTCAGCACCAAGGACAGGTATATGTTTACCAGTGTATGGATGGTGTTCATCACCAAGGACAAGCGTGTCAACCAGTGTATGGATGGTGTTCAGCACCAAGGACATGTATGTTTACCAGTCTTTGGATGGTGTTTAGCACGAAAGACAGGTATGTTTACCAGTCTTTGGATGGTGTTCAGCACCAAGGACATGTATGTTTACCAGTGTATGGATGGTGTTCAGCACCAAGGGCATGTATGTTTACCAGTGTATGGATGGTGTTCAGCACCAAGGGCATGTATGTTTACCAGTGTATGGATGGTGTTCAGTACCAAGGACAGGTATGTTAACCAGTGTGTGGATGGTGTTCAGCACCAAGGACATGAATGTTTACCAGTCTTTGGATGGTGTTTAGCACGAAAGACAGGTATGTTTACCAGTCTTTGGATGGTGTTCAGCACCAAGGACATGTATGTTTACCAGTGTATGGATGGTGTTCAGCACCAAGGACAGGTATGTTTACCAGTGTATGGATGGTGTTCAGCACCAAGGGCATGTATGTTTACCAGTGTATGGATGGTGTTCAGTACCAAGGACAGGTATGTTTGTTATTGTACGGATGGTATGACAGGTATGTTTACCAGTGTATCGATGGTGTTCAGCACCAAGGATAGGTATGTTTACAAGTGTATGGATGGTGTTCAGCACCAAGGACAGGTATGTTTACTAGTGTATGGATGGTGTTCAGCACCAAGGACAGGTATGTTTACTAGTGTATGGATGGTGTTCAGCACCAAGGACAGGTATGTTTACCAGTGAATTGATGGTGTTCAGCACCAAGGACAGGTGTGTTTACCAGTGAATTGATGGTGTTCAGCACCAAGGACAGGTGTGTTTACCAGTGTATGGATGTTGTTCAGCACCAAGGTCAAGGTCTATGCCCAAGGTTTCATGTGAAAAGCTGGATTTTGTCTTTCAAAATGCTGCATATTTCACTAGTAAATTCCCAAATTTATTTCTGTGCCCTAGCCTCTTTGGAAAAGTAAGGACCATCTTTTGGAAGAGTGTGGGATAAAGATAGATAACTTAATTGTGCAACAATTGTACAAGGTACAAAGTATGGCTGGTACATGACTACAGTTCTATATTTATCTAAGTGCTAATCTACCTAATGCAAGAGTGTATAGTCTGGGTTTAGAATGGGTTCTTACAGTCATTGGAGGAATTTCTATCGTCTTGACATTCTTTGATATATTTTCCTATGTATACCATGCAGGGGTTGTCACATGTCAATATGAGTTTGCTATTAAAGTCCATTGAAAGAAATCCTGGTATGTAATATGATAGCCTTGTGTACAGTGAATTACATATATTACAATATTTGGGACATACCATCAAAAAGTGATATTCGTCTTCAATTAGCTCTTTACAAAATGGACAATCCCTCTGGTCGATAGGAATTTTTTTGGAATCTCCCGGTTTCTATTCTTAATTTGTGACAACCAATTCTGTCACAAATGAATAATCTTGTGTAATTTTTAGGGAAACCACCGTTCAGATGACATCAAGGGGCGTATCAATTCCCTGGAGTCCAAGGTGCGCTCGCTGGAGGACAGCGCCACCAAGCGCAAACAGAACCTGGACGACAACTCTGCCTTCCTGCAGTTCAACTGGAAGGCTGATGTCGTGGAGTCTTGGATCGGTGAGATGTCTTAGATGTCTTCAACAGTTACTTCTGTTTTATTAACTTTCAGAGCTCCCCAGACGCCAAAGATGTATTGTAAAATGTATGATATTGTGCCTGGGTTAAGACACAAAGGTAAAAATCCATAAGGTTACGTTGGTTCAGAACCAAGGAGAGGTCCAATCGCTTATGTAGTAGTTAGTGATACTCAGTTTAGTACCAAGGAGAGGTCCTGTCGCAGATGTATTATAGTTATTGATACCAAATTCAGTACCAAGGAGAGGCCCAATCACTTATATAACAGTTAGTGATACCAAGTTCAGTCCCAAGGAGAGTTCCAATCATTTGATGATGTAATGGTTAGTGATACTCAGTTTAGTACCAAGGAGAGGTCCTGTCGCAGATGTATTATAGTTATTGATACCAAATTCAGTACCAAGGAGAGGCCCAATCACTTATATAACAGTTAGTGATACCAAGTTCAGTCCCAAGGAGAGTTCCAATCATTTGATGATGTAATGGTTAGTGATACTCAGTTTAGTACCAAGGAGAGGTCCTGTCGCAGATGTATTATAGTTATTGATACCAAATTCAGTACCAAGGAGAGGCCCAATCACTTATATAACAGTTAGTGATACCAAGTTCAGTCCCAAGGAGAGTTCCAATCATTTGATGAAGCAATGGTTAGTGATACTCAGTTTAGTACCAAGGAGAGTTCCTGTCGCAGATGTATTATAGTTACTGATACCAAATTCAGTACCAAGGAGAGGCCCAATCACTTATATAACAGTTAGTGATACCAAGTTCAGTCCCAAGGAGAGTTCCAATCATTTGATGAAGCAATGGTTAGTGATACTCAGTTTAGTACCAAGGAGAGTTCCTGTCGCAGATGTATTATAGTTACTGATACCAAATTCAGTACCAAGGAGAGGCCCAATCACTTATATAACAGTTAGTGATACCAAGTTCAGTCCCAAGGAGAGTTCCAATCATTTGATGAAGCAATGGTTAGTGATACTCAGTTTAGTACCAAGGAGAGTTCCTGTCGCAGATGTATTATAGTTACTGATACCAAATTCAGTACCAAGGAGAGGCCCAATCACTTATATAACAGTTAGTGATACCTAGTTCAGTACCAAGGAGAGTTCCAATCATTTGATGAAGCAATGGTTAGTGATACTCAGTTTAGTACCAAGGAGAGGTCCTGTCGCAGATGTATTATAGTTATTGATACCAAATTCGGTACCAAGGAGAGGCCCAATCACTTATATAACAGTTAGTGATACCTAGTTCAGTACCAAGGAGAGTTCCAATCATTTGATGAAGCAATGGTTAGTGATACTCAGTTTAGTACCAAGGAGAGTTCCTGTCGCAGATGTATTATAGTTATTGATACCAAATTCAGTACCAAGGAGAGGCCCAATCACTTATATAACAGTTAGTGATACCTAATTCAGTACCAAGGAGAGTTCCAATCATTTGATGATGCAATGGTTAGTGATATTAAGTTTAGTACAAAGGAGAGGTCCAGTCGCTTGATATCCAGATGCTTTTGTCTGGGATTATGCATTTGGATCAATCCGCAGTATTTTTCAACTGCATCCTCATTTGTTTTTGTAGTAAAGAAGTTAAGGATACTTATTTTTCAGTCATTTCAGACAAAAGTAATAGCATTATCCAATGACAACGGCTTTTAAATGGTCTAAAACATTTCCTACTCCATCACGGCATAGAACAGTTAAATGGTTCTATCTGTGAGGCAATGACCAAAATAAGTACTGATTTTTCACTGTTGCTACTGTTCAGCTGACAAGGAAGCGACGGTGTTCTCTGACGACTACGGGCGCGACCTGAGCTCGGTGCAGACCCTGCTGACGAAGCAGGAGACGTTCGACGCGGGTCTGCAGGCCTTCGAGAAGGAGGGCATCACCACCATCACCAAGCTGAAGGAACAGCTGGTCGCCTCCCAGCACGCCCAGTCTGACGCCATCAAGCAGCGCCATGCCAACCTCATCAAGAGGTGGGGCTCACATACATGTTTGAGAATATGTCAATGAAAAAGAACAAGAAGACATGTATGACTTATTACTTCTATGTTCAATGGTTACTACTTAATGTTATATCATTATGAATAAAATTATTTTCTTTTGTATCCTGATTTGTTATAATTGTGTATAGGGCTACTATGCAAATGAGTCACTGTAAATAAAGGGACAACTCTAAAGATTCATGATTGAAAAAATGTCATGTTAGTGTAATGTTTAGGGTGTTTTGCCCAGAACCCAGAGGTCCCGGGTTCAAATCCCCTGACCAGCTACTGATATTGTGCCCTTGGAAAAGGCACTTTACACGACTTTCTTCACTCCACTCCGGTGTAAAAATGGGTACCTGACTTCGGTTGGGAAGGTACGTAAAAGGAGGTGGAAGGAGAGGGTTGAGCTCCACCTTCCAATACCGTGCTGTAGACACAGTGGATAACAACCCATTGCCCCTACAGCCTCAAAAAGGCTAAGGGACTACCTTTATATATAAAGCTATTTATAGCTTTACCTTTTTTTTATAGATGGGAGAAACAGTGCCTGCTGCTGTCATTTGGTTGATTTATCAATGGGCCAATGGAAGAGAACATGTACATATTTTAACCCTTAAGCTGCCAGGTTTTTTAGCCAAGTAAAAATCAAAAATGTTTGACCCCTGACCTCCCTCGCGAAACCCTCGCAAAGCTGTTTTGTTCTGGGGAATACCCTATCCCGGTTATAACCGGGTCCAGCACACAAGGCATATTTCTGTATCCCTAGTTAAGTCGGGACTGGCAGCTTAAGGGTTAAAAGATCTTTTTGTTGTTGTACACCAATAGATGGGAGAAACTGCTGGCAGACTCAGGGGCTCGCAAGCAGCGCCTTCTGCGGTCCCAGGAACAGTTCAAGCAGGTGGAGGACCTGTTCCTTCTGTTCGCCAAGAAGGCCTCTGCCTTCAACAGCTGGTTCGAGAACGCGGAGGAGGATCTGACCGACCCCGTCCGCTGTAACTCCATCGAGGAGATCAAGGTCAGCGATATGAAGTGCTGTGTACCTAAACTCATTTTCAGGTTCATGTCCAGATTCAGGTCCAGAGGTTCAGGTTGAACATGACATGCGGTTGGCACTTGTGTGCTAGAAATACCCTTTTTTTCGTTTACATATAAAATTGCATGTTGGCATGAATTTTCCTATTTACATAGTTTGTGAGAAATGTATTTTATCACTAGTCCTGCAAGTGATGTTTCAAGAGTGTTATTGCAAAATAAACGTCATACAAATGATTTAGTTACAGTACACTAGACTGAGTGAACCATTTTTTTTTCAGGGGGGGGGGGCAACAATTTTCCCTCATTCTCACAAACAACATGGTTTGTTGGAAATTTGCTATACTTGCAACTGATGTTTCAAATGCCATAATTTCGATTACACAAGATCTAGTGTCATGCAAAAGGACATGTTTAAAATCGTGTAGCCTCAGTCCAACATTTTTTCTCGGAGGGGGGGGGGGGCAATAATTCTCATCCTTTTCGACAAACAATGTTGTATGTTGGAGACCAATTTTTTCTTCAGCTTGCATTGCAGGAAATGCATGTAACCGCTTCTTATGTTCCCCCAGGCTCTTAAAGACGCCCACGCAGCCTTTAAGGCCTCCCTCACAACTGCGGAAACTGACTACCAACAGCTGATCGAACTGGACAAAAAGATCAAGAGCTACAAGGTCACAAGCAACCCGTAAGTGCCCCTCTTATTATCCCCATGAAAAATGGAGATATTGTTTTGGGTTTGTCAGTCTGTCTGTGTGTTTGTGTTTCCGGATTTTTGTAGTCAACATAAGTCAAGAACCTCTTGATGGATTACAATGATATTTTGTATGTGGGTAGGTGTTGGGAAGACAAAGGTCAGGTCAATTTTGGGCCCCCTGACCTTGGTACTGTAGCAGGACATCCTTTTCTTGTATCTTTTGACCTGGACATGTTACATGTATGGTCTTGATTAGGTCTTGATTATTTGGTGGCAGATAGCTTGCGATGTAAGGAAAAACTGGTGTAGGTTTGGCCCCTTGCTCTGGAACTGCAGGGATATATACATTGTATTAGTCTAATATACTTGGCAGTCTTGACATATTCATGATATTGTACTCTTTGTACTGAAACTCAGCCCTAAGCTGCAAGTGTCCCATCAAGTTTTGTTATCCATGCATTCTTCTTGTTTATTTGTTGATTAAATACATGTAATGTAAGGCTTGTGATTCTCAAGTATATTACTGGCAGATACGATATGTTTATTAGAATTTGTTGGTGTCTTGTATTTCTTTCCTCTTATAAGTTATAGTTGTTCAAACATGGCATTATCGGTATGAGGTGTTTCTACAGTTGTTTTCCTTTTTCCCCTTAGGTACACCTGGTTCACTATTGAGGCCATTGATGACACCTGGAGAAACCTGCAGCGCATCATTGCAGTAAGGCAGCCCAATGATTATAGTTTCAGTTTCAAGCACATTAAAACTGACATCCAGAAAAGTGCCCAGAAAATAATTTATAGCAACAAAAAGGGACAAAAGAGTTGGCAAATAAATTTGAAATTGCTACTGTAGTTGCAGTAATAACAGTGAAAGGAAAGCACGATGTCTATGATTATGCTAATATTGAATGAAATTGAATAGAATATCGTATCTTGCTGTAGAGGGATTCTTTTGTTCAAGTGTATATTAGATAACTGTCTTTCCATGCATTGCAGTTTCTATGTAAAAGTTAACAAAATCACATTCCTAGAAAAATAAAATATGTAATGCTGTAAGCTACCTGCATGAAAATCAGGTGATGATGATGATGGTGATGATGATGATAATGATGGTTATTATAAGATCATAATGATGGTGATATGATGATGATGATGATTGCGATGATGATGATGATGATGGTGTTGACGATGATGATGATGACTATTACAGGAGCGCGAGGCGGAGTTGAACAAGGAGAAGTTGCGACAGGACGAGAACGACAAACTGCGCCGCCAGTTCGCTCAGCATGCCAACGCCTTCCACTCTTGGCTTCAGGAGACCAGGTAATATTAAGATTAGTCCTAGAACAAAGACTATACAGAACATACAACAATCTTCATTGATTCCTACAATCTTTATTAAGTATAGATGATTCGTTCAGGATGATAGATTTTGATGAGAAAAGATATTCTATGAACTTCAAGTTAAAACAATCTTAAAATTAGATTTAGAACGAGGATTATGTAGAATATACCACAACATTATCTTCATTCCCACAATCTTTATTAAGTATATTTCATTGGCTCAGGATGACAGATTTTGATGATAAAAGATATTCTATGAACTTCAAGTTAAAATAATCTTAAAATTAGATTAAGAACGAAGATTGATATGTAGAACATAAAACATTAACTTAAATTTAACTTCATTCCCACAATCTTTATAAAGTATATTTCATTTGGCTCAGGATGACAGATTTTGATGAGAAAAGATATTGTATGAACTTCAAGTTAAAATAATCTTAAAATTAGATTTAGAACGAAGATTAATATGTAGAGCATAAAACATTAACTTAAATGTAACTTCATTCCCACAATCTTTATAAAGTATATTTCATTTGGCTCAGGATGACAGATTTTGATGATAAAAGATATTCTATGAACTTCAAGTTAGAATAATCTTAAAATTAGATTAAGAACGAAGATTAATATGTAGAACATAAAACATTAACTTAAATTTAACTTCATTCCCACAATCTTTATAAAGTATATTTCATTTGGCTCAGGATGACAGATTTTGATGAGAAAAGATATTGTATGAACTTCAAGTTGAAATAATCTTAAAATTAGATTTAGAATGAAGATTAATATGTAGAACATAAAACATTAACTTAAATTTAACTTCATTCCCACAATCTTTATAAAGTATATTTCATTTGGCTCAGGATGACAGATTTTGATGAGAAAAGATATTGTATGAACTTCAAGTTAAAATAATCTTAAAATTAGATTAAGAACGAAGATTAATATGTAGAACATAAAACATTAACTTAAATTTAACTTCATTCCCACAATCTTTATAAAGTATATTTCATTTGGCTCAGGATGACAGATTTTGATGAGAAAAGATATTGTATGAACTTCAAGTTAAAATAATCTTAAAATTAGATTTAGAATGAAGATTATGTAAAACATACAATTATATTAACAGTTATCTTCATTCCCACAATCTTTATTATTAGTATAATAGATGATTGGCTCAGGATGACAGATTTTGATGAAAAAAGATATTGTATGAACTTCAAGTTAAGATAATCTAAAAATTAGATTTAGAACGAGGATTATGTAGAACATACAGCATTAAGTTAACTTCATTACCACAATCTTGATTATTGATAAGCATTATATGATTGGCATAGGATGATGAATTTTGATAATTCAGAAATAATCTATGAAGTTAAAAAAAAATGTGCACTCCTCTGATAAATATGTACCTTGTCAACTTTACTATTTAAATGTTTGTTAGTCCAAGCTGTTTCTGTCTTTACACAAAGGTGTTTGTTTACAATGGTATATTGAAACCTGTTATACTGCATGTATGTGTACTTTGTCTTATGTCACTTTGTACTTTCTTTTAAACTGTAGATAGAGGTTCACGTAGTTGTATGTAGTTTAACAGTGTTGTATTCTTGGGAGCATTTTCATGTCAGTCCTTGAAAATAGTACTGTCACACCTCATACTCTGGGTACTCGTTATATGCAATGTGGTAGTGAAACTTACAGTAGAGATCTTCCCTGAAGACTATACTGTTGTTACTGTTACTGTTGTTATTGTAATGTTACTATTAGTAACAGTTTCTAACTGTTTCTTGTCAGTCCTTAAAAAAACAGTGTCACACCTCATACTCTGGAAACACATTATATGCAGTGACTTTACAGTAGAGATGTTTCCTGAGTAGTTAACTGTTGTTGTTTCTGTTATTACTGAAATGTTAGTAATTGTTACTGTTAGTAACAGTTTTTCCTCTCTTCCTCCACCTCTTCTCCCTCTCCCCCGGTGATGGACTCTGAAGGGCCTACCTCCTGGACGGGTTAATATCTTTCTCCTTTCCTTCTGCATGATCAACGCTCATGGTTGTCCTACATGTTACTTAACTGTCGTCCAAGTCAGAAATCTTATCAATATGCATCTAATTTTGAGAAACAAAAAAGCAGAAACTATTGCATCAATACTTGATACATGTACTAGTGTCACTGTCTAATCTTTAGGATGTTTTCAAAAATGATTTACAGCGACTAGTGTCGACATGTCTGGTCTGAAATGTTCCAGTCCCTAGATTAAAGCTAAAATATTTATTTTTTGATTTTCATTTTGGTTTAATTTATCCCAAAGATTTTGAAATACTGGTCACAGTTTCCTTTAGAAAGTTTTAGTGTTTGTGCTTTAATTGGAAACCTTGCATACATTTTCCTCAGCGTTCCAATTTCTTTTTGCTAAATTTTGCAGTGTGCATTCTGTGTCCTAATCATGACTTTGATACAATTATTTATGGCATTTTCTTCAGCTAATACACATTTCAAAAATGCTTATAATGATATAAGAAGCTTTCTGAACTCATACAAGTTTCAGTGTGTCAATGTCTTTTGTATTCCTCATTTACATGATAATCGTGTAACCCAAATTTTTGGCATAAAACGTTTTAGTTAGCACCTTTCATTCTTTGTCTTTGTTAACCTTTTGTTCTATCTCTATTGTCGTTGTCCTTTGTTGATATCTCCATTGTCTCTTCCTGTCTTGTCTAGTATTGAACTACTCGGTCCGTACCAAAAGTACCGACGCCTCATAGATGGGCAAGGCTCTCAAAGGTTTAACACCTGTCCATCTCTCTTTGTTTTAAAGGGACTATCCATGGAAATACCCATTCTAGACTCAATACACAATCATTTTGGTCTTTATTTGGTTGAGCAAAGGGCTAGCAACCTTCCCTGTATACCTCTAAAACCTTGCAACAGAAATTTTAAACCTCTAAAATCTTGCTGCCCTGAGTGCAACTACAATGTAGGCAAAAAAGTGACCAAAGAAAATTTCCGAATAGCAACTGAAGGTTTTTTTATTCACAACCAAGTATTTTACAAGAGCCGACGTTTCGATGACTGTCATCTTCATCAGGGCAATACTGACTGGTTCTCAGTGCACTGAAGCTAGGTGTTACTGCTGACAATGCAGTCCCAAAAGTGAAGTATTGTTACATTAATTAGATACTGTTAAGCAACAATGGTGAGATGACAATGGTGAGATGATGCGTTCCAAATGTAATATTGTTCAACAGCAATGATAAAGCCCTGATGGAGATGACAGACAGGTGTCAAAACGTCGGCTCCTGTAAAATACTTGATGATGATCCACTGTATTGTAAAATACTTGGTTGTGGATAAAAGAACCTTGCTATTCAGTTATTTGCCAACCTGATGAAATTTCATTAATAAAAGCCTTGTGAAAGGCTTTTCATTCTGAAGAGGCACTAGCACTTAATGTAGGTATTTGTGGCGGGTGTGCTTCAAGAATCCATGTGATAGTCCCTTACATAACTTTACTTGTCTCATTACTTTTTCTCTGCAAGACTTTTACCAGATTCTGTTTTGTGCATTTGTGCATAATGATTTTGCAACTAAGCTTGCTTCATTTGCATCTCAAGTATGCTTTCTTAATATGGTATTTAATGCTTTATCAATGTCATTGCTTTTGCTCATGCACATGCAGTGTGGTTTGATTTTTTTTTTTTTTTTCGTGCAAGTCAACTACAGTTTTTATGTTATCATTGTGTCAGAATGTGACAATATCTGTATTCATCAAGAAAACCTTTTATTTTGCAAAGACCTTGACTTTGGTTCAGAATAGCTGGTACAATGCATAATGTGTAATGACATCACAATATGCAGTATAACAGCCTGATATCACAATAGCATGTGATAATTTTCCCTGACATCACACTAGCATGTGATAATTTTCCATGATGTCACAATAGCTGGTGGTAATTTTCCGTGATGTCACAATAGACAAGACTAACTTTCTCTTGATATCACAGAGGCAGGAAATAATTTTGCCGTTTTCTTTTTTTAATTTCCAGGGCTGCTATGGTGGAAGAGACTGGATCTCTGGAGGCTCAGCTAGAGGCAACCAAGGTAGGAACTAAAAAAAAAGAAGAAAAAAATCTGAATGAAGCAGAGCTGATGAAAGGAACTTGTTCTGCTAAGAACTGATTGGGAATCATACTGGCTAATATAAGTCTTATCATGAATGAATAAACTGAAGCTGAAAGCAAATATTTCAGTATGATTAATGGGAAGGGCAAATCGAAGATTAGGTACTGTACAATTCTTAGCCAATCAAAATGACAAATGATTTAAGTGCAATTAATTCTCAACCAATCAGAAGAATCAATGAGTCAAGCACAATTTCCAGACAATCAGAATGATCAACGGTTCAGGTACAACTTTCCACCAATCAGAGTTATCAATGATTCACGTACAACTCTCAGCCAATCAGAGTGATCATGATTCCAGCACAATTTTTAGCCAATCAGAATAATCAATGATTCAAGTACAATTTTCCACCAGTCAGAATGACCCATGATACAAGTACATCTCCCCACCAATCAGAATGATCATGATTCATTACAAGTACAATTTTGAGCCAATTAAAATGATCAACTGTTGAAGGACAATTGTCAGCCATTGCAATCAGTGTGATCAATAATTTAAGTACACTTTGGTTTAAGCCAATCAGAATGACCCATGATTGATACAACCACTACTTTCAACCAATCAGAATGATCCATGATAAGTCAATGATTTAATGCAAATCCATTCAAAAACCTATTTCAAATCAATCAATCTCTGATCAACAAATCAAGTGCCAATGGTCCGACCAGTGTTGTTTTAAGAGAAATGTTCAAACGTTACCATGACTGTTTCTGTGGTAGGCAAGCACCAGCAACCTGGAACACCAGCTGGAGCTCATGAAGGTAAAACTGTTGGCCAACGGTTCGTCACAAACTGTTCCGGCGATTTGAAAATTGTTGAAAGTAACAGATGTTGATATGACTCGATTTGTGACAGGTCGAACACACACCAATAAACCTGTACTTTTTATTAATCAGATTATGGAGTCAAGTACTGGTAATTGGTTTTGGAACTTGTTAGTGTTAACTAAGAGGGTACTAAATGCTGTTTTAGTAACAGTTCTAACTAACTTTATTTTCTTCGTTTAAGCCACCAGTTTGTATACAATGTTCATTGTGTGTATTGTATTATAGAATTTTGACAGCTTTTTGTTGTATCCTTCATACAAAGCTCTTGTCCCACTTTGCCATCTTTGGCAGTAAAGAAAAACATGGTTGTTGTTCCATACATGTACATGTACAGTGTAGTATACAAAGAAAAGTCCAGCATTTTGAGAAAATGTTTCCCTGGCCCACAGCAAAAGTGCCAGGAGATCCGTACCCACCGTACCCAGCTGAAGAAGGTGGAAGACCTGGGAGCAAACATGGAGGAGCGACTCATCTTGGACAACAGGTGGGACTGACATCTCTATCTAGATCTGTAACACTTGACAGACACAGAGAGCTCTGTCGATAATAGTTTACCAGTGTTAGAAATACCCACCTGCAGTCTGCAATTTTCAAGATTGCAGAAGAAAAAATTAAACAATCTGCAAATTTGCAGAATGAAAAAATCAGGCTCAGGATTTAATGGTTCTCAATTTAGCAAACTAGCCGCACTGAATAAACTGAAACCTGAACATTTAACTAAAGGTAGAGTCTAAAAAATGACAGCAATGTTGCAAAGCTAGGTATGATGATAATAAGTAGGCATTATTAGTATAACACTGCAACAATTTAAAGCTTGACAAGTACAAAGTGTAATTCAAATGTAGAATAAGAAGTTGAAAATACTCTCCTTTGATGAGGACATTAAGCCTGACCTGTCTCGTTTTTGGGCTTTGCCTCAAGCATGTGAAAGAGCATGTTACACAATTATGTTGATAATAGTAGTGTGCTCTAACCAAAAACTAGAGCCCCATTGCATTATCAGCCAGTGAAGAAACATTATACAATGTACTTAGTAATACCCTTAGTTGACGACAACTGTCTTACCTTATTCAAGAATGCTACATTAGTTTTGTAGATGTACATTTTATCTCTGCCCTGTAGGTTACTTCTGTCTGTACACAATATTAGATTCATCTACTAGCTTGTCCATGTTGTTAGTTCAAGGTCATCCATTCTTACCATAATTATTGTTTACTTGATGACAGATATTTACCAGGCACAAGTACATTATGTGTACTATGTAATGATTGTGTAGCTTTAGCTTTGGTCCAAGTTTTTTTGCTAAATATTTTATTTTGCACTGTCCCCTGGCAGGTACACGGAGCACAGCACGGTCGGGCTGGCCCAGCAGTGGGACCAGCTGGACCAACTGGGGATGCGCATGTGTCACAACCTGGAGCAACAGATACAGGCCAGGTAACAATCTCTCCTTATGCTTTTTGTCATTGTGGCATCAAATGTCCGAGTAGCTAGCGACATTGAGAGGTCGCATGTTCAATTCCTTGCTAGACATTGTGTCTTTGGGAAAGGCACTTTACATGACTTTTCGCACTCCACCCAGGTGTAAAAATGGGTACCTGACTTTGGTTGGTGAGGTAAAAGGCGGTGGAAAGAGAGTATTGGGCTCCACCTTCTAATACCGTACCCTAGACACAGTGGATAACTAACCTCTGCCCCTACGGCCTCAACAAGGCTGTTTACCTCCTCTTTTTATTTACATTGTATTTCAGGCACTATCTCGGTCCATAAGAATGATAAAAGAATAACAGTTACAGACAAATAGGCTTAACATACACCTTTCTCTCTCTCCAGGAACAAAGTGGGAGTGTCCGAGGAGGCTCTCAAGGAGTTCAGCATGATGTTCAAGTGAGTAAAAAGTTTTCTCTGTGAACATCTCCTTTTCCGAAACCTGCTTTGGTTCATCATTCAGAGGGGGGTGGGGTGGTAAAGCCATAGGTCTTGTGTATGGATAGTGTCATGCAGGTATTGCATGCACCTTAGGGGTGTTGCTCAGTAACAGATCAAGATCAAGGTATTTAATCTCATTTAAGAGCCCAAGACACTTGTGATGAAGAAAGGGTGACCCCACGTGCTGAAAATGAGAGAAGGGATGATGCAGTACTACCTTGAAAAAAGTGTCAATGCTTTACTCCAATCGAGGATGACAGCTCTGCCTTACTTGCTAGGTGTTACCTAACTTAGCATAGTCCAACATGCCACTATATACAAACACAGAGTTGTAGTTTATGATACTATACTTTGGCAGAGAGTAACGGCACTGGTTACTGTCTTTTTCCCAGACATTTCGACAAGGATAAGAGCGGGAAGCTGGACCACCACGAGTTCAAGTCCTGTCTGCGCTCGCTGGGCTACGACCTGCCCATGGTGGAGGAGGGAGAACCTGACCCAGAGTTCCACGCCATACTCGACACCGTCGATCCCAATAGGTTTGTTAGATATGCTAGATATTCTCATCTCATTATCCACCTCTACTATTCCTGGACCTCATTCGGGGTCATTGGGGCACCTTTTGGTAGATCTGTACACAATTCCACATCTCATATTACATGTACTAAGTCTTTTGTAAACTTAACTAGTATCCTAGAATTGTTGCATGCTCTTATGCGTTTCCAAAGCCCCTGTTAGATATGTTTTATGTTGTTTGAATATGGCAGCAAATTGGGGACGTTCTTTGGACAGCCTACATGTGTGGTTCAAAATTCTGTTGACGGAAAAAGCTGACATAGATTCTTGTCAATGACAGTTTGGATAAGCATCCTTAGTGCTGCTATTTTTGTCTGTGGGGCTGGAAAAGTTGCAAAGCAGTATTGGTAAGGGGGTGAAGTCTGCCATCTGTACGGCCTTATTAGTCAGCAAGTCAGAAAAGTAGCTAAAACCTTGTCAGACTATGTCATCACCGGTCAAGTATTTTCTTTCTGTTGTAAATGGGCTAAGTGTCACTGCCTTGTACATGTCCTTTTTGATCAATCTTAAGACAGCATGTTCTCTTACATATTTCTTTATTTGTTTACAAGTCAGAAAAGTTGCCAAAGCATTGCATGATTGCTGAAAATATATCAGCAGAGTACTGATATTTTTTCTGTGTCTGCCAGGGATGGGTACGTGTCGCTGCAAGAGTACATGGCCTTCATGATCAGTCGCGAGACGGAGAACGTTCAGACGAGCGAGGAGGTGGAAAACGCCTTCCGGGCCATCGCCACGGAGGGCAAACCTTATGTCACGAAGGAAGAGCTCTACGCGGTAAGACCGACGGTCCTAATCATTGGACGATCTTTAGTTTCATTGTCTAACAACAGAAATAATCATGATAGAAATGCACATTTGTGATGATCTGTTAATTTTTTTCTCCAATCTTCTTTCTTAAACTTTGGTGGCATTCCTCTAAAATGCCAACCATGCATCTATACATACAGATATATGAGTACACAATGCATCCATTTTCAATTTCTATGACTGAAAATGAACACAATGCTAACACTGAATCAACTGTCTGTGTACTAAGTAACAAGATGCACTCTTTTTATTCTCAAAAACACTTGATATATTAAAAAACTTACCTGCAAATCACTACTGATTGTTTACCGAACTCACAGTGGTCTATGCAACGTGCACAATGTATCAAAATGTCAAATTCCTTGGTGATAGACACATAATAATGTCAATGTTCTGCAAACTAATCAACTAAATTGTCTTGTATTTAGTAGTCGTCAAAATCACTTTAAAGACCTAAGTTTGAAAATCTGTATTTTAGTTGAAAACAGTGTTGAGATCAGGAAATGCAAAGTATTTTCATGCTTGAATTTTTTCTGATTGATCACAAAATCGTTATACGTTAAGTGTAGATGCTATAAAGTTAACGTGTATATAATATACGTGTAACCATATTAACAGCATGATGAATTCGAATTATTCGTAAATCAAGTTAGACGTCACTAATGCATTGTTTAACATTGTAACATTAGACTAAGTGTATATTGTATTAAATCTTGCTATTATTATATAACCCTGCTTTAACCACCCACCCACCCAAGGCTTCCCTTAGAATACAGACATCCATACACACTACCCCTGCTTTCTTAGTCAACCTAGCACTCTGCGCCTTTCTCCGTCATGTTTACACAGAATTTGCATATTTTTATTGACATTCGTCAGAAAATGGTTAAAATCCTTTTCTTTTCAAACCCCATTGAAAGTTGTGAGAAGCAAAATCATTTGTGTTCAAATTACAAGGCTTATCGACATGATTTTGTATACGGAAATACAATTGCTAGATCTACATGTAAGTTTGGCCGCCATGGAAAGATATGAATTTGACCACCACTATAGATTAATTTTGCAAATCTTGTGTATTACATGTGCAGCAACACCCTTTCTCATGCACAACCACCATGAATTAAGTCATGATTCATTTTTATGCTAGACTAGTTTCCTACTCCAGCTGCTCCCCCTAGTGGCCGCACCCTGTAATGCAACCGCCATCTATCCACCTGCAGCACAGCTTTACAAATCTTTTCATTTTCCTTTTTATTTTTTTCATTTTAATTTTGTTGCAATGGAATCTTCCTTGCTCTCAAGGGTCTTATAAAATCCATTTGTTTTCCACAAATCCCTGTTTATAAAACTTAATTAAAAGAAAATATGGATGATTTTATTTCCCAAAATTTTGGAATCATTCTTTAAAGATACTGAAAAATACTCAGCCAAAAAAAGAATACTGTTTTCAATTAAGCACTATTCTTTCTATGCTATAATCATGAATATCTAGAATAGTTTCCTATTTGTCATGCGTAGCCATCGGTCCTCCGGAATGGGTGATGCGGAGATTGCCGTCTGGAGCCTAAAGGATAAGTAGGGCATGGCGGCCGCTTCTTAGCGGGCGCCTGCTACCACCCAGAAATGTCAGGGTTGGGTGGGTGGGTCGCTTTAAGCTCCGTCAGGCGGTTGGAGGACCTCTGGCTTGCAAGTGACACTTGTCTCCTTCCGCGTGCCCTTATATAGTATTAATGTATCACGTGATCCCTCCGGACCTATAGCTGCGCATGACAAGTAGTTTCCTATTTGTCATGCGTAGCCATCGGTCCTCCGGAATGGGTGATGCGGAGATTGCCGTCTTCCGCCATCGTTCCATCCGGTTATTAGCTTTCTTCTATTTTTCGGCACACCCTTCGTATACCGGTCCCTTATTTCTGCTATTTCTTCCTTCCCTTACCCATTTTCTATCCTTTATCCTTTTCCCGTTCTTCTCCCCTTTTTATCCGTATTTCCATAAAGAATGGCCCGTACCTCGTGTTCTGTGTACTGTTTTATTCCACTTTTCTGTTTTTCTGGCCATATTGTCTTTTGGTCATGTTGTGAACTTGTGGATGCGATTATCACTACGCCTTATTACGGCCTTACTGTGTTATAAACGCTTTCTCTACGTGTCTCACGTCATTGGCAGTTTCAAAGTCGCGGACCGCTTTCTCCGCCTCCTCTGAGGCTAGGGCTGCTGATACACCCCCCACTCCCATTACTCTCGATAGTTTTGTGTAATAGGTGGGTGTCTGTTCCGAGAACCATCCGATGTGTTCCATGGCTTGCTGCTTTGGAACACCCGTCATTGCTAGTGTAATTGCGCAGCCTGTTCGAAAGCTGTGTATGGTCTCCCCGTCGTCGTCGTTCAGAGCTTTTAAGTACTTTCTCAGCGCTGCTTCCATTGTACTAGTTGCTGCTTGTTTGTTGGCAATCTCCCCCTCCTTTGTTGTGGGCGGAAAGAGAAACATCCCATCTAACGGCACTTGTAACTGCCGAGCTGTGTCGATGTACAGGTCTAGCCCTCTGACTGGACATACTGTCTCATCCTTCACTTTTTCTAATGCGAACATATTTGTCCTTCCTCCTCTCAGGGTCTTTCCCCACACTTGATTAAACAGTAGACCTCCCGAGGGTAGTCTTTTGACGTCGTCCGTTCTTACATTTAATAGATCTCCTCCCCGATCCCCCGAGAAGAAGAGTGTTTTGAAGAAGGCCTGGTCCCGAGCCAAAATGAACGCGGCCACTGGCGAGTTCTCCTTCCTTAACCTTCCTTCTATATGTGTCGCCAACCTGGCTAGCTTCGACAGAAATATCGGGACTGCCTGCTGTGGGGGGACACTCGCCTCTAGTTGTTCCTGTGTAATTACCTTCAGGTAGGCTTTCATAAGTGGGCTAGTGGCCGGGTTGCCTTGGGCCGCTATAGGGTCCCACTCCCCTATCCTGCCCTCTGAGCTGAAGATGGCCCTTAGTTTTCCGATATAGGAGTCGACCGTTTTGTAGGCCAGTCTAGTCGGACAGTTACATTGTCTAGCGGTCGATCTTTTCTCTTCGACTTTGTACGGGCAGCCCGCATTGTGGAGTGTTTTCTTCCCCATCTCGTCCTTCCAGATCAAGAATTTTAGTAAATCTTCTGGTGAAGCTGTACTCAATGTTTTAGGCAATGCCAATGATCGGAGGAAAAGTCGTAGGTTGTCTGCCAAAACGGCTTTTTGTGTCTCGTAGGCTGTGGTTTTTGCGCGGTTTAGTACTTCATGCAATCTTGTTTGTAACCTAGCTTCGTCTACCCGGAGAGGTCGGTCTTCCCCTTGCCGGGTTGCAGGCTGTCTTGACCCTCCGCATTGTTGACAATACCTGAAGGTGAAATCGTTGGGGTAGCCGCACCGTGCACACTGTTCCGCTGGCATCCAGATTCTGGGGGTGTTTAGGATCTGTGTGGGGCCAAAGCGGATCCCATTTTATATGTATTCGTAACACTTCCAGTACTTACCTATATATATACCTACCTACAGCTATGTATAACACTAACTGTACTTATCGTTTTATTATGTGTTATGACGCGTGATACGTTCATGAAGATTGTGTATAAAAGAATACATAGATAAGAGGTTTTCAGGCCCAAGAAAAGGGATGGTACTTATCAACTTGTTTTTATTCTACTTATTTTACTATCATCCCACTATTCTTCTTCGATAACTTATCTAGCTGGGAGAAAAGACTACGGATGCGTAAAGGTTGCTAGCATCTTTATTGTACTGTCTTCTCATATTCTTTTTTCTATTTGTTTATTTATTTTCCATCAAGCGCCTCCATTACTAATTGAGTGTCTATCTTTGCCTTCTGTTCTTGGCAGCCTACAGCTTAAAAGCCCAGAGATCGTAGAAGGTTGGTCGTTCCCTCCATATCCCCCGGCGTCTGTGGCGTCGTGATGACGCTCCGGTCTGTGTTTGTGGATATGCTAGAGCTATGTCGCCCTTTCTCGCCACCAACATGGAAGCCCTTGATTTCGCCTGCACGATGGGCCACCGTACCAGAACAATCTGGGGGTGAAGTCAGACACTACAATGGTGGCGTCGGCTTTCTGTTCTAACAGGAAAGCTAACGTTGCTGGTATGAGATGGTATGGTGGGAAAACATACACCTTCCTGTCGGAGATGTCTTGAGTGAAAACGTTCACCCCGTCTGCACCATCTGTCGGATACGGGCTAAAGAACTTCAGCTTCTGACCCTGTTCGTTTGCCTGGGCGTTCGACGGTAAGGCCATTAGGTCTGTGTCGTGGAGTCCGAATGCTGCGTCGATCTTATGAAAGAGACGTGGTAGCAGCTGAGTGTCTGACCTGTTTAGAGCTCGAAAAAGTGTCCGGGTCCCTAAATAAAACGTTGTCCGGTGACGCGAAGGTAGTTCCTAGGGATACGGCTAGGGTTGAGGGTTGGGGGGCGATGGTTGCCTTTGTCCCTGATCGCGTTATCCACCCTACGTCTTTGGTCAGGCCTTCCTTGTAAGGCTCGAGCGGACGGAAGGGGTACTGCATCTCCCACTCCGGGACATGGTAGACCTGGGAGGAACATGACGTTGTAGGTTTTACAGTCGTGTTGTCGATTTTTACCCCCAAATGATTTCTTACTGAATGATTTCGTGTCGAAATTTTTATTATCTATTGGATATTCCGGATTAGTGTCGTGTGGGTTAGGTGGTTGAGTATCCCTCCCGTACTCGCTTCCCGTGACAGTTGGGCCCAAGTAGAAGGAAAGTTGGTGGAATCCCAAATGGGTTTCAGAAAAGGATATGGTGAACTTGACAACCTGTTCTGTTTGAATTCCCTGATACACAATACCTTACAAGGCCACGTGGACGTTTTTATTGTGCAGTTGTAGACTTCTCTAAAGCTTTGATAGTGTAAAATAGGGTGTACTTGTGGTGGAAATTGCTACAGGGGGAGTAAGTAGCAAAATGGTGAAACTTGTGCCATCATTATATCAAGAGGTTAAACCATGTGTCAGAGTTAAGATCAGTTAAGTAATGACGACCTTTTATTGTACACACACACCCCTGGGTTCATTATAGACCCCAATCCCGGCCAGAGAAAACTTATTCTGTATTACTTTCCAAGTGCAGTTCTTAGGATGTCTGTCCCAAGGTTTCTACGACGATCACCCTTTACAACGTTTTGAGTTAGCATCTCGAAAAAGCGTTTCCACCTGCTGAATAGCCGAAACGGTCGCAGTGCTACCTTATATTAATGACACTATCAGCAAACGGGAAGATCTTCTACCTATGTGATCTTATTTATCTCATTCTCATAGGAGCGTTTCCCTTTCCCGTCTCGTACATTTCTTTAGCTGAACTGTTCAGTGCTTATAACGATTTAAAGAAATTTTTTTTTTTTTTTTTTAAGGGACTCAACTACGCCAAGTTAGCAGCCACTATAATACTCTAGCTACATACACGTGAACCCACGTTTGACTTTTTAACCCTAACGTAAGAGGGGGCAAACTTTAGGAGCTAATGTACACATGACAACGAGCGAAATGTACTGTTGAACCATGTTTTATTGACCTGTACGTGCAGTGTGTCTCAAGATCATCAACAAACACATCAATTTTATTGCGAAAATTCCACTTCTTCAGTCAGATTCGAAAACACTAAGTACCTTTTAAACTGTCACACAGGGTAAGTACACAGATATATATATATATTTTTTCTTTTCTTTTCTCATGCACATTTGATACTATTTAATTAAGAGCAATCAACATCCGTTCCGGTCCACATCGTTACCAAATGATCCGTTTTCCCCTTATCTTTCATATTATTATTCTATTCACACTTTCCTCGTCTGGGGTTACACAATAACATTCTATGATCTGCCCCTGCGACCGCCTCGGCGGCCTCCGCCCCTCCTTTGTCCCCGGGACGGGCATACGCGAGCAAAGTGGTCAAACCCCCTGCAGATCCTACATTGGTTTGGGGTGATCGTATCAGATGACGGGTACGGGTAGGCGAACTGTGGCTGGGCAGCTGGGGGTTGCCGGGAGCCCCAGGTGCCCCTCCCTACGCCTGTGTAGGTTGGGGCTCCGTAGGATTGATGGTAACCGCAGCCTTTCTTCCACTTGGCCACCTTAAGCGCTAGTAATTCCTGAAACACAGATAGACCTAGTGGTCACACCTTTTTCCCTCCATTGAGCACGTGCTAGATTTCAATCACGCGGCTTAAAGCCGTACCTGGGGCTATAAATAACAATTCCTTTCACCCCGCGGCCAAAGCCGTACCTGGGAACATGAACAACAATTCGTTTCACTCAGCGGCCGGGGCCGTACCTGGGAGCATAAACAACAATTCATTTCACCCCACGGCCGGAGCCGTACCTGGGAACAAACAGTTCATTTTACCTCGCGGCCGGAGCCGTACCTGGAAGCATAAACAACAATTTTATTTCACCTCACGGCCGGAGCCGTACCTGGGAACCAACAATTCATTTCATCCCGCGGCCGGAGCCGTACCTGGGAATATAAACAACAATTCATTTCACCCCGCGGCCGGAGCCGTACCTGGGACTATAAACAACAATTCATTTCACCCCGCGGCCGGAGCCGTACCTGGGAATATAAACAACAATTCATTTCACCCCGCGGCCGGAGCCGTACCTGGGAATATAAACAACAATTCATTTCACCCCGCGGCCGGAGCCGTACCTGGGAATATAAACAACAATTCATTTCATCCCGCGGCCGGAGCCGTACCTGGGAATATAAACAACAATTCATTTCATCCCGCGGCCGGAGCCGTACCTGGGAAAATAAACAACAATTCATTTCATCCCGCGGCCGAAGCCGTACCTGGGAACATAATTCGTTTCATCCCGCGGCCGGAGCCGTACCTGGGAATATAAACAACAAATCATTTCACCCCGCGGCCGGAGCCGTACCTGGGAATATAAACAACAATTCATTTCATCCCGCGGCCGGAGCCGTACCTGGGAAAATAAACAACAATTCATTTCATCCCGCGGCCGAAGCCGTACCTGGGAACATAAACAAATTCGTTTCATCCCGCGGCCGGAGCCGTACCTGGGAACATACAACAATTCGTTTCATCCCGCGGCCGGAGCCGTACCTGGGAACATACAACAATCCGTTTCATCCCGCGGCCGGAGCCGTACCTGGGAACATAAACAACAATTCGTTTCATCCCGTGGCCGGAGCCGTACCTGGGAACATAAACAACAATTCGTTTCATCCCGCGGCCGGAGCCGTACCTGGGAACAAACAACAATTCTTGAGGCTGTACCTGGGGCAAAATTCAGAAGGAGCGGAGAAGAAGGGCGAAGTCAGGAGCACAGAGTGGGCGTGAGTGCAACCAACATCACTACCAACGAAAACTTACTTGGAGTGCGTTAAAACTCTGGTCCGGAGCGGTCTGTTGAGGCGGCACTGGAGGCAGGCCCTGCGGCTGGATAGGAGCGACCAGCTGAGGTGCCTGGGGCAGGCCCAGCGGCTGGGGTGGTCCGACCAGTTGAAGTGCTTGCGGGGCTGGTGCCGCGCCCTGTGCAGCCGGCGGTGGTGGTGCTGCGCCCTGTGCAGCCGGCGGTGGTGGTGCTGCGCCCTGTGCAGCCGGCGGTGGTGGTCCCGCGCCCTGTGAAGCCGGCGGTGGCGGTGCTGCGCCCTGTGCAGCCGGCGGCGGTGGTCCCGCGCCCTGTGAAGCCGGCGGTGGTGGTGCTGCGCCCTGTGAAGCCGGTGGTGGTGGTGCTGCGCCCTGTGAAGCCGGCGGTGGTGGTGCTGCGCCCTGTGAAGCCGGCGGTGGTGGTGCTGCGCCCTGTGAAGCCGGCGCTAGAAGGTTTAGGCCTGTATGAATAATAAGAAAGGTGAGCCCATGTCTAACGAAATACCACGCGTGATAAAGAACCAACTCATATACTCAACCACTCTGCTCGGCGCTCAAAGGTGCGCATCGACACGATAACATGAGCTGCTCGGGCCATTCGTGCACTGATTCACCATCACTCATCAACCACTCATCCACAAATAACAACTTTACCAGAGAACCGAAACGAAGACGTAACGAGCAGAAACACGAACGGCCCAGCTAAAGCTGTAAACTGTGACGAGTGCCGTACGTCGCTTGAGTCCTGAAATTCCTCAAGGGAAAACACATTTGTTAAAAATTAAGCGCTAATTCCACAGCGCCTCTCCTGCATTCCACCGGTGCTTGAACAAAGGACAGACAACTCATCACGTGCACCTGGTGGTGAACCGCTCCTAAGAACAAAGGGGGACAGCATGCAACAAAGACAACGTGGCACCGGTGGCGCATACCTGAGCGAGTAGTCTAAACGACGAAAGAACCACGAGGAAAGTTCAGGGACGCCAAGTTACCGCTTGATTCTTCCTGTCGTTGAAAAAAACTAAAAGAGGGGAAGTCAAACAGGTTATCACCGAGCATTCTACCACGTATTTCAAAATGAACAGGGGAACAAAGCAGCGACGTAGCTCTCCGTCTTCCAGTGTCCTAAAGTCTCAGAACCCATGTTACTGGTTCGAAATCAAAAATCCCAAGCGGGAGCAAAAACGTACCTCCCGTTGGCATACGTGGTTTCTTGGACATTTCTGGGTGGTAAGGACACGGACGGCGCCAAGCTCCGTCCGGCGTTGGGGACCTCTGGCTTGCAAGTGACACTTGTCTCCTTCCGCGTGCCCTTATATAGTATTAATGTATCACGTGATCCCTCCGGACCTATAGCTGCGCATGACAAGTATCATGCACAAGGATCATCCAAATTTTCCCTACGAAATGCAAGGAAAAATGTGTTTCTCAAAGAATGGAAAATTGTACAATGAAGAAAAGTCCTATCCTAGAATCCAACAGTCTTTTTAGCTTTAGTCTGCTTCCAACTTTGCTGTCCCGTGGATCAGTCACTGTTGAAAGTGGACTAAAGCTTAAAAGACTGGCTTCTAGGCTAGAGGAGTTAATTTCAAATGGCGTTTCTAAGACCCTTCACAGTGCAAGGTTGGCTCCCCCCTCCCGCGCCTATAGCTATCTCGCCCTCTCTCCCTGTGCACTTCATGGGGCATGTGTCACTTCTCGTCCACAGCACCTGACTAAGCAACAGGCAGACTACTGTGTCAAACACATGGTTCTGTGGAAGGACTCCACCGGCCGAGAGGTCCCCGACCACTACGACTACAGAGACTTTATCCAAAAACTCTTTAACAGTAACACCTACTGACCTTCACCTCTGTCGTAAGTTTGCTCCATCTCTGTCTCTCTCTCTGTCTCTGAGAATCTTTCTCGGGCCTGTCTTCTCCTGTCTTTGATCTGCGCCTGCTCTCTTATGTCTTTCTGTACTGCCTGCAACACTTTATAACGACTTGTGTAGCCTGTATACATGTATGTAGCTCTGCACGCACCTGGTACATTTGCTATACTTGCTGTGTCTACTTCCCACATTGCTCAACTAAAAGGGACTTTGCAATAGGATTCGGTTTTTGCCAAACATTCCTTAACACTGGGGGTGCGTTTAAGCATTCAAATTTTATGAAAAATACACAAATCACTATGAAACACAGAATGTGAATACTAAAGGCACCACTCTAAAGACTCATATGGGATTTTGTTCTTGAGTGTAGAAAATTCATGGATCTCCCTAAAGAATGGAACAGTGGCGCTCCTCCATCCTGTTCTAATCCCAGCTTCATTCTATTGATTTTCAAAGTTAGGGTATTTCTTCCAATGTTTCCACAGCCAAGCCTATAATTTTGCTCAAAACTAGAGATTTCACAAATTGTAGACCAGATGCAGAGCTGAAGTTGCAGGAAATGACTTCCATTTATGTTCGAAAAAGGCAAAATACCGTACAACAGCTGCTCTCCTCTTGAGGGGTGTGCGCCCCCCTCCCCCTAGTGACAGGCATCCTGTGCTTGGCACCCTCCCCCCATCCTACTCTATACTCAGTAGATCTCTGGAATGTTATTTGCTCCAAGGCAAGAGTGAATTGACCTTTCTAACTACTTAATAAGTAACTGGTTTTGCATTATTAGCATGGATGAATAGGTATCACAAATTCACAGGTCACCTAAAGGGCACACAAGTAGACACAGCAAAATGATCGATGTACTGGGGACTCTTTGCAAGAAGGGAGAGGTGGAATGGAAAATAATACTGAAATAAACAGCAGCGTTACTCTCGTCTTATGACATGATGGGCCATGGTTCCTACATGCAATATTATAGATTTTATATTTAAGGTCACACCAATTTAATTTCTTGGTTAACAGATTTTTTTGGTAAAATTTTAGCTCGAGGACATCATTAAAACAGATGGCTGGGGTGAAAACTTGTACCTGACCCTGTTCACAGCCTGAAACTGTGTGCACCAAAGTACAAACTTCCTCTGAGATTCTGTTTTCATGTTGAGTTTCCAATCTAGCATTTTTTTTAAATCCTGTTAACCAAGAAATTAAATTGGTGTGGCCTAAGCAGAGAAATACCCTTCCAGTATCAAATTCTTGACAAAGTATTATCAAAACAACATCTAAAACAATTGCTGTATTGGCAAGCATGAAAGATTTGTAAATGTCAACAAGAAATAGCCTTGAACTCAAGCGCAGTCTATGTATCATTCTGCCTCTTCTGTCTTTAGCAAATGTCACTTTCTTCCTGACACATACAAGTACTCCATATACAATGTACCAATCACTCTCAATGCTTGCACGCATGTGTTTTTGATTCCAGTGACGTTCCGGTGATTATAAGGAATTGACGTGAATGTGATTGTGATGTATTCTCTTTACAGTGACAGTGACGTACCATGTATTATTATTAATTGCCGGCCATGCCCGTTCTTAGCTGTTTTCTGTTTCTGGGCAATGCATTTTGTGCTTGCTTGCTTGTCTTCAGTCTTTGTATACTGCAGCACTTCCATGTATACATATTATTAGAAGTATTAATTGACGTATAAACACTTTTTTGCTACAATTGTCAGGAAGAATTTTTTCGTATTGCACATCTCGTTCTCAATTTGCACATAAGATTTCTTCTTACATGTACATGTATTGCAGCAAAGTGCACATGCCAGAGCTTAACCATGCACTAAAACTGGGCATGCAGCAACTTTTGTGTAGTACTACAGTCGGTGTATGCAGCATTTTCCCAGCCACAAATTAACACTAAAGTCATTTTATGTATGACACCGGAAAGATGATTATGTTTTAGCTCATTTGAATGGAACTTTGTTTAGCACTGCCAGAAAGTATTTGCTGTGACAGTCACTGCCTTTACAATTTTTTGCACGCCTAGCACTATATTCCAAAAGTCTAAATATGAATCAGCGTATGTTTGTGAATTTTATAACTTCTTTATTACAGGAGAATTTTGGACCAAGATGGCATTTGCACTTTGTCGACTGCACAACCCCCCTTCTTTCCCCTTTTACTATTGAACTGAAAAAGTATGATCCATTTTTGAAAGAGCATCAAGAAAGAAGTCTTTGTTTAAAAATCCTTTTCCATTCTTCAAATGAGGAGGCTTTGGATACTCTTTGGCCATTTTGATACTGCCTTGCTGCTGATAGATCTGCTTGGAGATTAACAGAAATATATGGATCTACTATTTGATCAGAAAGTATTGAAGTGAATCTGATGTTGGGTTGTAAAGCCAAATCTTGTGATTGTCAAAATCATTGCAATTTTTATTTATCGATATATTAATACATTTTCAGCTGGGTGGCCCCGGTCAACTTTGTTGAGTTGTTTTTCAAGGGGGCCCAGTCTACAAAAAACACATAAAATCCTCAACATTCTTTAATTCTGAAGTGTGCTCAAATAAAATTTATTCAATTACAATTGTTTGTGACATGCCAAAGCTGTTGTACACTAAATGGATCATTTCTTCTTCAACCCGTGAATGAACTAAATGTACAACGACATTGTACACTTCTCTGACTGCGATCTTCTCGCCTTTTCCAGAACCTGACGAAGGACCAGGCGGAATACTGCATCCTCCGCATGAAACCGTACGTCGACAACAGAGGTCACGAGGTCACGGGAGCGCTCGACTACATAGACTTTACCCAGTCCCTATTCACCAACTAATCCTCAATCTAGTTTAACCTTACAATGTATTACCCGCTATGCTACCTATATAGTTACTCAGTATGTTAGACTTATTGTGCTGTTGTGTGTGCGTGTGTGTGTTTACATTTTACCGTCTTAGTACTGGCCTGGAAGCTGCCATTGCACAGTTAATAGCAAAGGTCTGCCTCACGAAGCCACTACACTTTCGTAGCAAAAAGTTAATACAAGTAGTTAGTAACTGCAAAGTAATGAAAAGGTATGTTACTGAAATAACCCAATGTTAACGATATAGTTACCCAAGGATAGGTACCCAACCAAAGTAATTCAAAATCCATACTAGTATATCCAACTTGCTTTACTGATAATGAATGATAAAAATTGCATATGCTAGAACTGAATGATTATTACAAATAGCAAATGTTATAACAGGTCAAAACAATATAGAATATTTGAAGCAAATCCAAATACATGTAGTTTATATCTCCAATAGGGAGACTATGTGTGGTTGTACTCTTTGCTATGATTTAAACTTTGCAAACGCTCTTGTAACAGCAGAGCAGAGACTTTACAATAACCAAAGTCTCCTTGCCGTTTCCGTCAGACCATTTTGTGAGCTTTGTCTGCAAAACGTTGCAGTTTTAGATGTGTGTTTTTATGATCGCATTAAGGATTGGTTATATACAAATTGTAGCTTCTGAAGCCGCTGTAAGATACCATCTATGTCATCACTGGGGATTTTGCAAGGAGCTCAGAACTTGAGGAAAAATTGTAATTGGAAGAGAATGATTGTAAACCAGCTTGTTTGAATATACGTAGTACCAGTCCTTTAATGTTATCATAATTGTAGTATCAACCGTTGTATACACGTTGTATACAAGTCGAGACAAGTTGTATACCAGCCGAACAAAGTTGTATACGTGTCAAGACATTTGTCGAATTCTGGTACTTGAATTGTTTTGGTTGTTTTCCACCAAGAAGTGTTTCCATGCTTGTGCTTTTTCTCCCGATATTTGCACACTGTGTGGCCCACTCCTGTTCACTGTTGTTTGCGTGGCATGCTGACAGCACAATAAAGTAGTATTACTCCGGAGCCAGGCTATTGTCTTCTTGTGTCTTGTATTGTGTATTTAAAAGAACGATTAATCATTTAGTCTGACTCAGTGGAAAGTACTATGTGCGAAAGAACTTGTAAATACTGCATGTCAAGCACGGTGGAAGACGAAACGCATTTTATTTCAAGTTGCCCCTTCTACGATCAAGAAAGAAAGGCGCTGTTTAATGAGGCCACCAAATTCCATCCAAATTTCTCCAAGTTAATAGACAAAAAGAAAACTACTCATCTCTTAACATCACAAAACCCACACATCATAAAAGTGGGATCATTCGTCTTCCACTGTCTCGGAAAAAGAAGTCAAACCCAAATAAGATAGAATTTAGTGTTGGTATTTAGACTAGAAAAGTCACATGCTATATTGTTATCAATGACTCCGTCCTTTCATGTTATATGTACTTGCAATTAGCCTACGGGCAAGAACTTGCAATAAACTTATAATAGTAATATACCGGTACATATCTCACTGGACCGGCGGCATATTGATGGCCTTGCTGCGCCCTGAATTGGATTTGTGTTACCCTTGACTCTTTAATGAGAATATCATGCAAAACGTACAAGATAGTGAAAACAAAACACACGAGGTGTAACCAATTTTTTTTTAAATCGAAATTCTTCGAGTGCTCTGTCGAATATCTCGGTTGCAGCGAGATCTACAAGGTGCTGCAAGTCAACTGAGATATCCACTTATAAACTGTAACTGTAAATTTCCCTTGGGTCACAGACTTTTAAGTGAATATTTTAAAAGAGGGGGACTTACATCTGATAACTGCATTCTCATCCTGAAACTGTGTATCGAGATGCTTGCTTTCTCCTCAGACTCATGTTTTCATGTTGGTCTTATGCATGCAATTAAGCAATATTTTTTACAAAAGTCTGATCATGAGAAGCAACAAATGAAATTGATGTGGCGTTACCAGAGCTAGATCTAAGATCAAGCTCATCGTGGATTTTTAAAAAAGGAGAACCAATAGGTCGATATCACAGAAAACAATAATTCTACAGAAGGCCAGGAAGTCTGAGGAAAACATAAATGGTTCTGAATGTGACCCATCCCCCAATAATGTGAAAAGAGAATTACAAAGCTTTCCATTTTAAAAGTGAGAACGAGGATAAATCCTGGGCTGCAGGTGGTTTTATTTTTGCGTGTCTGCTTAGGTTAAGTGTACGAAGATTGTGGTATTTGGCTTCATCAACAGGTTTAATTTTAACTCTATCCTCAGAAAATTAACATGTGTTAAGGAGAAACGAAAAATTTATTCCAAAAGTATTTTGTAGCTACCTGGCTAACTGAATTGCATACTGGGGCACATAATGACAATGAGACGTCAACTGGTATTACTATGCAGTTTTATTATCAGATCATCCGCAACAAGTCACCAGAAAGGATTTTAGAAACGACATTATAGAAGTTAGATTCAGTGCTTAATGGAATAGTACATTATGACAGAGATTGCTTGGTTATACTTCTATAATTGAGCAGCATACGTGTTTTTTTCAAATGTTTGAAAATCACTTGCGCTTTTCCAGCAAGCTAACATAGCATAAATGATATGAAGATCCTCTTAAACTGACTTTAAATTTCCACATATTAATTCTTCACGAATTATAATATAAAGAGGTTGGTCCTAGTGTGTCCTAAAGCCGGCGTCACAATCCATGCGAGCGTCGGCCGAATTTGTAGATCACCCGAAGCTCGCCGAATGTCAAAATCGCCTGAGCGTCGACCGTATCTTCCAATGAAAATCCTGAGGACGTCCGTCGAACACTAAAACTAAAAATCCCCCATGAGATGGTACCATCTCTTGGACATGGACGAAATCAGTATCGATTAACCTGGTAAAAGGCAAATATTTGGATCAACTTTTATTTCTAAAAATCGCCCGAAGCCCGCGTAATCGACAGGACGTCGGCCGTACTTCGGCTGAAAATGCACATTTGAAGCTCGCCAACACGTCGGCCGAGCTGGATTTCTTATTGTGACGCCGGCTTAAGTGTCATCATCGTAAGTTTACATACACCCGCTCCCGTATAGGCTTCTTGCTGTTGAGAAACACGCTACTCTAGGAACAAGCAAAAGGTGTCCATGTTAATATCAATATGCGATTTGGACGGATGAAAGTCCAGCTAGAAGAATCCCGAAAGCCTAACGCATTCCAGAATACTAGTAGTAATTTATGATCGATTATATGATATTAGACGATTACATAGCATAGTTGTACTATCACTCTATTGTATATAACTTACTGCATTTAGCCCCAGTGGGGCATGAATATGCAATTAACTTCATTATAACATAAGTCATGACAATTTTTTCTTGGGATGAAGTTGGTTGCAGATGCACCTCTTGCAAGGAATTGGGGTGAAGAATTTCGCCGCACACGTAGATGAATCTGGAACTGTGGAATGCTGTCTAGTAGCTGTTGGTCCTATTTTGCATGGTTGACCCTGGTGAACGCTCGGATCATTTCTTGGTTGTAGCTAGCAAAATAAGGAAGGAGAAGATTTAGATAAAGATAATTAGATTTATTTATTTATTTATTTATTTTTAGATTGACGAAACAAGTCTAAGATCACTAAAGCAGTCATTCTCGGCCGAGGTGAAGCACAAAGCTTTTTTGTCTATCTAAGAAGCGCAGATCAGCCAAGTAAATTATCAGCCATAATGTGAAAATTCATGGGTATGAATGATTTTGAGTCTGAGTTAAGATGATTCGGGGTCCTGCCTGAGTACTAGTATATTCAAGTAGCCCATTATTCTCCTTGCTTCAATAAAAGGAAACGTTCGATATGTTGAACTGTTATACTAACGATGGCAGATACTGATATAGGTCATTTCCTGAAGCTCAGGCATTTGGAAAGAGCTTGCTTTACCACGACAATTATTTCAAAAAGAAGCTTTATTACTTAATTACAGGTGGCACCCGTCACAACTGATTCATATTCGATTTATCACCACATTAACACACGCCTAGAATAATGGTCCCTTCACACGCCGAGGCCCGTCGGTGCAGGAGTGTCTGATCAAGTTTTTTACGATCTGATCAAACACACACTGTATCCCGATGGCATTTCTTTGTTTGATTGATTTTACCACAGTTTCCCTTTTGTTGATGCAACAGATAAAGTTTATAACACAATCATCATACAGAGTAGCGTTATACTACATCACCAAGTCAGCGTTACTATTTAGGTAATCAGGTTAAAATTTTAGGGACGGCCCATTGTAAGTTGTGACAAAAAGTCAATGTTTTGTCCTTGTCTTTCCTTCATTATTTATTACGTTCAGTCTTATGAAAAAACTGGATGTTTATTACGTTCAGTCTTATAAAAAAACTGGATGTTTTCTTCATTCTAAATCATCTTTAAATATGTTTTGCTGATTTTGTGCCAGGCATTATCACACGGTGGTCTTCAATATACGAACTCTGTGAGGTTAGTGGTCTGTCCCTAGTTGACCTTTGACCATTTTGCAGAAACTGAGTGCAGGCATGTGAACTCGAGACAGGGACGCCTCATCTTTAGAAACATCGCAGCTTTCTCAAGCTTTCTACGATCTTATAGGCTAGACGAGACATTCTTGTAACAGTGCACCGCATCTTCAAGCGTCACACGATCATTCTAGGGGATAAAGAGGTCTGAAGATTTCGCCACAGCGCCTAGCGGGACTTCTTGAGGTAAACGTCCCTTTTTTTAGCGCTAGCTTTTATTCATTTGACACCTACGTAACTAAAAATAATTTGTCGGTCTATCTTGGCTTCATCTAGATATGGATCTTGAGGTGTGTGCTTAGCAAAATTGACACATACAAAATTGACCCCTCCCCTAGCTAGTGCAGGATCTGTCAAACCAAGGAGGTTTTAAAACAAGTCAAACTCAAACCATCAGTTTGAAGAACACGCAGAATTACACTTACGTACACATAGACAATACAAGGAGAAAGCTAGGCGGTTTGGGGCATGTGATGTCTTTAATCTGTGAAACTGCTCTGTGGTAGAGGCTTATAATGGTTGTACAGAGACATCAACGGTCAAAGACTGTGGTCTTGGCGGTCACGACACAAACTGTAATGTATTACGTACAGTGTTGGTAAGTTTAAACAATTTTATGAGTTCTTAAGATACAAGTTGAGATTGCAGCAAGGGCGGGATGGTGGTAACATTGCAAGGGAGGCGAGCCAGCCGCACGAGGCGGCGGATTTCGCGTTGTGAGCGTGGCACGAGCGGAGGTCAGAGGTCGCTTCCTCCAGCGTAATTCCCTACGATTGGTCCAGACCAATCCTACTATAATTACACTTACGTACACATAGACAATACAAGGAGAAAGCTAGGCGGTTTGGGGCATGTGATGTCTTTAATCTGTGAAACTGCTCTGTGGTAGAGGCTTATAATGGTTGTACAGAGACATCAACGGCCAAGCCGAGGGTAGTGAGGGCCCCAAACCGCGTAGCGGAAAAGTAGTTAGTTGTAGTGGTAGTGCTAAATCTAGATTAGAAGGTAGCTAGATATTCAAGTTCATAAAAAAGTGTCCAAGGCTGGTGAAGAACGCGCCGCAGAACGTCACCGGCCGGGCACTGTCGAACAGCGTAGAGACAAACCGGAAAGGGTACGTCGGCGTGAGTCTCTAACTTAGTACTGTGAAGTCGGCCGTGGGCGGGTACTGGGGGTCTTCGGCACGCAGCTGGAGCTGGTCTTGATGAACTGTCAATCTGGCTGTGCTAAACTACTCTAATCTACTCTACTCTACTGGAAAGAGTCAAGAGTTTTGGGTGTGCGTAGTATTCCAGGCTGATGACGATCTCGCTGCAGGACGCTGCCGCGGACTCCGAGTCGGACCGGAAGGTTAAGTCGCATCGACGTGGAGTGGGGAGCCTTGAGTACGCTGCTGTAGATGCACACCGCATTCTTGTAGACCGTGTAGGTACGGGTGGAAAGGGAGAAGGGCGTGCGATGAGGAATTACCGCTCGTGGAAGCTCGTGAATAAGTTGTTAGGTTCGCGAGAAGAAACATGGCTGCTCAAATCACGGGCCGAAGTCTCGCGAGACCCCGCCTCAAGGGCGGGAAGTGAGGGAGGGAGGGGGGCTGTCGGTCCGATCGTTGTAGACTCTCTGTAAATACGCTATTGTGGGGCGGCAACCCGCAGGTTTCTTGGCATGTTCGTGTGCCTCGGCAGTTAGGAAACGTCGCACGGTAGGTTGAGAGGCTTGATGAAGGCTCAAAATGTATATGTCGGGGAAACTCACACGGGGCAGGCGGGTGTGCAGTCCCAGGCTGGTGAAGAAAACTCGCTGTAGAACGCCGCCACAGATTACGAACAGTGTAGAGACAGCCGGAATCGGTCTTCGGGTGAAACTCTAGCTTAGAACTGCGAATCCAGGTGGACAACGTTACTGGGAGTCCCCGCACGCTACTGTGGTTGCACACCGCGGCCCTGCGTTAACATTGCAAGGGAGGCGAGCCAGCCGCACGAGGCGGCGGATTTCGCGTTGTGAGCGTGGCACGAGCGGAGGTCAGAGGTCGCTTCCTCCAGCGTAATTCCCTACGATTGGTCCAGACCAATCCGACTATTGCAGTCACACTACCAGCAAGGAGGTTCTCATTACTAGCAGGAATGGGCTAAAATCTCAAACATACAGTTAATATCCTGGTGCATAAGAAGCCTAGCAGGCTAAAAACGTGGACATAAATTGTTTTTAAACACTGCTGTTCTAGATCTGTATCAGGATATTTATACAGCCTGGTTCAAAGGGTTGATGGAAAGAGCTGTCCAGTCTGGACAGTGGAAAAAGCGGTCCAATTTACCTAGGCGGCGGATCGGTTAGTTCAAACCAGCTGCAGAACTCATCTTCTCTTTATTTGTATGGAAAACACATTCTTCCTCCTCTTTTTAGTTACAATGGGGTACTACTGAGGGGGGTGATGCAGGGATTATGGCCGGGAGGCTGTCAAACCAGCCCTCAAATTTGAGTGAAGGCCTCTGCTGTCAGTACCTGTATAATATCAACAGCTGATTCCACTCTCTAGTTGTGTGTGGACAGAAAGAGTATCTATCAAGCTGGTGTGTTATAGCCTGGAGTCCATCCTTGTTAGCTTTGGTCCCCTCCCAACTGCCGCTACTGCAGATCTAGAGTAGCGACAGTTGGGAGGGGACCAAAGCTTAAAACAAGGCTGAACTCCAGGCTTGGTGTGTTATATATACCGGCGAAGGGTATTTCAACCGGCTAGTATGTACAGATTAAGTATTAAACAATCTTTGCTTGCTGGAATCAACTGATATTTTAGATCATGGCTTTTAATTGTTTCCAGAGTTTGGTACTGTGAAGTGCAAGTCACAGAGTACTACTATTTGAGGTGGTTATGTAACAGTTCATACTTTTTGCTGTAAGCTCTTATTGTGAACGAGAGAAGTTGCAAGGCGTTTGGGTGTAACTGTGACTTTTTAGTTAGATGGTAATTTATCATGTCGGTTGAGAGGTCAACATTCCTACAAAATAACTAAAATTTGGAGTGTACTGCAGCTGAATTCACAGCTGCATGTCAACACTCAAGAATCAAAATAAAGGATCTAAATTTAGGCAACATAAAGTTATGTATAATTGTTTTCAGTGTATATTGATTGAAAAATGACTTTTACCAGACATGACAAAGCTTAATTACAGAGTTGGTGACGTGTTTCACTGAAGGGCAGTTATGCCGGCTATACAGATACAGATACAGGTAATAAATCAATCTAATGCACCCATGCCCTTGGGCTACGGTTTGTGTTTGATCTGACACACCTGAAAGACTTTCGTGTGAGGGTACCATTATTATACAGGCGTGTGTTAATGTTGCGGTTAATCGAATATGAATCGGTTGTGGTTGCCACCCATAATTATAAACTGTGTCACCGCTGCTTTTAAGATAATTTTCATGGTAAAGGAAGTTCTTTCCAACTCTCTGAGCTTGAGGAAATTTCCGATCTCACAGGAAATGCACCTGCATATATGATACTAGTATGCAGGTTAGTGTACAATGTAGGTGAAACTGGGGCTGTGCTGCACTTTGGTATTGTATGGATGGTAACATGCTATACAACAAACAAAAATCCACATAGACACATAAACACAGTACATTTACTAGAGCAGGTTCGGCGCAGGTACACCACATAAATTGGCAGTTACACTGTTGTAACTCACCAGGCCAATCAGCCGCCAATGACAAGTTCTCGCCAGCGCAGTAGAGTATAGGGGGCCCCTCGTAATGCTGTTGTTTGGATCCCCTATACTGTGATTTGGGCCCCCATGCTGAAACTGATTCAACCATGCCAGTATATGACACTTTTCTGTTGTTTTGTTAAAAAAAGCAGAAAATACAGTTTCTGAGGGTAACAAATTGAAAAATTTTCAGGGTGGATGCCCCCAGCCCCCCTGCAGCCCCTTACCCTTGCTAGCTCCTACAGCGCTCGCCACGCAGTTTCGCTGCACTAAGATGCCCCCTGCGCTGTAAAAAAATCTTGGTGAGAACCCGCCATCATGAGCACACTTACCCGCTGCCTCCAAGGCCGCCACGCGGGCCTCCAGGCCTATAAGTTTCTCCTCCATGGCCTTCGTACGCTTGATACGGGCGCGGAGCAACTCCTCGTCCTTCTTGTACTGTTCGTTGAGCTCGAGTTCGAGCTCGCAGGCGTCCTTGTCGCAGCTTTCTTCGTCCTGGGCCTGACAGATGGTCACGAGAACCGCCGCGCACAGAAGGACCGCGAGAAACTTCTTCGCTGCCATCTTGACTGGTTTCTTCGCTCTTCTTATGTTTTCTCAGCAAGCTAAGCAATATTCTGACTGACTTGTATGGGTATGCAGGCACAGGACTGAATGCCTCAAAGCTGAGTCAACTGCACGAAGCCGAAAGATAGCGTGACATTTACTGCCATTGGTCGGGCAGCTTGCCACTTCAAGGGGTCAAGGTGTGGAGAATCGCTACTTTAATCCGCAATATAGGCTCTGTTGATATTGTATTCTTCTGTATGAAAATATCAATCTCTTCTTACCTTAGATCTCTAAGATCAATAAAGATATGAATACACACTGTATGGTTCCCTTGTTTCAGGCTCTTACAACCTTACATGTATGTCCGTAAGGCATGTGATGGTTAGTGTATTCATGCAGGTGTAACAATTGATATTTAATCATTGTATAATTATTGTATTGTTTGGGAGAAGCCCTCCCGGCGTTTCCCCCAGGTGCAGCTGTAAATTTGTTGTTTGCACGGACAGAGCATGTGACTGATGTCAGAACTAGAAGTATGACAGACATGTATATGTGCGTACGTACATGTACATGCAAAGCTGTTCTTTTGACATGTTTACCTGTGTTTTGCAGTGGTAGAGGTCAAATTACATGTATTTCTTCAAGACTGTAATTCTTGATTTGTTAACAGTAATTTAATTCTAACAACATCAACGGTCACTGGTCAACCACTGAAATTTCATTTTTGCAAATATTTGATATACTGAAATAGGAATCAGTATAAATTGTACCATGTCTACCTTTAAAACCAGATGTAAACTTGGCCTGGCCTCTGACCCCTCAATGACGACCAGGATTGGATTGGATTGTGATTTGCATTATTCTTATCATTTATTTAATATTATAATAATTGTATAATCATTATGATCATTATTATTATTTTTGTATGTTTATTTTTTGTTTGTATTATCACTGCATGTACATTTACTTGTTTTATTTTGTTTTATTTGTAATGCAGGGCCCCAATGCAAAGCAGTGTCAATCACTGAGCAGATGACAGAATTTGAAAAAAAGGAAATTCTCAGTGACTCGGACTACGCAAAGCTCTAGATCTATTGTTGCACCTTGCTTTCTATCATTCTTCAAGAGATACATATACTAGTAAAACGTTAATGGGTCCCTTTGATGTGTAATTGATTTCATAATGTGCTCTCGTCTTGCTGTAACTTACTTTATTTTTGCAGGGATTTAATTTCGCGGTTACATGCTTTGGCAGTGGTTTAAGTTAATGATTAAACCACTGTGAACTTTTCAAGACTTACAGTAATGACACTAACATAAACACTGCGATTAGAGCTAGGCGTACAAAGGTTAGGTGTAACAGGTCCTTCACTGTAATTATAACGTAACCAGCTGCTGCTGTACTGCGTGCCTGCGAAGCTGGTGTGTTATACTGAAGAGCTCAGAGTTATACTGGCTATAAAGATACAGAAGCTGGTGTGTATTATGCCAAAGGGCAGTTGTACCGGATATACAGATACATAATATCATACATTTTGTATGCTCAGTACATGTATGTTACTCCGAAGGGCAGTTATAACTTATACCGGCTACTAGTATACAGATATGAATATTAGTCAGATTACAGATTTTATAAGCTGTTCTTTAGACAATAGCAGCGCTCATATTACTGCACAAAGAAAAGTACTGAAAAAATATTTTAAATGCTTCCTTCCTAAAATATTTTGCAGGAAAGGACTGAACAGCACAACCTTTGCCAAGGTCAAACTTGACAGCATCGAACATGAACAGCAGAAGACAGCTGGAACAGACCGCTGGTCCACCAAGGCTGCCCAAGCATGCTCAGAAGAAAGAAGACAGCTCCTCAAAGGTAGCTATTTATGGATATAACATAATTTTTAAAGCCATACGTGTACACTGTATAACTTAAGCTTGTTTGTGTTGTACAATTTTGTTTTTTTGTATAATTTATCAATGTATAATTTATCAAACTTCAGTTTCATTGTCCCAACACGAAAGGAAGTATGGAAACTTTGAATTCGAGATCAGGACAAAATTCGGCCCTGTACTAGTAGCAACTCTGCCCAGTCAACTTGGCCCAACACCCTGGTCAACTCGGCTAGAGTTGAAATTAGGGTTTAGGATAGGGTTGAGGTTAGTGTTGTGGTGCTTGGCCGACTTGACAAGGGTGTTGGGCCAAGTTGGTTTGAGTAGCCATGGGCTGAGTTGGGAAATTGAGTGCTGAGACGTCCAACATCCAAAAATTAATTGTTACTTCATTTAAGACGAATATCTTTGTAACATTTCAGGTGGAAGACAAAGAAATGGCAGCCATCTTGGCTTCCATGGATACCGTAACCGTGGAGGATGCGGAGGCGGGGTCGTTGTCATGGCAACTGACTGACGTAGTGATGCAGATGGAACAGTATGCGTGCACCGGCGCTAAGCTGAAAGAACTCGTGAGAACGACCTATAACAAATCGGTGGAGGACCAGAACTTTGCAAAGGTCGGCGCGAGACTGTGTGGAGAAATGGCCACACATGAAGTGGATGGGGTTAAACTGAGGAGCGAAGTACTGACCAGATTACAGGTGAGGGTACTGAAAGTCAGTGGCATTGTGTTGGCGTAGCGGTTAGGGTGTTTGGCCCAAAACCCAGGGGTCTTGGCTGCCCCTACAGTCTTAAGAAGGCCATGGGACTACTAGTAACTTTACCTTTATCTTTACTGAATGTCAAAACTTGGGGGCAGGCTAGAACAGAATTTTCTGTCTCATTAAGAAAGAAATTGTTTACTAAGTCTTCTCACCAATTATACAGTGAATCTCTGTTGTATAAAAACTTAGAAATCTATGATTGTTTGATGGTTTTCTAAAAATGATAATAAATTGGCTAATATCTTACAGCTGCTTCCATTTATTCAATTAATCTGTGTTCAACGTAGAAAACCTGATTTCTTCCATAGACAATAAGCATAATACTGTGAGAAATTTCAGATAAATCCATACAAGGTAACTAGTGCAATACACAAAACATCTGAAAGACTCTACATTCTACTTACCACCAGACATTCAACATTCGATATTGAAGTTATTCAACACATGGTTTGCTTAACCTTTAGCACTCTGAAGTAGCCATTTGGCACCCAATTCTCTATTGGTTACAGAGTTAGGCAGCAGTTAATCTCATTATTACTTGTTCACTCCACTTCCTTCAAATCCGTATGTCTTATTGTTTGAACCTTTGTTTATTCATGATAAGCTCAAATCGGCACGCAGGCCGCTTTTCATTGAGGTCATGAGGGAAGAGATAAGGGTCAGATACAATATAACAGAGATACACAGTCATTTGAGTCCTAATAACTCTATCAACATATATCATTACATATTTATGGTACAACAATATACAATCGTTACGATATATAGTAGGGCGAAAGCTGGTTCAAGGTCCGTGTCCGTTCGTTTAGTTCATTTCCGTTACTTCAAGAGTCTCTTAAAGGAGGTCAGATTCGGAGCCGTACGTGTGTCTGGCGGTAGGCTGTTCCAGACATTTGGTCCGCGGTAGGCTACTGATCTTCTGAAGATCTCTCGCTTGGGTTTGGGGACAACCAGCTGACTGCTTGTGCTTTGTCTGGTTGTCCGTGTACTCTGGTCTCTGCAGTACACAAATATCTGGTGCATGTAGGGTGGCAGTTTGTTGTTTAGGGCTTTGTAGATTTGTACGGCATTGTAGTACTGGTGTGTTGTTTTAATGTTTATGTTGTTTGTTTCCCTGTAGGAAGACTTTAAGAAAAAGGAGTCCCTCCATGCGAGTGACGGGGCCGTGTTCCTGGGGTTTGTGACACTTCTATGTGAGCTGTTCGGTGTTTTACACATTAACGGGGAGCCGATGAAGGCTCTAGTAGGGCCTGTGTACGACACACTGATGGAGGTAAGGGGTGTGGATGTGTGTTAATGTGTTTGTGTATGTTTATGTGTATTCGTGTGTGTGTGTGTGTTTATGTGTGTGTGTTTATACATGTATGTGCACGACACACTGATGGAGCTAAGGGGATGGTTTAGATGATACTGTATGTATATAATGTGTTTATGCCATGTGTGTTTGTATGTATGTGTGTGTTAATGACTGTGTGTGTTAATGTGTTTGTATCTGTGTGTGTGTTTGTTTACGTGTATGTTTGATATATGTGTGCATGTCTGTGTATGTATGACTCTATGTAACCATGTACTACTATGTAAATGTGTGTTTGCATCATGTATGTGGGGGTGGGTTGGTGTGGGGTTGTGGTAGCCTAGGTCTTAGCGTAGTACAAAATATATATTATGATCCATATTACAATATGATACTCATATATGCAAAGCTAGGGCACAAAACGAGGACAAATTTACTGTCAGCTACCGTCAGCCATATATCTTTAACTTTTATGTGCTATAAAATGTCAGGTTTAACTTACAGTTTTAAAGCATGTTTTGATTCATTCAATTTTCCATTTTTCTCCCAGCTTCTCAGTTCAAAGTGTGTATCAAATGATGAGGTGTTGTGCTGTACAATGCAGGTAAGATTTTTCAGCCCTTCATTATTGATAATATTGGCTGTCCAAAAAGCCTTTCTAGGTGATAGTCGGAAACATAGTTTACCCTAACAGAAAGCTTGTAGACAAGTGCAAAATTCAGGGCAACATAGGAAAAATTCCATGTCTGATGAGTGTTAGGTTAGGCTTCAGCACATATTTCTAAACCTTTTGACACAAAGACTTCTAAAGTTTGCCCACTTAGATACAATTTGATGAAAAATTCTATTGATAGAATATGTCATATGATTGCTTGAAATGTGTTATGATAATCATTACAAAATACACATTTGATGTGTAGAATTGGAAAAGAGATTTTTGCAGTTTTTTAAGTTTGTGGTCAAAACAATACTGTATCTGTACTAAAACACATATTCTGTGTTATTATGGTTTTACAGTGAAGAGAAACATTTGACAGATTTACAGTAATGTAAGTAATGAATAAGCTGAAACGTGCTGTAAAACTTATGTCGACAGTTGGAACATATAGGCCAGACCTTGGAGCGTAACGACTCCTCGCGTATGTCTACTCTGATGGGGAAAGTTCGAGACTGCGCCCTGGGGAAGAACACCACCCCGTTTTCTCGCTGCCTCATCATGGAGATCGTGGAACGACACGCGAACGGCTGGGAACCACTTCCGCAAGACGTGTCGGAGTACTACAGCAGCACTTTAGAAAAGCTCATGAGCGAAAAGTGACTTAAGATAGTGTAGGGCTGTCTCAAGATTTACGCTTGTTCTCATTTAAATGTACACATTTTGTAACTTCTGTTACCGTTTGAAGTACAACGTTCGTGTCATTAAGATTTGCCACATATAAGGTGCCAAACTGTCGTTTTTATGACAACTTAAAACTTTTCTGGCTTTTAAAGACGACAGTTTGGCAGCTTATATGTGGCATATCTTAATGTCAGGAACGTCTTACTTCAAACGGTAACGGAAGTTACAAAATGTGTACATCTGCGTTCAGATTTTTGTCCGTCCCGCTCTTTGTTTGTGTTGTTAATTTTTTTGTTTAATCTGTGATTTTACGAAAATGCATTTTAATCAATTTTATGTCATGAAGTTCAGATTTTTTTAATGAAAAGGGTGACATTTTTGTCAGTCCCAACAAGCAAATTTCCATCCCAGGATGGGTCCTGGAGACAGCCCTGTTTTAGATCCTTATCATTGCATTATGTAGCCAATGCATAGAACCTCTAACAGAAAGGAAAAAGTCTAGATATGACTAGATAGGCATAACATTTTTGTGCAATGGGACTTCACTAACTTAAAGGTTCACATTTTTAGCCAAGCATACCAGGTTACCCCTACATGTTTGGCCTCTGTTGGTCAATACTATAAGCATGCATATGGTAAAACCCTTATTCACATCAGCCCTACAGCATTGACTGGTTAAACAGTCGTATCCAAGAATGACAGTCTCTGCCACCAAGGAGGTGAACCTCCTTAAGTCAATTCTGTTAGCTGACTCAGTTCTGTTGCAAAGTTTACCCCTATTCTTCTTGATAAGTGTGTTAAGTGCAGATAAAGAGTCTTCAGGACTTGTTGCGTATGGCCATGCATTTAATCGGTATCTGAACCAACTAAAATGGTACGTTTCACCATTAAAGATACAGTTTGAAGGGACAGGATTTTGCCATAACTTACATGACTTGATTGTACATCATACTCTACAAAGTGAACAAACACAATATATACAAAGTACAGTAGTAGGCTATAATGTTATTCAAAACGTATAACACATGCATGTTTACTAAGAACATAGTTGTAACAGATGTTAAAGGAGAACAGCCCTTGAAGCTAGCGCTGTTGAGAAGTAAAGTCTTCAAAACATTGAACACCATGATATATCATTTGTTCTAAAACCCTGTACAAATATGCATTTCCTACTAGCAAATTGCACTTGACTTAAGTTTTCTATATGGCTGCTCATTTTATTTTTATATTGTCTAGTTGCAAAATTCATTATTTTTATGAAAAACGTAAATGCCTGAGTGTGAAGAATGATGTGTTACATATGCATGCAGAGAAGAATAGTGGAATAAATTGTGTTCAACACAAAACATATCACCTAACTAGTATGAGATAATGTGTTACATATTAGTTTTTAGAATGTCGCTGTGGAAAAGGCCATCTGATTGGACAACAGGCCGTGTTGCTATAGGTAACAGCTGCCAGAAGATTGCTTGTTATTTCTTAAATTACAATGTATTAATTTTTTAATTGTTTTGAATAATGTTGCAGTACTTACATTATGATAAGAAGCAATAAAGGCTATGTACAGAAACAACTAAGCCTCATCTACTCTTTTTTCTTTTATCACTTAAATAATTTGTTATGGGACACAGTGTACATGTATCTAATAACTGGGCTGCACCTAAATTGTGAAAGGCATTCGCAAAGTGGCACAAATTCGATGTCAGTTTGTCTCCTGCGCGTCCGCAATTGGCAAAATGGCACAAATGGGCACATTATGACTGCCAATCTCTTTTTGTGAATATTAATCAAAGAATGCGACCTCCCATGGATTTATCTTGTATCTGATTTGGACCCAAAACTGAGAAATGTAACATTCCAGACGTGGCCATCTTGTTTGTTAGAGGTCACATATTTTACCAGTGTGTCTGCAAGGGAAAATTGTTAGAAAATTTGCAAAATTAGTGCAATTTCCTAGCAATTAAGCGCAGCTCAGTGAGATACTGGCTTTACTCAAATTCTGTTTCTTGATTTCGGGACAGGGACAATGATGAGCGTCCTCCAGCTCTCCGGTATCTCCCCGGTAGAGAAAGCCTTGTTGATGAAGCCCAAGACTATGTCATCAAGCCCTGCGTACTTGAGAAACTCAGGGGTTATGCCATCATCTCCACATGCCTTCCCACATAGGATGGACTTCTTGGCTGTTGCATACTCTGCTTCCGAAAAGGTTTCGTCAGAGATGTCAAGCGTTTCGTAGACTGGGTTGATTGGCGTGTCCTCCTCGCTTATCTCTGGAGGGCTGCCCAACAGGCTGCTGAAGTGTGTATACCAGAGAGATACACGTTCTTCGGGACTACTTGCTCTGAGCTTGGATGTTTGTGAACTACTCCGACCTGTGATGTCGTTGATCAACTTCCAGGCCGTGCCAAGTTTCGAGCCCTTGTGTGCTCTCTCCACTTCTTCAATCTTGCCCGTTAGCTCCTCTTGGTCTATGATAGCATAGGTGCCATACAGTTCCTGCTTTTTCTCCTTGTACTTCTCTCGAAGCGGTTTGCTCTTGTTCCCAGACAAGTACTCCTTGTACGCCTTCTCAACCTCCTCTCTCACTGCACAGACTCTTGGGTCTAGGCACTTTATCCTTTTCTTTTGTCTTGGCACTTTTCTCAGACACTCTTCAGCAGTTGCGATGTTGGCTGAGATGAACTTATCATAGTCTGGTGTCTGCCCCTCATCATCCTCCAGCTGAAGCGCCTGATAGCGGTTCCTCACCTCAACAGCATAGTGCTCTTGGAGGTCCTTGTCCACTGCCAGGTCACTCCACATGTACTTGACCACCTGTTTGTGCTTGTTGGACTTGCTCCTACGCAGCCGTAGAGACACATTTGCTGTGACTACCCTATGGTCAGAGTAAAGTGAGCTGAAGGTGCTATAAGCCTCACAGTTGGTCACACTGTTCCTCCATTTCGCCCTCACAATGATGTAGTCAAGCTGGTGATAGGTGTCCTGTGGTGACCTCCATGTCCACAGTTTACCTCTCCTCTTCTCAAACAGGGTGTTTGTTGCAATGAGCTGGTAGTCTTCCAGAATCTCTAGTAACCGTTGTCCATTGTTGTTCGTTAGCCTGTTGAATGTGTGTGGCACATCATCCCCATGTGTGGGGCATCAGCTTGATATCTCTTGTGCTGAAACTCTATAATAGGATGCTACTCAACCGACTGAGACCCGTACTGGACCCATTGCTGAGAAACTCACAAAATGGTTTCAGACAACGGAGATCCACCGTGGGTCAGATAGTGGCAATCAGGCGACTGCTTGAAGGGGTTACGTCCAACAACCTTAGCTGCGTCATGTCGTTTGTCGATTTTCGAAAGGCATTCGACTCAATCCACCGTGGAAAGCTCATGAACATCCTGCAAGCTTACGGAGTGCCTGAGAAACTGGTGACAGCAATAGGAGCAACCTACTCACAGACATGGGCCAAAGTCAGGACTCCAGACGGAGATACTGAGACCTTCCAAATCCTGGCAGGTGTGCTGCAAGGGGACACGCTGGCACCTTTCCTTTTTGTCGTGGCACTTGACTACGCTCTCAGATGTGCCATCGATGGAAGGGAAGAACAACTGGGGTTTACCCTCAAGAGAAGAGCTAGCCGTCGAGTCCCAGCAAGAACAGTGACAGACTTTGACTTTGCAGACGACCTTGCGCTGATCTCCGATACAGCAGAAAGAGCCTGTATCCTCCTAGCTGAGGTGGAACGACACTGTAGAAGGATCGGCCTACAGTTGAATGCCAAAAAGACCAAAGTCATGGCCTACAACACGACCGACGAGAAAGTAACTTCCCTGGATGGTACACAGCTTGAGGTTGTCAAGGACTTCAGATATTTGGGCGGATGGATTGCCTCAACAGCGCATGACATCAGAGTAAGACGAGCCCTTGCCTGGAGCACCCTACACAGCATGAGAAGAGTTTGGGAGTCCAACATGGACAACAAACTCAAGCGAAGACTTTTCGTCTCAACTGTCGAGTGTGTGCTGTTGTATGGTTCGGAGACCTGGACTCTGACGGTACAGAACGAGAGGTCACTCGACGGGATGTACACCCGGATGCTCCGAAAAGTGCTGAATGTCACCTGGGAGGACCGTATAACAAACTCTGTACTCTACGGCGATCTTCCCAGACTCTCCCAGAAGATAAGGCACCGAAGGATGGCACTGGCTGGACACTGCGTCCGGCATGCCGAGCTGACAGCCAGCCAGCTTATCCTCTGGGAGCCAACAGAGGGAAGGAGGAAAAGGGGCAGGAGACGCACAACCCTCATTGACAACCTAAAAAGGGATGCTGGGCTCAGTGACATTTCAACAACAGAGCTGAGATCGCTAATGGAAGACCGGACTGAGTGGAGCAGAAGGACTCATTGTCTCCCGAGATGACATCACAGATGTCCTCGTTCAAGGTTTCTTGATGGCAATCACCACCACCACTACTACTAACCTGGTATCCATTCAACAAACCGGACCAGGAATAGGGTGGATACCAGGCATGCAAGACTTTGTAGTGTTTTTTTAATCAAGAACATGCATGTAACGTAAACAACACTTAGGCCCAATTTACACTTGTCCTTTTAACTGTAGTACTACAGATGGTAGTCTACTACTGTAGTAGACTACAGCTTTTTTCTGTGTGTAAAAAGAAAACTACTGCAGAAGTCTACTACAACCTCGGGGGTAGTAGTACTACACTTCGGCGGAGGTTCTGCGAGACTTCGAACCGGGTGTAAAGAGAAACTGTAGTACAAAGTTAGTAGACTACACTTCGAAGCCAACAACCATGTTCGATCTGACGTAATTCGAACTGATCGCGCGTTCCATTTCGGGTCATCTGCGGTCATTCTTAAGTTTTCTCAGTAAAACCGAGCTGTCAGGCCCTTTTCCTTGGTATTTCGCATCAGATAAAACCCCTACCTTTTCACAAATAAAAAACATGCTGAAATTTCCTCCCGCTAGGCTTCCTGTCGTTGAGTGTAAAGTGGACGCGAATCTGAAGTCTACTACAGTAGTAGACTACCATGTGTAGTACTACAGTTTCATTGAACAAGTGTAAATTGGGCCTTAGTCTACTTTCTACATTCTATAAGACAATGAAACCCACATGAAGTTTCTAATTTATTCTTCAGTCCCCATTCTTACATTAAAATACTAAATGACAACATCTGTGACAACAGCACTACACAGCTCACCCATAAGCTAGAAAAAACCCTGTATTCTCATTTCTTAACAATTTCTCATATATCTTAGATTCTCTCATGAGTTTTTATCCATCGTAGATATTGCTTTGACTTGACATTGTCTTATAGATCCATTTTCAACATTATATAATTGTCTGAGAACATTCAATATAGCCAACCCTTCTTGCTTTTTTACAAATGGCCAGCAAACTTCTAACATTGTAATATTACAAGCATATTATGTACTAGATATCTTAAATTGGAATCCAACATATCACATTCTTTCTTTCTAACCTTGGAATGTAATGATTAATTGTGAAATGTCTCAAGATTTTACTTTACCCTTATCAATTTCCACAGTGCCTTAAGACAATTCCACAGTTCCATGACAAAGGGTGTGTTGAAAAAAGTTCAGAAACAGCTGAAAGACTTTTTCATGAAAGACATGACGGTGGTCAAATGTATGAGTATGAAAATATTTTAAATAGACTTTGAAATGTATTTTTTTAATGTCATAATGTTTTGTGCGAATACAGTTTCTTTTAATTGTGCAATTTTGTTTGTTGCACTCTTTTCATTTGGTACCTTCAAAGGGTAATAAACATTTGCATGACAACAACATGTGACAAGTTTTACTGACATTAGGCCATATTGATTTGATTATATAGATTACATCTGTTCATGCATCAATTTTCGTCCATTACAGAAAAACGTTTTTGACCATACTGTAAATTGTACAAAGCAGCTGAAAAATTAATAAACAAATGTATGCGGTAAATTGTAAAAAAGAAATATCAATAAATAGGTAGCTAGTGTCATAGAATGCCAAAGTCAATTTGAAAGTCAAAAAAGACGATGGGAAAGAACAAAAATGAAGAATCTATTTTCAGTATATTCTACTTAGTGTGTTAAAACATTTGTTCAACCTTCCTGACCACTTAGATTTCATAATGAGGGCAAGTTTTTTTGGCCAAATTTTTTTTATTCGCACGCTCACATCAATATGGGGTTCCCCGAGGATGTCATCCATATAATGAAATCAACATGGCCTTAAGTTACAGCTCCTCAAAACAATGCGGCCTTGAACCCTCCCAGCTGAGTGTTCCTCCCTACGATGGCTGAGAAGTGCGGCTTCTTACTGTCTGTAGATGTCTGCTTGGCAGCTACAGAGGGAGTCCTGTATGGGGTAGATGAACAACATTACAGCATTTAAGTTCGCGTAGTTTTTATTTCACGCTAAGGAGAAAATGGAGTGTCACGGTGGTTTTAAGTTTGCGGTGAAACGGTCGCCGCAAAAAACGTGAACATAAAACTACCGTGAACATTTCTGTCATAAAATTTTACAGTAACACAGAACAACTCCAGACAAGCATACAATCATTTTGACCAGAAATTGACTGATTGTAATGTGACAGTGTGCTATTATACCATAAACCATGCGTTCATTCTTTTTATCAAGGAATCTAGTTACAGGTACGTCCAATACAGAGAATAGTAAGAGTATCTGGAAACAGGAAACTAGAAAAAGTGTCTTACTTTGTGATCATATCTATGAGCTGTTGTGTTGCCTTTGCCTTTTTGTGGCCGGCACCAAACAGGTTAGACTGGATCATGTGAGCCTGGGGAAAAATATGAAATGTTGTTTCAAGCAGTTCCCTGGCTTTTTCAAAGTATTAATTTCAAGCCATTGATCTGTATTTCCTGTATCAAAGCAAGATAATGGCTTAAGCTAAACAAAATCTTCAAATCTATTATTTATAACAAGGACATTATATAATGTCCTTGTTTATAACATCGTTACCCATCCATAGCTTGTTACTGAAAACATATCACTCTATCGAGTAAATAAGTGTACAACTGTACATCAACACTGCGTTAAGAATACAAAAGGCAAGACTCTAACTGTACAAGTCGATAATCAATGCAACCAAGAACTTGACAAATTACCAAGCAAAAGACTGTTTATCTGAGTGTACAACTTGCCAAAGAGAATACAAAACAGCTAAGAATTACAGAAAACACTCCAGGACATTTTCTTCAAGTCCCTTAAGTAGTCATCTACTATATACAGCTGAGTTATTAAGACCTGTCCCATAACGTAGACATTGTACTTAAAGTTGTCTTCACTGTGCTTAAAGTTCTGTGAACAAATACAACACAAAACAGACTGCGAAAGAGTGACAGGAAACACTCCTGCACCTTTTTGAGGCTCTTGAGCGCCGGCTCCATCTTGCCCTGTGTGAGGCGTATGGTCCCGCTGAGCTGGTGCGACTCCGCCACTTCCTCGCTGTACTCCCCGAATGTCTCCATCTTGGGTCGAAGGTTGAACCGAAGGGCCTCCAGGGCTTCCTGTGTGGAAAAGTGTTTAGTGGTAGATATGAGGCTTTGTAGTCACTCTGACTAACACAAACTCTCTGTGTTCAGAGATTCTATAAAATGGAATATAAAACGGTGTACATGTATGTATTTCGTATCAACCCGCGGGAGATACAGAATATACTGTGTTGTATTTTATCTAATTTAAAGTATGTCATACACAGTAGAAAAATACACACATTTCAATGCAAAATGCACCAGAATTTGAGTTTTGTGTCCTTGAACAAAAAAAATTATGCCAATACCCGAATCCGGTATTCAAATTTTGGACAGCGGCGCAACTGGCGCACTCAAATCGATTGAATTGAACTTGGTAAGCCCACACCATGTGGTGAAGGACGGACCACTCCAAACATCCGTATCAAAGGTCATCGCAGCCCGGGTATGATATAATGCCCCAAATCCCACAGCCTGGCCAGTGGGAGCACAGCTAGAAGCATAATCCAGTTAGACTAAGTTGTTTATAAGGCTGCACCAAGTAATTTTTATGGATGACGTCCTTTGGAGACCCTAAATCTAATGCGAGAGCGCGAATAAAAAACAAGAAGGGCCTAAAAAAACAAGATGCCTAGATTTGAAATATAATAGTCGACGACACATGTTAGGACATAAATTGAATGAGAGAACACAGTGTAACAACTGATAATTATTCTATTCATCATGAAAACAGAAATAATTTGAATAAATCAGTTGAAGTTGAACAGCAGTTGTTGTCCTGTCCTGTTTCTTTCCATATCCCATTGATTTGCGGCACTGTCGTAACTCTTTGGTCATAGTTACAGGAAGCGGAATTTCTTGTTTTTTTTTTCTGTGAACAGACCAAAATCAATGCGCGCGCGGACGTCATCCATAAAAATTACTTGGTGTAGCCTAACTGGTAAAACATGACATTCTTGTTTATGAACTTTCAGCCACATCTACTACATGTAGTAACTTGATTGAGGATGTCACAACACTCAATACATAGGAGAATGAATGAAATATTATACTACATGCAGGTCTACAATTTTAAAGCAATGTCTGACTACAAAAGTAGCAATACAAAACAGATTATAAAACAGACCTCCTGTTTCCCCATCCTGACCAGTAGCCTGCTGCGCTCGTCCTGTACCCGTAGCGTCTCCGGGTGGTGCGGTCCGTACGTCACCTGGTAGATACCCAGACACTCCTCCAGATATGTCTCCGCTGAGGCTGCAGATCATAACACAACAACAACATCAGATCAATCTTCATGAAAATGCTGACATCTAAGGATAACAGGCTTATGAAAAAATGACTTTAAAAAGATTTACCGACTTCTTAGTGGCAAATATGTAGATGTTGGCACATTGGCACACCAAATTTGTGTGTGTTTTTTGGTATTAGTAATTATAGGATGTTAAGTTTTATTCTATACTTCTACTTTGTATTATGTTTACGAATTCTTGCCATACTTTGTACCATGTACAATTGTCGTGCAATAAAGTTCTTCTTTGACAGATTAAGTCAAAGAGGCTGGAAGGGCATCACTCCACAGTCATGGTACATGTAAAGTGCCTTTCCCAAGGGCACAAAGTCGGGCAAAGCAAACATCAAATCTGGAACCTATTGGTTCTGAGCCCAACGATCTAACAGTTATGCCACACCAACGCCACTTGAGAAAAATGCAGCTCTCATTATGTGAAGCCCACCAAAACTATGACACACAGGTATGATAATAATTAAAGATGTAATGGAAAAATATATTTCGCAGTACCTTCTCCTTCTGCGATGTTCGATGCTGAATACGCCATGGCGAGAGCGTACGCTGTCCTACCGATCTCCACGCTCCCCGACTCGTAGCTGACTCCGGAGATAGAGTGTGCCTGGAGGAAGTACTCCACAGCTCTGTCATGATCAGTGTCATCTCCCTTACTCTGCTCTATCTGTGTAGTCTGGTTAAGGCTACATGTCCAAAATATCAATTCATTAAGTCTTCTAGTAAAACACAAAATGCCAAACACTGTTGAGTCTGCCCAGACTGTTACTCAAAAAATGACCAGACTATGTGTGATACTGTAAATGCAGAAATGTTTGCGGTGGTTTTATGCTTGCGGTTTTCGCAGCGACCGTTTCACCACAAACTTAAAGCCACCGCAAACATTTTTGTCCAATACTGTATCAGTATGTTACTATAGCGCTGCCGCAAACTTAAAACTACCGCGAACATTCCATTTTCGCTTTAGCGCGAAATAAAACCATGCGAATTTAAATACATTTACAGTATACAAAATGACTACTAATATCTAATGGCAACTCAGAAAAGAACAAGAAATATTCATGTTCACTGCAAGTACCAGAGTTGTCAAACCCAAATTTTTGTGGTGTTCAAAAATTCAATTATTCCTAGAACTATAATTGTAGAGTGGAACTCAATGCCACCAAGTAGTGTAGGAGCATCCTCACTAGATAGTTTTAAACAATACTTTTAGCTACAAAATTAGATGTGCAACAGTTAGGTGTGACAGGTCGTTCAGTGTAATATAACCAGCTGCCACTGCGCTGTACTCTCATTTTCATCCTAGTGACGCTGAAGAAGAGTGATGGATGTCACTTGAGACGTCTGGAAGTAATCTTCATATCTTATCCAGCTGTACAGACTGAGATTGAATTGTCTTTAAACACATGACTTAAGACAAAAGGATACCCTTCCAAGGTCCTGGTACACAGGTATCAGCTGAACACTGTCTTCTCCATGGTTCTCTTTGATCAGGTCCTCAGCCTAAGAAAAACAATTCAGTCTTACCTGACACACTTCAAAACAAATGTCCATTGCATTTTTATCATTATTACTTTTATCTATACAGGGAAAAATAGACTCAGGCAACAAGCTTGTTTTTTTAGGTATCTCTGATACTAAAATCTAAAAACACGTCTAGCACTAATCACGTAATAACATAACAACCAACAATTGCAATAGATTCATTTTCACTGTGCTTTGTACTGAGAAGTAGACAATACAAGTGCATATTACCAACAATTTGAAGTTGGAAAAGAGATTTCATTCACCTTTTCCATGAATCTTGCAGCTTTTGATGGATTCTTGTCAGCAAGATATAGCCTAGATGGAAAATCAATTTTACAATTGAAAATTAGAATATACATCATACATGTAAAATATGTCTGTTTCTAGAAGAGGAAAAACATCGCTTTGTAGAGTAGTGGTAAGAGTAGAAACCTTTATTTTCCTTTTTGTCAGTTTACCAAACAAGCAAACACTGCAACTGCTGCAGTAATGTCACAGCATGATAGGGGGTGCTACATTACAGTGTGTTTTCTTATTCTGTTCATTGATACACAAATAAACATAGAAATGAAGCAGTAAACTTACTTTCCCTGTGCGATGGCCACCCTTGTCTCCAGGTCTGTCTGTTCCAGACTGTTGAGACCCGGCACCTTAAGTCTCTCCTCGCACACCTTAGATGCTCTGTTTAAGGAGTGCTCTGCCTCACGAAATCTTACAGGTTAAAGAAGTTGTGGAAGAAATCTTAAGAAAACTGTGTAAGTCTTGTCCTCTCATCGTTCACATCAAAATCAGAATAACCTAATACTAAATCACATACTGTACATGAAATCTACATAATATTACATAACAACACTTTAAACTAATTAAAAGAAAAGACTTCAAATATGATCAATCAATCTGAACCCATCCCTCTTTTACCTCCCCAACTGAAATCAAATACCCATTTTAACACTTGGGTGGAGTGAGAACAGTAAAGTGCCTTCCCAGGGACACAATATCTAGTCAGGAATGCCTGGAATTAAACTTGTGATCTCGTGTCTGCAAGCATACCCACTCTGGCTATTTGATGCCTCAAAATTAAGGAGAGCCTTCTAATAGGATAATGACAGTTTTATTAAATATATACCACTGGACAAATGTAGATAGTTACAGACGCTTCAAATGCCATCCAGCATTTGATAAGATGACGGAAATTACTGAATGACGAAAACTCTCTACATTTGTCCAGTGGTTTCAATTTAATGAAGATATTTACTTACTATTCCATCCTGGATATCTTAACTTCATATTAATGTAGGAAAAGGATACTTCTTCTGTGATGTGAGTGCCCTCCCCAGGATCAGGTGCATGTTGACGAGGACCTCCAGGATTCGTGCCTTGGTGTCGCTGGAGTGGGAGGTGTGGACGCCTCCCAGCAGGATGGAACGGGACATCTCTGCATGCTGTTGGGCCTGGGGAGCCAATCCTGGAACGGGGATCAGAAATTTCAAGCCCTATCATCAAAGCCCTAGTCATACAGCCAAAAAGTATAGAAAATATTCATGTACCAAATGGTATAATATATGTGATAGGTTTATTCTGTTAAAGTTACAAGCAGTAGAAAAGCACAAATTACATGTGCATGCATGTAAGTTTAAAATTTGTACTAGTAAATACCTCACCACCCCAGGCCACTATGGCTTTATTGTACTTCAGCTCTGAATGGCAAGACCTTTCAATTTAGAAAACTTTTCCCTCGAGTTTTTCAACATATACATTCATCAAATTCTGTGGTCATATGCATGATCTATCCACCCTATAGAAAGGGGGATTGAATTTCTCAAAGTTTCTGCTTGAACTTGTTGATGACAGCTTTCAACAAATTAAAGAAAAAAAGTCTGAATTTTGTGCAAGACTGACAGCAGTGGTGGTCAAATCTGCATGGCCAAGGCACGTACAATGTAAGCGGCAGAGAACATACAAAATGTACCTCTGAGCTCCAGATAGCCAGCTGCCAAGTTGGTGTGTGCCTCTGCTAGTCTCCAGTCACCATCTCCATACACTACCCTGGACAGGGCTGTACATCTCACTAACTCTGCTATACACTCATCAACCTGTAATAAATATAACAGTTACTACAGTCACTATCTCCATACACTACCCTGGACAGGGCTGTACACCTCACTAACTCTGCTATACACTCATCTACCTGAAATTAAACATGATCAAATTATCATTAACCTTCTCCCTGCTGCCTAACTCTGTAATCAATAGAGAATGGGATGCTAAATGGCTACTTCAGTGTGCTAAAGGTTAACTGTGTCTGAGTAGAAGACAGGGTTACTGGTTCATAGTGCTATCAACCTGTAATAAACATAATGACTCATAGATATCCTTAACTGTGGCAATGTAACAGACAAGAACTAGTGCAAGGTGTATGAAATATAAGACTGTTATGTACCAATTTTTCTACAAATCATCTTCTTATACATGAGTTTATCCATTAAAACACACACACACACACACACACACACACAAACACTTGGTGCACATACACATGCACGCAATCACACATACATACAAACAAACTTACACACACGCATACACATGCACACATATACAATCACACACAGACACACATACATACACAATCTCAGATACACACTCGCACACAGACACAAATACAGACACGCAATCACACACACACACACACATGCACACACACAAACTCATGCACACATGCAATCACACACACACACATACATGTACACAAACATACACCCACACACATACACACAAACACACACACATGTATGTACCTTCTTGTCACTCCTGTACTTCTTGGCTTTTTTTTCAGCCTTCCTCAGTAGCTCTGCCGGTGGCGTCATGTCCACTCCGTTTACCAGACGCTTCTTCTTGCGCCTGGTTTTGCGCCGGGTGCTCGGCGGTCTCTCGGAGTCGACCTCCGACTGTCCTGTCTCTGTCTCCTCCTCACTAGAGATTTAAAAACAAGTCAGTTATGGTCCTGAGACAATCCTACTGTAGAGTGCAGCCGTAGCACAGGGTTGCATTTGCATGAAATGATTTGCCCCTTAGCAAACTAACAGTCCTGGAATGGGACTGTCAGAAACTGAAAGACAGGACTGATCAGCTGCTGTTTTACCAGCTACTAATTATTCACAAAATATGCAAATTTTCAGTAGCAGATAAGTAGTGGAATCAGTCCCAGATCAGCAGCATATCAGTAGTTGAATCAAGGTGACTGACAGTCGTGGATCAGCAGCCAATCAGCAGTTAGACTGACAGTCAGTCGTGGATCAGCAGCAGATCAGTACTGGAATCAGTGGCTGATAGTCGTGGATACAGTTAAAGTCACTGTGGTTACTTTCAAGAAGCTACTACAGTAAAACTTAACTGCTGATCTCTGTCCTCCAGACCCGGCCTGCCACATCGACTTTGAATTACAATCTATGACTATGATTGACGCTCAGTTTATTAGTTTCTCTTTGTTAATGTTATTGTGTTTATGTTAGTCTGTACAGGTCACGCCTGTAAAGCAGTACGTTAAGCACTGAGGTGCCTACCCTGTATAAAGAAAACAGAAATAGATAAAAAGAAACTGTTCAAAACTGTCTACAACTGTCTCAAGGGACTAGAAGAAACTAGTCACAGTAGAAAAATGGCTGATATAGACAAGATACTTCAACCAGCTGCTGCCGTGCTGCGTGCCTGCGAAGCTGGCGTGTTATGCCTAATGGCGGTTATACCGGCTATATAGATACAGATACTTACTAGTAATGATCGTCTGATGTTTCCAGTCTCATGAGGGCAACGGGAAAATAATCTAAGGTTAGCATAAATTTAACATATAGCAGGCCTTCCTGAATTTACCGTAAAACATAGCTAACCTTCCTGAGTTCAGCGTAAAGTTGTTGTTGTTTTTCAACTTTTTGTTCTTGCTTTCACGTTGTAAAACATTATCTTGATCCCTTGTACAGAAACCCCATGCAGAGCCTCCTAAAAGGTTTTTTAGCATTACCTTGGTGAGTCCCTGACTGTTGATTGGTCGTCTCCATGTTGTGAGGGTGAGGGAGGGGGTTCTGCTGTAGGGATGTCCACTATTGGAATGACAGGTGCAGGTGTCACCACGACAGGTGGTTCCTCAGGCTCGGGATCACTCATCGGAAAATCATCGAAATCGGCCATGGCTGTCTGATTCTGTAGAGAATATACTGTAGTAGTCAGTGTCATTTTTTTTAAACAACTTATGGTTCAAGCATGGAAATGGCCAAGAGGTTGCCCAAGTGGAAGATGGGAGACCTGATCTTCGATTAAGACTCCAAGGGCTGGGGGTCACCAGAACCGACTGGAGGGTCTACGCTGAGAACAGACCAGCCTGGCGAGCCCTATGCATGTCTGCAGCCACCATGCATCAGACGCTGATGCCTGCGAACGATTGATATGGTTCAAGCGCCACTTACTGACCTATAACAGTGGGGTTCAAGCGCCACTTACTGACCTATAACAGTGGGGTTCAAGCGCCACTTACTGACAGTCTAACTGGTCCGGACCTTTTAGCTTACTAGTAGTGGTAGGTGTATTGGGTTTGTGTGCTGGTGGTCCGGGTTTGATAGCAAAATATGAGTGATTGCTGTTTTTGTTTACATCTGGGGTAGTCAACGACAATTGCATTTATTCGCATGCGACAACGTGTAATTGATATTCTGTGAGATTCGAATATTAAATCATAATCCGATGAATAACAAAAAGCATTGAATTATGTACACTTGACACTTCCCTCGTGATTTATCTTTCTAAATAAATAATTTGATCCACCACTAAATATATTTTAAGTAAAATCTAGATGGCCTTGAAACGTTGTTGTGTAATAATTTATGCCACAACTCTAGCCCAGCAAGTTGTCATTTCAAAGACAACGAAAAATATATTCAAGCACATTATGTAAATTTGTTGGCGTAATTGACCAGCCAAATATCAAAATAGCAACCGCCCCCCTCCCCCGAAAAAAATAATTCCTCACAAACAAAAACAACACCACCGCTTACAACAAAAGTCAGCACCTCAAAATAGTCTTACAACACCTTACCTTGAGTCTATACTGTCTTACCGCAAAATTTGAGCTCCAAATGGCTTTTTCAAACGATTTGTAGAAAATTTAATCCATTTGTGTCTTTCCCGAGCGTCCAAACATCAACTATGACAACTGCGCGTCTCGTCACCAGGGTACTCTGCATTACAACACATAGTTAACAAAATGTCAACTTTGAACTTTGCACTTTGACATGTAGTCTCTTGTCCAGGGCAGCTCATCATTAGGGACCGTTCATTATTAGTTTTACTGACGTTGTAAATCTATGATTTTTGAGGATTTCAAATAGAAGCATTCATAAATACTAAATTATAGGTTTTCAATAAATTGTGATTTCTAAACGTATTCAAAATTGTGTCTATTATTCTTTAGCTCGCCAGAAATTTATCATATTTATTGTCACCCACCCTACCAATGTTGATGTACTTTCCCTAAAAGAAAAAATGGCGGGATTGCATGTCCACAGCAGCTGAACCGTGTTTTTCAACAGATTTACCCAAAATTAAACGTAAAGGACATTTCCGAATGGATAGAAGATAGCGAAGATTCTATATTATCAGCGGCAGCTGTGGTAGAAAAAAAAACTGCGCCAGTGGCATGTGAGTATAAAGCATTCATGTTGTAAATTGTATTATTTTTTGTGCACTGGTTGCGTGATATTTGATATGGGGACGGCGTTTTGCAAGTACGTTTTGATGTGTATTTTCTTTTGTAAAAAAGTGGAGTATAGAGGCAGTTTGTCTAGGTTTATTTGAGGATTCATTCAGCCCGATGTCACTGTGTTATCACTGCATTAGCTGCCCTGTATCCAAGGTAACCAGCTAGTTGCTGAAGACTTTTAATAGCTGATCGTAATTTATAAATCACATGTGTGTGACCTTCATAATCAGTCTTGATTTCAGAAGGCGAGAGATCATAGAGGATAAGGCTGCAACGTAATTTAGATAATCAAGTTACGACTACTGTAGATGCCGAAATGTTTGCAGTGGTTTTATGTTTGTGGTTTTCACGGCGGACTCTTCACCGCAAACTTAAAACCAATGCGAAAAGTTTTGCCAATCTTGTCTAAAGCACTAGGTACTGTACATGGTACAGTGCTATAGTATAAATACATCTAAGTTTGCGTGGTTTTTATTTCGCGCTAAGGTGAAAATGGAGTGTTTGCGGTGGTTTTAAGTTTTCAGCAGTGCAATAGTCTAGTCACGTACAGCTACAATATTGGACAAAAATGTTCGCGGTGGTCTTAAGTTTGCAGTGAAACAGTCGCCGGAAAACAGCGAACATAAAACCACCACGAACATTTCTGTATTTACAGCATTATGAGGCACCTGTCATGGTGAATGGGCACGAATACTAACAACTACAATTGGACATAGAATACATATTTATCAAGAATGCACTTAGACTAAGGAGCCGTTATTTACTGACACTGTAACAGTACTGTAATAAAAAAATATGCGACAAAGCGGACCGACACGGAAAAAGGCTATGTTTGTTGACAGTTCTCGCGCTTGCCACAATATCTCTAGTTCCATGAGTGCAATATGTTTTTCCAGGGCACAATACATGCAGTCAGTTGTAGTATTCCGATTTATCCATAAATACTGTACATGATGATATACATCTTAGCAAAACCAAAAACATAACCTTCTGGTGAAGGTAACTAATTACAAGGAAAACAAAGTAAGAGATTCAAATTGTGGGAGCCATCCCATTTTATCCTATAGTGTAGTATGACCCCATGTTTTGAAATTTGATATCCTCCAAGCTTTAGAGTTCCCCAATGATACGGCATGGTATGTCCAGCAAGCAGCTAGTTAAATATAGATCCTAGCAGGACGCATTCTAATCCCATACTTCAACTGCTTGCCAAGTTGCTGTGGCAAAGAAAGGAGGTTGTTTCCGACCAACTTAAGGGGCACATTTATATCTATTTTCCTTAAAGTAAGTCAGTATTTTGTTTCTGGTCACATCAAAGTTTTGTATTTAGTACATGTATCTTCTTTCTGTAAGACGCTATTACCTACTAAGACTTAGTGAGAGATACAGCCTAAAGAATTTTATTAAGAGAGGTTGAAAGAGGTGACATTGTCGCTTGGAGTCATATTTCTGCTTTTAACAGCATGCCGAAAAGGGGCGCAGTACATCTACATATAGGTACAGCTATAATTATCATACAAACGTATATTCATGACTGTATATCACCCACAAATCATGATACGATTGCATGTATACTCGTTACAGGAAAGACCCCGTCGTGGTAAAAATAGCCGAAGTGATGAATTGATATGACAAGTTTGCGTATATGGTAATGCAATCTCCGTCACAGAGTGAGAGATGGAAAAGCAGAAAGACTATTGGCGTTCCTGGTGGGATAACTTCAAAAAGTGGGATTTCTTTCCGCTATTTTTGTTTCTTTTCTCTCTCAAGAGTTGCTCTTTTCTGTATCCTAATAGCTGTGTGGTTGCTATTTCTAAAGCCTTATCTAATTCCTGCTTCTGTATGATTTTCCACTGTCCTGTTTTGATTAGAAGGTCGTGTAAGGTCATAGATTCTTCAGCGAAGTAGTGTAGGTTATTTTTGTGGTGGTTGTTTAATTTTGTTTAACCTTCAAAGGCTTTGGTATCAATTGCAGATCTAGATGGAGTGTGATCTAATCAAGAAGTGGTTTTGCTGTGAAAACAGTGGTGTCTGCTGTGGTTGTGTATTGTTTGCAGTGCTAAATACCATAACCAGAATTGATATTGTGGTGTCAGACACTTATACACTTAAGATTTTGTGCCATCGAAGCTATCAATATCTAACGTTTTTCCCATGATCTGATCATCTGAACAGAGAAACAAATTTAAGGAACAAGAAGTCATGATAGGAGTCCTTAAAGTTTTTTCATTTATCGCACTACTGGTGTTTTGTGATGGCCTGTGTTTTAAGTGATATTGTATAATGGCTGTCTCCCCCTATATATATATATCCTGCCAGGACCGACCCATATTAAGGAGCAGGTATTTGTCTCTCAAAAGTTGTTCCTCTCTTTCAAATGGTTGTGTTATGTGCCTTGTAACATGCTATGCAAAGCTGCAATATAGGGGAAAAAAAGAGTCAATTTTCAAAGTTGAAAATAGAACCGATTTCGATGGTAAGAAAACATCTCTACCTCTAGCATCTCGCTTGACAACAAGAACTTAGAAGTAAATTGTATGTATGGCACTTTGTTTTGTACATAAGTTAATGTGGAATACTGATTCCAAGCTTCAAAATCAAATATAAATAAAGACATTTCATTGAACATGTATATTATTTTACAGGTCATCCACAATAGGTCAAACAGCCAGTAACGCCGGGCCGACCAATGGCCCAGAAAGCAGCAGCGCGCCCAAAGGCCCCCAACCTATGTCGCCATCTGGCCCACAGATGGCCTTCTTCGGACCGTCCTCGGCGCCCACTAGCGCCGCCAGTTTGCCAACGCCCGGCAGCGAGGTGGGCTCCTCCCAGGAGAATGAAAGCACGGGTAACGAGAGCGACGGGAGCCGCGCCGGCTTCTTTATCGGAGACGACGAGGTTGACGATGCAGACGCCAGATTTAGCCGATCAGATAGTGAAGTGAGTATGCTGAAGACTTGTGATTGTTAAAACTTCCAGTTGGTAAACATCTGTGTCCGTACCCAAAATAATTGCAATGCAGCAATGTTAGGAAATCTTTGGTTGAGCTTAAAAATTACTTTTGTTATGTGTTTCTGGTTCCTTGTTCATCAACTTATAGGGGTTGGGGTTTTGTGCGCGTGAGAAATTTGCGCGTGAGAAATTTGCGCGTGAGAAAAGTACATGAAATGTGTCAGAAAGTGTGCTCTACAAAATTCTAAGTCAGAGAAATGTTACCCCACGATATGATTTTGCATCTGTTTCCTGAATTTTTGGTTTCAATTTTAGGTCCCTTGGGAATATGTGAGCTAACTCCCAAGGGATTTAAAACCTTTTATGGAGTTTTAAGCTTAAAAGTTGAAATAAGATGACATGGAATAGAATTAAGTATCTTATCATTGCATTCTACAGTTCAAAATCTTGTTCTTTCAATTTTCAAGTGATTTACAACTGATTTTCAAATGTTTTCACGCGCAAAAAGGTTGAAATTTGCGCGTGAAAGCATTTGCTTGAGAAAAGATGAAATTAAGCCAGTAGAATAGTGAAAAGCCTCAAGTAGTTACATTTTACAATACAAAACTTTATTCAAGTAAGTGGACCATGTATTTCTGAAAAAAATATGAGTGATTTTCAAATGTTAAGGTTTCAAGCCTAGAAAAGTTCAACTATTCCAAAGGGACCTATTCCCAAGGGACCTAGAAATCAGGAGTTTTCAAACCCAAAATTCAGGTGCCAGGAGGAAAATTGTATCAGTGTCATATTTTTCAGCCTAAGAATTTTCTACTACACATTTTCTGACATATTGTCAGTAACAAATTTATTTTTTTACGCGCAAATTCTTCACGCGCAAATTTTTCACGCGCAGAAAACCTGTTCCCAACTTATAGCCTTAGCGGCTTCATTTCTACTTGCTTCGGATCAAAAATTGACTTTGAAGTTTGATCTCTTGCATACCATAATTGAAACCGATACTTGAAGTTTGAAAACAGTGCCCTATTAAAAATAGGATGATGTTTGCTATAGGAAATACAAGCTAGAAATTTGGCTAATTTTGTATTCATAAAAATGTGGTCTTTAAGAAAATAACACCCTCTTCTGGGGTTGAGTCCCCCTTTGTGTTTAGGTTCCAATTGTGCCTATAGGGGGTGTAGTCCTGGCCAGGCCTTGAAGCCACAAATTTGTCCCAGTGTACTGCCGGGGGGTACCCTACAATGTACGCATAATTAGCTCTGACCACGGCGTCCGTGGGTCCAGCGTTGATTTTAAGAGTTAAAATGATTCGGGGTCCCGGCCAGTCCAAAAAATAGCACGGCAGCCGCAGGGTTTCCCCCAGGTATGGGTACGCTTGAATTTGAAATTTAAAAAAAAACAGCCCGTCAGCTACCCCTTTTTTCCAATTGGGACCTAAGCATTAATCAGAGCTAAATACTATTTTGTAGATGAATACTGTAAATCCCTTTAATATAGCGGAAGGAAAATATAACGGTTGGGGGAAAATGGAGTAGGTCACGGCACTTAGTTTAAAGGGTTTGAACAAACATTACTGTCCCAAATATTAGTGATCAAATATTAGCGATGATAAAATTATAGTGGTTGACTAATGACCGTTAAATTAGCTAAAATTAAGTTACAGTTAACAAATCAAGAATTACAGTACACGAACCTTTGTCATGACAGGAGTTTAAGCTCATTGTTCCAACAATTTTGTTCCCTCCAAGCAGTCGCAGGATTTAGACTACGAGCCTGACCGCCCCATCGTCGTGGGGATCTGTTCCATGGCCAAGAAGGCTCAGTCTAAACCCATGAAGATCTGTGTGAGGTTTTCTTTGTGAAAGGCGTCCAGAAGACGCCCTGACGCCTCGCTAGCTAATAGCTTGTTGTTCTTACCATATTCTTTCCTCTCAACAGTCGCAGGATTCAGACTACGAGCCTGACCGCCCCATCGTTGTTGGAATCTGTTCCATGGCCAAGAAGGCCCAGTCCAAACCCATGAAGGAGATCTGTGTGAGGTTTTCTTTGTGTAAGGCGTCCAGAAGAAGCCCTGACGCCTCGCTAGCTAATAGCTTGTTGTTCTAACCATATACTTTCCTCTCAGCAGTCTCAGGACTCTGACTACGAGCCTGATCGTCCCATCGTTGTTGGAATCTGTTCCATGGCCAAGAAGGCTCAGTCTAAACCCATGAAGGAGATCTGCGCACGGCTAGAGAAGTTTAAGTTCCTCAAGGTGCTGGTGTTCGAGGAGACCGTCATCCTCAACAAGCCCGTGGAGGAATGGCCGCTGTGCGACTGTATTATCTCATTTTATTCCAAAGGTGAGAGGACCATGGTGTCAATAATAATAATGGTTTTTATTGGTCAGAAATTACCCGCAATGGCAGCCTTTCTAGTGCTGAATTGATGCAGGGTATTACAGGTTTCACACACTACACAACATATATGATATCTTATCCACACTTGCATTTTTTGTGGAATTGTCGCAAGGGTCTGGGCGGCTGCCGTTTGGCGCCACCAGGTGACCTCAATACGACTTTCCCCAACCGAAGTCAGGTACCCATTTACACCTGGGTGGAGTGAGGAAAGTCGTGTAAAGTGCCTTTCCCAAGGGCACAAGATCGGTGACATGACAGGATTCGAACTCGGGACCTCTTGGTTCTGAATCGAACGCTCTGCCGTTGCGCCACACGACCCCTCTAAGCCTTGTCAAGCCTGTACAAGTGCCCACCTCTACACATAAGAACCAAAGTTCTGTCCCTAGTGCTGAATGAGCAGCGTGACACAAATGCTCAATGACCTGCAGTGGCCCCTTCTCTCCGAAAGGAGGAGGAACGCCAGCCTGACCTTTTTCTACAAACTCTTTGATAATTATATCAATATAAACGAAGACAGTCTTCTCAAACCAGCTCAGGGGCGCACCCGGGGTAGTCAACATCTTAAATTTCAAACTCTTAACGCCCGGACAGACACATACAAACATTCGTTCTTCCCCCGAACCATCCCACAATGGAACGCCCTGCCAGGCACGGTTGAATCGGCTGTTGAGTCATACTGTACCAGGCTGGAGGCCTGCCCACCTTAGCCTGGGACCTCCTCCACCCTACTTTGCACCTCGCGGGGTCATTTGAGCGTATCTTAAGTTGAAGTTGAATATGCTATCCTGAAGGTAGAGAGAGTACTTGTTCGATTGCTGGCATTCCAGACTAGATGTTGTGTCCTTTGGAAAGGCACAACTTTCCTCACTCCACCTGGGTGTAAAAATGGGTAACCTGACTTTGGTTGGGGAGGTAAAAGGTGGTAGAAGGAGAGGGATGGGCTCTGCCTTCCAATACCATGCCCTAGACACACTGGACAACAACCCACTGTGCCCATGGCCTCAAAAAAGGGCTTTAGGACTACCTTTACCTTTTACCTAGCTGTCATTGAACTGGAGATGTCTAACAGTATAATGTTTCTATCTGAATAAAAAGACACCCTTTGTACACAACCAACTGTTCCATTCCACCGATGTTTCGTCTGTCACCTTCTTCAGGGCAATTCTGACTGGTTCACATTGCACTGCAGCTATAGGTGGCGCTGCTTATGGATGCGGTCCCAAACGTGAAGTATTTAAATGCAGTTCCAAATGTACCTATCTCAGCTGTTGTGCAATGTGAACCAGTCAGAATTGCCCTGAGGAAGGTGACAGACGGCCACCCAAACGTTGGTGTGAATAAAACACTTGGTTGTGTACAATCATGTACAAAGAGTCTTTTTATTCAGTGACTTACCAACCTGATGAAACTATTCACCAGGCTTTTAGCTACCCATGCGTCCATGCGTCTTTTGGACACTAATGTTTGTATTCTGTTGACATACTTAGGCTTCCCATTGGACAAGGCTGTTAAGTATGCCCGCCTAAGAAAGCCGTACCTGGTCAACAACCTGGACATGCAGTACCTTATCCAGGACAGGAGAGAGGTGTACCGGATACTACAAGAGCAGGGGATAGAGCTGCCCAGATATGCAGTCTTCAACAGGGACAGGGACAGGGATACTGAAGGTATCATGTCTTGACATATTGTTACATTTAAAGCTAAGGCGATGCTACTATATTGTAACATTTATAATCAAGGAGGTGCTACCATATTGTAACATCTACGCGTAAGACGCGTGTCATCGATGTCATGTACAATGATCTTTTTCTGTTGTTGGGATGAAGCTGATAAGAAATAAACTCTTCTGATAGCGACAATGAATTGAGAAACTACTGAAATAAGCATTATTGTTAGACATCACTCTTTAAAGAGGACTTAACCCTAGAAGCGAGTGTCATTTCCTAAAAGACAAAATTTCTATGGATACAAAATTAACCAAATTTGTACAATTTCATCACAGATGAACAAATATAAATGAACCATTTATATTCTAGTAACTGAGTTGTACCCCCTCCTCGTATCCACAGTTCTAGGGAAGAAGAAAATTAAAGCAATGGAAGTTGTATAATGCAACTGCTGCCTTGTCCAAGTTCAATGTCAACCTGCCAATACAATTTTGTTTTTGGATTCAGAAAAATATAATTTGCAGACCCAGAACACTCTCCCCTGGAGTTTAGTCTCTCTTTAAATGATTAAAAACTACAGTACTTGTGCAACACACAAATATTTGTGTTTGTTTTTACAGAGTCAGCACTAGTGGAAGGGGAGGACCAAGTAGAAGTAGACAATGTGGTTTTCTAGAAATGTTAGACTCTACTCTAAACATTACAAACTACAGCATGCGAGCAACACATTAATGTTTGTGTGTATTTTTACACAGTCAGCACAAGTGGAAGGGGAGGACCAAGTAGAAGTAGACAATGTGCTTTTCTAGAAATGTTAAACTCTACTAGTACTAAACATTACAAACTACAGCACTTGAGCAACACACAATTGTTCATGTTACAGAGTCAGCACTAGTGGAAGGGGAGGACCAGGTAGAAGTAGACAATGTGGTTTTCTAGAAATGTTAGACTCTATTTCTAATCATTACAAACTACAGCACTCGTACAACACACAAATGTTTGTGTATATTTTCCCAGAGTCAGCACTAGTGGAAGGGGAGGACCAAATAGAAGTAGACAATGTGGTTTTCTAGAAATGTTAGACTCTACTCTAAACATTACAAACTACAGCATGCGAGCAACACAGTAATATTAATGTTTGTGTTTATTTTTACAGAGTCGGCACTAGTGGAAGGGGAGGACCAAGTAGAAGTAGACAATGTGGTTTTCCAGAAGCCTTTTGTAGAGAAACCTGTGAGTGCTGAGGACCACAACGTCTACATCTACTACCCTACTTCTGCTGGAGGGGGCAGCCAGAGACTCTTCAGAAAGGTCTGTTTGTTTATTTTGCACAAACCATAAAGCTCCTTTAGGCGTAACACACCAGTTTGTACAGTGAGTACAAGTTGCATAAGACCTGACTGTAAGGTTTGATCCACTCACACCAGGTAGGACCCCTACTCTCATCTCCCGAATAAACATACCACCCGAAATAAACATACCCCCCGGAAAAATCTTCAAAATCTAATAAACCCCCTGGAATAAACATACCCCCTGGAAAATTGCCAAATTGAGAGATAAACTGTGTCCATGCTACTTCTGTCCGAGGGAAAGAAGATGACAAGCAGGTAGTTGTAGGTTCTCTTTATTCATTTATTCCTGTCTGAGGACCATACCAGTAAAGTGTATAAATATTTAACAGAATAAATGTATACATCTTGTTCAAATTATAATCTTCCTTGCCACTTATAAAGAAAAATAGTAGTTATGTTTAAAAAAATTGGGCATAGGTTCTCCACTATGACCCCTAACGGCCAATGGTGCTTTCAAATTCAACAAGTGAAAATGTATGTGATACATGCATTTTCTACTTGGAACTTGAAGCTAGTGATCAAGGAAAATTGTTTGATACTGACATGTATTGATTTTACTTCACCTTCAGCGAGTTAAGTATTGTTGTTGGCTTATGTGTTTGTCTTTGTGTTTCTTGATTTCCCAATTTGCTCAATGTAGCTTTGCCACACATCTTAAGTGTTGGTATTTTTGTTTTTGAGACAGGAAGGGTCACAAAGCAGTATGGGTAAGGGGGTGAAGTCTGCCATCTCTGATTGCCTTCTTTTGTGTTGACTCCAGATTGGCAACCGAAGCAGCGTGTACTCCCCCGAGAGTTGCGTGAGAAAGACCGGCTCGTACATCTACGAAGAGTTCATGCCCACGGACGGCACGGACGTCAAGGTGTACACCGTGGGTCCGGAGTACGCTCACGCAGAGGCGCGCAAGTCACCGGCGCTGGACGGGAAGGTGGAACGGGACAGCGAGGGGAAGGAGGTCCGCTATCCCGTCATCTTGAACAACCGGGAGAAACTCATCGCAAAGAAAGTCTGTCTCGCATTCCAGGTAATTAGTTTACCCTAAGGAAGTGAAGTATTGTTTTTGGCTTGTCTGTGTGTCATTGTGCAGTGCCAAGGGTTCAGTCCTTGGTGCTGAACATGCTGTCCTCATGCTAAGGGTGCTATTTCTAGTGCAACTGCTGCTGTCCCTAGTTCAGAATATCCTATCCTCATGCTAAGAGTGTTGTCCCTTGCCCTGGACATGCTATCCTCATGCTAAGATGCTGTCTGTAGTGACAAGAGTGCTGTCCCTAGTGCTGAACATGCTATCCTCATGCTGTCTGTAGTGACAAGAGTGCTGTCCCTAGTGCTGAACATGCTATCCTCATGCTAAGATGCTGTCTGTAGTGGCAAGGATACTGTCCCTAGTGCTGAACATGCATTAGTATGCTGTTTCTTGTGACAAGAGTGATGTCCCTAGTGCTGAACATGCTATCCTCATGCTAAGGATGCTGTCCCTAGTGACAAGGGTGTTGTCCCTAGTGCTATCAAATCAGCCATCCTAGTGCTAAGGATATTATTTCTAGTGACAAGGGTGCTGTCCCTAGTGCTGAACATGCTATCCTCTTACTAGGGATGCTGTCTCTAGTGACAAGGGTACTGTCCCTAGTGTTGAACATGCTATCATCATGCTCAGGATGCTGTCTCTAGTGACAAAGGTGCTGTCCCTAGTGCTGAACGTGCTATCCTCATGCTAAGGATGCTGTCTCTAGTGACAAAGCTGCTGTCCCTAGTGCTGAACATGCTATCCTCATGCTAAGGATGCTGTCTCTAGAGACAATGGTACTGACCCTTGTGCTGAACATGCCATCCTAGTGCTAAGGACGTTATTTGTAGTAAGAAGGCTGCTGTCCCTAGTTCTGAACATGCCATCCTAGTGCTAAGGTCGTTATTTGTAGTAAGAAGGGTGCTGTCCCTAGTGCTGAATATGCTATCCACAACCTAGGAATACTGTCTCTAATGACAAAGGTTTCTAATATGCAGTTTGCTGTTGACTTTCTACATGAAGATAACATTGAACTCTTGTTTGATTTTGCAGCAAACCGTGTGTGGCTTCGACCTGTTACGAGCCAATGGGAAGTCCTACGTGTGCGACGTGAACGGATTCAGCTTCGTGAAGAACTCCATGAAGTACTACGACGACTGTGCCAAGATATTAGGGTCAGAATACTTTTATGTAAATTATGGTTATCCAATATTTAAGATCAGTTGCATTAAAAGGAAAATGTTGCTGAATCAAATATCTTGACAAGTTTCTGTTTTTGTTTCTTTTCCCTGAATATTGTTGGATACTGTAATATAGTATTATATTGCAATGTGACACTGAGTCAGCTTACAGATGTTACCAAAATGTATGTGGCAGAGACTGTCATTCTTGAATAGGGCTGTTTTGCCATAGCCGAAGCTGTAGGGCTGTTGTGAACTAGGGTTTTACCATGGTCAATTTGACCAATGGAGGCCAAATATATACTGCAACATGTTCAGGTTGATTCAACAAACTATCTAAAGAAATAACAAAAAATTTGACTTACAAACATTGTCCTAATCATACATTGAGTGCCTTTAACATTCTTCCTGCTGCCTAACTCTGTAACCAATAGAGAATTGGGTGCCAAATGGCTACTTCAGTGTGTTAAAGGTCTATGTGTTAATTTGCAGTGCCAAGGGTACCGCCCTTGGTGCTGAACATGCCATCCTCTTGCTAGGGTACTTTTTTTACTGCAACTGCTGCTTTCCTAAGTTTGCAACATCCTGTTCTCATTGTAAGGGAGCTGTCCCTAGTGCTGAACGTGCTATCCTCATACTAAGGATGCTGTTGGTAGTGGCAAAAAATGCTATGTGCTAAAGGTTAACTTTTATTTTTCTTACTGTTTTTGTCAGGAACATGATCATGAAGGCGCTGGCCCCACGACTGTCCATTCCCTGGTCAGTACCACTGGAGGAGGAAGATATCCCCATCGTACCAACTACCAGTGGAACCATGTAAGCAATCTTTTAAAAGATATCCCCATGCATTCCCAAGCAGGCTATTAGCTAGCAGGGCGTTAAAGCGTCATCTGGATGCCCTACACTAAGAAAGCAAAGAAAATAGACACCCTCCTTTTGTAGGAGACACCCAGAGGACAGCCTGTTTCCCTGGTAATTACACACACATGTACATGTTTTCTCGCACACACACTGCCACTGTTGTTTTTTCCTCATACCAGACACTTGAACAGCATGAAAATTGATTGACATGAAAACCTACCAGGGAATTATAAATCCATAGAGCCCATTGGGGAAGTCTGGTCCCCCAATTTTTGGACACCCTGTCTATAAATCCTAGCTAAAAGCCTGTTTTTAGCCTCACCGCACAGACACAGTATTGACACATAACACAAAAGGTGGTTATTTTACACACAACCACAATGTTTTCATCAAAGATAGCTTTCTTGTTCTTTCCTTTTGGTTGGTTGATACCTAAAAGTAGTTAAAGATTATTCATCGATTACCATTACAGGATGGAGCTGCGCTGTGTGATTGGGGTGATAAGACACGGTGACCGTACACCCAAACAGAAAATGAAGATGGAAGTTAGACATGCCAAGTAAGTCATCAGTCCAAGAGCTCTAATTATAGAGACTTGACTTTCATTTCATTTCTTCATTCAGATCCTTGAAGTGCCCAGTGGCAAATAGGGCAGAAAGTTTCCTTGCTGTTTCAGTAGCAGGGTATATTTTCACAGGGAGGGGTTGCTAGCCCTATCCCTTTAAGGTGCTCAAGGTAATTCTTTGAACACGGATCCCCCATTTTGCATCCCTTCCTAAAGATGATGCAGCCCCAACTGAGATGTCCTGACCCTAGTTACCAACTAGTTTAAATCTGGAGCTAAGCTGGGTGGCTGCTATATTTTCAAAGATGTATCAATAGTCAGGGATTTGGAAAATGAAGAATGAAACATGAAATTAATTTTTTTGCAAACTTAAAGCAAACGTTTGGTCATTTGACAAAATATAAACTCATCTGCTTCTTGACAAGTCTTGCTATATCTTATAGATTTCCAACAAAATTACACTTAATTCACAAGTACTTTTGTGTATCCTTTTTTTCCTTACAGGTTCTTTGAAGTATTTAGGAAGTATGGTGGTTACAAGAAGGGGAAACTCAAGTTGAAACGACCACAACAGCTACAGGTTGGTAATTTCTTTCTCAACATTTTTACTATCATATTGTTTTTATTTTCATCCTGCAAGGAAGCTTAATCCGATATCAAGGTCCAATTTGAGGAAGATAATTGAGAGTAATTTTCAGGTGGCTGAAGGTTTTAGTTATTTGACCGAAGGAGGTTCAATGCATTATTTAGTTCAAAATTTAGTATGGGGGAGTCAAATATGACATTTTAATCGTATTATATAAGACTTGGACCTCAGGTCATATCAGGACCTGGTTGTCAAATACATGTACAAGAGAGCTGAAATCCAAACACAATAGTAATAATTTCATTATTTTGTTTGCCTTGTTCATTTTTGTCCAACAGGAAATTCTGGATGTGGCTCGTTATTTGCTACATGAGATAGAAAACCCGACATCAGATCCAGAGATTGCGGAAAAGAGGTCCAAACTGGAACAACTGAAGAGTGTGCTAGAAATGTAAGTACGCTGATATAGGTTGCTCCATTTTTTGCCAAACCTCAGGGGGGAGGCCTTTCTAATGATCTCTTTGAAAAAGCTTTTAAAATTGCCCCTATACATTTCCTAGGGATTTGTAAATGTATGCTGTTAAATGTGGAAATCTTTTGATTTAAAAAGTAAAGGTGCAAATAAGTTAATGCGTTTAGAGTATCTTCAAGTTGTCTGCTTTTAATTTCTTATCATGATTTCTTTGCAACAACACATTTCAGCCTTGCTACCTGTCCTACATCTCTTCGTTACCTTTCATTTCTCAAGACTTGAGTTGAAGAATCTTTAAATTTCTTACTATTGTGTTTCATGATGTCTTAAGTTTCATATGCAGGGATTTCTCCAGGTTTTTGTGATGACCATTTAAGAAATTTGAAACAGATTTGAGATGGAGACTGAAGAAGAGCGTTTTACTGATATTTCAGAAAATTCAAGAACAAAACGATTCTCACCTTGTGAGTGAGAAACACAGAAAAACGGGGAAATATAGTTCTTGCTATACAAAAAGCTAGAAATGCATTGTTTTGCAGTAAACCATTTTATTGGGACCTCCTGAAATAAAAGTACCCAATTGATCAGGCATTGAATGCCATACCAAAATCACTGAAACAACTGCAATGATATGTCTATTTTTGCCACATGGATCAATTTAACATTCAATCTTGCCCTGTAGAGCCACAGTCAGCTTATGTTATGCACCACACCAGTAGTATACCCTGGCACACTGGCCCACCATTCATCCTTATGGGCATTGGCTGTCGAGCTGTCAGCCAATCAGATACTCCCTCAGTACATGCCTTACGGTTGCAAAAGGTGCTGAGAAGTTTCCAGCCAATCACTTGGCCTTCTGACTGTAAGAGGCAATTTGATTGGCTGGAATGAATTTAGGCAGGTAGGAGAGACTATTTGATTGGCTGACAGCTAGCCAGCTCTAATACCTGTAGAAGGTTGGCTTGCAGGATTGTATGTGTACGTGTACAGGACCAAAGGAAGAATAGCTAGCAGAAATGTCAAGCTAATTGTGTATCCAAATAAAGCTAAAGGACAGTTTGCCAAGATATACGGCTGGTGTATTGCATAATACAATCTAGCTGTGGCCCAGGTGGTTTGAAATTAAAATCCTGGAGATTTCCTTGTGCTTTTTGTACCATTAATCCTTTGTTGGTCTGTTTCTGTGGTGTGACTATTCTATATGTGTGTCTCCACATTCTCTAGCTATTTCCTCAGTGATAACAAGTATGCTGCAGCAACAAGGTGTGGTTACAGTGAACAACGGCCTTTCTGAGCTTGTAGGGAAGAAACCAAAACATGCAAAATAGCGCCCTCTGGCAAAGTTTACCAAAATTGCAGCCTGTATTTCAGTTTTGCATCTGTGCGCTGTGTATATGTTGTGATACTTGGATCTGCTTTTTTTCTTGGAGGGATACAGACAAATCTGAATTTTTTCTTAGATAGATGTTGATTTTCTAGTTTTATTAATTGATTCGGAGACTCAAGAAGATATTTTGAAGCCAAGAACAGAAAGAAGAAGGCAAAAGGGTGACATAAGATTTCACAGTCTTCTGGTTTTTAAATTGGCTTTTACTGGAACACTCATCATAACATCAGGATTCTGTAGTTTATTTTTTTTTTTTCAAATAAAGTGTTTTTTGTGTGTTTTTTTGCACTCTGAAAGATTGCTTTCCCCCCAGTCTTTTCAAGATAACGTTTTTTCAACACAACCAATTTTTTTCTACCAGCCAATGTTTCATTGACTTATTTCATTGACTTATTAAGGTGTAAGGATTTCTGCTATGTTGGCATTATAGCAAGAAAAATGCACTCCCAAACGTGTGTGGTAAAGGTAAATGTAGTCCTATAGCCCTTGAGGCCATAGGGACAGTGAGTTATTACATGTACATGTATGTACTGTGTCTAGGACACAGTATTGGAATGCGGACCCCATCTCCCTCCTTCCTCTGTCTTTTACCTCCCCAACCAAAGTCAGGTACCCATTTTTACACCAGAGTGGAGTGAAGAAAGTACCATAAACACAACCTCCAGCCAGTTAAATGTCAGGAACCGAACCCACAACCTGTCGATCTCGTGCCCACTAGCCTTAATACACTCAGCCAGTCAACGCCCAAACGTCAAAATTCCCCTTTGTTTTGCTTAATGCCTGATGAAGTTTTCCTTATCTAAATGGCCTCCCTACATTGTAAGTTATCAATGCGTTGGCATGTAGAATAATTTGGTTGTGTTAAAAGAAATTTACGTTCCAATACCTTCCCAACCTTATGAACCTATATTCACGACTGTCCAAGTCTTGTCTGTGTTGTCGGCATCACCCTCTGTCCTCTCTCAACCTCTCTCGGCTTTCTTCTCTCACTTACGAGTCTTATCTTCTTGGCTTTCTGTCCTTTCTTGTCTCCGTTGTTTCTGTACCAAAAGGGGCCCATCAGAGCCGTTGATGAATTCGGTATTATTCCCGGAGCAAGCCAGGTTTGCCCTCCCAATGTTCCAAACTTCACCTTCTTGCATGGCAAACCTTGTTATAGTCACTGTCGTCTCTATCTCATCTGCATTTCTTTTCCTCAGTTCTAAGGTTTGTGCGACAAACGATGAAGTAAAAAACTACGTTTGGAAGCCCTGAATTTTTTGGCAACACCTCTGGGGCAGATCCAATTAGTAACCTGTTCTCATTGATTATGAAAATGCCAAAACTGTCGTCTCTATCTCATCTGCATTTCTCTTCTTCAGTTCTAAGGTTTGTGCAACAAACGATGAGAAAAAAAAACTATGTTTAAAAAGCCCTGAATTTTTTGGCGACACCTCTGGGGCGGGTCCAATTCTGTTCTCATTGATTATGAAAATGCCAAAACTGTCGTCTCTATCTCATCTGCATTTCTCTTCCGCAGTTCTAAGGTTTGTACAATGAGCGATGAAGAAAAAAAACTATGTTTGGAAGCCCTGAATTTTTTGGCAACACCTCGGGGGCGGATCCAAATAGCAGCCAGTTCTCATTGATTATGAAAATGCCAAAACAAGACTCGGAAGAAAATATTTTAGCGTACACGCGTATGCTAGAATGTATTCAAATTTGGCCGCGTTCTTGAAAAGGTCTGTCTCCAGCTTTAATTTTTGTCCCGTCCCACTCATTGTTTGAGAGCCCATGTTGTTAATTTTCATCGGAAAAGCTGTCATCTTAAGCATTACAAAAATACATTTTCATCAGTTTCATGTCACAAACTTCAGAATTTTGGGACAGATCAGGTAAAATTTTTGTCCGTTCCAACAAGAAAATTTCCATCTAAGGACAGAGAAACGGGTCCTAGATATAGCCCTGTAGTTGATCCAAAGCATACACATTTAACTTGTTGCCGTATCAAAGAAACAAAAAGAGAGAAATCAAGTTTTCACATTTTGTCCAAAATTGCTGAAAACTATTTCCATCCAAGGGCGGGGGGACGGGACCTGGAGACAGCCCCTTTTTTGCTCCAAAACATACTCATTTGACTTCTTGTAGTACCAAAGAAACCGAAAGACAGAAATCAAATTTTAAAAAAACTCTATTTGAAAGCCCTGAATTTTTTGGCGACGCCTCTGGGCAGATCCATATGGTAGCCTGTCCTCATTGGCCTGTCAGCAAAAGAACACTGGGAAGAATACATTTAGCGTACACGCCATCTTGTGCGTATGCTAGGATGACTTCTTGTAATACCAAAGAAACCGAAAGACAGAAATCAAAATTTAATGTTGTCCAAAATTGCTGAAAACACACACACAAGATCGTTGGTAATACAAACCTGGAATAACTCTTTCACAAACTTGTCTTGTATCCCTCTTTGTTGAAGCAGGCGCAGGTATCCCAAATCAGTCGAACGGTTTCTCTTTAGGTACAGTGTATTGCTGAGTTCTGTCTCTCGTACAGAGTCTTGCCGCCAGAAAAAATGCTCCATTGTTTGACGATCGTAGTTGTTTGACTTGTTGTGACGAGTTTTTTCCACTTGAACTTGGCTTGAACCTTTCTGCGCCTGACTTTGCTGGATGTTTGAAAGAAATTTGCATAAATTTGCATCCTCTTAAAGAAAGTACATAGATGTGAATGAACTAGAGTTGATTGTTTTCTTTGTGTCACTGGTTGTATCCGCATCTTGCACATTCTTTGTAAAAAAAAAAGCCCTTTTTTGATGGATGCAAAATGTTGTTTGGCGTGTAGAATGCTACAATTAGACTAAGTGTTTGAATGCTGTTATGATGTATTTCATGTTTCGTATTCATAATGCCCCCACTAGTGGCTGCTATGTGCTTTCAAGATACACCAATGTTTAAAAAGTTGCAAACATCGATAATCTGAATATGTCTTCTTTGTTAAATCTCACAAAAGCAGACGACGTCTTTGAGCTTGCAGAAGCTACATGGGTGATGTTCTAAACCCCGTAGATGCTCGTAGCAGCCACACGAGTGGAGTTAAACTGGCCAGAGATACATGTACATGAATACAATACTATTGACAGCACACTGCACTGTCACTGCAAAACAGGCCACTGGGGTGGTTTCAATGCAGTTACATCTAACATCACTCACTCTACCATTCGCACATTTATGTTTCAGTCAATCCTTCAGTTACAGTCTCATCTGTCAGGTATCCTTGGATTTAAAACGACAAGAACACAACAATCTAAACACAGAAAGACGAACTAAACAATACTACAGTGCGCACGGCAGAACCAAAAGATACAAAATGACCAAAGTTCTGCTGCAATACCAAGGTCGGTTTGAATAGGCCTAAAATTGACCTTAACTTTCACGTCCACACGTACAACACCTACCCACATACAAAATATCATCACGATCCATTGAGAGGTTCTTCAGATATTGGGCCTAACACACACGCACACAGACAAACGGACCAAAAACTATGCCTCCATTTTTAATGGTAACAAGTCACATATCTACATGTAGTTTTGAGTTTGAAACATTCATTCATTCATCTAGTCATATACTGTACAAAATGTACATATATCTCTGGCCACCTGGTACATGTTGTTAAGCTGTTAGACAGAAACGCTGACAGGTGTAACATGTGTTGTTGTTCAGGTATGGGCACTTCTCTGGGATCAACCGGAAGGTCCAGCTGAAATACCAGCCGCAGGGCTTCAAGAAACAGTCCAGCAGTGAAGACGGGGGTGAGTCTGGGGTCGGAGACCTGGGTTTTTATCGGGCTTTGTGGCTTCGTGAACGCAAGCTAGTTTTAACGAATATATACAGTGAATGTATACACTGATTTTTGATGTCACATGTGGAAGCAGGCTTAGCTTACTAGACCTAACAACAATGCAGCTGTAGAGCTCTGTGATACCTAGGTATTGCACAGATGTCCCCTAGAGTGCACAGAATTTCCCCTAACATCGTCTCACACGTATGTTTCATATTGAGTGCACAGAATGTCCCCTAATATGGTCTCACACATGTTTCATATTGAGTGCACAGAATGTCCCCTAACATGGTGTCACACGTATGTTTATAATGTATGTGCACAGAATGTCCCCTAACATGGTCTCACACATACGTTTATAATGTGGGTGCACAGAATGTCCCCTAACATGGTCTCACATGTCTGTTTATAGTGAGTGCTCAGATTTCCCCTAACATGGTCTCACATGTTTACAATAAGTCCACAGATTGTCCCCTAACATGGTCTCACATGCATGTTTATAGTGAGTTCACAGAATATCCCTAACATGGTCTCACCAGATGTTTGTTATAGTGAGTGCACAGAATGTCCCCTAACATGGTCTCACACGTATGTTTATAGTAAGTGCACAGGTTGTCTCCTAACATGGTCTCACACGTATGTTTACAGATTGTCCCCTAACATGGTCTCACACGTATGTTTACATACAGGTCAGGAGGCAGAGAAGCAGGGATCGTTAGGTCAGACCTTGTCTCTTTGACCTAAATTTATGCTCTGTTGCTGCTCTTGCTGCTGCTTTGGCAAGTTTTTACCAAGGACTGCTGTAACTGCTTCCATCTCTCAAACTTATCTCACCCAATAAAAATACTTTTTGGCAAAGCTAAACAATTGCAAAAGCAGCAGTTATGCCTAGATGTAAACGCCGCTTGTAGTCCTCCTAAATTTTGCTTTCATTTCCGTTTCTATACAGGTGTTGTTTCGATTAACCCAACTTTTCCACATTTTCGTTTTGGTTTTAAGTTAGGTTTTGTTGTTGCCGTGACGTAGGGTTTGGTTAAGGTCTAATTTTGCCTTACCCCGATCTATCCTACAAACACATTTGTGTGCCACATGTAGATGGCTGTTTTCAATCTATGGTATGCAATTTATATCTTATGTGCTGTCTTATAGGCCACATCAAGTCATTTCCCTGGTTTTCAAACATTTTAAAGTATGAATTTAGCAAGATGAAAATTATAGGGCAGGGAAGAAGACTTGCATCTGACCATCTCCCTGATTGGGCTTGAAGAAAGTGGTCACAGTAGACACAGTCTCTTAAAGGGAGGCAAAACTTCAAATTGAAAATTTTTGCTAAATATACCCCAAAGTCAAGTCCTCAGTTGTTTCACATAAGTCTGTCATAGTTCAGGATTCTCCTGCCATTTGGAACTCGTGCCGTGCTAACGGCAACTTGTCTGATGATTGATTTAATCAATTGTTAGGTCACATGTACAATTATTATAAGTGACGTGAAGTTCTGGCATTTCCCAACCGAAATGAAAAGGGCTTTTCCATCTGGCTTTCTTGAGAATGGATTTCGAGGAATTTTGTGAATTCAGAGCTCACTAAATTGTAGATTCCTCAAATTTGTCAGAAAATTCCTTGAAATCTACCTCAGGAAAGCCGGATCGAAAAGCCCTATTCATTCTGGTTTGGAAATGCCAGAACTTCACGTCACCCTCAGCACGGCGCAAGGACAAAGACACCAGGCTAGGGCACTTATACAAGTTTGACTGTATTTTGCAAGTCTGAGAACTCACAAGCTGAATTGGTGTGGCCATAAGACCCAAGTTTGTCTCAGTAACAGTTTTCAGAGACATGGCCTCCAGTTTGACCAATGTTTCTTGTCCCTCCCAGAACCCTCCACCGAGCCTTCCATCCTCCTGATCCTGAAGTGGGGAGGGGAGCTGACCCCTGCGGGCAGGGTCCAGGCAGAGGAACTCGGCAGGGCCTTCAGGTGCATGTACCCAGGAGGACAAGGTAAGGAATCTAATTAGATTCATGTCTTTAAGAAAACAGGCAATTGTGTTTGCTTACAGTTACATGTTTATTTTTTACCAAAACGTGTGTTATATTGGTCACAAGTAAAAGAAAATGTAACACAGTAGGACCTTTCAAAAGCTATTTCCATTAATTTTGAGCAATATTGTTTTTTCAACCTTCTCCCTACTACCTCACCCCATTAAAAAAGGTACAGGTAAAGGTAGTTCCATAGTTTTTTTGAGTCGGTAGGGACAGTGGATTGTTATCCACTGTGTCTAGGGCACGGTATTGAAAGGCGGAGCTTATCTCTCCTAATCAAAGTCAGGTACCCATTTTTACACCTGGGTGGCGTGGGGAAAGTTATGTTATAAGTGCCTTGGACAAGGACACAACGTCTAGCTAGGAACACCAGGAATCAAACCCGGGACATCTCAATCTCACGTCTGTTGGACTAGCCACCATGACCATTCAACGCCACACTAGCCCCGGCCCATTGCTAATAGAAAATTGGTAGCTACTTCAGTGTGCTAAAGGTTAACACTCTGTGGCACAATTCATTCCCTCAAACTGCAAAGCTACCTCAATTTAAATGTCTTCTTGTTGTTCAATAAATAAATAATTTATCATCATCAGTTAACCTTAAGCCTTCCTGCTGCCTAACTCTGTAACCAATAGGAAATTGTGTGCCAAACAGCTACTTCTGAGTGCTGAAAGTTAACAGTTGAGTCCACCGTTCTGATACGTCAGTCTGTGCCCACAGGTGACTATGCAGGTTTCCCCGGCTGTGGACTGTTGCGTCTCCACAGCACCTACAGACACGACCTGAAGATCTACGCCTCGGATGAGGGACGCGTCCAGATGACTGCAGCTGCTTTTGCCAAGGTTTGTGGCACCTTGCCTTAGTTAGGGCTCGAAATACCACCTGCATATGCAGATTAGTGCAGGTAAAATTGGAACTTTGCAGGTTTTTCTTACAATGTATGTCTACTTGTCCTGCACCTAACCTGCACCAGTCCATGTACTGCGTTTCTAGGATTTTGTTTTGTTTTGTGACTCTCTGAAGCTTTGGGGGCTGTCGTACATGTGCGTATATCAAGTTCATATGAGTTCCGTATTAATTTTTATTTTCTGATTTGACAAATTTAAAATGCATCCACAGATACTAAGAGTTACTAGACAAGTATACAGTCATAGAATATTCGAAATTATGCTCTTTTATATTTTGAAAAATAATAATACAGAACTCATGCAGACTTGACAAAGAATACATTTGAGTCTGAGGCCTCCCCAATATGATTTCTAGGTGGGCATGAAAAAGATAAAGATAAGAAGGAAACTGACATCCAGTGATAGACACAACTGCTATCACTTTGACAGTCAACCTACCAGGCCGGTTAATTTTTCAAACAGTTATTTTAGAAGAGTGCATTTCAGGCATGTCTTGTTCCCAGTGTTGTCAGTCCTAACTGATTTGCTCTTGTTCCCAGTGTTGCCAGGTGTTTACTGACTTGCTCTTGTTCCCAGTGTTGTCAGTTGTGACTAGTTGCTCTTGTTCCCAGTGTTGTCAGCCCTGACTGACTTGCTCTTGTTCCCAGGGTCTGCTGGCCCTGGAGGGTGAGTTGACGCCGATCCTGGTCCAGATGGTGAAGAGTGCCAACATGAACGGTCTCCTGGACAACGACAGCGAGTTCATCAACTATCACCAGTGCAGGTAGGTTCAGTTACTATACCATATAAATGCATTATCAACATTTAAAGTAGATCTCATTTTGAATTCTACCCACAGATGTAACCGTGAATGATTTAATCAGGTTTGAGAATCACACGATATCAAGGTTCTGTATTCAGAACGGGGACATACAATTCCAGCCAATGTTTCGGCGACCATTTTTTACCTTTGTCAGGGCGATACTGACTAACATTTGGAACCACATCTGTAAGCAGCGACACCTAGCCTGCAGTACCAGTCAGTGTTGCTGCGAGGATGGTGACAAACAGAGACCAAAATGTTGGCTGTGAATGTCTGCCTTGGTTGTGAATTAAGAAGTTGCTATCCACTACATAATGTACAAATTCTGCCCCCTTAAACCTCACACAGACTGTTTCAAAACCTCCTTATTTTTTTTGTGAAGCAATTTTTTTTTCTTTAAAAAATGGAAAGCTTCAGCTGAGGTGTTTTTCAATGGCGAGAGTGTAGAGACTGAAAATGGGGAATAGTAGTAGGGGGATGGAGAGAATAGAATGGAATTACATAGCTGTACCTTTAATTGTCATTATTTGTACCAGCCTAAGATAGGATAACAATGATTTTCTATGTTTTCCACAAGGGTCAAATCTCGTCTTCACGAGATCATGCGCGAGAACAGCGACTTTGACTCGGAGACCATCCCCAAGCTGGCGCCCACCCAGAGCACGTCCCTGGTGAACTCCATTAACCTGATAAAGAACCCCGTCACCATGTGTCACCAGGTGTACCAGCTGGTCCAGTCTCTGACTGCACAGATCAGGCAGAGGATGGAGGACACCAAGTACAAGAGTAAGGGAACATTTTATTATGTTAAAAAAGGACAATATTTTCTTTATCATTTATATTTCAATTTTTTCTTTATTTGAAAAACAAGAGAATAAGGGCAGAAGTGCACATGTATAGTGGCACAGATGATAACACAGTGGGCATGCATCTAAACATAGCATAACTAAGAAGACTTTAGGAAACGCATACTGTTAGTAATTTCAATTTAATTAGTAACTTACTACATTTACAATAAATCTGCACAGAAATACGCTAGAAAGCACCAGGAGGTACTGTAACATTGTAAATGACTTTAACGGTGCATATCCCAGTTCTTCTGCAACCAGGGTCCGTTGTAGTCCCAGATTGTAGTAAGGGCTTTTAGCTGCCATTCTGTGCCCAGTTACTTTGTGGAAAATTAGAGTGGATCTAGATCAGTGTTTGTATAAAATTCAACCCCTATAAACTGCAGGTTGTTTTCAGTAAGCTTTTCTTAGTCTTTGCTTCTGGGTATCGGTCTGAGGCCGAAAACAATGACTCGGCCATAGCGGCTTGGCCGATGATGTCACCACTATGGGCTTTCAACATACGTCGGGATTTTCATTATTGTTAGATTCCTAGTACATACTGTAACAGTTTTCTTCTAAATCAGATACCGGTATGTTAGACCATATAGCACATGCTTTCTATAGTTGTTTTGTTTCTGGGTAAATTTTTGTCATGCAATACGGCATCAATGAAAAAAGTCTCTTAACTGTAGGTTTGAATGGGGGCAAGTTAGAAACTGGGGTGTGCTCCCTAAAATTCTTTTATACAAAGCACATGAATTTTGCTCCAATACCTTCAAACATCATAATCCTGAGTGAACTTAAGAAGATGGCAATCTATTCCATAGTGTCATAGCTTGACCTTAAATTTTCTCTAACTCTTCATGATTCCCGTGCCCCAGACATCATCCTGTATCACAGTGAGACCCTGGAGCTGATGCACCGTCGCTGGGCCAAACTGGAGAAGGACTTCAAGTTGAAGAGTGGCCAGTTTGACATCAGTAAGATCCCTGATGTGTACGACTGTATCAAGTACGACGTCATGCACAACTCTGGACTCAACTTCGACCACATGATGGAACTGTACACGCTGTCCAAGAGCCTGGCGGATGTTATTATTCCACAGGTATGCTAATGATATGCTAATAAGCCTGCGCTAGCGATAGAAATATGTTTTCCTTATTCTGACACGTTTGTGCTATTGTCGTTGAAAGCTTTCGAATGTTTCAAGTGCAATGGCCTGCCACCAGTGGCTGCTTCTTTGGTGTTCTCCTATGACCCGATCAACGTGCCCGGCTTGCAGTACCGCCAGCAAGGCGAGGACGAACGCCGCCAGGTTCAAGCCCGGGTCTTGCCCGTCCCTGTACATGCGTCTCACCCTCCTTATTTGTTGGGCGCGTACGCGGTGTCTCATATGCCGGAAAACGCGTGTAGCAAACATAAGAAATATGAACTACAAAAATAAGGGACTCTTCTCTCGCCATTTCAAATCACGCTCGACTGTAATATCCTGCGCCACGGGTGGCCACTGTGCTTCCACCCGTAGGTCTAAAGACAACCATCGCCGGTAGCGAACCGATGCGTGCCTGTTAAGTGACGCAAGTCTACAGTTGGCCTAAGGGGGTGAAGTCTGCCATCTCTGATTGTCATGTAGGGTCCTCCCCAAGGAGTGACAGTATAATACAGCAGGTATTGTTTATAGCTTAACATTGTGTTAATAATCTGTTGTTTGGTTCCTCTCCCCCAGGAGTATGGTATAATGCAGCAGTATGGGTAAGGGGGTGAAGTTGGCCATCTCTAATTGCCACGTTTGTTTGGTCCTTCTGTCCTGGGAGTACGGTATAATACAGCAGGTATTGTTGATGAGTTAATGTTGTGTTAATGATGTGTTGTTTGGTTCCTCCCCCAGGAGTATGGTATAATACTGCAGTATGGTTAAGAGGGGTGAAGTCTGCCATCTCTGATTGCCATGTTTGTTTGGTTCCTCCTGCCCAGGAGTATGGTATAATGCAGCAGGAGAAGCTAGAGATAGCCCAAGCCGTCTGCACGCCGCTACTGAAGAAAATACGCGCCGACCTACAGCGGACCCAAGAGGACGACACCGTGAACCGACTCAACCCCAAGTACTCCCGCGGTATCCTGTCGCCCGACCGCCACGTGCGGACCCGACTGTACTTCACCTCTGAGAGCCACATCCATTCCCTCTTGTCTATACTGAGATACGGAGGCCTGTGTTCAGTAAGTATGATCTGGTGCATTTTTCTTACATTCAGAGTACATTGTACATCATAAGCCTTAGGGTCTGTCAGTGAAGAGCATTGTTACCTCCTTGAAAAATGGAGGTTTAGTTTTTACTCGCTGCTTGTTTGTGGGCATGTGAGCATGTATATCCAGTGAAATATCCTAAGAATCTTTGGATGGATAATGTGATTAATTTTGGTATGTCAGTAGGTGTTGTGGTCTCGATGGTCAGGGTTGATTTTGCGCCTCCTGGTGGCCAAACTTGGTACTGCAGCAAAACTTCCTGTTTTTGAATTTGTTTCTTTCAGTCTCCAGTGATGTAACAACATTTTTAATATTCAAGAAAAAATTGCAGATATCAAAGTATGTTTGACATGGAATAGTAAATTATGAATTATTACTTCAATGTTAGTCCCTTTGTAGCTCATCACTTTTTTTTCTTGCTTAGGCCACACCAATTTAATTTCTTGGTTAACAGATTTTTATTTTCCAAAAAAGAAATTTAAAAAAAGGCTTGGCTCTTCTGTTTTCATGATTTTTTTTTCTCAAATATTTTTTGGGGAAAATAAAAATCCGTTAACCAAGAAATTAAATTGATGTGGCCTTACCAATGTTTTTACTTGAAAATATTATTTCACACATGTGGGTGTACAAAAATACATTCATTTTTTTCACCCCCTTGTAGGATGATGAGCAGTGGAAGCGTGCCCTGGAGTACATGAGTGCTGTAACAGAGCTCAACTACATGACTCAGATAGTCATCATGCTGTATGAGGATCCCAAGGCAGTAAGTAGATCACAATGTTTTATGTGTTTGTACTTATAAAGGTTATTGAAACAATTTTTTTGATTGAAGCAATATAGATTTTCCATTTCTTATCATCTACATATGTTGACAGATGTCAATGAAATATGTTGTGCGAATTTCGGTTACAAGACCTTTGTTAAGTTTAGTTTATTTTCAATTTTCATTTGTTGCAAACAGAAGGAAAATGCCATAGATACACTATGTGAAGTGAGGCTTCCATTAGGGAGTTTTATGTACAAAGCATAGAATGTCATACAGTGTATTACTGCCAATTAGTGGCGTCGTGTGGCCGGCGTAATGGATAGAACATTCGACTGTCAAACAAGGGGACCCGAGTTCGATCCCGGGCTGCCCTCATACATGTCTGGACATGCGCCCCGACGTTGTGCCCTTGGGAAAGGCACTTAACATGACTTTCCTCACTTCACTCAGGTGTAAATGAGTACCTAGCTCATCTAGGGTTAGGGACGTCCCTCGAATAGGATGTTAAATGGAGGTCCTGTGTTTGGGGAGAGCCACACGCCGTAACAGAACCCACCACACCTTTCGAAAAAGAGTAGGGGCATGCCCCGGTGTGCGATGGTCCAAATCCTTCTGTCAGGTGTTTGTGATTCACTACAAATCACCCGGACGGGAGACCTGGCACATCCCCGTCTTGTATAACAGCCAACGAAAGGGTACATTTGTATGTCACCCCGTAAAGGGCGGTATAACCCTGTCGCCGCGAAAGCACATCGACTGATGATGACTGCCAATAGGCTCCATTGGACATGTTGCATGAAAAACAACTGTCAGCTAAAAGAACCACCTTTTATGCATTATCACGATGACTTAGTTTTGAACCTGTAAACATGGTCTTTTTTTTTGCAACTGTTTCAGGACCCTGATTCCGAGACACGGTTCCATGTAGAGCTCCACTTCAGTCCTGGTGCAAAGTGCTTCAACGAGGAGGACAACTTCGTGGTCGGGCCCGGATTCCGACCAATTCCACTGGACCCAACCGTTAGTTCATTTGGTCTTGTACATTTACTAGAAAGTTCTGAAGCTAAACTTTTGTAATGATATTTTCAAATCAAAAATGATTCTATGTGGACTTGATTCCCTCCTATGTGTCTCAACTCCAAAGATTAAAATTTCTACACTTTTTGCAGGATTTTTCAAATTTGAAATAAAATGAGAAATGGTAAGCCATACATAATGCTAGATATGGGAATATACAACAGCAAGTTTTTGTAGAATTACCAATAGAATTAAGAAAGGGATGGGCTTAGAAGAAAGGTAGGATGAATTCTTGTGAAAGTGGAAAAAAATTCCAAATAGAAAGGTGCGAAGACATTGTTACAGTAGAAAAGAAGTTTAACTTTAAGTTAGCAAACTGTCAGAATCGTCATCATTGCATAGTCCAATCATTCCTTGTCCTTACATTTTATGAAGTCACTCAAATACTTGTCCAGTCGTTCCTTGCCAGGCTGGAGGCCTGCCCGCCCTAGCCTGGGACCTCACCCCCACCCCCCCTACTTTACCCCTGATGGGGTTATTTTGGAGTGATACTGATGTAGATAATGAGGATGAAATGGCTTGCAATTCGATAACATTGTCAAGAGTGTTGTGCACAAATTCTTACAGAAGGAAGAAGGAACCAACGGAAAAACATCGCCAAAGTCTCCAAAATCCCCGAAGGGAGAGAAACTGCACGCAAGACGGGAGTCCTCGAGCGCGGGAAGACGCCGGGGAGAGAGGGATCCGTCACGGTCTCCGACACTCCCGGTGCCAATTCAGCAGAAAACGGTGGGTTACCTTTTAGCGCTGATTTTGTATAATCTCCAAGCAGATCTTTGGGCATAAAATTGTGTCGTTTTGTTTTGTGTTGCATACCTTGTAAACCGCTTATTTGCATAACACACCAGGTTTGTACTGAAGTTTACAAGCTGCATATCCGGAGAGATTTATTCAATCCACTCACAACGGAAAGGACCCCTACTCTTTTTTATAAATGTGGTGGATTCTTAATGTGCTCCCCTCAAACACGGGACCTGCATTTAATGTCCTATCTGAAGCTAGGTTCTCATTTACACCTGAGTGTGCCCTTCCCACGAGCACAATGTCAATGGGGCATGTCAGGGGATTCAAACCCAGGACCCCTGAGTTCTGGGCCAAACAACCTGCCATTACGCCCGTACAACACCACAACAGTTTGATTGGACCTCAAGATCTGATTGGCTTAGTGATCAGATCTTTGGGCCCAATCAAAAACCGTCATGATTTTGCCCCCCAATATCTGCTTGGAGATTATTGTAGTAGCCTTTGGTGCAGTGATGTGGTTTTCAGTGGGTGGTTTTTGATAACTGATTCAAACATTTTGGTCCCCTTTTTCCAATAACTCAATGCATGCGACAGGCTTTTTCATCCTTCCATAAGCTTTCCACTAACATCTGGCTTGTACTCAAATTCATTCATCAGTGATTCATTTTCTTGACTCAGTCTTAGTGATTTATATTTTTGAACACTCAGTTCAAGAAAACAAAACACTGATGGACATGTATGAGTACCTAGCATGTGGACCTACTGCATGCAAGATTATGTTATGTGGCTATTGCACAATCATAATGAGTAAAAAGGCAAGCCATAGGCCTTCTTTCCCTGCCACTTTGCTGATGCAGCATTGCACTAGTCGTATCTATGCTTGTGTACATCATTGGCTCTGCAAAAACATGTGAGGGCTTGACGGCAAGTCACCAAAACCTGACAAGAAAATTTGAGGACCACCTTCATATCATCGGAAGTCCAGTTTTAAATGTGAATCAAATTTCTGCAAGGGTTTGACACAAGGAAGGCTTATGTCAAATCGCCAAAACCTGACTAGAAAAAGTTCAGTGCCAAAAAAAATCAAGTTCATTGGAAGTCCACAGTTTTAAATTCTAATGAAAATTTAACGATTTTCAACATCATTAATGTAGGGAAAACAAAGAAACGTTTGGTCTTGCTTGAGCATTTTATGGTATAGTTGCCTTCTTTTTATCAAAACATAATGCATGACTTAAAATTTGTAGGTGTGGAATTTTGGCCATATTTTCCTTGTCAAGTCCTCACTACATGAACCTGCTTGTAGAGAGACTGTTGCATCACATACTGTATCCCTTGTGCGGTGATTTTGCAGTGGTGTTACTTAACTACGAAACTGACATCTCTCAAAGTTGCTTGAAGTTCTATAACCAACCATAAATATGTGCTTAATGTCTAACCAAAATCAATTTGGTTTAAAATTCATCAGATCTTTTGACACGATCCCTAATGCATGCCTGTAATTCAAAATCAATGATTTGTGGTGTGAGAAGTTTAAAAAACAGTAGCTTTGTGCCAAGATGTCAGACTTAAAATCTTGTACCTATTGCCTGTTCTCCTTGCACCCTTGCTGCCCCCCTCCCCACCCTCTCCCGATGCTGCACATTTAGGACGAACACCGCGGGTCGGGTCACTCTCGCCAGCCGGGCGTTTTCACGCCGCTGACGCCGGCGGGAATTTACCGGGAGCTGGCTCGGTCCTGGCACGAGGTTGGAACCACCGGTCTTTCTGTTGCTTCTTCTTCTTCTGGAGTCTTGTACAAACTCGCCTCACACGCATCTTGTCTTTGTCGTATTCTTTAAGATTTGTCTTTAGTTCAACATCCTCACCCTCTCTTACCAGACCTGCTATTTACCTTATGCAACACTAAGCCATGGCCTGAATGAAAAATAAGCTGTTCTCCAACCCAAAGAATTTGACTCTTCATATTTTGTGTTGGAAAACAGTTTATTTCTCATTTTGTAATTTACCAACTCAGATAAACTTTGCCTTGGCCAAATACTGTAAATGCAGAAATGTTTGTGGTGGTTTTATGAACTTCTTGGTTTTCCTTGTGAATTCTTTACCGGAAGCTTAAAACCACAGCAAAAAGCCGTTCCGTTGTGTGACTGTAGCGCAACTATCGTTTCTAAGGCGAACTCAAAACCACCGCGAACACTCCATTTTCTCCCTATATACCGTGAAATTAAATCCAAGCAAACATTTCTGCATTTACAGTAGCTAGCAATCATTCCTTCTGGTGGTGTTTCTTTCCAAGCTGTTGTCCCAGGATAAGTTACCAGCCAATCAGCATTCATCTTGACTGTAAGTAGGGATGTGATTGGCTGATAACAGTGATTGGAGCAACAGCCAGGAGAGTATTTGATTAGCTAACAGCTGTCCTATGCTTACTGTCCCAGAAGGATGGATGGCTAAGGGGTGTTTGCCATGGTTGTCTCTGCTAGTGTATTATGCCATAATATAGAAGCAGAGCATCTTGGCAAAGAGGATGGTACAATCTTGTCTCACTCGCATCCTGTCTTGTCATTTTCCGTAAGGGGTCTTAATTTCACTGTCCTGTAAGGTCTTGCATAGACTCTATATTTGGTGCCTATTCTATTTTCCTTCCTTTAGTAGTCTTAAATTACTTTGCTTTTACGATTCAAAAAATGAATGTTTACACTATTGAGTGTGCTATACTATACTATACTATATGCTTTTTGTAGCTTATAGCTTATTGTGAAACGTCTTTAGTTTGTTGGGATTGAATTCTGTTTTACGGCCCATAACAGCAGCATTAAGCCTAGCATGCCATCATTAGTTAGGGTTTGGCTTGCATCTATTGGACTGCATTACTACATGATTGTATATCTCCATTACTATAGACTCATAATCTTGGGGTCTAGACTTAGTCATGAAACCCTTCATAGTTGATGTTTTGTCCGTAACCAGTATTTCTGTATATTATGTATAGAATGTGGTTGCTTGTCATGTCATCTTTCTCATGATATTCAAGAGGTCTGACACATTCAAATTTTAGTTCTTGAATGTTGCCAAATGATAGGATACAAGATATTTCTAGCTCTATTTCATTTCTTCCCATTGCACCAAATTAAAGTGGAAATCAAATTTGTTTTTCTCATAAACATCTTATTACTACATCTACCCTCATTCTCTATTTTTGAATTCTGTGTTCAATCTAACTCTGTCTAGCCAAAAAGTCACATGACTATCAACCTATAACAGCTGGCATGTGCAAGTGTGTAGCTGTTGCTTTGATTGGTTGCTTGTCACATGACTATCAACCAATAACAGCTCACATGTGTTAGTTTGTAGCTGTTGCTTTGATTGGTTGATTGCCATCTGACTATCAACCAATAACAGTACCTGTATGTGCTAGTTAGTAGCTTTTGCTTTGATTGGTTGATTGTCACATGACTATCAACCAATAACAGCTCCCATGTGCTAAATGTAATTTGTAGCCGTTGCTTTGATTGGTTGATTGTCACATGACCGATTAAGAGTGTCAGACCTGTTGGAAGTGGCCCTTTCTAACGCATGGTTTCTCGCGTCTGTTTTTGTAGCTCCATACTCTGGTCATGGGCAAGGTACTGAATGATTCCTCTTGTCCTGTGCTCTGTGCTTTGATCTAGTGCTAGACTAGAGAGTGGCCTATTGCTTTGGGCATGTGGTGTCAAACTGTGGTCATGTATATTGCCTCTAACTTGCACTGTGTTGTTTGAAATACAGTCAAACCAGTGCTAGTGACCATATTAAGGCCACACTAATTTATTTTCTTGATTCTTGGACAGTTTGAAATAGAAATGTAGCTAGCAGTCAAGATGAAAACAGAAAGCTGAAAGGAAAACTTGCATTTTACTAATCATTCCCTACAAGTAAAACTGTTTACACCAAGGCAAAGCCCTCAGACTCTTTTTACAACTTGAAGGTAATATTCAATTTAGCATTATTTCATAAAACCCGAGAAGCAACAAATAAGATTGGTGTGGCCTTAGGACATTTTGCAGATTTGTTTTTTTGGTGGTTCCTCAGATTCTTTTTCAATTGACTCAAGCAATCAAGAATCCTGTCTATATTGTCTACATCTGTTTACTGTGACCAAGTTCCTGGAGTGGTCACTGTGGACAGGTTTAACCATATCTGTTATCAAAACCAGGATTTTTCTTTCTAGAGTATCAAAATGACTTTCACTAAGAAATTTCTGTACCAACACCCTTGTTAAACATTTTTTTACCTAATTTTGTAATTTTTTTAATTACATGTACCACAGCAAGACACATCTTGGATGCACTAACTGTTAGTGTATGACATTATATCCAAGCATCGTACACAAACCTAAAACAGTTGCGTTGTGCCAAGAGACGCATCAATGCTTTCGCTTTTATATCAAACAGTGTCTTCATGTTATTTATACATGTTTATACATGTATCCAAGGCATGCTACATGCACATGTACATGTCTGTTAGCTTTAGTCCTTTAGAATTGGACTAATTAGCTAAGAATCCTGGACTCCAGGCTACATTCATGTATACCAGCATGTTCTAGATCTGTAGCAGTGCAAGGGCATATATATGATATTATATAGTATTACATTGTATGTTATAAAGTTTCAACTGTTGGAAAGAAATATATGTCTCGTTTTAAGGCATAAGTCACTAACTGAGTCACAACCCATCTTTATTCAGTGGGAATGAAGGGAGTCTTAGTTTGTTAACAGGGCTCGAAAAACCCACAAGAAGCCTACAATTTGCCCAAAAAAATAAGTTTGCAGGAAAAGTATTAATTTGGCAATTTTACAACCTATTAAAAGAATTCAGGTTTGTTATTATCGTTAATGTCTGAAAAGATTTTGCAGAAAGCGTTAATAATTAGAAAGCATTTAAACCTTTTTTTTGTTACTAGCACCCCTTCCTCTTAAATCTGTACAACTACACTGTCAATCAGCATTCTATGGGTTAACTACTTGAACATAACACACAAAGATTTAACCGGATTTTTTGTAATCATTGTGTTTATTTCATTATTTTGTGGTGTTGTTGTTGTGTGATTTGTGTGGTGATTTTTTAAATGTCTTTAATTGCTGTTACACTATCAAAAGGTGTGATAAAAATAACATCATGTACATTTGCACCATGTCATTGTTCTAGAAAGTGCCTAGGGCAAAACCAATTCAATTTCTTAGTTCCCAGATTTTGTTGGTACCAAAATGAGCATTTGGGGGTTGATAATAATGCCCAGAATGGTACACAATGATCTTTCATTTTTTTACGGTCAGATTAGAATTAAGAACGCAAATCCGAAAACCAAAAAATAAAATTGGTGTGGCCTAGAAGTTAGAACAAAACTGCTCTGGAGATCTTTTCTGTAATTTATGCTAAACATCCAAAATGAATTCCTGTTTGTATATGTCATGACTCATAGACATATCCATGCCAAATTTCAGTCGTATGGTTTTAAGACCAGAGCATTATAAGGAGCCCAAAATGTACATTTTTGGTCAAAGATATACATTTTTGGTCAAAGATATATTACATATTTGGTCAATGATATACATTTTTGGTCTGAAAAAATCCCAGAACAGTTCAACCATAAGAATGTAGGAAATAGAAATTGAAAATTATGAGTATGTAATATATAAGGCTTTGAACATGAATAACCAGTGCCCCCCTCCCCACAGGGTGCCACGGTTGGACCCTCTGGCCAGAGAAACCCCCCTCTGCTTAGGCTGAAGGAGGAACAAAGGAGTGTGGAAGACAGACAAGGACTTACTGGTAAAGTATTGTCTTGTAATATATATCAAACATACAATATGTACCTGATCAGGCTATCCAAGGAATGTTTTTAACACACTGGTCCAACAAAAACTTTGTACCTTCAAACAAGGTTTCATTTTAGATGCTGTTGATATTACAGCAGTTCATAGACTTGTGGTAGATCTAGTAGTGTGGTTTGTCCAGTGGTTAGTGGCCCTGCCTCTGGATCTAGCATATGGGAGTTTAAATCCCTACTTTTGTAGTTCACCCGACATGCACGCCACTGGAAAATGTATAGTCCTTAGGACGGGACGTTAAGCTGTGATCCACTGTTCATTATGCTTCTTGTTAACAGGGCTGTTTCCAGCTTTAATTTTTTTCAGTCCCACTTATTGTTTGGGATCCCATGTTTTAATTTTCATTGTTCAATCTATCATTTTAAGCTAATGAAAATCATTTTTATCAATTTCATGTCATAAAGTCCAGATTCTTTGGACGGACAGGGTGAAATGTTTTCTGTCCCAAAAAGCAAATTTCCGTCCTGGGACGGAGGGACGGGTCCTGGAGACAGCCCTGGTTGTAAAAAGCTAGGGGAATCTACCTGGTACAATGTAAATATGATACATATATAGCGTCTGTCACGACATGTGAAACATTCACTACTTCACCCTTCAATGAAAGTTGATCGAGATCGTTTCATTTCCTTCTCCCTCCCAGCTGCGCAGAGCCTGTTCAGTAACACTATCCTGAGTAGTTCGTCCAGCGCTCCTAACCTACAGACCTACAACCCCATGGCCACCGGCAGGAAGTTCTCTGCACCTCACGTCGTCACACCTGTCTCAGGTATGTCATAAGTACTTCAAGGATAAAAGACAGAAAACCAGATAGTGTCTCATTTGTCTTTGAAAGGTTTCAAATTCATCTATGAAGGACAAAGTCATTATGAAGACATATTTTAAGATGCAATTTCCAACACAAAAGTTGTCAGACTCGCCCAATGTTTTACTGGATAGCACCTGAAGTCTTTTTTTTTTCTTTGTCGAGATTACTGTTAAAATCCATCTCCATGAGTACTTGAGGTAAAGGTTCAAGCCAAGATCTTATAATCCCAGCAATGTACAGCTATCATAAAGGCCCCAAGAGTTGATATTACACTTTGCCTGGTGTGGGTACCTACCTACCTACCTAGTCCCTTGACCTCCGGGTCGTTGGGGGGACAAGGTAGCAGTGAAGATTACTTACTTACTGGTCTAGGGCACAGTATTAGAAGGCGGAACCCAACCCTCTTCTTCCACCGCCTTTTACCTCCCCAACTAAGGTCAGATAGCCATTTAAACACCTTGGTGGAGTGAGGAAAGTCATGTTAAATGGACACAACGTCTAGTGGCCAGGATTGCAAGGAGTCAGAACCACAGCCTCTTGATCTTGTATCTGCTAGCCTAGCTATTCTGCCCTTCAGTTCCACTATAAACAGGACTGGTATAGCCATAAGGCTTAGCATAGAATTTAGATATAAGCTAACCCCAATGTCTTTTCCCCAGGGATTGAGAGCTACTCTACCGTTCCCTCCATCCATCCGTTGGAGACTCTACACAACTCGCTGTCCCTGAAGCAGATTGACGACTTCTTCGGGTACGTCATCAAGGAGCCCAGCCGACCGCAGACTCCCACAACTGTATCTCCACCCAAGCCTTCCACACCAAATATGTACATTCCTCGCAAGGTATACAGCACCTGCTTATTGTTGAAAATGTAATTAGTATTAAGTAATTGTTGTGAGTCTTTTAAAAACTTCTTCATTTCGCTAGCACCTTTTTTTCTTCTTCTTTTCTTTAGTGTTTCGTTGAGATCAATTGCACTTCCTTTCTCCATATTTACATTGATTCATATTATCTTCTCTGGGACTTGAATATTCGAGCACTACGAGAGGAAAGGGGGATTTCACTGTCTTTTAAGTTCGCGTTTTTTTTCTATGCTGTTGTGAACAATTACACTATAATCATGAATGTTAAGATAGAATCTCAATATAGCGATCCAGTTCAGTGACCAATCAAAGGTTCACAGCTGCCAAGTGTTCTTTTTAGTGATGGGCACGAGTCTTAAAACAATTTTGTAGTACAGTAAATGATACAATTGAAAACACATATTTGCAGTGTCATAATTTTGCGGTGGATGATACTGCACAAATGTAACCACCGCAAACACTTTGACATTTACTAAACTTTTTCAAAGTTTCCCAACCAACTGTTGTTCCAGGTGCAGCCCTCCAACCTCCTGTTCGTCGGAAACGTGAACAGCAGCTGGCCGACCTCCGCGGCGTCCAGCGCCGGCCCGTCATCGCCAACCTCCACGGAGCGCGACATGGCGGTCCAACTGGACAAGATGTTCGAAAAGGGGATGATCGAAGTCGCAGAGAAATACCGCATGGAGCATTCTCCAAGAGACGACGTGAAACACGAAGAACAACCCGGGAACGAGACGGCACCTGCACGGCATGATGGGACTGCAGGAGACAGACCTGGGAACGAGAGCGCCCCGGGTGCAATGCATGATGGGAGTGATGCAGCAAGCTGCCCCGGGAACGTGATGCCTGGTGCCCACCACAGCTCGGAAATGGTTGACATCCCGTCTCCGATACTCGAGGAGAGAGAGATACCAATGGAGATCGACAGCGGAGAAAACAGCATGCAAACGAGCTGGGACGCGCTGCTTTTGCAGGAGGCCATCGCCGGTCGAACAGGAACCAGCGTAGACCACACAAACGCAAATGGCGGAGAAAATAGCTGTACAATGGACCAAGAAACGTTGGCTGACACAAAGTCAAAACTTGAACAACCAAGCTCTTTGGGAAGTGACCAAACTTTAACGAACTTGGAGAAGGAAGAGAAATTATAGTTAGTCTAAACAGCCGAATTTGGGGTACATTATAGTACTACTTGTACATTAATGACAAAGTGTTTGACTTGTAATGTATGAAATCAACACATGATGTAAATTATGAATGTATGAAATGTAGTTATGAGGTGATCACTGAAATGTAGTGGTTAAGTCTAATGGAGTGCTTGAAAGATGTTGTTTTTTATTTTATTTGATGGTGATTGGAGGACATGGAACATTCCAAGCTGTCGTTGTACCACTTGTTTGGCATGTACTCCATTTTTTTTACAGTTTGAATTTATTAAACCATGAAAAGCCATACCGAAGCCATGAACGTCTTTCGCCAAAAGTGACCGAATGGTATCCAAGGGAAACATTTTATTTAGATATCAACCCATTTTGAAGAGTGCTTAACGTATGTTGCATATTCCTGAAGTGTGTTTTCTGTAAACATGCATTGTAAACGTGATTTATCTGTACAGTCTGTACATATTGAAGATGTTATATGACAGTCATATATTCGAGAGCTGTACACCATGTATATATCAAGAAACATAACTTGTTTTAATTTATGTGTTCCATTGCAGGATTATGGTTGAGAATTGTGTCAAATAAAATCTCTCTTGAAAACCTTGAAAGATGTTTTAGTTTGAATTTCTAACCTAAAGAAAGTGTTGATTGAAAAATAAGGTGTGATATTGTTAAGGAATGCAAAGGCTTTTTTGTGTGTTGAAATGTGCTACTTCTGATTTTAATAATAGTACAATGGACAACATACATCAGTAAAGAATATCATTTTAATGTGATGTGCTACAATCCAAATTGCTTAATGATGTTATGTTTACAAGATTCCTGAGTTCTAAAGAAAATGCAAGAATTGAGGTAGACCCTTAAGCCCCCCTCTCACTGGACCTGCGGTACACTGGCGGCGTCGCTACGTCCTAAACTGAATTTGTGTTACCCTTGACTTTACATGGGAATATCGTTCAAAACGTCCAAGTATGACCAAAAAGACAACAAAACACACAAAGCTTTAAAAGATTTTGCGGATGAAATTCGTTGAGTGCTTTGTCAGTTCGATCGGCCGCAGCGATGCCACCAGCGTGCCGCGGGTCCAGTGAGAGGGGGGCATTAACTATCATAATTGCCCTGAGGAAGTTAGCAGAAGGTTTACTGATAATGTTGAAAGGTATCAGAAGAAACTCCCTACTCTGATTTTCCAACCTGATGAAACTATTCACGGAACTTCTTTCAATGTTGAAGGAGGCACATTGAACCTTATTGCAAACTTTTTGAAACTATGAGGGATGGTCCAGTTCCTCAACTGGTAGCAGCCTCACAGTTGAGCTCCTGATTCCAATTACTTGGTAACTGGAAGACTCCGGTTCAATCCTGGGACAGTATGTCAGTTGGGGCTGCACCCCTATTTTGGAAGGAACGGAAAACTGGGTGTTCCATATTTGAGGAGGTACATCAAGCACGTTAAAGGGGAAGGCTAGCAACCCCTCCCTTTAGAAATATACCCTGCTACTGAAAAAGCAAGGAAACTTGCTACACTACATATGTATATGTGCCACTTTGCGCTACAAAAGTCTGAACGAACGAACAAGTTAATTAGTTTGTGGTTCCTTGGATCTCTTGTTGAAGCAACTTCTTTAACCTGGAGTGAAGATTGGCGGCACTTAAAGACAAAGTCCTCATCCCCTCCCTCAATGACGATATCTGAAATAGAGTAGATAAAGATGGTCTTCATGTTTTCATTGGAATAAATTCTAAGAACTGGTAAGAATAAACATTTATCGTAATATTAACATTCAAATTTTATTACAATAAGGTTATGAACGGACATTTGATAAGTATCAAATCTTGATACAGTCTAAATTTGAATGTATAAATACAGACTCCACATACAAGGAAATACTATACATGTAATTATATCTGGTATGTAAAGCACAAAAAATCTTGCAACAGCATTTGCAAACGGATTCCCTCGGTCAACCAACCAACATGGAGGATGTGACGTCATGTGAAAACAGACTTATAAGGTGTTTGCACTCACGTGACTATGACGTAATTACAATCCGCCATGTTGGATGATTAAATCCCGGATGTTGCCAAGAAAATTTAGATTTAACCAACCAACATGGCGGCAGTGACGTCATGTGTAAACAAACACTTGTAGCACATACCTCTCCCCCATCATGCATCAGAATGTGCTGAAAGACGTGTCGGAAGGCCCCGTTCATGTTGTGCTTGGCGTTCAACCCACGACAGACACCGCCGACACAGGGCGTAAGGTTTCCTACACCACGGACAGAAAGAGAAACAAGAAATCAAAGGCCTCAAAATCAAACATCCGTAAAATATCTAGAGCTTTTATGAATTTTGTGACTTTGATTCATTGTTGTGAATTTCTGGGTAATTCGGTCGATTCATCTTCCGACGGGACTTTGGACCCGATCCAAGCCTGCGGTACCAACTTTGGGCCCAGGTCAAACCAGCCTTCCCATCCTGCAAGTTTCCAGTTGCACCATTTTCCGCCATCCGAGCGAACCAAGTATATAATTCTGCGATGTTTTCTTATGTATTCTTTGGAAAGTATTTTGATATTGCACATGAGGAAATTTATAGAACAAAGCAAAAATAGTACCGTATGAAAAACGCCATTACATTGACAAAAATCACGTCAAAAAACTGCCTAATTTGTGTAAAATTTTCTATTATGGTGTTAAACATTTTTTGTCTCGTTACAAATGATATGATACCGATAGCGTACGTATATGGCCTATACTACAATCTGAGTCCACTGCGCATGCCAGTTCCACGCTGCTGACGTCATCCATGTCCTGGAGCTTGACCTTGTCTCCCACCCACACGAACTGGTTGGCAGTAAAGTCCGGGAAAATGAGGGAACCCAGGGGCGAATGATCCAGGTAGTCTAGGAGGTCCGCCATGTCAATGGCGATCTAAAAAAAAAGGTCAAAAGTTAGTTTGAAGACACAACTTATGGTACGGTGTCCGTAGGGGGTGTAGTCGTGGCTGGGGCCCGAAGCCACAAATTTGTCCCGCTGGACTGCCGGGTACCGAAAGAGTACCTCTCGGTGTCCTCATGATAAGCTCACGGCGCCTATTTGTTACCGGGTCCCGCGTTGATTTTTAACTCGGTGTTAAAATACTTCCAGGGCCCCGGCCGTGCCCAAAAATAGCCCAGTAGCCTCAGTTTGGTTTTGCTATTAGCTTTGTACAGTAAGATTTTCCCCACACCTTTTGCAGAGTATAAGATTGTGCCAAAGAATTGTAGTCTATATTAAAGTCATGTGACCGAAGCGCTTTTAATGTGTTAGATATCTTTATTTATATGGCTATCCCTGATACTGATTGCCCAAACCAAAATTCTGCCTTGTAATAAATTTGCTACTAGTGTATTCAAACAATAGATCATTACAAGAACAACTTCCAATAACTTCCTAAGACCCAAGGTCACCCACCTCAAGTCGTTGTTTCCACGCCATTTTTCTGGCAACGTTGGTGTCAAATTTGCGGCCGAGTTCTGTCACAGCCACCACGCCGTGCTCTGACATATTCTCTGCGATGTTTTCACTCCGGATACAGTAGCCTAGAAGCTAAACAAAAGTATAGTTACCCCGGATACAACCAAGCGTAGTACCTCACTTTTTAAATCCGTATACACTAGCCTAGAGGCTAAACAAAACAACATTCATTCCATAACGAGAAATAGACTGTTCTCGAAATCAAAAAATTGATTCACCGGAATTTTTGACCCAATCACTCGGTCTTCACCAGATATCTGACACAAACGTTGTGGACACGTGCTTTTTAGGTGTGATGACGTCAATACTGGGTCAAAGGTTGCCGGAAGTCGGTGTCACCCCCCTTTCTTTGAGTTGGAGAACGGTTTTTTCTCATTATTTAATTTACCAACTCAGGTGAACTTAGATACTAAACTTATAGTTACCCCCGATACGATGAAGCGTAGAATAAAACAAACTACATTTTTCAATTCGTATACGCTAGCCTAGAAGCAAAATAACACATCATTCATTCCGTCACGGGTCATTATTCTCTTGTAACGTTAACTGATAAAGTGGACACATCATTTCTCGAGGATAACAATGCTATGATACGTCGAGGTTGACGATTTAAGATTGTTAGACAACCAGGTTAAGAGATGAGCAAGGTATTGTTACTAAAGCCCCCTCTAAGTGGACCCGCGGCACGCTGGCGGCGTCGCTGCGTCCTAAACTGGATTTGTGTTACCCTTGACTTCATAATGGGAATATCATTGAAAACGAAGTATAACCAAAAATACAACAAAATCACACAAAGCTTGATAGGTTTCATTTTTGTCCATGAAATTCGTTGAGTGCTTTGTCAATTCGATCAGCCGCAGCGACGCCGCCAGCGTGCCGCGGGTCCAGTGAGAGGGGGGCTTAAAACAACTGGATAGATGTTGGAAAACCCCGGGCATTTAACGTTAACTGCCAGATGAAAGATAAAATGGATACCTCATTTCTCGAAGATGGTTAGACATCCAGGTAATAAAATATGAAATGTATACAGTTACTCAAGAAATTGAATTTTTTTTGGAAATGGTCAGACGTTCCAATACCTTTCGTTAGTAACTGTTACATTGCGTAATGCTATGAGAGTTGTGAAATTTGTTTGCTACAAGATATGTCGCTCGTTCTCATTTAAATGTACACATTTTGTAACTTCCGTTACCGTTTCAAGTGAGACGTTTCTGACATAAGATATGCCACATATAAGGTGCCAAACTGTCGTTTTTAAAAGCCAGGAAAGTTTTAAGTCGTCATAAAAACGACAGTTTGGCACCTTTATTGTGGCAAATCTTAATGTCAGAAACGTCTTACATCAAACGGTAACGGAAGTTACAAAATGTGTAAATTTAAATGAGACCGGGTGATATAACTAGTACTTCGTTATAAAAAATTCCGATAATCTACCTTTATAATGTTCGGATGCTGAAGCTGGTTTTGGAGCAGTATTTCCTTCATGATCTTGTAATTTGCAAAGAGGTAGCACTCATGGTGACGCTTCCACTCTATTCTCGCTTTGCATGCCGTAACGTCCTTCACAAAAGATTTCACGCGCTTGACGGCAACCTCTACCCCTCTGTAACTTCCTAGTTCCACCACTTTCGTGTAGCCGCGTCCCAATGGCTTGATTATGCTAATTTCATCGATGTCTTTACACGATAGCAGTTCGCTTTCATCACCTGCTGGTTCGACGGTTGTCATTGGTCGAGGCTGCGACGACGTCCAGGAACCAATCACGTCGTCTGAAACGTTCGCCATCTTTGTCATGCTTTTCGGGCCGTCTATTGGGGTTTCTCTTGACTCGTTTGATTGGTCCGTTTGGTTTCGGCTTTCTTCCCACAACATTTTTGCAACGTTCACTTCGCCTGTTGCGTCTTCTACCACGAGACGTACTCTGTCTTTCCAACAACTCCAGTCCAGAAGCATGGAGACAAAAACAAACGTCACGAGAAGAGTGATGAATACACCAAACTTTGATCTTCTAAACAATCGGCCTCGACAACGAAACATGATGGTGTATTGAAGGCCCCCTTGTCTGTAAAGTATAAAAAGGAAGGGCAAGCTCAATAAATTAGAAAAACAAGAGATATCTACTACTTAAAAATCACCAGAACACAAGATAACAAAACCGGAAGTTTTGCTGCAGTACCATGAAAAGCCACCAAGGGGCCGATAATCTAATCTTTTCTTTTTTAAGCCAACATCTACCAACATGCCAAATATCATATCGATCCACGACACACACACACACACACACACACACACACACACACACACACACACATACACACAAACACACACACACACACGCACACACAAACACAAACACACACGCACACAGACAAGCTCAAAACTATATCTCCATTTTTCATGGAGATAATAACTAAGAACAAACAAACAAAACATAGCAACCTGTAAAACATAACCTTCTGGCGGAGGTAATGAAGCCGTGTCTGTCTGCAACACTGCAACAAGTATGCAACGACTGGACCCTAGATCCACGGGCTTACTCGTAGTAATATGATCGATACGTTGATGAAGGTTAGACATCCAGGTAGTAAGATACGCCAAAAATAGTTACTCAAGCAACGGCATAAAATTTTGAAACAGTCAGACGTTTCAGTTCGTCAGCGACGGCGGATGCTGTCTGAAACGTCTGACTGTTTCAAAATTTTATCCAGCTGCTTGAGTAACTATTTTTGGCGTAATATGATCGATGTTGGGTGGTCAATAGGCCCCCATTCCACTAAACAGCGATCGCGTTACGAACTCGCTGCGACAAATTGGATTTGTGTAACCCTTGAATTCATAACTGGAATATCATATAAAATGTAAAAGTATGACTAGAAATATAACAAAAGCCAGAAAGCGTAGAGAAAAAATTTAATCTAGAAATTCGTTGAACGAAATTTGAGGTCACGACAAGGTCGCCGCCAAAGAGGAATGGTGGTGTAAGTGACACAACAAAAACGGGCCAAACTGCCCCTTACCGAATTAGCAGTTTACCTCTCGTCTAGTTTGTTTCTTGGCATAGTAGTGTGTTTTCCTTGGAGATGAAACTAACTGAAGGCTTGTTTGTCCTTGGCCACAAACACAAACCGCCGTTAGATCTAAGATTAGCATTAACTACTGTTGACATTTTGAGCAACTCTAATGAGTTCCGACCATGTGTTTTGCAACAACAAGACGTTACCCGTAGAGACCTTACAACTTAGTTTGTCAACTAGCATCTTTCTCGGCCTTTCAAACACTCAAAACAAGCCATTACCCACTACCGTCTAGATCTCATAGGGAACGAGTTGGCTTTGTTAGAAGATCTTCGGGAATCTAAAAATAATACCGTGAACTTAAAACCAGTTGCGGTAATTTAGCGACAGCAATGTTGTGTACTTCGCACAACTATTGGTTTTGTTGCCAGAACTTAAAGGAAGCGAGTTGGCTTTGTAAGAAGATCTATGCGAATTTAAAAATAATACCGTGAACTTAAAACCAGTTGCGGTAATTTAGCGACAGCAATGTTGTGTTCTTCGCACATATATTGGTTTTGTTGCCAAAATAAGAATGTTTGTATTAGTCTCGCTGGATTTTGACGAAAATAACTCCCACCCTTTTTATAGAAGGCCATGTGGTTAGCGTTCGCCGTCCCTTAAAATCTAGGGGGGGGGGGGAATATGAAAGAACCCCGCAAACAGAATTTGACTAAGGCCACAGCAAGTAAGTTTATGGACGACATCAGCGCGTTTATTGAATTTCGCCTGATTTTGGAAGAAACAAAAGACTACTTTTGGCCTAAGAGAGAAACCACATGGCCACCCTTTAGAAAGCGTCATGACACAAAATGAAGACATTCATGACGAGTAATCAGATTTTCGTCTTGTTTGTTTGTATGCTTTGAGGTGTGACGCACTAGTCCGAACTATTATCTTTTGTTTTTACGTAATTGTATGGCATACCCGGCAAACCGCCTCAAGGCGGTTACACATACTAGCCTCCGTTGCAGGCTTCCCCATGGCGATTTTTCAACTTATCGGGGCCAGATTTTTTGGCTGGGGGGGGGGGGGCTGTATCTGCTTGGGGACCATACCTGCTGGGGCCCCGTACCTGCTTGGGATCCTGTAACCGCTACGGGGCCCCAGCAGATACGGTCCCAAAGAAGATACGGCCTCCCAGCCAAAGAATCTGGCCCCAATAAGTTGAAAAATCGCCGTGGGGAAGCCTGCAGCGAAGGCTAGTAACACACCAGGTTTGTACTGCATGATATCCGGACAGATATATTTGATCCACTCACACCGGGAAGGACCCCTATACTCTTTTCGATAAGCGTGATGGGTTCTTTTACGTGCTCGAGGTGTGGCTCTCCTCAAACACGGGACCTCCATTTAACGTCTTATCCGTGGGACGTCCCTGGCCGAAGTTAGGTACTCATTTACACCTGATGAGTGAAGTGAAACACCCTGCTACTGCGCATGCGCCACCGTGACACAGTCCAAGCTGTCGCAGACCAGGATATATCAACAGGATATGCCAACGTTTGGAAGCAGACGGTTTGATGTTATTATGATGCGTGGCGTCGCGGTTATAATGGCATGGCCAGGCATCGCGGTGGCGCAGTGGTAGGGTGTTCAGCAAAACCAGAGGTCATGGGTTCGAATCCGGGGTCCCCTGATTTCTCCCTTTGACGCTGTGCCCTTGGGAAATTCACTTTACACGGCTTTCTTCACTTCATTTAGGTGAAATTGAGTACTTAGCTTCGGCTAGGGACGTCCCTCGGATAGGACGTTAAATGGAGGTCCCGTGCTTGAGAAGAGCCACACCTCGAGCACGTAAAAGAACCCACCACGCTTATCGAAAAGAGTAGGGGTCCTTTCCGGTATGATCATGAGTCACTGGATCATACACATCTGTACAAATATGCAGCTTGTACTCTTCAGTACAAACATGGCGTGTTACGCCTTGAGGCGGTTTTCCGGGTATGCAATAAAAACAAACAAAATAATGAAAACAATTTTACAAAATAACAAACAACTGTCTGATTATGGCATAGCAGTTTTTAAAAATGGTCACAGAAAATGGCAGTTGGCCAGCAATATACACCTTTTTTTCCCTGAAAGAAGACAATACAACAGACAGATGGCTATCTTAGGACAAGAGGCAACCCCAAAAAATGGAACGTTTGTAACATTGGATAGTTAGGAGAAGAGAGTAGAGTAGAGTAGAGTAGAGTAGAGTAGAGTAGAGTAGAGTAGAGTAGAGTAGAAAGTAGAGTAGCAGAGAGTAGAGTATAGTAGCAGAGAGTGGAGCAGAGCAGAGCAGAGCAGACTTGAGCAGAGCAGAGTAGAGTAGAGTAGAGTAGAGTAGAATAGAGTAGAGTAGAGTAGAGTAGAGTAGAGTAGAGTAGAGAGTAGAGTAGCAGAGAGTAGAGTATAGTAGCAGAGAGTGGAGCAGAGCAGAGCAGAGCAGAGCAGAGCAGAGCAGAGTAGAGTAGAGTAGAGTAGAGTAGAGTAGAGTAGAGTAGCGTAGAGTAGAGTATAGAGTAGAGTATAGAGTAGAGTATAGTAGCATAGAGTGGAGTAGAGTAGAGTAGAGCAGAGCAGAGCAGAGCAGAGTATAGTAGCAGAGAGTGGAGCAGAGCAGAGCAGAGCAGAGTAGAGTAGAGTAGAGTAGAGAGTAGAGTATAGAGTGTAGCAGCATAGAGTGGAGTAGAGTAGAGTAGAGCAGAGCAGAGCAGAGCAGAGCAGAGCAGAGCAGAGTAGAGTAGCGTAGAGTAGAGTAGAGTAGAGTATAGAGTACAGTATAGAGTAGAGTATAGTAGCATAGAGTGGAGTAGAGTAGAGTAGAGTAGAGTAGAGTAGAGTATAGTAGCAGAGAGTGGAGCAGAGCAGAGCAGAGCAGAGCAGAGCAGAGTAGAGTAGAGTAGAGTAGAGTAGAGTAGAGTAGAGTAGAGTAGAGCAGAGCAGAGCAGAGCAGAGTAGAGTATAGTAGCAGAGAGTGGAGCAGAGCAGAGCAGAGCAGAGCAGAGCAGAGTAGAGTAGAGTAGAGTAGAGTAGAGTAGAGTAGAGCAGAGCAGAGCAGAGCAGAGTAGAGTATAGTAGCAGAGAGTGGAGCAGAGCAGAGCAGAGCAGAGCAGAGCAGAGTAGAGTAGAGTAGAGTAGAGTAGAGTAGAGTAGAGTAGAGAGTAGAGTATAGAGTAGAGTATAGCAGCATAGAGTGGAGTAGAGTAGAGTAGAGCAGAGCAGAGCAGAGTAGAGTAGAGCAGAGCAGAGCAGAGCAGAGCAGAGCAGAGCAGAGCAGAGTATAGTAGCATAGAGTGGAGTAGAGTAGAGCAGAGCAGAGCAGAGCAGAGTAGAGTATAGTAGCAGAGAGTGGAGCAGAGCAGAGCAGAGCAGAGCAGAGCAGAGTAGAGTAGAGTAGAGTAGAGTAGAGTAGAGTAGAGCAGAGCAGAGCAGAGCAGAGTAGAGTATAGTAGCAGAGAGTGGAGCAGAGCAGAGCAGAGCAGAGCAGAGCAGAGTAGAGTAGAGTAGAGTAGAGTAGAGTAGAGTAGAGTAGAGTAGAGAGTAGAGTATAGAGTAGAGTATAGCAGCATAGAGTGGAGTAGAGTAGAGTAGAGCAGAGCAGAGCAGAGTAGAGTAGAGCAGAGCAGAGCAGAGTAGAGTAGAGCAGAGCAGAGCAGAGCAGAGCAGAGCAGAGCAGAGCAGAGCAGAGTAGAGTAATCCTTAAACATGTAACGTTAACGTTACATAGTAGGTAACGTTACGTTAGTAGTAGCTAACAGTCTTATGAACGAATGAGGTCTGACCATAGTTTGTGCACCTGTTCGGTGAAACAAGTACCTTATGCAGAAGCACGCTTCATTTCCAGTGTCTCATTCCAATGTGACATCAAATTAAACCGTGTTATTAAAAAAAAAGAACACTTTGCTTGTTAGTAAAGACAATGTATGCTTACGTACCTAGATATCACGGGACGTATCGACGCCACAAACCTAAGTCAGGATGTTGCTGTTCTCTCCCTAAATCGAACCCCCACAGTTGGCCTTGGGGACTGTACAATATATGTAGCGGTGGAGGGAGGGGTTGGGTAGGCACTAGACTGTGTCCATTCTGTGGCCCACGGTCGACAAGAGTATGTAGTCAAGTCAAATCTTAGACCAGAAAGGAACCGTCTGATATTATGATTGTCATTCGTTAGTTATTTCGTACCGTAAGTCTGTGACTGGAAGTGCATGTTTCGTTGTTTTCGAGGAGGGATAATTTTGCCACAAATGTTACGTGTTTGCGTTCCAAGAAACCAAGTCGACAGCAAAGGAAACAAAACAAACAAACAAACAGTTGTGTTTTCGGCTACAGCATAACAGCATTCTTCATTCAAAAGAACGACTGACTTTTCGGCTGTTGTAACTCCTTGGTTGTGAATAAAGAACTCTATTATTCAGTTGTTCACCAACCTGTTGAAATTATTCACGGATATAGCATAACTGGATCGTCATATAGAAATTTCTGTCAATCATGACTGGAAGCGTATGTTGCCGTTGGGAAGGGATAATTTTATCACAGAAGTCTTGTTTGTTCTTGTTTACAACAAGTCCACATGTTGTTGTCAACAAGTGCACTGTATGTTGACAATCTTGTTCCACGCGTTCGATGGGGTCATGACCTTAGAAAAGGTGAACTTCGGGAAGTAGTATAGTACGTGGCGAATGTAGATCATTATTTGGGAGGCTCACACAAACATTACTGCAAAGGAATGTGTTAACCGCTACAGGTGGATTAATGTAGATTAGATCCATTGATTACCCTCGGATTAGGTCTTTATTAAAAGAAGACATTAATCATTAATCTGTCAACGGTGCCTTTCAATTCAATTAGGTCACATTGCTAAGTTACCACTTGAAGTCTATGTAGCTTGATGCCCAGATCTGAAGACAGCGTATGGCCCCGAAGCAACCTCTGTCTGCCGTCAACAGTTCGTGCCCTTGAGAAAGACGCTTTTAAAACACTTCATCACTCTGGTGAAAATGTGAAGCTAGCTCCGCCTAGGAACGTTTCTGGGATAGGACGTTAAATGGAGTGTTTGAGAAGAGCCACACCTCATAGCTAGGGGTCTATCCCGGTGTGAGTGGATCAAATAAATCTGTCCCGATATGCAGCTACATCCAGCTATGTATTCAGTACAAACCTGGTGTGTTACACCATGAGGCGGTTTACCGGGTATGCAATACAAACAAATGAACGAACTCGAATACCGTTATCGTGACGCATCACATGTTTAGTGTCGTACGATATTCTTTTTGTCGTAGGATTTTTAGTGAAACCATTTATTTCATTTTATTTGTTTATTTATTTTACCAGGAAGAAATTGCACTCAGGCCTGCGGCTTGTTTTTCAGGTATCACTGGGCACATATACTGTAAATGCAGAAATGTTCGCGGGGATTCAATTTCACGGCAATGAGAAAATTGAGTGTTTGCGGTGGTTTTGAGTTCGCGTTTGAAACAATAGTAGCACTACTAACAGTCATACAATGGAACAGCTTGTCGTGGTGGTTTTAAGTTCGCGGTAAAGAGTTCATCGCGAAACCTCGAACATAAAACTACCGCAAACATTTCTGCATTTACAGTACTCATAAACTGGAACATACACACATTACATAGGTAAAACTAGCAACTAATGATAGAAATATCTTTCTACACTTTTAAAAGCCGTTATTGTGGTGAGTTGTTAAGCAGAGAGTTGGAAGAACCAATCATCGTCAAGGATCTACTGCAACTTTTTTTCCGTCACAAATTCAGGGTTGTCCCACAAATGGTCCAAATTGCTAGTAATTTGCTGTCTTCAACGGGCGAATGTGTCAGACTAGGGCCCTTAGAAGTCTTCAAGCAGTGAAATGGGTCCGGCTGGTTTTTGATGTGTTTTAGACGTTTTTGTTGGCGACATAAAGAAAACAGAAAGCCCGACAAAAACGCCTAAAACACGTCAAAAACCAGCCGAACCCACTCCTCTGCTTGGAGAGTACATGTAAGTCCTTGCGTGTTTTGTCACTAAAACACTTTCTCAGATACGAAGGCAATTGCTGCTTCATGAAAAAACGGGTTTTCGTCACTTGTAAAATCCACGTGGAAGGTCTTTTGAAAAGGGAAAAAAATCCTGAGCGCTCCCAATATTCAAAATCAGATATAATCTGTATCTATATAGCCGGTACAACCGCCATTTGGCGTAACACACCAGCTTCGCAGGCACGCGGCGCGGTAGCAGCTGGTTATATTACAACGAACGGTCTGTTACACCTAGTTTTTGCATATCTGACTGCAGCCGTTCTTCAAAGCTACTCAGTGAAGATGCTCCTACAGTACCTGGTGACAACGTGTATGATAAGCATGTGCATGTATAATCTATAACGTAAAAAATCTGAATTATTTAAAATGTTTGCAAAATTTAAATAATTCAGTATATAGCGTGCGTAGTCCAGTGGTTAGCGATCTTGCCTCTGGCACTAGAAGCCGCAAGTTCGATCCCGGCTGTGTCGCTCACCGGACATGCACGCTATTGGAAAGAGTTGCAGTCCTCAGGACGGGACGTTAAGCCATGGTCCAATGTTCATTGTGCTTGTCGAAAAGAGCTAGGGGAATTTCCCGGTACAACGAACCTGTAAATACTGTACATAGCGTCTGTCTTCTCTGTCATGACCAGTGGAAGATTAGGTCATCTGTTCATTGAGTTCATTTAAGCTAAACACTTCGAGATCACTTTCTTTTCCATATACATTGCCCAAATAAAGAACATGCTGACGTTGTTAACGTTGACAAACATCATTAATTTGTACACACAACGCCGTACAGAAGTACAAAGAAACTGGAAACTTTTTAGAAGGGAATTTCACTTACCTATAACACACGGCCAATGGCTCTCAGACAGTGATTGGTACCTGTTGTCTAGACTTGCAGTTGAAGTATTACAATATAACGTTTCAAAGTCTATAGGGAATACTTGAAACAGTCATGTGCGTGCAGTCTCACAATACTGTAAGTCAAGCATTGTAGTCGGAGCCTTTGGATGAAATGTTACAGACTTCACAACAGTGCCTGCACCACTCTGATGGCCTTGCAATTGTGGAATTAGCTTATGAAAAATACCAGACCAAATAATGCATTATTTTGAAGTTAAGCAATAAAACTTAACGGATCTTTCCTCGCATTGTTCTTAATACTTATTCACTATGAAAACAATCGTGGTATTGTGTACGGATGTATTGGTTGACTGGGAGTAAATTAAGCTTTAGAAACGCTAAGTTGATCTCCGCTATATAAGCCTTTTATACACTTAATTTGTGTTTGATTCTAGTGGCTTTTTGTCGTGTGTGGGTGGTTTTTGTGGGCGTAATTACTGACTTGGTGTTGTTGATTCATGGTTCTTGGCTGTGTCAACGGAATGGCTAGCCTCTACCAGGCTCCACAGGACGCTGGAAAAATAGTGCCATTGGTCGCAGACTGTAACTACTTTATCGGACGCATCGCATTAAGGTCTCATTCATGAGTTTTCTTCGCCCCATAGGCTTACATGTTATAATACGTGTTTTATATGGGCGCGTTTATAATGAAGCTATAGGAAAGGTACCAATGTCATTCATTCTATGTTTAGAACAATTACCCTAGATCATGCAAAATAATTGTCAACATTTTCACTACATACAATCTCTGTTTATGGCAATTACAAACTGCACTTAGCTTCACCCCACAAAAAAAAGCACTTTCTAGCTGTAACGCGCACGACTGCATCATTCGAACTGCAGGGTTGTGCACGTCCGATCTCGCGCGCGGCTGCCAAGCTTTGTCTGCTAATTTCTTCAGTTACAAACAAGCTTTCATCAATTTGACGCTTGAGATCAGTTGGGGTGGCTAATAGGAAATTTCCCACCGAGAAAGGACACGTTTATATATGAAGCTGTTCATTTTTTGGGGCGCGGACTCTTCTCGGACCCACTCGGAGAAATACCGAAGTGAGACCTTAACATTGCATTTGATATCTGCACTGTATGTAACGTGGCAATATGATTGGTCATTATGTTTTTGTGTAATTAGTCGTATATTTGTGTTGCATTCTGAAATCAGGGATACCTGAAAAACAGGCTCGCCTGAGTGTATTTTCCCGGTATGAATAAAATAAATGAAATGAATGAAATGGACTAACTCCTCTTACTATTTTCCAGCGACCTATGGAGCCTGGTAGAGGCTACGGAATGATTTCCATCACTGCCTAGTTGTTTTGTTATTCAAGGGAGAACAGCAAGGTGGCGTCCATAACAGTTTTAATACCAACCAATGCATTCAGAAGCTTAATATAACATTATCCAAATACCCATAAATCTAATTAGGCCCGCTCGTTTCAAAGTTCAAATTCAGATACATCAATTGCAACATGATTTGTATCAAACGGACATAAAATGAATGGCACATCTAAAAAGGGTCTCCAGAAAGTGCGAAATGGAACGAAATAAAATGAAATTTCGCTCCATTTCGTTCCTTTTCGTCCATTTCATTCCATTTCACCTTTCTTGGGACCGACTAAAAACGAGGTTGACAACGTCATATCTGAAGAGAATTTAGGCTTTATTGACAACTTTTTCTCAGGCAAAACACCAACCCCAAACCAAGTATATTCCTGAGAAAATCAATAGTAACACCACAAAAGGCTAATGATAATAAGTTTATTGCAAATTTCTGCCCGAAGGCTAATTGCAAATAACAAACATAAAAGAACAGAGAACAAAATAGGTATAAAAGCAGCTAAACTAGATTATACAAACGTAATTGTCTATAACTAGTGAATGGTTTGACTTCTCTTTTGTAAGCAATGGATCCGGAAGACGTAATGTCCCACGTTTTAACTACGTAGTTATAGATACAAATACAAAACCAGGCAAAACTCATAATAAAACTGGTCTGACTATGATGGCAACGGCATATCTAATAACATTCTCCCGGCCTAAATACCAACATTCCGACTGAACACACAAACCAAGTACATGTACATGCCTTATAAAATCAACATTAACATCATAATGTACATAATCAATAATAGGTTACACAATTATACGTAGCTCTATATCCGATGGGCAAAACTAAGCCAGTATCTGTACAGTAAATGTGACCAATTGTTGCATGATGCTCCTTTACTGTGTTCCCCTTGGCAAAATGTATATTCTATCACTAGTGCAAAATAAGCTAGGTATTCCCTGAATCAAGGTACATGTATTCCCGAAATCTTTTGTACTTTTTATCCATGACTCCCCCCCTCCCCCCTCCACTTCTAACTTGTTGAAAAGCGGCCTGTTTGGCCGAGAAAGCATTCGAAAGAAAATATAGGCTTTGACTTGACTTGACTTGACTTAAGCTTGGTGGTCTATCTACACAACAACCACGTGTGCGTTTCGTATGATACCACGCCATCTTTCTTTGGATTGAGAACCATTTTTTAGAGAGGTAGATAGAACTATGTCTATGTACTTTGTATTATGTACATATATGTATATGGGGGGTGATCAATAAGTCCTCGGCCTCACCCAGAAAGAAGGTGTACAACTCAAATATCGGGGAATAATTTTGAAGAATAAAGGCTTTTATGAATATCCACCAAAATTCAAATCATTGTGATTGTTAATTTGCGCGTGACACCCAGTAACGTTAATTGAAGTAGAAGGATAAAGACATGGACAATTGAGCTAACAAATAAAATGAATGTCTTTGAAGATTTTATGCCGATTCATGGCATGAAGAACGTTAAATCGACCCACACTGCTCTGACCACAGTGCATCCTTGTTTTTCTCATCACTTACCTACTAGTTTTCAAATGGACGTCGACTAAAAAGTTTTACGACAATAATTTACACGGTAGTAGATTAAGAACTGTATATAGTATCGAGGATATTTGTTGTTTTGTAGGGGCTATTAGAGCAGTCGTTCTAGTGGTGGAGGATTGGACTGAAACAGATTTAGAAGCCAGACGGTTGATTCCGTGTCGTATTTTAGCCGCGGATTTAGCGTTTGAGTATCTGTTGTTTCCACTATGGATGTGAAGTGGATGGTAAAGTTCTATCTAGCGTTGGTTGTACGTCTGCCAGTGCCTTCTGTAGAGGCAGGGGACTGGCAACACTGTCAGAATGTATCACCGGAGAGATGTAGTGTTGGTGACAGTCGTAATGCCGGATCCAAATACCGGTATGACATTGGCGTGTATGAGTCCAAGTGGAACAAAGACCCGTCTTCTTATAATAGTTACCGAGGGCCATTTGATAAGATCCGTATATATCCAACCTTTACGTCCTGTTACAAGTGTGCTTATAACGGAAGTGTGTCAGGTAACGCTCTTATAGGGGATAGTGTCACATTGAGTCCATCCCAACAAGACGTCACCATACTTGTGATAGTTGATCACAACGTCGGTACCCTGACTACAGGTGACACCACCGCTCTCTCAACGATACCGTGTGGTGTGGACTGCAGCGTATGGCTCGTAAACTGTAGCATAACGACCGTAGAGGTGGGCTCGTTTGCGAAGCTACCACAGGTGAAGACCCTGGTCATCTGGCGGAGCAACCTTCAGACCCTGAGAAGCGGCACGTTTGAGGGAATGAAGAGACTCGAAGACCTGCTGCTGTTGGGAAACAATATAACCTGTCTGGAGGTAAGCTTACAGCACCCACGTAGTGTGCAAATGAACTTGTTAAAAACCAAAACATTTGAGTAGCCAACCCCCCATCCTACCAGTCTTGTAGTACCTGCCCACATATTTATCTGTTTAATGATTTCTATTTTCTTACATTTCAAGATTTCTGTCATGTAGTTTATTTGAGATTATTTGTTACTCTTATGCTTTGCATGTCCGCACCTGTTTTTTTTTTATTTTCAGTATTTGTAATATTTGTTTTGGACTTCTGTACTGTATTCTGTCGATGACGACACGAAAATAAGCTGTAAGCTTGAGTCTGTCGTCATCATGTCATGTATTTAAATGTTGCAATAAAAAAATAAAAATTTTTAAAAAAAAACTTGTTAGATATCGATTGATTGATTGGCTACAGATTAAGCTTTTTTACCGACGGTCCCTTTTGGAAAGACAAGAACGACGTGGCACTGCATTCAAGTTGTTCACAGCTTATTTTGACAGTGTCTTGTACGAAGAATAATATATCAATTTTTACTCCTGGGTGGAGTGAGGAAAATCGTGTTAAGTGCCTTTTCCAATGGCACAACTTCGGTGTCGTCAGAGGATTTGGACCCGGGACCGCTGGGTTCTGGGCCGAACACCCTGCCATTAAGCCCTGCACACACGATAGAGTTTGATTACTTTGTGTTTACAGTGTACATTGAAATAAGTCACCCTGTATTTCCGATAAATAGTATTTACAGCTATATGAAAACATTAGTGGCGCCAGCGGTAACGCAACCCCGCTGCTTCGCCATCTGAGATTCAGATTCAGATTCAGCTTTATTCTGATTGGCATTGCATGTGACATTAATATGAAACAAAAATATCCACATGAATTGCGCCAATACTTACATGGCTTGCCATTGACTTAACAGTTACATAAGATTGCTTAAACATACAGTAATTACATGATTCCTAATTCATGGACATAAATACATGATCACAAACGGTTTAAAAATTCTAACAACGTCCAGATGAAGCGTTGCTCTGTATCTAATTCCGTGGATCCTGGGGCCCGAGTTCGATCCTAGGGTCGACTCTGACATGTTGTAAGGGATGGCATTCGTCATTTCGGATGGTGACGTTAAGACGACATAATCCTCAAGCGTCAAACTTCTACACGTAAAAGAACCCAACACACTTATCTAGAACAGTAGGGGTGACCCGGTCAGTGCTTGGCCAAAAAACGTGAGCCGTGGCGAAGCCGCATTGCACTACCACTAGCTACTTGAAAAAGCATCATGCTTCACGTTGGAGGATGGCTGCATTACCTTAGGACATTCAACGTCTAATTAGGGTGACTTATACATTATCCAGAATGATAATAGAGAAAATCTTATAGCTACAAACTACGAACATACCGACTGTTTAAGTCCCTATATAACGAAGAAGATTATCTATCTATTAGAAACATACAGCGTAGAATAGCTGTCACTAAATTCAGGAATAGCTGTCACAAATTACATATTGAAACGGGAAGGCACAACCGCACGCTTCTAGAACATAGACTTTGCCAATATTGTAACTTAACTTAAATCAAATAGAAAATGAGCGACACTTCATTTTAGATTGTAGACTTTACGATAAAGAAATAATTGTTCTTTTTAAATGTGTTAATGAAAAATTCCCATACTTTGAATATCTAAACGCAACGGATAAGTTTGCTATTTTTGTTGCGTCTAGACAACCCTTGTATAAGAAACATGATATGGTCATGCATCTACACAATGTACAAAGAAGCGAGAAGAAGTTGACTCTACTGGATTAGCTTAGCTTATCACTTTCGTCTACCATGTATGTTTAAACTATGTACTGTATATATTTCACTGTATATGTCACTTACATGTTAGTTAGGTTTATGTTAGACGACCTGTATCTAGCCCCTCGTGGCACGAATATACCAATAAAGGTCTTCATTCATAATTCATTATAGGCCGGTGCCTTTGACGGGTTGCCGCTAGTGCGGTACCTCTATCTTGTGGACGACAAAATGCTGACGACAGCACCCGACATGCTGCGTGGACTACAGCTGGACTGGCTGGACGTGAGTGGAAATTCTCTCCGGTACATAGCGCCTGGTGTACTACAAGGAACGCGGTCTGTACGAAATATCTATATCGTTCAGAACAAACTTCAGTCAGTCAGCGTAGGCATGTTTGCTGATCTGGAAAGAATGCAGATCTTACGGCTGGAGTACAATGAAATCTCTTGGATTGCAGACGGTGCGTTCCACTCAAACAGGCGATTGATTCTTCTAAACCTGGCGGGCAACAAGCTGACTTTTCTGTCAGGGCTTTGGTTCAACCCGATAAAAAAGGGCGTAGTAAACCTGAAGGGAAATGCTATAGTCGCTGCATCTCTGGGGAAGGGGCGGTTGTTGTTGGATATTCGATTGCCGAACAATCCACTGCGCTGTACGTGTGCCAATATAGGGCTGTATAAAGATATGTGGAAGCGATGGCAATTCGCTCGGGGCCTTCCTAGGAATGCTAAAATATTCCCGCAGACAGAGTGTCCCGCCTCATCCCTAATGCGAAACCCACCTGTACCTGTTAACGCCAGCGCACTGCCATGCCCGACGCCATTTGTGGAGATCGTAAACGTAGAACAAAATAATGACTCCACAGAATACAAAGCCTTTGGTAACGTGTACTGGGAGGACCTGCCCCAAGTGTCCTGGACCTTTGCCAATGGGTCAGAATATTCAATGAACATAACGTACAACACTAAAGCAACTACACACGCTAGTCTAACAATGGGGAACCTAACTGTGAGTGTGAGGACCTACCTAAGGGCTGAGGGGTGGACAAAATGTAACATGAAGGATCTTGATATCGGGGAACCCGGGAAACAGACCGTGTGTTCTAACTACATGGGGAAGTCTTGCTTCACTCTTTGGCTTGAGGGTGCGAGGCATTTGGCATTGAAGAACATGCTATGCACTGCTTTCTCGGAGAGTGGATTCTACACAACCAACTTTGAAGCGTCAAACGACAAACACTTGACAAATTCTCACACAACACAACGTCCCGCTACAACACTGATGAGCACACTACAACATCGCACTACAACACGCCAAACAACAGCGCCCTCACCGATGAGCACCAGCGCAAGTGTCGATAGAAACAACAATGCCGTGTTGTACATTTCCGTAGCAGTCGTTGCTACAGGGTTGTTGGTTGGTCTGATGGTAGTTTGGAAATGTTTCAGGTGTGTTAGGGTGAAGCTCTGTCCTATATATATCGCTAGAGCTAATCGTGCACAACAAGCCAATAGCGTCCCTGCGATCGCGGCCTGTTCCCTGGCCTCTGGAAGCTCACGCATCAGTCGTCAGTCCTTACGCGGAAGGTTGTTTTGATGATCACGACAGCTTGAATGAGTCTGTCATCAGCCCATACGCTGAGGCTCGGTTAGAAGACCACGGTAGTTTGGATGAATCTGAGTCAGTCATCAGCCCATACGCTGATGGTCGGTTAGAAGACCACGGTAGTTTGGATGAATCTGAGTCAGTCATCAGCCCATACGCTGAGGGTCGGTTAGAAGACCACAATAGTTTGGATGAATCTGAGTCTGTCATCAGCCCATACGCTGATGGTCGGTTAGAAGACCACACCAGTTTGTCCGACGCAGAATGTTCGGGCTCTTCAGATATTGTCCCTTACGGACAGGGAGCGCTGGGTGCAGCTTACGTTGCCGAGTGCGATCGTAGTGAGACACACACCGTGCCGTCTTGTGATTACAGCGCCGAGCAACCTTCTCAGACCCCAAACCAGGCAGGAACGTCCGTGGCTGCATATGTCGGAAGTAGTTACAAAAATTCTAGCCCGGGAAATTCCAACATGTCCGACCAAAACTGCTACCAGCGCCCTTCCATTCTACCCGACCCGGGCGCTACCCAATCCTTTGCCTACCAGCAGTGTAGTAGTTACGAAAATGCTAGCGCTGGAAATTCCAACATGTCCGGCCATAAGTTTTAACTGCTACTAACGTAACATGACCAATTTACGTCCGATTTATTCAAAACGTATTTATCTTAAAACCGCACGGACAGAGCCAAATTTTAAACCCATGGTCAGAAATATCAGCTCTTCTAAAAAAAATGAATGGTCTGTAAGTTTTTCTCCTCCTATTTAACGCCGTGCGAGCATGTATTTATACTGAGGTATTATCGTCCACCTCGGTCTTTTCCCTTCTAGCGCTATGCCTGAAGAACATAGACCAGAAAAAAATGCACAGTAACTGTCCAAAGTAGTCTGACGGCAAATGATAATAAAATCACTATGTCTGTCCGGCCACTTGCTTAACGCGATGGAAAAAACAATGTTAATCTGTAAATTCCCCCCACATGCGCGGCACGTGGCGTTCACGTGGTAAACACATGGCCATTAAGTTTTGTTGTGCAAAAATTAAAGAGATGGCTAAGGATCATACTTATGATGTTCTTTATTGCTCATGAGAACAGGCTTTGGCATAATACACCGCGACATGTGGACATGAGCCAAACCGGACGTAAATAGGTTCTGCACGTAAATAGGTCATGTCACGTTAGCACCCTTCCATTCTCCCCGATCCGGGCGCAAGGAGACAGGAAACTGTACGATATATTAAACTATATTATTTATTTGCTACAAACAAACAAAAAACTGGATAGAATTTCAAATTACAAATAAAGGCCACGCGACAGAACAAGAAATACTGCTAGCTTGGTAATTAATCTCGGTCGGGTACAATTAATAATTGCCTATTCTTGAAAGAAATCAAAAACAGCTCGATGAAATACTTCAAAAGTCTGAAAAAAAACCCCGATGAGCACTAGTATAAGGTTTGATCCTTCAATAGGAATCCAATGTAGAAAAGAGTTACAGTATCAAACATGCGAGTATAATGAAATACGACATATTTATAGCACATATATTATACAGATGGATTAAAGCTTTCTTGAATAACATGTTTTGGCGAGGGAAAAAAACTATGAAACTTCATAGGTCTTGAATATACATTAGGAAATACAGTAAAGAAAATGAGGCTTGCATAAACCACTGTGCTGCAGCTTTATTGTTGTTGCCTCATGCATTTCACAGTAATAACACTAGGGGCACCTTGTGCGTAACAGTTTAGTGTTGTTCTCATTTAAATGTACACATTTTGTAAATTCCGTTACCGTTTGAAGTAAGATGTTCTTTGCATTAAGATTTGCCACATTCAAGATGGCAAACTGTCGTTTTTATGACGACTTGAAACTTTTCTGGCTTTTAAAAACGACAGTTTGGCACCTTATATGTGGCATATCTTAATGTCAGAAATGTCTTACTTCAAACGGTAACGGAAGTTACGTATACAAAATGTGTACATTTAAATGAGAACGAGTGATTGGTTAGACGAGATACGTCCGCAATGCACCTTGATATGTCACCAACAGTTGCATGATCTTCATTTTCCGTGTTCCTTTAGTACTTTTGTGATCAATATAGGGTTTAAAGTCTTGTTTTTGCATTTAATAGAAGTCATCTGTTTATAGAGCCACTACAATTCTAAGAGTAGAGTGTACGTTTTGAATATGTGACGTTGCATGATTTTAATTTACTGTGTTCCTCTTGCGTTTTAGGTTCAAGATTCAAGATTTATTTATTGCATTTCGCAGTGAAATTACTGAATTACATTCAATGTACAAATAATTGTTAACAAGGTAAAAGCTTTTACAACTTACGACATTGCACATTTCAACGTAATGATTAAAACTTTCAGAATCATTCCACATTTCCCCTTACACGGAATAAATAGCATATACATATATTCCACATAACTTCAATAAAATAATGTGTATACATAAAATGCAAGTGTTGACGACATTATAAATGGTAGCGGCTAGCTGCTCATGATGAGAATTATTGACCAAACTTATTGAGCAAGTTCCACATGTATGGGATGGGGATTTGCTATATCTGTTAGTTCTTTCTTTGGGACAGTTCAGTTTCATGCTGTTTCTAGTAACACGGCCTGAAACCTAAAGTCTAGTCGGTGGCAGCCAGTCTCTGTACTCAGACTCTAGCAATGTCCTCGCAAACTTGAGGCAAAGCTGCTCCCTTCTCTCTGCAAGAGTTACCAGTCCAAGGTATTGCAGTGCACACGGGTAGTCTGTGTAAGAGTTCCCTAAAATGATATAGCACGCCCTCTTCTGGATTCTTTCCAGTTTCTCAGCTTGGGTTTGTGTCAGTCCCGGTGACCAAGCAGGTACCGCATACTCAAGAATGGGCCTGACATAGTATTGCGTAACTGAATTGTGGTTGTTTGAATCAATACGTGAGACTTATGATCTCTTAAGCCTGTTGTCTATCTACACAATTATGTGTATGTTTGAAATAAGTCCTTTGGATTAAAAAGACTGTACAGAAGAAGAAAAAATGCATATGTTCTGTTTATCCAAACTTTGCGTACATTGACCTCCAAAATTCAAATGCTCTAGTTTCAGTACTGTATGTCATCATGTATGAATTCAAAGTACCGGTCGCCTGAAACATGTCATTTGTAAATTGTAATAGGCTTTTTGGTACTGACAAATATCGAATAGAATTACTGCAATGTTAGAATATTCTACCGCTTACTAATGTAGGGTTATCACACATATTGACAGACTGGCACAATATTTCCCTTCTAGTGGAATATAAGGAGAGATTTCAATTCTTTTGTTGTTGTGTTCCTGATTTTTCAATATATAGGTACAGTGAAATTGTGTGTGTTTCGTTTGTAATAGTTCTTTCGCTAGGAACACACCGTAGTTGTGTGTCTAGAAATATGACTTGGGATTTTTGCGTCTTCTTGTTGTATTATTAATATAGTGCAGTATAATAAAATATATTTAGTATATAGTACAGTATAATAAAATATAGTATAGTATAGCATAACAAAATATTTCTAAATTATCTAATTGAATTCAAATTAAATTAATATTCTTATCTTCATCCTTTGGAAAAAATTGGAACTATTGTCAGTCAGATATTCATTTATAAAAAAAAAATCAAAATTATCACAGATATCATTATAAAGCCATCTTTGCGACTTAGAATGGACTCTATCTGTACTCTGTACATATTTATGGCAGCTCTAAGAGAATTGCGTGCGATTTATTCAATAGAAACGATAGTTTGCCGACGTTAGACAGTACGCTAATGTAATATAGTGCATATCAAATATGTATAAGCAGATGTGTGTAGGTAGAGGAATCCCCTAGCTTACTGAGAAATGGACATGTAGTATGACTAAGACTGTGCAAGGCAGAGCAAGGCGGCACAAGGCTGTATGACTAAGGCTGTGCAAGGCCGTGCAACTCGGCACAAGGTTGTCCACTCCCCCTGAGACTTGCTACTTCCTTCATCATGTACCTTTGTGTGATTTATCTTGTGACTCAGTCTGTCAGGGAAGATGTGGATGTAGATTGTGAAGCATATAAAATGAGTAACCGAGTGTGTTAAGTAAGACAGACTAGGATTAAGGATAGAGAGGAGAGGACATGCAGAGTGACTTGGAATAAAGATCTTTCCCAACGGCCACGACAACAGCTGGAGTCTGTCTTCACTTTCCATCGAAGGACCTCTCTCTGCTATTTTCCTTACATGGCGTTGTCGGCAGGATTTCGGTAATATCTCCCTGCACGGGCCGGACCTGTGGCACCACGACCGGCATGGCCGACCCTCGGATGACTACCAGACAACAGGAGATGATCATCCCGGACCCCAGCCAGTCTCAGTCCGGTGAGATCTTGCCTTTGCTTGGTTTTGAGCATTGTGATGACCTGGCCACTTACAGCTTGTTTGATTTTTGTTATTCTTTCTGATGTAGTCTAATCTTGCAGTGTAAGTCGGAAAGGCAGCTTAGGTTCTCTAAAACCTAATCGTTAGTTTCCAAAAGTTATACAGATATAGGTGAAAAGAAAAAAAAGTTGTGCCAAGTCCTTCAAAGTAGCAGAACAAAACATTGTCTCGTTTACAATCTGAATTGAAGTTTGCTTGTCTGATTTTGCTAAAGGAAATGCCCTGTCATTCATTGATTTACTTGGGGATCGAATGGTGGAGAGAAAAGGTCAATGTAGAGCCGGTGTGTTTGTTTCCTCGTAGATAGACCATTCCACAGAATTTAAAAGAAAGGGGATACTGCCCACATACATTTTACTAAACAGTTTACTGACAATGTATTGCAATGTTAGGGGCCCTCAGAATGCTGGCACTGTACATGTAGAACACGCTTGAATATTTTGAGACGTAATCCAGTAAGAATAGGTCGACAGGAGCTCTATCGCCCACAGTCTCCCAGGGTAGTAGGTATTGAGCGAGCCTAGTTTGACCTTGGTTTCACCTAGTTTGACCTGGTTCCAGAGCTAGAAAACATGATAGCATCTAAACATGTTAAAAGCTAAACCTTGCTTCAGGAAACAGCAAACTGCTTTCAACCACGGCCACGACAACAACTGGAGTCTGTCTTCACTTTCCATCGAAGGACCTCTCTCTGCTATTTTCCTTACACTAATTTTCGTTCACATTACCTTACTGTGTAATCTGCGTCTACTTGTCACTCACAAATATCGTCTTTTCACTTTGTCCAGGACCTTTTGCCCGTACATTTCTTCAGTTGTTTTAGCTAGGTAAGAGACTGCTCCTTTGTTCAGTATAGGTTTGTTTAGTATGACACTTTTTTTACGTTAAAAAACACGCCGATCTGGGACGCCGTGTTGGACCGCGGGACCCGAACGTGACTTTAGTTCACTTAACTTTATCAGAAATTGCAACAATACAATACACAGTGGAACGCCAGGCAGACAAGCTGATTTTGAGGACCACTCAACATTACAATTACATTTAATGATTAGGTATTGAGTACGCAATTTAAAGGCACCCTCATAAATCAGTTGATAAATCAGTTGATAGCTTCCCAGTGTTCTTTGCGCGATTGCTTCCGATGATTGGAAGCAAACCCCTCTGATTGGCTGAAGCTGTTTTGGTGGCGAGGTCGCCATAACCATGTCTGGGCACGCTGGTAATCAGGGCCCCTTCGCGACCGATGTATCGTGGAGCGTAGGGGGCCTGATTTATGAGGGTGTTTAAAGGTGTCTCAGCTAGAAGCTACGGGGCGGTAAATCTTTTTGTTGTTGCAATGTAAGTATGCAGTTCTTCAGACAGTTGATGGCCAGGTTGTTAGTTTCTGACCCCGGGAGTAAGGGAGATTCAGTAGGGCGTTGTTGTACAATATGTTCAACGGTGGATGAGAGGTTGTTACGCTGGTCAGAGTATACACTACCAAAAATGCCTTTTCTTATTTCTCTTGTTTATTCTTGTTTTTCTTGTTCTAAGAAAATATATCTTTGAGCAAGCATATTATTCTGTGTACAAGAAAAAATAAAAGTCCCTGTTTTGAGCAAATTCAAGAAAGACATATTTTTCTTTTGCAAAGAATTGTTTTCTTACAGACAATCGACCAATATTCCTAGAATATTTTTCTTGCGGTAAGAATGTCTTTCTAACACATTCTTACGCCTAGATTGAATTTCTTGTTCTTGAACCTTGAGAACAGTTCTGAACTCAAGACTAAAATTCTTACACCTAGAATGAGTTTCTTATAGTAAGATTGATATTCTTTTACCAGTACCTTTCTGTCCTCTAGACTGCATTTCTTACACCTAGAATGAGTTTCTAGTACTGAGATTTAGGTTCGATTACTAGGAATACCTTTCTGTCCTCAAGACTTAATTTCGTATACCTAGAATTAGTTTCTTGTTCTGAGTTTGAGGTTTCTTTACTAGGAATACCTTTCTTTCCTCAAGACTGGATTTTTTAAACAAGTATAGTGCGGGACGATTTCAGTGGTGGCCCCACAGGCACAAGAGAGCGACAATGTCACAGGTGGCGCTTGCGAACCATGCCCAAAAGCTAATGAAACTATGCCGTGTCTGTGGTTTCTCTGTTCTGACATCTAGCGAAAGGAATCTGAACGACAAGATACTTGAGTGCAAGGACTTCCAGAAGGTACTGTTGAATACTTTTGTTATTGATGTTTCTTCGGATGATCCGTTCAGGCACCCACCATTTTTTCCGTCGCAGATGTAGGGCAAAGTTAGGTAAAGATAGGTTTTTCGGCAAAAGGAATAATGTATTGTGGCCAGACCACTCAGAAAACTGTGAAAATGCAACGAAGCAGAGTTGCACAAGAAAGGCGGCATGCAGGCTTATAAAGGCAACCCTTAACGGTAGGCTAAAGAAAACAACAACATGTACTCCTTTATCTTCATCTAAATCCTTGTCCGCACCTTACAATGTCAATGGAAATGCATGTCCACTAGACTGCCAGGCCACCAGTCAAAGTGCAATACAAACATAGAGTATTGGAGATTCTTTTTACACAACCGGTAATTCTCACCTGCTAACGTTTCGATGTCTGTCAGACACCTTCATCAGAGCTTCTGACTGGAGTACTGCTGTGCTTACAGCAAGTAGACAAGAAATCGGCAGTCACTGACCACAATGCCAGACACAATTGCGTCATCGACTGGGAGGGGGCCAAGGTCATCGACAGAGAGGATAACAGACGCACCCGGTGAATTAAGGAGGCAGTCTGGATAAGGAAGACAACACCGGTGATGAACCGAGACGAGGGGGATACAAACTTAGCCACGTTTGGGACAGTGTTCTCGCCGCAAAAGCGCCACCTACATCGGCTACTTATAGCGGTGAGAAGCAGGACTCCAGTCAGAAGCTCTGATGAAGGTGTCTGACAGACATCGAAACGTTAGCAGGTGAGAATTACCGGTTGTGTAAAAAGAATCTCCAATACTCTATGTTCTACCATCCTGATGAAATTATTTTCGGATGCAATACAAACAGTTGTACAGCAGGTGTCAGGCACTACAAATGCTCCTTCACAACAATGGGAGGAGAACTTACTAACAAGTCTGGTTGGGAGGATGGTAAACACTGCACGAAACCATCAAACAATAAGGTGTCCTACTGGAGGACAGGTAAATATTTCTACTATATTTTATATTGATAGTGTTGATATTTCTGCATTCCTAATAATGAATTGCATCTCATCTACATGTAGGTGCCAACACATTTGTACAGTATTTGGCTTATGTTTAAGATAACAGACACAAGACACAAGATATGAGAGACCCCATCAGGTGTGACCTAATTTGTTTCAAGCTCTATATAGTGAACATCGTTTTGTATAATGATATTTTGGTCACATATAGCAAAGGTACATATACTGATGTATTATTAAAAATCTAAAACAATAGATATAAACACAGTATCCAGATTATATTCTTAATCGAAACATGACATCTCTGAAAAAACAAAATGCAGAATAAGAAAATCTCTAGCGACAATTAAAAGGTCTACAGTCACAAAAATCTTCTTTTCTTTTCTCTGTACGTCATGCAGGCTATAACACTACATAAAGTGAAAGTGGCAAGGAAGCCTACATCAGAGGTGAGTAAACACTGCACGAAATGGCCTCGGGTCCCGACGGATACGTACAGGGATTTTCTGTATTTTTGGCGGTTACTGATGGATACTGACGGATACAGGCGGATCCAACGTAATTAACGGATCCGACTAAATCCGCAAGGAATATTTCCGGAGGAATCCCTGTATGTATCCGCCGGAATCCGAGGCCATTTCGTGCAGTGAAAGCCACTAACTGGCGGCGAGCCAAAGAGGTACATCCCACAAAGAAGGTCACTAGTGGCGGGGATGCAGAGCATCAGATGGTCACCGAGCTGAAACGGGTTCCACGGGAGAGGCTGAAAGAGATGCTCCACAGCCTGAAGCTGGTCCGGATTGCTGACGGCCACCTACTATCTGCAAAAACAGACCTCAATACATGTATGTCTTGGAACCAGAGGGAGCTGAAAAGGTTAGCTTCTTACTTCAGCTGCTATTCTGACTACATCAAAAGGAAAGGAAAGGAAAGTAATCTCGATCCAGTTTTAGCTCACTGAAGAGCTAATCTTCCACTGGTCGTGACAGAGAAGAAGACAGACGCTATGTACAGTATTTACAGGTTCATTGTTCCGGGGAAATTCCCCTAGCTCTTTTCGAATAGCACAATGAACAGTGGACTACGGCTTAACGTCCCGTCTTAAGGACTGCGATCTTTTCCGGTAGCGTGCATGTCGGGTGAGCAACACAGCCGGGATCGAACCCCGGGCTTCTAGTTCCAGAGGCAAGATCGCTAACCACTGGACTACGCACGCTACGTTTATCAAATGATCAATAAACAAACTAACATATGCCCTGATATAGCAACATTAAACAAAACACTTATTTTGAAGTTCTAAATAAGAAAACAAACGTTTCAGAATGAATATCAATGTTTCTACCATAACATGCATGAAAGCTTAAGGTCTTAGTCATAAATGTACGTATACAAAGTGTACTCACAGTTTATTTGTATGACTTCCTTTTGCATGGGCTATGCCCTATTGTCGAAGTGGTACGGCATACGGGATTTGTTGGACACACTTTTGATTTGAATTGCTGACAACGCTAAACAACACGTGGTAGTTCATAAATGTCAATTGCCAAATCATGTTAATAACATAAAAATACATTATGGCAACGACCCGATGTTTCATACCTATGGACGGGTATTTTGGACTTAGCTATAGACTTACTTATTTATTTATTAGTTTCGATTTACCACATTTTGTGGAAGGATTGACATAACAGGTGAACTATCACCTTTTCAAGATGTCATCCCAGACCGGACTGTAAGATTTGGACCATCGCACACCGGGGCATACCCCTACTCTTTTTCGAAAGGTGTGGTGGTTTTTTTCACGTGCGCGGGGTGTGGCTCTCCCCAAACACGGGACCTCCATTTAACGTCCTATCCGAGGGACGTCCCTAACCCTAGATGAGCTAGGTACTCATTTACACCTGAGTGAAGTGAGGAAAGTCGTGTTAAGTGCCTTTCCCAAGGGCACAACGTCGGGGCGCAAGTTCGGACATGTCTCTGGGCACAACCCGGGATTGGATCCCGAGTCCCATTGTTTGACAGCCGCGCGCTCTACACTTGCGACACATGCGCCTTACGTCTAAAGTGCCCCTTTATATTCGTTATAATCTGATGTTTGTTTTGATAAATATTTCATTTCTTGATGCTGTATAATTGGCGCAGAGGATATTAGTTGCATAATGTAAGTCTCATCGCCACTTTGTGTCGTCCCTCTACCTATGTTTGGTACTTTGTGAATGAATAATGTAAAAAAAAAATGTCTGAACAAGTGTAGCTTCATAAGTATTCATTTATTGCATGTTTTTTGCCTGTGTATAACTTTGTATACTATCCAAAGACAACTGCACATGTACATGGATTTTAATACAGATTATATATGAGATGGTTGAATTTATTTTTGCAAAACTTGCATTAGCATTGTTAGATAAGAATGGTGAAGGCTTACACATACTATTGTAAGAGAATCCATAATTTCTAAAAGCTTTTATTTGAAAATAAAAGGAAACAAATCATTTAGTAGCTGCAGGAAAAGAATATGCAGGGGAGACCAGAACCGTATTAGGATTTTTGTAGGTATTTACTTAAATTGAGACTATAAGTATATGCTCATAACAATTATGATTTGAAAAAAGCAAATCGTTAAAGATATACGCAATGTAACAATTATTCAAGCAACTGTCTAAAATTTGTAAACGGTCTGACGTTCCAGACCAGCATCAGCGGATGCTCTCTGAAACTTCTGACCGTTTCTAAATTGTATCCTGAGTATCTTATTACCTGAATGTCTTACCTACAGCGACGTTATAGGTGTACAACAAAATGAAAAATGCCTTTGCTTATGGCTTTGCAATTGAACAGAAAAACTTAAGAAGCTATAGTTGGATCGTGATGTGTTGAAAAGTCTTGAAACAGGCAACTTTTAGGGTTTCTTCGTCAGATCAAGTTTCTCCATGGCGATCAGTCGCAACTTCTTCCGGTCAACCTGTATCGTGTGAACCAACCAAACTGCTTTCATAACACATCCCAAAACACTAATTAGCTAGGGAGGGTTTCTTAATCATGTTAACCTTCCTATAACTATTTCAAATACTTTAACTGTCTTATGCATGAACAAATCACAACGGATATATAACGTTGTTACATTTCTAAGAAATTACTTGAATGGTGTATTTTCGTAATACACTGCAGCAATGCGATAGAAACGCATTTTATATTTCAGAATCATTATCGTCTTAACATATCATGGCTGAATTACAATTGTAACTCTATTGTATTTGTGTCTTAAAATATGTAAGCAATCAAAATATACGCAGGCTCAAAGTTGGTAAATTTCGTCAAATATTAAACCAGAGGAAATGTTCCTATTACATCAAGTTTCTACGAATGCAGATGCAGAAACCAGTGAATGCATATATGAGGATGATACACCGTAGGTAGACTAGCACAAGAATCAACAGAATACCATATGTAACGATTCGTACCCTGTAATCAATGCTGAAGGCATTTTTGAAGGACGACTTACCTTTGCCAGTGAGGCGGTCATCGGGAACTCGTTGAAGAAGACAAAATAGCCTGGTACCTCTATCGGGACCATCTACACAGGAAAAATTGATGAAATAAAATGTATAGTATTTCTTAAACATGCTTACCTATATTATAGCATTAACTTTGATAATATATTTATATCTTTGATTACATCAATCATTCCTTAACAAAGACTGGATTCTGTTAGTCGAAAATTTTGATTTTGTAATGGAATTCACAGTTTAACTCTTATCCGGGATAACTTTTACTAACACAGATTAACTTTCAAGTTACTAAATGTGATTGCATGTATCGATGCATAGTCAGCAAATACGTCTTTATCTTTCCATTTAAGCAATGACGTACAATTGGTGATGACTGGGACATGTCAGGGGGCTGTTAACAATTCTACGTTTCCGTGGAAACATCGAGTCTAAGATTGGTTTGTCTGTACCACTGCGTAAGAAATGACATATTCTCACCCCCATCTCAACGCAAGCCGTCTTCATTTCCCTTGAGTCGGCGGATCGCCCTTCTTTCAGGCTGAAAGGAATTCATAATGGCCATATAAGAAAATTCCCCACACTACACCGTTTAGCCATACGGCTAGAAAGTCTTGGATATTTAAGGTTGTTGAAAACAACCATTGAGATCATTACAGTCTGTTGGATTCAATCAGACTAGTCCTAGTTATATTAATAATGCATATGCCAGGCAAAATTACCTTACTAGTCAAGATGGCTTTTCATATGACAGTGGTGCATATTTCAGAGGGCCATGGTAGTCGTACTATTCTGCAATATGTATTAGATGTATACTTATCAGCACAGTTATAATTCAGTATAGAAAATTATTGAGTAAAGGCCTTTAAACATAAGGTATATGAGAGGTTGAATGCAAGGGTTGTTAGTTCTATGTTAAATGTACTTACATGATGCAGGCACATATCTCCTCAACGCTTGCAGGGTTAGGCACGCTAACAACCTAATTAAAGGAAAATGTATCTATCATATACCAGAAGTTGTTCATAAAATAATGTTAAGATGGAATAAACCAGTTCACTTGTCATCATGATCAATAGGCTTCAGGTGTTCACCCTATTATTCGTTGTTTTCTTACTATCAACATCCTACATTACGGGCATTTTCCTCGAATGCATGCATAATGCTTTTATTGAAAGAATGATAAAATGCTAGTTTTCACCCTGACGTCTTGCACTTTGGGATGCTTCGATAACGGCGCCTCAATGACAGAAGGGTGCACGTTGTAGGCATTCCTTATAATCATATCCTGGGGACACATGGGAGCTATGTTATTGTTATAATAATAATAACTTTATTGCACAACAATTGTACAAGGTACAAAGTATGGCATTTACTGGTACATAGATAACATTCTAACAGGCTAACCAATCTATCTAATACAATATTGTGTAGTAGTCTATATGATGTATAGTTTTTGGTGTGTGTGTGTGTGTGTGTGTGTGTGTGTGTGTGTGTGTGTGTTTGTGTCGGTCTGTCTGTGTGTCTTTCCGTCTGTGTGTATGTGATGTGTGTGTGTGTTTCCGCACTACTGTAGTCAGCATAACTCAAGAACTTCTGATGGATTACGATGATATTTTTAAAGATTGTAATTGACCAAGATTCAACATCATAAGCGTGCCGGCCGTAGACTCTGTCTGATGCCATGATGGAAAAAGAATATACCTATTGCATAGTTGAAAGTATGCATGTATACAAAAGGTATGCGTGCTCGTATGTATGTATGTATGGATGTATATATGCATTTATGTATTTTTGTATGTATGTATGTATGTATGTGCCGGCGTTTCCGTGCAAGGATTGAACTGATCAGCCACTCCCGCACCCACAAGGACAACTGAAGTTGAGGTCCTCATCGACTACGATAGAGGAACATCATCATGTATGTATGTATGTATGTTTGTATGTATGTATGTATGTATGTATGTATGTATGTATGTATGTAGTGCCGGCGTTTCCGTGCAAGAATTGAACTAATCAGCCACTCCCGCACCCACAAGGACAACTGAAGTTGAGGTCCTTATCGACTATGATGGACGAACATCATCATGTATGTATGTATGTATGTATGTTTGTATGTATGTATGTATGTATGTATGTATGTATGTATGTATGTGTATATGTATGCAGTCTTGTGCATATGTGTGTGTGGTTTAGAGCTGGTGGAAGACGATAGTTGTTAGGCACGTCACCGTAGATAACTGTAGTCTAATGAGTGTTAGTGCTTAGAAACATATTACTTGTGTGTATCTGAATACGGTAGGCTACTCGTCACAATGATAAGAATGAAAAAAAAAGATTATAATAATCCCAGTATTTCAAAACTTACCGAACATCTGCCAAAATGCTTCAAGACACCGTTTTCATCGAGAACACCGAGATCTCTAAATGCAGAGAAAATCTAACTTTAGAATTCAATCAATGTTTGTGGATGTTATCAAATAATGTTCCTATGGATTGATCTCCATCGTAACGTTTGATAACGAAGTATTCCATTTCTGTCTCCGAAATAAAACACTTACCGCTTAAGACATGCATTGGTTTAAATGTATCATCAGATCTAACTCCATCATGACTCTCAACCATTCACATAAACAAGAACTTTAGAATATCAATCCTGCTACCATAATAATCACATTTTTTGAAGCTTTTGAAGCTTTAGAATATCCTAATACAAAGGTGTGTCAAAAGTATGGATTTAAAAGTTAACCAAACGCGATACCTTTGTTGCATTGCTATAGATATAAAAATTCCGCACTGCAAATGTAGTAAAGCTTTAGTATAAACCGATCTAAATTCTTCATTTTCCTATTTCACGAGCACAGTAATACAACCCGGCAATATAAAGAAATGAATTTAACTATTCAACGCCTACCATTTAACTACAAAGCCAGATGTTACTGTTGTATACCTAACTAACAAAGATATAGCAATAGTTTCTTCAGATCGGTAAGTCAGCTGATAGCAAACCAATAATGACTGGGTTCTATTAAACGCACTCCAACTATAGGTGTCACTGCCATTACAGATGCGGTCCCAAAAAGTTAAGCATTCACACACATAACATTACGTAGGTACATGTAGTTAATGCGGTGTTTAAAATGCGGTTCCAGACGTAAGGCATTTACATACATGTCTATATATATATATATATATATATATATACAGATAGGTATAGTTCATCAGGTGTTTACCATGCGGTCCCAAACGCACAGAGACGTTGAAAAGTTAAACAAAGATTCATTTGAAACTTGACGCATAACCTACCCAGTTTTGTACCAGCCGTCAGCTGTCATCGCCTGTGATGTTTTCTCCTTGTCTCCGTGGTACCCTTTGAACAAAAATTCCCCTCTCACCCAGACCTCCCCCACCTGGCCTAATGGTACAACCTGACCATCTTTGTCTACGAGCTGAATCTACGTGAACACATGCAGTAATTATGATTAAGAATTCTATTGCAATAATGACAGTAAAGGCGATCCGAAATTGATATACCATATACACAGCTGTACTATTTTGATTGATACAGAGTACAAAACGAAGATACCATTCAGTTATTCCTAATAGAATTCTATTTACTGATTATCTGCCTGTCGAGTGTAACAGATAAATGATTCTCATTTTTCTTTTACACAAAACACCATTCCATACATCGAAGTGACCTAGAAACCGACAACAAATCATGTAGTGTTCGGGAGTTTACTTACGTTAACCCCAGAATATTTATTTCCATCTCGAAAATTCTCCAATGTCTCTATCTACCTGATCGTTTTATAAATAATTAGAAATCATAAGGTGAAATAGCAATAGAGCTTCTTTACCTCCACATGTGGTGCCGGCTTGCCTACTGTTGTTCCTTTCCCCTCTCCAATCATGGCGGCTGGAGCTGATGCCACGCTTGTGAGCTCTGTCATTCCATAGACAACCTTATTAAAAATATAAACAAAATTGTATAATGACAAAGGATGTTGTGACATTAGCAACTAGAGTTCCACGACCTCATACCTTCGCCAAATGATTTTAACCTTTATGACTGACGTATCAGGGGTGTTTGTCATCAATTATAAATCATACCAGTTGATCTTCTTCACCCCAAAAAAAACAAAAGTATGAGCTTAACAAAGAAGGTTATGCTAACAAAGTAACATTTATCATGAATTATGCAAATGGGGTCCTTATAAGCATAATTTGATTCAACGATGTTCACATTCACATAACTTCCAAATGACACAAGTATGAAATTGCCATCATTTACCTGTAAGGAATTATAGTAGTTTCTCATTAATTATGCAAATTATGCCTACATTTGCATATTTTTTATGTAGCAAAATTCCTCAGTAAAAAATGTCACATATGTCAATAGTCATATCATGGAACACAGCGGGTTTTTAAAATTGTCTCATTAATTATGCAAATTAGAATCTGATTTGCATAATTATCGTCCAATCATACAAAACATCACGTAAGCTATGTACATACCAAAGATCATTACCATCAATCAAGCCCATCTTGAGTTATAGTATTTTCGTGATCCTGTAGCACATCTGCCAGTCCCTGGCAATCTAAAGTGCAGTTCAATTCTACTTTGAATCTAAGAAAGCTGCTAGGAGGGTCGTGTTATATTTTTTTATGATTTTTTTCCCAGGATAACAGTAACTACGAGCATACCTAATATTATCACATTCTAAGCGCGCTAACAACGTCACGCCATGTTTTGACTATTGGACTGATTTTCATAGTGATAAAGAATCCTGAGCTCCTACACTTCCAAAAATCGTTTTTCTTGTTTTTCCTTGTACGAAGAAAAATTTTATCACTAAGAATATCATTCTGTATACAGAAATCCCTGTTTTAAGCACAAACAGGAAACCGTATTTTAAGCACAAACAAGAATTGCATCCAATAAATTTTTTCTTGAACTTTTTTAAACCAAGAAAATTAAAGAAAAATATTCTAGTAGAATAAGATTTTCAAGAACAAATATCTTATGGAAAGAATCTGTAAGAATACCACATTTGAACAAAAAGAAATCTTAAAGTTAGGCAGAGAAAGCATTTTTTTCTTATTTTTCTAGATAATTCTTATTGGAAAACATCATGCTAGAAACATTTGCTTAGCTTAAGAAAAAAAGGAATGGAATTCTTTGCGTAAGAATTGACATCGACAAGACTTCCCAGAAGGTTTCTTGAATTTTCTTGTTTTTCTTTGTATAAGAAAATTTTTCTCAACATAAGAAAACAAGAAAAATAAGAAAGAATATGAAAAAAGATTGGGTAGTGTATCGGCAGTTAAGGCTAACATTTGGCCTACTGGGTGGAGTGTTTGCCTTGCATACGGTAAGTCATGAGTTCAAGCCCCGGCCGGGTCATACCAAAGACTTAAAAATGGTACATACTTCTTTCTCTGCTTAGCACTCAGCATTTGGGAACGAGTATGGAACTTAAACACACACTTCACTACCAGCGGACCAGCCCCCTGCTGTTGACTTACACTTGTGTGGCCCAAGGGCTAAGAATGGAGATGGGCGCCACCCCTACGCATCTTTTCAAGACGGATGGGACACTTTAACTTTAACTTGAGGCTAACATTCACGATTAAAACAACACGTCCCGTATGCAGGTAACAAAAAGAAAATATAACAGACTGTTCTGCATTTGCCAAAATGAAACAAAATATATATCTCTAATGGATGTACGCTTCTTATACGCATGTCAGGTTGCCATATTCATGTATTTCCGTGAGTTGTTTGTATCATAACCAGTATAATATCACCAGAAATGCCTAAGGTTGGGTGGGGATGGGAAATTTAATGAACACAAAGTAGATGTAAGGGTTCACCTCTGTCTCAATGTTTTAAGCGTGTTTTTGAACATTTAGCAAGTATCTGTAGAAATTCACCTTTTTAACTTCCTGCCTGCTCTAAATGAGAGTAGGCGACAAGAAATCACCACCAGTAGAGATAGATATAGCAACGCAGAAAAGGAATGAACTACCAGCAAAATAAGCCCAACCGATTCATATGCTTGGAGATGAAGACAAGTTAGGCTGGATAAAAGCGTGATGACAAACAATAGTGTTTACAAACACATTCGTTGAATACTTCGAGTTCTCTTATGATTATAGTTCATCGATTATGCAAATGAGCTGTGTCTTTTGATCATTTTTGTGACTCCACGGGGAACGTGACTAACAAATTAAATGGGAATTATATAGCTGCGAAAACAACAGACAGACCAAACACAATACCACGAACACACACCATCACGAAAATTTAGACACTGCAAAATCAAATGGAGTGAATAAAGGACAACTTACAAAGACGTTCGCTTTTGGCAGGAGATCGGCTGCACGATCAAGCAGACTCTTTGGTACGACGTTGCCGCTGGTGCCCACTAGAAAAATACACGGCATTGAACATAGATATGTTGCGCTATTGTGAAACATCGATCTAGGTTGACGAAGACGTCGAGATAATTCGTACTGACTAAACCAAGATCCTAGTAATTTGCCCGACTAACCCCAAGAGGGAAGGTTTAGCCCCTGGCAGTGGTAAACTTGTACAACACAGGCTATGCGCTATCAATATATATATATGTGCAAGTCTATAAGTTAATTGCTCATTTATTTTACTAATCCTCATACCTAAATACATCTATTATATAGATATGATATATCGAATCGGCTATTGATTCAAAGTAACAATGTTCTTAAAGATTTGTATCAATTTCAGCTTTTGTAAAGAATAGGAAAATGATTTGAAAAAAATATATCAATAACATGAAGAAATCGTAAAACCATGGGTCAAACTATACGAAAGAAATGAATTGTTTCGGGGAGGAAAAAAAAACATAATTATAACTACCTTTCATGCATACTCCTTACCTCCTAGTATTGAGGACAGGTCGTAGTCACCCAAGTGCGGATGGTAAAGCAGGTCATGAAAATCCTTCAGCCACAACACGGAGATCGAGTGGCACCTTTTTTTAAAACAACAAGAAAGATTTTATCCTAAAGCAGGATTAAACTATAATTTCCATTTGCATAGTTAATATTTGTTTTAAAGCACGAACCTCCCGTTATTTACCGTAATTGGATCTATACATATACTACTTTCTCATCAATTATGCAAACTTTGATTTCATATGCATAATCTATATTAGTTCATGTGTCTCTCTTCCTCAGTTACATATTCACATGTTTGAAGACGATGAATAGATTCGAAAACTCACTAAGATTCCTCTATCTCTTCTTGCTTTCGTGAATTATCCACCTTCAGAATTTTCTACAAAACACCCCTGCAGTTTCAGAAAAAGCTGCTTGTAGGCCAGGAGCTGAATAACTTTTCCTCGTGCACAAGAGATGTCCATCACTCCAATTTGGTGAACGTACAATCTTCAGATCAAAATATTATAATAGTGGCCAGGGGAACCAAAATGTAATCATTTTGAGGTCTTTTTACGACCTAACGAAATACCGAATACCAAGAAAATACACAAAGGAATTCTGGAGTTATACACTGTCTTTTTATTGAAAACCTGTATCAAGGAAATATGAGAAGTTTGTGTATAAGATGATAACATTTATAATGACATATCAAACCAAAGTATATCATATCAAACAAAAGCGGTATTGATATCTACCATCAAAATCCTTGCACAACACTTTGGTAGTACTTTGCAGCCTAAGATGTATTGTAATCTTAATCTCTCGTATACCTCTCCTCCTGAATTGTCTTCATGATTTCCACAGATGATGGCGATGTGCTGGCAGGAACAACAACCGCACATCCCGGAATGAAAAATGGGGCGATCGTATAGACTGGGGTTGAGAAGTACGTATAGAGTGTTGATCCCTAACATCGGAACGGTAAAAGAAAACATTTCGACTTGTTGATAGTGTAAGAATAGACACAGATTAACCTTTATCCGTTTACCTGTTGTCCGTTTGTACGCCAGCGCTATGTTTTTGGTGTATTTGTCAGTATGATTACTGTTTTCTGTCTGATATCTAAACCAATTGTCACCCGACACTTTGTTCATCAACATACAGACCCCTTTACGCTTGATTCTTTTTCTTAATGCGTTCAATGATGCTTAAAGAATTGTCCGTATACTTGTACCCAAGTTAGAATAGAAACAGCTGTTACTTCTTTTTCACAATTGGCGCTTCACCTACTGACCTCATTTTAGCCAAACAACGTGGGCTCTGACAGAAGGGTGTTAACAACCTGGGTATATGCATGTATTTCAAATTCGGGGGAAAGACCTTCAATATTCAATATGACTTAATCTTGGACTCATCATTTTAGGAAAGCGATAAAGATCGGAAATTTGGTATGGTAATACCTTGTGTATGTATTTGTTGGTCTTCTTACATACGTATTGGACACGACTTTACATGACAGATTTTCTAGCTCGTTTTCTCTTTTTGGCTTCTGTTAGATACAATTGATTTGAACTTAATAGCACGACACTTTGGCTTAATATATACATTTTAGCGCACAAAATGGCCCAAAACAACTGACTTAAAAGGTTTCAATAATAAAGTCTATGTAAAAGAAATAAATGTCTAAGAACATGTGCCTAACCTATACTTTTGTCAAATCTCAGCTTATTTGGCTAACATATCATATCCATGACAGGTACATTGGATAGTTTTGGGCTCCATTTATAACAAATTAAGTATTGAGTCTAGCAAAGTATACGAACAAAGTACTTTACATAACGTTCCCGGCAGAAACTCTTTCTCTCCCGGTAGAATTGCCGATTCTCAGATTCTGAGATCGCAATCTATGCTCTGATAGATTTTACATTTATATCTGTAAATATATATGCTAGGGATTGCGATCTGGTAGAATCGCAAGAATCGGCGATTTTACTGTTTAAGATCGTGACCGGAGTATCTGTCGACAGATCTGTTAGGTTAGTGGGTTTTTTTTTGCTAGCTTACCACATTCGGCAGACCGATCATCTTGGTGCCCAAACGGACCGTGTTGTACAGACTGAAAGTGCTGTGCTCAACACACTTCGGTTGGCCCATACTTCCCTGTGAAAAATAAACAAGTGCCCGTTGGACATAAACATCCGTAAAGTAATCATTGTGATTGCGGTGTGGCCTACTCTTTTTACTACAGACAAATCCATGAAAATGTTTGTGAGTTATGGGTGCGTACGCACAACCCAGACAAAAACACAAGTTGTTTATCCTTATCTTAGCAAAGCAGCTTATTTTTGCATTACCTCATGAATTATGTAAATGAGGCCCTGATGATTCATATCTTATAGTGTTCAACTTAACTCATTCCAAAGGCCCCAAGAGTAGAATTACCATCATTTACCCCTACGGAATTATTGCATTTTTCTTACTAGTTATTCAAATAAGGTCTTGGAATAAGGTAATTGATATCTATCTATAATCCTGTCTTCCTCAGTTACACATGTTTAAAAATCCTATCATGAAACGCATTGGGTTTATAAGATTTGCCATTTTTTATTCAAATAAGCTCGTTATTCGTATAATTTGGATCTAATTGTATAAATCATTAGTCAATATACATAACAAAAATCACAACGATCCGCCAACCCCATCTTGACTATTTCAAAGTCGAAATCAAAATTGGTTACAGTAGTTCAGAAGAAGGCCCTAGTGGACCAATCCTTCACCACTTACTCTCTGTCACAAGAGCTATCTTGTGGCAGAGAGGGGTCGTGTGGCGCAACGGCAGAGCGTTCGACTCAGAACCAAAAGTTCCCGAGTTCGAATCCTGTCATGTCACCGATCTTGTGCCCTTGAGAAAGGCACTTAACACGACTTTCCTCACTCCACCCAGGTGTAAATGGGCACCTGACTTCGGTTGGGGAAGGTCGTATTGAGGTCAGCTGGTGGCGCCGAATGGCAGCCGCCCAGACCCTTGCGACAATTCCACATAATGCAAGTGTGGATAAGATATGTATATGTATATGTTGTGTATTATGTGAAACCTGTAAACCCTGCATCGATTCAGCGCTAGAAAGTCTGCCATTGCGGGTAATTTCTGACCAATAAACCTTTCTATCTGCCGCTAGATAATTAAGCTTTCAGTGTTTCCAGAACACTAGATGTAAAGCCCAGAAGTTCTGAGGCAGTACCTTAGGGGGCCATTATCAAACTTGACCTTCGTTTTCCCGACTCCTACGCCAACCAAATATCATCCATCCACCCATCACCCTTCAAGTTGGAATCCCATAAGAAGCAGTACAAGGCCATTGGAAGGTTTAATTAAAATTGTAGGACGATGGGAATGCACATATCAAAGCCAATAGCTCTATAAGCCACATGCTCATTTCTTTTCTGATATTCAATCATTTTTTTGTTGTTGTTGATGGAGTATAGTGATGTATGATTTGCATTCAGAACAGTCGTCAGGGTCCTGAATATGCAATGTGTTGATTAAAGGTGTCGGTAGATATCTTAACTAAAAAGAAAGAAAAACGCGCGTACGTAGCCCACTTTTGGTCATAAAACACTGCGCTAGCGGACTTAGTAGTAGTAATGGCAGGTGGTACAAGCTTCCTCTCCTTGAGTGCCCGATCTATTTTCTTTTTAAATTCGTTTTTGTTCTGAGCATGCATTCAACCAATTCAGTGGAAAACCTGTCCCAGATATACGTACCCTGCTTTACACGTGCCATTTCTGCCTCACCAACGCTGTTTTTGACGGAGGTGTTCTGAATAGAACAGGGGGTTCTATGAGTCTTCTATTCTTTCGATATGGTGTTCGACAGGATCGGTCTATTCCCCCTGGGAGGACGCAGACTTGTTGTTCCATGTGCACGCCGTCCCTTTTGCCACTTTCTGTAGAATCCTCGATCATGGAACGGTATTTTTCACCAGATTCTGTAGTATCAAGCTCCCAAAACACTTATCTGTGCGTAAGTCCGGACAATTTGGCGTTAAACCGGGAATTTATCGCCGAAAACAACAAAAAATGTTCATACAGACGACGCGGGCACCATATTGGTTACGTCATGGCCGCAAGGGCTTATGGGATTACGTAATCGGTGATTGCGCAACGACCCGAGGTCGCCGGCCCCGCGAACTAACTTCCGGGTTTCACGCCCTAGACACGCGGCGATGCTGTTTTGTTCCGGGGAATACTCTAAACCGGTTGTAACCGGGAGCGGCAATCTTCGCAAGTTTCTGCATCCCGGTTGTAAGGGAAGACATGCAGTACCCCTATCTATTGACCTAATTCTACTTATGGTGTTGATACAAACATGTACTATTATGATATATTCACAGCTCACCGAAGTAAAGGCCAACAGAAAGGTGTCGTGACAGCTCAGCTGGTCTTGGAGAGTCCTCACTTCCGCAATTAGCTTCTCATCGCTTCCAATCTTCTGAACCGCATCCATAGTATAGGCACCAAATCTTAAAAATATATATTGTACAGAAAATTGTACTAGAAGTTCCAGTGACTCAACACATTACAAACCCACACCTCCTAAGCTATGTGGATCACAAAATGCACACCATCGTAGCAAGCGACTAAGACTAGTTTTGTTCCTTTTTTTCTTTCTTCTCATTTATTTGATAAATGATCGTTTCTTAACCAAAGATACCTTTATACATGTATAGCAACGACCTAAATATGTAACATATGCCACAGTAGAGATTGGAATTCAGGACCATCTGGAATTGTACTAGGACTGATTGGAATTCCAATCTGTCTTATGACAAATTGGAATTCTAACGTATCCCAGGACAATCCCAATTTCTCCAAGCTCAGACTGGAATTCAAATGTGTCCTAGAACAAATGAAACAAATCTGTACTAGGACAATCTCTAATTCTACTGCTGACTGGAAAAAAAATCAGATTACATCAAGATGTTTTGGAAAATAGACTGAATCATGTCACAACTAACATTTCATTCAGTGCCAGCATGTGCAAGCCTACGTTCCAGGGGAGGAAGGCGACACCTTCATGATCCCCCCCCCCCCCGGCATTACCAACGCAGTTAGGAAGTTAACGTCGTCAAGGATTGCGAGCTGACAACCGCATAAAGAGGGAAACCTCTTAACGCCACATGTGTGTCAATCATGCTCTACAACTGTAACAGCTGGGCTGCCCCACAGACAGCGATAGACAAGCTAGACACATGCCACCGAGAACACCTACGAACAATCACAGGACATCGATTGCCAAATAGCTTGATCTCCAACAAAACACTGTACAAGCTGTGTAACACAAGCCCGCTATCAACAAAAGTGAAATATGCCAGGTGGTCCATGTTCGGACACATTCTAAGAATGCCGACCGACACACATGCACAACAGGCTTTGGACTTCGCCCTGATAGAATCCAACACATACAGATCCAGAAAAGAAAGACATTGCAAAAACTTACTGAGTCTACTAAGGGCAGACCTGAAAGATAGAGGAGAAGGACCGTTGCGGTCAAAAAGAAACCTACGGGAGCTACGGAAGCTCGCCACAAATTGAGTGGAAAAGATTAAAGGAAGACTGATTGCGGCTGCAGGATGTTTCTACTACTGCAGCAGCAGAAAACAGTGGACTACTACTACTACGTTCACCATTACTATTATAGGTTAGTTGATAATGCTAGTTACATTATCTAACTGGAAAAATTGGCTGAGCATTTCAAGTCACAATGTCGTTTGCAAATGTCATTGATACGTAAATCGATATGTTCAACAATTTTCAAAAGTCACTATTAATGTCCCACCGCTTACTTGACGCGACGGAAGAAAATGATATTGCCCTGTGAATTTCACCTACATGAGCGGCACGTGGCGTTCACGTGATACTCTTAAAGCACGGCCGTAGATACTCACCCTGCCGCATTGTCTCCAAGTACAATGATACTGGTCAGCTTGGGTAGCCTGGGATTTGAGAAATAACAGCATTATATTTGCTTGTTAGTCAATTACAAATCAGAACAAGGATGAAGATTTATTTACAGCATTTCGTACAAAAAAGCAAATGCATGGCTCCTGGTGAATTGTCATTTGATTATGATGATGTCAGTGATTTCATTCAATTTGGTACATAGTAGGAATTTTGTACTTCAAAGTTTACCTTTCAATCTTCAGCATTCCAGGTTTCGCTGTTTTTGTAACTTCAGGAAACAAACTGCACAGGTACGGGGCCGTGCCGTCTGTCTGACAGTCTCCTGATATGTCACCCATTATGAGTACCTTCACGCCAGCCTATCAGAAAAGAAAGTTGTGGGAAGTTTATATCTATGAAATGATTGCTCATCATAATCAAGTTTCCATTGATCACAATATCAGAGTCCTTGCTTAGTGTTGCCAGTTTCAAATTGTTGGTGTCAGAAGACTGTCAAAATAAGCCGATGCAAACAAGAACAGTATTGTTCTTTTCAGTTATCAACTTCTCTACTTTTGTTCTTCAGTAAAGCCCGTACCTATGCTACTTTGGGGAGGGGGGTCATTTTAGGCCCACCCGAAACTCCTAGACTACTTTTCCTAAACTCCTTAACCACCGATTTTGCGGAGGATTATGTACGAGTTAGATAAAAATTAATATGCCGAACTTGGTGTCAAGCTTATAAATATGTGAATGACCTACCACAAGTCGTGCGGAAGTGCAAAATCTACATGTACGCCGACGATACTGTGCTTTATTACTCGGCACCCCTGTCAAAGGAATGTGAGGAAGCTGTTTCAGAGGACATGAAATTGGCAGCGAAATGGTTCACTGAGAACAGGCGATCTCTCCACCCTGATAAAACGAAATCCATGATCTTCGGATCACCCCAGAAACTGCGACACGCAGGAAAAAACATCACTGTAACTGATGGGTATAACTCGTTTGAGCAGGTGAACGTATTTACCTACCTAGGGGTCACCATGGACTCTTCGCTAAAATGGGTAGCACATACCGATCGGATCATAAAAAAGCTCCTTGCTGGCCTTAGTGCCGTAAGGCGGGCTAAACCCTTTGTCACTAAGGAGATCCTGCAAGTCATGTGTCGGACCCTGTTATATTCACATCTAGATTACTGTGCTACTGCCTGGTTACCATCGCTCTTTCATTCTAACAAATCGAAGTCATTACAACTGACCAGACTGCTAAATCGGGCAGCCAGGATTATCACAGGGCGGACACTCCAAGACCGTGTACTTACTGAAACCCTGCTAACAGAGGCTGGTATGGTACCACTGGCTCAAATGGTGAAAGTGAACACGCTGGTAGCTGTACAGAAGGCAGTTCGTCACAATGCACCAGCCTACATGACTAAACTGTTTAAATGGCTATCACCCCCAGTGCTCAGAGCTCGGACACGCACTGCCACGAAGCAGCTCTATAGCTACGACCCTCACATGCTGGACACCCCTAAGGCAAACGTGGAAACCTTCAAGGGGAGCCTGCAGTATCAAGGGCCACTACTGTGGAACAAACTCACTGCGGACCAACGGCACATTGCAACTACGTCAGCGTTTAGAAACAGACTGTAGCGGGACTGTAGCTAAGAACTGACTGGGATAATGTTGAAATACTGTGATATATGTCTGTACGTTATCTGTATATTTGTATCTGATTGTATTTTTAATGTTTGTGCCCAGGGTCATCTGAAAAGCAGATAAGTAGATCTGAGATGTCCCCTGGTAAAATAAATAAAATTGAAATTGAAATTGAAGAAGACGTCATAAGACGGAACCTTCTAAATAGGGTATTCTCATAAAACTCACAGGTATGCTACAACAAAGGGTGTCTAACAGAATATCAATTTCTGCTCATGATCATGTTGTCAGCATTAATGACTTCATATGTTTTTAAGTTAACTATCCACTGGGATCCACCATTTTAATTGTTAAAAAATATCCAAGATGTATTCAGCAAGTAACAGTAAAACAAAGAAAACAGACCAATAACGTTCATTTGAATGTTGTGGGGTTTTTTTTGCATAAAGATTACAGAGTAATGACGAAGTTCAAGGAAAAAGAGCCTGTTTATACCTAAGCTAATGGTATGGTCTGCCTCCTTGGATGTCAGATTCAGCAATAAGACCATAAGCCACCCACGATGGTCAAAAACTGGTCCAGAAATTCCCACTTGTAGGGCATGAATATTGATGATTTTAAAATGCCACTCACGCTTATCACCACTGGCAACTGTTCGTGATTGGTTGACACTTTTACAGGCGGGCCGCAGTAATGTTTACCTTTCTATCTCCCCCCTGTGGCTTTTTTCCGCGAACCGTCCTATTCATATGCGTACCTGTAGTCAGTCTCAATTGTCTTTACATAGCACATTTTAACAATACCAAGTGTGGGCATGATTATTTCCAGCATACTTTCGTTCATCTAGTGGTTGAAATTCCCATATACAAGTAATCCTAAGCTGGCGCGTGGCTGACAAAATCGGAGGGTTTGTGGTTTTGAAGCCCAGGCCGCAAAATAATGATCAAAGATGGCGCCAGCGGGAACAAACTACTGTAATATGGGTCGAAGTTTAGCTGTGAGCATGATTGTTTTCTTCATAAAATTGTAAGATATGCCCACGTATTTGCTGTTACAGAATTTTTTCAATGAATGTTTAATAATTTGAAAACATTTGACTTCATAACTAACCAAAACTGAGGCGTGTGTCTTTCTTTCCAACAAACTGGTTGCCCATCCTAAGAATGAAATATCCCAATCGGAAGTTTGAATAATAAATTTTGTAAATAACTGTACCAAGCCACTTTTCGGCCAGAAACTCTTCACAGAAAACGGTCAGCAAGGCAAAATAATTCTAAAGGCTTGTCGAATATCTTTTACACAGGCACTGAACACATTGAATTGGAGGCAAGAGAGACCATTCAAAACCCCACGATGTTTACTTGTTTTCGTTTTCTAACACACTCTAGTACGACGGGCGTTCAGATAGCTGTGTACCTTACCGGAAAAGAAGCGGCATTAATCATATAGATATAAAGCATTAAGCCTTCTATTAATAATGTCCACCAAATTGGGGTCCCCCGAAAGTGCGAAATGGAACGAAATGGAACGAAATGGAACGAAATGGAACGAAATGGAACGAAATGGAACGAAATGGAACGAAATGGAACGAAATGGAACGAAATGGAACGAAATGGAACGAAATGGAACGAACTAAAACATATGTAACATTATGAAATGAAATACCAGTAGATAGCGAAATATAAGGAACGTTGTAACATTCACAGTAGACGGGAACAGGAAACAAATACATAATATAACGTGTTTTATTTCTTTAATCTGTTTGATAATAGTAAATACAACGTTTTACCGCGTTTGTGTGGCTAGATTCTACCCTGAAAATGGGGGCGCCGCGTGCAAAGAGCTCGGCCGCTCTTCCTTGATTTTACCAACTATCTGCAAATGAACTGCAAAAAATAGCAGGGAAAACAAGCAAACAAATATCGAAGTAAGGACTAGATTATACAGAAGTTGGTGGTAATACTGCATCTCATAATTCACCAAGAGGGCATGAGGCAAGCGTAATTTCATTATTTATACAGCGTGTTTGCGTGTTGCAAATGGAGCCCCGCATGCAAATGAACCGCCACTGTTGCCAGCGCACCGTAACTGTGCACGTTGGTGTGCTACCGACAGGTTGAATCAAACTCCGACTTCTCAGTTTTATTTACATACGGTTTTAGTCCATACTTTGCGCTAGTAGCAAAAGTACCCGGGTCACCGGTTCCTTAGTAATCACTCGGTGTCCAGCACCGAAGGTGCCTTCATCGCTAGACTTCCAGTGATGAAGTTTTGTGATCTGTGGCCTTCCAGCAATGAGGCGACTTCGTTACTGGAAATCCCTGAATTATCACTGGAAACCGAGAGATGAGACTACCTGCGGGGCTGGAAAACCAGTGATGACAAATATTCTGTTGTGGAAAACCAGTGACGACAAATGTTCCGCTGTGGCAAGAGCTGGCGACGATAGATTCCGCACCGTAAACCTAGACAGCTAATCCGATATGCAGTTTACGCTAATGTACGCGTCAATTTACGTAACGTTACGCTTACGAAAAAAGGCCAAAAATTCTCCACACCGACTAGGCTTCAACACAACACTACGGCATAGCGACACACCGGCCCTTTTCAGGGCCAACGAAGAATTCCAAAAAGGGCTATATCTATAACGTACGCCGTAACGGTATCGACTCAAAATGCACTCAAAATATTGTCTAATTGTTAGCACTGGAACATTCCAGTGATAATAGGATGTGATCACTGGAAGGCCACTAACGAATTAATGTCATCACTCGGCTTCCAGCACTAGAGAGTCACTCATCACTGGTAAATCCAGCGCGGAACCCGTGACCGCGGGACTTTCGTTACTGGTTTTCCAGTGACGAGTGACCTCAGTACTGGGTAAGCAGTGATGAATGACCTTTGAACCAGCCTACTTGTCTGGCGCCCGAGTGACGAGCGGAGATCGTCACTAGAAGCCGAGTGATGAGCGGAGTTCATTTCTGGAAACCGAGCACCGAGGCAAGATTCAGTGCTGGAATTCCAGCACCGAGGGGGTTTCATTACTGGAATAAAGCCGTTCGTCACTGGATTTCTAGTGATGAACTTTCTTTGGTGCTGGACGTCCAGCGACGACGCAATTTTGTTCACGCGTTCATTACTCGGCGCCCAGTGAGGGACCGGTGACCCGGGTACCTTTGCTAACTAGTACGTAGCATATGCATATATGCGCAACAACGATTTTATATACACCCAATTGTTCGGCTGGTCGGCTGTCGGAGAATGGACCCCTCCGTTAATGATATGCAAATGCAGCTCTGCGCTGCGTCACCAATGTGACACTTCACACTCCATTCAATCACGGACGTGGACTGGGAACTACCTCTGGAGACATTTCTGCTTCCTTGTTCACGGCAAAACAAAGGGAGGGTGTGAACGAGCAGGAAATGTATTTCACGGTTCACACAACACGCAAACACGCTGTATGAATAATGAAATTACGCTTGCCTCATGCCCTCTTGGTGAATTATGAGATGCAATGTTACCACAAACTTTGGTATAATCTAGTCCTAACTTCGATACTCAGTTCCGTTACTTGTTTTCCCTGCTATTTCCAGCAGTTCATTTGCAGATAGTTGGTAAAATCAAGGAAGAACGGCCGAGCTCTTTGCACGCGGCGCCCCCATTTTCAGGGAAAAATCTAGCCACACAAACGCGACAAAAACGTTGTATTTAGTATTATCAAATAGATTCAAGAGATAAAACACGTTATATTATGTATTTTACTTCCTGTTCCGGTCTACTCTGAATGTTACAACGTTCCTTATATTTCGCTATCTACTGGTATTTCATTTCATAATGTTACATATGTTTTAGTTCGTTCCATTTCGTTCCATTTCGTTCCATTTCTTTCCATTTCGTTCCATTTCGTTCCATTTCGTTCCATTTCGTTCCATTTCGTTCCATTTCGTTCCATTTCGTCCCATTTCGTTCCATTTCGCACTTTCGGGGGACCGCCAAAGGGTCGGCCCCCAGTGATTGACGCCTTTTTGAACTTTGAACTCTGAACTTCAGTCGGTAAAAGTTTTCTCAACAGAAAAACTTTGGATAAGGTATCATGCCTGAATTGGTCCACGCGTAGAGAGATCGGGCTAAAAAAAAGGAATTGGACCCGAAAGGCAGGTCTTTAAGTTGATCCCACCTGATATAAAAAGCATTGGAGATGAAAGCTTGTTCATGTTTGACAGGATAAGGCAGGAGACTTTCAGCATCCAGGCGATTGTCAGACGTATACGCTATTTTGACCAGAGTACTGTGGTCGGGCTCTGCCGGCACCGACGTTATATCCAATGTGATAAACCTAACTGCCGTGTGAGACCTTAACTGAACTTAAACCAGGTTTAATTGTAGAGCTCTCACTCTATCCTACTCAAAGACAGACAACCACATTTGCCTCAAATGACAGTTATGTCGCTTCCTTCCCGGCAAGGCTCCGCTCTTTTTGAACGCTCTTGTATTTGCTGTCTTGTTTCTAAAGGTGAGATGACAGTACCTTATCTAGGACACGATTCATTGCCTCCAAGCTCCGCCCGACACGCGGTTCCTGAAGTGGACACTGAAAAAATGAGCCAGTGTATGCTTTATTACAAGCTGTATTTTAAGAAGTATGATTGTGTCATAGCAATTTTGCAGGTGGTGGTATACATGTGCAAACTATTTTAATGTTAATGCATGCATTTGATTTCAAGAATACATCTTATTTATCACAGGGGTGGGGGTGACATAAACTTTATGCAACTTATAATCCACTCCTCACTTGACGTCTCAGAAGTGCTTGATTACTCATTCTGTGAAAAAGACTGGAGTTGGCCAGTTGAAAATGTTGTTAAGTCCAATGTTTTAGATAGATATACATTACATATACATTTCAAATTTGCTTCAAAACACAGGAATGTACTATCTAGTTACCGCAATGGCTCCCAACTTGGCCACGGCAAAATACATGTAGACCCATTCCTGTCGATGACCAGTAAGCCAGGCCACCACATCCCCCCGTCCTGTCCCTATGGCCTTCAGTCCTGCTGCCAGCCTGTTTGCCTGGAGAGACATTGAGAATGCCAGAATATAAAATGGTACAAAGTATGGCAAGAATTCGTAAACATAATACAAAGTAGAAGTATAGAATAAAACTTAACATCCTAATTACTAATACAATACAATAAGGGCTAGTATATATTTTGATATAGCATCCTAATTACCAATACAATACAATAAGGGATAGCATACGTATACATTTTGATATAGAGTGACAGTTACGATCGAGTTGGTTTAATCATTAGTTTCGGTATTTTTCCTAATGTGAAAGCAGTCGTTAAGATATTTACCCATTTTCGTATTATGGTGATTGTTGCATTGAAATATAAACTCAAAACGGTCTGTAGTATCGGTACTCTTAAGATTTGTACTTGTTTTGAGAAATGTGAATAACTTATTACGTAAAACATCATATATATAATATTGCAATTGTTCTAACAGAAGAATACTTATGTGATTGTTTTAACTGAAGAATTTCTGTTTCACAACCCAATATCTCCTTTAACTAATAATACCTTATTGATGTATGCCAGTGATACAATAGAAATATAATATAGGACTTATAATTTGCATAACTTTTTTAGCGCAAAAGTCTGTAAGGATCTTTCGGCCCCCTTCATAACTTTCAAACAGTATATGGTATAATCACCAAATTTGCAGGGAGGGGTGGCCATGTAAATGTTCATTACTCTTGCAATTTTGGTATCGTTATGACGCAATACGACGTAATTATGACGTTATTGATGTGACTTTTTGCCAAAAACCGTCTAAATAAGGAATTTCCGTTATACAGGTATTAGCCAATAATTTAAGAAAAGGGTTTCATATTGATATTAAAGTCTGAAATTTTGAAAAATACATTTTTTTCACATCTTGTAACATCAAAACACAATGAAAGTAGATCAGAAAAGCTCATCCGATACCAAGTAGTGACAACTTTGAAGGGGAGTTATCACATGATATTGTCCGCCAGCTTCAATTTTGACCGATGACTAAAACATTTAGCATAATCTATGAATTTGAAGCCAAAATTACATCAAATTTACTTATAATGTTAATCATGTTAGAAACAAGCGTGGTTCAGCAAGAAATCCTTGAAAAGTCATTGTTTAAACTTATAAATTAAATTTTTGAATTTTGTAAAATATGCCTGTTTGAAACCCGTGGGTAAAAGTGCCCGCGCCAACTTTGATATCGTATAACTGCCAGACGACGTACGCTAGTCTCTAGACTAACCGCGCCGGCAATAGGGAGAACATTTGCCGGGGGACTTTGGCCATGGAGGGTAACATTCGCAGTCGCAGTTAGTCTGTCTTATGTCGGCGAGAAAAAAGGCAATAAAATGTATCCGCTGATGTCCTGAACAAAGGCAGTAGCTTTGGAGTTGAGATCATTTAGGCCATAAATCAATAAGGGCACGACCAGCAGACTAGCTTTTTCAGTTACTCTCGGCAGACTAACTATTCTAAGTGATGTTTTGGCCCTTATAAACCACCTAAAAACGTCTAAAAATCTTCTTAAATTAACGTTAAAACCTAAAGTTGATAGTAGAAACATCGTCTGCCGCTGATCACGGTTTGGGCGTGTGGTTTGGGCGTGTTCTTCCAGGTACATGTACGACTATTGTTACAAATATCAATGAGATTTGTATTTTTTTTGCCAACCAAACTAGTTTTCCTACATGTATAATATTATATGTAATTAGATGTAGCTTCCATTTTTTGATAGTCATAATTTATGCAAATTTGATGAGGTAATCGGTCAAAATCCAAGATGGCGGACCATATCACTTTTCAAGGCTTCTTCGCCTTCAAAATCGTCAATATCTGAGATTTTTTTTACCAGAAACATTCAGATGAACGTCTATTTTTAGTGTCCTTTGGGGTCATAAGTGGAAAAAAAGGAATTTTTAAAGATGTCAAAATGGCCGATCCAAGATGCATATAATTATAATTATGAGAAATATAAGGATTATAAATGGTCCATTATTTTATTAATCTGTAATAAATTTTCATTAACTTGTTTGATTCTATATTCGTAGCATCGTAGTCTACTTTTAGAAAAAAAACTGAGTCATGCCCGTGTGTTAAATGTAGGTACTGCATTCATGAAACTTAGATTTTTTATTTAACTCTTGCCTTTTCTTGTATCTGGGCGAACGTGATCCTTGCTCCTGTCTTCTTGAACACATACGCCACTGTGTCGGGCCAGCGTGCTGCCGTGTCGTCCAACAGCTGACCAAAGGTCATCTCGACTGGCGGGTCGTCTGTAGGACCCCGGATGTAACTCATGACGTCACACTTCCTATTGGATAACGACAAACGTTTGTTTAAAAATGAATTTCATCTTATCGTACACGAAGAACATGGACAAAGATTTTTCTGATTCAAAATATGGGTAGACGACTTTGTAAACTGAGGTGGCAAAATATGAGGTCAATCAACGAGTACATTAACACTTGCATGTACATTTTAATCACCTGGCACGTGTTGCAATGTTAGAATCCCTAGCTATTATTTAGATGAATTATGGTACTTTGGCAAATTAGGGCCGTATTTGCATAACTCGTGTCTGCTATTATTCCACCTGTAATAAATTACGCATCTTACATATATAAATGTCATATCATTGAAAACACTAGAATCATGGATTATCTTCCATAATTCTGCAAATTAAGTCCTGATTTCCTAAATTTGGTCACCGACTCCAAACATGTATGAGAAATGAGTGTCATCTGTACCACATGGTGACCTTTTAGATTCGTATAATACTGGACAACCCCACTAAAGCGAATACGTAAGAGCAAAGGTATGTTAGGATCAAACAATGGTGGCAAAGATATAAAAATTGATTTGGCTCATATTTCAGAGCTTCAAAGTTAGCCCGGAATGATAATTTATTCATATCTCCAAAATTTGGCCTACTTTTGGGGACAGGTACACAGCAACGAAACAAGACACCTACCTTTACAAACATTCACTTGATAGACAATACACAGGGCTGTTTTTGAAAAAAAATTAACTAAAAACATCCTACTTTGACATTGTCAGAGCCAAAAATTCTAATTTCCACATATGTCCAATATATGGCCTAATTTTAGGAACAGGTAGACATTAAAGAAACAAGACATCAACCTTTACAGGCATTCGTTTGCGAGATAATACACTATAGGGTACTTCTGATCAAAGATTGAATTAAAGAAAAATCCCACTTCTACATTTTCAGAGCTTCAAACATAGAACAAATGTTAATGTACACATATAGCAAAAATTTGACAATTTTTAGGGACAGGTACTTAGCGAATAAATAAGACACCAAAACTTTACAGACAATCATTGTATAAACCATGCAAAGGGTTGCCTCTCACACAGATTCCAATCCGATCAATTTTTTTACTTTCTCACTGTGTCAACATCATATGTTTCGTCAAACATGAAAAATGACCTACATCTGAGGACAACCACGTGACAACCAAAAAACGATACCAAACTTTACAAACATGCATTTGATAGCAAACATTCTGATGTGTAAATAGTTTGAATTTGAAGCAAAAAATAATCACCACTTTTGACTTATAGCACTTCAAAGCCTAAAACACTGTTTTTTCGAGGTTGGCCAATCACGTCAACTTCTGAAAATTTTAAAGCTTTTCAAGAAAACCTGAAAAGTTGTTTTTTTTAGTCCAGTTTTTTTTTCGTTAAATTGAAGCATCTGCTCGTAATTATGCCCCAACATGTGCCAATTTTCATGTTTTTGACATGCCCAAATCAGGAAAAATGGCCCCAGAACTTGTTTGTATCATGACAATAATTGGTTTTGAGCAGAAAGAAAGCTACTTTAAGAGGGGTGTTTGCCAAGTACTATCATTGTGCAAAATATGAGCCAAATGGATATTTTGATCTTTGCCACAGTGAGTTGTCTGATCCTTATAGACATTTGCTCTTAACCCTATATCTATACTGTTTTTTTTGGTGATATCTGGGACTGGGGGAAGGGGACTCATTCGCCCCCCCCCTGATAACTTCAAAACAGTATGGTATATCATCACCAAATTTACAGGTAGTGATATTTACTTTAATAATTGCTGTAATTTGGTATCGTTTTGACGTAAAATACCGGAATTATGAAGTCATCAAAGTGATATTATTGGCTAAATAGGGAATTCCCGTAATATCTATGAAACAAAAATTGTGTCTCATTATTGTTAAGGTCTGCCAAAACATCTGACGTCAATTGTAACTAAGTTGACGTCAAAATAACGTCTTAAGATGACGCCATGTGTATTTAGCTATCCCTTGGGATCTGCCATCTTGGATCGGCCATTTTTAGATTTTTGAAAATAGTTTCCACTCATAACTTCAAACAAACAAACAAACAAACAAACAAACAATTGATCTCGCCTTGTTGAGCCACAGCATCAGCCAGATGAGGACGAAAACCCAGAAGCTAGAAACGAACTCAAGCCGAGAGGGACTGAAAATAAGCGCGTCCAAAACAAAGGAGATGAGGGTCAAAACAGTAGGAAATGCCAGACCCGTATACTGCCAAGGAACGGAGCTAGAGTTGGTGAAGGAGTTCACGTACCCGGGGAGTGTAATCAACAATGAAGGAGGGACCTCCAAGGACGCGGAGGCACGCATAGGGAAGGCAAATGCTTCTTTTGCTCAGCTTAAACCCATCTGGAGGGCTAGGAACATCTCGGTACGAACCAAACTGTGGATCCTTGAAGCCAATGTAAAGTCTGTCTTACTGTACGGTTGTGAAACCTGGGGATTGACTCAACTTAACATCAAGAAACTCCAAACCTTCATCAACTCAAGATTGCGTTTCATCCTCGGCATCTGGTGGCCCAAGAAGATAAGCAACGTAGAGCTCCTGGATAGAACTGGCCAAGAACCGGTCGAAGTAACCATAAGAAGAAGAAAGTGGAGGTGGGTTGGCCACACTTTCAGAAAGCCCCCAGCAGCCATTACGAGAACAGCATTAGAATGGAACCCTCAGGGGAAGAGAAAGAGGTTCTCCTGGAGGAGAGGTGTCAGGAAAGACCTTGACAGCGCCAACACCTCATGGCAAGAGGCAAAGAAGACCGCCGGAGACTGGAAGAGGTGGAGACTAATCACTGAGGCCCTATGCTCCCGAAGGGCGAAGAGGATTAAGTCAAGTAAGTCATAACTTCAAAATGCAATAGAATTAGAATAGAAAAGTTAATCTGAATGTTTCTGCTTAAGAAAATACCAGGTAGTGACGAATTTGAAGGCGAAAAAAACCTATCTAGACGGGGGTGGGGGGCTAAAAGTGGTCCTCGTGTTCCTATAAATGATACCTTGTAGGGCAGATACCACACTCAGACTTGTCCGAAGCTATGCTTTAATGCACTAAGCAAGGGCTCTGAGAAGTACCTTACTGACATTGCAAGTCCTCAAAATTCTTTTTTAACCAGCAAGCCACAACGGTATACTTTACCTACCTACCTACCTAGTCCCTTGACCTCCGGGTGTACTTTAGAATCATGCAAAGAAAATAGATAGTTGACCAGCTCGATCGCTCGGGACAGCTGACAGAAGAAAACAGACCTCACCTTTGACCTAGTTTCAGGCTGTAACCATCCGCTCAGGACACGTGAAACCAAACCACTTCAGACATCTCCTTTCGCCAACTCAACTACTGAAACGCACAAATTTCGACCAAACTGGGAAAGCTTAGACCATACCCGTTCCTTCTAGTCGAAAAGCCTCCAAAATGGACCAAAATTTTCAAGAAAAAGAAGGGTTTTCAAAAGTTTAGTGTATAGTTTATTCCCATTTTGTGCATTCTATTGCGCAATACAACTTTGCCACTTGCCCTGTGCAACAGTTAAATCTACAGACGCGTTTCTAGCTTTCCTGCCGCCAAACTGCCTTTAACAAATTCCTTACATACAAGATTTAATGTAACGTATAACGTATATCGATTTCAATCTTGAAAAAAGCTAGTTGTCCTTATCCAGCCCTCAGCGTCCCTATACAGACCAAAGATATTGAGTCTGAGGTGCTTAAGACATGGGCGAAGCGGCGTCGTGTGCACGGCAAGTCTACCATAACATATCTTAGCATGTACAGCTGCTTCTGTGCTTTGATGGAGGTTAGGCATCCAGGTAACGAGATTCAACAGGTAACAGTTACTCAAGCAACTGAATAAGATTAGGTAATGGCCACACGTTTCTGACAGCATCCCACTATCCACTATATTTTACTGTATCACTGATTGTAATCGGTGCTGCCGGAAAAGTCCCACCATTTCCAACAGCTATGCAGTTGCTTGAGTAACTGTTACCTTGCGTAACAGCTACGATGAATTTCAAGCCTTACCTGTAAGATTTCTCCCGAAGCAGCTGTCGTGTTTAACGGTTCGTCGTATGAATGTCGAGCGCGAACTGGATCTAGAGACTGAGGTAGATCATGAGGTGATTAGGATCAAACCATGTTCGCCATGCAGGTAAATTGTATTGATTTTGCCTCCGTACTATCACCTTTTACACACCAATTTTTCTGATTATGAATATTGTGGTAATAGTAGCTCCCACACATGCAAGTATTTATGGTAGTCAATGTTGTTTACTCATGTTTTATTGATGAAAAAACGTTTCAAGGCATTGACAAAAAAACTCAACACTCGAATAATAGATGGTTCCATCCATTGTTAATTACTTGTTTGCATGATTCTTATCATCAGTTGTCTTATCGGACATCATACGATTTTGTGTCTCGATTCAAATCTATTCCTTCTTACTCATTATACAACTATAAAACTTCTTAACGGCTGCATTGAGTATTGATGATGATGGGTTCCATCTGTGAACAGAATATAGACTACACCGAGTGGCCAAAATGCCTTTTTACAAATAGTAGTGTCGCCCGAGAAACGTTCCTGCGTCAAGCCGTTTACAATTATTAACATAATGTAATGACATATGTCTTGGATGGCTCACTGGTGCGTGAGAAAGAGAGAAAACAATAAGATTTCAACATCATTAGAAACCCACGGAAACAAAAACTTATTTTTGAAGTACAAAGTATTCATAACAACCACATCGTTGCGCATTAGGCCATTGGTGGCTTCACAAAGCTATAACTTCGTGTCAAATGCGCACTGACGTTTTACAAAAATGTAACCTTTAAAGATGATGAATAGCTACGGTATGTAGGATTGAACATATACGGCTGCCAGCAAAATTAAAGAAGCACAGCGATCAAAAGAATTGTTTTACTCACTATCTGACGTGTGGAAGTAAAAGCAAATATTTCACCGCTGAGCTTCTTAAGTTTTGCTGACAGTCTTTCTATCTACCCATTCAATTATTCCAGATATCTTTTAGGTCGTGTAAATATTTGTGGATGGCGTGGATACAAAGATTAGATAAAAGCTTTACAAACGTTGCAGTTTGTAGTGGATATACACATGTCTAAAGGTCACCTCTTTATGTAACCCACCTTTAGCCTTAGACCTTAGGTCCTCCTGTGCCGCAGGCACATTGGGCAGCACGCTTCCATCTTGCGCGGTCGGTCGCAGCTTCTTCGGCTCCTTCCCATGGGATTCCTGCTCTTTTTAAGTCCCCTAGGAAGGTCCGGCGCCAGGTGTTCTTAGGCCTGCCTCTTTTCCTTTTGCCCCCTCGTGGCACCCAGGTCATTGCAATCTTCGAGTGCCGTTCTCTCGGTAGACGTAAGATGTGGCCTGCCAGTTGCATTCTCTTGCTGGTTATGATGTCTCCCAGTGGCTTGGACTTGGCCCTTCTGAGGACTTCCTCATTTGTGATGTGTTCTTGCCATCGCACTTTAAGTATTCTTCTCAAGTTCCTCTGATGAAACACATCCAGCTTATGTAACCCACAGTGTAAACTAAATAATTGACATATGACATATCAGATCACCTGGCCCTGTGACCTCCGTCATCGTTGAAGTTATTATGTCACCCTTTGTTCAACGAACATACGAAGGACTGATGTTCATAAAGTTCACTACATTGTTTCAAACTCATATTACGGGGTATTACTATCAAATAGAAAGCCTACTAGCATTGACCACCAAAAGTCAAATTATTGAGATAATTTCTTTGCAGGCGACGCCCTTTTGAAAATCATTAGATAAGAGGAGAGTACACACGGGTAAGGAAGAAGCTAGGACTGTACATTTTTTTTAAATCTGGTGCTTCTCAAGCCATGAGACCTAAGAAGATATTGTCAAAAGGCTTGATGAGAAAAGCTTGATGTTTCAACCGAAGAAAATGGATATACTAACTGACCTTAAGCAGACCAGGAAGCTATATCATACTAGACACGCACCCCACTGGTTACAATTATAGAAAGGTTGATAATTTTCAAAAGGGAGTCGCCAGCAAAGAAAAGGTCCCAAAAAGTTGAGTTTTGGTTCACATCGATAGAGGGTTTTATGGTTACTAGTTATGCCCTGAAATTTGTGTTATATGTCCCTTTGTTCCGGGTGAAGCCGTGAAAGATTTCAACGTATTCCTACTTTTTATAAACAAGTTAAACTATCCTACGACTAAGCTGATAAAGGGGACCGCATAAGGCCCCTTAACTTAGAAGTTACATTCGGGGTCCTACAGACGACCCGCCAGTCGAGATGACCTTTGGTCAGCTGTTGGACGACACGGCAGCACGCTGGCCCGACACAGTGGCGTATGTGTTCAAGAAGACAGGAGCAAGGATCACGTTCGCCCAGATACAAGAAAAGGCAAGAGTTAAAGACAAATCTAAGTTTCATGAATGCAGTACCTACATTTTACAAACGGGCATGACTCAGTTTTTTTCAAAAAGTAGACTACGATGCTACGAATATAAAATCAAACAAGTTAATGAAAATTTATTACAGATTAATAGAATAATGGACCATATTCAACGACCTCTGCGAACACGTCATTTGACACGCAGACGCGCGAAAAACAGTTTTCCGGGGGGAGGGAAGAACAGTCAAACGACCATTGACCTGGCCTGGCACTGGCACCTTCCATCAAGTATCGGCACCCGAGTATGGTGTTAGAAACTGCATTAATTAGGAAGATACCCAATACAAGTGGATGCTTCGCTAAATGCCGTCAAATATTTCCTTAGACTTCGCCAGAATGTGCCAGCCGACAGCTTTCAAGCAGATGCTTTCTGCTGTCAGTTAGATCTAGACAAATCTGGTGTGAAATGTTGGGCGACAGGAATACGTAAGTCTTTAGAGGAGAGCGGGTTTGCTTTCTTATGGCACCTACCAATTTCATATAATTCAAATACGTTACAAATTGTTAGTTCCATTGGCCAGCGGATAAAAGACATTTACTTCCAAACGTTTCTGAAAGAAATACATAACGACAACAAAGGTGGGGCTTCCAAAAATAAGTTAAGATCATATAGATTATTCAAAACTACTTATAATGAAGAAAAATATCTAAGTAATTCAAATATGAGGGACAGGAATGCAGTCACAAGACTAAGAATCAGCTGCCACAAACTACGTATTGAAACGGGAAGACATACCCGCACTCCTCTAGAACAACGAGTATGTAAACATTGTACTTTGAATAGAGTAGAAGACGAATGTCATTTTGTGGTAGAATGTGTATCATATACCAAAGAAAGAAATGAACTGTATAAACTTGTAGAAAACCTATTTCCCTACTTCACACATTTAAGTACTGTTCAAAAATTCATATTCCTAATGCGACTAGACAAACCTCCCATTGAAAAACACGTCTGTTCTTTTATATCTACTATAACCGAAAAGCGAGGAGAAGTAGAATTTATTTAATGATAGTCATATTCTTTTGTATCCGCTAACTGTACTTGTATTATGTTTTATTGTGACCTGTACTTAGCCAAGTGTGGCAGAAATGTGCAATAAAGGTCTTCATTCATTCATTAATAATTTTTTACCCTTACGTTTGCGGTCAAACAGTAACGCATTGTGGGAAAATAAGGCCAAATAACAACAAGGATGGTGTTTTAAAAAACACTGGCGACGTTAGGTGGGTATTTAGTATGAAAATGCATACTAGTGAAGGTCAAGTAATGTATTGTTGTCTTGCTAGAACATCACTATTTGTGATGATTTAAGCTTATATACTATAACTTATAAGGACACATTCTATGAACTATGTAGGTAGCAAGTGTAATCACACGCATACACCGCCCATGACTAAACGACGAGCATGATACACTGTCAGCCGACCACACAAACTATGAGCATAATACACTTCCAGATGGGTGTGCAACCATGCAACAGCGACTGCAGTCCACTTTTCTCAGAAGTAATGTTTTGTCGTTTTGTTGATATTTAGTGGAGATGGGTCCACGTTTGGTTGAGACATGCGTATGAAGCGTTATATGGTTTTCTTGGCTTAAACGTTGTAACAGTAGCTGGTTTTCTTACTAGTTGCGTATTTGGAAAATTATCCCTGCGGATGTACTCAACCCGCGTACGTGTGTTGGGTTACCATGGACACATTATGATATAGACGCGTGACTAAACCACTAAGTTTCGTTTTCATAGTTTTTTTAGCGCTCAATATCTTTTCCATTCCTGCTGATCCTACCTATCCTACGACATGAAGGCAACTATAACGACGGGTCCCCCAATGACGGACGTAAATTAGCGAGTTCGACATCGCATTGCACCAATCGGGTGTCTGAAAAGTGTTGCGTTTTGACAAGTGATAAATAGGACTGGCCTTGTTTCGGTACTTGCTGTTAATGTTGTGGAGTCCGGGCACGATTTACGCCGTTGATCTCAGTCGGTAAAACCAGAAAAATGTGGTTCTGAATATAACATTACATATTGTTCTATTCTAATTAGGACACCGTGACCTCAGTATGAAAATATCTTGTCTTTCTTTGATCCAACAATGCGCGTCATGTCCCTGTCACACTTGTGCATATAAGCAATTCCGTTTGAGTTCCGTATCAAATTTTGTCAATACGCAGTTGTACGCGCGGCGCACATATAGCGTATGAGTAACGAATTCAGCGTATGATTCGCATATGAATACTGTTATCCTTGCAGCGAATAGCTGCGTATCAGGTGCGTATACTGAGCGTATTCCGGACGCACACAACGTCTGCCGACCGCATGTTTGACGCATTTCCGACTAATGCTAATCGAATTATGGGCGTATTTGGTTGCATTGATATTAGTATTTACTTACACTGTTATCGGAAGACGCCTCCACAACTGACGACAAGTAGTTAGGACCTTTTGTATATGTGACACAGGGACACCAATTCTACTTTTGGAACGTGCCATGACATTTACAGCCATTATTTACCCTGTGAATTTGGTTGCGTTGATATCAGTAGTTACGAAAACTGTTATCATAAGACGCCTCCACAAGTAACGAAAGGTAGAACTTTTATGTGTATGTGAAATGGACACATTTGTGTGGGGCATTTCAAGATTTTTAAGTGAAAACTTATTGTACACTTTGCTGGCTGTGTTTGTTTCCTCTCTGCCCTTAACTAAATTGAATACCCGACCCGAACAATGAAATACCAAATCTGGAATGTACCCCGGATGTTCGTCCAGTACGCTATATGTACGCTATCCGCACGTTATGTGTGCGTTTGTCAAACGTCACTGATACGGACAATGCGCTGCCCGATCGCAGGACGACCGGCACTAATTCGTGACGTATATTCTTACTTGCTATACGTTTGATCACCATGCGTTGTATCTGCGCTGCAAGTACGCTTTGTGTACGCTGCGCAGATATCGTGCGGCGAGAGAAACGTATTTCCGCGTTTGAAGCGCAAACACAAAGCGCGCTCGTACCTTACTCGACCGATGTCGGATGCATGCACTGCGTTCTTAGAACGTCTGAGCTGCGTTACTGCGTTCGCACGAAAGTTATCGGTAGTTTCAAAAATATCAGAAAATATTACCATCACCTCCATATCATGATTCACACATTCCCCAGTCAAGAAACTTGATAATTATATAACGTTTTGTAACGGTCAGATGTTTCAAATAACACCCTTTAGCTTAAGTCAGTGACATTAACTGACATCAAATCAGTCACTGATTAAAGGGATCAAGATGGCGGCAGAGCTGATACGTCTATAACCCAGCTCCCCGTCCGTGCCGGTTTTTTCATTCATGTCCCCTGATTTTCTACAGTTGAGACTTCCAGGTTGTGCCCAACATCTTCGCTTTGGATGCCTGTACACGGAAGGGAGCGAGGAAGAGGAAGCGAAAACAGGACCCCCGCAGATCGACTTCTGACGAATCCTTCAAAGAGGAGGGGGTGACTACCAAGATGGCTGCTGTGTCACTGTCCAGGATAAGCTAGTTCGGAGTTGCTACTACGCATGTGCAGTGTCAAAGGTGAAGGCCCCCGTCTCGTATACAGTGCTCGCCTGGACATTGTCTAGATTTGCATAACAACTGTCTAGATTTGCATAACAACGCCCCGACTAACTTTGTTCACGTCTCGGGGGCCTTCACCTTTGACACTGCACATGCGTAGTAACAACTCCAAACTAGCTTATAAGCTAGTTCGGAGTTGCTACTACGCATGTGCAGTGTCAAAGGTGAAGTCCCTCGCGACGGAAATAGTGCTCGCCTCCACATTGTTTTGATTTGCATAACAACGCCCAGACGGGTCTTGTTTCCGTCGCGGGGGCCTTCACCTTTGACACTGCACATGCGTAGTAGCAACTCCGAACTAGCTTATTGCAAGCCAGCTAACTGGCCTGGCAAGCCAAACCTCTGCAAGCTTCGTGAAACTTACAGAATCAGTCTCAAACATGAGCGAAGATATCAAGACCTTGCGGCTCGAAGTGTCAAGTGTCAAAGACAGCGTGATGTTTGCACACAAAGAAATCGAAGGGGTCAAAGTGGATGCGAAGAAAGAATCGGAGAAACTCCACAAACGCATCGACGAGCTTGAAGATAAACTTCTTCACAACGAGATATACTCTAAGAAACAGAACCTTCTTCTCTAGGGGATCCCGTCCAAGATAGGAGAAGATGTGGTCAAAGAAGCTTACGACTTTCTTGTCAATAAACTGGGGGTCGTGAATGCCAGGAATGTCTCTTTCGTCAACGTGCACCGCATGCCGCGGATGAACGGTAATCCTATCATTGTAAAATTTGTTTCAATGCTTGAGCGGGACAACGTCTTGCGCCATGCCTACCGTCTCCAGCCAAAGTCAGTCTTCAAAATCGCGCGGAGTGCCGATGTACTTTTTTACACTAATACAAGAGCGAGCACAGTGTTACCGGTCGCCCTAATTTAGGGCGTGTTGGTAGTTAATTATAAATACTTGGGTTTTCTCCAAACATTTCTGCATTTACAGTACTCATAAACTAGAACATACACACATTGCATGGGTAAAACTAGCAACTAATGAAAAAACATTCCTACTACAATTTCTAAAAAACGTTATTGTGGTGAGTTGTTCAGCAGAGAGTTGGAAGACCCAATCATCGTCAAGGATCTACTGCAACTTTTTTACGTCACAAATTCAGGGTTATACCACAAATGGTCCAAATTACTAGTAACTTGCTTTCTTCAACGGACGAATGTGTCAGACTGGGGTCCTTAGAAGTCTCCAAGCAAAAGACTGGGTCCGGCTGGTTTTGACGTGATTTAGGCGTTTTTGTTGGCAACATAAAGAAAACGGGACAAAATAGAAAGCCCGACAAAAACGCCGCAAAACACGTCAAAAACCAGCCGAATCCACTCCTCTGCTTGGAGAGTACATGTAGGTCCTTGCATGTTTTGTCATCAAACACTTTCTCAGATACGAAGGTAATTGCCGCTTCATGAAAAAACGGGGTTTAGTCATTGTAAAATCCACGTGTAAGGTCTTTTGAAAAGAGGAAAAAATCCTGAGTGCTACCAGTCTTCAAAATCAGATATAAGCATGTGCATGTATAATCTATAACATAAAAACTGAATTATTTAAATAATTCAGTTTATAGCGTGCGTAGTCTAGTGGTTAGCGATCTTGCCTCTAGAACTAGAAGCCACAAGTTCGATCCGGAGGCGTCGCTCACCCGACATGCACGCTACCGGAAAGAGTCGCAGTCCTCAGGACGGGACGTTAAGCCATGGTCCAATGTTCATTGTACTTGTCGAAAAGAGCTAGGGGAATTTCTCCGGTACAATGAACCTGTAAATACTGTACATGGCGTCTGTCTTCTCTGTCACGATCAGTGGAAGATTACAGCTCATCTGTTCATTGTATTGAGTTCATTTAAGCTAAACACTTCGAGATCACTTTCTTTTCCATATACATTGCCCAAATTAAGAATATGCTGACTTTATTAACGTTGACAAACATCATTAGTATATACACACAACACCGTACAGAAGTACAAAGAAACTGGAAACATTTTTTTAGAAGGGAATTTCACTTACCTATTACACACGGCCAATGGCTCTCAGACAGTGATTGGTACCTTTTGTCCAGACTTGCAGTTGAAGTATTACAATATAACGTTTCAAACAGTCATGTGCGTGCAGTCTCACAATACTGTAAGTCAAGCATTGTAGTCGGAACCTTTGGATGAAATGTTACAGACTTCACAACAGTGCCTGCACCACTCTGATGGCCTTGCAATTGTGGAATTAGCTTATAAACAATAAAAGACCAAATAATGCATTATTTTGAAGTTAAGCAATAAAACTTAACGGATTTTTACTCGCATTGTTCTTAATACTTATTCACTTTATATATGAACACAACCGTGGTATTGTGTACGGATGTATTGGTCGACTGGGAGCAAATTGAGCTTTAGAAACGCTAAGTTGATCTTCGCTATATAAGCCTTTTATACACTTAATTTGTTTATAATTCTAGTGGCCTTTTTGTCGTGTGTGTGTGGTTTTTGTGGGCGTAACTACTGACTTGGTGTTGTTGATTCACGGTTCGTGACTGTGTCCACGGAATGATGAGCCTCTACCAGGCTCCACAGGTCGCTGGAAAATAGGTACGATAGGTCGCAAATCGTTTAGCGGAACAGCTTCTCTGGTATGTTATCCGTCTCTTTATCTAGGTTTTGTGATGTGAAGAGGAGTTTTCTTTTTGTCTGTAAACGTGGAGAAATTAGGATTGAAATTGTTGGCCTTTTTAAACAGCTCATTTCTTTTCCTTATATTACGTGATACGCTGGCATGACATTCACCTCCGAGAGGACAGCTTGGCTTTACATGTACATGTATAAACTTTAAGGTCAACCCAGAAAATAAATCTATGCTCACTTGTTTGCCGGGAGACCATTGCAACCATCTTAAATCTCCTTTGAAAGTGGAAATAAAAAATTGTTTCGTGAACGTTTCATAGGACTAGCTCAATTACAAGGTTTTAGATATCTTGGATGATTATTGTAACGTAAAGAATTGAGCCATAGACACGACTCACATGGTCATTAGTTGGATTTTGCCATGGATTTAGCACTTATAAATCACCCACTATTAGGGGAACTGCAATTGGCATATAATGCCACCACATCAGGCTGTGATAGCACTAACAATTAGTGGCAACTAAGGAACAAAACAACATATATTTCGTTTCATATGTAACGTTATGAAATGAAATACCAGTAGATAGCGAAACATACGGAACGTTGTAACATTCAAAGTAGACCGGAACAGGAAGCATTTTAAATATAGAAGTATTTTGTTTCAGTTCGTTCCATTTCGTTCTATTCCGTTCCATTTCGTTCCATTTCGTTCCATTTCGGACTTTCTGGGGACCCCCGGCTAGTGGCACTTAAAATGCTGACATATTCTTTCGACTAGATTTTTGTTATCCATTGTGTAGTTGCGGTGAGGTTACAAGATACAGCGATTTATGTAACGTTACATAGTTACAACCGTATATGTATGTCAACTTTATTGAAAGTTCATGCCCGAAGGCTAATTGCAGACAAACAAGTACATGGAGATACATGGGAATCGAAATCGTTATCTAGTCTACTGTGAAAGTTCTAATTTAACTATGGTTGACTGTGTTGGGTTTGACTTCTTTTTTGAAGGCAGAGGAAAATGAAGTGACCCACGTTTTGTATATGGTAAGTGGGTTGGTTGATTTTAGAAGTAAGATGGATTTTTGTAAGCTATTCAAATGATGAAAGCTAGGGGAATTAACGGAAGCTGTTTCATAGAAATCGTTTCTTTCGGTGTCATATAGAGGACATTGGTAAATAAAATGTATTTCATTTTCCACTGCGTTCATTGTACAAAACTCTCGTGAGCAGGCAGCTTTTTTATATCTACCCTTTTCTATTTCTATAGTGGATGTTCGCTTATTCGTATTTTACACACAGCTGACCGTTGGTCAAAATCGTTGTTGAAAATACACAAGTCATACAAATGTTATTTGAGCCCGATCTATAAGTCGGTAAAATCAATGGTGTATAGCTTTGAAAGTAAAAGAGACACAATTGAAATGAATTCATAGTCATATCTTAACTTAAGAGAAGGCTTTATTGGAATCATTGAAATATTGAAACACATTTCCCGGACAAAACACCATTTTTTTGAAAACTGGACACCAAAACCAAGTACATGTCTGATAAAATCTACATTAACACCACAACAGGTTACACAATTATAGATTAAAGTGTATAAGACACCAATGATATCATAATAAGAATTTCCAGAAATTACATGAACCATAATAATATTGTTTAATATCATAGACAGTTGCACAAAATAACACCCTTCAGACGTTATTGAACCTCGAACCTTCAAAACATCATACCTCCAGCTTTTGATTCTTCCCACCAGGTAGTTACATTAATCGGCGACTTTACTCTTCCGTTG